>NC_141908.1:41211250-44082500 GCF_057802395.1 Ceratotherium simum simum
TGGCTTTTTTTTCCCTATAAACTAACTTGCTCAAGTCTTCTCTATCTTAAGAAAAGGTAAATGCTTTCTTTGCTTCTTAAGCTATTTTATTCCTTCTTTCCTTCATTGCCAGAGTTCTTAAAAAGGCCATTCATCTGTGTGTACGTCTTCTCTTCCCATTCTAGTTACAGACCACTATAATCTGGCTTTTGCCTCCACCACTCACCCACAACTGCCTCTTGGTCCCCATGCAACATAATTTAGTTCTGTAACTCACCTTCATGGAATTCCAAGATGTCTACTCTTTTGGTTGTGCTCCTTTGCCCTCTTTTTCTCCCTGCTCTAGATTCTTTTCCATATATGAGTTCACCCATGACTAGCACTTCAGTAATCACCCTGAACAAAGGAGTCCACATCTAGAGATCCAATCTTGGCTTTTCTCTAGAAATCCAGACCCATGGTTCAAACATCCTTGAGCCTCTATTTCCCCTGGTCAGCATTCAGTGCTCTCTCTCTCTGATGTCCCCACTGACATCTATATGCTCCCTACCATAGCCACTTGTATTGTACTTTGGTTATAACTACCTGTGCATTTCACTGAAATGTAAGCTTGTCAAGAGCTAGGGGTCTAGCTCGATGCCTTGCACACAGTTGCAACTCTCTAAACAAAAGTTATTTTAAATTTACTGACTTACAAGTCCAAGAAAAAAAGTACCCTTTAAAAATTAAAGAGAAACTTTTCCTCACACTCATGTATTTTATCTGTTTTGTTTTTGTTTTGTTTTCACACAGATAGTCTTCAGAATCTGAGAAGCCCTTCTTCTCTAATAAGGGAAAATATTCTCGAATGCTTTTGAGAATGCCAATCATTTCCAAAGTGCAGGAGGAACGAAGCTCCATTAACGGGAGAGAGACTCATGCTCTAAGAGTTCGGGAAGCTGAGCAACTGCATTTTAAACTGCTTTTCTGGTTCTTCAACCCAATTTTTAGTTGAAAACTTTTAAATGAAAAGAAGAATTACACATTTGGGTCTAATTATGTCTACCATCTATTCATAAACTATTATACAAATGGCAGAAACTAGCGAAGATTTTATTTTAGAGAATGAACTTCAGAACCTCTTTTTCATATTAAAAAAAAAAAGCCAGCAAGGGAATGAAGAATTGAGAACTCTTTCCCGGTGTTTTTTTTTTACTTTATTTTCCCCAGTTACAAGATGAGTAAGTCTGGGGATTCAATGTACTCCTGGTGTTTATTTTCATACCCTGAGCAACAAAAAGCTAAAAGATGAGCAGCTTAGGAAGGCAGGGGATTTAACATGATGTAATCTATGCAGAAATAGAAGTATAATGATGTACACCTGAAATTTTTACAATGTTATAAACCAATGTTACTGCAATAAACAAAAAATTAAAAAAAAAAACACACACAAAAGGGATGGTTGCCTTAAGATAATCAGGAATTGGGAATCTATTCACAGACAAATAATTAATTAAGATTAAGATCTGAAGGCCAGAAAAAAGTAGTCTTCAGACCCATATTAGAGACCTTAATCTTGGTTCCTGAGTGGAATATGGTGA
This sequence comes from Ceratotherium simum simum, assembly GCF_057802395.1. NCBI lineage: Eukaryota > Metazoa > Chordata > Mammalia > Perissodactyla > Rhinocerotidae > Ceratotherium > Ceratotherium simum. Next base: position 41,212,810 of record NC_141908.1, read on the forward strand.
ATAAAATGACCGCTTCACTTCTTGGCATCTGTAGTTAAATTGTCTCCATTCCCAATAGTATTTGTAGCTACCTAAATGGGGCAGCATGAAGTGGGAGAATTTAAAGGCACTTCTGTCTTTCAATGGGATAGTCTGGACTCTCAAGTTTAAACACATACATTTCTTCAATGCCTCTGTAAACAAATAATTCCTTACTACTATTACAGTGAATTCTTTTTAACCCAAAGAGAGACCATCAAGTCTCTTAAAATTTTCAAAATCTTTCCTCTTCCAGCTGCCTTTTAGTTATTTTGTATCTTACTAGCTCCTTTAATGTTTGATTAAAAGAGAAAATAACTTAGTTTTTCTTTTCCCTAAAAATGTTCCTCACCTATTCATTCAAACAATGTTTACAGGAAGCCTACTATAGTCAAAGCGTTGGGTGCTGTATAGAGGGCGGCCATGACTAAGCTGAAGTTGGGAGGACCAGAAACAATGAGACAGGGGACTCATCCCTTCTAAGAGTGACTCATAGGGCAGGGATTTTCAACAACATGGAGACTCACAAGAGTGGAGGAATGAGATGCCAGTAGACAGCAAAAAGCAAAACACCCAAGGCTCAGAACCCAGCTAACCAAAGAGAAACTGGGTGACAGAAATAGTGGAAGTTCAAGGGGGAAAATTCAAAGCTCCTGCTCTTGAATTTGCGCCTAGAACTGAGAACAATCATCCAGTTGGTCTCCAAGAGGCCCACAGCCACTATGGTCCTTGCCAATCCGGAGGCCTGGAAGGCAGCTTTCCTGGGTTCCCCTGAGGTCTGGTCTCATGACCGAGCTTCTGATGCCCTTATATTCTTAGAACAACCCCACTCCCATTACTTCACACAAACAGTAGTGGGTCTCTATTACATGCAATCAAAAGCATCTTGCTAAACAAATACTAACAAAATGTTACAATAAAATGCTTCTTGGAAGTTAGCACCTAGCAATAGCAAGGTATTTCAAGAGGGAAATAATTTCAGGTCAGGCAGCGCCACCCGTGTTTTTAAGACAAGTTACTAAACGATTTCCATCTCTTTCAAATCATTTATTCTTAACAAAATTGCCCTACTTGCACCTACGTGATCAGCAGGTACTACATTCATCTTTCTTATCATCTCAATTAAAGTATCGCCTGACATCCAAAAAACAACAAGCTTCTCATATACAATCTGAGCTGTCTCAAATTCTTTAAAAGGAATGACAAGACATAGGCTCCGCCCCCACAAAAAAATACATACAAATTAAACTGCCCTTCATCAAACTTAAAATATGTCTTTAATGTTTATACATTTCAATGACTCTAAAATAAACTATCATTTGATATATGAAGAATGTTATTTGTTGCAGATCCTTCTACAAAGTGTATATATGATGTATTGTCTAAGTAAGTCTAAGGGATTCTATTTTGCTTTTAAGTGTATATGTTTTAAATCAAAGGAGGCATTCTTTTGCTATTAGAAGCTAACAGATTTTTGATAAGACGGTCTTAAGGGTTGTGTTATATTTTAAGAATGAGCACTTCCTGTCCAGATTTGTGCCGCCGCCTCGTTCCTGGTGACTTCTAAACAAACTAGGGTCACAGTGGCCTCTCTTTAATTAGTATCTCACTGGAGGGAGGGGAGCATGTCAAGAGGAAAAGAATGCACGAAGACATTGTAAACAAAGGTCTTCGAAGCAACTTAGAGATTTGGTCAAGGAATGAAAAAAAGCCTAGCTCCTTCTTTGTTACCAAAGTGAAGCTGGAAATGGTTTTGATTCCTACAAATTGAGAAGGCTGGAATTTTTATGTATGTTTGTTTGTCAATTCTGGCTTAATGTGTTAGACTTTATCTCTATTTCAATTTGATAGCCTTGATTGAAAACTATGCATTCATTGTTTAGACAACAAAAGAGTGATCCATAAAGAAAACAACTGATTCAGTAAAAACTTTTCTATCTAAGATATGATTCCACTAAGGTTTGGAAATATCCAAGTTATATTGATATAATATTTTCTTTCTTTAAATTAAGAAGTACAATATTTAGGAGAGTAAAAGTCAGTAATACTTACCTAAAAGATATTTCTAAAATAGATATTAAATAGCTAAAACTGTACCTCTCATATATACATAATCAACTAATCTTATGAGGCTAGGAACAAAAATTCTGTTTAAATTAGGCTCACTACAATGAATGAAGGAAGGAAACTGAAACAAAAATAAATTTTGCCTGAAACTCAAGAATGACACAACAATTTAAAAATTCTGAAAGCCTAAATATACGTAAACATATGTGTGTATATCCCTATCTATCTATCTATCTATCTATCTATCTATCTATGAGTGGGTGTAACAGACAGATATACATACAGATTCCATATAAATTTAATTCCACAGGGGAATTATATTTTCAAAATATCAAAGAGTAAAATTCTGGAAAATTAAGGTGGTTATGTGTATGAATAAGCAATGCTTTTAGATTATTAAATCTTCAGTTAAAAACCCTGAGACTGATTAACGGTTTCTATTGGGTACTATTTACGAGAAATCACCTCAGCAGGGTGCCCGTGTCCAGTTCCATAATCACATAGTACCCTCGCCCTACAGGATTATGTTCCAGGCAAGTTCACGTGTTAAGTTGAATTTCATTCTCTTCAGGAAGTGACTTTTACTCAAGATTGAATACAGCTGTTAGCACAAACCACTGCTCCAAAAACACTTCTATGAGAACTGGAAGAAAACACCATTTTAAGAATTGCAAATTCACTTTCATTATTCCAAATCCGTGCAACTAAAACGGGAGGGGAATCTGGTCTCTATTTGTTAGTTAAATTAGGTTTTTATAAATATTCAAAAAAAACATGCAGGGTGCTTAAAAGATGGCTATAAGACTTTCCATGTACTTCTATAGCCTGTATACTTTAATAACCAAATGACCAGTTTGTTTATAAGAAGTTTAGTGCATTTTTTTGCTTCAAAAAAATCAATGTTATACGAACACTTAATTTTTTCTAAAATTTCACTCTCTAATACAACTTGGTTTTCTCTATATTCACAGAAATGAAGCCTGGCAAATAAAGTGGGCCTCAACAGAGGAAATGCTGCCAGCTAAAAACACCGGATGTAATCGAGACCACAAGAGACACTACTCGGTATAAATGTCGAACGAAAAAGAGGTACTGGAAAGAAACAAAGTCTAACTTTTATTGGATAGTTTAATTGTCTTCATGAAATCATACTAGCTCACAGTTTACTCCTAAACAAAACAAAATCTCTGGGAATCATTTTGATAATCCTAGGTTCCACTTTCTGGAAATTTAAAAGGAAAAAAATCTATGGATTCTTACCTACCATCCCCCTGGCCATTCTACTATCTTTGTGGGAAGGAGAGAGGGATGCCGGCCTCAGCCTGCCAGATAAGACAATGCAGTATAAGTAACTTGGATCAGCTTAGGCAAATAGCAGAGAAAACAGCATTTTGTAAGCATATTTTTTCTGATAGCATTACAGAAAATGTCCTTTTTTAAAGAATTGGAATAAATCTGTCTGTAAATGGACAGATAACAGAGTGAGTTAATGAGCATTATTAACTCTCTTTGCTGTGGGGTGGGGATAGGAAAACTTCATTTACAAAGTCCTAGTAGCTGTTTTTCTATTCCCACCCTTTGACGTTGTGCTTCCTTTTGCACAGAGTGATGGTGATAGCTATGATGAATATTGTTTCCCCACTGGCTATGACAACACAAATTTGAACTTTTTTAAAGAGGAAAGCATAAGGCTTTGGCACCTCTGTTTTGTCTGGTTTTTTTTAGTTTGGCTATCAGTTCTTTCTAAGCTTCACATTTCAATAGCTACCTATACTCTCTTTCTAAAGATTTTTGCAATTAAATACATTTATCTGTTCAAAAAAGAATTCTTCAGACAAAAATTTAAAATTCAATTCAGAGATCAAGATATTTTAGTTGTCAACACAATAATTTTTACTTAAGACTGATGGATGGGAGCAGTTAGCATTTTTTATACTTTAAAAGTTAACATTTTTTTTCATATAATATGATCAATGCTTCTCAGGAAGGTGAGCATTTCTCATATGAGATGAAAGAATCTACCATAACTCACACAGGAAAATGCATCTATCTCAGGAATAACCAGTCATTTTTGAAACTGTGTTCTGTTATAGATATCAGCCATCTTATTATTTCAAACGCAAGGTCTTTGAAAAAAAAATAAAAGAAAGTCTTTTGCCACTAGAGGGAGTTCAAAATTCCCTTTGTATCAATAAATGTGTAGAGGGCATTTAACTTCTGAAACAATAAAAAGTATGATTGTAGTACATTTCTTTTTTTATTAAACAATAAGACTAAATCAGGAGTCAGACTTTTAGGGGATATATTTTCCTCTTCAACTAGAGTAACTACTGTGAATATATTTGATGGCTATTATGCACAGCACACATATTAAAAATGACTTAAAAATTTTAATCTCTGGAAGTAGTGTAGGTCAAGAGCGTGATTCTAACTGCTTATTTATTGAGAATGGAATCTTTTAATTTATCAAACTTTATTTAATAATAATTGTGGTAGAATGTTCCAAAGATGGATGTCACAATCTCATTCTGCATATGCTTTCCCACTGACTCTGCCCACCTTGGTCAAGAGCTGGAACCTATTCTTCCTCCCCTTGAATGTGAGATGGCCCTGTGATGTACTAGAAGAATGCAAAAGTACTGCTGTGACTTGCTGGTCTAGGTCTTAAGTGACCTTCAGCCAAATGCCATGTAAAGAAGACTGGGCTGGTCTGCCATCCAGACAGAGAGCCCACGTGGAGAGACAGGTCCTGCAGAATAGGAAGCCAGGTAGAGGGGAACAGAGGCTCTCCAGCCAAGAGCCAGACAACTCCGAGACATATGAGTGCAGCCATCTTGGACATTCCACCCACAGCCGAGCTCCCAACTGTGTGCAGCCGGGTGAGCTCCAACATCACATGGAGCAGAAGATCCACCCAGCTGATCCCAGCCACCCCGGGAGCTGTACAAAATAATAAATCATTATTTTAAATTGGAGGTGGTTTAGTCCTCAGTAACAGACAACTGAAACAATAATACTAGCAAATACATTTGTATGGTGCTCTAGTTTTTAAAAGCCCTTTCACATCCACTATCTCCTGTAGCCCTACCATGCAGTAGGAAACTGGGTCAGAGGTTAAATATCCTGTCCAAGAGCTGAAGAGTGCTTAAAAGCAAATACAAAGTTTATATTTAAAAGCGAGATGTTTCTCATTAAAAAAATAGATCTCGCTTTTAAATATAAACTTTCTCTCTATTTTTCTATTTTGTATCTAGTATAGTAGCCATTATCAAATAATCAAGCAGTGACTAAGAACTATTCTTTGTAGCACTTTTTAGTAAGAACTGATTAATCTAAGCAATTTATTCATTTCTACTAGTCCTCAGTATTCAAAAAAGCAAAAATAACCTTTCTGGACCTGTCTCTCTTTATGCACACAGATTTTGTTTTGTTTTGAAGTGTGAGAAATGTTAATCATTTAAAAGTTCTAAAGCTTTGCCATCTTTGAGCAATATTATAAACTGGATTTTTAAATCTGGAAAGACCCTTAAAAATGTCTTGCCTTCCTTATTCTCATTGCATTCACAAATTTTACAACTCTCCTATCTGTTTAACAGAGTTCCAGGTCAACAAAATAATGATTGAGCACCTAGCACCAAGTCCTGTGCATTTTAGTGCCAACCCCCTGCCCCCCAACCCTTCCATCCTTCAAGCTTATGAGGAGACTGTTTATGATTGATACGGACACACAGCTCCAGGAAGAGAAAAGCGTTGGGATTTTCCCTTTGACAGTTAAGTGTTTGGGGGTGGGAGGTGTTGTGTGTGGCAGGCGGAATGGTTTCAGCATTCAAGAATGGCCCAGTTTACCTAGGCCATAGTCCAAGAAGAAATTGGTAGGAAGATGATTGCTAGGAATCAGTTTTTCAGAATAAACTGAACGGTCTATGTTCAAGACAGAATAAAATTCAAATTTTGAAAGCCTTGCATCCAGACTGGTTGTCCTTCAACCTACTAGTCAGTTTCTTTTCTGAGGAGGCATCTCATTATCTTTTGGTAGAGAAGTTCCAATTACTTGTCTAAATCATGTCACTTCCTCTTTTCCCCCTAACAGTGCAAATGAGAATGAGCGTAAATGTAGCTACAGAAGCTGGAAGGTGGAGGCTGTTAGGATTAATTGAATAAATATGTAGATGAAGCATCTTCTACTTTATACCCTTCAATGGCTGTTTCTTGATTTTAGGCTAAAGAACCAAATCCTGTAGATGCCCACAAATCTCTGCAACATTTGAAGCCTATCTACTCCTCCAGCACTGTATGGCACCATTCTCTTCCTCACTCACTACGTCCCAGGTATTCTGATCTTTCAGCACTTCACATCTGCAAGGCAACCTATCCAGCAACATGCTTCACACATGCTGTTCCCTCTGCACGGAAAGTTATTCTCATACCTCTGCCTGGTTAACTCCTACTTATCCTTCAAATCTCAACCTACACCACTTCTACCAGAAAAACCTTCCCTCTTACCCCTCAGAAGAGGTTAGGCCCTCCTGTTACATAGTCTTATTTATAGCATGTTGTACAATCTCCTTTTCTGGACTCATCAAGTTGCAATTTAAATTATTATTTAATGTCCATCCTCTGATGAAAGCTCCTTGAGAGACGGGGTCGTACCTGTTTTGTTCATTGTTTTTTCACCAGTGTCTTATATAATGTAGAGTAGGTACTCAATACTATTTACTGAATATGAATCTATTATATATAAGGAACTTAAAAATACATGTCTATGTGTAAACATATATTATGTTATGTTATATTACAGGTACTTCTGAAGGTACACAGAAGAATCTGACAGTTTCATAAGCGACACACACAAATGACCAAGTGGCAATGTAGAACCTGAGCAGTAATATGGTAGCGATGTAAATAATATACAGCAGAAGAACAGGGACAAGGAGACTGACTCCAAATGGTGACTATAGAGAGCTTAGTGCAGAAGGTTCTGAAAAGGCCTGTAAGAATGGGCGAGGTTTACAAAAACACATTTTTCTGGCTCACTAGAACAGTAAAGTTCCCAAGCGTTTGTCATCCCCACAAACACTTTTCTGTTCTTCACTCTTCCTTTCCACCTGGTGTCTCAGATGCCTTCCAAACTCTAGGAAATAAAAGAAATGGTGGCTTCATAGGGCACTGGCAATGATTAACTCAAAGAAATGGCATTTTAATGATAGACTATTAGACCTATGTGTCAAGACTGACTTAACTCCTTGCAGCAATGACAGCTTGGCATCCGTGGAGGAATTCAGATTAGGAACTGCAAACCAACCCTGCCCAAGAAAAGTCCTTAGCTAAATCCACATATAAGGAATGTAAACTGCTTGGAAGCAGGGAGAAAGCATGCAGGCCATGCAGGTAGCCTGGTGGCAATGTGTCTATGAAGGAGCCAGAGCTTTAGGAAAACCTAGGCTTGCTGCTATACAGCAGGGAAATCTTTGTGACATGTTGATGTGTCATGACACAGTGATTGGGAAACACTGACGGCAAGCATTTCATTTACTGGTTTGGCATTCTGGACAGATATGCTAAGTAGCCTGCCCAACTACCTAGAACAAAGCAGATTTAGACCTGGGACATCACCCTCATTGCTCAATCCTCAAGCAATTCACATCACACAGGAAGTCCAATGAGATGAGCTGTGTGCTACTCTTTCCTTCTAAGGTTTGTGGCTCCCGGCTAACTGGCTGAATCTCCCAAGGAAGTATCTATTCTTACTCGTTTTGATATGAAGATAGGAAAATATGCTTAAAACAAGTCTGTTCACAGAAGTCAAGTTTTAAGAAACAAAACTTTATTTTCAGTTTCACAATTAAAATTACTGAAATTTGGTCCATGTAGCAAACACTAAGTGACATTAAGGTATAATTTTGTTTCCTGGCTTTGCATAAATTATGTCAATGTTAAGGTGAAAAACAGGCTTCCATGATGGAAGACCCGCCTGGTAAACTACACTGCTTACACAAATGTTTCTGGTCCTGATCCAAAGAAATGTGGCTTGGCTTTGAAGACTGTCCTTTTTTACACCACGTCTTCACAGTACTATCTTAAAACCTTTTTAGCAACTATTCATCAAAAGTGAATTTTAATTCCCAAGTATATTTTAATATCAATTTCTCAACATGAAGCACTATAATTTAAAAACAGTTTGCAATACCCAGGAACATGCCTGTGCAACTGAACTGTGCTTCTTAAGTACAGAATTGTGCAATCCTCGTTTACTTTGGGTTTTGTGATAAGGACTCAACTCCTAATCATTTTAATCTCACATTTTTTATGACCTCTTTGTTTAAAGTCAATATTTTAATTGGCATATATATCAAGATCTGAACATATCTTGGATCAGAAATTTTGTTTAAACTGAGAAAACAGCACATATTACTTTGAATGACCTAGATATGAGCCTACTGGCCTAATTTTCACTTAGTAAAAGAGTCTGTAATAAAGTGAAATTTTTAGAAGTAATGAAACAACACTCAATGGGAAAAGTGTTGTCACTAGCTTATGAGAAGTGTTTAGCTAACACATGATTCTAGTCCATTTAAAAAACAGATATAGCCACCTCCACAACTACCGCTTTGGGCAATAAATATAAATTAAATTCAAAGATATTTCAAAAAGCTTACTCTAGTCAATAGTTTCAGTTTATCCAGTTACCAACTACTTCACCAACACTATTAAAACACAGACACACTGGACATGAGTTTGATCTCTTTTTTTCCCATTGCTCACCCGTAACAAACAAGCATGAAACAGTCTTGGGGGGAGACAGCAGGAGAAAAAAACAGCAACAAATGAGTTAGAAAATAGTCTATCACAGTGCCATCCATTAGAATTTTCTGTAATGGTGAACATGTTCTACATGTGCACTATCCAATATGGTGGCTACAAGCCACATGTGGCTGGTGTGCACTTGAAATATGGCTAGTGTTGACTGAAGAAGTGAATTTTTTATTTTAATTAATTTAATTTTTTTTATTTATTTATTTTCCCCCAAAGCCCCAGTAGATAGTTGTACGTCATAGCTGCACATCCTTCTAGTTGCTGTACGTGGGACGCAGCCTCAGCATGGCCGGAGAAGCGGTGCATGGGTGCGCACCCGGGATTTGAACCCGGGCCGCCAGCAGCAGAGCGCGCACAGTTAACCGCTAAGCCACTGGGCCGGCCCTATTTTAATTAATTTAAATTTAAATAGTCACACGCTGCTAGTGGGTACCGTATTAGATAACATAGGCCTGTAATTTACTGAATCCCTGAAAAATGAAACGCAAACTATTGTAAACCATCAGTTAAATCTGGCAATTATCTTACAGCCAGCGGGAGTCTAGAATTATTTTTATCTGATGATCTTTTAAAATCCTTATTAAATCGGTCATGAAAAGGATCTTTAACCATAAATAAGTAAAAGTACTGTCAAGGAAGGCCAGAAATGACAGAATGTCAGGCAGAAAGGACAAGCACAGTCCTGAGTCCTGTGGTTACTGTTCTGCCACGTTACCAGCTTTTACAGGAAATTGAACACTTAAAGGGGACTGGTATTTTGGCCAGGGAAGTTCAGCCTGACCCAAACTTTCTACATAACCAGCAGAACCAAGCAGAACCGCAAAGAAAAGGTCTTGCTAGCTCTCTCTGGAAATGACTGAGATTATTTTAAACTATCTTCATGGCTTAACGAGATATTCTACTGGAAATACTCTCTAAGGAGACTTGAATCCCTTGGGGGAAATACATACATATATATATATATTTAACTGAAATCTTTCTCACTTTTTTTTGGTATCCCAACACTTCTTTTATCACCCAGTTATCATACGTTATGTGTGGCCCTGAATACTTTTATTCATTTAAATTTCACAAACATTCTCTGAGGTAGGCGGAGTAGGAATTATTCCCCTCATTTTATAGATTACGAAAAAGGCTCAAAGGTGAAGTGACTTGACAAAGGTGACCAGAACATCAACCCTCTCATTCCTATTCCATGGCTCTTTATTCAGAATATTTAATACACAATAATCATGCAATATATTTTATTTTCTAATAATTGGAATGCAACAGGATCAGTAGATTTTTATATTCACCAAGCTATAGACTAGCCTTGTATTTGGGGGAATTTTTATATTAGAACTCCAGCCTTATTTTTTCTCCTAAAAAAAGTCACTTATTTTCAAGATCATCTCTGGCTGTGAGAAAAGGGACATATACTTCTCCTCCAGGAAGTAAGAGGAAAAATAAGAAGAGTTACATGGTCAATTAGAGTACAACAATGGGAAATTTAGAATGAGTTTCAGGTCTAGACTTAAGTAATCTTCTTTGTCCAAATTTCCTAAGAATCAAGAATGCACTCATTACATTATTCCAAAGATACTTCCAAGTTACATATGTAAATAACAGTGATAGATAATCTCCAAACAGCCACCATTAATTCCTTCCCTTCATGTACTCACATGCCACTCCATCCATCAGGAGGTGGAATCGACTCACTTCACCTTGAATCTGAGCTGGCATGTAACTTTTTTTGACCAATAAAATGCGGTGGAAGTGATGCCGTGCAGCTTCACCTTTCCCCTTGGAAGCCACCCACCATATAAGAAGTCCAACTCTCTTGAGACCACTGTTGTGTGAGAAAGGCCAAGCCACCAAGGTGAAGAGAGAAAGGATAAGAGAAAAGCAAGAGGCACTACCTATTAAAAGTGAAACCTTCACAACCGTCTAGCCCATCCACGCTGCCAGCTGAATGCAGTTGAGTGAGTGAACCCAGCTGAATATAGCCCAGTGCCCCACCCCAGATGATGACAGGTAGAGCAGCCAACTCTGTCCAAACTCCTGTGCCACAGAATCATGAGAAAGAATAAATTATTGTTGTTTCAAGCTGTGAAGTTTTGGGTTGATTTGTTATGTTATCTAGTCCATACTTTATTACCAAGCTTGCTAATTCTATTTTTTATTCTGAATAAAAGAAATAACTTGCAAGTTTCAGTTGTCCATTTTCACTCAAGCTTAAATATGGCGCCACACAAATATCTCTGAGGATGTTATGACCATGGAAAAGGCCCATCCAAACAGAAAGCTCATCTTTGAGGTTTCCTGCTACATTGGTCTCACTTTTCTTGCCACCACCAAGTAAAAAGAAACTAAAATAAAAAGGGAGCTAACAGAGTAATGGGTTCCTGGAAAACTGCAGGATGCATTTTTACACTGTTCAGAAAGAATGTGTTTAGCAAAAAAAATCCTCAGCTAAGGTCTTTACATTCAAATTTGAAGGATGATGAAGAAAAATCGCCAGATAAAACTGAAATTAAGCAAAGCAGCCCAGCTGTCCATCTCTGCAGTATATCCTAGAACCTCATCCCTGCCCCCACTCTATTTCATGTCTTTTCTTTTTTCTCATGAATATTTAATTCAATGATGGGATAAAAACTTCAAAACATTACAAAACATAAATAGATAAGTGCTAAATTTGCACATTAATCTTGTTCGATTGTGGAGCAGACTGCTTCGTTTCCCTACAACGACATAATGCTGGGAAAATATTTTTAATAAATATTTAACAAAATAAATATGAACGGTATGAAAAAAACTGAATAGCTAGAGAAGTCTAAAATGCTAAAGGGGATCCTCTCCATGGTAAAAACTGCTTTAGAGCTCCCAATCCACTTAGATTGAACCCTGAAGGAGTGATGTTAAAGGGAAAAAAGTTACATAAAAATAGAATAGTAAATTGGCAACTACTATCCTAGACGCCATCATGGTTACCCTCAGTGACACCTGAGTTAGCTCCACCACTGCCACCTCCTTAGTTTTCTGTCTAGTTTGTGACTCCCACCTGCACCCTCCTAAAGGTACTCTGGCGGAGGGAGAGGTGCAAAGCGTAGACTCTTCTCATTTCTCTTGCAATCTCTCCCAGTTTAGCATAATTAGCAAGAATGGTATATAATCCATAATAAAGTGATACATAATCCATAAAGCAAAATCTACCTAATGCCTCACTCAAACTGAAAAACCGCCAGTTCTGTCAGAAAAGCCAACACTGCAATCCAGTATTCACTACACAGAATCTTCATCTTTCCATCAGTACATGCAGGGGGGTAACAGATGTTAAAATACAACCAATTTTGTGGCTGACAAATGAATCTTGAAATGACTATAACCATATGAACAAAGGTAGTCCATGAATATGACATTTTCTTCTGGGTCAACCTCCCAAAGGTTTGGTGGACATTGTCTCACAACATTGTTGCATCTTTAGAACATATAATGTAGGAAGTGTTCAAAGTGTGAGGGCGACGGGTACAGAGGACCAGTCCATAGCACATGCAAATCACATTGCTGTCATTCAGGAAAAATCAGAGGCACTGATTATTAAGGGACCCAAGTGATACCTCACAGTTTTTCTAAAACCAAGTTCCAATTATAGCCATATTAGATACTTCCCCATTTAAGGGAATAAGGATATACAAGTAAATTTCTCTGAAACAGTTTTCAAGAGCCTCAATCCAAAAATGCAGGAGAATCACCCTGTTCATACCACTTTTACTTCTGTGATCAGCTGAGATTTTTGACAGGACCTGGACAAGAAATAAGAAATGCCTTTACGGTCCTGCTGTTCGGGCCATTGCAGGAAGGGAAGAAGTTACTTTGATGTTAATGCCTTCTCTGACTTCCCATCAAGTCCTTTTTGCTTTTCAGCAGCGTCGAAAGCATCCGGAAGTCAAATACTCTTTGAGACCATTATAAGGGACTCCATAGGGGAATCAAGTTATAGAATGTCCATTGTCTATGCAGATGAAAGGCAATCTTTGAAGGATCAATGCTTTCCGGTAACTGGAAACATAAAGGAATTCTCCTTCTCCATCAAAAAGGCTGACCAAATGGATCCGGCCTCCTGCCTGACGCGGAACTCAACATTCCTGGCCTCAAGAAACCGAGTCCAAGGTGCAATTCTGACACCTGAAACCAATCCAGCATCCCTGACTTCAAGATGCTTCCACCCCAACTCCACCTTGAACATACACCAAGGAACCAATCTTTTGGTCAATCAACTCCCAAGCCGAGGAACACCAAAAGTATCCTCTGAAGGATCTCCCTGTACTGCCTTCTCTGGATGAAGCCTGAGAATCACCATCTCTACTGCTGGCAAAGCCTGTCTCTGCCCCTCCCCCTCCTCACTAAAATCTGCTCCCTCTAAAATGGCCTCTTCAGTGTTGTCTCTAGACCTGCTGGTATAGAAGCTGCACTTTCCATTTCTATTTCCTTAGTAGGTTGTTGACTACAGATTGTCCTAAGATTCTTTTGAGGGGTTCTCATAGCACAGACATATTTGTGCACATTGGAGGCAGCCAATTTCTTCTTCTTCCAAGAAATCTCTCATACAACATTTTCTCACATTCTCTAGGCTCCCATCTTGGATTAATCACCAGTCTGCAATCGTTTCGGTGGAGGAAGACAGATTCTTCTTGTTTTTTTTTTAAACTGAGATATAATTAACACAGAATAAAACACACAGATCTGGAGTGTTTAGTTCATGAGTTTTGACAATTATATACAATTGTGTAACCACGACTCAAGACAGGTCATTTCCATCCCTAAGAGAGTTCCATCATGCCCCTTTCCTGTCAACATCCCTCTCCAACCACCATCTGATGTCTGTCATGATAGATTAGTTTTGCCTGTATTTGGATTTTATGTAAATAAAATCATAGAATAAGGGCTTTTTTAAAACAGGATTCTTTCACTCAGCATGTTTTTGAGATTCATCAATGTTGTTGCTTGAATCATTAGTTTGTTCTTTTTTATTGCTAAGTAGTATTCCCTTATAAAGGAATATGTTTATCCAATCTCCTGTTAACATTTGAATTGTTTCTAGCTTTTGGATTTATGAATAAGGCTGCTATAAACATTCTTAAGCAAGTCTGTTTGTGGGCCTATATTTTTATTACTCATTGGTAAATACCTAAGAGTAGAACTGCTAGGTCATATGGGAGATGTATGTTTAACTTTATAAGAAATTATCCAACAGTTCTCCAATGTGCTTAGCCCACTTTATACTCCCACAAAAGACTGAGAATTCCAGGTGCTCAACATTTAGCATTGGCAGTCTTTGTTATTCTAGCTATTCTAGTGAATAGGTAATGGCATCTCACTGTGGCTATAATTTGCATTTCTCTGATGTTTAATGATGTTGAGCCCTTTTTTGAGCTTATTAGCCATTCATGTATCTTTTTATGTGCAGTAGCTATTCAAGTCTTTAATTGGGTTTTGTCTTTTTCTTATCAATTTGTAGAAATTCTTTATGTATTCTGGATTCAAGTGCCCTGTCAGATATAAGCACTGTGATCATTTTCCCAGTTGGTACTTGTCTATTCATTTTCTTAAAAGTATATTTTGGTGAGCAGAAATGTTTAATTTTGATGATGTCTGATTTATCAATTGTTTTAGTTCATGATTTATGCTTTTTGTGTGGTGCCCAAGAAATCTTTGCCTGGTCTGAGGTCACAAAGATATCCTCTTAAGTCTTCTAGAAGATTTATAGTTCTGAGTTTATATTTGGGTCTATGATCCAGTTCAGATTAATTTTTTAGTATGGAGATAGATGTCAAAGTTCCTTTTTTTCCCCAGAGGGACTGTTTCTTGATACTATATTTGCCCACAGTTTGGGAAATAGTTGCATCCCAGTACACTTGAAATATAATTTATAAACACCTTAGTTTGCATGTAAATTGTACATTCTCACACCATGCTGACGTTATTTTCTACTGCATTCAATATTCTAGTAGAACTGGCCATCCTAACTCTGAAAAGTATGACAAGGATAGATCACTTGAGCTGTACATCCTGCAGCAGCTAAAGACTACGCTACATAAATATTTCACTTTAATTTCTTTTTTAAGGCAGAAGCTTAGATATAAAAAGACTCTTAGGTTTCTAATTTTAGTACAAGTCTTATAATTTGACTCATAAGTACAACTATTTAGAATAAAATGTTTATAAGTGTAAAATATCCATGACTTGTTCATGTACTCAAAATGGGATAGAGAGGTAAGCAAACGGTCTAACTCCCACAACAGGATTCAGGAAAAGAGAACTGCTTGCTAGGAAGGGGGCTAACAAAACTCATGGGCATTTTCTTTCTTGCTTTTTCTCCTTCCCCCTTTTTTTAAACCCTGCCTGCCAAACAGAAATGACTTCAGTGCTGACAGAAAACTTAGCTCCTCCTCTAGATTTAGAAAGAGCCAGGAAGGATTACACTGTCTGACAGTGTGTGTTGCAAACCTTGAAAAATAATTTATTATTTGAGAATCAGTTAAGTGCACTTTCTCCACCCTTTTAATTCAATTCAAATTCCAGTCAGTGTTCAATTTAACAGAGGAAATAGAATATTGGCCAATGAATTAGGCCACTTACTGGTGGCTTAAGAGCTACTGGTAAGTTATCAACTTAGCTTTCCTACTAAGCTGTTTTCTGCTTAGCTTTCCAAGACACTAACTAAGTGGGGACATCTTTGACTCCAAATTCCCTATAGATAGGGTCCAAAGATTACTGAATTTCTTATTACGGATGAAGTATCTTGATTTCCACAGCAATAAGGTATAGAACCATGTGTTCTATTTTTTATTGTACAAACAGGAAAGTGTGTGTGTGTGTGTGTGTGTGTGTAAGGGCTAAGTGGCAAAATGGGAAAAGTAGAGAATTCCTTTTTCCATAGCTAGGAAAGTTACTCTACCTATTTGACTATTTGGTAGAATGTACACAGAATCTTCTGGAAATCTTTAGATAATAGACAGAGAAGGTCGTGAGTCTGTTTGGAGAACAGACATTCTCCAGTGCTAGGGGATGGGACAGGATAGGTGGGGGAGACAGATCAACACTGATGGGAACAACTTCTTTATAAGAATTTTATAAAATAAAATATACTCTATTCCCTTATATTTAAGCTTCTATCAAGATTCAGGGGGAAAATTTTCAAGGCATGCTGAGAATCCCCAATGCCAGTAATCATTTGATATGTAAACATGAAGTACTTGGACATCACATATATAAAATCACAAAAAATCTTAGCTAACAGCATAAATGTCTAGTTGGATATTTACTAATAACTGGCATTTACTGAGTGCTTAGTAGGTGCCATGCACTATGTCCTTTGCATGTCTTAACTCATTGATTCAACATGATAAAGCCATGAAATAATTACTATCTTTATTCTCAGTTATACAAAACTGAGAAACAGAGTGGATAAGTAACTTGCCCCTGGTCACATTCAAACTCAGGTGGTCTGACTTCAGGCCCCACTGCCTATGTGTGATGGCCTGAATTGTGTCCCCTCAAAATTCACATATTGAAGCCCTAACTCCCAACGTGACTATATTTGGAGATGAGGCTTTTAGAAGGAAATTAAGGTTGAATGAGGTTATAAGGGGGGACCTAATCCAACTGAATTGGTGGCTTCTCTCTCCATGCTCACATGAGCACCAAGGATAGACCATGAGAGCACACAGCAAAAAGTCAGCCATCTGCAAGCCAGGAAAAGAGCTCTCACCAGAACCCAACCGTGCTGGCACCCTGACCCCAGACTTGCAGCCCCCAGGAACTGTGAGAAAATAAACGTCGTTTTTTAAGCCACTCAGTCTACGGTATTTTGTTACGGCAGCCCCAGCAGACTAAAATGCTATGAAATCATCTTCTCAGAAACTTCCAAGTAAGGGGAGAGACAAAAAGAACACAAGATCTAATTTTTGCTTCATCTATAATTTCTTCTCATACTAGTAAACTTGCCCCTCTTTCACAGGATACTAAAAGCATCTGAGAAACTGAAATCTTTTTGGATTTTATCACTATAAATATTCATAGAGTTTTAAAATATACGCATCAATACATGCAGGTTAAGACGTGTTTACTATATTGATCTTTGCAAAAGAAACATAAAAGCTTCTGATCAATGTAAATGTAAAAGTTTTTGGTCAGATTTTTAGCATAACTAGATTTTCAGGCAATGACTGGGCGTGAAATGGAATAAGAATGAAGACCTTAAATGGCTGCTGTTACAGTGTTCCTGATTTATTAAAAATAATCACAGAGCATTACTAGTAATGCTAAATCTCTAGTGTTCCGATCTAGTGAAAGGAATTATCAGTGTCTAAAAGGTCTTTGTCAACTCTAACATCTACAAACATTTAAGCGGTATTGAGCAGATTCCATAATCTGATCTGCTTTTAACTGTGGAAATCCATGCAATTATTAAGAAGCTATTTGAATAATTCATGTTGTAAGAGAAGGCCTTCAGAGCAGCCATAATGTGTTTGCATCTTAATGGTATTTTAAATAAAGTTGTGTCTTGCTACAATGCACATTTAGTAAGCGAGACCAATCAATCCCCATCCATCAGTTCAGAGACAGCAATGAGAGAAATTCTGACAGCTTCAGAGGAACAGCTGAGCTACCTGATTTTGATAAATAAGGGAGTTAAGGAAAAGTTTCTTCCCCCAATATGTCAGAGATGATAGTATCTGCCTTTTCATTCACCCCACTGCCTTGCCGCTGGGGTGTGATGTTCTATTGGAGATACCAATTAGTGATATCATTGCAAGGTCATTTAGCCATGATAACTGGACAAAATGCTTATTCATCAGCCCCCCAAAAAAGTATGTATTAAGTGCCAAATGCTTAGCTCTGAGGAAAGACATTTGTGCAAGCATAGTTTTCTCTCTCTTTGAAAGTTTTTAAACCTTATATCATACATTTCCCTGACCTTGAAATCAGGATGTATGTAAGTAAAGTTAGCCTTCATAAAATTGTAAATTTCAGATAAATATAAAAGAATATGAGACTATTAGCAAAGACCTCAAAAAGTATCTAGTCCAAGCCTCATCCAATACTTGAACCCCCTCCATGGCAATACCTCCAGGCTGTAAGACAGTTTATTTCAACTCTTCCTGTTCATAAAACTCATTGCCATCTACTCCCGGACTGAATGAGTGCTCTTCCAGCAAATATGACAGAAAGTTCTTCCTTATGCTGAACCCAAGTCTGTCTTGCTACCCTTCTACCTATCAGTCTTAACTAGCCTTGGGGGCCACTCAGTCAAGTATAACCCTCTTCCACCTGCTATCCATACTTGAAGGTAATGATATGGTCCCAACTTCCCTATTCTTCAGGCTAAACATTCCCAGCGCCTTCACTTTTCTCATATGTTCTATCAGTGTCCATGTCCACATCAGCATCAATGGAGGGGTCTACAATCACAAACGTTAGGAGACCTTGTATGTGAGAAAACCCACTAAGCATGTCCATTACTAAAAATTATCTTTATTATTAGAAATTGTTTCTATTAGTAAACCATTTACCAAAGCTGGGTTAGCTCCTTTTCTTTATTGCTTGAATATAACTATTACACACTCCATCCCTTAGGGTGCTTTTCTCTCAGGTCTATGTGGTTCTCCTCCCTTAGTTTGGCCCACAAAGCTTTCCATGATCTGCTCTTGACTTTCCTTTCCAGTCCCATCCATAAATACTGCCCTATACTCCCACTACTCCCTGGCCACACTGAGCTATTTACTGTTACCTGCAAGTTTCAAGCTTTCTCCTTCCCCTATGCTGCTCTCCACCTGGGACACTCTTCTCGCCCTTCTTCACATAACTAATGATTACTAGGAGCAGGTATCCCATAAGTGGACAGAGAGTACATTAATCAATATAGATTAACTGCTATAAAAAAATAACCTTCAACATTTAGGGACTTAACACAATGAAAGTTTACTTCTCATTTATCTTACAATCCAATATCGTTTGGGAGGAGCAGTGTTTATTGGTAGGTGAGTGACCTGCACACAATTCTTCAAGGACCCAGACTCCTTTTATCTGATAATGCTGCCATCTTCTACACCTGGCCTCAAAGGTGATCTCAGAAAGGGAAGAAAGAGCATGAAGGATTTTATATCCGTCCAGGCCAAGATGTGGTGTACATCACTTCTGCCCACATTCCACTCACCACAACTCAGTCACAGGGCTCCATCCTTACTGCAAAAGAAGCTGGGAAATGTAACTGCTGGAGGAAAATGAAACAGCGTTGCTGAATCCATAGCCCTGTCTCTAGATTACTCTACTTCATTGTCCATGAGAGTCTAAGGTCACTGATTTCATTGCACTTAGTACACTGGATGTGAAAATTATGTTTGTTGACTTGTTTGTTTCCCCAACTGAACTGTAAGCTCCTTGAGGACAGCAATGTGGCTTTCCTTTTTATATGGCTAGCATGTAGCACAGGACATTCCTGCCACAAATGTCAGTTTATACTTGTGAGTGAAGGGATTAATGAAGGAGTCTTGGCCCACTCTTCCTACTATTTCTAACTAGCTTGCTGAAATGGTACTTGTAGACCCAAAGATCAACACACACTGAAGCATGGCTCCTCTGAGCACTGGGGGTCAAGAGATGCTATAGTGGCCCTTATAGTGGATTGGATGATGCCCTTAATAACCATGCAGATGATTAAGTCATCTCCTTTTCCCCTAGACGATGAGCTCTCCAAAAGCAAGAGCTACATCTTACTCATCTCTGAATCCTCGGCATTGAGCGCCCTTAGAAAGTATCTGTTGAACGAACGAATGTAAAACATTGTTATAAATAGGATAATCAGAACGTAGGCTCTATTAACTCTAATTTCATGCCAAAAGTAATAAAATTTGATATCAGGACCAGCCATGAAATGCCAATAAAGAGTTAGTTTTACTATGGCTTACAACAATTATTTTTATATCCTTTCCCCCCCTCCCCGAAGCCCCAGTAGATAGTTGTATGTCATAGTTGCACAGCCTTCTAGTTGCTGTATGTGGGACGCGGCCTCAGCATGGCCGGAGAAGCAGTGCGTCGGTGCGCGCCCGGGATCTGAACCCGGGCCGCCAGCAGTGGAGCGCACGCACTTAACCGCTAAGCCAGGGGGCGGCCCTTTATATCCTTTTATAATACTGTCTACAGTCACGTATTGCTTAATAATGGGGATATGTTCTGAGAATTGCGTCATTAGGCGATTTTGTCACTGTGCAAACATCATACACAAACCTAGATGGTATGGCCTACTACATACCTAGGCTATACAGTAACTAATCTTATGGGACCACCGTTGTATACATGGTCTGTCATTGACGAATACGTCGTTATGCGGTACACGACTGTATTCTTATATTCTTTTTATAACACTAGCTCTAATATATTTTAGGGCTAAGAAACTTTTTAGAAAGTTGCTTAAGTGAAAGTTGCTTAGCTTAAATGAAATGGTAGAAATCACTTAACCACTGGAATTTGACAACCCTGACCCCAGCTTTTAACAGTGGTGGTTTCTTCCACAGATGTAGAAAGAATGCCTTCTTCCTTTGGATTAATTCATTACAAACTGAGATATCATCATTAGGAAACTGAAAAAGCAGGAAAGGCTGTCTTCCTTTTCCAGTCTATAAATAAACAGGAAGACGAAGATAAAGACTGAAGTAGCTCCCAAGCCAATATTCTGAAACTCGTGTTGACCTGCCTTAAATGCCTTATTTACTTACTGTGACCAAGTTTTGCTAAGGGAAAAAAAACCCCGACTCAACTAAATGTCTAAAACTAGAAAAAAATTCACAACATGTGCTTCTTTTCTTGACACTTTGTATTAACTGTTAAAGAAATAGTCAGGATCCTTAAATTTATTTGTTTATGTCAAAACTAATTTAAACACTGGCTCTTTGGATGTTGGCTGTAGTGCTCAAAACACCAGATTAATCTGCTAAAATGAGAGTGTTCACCTTCCAGTGCCCTCAGTTCTTACCTCTTGATAAACAGAATAAAGAAGCAACAGGTCCAAAACTAATCCAAAAATATATTGACTTGAGCATATACAGTGCAGCCTACATTTGAATTAAAATGTAAAAATCAATAATTTATTTTTTTTGTACTAAAAAAAACCCCCTCAGTTTCTTTATTGGTAATTTCAAATCTACTTAAATCCAATCCATCTGGCAAAATATGAAAATGAAACTTTCAATGCAGCATATCTTGAAAAAATCATCTTTCTACCATCTTCATCTAACTTTTTTTTCAAATTACAAAGCCTTAAAAGTTCAATGAAAATCAGATGGATAAAACCTGAATAAAAGCAAACTTGAACCCTTAAAGGAAACTGCTCAGAGAATTTGAATATCAACCTTGGCAGGCCTGGAGTCCCTGTTGTCTAGCTCTGCATGAGGATGCGATGTAGTTCAAGGCCTAGAAAATCAAATCAGTTATGAGAGGCCCCATGGAATAAAGGGAACTGATAGGAGATGGAAAAAAAGATATTCAGTTTGATCTAGAGGCATTTAAGCCCCAGGAAATTCCGAAGTCCTCATATCTCAAGGCCCCAGCGCTGTCACAGAGCCGAGCTAACAAGTATCCCCTGCCAGTGTGGGCGCTTGGACCAGGGCAGTGCATCACAGGCTTAGATGGACCTTACTACAAGAGTAGCAATCTTTAGTGTCAACTGGTTGGTTAACTGAGCACCCTACCATGAGCCATGTAATTGCAAAGCTAAGTATTGGAGGGTACAGCCAGGAACAAGATAGACACAGAACGTGCCCTCATGGGGCATACAGTCCAACAGGGAAGATCCACATTTATCAAATAAATACTAATGTGATAAAAGTCTCCCCAGAGAAATTAGGAGCCTATGAGATCACATTACAGGGTTTTCTAACTTGGATGGAGGTGTGAATGGCTTCCTTGAGGAAGTGATAAGCAGTGATATGTACACTTGCTTTTAAGTCACTTAATCTGGCAATGCCTTAGCATCTTCATCTGTAAAATGGGAAAAAAATAGTACTTACCACATAGAGAACTCTTGTGAAGATTAAATTAGATAAGAAATGAAAACACTAACCACAGTGACTAGCACTGGAAAGTCATCAATATATACTTCTACAATTATTGTTATTATTATGATGCTTATTATTACTACTATTATTTGTCTGAAGGAGTAAAAGTCAGCCAGGTGAAAGGAGGAGAGAAGGGACAGCAAGAAGAACTATTCCAGAGAAAGGAAAAGAATACATGTATGCAAAAGCCCTGAGACCCAAAATGTTGTGGCCCCTCTAGATGGACAGAATTAGGACTTGTGGGGAAAAAAGAATTAAACTAAGGGATCTCCATGAGGGAAGATCCTTCCAGATCCTTTCCAAAAGTTCCTCCTCACCCTGACCATCCTAAGAGCATTTTCTCTTGACTCTGCTTTCCCTTCCAGAAACCATATTGTAATCTTTGGCTTTTTAAAATAATTTTCTGCATTATCTCTACTAAGCATGTATTACATTCATAATTACAAAAAAAAATAAAAAAGGAAAGATTTTTAAAAGAGATCCCATCATTATTTCCCTTCCCATAAGAACCTAACTTCTGCAAAGTTTGACTATTATTCACTGCCCTCTTCTGTCCCTTCCCACTCACTCAGCAACTCATTGCCACCACCCCATTGAAACAGCTCTCTTCAGATAGGTCTTCAGATAGAACACCAGCATGATGTTTCTAAAACACACATCTGCCCTCTCACTCACCTGCTTATAACATTTCATGGCCTCTTATGGCCTACAAAATAGTATCCAAACCTCTTAGCCAAATCACCCAAATGATCCAGGACTTAAGCCCAATCTATCCTTCCAGTGTCATTTCCTGCCACTCTCCTCCATTACTCACCCTTCTCCACAACCACTCCCAGCCACACAGAACTTCTAGCCAAATTTCCTGAACACAATGTACTTTGATGCCCCTCTGCCTCAGCCCATTTAAGTTTTTCTGCCAAGAGCAGCCTTCCAACCTTCTCCATCTAGCAAAATTCTACTCCTTCTTCCAAACTCAATGAGCTTCAATGTCATTTCCTTTATGAAAGTTTCTCCTATCTTGTCCACCTCTCCCCCAAAACACAAGCCCTTGGGAACTATCCCCATATTGCCCTCCAAAGAGTTAGATAAATGTTTATCTCTCTGCTTACATTATGAGTTCCATTAAAGTCGAGGCTACATCTAATTTACCTTTGTGTGTAGAAGCACCCAGCTCATAACTCAGTAAATGTCTGTGTCACTGCTACTCAAATTAAAATAATATTATAATGGTTTCTTTGAGGAAATCTCATGAGAGGTAGAATGTTTACAGCAAACTAGAGGTAGGAAAGAAGCAAAGACGACATACACAAACCATTTCAATTATTTATCCTTCTCTTGCAATCTTATGGGAGTATTTATCAATTCAGCACACAGTTATTGAGTGCTCGCTATTTGCCAGGCACTGTGCTAGATGCTACGCACACAGTTGTGAATGAAACAGAATCTTTGTCTTCAGGGGGCTTATACTCTACTTGTGAGATAGATGCTAAAGAAACACACAAATAAATATACAATTACAGATTGCCATAAGGGAAAAGAACAGGAGACCGTGAACGATGGCGACTTTGAGGCTCCAATTTAAATCAGGGAACCAAGGAAGCCCCCTCTAAGAAAGTAACTGTGACAATGAGAAGTGAAGGCTGAGGAGGAATTAACCATGTAAAGAATGGGAGAAAGAGCATTACAAAGGAGGTAAAATTTCCTGGTAGGTCCTGAGGCAGAAGGGAGCATAGACTGTTTGAGAAAGTGAAGGATGTTCAGTGTGTCTGGTATCTGGTAAAGAAGTAGGAGCACAACGGGCCAGCTCTTCTAAGGTGTGCTGGTTCTGTGAAAGAGACTGCACTTTCTTCTAAGGGGACCCATGGGCCACTGAAGATTTTAGGCAGTGTTGGCAGGGGTGCGAGTGGTGTGACAGGGTCAGATTTACATTTTTAAAATATCATTCTGAAGTGAAGAATTAAAATTCCTTAGGTAGAATTACTAGTGAAATGGAAAAGTTCTCAGTTTATTTGATTTTCAGTACATTTAGGATAATAGTTATTTGAACATCCATCAGTCAAATATTATATTCCTCAGTCAAATATTTGTCTCTGATCATTCTCAAAAGTTAAACCCTGTAGCTGTTGTTTCTCTGAATAATATACTTTGGGTGTACAGTTACAGTACAGATCCTGGTTCCTAGAATGCCACATTGTATGTGCCAACAAATGTTTAATCAGAACTATTGCTCCAAAGTGTTTAAAGCCTCTTGTCAAGTTAAAGACGAGTATCTGATGTTGAGTGAAACTCAAATTTTTCATTTTAACTTCAATTGAAGACTTGGCTTTTCCACCTGAGCTGATGCTTTATGAATGGTATATAAGAAACAGTGAAGGCTGTTATTTTTGTTTGTTTAGAAATATCACAATCCTTCTCTCTGTTGAGAACAAATCCACTCGAGTTACGATTATGTCACAAAAAGGAAATAAAGCACAGTATCATTTTTAGAATGTTCTTGTGACATTTTGTTAAACCAAAAGAAATATTACAACCAGAAAGGGGGAGAGGAAGGAAGAAGAGAAACAGAGACGCAGATAGAACAAAGAGTAACAGGAACACACTTGCACACTTCGGTACACGGACTTTAGCTGACAAGCAGCAATGCTGCATGGGTGCTACTTAGAGCTTGGGAGGGAAAACTGTAAACACACATGGAGAGGACACCAAAGAAATAGCCAACATCCAGCCAAGACAAGAAAAGAAAAAAAGCCGAGGGCCGGCCCCGTGGCTTAGCGGTTAAGTGCGTGCGCTCCGATGCTGGAAGCCCGGGTTCGGATCCCGGGGGCGCACCAACGCACCGCTTCTCCGGCCATGCTGAGGCCGCATCCCACATACAGCAACTAGAAGGATGTGCAGCTATGACATACAACTATCTACTGGGGCTTTGGGGGAAAAATAAATAAATAAAAATTAAAAAATTTAAAAAAAAGAAAAAAAGCCGAGGAAAAAGCATAACCATCACACACAATGTAATATAAACTCCCTGTTCAAGCTTTTAACGGGCAGTGATTTATCTAATATAAAAACAATGTTTGAAAAATCAAAGAGAGATGAGGAAATCTAGATCAAACATGGGAGTAAAGAGCAAGGACCTTCAGAGTAACGTAAAAAGAGTGGGACTTAATGGTTTCAGAAAAAAAATTCTTGGAAAGGTGAGACAGCAACTGTAACATTCACAGTGAGAACACCAAGAATAAAAGCTAATCTTTATTTAGTACACACTTTGTATTAGGTCCTGTGTTAAGTGCTTTCCATGGGTTATCTGATTTAAACCTCTTACCGGCTCTATGGTGGGTGGTAATTTTAATTCCATTTGAAAGATGAGAAAATTGGTGCTAAATCTAATAATCAGGAGGCTTAAATGTGAATGTGAGGTCAGCTCTGTTTGACTGGAGCTTTTGCAAATGAATTCTAGGTAAGTTTTGTCATTGTTTTTTATCTAGATAATGAAGGCTTAAATAAAATACAATACAGATTTTTACCTTAACTCTTTCTTAAACACGATATCCTGAGCATAATTTAAGTCCTCTTAATAATTCACAATATACCGAGCATAATTCAAACATCAGCTATCATGTTCTGCCTTAACAGCAACTTCAAGAGATACTAAGATATGTAGGACTAGTGGTTCCTACAGCAAATGGGAGCCGAATGCTCTCTGAGTTGTTCCTGATTTTTATATTCTGTTTACTCCCTCACTGCCAGGTTATCAACTCTCACTTCTAGCTGCTGTGAGGGTACTGAGCTCGAGCAGCAATCTGCCCTCCCCTGCCTCCAATACAACTGCTTCTCCAACCTTCTTTTGCTCCATCCACTGCCTTCTGAATTTCAACCAGTTCAATCCAGTACATTTTATAAAGTCGACTTCGACCTGTGTTTGTCCTCCATGGGCTATTTTATCAACAATAATAGCAGAGACACTGTGCCAAACCAAGAAAACTTACACTTCCTTTCCAGCCAACCTCAGCTAGCCAGTTCTGAAGGATTCTGTGTAACTTAACGGAGGCTGAGAGGACTGACAATCCTATGAATTCGTAGGAGTATCCTCATTTTACAGAGAGGTAAACTGAGGCTCAGAAACATTAAGCAACTCAGGCTGTCACAGCCAATAAGTAGCAGAGCTGGGACCGGAACACCGTCTTTCTGATTCCTAAGCTTCACTGAAACAATGAGAGGGAAAAACAAAGCAGTTTCACGCAGTATTAGCGGTCTCAAGAAATAGCCACAATTTGCTTTATGTCTTATTGTATGCTAAGTATCGAATAATATCACAAATCTACTTTGAAATTATAAGACAGGATTCAGAGCATAGACCAGAGACTGCTAAACAGGCAATATACAGTTTATGATCAGCCGGGGAGTGCTGCCTGTGCATTAATCAGTGTCAGCCTGAAAGTACACTTTTACACACCATGTGACCTCCTCAGTGATTTCCTGGCACTCTTGGGTGCAACCCACCACTTTCGAGGCAGATTATTGCATAAGAATAAAACAACTATGCAAAGAAATATAGGTTTCTTTAATTCATATTAAATATCTTTTGGAATAAAAATATTGCTAGCATCAATTTTTGCATATCATCACACTAAAGCTTTACTGATCACCTGATTCAGAAGCCCATTTATCTCTCCTATTTAGTCCTAATTCTATTTCAGCCTGGTTGTCCGAATTCATGTATTTATTTAACCAATATTTATTAAGTGGGTACTCTGCTACAGACACTCTGTGCTACATATTATTCTAGATGGCAGGACAGAGGTGACTATTTTATAGTATATAACCCTGGATATCTACTTAGGTACAGTGATTGTAATTGGATTAACATGTACCTTCCTTTATTCATGATGATCATTAAAACTGTCAATATTTTAAAAATGGATCAAGAAACTTTCCATACATAAAATTACATTAAAAGCATTTTCTTCCCAATTTACTAATATTTAAAGTTATTGAAGTCTTTTTATTTTTTTTAACTTTATTTATTTATTTTTTCCCCCAAAGCCCCAGTAGATAGTTGTATGTCATAGCTGCACATCCTTCTAGTTTCTGTATGTGGGACACGGCCTCAGCATGGCCGGAGAAGCAGTGCGTCGGTGCACGCCCGGGATCCGCCGGGATCCGAACCCGGGCCGCCAGCAGCAGAGCGCGTGCACTTAACCGCTAAGCTATGGGGCCGGCCCGAAAGTTACTGAAGTGTTTACAAGGAGTGAAGAGGTCTCCATACAGCAACCACACCCCGAAGAACTTCCTTAGACCTGTAGTAAGAACAGGTCACATCCTGGGGTCCTGGATCTTAGAGCACACAGACAGAAAGAAATCTCCAGAGAAACTTTGTAAACACAAAGGCCAATAACATATACTACGTGCACGGAGTTGTGGAGAAATGGCTTCTTGGATGGGGCAGACCCTTGCGTTTCATTCACTTTAGACTCACACAGCCTTTATGTGCTGCTTCGACTCTTTTTTTTTTTTAAAGATTTTATTTATTTATTTTTTCCCCCCAAAGCCCCAGTAGATAGTTGTATGTCATAGCTGCACATCCCTCTAGTTGCTGTATGTGGGACTTGGCCTCAGGATGGACGGAGAAGTGGTGCCTCGGTGCGCGCCCGGGATCCGAACCCAGGCCACCAGCATCGGAGCGCGCACACTTAACCACCAAGCCACGGGGCCAGCCCATGCTTCGACTCTTTTTAACCACAAATCAGAGGTACCCTAGCAAAAACTGCATCAGCTTAAAAAGCTCCTTAGAAGTCCAGGTAGCACCTTTACGATACTGCTTCAAAGGCAACACCTAATACCCACTACATGGTCTAACTGTTTTTTGTGATGCAATTATATTTTGAGATTGTTTGGCCTATGGGTGGTCTGCATTTATGTTCCTAACTATCCTGTTAATAGAGTGTCTGTGGCACTTTAGATAGTGTCCATTCATACAGATTCAAGCTTTCTTTAAATTTATTTATATATTTCTTTCTAGGCATATTTATTTCTATTTCCCACAAATGTCTACTCTTTCTTAGGGTTACTAAGTTGTTGTCTCCCTCCAAAAAAACTCTAGTAGGCTTCCCAAATACATGACATTTAATTTCATCTTAGAAAAATAAACAAGACACCACATGAAGTGCTGCCATTCTTCCTGCTTATAAGATTTACATTTAAAATGCTTTTACTTGATCCTCCATGATCTTTTTAATAGCACAAATGCTTAAAAGATTAAATGCATTTTGGGGAAACTTTAAATCCATAATTCTTAATGGCATATTTCAAACTGAAAATGATACACATGCTGATCTTTAAAAATTTCAAACAGAAGTACAAACCAACATAAGCATTACTTTTCTGACCTATTTTAAAACATTTTCCTCTTGCTTCCATTCATTTATTATTATTAACTGTTGACCAAAATCATATATTATTTCACATGTTATATGGCTAATCTTATTGCCTCTAATGATCAGGGGGCATTTTATGAGCAAAGTCCTCAATAAATAATTTATTCCACCTTTCCATTACTTGGAAAGTAAAGTTTCAGAATAGTGCCTGACACTAATACTCGCAGCATAGCAAGTGACTTACTGGATAGATGAGATAAGGTCTAATGCACTCATCTTCTTTCTAAGAGATCAGTTCGTCAATACTGATAGAACCCAACGTGCACAAAAGCATATATTAGGAGAGAGGAACTTCCTCTAAACACTACTTTACTTCAAGCCCAAGCTTGCTGAACCATGGGAGAATTTATGGCTTTTCCTACACCGGCATCATTAATTGGGAAGAATCTTTAATTACAATCTAACACACAATTAAATCCATTAACCTTGTAGATAAGTTCAAGCAAATGTCTGGGCCCACAGAAGGTAGAGTCTCCCTGAAGCAGGTGATGACCCCACACCACCCCCAACTGTTCCGTCCTTAACCTGAAACAAGGCAATCAAGGTGAATGTCCTGCTTCCGGTCATAAATTTGGGGATGCATCTGCTTTTCTGTGGGGAACAGGAAGTTACGGCCACCTAATGACTGTGAGAGGCACCAACTGAGAGCAGCAGGAGGAGAAGGCGGTGGTGACCAGATCTGGGTGCCTTCATCACTCACCATGTCACCATGAGGTAAGGGGATCTACAACCAGGGGTTCCACAAACGACAACTTGTTGATAAGGACACTGTGGTTCAGAGAGGCTGAGTCTCAATTAAGGTTATCGTAGAACTACTGGGGTTTGGCCACAGGTCCACTGGCTGGCTAGTTAGGGGAAGAAAGTTCTGGAGCTGCTGCTACAACAGTGCTCACTCCCTTTTCTACCACTGGCCATGCGATAACCAGTTGCTTTTTTGAATTCTTCTCTTTGGCTGTTCTGCTCCCCTTGAAGGCTGCCCTTAACTCACTTATTTTAATTGCACTAATATAGCCACCATATTGAGTGACTATGTAAGGTGGGGAGAAAGGAGGTGTGTTTTGGTCCCTAAGCTCCCTGAGGAATGACCATCCCTCCCACCTCCCCTTATGGTGACCTTGTTGGAGCTCTTCTGAAGACGGCATCCTCTTTTTCTCTTTGTTCTTCATCCACTCTACTACAAAAAGAGTTAAAGGAGCAATGAAGCTTAATATTATCTCAAGTAGAAAATGTGCTTTTTTTTTTTTAAACCAGGGATAATGCTCTAATAAAAGGAATAAAGTATAAATGGTGGCATTACAAACATCAGAGCAAGAAAGGGTGGCTGTGGCTTTGTCCACAGTTCTAGAACTAACTGCACTCCAATTCAAGGGAGTGGAAGGGCAGGGTGTGACTTCCCGTCTCTTTCCTTTTACTTCTGTACTATCAGCACAATGGTCACTGAAAGGCCAGAGCCTGCATTTCCACAACCTCTGGAAGGAGAGCCGCTCTGGCTGGTCTTGCTTCACGAGAGCTTGGGGGGGGCGGCAAGTGCACAGGGCCACAAAGGCTGTGGAAGACACCCTGCCCTAGCTCACATACATCACTGCCACTCACGGCCTTCCTCCCTGAGTTATAACTTCCGTTTTCACTGCTCTGTACTCCATTAGGCCCGCACAAGTATTTGCCTACAGCAAATGACTCAGAAATTCTTCACAAATACAAACTGCCAGTAGACTATAAAGAAAGGGGGTCAGAGAAAGGAGAGAGAGTTTAATTTCCCTTGGACCTGCTGCTTATTTTCTTTCAGGCATTCGCCATGTGGCCTTTTGCTTAGCTGTAAAAGACTAACTTTCTTGCCCTCAGGCTTATGGGTAGCAGAATGGAAATCACCATTGTCATCTTCTTGATTTAAGAATTTCAATCAATATTCAGTTTTCTATGGCAACAGAAGGCAAGTGGCATAGCAGATGACCCAGAACAACAGATAACACAAGTTATTATTATTGTCTTAGCTATCACTGTTCTACGTGCTCTGCTCCCACCAATTTCCTTCCCAAGCTCTCTTCTGCTTAGCCCAGTGGACCCCAAACTTGGGTGGGCACCAAATTCATCTGGGGGAGGGTATTCAAATAGCCTTAAAGCATATTGGATTGTGAGGAAAACCAATCTGCTTTATGCCATTTATCACAGATAATTGGCAAGTGGACACACAAGAGTTTGTGCCTAATATTTACTAAGACTACAAATGCGCTGAGTATTGTACTGAAATAACAAGGACGTGATCCCTGCCCTCTGCTCCTACACATGTCTTTTTGCCCAGGGGTTTCAAGGTAACAGCTCTGAGGACACTTTCTCCTGACCTATAATTTAACATATCACACTGGTCAGATTAGGGCAGGAAAGGAAGGGGCTGACGAAAGGGGAAAGGCTGATTTTCTGATGACACGAGCAGTGAGTGGTACCCAGGAGGAAGACTTTACAACCAAGTGATTTTTGAGATTCTAGTACTGGGAAAGTAGAAATGATACTCTCAACAATAAAAATATGTGGCAAGAGGAATAGCGAATTTGGGCAAAAGATAAAGAATATCATATTAGCCACAGTCATTTGCTAGATTTAGATGGCATTTCAGTCAAAGAATGAAAATCTGAGATGAATGGAAGAGATATGAGGTTAAAGAGGCAGTCTGATATTTGCTATTTATACATTAAAGGAAAAGCCTGACAGGAAAATGGGCTTTTCCTGCAGAACTGAGGAGAAAACAGAACCCACTATCAGGAGAAGAGAAAAAAATCATGATCCATAAAATTAGTCATAATGCTTTTTTTTTCCTTCTGACAAAACCAGGGTTTCATTTCCGCTAACAGTAGTTTCCATATAAAAGAGATGACATCTTTTTTAGAAAAGAGAGGTTCAAAAAGATGTTCAGAGTGGTCAGGATGGTTAATCCAATAACTGTAGAAGCTAATTCTTACTCTCTTAAGCTATTTAATCCAAACCTTTCATTAGATATCTACTTTCATTTTATAATACACCTCTCAAAAAGCATCAGTTCAGGCTGCTACAAGACTAAGTATTTAGGACTGAAAAATGATTATTATGTAGTCTTTTCGGCCAGGATTGTCACCAGGAGGTTCAGTCGACATCTCTTTCAGAATGAGATGCACTTCGATGTAGTTCAACAGCCACCCTCGATGCAGAGCAACAAGAGTTTTTAACCTAATGTCTCATATTTATTCCATGACTATTCCCTTTTTTCATTCACAAGTGTTTTGTTTATTATGTTGTCTTCCTTTCTCCTCTAGAATTATGAAAAACAATTTGAATTTTGCAAAATTAAATAGCAGTTAAGCCCTCTACCACGAACTTTAAAAAAAAACCCACTTTGCATATTTTACTAAATACTAAAGCCTCTGAAAAATATGGAGAAAAGGTATTCTCCTGCATGCTAGTGAAAGGCTGAGTAACAACAGCCCTTTCAGGGAGCACACAACACACCAAGACCCGCCACTCCACTTCCAGAAGCACCCCTCAGAGAAGCTCCCACACATGCGCAGAGAGACCCATCAGCGATGTTCGCGGGGACATTTCTGTCACAGTGAAAATAACCTGCAACAGGGGCCGGCCCGGTGGTGCAGTGGTTAGGTGTGCGTGCTCTGCTGCGGTGGCCCGGGGTTCGCAGGTTCGGATCCCAGGCACGCTCCGATGCACCGCTCGCTAAGCCATGCTGTGGCGGCGTCCCATATAAAGTAGAGGAGGATGGGCACGGATGTTAGCCCAGGGCCAGTCTTCCTCAAGAAAAAAGGGGAGGATTGGCATCGGATGTTAGCTCAGGGCTAGTCCTCCTCACAAAAAAATAAAAATAAAATAAAATAAAATAAAATAAAATAAAATAAAATAAAATAAAATAAACCTGCAACAATCTAACCATGCAACAAAAAGTGAACAGATAAATTACGGTATAAGACAGAAAACTACTAAGTGACAAAACAAATAAAATAGATACATATATAATCAACGTGGACATTTCTCAAAAACATAACTTTGAATGAACAAAACTACAGAAGGATACTCTATTATAGAGTATGGTATCATAAACGTAAATTTAAAAACACAAAATAATCCACCACTACATACTATTTTATTGATACACACAAATGTAGGAAAAGTATAAGGACATGAACATAAGAGTAGTCTCAAATTCACGATGAGAGGTGCGTCGGAGGAAGGACGGAAAGACATATTTTACTCCCTTTTTTAAAAAGAAAAAAGGAGGTAAAGGATATGTGGCAAATGTTAATAGCTATTAATACTTTATGGTAGCTATATGGGCTTTTTTGTTATTTTCTGTAGCTTTCCGGATGTTAAGTTGATTTTTTAAAGTATTGTAGCTTTGAAAACCTTTTATTTAAAAGTCATATGTTTTCTTAAATTCATTCGATTGCCTATTTACTCATGCATTCAACAAATATTTGTTGAACATGTCATTCATCCTGGGATAAGAAGAATAAGAAAAGATCCTTGCCCTTGCAAGGCCCACACAAATGGGCTAATTCCTGTTTAGGAATTCTGTCACATTCTGCAATGTAGGTTTCTGTATAGAGTAAGGAAGGATTTCCTAGGTTTGAAACTGCCCAAGAGTAACTGCAATGTGCTTACTTACAGAATAGCATACTACTATAGTTCAAAAAATATAATTGTCAATATTAATCTTTATTTTCCTGCCAAGAGTTTTTGAAAGGGCATTGAAGCAAATGAGTTTTGAAGATGTTCCACAGTGAGTTATTATCAAACAGACAATCATAATGACAAAAAGTCAAATAAGCTCATCTTTCTTTGAAGGTTTTCGAAAGAGACAGCTTAATTGGCCAATCTGCCACTACTAATGACAATAGTATGTGACACAGTGAAACTCGAATTTGGCATAATCACTACAACCCTACAACAGCACCTCCAACATCTTATGACTCCATTTGTGGAAATGCAAGACTAAAAGTCTTGTCTATCCTGTTTTTCTCTAAGGTAGCTTTGTATAGTCTTTGCACCACAAATAATACATCACCACCAATACTGAAAAAAATCAGGCCCCAATATTGTTGGCTAACTCCAACATCGCCCCTGCCCAACTCAATCCTACATTTTTCATTCAACTTTTTTATTTGATAAAGATGAGAAAGGCACCACTTTTTCAGCAACACCTGTCAGCCCTCAGGCCTGCAGTCAGGCTACCCTGACTATTACTTACTTTCAAAGAGGGACCAGGTCTAAGGAAAAGTCAGATATTAACCAGATCACAGCCAGTACCAGGAGTAAGGGATCCCAGTGTGGAATCATTAAAGCAAGCTTGGCTCAGGAACCAAGTGTGAGGACCGTGGGACTGAATTTTTTCTTCTCTCTAATGCCTTCTCCTGAGAGTGCTTATCAATCATCAAAGTTCATGGTAGAGCCCATCAGATTAGAAGGCTGGTTCAGATTACCCAACCTTATGCTTGGGTCTGATCAAGCAGTAGGGAACAAGAGGCCAGGTAAATAAATTAGGCCTTGGTAGGGCTACAGTGTATGTGTACACACACACACACGCACGCACACACATGCACACTTGTGAATTTCACTCTTTATCTAGTAATTATGAATGTCATCTAGCTTCCACAAAGCCTCCCTCTCTGGATAATCCTAACACGAATCAGAAAAGTTTTTGTTAAAGTGTATTCATGTATTATTATCATACAGTATATATACACTCAAAGTATTTTATTACAATTTACTGCAATTTATTACCATCCCAAGTGAGTTAGATTATGTCTGCCCATCACACCTATAAAAGCAAAAGTTTCTAAAATTTTGCTTTTTGACATTAAATTTACTCAATAAATTATATCATAGTAAGTTCTAGAGATTCTCAGAATATAACCACATGTAAATATAAAATATTTTTTGCTTTCAATTGATGCTTTGCCAAATCCTAAAGGGGAAAAAACTATAGACATCCATGTGAAAATGAGACACCAAAGCAGATGTCACGCTACTTTTAAGATTTTTAAATTTGAGAACTGAAGTAGCGAGGCCTCAGCATTTGTTTTTATCTGAGGTAAAAGTACTCATTTCTCAAATGTTAACACAGTAACCAAAACCCAAAATGTATACAACACACACACACACAACATACGTACATACACACCCCCAAAACGAAAGCCCCAATTTCAAGCTTCCAGGCCTACACCTATGATGCAGTCAGATGTAACATCTGCTGTTAGCCGAATTCTAAATGTGTGTTGAATCTCTATTGTGAATAAATCACTTAAGGGAGCCTCAGAGAAGTTAAAAAGAGAAAAACTAAGTGAAGCTCTGCCCTCAAGTGAACCAACGAGGTAGAGTGGAAACAGTTTGGCTGTGAAGTCTGACACAGGTTTCAAATCCTGACTCAACTCCTTACCTGCTGTATGGGCTTCAGCAAGTGCTTCACCTCCGTGAACCTCAGTCTCATCTTACATAAAATGGAATAATAATAATAATAATCTGCCACAGGTTGCTGTGAGGATTAAATAAAATAATTTCACAAAGTACCTGACATTAGTAGCCAATAAATAAATGTTAAATAAATAAATGTCTCCTATCCCTAGATAGGTGAGAAGAGAACCACCTGGGGACAGAAGGAGTAAGAAAGTGTTGGCAACACTCCTGAAGGAAAGAAATGAAGAATCTGTTACGAAGTGGAGATTATAATGCAGGAGAGCATTCTAGTCTGCACATGCGATAGCAAAAAGATGGGCAAGGACTAACTGCTATGAGAAAGGCAAAAGGGAATGCAGCTGACCAGTAAGTTTGTAAAGTAGAAACTGAGCCCTAAAGAAAAAGACAGGATCTTTAGTGAGAGCTAATGAGAAGAATCAGAGCTTTTGATTTAAATACCACTTGGATTCCTGATTGTATCCCTTCAGTGCCATCTCAAAGTGAACCTTAGGCACAGCGAGGAACCATGATGAAGCAACTACAGTGGGACTTTGTTTCCCAAACCCCAAACAGGCTTAGCAGAATTAACACTGCTAAGACACTGTCATCCAGACCGACTCATACCTTCAGATCCACAAGGGTATCATAACCATATTCTTTACAAAGTAAGCTTTCTGGCTCCTCTGGCAGACAATCGGCAAACCTCTGTCTGGCTTTCAAACGCCATGGATCAGATGGATAACTGCAACCTGAACAAGTACTGTATTTCATCAAATCTAAGATGCCATCAACAATAGGAGACACCATTAATCTATGTACCACTTAGAAATAAAAAATGCTCTACAATGAGGAATCTGATCAAGAGTGCTATAGAAAACTGGGACACCAAAGGGTCACATTTGCTGGGGAAGGGCAAACAAGAAATAAACTTACCACGCTGAAAGAAACAGCAAGGAAATGTGCCTGTCTCAAGCTTGTGACTGGGTGAAGAGGAAAAAAATCTCCCCCTAGAATTTGAACTACCAGCTGGTACTGCATCCACACAACCAGTGTGGCCAAGAAAACCTCAGGCAGAGAATTTAATTTCAAGTGGTCTCAGACTGGTAGTGTCCCCAAGTGGCTATCAGAAGTAAACACAAACCCACACATCTCCAGAAGAACTGGGTTTTAATCCAGGCCGATGGCCCCTTAAACATGCCATCAACTATACGATGCACTCTGATTTCAGGGAAGTTAAAGTACGGGGGGTAAGTGCGTGCATTTGTTATTAAAGAAATGCAGTGGCTGTTTTCTTAAAAAGGATAAGACGATATTATATATGGATCTGGGTCACTCAACAAGTATTTATTAGTATGTATCCACTATATGCATAACAGAGGTTTCAAAGCAATTGAAGGCATGACCCCTGCTCACAAGCAGCTTACTAACAATCTCTCTGGGAACATAGATTCACGTTTTTATCCGACTTACTTTTGGATTATTTCGCCAACATGGTTATAGCGCTGTCACAAAATGGTTAACGGGGTAAAAAGGCACACACTGTCCATCTTGGCTCTGCTGTTTTATGGTCTAGCCTTGAAAGGGTGTCTATATAAAGTTAGCTTCAATAGAAGCAAACTTATTTTCATCCCTCCAATTTCAACAAAAAACATACAAGCTACTTTCTGATTACTTTGATTACATTTCATTCAAAATAACAGCATTACATACAGCATGTGGGATATTCAATTTTGATCATTTGGTTAAAATTTATAGCATAAGTAAATACAATTAACTTTTATCTTGGGAAGGAAAGTTTGAGGGAATTTCATCCTTAAGGCTTTTTATTAAAAAAAAAAGGTATAATGTAAGAAATCATTAAGGCAACTTTCATTCATTAATTCAGCTTTGAAAAGTGAACATCTAATTTATTGGTCAAGAGAGCGTCGAACTCTTGCATGAAAAGAGACAGCAGGGCTTTAATAATGGCTCACTGAAAAAATTATTTGTTAGCATTAGTTCTGCCCTTACCCATGACAGAGTTAGTATTTACTTGTGTTGGGATTATTACATGAACATATGCCAAAACTCAGCCCCAGGGGACCCTTACACAAAAAGTCTCCATTTGATGCTACTTTTTGAGACATGTTCTGTTACCATCACCTGGAGGAATACAGGTTTCCCCTCCAAACACAGAGCCACTTGGTTTCAGGCCTTCGTTCTTTTCTTACAACGCCCTCAATGCCCCTCTGAGTCCTTCAGCACTATATGTTCAGAATGTCATTTAAAATAGACAAAATGATTGACATGGTAACTGTTTACAAGAAACATAAAGAGAATCTCGGGGAATAAACTACACAGAAATTAGACATATTATAGGTATACACTCTCAAATTCATGTGGTCTGGCTCAGGTTTACACATTAGATCATTCTTTCCTGGCATTTTCAGTCTTTTTTGTAAGTTTACCCTCACTCTCAACTTTAACTCAAACCAGAGTCCTCTCTGTCTGCCTCCTTGGACATGAAGGACCCAGACGTTCTTCTCCAGGTCTGGTTCTCACCCCCTGGCTCCTTGCTGCCACCACAGCGCTGAAGCCAGGCTTCCTTGGACTCTGTCCATACAAGTCAGGTGGCCCCTGATGGCAACTCGGGGCTGCAGGGCCTTGAGAGCTTCCAGCGTTTTCTAAACTTGTCGTTTCCGTAGTAGGTTCTAGAATCTTCACAGTTGGACAACCCTCAACCAGAATTACTATCCAAAGGTTTCTATTTGCCCACCTTGGTATCCACCTCCCTAAAGACCATTTTTCCTCAGGGAGTCACTCGTCTCAGCATTTATATTCAGATCTTCTGTTTTCTCTCAGGACCTTACTGGTATCCCTATAACTTTTACTCAAGCCACAGACTTATGCAAACAACTCAAAAATCATTCTGGGAACTCATCAAGAGAGTTGTCACAAGGCAGCATATATAATTATAGGAGACACACACTCTGGAACGTAACTCCACAAGGGAGCACAAAAGACGTTTCAAAATATAAAGTAAAGTTAAGGAGACAAAAAGCTGACCTCATAGTGAATAGATAGAACAATGAAAAGTGGGGAGAGGTCAGGGCTATAAATTTCTGAAAGGAAGAATGAGAAAGAAGAGTCTCAATAAAATATGCGCAGCCTGCATTGGCAGCTTCTGAAGCCTAATGCAGATAATTATGATGTTCATTGAGTGTGGTGCTCCAGAGCCAAGAAGAAGAAACTGCACAGATATATTTTTAAATCCATGAGGCTGTTGTGCGGGTGTTGATGTAAAAGAAAAACAAATCCAAGCTGGTGTTCTGCTTGGAATAGCTCCACATCACACTCCCCAAATATTATTCTGTACACCCAATTTATTTTTACTTTCTAGCATATGTTAATGAACTATATTACAAACTTTTTCAATTACCAGTATAAAACAGTGACATTATTCATTTCTCACAGTGCCTAGTACATAGGCATTTTCTTGATGATATGAAAATGGACAATATTTATAGACTGTTCTATTTATCAAGCACATCAAGTTGTTGTTCTCTTCCCTTTTTTCTATTGTTTATTCTAACATGAGATATATTCATACTTAACTATATATAATATTTTAACAATAGTAATGTGTATACATATAAACTCCTTGGGACAGTGTCTGGCACATAGTAAATAGTCAATAAATGTTAGCTGTAATCATTATTACTTTTGTTATTGTTGTTACTAACAATTTACCTTACTATAATGAATTCTAATTATAACACAGCCTATACCTGCCAGGAAAGTCCTACAGCTGGGCAGGATGGATTTACATAGTACTTGAATCTGATAAAGTGAAACTACAAATTCAAATAATTAATGAAAAAAATGTAGAATCACTTTGGCTAGATATCTTTTGTACACATCACAGGTACATTTGATTTTGTACTTAAATATTTTAGTGGCAGGTAGTGAAAAGAGCTGTTTAACACTAATTTTATTCGAAACAATATGGGCAGTACCTCAGATGTTTTCAAGAAATCTTTGACATGTTTCCCACAGAATCCACTTTAAAATACATACAAAGCTCTATTATGCTTAGGGTTCCCCTCACCTCCAAACCATTCTTCATGCATCTGCTTAATTAATCTCCCTGAAATGTTGTCATTCCTCAGCTTAAAACCTTTAATGGCTCCCCATTGCCCAAAGGATAAAGCAAGAACTTTTTGCTTGCCTAGTCTTCCTACATGGATGCCAGACGGTACATCACACAGCTCCTCTAGTCCACCCCCAACGTACCAAGTCTGTTCTGCCACCACCACCACCCAGCATGATCATTATATTTCTTTCAAGGCTGAGCACAAATGTTGCCCCATCCACAAGCTTTTTTGATCTCTCCTGGACAGAAATGAAGTCTGTTTCTCCACATTTCCGTAGACCACTCTCCTCATACCATCCATAGCTCTCCTCTTAGGTTGTTAATGGCTATTAATTATACATTATTTCCCCTAGTTGTGTCAGACTCTTTCTAAGAGTCAGGATATGTCATCTGACCTTTGAATCCTCCTTATGCCTAGTTAAGAGTATTTGTGCAATGAACATTATTATGGAAGGAAATGTAAAAAAGAAACCAACATAAGAATCATGACAATTCTTTCAAGTTCCAAGAATGGTGTCTCTCAGACTCATGCCTGGCTTAATCTCACATTTTTATACAGCATTTGAAAGAAGTGGTATACACTGAAATACCATATCTGCATATACCACTCCACCCTTTTATCACAAGATATACTGTGCTGATGACAACGAGCCATGGGAAAGTGGTCAAAAAGGTAACAGATGATCGTCAATATCCATAAGAGTAAGACTAACACAGCCCACTAAACTACCAGTTGCAACTGGAACAATGTTTGGGAGTCATTTTGGATGACCTGAGGGGTACCAGGCCAACATGAACCATAACCCAAAAGAGCAATAAACTTTGGGCATGAGAGTTATTTAACGGAAATAAAATCGAAAACCTAATGTTACTATGTAGAAATGTCAAGTGCATCTAGACCACTCTAAGAAGTTGTAATTATTTCCCATCCAAACAACAAAATGAAGAACTAAAATGATTCAAAGAAAGATATTTCCATGTAAGTATAATTTTAAAATTAGGATTCTTCATTCTGGAAAAATATTAATTTGAAGGAGATATTTTTAAAGTTTATAAAATCATAACCAAACACTTCTCAAATCATGGAAAATTAGGAATAGAGAAAACATTTGAAATATGTATCTTCTTGAAAAAAAGAAGCCAGTAGAACTTCACAAATGTGTATGGATCACATTGCTCTGTGTCCTAAACACATGAGTAAGTCCAAGAATGGTCTAGTCACACTCACAGATGACTGATCCATTGGTTACTTAGGGGGATATTTGGGGCATTTGGTTGACCTTGTCCAAATGACAACTAGTGCTCCAAAAAGTCCCTCTCTTATTTCCAAACGTAGGGTCAACACCATGTTTGGGAAATCCTTGGTCTAACTCAATATAACCTTTCATATATTCTGATTACAAGCAGAGGTCCACCAGGTATTTTGAGAAGTGGGGAGAAGGATTCATACTATAAGAGAAAGCAGAGGACAAAAAGTTATCTGTACTGAAGGCTCCAAACTACAAGTTTCAGGGCAGGGTTGGGGGAGGCAAACATTTAATTTTTTATTGAAAAACCGTATTTCAGGCGCCCTCAGAGATGGGGACAACGAGAGGCGTAGAGGAAGAGTTTTCCGTCTGGCGGCGGGAAGTGAAAAGGCAGCGCTCAGTACGTGCCGCGGCGGCCCCAGCAACTGGAACCCGGGCTAGAGGGCCTTCTCATCACCTGCAACATGAACGAGCGCAGGTGCGGGGAGGAGGCCTACAGCCTGCTCAACGAGACGACGTCAATGGCCCGGAAAAGTTTGGAAATCGTTATATTCTTGGCTTAGGATCTGGATCCGAACACTCTGAGGAATTAAATGCAGGAGGATGGTCCCCAGGGGATTTGAATTCAGAATCTGAGAAATCAGTGCATCATATTCTCCAGGATATGGACAAAACCAAGAAGACAATGACTTGGGTTATTCTACAAATGTTACCCTCTCAGGCACAAGCTGGGCTTTCTTAGAAGCTAGGAAGAAATATGCAGGAACATTTTTGGAACTCTGGTTTAAAGCTCCAAACAAAAGGACATTTCAGATTGTATATAAATCTCGAAATAACAGTCACATAAATAGAGAAGTTATCAAAGAACCGGCAAAAAAAAAAAAAAGAGAAAAACCGTATTTCAGATAACTTTTTAATTTTTTGAGGTGCTCTAACACTCAGTCAATCAAATATCATGCTACAAACCTTTCATATATCAGGTTCACAGTCCTTTTTTGGGGGGAGGGGGATCATATCATAGGTTACCTTTCTATCAAGCAGTTCAAACCTCTCTAGAAATATGCTTAACAAATTCCCAAATTTTAGACAACAGACTAGAAAACAGAGGCAAAAACAGCAGGAGTCACTGGCTCCACTGACCTAAATTGAGCTCAAATTTTCCTCTTGGTATTGAGCCATGTGATATAGCTATGCTTTATTTTAGTGTCGATGTAAACTAATTTTCAGAATTGTAAGCCAAGTATTCCTGGGAAACTGACAGGAAAAAAATACTATAGGGAAAACCCAATGCGTGTATTAAAAACATACATTTATATTACTGCAGGACAGAACTATAAATCAATCTCTTAAATATTCCACTTTCAAAAAAAAGAAATTGCTTCAGCTATGTATCTATCCCTCTTGTTGTTGCCATCAACACAGAAGGATCAACCTTTCTGGTCTAGCTCTACTAAATTGGTTTAATCTAACTTCAACAAAACACGATGTGGACTTAACACTTAGCTTATGTTTGGTTTCATTTTAATCTATGATATTCTGTTGCTTCTTTGCATTTGTTATTTGAAGTAAATGTCTGAAAGAGGGAAGCAGGAAGTGCATTTTGTATTAATTTCTAGTGTAAAGTTATTTTCAAACAAATAAAATTCACTTTGTAATCAATTTAAACACAATCTCTTGTTTATATAAGCTTACATAAAAGTCCAAAGACCTGAGTGCTTAGGCTCAGTTACAAACAAAATAAAAGTACTACATTCTTCGACAATCAAAGAAATAATTCTCATTCAGTGATCCCTTTATTATTGCTATCTTTTGTTTCCATGGGGGTTTATGTGAATAACATAAAATAAAATCCAGCACGCATTTAGATAGAATTACAAATGAATGTTCTCTATTCCTGTTTATGTTAAGAGTTCCAAGAATGACTATCATGTGAGCATAATGGCGGTCTTTTAGCAATGCTGACATAAAAGGGCCGTTCAACTGTGTTGTTTAATTGTATATATTCCAATGCTAGGCAACTCTCCAGACCTTACTGTAAACATTGTATAAGGTCTGTAAGTTCAGCAAAGTAATGGCGCTCAGGCTTTTTACAGTTAACTCCAAGTGACAGCTGACTTCTCTTTAGGATCTTATATATTGTTTGCCATGATTAGTGCAGATTGCTTTGTCACATAAAACAAGTTGACATTGGGAAATTCAGCCTAATGTTATGCTCCAAGGGTGTCATTTTTTCCCCAGGAACACTGACTTGGTGCAGTGTTTTGTTTCCAGGTCTATAGAACAGGTCATCTATTACAGATTGCTATGTTAAGGTTGGAAATATAGAAATATATAATCAATAGCCATATTGAACGGGTATTAACTTATTGTGTTATAGCAACAGAAAGATTTTGTTAATTTGATGGAAATTATAATTTTGAAGTATTCATAGACAAAAATTCATGTTTTTGTACACTTGAAGTAGACACTAGTTTCTGTGCAATGATTAAGGAGGAAGGAAAGGCAGAGAACTATAGAATAAAAGGTAGTACATTCCTACCCTTGAGTTTTATAAGAACGAGGCTCATTTACTGTTCAAAGGACATTGTTTATACATTCCAGACTTCCATCTTATAATTGCTCCAGGATTTGTAAAAAGGAAATCTCAGCAGGGCAGCAAAATTTATTCAAAGCAATAGCTGCACATAATTGGTATAAAATACCAGAACAGTCTGCTCTGAAAACTCTTTTCTCAGCAATACAGATTTCCACCCCTTCAACTCTCTTTCAAATAAAGTTTGACTTCTCTTCCATTACTTGAATCTTTCCTTCCCCTACCCAGCTAAGGTATTTTTTAAAAAGATCTTATGAAGAATTTTCAACAAAAATTGTGTGAGAAGTTTTTTTGATGCTCATTTGGTTTTATTAGTGTTTATCTGGTTACCATGGCAACAGTAAGTAGGAGGAACCCATGTTGTGCAAGAAAGCTGGTTTTTATCTTTCATATTTTCGCAAAACAGTATGAGTTAATTATGCGTTTCATCACACACAAAAGTAAGTTAAAATTTCATTGTTGTATTAGTATCATCTCAAGAACTCAATTAAATGAACAAAAGAAAGGAAGCTTAAGTCTGGATATTATTATACAAACTTGAAAAATACATTAAAGGAAGGTGACTCACAAAGTGTGGCATATCTCATACATTACAACCACAGCCTTTCTTCAGCACACCACATCATTGTTCTATAGTGGTAGTTGGGTTTCTGACAAAATTCCTCCAAAAGCGAAAATAGAAAGGAGAAAAATAACTGCATCTTCCTATTTAAAGTGCCATTTCCATTTAAAAAGTTATTTCAACAAGTTCTTTTTGTGTGTTGACGAACAAGCTTACAACAGCTTTGCTAATTTAATACCACTTTAAAATGCCATTTGATAGGATTTTAGCAGCTGTTTCTTTACTGATATGAACGAGAATTTGGGGAAGATTTTGTTGCTGTTCTTTTTGGAAGAGAAAAAAAAAGTTCATGAAACTGGAAACATCACCTCTCAATATTAAG
The DNA here is from genome assembly GCF_057802395.1 of Ceratotherium simum simum. Lineage (NCBI taxonomy): Eukaryota > Metazoa > Chordata > Mammalia > Perissodactyla > Rhinocerotidae > Ceratotherium > Ceratotherium simum. The sequence goes on from NC_141908.1 coordinate 41,256,578, forward strand.
GATTAAAAAATCTTCTTGAGTGGTGACGGCTGCACAACATGAATGTACTTAATGCCATGGAATTGGACATCTAAAAATACTAAAATGGTAACTTTGATGATATGTATATGTTACCAAAATAAGCAAAACAAAAACATCCTTGAGTTTGTACAGCAAGAGCTATTTTTAAAAGGCGTCATAATGAACTTAGAACTTGTTCCTTTTACAAGGCACAGTCTCAGATATAATTCTTATGTCCTACTAAAGAGAGATCAAATAAAGCAAAATGTGGAAAAGGTAGACTTGAGTAGAATAATAATCAGAAAACAAATATCCAGGAACTTAACACTCCAAAAAGTATTTTTAGTTGAATTACAGGTAATACATCATATTTGTGATGATAATCTGTTTTTCCTTATGGCATAATTATGAGCTTCAAGTGATTGTTTTTTCAGATTCTGGACTTAACGCAAATTTCTGAAGATAAGCTAAAAAGAAGAAAAAGTATTAGGAAAAGGGCTAAGAGAACTCTCAGATTTTATCATAAATCTGAATATACATATTCATGTATAGATATATCCAATAAACCCAAGAAAATAAACAAAAATGAAATGAAGCCACTATCAAAATCTTGAAGATATATATGCCTTTCTATACCATCAGTCATATTTTCTTCTAGCTGTGTACATATCAGATTTCCTATCTTTATTTTTTGAATATCTTCTTTGTCACCAATTGCCTATGTACAGAAGCAACTGGTATGGTAATTAAGGATCAAATATCCAGAATAATTACATCATAGAAATAAACGTATTGTTTTTTAATTGAAGTAGACTTTTTGTGTGTGTGTGTGAGGAAGATCAGCCCTGAGCTAACATCTGCCAATCCTCCTCTTTTTGCTGAGGAAGACTGGCCCTAGGCTAACATCCATGCTCATCTTCCTCCACTTTATATGGGACTCCGCCACAGTCTGGCTTGCCAAGCGGTGCGTCGGTGCGCGCCCGGAATCTGAATGGGCGAACCCCGGGCTGCCGCAGCGGAGGGCGCGCACTTAACCACTTGCACCACCAGGCTAGCCCCTGAAGTAGACTTTTTAATGATGATAAACCTGGACACAGTGGTCTATTTTTAAATGTAACTCAGTCTAAATAAATATAACTTACATTGTAAAGCATATACTATATAACATAAAAAGAGTTCTTGCATCTTTCGCTTTGCTTTCATTTGCCAAAGCCTTAGGATCTGCTCCCTCTTAGTCGCTTTTGATTTCTTTTCCCTTTACATCCTAGTCACCAGTGTTTGCAGGGTTCCCAAATATGGAGGCTTCCTTGTTGGTGCTGTTCAGTCAATTCCTAGAGACACTGTGTACAGCAGAGCAGAAGCCTGCCTGGTCTTTTCTGCCATCCTCTCACCTTCTGGCGCTGCATCAGACAATGCTCTGCTGCTTTCCATTTTTTCAGAAGTGGGTGGCCAGGTCCTTCTTCCTAGCCTGTCTTAGTCTGGAAGCTCCCCTGTACCTGTCTACCATGGGTGACCCTACTGATATTTGAAATACTGGTGGCACAGCTTTCCGCATCACAGCAGTATGCAGCTGCCACTGTATGACAACCGACAGACGGGTGGTGTGGTTCCCTGACCGGGAAATGAACCCGGGCTACAGCAGTGAGAGCACCGAATCTTAACCACTAGACCACCAGGGCTTGAAGAGCTTAAGCTTACTATAAATGTAAACTTACAATCTAAAATTCATTTTGGCAACTTTGATTTTCCCCCTAAGAAACTTAAGAGCACAATATTCCATCAAATATCCATCCAATTCTGCCCACTCTAATTATTAAATTTTTCAACTTATTAAGAAACCACTAGACCACCAGGGCTGGCTATGTGTGTGTGTATCTATCTATCTATCTATCTATCTATCTATCTATCTATCTATCTATCTATACAGAGAGAGAGCACCCAAGCGAGCTGTTCCTATATATGGAGGCTAGCCATCTGAAAATCTGAAAATGCAAGACCGAACTTCTTCAAAATGGATTTCATATAAAAATTAAATCAGGTAGTGCATACTTACTTAACAATTTACTATAGCTTCACTGTCCAATATGAGAGCCACTAGCCTCATGTGGCTGAAAATTTTAAATTCGGTTACTCAGTCACACTAGCCAAGTTTCAAGTGCCTAACAGCTCCATAGGGCCTGTGGTCACTGTAACAGACAGCGCAGATATAGAACATTTCCATCATCACAGACAGTTCTGGCCAGACCTGAACTACAGGACTGCTTTAAAAAGCAAGCTTCCCAAATTGACTTGAAATGAGGTGTTCTGGATTACTTAAATATCTGTCACTTCAAAGTATTTAACGTCAACACTTGCTTGGTTGTTTGCAGTATCTATCTATTACGTAAAGCAAGGTACAACTCCACTAGCAGCTAATTTTCTTAGAAAGTCATCCTCTATTGATAGCAACAGGCCTGGTAAAATGCTTTGCACATAGCAGGCACTCTACTAAATACACCTTATCTCATTTGAGTAATAATGCAGATTTTTAAGATGGCAATAAGCAGCACTGTTGCTTGAAAGAAACAAAACTATCCATTAAGAAAAGTAGTAAGCAATCGTTCATTTATTCAACAAATATTTACTGATCCCCATACCTCTGTTTGCTCTCCACCTTCTCCACCCTATTCTGTGCCCTGGGAGGCTGACCCAAAATGCCCTGTGTCAAAGAGATCCTCCTTCCTCTGGCTTCCTATTGGTTCCAATTGGAGGCACTGGCAGGAGATCCAAAGGTGGGAGGAGAGTGGGAGATGTCTGCCCAACATGGGTTGGCCTTGGTCCTCAGCTGAAGGTCACTGCTCCTCTCAGGCAGCCCTCCTCCCAGGGCTACCCCTCTAGATTCCAGTAACTGCTCCCACCCCTTGCTCTTCAGACTCTGCATAGTAAAAGCACTCATCTTTTGCTGGCCTCAGAATACGTCATTATCCTTTTCTGGTCCTGCCAACACATTTGTAAGTATTCTTGTTTATTAAGCATCCCTTAAATACCAAGTTTAAGTATGCCATTGTTTCTTGTCAGAACCCTGACAAATGTAATCACATATCCTTTCAGATACACTTCTAGGCCCTTAGAGTTCCAGCTAATCCTAGGAAATATTGTTCTTAGAAATACAGCCTTTTTAAAAAATTCAACTGCTTTTCAATAATAGTACCCTATCCACATGTTATTCAAAAAACTACACTTATAGATTAGAAACTTCATTTTAATGGACCTCTTGTTTCTATATACATTATATTTGCTATATTTAACTTAAGAGAGTCATTGAATATTTTGTTTTTGAACTTCATAAAGTGCTTATATGACAATGACAAACTAACCTAATAGTAGTGATGGCCTTTTAGGCATGAATAAGGAGTCGAATAGTAAAACTTGAGATTGAGAAAATTATTTAGGTAATTTAGACTAAAAGCCCATCTTTATCCTAATCATGTGTGTACTTTAAGCAGAAGCATTTCATCCCTGAAGAATTCTAGCCATGCTTCATATTTCTCTTTACCATGTTAGTAAACAAAAATTATGGATTCAATTTAATGAACATTTATTAAGTACCTACTATGTGCAAAGCATTGTAATAGGCACAAAATGAACACGACATATTAAGAATCTTACATTCTTATAAAGGAGACTACATGTACACAAATTACTGTTAACAAAATGCTACAGGCCGGCCCTGTGGCTTGGTGGTTAAGTGCGCGCGCTGCGATGCTGGCGGCCCGGGTTCGGATCCCGGGTGCGCATCGAGGCACCACTTCTCTGTTCATCCTGAGGCCAAGTCCCACATGCAGCAACTAGAAGGATGTGCAGCTACGACACACAACTATCCACTGGGGCTTTGGGGGGAAAAAATAAAATAAATAAAATCTTTGAAAAAAAATAAAAAAAAAAAAATGCTACACCAAACTGTTACTAAATATACATATAACTTCATGTGATGCTTTTTCTTTCCTGATATCTTCTGACTTTTTTCAGTCTTTCCCCCAAAATGTAAATTATATTATAATGCTGATTTATTACACAGTATAGTCTAAACGAAATGCCACTGAGTGAAAGTTAAAATCTAATAAGAAAAAGAAATATCAAGTTAATCTCACATCTCCAACTTTTAAACACCCTAAAAATGAGACTTTACAAGCTAAGAGTGAGCATATAACCAACACAGAATTTGATATATCTGCCTTAATTTGCCTGTATATTCTTTAAAACGTGGGTAAATTGTGCACAAAAGCTCATAGTACGTTGAGGAAGTTAGATAAAAGGTACTAAAACCAGAAATTTTTAGTTTAGGAAGTAACCTTGGATCAGAAAGGAAATTCCCTGTATTTCTAGAGATAATAGTTACTCACGTGCTTACTGGAACACTAACGCTCCTTTTAGACTTCCAGTCACTGACTGAATATGTACGTGTTTAACTTAGACAAATAATGCACAGGACTTCTAAGGTGTCAAGCATGCCCATCTTTCACTGTTGAATATTAAAGAAGTAAAGGGAAACCAAATACAAGGTTACTGCTGTGCTTTGGGAGAGATTCAGAGCAATTTACACACTACCATTATTAACAGCAAAATGTGTTGGATCAACATGTTGTTGTTTAAGATGATTCACTGGAACCCACCTGAGAGAACTTTCTAGCCCAAGTAGTCAACAGCTCTGTAAAAAAGGTACCCTAAAATGTTTTAAAAGGCCTATGTGGGCCGGCCCCGTGGCTTAGTGGTTAAGTGAGCGCGCTCCGCTGCTGGCGACCCGGGTTCGGATCCCGGGCGTGCACCGACACGCTGCTTCTCCGGCCATGCTGAGGCCGCGTCCCACATACGGCAACTAGAAGGATGTGCAGCTATGACACACAACTATCTACTGGGGCTTTGGGGGGAAAAAATAAATAATAAAATCTTTAAAAAAAAAAAAAAAAAAAAGGCCTATGTCTCCCCAGTCGTTAAATATACCTCCATACTGGAAACCTCGTTGACTGTGACACTTGAAAACTAATAACGGTCCACAAACAACTTGGTTTTCTTACAGATAATAGAGAGGCCCTAATATGATTTTAAATCGGCCACAGCCCTTTCTGTCATGTCCTTCTGTGCATCCAGGCCTTCCAGAGTTCACTAGTTACAGCCCCACATACTTACAGGATGGAAAACAAAAAGTTTAAACCAATCAGCACAGAGGATTCTTGAAACCATGAGAAAAAAACAAAACAAACAATAAAAAAAAAATAAAAAAAAACAAAGCTAGCTGTAATTGTACCTTGCTTTACTCTTTACTCAATCACGAATTCCTAAGAAGCTGAGTGTCAATCAAATACAACAAAATGAACTCATCCTTTCCAATTGACTTAAGAAATTATTTCACAATTTTCCTTAATATCTAATTAATCTTTAATACACCATACTTCTTGATGGCATAACTTTAAATTATACTTTCTGTCAAAGACTTAGTGATCTGTAATAATCTTTGAAATATGTAAACGAACTAAGGAGGCATTTTCACTGGCGAATCTTTTTGTAAACTGTGGAAAAATCATTCTCCTATTTGCTTATTAGAGTAGTCCCCCCTTATCCTCAGTTTCGCTTTCCAAGGTTTCAGTTACCCATGGTCAACCAAGGTCTGAAAATATTAAATGGAAAATTCCAGAAATAAACAGTTCATATGTTTTAAATTGCACACCGTTCTGAGTAGCATGATGAAATCGCTCCTGCCCTCCTGCTCCATCCCTCTTGGGACATGAACCATCCCCTTGTCCCATGTATCCACACTGTATATACCACCTACCCATTAGTCACTTAGTAGCCATCTCGTTATCAGATGACTGTCGAGTTAGTACAGTACTTGTACTCACGTAACCCTTATTTTACTCAATAATGGCCCCAAAGTCAATTTTATTACTAGTTATTGTTATTAATCTCTTACTGTGCCTCATTTTTAAATTAAACTTTATCATAGGTATGTATGTACAGTATAGGAAAAAACATAGTATATATAGGGTTCAGTACTATCCATGGTTTAAGGCATCCACTGGAAGTCTTGGAACATAGCCCCCACAGATAAGGGGGGACTACTGTATATCCCAATTTCTCCTATATATATATTTTGTGTGTGTGTGTGTGTGAAGAAGATTGGCCATGAGCTAACATCCGTTGCCAATCTTCCTCTCTTTGCTGAGGAAGATTGTCCCTGAGCTAACATCTGTGCCAGTCTTCCTCTATTTTGTATATGGGACGCTGCCACAGCATGGCTTGATGAGCGGCGCATATGTCCGCCGCCCAGGATCCAAACCCGTGAACCCCGGGGCGCCGAAGCGGAGCACTCGAACTTAACCATTATGCCACTGGGCCAACGCCCCAATTTCTCCTATATTTGATTTCCCTGATGTGTGACATATAGCAGGCATATTTTTAGCTAGTGTATTTAATGAGTATATGATCCAAACAGCAGGAGGGAAAAGCTGTGTCCAAGTGGCACAATGGGCTTGTTGATGCCACCTACTGTGCATTTTGTTTTTCCAAGGTTCTCCACACAATTGACTGAAACAGACCTCCCGAAGCCTGATCATATAATGAGTGCTGAAGGCTGCCAACTGTGTTCAAATATTTCAGGAAAAAAAGAAGATACTAGATACTTGCGTGTAGTGCTTGGCATTAGGAAGAAGGTGGTTCCCATCAGAGTGGTGAACGAGAGGGTTGGCTTCAACAAATAAAGGAGGTGTTTAATCAGAGCCTCTCTGGGGGGTTTTGGTGACCAAACAGGTTAAGCAGGCAGTGATGGCAGGATAGAGAAAGTTTAGCAAGAATGAAGTAGTCTGGAGTCTATCCCCCAGTGTGGGAAAGCTCCAGGGGTGCTGAAAAAGTGAGAGGGTTTTGGCCCCAGACCCAAGGCTCTAAAAACAAAGACCCTTAGGAATGTGGTAAAGGAGGAATCCAGAAACAGAACAAGGCCACGAATAGGCCAAGAAGCCATGGAGGATGAGCAAGGCCCAGCTCTGGGCTACCCAGCTAATCTGCAAAGTTAGAAACATGAGAACAGAGAGGAATCAGCTCTGGACACTGTTCTGGCAAACCAAGAGAAGCGGCAGTGCTGGTGGAAGGAAATGCAGAAGTTTGGGCAGCCCTACCTGCCGGGGTGACCTCGGACAGAGTGACCACTACTGATTCCTCATTAGACACCAGCTGGGGACGCTGGCCCCATTCACACCCCCGTCCAACCTCTGTGATAAAATTTCCTGGAATGACTGCTAAAGCTGTGTGTGGCCTCCCTTCTCCTTCCTTCCTCTTTAGGTCACTGCACTGATCAGCCGTGTGAGGTCAGGCCTCCACCCTCCCCATCTCTGGCCCTCCTGCCACTGGCCCCAACTCTCTGCCTCTCTGGAGCGCTACTTCTGTCTCTTCACTGTGGGTAGCTTTCCTCATCTGTAAAATGAATGGCTTGGGCCAGATTATCTTCAAGTTCCTTCCAGTTCTAAAATTCTGTGATTCTTGGATGTTATAAATTCCCAGAATCATAAAATTTAGAGTTGAAAGGAATTTCAGAAGTCATCAGAAGTTGTCGTTCAACCTCCTACTCAACCTAAGCTAACCTAGCCAGAGCTAATAAGCTTTGAAAGTTCTATGTAGTTGTTTTTGGCTGGCTGAATACACAATAATCAAAGCTTAAAAACTTTAAATATAAAGCATGAAAAATATACATAAAAGATTTTTAGAACATCTAAGAAAAAGTTTGAAAGATCTGAAGCCCATAGAGCAGTATGTTCTATTGCTTAGAAGTTGGTACCTAAGCAGTAATTCCCCGTCTTTGTTTTCACAATATCTGGGGCATACTGAAAAATCACAAGGGATGTCAGAAAATTCTCCAAACACAACTAATTTTCAATTTCTTATTATGCTTATAAATATATAAGACAGGGTGATGGGATGTCACAGCATTAAGTAAACAAAGCCTCAAAAGGAGAATAAAAAGTATAAAGAAGAAATAGTCATATTTTGAGATGCATTCAAAAAAAGAATGTCATCTGTTCTTTTTTTTTTTTTTTTTCTGTGAGGAAGATCAGCCCTGAGCTAACATCCATGCCAATCCTCCTCTTTTTGCTGAGGAAGACTGGCCCTGAGCTAACACCCGTGCCCATCTTCCTCCACTTTATGTGGGACGCCACCACAGCATGGCCTGACAAGCAGTGCCTCGGTGCGCACCCAGGATCCGAACCCGAGTCGCCAGCAGTGGAGCACTCAGCACTTAACCGCTACGCCACGGGTCCAGCCAGAATGTCATCTCTTCTTACAGGGTAAGTTTCAGTTAGTAAGCTACTTTCCAAAATTAACTGTGATCTCTGATAATATACATTCTCTCTCCCTCTTCAAAAGAATTGTTTTTTCTTAACAGAGTCTATGTCAACTATCACACCACAGATCTTGAAGAAATCATTGGATGTATTTAAGAAACAAGCATTTAAAACAATAATAATTTTCCATAAAATTACATTTATTATTATTTATTTAAAAGTGGTAAGTTCATAAATAGAGATATTTTTACAGTTTGGAGGATATCAATTCTCCCAAAATTGATGTAAAGATTTAATGCCATTCCACTAAAAATCCTATCAGATTTCTTTTTTATGGAAAGTGACAAACTGATTCTAAAATTTATAAAGAAATGCAAAGGATCCAGAATAGTTAAGACCACTTTGAAAAATATACACTTAATATATTGTTACAGCAATTAAGACTGTGTAGTATTGACACAAGGATACATATGGAACAAAACAAAAAGTCCAGAAAAAGACATAAATATGGTCACCCAATTTACAAAGGCGACACTGAAATTCAAAGGGGAAAATGAAAATGTCTTTTCAATAAATGGTGCTGGATCAATTAGATATTCATATGGAAAAAAAACAAATCTTGACCCTATCTACACCAAACACAAAAATTAATTACAAATGGATTGCAGACCTATTTTGAAAAATAAAATACAGCTTCTAGGAGAAAATATAAAAATATATCTTCATGACCTTAAAGTAAGCAAAGATTTCTTAAACAGACACAAAAAGCAATGATTATAAAAGATGGGTAAATTGGAATCATTAAAATTAAGAACTTCTATTTATTAAAAGATATTAATCAGGGGCCAGCCAGGTGGTGCAGCGGTTAACTGCGTGGGCACCGCTTCGGCGGCCGGTGGTGGTTCCCCGTTCGGATCCCGGGTGCACAGCAACGCACTGCTTGTCAAGCCATGCTGGGGCAGCATCCCATATAAAGTAAAGGAAGATGAGCACGGATGTTAGCCCAGGGCCAATCTTCCTCAGCAAAAAAGAGGAGGATTGGCATCGGATGTCAGCTCAGGGCTGATCTTCCTCACAAAAAAAAAAAAAAAGATATTAATCAGATAGTGAAAGGGAAAATTGAAAATTGGCAGAAAATATTCTCATACATATATCTGATGAAGGATTCACATCCAGACTATATTTAAAAACCTACAAGCCAATAAAAAGGACAACTCAATATAAAAAGCGAGCGAAAGGCTGAGCTATATGTTACATGAATTACATACAATAAAGCTGTTATTTTTAAAAAGTGAGGAAAAAACCTGAAAGATATTTCACAAAAGAGGATACCCAATTGGCCAATAAATGTATGACAAAGCACTCGATATCATTAATCATCAGGGAAATGCAAATTAAAACCATAATGAGATACCACCCACCAGAAGGGCTAAAATTAAAAAGACTGACAACATCAAGTGTTAGGACAGGTAGAGCAATTAGATTTCTCATGCTTTGCCAGTAAGAGGGAAAAACCAGTAACATCTACCAAAGCTGAACATAAACATATCTTATGATCTACCAGTTCCTCTCCTACAAGTAAGCGCATATGTTGACCAAATGATATGAACAAGAATAATTATAGCAAAATTGAAATAATCCAAATGCCAATTAATAGAACAGATAAATAAATTGCATCATATTCTGTGATGGAATACTACATAGCATTAAAAAAGAACCAATAACTGCTACACATAACAACATGGATGAATCAAACCAAAATAATGATGAGCTAAAGAAGCCAGACACAAAAGGATACCTACTGTCGGATTTCATTTTTATGACATACAAGAATAGGCAAAACCAATCTACGAAGACAGAAGGAAGACTAGTGGTTACCTTTGGGGAGTGCAAACTGGGAAGGGGCAAGAGGATGCTTTCTGGATGCTGAAAATGTTATATAGTGTCCTGGGTGACAATTACACGAGTATTATCAATCTATAGATTTAAAATTTGTACACTAGACTATATCTATGTTCTACCTCAACAAAAATTTTAAATAAACAGTGGCCGGCCAGGTGGCGCAGAGGTTAAGTGCGCGTGCTCCGCTTCAGAGGCCCAGGGTTCGCCAGTTCAGATCCTGGGCGTGCACTCACGCACCGCTTGTCAAGCCATGCTGTGGCAGCATCCCATATAAAGTAGAGGAAAATGGGCATGGATGTTAGCCCAGGGCCAGTCGTCCTCAGCGAAAAAGAGGAGGATTGGCATCGGATGTTAGCTCAGAGCTGATCTTCCTCACACACAAAAAAAATTAAAATAAATAAACAAAATTACTTTGTGTAATTTGTGTTCCACTATGGCACAAATCAAGCCTTATTTACATATTTGCACCTTCCAGGGCCTAATACAATGCCTGCCCAGGTAGTTCCAACTATACGGTCTCAACCAGATGATTCTAGTACAGCATGTCTGAGTTGTCAATAGTAGAACTATAGCTGTGCACTAGCTTCCTGCAGACTCCTTTTAAATTCCCAGTGCATTTATATTTAAAATATCCATTTTTTTCCCCCCCAAAAAAGGAGATAGGACTATTTGCATACTGAAAAACAACCCCATTTGCAGGGTTTAACAAGATTCAAATCAAAAAGGCAAAAGAAGAGGAAACAAAGGAAGGTGCTGCTGTGGTGCCCTAGAAAGCAGATGTTCACTAAGGCCCAGACACAGAGATTACTATCACAATGTACTTATCTGAACGTGCTATCGTCAGACCACACAGGCAAATCAAATTTTGAAGGCTCAGAGGATGTGCACGGAAGAACATCCTGTACTGCTGAAACATGAATTAGAATTTTGTGACAGAGACAGAGGAGTAGAAAAGAACACCAGATATCACCCTGTGTCATTTTAAATCCTATTTATATGTTAAGATATAATCTACTCTTTTTTTAAAAAAAGCAGTCAAAATCAACATTTAAGATATCTGATATTAAAATTAAAATCTGAGGAACTATTACCAAGAAACACATCTTTTTTTAGTCTTTTGCAAATTTAAAAAAACACAATACTTTTGTGACTGTTTTTAGATAAAGAATAGTTTTGTGAAATATTCAAGAAAGGGAAAAAATGTTTATGTGTGATTTTAAATTTTAGTATGGGGAAGAAAAAACGAAAATGGCTTACCATTTCACTATGTCATATTTAAGTTCCAATCTCATTAGGAGTACACATTTATCATCAAAATACTTTCTCTTATGCTAATTATGTTCTCTTTTGTTCAAAGTATTACATCATGTCTGTGCTTCTATAACACACTTATATATTACCAAATAAAATTTTATTTAAATTTTCCATATAAAATTGGATAAGGAATCAGAAAGAAAATCCAATTCAAAGAGGCAATTCTAGTTAGCAAATTCTTAATCATAATCTGTAGCATTAAGAGGTAGTAAAGATATTTTTAGCCAAATTAAGTCAGGCACAGTTGGTCCCCGATTTGGGTAGATGCAGTGGGAGTAGCTTATATGTGACGATCACTGGTGAATCCACCACTAGCACACACACCTGTAGCTGGTCAGAAGTAAGTCCAGAGTAGCACTACCCTTAGTGGCAGGAAGAAAAGTTGGGGGCAGGAGTGGAGGAGAAGGAAGAAGAAGGAGGGAGTAGGGGAAAAAGAGAATCCATGGACTTTATCCCCACCCATTCCCACTTTGCAGGCCCTTATATATGAAATATAGGAAATGAGTTTCAAATTCTAAGTAACTGACAAGTGAACTTTTTGGAACAAAACCTGTTGGCAACACAAATCACTTGTAGGTTAAGGTGGAAATCATTACACAAATCACACAGAGCCCTAGAAAATCTCTGCTCCGCTATAGAATTTTTGCTATAGAAGTTTCTCTGGTAGCCAATTCTTTCTGTGTCTGTTGTTGTTGTTTAATAAAAGTAGGCAAGTGATCATGTGGAATGAAACCTATGAAGAGGCTGAGATTAGGAACCTTTTTTTTCTTTTTAGATTTCCATTTTTAAAAAACAACGAAATTAATCAAAGCTGTGCTTTGTAGAAGGCAGAGAAGGCCTTGGGAGTATTTCAGTTAACGACCTGAAAATAAAAACAGGCAATTTTTCTTTTTATAAATGTCTGCATTTGTCAAAAGCTTGTTTGGTGATGAATCCAAATCGTTGTTGAGAAGACAAAAGTAAAGCTAATGGTATTACAAATTCCTAATAAAATTTACTTTTCCATATAACCAAATATTTTAACTGAGACTTTATTTTACAAATTGTGAAAATATTTCATTGTCATTCTACAGGTAAGGAAGGGTTTAGAGATTCTCCAGAAAAACATACTCCCAATTGCAACTCTCAAAATCACCGTGTTTAAAAAGTGTTAAACAGGGGAAATAGTAGTGTCATTTGAAGAGCTTTTTTATTAGAGATGTGGAGTCAATTCCGACTCCTAGAGACCCTGTGTACAGCACAGCAGCTTTGGGCCATCCTCTCATCTTCCAGCACTTATCAGACAATATCAGACAATGCTTTGCTGCTATTCAAAGGGTTTTCATGGCCAATTTTTTTCGGAAGTGGGTGGCCTGGTCCTTCTTCCTAGTCTGTTTCAGCATGACAACAACACACAGCCAACACAGTATGACAACCGACAGACGGGTGATGTGGTTCCCTGATAGGAAAAGGAACCAGGACCGCAGCAGCCAAATCTTAACCACTAGAACACCAGGGCTGGCTTGAAGAGCTTAAGTATAATATAAATGTAAACTTACAATCTGAAATTCATTTTGGCAACTTCGATTTCCCCCCCCAAGAAATTCAAGTTAAGAGCACAATACTCCATGATATATCTATCCAACTCTGCCCATTTTTTTTTATATAATTTTATTTATTTATTTATTTATTTATTTATTCCCCCAAAGCCCCACTACATAGCGGTATGTCATAGCTGGACATCCTTCCAGCCGCTGCACGTCGGACGCGGCCTCAGCACGGCAGGAGAAGCGGCGCGTCGGTGCGCACCTGGGATCTGAACCCGGGCCGCCAGTAGCGGATCACACACACCCAACCGCCAAGCCACGGTGCCGGCCCCTGCCCATTCTAATTATTGAATTTTTCAACTTAAAAAAACAAAACTGGTATGATATAAAATGGGCCCACACTTGCAGAGCTGGGATGATGGATTTTTCCTTCAAGATAAGTAAAAGTTATGTATAATATCTATGAAACGATCTAGTTTGTTACACAAAACCTTTTGCTGGTTGTCACTCTTTATCTGGGACCCAGCAGCCCAATAGTGCACATTGTTTGATGGGCAGCCAGGGGGATGAGTTCCGTGTCCCACACTGAGGCCTGACAGAGAACAATACGACTCCCGAAGGACTTAGTTCCATTTGCAGAGGTGAATAACAGCTTATTTTAAAGGAATTAAAGCTAGATAATGACCAAATAATGAGAATAAAAAGCTATATTTACAAAAGATCAAGAATAACAAAAAATTTGTTATTTCTGAAGAAATGCCAGCTCACATCAGATATATTATCAATGTGTAGACTGCAGGCACGCAGTGATCTAATTAGCAGCATAACAAAACTCCAAACTTATTTTTCCCGTTTGCCATGAGCAAGGTTAATGAATTAGGAGAAATAAACATGATTTCAATTGGTTTAAAACAATAAAAGTAATATTTCTGTATAACCATTATGTATCATTTAAAGATTATATTCTCAGTCTGTCATAATCCTAATAGGTTGGCCTCTAGTACATTTACAGCATAAAAATGGAAAAATAATAATGTAAAATAAGGTAACTGAATATGAAACTCTGAGGGGAAGGAGTTAACACAAAGCACAAAAAAAGTTATCCTTTAAAATTCTAAGTACTCATAAGAGGATTATAAAGCAGAAAAAATACAAAACAATGCTGATTATCAATTCAAGAAATTTTCATTCATTAATCTAAAGTCCAATTTCTTTTTAAAATTCCCAGATTTACTGTAGCTTTTATTAGCACTTTTTTCTCACAAAATGCATGGCATTCTTTTTAATCCCACATTTAGATCTTAGTGACTTTTCAGTCACCAGACCCTTGGTTGATATGCTGCCTTCCTGGGTCTTACTATTTTCTAAATATTCTTCGCTTACTTCTTATATTGTGTCATTCTGTCTTCCCTGGTAGCTGGTGAGATGCTGGAGAGCAGGGACCAGACATTACACTCCCTAACCTTTCCCAATGTCAAGTGCAGAGAATGCTGCTTTGGGGTCACTCAGGAAATACGATCAATTAGTATTTTAGCCCTTCATGAGCCTCAGCAATTTTCCAACAAGCTACCAGCTTAAAACTTAACCTAATTCCAGAATACACATGCTACAGCCAATGTAGGAAATCATCCACTGGACATTGATTTCGTGTGTTTACAGTACCAGATTTATAAGCAAGTTAACTGTTCATATTACCATCGAATCTCTCTTTTAGAATCTACGTTTTCATATTCATCATCCAGAAAACTGTTCTCCATCCTCTAAAATGACAAACGCATCCATTTAAGAATTAGCTAAAAGACAATGTATGGAGAAGGACAATATTCAATTTTATACGTCTCCCCTAGGAGGTCTAGGATGTTGTTTTTTGCCCTCTCCTTTTTGTCTCTCTCTCTCTCATCATCTTTGACGTGCTTATTTTCCAGTACTTGCTTGAAAAATTAAAATATTCATATAATTATGTTAAGGTTACTAGATGCATTAAGCAAAAATAAGGAATTCAATTATGGGAGATATATGTTCAGTTTGTTGTTTGCTTAGCTGTCACCATCCCCTTACACTTTTCACCTCATATCTATCTGATTAAGAAATGTTTAGTTTCTGTTATCAAATCTGTGTGTGCTCAAATGTGCATGTGTGTTCGACACACGCGGTTCTAAGACATTTTGCTGTGTATCATCTGACCAAACTCCCAGTGGTAAACGTCTGTTATCATCCAACGGTTGCCTCTCGGGAGGCACAGCCGAGTTCCATCAGGTTTTACTATTTTATTCGCTAAAATGATACAGCAGAAAAAACAGAACATTTAAATTTATCCACATAAAATCCCCAAACTCAACCTTCAATTTTGAATATATGCTTTGATTTTATATCAAATATTATGGCACTGCATTTAAATCACTGACATGTCATTACTACATTTTCTTTAAAATAAGCTATGTTACATTGATTAAAACTCTTCCACTTAACTTGCTATATTCCCGCTTATTCCTATAATATCCGAATGAATGGGATAAAAAACTAAATGGCTGTATGTCATGTTTAGGGTTATGCAACCATCAGTAACAGAGATAACTATAATTCTGAACACCTCAATGCTAGTTTATATTTTAGTTATATTTTAGTTATTATCCATTAAATGAATAAATGTTTTTACCAAGTCTGAAATATACTGGAAAAGGGATTTTCTTGAAAATTAAGCAGGAAAAAGTTTGCATTGTGTTGGTGGGGGCCATTGATAGGAGGCAAAGACAGGCTGAGTCACTAATTCATCACATGTAGCATTTCCTTCCCCAACATAATACTATGAGATTTTTTTCTGGCACCATATTTTTTAATAAAGATTGCACAGAAAGGCACTTTTGATCCCAACTGACCAACTGATATGTGATTCATCTTAGGGATCTTACTCAATTCATAAAACATTTGAAAGTTTTCATTATGGGAACAAAATAAATCAAAGCACAAAACAAACTATATTGAGATTTCATTAGAAAATTAAGCTGGATTATTATATTTGTAGATTTTAGTCTACAATTTTTTTCTGGTCTAAAAAAATTTTGCATGCACTTATTCTGAATAATAACAGTCAATAACAAGCATTTATTTAGCACCTACTGTTCTGTGAAGCAAGCAAGGAACTAGGGAGGTATTGATATCGGTTGAAGAGAGATTTAACGGTGGGACAGCAAGACCATGCTTGGGGAAAATAAACTTTAGTGAACTAAGCAACCAATAAAAAACAAACTAGAATGAAATTCCTCATTTTAAAAAGAATGAATGATATTTAAGTGTCCATATCATTTTTACTAAGCACTTATCCTTCCATTATAGATCTTCCTCATGTGATTTTTACTGATTAAACATATATAGGGGAAAAAAAGATTTTCTTTTCCGGCAACTCTCTCTTTAGTAAAAAGAAAAAGGAAAAAGATCCCTTTGTCTTTAGCTAAAAGACCCCTAACTTAAAATTTCAGCACTCATTAACTAAGCTGGGGTAATTTTAAAGTTTCAGTAAACCACTAGGCAAAATACAAAGTCTGAGCAACGTATCAGTAAAGTTTTTAAAAAATTATTCTTGAAAGTATATCACATGGAAATTGCCCATATTTGAATTTAAATTCAAAGCCTAGATTGCCAAACATGTAAGGTATATCTAATTATATGGATAGTAAATGATTGGATACTTTCCTACTTCTCTTCACCTATATTTTCCTGTTCCCTTCTAGTAGCTTAAGATTTGGCTCCCAACAATAAAAAAATAGTATGTATTATGGGAAATTCAAAACAAATAGCTACCCGAGGAAAGGGTGCTACAATACTGCATTATAATGCATGTTGATTTTAACATTTCCTTGACCTTGAGTCTTCCAATGTCACTTCCAGAGAGCCACAATATCCCACTCACCTAAGAAAATGAGGTGTATTCACGGTGTAAAATATTCCATTACTGTACTAATACATTTAAGCAAACTTTATTCACCTCATAAATGTGGTTACTTCCTTAAGACACAAAGCACCTCAAGTCTTATTAATATCATGCCTCTATACCTCTAATCCACCTTAATATACTGTCGTGCTATGAATCAAATCATGACCCCTAATTCCTGGAGAAACAGACTGACACAATATTCATTTGACTACAACTAAGTAAAAGTTAAAGAATTCAATAAAAAGTTAATGCATGCAAAAACTCAATTCAGAAAAACTCTTTTGTCTAGTAGACTTTATTAAAAGAATCCCAAATTATATCACTCATTATTTTTCAGATTTTGAAGCTAGGTTCAGATATGTTCTTTGGTATACACTTAAACAAAAATGGCTTTAAAACAAACTTTTGTTTTAGAAACAAACATTTCTTTAATATAGAAAACAATACTGTTGTATACATAAAAAATTTGAAAATCAAGCTTTCAATATGAAATATTTTATAGAAATATATTTTGATAACTATGAATAAAGATCACAAATCTGTCAAATAGCTTTTAGTTCATATAAAATATCAGCTAACCATATAAAGAACATTTTGTACTTCCCTTTTTTCAAAAGAAATAGCCTAAGTATTGCAAATCTGATAAATATTGCACACATGCATTGGCAGTCGTGAATGTTAAGTATCTTTGAAGTAAACAGACCATAATTCAAGGATTGCCTTTACAATAAGTGAAATTAATACAGTCATCGTTTGAAAATGTGTACATACAAATTTGGAGGTTAAAATATGTTAAATTATCAGAACTTTTCCTGTGTAGCTGAAAAGTGGATACCAAATTAAATTTTTCATAATATAGCATAGTCATTTTATAATTTAGAAACTCCTTTAGAACAATATGTGCTCATATTTACAAAGCTACATCAAACTACATCTTAGAATGAATATGTCAGGTGATAAAGAGAACCTGCTGTGATAAGACCATCCTGACCGAGCAATACAAAAAACCCAACAAGCGTGTAAAATCAGGTTACTTGAAATCTATGTTACTCTCCACTAAGGTATTATGAAAATTTCACAATCTCCTTCATTTCCACTCATGTCTTGCCTTTCCATAGCATCCTCAAATTTACTTTATGTTTAATGCAGCTGTATTATTTTCTCTAATGATTTTCTCTCTCTGTCAAAGCACAGAGCATACCAACAGGGTCATATGCTGTTATATAGCTCCACAGATTTTCGTTATCGTTAATAAAATGTAGAAGTAACTAATATGCTTTTATGGGGGAAAATTACTAAATACATTTTCCAAAACAGACTCTGACTAGATGATTAACACAAGAAGAATGATTTGACATATGTTAACTTTTTAAAGTATGGTAACAAAACTCATTTTCAAGCGCCATTTTAATTGGTTATCTATTCCTTCTGATGAAAAGAAATCCCATCCATTTATTCTTTCTCAGTTCAAAACAATCATATCCATCTCTTGAGCACAAGTTTAAGTCAAACACCACTTTGTAAACGATGTGCCATTCCTCGGTTTTTGATACAGTTTCCAAACAGAAGTTTCAAAACAACTCTGACTAGCAAACACATCACTGTACTTTAAACATAGTGATGTTTTCTATCCCATATTTCAGGAAGGTTAAAACACACACACACCCAGGCAAGGATTATCACTGTAGACAACAGATTCTAAGTGAGTTCATTAACTCTTTAGGCAGATTGGGCGATGCTTGTTTTTAAACTAACTACAAATCAAACGAAGTGTCTATTCTTTTTAATGACTCACACCACGTTACCAATAGATATGCAAGGGAGGAAAAAAAAGGGCTATGTGTTCTGAACTGTGCTTACCTAAAATCTGCATCTAGTCACTTTAGATTTTGGGAGATGCCCCTTTCTGAGATAATCAAGATACTTTACAACAGGGAATTTAGATTTAATTATCAAACTTTAATACCATGTTATATAGGTCAAGTGAGTATGTGTGTCTTTCTCCAGAAACAAAGAGATTCAGAGTAATAGGATTTCAGATTTCACAGTAGAAACAACAAGATATGTTTTGAGAATGTCATTTACCGTAACACAAATCAATATTAAATGCTTTATGCAGGAAGCACACTTTCAGAAAATGGGCCCTAAAGCTTTCTGGGATCCGACCCTAATTACTAGAGCAGGCTCTTGCTGTTGTCTCTCTCTTCAATTATTTACAGGGCAAAAAGAGCCAAATGGCATTGCATTAGCTATATTAAATGCTATGTACTTGGTTTCTAACTTACTAATGGTACATAAAAATTACTAAGGTGAACGTGCCTGAAGAAACATGGCCTTTTCTCTTCTTCACCTGAGCGTATGTATTTATTATTCATATAGCTAAGTGTTGAATAGGCTGTCTTTTAGGCACCCAATGCTGCATAATTTAAACAAGCGCATTAAACATATATGATATTTAAAAGGTAGTGCATTGATTATGCCTCAAAATTTCTTTGAACAACTTATATTTACAATGTAGTTCACAGAAAACAAGCACCTCCCTCCAGTCCCTGAAAACAAATAGGTGGGTGCCACACAGAAATGAATAATGAGTATGCTTGCTGCTACCATCTTGCTGCTTTCTGGCGACCCAAAGTAAAATGAGAATTGGGGGAGTGAAAACGAGGCCCTCGAGTGCTAGGAAATTTCCGTCTCTATGTTGACTAGTGTCCTTTTCACATGGACAAACACAAAGCTATGTTGTAGGTACATAAAACGGACCACACACACTGCAAGACAGAAAAGGTTATCAAGGTTGAATCAGCGATTCTTTGTACCAGGCCAGAAATGCCCTCTGCCCGCAAGCAAGGCAAGATTACAACCTCCCAAATAAAGTTCAGACACTGCATCCATACTTGATTGTTTTGTGATCTAGAAGGGCACCTGGAGTCGTGATAGGAGATGCTAATTGCGGAAGAAAGCTGGTGCATCCAACTTCCGCCCTCCCAAATCGTGGAAGAAGCTTCGAAAGCAGTGAAACCCTCAGTCTTCATGGACCCAATTTTTTTTAACGATTTCAGGAGGCATCAAATTCTTATTGTAAAAATAAGATAGGTCCACTAACAAAGTACCCAGGGTCCCTAGAAAGCCAGTCGCAATTTCTACGGCTACATGTCATCAGTGTTACCTAAAAGCATGCCAAGGCCACTTCTGAGAAAGCACCGTTGGAAATCGATCTGTGGTAAACACATAAGGTAGTATTATTCTAAACTAAATACAAAGTCACTTCTTTCTCTGCACTGAAATCTGCCCATTGTTCCTGCTTTGCAAAAGCCACAGGGAAGATTCAAAGGGACATCAATGAACACTGAGTGAACTTTGGCCACTCTTCTACCCAAAACACCAGCGTAAAAGTAGAGATCAGTAACCAGGTGAAGCGCCACACCGCACAAAGATCAAGGCGAGGGGCGGGCGCGCAGGGCCGGAGGCGGGGAGGAAAATGTCCCGTCCCCCACCCCAGGCCCCAGTCATCGGGCGCGCGGGAGGTGGAGGGGTGTCCCCGGGGGACAGGAGGCTCCGCGCAACTCCGAGGGAAGCCAAGAGTTACTGCTCAAAAGGCAAGGCCCAGGAGAAGGGGTCGAAAGCCGCGCCGCCAGCGGCTCCTGCCGCGGGCCCCAGGCGTCGGCGGCCGAGCAGCCAGCGCTCGGCGAGGGGCGCCGCTCGGCCCCGCGACCCTCCCCGCCTCCTGGTCAGGAAGGGGCTGGCGGCTCTTTCCTGTCTAGTCTCTCCCCCCGCGGCTTGCTGTAACCCGATCCCCGCACTCCGCTGCCCGGGCAGCCGCCGCCCCGCGCGCCGCCCGGCTCTACCCAGGCCAGCGCTATAGTTAGCAACCTTTCATCAACTCCACCGGGGGCGACGGGGGGTCGCTCCGCACGCCCCTCCCCGGACCCGACCCACGCGCGCTCCCGGGGCCCCCTCCTCCGGCACTCCCCACCCCCAGCGCCCCTTTACCTTCGCTTGAAGATACTGGGGGTAGTAGTAGGTGGCGTACTGAGGGTACATCTGCTGTTTCCACACTTTGCCCATGAAGCTGGAAGGGAGCCTGCTGTGCAGGGTCGCGGGCACTTTGGGGTTTCCAAGTCTCGATCTCTCCTGCCTCTCCCTTTCCGGCGGCGGCGGCGGCGGCGGCGGCGGCGGCGGCTGCCGCTGCTCCACCTCCTAGCCGGGACCAGACGTCCTCCCCCTCCTTCTTCTCCTCCTCCCAGGCAGAGAGAAAGACACTGCAGAGCGCAGAGGGCACCCCGGACAGGGCGCTCGCAAGGAGTTGCCTCCCGGAGCCCGGTTGCTCCGGGGCTGCCAAGAGCTGGCGCGCTGGCCGCGCTCGGTTCGGGCGAGCAGGCTGAGCCGGGCTGGGAGGTGATCAATACAAGTGGAAAGTGTTGCTGCGGCGGCGGCGGCGGCGGCGGCTGCGCTCGGTGCCAAGCGGCATCTGGGGTGGGTGCGCCCGATTGGGAGAGGGGAGAGGGGCTGGCGTGCCGAGGCCGAGGGGGAAGGGCGGGCGGGGGCGGGGCTTGGGCGCCGCGGAGCCGGGACCGGCTGGAGGTGAGGGCTGAGTTTTAACCACTCCTCACCTCCCAGGCTCCCGGTTGGACGGGCAGAAACCCTCGGAGCCCGGATCGCTTTGTGTCGGGGGTTGGGGGATGGATTTGGGGGACCCAGCTTAAGAACTGAAGAGTGGACACCTCGTTTGCTTTCATGAGTTTTTATCTCCGTAAGGGGGAGGGGAGGTAAGGAGAAAAAAGAGGAAATCTGATTAATCTCTCACTCTGCCGCCCCCCACCCCCGCCCAGTGATTTTTGTTTTTCCACAAGGGAAGGAAAGTGATTTAGTGCCCAACCACAACGCTGGAGTCGGGACACCTGGGTTCTGTTCTCCCCACCCGCCAGGTCACAAGACTAATTTTCTAGGTGACCTTGTGAGGGTTAGTGTCCTTCGGTTTGGTTTTCCCAGATGTGAGAGGTGAAATCATGCCCTCTACCCAAGGGGAGGCAAAGCTCTCGCGCGCGCGCACACACATACACACTTCACAACAAATAGACGGATCCTTCTGAGGGGGAGATGCCGCAAAGAGGCAGAATGTTATTATTAGAGGACACAATATAGACATCAGCTTTTCTCTGCCTCTTTCTAATGCTGCCAGACAGTCTGTCAACTCCCACTCAGGAGCAAGGAAACTCCCTGAGTTTGGAATATTTTAAGGCCATTTTGAAAGTCACGCTGGCATATTGTTGCAGTGTGCTTCAGTGACATATAAAATCAATCTCGCTCTTTCTGCCTCTCCATCTCCTAATTGTCACAGCTCTAGACAGCCCCAGAGAGCAGTGGTTCGGTTCACTACATAACTGGATATAATTTAATGGAGTTAATTGGTCCCTGAAGCTGCCTGGAGAAGACTTTTATACTCTAGCTCAAAAAGAGAGAATACCAAAATGTACAAACAGGATAAGTAAGAAAGCACCTCCAGATTGGAGTTCTTGCACATCTAATAAAATGTAATGAAAAATTCATTTGTTATTAAATACACCTTGATTACTTTGTTTTGTCATTTTGGTTTTCCGAGAGTCTGTTTTCGTAACCTCACAAACGTAAATCAAACTGAAATGGCATGCATGATTTTGTTAAAGTTATATTTTTACATGATTACATTTCAAAACAGGTTTAGTAAGATACTTAAAACAATGAAATAGTGAACTGAAAACTTTATAATCTTTTTATGATTTAGACAAATTTCTAGGTTGACAAAACACAATAAATGTAAGTTCATATGAGAACATTTTGGATATGCCAGGAGGCTGATCATGTTCTCTTGAAAAAAAACATTAACAGTTAACTTATGTGAAATCGCCTATGGAAACTAGTATTTACTGAGCTTCTTCTATATTGTGGGCACTGTTGAGGTTAACGTCAGTCTGAAGGTTGGAGTGGTTCACTGTCTAGCTAGAGAAGCTTAAAACAGTTCTTTATATTGTTTCAATGTGGGACCCTTTAACGTTTTCAGGCAGAGAGCTGACGTGAACTAATCTGCTTTAAGAACCTAGGAGGACTAGGAATGATGGTTTGGAGGAGAGATTGAAGGAAGAGAACAAGTTAAGAACAATCTCAGCAGTTCTAGACTTGAGGTGAGAAGGGAAATTACCCGACTTAGGCTAATCTATTTTTTTCTGGATGATGAAGATTCAGCCTGTTTTAGAGAGCCCAGATGCACATCCACAATTATGTAGACACTTGATTTATGACCAAGTTGGTATTGCAGAGCAATGGAGAAAAAATGAGCTTTTCAATAAATGATTCTGGGTCAATTGGCTGTCCATATGGAAGAAATGAAATTGGAGCCTTGCTTCACAAAAGGGGAAGAAAAAAGTTCAAGTGAATTAAAGGCCTGGATGTAACAAACAAACCTATAAAGCTATTAGAAGACCATATAGAAAAATATCTTTATAGCCTTGAGGTAGGGAAAGATTTCTTTAATGTAGTGACCAAGAGTGCAAGATTGATCAATTTGACTATGTTAAAATTCAGAACACTGATTCATCAAAGGATTCTATAAAGAAAGTCAAAAAGCAAGCCACAAAATAGTTATTTGTAATCCATGTAACTGCAAAAGGTTAATATACAGAATACATAAAGAACTCCTTGAAATCAGTAAGAAAAAGAAAATTTGTTAGAACATGGGCAAAAGAATGAATGTGTGTATTTCACAGAGAAGGAAGCACAAATGTCCCTCTGACATATGAAGATGCTCACACTCACCAGCAATAAATGAAATGCAAATTAAAATAATAATAAGATATCATTTCACCCTCACCAGATTGGCCAAAATTAAGAACTATGAAAATATTAAGAAAAGGTGAAGATGTAGAAAAGGGAAAAATCTCCAAAACACTCCTTACTGGAGGAAGTGTAAATTGGTACAGCCACCACATTAGAAACAGTTTAGCATTACTCAATTTCATTTGCATGTATGCTGTGACACAGTAATCCTACTTGTAAGTATATACCTCAAAGAAATGTACATGAATGTTCATAATATACTGAAAATAACTCAAGTGTCTACCGACTGTAGAATGGATAAAAAGACTAGTGTATGTGTACAATGGAACAATTTGCAGCAGTGAAAATGGATAAACTGCAGTTAAAAGCATTAACATTGATCATTTCAAAACTGATGTTGAAGAAGCAAATCAACATAAAGCATGATTCCATTTGTATGAAGTTCAAAAACAGAAAAAAATGGTATGTTGTCTAAGAATAAGTACATGAATACTTAAAAAAAACTGTAAAGGAAAATAAGGGGATTATAACACAAAATTCAGAATAGCTGTTATCTCTAAGGAGAAGAAGGGTGAGATATTCAGGGGTGGACCAAAGAGGACTTGGAGAGATGGTAATGTTCCATGTTTTGCACTGGGTTGTGGATACATAGGAATATACTGTTCCATGTTTTGCACTGGGTTGTAGATACATAGGAATATATTTCAATATTTTTCTTTAAGTGGTTCATAGACTCTTTTGTATGTTTGCTGGAGTTGACACTAACACATTTTAAAAACTCAGCTTTTAACTTTAATCGTGATCAGTTTCAAACAAATACAAAAGTAGAGAGACTAGAATAATGACCCCTCTTTTCCTAATACCCAGCTTCAACATTTATCAACATTTTGTCATTCTTGTTTCACGCACACAATTTTTATTTTTCTGGAGTATTTTAAAGTATATCCCAAACACCATATCATTTTACCTGCAACTATTTTAATATCTATCTCTAACAAATAAGAACTTTTTTTGTAACACAATATCATGATCACATCTAACAAAATTGACAATGATTTTTTAAAATCAACTAATACTCAGTTCTTGATCATTTTTCTCTGATTATCTAAAAATTGCTTTTTGTAGTTCGTTTATTTAAATCAGGATGAAACAATGTCCTCATTAAATTTGGTTGCTATATCTCTTAAGCCTCTTTTAATGTATAAAAGTTCACTCTCACTCAGTTTTTAAAGTGATATTTGTTTGTTAAAGAAATCAGGTCATTTGTCCTATAGAATTTCCCACCTAGCTGATTGTAACCTCATGGTGTCATTTAAAGTGATGGTTAGTTCTAGAGGTTTAGTTGCACGCAGTTTCACATTTTGGCAAAGAAATACTTTATGGATGGTTCTGAACACACATAGGTGATGTGCGTGCCATCACATCAGGAGACACATAATGTCTGGTTGTCTCACTTCTAGTGATGTTAATATTGATCAGAAGTTCAGGTATTTCCAGTCTGATTTATCCATTAGAAAGTTCTGTAGTTTTAATAGCCATTCATGAGTGTTATCTCAATCCATTATTTCATTAGGGGTTACAAAATTGTGGTTTTTATAATTTTATCATTCCTTGTGCACTTATTAGTTGGAAATTGTCTACAGAGAAGAACTTTCTCTCTTCAACTCTTTGGTTAACTTGAAATACAATTAGCATGGGAAAAACAGGATAAATTTCCCCCTATTTACCAATTTTTAAAATAAAGAGTTGATGCCATAGGAAACTCCAAAGCTAACTAGTTTTAAATAACATTCTGAACTTCTGGATTTTTTATTTTTATTTTTTTTGCTGAGGAAGATTCACCCTGAGCTAACATCTTTGCCAATCTTCCTCTATTTTGTGTGTGGGCTGCCGCCACAGCATGGCCACCAATGAGTGGTGTAGGTCCACACCCAGGAACCAAACTGGGGCTGCTGAAGGGGAGCAAGCTGAAATTAACCAGTAGGCCATGGGGCTGGCCCCCTGAACTAGTGGATTTTTATATATTTGCTTTGTTTCAACCCATTGCAGTCATTATTCTTGTTAATGCTCAAATTGTCCCATCTTCAGCCAATGGGAAACCCTTTGAATTGGCTCCTGTATCTTTTTTAACAGACCCCAATAGTCCGATAGATTTTTTTGCTTTCTAGCATGATAAGATTGTTCCAAGTTCTTGTACAATTCATGCCCAAATCTGGATCAGCCATTTCTCTAAGAAACCCACATCAGCTTGATCTTAAAAAAATGTTTTTTACTAATAACAAATTCTTTAAAATGTGTTCTTCATACTTATCACATTGGAGGCAGAAGCTCATGAAAGATTCTTAATGAAAGTTGTGCCAAGATGACCTCTAGGAGAGCATGAGCCATTGAGTGAATTTCCCCAAGAGAAGTTATACATTTATTCCCTCACTAGCATTTAAGAGGCATCCTCTATGTGTAGGACATTGGGGATACAGTTGACTTGGTGTTCGCCTGCATGGAGCTTACAATCTAGTTAGAGAGACAGAAATAAAACGATGATAAATTGTGATAAACTCTATGAAGAAAGCAATGTGATAATGGGAGGAGAGTAATTTTGTGAGAGTGAGGTTAGGAATTTAAAGCAGAGTAGTCAGGGAAAACCACTACAAGGAGACATGATAAATGAGAATGGGTCAGCCCCATAAGAACCTTGTATGAGGTGAAAAGTGGGGGGTTGTGTCCCTGCAGAAGCAGCAGCAAGTTAAAGACTTTGAGGCACAAATTATCCCATCCAAGATCTCCAATCTGGTTTCACTTATAACCAAAGGTAAACATTTTTTTTATTATAGTTAATCAGAAGTGGAGCAAACAAATTAGCATTGATTAATGCCTTTGTTCTAATGCCATCTGCCTGAGAGTACTGAAATAATTGAAGGATAAAATTAGAAATTTTGCTACAAAAAGCCCCTGTGCTGGAGCATCAGTGAATTGGAAATGGGATTTAGGTTCATTAGAAAGATTTCATGCAGAACTTGAAGAATCACTGATCGGTGAGTATTCTTGCTTCCACGCTAGGTATCTAGGTGATGTGTATCATACATTTACTGAACACTTAAAGCAGAAAGGCCACATGGTTTTTGCAAGGTGGAAGTATGACTGACAAATATGTTAGAGTTCTTAGAGGGATAAACAAATAAGAATGTAGATAAAAGGGAAGCAGTGGTTTTAATCTACAATGAAGTTTTGTCACGAATAGGGAATTGTTTTACAGTCTTCAAGGAAGGTTAAGTCTAAATCTTCTAGCCTGATGTTTCTCAGATATTTCTCCTCAAACTCTATTTTGTGGAGCCCTGTCTGAAGAAACTAAAATCTTACTATCTTTATAAGTAGTAATATACTTTAAAATTTTTTTCATCAAAATGAAAGACAAATTAAAAAATTCTCAGAATGTGTCCCTTATCCCCCACTAGACTTTGAGAAGCACTGTTTAGTTCACACATTTTATCACAGCTCACAAATCCCTTTCTAACCAGACATTCTCATTTTTCCAGATTCATTTCCTTCCACTATATTACCTCTTGGCTTGTAGCTCTTTCCTTCCCTCTATGCTTGACTTGTCATTCTTTCCTCCACTCCATGTTTACTCCTTCCAATCCTTACCATATTGTTGTACAACTCCAACCAGCTTTGGCTATTTCCAATCCATCTCTCTAGAGCACATTTCACCTTTCTTTACCTGGTCCGTTCTTACTCTTTCTTAAGACAGCTCCATCAAGACTTCCTTCAGCCACCATGTTAGATTGGATGCCCTTCCTGTGGCACCAAGTCTGAACCTCTCTCAGATCACCACTTATCCAATTAATGTGCAAATTCATTGGAGGCACATGGAGAAGTGTCAAGACTAGGCAACCTCCACAATTCGTGGTAAGAAATGTTTTTTAAGTGCTCAAAGGTCCCTTCCAATTTAGAAATTCAGTGATTTTGTGATTTGCAGAAGTGACCGTGTAACAACCACCCACATATTCTCTCCTTGCCCCAGTGTATCTTCGACCAATAAAGGGAACATATATTTCAACCAGTAGGTACTAAACTTTAGGAAAACATTCCTCCACGAAGTGAAATAAACAAAAGTATACCTGAACTGAAAATTGTTTTTGATAAATTTATTAATGAGGGCTAAAATTGGGCAGTTGAGGAACTTGGTTACCCTGAATATTTAGTAATGTCGACGTTGGTGGACTACTATGTCCTAAATTTAGCAAGTAATGCATGACGTTGTATGCTGCTATCTAAGAATTTAGTGGAACTAAGGACTCAGTTGACCATCAAGAACATACATTCCCCCAATCAGCTCTGCTTGGGGTGGGTGGTCCATAAAGAAGGTTTCACCTCTTTATCCTCATACCCTAACTGACCTAGCCCAGATGACCATCTCCACAAAGGGACAAAAGAAATAATTTAGTAACTAATTAATTCATCTAGTAAGCATCTAGTAAGCACCATCAGTATGCAAGGGACTATTTATTAATGGCCTCTAGAGACAGGTAAAGACGTAGACCCTGACCTCAAGGAACCATGGTTCCATTATATGCACTCATTAGCTAATCCTATGAATGTGTTTGTTAACAGGTTGCTGATAAGTATTATTATAACCTTTGATGACAACAAAGCCCAAAATAAGTTAAAATTTTCAAAAGTTAAGGGAGTAAGCCAGTTGAATAGGAAGGGGAAAAAATTCTTTCACTTTACTGTCTGATTTCTTTCCTATAGGCCAGCAGTCCTCGTGCTGATTTTTGTTAGAAATTTGGATTTTGTGGAGGCCAATATTTCTTAAAGATAGCTTTTAATTTTTATGCGTTAGCTTTCCAGGTTTTTAAAATGCTTTTGATAAAAATCATTTAATGGCATCATTTAAAAAAAAATGTTTTAAAAATACCAACAAAATCATGTTATTAGACAGATGTCTACTGAAGGTTATTTTTTCAACTGTAATTTAACCTTTTAGTATAGCCTGACCTATGCAGCAATATGTTGAGATGCCTATGTAAGGTAGGCTGTGATTTCATGAATTCAGAGTCATAAGAGTTCAAGAAAAGGTGCCTGTGCTCTGAACATTTTAAGGCTTGCTTTTAATTAGATGATGTTTCCAGTATGTTCATCAATAAGAGAACTTCTACAGAAACATCAGAAGAGATAGAATAGACTGTTTTCCTTTCCCCACTTCTTTCTTTTTTTTACATGTTAAAAAACCCCAACATTAAAGATAGCTATTTAGTATTCAATTCTTAGAAGTTAGAGGGTTTTTTTGGTGAGGAAGATCGTCTCTGAGCTAACATCTGTGCCCGTCTTCCTCTATCTTGTATGTGGGATGCCGCCACAACATGGCTTGATGAGTGATGTGTATGTCCACGCCTGGGATCCGAACCCACGAACCTTGGGCTGCCAAAGCAGAGTGCACAAACTCAACCACTATCCCACCAGGCTGGCCCTGAGAGATTTTTTTTAAAAGTGTTTAAAAATGAGATAGAACAATGTTCTCAAAGCTGAGATTTCACATACACATATGTATACACACACTCACATACTCTTCAACGCAGTACTGAAATGAAAAGATACCTGTGTTTCAAAATCATATAGAAATATTTAATAAAAATAAAAATCCAAGACTATAAATTCTATCAATTTTTATCTACCAGGGTATGGGTTCTGTGGCATTATAGATTATTAGCCAAGTCAAGGTGGAAGGCATTGGTAATTCTGTTTACTTGATGCTGCTGTGGAATTAGAAAGCTGGGGAAGAAAATATAAAGGAAGAATCATCTTTAGCTTCTTTAGCACTTGTAAATTTTCCAAATCTAAATTATAGTCGAATTCTCAGCAATACTTGCTTTTGTTCTTAAGACTTCCTGTAGTCTTATTTGAATTTTATCACCATCATTGCCATCACAATTATTTTGAAATTATTTTAACGTAATTACTTTTTTGTTTACAAAACCCTCTCACATAAGTTACCTCATTTGATCTTCACTGAAATCCTTCCAGGTAGATATTGTTATTAAGGGCACAGACTCTGGAGTCAGATTGCCTCAGTTTAACGTTGGGCGTTCCACTTCCTAACTAGGAAGGTGTAAAATAAGGTTGTTGGGAGGATTAAATGAGTTAATATACATAAGGGACTTAGAATAGTGCCTGGCACAGAGTAAGCACTACAAAAATATTAATTATTATTAGTTATTTTATATATGAAAAAAACCAAGGCTCAGAGATATACAATAATTGGCCTAGGATAGTTCTTTATGGTAAGTTAAAATCTAGGGCAAAATCCCAGGACTTCTGATTATAAAGGCCCTATTTTTTTAATATTGTCAGTACTGTCCTCCTACTTAGACTGGATTTCTTTTAAGATTTCTTTTCTCCTTCTCTTCTTTCTCCCTTTGATCCTCTCATCTTTTTCTTCCCCTTCATCCTCTCCTTTCTCTCTTCTTCGTCTTCTTCTCCTGGCCCTACCATCATCCTCATCACCTCTTCCAGTACTGGTGCCACACATCACCACCAAAAACATTAACATGATGAACTAAGTTGCCAGCAAACTTGAAAGGAACTTATGATGATAAATTTTTTTTAATAGAGTGACAAAGAAGAAAGGAAGGAGTGTAGGAAGGAAGGAAGGAAGGGATGATTTATGTATTATAGCATGAAGGGACACATTTTAGCTGACAACCATACTATGCTGTATATTTAAATTGCAGTTATGATCTCTACTTATTTATAAAAAACAATGCCTGAGATGAAAAGTATGCTTGAAAAGATGAACAGCAGCTTAGACACTACAGAAGAAAAGATTAGTGAACTTGAACAGATAGAGGTAGAAGCTATCCAAAATGAAAAAGAAATGCAGAATGCTAAACTGTGCAAATGCTATGCATAGAAATTGATAATTTATATAAAATTAATTATCTATAAAAATATGGAAATGCTTGTGTAAACATTACAGTAGTTGTGAGTTAGGGTGTTATGATAGTGGATAGTTTTTTTGCTGTTGTTGCTTTAATTATTAATATTTATTCATTCCATTGTTTAGCACATGCCTACTAGGTGGCCTGACACTGTGTTAATTGACAGGTCACTAAAGACGAATTTAATATAGTCCTGTCCTTGAATGGTTCTCAGTCCAGTAGAGAAAACAGATGTAAACATACAATTGCTATAGAGTATGGTAAGCTGGATAAGGAGGAAGCACTTTGTTTGGACTGAGGAAGTCCGATGAAGCTTCTCTAAGAAGAGACATTTTAGCTATAGTTTGTGGAAAAAAAAAGAAAATTCACCAAGTAAATAGCAATACAATTGGAATGGAGTAGGGGTAGAGTTGGAGGAAAATTGGAGAAATCCAGGCGAAAGATCAGTACGTGTGTGTACTATGCAATAAGTGAAATTTTCCAGTATTTTCTGCATAGGCAACATGAAGAGCTTTGTAAATCACCTGGGCTTTGTTCTGTAGTCACAACGGAGTTATTAAGGGATTTTCTATAATCTGAGTTACAAGGTCAAATTTATGATTAGAAAGATTACATTGTCATGGTAGATAGATTCAGTGTGGATGGGGGAGACGAGAATCAGAAACTCCAGTTATTCCAGGGAAGAGATGACAATGGCTTAAACTACAGCAAGGATATATAAGAGCAGTGGGAGCGGTCCATTCTGGGTGCAGGCAATAAGGGAGTATTGTGGAGAATTTAAAAACAATAAGAAAGCTAACTAGAAGTCAGTATGCTTTATATTATCACTGTGCACCCTTTTCATCACTAAACAATGTTAATGATAAAACACTCCTCCCTGAAAAAGTCTTTTCTTGGTCTAAATTCCAAATAATTGCCATGGTTACTGTTGAGTTTTAATAATTGTATTAGTTATCTATTGCTGATTAATAAATTACCCCAAATTTAGCAACTTAACAAACATTCATTATCTCACATGGTTTCTGAGGGTCAGGAATTTGGGAGTGGCTTAGCTGGATGATTCTGGCTCAGGGTCTCTCATGACATTTAGCTGTCAATTGGGACTATAGTCACCTGAAGGTTTGACTTGCATTGAAGGGTCCACTTCCAAGGTTACTCATGTGCCTATTGGCTGGTATTGGCTGGTATCCTCAGTTCCTCTCCATGTGAGCCTCTCTATAGGACTGCTCTTGACATGACAGCTCTCTCTATCTCTATATCTATCTACCTATCTCTCTATCTATCATCTGTCTGTCTATCTATCTATCTATCTATCTATCTATCTATCTATCTATCTATCTATGTATCGAAGAGAAGGCTCAATCAAGACTGAAGCTGTAGTGTTTTTTATAATCTAATCTCAGAA
This sequence comes from Ceratotherium simum simum, assembly GCF_057802395.1. Lineage (NCBI taxonomy): Eukaryota > Metazoa > Chordata > Mammalia > Perissodactyla > Rhinocerotidae > Ceratotherium > Ceratotherium simum. Next base: position 41,288,713 of record NC_141908.1, read on the forward strand.
GTGACATACCATCAATTCTGCCATATTCTATTAGTTACAATGTGGCAAGGAACTGACTACACAAGAATGTGAGTAGCAGGAGTGGGGATCATTGGAGGCCATCTTGGAGTCAGACTACCACAGTAATGTATGTAAGTTCAAATGAACACATCCTTATTACTTACTCTTTTACTTTACTTACTCACTCATATAATAAACACTGTATGCTACATGGAAGTTAATTCAGCAAATTACCTATTAAGCAATTATCCCCCATTCCCCTGTCTTCCAAGCATCTGGCAACCAACAATCTGCTTTCTGTCTTTATGGATTTGCCAGTTCTGGATATTTCATATAAATGGAATCATACAACGTGGGACCTTTTTTGTCTGGCATCTTTCACTAAGCATGTTTCTGAGGTTCATCCACATTGCAGCATGTATCAGTACTTTATTCCTTTTTATGGCTGAATAATATTCCATTGTATGTATATACCACAATTTGTTTATCCATTCATTCTTTGATGGATATTTGGGTTGTTTCCATCTTTTGGCTATCATGAACAATGATGTTATGAACATCTGTGTAAAATTATTTGTTTGGGGGGGTACTGATTTTGAGGTGCCAGTGAATATGTGAGTGAATGTGTCCAGCAGGCATTTGTATCTGTGAGTCTGAAGTTAAGAGGAGATATCAGAAGTGTAGATAGACTTGGAGTCAGCAAGTATATATGGATTGTGGTCAAAACCAAGCCATCAGATGAGATCACCTAAGGAGAACATGTACAGGAAAAAAAGCAGGAGATTGAAGGTAGGAGTTAAGTCAAAATGTTTATGTATATAAGACTTGGCTAAAACCGCTAGACATGCTCTGGTCTAACACCTTGAATCTCCTCAAGTATCAAACCAGTTCACATTAGGCAGAGCTTCTCATTTATCATTGACCTATAGACTTTGCAGGATCACATAACTTCCTTCAATTACTTATTCAAGTTTAGCCATTTTTATTATCAAGAAATCCCTTCTTTCAGGTACTCAAGTTGCAATTTATGGCATTATGAAATCACATCCTGCCCTGTGGAAGACGTATAATGTTTAGTCAGTGCTCTGTGATATAAATAACTTCTCAGATATCTTTTCTATTGACTAAATAACTTCAGGTTTTTCATCTTTCCTTTAAATATTTTCTAGTATTTAGATGCATTTTCTAGGTGCACAATTTACCACATTGTGATTCAGTTGGATAGTCTAGTAAAGCACTGTCTCATGCTCAATAAAGTATGTGCTTTACCAAGCTCTTCCGGTCTACCCTTCTTTTAAGATACTATCATGTTCTATTATTATAAAAAGGAACAAGACAAATCCACTATTGATTTATCAGTATCTTGAACTTGTATTCCGCTGAAATCTCAAACCCAGGTATTGATGTTTATGTCTAGATCATCATTTCTCCTACTATATCAGCAGAGAGTATTTTAATTTCAGGGCACATGTTAATGTTGCCTTTGTACTTTTCTCTCAAAATTCTTTGTTTACACATATCTCTAATTTATAAAGAACACTTTCAATTTTCTTCTTGTATTTTTTACATTATAATCTTGTCATATTTGCTATCATACCAGAATTGAGAATTTCCCAATTCCATTTTTTCACTGATAAGGAATATTGAACATTGGGGACCTAAGATTCACCCCAGTGTGGTAGCTTTCAATTAGATTGACACTAAGCTGTTCACTTGCACTTTTGAGGGACATTACTCTCCATCAAATTATGCTTCTAAGGTTGCGTGAACCTTTTTATGTTTGCAACCTTCCCACTTTAATGGATATTGGAGCATAAGCAAGACTGTAAATCTGTCTGGTGGACTAAATTCCACTCATACGAACCTCAATCGTTTCCATTTCCTGCATGTGCAATGCAGAATGCAGTGATTGTAAACCGTCCAATCTTTGTCAGGACTTTCTGTGTTTGGTATATATTGTGATTGACACAGCAACGATAATGAAATGCGAGTAATCCTGCACTGTCAAGATGCTTTAGATAGATTTCCTTGTATTTGGGAGATGTCTGGCTAGGGAGAAGAGGAAATCTAATCTAGCATTCAGAAGAACAGTACCTGCACCCTGATGTCTAGAAGGAAGGAAGTTAGACTCCTGGGTAATGCGATTACAGGGCAGTGGTGTTTACTGCAGCGGAATCATTAGGATATTCCAGTTCTTTGAAAGACCAGTCTCTTATGTGCTCAAAGGGTGGAGTTAACATCCCTTAATGAATGCTGTGCAGGGAGACTTGATTGCCTAGCAGGCAATTGGTGTTAGTGGGAAATGGGCAAAGTGTAGTTAGGTCAGAGCACCCCTGCCCTACCAGGATCCAGTCCGAAAAACAGCCATTTTCTGGTTGGCTTCCTGGAGGTCATGCTTACATTTGACTGCTATGCGTCTTTTACACTTGATAGATTTTGCATGTCAGCCATTTATTAAATGTTATCTCACTTAATTCTCTCGATCACTCTGCTTTGTAGGTTACCATCTTTGCATTTGCAGATGAGAAAACAAAGGCTATGTGAGGTCACATCTTCCCAAATCTTCAGAGTAGGGGAATCAGGATTTGAACTCAGTTCATACTCAATGCATTATGCCTCATTATTTCACTTTAAGCAAAGAGCCAATGAAAGATACGAGTGATTCAGTTAATTAATTTTATAATTAATTTTGAAATTAGTAAGCACTTTTATGTAAATTTTTTGTAACATTGTGTTTTTACCTAACCTTACCTTGTAAAAGCTTCTTCTGATCTTAATTCAGATATAATTATAATTTTTATATTTGTTATCATAGCAAATGCAAAATTTCAAGACCTACATACCTTTCTCATGTGAGATTTCATTTACATTTTTTCATGTTGTATAGTTTTTACAGTTATAATTTTAGTAGCTACACAATAGTCAGTAAAAATTCAATCATTTAAAAAAATTCTTAATGTAGTAGTAAAAATTAAGACAGTATCGTACAAGTACACCTCACTTCAGAAAAATCAGAATTCTGGACAAACAAAAAAAGCAAAACAGAGGGGGAATATTTTCTTAATGAAAGGATTCAATATAGAATTCCTTTAAATAGTACGCTCCCGTGGATCCCCAGGGGATTCAGTTTCTTAAAATTAAGAGATACACACTTTTGTGAAGGTTTGCCTAAGGCTAGATAATTTTTGAGATCCTTTCTAGCACCACCATGACTAATATATCGATTGGGTAAAACGAGACTGTCCATATATTCCAGGTGTTTTTCAGTTACAGAAACCTACAGGAATGAAGGATGTGTTTGCTTCTCGGGCCCTGGTGGTTCAATAAAAACTCAGAAGAGTTTTTCTCTCCTTTACTCCCATGGTGCTGAGTCCAAGCGTTTCTAGAATCATAGAGTCCTCAGGATGTCAGGGACGGTGTGCGGTCGTCTATTCTAGTCCATCCTCCTGCCTCCAGTCGGGACCACACCCAAACCAGCCCAGACAGATGAGACTCTGTCCTATTTTTAACAAGACCCAGGGACAGGGAGCATTTTTTCATTTCCTCAATAACTTATTTCAAATCCTACCCACACTTTAAGTTTAATTTTCACGCAATTAACTGACAGTCTCCATGCACTTCTTACAACCTTAGATCTAATACAAGAGACATTTTCATGATTTTAAAATTGAGAAAATAATAAATATGCATCAAACAGAAAACAAGATGTATTTTAGATTGTCCGTGACTTTAGATATACTAGTATAATGTCATATTATGTTATAATGTTAGGATATGCAATAGTAAATATTATTTCCTAAAAATCCCAATTCCATAAGTGTAAATACATATCTTAAATATCTTAAGACATTTGACTGGGAATAAGTGATTATATTTAAGAGAGAAGGTAGTGTCACACCCTTTACTCACCTCCCAAAAAAGATTTCATTCTTGCTTAGTGAGATTAGATTATATGTAATCGAGATTGTATTTGAGCAAGGTTATTTTTTTTATTTTATTTTTTTTAAAGATTTTATTTATTTAATTTTTCCCCCCCAAAGCCCCAGTAGATAGTTGTATGTCATAGCTGCACATCCTTCTAGTTGCTGTATGTGGGACTCGGCCTCAGGATGGACGGAGAAGTGGTGCCTCGATGCGCACCTGGGATCCGAACCCGGGCCACCAGCATCGCAGCGCTGAGCAAGGTTATTTTTAAGACACACAGTAATGAAAACCACTCTACCCTCTTCCACACACAAAATACAGTTTTATTTTTGCTCAATGAGGTTAGATTGCTTGGGGAAAAAAATCGCTATTTACCATTCTGCTAGTGTTCTGTTAATTGCCTCCCATCAGCTTTTACTTTAGTTCTTTTAAATATCAGGAAGCTGAAAATTTTGAGGAGACTTAAAAGGACAAAGATTAATCAAGGCTAGAAGTGCCTGCTTTACGTTGGACCTGATCAACATCGCTGCTTTTATGTTTTCCACGTGGCCCTCTCCCCAAATCGAGTGCTTGTTGGTGTTGCAGGGAATCTTTCTTAGTAGGTGAGGACATGCTTTTCTAAAGTCTCATGAGTTATTCCTGTAATTTTGGCTAGTTTATTTTGTAAATTTATTCTACAAAAATAGATTGATTGTCTTCCTCTGATATTAACATTCTAACAGGCCTGGTTCCCTCATTTTCTTTTTCTTAGAAAATTTCTATTTTGAAGAATGTAAACAATAGTGAATACTCCCCCTTGATCCAGTCTTCTTTTGTCTGCTTTCTTTCTTTCTTTTTTGACACAGAGGCTGATATGCAGACACAAGTGCTAGATAAGAATTCTCTATCAGATTGAGCTGTTCTGCACATGATTAATTTTGTTATGGGCAAAACAGAGTGTGTTTTCTAGGTTCTCTGGCAGTCACTGTATAAAGCTGTTCCTGCCCTTAAATCATCTCAGTTTGTGTGTAGTAAAGTAGAGTATGTCTTAATTGAAATAATTGTTTTCTTCCATTCATGCTGCAGTATCTCCTGGACTTTCGAGGACCGTATTTTCATATGTATGAAAATAGTTAATATCACTTTGACAGACTGTCTTGATCCTTTTCCATGAATTATAAAATCCCATAACAAAAACATGATTTTATTTTTCCTGTGATGTATTTTTCATGTCAATTTTGAGGCAAGATACATTAGTAAAAAAGAGAAAAAGAAGATAGTCTAAATCAGACAACAAAATAAAACAAAAACAAAGCAGAAAACAAAATATCTTTCTTATCAGGCTCTGCTAAAAATCTACAAACTCCTCAAGTGCAATGAAATTTTATGTTACACCAGCATTCAGTAGGTGTATGATTAACAAATATTACTGAGTGGTTAATAGGTCTGCAGACTCAGAAAATTTAGCCAAAGGTATATTTGCTGATGATATCTAACAATAGTAGTATTTTAATATTGTATATGCAGGTGGCTTGGTGGGTGGGAGTTAGGAGATAGACCTGGATTTGAACCCTTGCTCTCTCACTTAATTGCTGTGTGACCCTGGGCAAGTTACTTAACCTCTGTGTGCCTCAGTTTCCTCATTATAAAATGGGGAAGATAATAATTGTTCCTACTCATAAGTTGCTGTATTAAATGAATATGAATAAATATATCTCTGAATAGCTGAACATGAATATATTGAATAATATTCAAAATATATGACTATTAAGATATTATTCATATCATATATGTATATATCACTGAGAAGGGTACTGGGTAAATAATAAGCACTATATATGTTAGCTATTATTACTAATTTTATTTATTTATTTTTAAAGATTTTATTTATTTATTTTTTCCCCCCAAAGCCCCAGTAGATAGTTGTATGTCATAGCTGCACATCCTTCTAGTTGCTGTATGTGGGACGCGGCCTCAGCATGGCCAGAGAAGCGGTGCGTAGGTGCGCACCCGGGATCCGAACCCGGGCGGTCGGCAGCGGAGCGTGAGCACTTAACTGCTAAGCCACGGGGCCGGCCCTATTATTACTAATTTTAGAATGTAAAATCTCATTGCTGTGATTATTATACTGATCTTGGACATTAGCAAAAATTGTGGTGCTTGGAAATGATTACCAAGAGAATAGAAATTCTTCATACAGATTCTAGACAGCACGGGGTCTTAGAAGATGTGCAACCATGAAGAAACGAATTTACTCTTTACTGGGCAAAGTTACCACTATTCTGTGATTAATTGAATGTTAAAGTTAAGTTAATTGTCATGAGGAGTCACACAGACGACTATGACTTTCTTGAGATGTCCACAGCTGGCCTGACCTGATCCAGTTAGCACAAGTCAGGATGGATGGGGATCCACAGTCCAAACTTCCTTTGGTTTACAGGGACCTGCAAGCTGCCTTAACTTCATACTTGTCACCCTCTCTACTGGCCCCGTGGTGCTATCTCCGTTTCATCTGTGTTCTCCACATTTGGGTAACCAGTTGCCAAGTTTCAAATTTCTTCAGATGGCATTGGAACAGTCAGTAAAAATCACAAGATCTTTTGTAAATTCTCCCTATTCTTCATGCTATATGTAAGAATTGCTTAATTTTAAAAGAACTACAAGCATATTAGAATACTTTCTCATTTTTAGTGTTCATTAATTTATTAGATGAATATGTATTGAACACTAGCTATGTGTTAAGCACTTGATATATAGGGATAAATAAACCATGGTCCTTGTCTGTGTTGGAGTTATACTCTGGTAGTTTAGTGTTGATCTCTTATAAAGTTGACCCTCATTATTGTTTAGTTTACTCACTAACATTTATTTGTAATTCCAAAATCAACACTTGTAGTGCTTTGCAGTCATTCATGGACATGTATAGGATAGCCAAAAATTTGAGTCCCTTGTCACATATTTCCAGTTGAAGTCAAGCAAAGCAATGCTCTGCCTTCTTGTTTCAGCTCTCATACTGTCAACAGTGTCCTTTCTGCAGTCTATTTGTTGCCACATTTTTTGCATTTTTGTGCTTTTTATTGGCTATTTCTCTGTTTAAAATGGCCTCAAGTGTAGTGCTGAAGGACTGTCTAGTGTTCCTAAACATTGGACTATGATGTTCCAGAGAAAATATGTGTGTTAGATGAGCTTTGTTCAGACATGATTTATAGTGCTGTTGGCTGTGAGTTCAATGTTAATGAATCAACAATGTAGTACAACCAGAAAAAGGGAGGAAAATTCACCAATCTGTACATGAGACTGCTCCAGAAATGATGACAGTAACATCTATAGTGCATGACGAAGCTATGAAAAAGACAGAAGAGTGGCCGAATTTGTGGATTCATGAGTTGAGGAATTGTTGTAGGGCTGAAAACCAATGAAATTTACAGTTATGTTATCCAGAGTCAGGAAAATATTAAACCTGTCTTGGCTAGTGTTTTATTGTAAAGAAATGCTGCACGTAATTATTTGTAAGAACTATATGTTAAATGTATTGTCTTTAAACAGAAACACACATGAAACAAGATTAGGAATTGACTTTGTTGTGACCAGAAGCTCACAGGAACCTAACCCAGTATTTCCCTTAGGAGCAATGGCTCAGTATTTATTAATTCAGTGTTTCTAGTGACTTTATACAACCTAACTACTGTGCATAACAAGAATTGTCTGTGTATTCTTTGATAATCTATAGCAGTGATTCTCAACCAGGGTGATTTTGCACCCCATGGGACATTTAGTGATGTGTGGGGGCATTTTGACAGTCATGACTTGGTGGAGGGTGGAGGTTGGGAGTGGGGGCTACTGGCATCTAGTGGGTAAAGGCCAAGGATGCTGTTAAACTTCCTACAATGCACAGGACAGCCCCCTACAACAAAGAATTAGCCTGTCAAAAATGTCAACAGTGCCAAAGTTGAAAAACCCTGCTCTATACTGAGGGTCTGCAATTTTTTTCTATAAGTGCCAGATAATTAATATTTTCAACTTTGTGAGCCATGAGGACTCCATCACAACTACTTAACTGCCATTGAAGCATGAAAGCAGCTGCTGACGATATACCAGCTGACAATAAGGATAGCTGTTTTCCAATAAACTTGATTTATAATAACAGTCAGCATGTTGGATTTGGGCCTGGGCTATAGTTTGTGGACACCTTCTTAGCAGTGATTCTCAGTCTTCGATGTTCATTAGACAACCCAGGAGCTTATAAACAATGGTGTTGCCTGGACTCCCCTCCCCAAAATTCTGATCTGATCGGTCCGGCAGGGGCCCCCAGTGTTGGTATTATTTAAGGGAGAGGAGGGCTCCCCAGGGATTAGAACATACAGCCAATGTTGAGAGCCATTCCTCTGAAATAGTTGCTGTTTGTGTATCCGAAAGTTGACCCAGCACAGTAGACCCTTATCAGCAGTCAGCAGACTCTTCTCTTGCAATCTGGCTTTTGTCCCAGGCACTTCCTTGAAAGTCCCCTAATTAATGGCCTTTTATTAGTGCTCATTCCTCTGAACCTCTGGCGTTCAGATTTAGAAACACTCCATGTTTTCAGGTATCCTGAAACTCCTCACTCTCCTGGTTCTCCTTCTGTGCGTCTATCTACTCTTCTGCTGTCCTAGCGTTCTTCTCTGATTGATTTTCCCTGGACCGTGTCATGGCTTTACCTCTCTTTAAACAACATTCACACAACTATCTGTTCACACAACATTCACACAACTATCTCCCACAGGGGTTGTTTTAGTAGGTCACCTGGTGACTCTATTCTTGGTTTGATAATAGTTTTTGAAATTAGATGTGAAAATTCTTATTCATGATACAAAGTTACAATCTCTTCTTCCAGATATCAACTCCCACTGCACAGGACATTTCATAGAACATTTTTAAAACATAATCCTTACTGTGCAACTATCTTACAGGAGAAACAACCCCACAATAAGGTCATTTGGGGACTTTGTAACGTATCTTGTGCATTTAGACCTACTTCATGCTGGATAGAAAGTTACCAGTGTATACAAATTTAAATACCATTTAACAAGTACTATAAATACCAATTTTGCATATATGTCACCAGAACACTCCTAGAGTACAGAGTTATAATAACAAGGCATTCATTCATTGCCAGATACATCCAGCAGATCTTGGCAGGAGATAGGTGGCACACGCAAACTGGATAATTGGCTAGAGTTTTAAGAGGGTCTGTTTACAAAGATATGGGCAGGTGTATTTGTTTCCTTGGGCTACCATAACAAATTACCACAAACTTGGTGGCTTAAAACAGTAGAAATTTATTCTCTTGTTCTGCAGGCCAGAAGTCCAAAATCAAGGTGTCGGCAGGGCTCCACTCCCTCTACATGCTCTGGGAGAGAATCCTTTCTTGCCTCTTCCAGCTTCTGCTCCCTGTTGGCATTCCTTGGCTTCCTTGACTTGTGGCCACAACACTCCAATCTCTGCCTTCATTTTTACATCGCTTTCTCCTCCTCTCTTCGCATCTTCTCTTCTGTCTGTGTCAAATTTCCCCTTGCCTTTCTTTTATAAGGACACTTGTCATTGGATTTAGGGCCCACCCAAATAGTCAAGGATGATCTCCTTGTCTCAAGATCTTCAACATAATTACATCTGTAAAGATTATTATTTTTTTTTGTAGGGAAAGATTCGCCCTGAGCCAACATCTGTTGCCAATCTTCCTCCTTTTTTTTTTTTCTCCCCAAAGCCCCAGTGCATGGTTGTATATCCTAATTGTAAGTCATTCTAGTTCTTTTATGTGAGCTGCCACTACAGCATGGCAACTGACAGATGGGTGATGTGGTTCTGTGACTGGGAAGTGAACCTGGGCCACTGAAGCAGTGAGCACTGAACTTTAACCACTAGGCCATCAGGGCTGGCTCTGCAAAGACCACTTTTGTACATAAGGGGTTAAGACATGGACATATCTTTTTGGAGCCACCATTCAACCCACCACAGTAGGATTGGGAGAAACCAACAGGGGACAGTGAAGTCCTATAGGGTTTGTCTTTAGTAGGGCTGCAAGACAAAGAGAAGGAAGCAATCAGTGGAATCTAGAGCCAGTAACTGTAACTGTAGGGTAGGAAGGGGGTCACCTGACAGCAGTGTGGCTTTTTTTTTTTTTTTTGTGAGGAAGATTGGCCCTAAGCTAACATCTGCCAATTCTCCTCTTATTTTGCTGAGGAAGACTGGCCCTGGGCTAACATCCATGCCCATCTTCCTCTACTTTTTTTTTTTTTTAAATAAATGAAAGTTTTTATTTCCATCATATTTTTTAAAGATTTTATTTATTTTATTTTTTCCCCCCAAAGCCCCAGTAGATAGTTGTATGTCATAGCTGCACATCCTTCTAGTTGCTGTATGTGGGACTCGGCCTCAGGATGGACGGAGAAGTGGTGCCTCGATGCGCACCCGGGATCCGAACCCGGGCCACCAGCATTGCAGCGTGCGCACTTAACCACCAAGCCACAGGGCCGGCCCTCCTCTACTTTTTTATGGGATGCCACCACAGCATGGCTCGACAGGCAGTGCGTCGGTGCGCACCCGGGATCCAAGACTGGCCCTGGGCTAACATCCATGCCCATCTTCCTCTACTTTGTTATGGGATGCCACCACAGCATGGCTCAACAGGCGGTGCGTCGGTGCGCACCCGGGATCCAAACCAGTGAACCCCCAGCTGCTGCAGTGAAGCACGCGCACTTAACCGCTTGTGCCACTGGGCCGGCCCCTGTGTTTTTTTTTTTTAGTGAGGAAGATTAGCCCTGAGCTAACATCTGTGGCCAATCCTCCTCTTTTTTTTGCTGAGGAAGATTGGCCCTGGGCTAACGTCCGTGCCCATCTTCCTCTACTTTATACATGGGACACCTGCCACAGCACAGCTTGATAAGTGGTGCATAGGTCTGCGCCCTGTATCCGAACCTGTGAACCCTGGGCCGCCCAAGCTGAGCATGCGAACTTAACCACTATGGCACCGGGCAGTGCCAGTGTGGCTTTTGAAAGAGAATTTTACTTAATGAGTGGACTGACTAGAAGAAAACTGGGGGAATAGATGCCCAACTTAATTCTCTTCCCACCCTCCTACTGGTGCCTTTGACTGGGCCAATGAGAGAAATGTGAGAGAAAAAGATGCCCAGTGATGCAGTCCATAAAGGAGAAGGGTGGAGAGTGGATCTGGAGGGGCATATGAGGACATTACCACTCCCGAGGAGGAACAGAGAAGTTCTCAAGTTAGAGGTTCAAATGAGGTTGCTTTCACAAGTGCAGCAGTAAGTTTAGCTTTTTCTATATGTAAAAACAAATGAGAACATATTTCATTTTTTCCTGTAATTTCAGACCTTTACACAACGTTACTGGGAAATACTAATTACCTCTGTGTTTTGGGAAAAGAACTATAAGCAGAGTACAAACCACCACGGTCCCTTCCATATATAGAAATAATCCCATTATCATAAGCATCATCATCATTATTATAATTTTGCTTCCCTTATTTATATTCCTTTTTTTTTTCTCAAAAGGAATTTGGGTGGCTCAGGAAGAAGAAGAGATGTATTATAAGGATGATGAAATTGAAATACAAAGTCAAGACCACGGAAAGGAGGAGAAAGCAAATATGTCAACCTCAAGGGCTAATAGAGTTGCTGTGATTGAGCATCGAATTTGGTTCTGCCTTCCTGGCAGCATCATTATGATAACATAGTTATGTCCACATCTCACTCAAACAGAGCTCTGCTTATCTAGTCAGGAGAAACTCCTCAGCACATGATTCCATAAAGGCTGTCTCCCTCTCCCATTCATGGAACAGTCACATTCTATGATTAAAAATTACCAGGTAATTTGTAGAGCTAATCACTTCTTGTGGAAATAAATATCTGAGGAATGAGAAAAAGACTGTAGAAGAATACAGAGGGACAAGAAGAAAAGAAATAACGAGGGGAGAAGAGGGAATATAGTTAAGGTCAATGTAGCTCTTGTAATTGCTAATTATTTTCAAATTTTTCTTACTCCTTTTGTATTTCTTATTTGCTTTATTGAGGTATCATTTAAAATATAATATATTTTAAATTTTTATTGTTTTATTTTATTTTATTATATTTTATTATAATATGTACAATAAATTCACCAACTTTACATGAATTGTTGATGATTATTGGTAAATGTTTACAGCTGTGAAACTACCACCACAATCACAATATAGAACATTTTCAACAGTGCCCAGAATTCCCTCATTCCCCTCTTCCCACTGCTGGTCTCTAGCAACAAGTGATCTGCTTCTTATCAATATAGTTGTGGGTTTTCTAGAAGTTCACGTATATGTAGTCTTTTGTGTCTGGCTTCTTTCACCTAGCACAATGCTTTTGAGATTCATACATGTTGTTGCAGGTATCATAAGCTCATTCCTGTTTATTGTTGTGTAGTTATCCATTTTTTTATACCCCACAATTTATTTATCTATTCACCAGTTCAACTGATATTTGAATTGTTTCCAGTTTTTGGCAATTATGAATACAACTGTTGTGAACGTATGCGTACAAGTCTTTGTGTGAGCATACATCTTCATTTTCCTTGGGTAAATACCTCATAGTGGGGTCAGTGGGTTGTATGATGAATGTATGATTAACCTTATAAGAAACTGCCAAAACTGTTTGGAAAGTGATTGCACCACTTTACATTCTCACCAGCAATGTGTACTACTGTTTTACATCTTTGTCAACATTTAGTATTGTCAGTCTTAATTCTGACTATTCAAGTGTGTGCATAGGTGGTATCTTTTTAATTTGCAGTTTCCTAGGGATTAATAATGCTAAGCATCTTTTTATCATTTATAAGTCTTTGATAAAATGTTCAATTCTTTTGCTCATTTAAAAAATTAGGTTTTTAAAAATCTTATTATTGACTCCTAAGAGGTTCTTTTTGTTTTAAAATAAGTTCCGATTTAAACAAATCCTTAAGTGAATGTGTTTTGCAAATATTTTTCTCAACTATGAAAAAGAAATATTACTTATACCATAGAGCTATTGTAAGAATTAAATTAGACTAGAAATATGCAAAGTTTCTGATACCTAATAGCCACTTAGTAAATGGGAGTTCTCTTCTCATGTCCCTTCTCCCTATCAAAGATTCACATCCTCTAGAAAAGTTGAGAATGAGGCAAGCAAGAAAAAGTCTTTCAATGAGGGCATCTTGGAGAGAACATTTTCAGGACATTGAAAATTGGGTAATTGCGGGGAAAATTGGGAAAAACAGGGAAATTGCAAAGGTTTAGAGAGTGGTAAGGATTTAATCAAGGGCAAAGATAATCCTTTCAGAAAATTGGGAGATGACGGAAGAAGAGAGAAAGCAGTAGCATAAGTGAGAGGCAGGATTGCACACTGGTTAGCACAAGAGTACAGCCGGGTTGCTTGGGTTTGAAGTCCAGCTCTGCCACTTACAAGCTGTGTGAAGGTGGGCAAGTTATTTAACTTCTCTCTGGAAGAGCAGGCAAGAGAGGAGGGCAAGGTCCCAAGGGAAGTTATGAGGCATGAACCTGGGGAAAAAAGGTCAGATTTGTATTTGCTAAAGGATAACAAGAGCAAAGACCAACCACAAGGAATTCTGAGGGATACGTCAAATTAGATGATCTTCATTTTTTCAATAAAATATGATGTTAAATCAGCTTCACTGAAAGAGGAAAATCAAGGGCAGAATTGGGAGTTAAGGAAAGTGAAGAAGGTAAGGCACAGTAGCTGTTGAGATTCAAATAGTGGTTTGGCAACAAAGGCATTAAAAGATTGCCAAAAATCAAGAAGGATCCAGGTGAGCCAGAAGAGCGTGAATTAGAAATGGGTTCTGTCAACAAGTTTTTATGACTTGCTCTAACAATATTTATCAGCCCGGAAGCAGGAAAGGGAGAAAACCGAACACAACCTACTGGGGGAAGATAGTGGTTGGCAAAACAGCAAATATTTAAGGGATCCCAGATGAACATATTTTTGAAATGGTCAGCCATTTTACAGATAAATCTATACTATGTGATAGTGTGCAGCCAAAGAATGAGGTGTTCATGAGTGTGTTTTATTTCTGTAAGTAGAAAAAAGAAAGGATAATTTTTTTAAGTGGAAAATTTTAAATGGCTGCCCAGATGGACAGAGTAAGATGGAGAAAAAAGCTGACAACGTGGTCACTCAGATATTTCAGATTCAGTGATAACCAAATGCAGATGGAGTTGAATTGATGGATGGAGAGATGTCAAATGCGAGGTTCTCCTGTCATGGGGAATTTTAGATTGGAGATTTTGAGGTAGGGAACTATGGAGGTTGAGGTACATGGTCTCATGCGTATCAGAGTTAGAGTGGAGAAGGGAGAAATAGCAAATTAGTTGATGAAGAGACTGTAGGGTCAGTATTAGGAAGGGTGGTGCTGGGGGTGGTACATGAGATGCTCACACACACTGAGGAAGACTGAAGGCCCCACGAAATAAGGAAAAGTGCTTTAGAGACCAGTAGATTATTGCAGAGATTTCTCAACTACATTGTGTTACCAATCAATCCTAAAAACGGGTGGAAAATCTTTATCCAGATGAATATTTGCTTAGCCTTGTCTTGAAACTAATGCTAAGTGAGTTTTTATATTATCTTTTATAACTGATGTCATCTCAGTATTTATAGCACACCCACGCCATGCTCCAGAAAACATGCAGCTATCAAGGCCGGGTTCTCATCAGCTGCCTCCTCCTTCTCAGATGTAACATGCCTGCTGGGATAACTCCAGTGAGCTGCCTTTGCCTGGGACAGAGCAGGAGGGCTTGAGAGAATGGAAAACAAAGTATTCTTCTCTTCTTCTTCATGTGGGTCTACCCGAAGGGGGTGGAAGAGTGAGAGGGAGACCTTACCTATATTTCAGTGCTGGTTAAACAACATATCTTGGCTTTTCACTCAAGGTCCTAATTTATATATTTTACACATTTGTACTCTGAGCCCCAAGGTTCTTAGTTAGTACACATGCATGTAAAAGACCATTTAAGATGAGTCACTGAAATCTCTAAGGGAGTTTATTCTCCTTCTTCTTCTACTTCTAGAGTGTTAGGTAAAGTTGTATTTGAAGGAGGCCCACAGAAAGACTAACAATCCTCAGAATCCAGCTAGAGCTTATGATACATCATTTACCACACTGGAAAAAAAATAAACTAGCCAATGTCTAATCAAAAGATCTTAAAATTTGTTTAAACAAGGTCAATTTCTTCTTTTTCTATCAAAATAGGCAAAATATTGCCATTTAATATCCCGTTCCAAGTAATCGGCAGTACATACACAAATAACTTAGGGGTTGAGGTGCCTGTATTGATAATTCAAGTTTCAAAAAGGGATTCTGAGAAAATATTTTACTGCTTGTGTGGTACAGACTGACTGTCTCCATTAAATCCATTCATTGAATAGTTGCTTAACTTTCCACTTTCCTTTTCTGGTGAAGTCACATATAATATGTCCAAAATGGCTAGAGGAATGATGGGATTTGTGAATATAAATACAGCATTGCTTTTCAAAAAAGACAGAATATGTTCTAGAACTATTTATACTCTGGGTAAGCTCTGAATTGTATATATTACATGCACAGAAAATAATTCATTATGAGAATATCTCATGATGTCCACCAAACTAAATGACCCTTTGATACTGATGTCATGCCCATTCATGTTAGTAGGAGTTATAGATACCAAGAGGACCAAAAACTAATGCCAAGAATGCACGGAATGGTTTCCATGGAGCATAATGGCACAATTGTCTGATGGAACAAAATTGAAAAGAACTAGAGAACAGGAAAAGGGTGTGGTGTCTGCAAAAATAAAAAACTTTATTCATGGATTCAAATTTATGCTTAAAATGAATTGGATGTGATATATCATTCTCAGTTTTCAGGCAAAAGTTAGAAACTAGTTAAATACTGATGGAACTTTCAGAGTAATCTGGCAAATTCTCTTGGAACTTTCTTTCCCTCCACCTCAAATATACTTATTTTCACCAGTTCTATCTTTCTTCCCCAGAGGATGACAGACTATCCTCCTTTTTTAAACCAATGCTTTTGAAAAGGTTCCTTCCATATCCTTTTTAAGACTTCATGCCACCAATCTTCACATAGTTTTGTAAACCTGCCATTTCCTCCCACACATCTGGAAGGGCCTGTGGGAAGAGTTCATTACCATAAAAAACCCAACCTGACTAAGAGACAGTTAGGAAAAAATTCTAAACATTTCTTTTGTCTTCCCATCAGACATTTTATTCTATTCTATAACCATAATTAAATCTTCCTTTGATTTCCTTTATGAACACTGAAAACCAATAAGCAGATTTAACGTTATTATTACTGTGTAAATACTGGTCACATAAAGGCTTCCCAATGGTACAGTTTCACGACTTGGTGCCATTCCAAGGACAGTTTCTTGTGTTAAGTTCAAATGGAGATGCCTTTTTTATGCCACCCAATTGCTTAAAATTATTTCACAGTTGAGTTTGTTTCATAATGTCTAGCTCAGACAGTTTTCTTATAGTGCCTTCCCCGTTATATATCTAAATAGTCCCTTTCTTGTTCTTTATTACTTGAAATCCATTTTATTCTTCCTTAAGGCTCCTGACTTTCTGTTTCAGTTTGACTAATTTCTTCATTTGTGGACCAATACTTTCATACTTACCCTCATTCCTCACTCCCAACTCTTACCATAGATCTTCTTCTTGGGATCCTTTCATCTTAATAGCATTAAAATTTGGACCAGTTACTTTCCAGACTTGATGTCATTCTAGAGCTTCCTTTTATTGTCCTCCTTGATTGGAAGGATCTACTATTTTTTGGATTCTACATCTCTCCTTTGATTACTTTGCACCTTTGTTTTCCTGTAGTATGTTTTCAAGCAACTGCCTATGAAAAGATAAATGGGATGCAAAGGTTCTGAGACTTTACAAGTTTGAAAATGTCTTTTATCTGCTCTCACCTCTGATTGAGAGCTTGGCTGAGTGTAGAATTCTAGATTGCAAAAAATATTCCCTTAGAATTTCCTCAGTATGCTAAAAGGGGTTTACAGAAGCCTCACAGATAACATCATTCTCAGTGGTGAAGGAATGAAAGCTTTCTCCCTAAGGCCAGGAACATGACAAGGTTGTCTGTTTTCGCCACTTCTATTCAACTTTGTACAGGAAGTTTTAGCTACAGCAATTAAGCAAGAAGATGAATAAAAGACATTAAGATGACAAAGAAGGAAGTAAAACCATCTATCCACAGATGACATGATCTTATATATAGAAGATCCTAAAGAATTCTTCAAAACGATTAGTGCTAATAAATGAATTCAGCAAAGCTGCAAGATACAAGATCAACACACAAAATTCAGTTGTATTTCTATACACTATCAATGAAGAATCCAAAAGGGAAATTAGGAAGACAATTTCAATTACAATAGCATCCAAAAGAATAAAATACTTAGGAATAAATTTAACCAAGGAGGTGAAACACTTGTATACTGAACACTATAAAACATTGCTGAAAGAAATTAAAGAAGGCTTAAATAAATGGAAAGATGTAACATGTTCATAGACTGGAAGACTTAATATTGTTAAAATGGCAATACTACCCAAAGTAATCTACAAATTCAATGCAATGCTTATCAAAATTCCAATAGCATTTTTTACAGAAATGGAAAAGTCAACCCTCAAATTCATATGGAATTGCTAGGGACCCTAAATAGCCAAAATAGTATTGAAAAAGAAGAACAAAGCTGGAGGACTCACACTTCCTTGTTTAAAAAACTTACTACAAAGCTACAATAATGAAAGCAGTGTGATACTGGCATAGGGATAGACATGTAGATCAGTGGAAAAGAATTATAAATCTAGAAATAAACCCATAGTCAACTGATTTCAACAAAGATGCCAAGACCATTCAATGAGAAAGAATAGTTTCTTCAACAAATGGTGCTGGGACAACTGGATGTCCACACAAAAGAGTGAAGTTGGACACTTACCTCACTCCATATACAAAAACTAACTCAAAATGGATTAAAGATCTAAATATAAGAGGTAAAACTATAAAACTCTCAGAAGAAAACATAGGGATAAATCTTCATGACCTTAGATTTGGCAATGGTTTCTTAGATATGATACCAAAAGCACAAGTAACAAAGGAAAAAATAGATAAATTGGATTTCATTGAAATTAAAACTTTTAAGCATCGAATACTATCAAGAGAGTGAATGAAAAGCAACCCATGGAATGGGAAAAAAGCATTTGCAAATCATATATCTGATAAAGATCTAGTATTCACAATACATAAAGAACTGTTATACTCAACAACAAAAAGATAAGAACCTAATTTAAAAGCGGGCAAAGGACTTGAACAGATGTTTCTCCAAAGAAAAGATGACCCACGTCATTAGTTATTAGGGAAATGTAAATCAAAATCAAAACCACAAAGAGATACCACTTCACATCCACTAGGATGGCCATTGGGGGAGGGTGGGGGGAAGTAAAATAACAAGGATGTAGAGGAATTAGAACCCTTAAACATTGCTATGGTGAATTTTAACTTACGTGTATTTTACCAGAATAAAAAAAAAAAAGAAAAGAAAGAAAAGATGGGTAAGGGAGGCTAAAGTAGACACCTCTGATGGTTGGTTACTTGTCAACTTGGTTAGGCTATAGTGCCCAGTTATTTAATCAAAAGCAAATCTAGGTGTTGCTGTGAAGGTATTTTGTAGATTCTTTAACATCTACAATTGGTTGACATTAAGTAAAGGAGATTACCCATGATAACGTGAATGGACGTCATCCAATCAGTTGAATGGACTTGAAAGAGAAAAAAAAAATTCTGCCTTAAGATCACAGCGTCAACTCATGCCTGGTTTTCCAGCCTCCTGAACAGCCCTACAAATTTCTGACTTGCTACCCCTGTAAGGGACCTCCTACAATTACATGTGCCAATTCCTTCAAATAAATCTCTCTCACTACATAAGAGAAAAAAAGATTCTCTTAAAATATTGAAGGCATTCTTCCAAATCTTTTAGTTGCTAATGAGAATTCTGATACCAGTCTGATAATTATTCTTTTGTACAAGATTTATTTCTTTGCTTTCTTCCTTCCTGTCTCTCTTTCTTTCTTTCTTTGTCGTGTCGTGTTCCCCCACCCCCGGCTTTAGAATCTTCTTATCTTTGGTTTTAGTCAGACAATGGTATACCGAGTGTTGGTCTTTATTCTTTCATTGGTAGAATAGGGGTTTTCTCACTATATGAAGATGTGTCTCTCTCTTTAGTTCTGGAAACTTACTTGCGTAATTTCTTTATTTTCTCTTCATTGTTTTCTTTATTCTCTATGTCTGGCATGCCTATAGATGGATATTTGACCTTCTGATTGATCTTCTATGTCTCCTTTCTCCCTGTTATTTTTGTTTTATTTTTTAAAAGAAGTTCCATGATTTATCTTTCTACCTTGGGTTGATAATTTTTTGGGGGAAATTAT
Source organism: Ceratotherium simum simum (assembly GCF_057802395.1). NCBI lineage: Eukaryota > Metazoa > Chordata > Mammalia > Perissodactyla > Rhinocerotidae > Ceratotherium > Ceratotherium simum. Next base: position 41,308,122 of record NC_141908.1, read on the forward strand.
ATTTGAAATTTTCAAGAGCTCCTTATTTATTGTTCTTTTTCATATTATTTTACAAGTGTAATATTTTCTGGAACATCTAATTAAATTGACTTTGTTTGATTTAAGTTATCTCTTTTCTCTGGGGTCAGTTTTCCATTTATCATGAGAGGCAATATAGCAGAATCGTTTATCAGTGCAGACTGGAAACAGATCAAATCTCATCTTTAATACAGGCTAACTGTGTAACTTTGGTCAAGTTACATCAGCCATCTCTGCCTCAGTTTCCTGGGGCATAACAGTCATATTAAGCTTATACAATTGTTGTGAAGATTTACAGAGTTTGATTACAAGTGTGCTTAGACAATTCCCAGCATATAGTAAGCACTTAATAAATGTGAACTATTATTATTGGTCCTTTTCTTTAGTGTTGCAAGCTTTATTCATATGACTAATGAATCTTGGTTGTCCATTCATATTTTTTAAATGTGAGACTATAAAGTTGACTTGGGAGCTCAGTTTTTGCAGGTGAGATTTGCTGAGTGAAAAGCCTAGATTTAGTGTGAGTCAGAAATGGGCATCGAATTAAGCCAAATGAAGAGACGTTTACTATGAAGCAACAACATCCACGTTCTAGTTCTCCCTAGATAATTGGTTCAATATCTTTAGAGAAGAACCCTCAAATTATTTTGCTTTACATTAAGACCTGACTGCAAGTTCTTCTACATGGGGAAATAGTGTGGGAGGGGTTAAGTGTTAAGCATATTCATCTAGAAATGATTCCCCAACTTTCAGCCACAGTCTTCATCCCCAACCCTCAGTCCTGTTTAGCTGACGCTTTTCTGGGTCAGCCCTGTGGTTGCCTCTTTCTTTGGCTCCACTTCCTTCCACATGTGTTCTGAGCTGGGGCTTTGTTTTTTTCTTTTCATGAATATATTCCTTTCCATCATCTTCCAGAAATTTGCAGCAATTTATCGTCAGCTAAAAACTTCTGCCTCCACATTCCCTCTTTATTTTTGTGGGATTATACTTATTATTATTATTTTTTAAAACCTTCATTCTTATTTTAATGTGACCTCAGGAGGGTGAGGAACAAAACACATGTACTCAGTCACCATTTTGAACCAAAAACCCCAACATTTTTTATACATTTTTGCAGTCTGAATTCCAGGTTAATTCCTAAATTGAAAATATTCCATTGTATTTCACCAACGATTTACTGTTCCATCATCCACAATAGTGGTGCTATTTAATTTCCCTTTTTAAAAAGCTAATTTCATCATTGTTTACAAAAAAATCCAGTTTATTGTAGAGAAATTGGAAAATAAGAAAAATCACAAAAAAGTAAAAATCAACCATAATCCCATCACACCAAGGTAATTATTGTTAATTTCTAGTCTTTTTTTCTTTAAAATCACCATGTTCCCTTCTGTAGTTCTGTTTCTACCCATTTTATAGATTCTGCAACACTAAAACCCAGCATACAGGCTGACAAAGACAGAATATCCCCAAAGCAGGTGGAGAAAAGAGAGGGACATGTGGAAGTGTGCCTGCCATATTTGAGGAACTGCAAGGAGGTCAGGGTGGCTGGACCCGAGCAAAGAAGCAGAGTATTAGAAGAAGAGGTCAGAGACATGGGGGTATGTGTGTGGGGCGCAGATCATATGAGCACTTAGAGACAGACCATTGTAATATCTTTGGCTTTTACTCTGAGAAAATGACAAGTTATTGGAGAGATATGAGCAGACGAATGACATGCTATAACTTATGTTTTTAAAAGATCTCTCTGGTGGCTGTGTGCAAAATGGGCCATAGGGGGCAAAGGCAAAAGCAGAAAGACTAGTTAGGAGATTATTCAATAGTCGAAGAGACAGATGATGAAGTCTCGGACCAGGGTGGTTATTGCAGAAGTAGTGAGAAGTGGCCAGAGTACACATACATTTTTATATCTATATTCAAGAATGAGAGTTATCTAACCATCCACCCACCTGCCTGCTTGTCCATTCATCGGTCCATCCATCCATCCATCCATCCATCCATCCGTCTATTCCTATTGTAAGGTTTAGATTTCAGAATCTGGATTTGGAAAATGTCCATATTTTTCTATGTTTCAAAACAGTTTATATAGCATGGAAATTGTATGTTCCTTGAGGTTCAAAAAAACTTGCTCATGTGACTTTCTTGACCTGATGCTTTTCTTGTAGATAAGGCTTTGGTAGCTTTTTATACATCTTCCATGTTAGCGGTCTCTTAAAATTGTCTATGTCTTCTCGAGTCAGTATTGGTCATTTGCACTTTTCTAGAAAGTAATTCATTTCTTTGAGATTTAAAAATGTATGCTTTGAGTTGTATACAGTGTTATAATTTTAAAAATCTCTCTGTATGTTTATGGATATATCCTCATTGTTATTATTTTTATATATTTGTATTTTATCTATCTTTTGATTTATTAGACTAAGTAGAGGGTTGTCTATTTTAATGAATCTTTTTCCCCAAAGAATAAGCAGCTCTTAAATTTCTTTGTCTATTTACCATTTTTACCTGACTGTTTTTCAGGTCATTTATTTTTATTTCTTTTTAAGTTATTGCCTTCTTCCTGCTTTCCTTGTATTTGTTTTGTTTTTTTTCCCCTCTCACATGGTTTCTTAAATTAAACACTTACTTCACGTTTTTTCTTGTGTTCTGAATTTGCCTCAGATAAATGCTTTAGTCATGCCCCATTGGTATTGATATGTCATGCTATCATTACTGCTCTTTTCTTAGTATTCTATACTTTCACATTCGTCCCAACAGCTATTTATTAGCGGTTTTTCTTTTCATTTCAAAATTTTTGTTTTTCAGTTTACTTTTTGAAATTAATGTATAGTTATCAAGATTTGTGATCAGAGACTATGTCTTATACGATTTCTGTTTTCTTGGCACTCATGGCTTTATGACTTAACGCAAGATCCTTTTTATAAAGTTTCCCTGGGTCTTTAAAATAGAGAGTGAATTCTCTAATGAGTACTGAGTTCAATTTATAGTTATTAAATCAACCTTTTTGATTACATTATTTAGCACTTCACTTTTATAATTTTTTCCTTGATTAATATGAAAAGAGGTAAGACAGATATTTGTCATCCACATTTATTGTGTTGTTTATTTACCTTTTTTACTTTATATATTTTATTTGAAACATATAGTTTCATGACTATTAATATCTTTATTAATTATGCCCTTCATTAGTATAAAATGTCCTTTCATTACTATGTAATTTTCCCATTTATTGTATTTTTTGCCTTGAATTCTATTTCGACTGATATTAATATTGTGATCACTGCTTTCTTTTAGTTTGAATTTTCCTGATACAGTTTCACATATGTATAAGATCCCATTATTTGACTGTACCATATAGCTTTAGCTTTATTAGAAATCAATTGAGATGAGTCAATATTGATAATTCAATTTTTCTTTAAAAATCATATTACATTAAATACATAATCTACTTATTTTATATTTTCAGAATTATAAAATTTATATAAATTCATGTGGTATGATATCAAAATATAGGTTTGAAATGGAAAATAAATAATATGAAAATTTAAGATTATTTTTTAAAATTCAGTGTCATAACATTTTAATAATGGGAAATTATAAAAGCTGCCTTCAATTTATTTTCAGTATGGATTCAGAAAGATGTTCTGTCTCAACAACTTTTGGTAAATAAAATAAAAATGATAAACAATAGCTTAAGAAGTATGGATGACAACGTTACAGGGTTGTATGTCCGTAGTTAATTATTAGGTGATATAGAAAAATTTAAAGACCTCAAGCTTCTCCATTATTATTGCGTTGCTTATTCTGTTTGTCTTCTGACACTCCATTACTCAGATCCATTTTCTGCCCTTCTCTGCCCTGACTGTGCCCTAGGAGGCTGACCCTCTGCATACTGTTTTACTCACTCTCCCCTGTCGACAGGCTTCTGGTAGAGCTCAGCCAATGGGAGGCATAGACAGGAGATTGGGGGACAAGAGGAGAAAAAGATTGGAGTATTTTTTCCCACCCATTGGGCAGCCCCATCCTTCTTGGCTTCTGCTTTTGCTGGGCTCCGGTAATACTATTTCTTCTTTCCCCTTCAGGCCTAGAGTTGGTAATGGTGCGAATCTCTGGGTACCTCAATACTCCTTGTTGGTCTCTTTGACCCTGCCCACACCTCTGTAAATTATCTCTTCACTGAAGTCTCTTCAGGTGAATCATGTAAGCGGAATTCTGTTTTCTTCCAGGATCCTGACTGATCCAGTGCAGTGTAAGCCTGGGTTGTTTTTTTATAAGTAACAGAAAGCAACCCAGCCTTTTTTGAAGAAGAAGAAGGAGAAGGAGGAGGAGAAGGAGGAGAGCTTGGGGGGGAGGAGGAAGGTTGGAAGGATATCAGGGTGCAGAGGATTAATGGGAAACTTGAGAATAAGGCTTAGAGAGTGGGCAAGAGCTGAAACAGGGTCTGAGAGCTAAGCAGCAGAAGTTGTGATGAAGGTCACACTACGAGAATGATCTGGCTCGCGTGCTTCTGCTCTTGAGATAATCTTGAACTCACTTATATAATTTATAATTATAAAATTATAAAAATAATTTTATTCTTGGTTCAGCATCCAAAATCCAAGGAGAAGCCAGTCATGTGCCCAGACCCTGGCTGTGATGGGGAGGTCGAGAGGGGATCTCCATCATTTGGCTTCAGAAATATGATGTGTCCATAGGAAAATTAGGCAGATAGGAAGGAGAGGTGGATACCAAAAAGACAGAGATGACCAATGTCCACTGTAGATACTATCTTTGATGGCATCTTAAAGCTCAACACATACTATTATACAAATGCTTATTGTAATACGTTATAAACTTAAAAGGTGGTGGAGTCAAGTGACCCTCTTAATTACTAGGTAATTATTTGCTCATTCATTTATTGATTTCTCCTGTATGTCTGCAATTGAACAAGAGCCATTGGTTAAGTTATCCAGGGTGTTTCCTTAGATTTCATTTTTATCAACCCAGTATATTAACATTCAAGTAAAGCAAATATACACATAGCAAGAAGTTCAGAATTTTATGAATCAGATTCACATCTAAATATGCTATCCTCTGCCTTTTCCAAGAAACAATATTGTCAGAGGCTGCTGATAACCCTCTCAAATGAATTTGTTCTTGGTTATCAGGATACTAAGCCCATATTGAAAATCAATGTTAATTCAAGAATTCTCAGCTCAAAATGCAGCTTGTTTTGAGCTCCGGGAATTGTGCAGGAGAAGGAAAAAGGAATGATTTGTGATCTAAGGAATATGTTTTGACAGCCCAAACCCAAACACATTCAAAAATTTTCACAGGGGCTTTAAAGGTGACCTTGGTGAGGAAGAGATAGCAATCTTCATCTAGTCAAGACAGAGTGAGAAACACTGCCTAGAAAGATGCACAGACTAAATTTAAGGTAAAAAGAATTCCGGGTTTTACCAGATGCGTGCTTTGGGCTTTTGGAGGTGCAGTTTAAAATGCTGGCATCTCAGCAATAAATATTGGAGAATCTGGAGACTAGATATCAGGTGGTGACACCTATCTATAAACCTTCAAGAGCAATGAGAAGATTCAGCTACTGTAAAAGGGAGCATGGGCTCCTGCTGCCCCCAGCCACGGACTGTCATTGAAATGACTCTCCAACGGCCTCCTTGGAAGCTGGGTCTGGAGCTGGTCCACAGGGTATAATTATGAGATTCCTAAGCTCCCATGCTACTGTTAGGCAGAAATAAAGGTCATCTAACTTACAGTTCAGCTGGAAGTCTCTGTCCAGAGGAAAGTATGAAGGAATGGGAGTAGAGGAGGCCTTGTGCTTCAGCTCATAAACTTTTTCCTTAAAATGAAACATTGGTAGAAATCGTTCCACTGCTTCTTCGTTGTTTAATGGGTATAGAAATAAAATGCTAGACGTTTAAATGTACCGAAAAAAAAAAACCCTTCAAATTTATGTCCAGAATAGAACACATAGGCTCTAAACTATAAAGTCATAGTAAACTGTGATGCACATTTCTTTAAGATAACTTTAAGAACTTTCTAGTCCTTATTATCTTCATTAGCCTAGCAGTATTATGGGACAAAATGCGATACAATGCTGCTGGAATTAGTTAGAAATCTTAAAAGCCTTGTTTCATTTTCAAAATGAAAGATTGCTTTTCAAGTTTTTTAAAAGAAAGCATTAGGTTGAACAAATGAAGAGAGAGACTAATCTTGGGAGTACTTCTGACTTAGAAAAATAAAAATCCACTCTCTATCAAAACTGATGTGAGTTTCAAGAATTATTTCCTGTTGAAAGACCTTTTTACATATTTTGGGCCTATTAGAAATATTTTAAATGATCAGAAATGAATGTCTATTTGGGGCATCCCATGTGTATCACATTGTTTTAAGCCATTAAATTGGAAGACATGACCCCTGCCTTCAAGGGACTCACAATTTAAAAAATATAGATTACAGATAACCCAGCCTCAGTGCTAGAGGACAGAGAGGACCAGGCCAGGAGGCTGAGGTCCTGGCCTTACCAACAGTTCATTTGAACCTTGTTGAAGTTAACTAAATGTGTAGTATCTCTGTTTCCTCATCTTTCATTGGTGAAGGAATAACATCCGCCTGCCTTATCTCATAGGTTCCTGTATGGAGAAAATAAGATAACGACTATCAACATTCCTAAAAATTCGAATGCATTATTGTTATCTATATTAGGCTCAGAAAGACTGAAAAGGGGTGTGCATTTCCTTTTAAATAGCTTTAAGAAGCATCATTAATATTTGTAGAACTCTGAAAATCTCTTTTCGGCCCCAAATTGCAGAACTGTGTTTTTAGCTACAACTTGGGCTGTGACTGCAGAGGAAGATGTTAAAGTTATATCTTCTCTAACCAGAAGCAAAATGCTGATATCTTGAAGAACTTTTTTTTTCCAGTTTTATTGAGAAATAATTGCCATGCATCACTGTATCAGTTTAAGCTGTACAGCATGATGGCGTGATTTACATATTTTGTGAAATGATTACCAAAATAGGTTTAGTTGACGTCCATCATCTCATATAGATATGACAAAAAGAAAAGAAAAAAATTACTCCTTGTGATGAGAAGTCTTAGGATTTACTCTCTTAACGCCTTTCCTATATATCCTATAGCAGTGTTAAGTATAGTCATGTTGTACATTACTTCTCCAGTACTTGTTTATCTTACAACTCACCTTTTGACCATCTTCTCCAATTCCACCTTCCCCATCCCCTGCCTCTGGTAACAGCAAATCTGATCTCTTTTTCTATGAGCTTGGTGGGTTTTTTTGTTGGTTTTGTTTGGATTTTTAGATTGAAGAACTTTTTTTTACTGATACTCACAGATATGTGGAAAAAAGCAAACTGCAAGAGGAAGAGGAGATTATACTTTTTAAGTCCTGAAATATAAAACGTTTTGGCTTAAGGCCTTTTGGGGTAATTGGCAAAGTAGGTTAGCCTATTTTATTGAGCCTTTGGAATGTCAGGGATACGATGATACTTGAATATATTTGAAATTTACATACGATATTGTTGACAAAGAAAAAAATGTGGAAGATTGAGTAAATATATTAAAGGCAGAAGATATTGGTTTCAATTCTAGGTTCATTCATGATAAAATGAAACCTTGAATGTAAAGAACCTTATTCCCACAAGAGTTAAAGATGTTTTGTGCCACTGTGTCTTATCATCTTGCTGTTCACCAGTGAGTCTCTGAGTTTCTGCTGCCATGATTGACTCTATTTCCATGTATTTCACCTTTAAATTTCCCAGGAGAGGATTGGTTGGGTTCATCACTCTCTTCAGTATTCAGTGCCCCTCTAGGTCTCAAAACAGGGCACTTCAGAGGTCCCTGGTCAGCCAACAGCTGTTCCAATTGGTTGTGGCTGTGGTGGTGGGGTCAAATGATGCAAAGGACACTCTGAGGATTCCAGTGCACTCAGTTTATGTGGGAAGTGCAGCAAACACTAGTTGGGGAGTGGGGAAGTGAGACAGGGAAGGAAAGGCAGTCAGTAAAGGGTGCATTATCAAGCACTGTGGGTGACTGGAGTTTAATCCCATGGGGAAATCCAGGAAAATGGCATAAAACACATGTCCCAGTGTTATCCCAATGAAGGCAAGGGAGCTGGGGTGTTTATACACCAACTCCCCTTAATCAGTGGTTCAGGGCTGCCGGGAGAGAGGTGGGGGGGTGTTCATTGTTCCATACTCCAGTGTTTGCACCCTCAGGCCAAGAGATACAGTTGAAAATGCTGCAGCTCACTGAAGTGGTTAGGCCTGAGGGATCTGGGCCGGCACTGTAGCATTTACTATACTCAGTATCTATATATAAGAAATCACTCATAGCCCCTTTCCCCTAGAAAAGCTTTTCATGTATAGTCTTCATGGCTGGTCCAATACCACTTTTATTAGGGCAATAATTCAATTTAAATTTTAAATTAAATTTAATATAGGTGCTATTAGATTTTTGTGTTTGACTTTTTGGACAATCTTTATTTATATATACAAGTTTAAGTGCCTAAAACTCTTCTTTATATTGAATTTATATTTTTTTGTACATTAGCTGATAAATAAATATTAAGCTTTTCCGTGGGAATGCTGGGTGTTAATAACAGTTCAGTTTTGGCAGCATTGACATTTTTTGTCAATTGGTTGAATTGGGCAATAGTTGATTATTTTATTTTGATTTTTGCCCCAATTTTAATGAAAAGTACAAGTGTTAATATTAATTGTGGGGCCTTTCATATGCTTAAAACAGTAGAGACAAAGATGAAAACCATAAAGCATGCCAAAAAAAAGGAAATCTTCAGTTATATTTAAACTTAAACTTTGTTTTCAATTTCAAGAACAAAATTAACAAAAACAAAGCACAAGATGATGATTCAAACGTAAGGTGAGATTGGGATTTTTATATATTTTGATTTCTGAGAACCAGCGCCCTTTAAAAAATTTAAGTCTGTTGTTTGACTTTCACTTTTCAATTTTGTGTGTGTTGTTTTAGTAATGGGCAGAAACAGAAATCAGAGACTGCATAGTAAAACTGCTTTACGCAAAAATAGAAATGATTGAAAATGTCATCTTACTAAAGGTAAATTTAGCCCTGGTAGAGATGGAGTGCCTGACCAAGAGACCACGGATTTGGAACTGCCCCTCAGGGTCTGAGTTCTATCATCCCACCGAGTCAGGCAGGCCCAGTAGCCATCCAATGTGAGATGGCAGTGATACATCCAGGGTTGAGCACAAACAGGACCAGAGGGCACAAGCAAGCTGTGTGAGCAGAACGCTCAGACCCAGGTAAGGTGCTTGTTTGGAGAAGCACCTTAGAGGACATCTATGGCCATATGGGAATTCATTACCACCAGCTGATGGAAGAGGAAATAACCTCAACTTGAGTTATAGGTGGATCTGCCCAATTTGTGGCTACAAACCAAGAACTCGGGAGTGACCTTGAAAGTCTATTGTGCAGCAAATCCTCCTGGTAAACCAGCTGCTTGTACATGATGCAGGATATGATACAAACAGTGGATCCTGTAGCCTTAGAAGACTCTGGCAACTTCTCTGCTGTGAAGTGAATCCCCTGGTCTGTGTGGGATGCTACGCTGGTGGATCAAACACTCTATTAGCCTTCAGATAGTGGTCTGGCTGGGGTGCTGCAGGCAGGAAAGGCAAACCTATACCTGGAACATGTGTGTATTCCTGGTAGGACAAATCTCTGGCCCTTCCAAGGTGGAAGGGCCCATGTAGTCAATGACTGAGGTTGCTGATGTCAGCTGTCCAAGTCATTTTGTCTACTTGGTTGGTTAGTGTCTCCTCTGTGGTGGGTGCCCTCTGTTGGGTGCTGACATGTGGTATACAGATCTTCACACTTTGTGCCCACTCCCATATGTTGATCCACATGTCTCTATCTTATACCTCACTGTACTTAATCTTCCAATTTTTTGTTTTCCAGGCCTCTGAACATTTGACTATTTTTTGGTCTCTGTCAAAAAAGCTAGGCCTTTTGCCACCTTCTCTGAATCATATATAGGCTAACATTGGGCCACTTCTCCTTGTACCCAAAGTGGATATAACCAGGTCCTAGGAGCATTTATATATATTTACACTTCTGTGTTTTCATTTCTCTTGAGTAAATATCTAGAAGTGGAATTGCTGGGTCATATGGTAAGTGTATGTTTAACTCTATAAGAAACTGTCAAAGTGTTTGCAAAGTGGCTGTAGCCTTTTGCATTCCTACCAGCAAAGAATGGGAATTGCGCAGTAGAGCTTAGACTTTTCAGTCTTTAACTTCAGCTCTTTAAATTTGGATATGTTATAGCATCTCATTGTGGTTCTAATTTGCATTTTCCTTGGAACTAACGATGTGGACTATTATTCATGTGCTTAATGGTCGTTTATATTTCTACTTTTGTGAAGTAGTTGTTCAAATCTTCTGCCCATTTTAAAGAATTGGATTACTGTATTTTTTATTATTGAGCAATAAGATTTCTTTATATAATTTAGATTCAAGAAATATTTCCTCCCAGTGTGTGACTTGCCTTTTCATTTCTAAATGGTATCTTTTGAGGAGCAAAAGCTTTAGTTTTGATGAAGTTCAGTTTATCAAGTTTTTCTTTTATGTCTTATGATTTTTGTGCCCTAGCCCAGAAATCTTTGCCTACCACAAGGCTGCAAAGATTTTCTCGTATGTTTTCATCCCAAAGTTTTATAATTTTAGTTTTTATGTAGGTCTATGATTTATTTAGAGATTTTTTTGCTCACGTGTGTAGTGTGAAGGAAATATCGATTGATTTTTCTTTATATGGATATCCAGTTGTTCCAGCACCATTTGTTGAAAAGATTATGCTTTTCACATTGAGTTACTTTGGCACCTTTGTCAAAAATCAATTCACAATATATATGTGGGTATATTTCTAGACTCTCTATTCTGTTGCATTTATTCATACCTTTCTTCTGATGCCAGTACCACACTTTTGCTTTATAGTAAGTCTTAATTACTTTAGCTTTATAATAAGTCTTGAGATTAGATATATAAGTTCTCCAACTTTGTCCTTCTTTTTTAAAATTGTTTTGTCTAGTCTAGATCTTTGCAATTTCTACACAAAATGCCTGCTGGTGTTTTGATTGGGATTGCACTGGCTCTGTAGACCAATTTGGGTAGAAATGACATCCTAACCATATTGAGTCTTTCAATCCAGCAACATAGTATATCTCTCCATTTATTTAGATATCTGTAATTTCTTTTTGCATTTTTCAGTGCACAGATCTTACACATAGTTTTATTAAATGTATCTCTAGGTGTTTCATGTTTTGGATGCTATCGTAAATGGAATCATTCTTTTAATTTTATTTTCTAATTGCTTATTGAGTATATAGTGAAATACATTTGATTTTTATGTATTTGCTTTGTATTTAGCAACCTTGCTAAATTCACCTATTAGTTCCAGCAGCTCCTTTGTAGGATTTTTAGCATTATGTCATTTTACTTCTTTTTCAGTCTTCATTTATTTATTTATTTGTTTGTTTCTTTGTTTGTATGCCTTATGGCACTGGCTAGGACCTCCAGTATAATGCTGAAAAGAAGTGGTTTGAGTAGATAAACTTTTTTTTTTCTGATCATAAGGGAAAAGCAATCAGTCTTTTACTACTAACTATGATGTTATCCGAGGTTCTTATAGATATCCTTTATCAGGTTGAGGAAGTTCTCTTTTATTTTTAAAAAAACTTTATTGAGATGTAATTTATATACCATAAAATTCAGAGTTGTGCAACCATCACCACAATCTAAGTTTAGAACATTTTCATTACCCCAGAAAGAAACCCTATACCAATTAGCAATTTCTGCCCCTTCTCCCACCCCCTACCTCTCCCAATTGCAACCACTAGCTTACATTCTGTCCCTATAAATTGACCTATTCCGGACATTTCATGTAAAGAGAATCGTGCAATACATGTGGTCTTTTGTGACTGATTTCTTTCACTTAGCATAATATGTTCAAAATTCATATAAGATGTAGCACATAATAGTACTTTACTCCTTTTTCTTCTGAAGAATGGTAATAATAATAATAATCCCTATGGTACATTTTCTTTATTCACTCATCAGTGGGTTGTTTCCACTTTTTGACTACTATGAATAATGTTGCTATGAACATACAGGTACAAGATTTTGTGTGGACATATGTTTTCATTTCTTGGGTATATACCCAGGAGTAGAATTGCTAGGTCATATGGTAAATCTATGTTAAACATGCAAAGAACTGTGAGACTGTCTTTCCAAAGAGGTAGAAACACTTTAAATTTCTACCAGCAATGTATGAGGGTTCCAATTTCTCCATATCCTAGTCAACACTTCTTATATCTGTCTTTTTGATTACAGTCATCCTAGTGCATATAAAGTGGTATCTCATTGTAGTTTTGATTTTCATTTTCCTGATGACATTCTTTGTGTGGTATTCTAAAAACAAATAGAACTGCAAAGAAAATTTAAATGTAACTCAGTAGTTTTACTGTTAATAGTAATAATGTTATTGTAATTTTGAAACTGTTTTATATATAGTAGGGTAAAGCAAATAAGACAATTTGTTAATGTCATTAGGAACCAACATTTTTTAATGTAAGCAGTAGGAGATAAAAATAGCAAATTAAAGAAGATAAAGAAAAAAAGCCCTCTGATATTTAAATCTGAATTGAACATATTGATATAACTCTTGATTTTATATTAAACTTTATCCATTGAAATTGTCTAGAATCAATGACACCCCAGTAACAACAGTTGTGCTTAACATCCTCATCTTGGTTTCTAAATACCTTGGAGCTGAAAGGAATCATCTCCTTGGAGAAATGACTGATTCTTAGACATGTGACAGGAAAGCTACAAAGTGAGCCTGGGATGTTTGTAGTCATAGAAAGCAAGGAAGTGCTCAAAGGCCAGTGGGCAGATTGAAGAGGCTCCCACTGGCCAAATTTGGGGCAATTTTAGCATTAAAAAGAGTACCAAGTGTATAGTTCATAAATCCATAGTGAAAGAAAAAAGGACAAAGAGCGCATGCCTCATTGGTCACATTGAAGGTGATTTTGACATCAAACCCTCACTCTCAAAATCTGTAATTAAAGGGAAAGAATAATCATTTACCATGTCTTTTTAGAAGATCATAAGGGAAAGCTCTTCTTTATAAAAGAATGTCAGCTAATAAATGTAGAAGAAATGAGAGAATTAGAAAACTGTCATTTTGCAATTCCCAGTGAAATAATCGATTTTTGGCAGGATGATCCAAGGATGTTAAAGGCTGCAATCGTTAGGTGAAAGGTAGTTGCAGAGAAGGACTACCTCATGATGCCTAACTATTCCCTTACTGCTAATTGCTAAGGGAAAAATAAAACTGCTTTTACAATAAATGTATCTGGTTGTCAACCCTTAACCAAATCCACGTACAGTAAAGTTCAAATTATGTCCTTTCCAGCAAGAGGATCCATTCCAGGATTATGTGTTGCACCCAGTTGTCAGGTCTTTATAGTCTCTCTCAATCTGGAACATTTTCTCTGTCTATCCTCTAGTTCCATGCCATTGATATTTTTGAAGATTACAGGGCATTCCTTTTTTAGAATGTGCCTCAATTTGGGTTTGTCCAATGTTTTTTCATGATATAACCCAGGTTATGCATCTTTTGCAGAAATATCACAGAAATGAAGCTGTGTTCTCCTCACTGTACCATTACTCATGATCTTATCTTTGAGTACTTAATTAGGAGGTGCCTGCTAAATATCTCCACTATTAAGTTACTTTTCTTTCCCTTTGTAATAGGTATTTTATGCAGAGATACTTTTGAGCGTATGTAAATATTCCATTTCTTTTTAATAAATTTTTTTTGTTTATTGCAGTAACATTGGTTTATAACATTGTAAAAATTTCAGGTGTACATCATTGTACTTCTATTTCTGCATAGATTACATCATGTTCACCACCAAAATACTAATTACAACCCATCACCACACACATGTACCGAATTAACCCTTTCACCCTCCTCCCTCCCCCCTTCCCCCCCGGCAACCACCAATCCAATCTCTGTCCCTATGTGTTTGTTTATTGTTGTTATTATCTACTACTTAATGAAGGAAATCATACGGTATTTGACCTTCTCCCTCTGACTTATTTCACTTTGCATCATGCCCTCAATGTCCATCCATGTTGTCACAAATGGCTGGATTTCATCGTTTCTTATGGCTGAGTAGTATTCCATTGTGTATATATACCACAGCTTTTTTATCCATTCGTCCCTTGATGGGCACTTAGGTTGCTTCCAAGTCTTGGCTATCGTGAATAAGGCTGCAATGAACACAGGGGTGCATGTACCTTTGCAAATTGGTGTTTTCAAGTTCTTTGGATAAATACCCAACAGTGGAATAGCTGGATCATATGGTAGTTCTATCCTTGATGTTTGAGGAATCTCCATACTGTTTTCCATAGTGGCTGCACCAGTTTGCACTCCCACCAGCAGTGTATGAGAGTTCCCTTCTCTCCACAACCTCTCCAACACATGTTGTTTCCTGTCTTGTTAATTATAGCCATTCTGACGGGCGTGAGGTGATATCTCATTGTAGTTTTGATTTGCATTTCCCTGATAGTTAGTGATTTTGAACATCTTTTCATGTGTCTGTTGGCCATCTGTATATCTTCTTTGGAGAAATGTCTGTTCAGGTCTTTTGCCCATTTTTTAATTGGGTTGGTAGTTTTTTTGTTGTTGAGATGCATGAGTTCTTTATATATTTTGGAGATTAAGCCCTTATCAGATGTATGGTTTGCAAATATCTTCTCCCAATTGTTAGGTTGTCTTTTCGTTTTGTTGATGGTTTCCTTTGCTGTGCAGAAGCTTTTTAGTTTGATGTAGTCCCATTTGTTTATTTTTTCTATTGTTTCTCTTGCCCGGTCAGATGTGGTGTTTGAAAAGATGTTGCTAAGACTGATGTCGAAGAGCGTACTGCCTATGTTTTCTTCTAGAACTTTCACAGTTTCAGGTCTTACATTCAAGTCTTTAATCCATTTGGAGTTAATTTTTGTGTATGGTGTAAGGTAAGGGTCTACTTTCATTTTTTGCATATGGCTATCCAGTTTTCCCAACACCATTTGTTGAAGAGACTTTCTTTTCCCCATTGTATGTTCTTGGCTCCTTTGTCAAAGATTAGCTGTCCATAGATGTATGGGTTTATTTCTGGGCTTTCGATTCTATTCCATTGATCTGTGTGTCTGTTTTTGTGCCAGTACCATGCTGTTTTGGTTACTATAGCTTTGTAGTATATTTTGAAATCAGGGAGTGTGATACCTCCAGCTTTGTTCTTTTTTCTCAGGATTCCTTTAGCTATTCGGGGTCTTTTGTTGTTCCATATAAATTTTAGGATTCTTTGTTCTATTTCTGTGAAAAATGTTGTTGGAACTTTGATAGGGATTGCATTGAATCTATAGATGGCTTTAGGAAGTATGGACATCTTAACTATGTTAATTCTTCCAATCCAAGAGCACGGAATATCTTTGGATCCCTTTTATTTCTTTCTCTTGCCTGATTGCTCTGGCTAGGACTTCCAATACTATGTTAAATAGGAGTGGTGACAGTGGGCATCCTTGTCTGGTTCCTGTTCTTAGAGGGATAGCTTTCAGTTTTTCACCATTGAGGATGATATTAGCTGTGGGTTTCTCATATATGGTCTTTATTATGTTGAGGTACTTTCCTTCTATACCCATTTTATTCAGAGTTTTTATCATAAATGGATGCTGGATCTTGTCAAATGCTTTCTCTGCATCTATTGAGATGATCATGTGATTTTTGTTCTTCATTTTATTAATGTGGTGTATTACATTGATTGATTTGCGAATGTTAAACCATCCCTGCATACCTGGAATAAATCCCACTTGATCATGGTGTATAATCTTTTAACGTATTGTTGTATGCGATTTGCTAGTATTTTGTTGAGGATTTTCATCGATGTTCATCAGTGATATTGGCCTGTAATTTTCTTTTTTGTGTTGTCCTTGTCTGGTTTTGGTATCAGGGTAATGTCAGCCGTAGAATGAGTTAGGAGCTTCCCCCTCCTCAATTTTTGGAAGAGTTTGAGAAGGATAGGTATTAAGTCTTCTTTGAATGTTTGGTAGAATTCACCAGGAAGCCGTCTGGTCCTGGACTTTTATTTTTGGGGAGGTTTTTGATTACTGTTTCGATCTCCTTACTGGTGATTGGTCTATTCAAATTCTCTACTTCTTCTTGATCCAGTTTTGGAAGGTTGTATGATTCTAAGAATTTATCCATTTCTTCCAGATTGTCGAATTGGTTGGCATATAGTTTTTCATAGTATTCTCTTATAATCTTTTGTATTTCTGAGGTGTCTGTTGTAACCACTCCTCTTTCATTTCTGATTTTACTTATTTGTGCCTTCTCTCTTTTTCTTGGTGAGTCTAGCTAAAGGTTTGTCTATTTTGTTGATCTTTTCAAAGGACCAGCTCTTGGTGTTATTAATTTTTTCTATTGTTTTTTTGGTCTCTATTTCATTTATTTCTGCTCTGATTTTTATTATTTCCCTTCTTCTACTGATTTTGGGCTTTGTCTGTTCTTCTTTTCCAGTTCCTTTAGGTGCATTGTTAGATTGTTTGTTTGAGATTTTTCTTGTTTGTTGAGATAGGCCTGTATTGCTATAAACTTCCCTCTTAGAACCGCTTTTGCTGTATCCCATAAATTCTGGCATGTCGTATTTTCATTTTCATTTGTCTCCAGGTATTTTTTGATTTCTTCTTTGATTTCTTCATTAACCCAGTCGTTGTTCAGTAGCATTTTGTTTAATCTCCATGTATTTGTGGCTTTTCTGATTTTCTTCCTATAGTTGATTTCTAGTTTCATACCGTTGTGGTCAGAAAAGATGCTTGGTATTATTTCAATCTTCTTAAATTTATGGAGACTTGTTTTGTGGCCTAATATGTGATCAATCCTGGAGAACGTTCCATGTGCATTTGAAAAGAACGTGTATTCTTCGGTTTTTGGATGGAATGCTCTGTATATATCTACTAGGTCCATCTGTTCTAGTGTGTCGTTTAAGGCTAATGTTTCCTTATTGATCTTCTGTTTGGATGATCTATCCGTTGGTGTAAGTGGAGTGTTAAAGTCCCCTACTATTATTGTGTTACTGTCTATTTCTGTTTTTATGTCTGTTAATAATTGCTTTATATATTTAGGTGCACCTACATTGGGTGCGTAGATATTTACAAGTGTTACATCCTCTTGTTGGATTGTTCCCTTGATCATTATGTAATGCCCTTCTTTGTCTCGTTTTACAGTTTTTGTTTTAAAGTCTATTTTGTCTGATATGAGTACTGCTACCCCAGCTTTCTTTTCATTGCCATTTGCGTGGAGTATCTTTTTCCATCCCTTCACTTTCAGTTTGTGAGTGTCTTTAGGTCTGAAGTGTGTCTCTTGTATGCAGCATATATATGGGTCTTGTTTTTTTATCCAGTCAGCCACCCTATGCCTTTTAATTGGAGCATTTAGTCCATTGACATTTTCCATTTCTTATTCTACTTTTACCACTAGTTTTAGCATCCATTGATAATTCATATCTGAATTATTACTCTGACGATTGCTAAACGATTTTCTAATTCCATCATTTCCCTATGTGTATTTTTTAACTTCCTATGGTAAGAAAGCTCTTTCTCATCTCCCTATTTATTTACCTATTTATGTCAGTGTGGACTCAGGGACTCCTATTTTATTCATTGCTTGTAATCCATCACTATCTTCATTTAATTTGATGCTCCAATTAGAAGATATTAGAAGCTTCTTCAAGTTGCCTTCTGTGTCCTTTTGACATGTCCCATCAGTCTTTGAGTATTTTCTTACTTTCTGGCATAACAGGATGTTCTAGGCTCATCTTGTACTTTCCCTGCCCATTCCTGGAATTAGCCATTTCTCCAAGAAGTCCTGGTTCCTTTGAGTGGAGGTTTATTTGGAAACCAGGATTTGGATGTGACTGTGCTGATGGTTATTGGAGTGTTACTGCTCCCTGACCCCCTCAGTGGGAGCAGCAGGAGGTACACGGACAAATCTTTATACATATACATCTCCTTGAGTTCACACAGCTCCAATTCCAGTTCATTACTGCAGAATTCATTCTACTTTCATCTTTCCCACATTTGTATTCCCCCCCTCCATCAGTGAGAACCCTGCCTCCTATTATTCTTAGAATATTTACTAATTTGTCTACACACCTGTATGTAGCTAATTTCCTGATCCTACCAGGCTGTCCCTGCTGCCCCATTATGACAATGTCCTTGTGTGGGACACAGGTACTGGCTGGCACTGAAATGTCCTTTTCCCCCTTCTGATGCTGTTCGTATTACCAGCTGCCACTTGTCTTCCCCTGACATCTCACTCCAATACTGCTCTCATGCAGGCTGTCATTATCCATCTTGTTTCTCGTGGTAATGGAAATAATTCTAACAATTCTTCCTTATGTGTGATGCTAGATTCTGGTTATGTATATATATATATATGTGTGTATGCAATATATGTATATCTACACATATATAAATACATATGAATTATATATATGACTTTCAAACCAGGGAACGATGTTCGACTTTGCAAAATATCTTTTTGCCCTTTATTAAGGTGATTAAATACGATTTTCCCTTTAACTTAATTAATGTGATAATAATAAATTAATAGATATTCTAATTTTGAACTATCTCTGTCATTCCAAGAATAAACCCCATTTGATCATTGTGTAATCTGTTAATTTGCTTATATTTTGTGGCATTTCTTTACCGTTTGTTAATTATATTAATTATATAGCTCCCCTTCTTGCGTTTTATTTGTCAGATTCAGTGTCAGTGTCATTTTTTTCCCTCTCTCTCCATGCTTAGGGACTACTTAGGATTGAAATAATGTGTTCCTAGGTGTTTTGAATGAAGTCATTAGTGGGACTGATGGGGCCTGGTGCCTTTGTGAGAGGTTAATCTTTGATAACCTTCTCAATTTCTATACTCAAAACTGGTCTGTTTGTTATAAAAAATCTTTTCTAGGGTGAGATTTGATAATTTATATTTCCTTAGAAACTGATTTATCTAGATTTTCAAGTGTATTTGCATAATTTTATGAAAAGCATGTTCTTACACCTAATTATTATTTTAACTCATTCTAAGTGCTGATTTTGTGTTTATGTTTCTCACACATCCTTTAAAAAATGAGAAAAGCTACTATTTTATCCATTTTGTTGATATTTTTCAAGTAATCAGTTATGTTTATTTCTTTTATGTTTTGTTTCAAAATCATAAATAAATGATTTTGTCTTTAATTTCTTTTTTCTGCTTTCCTTAGGTTTATTTTCTTATTCTTTTTCTTACCTCTTGCTTTAAATATGAACTCAATTATTTTCTTTTTTCTTGTTTGATAATTTGGTTAAGGCTCTGAATTGTTGTTCCTCAAAGCATTGCTTTTAGCAATAACACATGGACTCTGATGCATAGTGTTTTCATTAATATTATTTTCTAAATGTCCTTCAGTTTCAGTTTTTATTGTCTTTAGGTCAACTTTTTAAATAGCCTTAATTTTTAGCCAGTTGGGGATTTGGTTTATCTATTTAAAAAATTCAATTCTGGGGCCGGCCCCGTGGCATAGCGGCTAGGTGCGCGCGCTCCGCTGCTGGTGGCCCGGGTTCGGATTCTGGGCACGCACTGACGCACCGCTTGTCAGGCCATGCTGTGGCGGCGTCTCACTTAAAGTGGAGGAAGATCTGCACTGATGTTAGCCCAGGGCCAGTCTTCCTCAGCAAAAAGAGGAGGATTGGCATGGATGTTAGCTCAGGGCTGATCTTCCTCACACACACACGCAAAAAAAATCAATTCTACGTTCTTTGCACTATAATTTGAGAAGATGATCCGTACTGTTTTTATTTGTTATATTTTTTGAGAGTGTTTTGTGGACTTACATAAACTAAATTTTTATGAATGTTCTTTGGGTACTTAAAGTTAGAGTGCTCTTTGTGTTCAAGGTGAAATGGGTGATATATTTTAGGGAGATTAAAATTTTAGAGAGACTTTACGAATTATAGAGTTTGATCCTATATCTTTACTTTTTTACTGTTTTCTTGATCTGTCACAGGTCAAGGGAATGAGTGAACTTTCCCCGTTACTTCTGTATTTCTGTCTATTTCTCCTTGTATCTCATGTAGTTTTTGCTTTAAGAATTTTCATGCTAGGATCTTTGGCATTAATGATCCGTGACAGATCTTCATTTAGATTGACTCTTTTATTATTATAAACAGAACTTATTTGTCTTATTTAGTGCTTTCTCCTGTGAGTTCAACTTTGATCTTAATAATGTAATCACTTTGTTAGCATTTTTTTAGGAATTGCCTGATATAAAAGCCCAGTATCTAATTTTGCTTTAAATGTATCTCTTGTGTGTAACAAATAGTTGAGTTTGGTTTTCTAAATCTATCTGAGAAATTTTTTCCTCTAATGTGTGGCTTTAATTCTATTGACATATATTGTTATGCAGATGTGTTTTGTCTTAGTTCTCGTATCTTTTATGATTTCTGCTGTTATTGCTTTTTTTTCTATTTTGCTAAATTATCTATGCTTTTGAAATTAAATGTATATATGTGTTTTCCTTCTGATAGTTCAGCAGATTTATAATGTGTTTTAAGCCCTTTAGTGGTTACTTTATAACTTTTAATAATATACATAAGCTTACATTTTTTCATTTATCAACTTTTGACACTACCTATTGCCTCCCTGCTATGAATAAGAAAACTACTTTGTGTTCACTTCCACACACCTTTCATCCAACTCCTAATTTTAATTAATTATATTATTTTCTTTAATTCTTCTTTATAACTACAATTTACTTGATGTATAGATTGGTTTCTCCTTTGAACATCAGATTTATTAAGGTATAATTTACATACAGCAAAATTCACCCTTGTTAGGATTTATAGTTCTATGAATTTTGACAAATGTATACAGCAGTATAACCACTAGCACAATCAACATATAGTAGAGTATTTCCATCACACCACTAAGTCCCCTTCTAGGCTTTTGTAATCAACCCCCTCCCCCACTCCCAGATTCTGGCAACCACTGATCTGATTTTTATCCCCTACAGTTTTGTTTTTCAGGAATATCATATACATTGAGTAATCCATTATGTAATCTTTCGTGTCTGCCTTCCTTCACCTAGTATAATAATTTTGAGATTCATCCATGTTGTTGCACGTGTCAGTAGTTTCTTCTTTTATGTTGCTAAGTATGGATATGTCACAATTTGTTTATCCATTCCCAGGTCAGTAGACACTTGGATTGTTTCTAGTTTTTAGGGATTATAAATAAAGCTGCTTTAAACATTTGTGCACAGGCGTTTGTGTGGACATATGTTTTCATTTCTCTTGGGTAAATACCTAGTAGTGGATTGCTGAGTGTATGTTTAACCTTATAAGAAACTGTCAAACTTTTCCAAAGTGGCTATACTATTTTACATTTCCAACAGAAATGTATGAGAGATTCAGTTGGTTTGCTTCATTGTCAACGATTGGTACTGTCACCTTTTAAAATCTTAGCTATTCTAATGGGTGCATGATGCTGTATCACTGAGACTTTAATTTGAATTTCCCTAGTGTCTTATAATGTTGAACATATGTTCATGTATTTGCCGTTTGAATCTTTTCTTTGTCAAAGTGTCTCTTCAAATCTAGTCATTTTTTTTTAAATTGGGTTGTTTGTTTTCTTCTTACTGCATTTTGAGAGTCTTTATATATTCCGGGTACTACTTCAATTTATCATTTTTATTTTATTGTTTGCACTTTTTGTGTCTTATTTAAGGAATCTTTGCTAGCCCGATGTCACAAAGATTTTCTTTTTTTTTTTCACTTAAAAGTTTTTTTTGTGTGTATGAGGAAGATCAGCCCTGAACTAACATCCATGCCAATCCTCCTCTTTTTGCTGAGGAAGACTGGCCCTGGGCTAACATCTACGCCCATCTTCCTCCACTTTATATGGGACGCCGCCACAGCATGGCTTGACAAGCGGTGCGTGGGTGCGCGCCTGGCATCAGAACCTGGGCCTCCAGCAGCAGAGTGCACACGCTTAACCACTATGCCATGGAGCTGGCCCCACCCTTAAAAGTTTTATAGTGTCAAAGAAAAGCCTGAGCTGGACAGTAGTTAAAGAGGTAAAAACAGATTTTATTCAGGACTGTTGCAATAGGGGGAAAGAGACCTCAGTATAGAACTGGGCTCAATTCCGAATACAGCATGGGCAAGTGGTAATTTATAGCCAAGGAGCAGGGTGGGAAGTCAGTGGATGGAAAATTACTAAGAAGAAACATCAGAGGTAAGAGGGATTCTGGCTAAACTGGCTTAACAGATTTCTCCTGAAGACAGGCCAGGCGATCAGACATCACCTGGGGGATGGTGGAGGATGAGGAACTTGATCATATATTGAGGTGGGTAGTTCTGGTTAAACTGACTTACAGGGGTTCTTGCTAAAACTGGATTTTACAAGAAAGTGCACAGATGGGCCTAGGAGAAGGTGCACACATACAAAACACATAACTTTTGTGTGTGGTGTGAGATATGGATCCAACTTGCAAATTTTTTTTAATGGTTTGTGCCTTTTGTGTGCTAAGAAATATTTGTTAGCCTAAGATTCCAAAGATTTTCTTTTATATTTTCTTCTAGAAATTTTATAGTTTTAAGTTTTACATTAGGTCTATGATTCATTTTGAATTAATTTTTGTATATGATTAAAGATATGGGTCAAGGTTCCTTTTTTTTTTTAACATACAAATGCCATCGTTTGTTGAAAAGACTATCCTTTCTCTATTAAATTACCTTGGCAATTTTGTCAAAATTTGACCAGAGATACATGGGTCTATTTTTGGGCTTTCTGTTCCGTTCTTTTATCTATAGGTCTAATCTTTTGCCAGTATCACACTTTCTGGATTATAATAAATTTGTAATAAGTCTTAAAATCAGATAGTATGAGTCCTTCAACTTTTTCTTTTTCAAAGTCATTTTGGCTATTCTAGGACCTTTGATTTTCTATGTAAGTTTTAGAATCAATTTGTTGATTTCTACAAAAATGTCTCTTGGGATTTTGATTGGGAATTGCACTGAATCTACAGATGAATTTGGGTAGAATTGACATCTTAATGATATTGAATTTGCTAATCCATGAACATAGTGTATTTAACCATTTATTATGTCTTTTATTTCCCTCACCAATGTTTCATATTTTTTAGCTTTTTGCCAATTATGGGGCAGAGGTAATGTAGACTGAAAGTACAAACAGCTTTCTTTCTTCCTTTCCTATCTGTATGTCTTGTATTTCTTTCCCTTGCTTTATTGCTTTCGCTAGAACTTCACACAATATTGCATAAGAATGGTGAAAGTGGACTTCCTTGTTTTGTTCCCAATCTTAAGGGGAAAGCATTCAGCCTTTCATCACTAAGTACAGCATTAGATGTAAACTTCACTGGTTCTTGAACAGTATAATTGACCATGCCCTCTTTCCATGAAAGCTAATTCTATCTCTACCCATCAACTTCTAGATTTTTTGAGTAATATTATTATTTCTATTTTGCTTTGGTTCATAACATTTACATTTTATTATATTATTTAGTCTTAATTCTACATTTAAGTCAATTTAAAGAGGACTACCAGTCTTTTAACCACATTTTCTCTATCTCTTGGTTGGTGAAGTTCTTCTTGAAATTTATTTAAGAAGATGGAGATGAATTATATTCTAAATTCCTTCATGTTTGAAAATAGCTGTTGTTCTTATACTTGAATGAATGTTTGGCTGGCTTTTTCCCTATGATCTTTGTAGACATTCCTCCATTGTTTTCTAGAGTTGAGCACTGCTGTGAAGAAATCTAAAGCTATCCTTTTTAATTTTTTTAATCCTTTTAGGTGATTTTATTATTTTATTGCCTGGCTTCTCACAGAAATGTATTTTTAATCATTTAAACTCGTGTAGAATACTGCCTCGGACTTAATAATCACTCAGTAAATGTTAGCTATCTGCTTTGACTTCTTGCTGCATGAAGACTATTGTTCTCTTCAAAGTTCTCTTATTTAATGAAGAACTCTTTAGCTTATTCTATGGTAGAAATTTGTGTGTGTGTTCTTCCTGTGTTTTTTGTTAGCTCTTTTACATGAATTGTTTTTTCATAATTTCTAAGCTGATTTTGTTTTTCAAAATTACTGATTTCTAATGAGAGGACTTCTTCCTGAATAAGCTATTTTAAGGAGAAATTTAGGGGAAGAGTCAGGGGACTAAGCTGAGGTAGCAGTAATTTGAGAAATCTTAGACTCTTTGGAAACTCTCTCCTTAGCACACTGGCTTATGAGTATTAATTGTCTCTAGAATAGTGTGATTTCTCCCCTGTGGGGTGTGTGTGTATGTGTATGTGTGTGTGTGTGTGTGATTTAGATTTCCTTTTCTTCCATATCCTTGACTCTATTTTAAGCACTGTTAAGTCTATGCTTTTTTTTTTTCCCTGCTTATTTTCTGTATTGGTCTTATTTTCTTTCAGCTGCTCACTTTACATGTCTTTCTGCAGTCTAATCAGTCTTCTTTGTTTTGTTCCTCTTCTCTTCATTGGTCCCACAGCTCCATTTCTGATTATTACTCATCTTTGAAGAGGATTATCTGGTCATAACCAGCTGTGACCTCAACTATTTGCGGGAAACAGACCCAGAGGGTGAGCTGAAGCAGCAGGCAGTTTCAACTCAGGGGACTAAGCTGAGGTAACAGCGATTTGAGAAATCTTAGAGTTTATGGAACCTCTGAAAGTCTCAGAACACTTTCTAGCACTCTCTATTAAGGGCTCTGCCTGTGAACATGTCTCTTCCCAGCATTTTCAGCATTCTCTGTACTCTCCTTGGGTGAGCAGGTTGGCTTTCTTTTTTAATGACAAAGGTTTTTGTGTGTGATGATGTTTCCTTCCTTCATTTTTTCACTCATTCATATTTCCCTTCAAAAAGGCACTATAAACTAGTGGTTATGAGCACAAACTCTGGAGGCATTCTGCTTAGGTTTGAATTCAGACTCTGTCACTCAGAAGCTGTGGCCCTGGGCAAGTCACTTAACCTCTCAGTGTCCTCACTTGTAACATAGGGATGGTGATAATAATAGTATCTACCTCATAGGGCTATCAGGATTAAATGAGTTTGTAACACACCTTGAACAGTTCCTGGCAAAGAGTAAGAACTGCTTATAAAAATAAATAAAACTGTCTATGACTATATACTACAAAATACAATTGTTTCTTATCATCTCTTCTCCATCCCATCACACAAGCAGACTTCTTGTATAAATGTCATGTCTCAGTGTTTCTCACTCAGCTCCACATCCCCTACTGCTAGCAGATGAGAGCAGGTTTCTGGAGTATTCCTGGGCAAACTCCAAGCCTCTTTCAACCGAGGCTCAACTGATTGAGCCCTTCAGGGCTACGTGCTGTTTTTCGGGAACTTGGCCTACTGCACAAGATCTGTCAGTTCCCTGTCTTTCCTCCCAGCCTCTTTCTATTTGGTCCAGAATCTGCTGTCTTTTGGCAGCCATTTTTCATAGTTTATGGTCTGAGGTTGTGATTATTTTCCAGCTTCATTGGAGATGAAGTTTTTGTCTCTGTTTTTATTATTCTTCTTGTTGTTTAGGTTGGTTGCAGGGAGGACAGCGGGGGTAGATATATCTTGAGTAGGTCATATAGAACTAAAAGTTGAGTCAACTCGACTTAAATTGATTTTATTAAATCAGATTTTAAATTGCTGTTTAGAAAGTACAAGACTTTATTTTCTCTAAATCAAGCACTTGTTCTTCACAACTTAGAGATATATTTCATTTTAGGTCTATACATTTTAGAGCAGTAATTACAAATCTTTTATTAAATTAATATATTCACCTAGTTACAAATCAAATAAGACAGAAAAGCTTAAATAAATGTCTCTCTGCCCCTTCCCCATTTCCAATTTTCTCAGTTCTACTTCCCAAGAGCAATCATTTTTACCTGTGTTTCTTTTGAGTTCTTCTGGCAGTTAGCTTGATATATTTAAATCATCGAGAATGAGTTTATATATCGATATATTTTTCTTGGTTAATTTTGTAATACATAAAAAAAGAAAAACAAATTGGCATGTAAGGACATGTTCCGTAGATCGTGTCATGATTCCTCTGATAGAGTTGCGCTGTCTGAATTTTACATGGAGCTTCATTAACCTAGTCTCAGGTACGAATTCCTTATGGTTTGCTGTCAGAGTAGATTTTCTCTTCCACCATAGAACTGGTTCATTGACTTGCAGGGACATGGGGGCATTTTTTTCTGAAGATTACCAGAGTAGTAGTCTTCAAAAGCTTTCTATTTGTTTCTCTGTCTCCTTACGTTTAAGTCAGACGTCACGTCCCTACCAAGATTTACTCAGAGTTTTCCTTGAAAACACTTTAATTCAATCTGAGATTAAAAAAAAAATTAGTCCTTTTAGTAGTTTTTCTAGTACATGTTCGAAATGCTTTATCCACAACTCCAAATTAAAAAGCTCTGAAAACCACAAGTATTTTTTTTTTTTTTGGTCACTCATTCGGTGGCAAAACCTGACCTAAACTGATTTGAGGGAATATTTATTCCCTCAAGTGTTTAATTATGAGGCACTATCCCAGACCCCATTGGAGGTATCACACAATTTAATATATGTGTAATATTATCTTTCTAAAATCTGAAATATTCTGAATTCTGAAACAATTTCTGGCCCTTAAAACTTTGAATAAGAGCCTGTTGACTTGTATTACAAAAGTAGAATGTTATTAGTACTGGAATTCTCAGCTTTATTAAGTAGGTGGACTCCTTTGCTAAATACCATCTTAAGTCAAGAGTGCTGTTTATATTTGCATTCCTTAGTGCCCAGTCAAGAAAAAGAAACCACACTAGTTATTTTAAGAGAGAGAATTTGATCTAGGACCTTGGTTAAATGGTTGCTAGAAAATCAAAAAGCAGAAAGGGAACACCACTTTTAGATAGAGGTAGTAATGGGAGGAAGACCTACCACTCTAGGACTGAAGAACAAAGGGAAGAGTTTGGAATTATTAGAAGCTAGAAAGTTGGATAGAGACCCTGAGGAGTTGGAAATCAAGCCAATAAAGAGGTGACACTACGTGTCTGGAGCTAGTATGTTTGAGGGGGTATAATGAGGTTGGTTCTGAGAGTGACAGAAAATGACAACTGCTGCTGACAGGATAAAGGGCAATTGTTGGGGTGACGTGGACAGGAAAAGCAAGAACAGGAGGGAATAAGTCCTTTCTCCCTCCTCTGGCCTTCTTGTCTCCTTCTAGTGCCCTCTATTAATAGAGCCTATCAAGGAACCAGCTGGCAAAGGAGGAATACCGTTTGCAGATTTTTATTGACAAGATTCTAAAGCAGAATACAGAAGGATGGTTTTGGAGCTGAGAGGCGTTAGCTGAAAATTTGGCATAGTCCAATTTTTGGGCTACTCAGCATCCTTTCTAAACATATTTGAATTTCCATATAGCAACAATAACAAATATATGCAACTACCTCTCATACAAAAGAAGCTGTTTTCACCTTCCACTCAAAAAGGGAGATATAAAGTCACAGTAGTCAAATTAAACAATATCCTAACATTTAATATTGGGATGATCATAGTGTCCATCTCTAGGTGGTATTAATTACTCCTTAAATTTATTCCCAGTCCCATATAAATATTCTGTAATCTAATGACTAAATTATAAAGTTAATCACCACCAATAATCTTTTCAAAATAAAACGGAAAAAAGAGGGGGAAGGAAAAAAGAAATTTGTTAACATATGCAAGTATATATATTATTATACACAATATATTATATAATACATAATATAAAGGATAATAAAATAATACATTACAATAACATATCATGTAATATATATTTATTTAGGTAACAAGCAAGGAAGAAAACACACATAGTTGCTGTAGTCCTAGTTTCACAAGGCTAGAGTGATATTTATAACTTCCTTCTTCCACTAAACGTTTCATGTTTTCTTTGCCTTCAGCCAGCACTTCAACTGGCCTAAATCCTTTACCTGGTGAGGTGACCCAAATCTTCATTATTAAAGTCTCTGAATCTTTAGTGGTCATGCCTTTCTTTGGTTGTTATAGTTTTCCAGTAATGTATTCTATTGGAAATGGAAGTACTAGGAGGCACCTGAAAGAATACTCGGGTTCCATACGTTTCCCTTCTTGCCCCCATTTGTAGCAGCACCTAACTTTCCCTTGATTACCAGGATCAAATGCTCCAGTCAATAAGTGACCCCCTTTTTAGCTGTTGATACAGTAGCATAAGGAACTCAAAATGGCCAGATAGTAGTCTCAAACTTCCAACTGAGTGGAATCATTGCTGTGGCCCCTGGTGAAAGCATTCGTCTAAGACCTCCAAACCTGCAGAATTCCAAACTGGGAGAATAGGAATCACATAATCTCTGAGTGGTATAATATTGAAAGAAGCCACTCCTACTTCTACTCCTTGATGATTCCTGAACCCATCTAATCTGGCTGTGGGAGAAACATTGAATCATACTGGTCACTGATTCAAAGCTTATGCTGTAGCCTCTAAGGGAGAAACCAAATATTTCAGGATATTGTCTCATACTGGTGTTGTAACTGAATCTTCAGTAGGTTATTTTACTGTTCTATCAGACCAATCATTTCTGGGTGATGGGGTACTTGGTTATATCCCATCAGCCATACATCACTAGAAACACAGTTACATTTGTACACATTGGGGAACTATGGGTTGTGTCACAATTGGTGAATCAAAGAAGTTTTATAGGGTTTAGGGAACTGGAATTAGCCAGCAAATGGTCTTGTCAGGGATTAGTCAGAATTTGTAAGCCAGTCAAGTTGCTGAGACAGTCAGTGGTCTTATCTTCAACACAGGAGTCCACGCAGTTACCACTGGATCAGTTCATTAGTGGTCCTGTCCTGAAACACAGTGATCTAAATGAGCTGTGTTAAAACGTTATGAGTTTAGATTATTGGTCTTGCACACTATGGTTATCTGTTCTGGGAGTCCTGGTACAATTTTGCAAATTGTGGTCTCTGCTTCAATTTTCAGATACCCCCTCACATCTACTATTTGGGCTTTTTTTTTTTTCCCCCCGCTTCATCAGATTCCCTTTCTAAAAGATGGACTGTTATCTTCTGGGGATGTGATCAATACAGACCTGCACTGCTCTTTGAGAGGTCATTATTGTGTATTGAGCTTTCAGTGGTAGTTGTTTTCATCTCTTTAATCATCAAACCTTCTTGGTCTCTTTGTTGGATAATCACTTGTTGAACTATGTGGTATGACAGCAGCTGTACAGCAGCAATTAAGACTCTGGAGATCACATATTTGGCTTCTGTAACACAGACAAATACTAAAAAAGGACTTTTTTATTTAAGTTTGCATGGTACTTCCAAAACGAAATACTAGGCTTCCAAATCTGAGCCATGAAGACATGTCTCATAGTCTATTTGGATTTTCCTCAGATAATCAAGTGACATTTCCCCCTAATTTGGATATGGATTACTCAACTTTGCCAGCATCTGAATAATCAGTCCTATATCTAGTGACTGTCATGAGTGAGCATTTTAGGAGTACTGTGATTAAAGGCTGGGGATTCCTGTGCGTTATTTACAACATTAAACCAACTAAGAAGGAAGAAAATAACCAAGAGTCAAAGGCCAAATTTATACAAAGAAGCGAGATGCAACCAGAGATTTTTGGCATCTGGAGGGTCTTATTCTGACGGTCTTGGGTGAAATGAATCTACTTCTACTAGGTTTCTCTTCTAAAGTCCAAGAGACAGCAGCTTGCACTGCAGGCTGGACTTGTTACTGAGCCTTTTCTTACTCAGAGCCCACTCAAAATTCGCAGCTGTACAAGTTATTTGGTAAGTGGGTCAGAGAAGCACTCACAAATGTGGTATATATTTTCCTCTGATTCCTGAGATTCTCAGGTTTGATACCAAGAGACAAAAACTTAAAAACCAGCACAGTATTTAACCTTTTTGAACCTTAACACTTTTGAAGAGAGAAGAGAGCTGGACTCTAAATATACCAAGATGATTCAGTCTGTTGTTTTTAGTTTGAGTATAATAAGCACGTTAAAAATAATTGCTCTCAGCACATGCTAACTATATGATGTCCTTTATAAGCATTATGTCATTTAATCCTGACCAGACTATAAGGAAGTAAAATTAGGAAAATTTTCAGGTTTATCGTTAATGATCCTTGACTGTCTTTGGAGACAACAGATCCATAATTTACAAACTCAAACTAATGTCTTTGCTGATGCTCAAGGAGAACTTGAAGACTTCCTCAAGGCTGGTCTGAAACCACTTACATCAGAATCGTTTCAAGAGCTTAGTGAAGACATGACTCCTGGATTTTATGCCCAAACTTCCCATTGGTATTTTATCTAGTATCTCATTCTTTTACTAGATACTTTTACTAGTGTCTCGTTCTTGCCTTCCTTATGGACGTGCAGCATGTCTAGCTCCAAGCATGGAGTCTACTTTCTCTCAACATTCTTTTCTTTTTTGCAAAAAAATCTTCATTGCAAAACTCTGTGCTCCAGGTCTGCCACGTACTTTACCTTCCTCTTCTCTTTCCGGTACGTGGGTTCCCCTTTTCTCATTACTGCCAAGAAGACCGATTCAGCATTCTCTTATATGGAACAGGAAGTTTTGAAGTTGCTGAGAAAGGTATATAAAAGTAAATCCACGTGAACAAAATTTTGGTGAGGTCAACTCAAGGTTGGGGAAGAATTTGTTCTATTATGTATTGGTTCTTTCACACATTTCACAAGCAGATCTTGACTCCACAGACCTGGGACTGTAAGATAGTTTGTAAGATGCAGTGGGAGGTAAAAAGCTAAATGCCACATGGACTTTGCCCTCAAAGAGAGAAAAATTTTGCATCCCTTTTCCATTATTATATACTTGAGTTTAACACAAATTAAAATCATTTTTACAAAATGGCACGATTTTTAAAATCTTTTGGAACTAATTTTATTACTTTCTCAGCATCTAGTGAATCTACTGAGGATGATGAAGATGACAATCACAATTTTAACTAATCATTATCATATGCTTACTGTATGCCAGGCCCTGTTCTAAGTGCTTTATGAATATGAATCATTTAACTTTACTACACCAGTCATTCCCATCTTACAGATGAAAAAATTGAGTCTCAGAGAGGTTAAGTTTCTTGCCTAAGGTCGGGTAACTTGTAAGTATGGATTTTGCATAATAACTCTGCACAGGGGAATATTTGCTTGTTAGGCATATACTTAAAGGATAATCAGAAAACCTGCTAAATAACATAGTGTGAGATTATGATAGCTCTTTGCCTCTATTAATCATTACAGTCATCTAGAAGATTCTACATTTTGAAAAGTCAGGGTTTTTTTAGCCTCTCATAATGCGATACTTCCACTTTTCTCCCAACTATCTTTTAATTTTTTTTGCATTGATTTATTCCAATAGCGTTTATCAAGTGTCCGCTCTATTGCAAATCACATAGGACTGAGGTAAATAAGAGACCCTTATTTTCTCTAGAAGAGTAGGCTGTTTTAAATCTATGGATGGCCATCTTCGGGAATTATAAGTTGTTCTCTATTAAATATTAAAAAAAAATTTTGAGGGAGTGATATTGACAGGGAAACCTAGGGTAACTTAAGAAGTAGGCAAAATTTTCATAAGCACTTTACTGGCAAGGTTTTCTGGGGATAGAAAAATGTCCTTTTTGGGGCACTTTTACTTCTTTCTGTCCTGCACTTTATCCACATTGTTCACATCCATAATTTGCTGTCAAAGAAATCTGCCAGTGCACTAATAGATAAAGAAAAGGCTGAAGTTGTTAACCACCCATTTCAGAATTATCAAACATGTTTCTCTCAATGTTATTGTTTTAAGGTTTAAGCTGAGTCTCAAAGATGTAGTAAGAGTTTTCAAGGTAGCCTCTAAAATTTCCAGTGTTATTATGTACACTTGGTAAAAATAATTAAAATGAATTTCTTTATTTTTCTTCACTTATCTATTTTCAAAGGTTTTACCATTTAAAATAATGCCATAGAGAAATTATTCGCTATCATAGATCCTGGCCAAAACTTACTTCTTCGGATTGTGTATGGCATTATTCAGAAAAACAAAAATTCTAAAAAGTAGATCTACTTGGTGATATAAACTATCTTATTTCTGTTAATACTTCTATATTCTTGTTTTTTGACTGTTTCCATCTCACCTGTGATGAAATTCCTGGTAAAATAAAATAAAACGAAACAGAACAAAACATCCCATATCCTTAATACCTGGAGGGAGAATTTCTCAATTCCTTTTAAAGGCACTTGGACCTGAAGGCGTAGATGCTTTCTAATCAGGAAGCTGGGACATTTGGTCCAGGATGTGGTGAACTAAAGAGTTTTGGATCTAGAGGTGAAAAATGTGAGCCCTGGAAAACAAAGAATCCAAATTCTCATGAAGAACATATTTTAAACTACTACAAGACAAAGTTTTGCTGGTTGCCAGTTTCATTTATTACTGATTTCTGGAAGCTGTGTTAAATCAGTCTGTGTTCTAAAATTTGGAAAGGAGAGTCTGACTAAACTTCAAGATTAAAAAATATTGCCTCCCCTCAAGGTAACCCTTTAAAATATATATTTGATTTTTTTTCCCCTGTGATTAAAACATGAAAACCTAACACAGAATAAAAATATAACATATTCAACTTAGATTTCATGCTTCTGTCTTCGTCTTTGATTGGAGGTCAGTGATTCTGAACATACTTTTTGGTTATTTTGTAAGACAAACCTAGGTGCAGGTGCACCAACTTGAAAAAAACATACTGTTTGGCATAAAGCTCTCCACTGCACTGACAGAGCTGGAAAATGTTCCCTTGGCCAAGCAGCAGAGCCAGTTATAGAGAAGGAAATGAGGCACTGCTCCATAGAATGTGTGAATGCTCCTTCTCAGGCTTAAAAAGAATGCTTATCGATTGAAAACTGAGGCCATGTGGGATATGAGCAATCAGCTTATTCATGTAAAGGTGCCAAAACTAGTGGGGATTTTCTGTTTTTTTCCCCACCTCTCCCATTGCATATAAATGGAGTCTGGTGTTGTCAATAATATGGGCATCTTCAGAATTCAAATTTCTGAATTTCCATAGAGGCTCTAGCAGAGAAAACTTTGGTTCTTTATCCGGGTGTCATTGTCTTTTAGCCCAACATATTTATGCCTCAGATGAGCACAGTATTTTAAAGATTTCTTCAAGGTTTTGAGGACAGCAAAGACAGAGTGTCTTTTAGCATTAAGGATATCTTTAAGTTTCTCATTTCCTGACCCTGGTGTATTCACCTTCAATATTTCTTTCCTATCAACAGATTTGTAAACAGCTCTCCAGCAGCATTCCATTTGAAATGGCATTGATTTTGTCTTGAGGCAGCTAACATTAGGAGCTAAGTGCATGTTTCCTGTTTAATCATTTCAACTTCATTTCCTAAAAAATGAACACACTGAGTATTTAACCCATTTGGTGGTGGAAAAAAAAAGTACAGACCTTTGGCCCATCGCCTAAAAAAACCCAGTAAGACCTTAAGAGGTAGCAGTTTGGGAAGCAGTTAAGTATGTGATTAAAAACAAATCTAGAATCCTCAGATTGCGTTGGATAAAATCTCAGGGTTTCTGGAAGTCAGTCTTATGACCCCTAATCCAATCACTCATCCGGGGTTCGACTCCTCTTATATAGTTGCCAAGTGGTCACCCCCATGCCTTATCATTGCA
Organism: Ceratotherium simum simum; assembly: GCF_057802395.1. Taxonomy (NCBI): domain Eukaryota; kingdom Metazoa; phylum Chordata; class Mammalia; order Perissodactyla; family Rhinocerotidae; genus Ceratotherium; species Ceratotherium simum. The sequence goes on from NC_141908.1 coordinate 41,341,975, forward strand.
GGGACAGAGAACTTAGCACACCCCAAAGCAGTTCCCCGTAACTCTGATCACGAGGAAGGTTTTCATGATGTGGACTCAGAATCTGTGTCATGGTAATTTTTACTCGTTGGTTCTGGAGAAATCAATGGGGACCACACAAAACAAGTTCAAAATTTGATTCCACAGTACATTAAAGACAGACTGACACCTCCAATTCTGTCCACAGTTGCTTCACTCCAGCCTTGTGTCGAGCAGACTCCAATTTGTTTATGCTAGTTTGTTGCTATGACACCCGATCTCAACCCCTTGCTCCAGTTGAAGCCGGAGCAGAGCAGAGTAAATCATGACCTCATCAGCCTCATTTCAGGCAATGGGATTCTAACTAAATAAAGCCTTAAATGACATGGACTTCTTTGGCAACTCTGTCCCACAACTGAAATCTATTGAATGTAATATTAATTACTATATCTTTTTCATAGCTATTTACTAGGTAATATTCCTGCCAGCACTCCCATACACACATCACTAATAACAACTAACATTTTTTTTTGTTACTCTGTGCCAGAGACTATTCAACTGCTTTACATATATTAACTCACTTAAGCTACTATGAATTAGGTATTTTTATTATTTCCATTTACTGATTTGGAAACCGAGGCAGTTAAGGAGAGATAAAGTAATTTGCTGAAGTTTATACAGGTCATTAGTGGCAGAACCAGAGAACGAACTCAAGCTCTCTAGTCACATATGTAAAAGATCTTGTAATTAGTTGGCTTTTCTGAACTCAAGTAAAAGGCTGGTCACATATTTCTATTAGATATCAGTTTATATTGGTTCATCACTCTGATTGATCCAGATCTTTGTGGATCCTGAGCTGGCTTCTGATGCATTCAGTCTCACTCTAGGTTTCATGTCATCAGCAATTATGATCAGCTTATTTTCTAAATCTCACCCAAGATACTGATAAAAATGTAAAACTGGACAGGCCCAAACTAACACAGACCCTCGGGTGCCTCATGTGGAGCTGCCCTCCAGGTTGACATCTATCCATTATCTATCAACAACTTTGGATAAAAGTGCTCAACCATATATGTGGCTTTATGATTATACTATTTTTCTAGCTGAAGATTTCTCAACTCTAATGTCACAACGTACTGGTGTGTTGTAATCAACTGTGAGGTGTTTCATAACTAGTGCGTTTCTTAAAAAAATAGAACAGATTAAAGATTATCGCCAAATTAAAGCCACTTCCATTCACTTCCATTATATCAAACTTTCTTGAGTGGGATAAATAAGGTAGGGGTTATAGCTGGCATGGCAACAATAGTGGATATGTCCTTGGCAGAGTGACAAATAGAAAACTCAACTCTCAAATGTGTGAAGGTGGAAAAAAATGATAAATGTTGCTCTGGTCCACGTTTTTCCATTTTGGTTACAAGGATTTAATGAGAAAATTTGTTAAATTCATTTTGAGTATTTTCTCTCTTCATTCCTGTGGCCATGACCTTGTATTAGATTCTTACATTTCTTCCATAGAATATTAGAATGGATTTTTCACCAACTTTTATTCTGAAAATTTTCAAATATAGAAAAATTGCAAGAAGTGTATAATGAACATCCATATACCCACCTTGATTCATTACTGTACCACTTTTGCTTTATCTGTATTCATATATATATATTTTCCTCTCTGAACCATTTGAAAAATAAGTTACAATCATCATGACAATTCTCCCCTGGGCCAGACATTTGCCTCCTTGATCTATTATTCCCCATTCTTCTTCTGGATTGTTCTGAGTCTCAGGGAGCTGGTGCCTACAAACTACTTTTCCCAGTCTCCCTTGCAAATGGGTTCTGTTTAGGTTTTGGCAATGGGAAGCACTGGCTGGAGATTGGATGGTAAGAGCAGAGGAGAAGACAGGATATTTCTACTACCCTCGCTGTGCTCTGGGAAGTGTCTTTGGCAGTGTCTTTGCTTATTTCTGTCAAACAGCCCCTTTCTCCATGGTCCAGGCTTCCACTGGGGAGTCCCTGCCAATTCCCACTGAACTTCCCTGGCTCCTAGGCTCTGGTAACACCACCTTCTCCCATTGTCCCTCCAGTCTAAGGGGTGGCAGTGGCTTTCTGCTTTTGTTAGTCTCTGGGTCACTTCTTTATCTCTTGTATGCCCTTGCAACTCTTCCAACACATTTTAAAACAGTTCCCTGTATTGAATCTCCTCTTTTGAATTCCTTTTCTTGTGAGTTCTGTTGCCTGATTCTGAATAACACAACCTTTAAATTCAACATACTTCTCTTAAAAATAAGAACATTTTTCTATCAACCTCAATACCATTATCACTTAAGGAAATTACTGATAACTTTCTAATGTCATCTAATACTCCAGTCCATATTAACATTTCCTCACTTGTCCCAAAATGCTTTTTATAGTGATTTCTTCAAATTGAATCCAATCAACATTCACTCATTGCCTTTGATTGCTATGTCTTTTTAGTTTCTCTTAATCTGGAGCAATTCCACCATTTTTTCCCCATAACATTGACTTTTTGAGGATACATGTTCAGTTGTCTTCTAGAATGTTCCACTTTCTGGATTTTTCTGATTTTTTCCTCTTGATGCTGCTGGAATAAATCCAGCATTTCCCACATTATTTATAGTCTGGAAGTTAGGAATAAAGGCTTGGTTAAATTCAAGTTAAAAATTTTTGGCAAGAATGCTTCATAGATGTTGCTATTTATTTCATATTGTGTCACACCAGGAAACAACAAGACAGCAGGTCCCACTATGAGTGATGAAATGTTTAATCACTTAGATGAAATTGTGACTACAGGATCTTATAAGTAGTCAACTGTAAGGATATTTTTCACTTTTGTATTTGTTTGGGGCATTTTTGTAACCTGTATGATAGCTAATTGAATGTTAGTATTATATTTCTATTACATTTTAAGCTTATGTTGTGTATATATATAGTTTAGTGATCTTTATAATTTCTACAGAATACTACCTTGGGGATTGTATATCTTCGGTGAATATTTGTGAAATGAATGGCCAGCCATGAATTTTATACCAGTGTGATTGCTTGCTCCTATATCCTAGTTCCTCTTTCACTGATCTCTTTCTTTTTTGCTAATCTCCTTTACTCTTAGCCTTTATATCCAGTAAAGAAACAATGAAATGGAAATGGGTTGGAACTAAAATCAGCTTGCTTTCTGCCCATTCAAATCAGTTGACTCAACACGTCTGAAGGTGAACTCATCATCTTTCCTACCAAACTTGCTCTTCTCCCTTTATTGCTTAACTTGGTGATTAGCATCATTCAATAGCACCAACCACCAACAAGATTCATCTTTGACCCCTGACTGTCACTCACACTCCTCATCCAATTACTCCTTAAGGTGTGTCCATTCTGCCTCCCTGGCTGTGTCTTCCTCAATAACTTGACTCTTATTACCATTACTCAAGGTCAGTTTTTCACTAACTCTTATGTAGACTACTTCAAAAACTGGCCCCCCTACTTTGCCCTCAAATCTTCCTTCCACATTACTTTCAGGAAGTTCATTCTGATACGCAGATGTTCTCATCTCAATCTCCTGCTTAAAATCTTTTAATTGCTCTCCATTGCCCAGAGGATACAAGGCCCTTCATATCAATGTGCTGTTTGGCTCTCCAGTCTCACATCTTGATGCTCTGCTTCTTGTAGCCTCTACACTAATACACTAACCCCCCAACATTCCAGTTCCACAACAGGCTATGCTGTCTTATCTACACATTTGCACCCATGCTGTGCCTCTTCCCTGTAATGTCCCTCTATGTTGTACTCACCTGGTTACCTCTGCTCATGCCTCAAGTCTCAGCTGATGAGCTGTCTTTATGCGAACCCTTCCTTGACTCTCAGACAAGATATCCTTGAATCCCAGTATCTAGTACAGTGCTGACATCAGTACATGTCCCCTTACCCCACTGAAGCGGGTACCCAGCCACACTTCTCCCTGCAACCCTCAAAAGGCTTTCCTTGATTCTCGCTTCCATCTGAATTAGCCTCCATCCCCATTAATCTCTCTCTTAGCAAAATTTTCCTTTATTTCCCAGACTTGTGATGGCTATATATAAATATAAAGAAATTAAAAATGTAAAAATATATTCGAAAAGTGAGGACTCAAGGCTTGAAGCAGAGATCCTCAGACAAGCATCAGGGCCTCCAGGGACAGAAGTCTAATGAGGTCACAGAAATCATCAGGCCAGAGTATGTCATTGCCAGGAGTCAAGGGCCAAGATCCAAATCAGGACGTGGGAACCACAGCAGGGCTAAAGCCTGGAAGAAGTAGCCATGTGAATTCCACCGGGCCCTTCCTTCCATCTCATCTTTGGGGCTATGGAGGCCAGTGATGAATCTAGAAGTTTATAGTTTGTACCAGCCCTGTGAAATCACAAAGTAGAGCTGATAATAGTTGTATAAGAAGGAAGACTGGGGATTGGTCTTAAATTGTGGTACATTAAATAACCATTTCTTTTTCTTGAATGAATCTCTCTATGTTTTTTTCTGCCTCTTTTAGAGCATAAGCAAATGAAAAACAGGGACCTAAGACAGAATAAAAATAAACCAATGACAAATTTTAACAAGGCCAAGTCAGAAGGCTGCAAATACTACTGCATGAATCTGGATAGGAGAAGGAAAAATGTTCAAAGCAAAGTGGTTATACAAAGAATGATAAAAATAGCAGCATAATGTATGGGAAAAAATAACACACGAGATACCACTGTTTCCTCACTTCCTTATTTGCTTAGTATCTGATAATCATGTCATTCTTCTTCCTAAAATCCTCCAATGCCTTTTTTTTTTTTTTTAAAGATTTTATTTATTTCATTTTTTGCCCCCAAAGCCCCAGTAGATAGCTGTATGTCACAGCTGCACACCCTTCTAGTTGCTGTATGTGGGACTCGGCCCCAGGATGGACAGAGAAGTGCCTCGATGTGCACCCGGGATCCGAACCCGGGCCGCCAGCATCGCAGCGCGCGCACTTAACCACCAAGCCACAGGGCCAGCCTCCAATACCTTTTTAATGTATTTGGAATAAAATCCAAAATCCTTAGCATGACCTGAAAGTCCCAGGATCTGGCCTCTGTCCACATTTCCAGCTGTGTCTCATACCCTTCTTCCTCTCTCTCCCGCGGCTCCAACCACATTGGTCTTCCTTCCCTTTTTCAAATACACCAAGCTCCTTCTTGCCTCAAATTTGCAGATATTTCCCCCTCTTCCTGGAATGGTCCCAATCCACTGCCAGCTGATTCTTGTGCCAGCATCCCCCTACCATACTTCTCCCTGCAACCTTCAAAAGGCTGTCCCTGATCCCTCCTGCCATCTAAATTAGCCCCCAACTCCATTAGTCTCTCTCTTAGCAAAATTTTCCTTTATTTCACTAATCAAAATATGTAATCATATATTCATCTTGGTGGTTTTTTGTTTAATATTTGAAAGCTCCATAAATGTAGGAACCATACCTGTCTTGTTTACTGCTAGGCAGTAGGAACTCAAAAGATAAGTTTTGATTGAATAAAGACTGAAAGGGAGGATGAAAAAATGAACTGGTGTGTTCGTCTTTGCAGAAGAGACTGCTATTTATCCCTCAATCCCTCTCAATATCATCTCTTCTTCATTAGTATTAGAACCTGAGCTTTGACCTGAACACATGTCTGACCAGAATAAGACTACATTTTCCTAGACTCCCTTGCAGCAGGATATATCTCTGTGACTAAGTTCTGGTTAGTCGTATGTAAGTGGAAGTATCATTTGCAACTAATGAGAAGGATCTTTGGAAAGGAGTTGTGTGCCATTCTTTGACCTCTAATTCTTCCTATTGGCTGGAGTAAAGATATGACGGCTGGAATTCAAGCAGCTAACTTGACATGAGGTGGCATGCAAAGAGTGACGGAGTGCAAAGTAGAAGGACCCTGGATCCCCGATGATTTTGTGGAACAGAGCTGCCGTACTGGGTCGGGACTATGGAACTGTTACTCACAGCTGTACCTAATCCTAATAGGTGAGCATAGATAAGTTCTTGTGGGATGGGGCATGGGGCTTAAGGAAATCTAAGCAGAGTCTCGAGAACACTGGAGTTAAACGGAGGAAGGACATTCCAGGGAGAGCAAACTCCATTAATGTATGTACTAAGTAAGGAAGTAGCATAGCGTATTTAGGTAATGACAATTAAAACAATAGGATCATCAATATACAAGAGATAGAGTAAAAGCAGGTTACAAATAAACAGTTTACAAAAGCAGGTTATAAACACATAGAAGATTGAGATTGTGGCAGAGACTACTTCCTATCCCAACATCCATTCCCCCCTTCCTCCTTAACTGTGGTAAGTTATAGTCGTATTTACCAAAGGTTTCTGTTTCTCCTCCTCTTGATAAATCATAGAATTACACTTCCCTGCCCCTTGTAGTTATATGTGGTCCTGTGACTTGCTTTGGCCAATAAAATGTGAACTTTAAGAACCAGAGTGAGATTTACGTTCTTTTTTTCTCTCTTTCTCTTTCTGCTGTGATGAATGACCATGTTTCTGATAGTGGTTCTGGGTTTCAGAGTGAAGACACCACGGATCAGAGCCCTAACAATCGAGGATGGTCATGTAATGTGAGAGGAAAATAAGCCTTTGTTGGGTTAAGCCTCTGAGATTTTGAGATTGTTTGTTACTGCAGCATAATCTAGTTTATTCTGATAGATGGCACTCTGGTTTTATTTAGAGTGGCAATGCACTCAGATGAGATAATGTTTCCCAGACTCCTTTGCAGCTAAGTATTGTCATATAACTAAGTGCTTACTGTAAGACATAAGTGGAAGTGTTGTTTATAACTTCTGGGGAGACTGCATAAAGAAAAGTGACATAACTGGAGAGGACCCTTTTTGCCCTCTGCCCTTTCTCCTTTCCGTCATCTGGAATTCAGGCAATGACCGCTGGCATTCAGTGAACTATTCTGGACCATGAAGCAATACAATTTCTCATAAAACTAAACACGCAATGACCATATGACCTGGCAATTACACTCATGGGCATTTATCCCAGAGAAATGAAAACTTACATTTACATAAACAGCTGTCCATGAATGTTCATAACTGTTTTATTCATAATAGCCCCAAACTGCAAACAATCTATAGAGTTTCTTCAACAGGTGAATGGTTAAACAAACTGTGGTACACCCATACCATGGAATACTACTCAGCAATAAAAATGGAACAAAATCCTGATACATGATACACGCAACAATCCAGGTGAATCTCCAGAGAATTATGCTGAGTAATAAATCCCAAAATGTTACAAACTTTATAGATTACATTTATATGACATTCTTGAAATGACAAAATTATATACACAGAAAACAGATTAGTGGTTACAAGTTGTGTTGATTAAAAGGGCATCTTGTATTGGTGAAAACATTCTGTTGCTTGGCTGTTATCACCATCAGTATCCTAGTGTGACATTGTACTATAGTTTTGCAAGATGTTACCATTGGGGAGAACTGGGTAGAGGGTACATAGGATCTCTCTGTATTATTTCTTACAACTGCATGCAAATCTACAATTATCTCAAAAAAATTTTTTAATAAGCCCCCCCTTGAAAGAGAAGTTAAAAGAGGGAAAAAATTACAAAAATCTGAGATTTACCCTAGATCAATTGAAAAAAAGGTCCCTAGGGCTTGGACCTGGGGACATAGACGTATTTTTAAAAGTGCTCCAGATAAATCTAACGTTCAGCTAGACTTGAACTCTAAAGAGAGCTGCTAAGAAATGGTACCATATGTTGTCCCAGGGCTTATTCTAAGGCCACAGAAATAGCTTTATCCCCAACCCTAAACCAAGCTATATATGCAGAATACCGTGGGAGAGAGAGGAGAATGAAAGTAGGAGTTAGTTACCAGGATTGCAATGTTCATCATCTGGGGTTATTCCCCCCACATCACCAAAAGGTGGGGACTGTTCGTGCTTCCTATTCAACCTCTGCCAAGCTAAAGGGGTAGGTGGGGCTCTACTATTGTGTGTAGACATCAGAATCCTGTAGGAAGACCCCCGTTGGATGTCTGCTTAGGCAGAAGACATGTTGATTTACCCATCCTCTGCCCAAGCAGGGCAAAAGAGGATGGGACAGGGATGGCAGGGCAAAGACAGAGGATGCAATGGAGAAGCTTGCACTGCCACTGTTTGGCCTGAGTTTCCCATGCGCCAAGGACTATCACACAAGCATCATTAGGCTGGAGTCGTCAGGCTATTGCTCCACTCAAAAGAGAGGGCCCTTGGTTGAGGGAATCCTAACAGTAAGGGGGTGGTGAAATGCTGGTGGTGAGAGCTGAGGAAGTCTAGGAGGGTCAGATGAGAGTGGATCGTCACAGCAGGGCAGTGGGGAAGCACTTAGAGCCTCTGAAGAGCTCACAAACGTGTCCTATAAGGAAGCTGAAGGATTTTGAGGTCAGTTCAGCATTAGCCAGAAGAGGAGTGAAAGCCGGCAGACAGAGGACCACAAGAGCAGCTAGTTATATAAGAGGCCCTCACCCCTTGTCAATGCCTTCTTCCTGTCTTGGCACAACACAACAGCTGTTGTAACGGTTCTCAATCCTGGTTGTTCATTAGCATCACTGGGGAGCTTTTAAAAGTATTGCTACCCAGACCACACCCCCAGCCTCCTCACCTCAGGTCTGTCTGACTTTAAACCCAAAGACTTGGTGCAGGACATCTTTCTTATGGAGCTCCTCTCCAGATTCACTCCTTAAAGGGGGACCAGAACTCAAGGCCTGCCTTCAAGACCAAGCCACTAGCCATTAGCTCCTGTGGCTTCTTGCACTGAGTGTAAACACACGATAGCACAGACAGAGGCAAGCTGGAGAGATTACACAGTAAATTTAGGAGAGTGCAAGGAAAATATGACAAATGAAAGTCACAAGGTGGGAAGACGGGAGGATCGCCTGGAGGCTTGCAGGTCTTATTTTGCATGTGCACAAGGAATGAGTTATTAGTGATATTGACAATAGGGCTTTCGCAGAGATGGAAGATGCCTTTTACTAAAGGAGAAAGCAAACATTACTTAGAACAAATCTCATATCATACCTTAATGTTTACAAAGGAGACAGAGGGAGAGAGGCCAGGAAAGAACAGATTTCCCAGGGGAGGAAATGGGAATGAGAACAAGTAATCTGGGTCAAGCCAGAGCATGTTTGAACAAAAAGAATACCTGACCAGAGGAAACCCTAAGTATAAGGCAAGATTTTTAGACAGCAGAAACCCCTACTGGATTGGTTTTAGATTGTTTTAAAGTGGTGAATATAGTCAAATGCCTGGGCTAGAAGTTCTATGAACGAATACTATTTTCTACAGGTTTTGGTGCTTGAATACTTTTCCCAAGTTCAGAACAAATATTTAACAATTAAGAGTGAAATTAAAAGTTAATTAAGCTTTAACTTCCACCAATAGGGGAATGGTTAAGTAAACCACATCACATACCATGAGATGGAATAGTATGCAGCCTTTAAAAATGATGCAGATGACAAAATGAAATGGCCCAGGATAATACTGACCGATCAGGTTAAAAAAAGCAAGATATACAGTATGTGTGCTTACAAGTATGTAAAAATTAGGTATTTTCTTTTATACTTTCTTTGCTGTTCATTTATAAATTTTCTTCAATGAGTATATATTATTTTAATAACAGAATCAAAAGATAAATCTTACAACATTGTAGCCCTCTTTCATGTTTTGTATCCATTTTTTTTCTCCCATGTGCTCACAGAAGGAGTTTTTGACTCCTCTACTAGGTTCCTAGCCACCCATCTCTTCCCTAGGCTATAAACACTGCTGTTCGTTCCTCAAGCTTCCTTTTCCCAGTGCGGGCTCTGCCAATCTTTTGATTTCTCCTTTCTGATCAGTGGCTTTTTTTCTGAAGACCTCATATCAACTTCAGGAATGTCTCCTAGGATGTCCTGACTACTGGGGGGGCATGCTCCAATATTCAGCCCATACTGTCTTCTATGGAGTTTGTATCCATTTTCTATTGCTGAATAACAAATCAGCACCAACTTGGTGGCTTAGAACAACATCCGTTTATTGTCTCTCAGTTTCTGTGGGTCAAGAGTCCGGTATGGGTTAATAGGATCCTCTGCTTAAGGTCTCTCATGGCTGAAATCAAGGTGTTGGCTGGGGCTGGGATCTCATCTGAGGCTCATGGTTCTCTTCCAAGCTCAATGGTTTTTTGTTAGAGGTCAGTCTTTTTGTGATTTTTGGGACTGACATCCCCATTTTCTTCTGTTTATTGGCTGGGAGTTGCTCTCAGGTTCTAGAGGCTGTCCTCAGGCCCTAACTATATGGCCCTCTCACAACATGTCAGCTTACTTCTTCAAGGCCAGTGAAGAGAAGCTGCTGTTGCTTTGAGTCTCTTTTAGGGGCTCACCTGATTAGGTCAGACCCACCCAAGGTAACCTCCTTTTGATTAACTCAAAGGCAACTCTATTTAGGGATGCAAATACATTCAATACTTATTGAAGGGATCTATAAAATCCCTTTGCCTTTACCACATAATTTAACCTAATTAAGCGAGTGCTATCCCATCATAATCACAGGTCCTGCCCACACTCAAGTGGAGGAGACTATATAGAGTGTGTACACCAGGGGATAGAAATCTTGGGGGCCATGTTAGAATTTTTCCTACCACAAGATTACCGAGGTAAATTAAGGGCACTGCAAATATTGGATTAGAATTTGTTTAACATATATTTTAACTGAAATTCATAATAAAAAAACACACATTCTCAAGTATATTACATACCATTTTTGTGTAGCTTTCAGCATAAAACATCTCTTGCCGTTTCTGTTTACTGGAAGCATTTCCCAAGAATGCAAGGTAACCTACTTTAAAAAAAAGTACTATTTGCAATGGTTATCCCTGGTAATCTGGATTTTCTTGATACTATGAAACCAGTGAATGAATAAAATAATCAACCAACCAATGAAACACCGCCTGGAAATAAATGGGATGCTGAGGAGAATAGAAGAATACTTATCATTTTTTTTTAATGGAGGGGAATTACATTTCAGATTTCCTTTGAAACAAAAACCTCCTGCTTCTAACAAGTTTGAAACTCTTTTCAGAAAAATCCACCGAGGTAGGGGAGGGGCGTGTGATGTGTATTGAGGCAGCAGGTGTGGGGCAGTGGAAAGATGTGCCTGAGATTTCCTGGCTCTGTCTGGGGTTAAGCTGTTCTCTTAACATATTGTGCCATAAGAAGCTGCTTCTGGGAAAGAATTTTAAAATCTAGCCCACTCTCTTACCTCATAGCCAAGCAGCACTCCAGTATTTCCAGTCCAGCTGGGATGATAACAATAATGGCTGGCACTTTGGTAGTATTTACTGTGTATTAGCTATTGTTCAAAGCTCTCTTTATATAGTAACTCATTTAGTCCTTCCAATAACTCTGTGAAGTGTGTGTACTGTTACCATTGTTATTGCAGGGTAAACCCATAGCTGGTTTTTAGCTCCATCTTTTCCACGTGGCTGCTCTATCCTACTTTATTTTCAGTACTGTAACTCCTGCCTCTCATTCTCCCTTTTCTTTTTTTGCATCAGCCATTTTGTGCAGTCACTGATCTTGTGGTTAACTCCCTCACCTGGAAGCTTTTAATACTTTGCAACATACATTTCCATGGTCTCCGCTAGCAGTCAACCTTTTCCATGCTCACCCTAATTAGGGATAAGAGCCGCATTCTCTTATGTGTCTTGGAATGGCCTTGCGGACAACGCAGCCTCCAGAACACTCCCACAATTCACAAAGGAAGAGATGTTAGAGTGTTTTTGGTTGCAAGTGGCTAAAACTGAAGTCAAATGATCTAAAGCATAAAATGAAATATTAACTCATAGATTTTAAGGATCCTAGAGGCTCAGAGAAGTGAGCTCACAGAAGAAGCTCAAGAAGATATAGGAGCTCACAGAAGAACTTTAGGCCCCAGAGCCTCAGGGACAAGAACTGTGTACTAATCTCTCGACTCTTGCCTCTGCTTGGCCTCATTTTGCAGCTAGGATGTCTCCACATGGCCAGCACTAACTCCAGGGCTGTATCACCCCACATTATCCAACCGCTGCATGAAGAGGGCTTCCTTCATCCAGCAACTGAGTGTCATTCTCGGGGAGGGATAATGATTGGCTTAGTTTGGGGGGCCAACGACACCTGTGATGGGCCCAGCCCATGAGAGCTTCCCCCTCTCCTTCAGAGGTAGTGGTGAAACTGTGCCTCTAGTTTCTCTGGGAGAATAGGAGCTCCTCAAAGGAAAGAGGGCTGTGTTTCAAAGAGGGTGGGGAATCATGCTATGTGACAAAAACCCCAGCTACTACCGCCCAACGTAGTAGCGAGATCCTCAAACATAACTTTGCCTCCAATAAACCGTCTAATTAATTGTCTCCCTAACATTCAGTTTTCATTTGTGTGACATGATTTAAGGCTAAGGTGTGTGCTGAATGTAAACTGTAGAACACAATTCAGCAAGAAAATCATGCTGCCCAAGCCACATAGGGCTTTATGACTATGCAAACCCATAAATTAAAACTTCCTGTCGTAGGTATTTTCTGTATAGGTACAGGAAGATCTCACCCTCGGGTGAGGGTGAGATCTCCCCACCCTCTCGGGAGGGAGAAAGTTGAAGGAGCCAGAGGAGGGCCATGTCGAGCCCCAAGTTAGCGCTGGATATATTACTGTTTAGGATGGCAACATATGCAGCTGACACAGAGCACCAGTGCCTTGAGAATACACCAGAGCTCCATGGGAGATGTCAGAAAGCCACTTGAGTAGGAAACTGAAGGCGTCTCAAGTGACGAGGGTACTTTGCACCTTGATCAGGAATCAGTCAAAAGAGCCAGTAAATTCCATGCTCCGTTACTGGGTTTTGCTACAAGTAACAATCAAGGATCTGCAGGTAATTTAAGAAAGGGAACGGGGTGGGGATGGGGGAGGGGAAGAAGCAGATCCGAAATACTTCACTAATCTGAATTTGTGGCGAGAGTTCTGGGATTTTCTCATAGAACCACACCTTGAAAGCCTCCATCTGGGTAAAACCAAGAGGAAATATTTGCTGACTGCTTATACCCTAAGCGTGGGATGATCTAGAGCTTCTGAAACCTTCTTTTCAAGGAAGCCCCTGTCATAAGAAAGACAGTAGGATGTTTGCAGTTTTCTTCCTTGTTTTCCAGTAAATTCTGGCTGATGATAGTTCAGAACCATGCTTTGAGATGTTTAGGTTTTTTTATGCAGACAGTGCAATGCTTGGACACGTCACGAACTTAGCAAGGAAAATGAATATACCTTCTAAAAAATTCAGTACCCCAAATTTGGAACCCAGAAAATTGGAATCTATGAAGAATGCAGATCTAAATCTTTAACGTGGTACCTCTAGGGGGTTGGGGTGGGAGTGGGGCGGGGGATGTAATTCCAATACCAGCCTGGAGGAATCATTTTGATTACGATGTAAGAAATGTAAGAAATTATTGTAATATTGTAATGTTGTTGTAATACAATAAGCAGTTCTGGTCCTTGTCACTAGCCGACCAGTGAGGACACAGATGGGGTAGAACAGAAATTAATTAGAATATTATAGGGGCTTTACAATCTGAAGTATTCAGAAACTTAGCAAAACTAGGTCTGTGTTCTTAAAAAAAAGAGAGAGATTATAGAGAGACCTTATTAAAGCACGGAAGGCTCAGCTATTTAAGATGGTGACATACATAGAGGCAGGAATGTGCAAAGAGAAGCTGAAAGGCAGCCAGGCCCTGAAGGAATTTCAGTGGAATTTCTTCACCGGAGGAGTAGTTAATAAATAGAGCAGATTTCTAAGGGCAGAAACTAGAGCAGCTACTACAAATAGTTTTTTTTTTTTTTTTAAAGAAAGGAGTGATAGGAAGTTAGAGAGGAAAATGTTGAAACAAAGAAAAACAAGCTTCTTAGCTAGCAATCCCGGCCACCTCCCATGCAAGAACGTCTGTTCCCAGACATTAGAATGTTGTTTCATTTCACAATCATAAAACACACTGTGGAGCTGGCCTTGGGTATTAGTTTTAGATTAATACTAGATATCATTAAGAACTGCATGTAATGTAATCCTTTTCAAAAGTCTGAAAGACCATTTGCTTTGTCTTGTTGCCGACATTTCCGCTCTTTTCCATTGCACAGAAGGGCAGAAACAAGGACTAGAAAATCCTTTTGTGCTCTGCGAGGATCCCTCCTCCCACCTTTGATGTGGGGCTCTTCCTCATAGACTGATCCGCAAAGCCTTTTCTGTGGCAGTTTTAATATACTGAGTGCTTACCCATCCGAGCTCTGAGCTTTTATTTCTATTCCCCTCGACCAGGTAGGCTGGGATGGCTACTAGCTCATTGTGCACAAGGGTTTTATTCTTTGGGTTGTCAAATGATGACAAAAAGGACACGGATGTATGTCTTTTGTAGCTTTGTATTTGTGTATCTTTGCATGTCTTTTGACCAGCATATCTACAACTTTATCAATATGCAGATTTCCTCCCACATCACCACTCAAAAAAATTTTTACCAAGATTCAACTTGGCGAAAACTAACTTTAAAATTTGCCAATTGATTCATGGGAATGAAACTATTATCTGCTACTCCTGTTACCAGTTCTCTATTCCCGTCTCTCTCACCATCCACGAAAAGTGAAAGATTTACTGAAAACCTTGAGATCTCGTGGCAGAAGGATTCTGTCAGGGCACCAGCTGAAGCAGCTCCTGTGGCTGGCGAAGCTGACAGGTGTGTGTAATGTCTGGCGTTGCCACACTGCATCATTGGGCCTCATGAGCACCTGGGATGTTTGTTGAGATGCAGATTCCTAGGCTCCACACCAGATCTCCTGAAACAGAATTCCTAGGTTGGGGGCCTCTGGATCTGCATTTTATTCAGTCACACAGGTGATTCTGAGACACGTGAGACTAGAGGACTGAGATGAGTAATTTGAAGGGGAAGATATGACAGGGGCTAAGAAGGGAAACTTTCAGATATTTGCTTTCATTTCAGCCAGAACCTTGCTGGGAAGAGCAATGGCACGGATCACAGTGGGTCGCAAACAGCAGAATTCTGGGAGTGTTAGGCAAACAGGGCACATAGAATTGCAAAAGTCTGTGCAGGAGTGAACTGGGGCCAAGTGGCAGGCAAGCATTCAGGGAGTGTATTAGAAAGTACAAAATGAGCGATGAACAGAACACTCTGATATTCTGTGTTATTAGAGATCGTTGGTTGCAAATCTGGCAGACTCAAGCACAAAGCAATTCACTGAAAGGCTAGGAAGGCACCTGCAGATTGAAGGAAAGGCTGAAGAGTGAGCCAGACCCAGAGGAGTTGAAGGTACCACAGGTAATCTCTCTAGCAGTTCCTTTGGCTACGGCACCTTGACCAACAATCCCCCAGTCTGTATCCAATGGGAGGGAGGGATTCCTACAAAGGAACACACGGTGCCCTCACTGAAAGCAAGGATATGAAGTGGAGTGGTTGTGGGCAGTTAAAACAAACGACTCCCTCAACCAGACAGCAAGCAAACCAAGGAAAGTCGATCTTACTATGCGAACAGCCTGCAATCAGGGGCCTTCCCGTAAGCAGGATGAAGTGGGTGGTCAAAGGGCCAGAGAAGAATCAGGAATTTCATAGAAACAGGGGCAGAGAGAGACAGAGTTAGATGGAGGGCAGGTACTCAGCAGCTGAGGGGAGACCTGCCATAATGTTATTCTGCTTATCGGAAGGTCTAGAAGGCTGGCCCCTGTTCCCCTGCCACTATACTCTTCCCAGTCCGTAATTGTCCCTACTTTGTCAGCTCTGTCTGGACAGGGGTACCCTCTGCTCTGCAACCTTCACCTCCGCTTGGTTGCCCTCTGAGATACTGTTCAATCTCTTCCTTGCCTCCTCTGCCACTGGAATTTCCTCCCTCATGTTTCCATGGGAACTGTTAAATTGCCAGGGGCTTCCACTCTCTTGCCTATTTCCCTCTAGGTCAACCTTGCTAGACTTGGACCCCGTGGTTTAGGACAGCTATGCCAGCACCATGGTTGGTTAAATAGGCCTTTGTGGGTTGGCTTGGGAACCATACCACTATTTACAATATTTTTTTCTAGGGGAAATTCTTTGAGTTCCAAACACCCCATTGACCGGTGACCTTTTAGAACACAACAGTCCTATCTAGGCTCTGCAGTGGAGTGAGATCACTAGGAGTTGTCAGAGCCAAGCTGGGAACAGCAAACCAAGGCCCGGGCAGGCTGAGGTCAGAAGCCAGGAGCAGGGAGGCATCTGTGAAGGGACAGCAGATTCAGGGCAGGCTGGGGTTAGATAGTGAGTTCAGAGCAGAGAGATGCCAAAATCAAGTGGAGAACTGAATGTCTAAGTATGTGGATGAATCTAAGATAAGTCTTACTGGGTCAGAGGCCCGGCAGGGAGAGGTTGGATGAAGTGACAGGCAGACAGAGAAACCAGAGTGAGTAAAATGTGGTCAGACTGTCATGGGGCTAGAGATGTACTGTGGCAATGCCTTTATTATCTCATCCCCCTTTTGGGTCTGACAGCTTAGATCTGGGAAGCTTGGCTGCCTCTTAATTATATCTGTTCTCCCACTGAATGAAACACAATCCCTAGGGATCTGGGGGCAGAGAGGGCTTACCAAGAGCAATGGTCTTGGATTGTCGGTACATCCCTGTTGGTACAATTTCCTCCACCCAGATCCCTCGGGCTCATTGCCCAGATTCCCTGTTGCTGCTTCTTTCTCTCTCAGTTCCTCTTTCTCTCTTCCCTTTCACAAAGGATTTCCTCATGCCCATAGCACCCATCTTCCAGCCTCTGTGCATCTGTAACCGTACTCTTTGCCTGCTCCACTGCAATGAGCTGAACTGCAAGGTTGTGCTTTGACTTCAGACCAACTCCTCTACTTCTGCAATGGATCTCATCACCTCCTGCCTAATTGCAAGTGTATTCTCTCTCTGTTGCATTACCACCCATTGGAACATTAATTAAAACGCAAATGTATGTAATACCTTCCACTTAGAAACTAGCCCTGCCTTGACCCCACATTCCTCTCCAGCTCCTGTCCCATTTCTCTGCCCTTTTTATAGAAAACTTCATGAAAGAATTGGTCTTCTCAATGTCCTCTAATTCTCCTCTCATTTTCTCTCTCCCCTTTTTCAGTTACAGCTTCATTGAAATATAATTTACATACCATACAATTCACTCCTTTAAAGCATTCAATGATTTTTAGTATATTCACCAAGCTGTCAACCGTCACCACAATCAATTTTAGAACATTCTCGTCATTTGAAAAAGAAATCCTATACATACCATTAGCAGTTATTCCTCATTTTCCCCAAGTCACCCCCAGGCCCTAGGGAACCACGAATCTACTTTCTGTCTCTACTAGCTTTGCCTACTGTAGACATTTCATACATATAGAATCATACAATACGTGGTCTTTTGTGACCGACTTCTTTCACGTAGCATATTTTTAAGGTTCGTCTATATTGAAGCATATTCATTTCTTCTTATGGCCAAATAATATTCCATTGTATGGATATACTATATTTCATTTATCTGTTCACCAGTTGATGAATATATGGGTTGTTTCTGCTTTTTGGCTATTTTGAATAATGCTACTATGAACACTCATATATAAGTTTTCTGTGGGTATAAGTTTTCATTTCTTAAGTTTTTATGTGGATAAATGATTTATGTGGCTAGCAATGGAATTGCTGGGTCATATGATAAATCTTTGTTTAACATTTTGGGTTACAGCCAGACTGTTTTCCTAAGTGGCTGCATCATTTTACATTCCCATCAGCAATGTATGAGGGTTCCAATTTCTCCAATTCTAGCCAACGCTTGTTTGTAATCTGTCTTTTATTATAGTCATCCTAGTGGGTAGGGAATGGTATCTCATTATGGTTTTGATTTACATTTCCCCGATGGATACTGATTTTGAGCATCCATTCATGTTCTCATTTGTCATTTGAATATCTTCTTTGGAGAAATGTCTATTCATACCCTTTGCCCAGTTTTCTTATTGAGTTGTAAGTGTTCTTTATATATTCTAGACACAAGTTCCCTCTCAGGTATATAATTTGCAATTATTTGCTTCCATACTATAGGTCGTCTTTTCACTTTCTTAATGATATCCTTTGAAGCACAAAAGTTTTTAATTTTGATGAAGTCCTATTTATCTATTTTTTCTTTTGTTGCTTGTGCTTTTCGTGTCATATCAAAGCATCTATTGCTTAATCCAATCAAATTTATTCCTATGTCTTCTTCTAAGAGTTTTATAGTTTTTGATTCATTTTGAGTTAATTTTTGTATACAGTGTGACGTAGGGGTCCAAATTTATTCTTTTTCTTTTGGTGAGGATTATTGTCCCTGAGCTAACATCCCTGCCAATCTTCCCCTACTTTGTATATGGGATGCCGCCACAGCATGGCTTGATGAGTGGTGTGTAGGTCCATGCCTGGGATCTGAACCTGCAAACCCCGGGTCTCCAAAGCAGAGCCCACAAACTTAACCTCTACGCCACTGGGCCAGACCCCAACTTCATTCTTTTGCGTAAAGAATCTATCCAGTTGTTCCAGTGCCATTTGTTGAAAAGACTATAGAATTGTCTTTGCACCCTACTTGAAAATCAATTGACCACAGACGTATGGGTTTAATTTCTGAAGTCTCAATTCTATTCCATGAATCTATCTACCTATCCTTATGCAAGTACCATACTGTCTTGTTTTAAGTTTTGAAATTGAAATGTGAAAGTCCTCCAACTTTGCATTTTTTTTTGAAGACTGTTTTGGCTATTCTAGGTCTCTTGAATTTCCATATGAATTTTAGTATCAGCTTATCAATTTCTGCAAAGACGTCAGCTGAGATTTTGATAGGGATTGCATTGAATCTATCAACAAATTTGGAGAAATATTGCCATTATCACAACATTGTCTTCCAATTCATGAACGTGAGATGTCTTTCCAATTTTTTAGGTCTTTGATATCTTTCAAAAATGTTTTGTAGTTTTCATAACATGAGTTTTACACTTCTTTTGTTATATTTACTCCTAAATATTTATTCTTTTTGATGTTATTTTTTTTTTAATTTTTTGTTTATTGCAGTAACATTGGTTTATAACATTGTAAAAATTTCAGGTGTACATCATTATACTTCTATTTCTGCATAGATTACATCATGTTCACCACCAAACTACTAATTACAACCCATCACCACACACATGTACCGAATTATCCCTTTCACCCTCCTCCTTCCCCCCTTCTCCTCTGGTAACCACCAATCCAATCTTTGTCCCTATGTGTTTGTTTATTGTTGTTATTATCTACTACTTAATGAAGGAAATCATGTGGTATTTGACCTTCTCCCTCTGACTTATTTCACTTTGCATTATACCCTCCATGTCCATCCATGTTGTCACAAATGGCTGGATTTCATCGTTTCTTATGGCTGAGTAGTATTCCATTGTGTATATATACCACATCTTCTTTATCCATTTGTCCCTTGATGGGCACTTAGGTTGCTTCCAAGTCTTGGCTATTGTGAATAACGCTGCAATGAACACAGGGGTGCATGTACCTTTACAAATTGGTGTTTTCAAGTTCTTTGGGTAAATACCCAACAGTGGAATAGCTGGATCATATGGTAGTTCTATCCTTGATTTTTTGAGGAATCTCCATACTGTTTTCCATAGTGGCTGCACCAGTTTGCACTCCCACCAGCAATGTATGAGAGTTCCCTTCTCTCCACATCCTCTCCAACACATGTTGTTTCCTGTCTTGTTAATTATAGCCATTCTGATGGGCGTGAGGTGATATCTCATTGTAGTTTTGATTTGCATTTCCCTGATAGTTAATGATTTTGTACATCTTTTCATGTGTCTGTTGGCCATCTGTATATCTTCTTTGGAGAAATGTCTGTTCAGGTTGCCCATTTTTTAATTGGGTTGGTAGTTTTTTTGTTGTTGAGATGCATGAGTTCTTTATATATTTTGGAGATTAAGCCCTTATCAGATGTATGGTTTGCAAATATCTTCTCCCAATTGTTAGGTTGTCTTTTCGTTTTGTTGATGGTTTCCTTTGCTGTGCAGAAGCTTTTTAGTTTGATGTAGTCCCATTTGTTTATTTTTTCTATTGTTTCTCTTGCCCGGTCAGACATGGTGTTTGAAAAGATATTGCTAAGACGGATGTCGAAGAGCGTACTGCCTATGTTTTCTTCTAGAAGTTTCACAGTTTCAGGTCTTACATTCAAGTCTTTAATCCATTTGGAGTTAATTTTTGTGTATGGTGTAAGGTAAGGGTCTACTTTCATTTTTTTGCATGTGGCTATCCAGTTTTCCCAACACCATTTGTTGAAGAGACTTTCTTTTCCCCATTGTATGTTCTTGGCTCCTTTGTCAAAGATTAGCTGTCCATAGATGTGTGATGTTTTTATAAATGGAATTGTTTTATTAATTTCATTTTTGTATTTTTCATTGCCAGTGTATAGAAATACAATTGAATTTCACATATTGATTTGAATCCTGAAACCTTGCCAAACTTGTTTATTAGCTATAATAGTTTTTTAACAGATTTCTTAGGATTTTCTACATGCATACAAGATCCTTAAGATCCATATACAAGATCATGCTATTTACAGATAGAGATAGTTTTACTTCTTCTTTTCCAATCAGGGTGATTTTATTTAATTTTCTTTCCTAATTTCCCTGGTTACAACCTTTGCTATGGCGTTGAATAGAAGTGGTGAGATCAGACATCCTTGTCTTGTTCCTGATCTTTGGGGAAAAGCTTTTAGTATTTCACCTTCATGTATTATATTAGCTGTGGGTTTTTAAAATAGATGTCTTTTATCAGGTTGAGGAATTTCCCTTCTATTCCTAGTTTGTTGAACATTTTTAACATGAATCAGTGTTGAATTTTGCCAAATGCTTTTTTTGCATCTATTGAGATGATCATGTGGTTTTTGTTTTTTATTCTATTGATATGGTGTATTACATTAATTGATTACCAAATGTTAAACTAAACTTACATTGCTGTGATCAATCCCACTTGGTCGTGGTGTACAGTCCTTTTCATATGTTGCTGGATTCAGTGTGCTAGAATGTTTTTTGAGGATTTTTGTGGCTATATTTATAAGAGATATTGGTCCGTACTTTTCTTGTGATGTCTTTGTCTGATTTTGGAATCAGGCCTCGTAGAATGAGTTAGGAAGTGTGTATTCTTCTTTGATTTCTCGGCAAAGCTTGTGAAAGATTGGTATTAATTCTTTTTTTTTGTTGTTGAGGAAGATTCGCCCTGAGCTAACATGTTATGCCAATCTTCCTCTCTTTTGTACGTGAGCCGCCATCACAGCATGGCCACTGATGGACGAGTGGTGTAGGTCTGTGCTTGGGAACCACACCCAGGCTACCGAAGTGGAGCACACTGAACTTAACCACTAGGCTACCGGGGCTGGCCCAAAATTGTTGTTAATTCTTTTTTTTTTTTTTGTGAGGAAGATCGGCCCTGAGCTAACATCTGCCAATCCTCCTCTTTTTTTGCTGAGGAAGACTGGCCCTGGGCTAACATCCATACCCATCTTCCTCTACTTTATATGGGAAGCCTCCACAGAATGGCTTGACAAGCGGTGCGTCGGTGCGTGCCAGGAATCCGAACCGGTGAACCCTGGGCCGCCACGGTGGAGCGCGCACACTTAACTGCTTGCGCCACCGGGCCAGCCCTGTTAATTCTTTTTTGAATGTTTGGTAGAGTTCTGGGCCTGGACTTAATTCTTTGTGCTTTTTGATTATTAAATCAATTTCTTTACTTGTTAGAGGTCTATTCAGATTTTCTAATTCTTCTTGAGTCAGTTTTAGTAGTTTATGTCTCTCTAGGAATTTGCCCATTTCATCTAAATTATCTAACTTATTGGCACATGATAGTTCATAGTAGCCCTGATAGTTCTTTGTATTTCTGTAAGGTTGATAGCAATGTTCAGCCTTTTGTTTCTGATTTTAGTAACTTGAATCTTCTCTCTTTTTACTGGGTCAGTCTAGATAGTCTGCCAATTTATTCTTTTTAAAGAACAAACTTTTGGTATCATTGATTATTTCTATTGTTTTTCTATTCTGTAGTTCACTAGTCTCTGCTCTAATTGCTATTATTTCTTTCCTTTTGCTTACTTAAGGTTTAGTTTGCTCTTTCTCTCCAGTGTTTTAAAGTAGAAAGTTAAGTTATTGCTTTGAGATCTGTCTTCTTTTATAATATAGGCACTTACAGGGATAAATTTCCCTCTAACCACTGTGTTATCTGCATCCCATAAATTTTGGTATGTAGTGTCTTCATTTTCAATCATCTCAAAGTATTTTCTATATCTGATTTCCTACAGAATTTCCTTTGTGACTTTTTCTTTGACCTATTGGTTATTTAGGAGTGTACTGCTTAACTTCCATATATTTGTTAATTTTCCAAATTTCTTTGTTATTGATTTCTAATTTCACTCCATAGTGGTCTGAGAATATACTTTGTATGATTTTAATCATTTTAAATATGTTGATGCTGTTTTATAGCTTACCACATGGTCCATCCTGGAGAAGTTTCATGTGCACTTGAGAAGAATGTGTATACTGCTGTCAGATGTAGTGTTCTATGGATGTCTATTAAGTTTAGTTGGTTTATGGTGTCATTCAAACCTTCTATTTCCTTGTCGATCTTCTGTCCAGTTGTTCTATCCGTTACTTAAGGTAGGGTCTTGAAGTCTTCAGCTATTATTGTTACATTCTCTATTTCTTCCTTCAATTCTTGCCTTACTTATTTTGGGGGCTCTGTTTGGTGTGTATATGTTTATAATTGTGTATTTTCCTGATGACTTGACCCTTTCTAAGAAATAAAATGTTCCTCTTTATATCTAGGACTGATTTTTTTTGTCTATTTTTTTCCGATATTAATATTGCCAGGTTTCTAAAGTTTGCTGTTTGCATGGTATATCTTTTTCTATCCTTTTACTTTCAACCAATTTGTATCTTTGAATCTAATGTGTGTCTCCTGTAGACAGTATATAGTTGGACCTTTTTGTTTTTTTCATCCAGCCTGACAATCTCTGCCTTTTGATTGGACTGTTTAATCCATCCACATTTAATATTATTATTGTTATAATTAGATTTACTTCTGCCATATTAATTTTTATTTTCTATATGTCTCATATCTTTTTTTGTTCTGTTCCTCATTTACCACTTTCTTTTGCGTTAAGTGAATATTTTCTAGTGTAAAATTTTAATTCCTTTAATTATTTCTCCAAAACATATTTTTTAGTTATTTTATTAGTGGTTGCTCTGGGCTTACCATATACATTTTAACATTCCCATTCTCTCTTTAATCTATTCTAATTGGACTTGCATGCCCATTCCACCACTGAGGGTGCTCATCAAAAAACAGATTTTTAAACCCAATAATAAATTTTCATCTTAACCAGCATTTGATCCAGTAAATCTCTCTTTCTACTTTGAATCTTTCATGTGGTTTCTAAGACACCACTCCTTCATGCTTTCCTCCTGCATCACTAGTTACTCCTTTTCAGTCTCCTTTGATAAGTCCTTTGCATTCTCCAGACATCAAAAAATTGCAATGGCCTAGTGCTTGCAGCTGATGCTCTTCTCTTCTCTATCTTCACTCATGAGCTAATTCAGCTCACTCAAGTCTATGACTTTTAGTTCCCTCTATATACTAAGACTTCCAGGTTTACATCCTTAAGACCAACCTCTCCCTGAACTTGAAGCTCCATATCCAATTGACTTCTTAACATCACCACTTGATGTTTAATAGACATCTAAATTTTAACATGTTTAAAACCAAACTGCCAAGCTTATACCCCCAGTTTCCCCATTCCAGTAAGTTTGACTTTATTTTTTCTGGATGCTCAGGCCAAAAACCTTGGAGTCACACTTAACTCATTTCTTTGTCTCACACACCACATCCATTGTATTAATAAATCTTGTTAGCTCCCTACTTGCAAATTTATCTGAGATTTAAATACCTCTTCACTTTCTGAATTGCTACTGCTCTAATAAAAGCCCACATGTTCCCTAATCTGGGCTCCTGCAATTATCTCTTTCCACCATTTCCCTCTACAGTATATTCACAGAGCAGCCAGGGTGATGTTTTTAAAAAGTCAGATCATGTACGTTTCTGTATTAAACACTCCAGTGCCTCCACATCTCATTCAGATTAAAACTTATTGCCCTTACTATTGCCTACTAGACCTTATATTATCTATGTATTAGTTTTATATTGCTGCATAACAAATTATCTCAAAACTTAATGGTTTCAAACAAAAAAGAAAAATTTATTATCTCTCAATGTTTCTGTGGGTCAGGAAATAGAGATCATCTTAGCTGGGTGGTTCTGGCTTGGAGCCTTTCTTGAGGTTGAAGTTAAAATTTTGGAAAATGTTGGCGGGGCTACAGTCATCTCGGAGCCTGACTGAGGATGGAGGATTTGCGTCTGAGAGGGTTCACTCTCATGCCTGGCACGTCAGGCTGGTTCTTGGTGGGACGCCTCCATTCCTCCCCATGTGTGCTTTTCTTTAGGCTGCTTGAGTGTCTTCACAACATGGTATGCGGTTTTCTCCAGAATCAGTGACAAGAGAGAAGGCAGGGCAAGCTGTCCATTTTGTGAACTATCCTCAGAAGTCACATAACATCCCTTCTGTCACGTTCTATTCATTAGAACCAAGTCCCTAAATCTGGCCCACATTTAAGGGGGGAGGGGAAGAATTAGGCTCCTCTTTTTGAAGGGAGGGGTATTATAGAATTTATAGACAAATTTAAAACCACCGTAATTTGCTCCTCAGATACTTCTCTGATCTCATTTTCTTCACTCTCCCCCTTACATGCTCAACCACAGCCATGTTTGCCTTTACTATTCCTAAAATATGACAGGAATGTTTCCACTTCAGGGCCTGCACATTTGCTATTCACTCCACCTGAAAGTTTTCCTCCAGACAGCCACAAGACTCATTATCCACCTCTCACATCTCTGCTCAAACGTTACGTCATCATGGAGGGCTTTTCTGACTATTATAGCTAAAATAGCATTTTCCCCTTCCACATCTCTCTCTATTTGCTTTACTTCGCCTCATTTTTTTCATAGCTTATATCACTACCTGAGTGTGTGTGTATTCATCCTTTCCCTCACACACCTGCTCTTCCTATTCTCAAATACAAACTCTCTGAGAGTGGGGATTTGGTGTCTTTTGTTTATTTCTGTAACTCCAGTGCCTTGAACATTTGCCTGGCACCTCATAGATACTTGATACATATATATATATATTTTTTGGTGAGGAAGATTAGCCCTGAGCTAACATCTGTTGCCAATCCTCCTCTTTTTGCTGCGGAAGATTGGCCCTGGGCTAACGCACGTGCCCGTCTTCCTCTGCTGTGTATGTGGGATGCTGCCATAGCACGGCTTGATAAGTGGTGCTTAGGTCTGAGCCCGAGATCCGAACCTGCAAACCCCGGGCTGCCGAAGCAGGGCATGCGAACTTAACTGCTGTGCCACCGGGCTGGCCTCTGATAACATATTTTTTTATTGAACAAACACACTGATTTACCCTGTTCGTAGTTATTTTGGTGGGCATATTTACCACACAATACAATGAACATTTGGAGGAAACACATTTTCAGGAAAGCAGTTGAGAAGGAGTGATTGTGTAGGTGGCTTTGCTAACAACTTTTTTCTTGACTTTGGGCAGTATCTCTTCTCATATATTTACATGGCATTTTAGCCAAAGTTATAGTTATAGACCTTCAAATAACTTTTCAAAAGGTTAATTCTCAAATTCCCAAAAGGCTTTTGTGATTGATATTATGTTGTAGTAGTCCAACAGCCTCTATTATATAAGCATTAGACCCATCATGCCTGAAAATCTCCTTTCTTTCCACAAGCTCCCCTTCATGAGCACTCTACAATGAATAATGCTTTGATAGACAAGATAAAATGAATTAGCTCCCAAATTTTGAATGTGTATAGATGTATGCTCACTTAGAAACATTTTCATCCCAGGTATCTCCAAGTCAATAACTTTTTTTGTTTTTGGTGAAGGAGACTGGCCCTAAGCTAACATCTATTGCCAATCTTCCTCTTTGTGCTTGAGGAAGATTAGCCCTGAGCTAACATCTGTGGCCATCTTCCTCTATTTTGTATGTGGACGCCACCACATATGGCTTGATGAGCGGTGCATAGGTCTGTGCCTATGATTTGAACCTTAGAACCTCAGGCCGCCGAAGCAGAGTAGGTGAACTTAACCACTAGTCAATAACTTTTTGCTGCTATTTTGCTTTTTCATCCGAATTATATATTTAATAAAAAATGTGAATTTGATATTCTTGATTTTTGCCTTCCTGGAAGTATTACCATTCTGCTTCTTTTAAGAAATAAAAGTTTGTGCTTGGCCTCAATGACTGCTCATTAAATGTTAATATTCTCTAACCATTTTTAAGAAGGTTTATGAGTAAGCATCACTCTACCATATTAAGCACTTGCATTTTTTATCTTTCTTAGTACTTGAGTGGTGTCTTGTATCTTAGAACATCTTCCTATATTTTGGCTCTTTTTCTACATCACATAAAATTATCTTTTTTGCTAATGAAAATTTGTGTCAATTTAAATGTTCTTTTGAAATAAACATATCTTCTTCATTTTCTGACTCTTTGCTAGTCAAAATGCGATAACCCTTTTAGTAGCGTTGTAAAGGATATTGTAATGTTAACCATGTATTATCAAATTAGAGAATGAAGTGTGTGTGTGTGTGTATATTTGTATAAATACACACACATATATATATCTCCCTGATGGTCTTAAGGACATTTACTGCTGTATTTGGTTATAAGTAATAAGGACCATAAAATAAGAAGGGTGCATTATTATAAGGATTCAGGGACAACTCATAGATCCTAAAATGTAGGAAGAGACTAGAAACAAAAAAAATAGAAATGGATTGGAAAATTAGGAAGTCCTCTTCATCTCTAGTCATTGCTTCTTTCAGGAGATTTGCCTTATTCTTTCATTTTTGCAGAATAGTTTTAGCTGCTACTCCAAATATGTGGCAGAAGATGGCTGACCCAGTGCTCCTGAGTTATAACATCTTCTCCATCCATCAGACCAGCCCAGACCAACCTGGAATTCCTCAGTCCCAATTCCATATTGTCAGGAGAGAGAATCTGACTGAGTAGGAATTTGCTCTTCAGCCAATCAGCTGTGGCCAGGTTTGCGAAGTGCAGACATGTCTGCTGGGGTCCCAGCTAGTGAACAGGGCAGGCAGATTCTAGAGAAGAGGGGAAGGCAACATCCAATAGGTGCTCTCTACTCCTGCATTTCTTTAAATGTATATGTTTTTAAAATTTGAGATATGGTTCTGTCTATTATATTGTGAAATTAATTTTAAAACTGGGCACTTGCTTTAAGCAAGCAGATTATTGTAAGGGTTAATATTGATTGGAGGCTCTCTTTCTACCCATATCCAATCAGTCATCAAATGTCACTGATTTAAAAACAAATTCTGTTTTACTATGTACTACCCTAGTGTGACTGCCCTCTAATGCTAGCTAATATTTGTTGAGTTTGAGCTCTGTGTAGGGCACAAAGCTCTCTGTTAGGCACTTAACATCACATTTAATCCTCACAATCCGCTACGAGTAGAAAACCGGGGCTCAAAAAGGTTAAGTTATCTTTTCTAAAGATACGTTCCTAATTGGTCATGGGTTGGAATTCCAACTCTTGTTACTATCTCCAATCTCTCACTCACACCTAACAAGGGATAAAGCAACAAGCTAACCGGTACCATGAGGCAAATCGAGAACATAGGGCATTATATAGGACAGCTGGCCTAGTCTCTTCAACAAATTGATGTCATTAAAAAGAAAGAACTGTGCTACATTAAATGAATCTCATATAAACAGATGCAGTACAGTATGTGGTCCTGGATTAGATATTTATTTAAACAAATCAACTGTAAAGGACATTGTTGGGTCATTGGGAAAATTTGAATATGGTCTCAGAATTAGATACAAACAAAATTCACTGAAGTATTGGTTGACTGAAAAAGCAGATTTGAGAACTAGGTGACAGTATGATCTCATTTTGATAAAAATAATGTGTATATAGAATGGGATCTGGAAGTATTTGCTCCAAGGTGTTATAGAGGTGATTTCTAAGTAGTATGAATATGATATTTCAATTTTTTCATGTGTGCTTCTCTGTATTTTAAATTTTTCACATCAGATGTGTACTGCTTATGTATTAATAAAATGTTAGTTTTAGAAAAATAGAGTGCAAGCACTGGATTTAGAATGCCTTGGTTCTGGTCCACGGTTTTGGTCCCGACTTAATACTGTGACTTGGGCAAGTTATTTACCTCTGTAAGGCTTGCTTTTCTCAACTCTGTATTGGCACTGATCACGGGACACTTTCACACAGTTACTATGAGGATTAGAAGGAAAACGAATGGAAAGCGCTTAACACAAAGTCTGTTATCTAGTCATGGCTTAATAAATGTTAATTATTACTACTATGTTCAAGTATTACCAGAAAATATTTGAATATAGCCTTCATCTGAGAAACTAAGCCAACTTAGTGCTTAAAATCATGGCTTTGGGTCATATTGAGGCATATTATAGAGGGAGATGTCCATGAAAGATTTCCTTAGATTAATATGCTAAGGGCCATTCTTTATGGCTTAACTGCAAACAAAATAAGAACTCTGAACCAAAGCACACTCTGTTCCTAATGATCTGTGGGATCCAGACACATGCTAATGCACCTAAAGCATCTGATGAACTTGGGAGTTTATCCAAAGCATGCTTTTCTGCAGCAGCCTTAATCATCATTCAAACATTTAAATTTCACAAAAAGGAATTTCACCATGACAAGGGCACTACTACTTAACTACTTACATTACAGAGCTACACCATCTGTCTTAAAAACCACAATTCTGTAAATTGTTTTTAATGACATATTGTAGGATTGCCCTGTATGTGAAGTTCATGATGATATTCCTCAGTGAGGCCTCTTTGGTTGAATCAAAATCAATGCATTAATGACTTGAAAAAAAAAGGCAACATCCACATTTTGCTTGATGAATCAAGGATGCAGTTTGCAGATTTCATGAGATGAAGGTTTGTTTCTATCAAACTGACATCCAGAAACTGTGTTAGTATTCCAGATTACATTAAGTCAGGTAATCTTAAGTGTCCACATGCCAGTGAAGGCTCCCAGGAGTTGAATCAAATTCAGAGGAATCATTGGCTTCACATCTTACTCTTCACATCCCTCCTCCCCTTAAGACATTTTGGTAAATATCAAGAAAATACAATACAAGAATATGTAGAAATAGATGTAAAGAGGGCCCACTAAATGTTAAAAAAATGGTGATGAAGAAAATTGTCGATCAATCAATTAGTCAATCAATCAAATTGGTACCATACGAGACGGCAAAAGACTAGAAGAAATGGAATACTCCAACTTTCTAAACAGAAAATGGGGCAGTGCTCTTTATTTGTTGTTTAATTAACACCAGTTGCTATAACAGATAAACCCTGAAATCCCAGTAAATTAACCCAATAAAAGTTACTTCTTGCTCCTGTCATAGTCTGTTGAAAGGTTTTCTGTCAGCAGCCTTCTGTGGGATTATTCAGGGACCTAGGCTCCTTCCGTATGGTCCTCACAATCACATATTATCCACTTTGGTCTGGAAGAGGCTTCTATCACATTCTGGGGAAGAACTATACATTAACTATGTAAAGAGGCTGGGAGATATGGTCCCTGGCTAGAAAGCCATTTAACAGCAACAATTGTACACTGTAGAAGGGAGCATGAATGTGGGGAGGTCAGCTAAACGTCTCTGCTTCCCTTTCCTTCTTTGTCACCTTTAGGAGCAGATACCGCATATGTAGGGGTGGTAGGGATGGTAAAACCTCTTGTGGTATGTCAAGAGAATAGTTTCACAAGACCCAGTTAATGATATGGTTATTGACATCAGCAAGCATTACACAATTCAAAAAACATTTGTTAAGAATCTGGTATGTGCCAGATCTACTATGTGCTGAGAGAAAGATGAATGGACTTGGTCTGGAGGAAAAGTGAGGGGACAGATATATACATAGTTACCATTAATTGAAGGTGAGATAGAAGTGCCAACATTGAAGTATAAATAAAAAAGGGTAGTGAATGCTAATCAGGAAGATATTAAATCTTGAACATGAGCAGAGAACTCTGATCTCTATGCAAGACTCTGTTTTCCATGAGAAGAGACCTACTCAAGACCTACTCCTAGTTCAAGTAAAGGAGAAGTTTTTGAAAGAGTATGACTATCACATGAAATGAAAATACACCCCAGGCCTCATGGAGAATGGGGCCTGAGGCAGAAGCAGTCTCTGATTCTTCTTGTCTCTGTTTTTCTTTGTCCCCTCTCTGTTTCTGCTGGCTTCCTCTATTTTTACTCGGCCCTACAGTGTTGATAGCCCTAGCTTGACAGGATCTTTTGGGTCTAGTATTCAGCACCATTTGACTACAGTCTCTATATTTAGGAAGGAACTGGATTGGTTGCTAACCAGCTGATGCACAGGCCATGAGTGTGCAGAAAGGTGGCATCACATGGCACAGTGAGTTGCCCCTTGTAGGGATTGTTAGTGGGGCAAGCAAATTAACTGCCTAGTTTAGGAGGCAACTTATAATTCACCATTAAAAGAGGTACTGGATTTCCACTGGGGGTAAAGGCTGGAAGACATTTCTGACTTGGGCAGAGCGTGAACAAAGACAAGAAAGGAGGAAAGTCCAAGTACATTTGGGGAATGATTAGGTTCCAAGAGTAATTGAAGTATAAGATCCATGGGGCCAGTGGAGTTTACAGTGGATTATGAAGTTGTGAGGCCAGAGCCAGGGAGTTTAGAGACTACAGAAAATGGAGAGACCTTGAAAATGTTTTTCAGGGAGGTGACATACAAAAGATAAAAACACAGTACTCGCACAGGTGATGTTGTGAGTGTTCAGCATGGTTTCTTCGTGGATAACTTGTCATCCAGAATCTTAATGGTCACAAAGAGCCTGTTGGTATGAAACTGGTCACTCTAACAGAAGGAAGCACGATATAGTAAAAAGAAAAGAATCTCAAGCTTTGGAATCAGGCAGATCTGTTCAAATCCTGACTGCCATTTTCTAGTTGTATGTCTTGGGCAGGTTACTTAGTTTCTCTAAGCCTCTATTTTCTCACCTGTACAACGTAATTTAATAGTCAGTCTGTCTACACTGGTATGGCATAATGACTGGAGGGGTCAAGGGGTCAATGGACAGGTTAAGTGTCCATTAAATTAATTTGTCAGTGCCAGTGCTGTAATTATTGTGAAGAATTATGCATGTCACCCCTGTTGTTAGGTTTGTAGTAGGATTAAATGGTATAATGTTTGGAAAATTCTTAGCAAAGTGCCTGGCACATGGCAAATAGTTGTTACACATTAATCTTTTTTTTTGTCCTGTCCATTTCTCCTTGAAAATTTCAAATCTCTATGATGATGAAAGCTTGAATCAACAAGGACTCCTTGGACTGGCTAGTTGTATGATGACTATCTAAGGCATGCTCAGCAACCCCCAATCCAGCACAGACAGGTAAGGAAGCTCCTCACTGTTCTGTCAGAAGGATTAGTCTTCAATAAAGGCTCTTGCCCAAGATTGTGGATGTAAATACTGCAGATGCCCAGTCATCACTCCTGGATCCTTTAATTTCTCAACAAGGTACTGATTTCTAGAACTCAGATGTGTTACCGCATTTCAGTGATTCCCTAGTTTTGCAGTTGACAGAGGACAAATTCATGGGTAAATCTTAGATAGGTACACATCATTATGATAATTAGCTGTCAGAAAAAAAGTTATCAGAAACATCTGGCGTCACCTTCAGAAACTGCTAGCATTAATTCCAGTCAAGAAAGAGAAAATGGAATCTGTGATAGGCCCAGGCTACAAATAAAGCAAAAATGTGGTCCTCCTACAGCTATTCAACTTTATAGATTAAAAAGAATCCAATCATTTTCCTTTTGGAATCATATATTCCATTCCAAATGGAATCATATATTCCATTTTCTGGAACATAAAAAAGTCCATAGGCATTTGCGTCTGTGATGCTATAACTCTCCCAGTTTTGAGTGAGAAGTGATCCACTGGGAATTCCTGAGGCCCCTGTTGTTGTGGAGATGATGCTTATTAGTATTACATAGACAGTATCATGGTGTCCATTTTTTTTTAACCCAAGAGGTTTGAATATTTCTATTGCTATGGCTTAAAGAAAAATGCTGCCCTTACACAGAGAATACAGATTCCACAGCAGTATTTGGCAAGAACAAGATAAAAATTTTGAGATACTGCAAAAATGTAAGCCCCCTTTCTTATCACTTTTGGCTCCTACTGCCCTTAGAGCAGAGACGAATGGAGTGAGAGAACCAAGTTGAAGGTCGGTGGTCTACAGGCCTAGAGATTCCTTGGTGTCCCATGAGGACCCAGCTTCTTCCCTGTCCCTCTTTTTGTTTCACCTACATTTTTATGAATCTCTATTTAAGTGAGGGCATATTTTATCCTCCTTGCCTCAGGCATAGAGCTCTCAGGGTGACAAAGAGATGCAGCATTATTTTGTCATTCTCAAGAACTGACTAGGCCATCTGACTAGCACATATCAAAAATGGAGGATGAGGGCAATGCAAGGCTCTAACAAGGATCCAAACGGGACCAGAACTATTCTCTTAGTCACTCTGGTTAAAGGTTATCATCAGTTCCATAGTGAGGCAGAACTGGAGATTGATTCCAAAATCACTATTTCTTTTTTGTAGTTTATTGTATACAAGCGTGTGAAGTAAATAGAATCAAATTCTTATACTGAATGTGGTTTAGTCATTTTCAGTAAGTCCTTCTGTCTTCTTCATACAATCCCACGTTATGATTCAACATCCTTCAGGAGTTGTTACTTATGAGTTCCGAGTTCTTATATCTAACCATGTAATTCAATGTTTTGGTGTCTGGAGTGAGCAAAACCAGGCAAGATGCTTTGACAAATTGATAAATTTGCAAGGCTTATTTCAACATTAGTATATAACTAGCATATTGAAATAATCAGAAACAATTATTTCTTGTTTCTGACACTTCATCTCATAGTGTTGGGGTTGGTCATAGTCGAGTGCAAGTGCAAGGAAGCACTGAGGCACTAATTGCCTAATATTCAAGAACAGTGTAATCTGTAAAGCAGAACAACACAGAAATTGATTACAAAGCCCTTGCTCTTGAGAAGTGCCACAATTACCACTAAAGGTGCCTCTTAAATTTCTGTTGATCGTAAATCTCTTTTTGCTTCTCTTCTAAAGAGGAACCAAACCCTTTAATTATGTCCTTTGAAAGAAGTTTAGAAGCTTTTCTCTGATCTTTATTACTGCAAACTCATCTGTAAGTCTGGAAGAACACTATCAAATGTCTTTGCCCTCAGCCCTTTCTCTCTACAGATTTCAGATCATGTTATGTCACTTCCACTGGAAATTTTAGTGTTAAAAGACTTCCCTGATCCATATGCTAAAGAGGATCAAACTCTGTGATTAACTGTGTGGAATCCCACATAGAAAATCTTAAAATAGATGTGGAGGAGGTGGAAAACCATCCTGGGGATTTCAAGTCAGTCAACGTGATTTATCATTCATAAGGGATCCCTTTTATGGTAACTTGACAGTTATTCTGGAAAGTAGTCATTACTTATTTTTTTCAGCCCCACTACTCACAAAACATTCAGGAATTATTTGTGTGGAGGCGGAAGCTCTAGTTCTCGACAATGAATTCTGATTTTTATATCATTGTAAGGGAGAGTGTATGCAACACATGCTAAATTGATTGGCAAAATAAGCCAAAGGCATTGGTTTTTCCATTAAAAAAGTGAACATAAAGTCTTGATATTTGTTTGATTATTGATTGTTGCATAACAACAAGAATTTGAATGATTATTCAAATTTGGAAGAATTTGTTGATCATGGTATCCTGTGTTTTGAAACAAGTAGCATTTTGAATTATGTAATCCCAGGTATCTGCACAACAAATTGAGTGTTATTTGCAACATACAGATTGCAAAACATTATACTACCTGGTAAAAGTCCCGCCCTTACTTCCTGAGAACCGATAGAGTGATACTGTAGGATTCCTACAAGGGTTTCAGGGGTCATTGGTGGGGACTGCTGGGAAGGACAGATCTGCCCTTTCTGGAGCAGCATTGTTTGACAGATAGTGGAGCAGCATCTACTACTATAAGTAGTAGAAGCAGTAGCAACTATGGGAGCAAACATGAAATTAAGGGACAGGCTCTTTCCCTGTTCTGGGGCATTACGTAAAATCCTTGGATTCTGTAATGATCAAAGGAGAGGCTGCGAAAATACGACACCCCACCCCTGATGAGGGGAACTCGGTGCTAGAGTTAATTTAATTTAAAGATCAACAAATTATTGGGATGCTTCTTGCTCCCGAGTGTTACTGTGCAAATTCATACTTTGTACACAAGTTAAAATTTCTTTTTCAGAGAAGTTACACAATGTCTCTTTTTAGACGCAATATCACTGGGCATTCTCTTCCTTTCAGTTGTAAGATTTGTGCTAGGGAATTCTTTATAAAAAAACTTCATTATTTTGTATATGTCTGTTTTGATAATTCACAAACACACTTCCATTAATTCTTATTGTAGTTTTCCAACTTTGTTAGCTCTCTCTTTGAACTTCACTTTCTAAAGCTAGCTTTAAACAACCAGATTTTTGTGTTAATCTTTGTCTATTGTTCAGCAACCGGAGTCATTAATTCACTAATAACGTTGGAGAGGTGCTAAAGTTTTTCAAAACTGCAGATTGACCTAATTAATGTCTTTTCTGAATTGTGCTAATTCCCCCATTAACCACTCTGGGGCCTCTTAAAACTCCCCAGTCTCTGCCGCCGTCTATTCAGAAGTGTTATGTGCTTAGAACAAGTTGTGATTGCCTTGATTATGTGCAAAACAGCAGTGTTTTTAAAACGTTTGCAAAAGCGTTTTCCTTCTTGTCATTTATTTCTTGGGTTAATCATTTATAACTCTCACTTATCACTTTGCCAACTTTTAATTGTCCTCCATCCCGCTTTCTTGACTCACCAAATTCTGCCCTACCAGCACCATCCAGCAGCTACTATTTCTTGGTGATTGACAGTGAAGAGGATTAAGCATAGACCTAGATCAGAACTATTCTCTTAACCTCACTGATTAAAGATAATTATTTCACAGAGAGGAGAGACTAGAGATTGGTGCCAGAATCATTGTACAGCCTTCACTGTTCATTATTTAGAACCTTGTATACTAAACTGTATATAACAATAAATTGTTCTGTCATCTCCAGACTATATCTTCATAGAGTTAGAGTTATATGCGGATTCTTCAGGTCAGGTGACCTCACCATGAGATTAATATTTGAGTGCAGAGAATGTAAGCATGAAGAAAGCAGCTGTTCTGGCAGAATGATGACTTAAAGCTTATTTCTAGTTGGGCAGCTTCCTTGCTACACAAACACATATATAACACAAACCACCGTTTCTTGTTTTGTTTTATAGTATTGTGCTCAGTCACAAAATGTGATTTGATTTTCACATGCAAGACGTTTTCTCCTGCATGGGAGAGTCAATTCTGCATGGACAGCTAAGGACTAAAATAAGAAAGGACAAGGAAACATATAGACCTAGTCCAACAAAAATTCAGATGTCCATTTGGTGATTTATTTGATAAGTATTCTAAATTCAGTGATGATTATTAGCTCCTCATCCTTATTTCCCATCCCCTGCCCTCTTTGTTTTTCAGAGCACTGTAGCAACTACGCGTGTCTGATGCTTTAACATCTGGTGCCTTGCTGACTCTGGAGAGACTGCCCCCTCCCAGAACTAGCCAATTCCTAGATATAGTAAATGACTGGCCTGTGAGCACAACTTTCATATGCCAACCAACTGATCCAGAGCCCATATACCCAACCACCCACTCTGGGATATTATTTCCGCCACCTAACCAATCCAGGGCCAGGTACCTACAGCCCAGAGCCTGCTGAAATTATTCCAACTAGCCATTCCTGAGCCTGCTTAACCTGCCTCACCTGTTCCTTTTTGCGGAAACTATAACAAAGGCTCTTGCCTACATTTTCCTTTTGTTTCTTCTGCCTCCTGATTGACCCTGATGCTTCTCTGTGTGACCCCTCGTGGTGTGATGTGGCCCCTCCTCTTGGGACTTGTGAGTATAACAACTGTCTTTTCAATGGCAGTCATTCCCTGATCTGTTGGCCTCATCATATCTGAATAATAATAAAACCTACATTTTACAACAGGCACCTATTATGTTTTTTAATCATTTTGATTTTCACTATCCAACTCCTTCCCCTTCTGCCCTCTATCTGCTAGAATAAATGGGAAGACAGACATTTTGTCTCTTATTTACTGATGATTTCTAAGGTATAGAATGGTGTCTAGGATATAGTATGTGCTCAGTAAATATTTGTTGACTTGAATTATTTACTTATTTGATTTATTTTGTTATCTTTTTTCCAGAGCCACTCTGCAGACACTGGCTGAGTTGTAGCTGTAGCCAGGATCAGAGTGAAAAAGAAATTTCTGTCTTGTGTTCTTGACACACATGGAAGAAGCAAACAAAAAGGCCCACAGGTGTCTTGCTTTCATTTCAGTTCACAATACAGTAGCTGCCCCTGCCTGTGAGCACTGTCCTGTGTAAGCCTAAATTCTGGCCCTGGCAATGGGCTAGCTGAGGGATCCTGAAAAAGACACATCACTTCTCTGTCTCTTGATTTGTTCATTTCTAAACTGAGGGATTGACTAGATCAGCAAATGTTTACTGCACTAAATGATTTTCACAAATTTTCCTATTTAGTAATACAAATCTGATAAGTAGTATTATCTTCATTTTAAAGATGAAGATGAAGAAACTGAGGCTCAGGGAAATTACAAAAAATGTACAAGGTCACACAGTTTGTAAATGAGAAATCAAGATTTCTACCTGTTGGAGTTGAAATAAATCATCATAAAGTGATTCCATGTGTGAAACCATCACTCCTGTCAAAAAATAGAAAAATCACAGAAGCACCCTCTCTTGAATCCCCTCTCAATCACTATTCCTTGCGTCTTCCCCAAAGGTAACCACGTCTTAAATTCTAAAATCACAGATTAGTTTTGTCTACTTTTGAAATTCATGTAAATGGATTCCTAGTTATATTTTTTGTGTCTGGCTCTTTTACGCAACATAACGTTTGTGAAATTCACTAGTTTTGCCGCTTGTTAAGTGTAGTTTGTGATTTGATATGCCATTGTATGAATCTACTCTCATATGTTGATTCATTCTACTATTGGTGAACATTTGGGTTGTTTCTAGTTTGAGGCTA
The DNA here is from genome assembly GCF_057802395.1 of Ceratotherium simum simum. Lineage (NCBI taxonomy): Eukaryota > Metazoa > Chordata > Mammalia > Perissodactyla > Rhinocerotidae > Ceratotherium > Ceratotherium simum. The sequence goes on from NC_141908.1 coordinate 41,379,429, forward strand.
TTATGACTAATGCTACTATTAACATTCTTTTGTACATAATTTTGCTGTACATGTGTATGCAATTCATTTGAATACATACCTACTAGTGAAATTACTGGGTCCAAAGATATCTTCAACTTTCCTACTGACAGTATATGAAAGTTCCAGTTGCTTCACGTCTTTACTACACTTGATATTGTAAGCCTTTTTCCATTTTTGTCTTGTAGTGGATAGTGGTATTTAGTTAGACCTGAATTTGCATTTTCCTGATGACTAATGAGATTATGTACTTTTTCTTATATTTATTGGCCATTGGATATCTTCTTTTTGAAGTGTGTCAAGTCTCTTCTCCATTTTTCTATTGAGTTGTCTGTGTTTTTCTTATTGACTTGCAGAAATCTTTGTAAACTCTGGATAGATTTGATTTTATGTATTATAAATATCTTTTCCCACTGCAATAATGTTGCTCTATCACTTGGTTGGTGACATCAGTACTGGGACTGATTTCAGTGCCCCAGTGTTGGGCAGATACAAGTTGACTCAGTCTTTACCACTTTATCTTCTTTGGTGTATCATTACTAGGCATAAACTTCCCAGAGTAATTCTGGGTTGATTTCCTCGGGGTTCCTATTTTTTGGTAAAGTTCTCTTTACACATATATGGGCTTTACAGAGACCAAAAACCACTTTTTGGGATTCAAATTTTGGTAAGAGGAGTGAGGGAAAACTGTGTGGTTTCAGTGACCTTGAAATAAAAAGTCTTTAGCTACAAATACCAATCTGTACCTGACCCTCATTCCACTCAAGCCTCATCTTGCTTCTGACTCTCTATCTCTACCTCCTCCAATCCTCACCCATGATAGGTGGTGATAACCTTTATCTAAGGGTAAATTAAGGGTCAAGATTATAGTTTCAGGGATGAGGGGAGTGTCACGGGTGAGCATGAGGGTTTTAAAGTATATTACATGAAAGTTTTAAAAGCTGAGAGAGTAATTATTTTCAAGGGTAATGTCAAATGTTTTGTTTTTAAGTTTCAAAATGGTAGTAGCAAGAACTCCATGGCAGAGACTGGCACAAACACTATATGGAGATGGAAGGTGGTGCAGTGTAATGCTGTGCTACTACATCTAGAGCTTCTGTGACAGCACTCCATAGTTACATCACTTCATAGGCCTTTACTGAATGCCCCCTGCTGCACTTACATCCTTTGAAGTCCCAATCTATTCACACAGGTAAATGTTCCTTATTTCATGGTGGTACAGATTGGTATTTGATGTACTGGAATATGCGTTACCAAAATCTCTCCCTGCCCATGCTATGTAGAGGCAGCTGACACGAAGAGCGACGAAAATATCCATCTTGGTCAGTCAAGAATAGAGCCCAGGGGGTGGGCCCAGTGGCATAGCGGTTAAGTTTGCACGCTCCATTTCTGTGGCCCAGGGTTCGCCGGTTCGGGTCCCGGGAGTGGACTTACGCACCACTTATCAAGACGTGCTGTGGCGGTGTCCCATATAAAGTAGAGGAAGATGGGTGCGGATGTTAGCCCAGGGCCAATCTTGCTCAGCAAAAAAGAGGAGGATTGGCAACAGATGTTGCCTCAGGGCTAACCTTCCTCAAAAAAAAAGAATGGAGCCCAGGAATGTGCCTAAATAATGTCTACAATCCATTATCTCCATGTGGAAGCTGGCCAAGAAACCCAAATCATAGCAGGTTTTAAAGCTCAAATTACCCTAGACTGACCGTTCAGGGTTTTAACCTGGGCTTCTTGAATAGGTTTCTGTTGATTTATCCCTGATATTGTATGCCACCTGTCTTCAGCAGATGTGTACGTGCATTTTTCTGGGGAGAGGGTCCACAGCTTCCGTAAGATACTCATGAGGATTTATGATTCCCCAGCAGTTGCCTCAAACTGATCTAGTCCAACACCTTCTTTTGGGCAGACAAGGAAACTGATTTACCTATGGTCCCACATCTGATGACTGGAGGAACCAGAGCCAGACATCACTGTTTCTGACTCCTAGACAAGCACTTGAGCCAGAAATAAAAATTACGAGGTTAAATGTGGGCAATTGAATAGGGTGATATCTCCAGTCCCTATTAATGGGATTAGACATTTTTTTTTTTTGTATCAAAACTCACTCAATTATAATAGGATTCAGTGGAAATACAGGATTCAATATACAAAACATCACTTTATTGCCAAGGCATCCATTTATTTTGTGACTTGGGGGAAGCCTATAATCAGAGTTAACAGTAGGTCTGATTAACAAGTTCTCTCTGCTCTCATACTGTGCTAGGGTTCCTTCGAGTGCTGGGACATGTTTTATTAACATGGAAGGGCTGTTGCAGCTCACCTCTTGTCACTTGAATCAGTTGCCTGCTGTCCTGGCGCTCAGATTTGTGTGGCAGAACCTTACTGAGTCTGCATGATAATGGGCCTTTTAAATCCTAAACAATAAACATTCATTTTACCACTCCACCCAGCAAAGAAATGCTCTCTAACCTCAAATCAGCCACAAATAAGACTTGGAAATCAATTCATTGTGCGTCAGCTTCCTGCCTGGTTCATGCTTTGCAGCAAATAATTCTAGTAAAATATCTGCAGAGCATGTGTGTTTTTAATATTCACAAGTTGAGGTATCGCCCGTAAGGGGGTCTTCAATCCTTTTGCGACATTTCTGTTTTTATCCATAGAACAAATTCTATTGGGCAAAGCTGATTTTTATGCATTGGTAACTAGGATTCGAAAGCCCTGAGATGGTCTTCAGGGGAGAAAAAAACCCTCTGGTGATCTCCCCAAATTTTAGGGAGAATTTTCAGGATCTCAAAGTCTTCTGATTGTTTGAAAAATTATGTTTTATGAAAAACCGATTTATTATATTTGTGCTTGTCAGATTCATTAGAATATTCTCATGTATAAGGTATTAGCTGTTGGAGAAGCCACTAGGAGTGCATTTCGCCCTGAAGAGGAATATCTTGTCAGGTTGAGACAGAAGATCAAATGGTTACGTCTCAAATTCCCTTCTGCTGGGGTTTGAAGTTTAAGCCAGACTTTCTTCCTCATATCTCCTAGGCCAGAGTTCCATTATTTCATCATGCTCTGATGCTCCTGGGAACTTCCAATTTCTTAAAATTCATGAGAACTCTAGGCCAGGAGGAGCAAGTCTCAAATGTTTTCAGTTAGAGGCCCACTCAGGGAGGCAAAGAACACTGTCCCAACTATTGCTATTGTAATCACTCCCCTTCTCCCTCCACGGCCCCAACAGTGCTGCAATTAGTGGCAAAACTGATGCTGCTTCTGGGAATTTCAAGGAGCTGATGTGTGTTTTTCATTAGCATAAGAAAATTAGTAACTTATGCCAGAAACTGAAGCGTTGGCTCAGTTAAAGTATAATATAAACCTTAATATGCAGAAGACCAACACAAAACAACATGGGGGTCCTCTTGGATCACACTAAGATGGATGTCTTAGAGCAAGGACGTGTGGTGCAGCCACAGAAGATCAGCAAACCCTTTAATAATATTTATCTATTCTCTTCCCCTCACTCTACACACATTTCCTTTCAGGCAAGGCTTTCCCTAGTTTTAATCATACATTCTAATTAAAAATGGGAACTTCTACAAGTTTTTTGTATGCCTTTTATTTTATGTTTCAAGAGCTCATCTTGAAAAAAAAGAGAGACAGAGAGGGCATGTGCCAAGGCTATGTGTTGTAAGGTACCAACTCTATTCTAAAATCACTGCAGTGTACTTGAGATAGAGGCCTAATATGATGATCTCCCTTATTGCAGTTATGATTAAACATAATGAGCAGGATCAGTCTGCAAGCTTATCACTATTCTGTGTTGTAAAATTGCCCAAGAGTAAAATGCAAATACAAACAAGGAGTTTTAATGAGCCAATGTAACAAAAGATTCAGGCAACAGGAAGCTGGTAGCTGTGCTTTGGCCTCTTCCCAATGGGTGGCTTGAACTGGACTCCTTTAGAGCAAGTCTGAGTCTGGTCGAGTCAGTTTCCAAATATAAAATTAAAAATATTGAGGATTAGCTCTAAACAATGTTATTCTTTTAGAAAAAAATTTTTATATTTTCATTAATGTGAGAAGTAATATTGAACTAACCTGCATATACAAAAAGAAGTAATGTCAATTTCCTTACTTTTTCCTTTGTGAGTTAGTATATGTGTTTTGGGCATTTTAATTGACTATAACTGATAATGCTAGATTAAGAAAAATGTCTTTTGGGACCATTAGAACTAGAATTCTCTTCTCTACCACCCTACAATCAAGCTCTAATTGAGGTTTATACTAAGTCATCATCATAACCTAAAGTGATTTTTTTTTGTGGTGATGAGACTTAAGATCTACCTTTTTAGCAAATTTCAAGTATACAGTACAGTATTGTTAACTATGGGCACCATGCTGTACATTAGCTCTCCAGAACTTACTCATCTTGCATAACTGAAACTTTGAACCCTTTGATCAACATTTTACCATTCCCTACCCACTGCAACCACCCTGCTCCTGGCAACCATTATTCTATGCCACTAAAGTTTTAATACAATGTAAATAATATTCTAATGGTCAGACTGAAATGTATTTTAGTTGTCTCTTTCTAGAACAGCAAAAATGTTTTAGTTTTCTTCTCCTTGAATATACATACTTCTGCCTGCATATAAATATTCTAAAAGTGCCAAAGGTGGACCCCCATAAATGGAGCATTCAGGTTAATTCTAGCATATGATGAGTTTTCCTTTCCAATTTTTTGCACAAGAACTGGTTGTGATTTTAGACTTGGGCAAAACGGGAGGAGGAGGTGATGTGAGTCTGTTCACCTTAAATTGTATCCCCCAGGGACTATGTCACTGGTGAAGGTTCTGTGCTAGGTAAGGATGGACATTCATTCACTGAATGTCTTTTGCATGGCTCAGGGCCATTCTGGGTATTAGGTTTTGTAAGGGCTTTGGAGTGTGGTATTAAACGTCCCCAGTAGTGGGAGAGACAGCCTATGGCTTTTTCTGGTGGGCTTGTCAAAGAATGCTCACATATTAGACATTTGGATTCCAATGGGAAATTCTCAGGGAAGCCAGGACATAAGCTGTCTTGCTTCAGGTAACAATTTAACTTTTTTTTTTTTTTTGCTGAGGATGATTCACCTTGAGCTAACATCTGTTGCCAATCTTCCTCTTTTTTTTTTTGGCTTGAGAAAGATTTGCGCTAAGTTAACATCTGTGCCAATCTTCCTCTGTTTTGTATGTGGGTTGCCACCACAGCATGGCCGCTGATGAGTGGTATAGGTCCACACTTGGGAACTGAACCCAGGCCGCTGAAGTGGAGCGCACCAAACTTAACCACTAGGCCACAGGGCCAGCCTCAACAATTTACCTTTTGGAAAAGAAAGTTGTTTTTAGTATTGTTCATGATTTTTTTTACCTGGCTGCACCTCCTGGAGCTTTGGGATTTTAACTATATCCTCTCTTTTGTCTAAACTTTCTCTAGACAGAAACACTTGAATCAGTGAAGATACTGTTGTCTTTGTGATTGCAGAGTCTCTGTCCAGACCAAGAGCTCCTATCAAGAACAGATTCCAAAATGTGAAGGCATTAAGTAAAGTCACCATTTTAGGAGGTGCCAACTCATCTCACTACCACACTTGGGGTACAAATATGTTGTTAATGAGGATTTTCTTCTTATTTTGAAGCCAAGAATATAATTATCACTTGATAATTTATGGGGTGCCAACTCTTTTATGGCATCTAGTAACCACTGAATTACTTTAGGGAACAGAGACGTTGTGTCACCTGTAGTTCATTAGAAGGTCACAGGCCATTGTCAAAAAATGGCACGTTTGAGCTCCTTGCTGTGATTTGATAGCATTGTGTTCTGTCTTTGAAGATTCTAGAGTTTGAGGTTTTTCTGGAATCCCCACCTTCTGGGAACATGGTGCGGAATATCTACTACAAATTGGAATGTTTTAATAGAACCAAAGAGTGGCTTTTGTTTCAGGGAGATGCCCTTTAAAGCCCTGGAGGACTCAAACCAACTGACTTTCAATACATGTTGATCTGACTTCACTGCTCACACTATTTTGTTAAGCAACCTCCTGTTTATAACTCTTGATTTAAAAAAAATTTCTTTTGTGCTATGATCTTTCAACTTTATGAATATGCCAGAAAGTCAAAAATGTTAAAGAAATATTTCACCTGCTGCAAAAGTACATATTTTGGGTGGAGCTAAAGGATATCTAATGTAAAAGAAGAAAAAAATCTTTGTAATACCCAAACCATCAAGTATCTGCCAAAAAAACCCCAAATTTAGATTGGAATATATTTTCATGGGGCTAAGGTGGCGATGTAAAGGTATTGTCAGAGAAAGTTTGATGCACGCATAAGAGTGGCAGCTGTCACTGTTTTAGCTTCTTTTATCTTCTTTTTGGAGTCAGATTTCTCTGCTGGCCCTTCTATTCTCCAAGATCCTCTCAGTTGTTTCCTGAAAATGCACCACTGAAAGTTGTAAGGTACACACACACAGATAACATATGTAAAGAGTCACACATTTCCTAAAATGTTGACAGGTCTCTGCAATATTCATCATTGGAGATACTGCTGAAGTTAAAGTACAATATTGAGATTGATAAAGATCGAAAGAGATGGAGGCAAAAGAGACTTATCTAGCTCATGTAACAGCTGCAACCATTCCCAAATGTTTTTCTGCATAATCATGCAAGAAATTCATCATGCATTTCCTATTAAATATTCATGCAACTTGTTCCATAGGAGGGCTGTGGTATTTATTAATTCCCTGGTGTTGGTACGTTTTGGTACATCTACTGCCAGCAATAAATGTGTCATGCCTAGCAAATTCAATTCTTGGCAGAAAATATTAGAATATAATACTTGCTTACAGGATATTGCAAACTTTAATTATGCCTAAATGATTTTCAAGACTATCTTGAAATAAGCAACTGATTCCCTTTGCTTTTAGATGAAAGGAAGGGTCAATGGCATGGGGAATGGATGTTAGGTAGAGGCATCTCACTCTAAGTGCCCCATCTTTGTGAAAGGTGATCCATTCCTACCACATATTAGTAATTACTGTAAAAAGTAGTTCGGTCTAATGATTGTCAGCAAGTGAAGTCATCTGCTCTTCTGCCCAATTGAAAGTTTCTTATCCTAAGATTTTATTAACTGAAAGGATGAAATAAGAAAAGCTAATTATCAAAAATTGTCCCCTAATTAGTCAGCGTAGAATATTGCAAATCTCTAAGCTGAGGTTTACCAACATAGATTGATAAAAATCAAAATGAGGCTTGTAGCCTGCGCTTCAGAATACTTTAACACGGACAGACATAAGGTAAGGTGGCATTTTTTCAGTAACGTGTTTAAACAATGCCTATTTTGTGAATTACGCTGCACTGGAAACTACAGGAAATAAAATGGAAGTAGAGGACATGGTCTCTGTCTTCTAGATGTTTACAGTCTAATTGGGAGAGAACGACATTCATCCAATGGACAACTAGAGAAACAAATATTTGATCAGGCAGAACTAAGTGATGGTATTCATAATGTGTGTTATGTTTACCCTTCCAAAACACTTAAATAAATACTTTTTCTCATGACAGCTCTATCAAATAAGAGAAGCAGATAATGTCCTCATTTATTAAGTGAAGAGAGTTGAATGGCTGGTCTATGTTTATTCAGCAGGCTATTGAAGAGTCATGGTTGACAACCAGTTATTCTGACTTGGGTACATTGAGGTAAAACATCACCCAGGGAACCCCCAGAAGGATGTATCTTCCAGTAGCTCCTCTTTTGTTCCACAGCAAGGGCTCCCCAGAAACTGTTTTAAAAACAATATGGTTTTGGCTTCTGGTTATGATGAGGTAGTTTGCAGCAGATCACTCTCTAGCCAGAAAAAACTAGAAAAGCTAAATAAAATAAAACAATTAGCTTCAAGGCATATGAGAACTGTTGAAACAACCAGAATTGGGAAGGGAGGGAATATTCAAAAGGGGGAAATATCAGAGATTTCAGGCAACATGGGCATACCTCATTTTATTTCACTTCACTTTATTGTGCTTTGCAGATATTGTGTTTTTTACAAATCGAAGGTTTGTGGCAACCATGCATGAAGCAGTTCTATCAGTGCCATTTTTCCAACAGCATTTGCTCACTTCATATCTCTGTGTCATATTTTGGTGATTCTCACAATATTTAAAACTTTTTCATTATTATTATATTTTTTATGGTGATCTGTGATTAGCGATCTTGATGTTACTATTGTAACTGTTTTTGGGGTGCCACGAACTGTGCCCATATAAGATGGCAAACAATGGATAAATGTTGTGTGTGTTCTCACTGCTCCACTGACCAGCCATTCCCCGATCTCTCTTCCTCTCTTTGGCCTCCCTATTCCCTGAGACACAACAACATTGAAATTAGGTTAATTAATAACCCTTCAATGGCCTCTAGGTGTTCAAGTGAAAGGAAGAGTTACGTGTCTCTCATTTTAAGTCAAAAGCTAGAAATGATTAAGCTTAATGAGGAAGGTATATTGAGAGCTGAGAAAGGCTGCAAGCTAGGCTTCTTGTGCCAAACAGTTAGCCAAGTTGTGAATGCAAAGGAAAAGTTTTTGAAGGAAATGGCAAGTGCCACTCCAGTGAACACATGAACGATAAGAAAGAGAAACAGCCTTATTGCTGAGAAAGTTTTAGTGGTCTGGATAGAAGATCAAAACAACCACAACATTCCCTTAAACCAAAGCCTAATCCAAAGCAAGGCCTAACTCTCTTCAATTCTGTGAAGGCTGAGACAGGTGAGAAAGCTGCAGGAGAAAAGTTTGAAGCTAGCAGAGGTTGGTTCATGCGGTTTAAGGAAAAAAGCCATCTGCATAACATAAAAGTGCAAGGTGAAGCAGCCAGTGCTGATGTAGAAGCTGCAACAAGTTATCCAGAAGATCTAGCTAAGATGATTCATGCAGGTGGCTACACCAAACAACAGATTTTCAATATAGGTGAAACAGCCTTATATTGGAAGATGATGCCATCTAGGACTTTCACAGCTAGAGAGGAGAAGTCAATGCTTGGCTTCAAATCTTCCAAGGACAGGCTGACTCTCTTGTTAGTGGCTAACACATCTGGTGGCTTTAAGTTGAAGCCAATGCTCATTTACTGTTCTGAAAGTTCTATGACCCTCAAGAATTATGCTAAATCTACTCTGCCTGTGCTCTATAAATGGAACATCAAAGCCTGAATAACAGTACTATCTCTTTACAACAATGGTTTAATGAATATTTTAATCCCACTTTTGAGAACTACTGCTCAGAAAAAAAGATTCCTTTCAAAATATTACTGCTCATTGATAATGCACCTGGTCACCCAAGACCTCTGATGGAGATGAACAACAGGATTAATGTTGTTTTCATGCCTGCTAACACAACATCCATTCTGTAGCCCATGGATCAAGGAATAATTTTGACTTTCAAGCCTTATTATTTAAGAAATACATTTGGTAAGGCTATAGCTACCATCGACAGTGATTCCTCTGATGGATCTGAGCAAAGTCCATTGAAAACCTTCTGAAAAAGATTCACTATTCTAGATGCCATTAAGAACATTTGTGTTTCATGAGAAGAGGTCAAAATATCAACATTAACAGGAGTTTGGAAGAAGTTGATTCCAACCCTCATGTTTGACTTTGAGGGGTTCAAGACTTCAGAAGAGGAGGTAACTGCATATGTGGTGGAAATAGTAAGAGCACTAGAATTAGATGTGGAGCCTGAAGATGTGTCTGAATTGCTACAATCTCATGATAAAACTTGAATGGATGAGGAGTTGCTTCTTATGGATGAGCAAAGACAGTGGTTTCTTGAGATGGAAACTGTTCCTGGTGAAGGTGCTATGAAGATTGTTGAAATGACAGCTTTTCAGCATCAGGATTTGAGAGGACTGACTCCAATTTTAAAAGAAGTTCTACTGTGGGTCAAATGCTATCAAACAGCATTGTGTACTAGAGAAGTTGTCCATGAAAGGAAGCATCAATCGATGCAGCAAACGTCACTGTTGTCTTATTTTAAGAAATTGCCACAGCCACCCCAATCTTTAGCAACCACACCCTGATCAGTCAACAGCCATCAACATCAAGGCAAGACCCTCAACCAGCAAAAAGATAATGACTCGCAGAAGGCTCAGATGATAGTTAGCATTTTCTAGCAATAAGTATTTTTCATTTAAGGTATGTACATTCTTTTTTTTAGACATAATTCTATTGCCCAATTAATAGACTGCAATATAGTGTAAATATATCTTTTATACGTACTGGGAAACCAAAAAATTTGTGTGACTTGCTTTATTGCAATACTTCCTTTATTGTGGTCATCAGGAACCAGACCCACAATATCTCTGAGGTATGCCTGTAGTCTGCACCTATTTTTTTCTCTGGGGGCATTTGCTGATTCTGGGCAGGGAATGAGTCTGAGGGAATTTACCTTCTATAGGGGAGGGCTGCTGCTGGGGGACAGAAAAACCAACAGAGATTTTTTTCAGGGGAGATGTGGGGTGGCTAAGAGAAGAATGGGGTATTAAACTAAGATTGAAATAAGGCTGGTTTTCTCCTTAATACATTTCCTGAAAATATAAAGCTGTGGCTCAGAGGCTAAGAAGCTAAGCAGAAAACCTGCAAAAAGCAGAAAAAAGTTCTGAGCAGTCTTGACATGCTGAGACATAAGGATTAGAGTTTAGGACCCATCCAGAAGACAGCTTTGTTTTAGGAACTGAAGTAAGTCAGAGATAGACTGAGCCATACCAAAACTGCAACCAGCCTGAGTCAGTTCACTACCTGATTGGATTAGGTTGATCGGTTCTCATTCTATCTGCCTGACAGAGGAAAGCCAGAGTCTCTCTGGATGAAGTGAGCATTATGTGGAGCCTCTACTACCATTTATATTTATATTCCATAAAAAAATTACTGGGTATGCCAAGAGACAGAATCATCTGACCAAAAATAATAGAAAAAATAGATAACAGAAACAGACCTATAGGTGATGCAGATATTGGTGTTAGCACACAAGGACCTTAACTATGAATAGGATGCTAAAGAAAAAGAGAAAAGATAGAGAAAATAGAAAACAAGATGAAAAATTTTATCAAAAAGTTGGAATCTATTTAAAAAAAGAAGTAAATGGAAGTTCTAGAACTGAAAAACAATTCAACGTATGGGTTTCACAGCAGAATAGATTCAGCAGAAAACATGATTAATGCACTTGAAGACATGTCAATAGAAAAATTTCTAAGTTGCAGCACAGAGAGAAATAAGAATGGAAAATATAGAAAAAAGCATTAGAGACACATGCAAAACAGTAAAAATTTCTATCACCTATGTGAATTGAGTGTAGTGAGAGCACAAGCAATATTTGAAGATGTATTGGTCAAAAATTTTCCTAAACTGATGAACCTACAGATTAAAGAAGTGCCTAAAACCCAAACAGGATAAATAAAAGAAAAACAAACCAAGGCGCATCACAGTAAAAACGACTGAAAACTAAAGAAGATAAGAAAACATTTAAAGCACCAAAAATAGGTTATCTTCAAAGAAACAACAAAAGAGTTGCATTTGACTTTTCAGAGAAATGACGGAGGCTGGAAGACGACAGAATGACACCTTTCAAGTCATGAAAAAAACATATTTGCCAATCTAGGATTCTATGCTCGGCAAAAATATTCTTCAAAAGCTTCAAAAAGCTGAAATGAAGATATTTTCAGAGAAACACAAACAAAGAGAATTTTTTTGGTAGATCTCCACAAAAAAAAATATACCAAAGGGAGTTTTTATGAATGAAGTTTTAACTAAAAATCACATCAGATGGAAAAACAGAAATTTAAGGAGGAATGAAGAGCACAGAAAAGGTAAATATCTGAGTAAATATAAATAAATCTTGATTGTAAAAGCCATTAATACTAATAAATACTGAGTTTATAATATATATGGAAATAAAATGCATAATAGCAATAATGCAAAATATGGGAGGGGCTATATGGAGTCCAGTGTTATCAGAGTAGTTGTAAAAGAAATATTTTAAACTCATTATACTAAGTCAGTGATGCATGTTGTAATCTCTAGGATAATCACTGAAAGAATATTAGAAAGTATAAATACAAGATAATACAGAGAAAAATAAAATAACAACAAATAGATTTGATTAATTAAAAAGAAGACAAGGAAAGCAGAGAAAAAGGAGGATAAAACAAGCATGTCAAATAGAAAACAAACAGAAAAATGATAACTACAATCCCAATTTATTATAATTACACTAAATAAAAAAAGGCTAAATACTACCACAAAAAATTTAAGAATTTTAGACTATAAAAAAACAAAACTCAATAATATTAAAAAAAATTAATTTTAAAAGACATGCCTTAAAAGTAAGGACACAGAAAGGTTAAAATTAAAAGGATGAGAAAGATACATGATTAAACACTAACCAAAGGAAAGGTATAAATAACAGACTTTCAGGTAAGAAGGGTTACAACAGATCAAAAGAGATATTTCATAATGGAAAAGGGCTAAATGCACCTGGAAGGTATCACAATTCTAAATCTGTAGCCACTCAATAACATAGTTTCAAAATGTATATAGCAAAAATTGATGTAAGTAAAAGAAGAATCAGACAAATCCATAATCATAGTAGGAGACTTGAACTCACCTTTCTTAATAGGTGATTGGATAGACAAAATAATCAGTAAGGTTAGAAAAGCTCTGGACAATAAAACTAACCAACTTGAGCTAATTCATATTTACAGAACAATGCACCAAACAATGTCAGAATACTCATTTTTTTAAGTACAAATGGGACATTTGCCAAAATTGTTCATATACCTCATCATAAAGCAAGCCTCAAAAAATTTTAAAGATTCAATCATTCAGAATATGTTCTCTGATCATGGTGAACCTAAGCTGGAAATCAATTAACTAGAAAATTTCCAAGTTTTTGAAAATTAAACAATGAATTTCTAAGGTAAGTCACACATAGACGTTAGAAAATACTGTGTACTGAATGATAAGGAAGATACAATTTATCAAAAGTTGTGTAATGCACCTAAAGTAAAAGACACATATTAGGAAAGAAGACAGGAAAAGAATGATCTAAGCTTTTATCTCAAGAAACTAGAAAAAGAACAGCAATCATACATAAAATAGAAGAAAGAAAATAAGAAGGATAAAACAAGTGATCAATGGAATAGAAAACAAACTTACAATGGAAAACAATTGCAGCAAAGATAAAAGTTGGCTCTTTGAAAAGATTGATTAAATTGATAAACCCTAGCAAGATTGTTCGTGAAAAAGAGAAGACACAAATTACCAATATTAGCAGGCCTCATTACAGAGCATGGAGATATTAAAAAAAAACTAGGGTAGTATAGACAATTTATGCCAATAAATTTGATAATTTAGAGGAAATTTATGAATTCCTCAAAAAAACAACAATTAAATCTGTTATTAAGGATATTTTTATTTTATTAAAGAAATCAAATCCATTATTAAAACCCTTTCCACAAAGAAAACTGTAGGCCTATGTCACTTCACTGATGAATTATTCTAAACATTTAAGGAAGAAATAGTACCAGCTTTATACAAACTCTCTCAGAATACAGAAAAAAGGAGTATTTCCCAACTCGTTTTGTGAGAACAGTATCTAGCTGCTACTAAAACCTGAAAAGGAGTTTGCAAGAATAAAATATTACAAGCCAATCTCTTTCATAAAATTAGAAGCAGAAATCCTAAACAAAACAGCAAATCAAATCTACTAATACACAAAATGGATAGTTCAATAAAACCAAGTAAGGTTTATTCCAAGAACGTAGGAGTTCTTTAAGAAAAATGAAGGCAGCCTGATAGAAAATGGACCAAAGACTTGTACAGGCACTTCATAAAGGTAGATATTTGAATTGTCAAAAATATGTGGAAAGGTGTTAAACTTCAGGGAAATGCAAATTAAAACCATAATGGTATATACTATGTACTCAAATGAGGTTATGGATTAATTGGTGGTGAGAGTATAAATTGGTATAACTATCATGTAAACCCATTGGCAATATCTACTAAATCTGTCCCAGCAGTTCCACTCCTGGGTGTATATCTATATCTATATCTATATCTATATCTATATCTATATCTATATCTATATCTATATCTATCTATATCTATATCTATATCTATATCTATATCTATCTATAATCTATCTATCTATCTACCTATCTATAACAGAAGTGCATATATATGTTCACCAAAAAATATGTACAATATTGTTCATAGCACATATTTCATAATAGCTCTAAAACAGAAATAAACCAAATGTCCATCAAGAGTAGACTGGATAAATACATTGTGGTGCATTTGTAAAATGCCACAACACGTAGCAGTGAAAATGAACACACTATTGCCACATGAGCAATACGAATGAATCTCACAAGCATAATGTTGAGCTAAAGAAAACAGTCTGAGAAGAGTACATAGTACATGAATTCATGTATATAAATTTCAAAAAAGCACAAAACGAATCTATGGTGTTAGAAGTAATGAGAATGGTCTTCTTTCAGAGTTAGTGACTAAAAGTGGACACAAGGAATGATTCTGGGGTGGCGGTAATTTTCTATTTCTTGATCTGGTGCTGATTACATGGGTGCATTTGCTCTGCACACTTATGATTTGTGCACTTTTTTGTATTTATTTTGACACAAAGTGTACTTTAAAAGACTATACGGAAGCTCTTAGATAAATTGTTGGATGCGCTTCAACCAAAAAGCAATTCTCTCAATTGACTTAAAAGACTCTTTTCCAGTAAGGAAAACAAGGGAAGATGCTTAGCAAAAGCTTTTCTTCTTCACCCAGAGATGCTGTGCAGGCACAGGTATAGGAGACTGAGGTCAGTGTGAGGCAGGTGAGAAAGAGAATTCCAGATAAATGGAAGACTGGTGGTATTGGGAAGAAAAGGTTTGGGACAGAAGCCTTCTGGGTGTGGTGAGGGCTCTGTTTGAAAAAGTAGTGAGCAATTTATCTTGTTTACTGTTAGTTGGAGATAGAGATGCCCCTGAGGTGTAGGGGAGGGGAATGTTTCCTCAAAGCAGTCTCAGAGTTGGTTGAAATCATCCACCACAGGGTGGATGGAAGATGGGCAGATAGCCTTAACTCAGATTTTAACATAGATTATTTGTTCATCTCCCATCCACTTCATACTAGGGGGATTATGTCTTCCCTAGGACATGAAGAGCAAGTTTACTTGTTCTATTATTTTGGCTTTCCAAGTATTCTTGTGTTTTAACCATAACAGGAAATATTAATCAGACTATAAAAGAAAGCCCAAATTTCACTTTGAAAAATAATGAGCTTTTGTAACTTTTAAACATCAATTGAGTTTTCAACATTAGCTTATTTTTTCCCCTAATTAGAGTTCTGATTTTTGTTTTTTGAAGTATGTGGTTGTGGTGTATGTGTGTGTGTGTGTAAGTGTGTTGACATATACTCTCCTAACAGAAGGAGATATTAATTTTCTACTCCTTTCTTTGATCATAAAAAAAGTTCTTAGTGTATATAAAGTACAAAATTTGAGTTTCCTTGATCTCTTGGTCAATTTAAATCTTGTTTCTACTTGTGTTAAGTCCCCTGAAAGTCATTGTTAGCTTCTTACAGAAACAAAGAATGACATGAATAAACTTGTTTTACTATAGGCCACAAATATAAGCTTATCTGTGACTAATACTGATGTTTCTATGTTATTAATACATACTTAAATGACCTGAATGGCTATATTAGAAGAATCAATTTAAAATCATAACCAAAGACCAAAGGCAAACCCTCTCAAGACAGTTTATGATTTTAGCTTTTAGAACATTGTAAATGCTCAGCTGCATTAGATTTAAAAAAAAAAAATCCCTTCCATAATATTAGCTGAAAAAATAGCACATTGTAACAACGTATATACCAATTTACCAATCAGAAGTCTTACGTAAGTAAAACAATAAATTGGAGCTCAACAGTAGACAACCTAAAAGCCTTCCAGAAAAGTCCTCTGAAATAACAGTACATTATTTTCAAGAGCTATTAAATACTGTACCAATGCTGGTTTATTAATCCTCACAGTCCCCTGAAAGGAAACAGGTAACAAATGAAATCCCCTTGGATACTCGTGAGCTCTTCATGACAAGAGAACCAGCTGGCAGTTGAACCCAGGCTTCCAGGCTCTGAGCACGGGCCACCAGGGGTACCGAGTGGTGGACGGTGAAAGCTGGAAGAGACCTCCAAGTGGACGCTCTCAAAGAGTGGTTTACATTCGCACTGGCATCGCCTGGGGTGCTGTTAAAACAAACACACTAAGAACAACAGAATCCTGGGACCCACTGGAGCAGATTTGGCTTTTGATCAGAATCTCTGGGTTTGGGGTCTGGGAATCTGCTTTTTTTTCCACCAAGTTTCCCCCAGTGACATTGATGCTCACTGAAGTTCGAGACCTGCTCCCTTAGAGCCCATCTAGTCAACCTCTTCATTTTCAGATGAGGAAGTTGAGGCTCAGAGAGGGGAAATGACCTTCAGGAGGACGCCCAGCCATTTAGTGGCAGAGCTTGAGTAGATCCAGGTTTTCCACTCCCAGGCCAAGCTCCTTTCTACTACACCTTGTTACTTCTGAAGTAATTTGTATCCTCGTTCAGCGAATGCTATAAGCATCCTAAGAACCAATGCTATATACTCAGAAATATGACTCCAGATAATTCTGTATTTCTCTAACCTCACATTTCATTTGATTTTTTAAAATATTGTTAATGGAAAGTCTGAAGAATATGGAATAATTAAACCAACTCTTTTAATTATATGGAATAATTGAAACTAACTCTTTCCTTCTAGCTCTTCAGAAAGTGGTAAGGCTGGGGAACCAGGAAATCCTCCCTCTTATCACTCAGGGAAGTGCAGTAGAGACGCAAATAATTTCCATCCAGTGAAAAGGATGATTCCAAAGGTTATAGTTTATTAACCTGTAGGACGTTAACTAGTTTTGTACGTAACCCAGAAGTCTTATCCTGACATTCCTTTGTTAAATTGGCTATGAACACTTGCTCCTCAAATTCTCCTTTGACCCAGGCTTACCATCTCACTAGTTCCTTCATTAATTAATGAGTTAAATACAATCTTTGACATATATTCATTATACAGTCGAATGAGCATTGTCTAAACATTTTAAAGTTGTACTTTAATGTGAGAAATAAATCATCCCGGAAGGCATGGAGGAGTGAGCAGCAACTCTATGAAGTCTTCCCTGACTTCACTAGAGTCCTGGGCGCCTCCTCTTCTCTGTTCCCGCAATACTCCACACGTGGAGAATAGGCATCCCATATGCATTTGTTACATTGCTGCAAACACTAAGGGACCCTTAGTGGGCTTTGCATTTCCTTTTTGTATTTGCCCGTGGTGGATGCTTAATACATTGTTGTTTCACAAATGGTTAAGTTGACTGGCTCTCTTAGTGAATAAAGATCTATCAATCACAGGAGTGACAGCTGAATGAAGACGAGGACCGTATCATATACATTTTTGCACTTCTCACTGTGCAGTGTTCCAAGCAGACTGGCTGAAACAGGGCCAACATGGGCAAAATTGTGAAGAAGTTGCTTTGTTTTTGGAGACCTCCTTCATAGCGGAAATAGTAATAATAGTATATACTACTACTATTTAATGCACACATATTACATACTATGCCAAGACAAGCACTTCTAGTTATATATATAATATTGCAACCTCACAATACCCTAGAAGCTAAAAAAAGTCTTCTTATCCTGATTTTCCAAAGGAGGAAACTGAAGCACAGAGTGGGAACCTACTTGACGAAGTTAACACATCTAGTAAGAAACAGACAAGATTTGGCTCAGGCTTCTTTAATTCCCAAACCCAGGAGTCCACCCAGATTTCATCAATTGCTGGCTATAGAAGCCTAGGCAAGTTACCTAACCTCCCTGAGCTTCCGGTTCCTTATGCAATCTGCTTTGCAGGATTATTAAGAAGATCAGAAACAATGCACGAAAAGGTCTACCATAGTGCCTGCCATTGTCAGTGTCTAATCAAAGCTAGCAATCACCACGATTGTCATTGTTACCCCCTTGGTACCTTCTTCCCTCCCTTGAGCTTGCCTGTCCCATTCACCTAACCTGTCTCTCACCTTCAGCATTGAGGGCTCCAAGCACCTGCACTCTACCAGGATTTATTCTCTGGAGATACTGTCTCATACCCGGGAGCAGTGCTTCTCAGATTTAAACCTGTGCAGGAATTGCCTGAGGGTCTTGTTAAAATGCAAGTCTTGATTCAGCGAGTCTGGGGTGGAGCCCAAGATTCTGTATTTCTAACAAGAAACCAGGCCATCCTCTGGCTCTTGGTCCCAGCACCACACTTGGCGAAGCGAAGCCCCATCCTTCTATCATTTTCCCTCCCTCAACCTAGCCTCATTTTCTCAAAGACTTGTTTTTTGCTACTGTGATAACAGAAACTATAGATATTTATGATTTTCCCAGGTAACCAGTTTGCATTTTAATCACGGTTTTCCGCAGCTCTTACTTTCCTCTCTCCAACACCTCCAGGCACATAAGGAAGAGTTCACTGATAATTTTCAGCTGTAAAGAGGGAGTAATATTTGTGAGTGAGGAGGGATAAAGGATAAGCTTGGGGGTGGGGGGAAGCTTTTCAGTACTTTCAAGTCACATGTTGTAATAGTGGTCATTTATTTGTATGAGTGTATTTACCAAGTAAATAAAATAATTCACTGTAGCTTCAAAATTGCTAAAACAGGCTAATGAATTCTCTTTTCTTATGAGCCTTTCATCTTAAAAGTGGGTTATGGATGCCAGCACAGTATTCCTATTGAAAATGTTGATTAACTTTTTGTGCAGTTGAGCTGCTAATAGGCAGTACTGTAGCTTTGGGAAAACTAACAAATATTGACAGAGCCCAGTGAAATGGTGTGGTGATTATTATACCCTTTCTCCGGAAGACCAATTGGGGCCCTCCCATGGTAACCCTCAGGCAAACTCTGCCCTTGGGGAGAGATCCAAGAAGTGACATAATCAATCCTTCTTTATCCAAGTTTAGAAATGATTCTCAGAAAATAATTCATTTTGCTTAATATCTATCTATCTATCTAGATAGATGGACATTGAATCATAGAGTTTAAGTATCTGGATACAATCCTGAATGAATTAATTGATATCTAAGGGGGAAAAAATCAACCATTCAGAAATTCCCAGTTTTACTGATGATTATTTAAAAACGTATGTTGCAAATGCCAGTATTGTATGCATATATTGTCACCATCTTCATCATCCTCATCTGGAAGGTAGATATGCCCCTCTCATTTATTACCCAAGTGTGCAAACAGCAATGCATGCTGTGAGGGATGTTATATGTAAGTACAAAGGAGCATACTTCAAAAGTTTATGTTTAAGTGGAGCTGCCATTAAAAGCAGTTAACATTCTGTCAGTGACACTGCTGGTTGTCCACCCAACTGCACCCTGCAGCTGCTCCTGCTGCCTGCCCAGCCACCTCTTCTATCTTGCTGTCAGACTTTGACAGGTAAGAAAGACAAGAAAATGACCAATATTGCTTTCTGCCCTTACAGCTAGGGCTTAAGTGTATACCCAAATCTGGGCTTAAGGGACCTGAAGTGTAGTCCACAGGGGGCTTCTGGGAAAGGTCTTCCTTCTAGATAAAAAGAGATGCATGGAAAATCTGTCTGTCTTCTGCATTTTAGAGTGATTGTGTGGATATATAATACACCGGAACTGAGGTAGCCATTTTGTAATCACTAGAGAGAAAAGCTGAGGACAAAAATCAAACTCTGAGAATGGAGAGCGGAGAGATGAAAAGAGCCTAGGTCTGCAGTGGTGGCGGGAGCTCCTGCTTTGCTGTGGAACTGCCCTGCTTCCAGACTGCTTGCTCTGTGACATGATAAGCCCGTTTTGTTTCAGTCGCTATTAGTTAGCTCTTCTGTTCCCTGCAGCCCAGAGCATGCTAATTGGTGTTCCGGTCCTCAAGCAGGGAGCCCCTGGGTTTCAGAGGGCATTTCCCAGGCAGACGAAACTGTGCTGTGGAGCTCTACCTGAGGTGGCAGAGAGCACAGTTAAGGTCAGATGCACTCGGAAACAGGCTCTATCTACTGGAAGCCATGGGAATTTGCTCTGCCAGCTCTGATCAGGCAGCCTGACTTTGTTTCCCTCCAGTGCCAAATTCCTGGTGTCACTTGTAACAGAATCTCAGGTTTGGGGCCAATGGTGGTTTTCTAGAGCTTTTAGTTTCACGGAGAGACAGATGTTTGAGGAAGTTTATTCCTCTGAATATAGCCTATATAAATTATAGTCTCTTTAGTCTTCTGAGCGGAATAGAATTTAAAAGCAGACTACTAACAGACAGAGGTCATTTATGTCCTTTGCAAATGATGTCACTTATACAGATCTTTTCCTTACTAAGGTAAATTGTTTTCACTATTATAAGAATTACCTGAAATTGAGCCCAGACCCTCAGACTACACTGTGATGGAAGGGGATATGTGTTTATGAACAAAGTAGTAACTATAAAGTGATGCAACACTATTTTTGGAAACTTATAGGAGCTCTTAGTAAAAAATAAATTACAAGATAAGTTGATCTTGCCTGTCTACTTTCCTTTTGATTTTTGTTATACCAAAAGTTGCTTTTTGATTTAGACTGATTCCCTCTTACACAGATAACTTTTGACTTTCTATAATTATATATTATTGCAGCTACTGTTTGTGTATATGACATTCAACATTCCAAAAAAAGTGACTATTTTAGAATTAGTAATTCCTTACCATTTTGGACTTAAAGCCTCATTGGTTCAAGATTTTAAATGTTAACATTGTAAAATTAGCAGCTAACCTCTTTCATTTCCTTCATTTCATCATGATACTTTTCAAAATCTATTTTTATGTGCTAGTGAAGTTTACAAGCGAGACATATTTCATTCCACATGCATACAAAAAAAAATAAATAAATTAGGCACTGGAAAACCACACTGGTAGGTGCTCATCAAATATGGAAAGTATAAGATCTAAGTCATAAAACGAACAAAAACAAAACAAAAACCAAGACAGTGTCACAGAGGACATTGTATGACAAAAGCTACAAAGATGTCATCACATCTGCTCTGGCTCCTTGGCTTTGTGTTTACTCTTCCAAAGATGGGAAGAAAAAGATGCTAAGAGATGGAAGGGAAGAGGAAGACCAGGCCTGGGCAGCCTGTGGTTTCTGCCCCACCTAATTGTACTTCTCCCTCTCTCCCACCCATCACCTCCATTGTCAATGACATGCTGCGTTGTGCAAATTTTTGTATTATTTTCACAGTGTGAGACAAATAAATATTTAAGGGAGTTCTACAGTAGTCCTTCAAATATAAAAAATAGGAGTCTGCATTCTTCGAGCAATAGGGAACCATTGAAAGAATTTTTTTTAGGAGAACAGCATTTTCAAAGTTGTTCTTGAGGGAGATTAAGAAGGCAACAGTGTGTAGGGTAGATTGCAAGGAAGTGGAGCAGTCTAACTGGGGAAACTTGTTAGAGAACCACTGCATTGGTTTAGATAAACTGAAGAGGTTTTGGTAGGTTGAATTAGAGTATTGTCCAAGAGAATGGAGAGGAAATGGATGTAAAAGTGTCAATTTGATATATCTTAGATCTTGCATTCCTCTCTACTTCACCTAAATTTGATATTTGAGCCCAGCCCTGCTTGAATATCCGGGGCCACTTCTAGCCAGATGCTGCAGATGCTCATCCAGCCCCAACCACATGGTCTGATGGCTACCCTGTCAGCAACCCTTGCTGCTAATGCAATGTGGGTAAACGCCTGGCAGTTCTCTAGGGACCCCAACATCGGCAACTTTGTTATGCCCTCCTTGTGAAGATCCTTCTCCACCTCTCTGGGGCTTAATCATACTTTAAGAACCTGCTGGAGCATCATCTTATCTATGTAGCTTTATGTAACACCTCCAAGTAGTAGAGCTGACTATCTCTTTTTTTTTGACTCTTCTAAACCTTGTCTGAATTTGGATTTGGTACTTATCGTACTGAATTGCATTATATTTAAACTCCCAATATCCACTGTGATGGCCCACAGTAGGTAGTTAGCAAATATTTATTGAATGGTTAAATTCTGATAATCAAAGATTCTGCTCTATCCTCCTTGCCTCCTAACACAGTTTTTACAACTGACTTCCTGCCTTTATCCCTGTTCCTGAATTTCTCTTGTGCTAATTGCTCAATAACAGTCCTATTCAAGGCCTGTTGATCTGTGTTGTCTTCTTGCTCTCTTCTGCCGTTGGGATCCTGGCTGAACTCTATGCTAGTGTCAGCCCAGCCACCTGTGGATAGACCAAACATGAACCATGTTGGTCAACCATGTGACAACTTCCAAGTATCACCTGCTCTAGACGTTGGATGACTCAACTCCTAGTCCTCCCCTTCCCCTGCACTGCTCACCCCCACCCTCCCTTTTGCAGAATACCTGGTGTACAGCTGGAGAACTCTGCACCCTTGATCTCATACTTGTTTACTGGGCTGAACCTCTGCCACTAGCCACTACACCTCCCCTAGCATTTGTTCCTCTTTCCCAACCACCCACCAGTGGACAGGGTGATGCCTGGTCTGATCTTCCTGCCTCTCTAGTATATAACAGGTGGTGCCCTGCAGAATCTCAAGATATAACAGATAAATCCATTAGATTTGGAAACTGCTTGGATTTGGGGGGAAGGCGGGAGAATGTCGGACAGGAGTCAAAAGCTAACTGAGGCTAAACTGGGTGGTTAGGAATGTGGAGATGGCATGGAGGAAAGAAATCACATAAGAAGGAACATTTTTAGGAAGGGAGGTTATGAGGTTAGCTTTTAAGAGGAGATGACGAGTCCAGTTGTGGATATAACCAGGGGTGATATTAAAATATTTAATGAGGTATGACATGGCATCAACCAATCAACACAGATGCCAATGTTAGGCTATGTGGGTGCCTAGGAGCCTAGAATACGTTATTTGGGGTGGAGGGAGCAGGCACAGCAACTTACTGGAAGTTCAAGGGGTTGTCGACCTAAGCCAGGTTCAATAAATCCCAAATAAACTTCTCATCTGAACTTCAACCTTCTCTTGCCTTCCCCTTCCTCTAAGGGTTAGACTGTGCCTATATACCCGTGGGTAGTAGTCTTAACCTTTTTTCACCCTCTTATCAACCCTTAGGTAGTTTGTCTTAAAATTATCCCCAGGCTGCTGTTAAAGCACTCAGTTGCACTTACTCTCATTCTGTTTTTCATGACTTTGTAACAGCATGGCCAGCCCTCTCCCCTTCAGCACATAAAGACCTCTTTTATCCTCACAAACAAGAGAGGGCTGACTGCTATGGATTTATGCAAATTCCGTTTTTAACCTGCCAGCCAAAGAATAGGGCATAGAGATTAATTCTTAAGATGTTTTTCAGCTTTTGAATTTTGTGTTCCAGGGAGGATGTTTTTGATTTTTCTTTTTGGCAGATTTGATGTAGATATAAAGATGGAAAGTTAATTGTTAGCTCTGGGCATTCAAAGAAGGTGAGGATTTTTACCCACCCTGCTTAGAAAGGACAAATTTACTGCCTAAGGATTTAACTCTGGATTAGTAGCTTCTGATTCAAATTGAAAATACAATAAATGTCAAATAACCAAATTGGTTGCATTGAGGGTTGCTCATTAGAGAAAGCAGAGAGTTAGCACAGCTAATGAGAAAATCTTCAGCAGGGGATGCAGGAATGCTGGATTCTAGGCTCACTTCTGCAAGTGTCATCCTGACAACTCTGGAGTGTGAGATTTTAATTTTCCCCAATTCCTTCAGTTCCAGCATTGATCAAGGAGAAACGCAAATTTGATTCCCCTTTTACCTCACAGGTGTGTAGGAGGTTTGGGTATTTGGAAAACACCAGCTTGTGTGTCTATGGCACCTCAGGCTGATTACAAGCTTTTGTCCTTTTGTTTCAACTGATTTAGTGGGGATAAGGGGCATGGATAGCAGGGCTGTTAGTCATGCGAGGCAGTCACTTGCCTGTTCAGTTGAGACAGACTGCCACCTGGGTCTTGACTCTGCTATGAGATTTGCCAAGTGATGACATGAACACCCACTCAAACGTCTGTGAAATGTCTGCCTCTCGAGTGTTCAGTTTGATCCATTCCTCACCTGCCCCCCGACACTCGTTTCCTCACTCACCTTGCTCAAATCCCAGGAGTAAGCTTCCTGGCCTCGATCCTGTGCTGGCAGAATCAGCTACCTCCCCTGAATGTTGAAAAGGCCCCTCTTGGCAAGCATTTTTCTCCCAGATAAGTAGCAGGGAGTCGGAGGCGCATCACTTCTTAGTGATCTTCTTAAGAATGCACTTTACCTGGATTCAGGCCCAGGGTTATCTGGAAGGAATGATATGTTGGCTGACTATTACATTTGCAGAGATGTTTCATGGATTTTTCAGTGCTTTGAGATATAGTCTTTACAGTTAAGATGGACTTCATGAAAAAAACCTACCTATTCTCTGCCTGGGTTTTTCCCCACCTTGGAATATAAAGCTTTGCTTCACCTTGTTGCCTTCTCAAACTCCTGCATCAACACAACCACCTTTCACTGCCAAACTCCTGAACAGCTAGCGTATATTGATTGTGTTAATTTCTTCATCACCTATTCTCATATTAAGCCTTTGCAATCTGGTTTTCACTCCTACCAAATAACTGAAATGATTTTCTCTGTGTTTTTCTACCAGTCCTGTGTCATTTTCTCAGTTGTTACCCCATTAAATCTCTCTGGGGCATTTGGTACTGTTGATTATCGTCTTTCCTCAAAAATTTGTCCAAGATTCTGTCTCTGTAACACAAAATTCTTTCCTCACCTCTTCAACTCTTCTCTCCTTTGGTGACTCCCTTTTCTCATTTCAGCCTTTAACTCAAGATTCTGTTTGTGTCCCTGTGCCCATCCATTTTCAAAATTAATACTTTTATCAAAATAGTAGTGACTCCCTCCAAATGTCTTAAACTCTACCTTCTCACGTAAAACCTATTCCATACTTCTAACAGCCCACTAGTCATTTCCACTTAGACATCCAATCTCCCCTCCCAAGTTCTCCATTCCAGGAAACAGACTCATTGGGTTTAAATCTTGGATCTAATCATTTATTGGTTGTGGGACTCTGGGCAAGTTACTTTACATTGTCTCAGTTTCCTCAACTAGAGAATGGAATGATGATGATGATAATACAGTCTACCTCAGTGGATTTAATAAGTAATATATGGAAAGGGCTTAGCACAGTACCCTGCCACCATAGTAAATGCTAAAAAAAGTGTTATTATTATCAGTCCTTATCAACAATTCTTCCTTCTCCTTAATCTCTACATCCAGTAATTCATCAGATCGTTTCTCTTCTTCCTTAATAATCTCTCTATTTTTCATCTCTGCTTCCTTTCCACTATCCATTGAATGAATGTTTCCGTAGCTAGAATTTCAGAGTCTCTTTGCTGTGTATTGTATCATTTATTAGGCTGCTTCCCAGTTCAAAACGGTTTACCACAATCAATGAATCACATTCAAATTCTTCAACTAGATATCTAAGGCTCAGTGTCATTGTTCCTTCGTTGGTGGTCACTTTCATCTCCTGCTACTTAATATATAAACTTCTGCTCCAGTCAAGGAAATCAACTTCCCTGTCCCTGAAAATGCTATACCATTTCCACTACCCAAGCATGTCATTTAGATGACACTACCTGCCTTGGGTGGGGGGTGAGGAGGTGACATGAGCCCCACGTATTTTCCATCTTTGATAACTTCTTAACAAATACATCTTAAATCAATTGATTTTGGAGGAAGAAGATAATCCTATTGAAAGTTTTGGAAACAGAATACAAAGTTCTAGAGGGCATAAAAAGTGTGAAAAACTAGCAGAACTTGGTTCGTATTATCAATCCTCTAAATTAGACTGGCTAATGGAAGGCATCGTGTAATTGATTGAGTACCTACAGTTTGTCAGCATTGCTCCGTTGTCTGGCATCTTTCAATGTTACCACTGGTAAGTCCAAAAATTTGTTGACATTACTCCTCGATTGTTATCACTTCTTGTCTTTTATTTGACTTTGTGTCTTTTCAACCTTTTAAAACGTATTTAACTTTAGTTTTTGTGATGACCAGAGATAATTGCATGGGTTCAATTTTCCATCTTTACCTGAGAGTCTTCTGAGTCTTATTAATTATGAAACACTGAATCATATCATTGTGTAGATTTTTTTTTTTTAGTAAATCACAGAGAAGTTTCCGGATATGACCATGCACTGATTATTTAGTGACGATCAATCTCACATGTTTCCTGTTCCTGCCTGTGTTAGGAATTAATTGCTCCTTTCTCAGTGCATTCTATTCCTTTTTTCATTGCTTTTAGCATAGAGCTAATTAAGGCATTTATACCATTTTAAGAATGTGTCTGTCTCTACGGTTTTTTGTGTTTTTTTTTTTGTGAGGAAGATCAGCCATGAGCTAACATCCGTTGCCAATCCTCCTCTTTTTGCTGAGGAAGATTGGCCCTAGGCTAACATCTGTGCCCACCTTCCTCAACTTTATATGGGGTGCTGCCATAGCCTGGTTTGACAAGCGGTGAGTTGGTCCGTGCCCTGGATCTGAACCTGTGAATCCCAGGCCACCGCAGCAGAGTGTACGAACTTAACTGCTACGCCACCGGGCAAGACCCATCTACTGATGTTTTAAAACATATTTCTTGAGACATAATTTAAATACCATAAAATTCACCAATTAAGTGTCTAATTCATTTTTTTTTAGTATATTCACAGAGTTGTGCGACTATCACTACAATCTATTCTACCACCCTCAAACCAAACCCTGCATCCATCAGCAGAAATTCCCCGTTTTCCATTCCCCTCTGTTCTTGCCGCCATTAATCTAATTTCAGTCTCTATAGATTTGTCTATTCTGGACATTTCATATTAATGGAATCATAACATCTGTGGTCTTTTGGGACTGATTTCTTTCGTATAGTGTAATGTTTTCAATGTTCATCCATGTTGTAGTAGGTATCAGTACTTCATTTCTTTTTATTGGCAAATTTTACTAAATTTTAAATTCTCTGAAGACTGGTTTCATTTTTGTATGCCCAACACCTACCGAGTATAGTATCTAGGAGGTATTAATGTCTCACATATTTATTAAGTAGATAGCTACCTCTAAGTCCATTTTCAAATCTGCCCTCATTGTCCTACATTCAAAATTTTATCTGACCGTGCCCCTTTTCCCTCCAAAAAGTTTGTTATTTCAAAAATGTTTGATGAAGATTTTGATAAAAATTAAGGTATTCCAAACATAGATTATTCTTAATTTGCCTTCACAATAAGAATAGCGTACTAGCTAGCCACAACCACCTCATTCATACCTTAGACCTTCATTAGGGTTTTCTGGTCTGTAACTCAGGCATTTAATCAAGTTCATAGTCACAGACTAGAGCAAGACTGGGGCAAATAAGCATTTTTAGCTTGCTTCTAGAGTTTCCTTATTTTGCTGAAGGGTATGGCCTTGGTTACCAAATTAATATAATAATTTAGTTCTTGTGGAATTCTGCTCTGATTTAGCACCATATTTTTTTTTTTTCCCCTATGACAGTACTAAGTATTTCCTCTTTCAATCCTTTCCATTTCTTTCAACCAAATGGAATTAGGTCAGGGCTGGTGCACTGGTGTTTCTTCCAGTTTTCTGTCAAGAATAAGATCAAATTTTGTGGGTTCCTCTCGTTATATCTCCCTGTCTCGTCAACATCTGGGAGTCAGAGAATTAGCTAAGACTTTTAAACTATACTTTCCTGGTTCCCCCCAAACCCTGCACTCTCAAAAGGAAACACACAACACAATACTCTAGGAAGCCTTCCACCCTCAATGTCTAAGAATAATTTAAGAATATTTCAGTTTGAAGAAAGAAGGATAGAATAAATAACTTTCTCAAACTTATCTGTGATTCTGAAGTATTTCAAGTCCTAACATCATGATACTAAAACTTGGATAACAGTGGTAGGACAGGTATGAAATTGAGCAGATATTAAAAATTAAACTCATATCTATTTGTGGGCTATAGTTTCCATCTATGTTTATGATTTCAAAAACAAGTTTAATATCCTTGAATTGTTTTTGAACAGCTGGAAATCTTTTACAGTAACATCAAAGGTGGTTACTCCTTCACGGCAAGGGATCAGGCGGTTTGTGTCTTTTGGACTGATGTTAACTCAAACCTTTTTTTCTGAACACACACCATACACACACACACCCCCAGCATTTTTTTTTTTAAATAAATCTTTTATTCTGAATTCAAGGGCTATTAAAAAGCTTTAAATGCCCCCTGTAGGGGAGCTCCAACCCAACAATGCAAACATCTGACTTTATCCTTATGTTTCTTCCTAAAAAAGATGAGAAGGACACAGGGGAAACTTTGCCTATTTTTATCCATGAAACAAGGTCACTAAATATGTTATGTCGGTTAAATCAAATTCCTATATTTTAAAAATGTTTCTATGTAATATACTGAGTCGTTGTCTTTCTACAATTCAAGAGTGACGGGTTCTGTAACGATTATTTTCCTAGTTTGTTATAAGACACTTAATTTTTGATTGACATTTCTGAAATAAATATAGCTACTGGAACACTAGCATTCTGATTTAAAAATCTGACTACATTAGAAGAAAATTAACCTTTTCAAAAAGCCACTGTTCTAAGGAATGATTTTAATCAAATGAGGTTTAAATGTTGTACCTGCATTTAGAATTTTTAGAGGGATTGCAATTCCCCAGCGATCTACATTTTGAAGGATAGAAAAAAATCAAATAAACTATGGGAAAAGTAACTATGAAAATTGTAATGAAGAGCCTAAATGAAATTAAGTTTCCTTAACTGAAATGGTTTTTATAGTAACATCAGGTTCAGAAATCAAAGTAGAAACTGACTTTATCATAGGCAGTTTTGATATATTCAAAGAAAAACATCAGATTGTATTAATATCCAATAAATTGCATGTTTTCTGTTGGAATTCTCTGTGATACATTTATTTAGTCATTTATTTCATATTTGACAGGCACTTACACTGTGCTAAACAGAAACACTGAGGGTGGGCTAGGAAGCTGTTGCAGAGAAGTATCAGATCTATTGTACACAACAGATTGTTAAAATATTAAGCACTTCGTATACATAATAAACATTTGAATGAAAATTATAGTGCATATGATTTTCAGTCTACAAACTCAAGCACATAAGACGCATTTTTACTCTTCTTTTAACTTTCTCCCAATTGGCTTAGCTTGGTATCCAAGTCCTGGATCTCACCAGTTTGTGGAAAATTTCACCTCAGGAATTCTTGGGGTTCCTTCTCACTCTGGGGTCAAGGACCTCTTATGGTTTGGATTGCTTCCCCCAAAAAGATATGTTGGAGTTCTAGCCCACAGTACCTCAGAATGCGACCTTGCTTGGAAATAGGGTCATTGCAGATATAATTAGTTAAGATGAGGTTGTACTGGAATCAGATGGGCTCTTAATCCAATATGACTAGTGCCCTTATAAAAAGAGGAGAGAGACAACAAAGGGAAGATAGCAATGTGACAAAAGGGGCAGAGATGTGAGTGATGCACCTACAAACCAAGGAACGCCAAAGATTGCCGACATCACCAAAAGCCAGAAGAAGCAAGGAATGATTCTCTCTTACAGACTTCAGAGGGAGCTTGACCCTGCCGACCCTTGATTTTGGATTTCCAGCCTCCAGAATTGTGAGACAATACAATGTTGTCTCACTGTCCGTTGTTCTAAGGCACCGGAGTGTGGTACTCTGTTACGGGAGCCCTAGGAAACGTATACAGGGCCTTATACCATGCAAGGTGTTGGGGTGGGGGCACAGAGCATCTGGTCTCTGGTCTTCTGGCCATATAGATAAATGCTGAGCAGGCCACTGTCCCTGTTCACAGGACTCCCCAGACCTGGTTGTCCCTGCTGTTTGTACTCCATGCTTGGGAGTCAGGTACTTTCTAGAGGCAGGAACCTCTGATCTCTTTGCCCGGTGCATCAAGTGGCCGCTGTAAAGGCTCTGACACAGCCTGGGACACTGCCCAGGAGAAGTGTGCCTTCCTCACTTCCTCTCCTAGATCTGGGAAGATTTTTAATATTTGGGGAAGTAGCCCCTTTCTCCTGCCTGCTTTTCCAGAATTCTTTGTTTCGTAATATGTATCGCCTTTATCTTTTCCTCAGTCTTGTAAATACTTCTAAGGGATTAGTCTTTTGGAAAACACGTAGGGAGTCTTCCTCTGTCTCCACCACCCGATGCCTTCCCAGGCAATGAAACCACAAACTACTACAGGTAGACGAGGGAAGGAAAAAGTGGAAAATATAAGAAGGAAAGGTCTATAAAATAATCTTATCAAACTATCATCTATCCACAAAATTATTAGCAAAGCTACATTAAATTATCCAATGGATTTTTAAACTGTTTGTCCAGTCCCCTTATGTCCTGACAGTAAATTAAATTTAGCAGATTGGGGCTGAACAAAGAGATTAAGCAAGTAGTTTTAATGCAATATTTCATTTGATGAGGAACCATTAATGGATCTCTCCAAGATTCCATTTTAGGAAATTTTTGCATGAACAATTGACTGACAGCCATATACATTACTGACCACCAGATAACAGGTATATTGATTTTGAAGACAGGCAAAGTAACCAGACACAACAAATTAAGAGCCAGTTATCTTGGCCTTCTTAAGAAGTCAGTGATTCCTCGCTCAAAATCATTGAGGTTCTTTTTAAAACTTCATGCCCAGACTTCCCTCCTGGGCATAGCCATCTGGAGTAAGGTCAGGGAATCTGGGGTTTTTAAAACCCCCTAGGTGATATTGGCCAATTTGGAGGAAGCACTAATTTAAAAGATGAAATTAATTTCATAATCTGAGCGATGATTATTAATGTATATATGGTTCAAATGAACACATATGCTTAGTGTTTTGGGATAGTGTTTTCTATCATCTGCATAGCCTTTGCCATAGCAGATTTAGTTCACTATGCTATATTTACCCATTTTTGTTTTGAAATCCACAACTGGTATTTAGAAGGAATTCATTAGCTTCCTGGACATAAAGCTTTACTACTGTCCCATCAGGCTGGTAGAAGATTTCTTGCCTTGTGATAAAAGGAGAAACTGAGGCTGTTTCTAAGTGACACCGAAAGTTAGTCAATTACCAGGACATTCCCAAATATCCTTTAGGAGAATAAGCTTAGATGTGTCCTTCCAAAGTACCTGAGGCCTGGGTCAGCCCCGTGCCTTGGCGGTTAAGTGCGCACACTCCACTGCTGGCGGGTTCAGATCCCAGGCGCTCACCAATGCACCGCTTGTCTGGCCACGCTGAGGTGGCGTCCCACGTGCAGCAGCTGGAGGGATGTGCAACTATGACATGCGGCTATCTACTGGGGCTTTGGGGAGAAAAAGGGAAAGAAAGGAAAATAAAAGGAAGAGGATTGGTGGTGGATGTTGGCTCAGGGCCAGTCTTCCTCAGCAAAAAGAGGAGGATTGGCATGGATGTTAGCTCAGGGCTGATTTTCCTCAAAAACAAAGAAAACGAAAAACAAAGTACCCGAGGCCTTTTGAGTGCGTATTTAGACCTCAATTGATACTCTCTAGTCCTTTTAGTTTAACACCATTAGCATTTCTGAAACTAATCATCAAAGTATTCTAAATTAATTATGCTGTTTTACTGCTAATATAAATGACTCATTTTCAATGGAAAGCTGTCTTTAAAATATCTGCTCCAATGCAAGAGTCTCTCCTGCTTCAACAAGTATTGCCGGTGTGGGTGTGAGTGTGTGTGTGTGTAGAGAAAGGTATGCCTATCACACTCCTTTTCCTATTCTTGGCTAAGATATTCCAATCAGGAACAATAATGCACCAATACAATGACAAAACTAGACAAGACCAGGTGAATTACTTAACTACACACATTTAGTAAATTTAGAACAAATAGTTAATCCGGTAAATTTAAGAAGACATAACACAAAGTATCCAGGTGCTGAAATTCACTGGATAATTCAGTTAAGATAAAAATATTCACATGGAGAAGCATGAAACAAAAAGACACTGTCTAGTCAATTGTAGAACAAGAAAGAGTCTTTGTTTGCTGAAGGACTTGCTGCAGGGCCCAGCCCAGAAAGCCCAAGTGCTGGTGGAAAAGGCTTCCAGGAAAATAAGGAAAGGAATGCTAACCAACCTAACCTACTGGAGCTTATCGCTTCTCTAGAAGTTGTGGTATTTAGAATTGTTTGTGTAAGAAGTAACAAAAACCTGGCAGGCTGGTACCTGTTCAGCTGCTGACATATGTTGTCCATGAAGCTTGCCGATTGGCTCTGCCTTCCCTCGTGTGGGGGCCAGAGTAGCTACACAGCCCTTGTGCTAGCAAAACAAAGTCAAGCATGAAAAAAATCAACTCTGATCTCAGTGCCACCTCTTTTTCTCTCAACTCCTGATCAAGGGTGATGCAACTTGCGTTTGGAGGTGTCTGCTGGCTTTGGGAAGATGTCAGCTTGATGCTTTGCATGGCTTTGGTTGTCTCTTCTCATGTGGCTGTTCTTCTACACAAGAGTCTGGGAGGAGGAATGAGGGTCTCTACTGCAAAATGCCCCCACAAAGCATTTCTGAGAAGGTTTCTTAAGATGAGTACTTGCCACAGATACTGCTCTTCTCCATGCAAACACCTTAGGGAGTATTCGATTCCAGCTTGGTTTGGAGTATATTTCAGTTTATCCATTCAGTTTATAAGGTTTTTAGTAGTAGATTTATTCTAAAATAATTTGCTAAATAAATGAAAACAGCAACAACTTGCTCAGTAGAAAGATTAATATCTTTTCAGCAAACCAGTGCCACTCATTACAGATTTTACCTTCTAGTTTGTAAATAGGGGGCTGGCAGAAAGTGTAAGGCAGGTTGACGGCACTGTGTAGGTGGTGCATTGACAATCCTGGGGTATACCATTTATATCGTTGTCTTTGAGTAATGACAAAGTGACTCACCTTGCTGCTTGGGAAATTTAATCTCACAGGAGGAGTTTTCTAGAATTAGGTTCATACATGGGGGACAAAATCCTATGAAAATCAGAGAAGCTGGTTATCGTTAAAATACAGTACTGGGAAGTTATTTCCTCACATTAGAGCTGAAAGTTTCATATGATCCTCAATTTTAACACATTTCACATCTCATTAAATGATACCTCCATCCATGTGTTATTCATGCCAGCAACCTGAGAATTGTCTTCGGCAGCTCTGTTTCTTTTGCCTGCGTAGTCAACCTATTACCAAAAGCAGTTGCGTCAACCTCCAAACTACATTTTGAGTCTGTCAAGTCTTGTCTCCATTGCTGCCATCTTCTGCTTAGACACAGGCCCTACCTGGCCCTCCTGCTTTCACACTTGCCTCCTTCCAATCAGTTCTGTGTAGAGCAGCCAACATGATCGCTTGTGTGGGTGAATTTTTATTTTCATCAAAGTTGTACATGTGCATAGTTTAAAAAGTCATAATTCTACAATTCTTATAATAAGTACCCAGAAATAACAAACAGCTGTCTCCTCCCCATCCTCCATTCTCAGTCCCCAGCAGTAACTACTTCAACCTTTCTAGTCCCCTAGTATTCCTCTATGTTTCTAAATTCCATGTTTATACTGCTTTTACTTGATGTTTCTGTTTTAGATTTTATCTTCTGAGTTCCTGTATACTACAGATGATGAGAATTTAAGCTCTTTTAAACACCCCTCCCCCTCTTCTCAGTCCCACCCATCTTCCTAATAGAATTATAGCATAATTTCAAGTTTGATCAAAATTCAGTGTTTTTATTGCTCTGAATATGATTTTTAGTCACAGCTGAGTCATGTGGAATATTATTATTGTATTTTTCTTCCTGTTTGACTTGTTTCCCCTGTTAGTAATTGTCTGTTTTCTGTTTGGTTAGTTATCTATATCCGTGTCATGAACACATCCCTAATTTTCTATGAGAGATGGAGAACTCTAGTACTGATACATTTTCCAATATAGTCTGGTGACTCTCAGGCCTGCCACACAGCTGCTAGGGGTTTTATTTCGCCATCATCCTGAGGATTTCTACTGCTTCTCTTTCATATTGGATCCCCTGTTTCTTAGATCCATTGACTAAAGTGGTTTTGTTCTATCCTCATATGTGATTGAGAGAATTAATTCTAGGTCTGAAATCATTTTTGCTCAAAATTTTGAAGTAATTACTGCATTGTTTTCTAGTATTAATATTGAGTAATCCAATGGTACTCTGGTTGTGGATCCTTTGTACGTGACACTCCCCCTTTTTTCTTTCATGAGTCCCTGTTAGGGCCAATGTGCCTTGCTGTGGGTTTCTTCTTGCTCCCTGCATTGGTTTTGTTCTCTGTGTGTTCCTCTTTTTGCTACTTCTTTATTTTGGTTCTGACTCTCCCATTGGAGACTTTCCTCAACTCTCTAGCAATCTCTGGCTTTCCATTCATATTTAAACAAGCTGCTGGAGGCTTTGTGGGGAAGATTTGTCAATGGGGGGACTTTACTCCAGAGCAGGGTTTGGCAAACTGAGGCCCACGGGTCAAATCTGACCCACCCCTCATTTTTGTATGCTGCTAAGGATGGTTTTCATAGTGTTAAATGTTGAAAAAAATCACAAGAACGATAACATTTTGTGACACATGAAACGTCTTCACATTTTACTCCAATTAGCATAATGTAGAGAACAGAGTGAATCCTAGTAGCTGGAATTCCTGTATGAAGAAAATGATCTTGCATTCCCCTCCAAGGGCTTGTAGTCTTCATTAAGAGCATTTCTGACCTTTGGTAGTCCTGATCCCAACTAGTAGATCCAACTAGCACCAACAGAACCCAGACAACTCAGGTGCCGTCCCCTCAAGCCTGCTTCTACCTGAATGGTTTGAAAAGACAATGCTGATATGGCTTCTGTGGGAAGAATAATACTATACCCAGAGCGTAATTGTGCCCTACCAAGATATGCAAGTCCTGGATGGGTCCTGTGGGACATTCTGCACCAGAGGAGCAGGACAGGAGGCAGTAACACAGCAGAGATTTGTGGGAACATATGCATGCTCAGCTTCTGAGTTCACTTTTATTTTCAAGGTGAACAGAACCTTTCAAAAACGTTGATCAGTTCACATCACTCTACCACTCAAACTCACATGGTTTCCCATCACATTTAGCACCAACTCCAAGCTCCTGACCAAGGCCCTGTGTACTCTGGCCTCTTCTTTCTCTCTGGCCTCCTCTCCTGCTGGTTCACCCTTTGCTCACTCTGCCCTGCCCACACGGGCCTCCTTGCTGCTCCTTGACCATGCTGAGCTTGTTTCCTTCTCAGAGTCTTTGCATTTCCTCTTCCCTCTGCCTGGTACATTGTTTCCCCAGAGCTTTAGATGACTTAATCCCTTACTTCATTCAGGTGTCTGTTCAAATGTCACCTCCTCAGGGAGATCTTTCTTAACCACCCTCTCTAAAACAATCCCCACCCATCACCGGTCACTCTGAATTCTCCTTTTAGTGAGTTTTGTCTGCTTCATCTCAGATGCATGCCCTACCTTCATCTACTCTCTCTGTACTAGGGAGATTGATCCTTGCAAGTTATATCTTCCAGCCTCCTTTGCCAGTTGGCTTCTAGTTAAGTTTGATCAATGAGAGACATTAGTCTTTTGGGGGAGGGGAGAAGGGAGGAAGTGAGGGAGAATCCAGGAGATTTCTCCCCTTTTCTCTCTTTTGGGTGGCATCTCCAGAAACCACTGCACCTTTTCCACGGTTCCAGCATCTGCAACGTGCTGGCCCCTGAGCTTCAATAATACCACTTCTTTCCTTTATTCTCCAGCCTGAGGGGCAATTGCAAATCTCTGTATTGCTTCATTGTCACCTGTTTGCTCTTTAAGCATTTCTAGCATCATCGTATCATCATAATTCCTTATGCTATTAAATTCTGGACTATTGTTTATTGGACTACTGTTTTCCTGCCTGGATCCTGACTGATATGTCCTGCTTTATGTTTTCCATAGCACTTAGCACTACCTGTTAGCGTATTATTATTGGTTTCCTTGTTTATTTTCTGTCTCACTCATTAGAATGTAACTTTCAGGAGGCCCACATGCTTGAGGACTCGGGAATAAGCATTTGAACTTGCTGAGAAATAGAGGGCCATGTGTTTCCACTTCTTGATCATTTATCAGAGAGCTGGAAAGAAGGGCCAGCTATGTGTTTCTCCTGGAGAGCAGTAGGGAAGGAAGCAGGCACGTTCAGAAAGATGGAGCCTGGGTCAAGTGCTACATGGAAAGCTCTAACTGCTCTAAGAAGTTCTGTTATAGTTCCAGCTTCAGGGAGAGATGTCCATGTTCTGGCTCCAGAAGCTCATTGAGAGTAATGGGAACTGGCCTTGTGGAGAGGAAGGACTGTCTGAAATTTTTGAGAACATTAGAGGAAGGAACCTGTGGAGTGGCAGGGGGAGGAGGAGGCAGGACTTGCTTCTAAGCTGAGCAGGTAAGAAC
Organism: Ceratotherium simum simum; assembly: GCF_057802395.1. NCBI lineage: Eukaryota > Metazoa > Chordata > Mammalia > Perissodactyla > Rhinocerotidae > Ceratotherium > Ceratotherium simum. Next base: position 41,416,025 of record NC_141908.1, read on the forward strand.
TCATGTATTAAAACAATAATAGCTAACGCTGGATGAGTGACACACTGCTCTGTGGCCTGTCCTAAGTGTTTTGCATTATTAACTCTAATATGAATATATGTGACTAACAATGTGTAAAACAGTATTAAACCACATATTTGAAAATATTAAAACTCACCACGTGCTATATATGTTTTTAAAAAGTTGGGAAATTTAATTTGTTCTTGAATTACTGATTTACTTTTAACAGAACAAATCAGTGATATAAATTAAAAAACTGATAAATATCAATCCCAGACACACACCAGCATGTAGGGTGAGTAAATCTAACTGCTTTGCTAAACATGAAAATGACAGATGGGAATGAAGGATGACTTCTTGTCTCCTCATGGAGTGCTGTGTACATGTAATATGTGAGTCTCTTCCGCTTCATACTATTTTTAGTAGCCACTTTCATTTGCAAGGGTTATTTAGGAGTATGGGTCTTAATTTCCAAGTAGGTAGAATTGCTTGGGTATTTTTATTATTTATTCTAATTTTATTGGATTATGCTTACAGAATGTGGCCTGTAAAATCTCTGCTCTAAAATTTTTGCTAAGGACATCTTTTTGTAGCCATTACGTAACTGATTTTGTAAATATGCCTTGGGCATGTGGGAAGAAAAAGAATATTATCTACTTGAAGCATCTCTACTTACATTATTATGAGTTTGTTTATTGTATTATTTAACCCCGTTTTTCATACTTATTTCTTCTTATTGTTACTTTTCAGCCTATTTCCGAAAGAGGTATTTTAAAATCTCACACTATATTGTATATATTTTTTGCATTTCTAATGATTTTTCTCTTATATGGCTGTTTTGTGCTTATAGATCTATGAATGTTATTTTTTTTGAAAGATATGACTTTTATGACTTGCGACTTTCATCATTGTATTGTCTCTTTATTCTACTTAATGCTTGGAGCCTTAAATTTAACTTACATGACATCAGTCTTTCCTCTGCTATTTATTTTGTTCTCGATTGTCTAGTATTATTTTGTCCTCCCTTTTGTTTTTAGCCCTTTAAAAAAACTCCACTGTTGAAAATGATTTTCTTATAAACAATATGTAACTCAGACTTAAAAAAAATTTCTTTTTTAATACTAAAGTAACAGTACTAGTCTTTAGATAGGGAAATTTAACTTGGTCACACTCAATGTTGCAACTGATATACTTGGTTTTATCCCATCCATTTTAATTAATATTTACAATTTAATTCTTTGTACCCTTATTTCTTCTTATTTTTATAAGCTTGATCCAGTTACTTTTCATTCTTTAATTTCCCTTGTTAATTTGGAAGTTATCTTGAATATTTCCATTCTACCATTGGTGTATTTCCCTTTCCTCAGCCTATTGATCAAACACATATTTGTTTATTGGATTGACCACAAGTTTTGAACTATGCAAAATCTCAAGACCTTTGACTAATTTGTAAGTGAACGATGTGCCTCAAGAGACAGTATTTTCCTTCCCACTAATAAGGTTTCAGGAGCTTGAGCTATTAATAGGAAAAAGTAGGCACATTTTGATGATAGAGTTTGTGAAGTTAAGAGCAGGAAAACACAACGAGAGATGGTGCCCCTCATTGGGTAGCCAAACAGGGCTCACAAGGAAAGCCATAGAGGTCCAAAAATGGGACTAAGAGTCATCTGCTACAAATGCAGTGGAGGGTCAGAACACAGGCCAATAGCCTGATTTTATAGAACAGCCCCACACCCTCCCCCGTCTTCCAGGGTCGGCCTTATAAGAAAGCATATGATAAAGTGTGCCCAGGTAGTCAGAGGAATGCTGACAAATATAAGGTTGGGAAATACAAATTGGTCAATCTCTCTCTGGTGGGAAGACTAACGATCAGTAGTAAGAAGAATAACCAGAATTTTATACAAATGTGGAATAGCAATTAAACCTGTTACTGAGTCCTCATGTTTTTTAACTTAAACAAAACAGCAATGAACTCGCAAATATAATCCTAAAACTTCACTAGTATCCATGAAAATATTAATAAATTGTTGATTAGGGAATCCAGTTCTCATCTATTCATGAGCAGTGCTGTGTTTCCCTCCAAGTCTCTGAAACTAGCTCCCCCAGGCCTCTGTGAATTTGAACTTCTGCTTCTTAAGAGTATCACTTTCTTCTAATGGACAGGATATGAAGCGGGGTCTGAGTGGAGGCTGCGACCCCAGAGAGCCTACCTCTCTGCTTGTTTCCTCCCCATTTCACTCCTCTTTCCTATTCTGCTTTTTTCAATTAACCCTGGAAAGCCCACCTCATGTGCTTTCTCCCAACATATCTAGACTTTATATCTTTGCTCAAAATTTCACTCAGTTCATCTTTCCTAAGAAAATTCCATGAATAATCTTAGCCCATTTTATAATTTTGGCTTTGTTTTCCTCTTCCCAACTTTAAATATATGTGTGTGTATACATATATATGTGTATATATTTTTTTCCTCCTTCCATCCATATAATAAGCTCTTTAAGGTCATAAAATGTGTCTTTTCCTTGGTTTGATCCTTCTTTACTCTAGAATAGTTATATTTGTGTCTTAGATACTTTTAAAAAAGTTTGTTTAACTGATGTTTGCACTGGAAGTGCAGAAATATGCAAACATAAAAATGGAATGAAGAATCTTTCAGACACCAGTAGAACACCATTGCAAATTATTTTAGGAAGAGCTATTAAAATATCAGTGGATAAGGAAAACTATTTTTGGAATGATAAAGAATCAGTGAAGCAGAATTCTAGCATTAAATGATGTTATTGAAAATGATTAAAGAACCACAACACAATAAAAATGGATGAAAGGTATAAACACATTCACACAGACAGAAATACAAACTTCTTCTTAAGCACCTGAAGAGATACTCAACCTCACTCATAGTAAGATAAGTGTATATTTAAACTGTTTAATAGTGGATTCTGGCTAAGACAGAGTAAGAGGGATCATATTTAATCTTATACCTTAAAAACAGAGAAAACTAGACAAAATAGACAAAGCAATATTTTTCTGATATTGGACAACAAGCAACCCAGGTCTGTGATCCCTGAGAAAAAGGAAGAAACCAAAAAACAAAAAAAATTAAGAAAGACCTCTAATTGCTCTAGCTTCCTGTACCTGGAGACAATTTCCAGGCTTCAGTGCAGAAAAAGGGATCCCAACGGAGCTGGGCTATCTGATTGAGAAGAGAGAGATTAGAGTCCAAGGAAGAAAAAGGCTAGAAATAAATTCTGGGGCAGATATTGGAAAGGAGGGACTGGCTCAGAGAGAGGGCTCTGGAGATCTGTAGGGAGATCTCTCGAGTCCTTCACTGATTACTAATCTACACACATGCATGAGAGGAAACTACCTGTGGCTGGGTTAAAAACCACTGGACATTACTAGGCAAACAAATTCCAGAATCTCACATAGGGCTGGGAAGTTGGTGTTTACAGCAGCCACATGGAAAGACCTAACATCTGGGTACTGAATAGAATCTTAAGAAGTAGGGCTAACTTGGTCCTAGACTAAAGGCTGATCCGGACCTATCCTACCAAAGTTTAAAAGCAAGACTTGAAGTAATCCAACTGATTTCAAATTACTTAATTGTGCATGAAAATAAAACATAACATTATTTAAAGAATATAAGAAATCCAACAACAAATCAAAATGTCCAAAAAAAAGCCAACAAAAAACCAGGCATGAAAAATTGATCCATAACCAGGAAAAAAAAAAATCAATCAATACAAGCACAAAGATAGAAATGATGGAACTAGCAGACAAGGATGTTAAAACAGCTATTATAAATAGGCCTCACATTTTAAGAAAACAAAAACAGTATGAGAAGAGAAATAAAGGACAAAAAAATAAATAAATGGTACTTGTATAAAGCACATTTTATAGTTTTTAAATAAATGAAAATTTACTACCTGAGATGAAAAGTGCACTTGACGAGTCTAATAGTAAATTAGTAACTAGCAAATAAATGATCAATGAAGTTGAAGACATAGCAATAAAAACTACCCGAAATGAAGCATACAGAGAAAAAAAATGAAAAAAATAACTGAGCAGTGGTAACCTATAGGACACTACTAAGTGGTCTAATATACATTTAATTGAAGTCCTATAAAAGGAAGTGGGGATAGAAACATTAAAGAAATACTGATCAAAAACTTTTCAAATTTGATGAAAACTCAAACCCGTAAATCCAAGAAGCTCAGTGAATCCAGCAGATTAAACATACAGAAAATCAGGACAAAGCATATCACAATCAAATTGTTGAAAACCACTGGCAAAGAAAAAAATCTTAAAAGCAGACAGAGAATACAGATACATTATGCACAGAGGAACAAAGATAGGAATGATAGAAGAATTCTTATTAGATGCTATGCAAGCCGAAAGACATTTTTCAGCACTAAAAGAAAAAAAAAATCTGTCAACTTAGAATTCTTTAACCAGTCAAAATGAAAAGTAAAAGAGGAAGACATTCAGACATACAAAAGCTGAAAGAAATCGTCATCAACGTTTCTGTACTTGAAGAAATATTTTTAAAAGTTCATCAGGGAGAAGGAAAATAATACCAGAGGGAAATTTGGATCTATACAAAGGAATAATGATCACTAGAAATGGAAAATATATGAGTACTATAACAGGTATATTTTTCTTACTTTTAAAATCTCTTTGAAAGCTAACTACCTGTTTAAAGCAAAAATATCAACAATGTTTGTGGAGGTTATAACATAAAGTAGTAGAAAGCATGACAAAAATAACACAAAGGACAGGAAGGAGGCTATGGAAGCATACTGTTGTAAGGTGCTTACACTTATACCTGTAAAGGGTATAATATTATTTACAAGCAGATGATAATAAGTTAAAGATGTAAATTGCAAACCTAAGTCTACCACTGAAATAATGAAACAAAAAGATGTAGCTAGTAAGTCAATAGTAGAGATAAAATGGAATCATAAAAAAAGTGAACAGTTGATCTTAAAGAAAGTAGGAAATGGGGGAAAAAGAAACAAAGAGTGAAATGGACAAAAAAGAAACAAGTAGAAGAATAGCAGATTTTAAACTTAACCATGTTGTTAATCACATTAAAAGTAAATACTCTAAATGCTCCAATGAAAATGCAAAGATTGTCAGATTGGATTAAAATGCAGGATCTAATGATCTGCTGTTTACAAGAAATCCATAAATCTAAAGACACAGGTTAAAAGTAAAAACATTATACCATGCAAACACTTATTAAGTAAAAAAGCAGGAGTTGCTTTAGTAGTATCAAATAGAGTAGAATTTATTTATTTATTTTTATTTTATTATTTTTTCCTGTTTTATTTTTTTTCAGTTATTTTATTGAGGTCATATTGGTTTATAACATTGTCTAATTTCAGGTGTACATTATTATATATCAGTTCCTTTTTTTTTTTTTTGTGAGGAAGATCAACCCTGAGCTAACATCCACGCTAATCCTCCTCTTTTTGCTGAGGAAGACCGGCTCTAAGCTAACATCTATTGCCAATCCTCCTCCTTTTTTTTCCCCCCCAAAGCCCCAGTAGATAGTTGTATGTCATAGTTGCACATCCTTCTAGTTGCTGTATGTGGGACACGGCCTTAGCATGGCCGGAGAAGCAGTGAGTAGGTGCACGCCTGGGATCCGAACCTGGGCCGCCAGTATTGGAGCACGTGCACCTAACTGCCAAGCCATGGGGCCGGCCCTAGAGTAGAATTTAGAACAAGGAACAATAACAGGGAAAGAGGAACATTTCTTTAATGATAAACAAGTCAGTTTATCTAAAGATGATGTAACAATTTTAAACGTGCTGTACCTACTAACTGCCTCAAAATACATGAAGCACAAACCAGTAGAACTTAAAGGAGAAACAGATAAATCCACAATTATAGGTAGATATTTTAACATTACTCTTTCAGTAACTGATAGAGCAAGTAGACAGAAAATCAGAAATGATATAGAACATTCAAACGATACTATCAACCAACTTGACCTGATTGACATAGAACACTCCATCTAACAACAGAGGAATACACATTCTTTTCAAATGAACACAAAACATTTATGAAGATAGACCATATTCTGGGCCATAAAACAAGTCTCAATAAATGTAAGATAATTGAAATCATAAAAAGTATGTTTTCTGACCAAAAAAAGGATTAAGCTAGAAATTGATAACAGAAAGTTATCTGAAAATCCTAAATATTTGAAAATAAGTCAACACACTTCTGAAGAATCTGTGGTTCAAAGAAGAAATCACAATGATAAATTAGAAAATATTTTAAGCTGAATGAAAGTAAAACAACATAATAAAATCTGTGAGGTGCAGCTAAAGCAGTGCTTATTAGAAGGAAATTTACACCATTACGTGTTTATGTTAAAAAGGAGAAAGTTCTTAAATCAATGATCCAGGCTTAAATGTTAAGAAACTAGAAAAATAATAAATTAATTAAACATAATATGAGCAAAAGGAATGAAATAATAAAGACAAATCCAGAATCATTGAAATTGAAAATAGAAAGACAACAGAAAAAGACAGAAAAATAGTTGTATTTTTGAAAAGATCAATAGTATTGGTAAACTTCTAGTTAGATTGACCAGAAAAAAACAGATAAAACACAATCAATATCAGGAATGGCATAGGTGAAATTACTACAGATTCTACAGGTATTAAAAGATAATAAGGGAATATTGTAAACAACTTTATGACATTAAATTTGATATAAACATAAAACAAACAAATTCTATGAAAGACATAAATTAGCTAAATTCACTTAAGGAGAAATAGATAACACAAATAGTCCTAATTTACTTAAGAAATTGAATTTGTAGTTAAAAACTTTTTCAAAAGGAAACTCTAAGTCCAGAAAGCTTCACTGGTTAATTAACCAAATATTTAATTTAAAAAAATATACCATTTCTATGCAACCTCTTCTAGAAAACAGAGAAAGAAATACTTCCCAATTCATTTTATGAGGCCAGCATTACACTGATACCGAACCCATAAAAGACAAGAAAAGAAAACTATAGACCAGTAATCTTCATGGACATAGAGGCAATAATCTTTGACAAAATTTTGGTAAATCATATCCACCAATAAAAAGGATAATACATCACAACTAGTGGAGTTCATCATAGGAATGCAAAGTTGTTTTAACATTTGAACATCAATCAATGGAATTCATCATATCAATAGACTAAAAAAGAAAAGCCATATAACCATCTCAACAGATGCATAAAAAACATTTGACAAAATTCAACATTCAACCATGAAAAAATTCTCAGCAAACTGGTAATAGAAGGAACTTCCTCAATATGATAAAGGACATTTACAATAAACCTACATCTTACATCACAATTAATGGTGAAAGACCAAAGCTTTTCACCTCAGGTCAGGAACAAGGCAAAAATGTTCACTCACATCATTTTCTCCCAACGTGGTACTGGAGATATTAGCTGGTGCAATATGGCAAGGAAAAAAAAAAAAAAAAGGCATACAGATAAGAAAGAATTAAAATTCTATTTCCAGATAAGATGATAACCTACTTAGAAAATTAATAAGTGAATTTAGCAAGGACTCACAATATAAGGTCAATATACAAAAATCAAATGTACTTCTATGCTATCAACAAACATGGAAATTAAAATTGATACCATATATAAGAGCATCAAAATATGAAATATTTAGGAATAAGTTTTTTAAAAATATTCAAGATCTATACAGTAAAGTCCATAAAACATTGCTGAGAGAAATGAAAGATCTAAATGAATGAAGAGAAAGGCCATCTTCATGGATTAGATGACACAATATTGTTAAGATGTCAATTTTCCCCAAATTGATATATAATTTCAGCATGAGCCCAATAAAAATTCTAGCAGTATTTATGAAATTGACAAGGTGATTCTACAATGTATACGGAAATAAAAAGGACCTAGAATAATCAGCATGCTTTTGAAGAAGAACAAAATTATAGGACTTACACAATCTGAATGTAAGGCTTACTATAAAGCTGAAGTCATTAAGACAGTGTAGTATTGGTGTAAAGATAAACATATAGAGCAATGGAACAGAATGGAGCCCAGAAATAGACTCTCATATATATGGTCGTTTGATTTTTGACAAAAGTGTCAAGGTAATTCAACAGGGAAAGTACAGTCTTTTCAACAAATGGTGCTAGAACAAATGGATATCTATATGTAAAAAGAAGAAACACAACCCTTACTTCATATCATGCACAAAAATTAACTGAAAATGGATCATAGACAGAAATATAAAAGGTAAACTAATAAAATTCTAGAAGAAAATATAGGTGAAAACCTATGTGACCTTGGTTAGCAGAAATTTGTTAGATAGGAAACCAAAAGCATAAACTATAAACTGATATGTGGTTACATTGGACTTCATTAAAATAAAAAATTAGAATATTTTGCTCTTCAAAAGACCCTGTTAAGAAAAAGAAAGGCAAGCCATAGACTGGAAGAAAATATTTATAAAATATATCTCTAATAATAGACTTTAACTGGAATATATAAGAATACTTAAACTCAGTAAGAAAACAACATGATAAATACTGGGCAGAATATTTGAATAGACATTTCACCAAAGAAGATATATGAGTGGCAAGTATAAGCACCTGAAAAGATGTTCAACATCACCAAAAGCAAATTAAAACCTCAATTACCATTACATATCTGCTAAAGTGATTACAGTTAATAACTGACAATATTTTGTGTTGTTAAGGATATGGTGCAAATGGAACTCGCACACACTGTTGATGGGAATTAAAAAAATGGTACAGCAACTTTAGAAAACTATTTGACAGTTTCTTATAATGTTAAAAATACACATCATACAGCTCCGCAATACCACTCCCCAGTTATTTATCCAAGAGAAGTAAAGACATATTTTCATACAAAAACTTATACTGAAATATTCATGATGGCTCTATTAATAATAGCCCCAAACTGGAAATAACCAATATGTCCATCAACTGGTAAGTGAATAAACAAATTTTAGTTTATCCTTACAATGGAATACTACTCTGCAATAAAAAGGAATGAACGATTGGTACACACATCAACATGGATGATGCTCAGAAACATTTTGTTAAGAGAAAGAAATACAGAAAAAGAGTACATACTATATGAAGTTTATATGAAGTCCTGTAAAGCCACAAAACTTTACTAAGTGAAAGAAAATTAGTGGTTGCCAGGGGCTGGGGATAGGAGTAGGGAATTGGCTATGAAGGGGCATGACGGAATTTTTTTGTGTGATGGAAAGTTTCTATATTACATTTGTGATTGTGTTTACATGACCATATACATTTGTCAAAACTCATCAAATTGTACACTTAAAATAAATTTTTATTATACAAATTATACCTCAATAAAGGTGATTTAAAAAAACTACCCTTAACCAATTTTTCATCTATTAGACTGACAAAACCTCAAAAGTTTGATAATGCACTGTATTGATCAGACTTTGGAGAAATAGGCACTGTTACGCACCATTTGTGTGGGTATAGAATAGTTTAGCATATTATAGAAGGCCATTTGGTAGCATCTGTTAAAATTACAAATGTGTATAGCCTTAGACCCAGAAATTATGTTGGTCATATACTTGCATGCATGCCAAAATTTTATGTACAAGTATACATTCCACCTTGTGTAATAGTAAATGATTGGATACAACTTAAACGTCTGTCAGCAGGGAACTGGTTAAATAAATTTTGATACATCATATTATGAATGTCAGACAATTGTTGAAAAGAATGTGGAAGAATTTTTGAATTGAAGATACATTGTGAGTTGGAAAAAGCAAGGTACTGCAAAATATGTAAAAGAAACGTGAAGAAAAGTAAGTGAAAAAGAAGCCATATTAGCTTGCACATGCTTAAAAATTCTCTGGGAGAGTAAATAAGAAGTTAATAAAATGGCTACCCATTGGGAAGAAGAGGGAACTGAAAAAATGGGACTCTGTATACATTTTATACTTTTTGAGTTTGAAATTCTAAAAATTAAATAACAGTTTAAAAAGAGAATAAAAATGAGAATTGGTAAAGTATATGTAATACAAATACAAATATAGGAGCAAAAAATATCCTTGAGAAGAAAAAAATGTATCAAGAGGGAAAGGAACGAATATAGATGCTAAATAAGGATTTGGATGAAGTTAATTATGATGCAAATTGATTAGACATTTAATTAATATTCTTAAATCTTTCAGACATGCATGAAAGATGAACAAATGATGGCTATAAAAGAAGTTATGAAAATCTTGAAAACACACTCATTAAAAGGTATTAAAAATATTCAACTCAGTGTACAACTTAGTAGCTATGGATAACATTATTAAGGTAATTACCATGTTTATTCAAGTAATAATTATAGAAAACCTACTGTAGCTATATCACTATGACTACAGGGTACGTGGACCAGGGACATACTTCTTGTCTTTATAAGGCTAGTAATTTTTTATGAGGAAAAGACCCAAACACATGAAAAATTAAATAAATACAAGATGAAATATGGCAGGAGGTGCCTGTACAATCAAGGAAGGCTTCAGCAAGGAGATAGTCAATGAGGTGGGCCAGGAGAGTGAATAGCAATAATATAGGAAGGAACAATCTTTCTAGGATGAGGTGTATTGTTTGAGCAGTGGGAAGGAAGGAGCAAGGAGAGGGAATGAGATAATGCATAGATCAAACCTGGGGAAAGGACTTCAGGTGAGAGATGGGGAAGATAAAGTACGGGCATAAGAGGTAGAGGACTCGGACACTAGACGGTGATGTCTGAACTTTTTACAGGCAAGGGATGCCGTTGGAAGCTTTGAGCAGTGATGAGCCCCACACAGTGGAGTTTTAAAATAAACCATATCTAGAGGCAGTGAGCAGGAAGGATTGCAGCACTGAGAGATTGTAGGCAGGAACCACTTAGGAAACTGTTGTAATAAATTAGGTGTGGAGTGATAACTAACATTCTGGACAAGGGTGTGGCTGTGGGACTGGAAGGGAAGGCAGGGATACAAAACAGAGTACTTCACAAGAATCGACAGACTTCGTGACTGATCAGATGTGTAGGAGAAAAGGAGGAAGGGCAAGAATCAAAGACATCTCCTGGGTTTGAAATTGTCCTGCAGAGAGAATGATAGTGCCATTGACAGAATTAACGGAGTCAGGAAAGGATGCTGGTTCGGAAGAGGAAGAGGAGGAGTTTGATTTTTAAAAGCATTGTGTTGGAGTGGTACATTGGGTATCAAGTAAAAATGTCCAGAAGTAGTTAGGAAGAGAGATAAGACTTGGATACTTTACATATGGAAGTCATCAAGAGACAGAAGGGTAAAGAAGGAAATTAACAGTTTCATTGAGGGAGAAGCTGATGGAGAGCAGTAGGAACAAGGAGTGGCCCAATTAATGGCTAACACAGTAGGGAGGCTAAAGAGAATAAGGACTGAAAATGTCCATTAGATATGGTGCTTAGGAGGTCAACAGTTCCACTAACGTGGGCAGTTGAGGATAGGTTTCCAAGGTTGCAGAAGAAGAGGCTCTAACACATTAGAGGCAGGGGGTACTGACTGCTTGCTTAATGCAGTGTCAAGAAAAGCAGGGAGAAAAATATATAGCCAGAGTACTACCAAATGGCCATATATTTTGGGAAGCAAAGCCAAGGAGGAATCTGAAGAGGCACTACACCTGAGTCCTAAAAACAGGTACTGTGATGCTTCGTATACACAGTTGTATCAATAAAAAAATTTTTTGAGTGGGCATTGACATTTTTATTAATGCATATATTTAAAAGAAAGCTAATCTTCAAATAAAAGTGAAGAATAATGTGTTTCTTGGCACTCTAGAATAGAGGTCCCAATCTACCACCCCATAGGCCCAATCCGGCTCACAGACATGTGTGGCTTGCTTGAACTTGTTGATTGAATGCCACATTCCCCATCCCTCCCTCTTATCCCATAGCCAGCCTGAGCCACGTGCACAGTACACTTGCAACTCCTGCACTAATACTTTCTAAGGCTAAACCATCCTAAAGAAAGAAAAACATTAAAATAAACAGCTCAATAATTCAAGGCAAAACATCCTGACTTTGAGTATATCATATTTTTATAACAATTGGATTCAGTAAATTTTATTTCTAGCTGTTGTTTTCTTCTGAATTATCTCCATATGCAGAGCCCACCCCTGCCCCCAGCCCCAGGGCAGTCTCCCGAAGAACTGATTATGGTTGGAGGGCTCTCACCACTGCCTTTCTATGTGCTCCTGGTTGCGGGAGTGTTCCTTTTATCCCGCTCTGTTTAATTACCATGCAAACCCTCTGTTGAGCTTTTAATTAGCAAGCTATCTTCATCTGAAGACTGGAAACCCTGGGCTCTTTCAGCATATATTAGACAGCTAAAATATGAAATTAAAGAAAACAGGGTTTTAGCCAACAGAAACAAGTGACTCATTTCCTTGTGAAAACACACAAGGTTTATGTTACTCTGGCAACGCTATTCCAGAACAGCGTCTCTCCCCTCCGCTTTTAGAGCTTTTATGTGTTCCTGTCACAGTCTGTGTTCTACGGTGACCTAATGTGGAACCATTCATGAGAGACAGGAGAACTGTGCTTTCATGTCGATAGCTCATCCCTTGTCCTTTCGACCGGAGGAAGAAAAGTTTACTTTGTACAAAGAGAGGAACCGGAAGAAGAGAAAAAGAACTCTTGACTGAGTGCTGTCCTAGGGTTTAAGTGTGGTCCTGCTGTGACTTTCAAAACACCACAACTGGTTCCAGTATGTTAGAATTCTAAGTGCCTGCTTCTCTAAAGGCAGCTGATGAAATCATAGTGCGCAACCTGTTTGTGTGTGCCGCGAGGGGAAATGAAGATTTAGAGACTCATTGCGCAAAGACCCCAGATGTTTCTCGGGACGCACATCATGGGCGAGGATTTCATGGTGCTCAGGGCCAAAATTTCAACTGAAATCGCTACAACTCTCCAAAGCAGAAATGTGTAGAGCAAAACCCTCTTTTATTCTAGGTTTTAAGCTCTCTGAGGTACTTGCAAAGAAGTGGAGCGAACCTTAAATTTATTATGCTCTTGCTGCTGTTATTTAAAAATTACAGCTGGAGGAAGGGAGGGCTTCAGGATTTTAAGTTTAGCGACCCTTTGTGAACGGCTTCATATTTTTAGTGAAAGGGCAATAAATTTTGTAGCTAATAGAATGTAATAGACTCAAAATTACTGGTGTATGAAGATTTTTAGTTTCTCTCTCATACTTACAACCTGTCTGCAAAAGAGATTTTCAGCTTTGCTCAGTCATTTTTTTTCCCCCTCAAAAAGTGTCTTGCCAGTTATCTTGGCTTTGGAGAGAGAGAATAGGAGAACAGGCAGAGAGAGATAAATGGGACTAGTAGGAGGGTGAAGGAGAACAATTTAGTGTCGATTTATATATAATGTCAGTTTATATAATGAGGGGCTAAGAGAGGGAAGATAAGTTGAAAATAGTAGAAAAAGTCATATAGGCTGAGGTAGAGAAGAGTTTTTGGAGGATTTGAGGAGAAAGGTCAAGGAATAGTTCATATATGTGATGGCAACAGACAGGAAGGGAGAAAAAAGGAGGATTTTAGGAAGAATTGCTGGGACTCATGCATCCTCAGCATAGTGTTTAGGAAATACAAGAAAAGAACCTGGTTAAATTTGAAATTAAATTTGTTTGCAAGAATTATTTATATTTTTAGCCACAATGTTCCTCTGGGTCATGAACCATATGGGTCATGGCATTATAAACAATTAAAAAGTGTTATTATTCAAAAAATTGCATGAAAAAACTTGAAATTATTCCTACTGGAAAGATAATCTTAACTTGGAGAATGTTGAGTAGAAATTTTATCTTTCTTTTTTTTTTCTTTGTGTGATACCCAAATATTAAGGTAGAAGGCAAAAGTCAACAACAATTAATTTCGGTCAAAACTCACATTCAGCGTTGTCATCAGGAAGGTGGCTCTGAAATAAGTGGCCTTCCCTTCCAATATAAACAAAGACAGACATTGGGAACAATTTTAAGTTCTAATCAATTTATTATAATTTTTTTACATGAAGTTTTTTTTTTTAAATGAAATAATTTTCAGATTTTTTTACTGTGACTCCTCTTTTTTCCCCAAACATCAACTCTACTTCTGGGTATTTAAAAAAAAAAAAAGTAGTCCATCTGTTGGGTGTGTAGCTTGTGAAATTACAATTACAAATTCCCCATAGAAATACTGATAAAATATTTTCTTTTTTGAAATTCATAATCCAAAGTAGTTGCATGATATTTTCAATTTTTTCAGCAATGTAAAATGAGAAAAGCTAAACTATTTGCTGTACAGGGTGAAGAAAGCATGTTTTACATTTTTGAAAATTATAATTATCTACCATAAACATTAATGGATCACATCTAGGAGCTTAACTGTATAAGAGTCAAATAGCTTGTATATATTTCAAACTTGAAATATAAAATATGAATGAATTGTAATCGACAAGAAGTGAACTTTGATAGAAATAAACACTAACCAGAGCCTTGACCATTAGTCTTAAAAAAGGTGTTACATGCCACAGAATATTGGCTATGAAATGCATTATTATTATTAATGAACCAATGAAATAAGTGTTAGATCCCCTGTTTATTTGGCCAACTGTTTCTTGGCCTAAATATTATTAAATTTCATGATAATACCACCAAATTTGATGAGCAATTTTGCTCATGCAAATTTAGGAGAAAATTCTGGTGACTTTATTCTATAATAAATATTGGCTATGTCTAAATGAAATGAGAATGAATGAGACTGAGGGGAAACTATAGAATCATGGAGCCAAAATGCCTTCGATTAATTTAAAAAAAATTAATGTGATAAAATACACATAACATAAAATTTACCATCCTAACCATTTTTAAGTGTAGTGTTAAGTAAACTCACGTTGTTGTGCAACCAATCCCCAGATCTCTTTTCACCTTGCAAAACTGAAACTTTATACTCATTAAAGGACTATTCCCCAATCTTCCCTCCTCTCAGCCCCTGGCAACCACCATTCTACTTTCCGTCTCTATGAATTTGACTACTCTAGGTAGCTTATGTAAGCGAGATCATATAGTATTTATATTTTCGTGACTGGCTTATTTCACTCAGCATAATATCCTCAAGGTTCATTCATGTTGTAGCATGTGTCAGAATTTCCTTCCTTTATAAGGCTGAATAATATTCCATTGTATATATACAATATCACATTTTGTTTAGCCATTCATCCATCAGTGGATACTTGGGTTGCTTCCGTCTTTTGGCTATTGTGAATAATGCTGTTACGAACATGAGTGTGCATATATTTCTTCAAGGCTATGTTTCCAATTACTTTGGATATATACCCAGAAGTGGAATTGCTGGATCATGTGGTAGTTCTATTTTTTATTTTTTGAGGAACCACCATACTCTTTTCCACAGCAGTGGTACCATTTTACTTTCTACTGGCAATGCACAAGGATTCCAATTTCTCCACATCCTCCCCAACACTTACGTTCTGTTTTGTCTTTTTGTGTGTGTGTGGCCATCCTAATCAGTGTGAGGTTGTCTGTGATTAAATTTAACTAAATTCAAACATCAAGATTATTAAATATAGTTAAGCTTGTTGTACACGTAGAAAGAGCCATATTTCAATTATTGCATAAGTTGCTTATTCTTTTCTAAAGTTTATTTTTAAAAGTGAGATATGTGTTATGTAATAGCACATTTTAAAATAAAATTATTTCACACTAAGAGGTCCATTTATCTACTGCAAAGTAATAAGGCATCTCAAACATAGTGCCTTAAAATAACAACAGCAATTTACAATCACTAATTTAGCTCAGAAATCAACGATCTGTGTAAGGTTTGGAGAAGTCTGCCCATCTCTACTCCACTTGACATCACCTGGAGTGGATGTGTGGAGGCTGTAACATCCTGAAGGCTTGCTCACTCACATGTCTGGTGGTTGATGCTGGCTGTTGGCTGGGACTTCAGCTAGGAATGTGGACAGGAATGCCTACGTTTGGCCTCTCCATGTGGGTGGTTGACTTCCTCATAGTATGGTGACTGGGTTGCAAAAGCAAGTGTCACAAGCGAGAGCTAGGAGGAAGTTGTATTGCCTTTTATATGTGCTCTATTCTCCATTATCATAGGGTGCTGCTTTTGCTGTATTCTATTGGTTAAAGAAGTCATAAAAGCTCACCTAGGTTCAAGGGAGGAGACGTAGACTCTCCCTCTTGATGAGGGAATGGCAAGGTTCTAGAAGAGTATGTGGGATGAGATGTATTGTGGCCATTTTCGGAAACCACAGTCTGCCATACTGCCATACTTAATAACCTTAATAAAATCTATCTATTTGTCTATTTTTCCCCCATTCTATGGCCCACATGTAGGCTTTGCAGGCTTGGAGAAAGAGTGTAGCTGGAAAACCACATATCATATATTTAAATATTTGATAGTTTCAAATCAAGTTAGCAACATGTTAAGTAGAATCATTTCTATTCTCTTAACTTGACAAATGTTCCTTTATAACAACCTGGAAGGTCTAATTTTAACTTAGAATTTTGGAATCCTACAGGTTCTATGTCAAACGTGATTGGAGAGTCTGCCTCTCACTGCTGGCTCCTGTCTCCTTTTCTCTTCCCCTCCATAGCTCCATCCAACAATTGAGGAACCTCATGTACACACATGTGGACAACCCAGCCCGTGTCTAAACCTCAGCTACAATCCCGTACTACAAGTGACTATTCTTTGGCCACCCCTCAGGGCTAGGAATGCAAGCATTAGAAGTGTAGACCACCTTCCAGAAGATGATGCAGGGAAGGTGCTCATGTAGACCTTGGGAGCCTACATGGCACCTAGGGGCCATTTGTGTAGAGAATTCTAGGGTCTAAAGTTTACTGAAAGAGATCTAGAAGTGGAGACATGGGCTCTGAGTGCCATGTCCTCTTGGCCCTGTCCCCTTGGCTCCCATAGGATGGAGGAGGGCCAGTGCAGGGATCTCTAAAGCTCAGGAACCAGAGCAGGGAGCTTCTTGCCTGGGCCTGAGGGAAGCACCCAAGGGAAGGTGGGAAAGAGTGAGCAGGGATGCTCTCTGTCCTGGCCCCCTGCCCTGGGCTCTGCTTTAAATATCAGGTGCAGCCCTATTTTCTCCCCTCTCATTTCTTTCTTCTTTCTTCCTTTTCCCTTTTTCTTTCTTTCTCTTGCTCCTCTTTTCTTCTCTTTCCCTTCTGTCTTTTATTCCCCCCTTTTATTTTTATATTTCTTTTCTAAATCTTCCTAGTCCCTCTTTTTTTCACCTTTGTAACCCCTAACCCCTCATGGTTAAATGCTGGGACTTTGTTAGAGGCCCTTCTTTTATGATAGCACCGTCTGCTGGGACTGGGGTGGTTCTGCCCCGACAGTGACTCCACTCCCTTTCTTCGTCTGCCATCCTATGTCATTTCCCATGTGTCCAAGCTGGAGTCTGAGCCTTCATATTGGTGCTGCAGATACCCATGCTCATAGTTCGAGGCTTTAAAAATCAAGCTGTATCATATAGGAGCCATTTTATTTCAAGGTGACCAAGAAACGATTTGCCCTATTGACCTCCAACCATGCAGGAACAAACAACTTTTATTAGAATTGGTGATACTTGGAAAGGATATTTGGAAAGAGTGAGTCAAAGCTGTTTGTATCTTGTGAAAAACATTTTTTTCCTGGTTTTTAGTTCATTTTAATTCAAGTACCTTACCAGATGCTTTTGGTCCAGTTCCAATGGGTCTCTCCAAAACTAATATGACAGAACTATATTAACTCACCACTCACCTCCTTTTTTTCCTATCCTGTTTCATCCTCCTTCAAGCCTCCTCTTTGGCCTGAAATATTTTGCTATCTTATACCTAACAGTTTATTTCCTGCTCCTCAGCTAAAGGTTACTTTAGTTCCTGCTGGACTTATACATCCTTCATGTCCAGATGGGTAATGCTAAGAGGTAAACTAAACTGTACTCCAATCAATTACCTTTTATGTCATCATCTCTGCTGGCTTTTGTCTCTGGCAAAATTCTAAGGCCTAAATACTAACATACACCTTTTTGCACAAAAATGAAGAAGTAAGAAACCAGAAAGTCACATCATGACAAAACTCTTCAATACTAATTAAATAAAGAACAGAACATGTATTAGTTTTAACTTTTTTTCCATTTAGATTTTAAACAGGGCTGAAGCTCCTGGATACTATATTTGCATATGTCCAGAAGCTTTCATTACACATTGGACATGCAGGATTTAAGGCAATGAAAAGTGAAAACAAAAACTGATATGAAAATGGATCTGTCAACTGCTAATCCCCCAAAGTATAATATGAGCTTTGAGAAGTTAAGCACAGAAGCTATGGGCCGTTACAAAATGTTTCAATTTTTCTGGTATGATCTGCTAGATGAATTTTAACTTTTGGTTATTTTTGAGAAGATATAAGTTTTTAAAAAAAATAACACAATGTTACTTTCAGTTTTCAGTGTAGAAAATTTGGAAGACCACAAGAGAAAAACATCATTAGTAATTTCATAAACCAAAGACACATCTTATTTCCATGCACTTAAATATTTTTTCTTATTAAAAAATGGTATATTTTTCCCACAACAAAAAATCTTCTATAGCAATATTTCTAAATATTTTACAGCAATATATAAAAATATTTTGGGTAAGTAACATATTCACGTGGTAACAAAATTTCAAACTATATAGGAGAGTCCAAAATGGAAAATTTTCCCCTGGAAAATATGACATGCATTCTTATGTCGCTAAATGTGTGCTGTCCCAAAGAAAATATTACTAAAAACAAATTAAGAGGAGAAAGAGGGAGAAAAAGAAATACTTAAATCTTCACTCTCACCCTCTTTCTCTCTTATTATAGTGTGATTTTATCTTTTTTACAAAGAAAATTTAGCTATTTAATCATATATTTCTTACAACTAATTTACTTTCCCCTCGAAGACATCCTTGTTGGAGCCTGTGATTCTGATATAAATTTTAGCTGTTGTTTTATAGACTGGCTGATTGCTGTCCACTTGAGATTTCTTTTCATTGCATTCTTGGGTTAGCATCATTGTTCCTTGGATTTCAGATCTTTATTTTTTTGATTATCTTTTCAATTTGCTGTAGGACATACTTGAGTAGTATTTTCAGAGATAGTCTGTGGGTCATGATAAACTTTCTGATTTTCCCATGTCCATATGTCCAAAATATATCTATTTTTCACTTATTTCTGATTGATATTTGGCTAGATATAGAATATAGATTCAAAATATTTTTTCCTCCTATTAAGGCATTGCTCAATTGACTTGCAGCATCTAATGATCCTAATGAAAACTCTGATACCGTTCTGATTCTCATTCCTTTATATGTAACCATTTTTTCTTTCTGGAATCTTGTAGAATCTTTTATTTATCATTGGAGTTCTGAAAATTTTCTAGATAAGTCTAAGTAAGGGCCTTTTAAGAAAGATCAATAGTATTACCACACACCACCTAAAATGTTAATGCTCTAAAACAACAGCAATTTACTATTTCTTATGATTCTGTTGGTCAGCAAACAGTGCAGGAGCAGATTGGGCAGTTGTTTTGCTCCATTGGGGTCAACTGGGATTACTCACTCAATTGTATTCAGCTGGCTACTGGGGTGGGCTGGAAGGACAAAGTAGACTTCATTCATATCTTTCTTGCCTCAGTGCACTTCCACATGGCCTCTTTCTCCAGATGGTGTTCTTCATTCTATACTCTAACCTGAGCTTCCTTGCAGCGTGGCAGCTGGCTTTCCCAAAGAGGGCGAAGTGGAAGCCACAAGGCCTCATCAAACCTAGTTTCAGAAGCTACCCAATGCCACTTCTCCCACATTCTGTCGGTCAAAGCAAGTTTCAGGATAAATATAGGTTTAAAGATAGAGGAAATTGACTCTACTTTTTTTTTTTTTTTTGGTGAGCAAGATTAGCCCTGAGCTAACATCTGTTGCCAATCCTCCTCTTTTTGCTGAGGAAGGCTGGCCCTGGGCTAAGATCCATGCCCATCTTCTACAACTTTATATATGAGATGCTTGCCACAGCATGGCCTGATAAGTGGTGCGTAGGTCTGCACCTGGGATCCAAACCCGCAAACCCCAAGACACCAAAGCAGAGTGTGTGAACTTAACCACTACGCCACCGGACCGGCCCCAGGAAATTGACTCTACCTTTTGATGAAAGAAGTAATAGTCTTATTGCAAAAGTCATATGGTGTAAGAGATATTATTGTGGCCATCTTTGGAAACAATCAACCAGAAGCACTTAGAAGAATTTTTAATCCAAAGACATATTATTTTCAGTTTTAGAAAATTTTCTTTCATTATTTTCTCTCTCTCTCTGTACTTTCATTTAGGAACTCCTGTTAGATAGATATTAACCTTCTGGGTTCATCTTCTATGTCGTAACTTTTCTTCCACGTTCTGTTTTTTTTCTTTCAGACGATGATTTTTTTCCCTAGAACCTCTATTGAATTTCTTATTTTGGAATGACATTTTCAATTTCCAAGAACTCTAGTATTCTTTGATTGCATATTTTTCTTATCATTGTATTCTTGTTTTCTATGTGCAACTTGTTCTCTAATATTTTTAAAGTCGAAAGTTATTTTCTGTTCCCTTAATTATCACTGTTTCTTTTGTGATCAGTTGTTTTATTTCTTCATCATATTTATGAACAAAGGACAGGAGGACAAGCTTGCTTAGCAGAGGTAACTAGTTTGAGTCTCCTCCATAGGCGTCTAGACGTGTTGAACCAAGTTTCTCCCATTCATGGAGAAATGAGTGTGAATATGAGCAGAGAGTGATTACCGGAAAGCTTCACTGAGGGAGTAAAATCAGAAGGCAGGCAGGCGATTAGACCAGCTCCATCTTGTGTTGCGCCCAATGAGAAAGGCTTTGTTCTGGAGCACTTCCATTTCCAATGGTTCTGCTCTGTCCCCAGCATATTGGTCAGTTTTTCAGACATTAGTTCTTTAGTTTTATCCTGGAGGCAAATATTGTGACTATCCTAGGGAAAGTGGGATGGGGTTGATGAGGGGCCAAATTGTATAGTTGCTGTGTAAATAATCCTAGAATTAATCATCTTGATTTTTGTCTTTATTCCTAGTTTAGTTGCTTTCAAGGTTAGAGCCTCTCCTTGGTTTTGTTGCTGAGGAAAATTACTCCTATCCCTCCTTCAGCCTTGTTAATGTCCATTCTACTTTATATCTTCCAGAGATTTATCAAAAGCCCTGGTTGCCAGAGCTTCCTCTTCTCCTTCACAATACTGTTAAGAACTTATTCTTTTTTGTACTTCTTTACTGTCCTTACTTTGGGATGTCCTTTGTCTGCCATATTGAAATGGAAGACTACAACATGATGTTAGTGGTTACTTGGTATTCCACTATATAGATGAACTGTAATTTGTTTCAATAAAGTCCTATTTCTGAGCAGTTAGATTGCTTCCATTGTTTGATTGTTATTCTTATAAATGTGCCAAAGAGGACAAAAATGTTATTTTAAGAAATAGTTGTCAAGTTTTCCTGGGCATGGCTGGAATAGGCTGGATGAATCAATGAGATAGCTAAACTGTTTCTCATAAGAAATAAGATTTTTGAGGAGGAGGGGTTAAATGACCTGAGGAGGAGAGAAGGTCCGGCAACATAGCAGGAAATTGAAGCCCAGGTAGAAGAGACAGCCAGAAGTAAAGGAAACTTTGTCAGGAGAGGAGTGCGTGTGGGGGCCGGCCCCATGGCGTAGTGGTTAAGTGTGTGCACTCCACTGCTGGTGGCCTGGGTTCGGATCCCGGGCACGCACCGACACACGGCTCGTCAGGCCATGCCGTGGTGGCATCCCATATAAAGTGGAGGAAGATTGGCACTGATGTTAGCTCAGGGACAGTCTTCCTCAGCAAAAAGAGGAGGATTGGCATGGATGTTAGCTCAGGGCTGATCTTCCTCACAAAAAGAAAAAAAAAAAAAGGAGAGGAGTATGTGAGATTGGCTGTGCTCTGCTGCCATGTAACACCCTCTGTGGCCTCACGCCAGCAGCAGAGTCTGTTATCACAGCCCTAGGGAGGGAAGTGATTGGGTAGTGTCCAGCAATGAAGGGTGACATGATGCAGAAAAGAGACATTGGGAATGAAGAGGAGCTGTGTTTCCTGCTGTGTACGAGACGGATTTGAGAGAAATTTTACTTGAAACTTGAAGTGCTAATTCCCCATATCAAGTTTCTTCCACTCTATCTCAATTTCTTCTTATTGGAGTACATTGTGTCAGGAAAAGTCTTTTAATTACTTCCTTTTAATCAGAAAAAGTTTCCAGGAGGTCTTAGGTAAGTGGAAGTGGACTGCTGACCTTACTCTAATTCCACTGTAATGGGCTTAGTCTTGGCCAAGATGGTGGCCTGAAGGACAAGCTTACCTGTGTCACCATATCCTCTGAATCACTTGAGAAGCCTTAGACTGTTGTGAAAGAAAGCTAAACTCATACTAGCTCATAAAAAAGAGAGAGAAATGATTAGCTAACTAACCTAAAGTCCTGGAGTAGGGAAGCTTTCAGCTAGCTTCATTCTGTCTCTCCTTTTTATTGTCATTACTCTTCAAGGGGTCAGAATATGGCCATAGACATTCCTGGCCTGACATGTATACAAAACAGCACCCAGAGTAGCAAGAGAGGATATCTTCCAGAGGTTTCTCTTGAGAGGAAAGTTTTCTCAGAAGCCCACAGCAAACTTCCCCTTACCTCTCATTGGTCATATGTCCATTCTTAAACCAATCACTGTTCTCAGTGGCTCAGGTGGATCCTGAACCAGTCAAGAGATATGTGATCACCATGATTGACTAGAACTTGGAGAGAGGATGTTAGAGAAACAGCTTCAATGCCCAATGTGTGCTCTTCTTCACGGTCAGTGTTCCCCTCCTCCATCATTGATACCCATGTGATAGGATATCACCAATTAAATATAGCTTTCTTCATGTCCTCTCTCTGATTCAAGGCCTCCATGAAGGACAGGTGGCCATTATGCTTGGCTTCTCATTGCTTTCCAAGCCCACTATTATTTTCTGACCCTTCTCAACAAGCATTAGTTCGTATATCTCCTTAAGTGGATTCTCAACCTCAAAGTAGTTGTTAAGAAATCCCCATTGTTTCTACAGTCTACCAAATGTTTTACCTCATAAGTACCACCCTTATGCAAATATTAGTGTCCCCAGCTATGTCTGGGATGTTGCCATGACAATCCTATGCCTCCTTCTTCATGTAGACGGTAGTTTGCTGGCTACCAGACGATATAAACCTTTCAAACGTTGTTAGATATTTCCAATTCCCTTTAAATTTTTTTTAAATTTTTAAATTTTTATTTATTTATTTTTCCCCCAAAGCCCCAGTAGACAGTTGTATGTCATAGCTACACATCCTTCTAGTTGCTGTATGTGGGACGCAGCCTCAGCATGGCAGGAGAAGCGGTGCATCAGTGCGCGCCCGGGATGTGAACCTGGGCCGCCAGTAGCGGAGCACCACACTTAACCGCTAAGCCACGGGGCCGGCCCCTTTCCAATTCCCTTTAAAAGAGATTGCACCAATTCACACTCCCATAAACAAGAAATGAGGTCTGTTTTCTACCACATCCTTGCCAAAATTGTGTACTATCAACCTTTTTGATCACTGCAAATTTTATAGGTTAAAAACTGGAATTATTAATTTTGTTAATCTCTTGGTCAGCTAGAGTATATCTTCAAGTAATTTTTTGTATGTGAGGTGTCTCTGCATTAAATATTTTCTGATCCCTTTTATATCTAGGACAATCTGTTACTTACACACATGGATGACGAACCTGAAAGTTTTAGGTTCACGGTACAATTGTATCTTGGGTTTTGAAGAGAAGTGTGAAGTAGGCTGATTTTTATCTTTGTACATAACTTGATGTTGCTTTGAATCCTTGAAAATTGTGGGGTTTTTTTTTTTCTTTTTGTCATCTAGACACTTCCTTTCCCAGAATTTATTTAGGTACAAGTCTGTGTGTGTGTGAACACACTAGTTTCCCTCAAGAACTTTTTCTCATATTTCAGTTTTACTATTGCTGCTGTATATTAGTTCTAGTTGGAAATCCCAGTTTTCATAAATTGTATCTTGCCTCCCTACTTTCTGTAAACACAGGAAATTTGTAAATTTGTCATTTTATATCTGGTCCACTTTTTCTTCACTAACTCTCCTAGGGTAACACATACCATATCTTGCACATCTTAAAACTTATTAATAAAACACTAACATATTTCGGTTATTTATTCACATATTTCATTACTAAGACATTTAGAAGTTTTATTCTTTGGAGTCATGTACTTAATAAGTATAAAGATAAGATGTCTGCAGGGGTATTCCTTTGTCCGTAACTAAATACAGGTTTTGGACCATATAATTAGATTTAGCCCAAAGCCCTTCTCTGTGCCAGTCTCAGTTGCATGCACAATTATTATATAAACATATCTGTGTGAGGAATTAAAGGCCAAAATGGGTGACATGTGTTTAACATTATACATTGTACCAGTTATGAACTTTATTTCAAGAAGATTAAGTAATTAAACATTAGATAGCCATACCATTCCTGCAAACAATCATTCCCTACTTCTTACCTGCCATTGTCAACATTTATAAATAAAAGACTCTAGGTTTCATGAATCACTAGACTGGATAATTGGAGGTGAATTGACCAGAGCAATTATGTGGAAACCACACTCAGCTGAACCTTAATGTATTTTATAGCTCGAACAACATAGAAGATGGTCTAAAACAGTAGTTCTTCATATTGTTTGCGCTTTGGAACCATCTGGGGATGCGTGGACAAGCCCAAACACACTGACCTCTCCAGACCCAGTGCCCACTTGAAGCACATCGAATAGTCTGAACTTTTACTTCTCACACAGGACTAGAGAGACACTATTTTAGGCTTCTCTCTGCCTTGACTTTCCTTTATTTTCACTCTACTGTAGAAGCCTGTGATGGAGAAGAATCTTTGTGAGGTGTCTCTACCTAGAATTCCAGGGGGAAGTGGGACTATATCCTGGAGGCAGGGTAATCTTTTCTGTTCCTAGATGTTCCCAACCTGATCTGTGGTTTCTTTCTTTCTTTCATTAAAATTTGTTTATTTTTAGTCTGGTAAAATACATATAAAACAAAATTTACCATTTTCAAGTAAACAATTCTGTGGTATTAAGTACATTTACACTGTTGTGCAACCATCACCACTATCCATCTCCAGAACTTTTTCATCATTCCAAACTGAAACTCTGTACCTCTTAAACACTAACTCCCCACACCCCTCTTCCCTAGCCGCTGGCAACCACCATTCTACTTCCTGTCTCTATGAATTTGACTATTCTAGTACCTCATAAAAGTGGAATCTTTTCATCCTTTTGTGTCTGGTTTATTTCATTCAGTATAATGTCCTCAAGCTTCATCCATGTTGTAGCATGTCAGAATTTCCTTCCTTTTTAAGGCTGAATAATATTCTATTGTATGTATAGACCACATTTTTCTTACCCATTTATCCTTTGATGGACACTTGAGTTGCTTCCACCTCTTGGATATTGTTAATAATGCTGTTATGTTGTTATGAACATGAAAGTACAAATATATCATTGAGATCCTGCTTTTCAATTATTTTGGAAATACTCCCAGAGTGGGATTGCTAGATTATATAGTAATTCTATTTTTAATGTTTTGAGAAACTCCCATACTGTTTTTCATAGCAGCTATGCCGTTTTACATTCCCACCAACAGTGAACAAGGATTCTGATTTCTCCACGTCCTTGTCAACAATTGTTATTTTCTGTTTTTTTTTTCTTTTTTATAGCAGTCATCCTAATAGATGTCAGGTGATATCTTGTTGTGGTTTTAATTTGCATTTGCCTAATGACTGGTGGTGTTGAGCATCTTTTTATATGCTTGTTGGCCATTTGTATATCTTCTTTGGAGAAATATTCTTTGTCCATTTTTTTTATTGAGGTCACACTGGTTTATAAAATTATATAAATTTCAGGTGTATATCATTATATTTCGACTTCTGTATAGACTGCATTGTGTTCATCACAAAAAGTCTAGTTGCCATCTGTCACCATACACACGTGCCTCTTTACCCCTTTTGCCCTCCCCCCAGGCCCTTCCCCTCTGGTAACCACCAATCTGTTCTATGTATCTATGCGTTTGTTTATCTTCCACATATGAGTGAAGTCATCCCTTAAATCTGAGAAACCAAGTTTTTCTGGAGCTAAAATTTTTTTCTTTTTTTTTTTTTTGAGGAAGATTGGCCCTGAGCTAACGTCTGTTGCCAATCTTGCTCCATTTTTTTTCTTTTTTCTCCCCAAAGCCCCAGTACATAGTTGCATGTCATAGTTGTACATCCTTCTAGTTGCTCTATGTGGGACGCTGCCTCAGCATGGCTTGATAAGTGATGTGTAGGTCCGCGCCCAGGATCTGAACCAGTGAACCCGGGCCTGCCGAAGTGGAGCATGTGAACTTATCTGTTATGCCACCAGGCCGGCCCCTAAAATTTTATTTGATTATTTTATTGATTACTTGCTCCACACTGCTCTTCATTCTCTCTGTTCTTTTCCTGGATTTCCTGTTAGATAGATGTTGGACTTCTGAGTCTATCATTTCTATCTCGCACAAAACTCTCATGCTTTCCATAGCTTTGTCCTTTAAGCTGCACTGTGAGACACTTTTTGGATTGACCTTCTAGATTAATGTCGTTCTTTAGCTGTGAATGTTCTCCTATTCAGATTAAAGGTTGTATTTTTAACATTATCAATAAAATATCTAATTTGTGGGAATTTCTGATTTTTTTTTTTCTTTTTCACAGATACACTTTCCTCTCAAATATCTTGGACACTAATTCTACTTATTTCAAAGTCTTGCTATATTAACTCTCTTTTTTGGGGATAAATTCTTTTCTTAATGGAATTTCAGACCTCTCTTTCATGACATTTATTGGCTTCTGTCAAATATTTAGGAGATTCTTGGTTGTCTGCTCATCTTTGTGTCTGAAAATCCCTGTTTACTGCTCTGTGAATATTGGCTCTGCTTGTTGGACATGACCACCGACAGTTGCAGGTGAGGGACAGAACAAGCTGACACGAAGGTGTGCTAGTAGCTTGCCTTCTTCAGCATCAACCTATTTCCTCCTGGGAATAAGC
Source organism: Ceratotherium simum simum (assembly GCF_057802395.1). Lineage (NCBI taxonomy): Eukaryota > Metazoa > Chordata > Mammalia > Perissodactyla > Rhinocerotidae > Ceratotherium > Ceratotherium simum. The sequence continues at coordinate 41,443,250 of NC_141908.1, forward strand.
AGGTACGTTGGGTATCTGCCCGTTTAGTTCCATGCCCATGCTTGCTGCTTTACCCTGGGATCATCCACTGCTATTACCCGATTTAGCAGAAGTAGGAGACAAAGGAGAGGCTGATAGTCAAGCAGTACCAAATCCAACTCTCCAAGCAATCACCTGATAATTGCTCTGTGCATTTCCTCACTTTGTGGGTCCAGTGAGCTTAAATTTGGACCTCCCTCCTCTGTACCACTCCCACTGCCACAGGAGTCTTCTCATGGATGTTTTTCAGAGATGGTTTCTTTCGGTTTTGTTTTTCTACAGATTTGATTTCATCTACATGCTGTACTTCAAGCATAACTCAAACTTTTTGGTCTGTTGGTGACACATTGTATCAGTATTGTTTTTTAAATATCTTGTCTGTCACTTCAAGGTATTTGAGGCAACATGTCAGTAAATGTTCAGTCTCCAAAGCAAAAAACCTTGTAGGAATTTCAATGAGGAAAGAACAGGAAATTGAGTGCTTGAAAAACCATCAAAAGGGGCAGAAGACCAATGGTCCAGGAAAGTCAGGGAAGACATTCAGCTTCCTGAGGTTCCTCACCAGCTTTCAGGGAATCAGAAGGTTATTACTAAACCTAGTCAGAACTGCAGAAAACTGTCACTGAATGGGCACAGGTTCTGGCAAGGTCAGAGTGCCAAGACTGATTCTTTGGAGAAAGCCTGGAGACCACTGCAAATGTCACCTCTGCTGAGCTCAAGGCTCTTCCCTTCAGCCTTCCAATCACAAACGGTATAGCTCACTGGGAGAAGTTAAGACCATCTAGACTCCTGAAGGCAAGGGAGTTCTGGGAAATACAGGAAGGGAGTGCAGATGAATGCTGGCTGATGTGGAAAGAACACCCAGAACTCACACAACAGAAGGAGTTCATGTGCTCAGTCCACGATTGTGATTCTGCTTCTCCCTGGATAACTCTCCAGCTTCTAGTTGTTCTTCTGTGATCTATTTTTTAACACAAAACTACCTTTATATTAATCTTTACCTTATTTCTCTAGTATAAACCTGGTAGAGGTGGGAGCAGACCAGGCACCAGCCCCACACTTCTCCAGACATAATCCTGGACTCACATTCCTTGAAGGTTTGCCTAGTGCCCAGCACCACACATAGTGTCTAGCAGGCATTTACTGAATATTTGTGGCTACATGAATACAGCAGAAATGGACAGCCTGAGAAGGAAGGAAAATAAATTGTAAAAGTAAAAAATGAAGTACTGACTTAGGCAATGAATTAAAATAAAGGAGACCTAAAAGAAATATGAGCATTTTTTTAAAGATTTCATTTTTTTAGAGCAGTTTTAGGTTCACAACAAAATTGAAAAGAAGTTACAGAGATTTCTCGTATACCTCTTGCCCCGACACATGCAGAGCCTCCTCCATTATCAACATTACTCACCAGGATGGTACATTTGTTCCCAAAGATGAACCTACATTGACACATCGTAATCATTCAAAGTCCATAGCTTACCTTAGAATTCACTCTTGGTGTTGTACATTCTGTGGGTTTGGACAAATGTAGAATGACACATATCTATCATTATAATATCATACACAGTTTTTTCACTGCCCTATAAATCCTCTGTGCTCTGCCTATTTATCCCTCCCTCACCCCACCCCACAATCACTCACTTTTTTTATTGTCTTCATAGTTTTGCCTTTTCCAGAATGTCATATAGTTGAAATGGCACAGTTTGTAGCTTTTTCAGATTGGTTTCTTTCACATAGAAATATATATTTGAGGTTCCTCTACGTCTTTTCATGCTTAATAGATTATCTTTTTTTAATGCTTAATAATACTCCATTGTCTGGATGTACTGCAGTTTATTTATTCATTCACCTACTGAAGGACTTCTTGGTTACACCCAAGTTTTGACAATTATGAACAAAGTTACTATAAACATCTGTGTGCAGGTTTTTGTGCAGATGTAAGTTTTGAACTCCTTTGGTTAAATACCAATGAGCATAATTGCTGGATTGTATAATAAGAGTATGTTTAGTTTTGTAAGAAACTGCCAAACTGTCTTTGAAAGTGGCTGTATCATTTTGCATTCCCACCAGCAATGAGCGTTCCTGCTGCTCCTCATCCTCATCAGCATTTGGTGTTGTCAGTGTTCTGGATTTTGACCATTCTAATAGGTATGTAGTAGTATCTCATTGTTGTTTTTAATTTGCATTTCCTTGATATGTGATGTGGAGTATCTTTTCATATGCTTATTTTCCATCTGTATATCTTCTTTGGCGAGGTGTCTGTTAAGGTCTTTGGCCCATTTTTCAATTGAGTTGTTTGTTTTCTTATTGTTGAGTTTTAAGGGTTCTTTGTTTATTTTGGATAACAGTCCTTTATCAGATGTGTCTTTTGCAAATATTTTCTCCCATTCTCTGGCTTGTCTTCTAATTCTCTTGACAATTGTCTTTTGCAGTGCTAAAGTTTTTAATTTTAGTGAAGTCCAGCTAATCAATTATTTCTTTCATGGGTTGTATCTTTGGTATTGTACCTAAAAAGGCATTGCAAATTTTTAAGAAATAAATCAGGGACCAAAAATAGTCGAGAAATATGTTGTTTCTATAACTGAGGAAAAGCTAATAGTAGAAAAAGTACACACCCACACACACCTTTATTTGTTTATTTATACTTAACCTCTGAGATCAGGACATCAGAACAGACAACAAGGAATAGGGAATCAGAAGACTGACAGGGACAGAGAATTAACTGATGATGAATTTCAAAATAAATTGTATGAGATAAATATTCACAGTAACTTATTGAAATCATCACATATGCACTTGCTATCACTTTTCAGAATTTGAGAGGAATAAGAGTGTTGGGAAGGTAATACTATATTGTTTTAAAAGATAACTATGAAAAGCATGAACGATAAGGCTAATTTCCAGATCTGGAAAATACGTTGGAAAGCATTATCAAAAATAGTTTTTAAATTGTTAGAAAAAAGATATTGATTAATCACCATCAAAGCTTTGGCAAGACAAACTTTAGTTGGGTTAATCTGACATATTTCTTTGGACAGATACTGATCAAGGTGATACATGGAATACATTAAAAATTGTTATTAATACTTCATTGTCCACTTGGAAGGACATAAAAATGATTTAAAGTTTGAAAACCAGCTTCTTACATGTCCCACGGATAAAATACCATGGGGTAGTTAATGGTCCTCAAGGACTTGTAGGAATATTGTGTGAATGCTTTGGGGAAACTCATCTTTGTACTGAATGACTTGATAAGGAGCGATTTAACTTCATCTGCTGTAAGAGGGACTTAGGTGAAAGATTAGAAAAATCTTTTTTTTTTTTCCTAGCTATGAAACATTGGAATATGTAACCATCAGAAATAGTGGAAGCTCATTCTTTGGAACATTGTGAGAACATGAGGAATTCTCCTTCCTGAATAATTTAAATGCATAGGAAAAGATAATCTGAAAGACAGTACTACTGAGGGTTAAGTTCTAGACATAGTGCTTCACTTTTATTAATAATCTAGATCACGAAATAGAATTGCAAACACAGATTGCATTCCCAGACCTCTGTACCATCACAGTGGTTCTAAGAGGCAAGTGGTCCAACAGGCAGGGCTTGGGGCCAAGTGATGGGCCACTTAGTTTCATATTTAATAGAATAAGAGTGTAAAGATATTGAAAGACTAAATGGAGTGAAGTCACCTATTGAAACATTTTTTCCTAGAAACTCAAGCTTCAAAGTTGCTTTAATAAAGTTGAACATTAGTCAGAAACCAACAGAACACAGCTCAACAGAAATAAGTGGAAAGTAATAATAACTAAACGGTTCCATAACACTCACCGGATACCAGTCAGCATTCTAAACCCTTTCATATGCTGATACTGTGAGGGAAATAAAAAGCACATATACAATGTAGGATGATAAATTATCAGCTTATGTGGTGGGAAAGACTTGACATTCTCATTTAAAGACATATTAAAAGTTTTAATTTTTATGGCATTCTACTGAATGACTACAAGTTGGTAATGTATCTTTGTAAGTTTAAAGAAAGAAGGAAGCCAATAAAGTGATAGGTATGAAGCTTGCATTGGAAGAAGGAAATATTTCCAAAAGTCTGCTGTGTCAGGTATTGTGTCACTTACTGTTGTGTTACTTATCTCACTTAATCCTGACAATAATGCCTATAGGTCAGAGTTATTATCATCACATGATGGATGAGGAAACTAAAGCTTGGAGCAAATAAGTCATTGTCTCTCAGTTGCCTGAGATGTCCAAATATCCAGGGCTTTATGATTCTAAATTATGGACTCTTTCTCTATGATTTAAACTGCCTTCTATGTAACAACAGGCATATTGGTGATCAATAAAAGCCTGTGTGGAAAAAAGTGAAGGCTATAAAATCATTCATCTCCTATGGCTATAGCTAAAAAGCACGTATACCTTTTGTCAGTTATCCATTGCTGAGTAGCAAATATCTTAAAAGCACAAAACAACATCATTTTAATATGCCCACAGATTCTTCTGGTTAGGAATTAGGCAGGGCATAGTGGAGATGTCTTTTCTCTGCTCTACAATGTCTGGGTTCTCAGCTTGGGAACTTAAATGGCTGGGAGTGACTGGATCAGCTGGGCTTGGAATCATCTGGAGGCTTCTCTCCGATTCCTGGCACTTGGGCCGGGAGGACACAGAGGATGGGCTCAGCTGAAATGAAGGACTGCAGGCTTATGCACGGTGCTATCGTGTAGCTTGGGCTTTACCGGCATCGTGGCTGGGTTCTAAGAGGGACATCCTCTGAGGGAGCCTCAGGGGGTGAGCATTCCAAGAGAATCAGATGGGCACTGCATGACCTCTTCTGACCCAGCTGTGGAAGTAACGTGGCATCACTTCTGCCTCATTCTATAGACTCATTGAGTCGCCAAGACCAGCCCAGATTCAAGAGAGGGCAATGAGATTCCACCTCTTGATGAGGGAGTGGCAAGGACATATGCAAAAGAGCAGGTGGAATGGAAGGTATTGTTGCAACCAGTTTCAGATAAAACAATCTGCCTCCATATGACCAGTGATTGGAGGCGAACACACGAAAGTGAAAACTATTTATCTGGAAGGATTGGAATGTGTGTACCTTTTAAAAATTTCTTTTGTAAAATGTGTTTTTGTAAAAACATTTTTAAATGATAAGCATGACCCTTGGAGGTGTGAACAGTTGTAGTCTGAACGGAGATGTTGGCTCCACTTTCCGGCCTACTTATCATGCCCTCCAGCTAGAAGTGGAAACAGTAAGACTTATTTGCTAAGCTAAATTGAACTTAAGAGAAAAAGGCAAAGGGGGGTGTGGCCTAAGGTACAGGAGGGATGTGGCTTATTTGTCTTCAGGGTTATTACTGTGACTTATTAGAAATGGCTTAAATTGTTGCTCAAAGGATTTAGTTTAGATCCAAAGAAGAATCCCTGATGCGGTAAAGGTTGTGGAAACTTCAATGAGTTTTCTGGAGGAAGATTGTGAAATCCCCTTACTTTCAACTGTCAGCCTCACATGAACGTTTGCAAAAATATTAATTTACCAGGACAAATGGTAGCCCATTAGTCGCCAAGCAGATGTTCTGCCTTCACCTTGGGAGGCCTAGCTCTCTTAGCCAGTGCTGCTGGACTGAGTTTACTATTCCAGAAGAGAGAAGTGGTAGGGAGGTGTTTGAACTCGGAGGTAGATTGTTTCTCTCTGTGCTGTGAGGCTAGAATTTTCCTGAATCTTGTAATAAAAATAGTTGAGTGTTGTGGTGTCAGTAAAAGGATTCCCATTGCCTGTGTTTAAAAAAGTTTTGCCTAGATTTTGCCCAAATATTAGTTTATGAGTTGAAGTTTTTTCCAAGTCTTAGTTGGTAATTTTTGGTGGATTTCTGCTGCTTGGTCACAGCAAGCCAATGTAAATGTGAAATTAAATCCATAGAACTAAACGTGCATGATGAATAGAACTTCGGTTTGTGTTGAGCAGCCTCACTTAGAGTATTACTGAGCTTGAAGAAACAGGGAGCAACCATCAATGAAAACTTTGTGCTCTGCCAAAACTAGCCTACGTAAATATTTTACTTAGCTGAGATAATAACAGATTCTTAGAATAACTTTTTTTTACTGTTGCAATCAAATATGATTTGATCCATAAAATGCTAACTATAAATTAACCTCCAGTAAAGTTAAGCAGTTGTTTAGATACATCAAAAAATGAATTTTGCATTTTGGAATAGTACATGGAATCTAGTTAGGTGGAATCCACAGCTCTCTTTTATTGGAAGTCACCATTTCCCCAGTTATGGTGAATATATCTTGCATGTAATTTTTCAAAAGGAGTACTTTTAGAGTTGATATATATAATGTTATTGATTTTAGAAATAATTCTTAAGAAGCCAAGAGAATTATATTTTGGTAAAAGCACTATGATTCGAGAATTTCTAAGAATATAAAATATAGGAGATGGACTGTTGTTAGGATATACTATCCCGCTCACTCTCCTTCATTCCCATCCATATTTCTGCCTTCCGTCTCTACTTGAGGAAAAAACAAAGGCAAGCAGTTTAATCCCCAAGAAGAGAGATTATAGTTAATTATGAGGCAGAACAGCCCGTCCTTGAGAGTTGTTAAGCAGCAAGTGCTGATGCTTGGGAATATCCTTTTCATGTTTTAAAGTTGGATCAGTTCCCAGGTCTAGGCTGGGAAGATGCGAACCTGTCACTCTGCTCTAAAAAGAACTGCTTTAGTGTTGGAGCATTTTATCAGTCAACATTGCCTCCCCAGTCTTGGTCAGCAGAGACCTGGAAATCTTAGCCAAACTGAAAGGACCAAAAAAGGGGGGTTGTCCCCCAGTGTAGAGATGACTTGTTCTCTGGATTCCCACCCAGCCTCATGATTCTTGTACTGTCTTCCTAAAGATGGTGGGGCAGACATGTAACATCAACAACAATACCGACACCACAGCAGCAACAGCCACAGCCACAATGAAGACTGCTGAACCCACTTACAGAAATAGGACCAGCTGATCCATGAAAAGCCATGTAGACTGATATTTCATTCATACACTGTTTTAAAACAAATGTTCTATTGTGATGATTCACTGGAAACTACCGAAGTCTTTAGCTTGAGGGCTGTTACTGACAGCCATACTTCTTCTTTGGTAAAACTATCATGTAACTCAACTAGTATTTCTTTTCAACCACTCTTTCACTTGGGTGGAGAAAACAACATGAATGAGATTGATGAGAAAATAATAAATATTGGCATAGCCAACATTTTTGGGGCACTATGTGACAGGCACTGTATGTGTACATTATCTCATTAAATATTAACAGTCACTGGAAGTCTATGAAGTAGGCACTCTTATTATCATCCCATTCTACAGATGAGCACCCTGAGGCTTACAGAGATTAAGTAAATTGCTTGAAATCACAACCAGTAAGTGGCATAGCCAGAATTAGACACTAGCTCAGCCTGACTCCCAAACCCAACCTGGTAACTGCCTTTCTGCTCACAGGATATGAAGAATGACAACTGAGTCATGCTGATACGGCAAATTCAGAAATTGCTTGGTTCCAGTGATTGACAAAAACAGTTAGCTCAAGAAAATTCTTATCCATCCAAACCTCCAATTTAAGGCACACTGAAACGATGCCAGGAGGCCAGGGACATTAATTTGACAAATGAGGAGTGTACGTTGTCACCCCTGGGCAAGGAAGTGTGCTTTCAGAAGAGTTGCCTGTCTCCCCGCTAGTTTGTAAATCTCAAGCTTTCTGTATTCTAAGGTTGAAATAAAAGCCCAGTTGGGCACTACAGAATCAGACCCAGACTGGAGCAATGAGTCATGGCCAACTCAAATATTCTGCTAGTTCATCAAAGGATATACTCCCAGGGTAGAAAATTTCCATTAGAATCTACAACTTATAATAGAAATATTGTCTAAAACTTCTCATGTTCAGAAGGTACTCCTTAGCTAATATTAATTTCTCCAGATGTTAATAATAAGAAGAGCTAACTTTTACTGAGCATTTACTATGTACTAGGTACCTTGCTGAGCTCTGTATGTGTGGACTCATTCAATTTTCACATCAACCTTATGAATGAAAGACTGTTACTATCATCTTTTTTAGCCAAGAAGATTTAGGTTTACAGAGGTTAAGGAACTTGCCCAAGTTCACGTGGAATGTAGGTAAGCCAGACCTGTGTGACCCCAAAGCCAGTGCTCTCAGTGTAATTGCTCTTAGGATTCTAGTGTATAAGGAGGACATGCAAGAAGAAAGAGAAAGCAAGCTAAAGTCAGAAAGGGAAGAGAGTTGGCTGCCTCCTCCTTTTTCTTTGTTTATAGAGATAAATCCTTCAAGATCAGCCTTTGTGTTGATAGGAGTTAGACAGTCTTTGGTCACCTGATTTTCTCCCGATTGACCAGTGTCTTCCTAGCTTCTCTTTCTACCTCTTCAGCTAATGCTCTACATTCTGCATCCTCACCTATCCTCTCCCCAGCACCGCCATTTTTCTTTCCCCCTTGTTTTCCCACAAAACCTGGCATACAAATCTCCAGCCCTGGGCGGATCCAGCCATTGCCGTTCTGTGAACTAAGCCAAGCTGACTCCTGAGAACTGCTAGAGAAAACTCTTCCAGCCAAGGGGTGGCCCCAATCCTCAGTGCTTGGCTAGCACTTTGACAGACTAGGACACATCTCCTGGCAGCTGCTTCTCCACTTCTCCTCAGTCTCAACTACACATCATTACGCCTCGCCTCATTACTCCACATCTGCCGCACTCAATCCAAGGAGGAAACCTCCTATCTTCCTCACTAAGGAGCAGAGGCCCCCAGGCAAACTCCTAAACCCCCATGCTACAAACGTATCTCCATCTAAACTGAACCTTTCCCATCTCATCCCCTACCTCACCTCTCTGTGACCCATATTTCATGGGAAGAAATAGAACTTCCCATGGGAAATTTTGTGGATGGCAGCCAAAATCTTGGGGATAAGTGAGATTGTTCCAGTGTACAGCAAGAAGCTCAGGGGACTAAGGACAGAAGCTGAGATTTATTAGACAAAGGAAGAAAGATAGTGAAGGAACAGAGAAGAGAACGTCAGACAGGGAGGGATCCAGGAAGAGGTGGCATTAGAAAAGCCGGCAAAGGAGTGGCAGATCCACACTGTTAAATGCTGCAGAGGGGTCAACTTAATAATTGAAATGTAACTGTTAGATCTCATGATAAGAAGTTCAGCAGATACATTTGTTCAAGAAGATTCAGTGGATGGACAGGGATAGGAGGTCAGATTGCTGTGAGTTGAAGGGCAAAGGGTAAAAGATGTTATTAAAGTAGTGAAAGCAGAGCACTCTTTGTGAGTGTTCAGGCCTCTATCATACTTTCTCTGCCTGGTCGATGCTTGTCTTCTCTGCCTAGCTCCCGTTCTGCATAACTTACCAATGCCCATGGGCAAGCCCTGGAACATCTGTCAAGATGCTCAATGGCAAACAAAGGAGAAATATATGGAAGAGGCTAAAGATGAAGGTAGGGCTGGGAAGAAATTATTTTCATTTTTTAAGGTGGGAAGACTTGGGTACCATCAGTTAATCAGTAACCGTATACTGAGTGTTTCAGTTAAGCTCTGTGCAAGACAGGGCCCTTGCCCTCATGGGGTGAAAGTCCATCAGGAGCAACAGACAATAAACAAATAATTCTAAACAATTAAATGAGCAATTATAATCAGACAAACCAGGAAGTATCAGATGCTCTTGTCAGGGAATATAAAACAGAATTGTCTATGTGTTTGAGGAGGGATGAATTGGAGTCGGCCAAATGAAAGGAATAGTGGAATGAAGAGAGCATTCAAGCATTGTATAAAACCTATGCAAAGGTCCTGAGGTAGGAGAGAGCATAGCACATACCTGGAACCAATTGGAAGTGCAGTGTGGCTGGAGCCTGGAGAGAGAAAGTGGGGAATAGTTGAGGTGAGGCTGGAGATGGAGATGGGAATCCCATGCAGGGAATGTGGCTCTAGGCTACAGGGAAGGAGTTCACAGAGAAGATGAGGTTGGAAACAAAGACCGGAGAGGGATAATTGCCATAGGAAGTTCCTGGAGAGATCAGAAAGAAGTGGAAATCTGACTACCTCTAGACAATTCCACATGGGGTTTCCAGTGCCGTTTCCAACGTATCAAAAATGGAAATCATCTCTTCCCTTTATGATACCCCTCTTCTGAGATTTCCTCTCACCTCCTCTCCCCCAGCTCTTTACCTGGTATTCTTTTTCCTGGTAAATGAGATGAACCTTTGACCAAGATGCCTAGAAAGTCATAAAATTTCTAGTGTTATGGTGGGGTTACTCTAAACTCTTACTAACACTCACCTGCTTTGTATGATTAGTCCCTAAGTCCTGACAAGTCTATAGTCCTAACAGCTTTCAAATCTGTCCCCTTCTTTCCATCCCCAGAGACACTGCCCGAGTTCAGTCTCTCAGTTTCTCTTACTTGGACCATTGTAACAGCCTCCCAAACCTTCTTTCTCTCTCCAACCCATTGAGTACACAGCTACCAAAGTAGCATTTTTAATATTCAAATATATGGATGTGACTCCTTTCCATAAGAGAAAAGACCTTTGCTACTTTCCCCATTGTCTGTAGGGTAAAATCCAAACTTCTTAGCTTAGTGCACATGCCTTTTGGGGTCTGGAACTCTTCAATATCATCTCTAGCTCTACTACCTCAGGCATATTTCAGAGTGCAGCCTCTCCACCTATGCACATTAACCTGGACATCGCCTCTTCATCACATTTATGGGCTAATCCCAAATCATCCCAAGGTCAAGTGTTTCTTCCTCCAGAATGTCTCCCCTGCCCTTCCACCCCAGGCAGGTTATGGTCTCTCTTCTGTGCTCTTGTAGTGCCATGTGCATGCTCCTACCATATCAATTCTCAAATACTGTCACATTGTGGGTTTGCTCTTTGTTGCTTCTACTGTGCATCTTGGGCCTGGGAACTGACTGAAACTTGTTAATTTTCCAATTCCCAGAACCCAGCACAGTGCCTGGCATAAAGCAGATACTCAACATGAATGATGAATTGGATACATTTTTTGGCAGTTAACTGAGAATAGGAACTATATACAAAGTTTTGCTGGAGTCCCTCAAATTCTAGTAATGGAACAGCTTTGAGATTTTGAAATAGAAGTCAGGTAGGTAAGGAATTATACCTCAGACACCTGAGTTGTAATTACATCATATCAGAAGCTGAGAACCTCTTGCAGTAGCCTATTGTAATTTGATGTATTTAATTTGTTATTATGACCCACCACCCACCCTGCCTCAGGCCAAAAGAGACTTAAAGTGCCTCATGAAAATAACATAAAATTCCAGAAGATAATTGTGTTGGTCACTGCTCGTTCTGATTCTCCTCCTCTTTCTATCCATCAAACCCTGATTTTGACCAGTTGGCAATGGGCCCAGCAAAAAAAATTACATTTCCCAGCATCCTTTCCAGCTAGTGTTGGTCATATGATGAAGTTCCGGCTAATGAAAATAGGCAGAAATGGTTCATGTTTTTTGACATTTGTGTTTCTTCTTAATTCCAGGAATGAGGATTCAGTGCTGGAGTAGAACAGCCACCTTGAGTGCACAAGACAACAATTGTGGGAGGGAAAGTCTCTTTCTCTCCTGAAGGAAAGATTTATTGTTATGTGAGCAAAATAAGACTGTACTTGTTAAAGCACCTGTTTGAGGAGTTTCTCTTGCTCACAGCCAAAACTAATTTCTAATTGATAGAATAATAAACATTAGAAGTAGGTGAGAAATATGAGATAAAGGGAAAATAAGGCCAGGAACATAAAATAGAACCAGGAATATATTTAATACAAAAAGTACATGCTATGAAGTGCTATATACTTTCCATGGGCAGGCCATTTATTTGTTTCTAAGATGTCCAGAAGACAACACAAAGAGGGAAATGTGGTCAGTTACCTGTCTTAAGAGAAAAGGCAGACTTACTCAGAAGAAGAAAATGAATTTTGATGGTAAGACAAGACAGATACTTCTTTCCAAGGCTCTTTATAAAAGGGACAGCATGACATAATAAACAATGTCCCTGTCAGCATCCTTAAAGCAGTAAACATCTCTAGGTTGTCCTAATAACTGATGGTCTCATCCAAAGCGCAATGAAGCAAAACGGTTAGAGTATTTAGATAAATAATGGGCCACACATCTTTCAGTCAATCTTCCATAGATAGGCTTTCTTTAATTTTTTTTAGGTGAACCATATTAAAAATCTGATGAAAACTGTGGGCCTTCCAGCAGAAAAATGTACATACACACAAAATTTTAACTATAATTTCAAGGAGTTATAGATTTTTAAGGATTTAGAAGTTCTAGGCTCAAAACTCAGCTCCAATCTGGATTTTTGATGTCTAGCAGCAGTGAGGACTTACTTTACAACATGGCTGTGTTGTCACATCAGTTGGGTGACCAACTGTCCTGGTTTGCTCACGACTGAGGGGTTGTCTGAGGTGCAGGGCTTTCATTGGTAAAACCAAGACAGTCACAGGCAAACTGGGATAGTTGGTCACACTATACATAAGGGCAGAACCATATTCTTTAACAGTCAGGCAAGTCTCTGTGTGTGTGTGCGTGAGTGTTGTAGAGGTGGACAGACTCCTTTCTATGAAAATTAGGGGTTTCACAAGGATACATGCTTGAATTCTTGGTCACATATGATACCAAGGGACCCTCACAGGCAGAATCAAGAGGCTTCATCAAAATCAATTTTGAATCTACCTCAATGCACAAACAAATGGACAAACATGTCTCCAAAATTCAACCCTTTTTTGTAAAGCTACAATGATTTGTATCCAATACTCATCTTGACTGTTTTTTATATCCCCAGAAATACAGTTGCTGCTTCTTGGTATATCTTCTTAAATAAATCTTTTACAAAACATATTCCAAAGTAGCTAAATAGAGAGACTTGTTATGTGACAATAAGTTGCCATAAGCCAGTTACAAGTTGGGGAGAATCATCAAAAAAATATAACTTTGGTGGCAGAATGGTTGATTTTAGGTTTTAGAATTATTGAGGTCCTTCTTTGTAGTAATATTTGCATAGCAGGGCCAGTTTTTATTAAAGTCACCATTAGATTCTCATATTAAAACCATGTTACTAGGTGTAAGGGAATTGTTGATTTTATAATCTCTCTAATAGAAAAGCTGGCCTTCAAAAGCTGGATAAGCAACAAAAAATGCTTATCATATGGATAGAGAAGCAAAAATATGTCTTTGTTTTACCCAGTTGGCAATTGTTAACCGCCCAGCCAGGAGAGCTGTCCTACCATCCTTACAGTCGGTAGAATTCTCATAGAATTCTGAAGAGGCATCAATGGTCAAGGTGCTCAATTCAGGTCATTTGGCCCATCCTCAAATTCAAAGGCTTGTAAAAGTCAGGAAGAACTGCAACCAATCTTATATTATTCCTGAAGATTTCTTCATAAGAAGATAAAGGGCCCCTCACTTGCAGGAGCTGTAGAGGATGCTGGGAGCCGCTGGTTGTGTTCGAGCTGGAAAGAGGAAACCAGATAGCAATCTGGAAGCATTTCGTGTGTTTCTGGCTAGAGATCCCAGAAGAAATCTCCAAGACTCCCCAGATTTCTTGTGACTGCTTCTCTCATTCTAAAATGTACCTAATTTGTACCTAATTTTGTGTTTGTAATTTTATATTCTTTTTCTTAAAAGTGGCCCTCCAAATTTATAAGCTTCAGGTCCCACAAAACATGAAACTGCCCCTGTCTGAAGTCCACTATTTTCTTATTTCCCTGAGAAACTCACTGTTTGCCAACAAGAGGCTGACATAAGTTTTCTATACAACAGCTAATACCTAGAGCCAAGGTCTAGCTTCCAGGAAACTGTTACCATATCTTATGGTTCAACTCTAAAGAACAAAGGTGCTGGAAGGCAGCGCTCACAAGGTTGATGTGTTTGGCAAGATCCTCTGAGCACCAGAAATGACTATAGAAATAAGATTTGCCATGCCTTGGGCAAGTTTCAGTCCTTAAGATAAATTAAGCTGGGGCAAACTAGGAGCTATAGGTGTAAACTTTGTTGAGTAGGAGAGAAAACTGATGAAGGTGGGGCATAAGGCATAATTTTGCATTATACAAATAGAAAGTATACTAGCGTGCTTGATTAAAACAAAAATACAATCCTATTATAAAATTAGTATGTGTGTGTGTGTGTGTCTATCTCCATTCCCCTCTCCCACCCCAAAAGAGAGTTTTGAATGTGAGCTCTCCATTGTAAAAGATGAAAATCTTTCTTGAGTCTTCTTGAGTTAGTAAAGCCTTTTTACTTGAAAAAGAAAATTACGAGATTCTATATGTGATTGGCAATGTTTCCCTTTAACCACTGATGCTAAATTATGTAAGTAGATTTTAGTCTGAGAAGAAGTAGTCATTTAGTTTGGCAAATGTAATCTGATCCATTATATTCTCTAAACCAAAGTAAATGACTTCCTATAGAACTGATTGATCTGGGACTCAAGTGTCAAAGATCATTGGGATAAGAATAAAAGCAATAAGAAAAATAATCATTGCATTTAGTTTTATAGATAAAAGATATCATTGATTTAGTGGAGCAGTGGTTACAGGAAGAAGAAATTTCCCTTATAACCAAAAACAGTCGTTGCATAGATAGAACACACTTTAGCTTTCAAAACTTTTCTAAGATTAGGGAGGGCAGATGGAAAACATTTGTAAGCAAAGTTAGTCTTAGCACCAGTGACATACTGAAAAAAAGGTACATTTTTGCCAAATTCCAGGTTATACCCCAAAAGAGTTTGAAAAAAAAAAATGAGACTCAAGGCTTAATTAGTTAAGCACATGTCAACATGAATGCTGAAGTTCTTTGTCATTCATTTTTATCTCATGCCTCTCCTGGCATGTTTCCAGATCACTGATGCCTCCTTTCAAAGGAATAAACCATTGGACTAAGAAAAATGTGCACATACCACTTTGGGGCATCAGGTATGGATTGCAGGGTCAATGAATTTTGACATTTTGGGTATTCAAGTGGAGAAAGGAAAATGGGGACAGGAAAAGGATTCAAAAAAGCATTGTAAGCTGAATATGAAGAGCCTGATGACTTTGGGGGATAATTTCTCAGTTCTTCCAACTGAAAATGGTGTTTCTGTCTCTATGAATTTCTGCT
Source organism: Ceratotherium simum simum (assembly GCF_057802395.1). Classification (NCBI taxonomy): domain Eukaryota; kingdom Metazoa; phylum Chordata; class Mammalia; order Perissodactyla; family Rhinocerotidae; genus Ceratotherium; species Ceratotherium simum. The sequence continues at coordinate 41,458,456 of NC_141908.1, forward strand.
ATATGATTATAACTTTGGATTTGTAAGTAGTTGTTTTTTCTTTTCATTTTTAATTAAAGAATATCTCTTATTGCCATGCCAAACAGCTTCTGGCTATTTGTGAAGAGTTCTCTATTTTCCTGTTGGTTAAAGTATATGTGAATTGGTCTTAGTAATGTAACAACTAGTCTTGAGCCAAATTTGAACCAACTTTATTAACACAAACCAAATCTCTTCTATGTGTTTCCATTTTACAAGGGCATGTTCTGAAATATGATAAGAAAAGCTATCCTTGAAGTAGTTCTAGACAGATTAAAAGCAGGAAATACCAGAGATTTCATGTGCTGAACTCTCATGAGATTTACTGCCCAATTTAGCAGTTTCAGCATGAGCCTGGGATATGCCTCTGCACATTTTGATGAGAATTCCAAGTGGACTGAACTTGTAAAGCTTGAGAATTTCATCCATCACTTAGCATTTCTTTGATTTGGGGTTATATGTCACCATTAATCATAAAAATACAAGATCCCTTGAAGTAGGGCTACTTCGGCTCCTCTGTGGAATTAACAGAGTATAAATGAACAAACCAATAAACAAATCAAGTTGATCTATGAGTACAATGATCCAGATTTAAGTCTAAAGATTATTTAAAATTTTATATTTTCAAGTAAATTTTGGAATGGCTTAAGTATAGCATTCTCTGAGGGGTCTGAAGTGACTTTTTGGACTGCCTTACTCTTTCTCAACAAGGAAATTTAGCAGCAAATGTGGAAGCTGAATCCACATACAATCTCCCTTAGGTTTGCTCCCCCCAATATAGCTGTCACCACATGCTTAATGCCCCTATGACATCTCAGTCTCCACATTAAGACAATGAAATAGGCATTATATAAAGTTGCAAAATGTTTGTGGAACACATGGCTAATGGTCCAAATGGAACGCAAGTTGTTTTTATTTAGAAAAAAAGGAGTTCGTATAATTCTCTTACTTAAAATATTTCATTAGTTCTTCATTGGCTACATCTGAGGTTCTAAGATTCAAGCTCATGGAATGAGCACCAGTCTGTGATAACAGTTTTAATATACCAAAGTTACAGGAAAAATAAAGATAATCAATCACTGGGATTTTTATTCATAGAAATAAATTTACTCATTTTAAAGACTATTTTTTTCTGGAATTATGTCCTTTCTACTTCTTTGACATTTAAAAAAAAAAGTCCTTTCCTATATGAAATGCTGGTATTTGCAAATGTAAGTTTAAGAAAAAATGACTCAGTTAGGCACAATAAAAACTTGGTCATCTTAAAATGTCTTTGAAATTTCACTGGTCTGTGAAATCTAAAAGTCTAGGAATCGCTGCCCTGAGAGATGATGATTAACTTCTTATTATGGCAACTAAGACCCTTCCTAGTCTAGCCATTGTTTATTTTCCAACTTCATTTTTCACCACTTTAAACACAGGAATTCTGGAATGGAGACATGCCCAAGGCTTAATCACACACTTCTACGCCATGCATTTCCTTCCATTCCTTGTCCTCCCAGAAAACTCCTAATTATCTTTCAAAGCTCAGGGGAAAAAATGTTACCTCCTCTGTGAAGTCTTCTCTGGCAACCCCGTCTGGTCTTCCTAGGAAGAGATTGGGCAACCCCTGTTTTCAGTTCCCATTGCTTTCTGGTATGATGCTGGCCACATGATACCATGATGACGTGTCTGCTTGACTGTGCGCTCTATATAGAGTGTGATCCTTAGAACAAAGATTTTTTTTTCTGGTTTATTTCTTTATCCCCTGCATCTAAGCCAATGGTTGACACACAGTAGGTTCACAGTAAATGTGTAATTGGATTTTGGATGGATGAGTGATTAAATGATATCTATTGATAGTCTTGTTTTTATTCATTTATTTAGTAACTGATAAAGAAATACTTAAGTGTCTATTATGAAATAGCTTTTATTATGTTCCCTGATAGTTGCATAGTGTAAAATAGGGTTTTTATTTGAAATTTGCTTATGATCCAATTGCGAAAGACAAAGAATCCACATAAAAAATGTTGTATAATGAATACACAAAATGATCAAAGACCAGGGCAGCATATGTTATGTGTGAATCAATGAAGCCTAAGGCCAGTGTTTTCTACTTTTACCAGGAGACTTTGTTACAATTTGCATTGGCCAGAGGTTTCAAGCAGGAGTGAGAATTGGTAGAAATATTATGAACCCTCTGTAATACGCAGCCAGGGCCACACAAAATCAGGACTCTTGTTCTCGCTCCTAAAGCTGTTCCCTCCATCCATTTCACGACCCTTTGACTTGTCTGCCTGTTTATATCCTCACCTCATCCCTCATGCTTGACACTCAGGACTGCTTTTCTGTCTCTGATCCTTCAATTTTTCCTCCTCAACTGTAATTGATACTTGCTGGTTGATTTTGCAGCCTTCCATAAAGGCCTAGGGTAAATAACCCAGCTGGCATTTTTTAGTCCAATCCTTTTATTTTATTGACAAGAAATCTGAGACCCGGTGGTCACAACTCACCTGAGATCCTCCGGCTATCATTAAGATTCTACCACAGAGTCTTGCCACCCTTTTACTTTGGATACACAAGGAGCATCTTTAAGATTTTCAAAGTCAATTAAAATGTGGGTCTTTCTGAATTGAGTTTTGTTGCTTCCATGCAAGCTTGGCCACTGACATGTTCGCATGAGGGCAAAGGATCTGTAACTTTTTGCAGCAAGTGTGCATTAGTAGATTTTCTTACATATGGATTCTACTTGGTTTTGATTTTACACTTTTCTTTTCATTAAAAATGTTAAATGTTAAGTAGAAATAAAAAAAAAAAAAGTAGGCCAGGAGAAAACTGAACCACAAAAGTTGCACCATGAAGTGGCTACCTGAGTTCTACACTGCAGATTGCACAAGAACCACTGGCTTTCTCTGGATCTCGGTTGGCCCACAGGTAAATTCAGGAGGGGAAGAGATAATCACTAACATCTCTTCCAGCTTCTAAATTCTAAAATAATTTGCAGAAATGTTATATTAAAGAAATTTTTTTTTGGTTTACCTCGTAGAACGTGATTAATTAAAAAAATTCAAACTCTACACAAGTATATAAAATAAAAACAGAAGGGATTTGTTACCTATCTACACCAATCCCTCACATAAACGCATACACTGCCACACACTCACATCCACACTCATATTCAAAAATGTCAGAGACTGATCCCCCTTTATCCAAACTCACTTCCAGGGTATCTTTCAGACCGGTTTTCCTAAGTCCATAGAAAAACAAAACAAAACAAAACAAAAATGTTTTTCATTCTTCCTAATTTAGGCTGTTATAAGTGGCATAGGACTATTAATAATTTGCAGAATTAAACTTCCTAGAATCTTAGCAATTATTTGCAAGGAAATAACTATTTTCATTCTTAATTACAATAAAGCAGAAAAAATCAAAGGTCATTTTCATCTTTATTCAAGTCATTAGGTTTACTTTATTTTTTAAAATGAACTTTCAGGCAGCATTTAAATATGATCTTGTTTAATTTAAACCAATTTGTACCCTATTTATATTTACTGAGATGTGACAGAAGGCCCAGCTTTTCACTGTTTTGTTTTTGTTTTTGGATGAAATCTTAGTTGTTTAATGAACTTCAATATTTATATTTAGTTAAAGCTCTGCTATCATTTATAACCAGATGAGACAGCCATGGGAAGATAAATTGATAATTTATTCCTCTTGCATTAGGGAAACTGTTCTTGTATTTACAATATGCTTAGCGTAGCAATTCGCTGCCTAGCCTCCTAATATTTGTGTACATTTTATGGTGGAGTGTGACTTTCAAATTAAAAATGATTTGTTGCAAGAATATTGACTAGGAAATGCATTCTGAGAGGAGATAGCAGAAAAGATGTAATGAGATTTTTCACTACCCTTAGCCCTGGGCTATTCAATAATTTTTCTTCTTTAAAGCTCAGAGGAAGAAAGGGAACCTCAAACAGAGTGGCAGATGTTAAGTCAGGAAATAGAAATTCCGCCTTCCCCAGAGCTTCAAGTCATCTCCGTGACCTCTGTGGCCTTGTCAAAAGGCTTTCTCTGAATTGAATGGCAACAGGGAGGCTGTGAGTAATGTTGCAAATCAGAGAATGTGGGTGTGACTGGGAAGCCGTGACCTTTGCCCTGCGTGGTAGTTCAGACCTAGGTTAGGAGTGAGGTGTGAAGGGCTTTGCAGCTCTGGGTGGTCTGGGTCCTCCTACCAAGAGGAGACCTAAGATGCTTAGCCTGCTGCTACTCTGCTTCCTGCTCCGCATCTCTGGGTCTATCCTCCAAGCCTTCCTTCAGTGTATCCAAATTGGTATCCAGGAGTTGGGTACCATGTGACCCAGATGTTTTCTAAATTCGGTGTAGGCACACAGACATAGACAACTGTAGAATGTGCCAGAAAACCACTCCTACCTCCAACTTTGAGGCACCTACACAGTGGTGCAGCTCTGAACAGATCCAAGGTCCCGCAGAAAGAGGGCACCAATCGGTACAGACGTAAGTGACAGAAAAAATGGTTCTGAGAACAGGCTCTCCCCCAACCCCAGCTTTATTGAGATATAATTGACATACAACATTGTGTAAGTTTAAGGTGTACAGTGTGATGTTTTGATAGACGTATGTATTGCGAAATGATCCCCACAATAAAGGGTAATTTATATATCCATAACCTCACATAGTTACCTTCTTTTGTGTGTGATGGGAACTTTTTTTATGGTGAGATCTACTCTCTTAGTAACTTTCAAGTATACAATACAATATTGTTAGCTATAGTCACCATGTTGTATATTAGATGCCCAGATGATCACTTTCACCACCCCTCATCTACTCTGTTTTTGAGTTTAGTTTTTTTAGATTCCACGTATAAGTGAGATCATACAATATTTGTCTTTTTCTTATCTGACTTATTTGAATAGGATTTTTTAGGGTAGAACTTTTTATGCCAATTTTTGTTTAAGTACCATAATGATCAATGAAATAATACTGTTATAATTTAAGCTTTTTAGTAGGAAGTTCAAGAAATGTGTCTATGTGTTTTTTTAACAGGTGCCAGTTACCAAGTCTCAGCAATTTATCATCTTCTTCACTAAACTTGGTCCATTTTTTCAAAACTGGCATCTTTTACAATTTATCACACACTGAGTCTCTTGTCTCTCTCCAAATGCATTTATCCAGTTTGCATTATCTTTTGTTCTCCCATCATTGTTGGTTAACCTGGTAACCTGTGGAATATGTGTCTTTCAGCAGCTTTCCCTGCATGTAACCCACTGCCGAGCAGACGAAAATGGTATTTATCACATCGGGGCAGGTTTTCACTGCTGATAATCATCAGCTTTCTAGAGAGCAGGCATGGGGAAATTACACAAGCAGTTTCTACGAAGAGAAGAAAATGTGAGAAATAAGAACTGCTAAAAGAACGTTTCACCCAGAGGGGCCAGCATGCATTCCCAACCAGAATGAAGAAGAGACAGGGGGAACTCTATGGAAAAGAGGGGTTCTCCAGGAAGGAGGAAGGAGAAAAGGAGATAGTTAGCAGAAAGGGAATGCTTTAGATCCCAGAATGTGGCACAATGATTTTATTTGAAGTGATTGGGCAAGGCCATCAGCTACTAGGAGATTTCTTGAGGCATAACCTATTATTTTTCCTTGATCAGGTTATGTTGATTTTGGAGAGAGAGTTAAGTATATTTCCTCTCCAAGGGGATGGGATTTACTCCAGGAAGCCTCCCCTGGTCACTCACTGTTGTATCTTTATCAGAATATTAGTCATATTTGTCTCTTTCTTTGTCTGTTCATTTGTCTGTCACTACGGAAATCATAACTAGCATCATTCCTGTGTGTGTGTGTGTGTGTGTGTGTGTGTGTGTGTGTGTATAAAGGAGAGGCATTGTGGGACTGGAAGAAGAAGGGATTAGAGGCCCAGTTGATGGAAGTACCAGTGGAGTAAGTGTTGTTCATGATGAGACACTGGAATGAAGGCACTTTGGATTTCAAAGAGTATAATTTCTTGTGATGACAAGTTTTGGGGTGTGGCCAGCTCAATGGGAAGCAAGAGGGGAATAGAGGTAAAAATTGTTGAAAGTCAGCAGGTAGAAAATTCTTAAGCCAAGGTGTTGAGGTTGTCCATATAGAGTTATGAAAAAAGTAGATAAAAACAAAAATTCAAATATAGAAAGGTGTAAAATGAAAAGTAAAAATTTTCTGTCCCAAATCCCCACCCCCTTTTGACACGATGGGGTGTTCATTATTAAAAATATACTCATTTTGGTGGTATTGGAAGTCAGTACAGTGCTTAACACTTGCAAGGGGCTGGGGTGCTGGGGGTATTATGTTTCTTGATCCAGGTGCTGGTTATACAGTTGTACTGAGTTTGTGAAAATTCATCAAACTTTACACTAATATCTTCTTTTCGCCTATATTACACTTAAATTAAAAAGTTGATTTACTTAAGGTATATTCATTTTTAAATATTTCAGACTTACAATAAGATATTAAGAATAATGCAACAAATATAAACACCCATATACCCCCTACCCAGGTTAAGAAATAAAATGTTAACAAAGATCCTGTGCATTAGCACCTGAGCACATTTCTTCTCCTCATACTACATTTTGTAGTTTTTCTTTCCTATATATTTATCCTTTTACCAAATATATATGTATTCCTAATATTTCTAATATATTCTGCTATATACTGTTTTGAGTGCTGTATGATTTCATTCTATATGTATTTCTTTGCAACTTGTCTTATTTTTTAAAATTGAGGTGAAATTCACACAACATACAATTAACCATTTCAATGATACAATTCAGTGGTATTTAGTGTATTCACAATGTTGTGCAACCACCAGCTATCTCTAGTTTCAAAACTTTTTCATCACCCCATTGAACAACCCATACTCATTAAGGAATCACTCCCTGTTTCCCACTCCTGCCATCCGCTGGTAAACGCTAATCTGCTTTCTGTCTCTATGGATTTGCCTATTCTGAATATATTACATAAAAGGAATCATACAATATGTGACTCTTGTTGTCTGCCTTCTTTCACTTAGCATCAAGTTTTCGAGGTTCATTCAAGTTGTAGCATGTTTCAGTACTTCATTCTTTTTTTTTTTTTTTTGTGAGGAAGATCAGCCCTGAGCTAACATCCATGCTAATCCTCCTCTTTTTTGCTGAGGAAGACCGGCTCTGAGCTAACATCTATTGCCAATCCTCCTCCTTTTTTCCCCCAAAGCCCCAGTAGATAGTTGTACGTCATAGTTGCACGTCCTTCTAGTTGCTATATATGGGAGGCGGCCTCAGCGTGGCCGGAGAAGCGGTGCGTCGGTGCGCGCCTGGGATCTGAACGGGGCCGCCAGTAGCAGAGCACATGCACTTAACTGCTAAGCCAGGGGCCGGCCCTCAGTACTTCATTCTTTATTAAATCCATCCTAGTGGGTGTGAAACAGTATCTCATCCTGGTTTTAATTTGCGTTTCCTTAATGACCAATGATATTGAACATCTTTTCCTGTGCTTGTTGGGCCATTTGTGTATCTTCTTTGGGGAAATGTCTATTCAAATGTCTATTCCTTTGCCCAGTTTTTAGTTGGGTTATTTGTCTTTTTATTATTGAGTTGTAAGTGTTCTTTATATATTCTGGATACTAGATCTTTATCAGATATATGGTTTGCAATTATTTTCTCCCATTCTATGGGTTGTCATTTCACTTTATTAATAGTGTCCTTTCTTGAGCAAAAGTTTTTAATTTTGACCAAGTCCAAATTATCATTTTTTCTTTTGTTTCTTGTACTTTTAGTGTCACATCTAAGAAGGCTTTGCCTAAGTCACAGTCATGAAGATTTTCTCCCATATTTTTCTTAAGAATTTTATGGTTTTATCTCGTATAGTTAGGTGTATGGTCCATTTCAAATTAATTTTTGTTTATGGTGTGAGGAAGGAGTTCACCTTCATTCTTTTGTATGTGGCTGCCTAGTTGTCCCAGCATTATTTGTTGAAAAGACTATTTTTTCACCATTGAATTGTCTCGGCACTCTTGTTGAAAATCAATTGATTATCCTTGTGCTAGTGCTGCATAGTCTTGATTATTGAGCTTTGCATTAAAATGTGAAATTGGGAAATCTGGGTTCTCCAAATTTGTTCATCCTTTTCTAGATTGTTTTAGCTACTCCAAGTCCCTTGAGTTTCCATGTGAATTTTAAGATTGGCTTGTCAATATCTGCAAAAACCCAGCTGGAATTTTGGCCAGATTGCGTTGAACCTATAGCTCTATTTGGGAAGTATTGCCATCTTAACAATAGTAACTCTTCCAATCCAAGAACTTTGGATGTCTTTCTATTTATTTAGGTCTTCTCTAATATCTCTCAACAATGTTTTATAGTTTTCAGAGTGTAAGTTTTACATTTCTTTGTTATATTTATTCCTAGGTATTTTACTCCTTTCGATGCCGTTATAAATGCAATGGTTTTCTTAATTTCATTTTTAGATTTTTCATTTCATTTTGTAGTGCACAGAAATACAATTGATTTTTGTATATTGATCTTGTGTCCTACAACTTCGATGAACATGTTTATTAGTTCTAATGGTGTTTTTAGTGGACTCTGTAGGATTTTCTTTATATAAGATTATGTCATCTGCAAATAGATATAGTTTTATTTCTTCCGTTCCAATTTAGATGTCCTTTTTCTTTCCCTTTTCTTGCCTAATTGTCCGGGCTCTTCCTCTCTTACAAAGCTGAGTAGGAATGGCAAGAGTAGACATCCTTGACTTGCTCCTGATCTTAGGGGAAATTTCATTGATTTATGCTCTAATATTTATTACATTCTTCCTTCTGCTTGCTTTAGGTTTAATTTGCTTTTCCTTTTAGTTTCCTAAGTTGGAAGCTTAGGTTAATTATCTTAGATATTTTTGCTTTCTGATATATGCATTTAATGCTACAAATTTCCCTCTAAGCACTGCTTAGCTGCATTACACATATTTTGATATTTATATTTTCACTTGGTTCAAAATACTTTTAAATTTCCCTTGAGGTTTCTTTTTTGACCCATATGTTATTTAAAAGTATGTTCTTTAATTTGCAAATATTTTGGAATTTTCTAGATATTGTTCTATTACTGTTTTCTAGTTTAATTTTGTTGTTGTCTAAGAACATACTTTGTATGATTTCTATTATTTTAAATTCATTAAGGTTTTATTATAATCCAGAGCTTGGTGTATTTTAGTGAATATTCCATGTGCACTTGAGTAGAATGTGTATGCTGTTGTCAGGTGAAATGTTCTATAAATATCAATTACATCAAATTGGTTGTTTGTGTTGTTCAAGTTGTGTATATTCTTACTGAATTTTTGCCTCCTTGTTCTATCAATTCCCAAGAGCAGAATGTTGAAGTCTGCAAATATATATAATTGTGGATTTGTCTAATTATCCTTTCAAATATATTAGGATTTTGCTTCATGTATCATAAAAGTCTTTTTAGGACTTTTAAGGTTTTCATGTCCTCTGGGAGAATTCGTTCCTTTATCATTATGTACTGCCCAACTTTATCTCTGATAATCTTTTTCTGAAATCTACTTTGACTGAAATTAATATAGCTATTGAAGTTTTCTTTAGATTAGTGTTTACATGGTATATCTTTCTTCATCTTTTTACTTTTAACCTAAGTCTTTATATTTAAAGTGGGTTTATTATAGACAGATATAATCTATAAGTGTTCAATGTATCTATATGACTAGGTGTATTATCAACATATCTATACTTTCTATCTATGTAAATCAGTACAACTGGTTTATTTTCCCGACATTTTCCCCAACGAAGTCAAGGTCATTTTCTTCCTGAAATACATGTAATCATTAGATTGTAACAGAACATTTTTATAAATAATTTCCTTGGATTTTCTCAGAGTCACAATATTCATTTGCTAAAGTCACATATTTCAGGAACGCTTATTTAATATCGAACATCATAGGTTGAGACTTGATTATGTGGCTAAGGGGCCAGAAGAATCCAGGAAGATAAAACTACTAAACAGAAGAATCCTGAGTTTCAGAAAATTTTCTTAAATCCAGAAAGGATTACTTCCTCATAGGTGCTGATTATGTCCTACCATAGCAATGATTTGGACTGAGTACACGCATAGAGTTTAGATGAAATCAAGTTCAACACTCCCAATTCACAGATGAGGAATCTGAGACCAAGAGCTACATGGCTAAGTGTCCATACATCAGACCCTATTATCCTTGTGCTTTTGATAGAATGGAGTAAGTTATATTATTATACTGTTTCTGTGATTATTTTATCAGTAAGACCCATCCCAGCAGCTACTTAGATTGATGCTTGTGAGTGGTCACGAGCAGGACAGAGAAATTGCTTTCTGTGCTGGGAGTCAGGGGGGAGGGTACCATAATAAATAGATGTCCCAACCTTGAGGTGTGCTCCATGTGTCTAATCACTTTTTCAGCTCTTTCTCAACATTCTTGCATTAATTTTAAGATCTTACAATTTTTAATCTTGAGTTAAAATTTCCAAATTGTATTTGCCAATTTCTATTTAGATCGCTTTTTGTGAAACTAGCATTCTCTTTATTTCTGGGTACCTTATCTTCCTGCTGGGAGAATTTACTTGGATAAATGACTACTACTTGACAATGCACAACTGACATTTCAGACTTGCCTTCTCTGGGTAAAGTTATTAACATGGGCCTAAGGACTTCAAGCCAGTTGGATTTGGTTAAAAAAAAATCCAAAATTAAAAAAATGAAGATTGGAATTGTGCAAAACTCCAACGTCTTCTTAAATATATTTTAAGGTTCAAAACAAGAACTCTTCTGTAGATCATTTTAATTTCTCATTCTAATCATCCATAATACCAGCCAATAAAAAAGGGCTTTAATTTAGAGAAAACAATCACCAAACATTTGCAGCATTTTTCTTTTCAAATATTTGAATCGTCAGTTTTATTTCAGGGTGGTTCTTAATTTATCCAAACTGACTTGTCAGCCGGTGCTATTACGGGGGCTCCTCACAGCATAAGTAGAATGACAGTGTTAGTATGTCTTTCCATTATTGCAGAAACTCTATTTTTTAAAGTGCCTTTAGTAGCATTCTGGGAATTCACTGTAGGTTAACAGTGGGGCTCACACCGTTTAGAATTCTTTTCTCCTAATGAAAGGAGTCTGAACCCTTGAACTCTGTCAGGGACTTAGGCATGTTCCTTGGGCCTGATTTTCATCCTCAGAAAATGGAGGTCAGATACATGTCAAGAATAAACAAAGGGTCAGATTAGAGTACTTAAAGACTTTGCACATGTCCAGATGGCATTAATGTGTTGACCACAGTGTCTGGAACCTGCTAGGCACTTGGTGAGTGAATGAACCAACAAACGAATGAGTAAATTGTGAGTAAAAATCACAGCAAATATTCGGGAAAGTAATTAATTATATGCATGATAAAACATCTTACTTTCAATGTGTTTGCCTGAGCTACATGGAGATTGTTATAAAAAATGTAACATTTCCCCAATGTGCTCCTTTTCTGAGGGATTAAGGTAGTATAATTTGGTAATGCATTTTCATAAAGAAATAAGTATTGGAGATGCTAATTTAGGATTATAAGGATTTCATCATTTCTTATAGAAATTGGCTTTGATTATGACCACCTTACCTGATGACAGTACCAATGCACCTCATAGCCACTTTGCCCCCTCATTTATATGGTTTGATAAACGTTTGAAACAACATAAGGGGGAAAATTATGTCTATGTTCTATCTCTGTAATTGTAACTATGGGTTTATGAGCTCAGGTGTGCAAGGCGTAACATTTCTTTATTGTCTCTTACTCAACTTCTGGCTCTGAGCATCTTTTCTATTAGATTGGCAGAAAAGAGGAAAAAATAATCTAGATCTTTGTTGAGATCCCCCCAGACACTCAGTTCCTGGGGTTATGCAAAGTTTCTGAGAACTTACACAGTACTCAGTTTGTGGGGGAGGGTACAATTTATCTTATCCCATTCATTCATATGCACGGGATGCTCCCAAGATATCCCTCATCTCTGTCTGTACGGCCTCTTCAGGTACAGATGACCCCCTGTCTCATGCTTGGAGCACAGGAATATTTTGGTAAGATTACCTAAAGTCTTATTTTGCTAGATGTGTGCCCTGCTCCCTTTTCTCTCTGGGGTCTTCTTCTGTGGAGTTTTGCTACCATCTTGGTGACCTTCTTGGGATGTACTTTTCTCTCTCATCCCAGCCTCCTCTGCGCTATCCTTCACTTCTGTTCCCACATCCCACCTCCAGGAAAAACTTCTCTCTAGCAGAGGAGAGATCTTTCTCTACATTTCTTCCAACACACTCAGTCTGTCACTTTTAGTGAAACAAATGTGAGAAAGACTTATAGGGAGCTTTAATGTTTTTCTCTGCCACTTATCGCCCTGACAGCCAACTCCCTGCTTGAAAGAGAGGAAGGGAAAGAGAAATTGACAAACAGGGAAAAAAAAATCCAAACAAGAAAAAATTTTAAATCCATAAATAAATGTCTCAAAGTAACAACACAATCAGATTGAGGTGTGAATGGAAGCTAATGTTATTATTGCCTATGTTCCAGGAACTCTGCTTAATTCCTTCAGGTATATTACCTCATTTCATCATCACAACAAGACTGTGAGTGGATGTGCTTATCCACTGTTTACATTTAGGAAACTGAGAGTTAGAGAGATTAAATAACCTGCTCACTGTTAAATTTGAAGTCAGATTATTAAAATTCTAAATTCTAGGGGCTGGCCCCTTGGCGTAGTGCTTAAGTTTGGCATGCTCAGCTTCTGCGGCCTGGGTTCTCAGGTTTGGATCCCCGGCGTGGACATATGCCACTTGGCAACCATGCTGTGGCTGCATCACATATACAAAATAGAGGAAGATGGGCACAGATGTTAGCTCAGGGCCACTCTTCCTCAACCAAAAAGAGGAATATTGGCAACAGGTGTGTTAGCTCAGGGCCAATCTTGCTCACCAAAAAAAAAAAAAAAAAAAAAAAAAATTGTAAATTCTGTCCTTTCCTCTATTTACTTTGATCCACTTCATAACCCTACAAATACAATGCTCAGTAAAAGCTAGCTAGCAAATGAGAAATATGGAAAGATAGTTATTTAGAATTATATTAGACCAGCTATAATCTATATGGGGACATTTGAGCTGAGAACTAAGATCTGAAAGTCATGGTCTAGTTAACATGGACCTCACTCCTCAAGGAACACATAATGCAAAGTTATTCAACCCAAATATCCCTCAAGTGGGGAACTGAGAAACAAACCGTGGTGCATTATAATGGAATACTACTCAGTAATAAAAAGGAATGAATTACCAATACGCTAAACCACGTGGATGAATCTCAAATGTCTGATGATAAGTGAAGAGAGCCAAACTTAAAAGGCTACATAGTGTGTGATTCCATTTATATGACTCTCTGGAAAAGGAGAAATTATAGAGATTTTTTCATATTTTGATCGAGGTGGTAGTTATATAACTGTATGTGTTTGTCAAAATTGCAGAACTGCACAGTAAGTGGGTGATTAATACTGTATGTAAATTATACCTTAATTTTAAAAATGGGAGAAAAACATAAAGTTGTTTAGGATTAGATGCTTCATGAACCTCATTGGAAATATCCTATCTTATGATTTGTAGGTAAAATTTGGAAAACAAAATGGATTCAGTCCCTTAATAACCAACTTGCTCTTAATATTATATATAACTCACAGAAACACTAGGGTACTCCAAATACCACATTTCCTCAGCTAAATAACCATAGTGAAATTAAGATGCTTCTTACAACCAATGATAAGAGAAAATTGCCAGGTTCATGGAGATCGCTAAGTTTTAATGTAGTTGTTATTATCTGCAAATGTATAAATGCATAAAATTAGCCATTAAGTAATTAATACTGACCTTTAATTAAACTAAGATTTGTTGATTTTTGCTTCAAATGCTCTCAAAAATGAATACATTTGGCTTCATGTTATTTTGTACACAGAACATTGACGGACACCTTCCAGGCAATTCAATTTAAGGCAGAAGAAATTGCTAAATCCCGCATAAACAAGATGTTTCAAATCTAGGAGAGTTTGGGGATCATCAGTTGATGTATCTGAAGAATCATTCCTCAAGCTCTGAATACCTACCTTTGATAAGACAATATAAGCCTTTGACTCTCTCTTCCTACCATGGAGAAGTCTTTTGATTCCCTTGGTTTCTGGGCTTTGTGGTGGCAATTGGGTCATAGGTGAGGAGAAGACAGCCAGCTTGGCTAATTCACAGTGGGAAAGGCAGAGAGTTTCTTATGGAAGACAGAAAGAGATCCAGAAAGCAGGAGAGAAGAGAAGAGAGAGGAGAAGAGGCAGTAGGTGATGGGCTTCAGATAGAGTTTTAGGGAGCAGTTTTGTTTTTTTTCTGTTTGGTAGAGGGGCAAAGTGGATGGAAGAAGTGAGAGACAGAGATGGAGAAAGAGTATTTGAATATGTTTTTCTATGTGATATAAATAAAATTCTCTTCTGGCATTTTTAAAAGATTGCACTAAAGATTTAAATTGCTTTTCAATTATTTCTGGACATGAAGATTGGTTTTCCTCTTGAAGGAGACACGATGCCGAGATGGGTCATGAAGAGGCACAACTTCTAGGAGTAACATATCTGTCAAAAGCTTTGGGCTGACTTTCAAGAAAAGCTGTTTAACTTCCAGTAATATGTGATTTAATGAAGGAAAAATATGAAACTATTAGTTTAACCAAATAGGAAATGAAGAAGAAACTCTCACATTTTTCAATATCCCTCAGCATTATATTGTCAATCTTCAAGAGCTAAAGAAACCAAAATGATGAGCACTGGTTATGAAAAACAGCTTGTCACCATAATGCCAGGCATATCTGTCAGGGGCTGAAAGTGAATCCAAAGACTCTTTAGACAACATGGATGAAAAAATCTTTGACTCAAACTTTGCTCATTACACTGAAGAGGAAAGTTTGTCTATAACTATATGGATATATGAATGCTTTTGTCAGTTATTAAAAGTGTATGCTTGCACAATTAATTTGTGGGCCTTCTTCCTTCTGAAAAGCTACTGTTGAATCTATGATGCATCATATAATTTATGGCATCTTTGAATCAGGTTCTAGATAGTCCAAAAATAATTTTCCAGTTACCATATTTCTCTTCCAAGAGACTCATGGAGATATTTAACGAGTGCATTTCTTCGGTCCCACCCCGATTTTCCAATATTGTTCTCATGACCTTCAAACATCCTAAACTGTTCTGATCATGTATGCTCTAAAAGTTTGATTAGGACCCCCTATAAGAATATATCATATGATGAAATAGACAGACAGACAGACACACACACACACACAATTTCTTTCAACCTTTTGCTCTGGTTTTATGTGCTTTACTGCGTGTGTGGGGGGGGGGTGCGGGGAGTGCAGAGGAAGGGAGCTGATAGTGGAGAAAGAGATGGAGAAGGAAAAGGAAGGGCAAAAATGCTGGCAAATGTGCCCTGCTTTCGCCTGAATATGCCCTGGATATCTGCCCTCAAGCACAGCATGTGTAAGAGACAAGAGGTTGACAATGAAGTAACAATGCAGGTTGATGGAATGGCTCTTTACTTTTCATCCATACCCAGAGGGTTTGGCAGGCCTGCTGTCTGCAGTTTGAGGTCCTGCTTTCTTCCCTGTTTGTGTGGTTTGTGAGGGATCCACAAGTGATCACAGAGCAAGATCTCTTCCAGGAAATTTGGAGATGTCTGTCCTCTGCCCTGGTGTCTGCTGACATTTCAACTGTCAGACTAGGGCTGTGGGAAGGTCTGGGCTTGTTTGAATGGCTCAGCAGCCATTGGAATGGAAAATTCTCTTTTGCAGGAAAATTCTCTTTTGCAGGAAGAATGTCTCTGAACTGCCTGTAGACTTCGTTTTTAGGTGCCTTTGACTTTCACCTTGCACTCTTGCTGATCAGACTCATTTATATTTGAAGGGAGCAATAATAATAAAAATAGCTCTATAATTTAAAAAATTCATAACTTTTTCTGAATTCTAAATTATAAGACTGGTCTCTGTTTCCTTGAATATTAACAGTTCAGCAGTGTTTAATTACTTTCTGGGTATGCATCTTCTATGCAGGAAAATCAAGACTAAAGTAAGAACTCAAAAAACAAGACAACTTGACTTCCTAGGTAAGACAAGCATTATGTGTTCTACTTGATATCAATGGGCAGTCGAATAAGGACACCAAAGACTGACTGTGGCATTGAATGGGAGGATTCTAGCATTTGTTTATCATTTATTCAGCAAATGGCTGTGCCAGGCATTGTTCTGGGTGGTGGGTTTACAACTGGTACAGAGCAACTGAGTCTTGCTTTGAATGCTGCCTATGTTCTGGTGTAGGAATAATGCATGGCCACAGTCAGTAGCATGCTTTATTCAGAGCATGTTTCACACCTAACTTCTCTGAGCTCATTTCTAGAGGAATTTCATTCATTATCTTCAGTCAGTTGCTTATTATTTTCCTTTATAAATAATGCATAATCTTTCTAAACCTCCTGAACCTTAGTTCTGGTAAACATAAGCATTTGCCTCGAACAGAGGAAGTCATAATAGCAAGCTGAAGTTATATTCATTATATAGGAACTGTTGTTTCTTCAACAGTAAATGATACAATTAATGCTTGATACTGTATTGTTTGTAGATTTCCTTGTGACTCATAGCTCTTCACATGTCAGTCCCAAACACATGGAAGGATAATTCTATGAGACTTAATAATTTGCATATTGGTATATGGAGCTGCTTTAAAAATCTTGACAGGCTTTTACCCTTGATAGATTTACACCTCTTTTTTATTATAGCAAAACTTCAAAAATTGCATCTAAGAAAATGAAACTTTTTCCGTTTCTTCAAAAGATAACAAAAACATGCTTACCTAGGTAAATGTTTTTGCAAGCACCCAAAGAAGACCACAGAACAGTAGAAGAACATAGCTCACATGGAGCCAAATGGGCTGGGTTTGAGTCCTGGCATTGCTGCTTACAGCTGGGAGACCTTGGGCAAGTCCTTCCCCTTACACTGCCTCAGTTTTTCCATCTGTTTAATGGAGATGGTGAAGTACCTACTTCATGGGGTTGTTGTGAGGATTAAAGGAGTAATGTACGTTAGATCAAGGGCTTTGCCCAGAGAAAGCATTACACAAATGTTTGCTTTTCTTATATCTGGTTCAGGAATTCACATTTGAGCAACATTTGGTTTCAGCAAAAGGAGGATGTTAGTTGCCCATTATTTCCTTAAAATTCTTATGGATCAAAGAGACTAAATATATGAGAATATCTATTTTATCTAGATTTTCTTCCCAAAGCATGGTTCCAAAAGTTACTTATAGTGCCTTCAGTGTCTTCTCAGTTCTTGCTTGCAGGGGCATGTTTAGGGGTGAAATGATGGAAGCTGCATGGGATTGTGGGAGGAACATGCCTTTGGAGTCAGGCAAACTTGGTTCAAATCTAAGCTCTGCCACAGACAGTGACTTCACCACTTTTATCACCTGCCAATGGGGGCAATAATACTTACCTCGTAAGGTTGTTGTGAGATTAAATGGGATGAATGTACTTAGCACATCCTAAAGATCAACAAATGTTGGTTCCTGTCTGGGTGAACAGTCCTAAACCATTCCTTGAGCAGAAGTGGCCAACTTCCGAACCACAAAGTCCTGCCCTGCTCCTCACCCCCCTACTTGCCCCCCACAAACCTCATAAACCACTGTAAACACGTAGCCAATTCAAGCAGAAGTCAGACATTTAACAGGTTGACATACAACCTACAAAGTCAATTGGTATGAAAAGCTCTCTTCAAATAAGAATGATGAGATCAGTTTGGCCAATCAGCACCTGTTTCAGTAAAAAATTTGAAATGTGATTTATGAAGGGAATGAGCAGGAACTGAAGAGCCAAGATTTGAGGTGGTTAGGCCCACAGATATGTTGACGTGATGAGGAAGCAGAATCTATGAACTGGCACAAACTGTGAGATAGCAAGAGAATTAAGGGAAGAGAGCATGAGTTGGTTGGCTGGCAGCGTGAGGACCAGGAGAAACAAAGCCCAAGGAACCAAGTCATCCAGAGGGCAGAGGCTCCATCAGCTCTTGCTGCTGAGGAGGTTCCTGGAGCCACACTAGATATGAACTTCCCAACTTCATCTTCTTGAGGCTGACTCTCCACACTTCCTGTTCTTTTCTTGAGGCTAGAGGGTTCATCTTTTTGTGAGTTTCCAAGAGGGCCTGGCCAGAGGGTGGAGGTTCTTGTCTTACCCATTTCTATTTCCTCTCTTAGCATAAATTCCTCTTTTACTTGGGGTCACTTAAATAAGTCCCTGTTCCTCTCTCCTCCCAAATTCGTATTGTACCAAAAAAAAGGGAATGCATCTGATATGGAGGAAAGATGGCCTCTGAGTGTGGAAGTCCTACGTTGCCTGTGGAATTGGCCTGTTTTCTTCCAGGTCCCAGTTTGGCTAGCCATTTTTTAGTAGAGGCCAGTAGAAACTGGCTTTCTAAGCTTGACTATTAGATGTCAGACACTTGTAGTCACTAACTCACTGGCCCTACAACCTTGAATTTTTGTGCCCTTAGGCGGTGGTGTATAGAAAGGTTAGGAGTGTGGATCTGGCATCAGATTATTTGGGTTTAATTTCTGCCTCTACCACTTACCAACTTGGGCAACATTCTTATCTCTCTATGCCTCAGTTTCCTCATTATTATTATTATTTTTAAAGATTATTGCTACATATTCTGTCAATCCTCTATTAAAACACTCATTTGTTGTGTTTGTTTGCTTACGTATATTTCTCCTATTAGACTCAAGACTCCTTGACAGCAAATGGGAATAAACCTTTGTATTTGCATTACTTAGCATACAGTAGGCACTCAATGAGTTAATATTTTAATATGTCCTTTTCTAAAACAATCTTCTTGCGAAAGTTTCATCCTAATGAAATTCTAATTCATCCTAATTTTCATTCTCTGACTCTTATAGAGATTTTTAAATCTCTCTTTAACTCTTTTTTCACATGTGGACATAAACCTATAGTACATATTATGCTTGCTTTAAAATTATTCCTTATTTTATTAATTGTTCTGTTATTTAATTAGCTTTGGCTCAACAACTTTCAGGCCCTTTAGAGCCCACCTTTGCTTCCCAGGTTTGCCCCTTTCTTCTGACATACTTTTCTGCTCTAGTTTTACTCTAAATTAATTATTGTGCTTATCATCTTGAGTGTCTTTCTGCCTGGGACTATCTGCTTCTCCAGCTTAGCAAGGTCATCTTGAATTCCAGCCCCATCTGTTAAGGAGTCTACTTTCTCTCTGGGTGACTATGTCAGCTAAATCAATGAGTTTCCTATTTCTTCAAATAGGTCATTGATGAAAGTTAAAACATACAGCTTCTGCCTGCTTCACAAATATAAGATGTTACTCTCCAAAGGTGTAAGACCACGAGTAGACATTTGAAGAGCCAAGTTTAATGAGAGTATCATTGTTTTATAGAAGACATTTTTATATAAGAAAAACTTTTGATTGTGAGAACAAATGGCTCAATAAATCTTTGTTTAATTGCTCAGTACCCTACAACCCAATATTTCAATTTATTAAACCAAGATTTAGCCTCATGTAATTTTTTAGTTATTTTCAAGTCTACCTCAGCCTGTCCCACTTCTAAGTTCATCCAGTAGAAATACATGGTGTCCTATATGTAGGTGTAGATGAAGATTTAGCAAGCCAGCAATTAAGAATATATCCTAATTTTAGTGCAATTTGGACGAGCAACTCTTGTAGTCTGGGTAAGAGTAGTTTGTATAGATTTTCAGCAATAATTGGTAGAACCTAGATTTTAATTAGCTAGAACTCTAACTTTAAGATATGTTGCTCTAAAGAAAAAGATGAGGGACTGGCCTGGTGATGTAGCCCTGAAATTCGCACTCTCCGCTCCGATGACCTGGGGTTCACGGGTTCAGAACCCAGGTGTGGAGCAACGCACCACTTGTTGAGCCATGCTGTGGCGGAGTCCCCTATAAAGTAGAGGAAGATGGGCACGGATGTTAGCCCAGGGCCAATCTTCGTCAGCAAAAAGAGGAGGATTGTCAATGGATGTTGGCTCAGGGCTAATCTTCCTCACACACACATGCACACAAAAAAGGTGAACCAACAGATCAAAATCTTTTATTGTTTCATTTGATGAAAGTAATAAATCTAAATAATGTGTTTGCAAGTGAAAGGAAATTCTTGTTTTTTATTTTGGAAAAATACATCCTTATTAGGAATCCAAGATAGCTTCTTGAGTAAAGTTGTGCTCCAAAACACTTTGCCGTGTTTAAAAGTGTGTTCAACTTTCTTGGTGTTTACCCAGGCAGTTCATGCCATTTCGCAGGTCACAGAAAGTGACCTGAGCTCTTTACCATTGACATCCAAAGGGCTCTGTCAAGTCCTCAGGAGAATGCCATTTCGTTGCTCTTTCAGCTGAACAGACCTACAGCAGTTTGTTTACAGGATCACCTGCTGGAACTTTAGAAAGAATCATGGCAAAGGGAAAGATTTACAGTCATGGTTACAATTTAGGCTGAATTTTCATGGATTAATTTTCTTCATTGAAAGAGTCTTTTACAGAGATGTGAAGACTTCTGTAAGCAAAGACTGAAAGGGTCTCCCGGGGCTTTCAGTCTGATGTGTTTTTTTGCCCTAGTGGGGCTTTTCCTTAGGTTGTAAATTTCAGCTTTCACATGTCACATGCCTCCTTTGTTGAGCTTTAAGGCATTTCTGGAATTACTCAGCAAAGGGACTTTGACAATTCCCTGCCCAGTTCTTAGGTCATAGAGCTGATTTACGTCTGGAGGAGGTTCTCTAAACAGTAGATGAAATTGGTGAAATGTTATCCATTTATTAAAGTGGGTTCAGGAGTTCCTTCTGCTGATCAGCGGGAGTCATCCTAAAAAAAACAGCCCTGGGTCCATTGACTTATTGCTACTCTGTGAGTTTTACTGCAGAAAAATGAAAGTCACCCTTACAGAAATTGTTTAAGGGTAGAATCTGAAGAGTATACTAATGGTGTTATGGCGAATTCTAAATCTGCTATTTCAGGTTTAGAGGATAAAAGTAGTTTCAGAAATGGCCCCTCTTATCAATGTAAACTCACAAATTCAATATTTATTCAACCAACATTTATTGAGTGTCCTTTCTGTTCAGGTACTGCTCTAGGTACTGTGGACACAACAGAGAACTAGGCAGACAAATTCTCTGCCTTTTGTAACCACTGGGGACAGACATCAAATAATGACAAATAGATATATAGCAAAATGGCTTGTAGCATTCGGGGCTATGAAGAAAAATACAGCACAGGAGGAGTATGGAGAATTGGGAGTAGTAGTCATTTTAGGTATGTATAAGTTCTCTATTGCTGTTTTAACAAATTACCACAAATTTAGTGGTTTAAAATAACTTAAATTTATTGTCTTACAGCTGTGTAGGTTAGAAGTCCTACACTCCTAAAGTGAAGCCCTAAAATCAAGTCATCGGCAGGCTCTAGGTGAGAATCGTTTGACTTGACTTTTCCAGATTCCAGAGGCTTCTCACGTTCCTTGGCTTGTAGTCCCCTTTCTCCATCTTCAAAACCAACAATATCACATCTCTCTGACCCTTCATTTGTTGTCCCATCCTTCTGACCACAGCCAGAAAAGGTTTCCTATTTTAAGACCTCATGTGATTAGATTGAGCCCACCCAGATAATCCAGGACAATCTCTATATTTTAAGATCAGTTAATTAGCAACCTAAATTCTATCTGTAGCCTTAATTCTCTTTTGCCACATAAGAAAACACATTCACATTTATTTAGATGCTTAAATTATCTCAGATTTGGTCAGTGGGAGACTTTTCAAGCTGGGTCCTGTCCTTTTGCCATGGCCCTATTGTAATTTGAGCACTTTTTCACTTCTGGCACAGTAAGGTGATTCAGGCTCATTTCATACTTTCTCAGCCCTAGCCCAAGAATCAGCCATTCCCCCAAGAATTCCTAGTTCCTTTTAGTAAAAAATTGGTAAGTAGGTGCTAGGCAAGCTCATTGTTTGTGAGATCTGTCTTTGTGTTGAAGGTAGAGTCTGGATGTGCAAATAAAAAGAGGGAACCAAGGATGAGTCCAAGGCTTCCGACTGGAGCTGATGGAGAGATGGCGTTACCATGAACTGAGATGGGGACAGCTGAGGTGGAGTAGGTTTGGAGGTAGGATCTGGAATTCAGTTTGGCTGTGATAAACTGAGAGGCCTGTTAGACATTCTAGTGGCGATGGTAAGTAGGTAGTTGGATATCTGGGTCCGTAGTTCTGGAGAGAATCCTGGACTGGGGGTAACATTTGAGAATCATCAGTGTATAGATGGTATTTAAATCCATGAGAAAAGATAAGATCATCAAGGGAATGAGTGTAGACACTGAAGGGAAGATGGCCAAGGTCTGAATCCTGGGGCCCAGCAACATAAGAGGTCAGGGAGAAGAGTAACAAGCAACAAAGGAGATTCAGAAGGAGTGACCACTGAAGTAGAAGGAAAAGCAGAAGAATTTGGCGTTCCAGAAGGCAAGTGAAAAAAAAAATGTGTTAAGGAGGAGAGAGTGATCAACTATCAAATGCTGCTGCTAGGGCAAGTAAGGTGAAGACTGAGAACTGACAGTTACTGGGGAGGCAGGGGCAGTTAGCCTGATTGGAGTGGGTTTCAGTGAGAATAGGAAATATGGAATTCAACAGAACAAGTGTAGGCAAATTCTTTTAAGGGGCTTGCTGAAAACACTAGCAAAGGAATGCAGTAGTAACTACTGGAGAATTGAAGTCACAAGAAGGTTTTTAAAAATAAGATGAAAGAAATATCACGAATTTTGTAAGCTGATGGAATTGATGGATTGAGTAGGGTGTGGAAAAATTGATAAATGGCAGCAAGTGGAGTGGGTAGAATCTGTTTCCTTGCCATTTCCAGCTTCTAGAGGCTACTCACCTTCCTTGGCTCCAGGTTCCCTTCTTACATTTTCAAAACCGGTAATAGCAGGTGAGTCTTTTTCACATCTCTCTCACACCTCTTCCTGTCACCTTCTCTCTCTCATCGCACCCAGGAAAGATTCTCTAATTTTAAAGACTCATATAAGATTGGACCCACCCAAATACTCCAGGAGAATCTTCCCATCTCAAAGTCCTTAACCTGGATCACATCTGCAAAATCCTTTTTGTTATGTAAAGCAACATATTCACAGGTTCTGGAGATTATGAGTTGGACACCCCTGCAGGGTCGTTATTCTGCCAACCACAGCATCCCAGAGGCAACAGAATGCTTAAAATACGTGGTTTCTTGGTTCGTTTTGTTTATTCCTTTAACCTCCTTGGCTTGCTCTTTGATTATTTAGACTGGGGTAATCTTCTTGTGAGTTCTCATGAGTGGGGCTTAATTCTATGTACACCTGTATATGGACCTCATGAATCTATCATTTAACTGATGTTGATTAGCTCTGCATTCACTCAACTATCACTGAAAGAGAAAATGGATACAACTCCCAGATTCATCTCCCACTTTTCTCCTGCAAATGATGTTTTCCAGGCTTCCTTGCACCTGGTTTCTAGATAAATTCCCTCAGTGGAGGCCTAGTGAGAGATTAGATGGCAGGAAGAAGGAAGCAGCCCGGGTATTTCTCTCTTTCTATTTCTGCCCTATGGGGTGGTTTCCTGCAGTGACTGCATTTCTCTGTGGTCCCAGCTCCCTTGGGCAGCCCACTCAATGGTTCAACCTTCAGCTGAAGGCCTGGCTTCTCAATTCTACTACCACCTCTTCTCTAGGGTGGCTTGTGGCTTCCTGGTGTGGCTAATCTCCAGGTTGCCTCTATTCTCTATGTGGCTTCTGAGCTCTTCCATTACTGTGTCATCCATTCACTGTATTGAATTTCCTCTATTTGTGAATATCCAGAGTAGTTTCTGTTTTCCTGACTCAACTTTCACTGATAGAATGGAAAATAAAACTAGCTAGTTTCAATCTCGCATTCACACAAATAATCTTCCTTACCAATCTGAAAGGGACTCATATTCTTGAAAAATAGAAAGTTTGACAGAAAATTCACTCCATTTGTTTAGAAGTATACAAAAAAATTTAAGACCCTCGTGGCATTTCTGACATGAAATACGCAGCTTGATGTTTACTTACTGAGACTGATGTCATAGGGTGAGCTCTACTGGTACACGAGGAAGGAATGTCAGGAAGCCACTCTGTGAACTGCTGGGGATTAGATTTCTGAATGATGAACCCGGTGGTGTTGGTGTAACAGCAGACAGGACTATATCCCACTGCCAGTGCCAATCAAGGACACTCAATCATGGCTTTAGGGCACAAAGGACAGGATAAAGAGAATTCCACATGTCTAAGAAGTGGTTTCCTCTCTTTCAAGGAGAGGAAAAACTAGGGCAAGAATGCAATCTGGGCTGGCGGGTGGCTGGCTACCACGCATTTCTTCTTAAAAAAAAAATACACACAGACAGTGGAAAAGGATTGCAGGGGCGCCTGCTCTCCTCTGAATAGTAAGGCTATTAGCAAGAACAAAAAGATTAAAAAATAATTTGCATACATGATTATTAGGACAGAAAAGGATGACTCTAACTGTAGTTCTTGATACAACTTTGTGGCTTTCTGTGGTTGAGATAATGTACATAAAGCAGAGACCCCACCATCTGACTAATTAACTCGGCAGCAGGGAGGGAATGGATGAAAGGATAATTAATAGGTCAAAGACCCAATGCTGTGTTATGATTATTTGAATAATATTATGATAATTTGAATAACGTACAAGAGTTTGTGAAAATTGGTTGCTGGCTAGGACCCCAGCTGACAAAACATTTGAATCATGCTCATTTTATACCTCCTGGGTAGATTTCCTTCCTTCCTGAAAGGATTGAGCATATGTTTGAATATTGGGGGGAAGGGGGAGGAGATGGTGGGAAATGACTGTGAAAAAAATACTGTTTTAAACGTCCACGGCAGGATTATACTGTTTTAACAACCACAATAGAATCCCTCCATTTCTCTTCATATTGGAGTGACCTTAACTGGCAAACACAGTTACAGGCAGGGACAATAGATACTGCAGGATTCAAGTGTGCAGAGACTGTCCAGTGAAATGAAAAACCCAGTGCCTATTTCCTGGTTTAAAAAAATGAATTACTTAATTAGATGAGGTCTATGGTTGATGGATTTCCTTCCTTGTTTAGAAAAACAAAACTAAAGACTCATTTTTGTTTTAAAAAAGTAGAGGTTTTAAACAAGACATTTATTTAGAATATTTTAAACACGCTAAATGTTGAATGGGTCCTACACAAAAATGTGTTTTGAACTCTTGTAGATTATTAACTAATGTAGCAGCATTTATAATATTCCCACACTTGACAATCGTGCAGCCTCATATATCATTTCAGTGGCTTTTTTTCCCTTTAATTCTTTTTGCTGAGAAAATGGACTTCACTGTCAACATCCAAGCAGCAATCTAGAACATGGCCTGGGGGTGTTTAGGATAACTAATAAAAAGGCCAACCTGTTTTCTGCTACATGAGTTTATTTCCTGCAGGAGTTCTGTGTGACATTTATTACTTATGTGGAAAGAATAGCTTCCTTCCACCTTCCCATTAATCCACTTATTCTCAACTGGGGGTGATTTCGCCCCCGAGGGGATATTTGGCAACGTCTGGAGACATTTTTGTTTGTCATGACGTGGGGAGCTACTTGTGTCTAGAGGGTAGAGACTAAAGATCCTGCTAAACATCCCACAATGCACAGGACAGCCCCCACAGCCAAGAATTGTCTGGCTGAAAATGCCAATAGTGCTGAGCTCGAGAGACGGTATTAATCCAAGTGTGGCCTTTGGTGAAAGCAAGAATAAGAATGAGCCCTTGTCCAAGATCCTCCTTAAGTTTCTTGTAAGCCTTTGTTCTCCACTTCTAAGATTTTACTTCCAAAAATAGGGGAAATGGGGCATCCCATCGCATATGTCTAATGTCTTATGCTAACATTTTAGGTACATATTTAATATGGCTACAGTTTGGTTATTAAACATTAACATTAATGAATGAATAAGTACAAGCAATTCTCAGTCCCAAAAAGTCATAGGTCAAAGATGAACCTAGGAGGTAGAAAGGGTACCTTTTTCTGAGGGGCTGTTCAGATAAGCAGTGGCCCTCAGGGCAGCTATAAGGCTATTGACAGAGTTCTCCTGCAGCCTGATATGATAGAACTGTGAGTATCAAGGAAGCTGAGCACAACTTCAGAAGAAAGCTAAACTCTGTATCTCCTAAAGATATGCTCTAGAGGCCCACCTCTACAGGGTTTGCAATCCCATATATTCTCACTAGCTATTTTAAAGAGTTTTTGGAGGAAGAGAGAAGTCAAGTCTGCAGTGTAGGCAGACTCTGAACTCACCTCCTCCCACAGACACAGCCAATTTACAAATAGTCTTGGAAAAATAACCCCTACCAGAGAACTGACAACTGGATAAAAGGAACCCCTGCAACAAAGAACAATCCTAATCAAGGTGGAAGAGGCAGAAATTCCCTTCTGGAGAGAAGAAAACACCACCTTCACAAGCTGCAACTCGTCATGGCTGCCCGGGAGCCAAGGGTACGCAGCCCTCCCTGGAGGAGTGGGGGACCTGAGCCGGGGAGCGCTCCCGCTATAGGCATTTTTTTGGACACAGCACAACTGAGACAAGTGGCATAATATCTCACTTTGCTTGCTACTAACATTGGAGAATACCCCTAGAAAAGCTGGTTCACAAAAAAATTAAAGCCGGCTCTTAAAGGGCCCAAGCACAAATTCACCCGTTTCAGAAAGCAACCTAAACTCACCAGAAAGAAAGGTGTACAGTCCTTTGGTGAAAAGAGACTCACCTGATAGGCTCTGAGTGCATCTCGGTGAGAGGTGAGATCTCTCCAGGGACTGGAACATTGGTGGCGGCCATTGTTGTGACCTGGTGTGGGTGTGCTGACACAGACGCTGGCGGATGTCATTGGAGTTCTTCCCCTGGCCTGCTAGCCCAGCGTCTGCCCCAACCACTAGAGCACCGATTTAATCCAGCTCAGCCAGGGCAGGCAGCCCACCCTATGGACTGGCCCCACCCAACAACAGGCCCTTGGGCAACTTGTGGGCCTGCTAAGTGAACTGCCTGGATTCTCTGCAGCCTGGCAATTGGGTCCACCTCTGTGGGGCAGGGTGTGCTCAAGGAGTGGGTGGAGAGTGTGGGGTGGTGGTGGAGTGTGTGGGCTCCTGCCTTGGAGAGACTGGGTCCGCTTCAGGAGGTTGGGGCATGCGCACAGGGCAGGACTGTGTTGACTGTGTGTGTGGACGGTGGGTGGTGGGGCTTGTCAGCTGCAGAAGACTTGTGCTTCTTAAAGAGCCACATAAGGGATTGGCCCTACCTTCCAAAGCCTGAAACAATTGGATGCTCCCGTGCCTGAGACCAGCCACACCCAGCTGCAATCCTCAGAGAGCTGACAAGAGACTCTAAGCCTGGAGGCTTATAGCAAGTGTAAGCCCCTGAGACTAACAACCAGCCATGCTGGGGGCCTACTCACTTAATAGAAATACTGCAACAGGAATGGGCTATTAAGACCTTGCAGCCAACTGTGCTGGAGCTCCCCACCCAATAAAGAGACTGAAGGGCCCACAACAACTATGAGCAGCTGAGCATTACAACAGCTGGCCAAGGGGACACCTCAGCCTCCCTGGGCATCTACAGGAAGAACAACCCTGCCACAACAGAAGGACACACGTAGCCCACATGCGGGTACTCCTGGAACATTCAGAATTGGGGGAAGCATACTGTCGGGCCTCATAAGGCATCATTTATATCAGGTCACCTCTCCAAGATCAGATGTAGCTGACCTACCTAATACATAGACACAAGCACAGGGAAAGAGGCAAAATTAGGAGACAAAGGAAGATGTTCCAAGTAAGGGAACAGGACAAAATCCCAGAAAAGGAACTAAGTGAAACAGAAATGAGCAACCTACCCGACAGAGAGTTCAAACAAAGAGTGTTAAGGATGCTCAATGATCTTGGGAGAACAGTGGATGAACTCAGTGAGAACACCAACAAAGAAATGGAAGATATGAAAAAGAACCAATCAGAAATGAAGAATACAGTACTGGAAATGAAAAATTCACAAGCAGATAGAGGATACAAAAGAACGGATCTGTAAGCTGGACAAAAGACTAGAAGAAATCACCCAAGCTGAACAGATAAAAGAAAAAATAATTAAAAAGAGTGAGGACAGTCTAAGGGACCTCTGGGACAACATCAAGTGCACTAACATCCATGTTATATGTGTCCCAGAAGGAGAAGAGTGAGACAAAGTGGCAGAGAATCTATTTGAAGAAATAATAGCTGAAAACTTCCCTAACCTAAGGAAGGAAACAAACATCCAGGCACAGGAAGCACAGAGAGCACCAAACAAGATAAACCCAAAGAGGCCCACATCAAGACAAATCATAATTAAAATGTCAGGAATTAAAGATAAAGAGAGAATCCTAAAAGCCTCAAGAGAAAGACAAGTTACATACAAAGGAAACCCCATAAGGCTATCAGCTGACTTCTCAGCAGAAACCTTACAGGTTAGAAGAGAGCAGCATGATATATTTAAAGTGCTGAAAGGAAAAAATCTACAGCCAAGAATACTCTACCTGGCAAGGTTATCATTCAAAATGGAAGGAGAGATAAAAAGTTTCCCAGATGAGCAAAAATTAAGGAGTTTGTCACCAAGAAACCACTACTACAAGAAATGCTAGACAGACATATTTAAGGGGGAAAGAGAAGCCCACAAATAGGAAAAATTGTCTATTTCCATGATAAGAGGCTAATGGATACAAATGCACAAAAATTAGGTTAGATATGATATCAAACACAAAAAATGTGGGAAGAGGGGAGTTAAAGAGTAGAGCTTTCAGATAGAGGTCAAACTGAAGAGACTATCAACTTAATATAGACCGCTATATAAGTAGGTTACTGTATATGAACCCCATGGTAATCACAAACTAGAAACCTATAATAAATACACAAAAAACTAAGGGAAAGGAACCCAAACATAGTACTAAAGAAAGCCATCAAACTTCAAGGGAAGAGAGCAAGAGAAGAAGAAAGGAACAGAGAACTACTAAAACACCGAGAAAAAAAGTTAAAAAATGGCAGTAAGTACATACTTATCAATAGCTACTTTAAACGTCAATGGACTAAATGCTCCAATTGAAAGGATTAGGGTGGCTGACTGGAAAAAAAAACAGGACCCATATATACGCTGCATACAAGAGACACACTTCGGACCTAAAGACACTCAAAAACTGAAAGTGAAGGGATGGAAAAAGATACTCCACGCAACTGGCAATGAAAAGAAGCCTGGGGTAGCAATACTCATATCAGACAAAATAGACTTTAAGACAAAAACTGTGACACCAGACAAAGAAGGGCACTACATAATGATCAAGGGAACAATCCAGCAAGAGGATATAACACTTGTAAATGTCTATGCACCCAATGTAAGAGCACCTAGATATATAAAGCAATTATTAACAGACATAAAAGGAGACATAGTAACACAATAATAGTAGGAGACTTCAACACTCCACTTACATCAATGGATAGATCATCCAAACAGAAGATTAATAAGGAAATATTGGCCTTAAATGACATACTAGAACAGATGGACCTAGTAGATATATACCCAACATTCCATCCAAAAAGTGAAGAATACACATTCTTTTCAAATGCACATGGAACATTCTCCAGGATTGATCGCATATTAGGCCACAAAACAAGTCTCCATAAATTTAAGAAGATTGAAATAATACCAAGCATCTTTTCTGACTACAATGGTATGAAACTAGAAATCAACTATAGGAAGAAAATCAGAAAAGCCGCAAATATGAGGAGATTAAACAAAATGCTACTGAACAATGATTGTGTCAATGAAGAAATCAAAGGAGAAATCAAAAAATACCTGGAGACAAATGAAAATGAAAATATGACATGCCAGAATTTATGGGATACAGCAAAAGCGGTTCTAAGAGGGAAGTTTATAGCAATACAGGCCTATCTCAACAAACAAGAAAAATCTCAAATAAAGAATCTAACAGTGCACCTAAAGGAACTGGAAAAAGAAGAAAAAACAAAGCACAAAATCAGTAGAAGAAGGGAAATAATAAAAATCAGAGCAGAAATAAATGAAATAGAGACTAAAAAAACAATAGAAAAAATTAATAAAACCAAGAACTGGTTCTTTGAAAAGATAAACAAAATTGACACACCTTTAGCTAGACTCACCAAGAAAAAAAGATAGAAGGCTCAAATAAGTAAAATCAGAAATGAAAGAGGAGAAATTACAACAGACACCTCAGACATACGAAAGATTATGAGAATAATATGAAAAACAAATTGGACAATCTAGAAGAAATGGATAAATTCTTAGAATCATACAACCTTCCAAAACTGAATCAAGAAGAAATAGAGAATTTGAATAGACCAATCAGCAGTAAGGAGATTGAAACAGTAATCAAAAACCTCCCCAAAAATAAAAGTCCAGGACCAGACGGCTTCCTTGGTGAATTCTACCAAACATTCGAAGAAGACTTAATACCTATCCTTCTAAAACTCTTCCAAAAAACTGAAGAAGGAGGGAAGCTCCCTAACTCATTCTATGAAGCCAACATTACCCTGATACCAAAACCAGACAAGGACAACACAAAAAAAGAAAATTACAGGGGCCAGCACAGTGGCACAATTGGTTAAGTGCGCGTGCTCCACCTCGGCAGCCCAGGGTTCACAGGTTCGGATCCCGGGCACACACTGACGCACCACTTGTCAAGCCATGCTGTGGTGGTGCCCCATATAAAGTAGAGGAAGATGGGCACAGATGTTAGCTCAGGGCCAATCTTCCTCAGCAAAAAAAGAGGAGGATTGGCGTCGGATGTTAGCTCGGGGCTGATCTTCCTCACCAAAAAAAAAAAGAAAGAAAATTACAGGCCAATATCACTGATGAACATAGATGCAAAAATCCTCAATAAAATACTAGCAAATTGCATACAACAATACATTAAAAAGATTATACACCATGATCAGGTGGGATTCATTCCAGGGGTGCAGGGATGGTTCAACATTTGCAAATCAATCAACGTGATACACTGCATTAATAAAATGAAGAATAAAAACCACATGATCAACTCAGTAGATGCAGAGAAAGCATTTGACAAGATACAGCATCCATTTATGATAAAAACTCTGAATAAAATGGGTATAGAAGGAAAGTACCTCAACATAATAAAGGCCATATATGACAAACCCACAGCTAATATCATCCTCAATGGTGAAAAACTGAAAGCTATCCCTCTAAGAACAGGAACCAGACAAGGATGCCCACTGTCACCACTCCTATTTAACGTAGTATTGGAAGTCCTAGCCAGAGAAATCAAGCAAGAAAAAGAAATAAAAGTGATCCAAATTGGAAAGGAAGAAGTGAAACTGTCACTATTTGCAGATGACATGATTTTATTTATAGAAAACCCTAAAGAATCCACCAAAAAAACTTTTAGAAGTAATAGATGAATACGGTAAAGTTGCAGGATACAAAATCAACATACCAAAATCAGTTGCATTTCCATACAATAACAATGAAGTAGCAGAAAGAGAAATTAAGAATACAATCCCATTTACAATTGCAACAAAAAGAATAAAATACCTAGGAATAAACTTAACCAAAGAGGTGAAAGATCTGTATACTGACAACTATAAAACATTGCTGAAAGAAATAGAAGAAGACACAAAGAAATGGAAAGATATTCTGTGCTCTTGGACTGGAAGAATGAACATTGTTAAGATGTCCATGCTTCCTAAAGCAATCTATAGATTCAATGCAATCCCTACCAAAGTTCCAACAACATTTTTTACAGAAATAGAACAAAGAATCCTAAAATTTATATGGAACAACAGAAGACCTCGAATAGCTAAAGGAATCCTGAGACAAAAGAACAAATCTGGAGGTATCACACTCTCTGATTTCAAAATATACTACAAAGCCATAGTAACCAAAACAGCATTGTGCTGGCACAAAAACAGACACACAGATCAATGGAACCGAATCAAAAGTCCAGAAATAAACCCACATATCTATGGACAGCTAATCTTTGACAAAAGAGCCAAGAACATACAATAGAGAAAGGCAAGTCTCTTCAACAAATGGTGTTGGGAAAACTGGACAGCCACATGCAAAAAAATGAAAGTAGATCATTATCTTACACCATACACAAAAATAAACTCAAAATGGATTAAAGACTTGAATGTAAAACCTGAAACCATGAAACTTCTAGAAGAAAACATAGGCGGTATGCTCTTCGACATCGATCGTAGCAACATATTTTCAAGCACCATGTCTGACCTGGCAAGAGAAACAATAGAAAATATAAACAAATGGGACTACATCAAACTAAAAAGCTTCTGACAGCAAAGGAAACCATCAACAAAATGAAAAAAAAACCTAACAATTGGGAGAACATATTTGCAAACCATATATCTGATAAGGGGTTAATCTCCAAAATATATAAAGAACTCATACATCTCAACAACAAAAAACTAACAACCCAATTAAAAAATGGGCAAAAGACCTGAACAGACATTTCTCCAAAGAAGATACACAGATGGCCAACAGGCACATGAAAAGATGTTCAACATTGTTAACTATCTGGGAAATGCAAATCAAAACTGCAATAAGATGTCACCTCTCACCCATCTAAATGCTTATAATTAACAAGACAGGAAACAACAAGTGTTGGAGAGGATGTGGAGAGAAAGGAACTCTCATACACTGCTGGTGGGAGTGCAAACTGGTGCAGTCACGATGGAAAACAGTATGGAGATTCCTCAAAAAATTAAGGATAGAACTACCATATGATCCAGCTATTGCACTGCTGGGTATTTATCCAAAGAACTTGAAAACACCAATGCGTAAAGATACATACACCCCTGTGTTCATTGCAGCATTAGTCACAATAGCCAAGACTTGGAAGCAACCTAAGTACCCATCAAGGGACAAATGGATGAAGAAGATGTGGTATATATATACAATGGAATACTACTCAGCCATAAGAAACGATAAAATCCAGCCATTTGTGACAACACGGATGGACATTGAAGGTATTATGCTAAGTGAAATAAGTCAGAGAGAGAAGGTCAAATACTGTATGATCTCACTCATAAGTAGTAGATAAAAACAACAACAAACAAACACATAGAGACAGAGATTGGATTGGTGGTTACCAGAGGGGCAGAGGGGAGGGAGGAGGGTGAAAGGGATGATTAAGCACATGTGTTTGGTGATGGATTGTAATTAGTATTTGGGTGGTGAACACGAGAACGTGATGTAAACTATGCAGAAATAGAAGTATAATGATGTACACCTGAAATTTATACAACGTTATAAACCAATGTTACCACAATAAAAAAAAAGTAAATAAATAAATAATGCTTGGAAACAAAAAAAATAAAGAGTTTTCATTGCTCAAAGATTTAGTTGAGAGTGTGTCATATTATTTATTATGACTGATGTGAATTAAAGAGATAGCTTTATTCCTGAAGGACTATATGCTCTCAGGTGACAGCACTGATAGTAAAGAATATGCTATTTGGTATTTAAGAGTGCTTATCATAAAATTTGATTAAGAAATTTATTTGTATTTTGGAAGTAGTGACTGGACTTTGGATTAGATTAGAATTTCAGTTTTCCGGTTTCTGTAAGCAAGTAGAAAATACAGAAAGTGGAACAAGTATCATTGTTCTGTAGTCACATTGCTCAATGTAGAACAAGAGCTTATATACACTTCAATAATTAGAATGTAATTGTTGAACTACAAATATATATAGTTATGTATTGCTACTTGATACTTGAGCTACAAATGTATGTAGTTATGTTGGTGTCTTTGAGAAAGAACAGGAGTTGGTCAGATGCAGAAACTTGCATCACTTACATATAGTGAAAACATTGAATAACACAATTTCCTCTGCTTTCTTTCACTTATTAGGCCTTGTATTGTAATTGTGTGTTTCTTACTTTTGTGTCCTTAACATAAAGGAAAGTTTAATAAAGGCTTCCTAGGATACAAAAACAGAGAGAGAATTTTTTTTAACTGTTGGCTTTTGCTGTTGACAAAAGAGTTTGGAAGTGATAAAGGTACACCTACTGACATCCATAAACACAGCAGGAGATAAAGTATATGGTATTGTACTTCAAATTTTTATTAAATAAACTATATTAAAATAATAGGCATACACACATTGTGCTGTTGAGATGTGAAGAAACAATTGGGATGCTTAGTTTGGGAATTTCAGATAGATTAATTTGGTAGAATTTTAGTAGATAAAAACACAGTATTTCAAAAACAGAATTATGCTGGATTGATATATGAAATCCTAATTTATAGATAGTCCACTGAAGAACATGAATCCTTTGTAACTTGGGGATCATCAAAATATGCTAGTAGACCATTAAAAGCTGTGGTTTGGGATTGATGGCTTAGAACTGCAAATGATAAGACAAGAAAGAATGAGTAACAGACATTAAAAGAAGGGTCACTAAAAAACAGAGGTCTAGCATTCTAGAAGACTCCTTCACCAAAGCAGAGATCAGTTCTTCAATCACAGAAGCAACCAGGAGCAAGCTGTGGAGTCTTTTCTTAGTTCATTAAGGGTCTGGTAGACATCTGAGAAGCAGTTACACGAGGGGCCTCTCTGTAATGTTCTGTAATGGTAAATACCGTCTCCCTGGAACTGAGTCCCAAGTCAGGAGAGGAATCAAGCAGAACTGGGGCTGGGAGGATGCACTTTAGCAGAGAAGATGGTGCTCCTAAAGCGATCTTGTTCAAACCAGTTCTTGATAGGTCTGAAAAGGGTGACTCTATTGACTTGTTAACATCAATTAACATCAGATGACAGTAAAGAAATGGTGGACCTACAACTTACTGGCTTCGTGACACACTATTATAAAAGCATGTTAGCCAGAAGTGTATTTCTTACCTTCAATTATTACAATACCCAGAAGTCCCTGACTGAGTGGAATTTTTAGTAGGGACTCCAGCTCTCTCACCAGGCATGTTCAGTATTTGCCAGCAGTGCGTGGATTTGTGATTTGTAACAACACTTTCTTTCCAGCCTTTTGCTTCATCTCCTAGCCTCTATGTTACTCACCCAACTCCACTGAGGGTTCTGGTGCCCAGCTCATCAAGTTTTTCTCTAGTTCAACTCCTAAAATGACCTTGGGTGGACACAGCTGATGCTGTCAGTGCCAGAGCTCTATCCCTTGGCACTCTCTGCTCTAATGTCCACTGGTCATGCTTACTACAATCTCCTGTGCCTCTCCTCTAGAGCCAGAAGTGCCAGGAAGTTACTGCTGCGGAGAACTGCCCTCAGTCCATGACAAAAGGGAGTTTGAGAAAGAAATACTCTAAAGCTTTCTTACTTTTAGAGGGAGTGTGGATCACTGTGACAGGTAGTCTGTGCTCTCTTCTAGAATTACCCAGAAGGATTCAGCCCCAGTTGCCCACAGCAGGAAACTGCTCAATAATGTACCCTAATACTGGCTTTCTTCCTTTTCCTCTGTCAGTCTCCCATTCTCCTACCACTGCTTCCTGGGATCACCTTCCAAACAAACTTCTTGCACTCAAATCCTTGTCTAGGATCTACTTCAAGGGGAACCCAATTAAAGAGAATAATTTCAAAGTCCATATAGACAACTCCTCTAATGCACTTGGATCATATGAGAGCCCTTATCGTCCAGTTACTTTGGTCTTCAAGGTCATGGACTCTCTTATCCCCTGGGACTGCTCCAAATTTGAAATCTTAAACTTCAGAACTCCACTCTGAACAAACCTGTGGAACCACTTCTCCCCTACTTAACTATTCCAAACCTACTCCTTGAACTTAACAACACTTACAGCCTGAGTCTCCCCCATTTGATGTCACTTTCTCCCATATCTACATCCACTGTTGGTTGGTTCAATTATGCTCACTTGTGTTCATATCTATTCTCTTAATCCCTTAATCGCTTTCTACTCTGACCCTGAAAATCCTCAAACATAGATTAACTGAACCATCTTATTTAGATTCAACTTCCCATCACCAATCTCACCCATGTGCTCAATACATTCCAGCTACATAGACTTTCTCATTATTCACCAAAAATGCTGTGTTCTTGCATGCCACTGTATTCATGTTACTAGTGTGTTCTGGTCTTTGGAACTCCCCTCTTCCTCTGCTTAAAAAACACTCTCTCAGTGATGCCTTCTCTGATATTCTCAGGCAGAATTAATTGCTGTCTGTTGTGGTTTTCATACCATTTTATAGAACAATCATCACATAGAATTGTAATTACTTGTATGTCTGCCTTCTCAACCAGAGGATGAACATGAGGGCAAGAATAGTCTTTAATCTTCAATATCCTGAACTCCTAAGGCTAGATTGGCTGGAAGATAGCCGGTAGTAATTTAATATGTGATAAATGAATAGAAGTTACTCATTAAAGTCACAGCCCTCTTTTCCCAATACTCCATCTGATTTTCACAGAAAATAAATT
Organism: Ceratotherium simum simum; assembly: GCF_057802395.1. Classification (NCBI taxonomy): domain Eukaryota; kingdom Metazoa; phylum Chordata; class Mammalia; order Perissodactyla; family Rhinocerotidae; genus Ceratotherium; species Ceratotherium simum. The sequence goes on from NC_141908.1 coordinate 41,495,132, forward strand.
TATTGCCTGTTATTTCTGTGGGACCTAGTTTTGCAAAGTCCTTTTAATAGCTTATCTTAACAGGTTAGTAGGTGTCATCCACAATTCTGACATGATCTGCCCGCTGGTTTCTTCCGCCCACACGTCTTCCACTTCAGCTAGGTGTTTTCAGTTACTAACTCAGCCTAGTCTGACAGTAATCAGATTGGTTTCTGCCACCACAGAAACCATAAAACAGCTTTGGGTCTAATTTGATCTGCTGCCTCCCAGGCACAGTCCTACCTCCAGACTTCTGTTTAGGTAAACAGTAGATATCCTTATGGTTTAAGTGACTGTTAGTTTGGCTTTTAATTAATTATGCTAAAAGAAATCCCAAATGATGAGCATATGAAATAATAATTTTAAATTGCTTTAAGGGAAGGACATATTATTTAGAGAGGCAGACAGGAAGGAGGGGTAGAGGAAGGAATTATTGGAGTGAAGAGAAGTGAAGAATGAGGAAAAATTAGCCTATAGAGGTTTTATGTCATTGACAAGTCTTAAACAGAGCATTAAATAAGACAGAGGCATGGTTTGGTAAAAAGAAGAAATGAGCATTCTTAAATAGGCACGTTCAATGACCTAGAGTTAGGAGAGAGTAAGGGAACTCATTTTCCCATATAAACAACAAGCTACTTAAAAACAAACATTTGGAACACAAGTGTACATGAGTTCCAGAACTCATTGTTTCTGACTTATGGAGGACGCTATTTATCTGAATAGTAAAACATTATTTCTGCATAAGGGAGGGACAATTTTATTAGGCACCATGATGGTGTTATTAGGGAACAGAGTTCAATACTGCTATGGACAGTGACTTAGGAACAGCCCAGCATCACCAAGATCATATGTACAGGCGTGTATAAAGCAGATCTGAACAGTCCTGGTTACACCGACAAATTACGGCATGACCTAGAGCTAGCCACTTAATACTGCTCAGTTTCTTCATTTTTGGAAAAAGGAGAATGAGTCTGAAGATTCAACATCCTTTCAACTCTACGTCCATTGCTTAAGGGTCCCAAAGTTGAAGATTTCTTTCCTACAGGTCTATCTTAATGCCCTTATATTTTCTGAATCTTTGTCAAAAATTTGCTAACTAAAGTTGTTAAAATTACAAAATAAAAGTGTAAGAGTAGGGCCTTGGAGAAGGTTATCAAGAAAAATTATATTTCATATTCAGTAAATTTTCTGAACCAAATTGCTTCTGACAGAGAATTTTCTACTTTTACTACTTTTACTGTTTGTTGCTTTTAGCCCAATAGATAGATGATTAATGCTCTGAGTTGTATTTCAAGCACTAAGTTTTGTCAATACTAAATAAATAATGACAATATTTCCTTTCTGCTTCTGGGCTTACGGACCATGATCATAAAATTTTTTAATTTTCAGAAGAGTCAAAACATGTCCTTTTCTCAAAGAGAAGACAGTTTCAAGGATAACATGTGCAATATGCAGTACACTCTTTTAGAAAAATAGCTTCTTTGTAGTAGAGAAAAAAATGGTGGCCTATGATGTGGTAGACAAGGTTCTGGTTCCCGTGGAAACCAATGTTCCCAGATTCTGACAGCGCATGGCCACCTGATAATCTTGGATCAAATAGCTGCATAAAATCTCAGTTTACACTGTCAAATGGAAAATAACCCAAAACTTACAACTGAAAATTCATGAGGCAACTTGACAGATGTTGACAATGGCCTTGGACACACTAGTGCAGACATGACTTAGAACCACCTATGAGCATTAGAAGATCTTGAGATATTAAATCTATCTGCCTCCCAAATTGTATTTGTGAGAATAAATAAATTATACTTTCTCTTTTTAAATTATATGCATTAAAATTTATTTGACTGGTTGGCTCTATTTAGAATGTCCTTTTAAAAGCAGGATGTGTTTCTCTGAACACCAGGTGTCTTCTTAAGGACTGCCCTGTGTACTCTTTGCTAGTATTTAGCTTTGTAATGTATATGAACTACAAATATTTCTTAGACTACATAATAATATGAATGATTAATTCCAATATGACTTAAAAGCTTTTGGTTTTAACCTTAGGGAACATACTTGTATTGAGGGTTATGCTTAGTTGTTATTGTTTTGTTGTATTTCCTTTTGGTCTGAACTTCATCTCATTCTTTTACCCTTATGGCTATGGTGTGAAGGATAATTAAATTTGTATTGAGTTTTGTGAACCCTGTGGAGAAAAGATTTATATCCACCTAGGAAATCTTGGAAGCATGAAGTTTGGTACACAAATTCTGGGATTTCTGTTGTTAGCTTGTTAGAAATCTTGAGATTTAGCCAAGAAATAGAAATATAGAGCACATCTAGAGAATCTGGGGAAAAACTGGCAAGATTGAGATGGAGAAATGTGAAATGTTTAGGCTTTTACAGCATTTACCCTGAGATAGCTGAAGTCAATTATCTAGATAAGATTGAATAGAAGCACACTAAGAACTGATTTTTGAAATGAGAAATACAAAGACTCTGATGGTATATAGTCATAAATGACAGAGTTTATACATAACTGTTTTAAATATTTAATCATGAACAATATTTTTATCAATCATTTTTACCATTGGCGAAATTTGAGGTAGATATACAATCAGATTCAGTAGGAAAAAACTATAAACTGAAACTATAGTAAATTCCTTAAGCCTTTTCTTGTGTATGAAATGGGAACGCACATTCAGTACGACATTTGATGGTTAAATGACCCACTAAGTGGTGAATATACACACACAAAATGTTTCCAGAACATTTAAAGAACACTAAAACTGTGTGTAAACAATTATTTTGTAGAAGCTGACTTTATTAGTCAGTGAAACATTTTTAAGAGTGAAGTGATTCATAAGAAACATTATTGTTAATTATTAATAAAGAGTATCATCTGGAAAAACACAAAGTTTTCTATGGAATACTGAATATATCGGTGTAATGGTAAGCTGGGTCAGCATAGCCATGTGTTAAATTGGAAGGCAGGAAAGAGCATACGGGTAAAAAACAAAAGCTCTTCTTTCCCAAAAAGGTTCATATGCAACTTCCTGCTGGCTAGCTATTGCCAGAAAGAAGAGCTACAGATTGATCCTGTTGATTTGTATTTTGGTGAAATTCCCCAACTTTTTACTGGTTTATTAAAGACTAGCCTTTTGTGAGTTACTTTGATTGATATTTTTGCAAGTGCACCTTCCTAGTGATAAGTTAAGCCTTGGAAAACATTCCTTTCCACTTAAAACAAAACAAAAAGATTAGAGAGTCAGCACAGACCATTTTCTCACAAAAGCTGTCCTTGTCTGAAATCTTTATTGAGTATAAAACTATTATCATACTCATCACTCCATGTTCGTGGATTGGAAAACTTGGTGTCAGTTTTACCGAAACTTGATTTCAATGAAAACACAATAAAAATTTCAACAGGTATGTGTGTGAAAATGACAATCTGATGCTAAAATTTATATGAAATGCAAAGAACCAAGAATTACCAAGACAGTCTTGAAAAAAAAGAGCAAATCTGGAAGCCTTCCACTGCCAGATATCAAGACTTATTGTAAGGCTACCAAAATTAAGACAGTGTAGTATTGCAGCAAGAATAAACAAAGGGTCCACAGAACAGAATAGAGTTTCCAGAAACAGAACTAAACTTATATGTCACCTGACATATGATTGCTTGATTCATGACAAAAGTGACATTGCAGTGCAGAGGGAAAAGGATGGTTTTTTTCAACAAATGACAAGAGGTCAATTGGCTATCCATAAAGGATAAAAGTTTATCTTAACCCCTACATCACACTAAACACAAAACTAGAGACACAAAAATCATCTCAAAATGAACTGAAGACTTATGTAAACATAAGACCCGAAACTGTGAAACTTCTAGAGGAAAACATAGGGGAAAGATTTTTTAAATAGGACACAGAAAACAATAACAATAAAGGAATAATTTGAAAAATTGGGTTGCAATAAAATTACAAACTTCTCTTCCTCAAAAGACATCACTAAGAGAGTGAAAAGGCAAACAACAGAGAGGGAGAAGATTTTTTTCAACATGTAAAACTTCTGAAGAGCTCATATACAAGGTAATCCCAATAAATCAATATGAAAAAGATAATAAACCAACCCATTAGAAGAATATGCAAGCGACTTGCACAGGCATTTCTCAAAAATAATATACAAATGGCAATAAATATATTAAAGATTTTAACCTCGTTAGTCATCAGGAAAATGCAAAAAACAAACAAAAAAAACCAACCATAGTGATTAAAACAGCTTCACACCTGCTGGAATGGCTAAAATGAGAAAGACTAATAATATCAAGTGTTGACAAGGATATGGATAACTGGGACTCTCATAAACAATTGGTAGACACATAATTTAGTAGTATTTAATAAACGTGGATATAATCATACTCTATGACCAGCAATTTTTACCCCTCGATATATGCAAAAAAGAAATTTGTATATATGTTCACCAAAATACAGGTACAAGAATATTCTCAGCAGCAGTATTTGTAATAATGTAAATGTGAAAACAATGCACTGTTCATCAACATTTGAATGGACAAATAAATTGAGTCATATAATGACAACAGAATAAGAAAACTGTCACTACATGCAGCAATATGGAGACTATCACGAACATAATGTTTAACAAAGGCAGCCACAAAAGAGTTACACGCTCTGTGATTCCATTTATATAAAGCTCAAAAAGTGACAAAGCTAATGATGGTGTTAGAAGTCTAGATGATGGTCACCTTGTTGGGGTAGTGGCTGAGAGAGGGCATGAGAAGGACTTCTGAAGAGTTAGTAATACCGTTTCTTCATCTGGGTGCTGGATACATGGGTATGTTCACTTTGTGAAAATTCAATGCTGTACATTTATGAGTTATTTACATTTCTGTATTATGTTATATTTCAATGAAATTTCATTTTAAAAAAGTCATTATCCTATCTGCACATAATTCAAGGTTTATGGAAGAAAGCTTGGCAATCTCTATTAAAATTTTAATACATTTATAGCCTTCAATCAAGCAATTTCACATTTAGGAAATTACTCTACCAATAGACTTGAACAAAGGCACAGAAATTTGCTCACCACCCCATTGGTCATTCCCTTCTATTGGCACACTGTCATTTCCCAACTTTCATGGCGGCACATTCCTCTAGTTCCCCCCTCCCTCTCCAGTATTTCTTCTTGGTCTTCTTTACTGGTTCTCCCTCCGCTTCCACCCCTCTAAACATAGGAGGGCCCCACAGCTCTGCTCTGCGCCCTCATCCTTTCTTGTCTAAGCTCTTTCCCCATCTGACCTCTTTCAGTGTAATGGCTTTAAGTGCCATCTGGTTGCCAGTGGCTTCCAATTTTATTTCCCTAGTCCCTATCTCTCCTCTAAGCTCTAGATTCATATATCCAACTTCCAATTTGCCATTTCTACTTGGCTTTCTATTAGGTATAGCAGATTTAATATATCCAAAGTGGCATTCTTCATACCTAACTTAGTGAAAATTTGTCTAGTCTTCCTCATCTCAATAAACGGCATCATCACCCTCCCAGCTGTTTGGCACCCAGATCTAGGAGTCCTTCATTACACATCCCCTTTTCTTTACTGTCCACTCAATCCTTCACCAAGGTGATTGTTGTACTTGAATTTGTTCACCTCTCTTCATCTCCACTGCCATCACAGGAGTCATTAAATCCCAATTATGTGGTTTAAATAGGCCCTTAGCTGGTTTCTCTAATTCAATTCTTCCCTTTTAATAGTTCATTTTCTAGCCAAAGTAATCTTTTAAATCGTAAACCAGATCATGCCACTCCCTTCCTTGGGAACTTAAATGGTTTCCCATTGCTTTTAGATTAAAATCTAGACTGTTCCCCTCAATGGCCTATGAGGTGCTGCCTTCTCCAGTTCCTGCCTTACATGATGCACCTCTTAGCACCCACTTTCCCTCTTGCATTCTGTGCTCCAGTCACACTGGCCTCCCTTCTGTTCCTCAAGCACCCCAAGCCCTTTCTCTCCCCTGGGTCTTTGCATTTGCTTTTCCCTTTGCTCAGAATGGTCTTGCTCTGCAGATAGCTGGCTCATTCTTATCCTTTAAGCCTCGGCTCAATTGTCCCCTACCCAGAGAAATCTTCCCTGACTGCCCTATTGGAAGTGGCCTTGCCAGTTTCTCGTTGTCTCACCCCTTTATTTTCTTCATGGCATTTATCATTAGCTAAATATATAGCTATTTACAATCTGTAATCACTTTATTTATTTATTTACATATTTTCTTCCTCACCGAGGTGTAAGCTGAACAAGGGCAAGGTCCATGTTTGTTTGCATTATTCACTAGTACCTAATACAGTTGCTGGTAACGGTAGACATTCAAAAAGGTTTTGTTGAATTAACGAGTACATAAATTGCAACACTATTTGTAATTATGAAAAATTGGAAATAACACAATGTATAGGTTAAATAAACTGTGTGTATTCATATAACAGAGTACTATGAAGGCGTTAAGAAGAATAATATCTGAATATACAGAGGTGAAAAAATATATATATATGGGTTATATCATATCATACAGCTGAGAAATTCAGAAAGCAATATCCCTAAAAAGAATTGAAATGGATTTGGTTAAAAACATATTCTACCACAGAGAGTATGCACATAGGTGGATTCCAGGGCCTCAAGTCGTGAGTCCAAGTTTTCTGTTGGTCATGGTTCTCATCTGGGGGTGATTTGGCCCCCCCAGGAGACATTTGACAATGACCAAACACATTTTTGATTTTCACAACTTGGGGGAAGGGAGGAGGTGCTATTGGCATTTAGTGGGTAGAGACCAGGGATACTGCTAAGCATCCTGCAATGCACAGAACATCTCCCAGGAAAAAGAATTATTCAGTTGCCAATAATGCTGAGGTAGAGAAACTCTAGGTGAGGGGATGCGATGTATCTATCTGTTACTATCTGATGTCTGCCTGGAGACCCGAGCTATATGGAGCGGTGGTTCAGCTTCAGGTCTTTACTTTTTTAAAACTGCCCACATCCAGCAGCCATCATGAGTGATAATTGACATTTTACTACCAACTATTACAATAGCCAGGATTTTCCTAAGTTACTCAACCTGAGTAATTTCCTAATTTTTAGTAGTTTTCTGCATAGTTCAGACTTGGGACATATTTCTAAAATATTTTAGGAGGTATTTGCTTTGTGACGGCCCTTCTGCTTCTCTTCTCTAGCAGATAATTAGAAGGATTTATTCTCTGGAGATGTCAAGTAGGCACCTTTCTCATTACCCCAGTTCACTTAGAGAAAAATAAATCAGCATCCACATGAAAGTGCAGGAAGTGTCCAAGGGAGCTGTTTCAATCCAGAGAAAATAATTTCTATTAAGTATAATCAGAAAGATGCTGAAGAATTCTTTACCTACTCTCTTTATAATAACCTTCCTACATGCCCAAAACTGTGTTGAGGCAGAATTTATAACTTGCTTAATTTACAGTGCAAAGAAGAGCCTCTACTCCCTAGTATTTTTTTTTTTTTCAATCAGTGCAGGCCAAGTTCCAGGGTCATGTGAGGTGGGAGAGGATCATATGTTTCCCAAGATAGAGGGAAGATATCAGTTTGAGTAGAAATAATGTTTTCATCTATCTTTTAGAAGGCTCCAATGAGAGAAAATCAAATAAGTGCCAGGGAACAGCACATTCTGGAAGTTGCTGCATAAAGAGAAGAAAAATACTACAGAAGGTGGAAAATAAGACTAGAATGATGCTTCTCCAATTCAAAGTCATGGCTCTTGAGTTGAGAGGGACATGTCACAGAAAGACTCTTGCAATATGTGGATGTCACACCCCTCCGCATCTTAAGCATGGCCAGGGAGGAGAGAGGGCAAGAAGCTCTCTCTCGGGTGAAATTTCATTCAGGGCCCTTGTCTTAGTCATCTTAGGCTGCTATAACAAAGTACCATAGACTAGGTGGCTTATAAACAACAGAAATTTATTTCTCATGGTTCTGGAGGCTGAAGTCCAAGAGCAGGGTGCCAGCATGGTCGGGTTCTGGTGAGAGCCCTGTCTCAGGTTGCAGGTGGCTGACATTGTTGTATCCTCACATGGCAGAAAAAGAGGGCAGCAGGGCTCTCTGGGGTCCCTTTTGTGAGGGCACTAATTCCACTCACGAGGGGCTCCACTCTCATGACCCAATTACCTAAAATAAGGGCCCCATATCCTAAAACCATCACATTGGGGGTTAGGATTTCACAGTGGTTGGACACAAACATTCAGTTCACTGCAACCTCAGCCCTAGGTTTTGGGCCCTGGGTTAGGGAAGAAGCACCAGAGGGAGGATCTTAAAATTTGCTAACATGAGACAAGATAGTAGAACTATACTTTTCTGTATCCATTCCCACAAAGCAACTATTTGGAACTTCTTTTTCCTTTCTAAGATGGTGGGAACACATTGGAGGTGGTGAGTGTAGGGTAAGGAATCTCAGTTCTGAAAGTCTCTTGGAATCAACCTGAGCCCCTCATCCTTCTCAGAGGGTAGTGGAAGCATTACCTCCCTACACATCCTCATTTAAACATGCCTGCTCTCCACCATCTCCAAATAGTGTGGGCAAGTCAGGAGGCCTGAGCTGAATGGGTCTAATCTCTCTAACAGGGAGTGAGTGCAGGCTTGGGCACCAGGCTCCTGTGGTCAGCGCCCGCTTTAACACTCATGCCTGTTTGATCTGGGGGAAGTTACTGCCTCAGCTTCCTTATTGTCAGTGATCGTTATCTACCACTCTGGGTTTAAGGAGGATTAAATGAGTGAATGCATGTAAAGCACCTAGCACAGTGCCTGGAACAGAGTAAACGCTCAATAAATGTTATCTGCTGTTCTTATCATTATTAATAATTCCAATGGAAACAAAGTATCTACTCCCAGATGGTGAATAGGAAGTCAAGGAGGTAAGGATATGTCAGTTCTACTACAATGCAAGTGGGCTCAGCGGTTAAGACCAAAGGGGGTTAACAATAACAGAGAACAGTCCGTCCTCTATCTTAAGGGCTACTGAGCTCATTCATACCAAGCCTACCTTGGAGAAGACTTGAGCCACACCCACCTCACTACTATGCCAGTTTAGGGTCTTCCAAAGGCACGCTGCTCTCTGGAGCTATGTGTCCTCACTGGCTGCCAGCCTCGAGCAGCATCCTCCCTTTTCCTTCTCTGACTCCACCACTTAGATGCCTAAATCCTACTCCCTCTCTCTTTAGAACATCACTCAAAGCTGTCCCTGTTCCCTCCCCCTCATTCTGATCAGCCGGCCCTTCTTGACACAACACTTGACTCTGCTCCTCTGGCCCCAGGTCGCTTAAAGGCAGAGGATATACCTTTACCCACAGCAACTATCTCAGCACACAGCAAATAGTTGGTTCTCAACAGGCATTGGTGGAACATGGTGCCCACATATCATATTCCTGAAGACACTGCCTCAGATAATCTGGTATTGTAATTTAATTCTTTACATACATGTCGTATCCCTCTAGCCAGAATGGAAACTCCTTGAGAGAAGGAAAATATGTTTATTTGTCTTCGTCTAATGATACTATACATATGCCACCAGTGCCCTGCTCCTGCATCCTCAGACATTACCATTGTGTGCACTCAGGCCCAGCTTCCAGATCCCAGCATCTCATCTCTTTGCCTGAGGGCTTTCTTTGGTAGCCGGCACCTAGTCCACCAGATCCCAGTGTGCCTGTGCACATGGCAGGCCAGAAATGTCAGAGGATTAATATTCACCATCCAGGACTAGCCCTCAACCACTAACTGATGGAATTGGTGTATAAATACCTCATCCCTTGGTGAGACAATTCTAAAGTGAATGTTCTTCACCAGCTGCCAGAAATCCCAGAAAATTAAGCTCCAGTTACCAAAAGGGTAACTTGATATTGCACAATTCATTGGCTATTGTCTTAGTCCTTTCAGGCTGTTATAACAAAATAGCACAGAATGGGTGGCCTATAGACAACAGAAGTTTATTTCTCACAGTTCTGGAGGCTGGGAAGTCTAAGATCAAGGCACCAGCATGGTCAAGTTCTGGTGAGAGCCCTCCTTCTGATTCATAGCCAGGGCCTTCTCACTGTGTCCTCATGGCGGAAAGGATCTCTGTGGGGTCTCTTTTATACAAACACTGATCCCATTCATGAGGGCTCCACCCTGATGACCTAAGCACCTCCCAAAAGCCCCACCTCCTAATACCATCATGTTTGGGGGTTAGAATTTCAGCATATAAATTTGTGGCAGACACAAACATTCAGATCATAGCAGCTGCCTCCCCTTCCTTGACTCCCCTCCCAGTGTTTACCAAGATTACCTTCCAAATAAACTACCAGCACTGAAGCCTTGAAAATCAGGATCTGCTTCTGGGAAGACCCAGACTAAAACAGACATGGCGAGAGATGTACAAGAATCCTGCCTTCCAGGCCGGTGGGTTGATGGTGCCAAAGACTGAGAAAAATAGATGGAGCTGCTCTTCTATGAAATAAGAAAAACAAAGTGTTTGCTCCAGAAAAGTCATAGGAAGGGTGAGAGAGTGCCACAAAGCTGTGCACTGGGATAATGGAAAGAGAAGAGGAGGAGGAAGCTTGAAGGACTGAGAATCTAGAAGGGCCAGGGAGAAAAACCGTGTCAAAGGGGGTATATTAAACTGAGGGCTGTGATAGGTGTGAAATAAACTCTTTCTCTGCCTCCCTGATAGGATCTTCAGTAAACTTGACATTGCTGGCTAAGGAGCTCACTAGAAGTGGATTCTATTTGCGGGTGGTCAGAGGTGCTGAGTGCTATTTAGTGGTGGGGGGTCACGTATCCACAGCTGGACATCTGACTTCTATTTGTTTCATTCATAATATCTAGCTCAGGGCTAAGGCACGCAATAACTACTCCCTGAATTCTTATTGAATGACTGCATAAATAGATGTACCTTTTTATCTTTTGATAGGCACATCAATTATTAATCACTGATAACCATTTTCTGTGCTCTTTGGTTGAAATTGCCTCAGCTTCAAAGCATAACTATTTATATTCATTTATTTCCTCATTCATTCTACCCCTAGATCAGCACACACACCCCCACACACACCCCCAGACACAGACAATATAGCACAGCTCTCCTAATACAGTCACTTGAACACTCACAGAATTTCCTTTTGGTGCTGCTCAGGAAAGCCCAGGAGAATAAAACTCATTTAATCACTCAACAAATATTTATACAACAAATATTTATAAGTTATTGGAGACTCAAAGATGCAAAAATAAGGTTCTTGTCTTCAAAGAGGTCTCAGTCTGAATTATGGTCATTTTTTTCTCTCCAACACTCTTCCTTCAGTGTGAACCACTGGTGAGTCATCCTGTGGAAAATGCCTGAGTCTCATTCAGTTCCGCTCTTTGAGGACACACTTGCTGTGCCATTAGTGTATCTTCCTTCTTTAAAGAAAACTTTTGAATACACATATCTTTATCCTGGGAAGGTAGGGGTATGTGCCAGAATGTAAGCACATTTATTATTATCTTTCTCATCCCCAGGCTTTCTTTCAACCATCCACCTCCCCTGATATCCTACCCAAAAGGAACAGCAGAGTTTCTGGACATTTTGTAAAAAGGAGTTGGGTAACACACAGGTTTATTTATTTGGAAAGCACAGCCAATGTGTGTTGACGGCTATTACAATGTAAGGCAGTTACAGGTCAAAATTGAGTCAAGAACTCTACGCAGGGCTGGAGGAAGAGGAACGGAGAGCAAAAGGGGATGGGGACAGTCTTGAAGTACAGTGTGAGAGCTTTGTGAAAATCTATAAGCTTTCTATAAAGAAAGATAATTTCACAATGTAATTTATTACTGGCTTTGGGAACTGTCAGTGTCATTCCTAGGAAATTACCCATTTGGACTTCTCAGAAAATCAGATGGATAAAATGAAAAGTACAGAAGGGAAAATAGTAAAGAGGCTTAAGCTGTAAGTCACAAATATAGTGATTCTGACTTAAACCTTCAGAGAAACAAAAATAGTTTCTAGCTTGAAAAAGAACAGTTATACACTCCTGCCTGTTTTACAGACTCAGTTCTTCTGTAAGCCCTTAAAAGAGAAATCCAAGTATAAATCACCTTGGAAAATGGGCTTGGAATCTGAGTGGGACTTATTGTTTGCTTTTTGCTCCTTTCTACACTTGATTTGTGTTTAAAGAAGAGTTATTTGACCCTAACAAATTCATCTAATGGATTTCAAAGTATGTCTCACTAATGTACTATGATTTTTTTAACCCCTATATTTAACAGTAGTTGTTTCTTTGAATAGCAAATATATGAAATATATATGTTTAAAATATATTATATGTTTATATATATTTAATATATTTATATATATAAAGGCAAGCCAACGGATATTAAAGCAGATACTAGGTTCTTTACCATGTAGTATAGGATGCCCAGGGTTGCCTTCCTTCTCTCTCTCTCTCTGATTTTTTTTTAATGGTGAGGGAGATTGGCCATGAGCTAACATCTGTTGCCAATCTTCCTCTTTTTCTGAAGAAGACTGGCCCTGAGCTAACGTCTGTGCCCATCTTCCTCTATTTTGCATATGGGAGGCTGCCACAGCATGGCTTGATGAGCAATGTGTAGGTCCACACCCAGTGCCTGTGCCGTGAACCCTGGGCTGCCGAAGTGGAGCATGTGAACTTAATCACTATGCCACTGGCCGGCCCCGGTTTGATTTTATTTTAATGCCATTTAAAAAGACACATACAACATTGTCCCTACCTTAAAGGAGTTTACAGTCTTATTGAAGAGATTATATTTTATTTACACATAACAAATGGAAAACAATTCAGGGCTCTTTATGTTTGTTTTGTTTTTTAAATTAAGAACTACAGGAACTCAAAGAAGGGCAAGATTGTTCTAGCTTATAGGAGTTTGTCAAAGATTAATTAATTCAATATTCATTGATGAAATGACTAATAGAGGATGATGGAATTGGAGCTGGGCATAAGCAAGATACATAAAAAAGGTACTAAACATGTGTTTACTACAGGAGTGTGTTGGGGGGTGGCGGGGGGTCAGGGTAGGCTATGGTTAAGAAAGGCAAGTCCAAAGAATGAAACATAATCAGAGAGGGAAGGTAGAGCTGGTGACAAAGGGACTTGAAGGAGTGAAGTGACAGGGTCATTTTCCTTGTTGTATCTGAGGCAAGTAGTAACTCATGTCTTCAAAGAAGCTATTATTACAGTTTTTATTGATGTAAGTGATTAAATCAGTAAAATCTCGTCTTTAATGAAAAAAAAATCTGACTTTCTCTAAATGAAAAAAAAAATTTCCTGAGGTTTAAGTAAACACTGAGGTGAGAAATCCAGTCATTTTTCCAGCCATGACTAAGTGATGAGTCATTCTCTTCAAACATCATAATATATATTAAATAATATAGTATGGTTTTCAGGCATCTTAAATATATGAAGAGCTAGTATTTTTCAACCCTACCATAGGAAACTAAAGTACGTATGGAAAGAGGATTATTTTAAAAATACAGGCCCAGACAAATGCTGTCTATCTCTGCTTTCTAAGCTAATATAAAATTAATGCAACTTTGGCTAGGGATGAGAAATGTGCTATATACAAAAGATTAATTAAGTTGTATTGTAGAATCAGATGACTGATTTGAACATTCATGTTACCCAAACCAATTTTGTTTGATTATGGAGAATCTTAGGTAGAAAATTCAACTAAATAAACCCTAAAGTATTTTGGAATTTTTCAATATTTATCTTTACCTCAAGTTTCCCCTGTATACAAATCTAAAACCAATAAACCTAGTTAACTGTTATCTTTAAATCTATGTAAAATTTGTGGCTTCATTTTAAAAATATACTGCTAGAACCAGCCCCAATGGTCTAGTGGTTAAAGTTTGTCTGTCTCACTGCTTTGGTGGCCTGGGTTCATTTCCTGGTGGTGGAACCATGCCACTCATCTGTCAATTGCTATGCTGTCAAGATGGCTCGCATAGAAGAACTAGAAGGACATACAACTAGAATATACAACTATGCACTGGGGGTTTGGAGAGGGAAAAAAAAAGGAGGAAAACTGGCACAGATGTTAGTTCAAGGCGAATCTTCCCAGCAAAAAAAAAAGTTGTTTTAAAAAATAAATTAACAAAAATAAAAATATACTGCTAATTTGTTGAAGGGAAATAACAAGAAGCATCATCATTTAAGCCAGAGGTTGGCAAACTTTTCCTTAAAAGGCTAGATAATAAATATTTTAGACTTGCAACTATACAACTCCACTGTTGTGGAGTCAAAGTAGCCATTTACTAAACAGAAAAAAAAATGGGTATGATTCTGCTCTAATAAAACCTTGTTTATAAAAACAGGCAGCTGTTCCAGGGTCATAGTTTGCCTACCCCTCATCTAAATGATATTGCCACCATTAAGATAATTTCTAAGCCTCTTCCATCTTGAACACCAATATAAGCTCTCTCACCTCTACAACTACTGCTTGGGGTAGGGAGTTAATACATGGAAATGGGGGGATAGAGGTTATTGTGATAAACAACTGACATTTTATCAATAAATATTATGTAATCCCCTTCAATTTTTCATATTTTAATTTTTAATTCTGAAATATGTCAAACATGTAGATAAATAAGAAAATAATATAATAGACACTATTATATGTACTACACAGATTTAATAATAGTTAATGTTTTCATATTTGCTCCAGATCATTTTTTACAGAAACAAAATGTTACAAATATAACTAAATGCTTATTCCACTTCCATCCTCCTTCTCCATGTCAAGATGTTAACTCTTCCCTTGTAGATCATCTGTCTTTTCTCTCTGGTTGCTTTTAGGATTTTCTTATCATCTTTGATGTTCTGAAATCTGTGGATTCATATCTTTCATCAACTCTGAAAAACTATTCAGGAGTGTCTCTTTGAATGTGATATCTTCCCCATTCTCTATTTTCTCTCCTTCTGGAACTCCTATTTTAATATATGTTGAATCTTCTATCCTCTTTGTTTCTACCTCTGTTTTCTACTTTTTCTTTTTTTTTTTTTTTTTTTAAGATTTTATTTATTTATTTTTTTCCACCAAAGCCCCAGTAGATAGTTGCGTGTCACAGCTGCACATCCTTCTAGTTGCTGTATGTGGGACGCGGCCTCAGCATGGCCGGAGAAGCAGCGCGTCTGTGCGCGCCCGGGATCCGAACCCGGGTCGCCAGCAGTGGAGCACGCTCACTTAACCACCAAGCCACGGGGCCGGCCCTCTACTTTTTCTTTATCTCTCTGTGCTGCAATTGGTGTAATTTCCTTAGGTCAGCTTTCCAGTTTATTAATTCCCTCTCAAATTGTCTAATCTTTATGTCAACTGAATTTTTAATTACAAGGATTTTTCTTCATTTCTAAAGATATATTTTTATTTTTCAAATCTACCATATATATATATATATATATATTTTTTTTTTTTTTTTTTTTTGCTCAGGAAGATTAGTCCTGAGCTAACATCTACGACAATCTTCCTCCACTTTATATGTGGGTCACTGCCACAGCATGGCTGACAAGTGATGTAGGTCCATGCTCGGGATCTAAACTCACGAACATGGGCCACCGAAGGGGAGCGAGCTGAACGTAACCACTACAGCATGGGGCCAGCCCCACCATATATTTTTATGGTGTCATATTCTTTGAGATTTATTTCTATTTCTTCTCTTTTTTTCTTTAATCATTTTGTTTTATAGATTATTTCATTGATTATATCATGTTTGATTGGGGGGAGAGAGGGTTACATAATTCTCATATTTATTGTGTGTACTTACGTTCCCTAATGGTTTGTTATTTATTTGTGTGTGAGAGCTCATTATAACAGAAGAATTTTCTTTTCTTTATATATTTTGTTTTGTTTTCCTGCTGGAGTCCTTGTACTTATGGAAGTGGTATGCTGGAATTGTTTTGTGTTTGTTTTTGCTGGATGCTCCAAGGATTTCACCAAACCTGGGTCAGTCTTATTGCTAATTTCTCAGATTGGGCATGTCCACACCCATGGAAAATAAAAATTTGGACAGGCTTAGAGTTTTCATTTTTCATAGATGAGGTTTTTTTTTTCTCCTCAGAATCCAAGACAAAGACAAGTTTCCTTCTTGCTTTCTTGTGCCAGTGGGTACAATTGTTCTATTCCCCCTTTCACTGAGAGAATAGCCCTTCCATTATCCCAGCTTTATAGAGGCTATTATGCTTTAGCTCAGCCACCTTGCCTGAACCCAAAGACATGTCTTCTCTACCCATATGGGCATTAAAGCACTTTTAGGTACACCTAAAGACTTCAATCTTAGGCAATTTTACTCTTGGTTGCTGCAGTACCAGGTCTTGAATTTCCCACTTTAATTTTCAGTATCCCTCTTATGTCTGTCATTGGCCTGCTTTTGAACCCAGGTATGTAATTACACATTATGTTATTATATTTATGCATCATTTCTATATGTTTGTAATTGAACTACAAAGCTCTGACTTATCTTATTCTGTCATGTTGCTAGACCCACTTTTTAAGTTGCCATGGTATCATTCCCACGATTTGTAGATTTATGATATAGTTTTTAAATTATGAAGCTATTTTCTGGTCATTTTTTAAACATCGTAAAAGATATTTTTAATGTTTGAATACAAATTATATGTTTTCTCATAGAATTTGTCCATTTGGGTTGGGTCTGAACAAAAAGCTCTGTTTACTAATTATTTAACAACAGAAGGGTCATTTGAAAAAATTTTGAGTTTAGGTACTATTTCCCATGAGTATATAATATATAGTATTAATGATGCTATACATTCAACTCTTCTTAAAAATCTAATAGATTTCACAATTTTCTCTTGATACGTAATTGAAAATGTTATTTACTGTTGTGCCAAAAGAAACACATTCCATGATCAAGGTTGCTTTTGAAAGTATATTTGGAAATTGCTTTTTTATGATGTAGGAAAATGCGTGGCATTACACATTCACAAATTACACCCACACTGCCAAGAATCCAAGTACTTAACGTGACTTGGAAACAGATTTTGCATATTATATGTATAATTTTGCTAATTTCATCCCAAATAAAGAACAGCATTGCAGCTAATTTTCTGCTTAAGCACATATTAAGGCGCTTCTTTCCAATGACTAGACCACATACCATAGTCCCCTGAAACTGTGAGCACAAGTAAAAGTTGCATGCTAGTAGTCCTTAATATCCTCTCCTCTTCATCATCCTACAAAATAGGATTTTTAGAAAGTGCTTCTGAATTCAATTGTTGTCACGTGGTTGGGACTGTGCCTACGGAGTCACCCTGTGCTGAAATGCTAAGCCCAAATGAATGTTGACGCTAGTGTCTTCCTGGAGGAGGTAACAGAAAAATACTACTTCCTCCCACCCCCGCAAAGAATTTAAAAGAGCATCTAATAAACATCACAAGTGTAAGCATTTTCAAACCAGAAATTAAAAAATCATGTGACAGCTAGAGTCAGTTTGTTAATACATTTAGGCACTCGTGGTTGTCTGATTATGGCATGGATAAAGCAGATCATCTATCTGGGTAATTCAAGTCAACAGCCAGCATTTCTGGCAAAGAGATTGGCCCAATCCTCACTTGTTAAAATTTGTTCCCAACTCTTAGCTCATCAGCTTCTACTTTTCTCCTGACCTCATCCTTTTGTGTTTTCTTGATCATTGTAACGCCTCCCTTGGAAATTCAGATTTCAGTCTGCTCTACACAGAGCTACAGAGAAAGGGGTAATTCTTTTATCATGTTTTCTTTAGTCACTGGGTGAGGCTCAATTTTTCCCCTCCTCTTGATCTAATTAGCAATGTTTTAAGAGTGACCTTTCTTCTTTATTTCTCATAAGACTCACTCTACCTTGGGTATGCGTTGAGAGGAGGCGAACTAGGGCAACAGATCTCTGCAATCTGGATTAGGGCAAAATACTTTCTTTCCTTTGATTTTTCTCAAGAGATTTTAGTTCCTTCCACTGAACTGTATCTCATCTGATACCATAAAAGTTTTCAAGCTCTACAATGCTAGGAGTTTACAGAGGTGAGTGATTTATCAATTTAAAACGTTTTAGAGTTATTTCTAAGTCATGTCTTTTCTGCTTTAGAAGTGTTTCCTGATGTAGTTCCTGCAAGTGAACTTTTCCCTTTCTCTTTCTACCCCTAAACTCAAACCATAGCTCTATCGCTATAAAAGACGGCACTGACCTACTTCCCTTTTTGCATACAGAATCGTTTGAGCTTGACCTTGACATAAAGAGTAGGTAATAAACTGTGCTATAAGCTGGTTATTTTAAAGGAGTTTGCAAAATAAGTTATTTACCAAACAGTGATGGATGACTGTAGAATGACCTTACTAAACGATCAGCATCAATATTTAGATGTAGCTATCCTGAGTCCTGCAAAATGCATAGCAAAATAAAAGGAAGTACAACCTCTCTTAAACTTATCAAGATCAGTAGATGTACACAAATGTATATATCACTTTTCCTCTAAGAGGCAATTTCAATTCACAGATCAAAAGTGTTGCTTCCTATTAGTCACAGATTTCTTCTAGTAATTTTCCTTCTGAGGTTGGCAAAGTCACCCACATTAGTGGTTATACTTTCTCAAATGTTGACTTATAAATCAAGGGAACCAAAATGGATCATGAATATTTAAAGACAGTGAAAACTGCAGAGCAAGAAAAGTCACTTGAAACTTAAATAAGAAGAATAAAAACGATATATGTGGATCTGGGCTTCTGACCACTTGGGTTTATGCTTTTTCAAGCCCAGGAAGAGAATGTGTCAGACCAGCATCACATTTAGCACTCAATCAGGGAAGAACTAACCACAAGGAAATGAAAATTTCTTCACTGTCACCTGCAATTCTAGAGAAAGTGTTAGGGTTAGAACAGTCCTCAGACAGATGGACCATTAAGCAAGTGTTATCAGTGGTGGAATATCTGGGGAACAGGGCGGTATATCTTCAATAAGATAATTCCATTAAGCAGGAAAATCTTAACCCTTGAAAATATAATTTATGGCTTTCAAAAAAAATATTAAGCCAAGTTTAACTCTTACATTGGATTGTAGGTAGGACACATTTTTCTGAGCCTTGTCCAAGCCCAGTCTTATTTTTTTTCTAATTAATTATGTGTCAGTGCAGTGTTTCCTACACTTTTCTAATGAAATTTGAGGTAGTGACTATATTTTTTGATCCTTGTGGGCATAAGCATATGTTATATTTTTGTGACTCGTCACTCCTGGAACAATATGTGAGGCATATACACAATAGAAGTTTCATAGATACTTTGTGATCATTTTGTGATCAATCATTCATTGTCACAGAACAAATTAATGTTAGAGCTGAGAATTCCATGTCCCAGTTCAGAATTTCTGTTAGACAATGAGATCACCAATAAATACAATTTGGGGGCTGGCCCAGTGGCGTAGTGGTGAAATTCGCACACTCTGCTTCACACCCCAGTGGCCTGGGGTTTGCAGGTTTGGATCCCGGGCGTGGACCTACGCACCATTCATCAAGTCATGCTGTGGCGGCATCCCACTTACAAAATAGAGGAAGATGGGCACAGATGTTAGCTCAGGGCTAATCTTCTTCAGCAAAAAGTGGAAGATTGACAATGGATGTTAGCTCAGGGTCAATCTTCCTCACCAAAAAAAAAAATTGATTGTGAAAAAGCAAATTGTATTAACCTGAAGAGTTTATATGAGAATTTTGTGTCTTAACGTGTAGTAAAACTTTTTTAAGATCTGAAAATCAACATCTTTCCACTAGAAATAAATGTAGCACTAAATAGTCTTGGTGAGTTACCATTCAAATGAAGAATTTTTACACTGACTTTTTTCGTGATTTACTTTAATGAGTGAATCATCAGCTAGGAGTGCTGGGACATTCTGACATCCATTCATTGCTATTGCTGCTTTCTCAATAAACTCTGAAACATGAGTATTAAATTTGATTAAGGTGGAATGCAAGGGATTGGGATTTTAGTGAAAGATAGCAATTTATGTATACTTGGGCATAAAACCAAAATAAGGAATATTTTCCAGCATTAGCTGCTATAACTACATTGAAACCTTCAGGAATACTTGACATGTATGAAGCAAAGAATCGTTATATGCCCATAGTATCATTTAAAACAAAAATAAGATCATATCACTCCCCTGCATAAAATCTTCTGATGGTTTTCCAAAGGACTTAGAATAAATTTCAAACTCCTTACCATCACCACGCAGACTCTAAGTGGTCTAGTCCCTGCCTACATCTCTTATCATCCTCCTCTGCTCTTAGCAGGCCTCAGCCATTTGCTCCTCAAACATGCCACACCCACACCATCTTAGGACATTTGCACTTGCTCTTCCTCTGCCTAGAATCCTCTTCCTCTTCATCCTGCCTCCTCCCTATTCCTTAGATATCAGCTCAGATGCCACCTCCCCAGAGAATCCTGCCCAAACCACTAAAGCTGAACTTGTATCCCTGCATGTACATGCACACATACACATGCACACCTTCACTCTATTGCACTGCTGGATTTTTATCACGGTACTCATATTTTTCAGAGACTGTCTGTGTTTACTCTAATGTTTCCACTCAGGGAAGCTGCCTCTGGGGCCACATGTCACATCCCCTTGGCCCACCCTGTTTCAACGGTAGCTGCAATAGACAGTTCCCTGCAAGCTCAGACTTACCTCCCTAGCAGCATCCCTTCTCAGCATACTCCACTTGTCTTGCTACTTTCTGCTCCAGGGCTTTCTCTGGCCCCACATGTGCCTCCTCAGCCCAAGCGCAAGCACAGCCTGTGGGACATGGGAATCAATGAATAAATGCTCCAGTCTCCCAGTCTTCAGGTGGACCAGGCAGGCAGGCCTTTTGCAGTTTCTCAGGAGGTTCCAGCAGAAATCAAGCCCCTGTTCCCACAGCAGCACCTTAATATTGCCTATTTTTCTCTCTTCGCGACTCACGCTCTCCTCTCCCTCAATCCATTTTCTGGGATCACCTCCAAATTTACCATCAGTAATCGGTACTCAAGACTTTGTCTCATGCTCTGCTTTCAGGGAAACCCTAATTCAGACATTTCCTATTATAGATTCTTATAAGATCCTTAGGAGCCAAGGACCTTATCTTTTTGTATTTTGCTTTATTCACGATATCTAGGCAAGGACTTGGCATATAGTGACTGCCACATATATGTGTGTATGTATATTTACTGAAAGAATCATAGACAAGAGTAGAGAATATGAGTGAGTTTAGGGAGGAAATGGTATACACAAGAAAGGGGATGATCAGAGAAAAAAATGCAGAGGGTATAGGATAGTATGCTGAAGAATAATACTAACGGAACATAGAGAAGATGTAATACACGCATAGAAATTGCTGGAAAATTCTAATACATTCAATCAGATACAAGAGGATTCAGGATTGGAAAAATCTGGGAATCCTCTGTTATGTGTCAGAGAAGTCAAGTGGTGTTATTGTTTGAGCACTGAAAATTTTATTTTCTTGGAACTTCAAAGCTTTGTTCATGTGATAAAAGGATGATGTTAAATACAAAAATTCAATTTGCTAACTAGTACTTTTTAGAGAAAAGTGCAGGGAGTTCTCTTTACAGCCATGCCAGAGTAACTGGTACCAGACTTGTCCTGCCATAAACAATGAGACAACATACATGAGGCAAGTGTTCTCAGTAATTGGACACAGGGACTACAGGATTGTGAACTTTGAGAGAAGGAAAACACATAAGTTGAGCCCCATATTTGCCCTGGCTTTCTGCCTGGAGACACTTACCACCTGGCACAGGCTGCTGGAGGCAAAGCAAAGAGGGCAGTTTTGCTGAACTGAAAACGCTGAGCTCAGGTGAGTGGAATTAGCAGGAAAAGGATATTGAGAGAAGGAAGCTGCATAGGGAGGAGGCAGAGCCTGGAGAAGCTCCTGCATGGCTGACAGCTAAAGGATGCCAGAAGTCATGCAGTGCTGGATGATGTTGGAGTTCCACTCCAGCTACAGTGGAGAGATCTCATTGTACATCTCAGATAATCAGTTTAAACCTTAGGAAGGCCAAACCTTACAGGTATGCACCATACCCTAGAGTAAGAGCCACATCCTAGGACTAAGTCAAAACCAAAATAGATCCAAACTAACAAAGGATAACATTAAGCTTGACAGGATCAAAATGATCCAAAAGTAACTTAATTAGTCGCTAAAAAAAACCTCAGCACCCTCTAAAGGAAGACAATACAATCTGGACTCCCTACAATGTATTATACATAATGTCCAACATCCAATAAAAAAGTAGTGTTTTGAAAATAATAATTACCCTGAGAAAACCCTAACTAGACAGATGAAGAAAAAGAGAGAAAACTCAAATTACCAATAGCAGGAATGAAACAGGAGATATCTTACAGATTCCACTGACATTAGAGAGATAATCAGGGAATTTTCCAAACGACTTTGTACTAATACATTTGACAACTTAAATAAATGAACAAATTCCTTAAATAACAAAACTCACAAAGATGGACACAAAAAGAAACAGGTAATTTGAAATGGCAGGGGCCTGCACAGTCAAAATTATTCCTATAATAATACTAGGAACTTCTTTGTCTTTTCTACTTTTAGTCTCTCACAAATGGAGTTTTCCATAGGCTACATAATGTGTAGTATTGCAATAGACTGAATACAGATGCAGATGTGAGAACTAGCTGTCTTCTATTAAGCTACACATTAAAGAGACTGGTAAAAAGGTAAAACAGTGCCTCTCTTCTCACAAAATGTTTTTTTTGGAAAGTGTACTTATTTTTCATAAAAATGTTATTATAATTCACTATTTTTTAATAAGTTGATAAATAAAAATATAAATTTTTTTCTTTTAATTTTTAACACAATATATAGGTAGATGTAACCCACATAAACGAAAGCTCTTTAGGGACTCAGTAATTTCCAAAAATTTAAACAGATCTTGAAGACAAAATGTTTGCAAACCACTCATTTAATAAATCTGACATATGCTCTTTCAGAAAATAGAGGTGAAGCAAAACTTCCCAGTTTGTTCTATGAGGTCAGCGTCACAGTGATACCAAACCCCAATATGTTACTACAAGAAATCTACAGACCGATATCTGTTATGAACACACATTCAGTAATCTTTTTAAAATGTCAGCAAATTAAATACAGCAATAATTAAAAAGGATAGTACATCATGATTAAGCGAGCTTTATTCCAGGAATGCAAGCTTGGTATAACAGTTGAAAATCAATCAATGTAATTCACCACATTAACAGAAAAAATATGGCTATGAAACATATGATCATCTCAATAAATGCAGAAAAAGAAATTTTACCAAAATCAACATCCGTTCCTAATAAAAGGTCTCAGCAAAGTAGGAATTGAAGAGAACTCCATCAATCTGATAAAAGGCATGTACAACAAAGCTACACTTCACATTACACTCAATGGTAAGATTGAACACTTGTCCCCTAATATTAGAAACAGTGTAAGAATATCTTCTCTTGCCATTTATAGTTGGCATTGTACTGGAGGTATTAGAACGTTCAACAGAATAAAACAAACAAAAAATAAAACGAAAAGCAAAAAGAGAAGTAAAGGTACCAAATTGGAGAGGAAGGAATAAAATTGTTTTTATTCTCATAGAACATAAATTTAATTTAGCAAATCCTCAAGAATTTGCAAAACAGTGATAGAGCCAATAAATAAATTAAAGCCACAGAATATAAGGTCAATACACAAAATTTAATTGTAGTTTTACATATTAGCAGCCAAGAATTAGAAAAAGAAATTTTAAAAATACCAGTGATAACAGCCTCTAAACCATGAAATTTAGCTAATAAAAACCTCTGTACTGGAAGCTACAAAATATGGCTGAGAGAAATTAAAGAAGAGTTAATAAATGGAGAGATATACTATGTTTACAGATCAAAAAGTCCAACATTGTTAAGATATCAATTTCTCCCACATTGAACTATAAATTCCATGCAGACCCAAACATTTCAGCAGACTTCAATTTTTTTTTTTGGAGAAATCAGCAAGTTTCATTCTAAAATTTATATGGTAATGCAAATGGCTCAGAATTGCCAAAACGATCTTGAAAGAAAAGGAAAATATTAGAAGGCTCACATTATCTGATCTTAAGACTTAGTATAAAGCTACAACCGTTAAGACAATAGTGTTAGAGCAAGTCTAGACAAAAGGATTCATGGATCGTGATGGAGAGTCCAGGAATAGTCCCACACACATGTCAATTGATTTCCAAAATGACACCAAGGCAATTCATGGGGACAAAAAAGTGCTAGAGCAACTGGATAAGTGTATGGCATAAGATTAAATTTGACTGGTATCTCACACCATACATGTAGCAGATGCTGTGGTACACAGCCCACATTCCCCTTTAGGACTGAGGCACTCATTCCTACAGATTCCGGGAGTGTTGCTGTTGTGGGTTGAATTGTGCTCCCCTCATATTCATATGTTAAAGTCCTAACCCACATTACCTCCTCAGAATGTGACTGTATTTGGAGAAACAGTATTTAAAGAGGTAATTAAGGTTAAATGTGGTCATTGACATGTACCCTAATCCAATGTGACAGATGTCCTTATAAGAAAATTAGGACACAGACATACACAGAGAGAAGACCACGTGAAGATACAAGGATGGCCATCCTCAAACCAAGGAGAGAGACTTCAGAAGAAACCAACTCTGCCTACCCCTTGGCCTCAGACTTCTAGCCTCCAGAATTGTGAGAAAAGTTTCTGTTGCTTAAGCCACACAAACTGTGGTTCTTATTTTATTAGTTATTAGTTGCCTATTGATGGCTTAGAGCTGAGTTCTTCCCCAGGAATTGCATTCAGTTTACAATTGCTTCCCCACCTAAGTTTATGTTCCTGCTCAGAGAGCAACTTGCTTCCAATGACTGGATGGCGTGATGGTATAATAGTCCCCAGGTTTCCACTGGGGACAACTTTCTGCACACAATTCTCCATCTCAGATCAGTTTCAATGCCACTAGTTGTAAGCAAATCCTAAAATGGAATTTTGAAGCTGGGTCACTCACTAGCAGACTGGTCATGAACATCCCGTTACTAATCACAGGTGAAGTGCAGATGTCCTTGGGCATGCTGAAGCAATGCAATTGTACTTCTACTGGTTGTGAATTGCAACGTGATACTGTTGGAAAGGAATGCACTGGGGAGGTGGCAGGGGTACAATGTTTCAGGCATTTGAGAGGTTGGGGAGACGTAGTAATTATAAAGATGATAGAATTTGATGGATGTTGCTGAGGGCTATTAATGCATTGGAGAAAGAGAATGAATGATTAAGTGTGATTAATCACTAATTTAAAAGGCAGAAGGCCTACTTGGGAGCATATAAAAAGACTCTTATTTCCCATAGCAGAGATCAGAAATGCTGAGGAAAAGGCCACGACTGAATTATAGAGAACATTGGCTTCTCAACCTGGGCAGGACTGTTTTGCTCAACTCATGGAATTATTGTTGAGAAGGAGTGGAACCTTGAGACTTGGAATACAACATTCAGGTCAATACACTCAAGCACCTTGGAATCCTAGATTCTCTGAACCTTCTGGGCCTGCAAAAGGGGATCTTCCTTCCTCTTAAAGGTCAATGCTCTGTACTTGCTTCCAAGCAATGTAGAAGCCTTTCTTTTGCAGATCAGATGCATTGCCTCCTCTTTCCTTCAGTTATTTCCCATCACCCTTCTTGTCTGAGAGACTAATAACTAGGGTTCTTCACAACATAACCCAGCTAAGAATGTGTCGAGTCTACTAAGGGAGGAAGGGATCAAATATGCTGAAAGGACTGCAACATTTAGCCCACATGCGCCAGCAAGAACCGGGAGAGTGTGTATGGGACTGGATCTCGAATGTGCTGGATTGAGGGAGAGAGAATATAAAGTTTACAAAGGGAGAGTTTATTGATATGGGAACTATCTCTCATGGTACAGTATTTGACATCCTGGCAAGAATCCTGGGAGATAGTGCTATTAAAGATCAGTTCTTACAAGCTTAAAAAAAGTGAGATTGCACATTAAACAATGTAGAAATGCCAGAACTACCTTGGCAAATGGTGGGGAAGGGATCAAAAGGCTTAGAGAAGTAAGCATGCTAGAGTGGATACACTATTTCAGGCCTTGAAGCTGCCAGCAGACTGCTAGTTTGGAGGACCTGGAAGATGCTCCATTTACCAAAAGAGGCACCAGCATCATTGAGGAGGTCAGTGGTAGCTACTCCCTGTTGGCCAGGGCTAATGGTAGGAAATGATGATAAAGAACTAGGATTCTTCACATTAGCAGGGAAGATAGGGTTCAGAAATAATAAAGGCAAGGTAGTGGCATTTAAACTTCAGAAACAAGGTAGCCATAATTATTGTAATGAGAGAGTTATAAAGATGATTAATAGAACATGGCACTACAGAGGGTGAGATAGACAGCCTGGCAACAAGGATACTGCTCAAATCTATACCTACACTATCCAATACAATAGCCCCTAGCCACATGTGGCTATTTGAATTTAAATCAATTAAACTTAAATAAAATAAAAAATGTAATTCTTCAGTTTCATTAGCCACATTTCAAGTGTTCAGTGACCACCTGTGTCTAGAGGGCTATATTGAACAGTGTAGGTATAAAACATTTTTATGAGTACAGGAAGTTCTAATGGCTAAGTTTGGATGATTGGGAGGCTAAGACAGCTGTTCCAATTTTTTAAAATTACAATTCCTTTCCTAATTTTAGCCAGCTTTAGACCCAGAATCTATTGAATATAGGAGAAGTATGTCTCCAGAAAGAAGGGCCCAGCCACATCAAAACAATGTATAGCATAATGATTTACCTAGTCCTTCCCCAAAGGAACATTACAGCCATTTACTCGGGTAACTGTCCATTAGGGAAAAGGGAGTAATCATACATTTCTGACATTTTGAGAATTATGAGACACAGGGTCTAAGTTGACAATGATACCCAGGACCCAAAGCATCATCGTAGTCTTCTTGTTAGAGTGAGGGCACATGGGGTCAGGAATAGATGGAGTCATGACCCAGGTGGATCCACTGGGTCCACGGGCCTCAGTCCCAAACTATATAATTGAAATGAAGATATTTGGTAACTGACTGAACCCCCACATTGGTTCCTTGGTTTGTTGAGTATGAGCTATAGTAGTGCTGGAAGCCAAGTGGAAAACCACTTGACCACGATAGTAAATAAAAAAATAATTTTGTATTACAGGGGTAATGGCAGACATGAGTGCCATCTTAAAGACTTAAGGAATTCAGGGGCAGGCAGTAGTCCTGTTATACGTCCATTTAGCTCAGCAATCTGGCCCCTACCCAGATCAGATGAATCCTGGAGGATGATAGTGGACTAGACAAGCTTAACCAAATAAAAGCCTCAAAAGCAGTTGCTATACCAGATGAAAGTATTTTCTTTGTTGCTAGTGCTCTTGAGTCAATTCCAACTCTAGTGACCCTGTGTACAGCAAAGCTGAACCCTCTCTGGTCTTTTTGTGCTGTCCTCTCACCTTCCAGCATTATATCAGACAATGCTCCCCTGCTACTCATAGGGTTTTCATGACCAATTTTTTGGAAGTAGATGGTCAGGTCCTTCTTAGTCTGTCTTAGTCTGGAAGCTCCACTGAAACCTGTCCACCATGGGTAACTCTGCTGGTATTTGAAATACCAGTGGCATAGCTTTCAGCATCACAGCAACACGCAGCCACTACAGTATGACAACCAACAGGTCGTGTGGTTCCCTGACCAGGAAATGAACCCAGGCCATGGTGATGAGAGTGCCAAATCTTAACCACCAGACAAGGGCTGGCAGTTATTTTCTAGAGAAAATTAATCTGGACTCATGTACATTGTATGGGACCACTGATTTGGCGAATGCATATTTTTCCATTCCTATCAGAAAGAAGACCAGAAAAAAAATGACATTCATGTAGACTGGACAACAGTACTCTTTACAATCTTTCTCCAGGGCTGTTTTAACTCTCCTGTCATCTGTCATATTATAGTATTAAAGGATCTGGACCATCTGGACTTTCTGCAGTATATCACAGTGATCAACTATATGGATGACATCACATTAATTAGACCAGATGAATAAGAAGTGGCAAATATATTGGAGGCTATGGCAATCCCCATGTGCTGCAAAGGATTGATTGTAAACTCTACATAGATTCAAATGACCACCACATCAATGACATTTTTAGGTCTCTTGTGGTCTGTGGCATACCAGAACATTCTTTCCAAAGTGGTGAACAAACTATTGCATCTTGTCCCTATCACCACTAAGAAGAAAGCATGACACCTAGTAGTCTCTCAAACTTCTGGAGGCTGCATATTCCACACTTTGGAATACTCATCTGACTCATCTCCTAAGCTATTTGGAAGGCTAGCAGCTTTGAGTGGGGCTCACAGCTAAAAAAGATTCTTACAGTAAGTCCAGGCTACAGTGCAGGCAAATCATATAGTACTAGAGTTATCTGTGATCAGGAAAAACATCATGAGGAGTTTATGGCAAGACTACAAATGAGAATCACAATGTAGACATGTAGGTGTCTGGAGCAAAGTCACCCCATCTATTGTGGTTAAGTTGACACCATTACAAAAATAATTCCTTGCATTCTCTTGGGGTCTGGTAGAGATGGAGCACCTGATCATGAAATATCAAGTGACTATGCAATCAGAACTGCCCACCCTGAGCTGGGTTCTGTCAGAACTTCCAAGTCATTAGATCAGGCAGGTCCAATAGTAATCCACTGTAGAGAAAAGTAGTACATTGTCATTGGGCACAAGTAGAATCAGAGGGCATATGTTAGCTGCACAAGCAGTTGGGACAGATCATGGTACGTATTCTCATTTCTCCCTTTCTTCACACCCATAGCTGTTTTGGAGATTCCCTATGACCAGTAGACAGAAGAAGAAAAACATCAAGCTTAATTCACGGGTAGATCAGTTTGGTATATAGATGCAAACGAAAGTTGGACAATAGCTGAACTACAGCCCTTGATCAAGGTGAAGGGAAGACCGCAAGGAGGAAAAATTTTCCCAATGGGCAAAACTTAGACAGTAAACCTAGTCAACTATTGGTGAGGAAGGAGAAGTGGCCCAAGGTAAGAATATATATGAACTCATGGGCCAAGGTGAATGGCTTGTTTGGTTGTTCAATTGCCTGAAATGAGAAAGATTAGAAGATTGGGGATAAGAAATTCTGGGGAAGAGACACGTGGATATACTTGTGAGAGTGGGCATAAAGTGTGAAGATCTTTGTATCCAATGCATGAGCCCCCATTTACCAAGCTAGCTACTGCCATTGTAGAATGTCCAATTTACAGGAATAGAAACCAATTACTGAGCCCCTGATATGATCCTATCCCTTGAGAAGACCAAACAGCCACTTGGTAGGAAGTTGATATTCCTTGGCTTGTCTTTCCTGCATGCAGGACCTCAGCCAGCCCCTGAGGAAAGGTTACAACTGAAAGGTCACAACTGTATTGCTCATTATATGTATCTGAAAGGTTATAACTGTCTTCCTTATTATATGAAGTAGGTGAATCCAAGCTATACAAAAGGTAAACTATACAGAGTGCTGCATTATGCACACCCCAATAAGCCTCTTACACGGAAATCTCCATTTAAGAGTCAGTTTCCTAAGGAACATGATCTAAGAAAATACCCCCAAATTAATTTAAGATGATAATAAACCTAAATATAAATACTAAAACTATAAAGTTTCTAGGAAAAAACCCATAAAATATCTCTGTGACCACAGTCAAAGATGTACTAGTACACGATAAGCACTAACGAAAAAAGAAAAAATTTGATAAGCTGACCTTCATCAAAACTAAAAACTTCTAATCGAAAGACCTGTTAACACAATGAAAAGGCAAGCCAAAGACTGGGAGAATATCTTTGCAATACAGATATGTAACACAGGGCTTACATCTGGAATATATAAATCTGGATATAAAGAACTTTTAACAAGTTAATAACAAAAAGAAAAACATCCCATTAGTAAGATAGGCGAAAATCCTTAAAATACACTTCCCAAAAGAATATATACAAATGGCATCTGAAAAGGTGTTCAACATCTTTGATATCGAATTATAAATTAAAACCACAATGAGGGGCCGGCCCTGCAGCTTAGCGGTTAAGTGCACATGCTCTGCTACTGGTGGCCCGGGTTCGGATCCCGGCTGCCAACAACGCACCGCATGTCCGGCCATGCTGAGGTGGCATCCCACATACAGCAACTGGCAGGATGTGCAACTACGACATACAACTATCTACTGGGGCTTTGGGGAGGAAAAAAAAAAAGGAGGAGGGTAGGCAATAGATGTTAGCTCAGTGCCGGTCTTCCTCAGCAAAAAGAGGAGGATTAGTGTGGATGTTAGCTCAGTGCTGATCTTCTTCACAAAAAAAAAAAAAAGAAGAAAAAAAAAAAACCACGAGATACCACTTCACATCCACTAGAATGAGTAAAATTTAAAAGACTGAAAATACCAAGTGTTGACAAAGATGTGGAGCAACTGGAAGTCACATACACTGCTGATGAGACTATAAAATGGTACAATCATGTTGAGAAACTGTTTGGCAGTTTTTAGGAAACCTTCACGTACCCAAGAATTCCACTCCTAGGTATTGACATCTGAGAAATAAAAACAAATGTCCCCCCAAAAGGGAGCTTTATTTATAATAGCCCAAACCTGGACACATCCTACACATATATCAACATGAGAATGAATAAACAAATTGTGGCATATTTGTACAATGGACTACTACTCTGCAATAAAAATGAAAGAATAAACTTATGATGCACATGACATTGATAAATCTCAAATCATCATGGTGAACAAAGGAAGCCAGTTATAAAAGAAAACATATATGACTCTGCTTATATGAAGTTCTAGAAAAGTCAAAATTAATGTGTAGTGGTAAAAATAAAGACACTGATTACCAATGGATGGTGAATATTAACAGGAAGGGAGCATAGGGAACTTTTTATGGTGAGGAAAATTTTCTATATTTATTGGGGTGATAGTTACATGAATATAAATATTCATCAAAACTCACTTGAACCATACACTTAAAATCTGTGCATGTCACCTGTATATAAATTGTGCCTCAATTTTAACAAATAAAAAAACTCTAAAAAATATAATCAAACATTTTGGGGTTTTTCCATCCATTTAATGTAAAACATTGCTCTAGATGTTTGGTATGACATTGATAAGAAAAAATAAAAAATAAAAGCATGGACCAGGTCTTCATGTAGTTTACAGTTAAAAATAATCAGGGGTCAGTGCCAGCCCAGTGGCGTAGTGGTTAGGTTCGCATGCTGTGCTTCAGTGGCCTGGGTTTCACCGGTTTGGATCCTGGGTGAGAACTTATATGCCGCTCATCAAGGCATCCTGAGGTGGTGTCCCATGTAGAGCGACTAGAAGGATATACAACTATGACATACAACTATCTACTGGGGCTTTGGGGAGAAAAAAGGAAAAAAAGGAGGAAGATTGGCAATAGATGTTAGATCAGGGCCAATCTTCCTCCAAAAAAAAAAAAAAGTAATCACTTAAAAAAAAGTGGAGGAAGATTGGCACAGATGTTATCTCAGGGCTAATCTTCCTCAGATAAAACAAACAAAAAAAGAATAGGAGTCATTTGATATGAAAGTCAACCATAAGGAAAATCTTGTGGTATAAATAAGTCCCAAATCACCCCTTCATAAATCACAACTCCCCTAAAAATATTCTTAACTCCACTTGAAAAAGTTAATTGATTCATATATAATTTTAGACATTGGTTCACCAAATCTCTTTGATATGTTTTTAGCCCAAACTAGTTTGGTATATAAAGAAATCTACAATAGTATCTAATAACTCAATAAATTTTAATTTGTGTGTTGTTAAAAATATCTTCTTGTTCTACAAGTATTTGACCAGCATCTTTGTCACATTCCATTGACACATGTAAACTCTCAATGACCCTGGTTAACAAGTAGAGCAGCATAATTTCTGAATGATAAAGGCTAATCCAAAAACTGTTTCTATATGCTTATGCAATGTATTATTTGACTATTTCAGGAAAGAGAGAATAAATTCTCATAATTTTACATTTTTAAGATTATTATTAAAATTCATTTATATTTCTTAAATTGGGGCAGGAGTGGGTGATCCAAAAATGTCCTGGAATATGACATTCAAAGTTTGATATGCAAAATACTTAGATAATTAGGGATTGACTGTACTAAGTATCACCATAATTGGTGAAAGGCAAATGTTCTGATTGCTTACTTGGGTGACATTGTTGAACAAATTTTCCATGCTTTGAGGTTTCTATAACTTATTATTAAATGGTTTGTTAATGCTATAGGTTAAGTCTCATTCTTTGGAACAGCACTGTTACATTTAGAAATAGCAGAAAGGTTATATTAAATGTGAATGTCAGACCTGAACTACAAAGCTATTTATGCAAAGGCAAAGCATTGAATTTAAGGATGAGAAGAGATCTAGAAAAGGTCAAATGATGGAGGTATTTTCATAATTGGAATGATTTTTCTGTAAGATGAGTAAAAACACAAAGATACATGTAAATTGTTCAAAATAATATTTTTCTTCATGTACATAAATCTGTAAATACTAATAGAAAGAGTCAAGAAAAGTGGGAAGAGATGTATTTCACTATCTTCCATTATATTAGCATACTAGCTAGAGAAAAGTAAATGGAGGAATAGTGGAGATGATCCAATTATGATGACCAAAAGAAAACAATATTAGATGATTTCCTTGTAAGTATAATTAAATTTATGTTACAAAAAATATAGTTTATAATACATAATCTTATTCTTTCATTCTCCATCAGCTGGCATTATAGAGAAGTAGTGGCTGTTGATTGAACGCAATTGGAATTAATAAGGATACCAACATGTTAGAAGGGTGACATCTTGTTGGCATGGAATGTTTTCATGTTTACTTTTTCCTGAAATTAACAAAAATAATATCACCCCAATGCACATCACACATTTAACATAGTGGTATTCTTCTAAGTCAAGCTTTGGTGAAAACATCACTTTGAAAAATGATGAAGAAGGAGAGACTTGTGGCATGATAGCTTGAGGAGTTCAGTGGACCTGCTCTCCAGAGAAACTGGTAAAAATTATAAATAAAAACAACCATTTAAAATATCTGGAAATGGTTTTAAGGACATACGGCAGATCAAAAAACATTTATTCAAGAAAATCTAAAATTCATCAAGAACAAAATGAGTCTGTGGTATCTGAAAAACAAGACCTGCTCACTACCTCCCACTTCCTAACTCAGTAAGATGGAAACTCCACTTTAGACTGGTGAGCCCAAGTACATGGGCTCATGTATTTCCCCAGCTCCCATTTAGAGGGCTATCTTCTATGAGGGCAAGACATCAGCATTTCTCATTCTGCCCCCAGCCTACCTGTTGCTGAGGCTAAATTCAGGGTGAATGTGGTGAGACATGGGACTCTCTTCTTCAGCCCAGCCCCTACTCATGGAATAGAGGCTCTAGCTTGGGCATGGTACTGCTGAGAATACCAGGACCCCAATTACCCTCTCCCCAGGTCATAAAGTGGTGATTTTGTGTTGGGAGAGGTAAACTGAGAAGATATGAGGCTACTATACCACCTCCACTGAGCTCTCATCTGCTAAAGCAGGGGTGTGACTCAGAGAGAAGCATGCTATTGTCCCCACCACTCAGTGCCATAGCTGAGGCTCAGAAATTTTGTCTGTGGACAGAAGAGGCCATAGAAGAGATACTTTCTAATTTCTTTCAGAAGGAATTTACTTCATTTGCAAAAGAATATGAAGAAGTTCAAGCCTCAGGACACTCTTAAAAACTGTGGAGGTTTTGGTGAAAGGAAATAAAGAGGAGATTGATATATTTATTAGGCAAATATAGGTTAAAGTATAGGCCAGCTGGATTGCATAAAAGAACTGGGGGAAGAGACAGTTGGAGGGAGTTGCCTGGGGTCAGAACAAATCTCAACACTGACTCGGGAACAATCTCTTCAAAGAAGCCCAAATTTTATTGACTTAGTGTGTGGAGCAAATTATTCCCCAGGAAATCTTTGCAAACAATGGAACAATCAGTGGAGCTTAAAATCTAGGGGTGGTGAGAAAAAGAGACAAGTCAAAGAGAACAAGTTTGTGAGAATTGGTAGACACCTTTTTAGTCTAATGTGCAGACACAGACACAGAGATTCAAGGAAAATGAAGATACAAGGAAATATGTTCCCAAGAAAAGACAAAGTTAAATCTCCAGGACATAACCCTAATGAAATAGAGATATATAATTTTCCTGACAGAGAATTCAAAATAATTGTCATAAAGATGCTTGCCAATCAGGACAGCAATGTATAACCTAAATGAGGATTTCAACAAAGAGATAGAAAATATTAAAAAGTACCAAACAGAAATTATAGTGCATAAGAATACAATAATTCAACTGAAAAATTCAATAGAAAGTTTCAACAGCAGACTAGATCAATCAGAAGAAAGAATCAGAAAATTTGAAGACACATCATTTGAAGTCATCTAGTCAGAGGAGCAAAAGGAAAGAGTGAAGATAGTTTAAGGAACTTGAGAGAGACAATCAAGTGGACCAATATACACATTATGCATGTCCCAAAAGGATAAGAGAGATATAAAGGACCAGAAAGCTTATTTAAAGAAATAATGTCTGAAAACATCCTAAATCTAAGTAAGGAAATAAACATCTAGATCCAGGAAGCCCCCAAAATCCCAAATAAGTCAATCCAAAAAAATCCACACTGAGGCACATTATAACCAAATTGTCAAAAGTCAAAGACAAAGAGAGATAGAGAGAGCAAGAGAAAGCAGCAAGAGAAAAAGACTTGTCTCCTACAAGGAAACCCCCCAACTCATATCAGTGGGTTTTTCAGCAGAAACCTTGCAGGCCAGAAGGGAGTGGGGTGACATATTCAGTGTTGAAAGAAAAAACCTGCCAACCAAGAATACTATAGCCAGCAAAACTGTCCTTACAAAATGGAGAGATAAAAATTTTCCCAGACAAACCAAAGCTGAGGGAATTTATCACTATCAGACCTGCCTTACAAGAAATGCTAAAGAGAATTCTTTAAGTTGAATAAAAAAGACATTAAACAGTAACATGGTAGCATAAGAGACTATGAAACTCACTGGTAAATGTAAATACATAAACAAACATGGAATACCGAATTACTGTTATGGTGGTGGGTAAATCACTTTTAATTCTAGTACAAAAGTTAAAAGACAAAAGTATTTTTAAAGGAAAAACACACTCCTCATCTATTTCCCCTCTACTCACACACTCACAATACTTCTAACATCGGATGTGTGGGTTTTTTACACATCAACTAATTCTCTGCAATGCCAGCAGGGTGTGCTACAATTTAACTCAATTCTGACATTTTCTACCTGGAGATAGTGTCAGAATGCACAGGTTAAGGGCCCAGTCCCACAATGTTGTCTCCCCCCAACTTCAGATGACAATCACAAGTCCCAGGTTGTCACCTGCACTTCTGATGAACCAGCTATAAATCAGGGTTCCTATGACCCTCTCCGTGGGGTCAACAATTTGCTAGAATGACCTGCAAAGCTCAGGGAAACACTTACTTACATTCACTGGTTCATTATAAAGGATATAATAAAAAATATGAAGGGACAGCTAGATAAAGAGATACATAGAACAAGCTCCAGAAGGATCCTGAGTACAGGAGCTCCTGTCCCTGTGGAGTTGGGGTACACCACTCCCCAGCATGTAGATGTGTTCAATAACCCAGAAGCTCCCCAAAACCCATATATTGGGATTTTTATGGAGGCTTCATCACATAGACCTGATCAATTATTAACTCCATTACCAGCTGCTCTCTCCTCTCTGGAGAATGGGGGAGAGGGACTTAAAATTCCAAGCTTCTAATCATGACTTGATTTTTCTGGTGACCAGCTTCCATCCAGGAGCTCACCAAGAGTCATCTCACTAGAACAAAAGACACTCCTATCACTCAGGAAATTCCAAGGAATGTAGGAGCTCTGTGTCAGGAGCCCAGGTTGAAGACTAAATATTAAAATCAAAGGATGCTCATAGTGGTCTTATCATTTAGGAAATTATGAGTATTTTAGGAGCTCTGCATCAGGAACTGGGGTCAAAGACAATATGTTAGAACAAAAGATTCTCCTAGTACCTCTATTTACAAGATTTTTAGGAGATCTGTGTCAAGAACCAGTGGCAGATACCAATATATATATATTTCATATTACTTCACAGTATTAAAAATAATTATAATTAAAAATATGTTAATGGTCATGCAATATAAATAGACGTAAATTGTGACATCAATAACATAATGTGTGGTGGGAGAAGTAAAAGTATAAAGTTTTTGTATGCAAGTGAAGTTAAATTGTTATTAGCTTAAAATAGACTGCTATAACTAAGAGATATTTTATGTAAGCCCCATAGTAACTGCAAAGAAAAGACCTATAGAAGTTACACACACAAAACAGACAGAAACCAAAGCATATCAATCCCCCCCCCAAAAAAAGCGATGAAATACAAATGATGACAGCAAGAGAGAAGAAGAGGGACAGAAGAACTACAAGACAAACAGAAAACATTAAACAAAATGGCAGCAGTAAATAATTCCATATCAATAATTACTTTAAATGAAAATGGATTAAACTCCCCAATCAAAAGATATAGAGTGGCTAAATGGATAAAAACCAAAATCCAACTATATGCTGTCTGCAAGAGGCTCACTTTAGATTCAAGGACACATATAGGCTGAAAGTAAAGGGATGGAAAAAGTTATTCCATGCAAATGGTAATCAAAAAGAGAGCATAAGTGGCTATACTTATATGAGACAAAAAGAAGGAAGGAAGAACATTATATAATGATAAAAGGGTCAATCCACCAGAAAGATATAACAATTATAAATATATATATATATATATATATATGCACCTAACATCAGAGCACCTAAATATATAAAACAAACATTGACAAAACTGAAGGAAGAAATAGAAAGCAATACAATAATAGTACAAGACATTGATACCCCATTTTTGATAATAGATAGATCAACCAGGCAGAAAATCCACAAAGAAACAGTGGATTTGAATAACACCATAGACCAAATGGACCTAACAGATGTATACAGAACTTTCAAGGCAACAACAGCAGAATATACATTCTTTTCAAGCACATATGTAACATTCTCCAAAATAGATCACATGTTAGCTCACAAAATAGGTCTAAAGAAATTTAAGAAGATTGAAATCATACCAAGTATTTTTTCTGACCACAGTAGAATGAAACTAGAAATCAATAGCAGAAGAAAATCTAGAAAATTCACGAATAAGTGGAAATTAAATAACATACTTTTGGGCTGACCCTGTGATCTAGTGGTTAAATTCAGCAAGCTCCACTTCAGTGGCCTGGGTTTGGTTCCTGGGTATGGGCCTACACCACTTACCGGCAGCCATGCTGTGGTGGTGACCCACATACAAAATAGAGGAAGATTGGCACAGATGTTGGCTCAGGATGAATCTTCCTCAGGCAAAAAGAGGAAGACTGGTAACAGATGTTAGCTCAGGGTGAATCTTCCTCAGCGATAAATAAATAAATAAATAAATAAATAAATAAATAAATAAATAAATAAATAACACACTTTTGAACAACCAGTGGGTCAAAGAAGAAATCAAAAGGGAAAATAGAAAATATCTTGACACAAATGAAAACAAAAACACAGCAAACCAAAACTTATGGAAGGAAGTTTGTAGCAATAAATGCCTGCATTAAAAACAAAAAAGGTCTCAAATAAACAAACTAAATTTACATCTCAAGGAACTAGAAAAAGACTAACAAAATAAGCTCAAAGTTAGCAGGAGAAAGGAAATAACAAAGACTAGAGCAGAAATAAATGAAACAGAGAATAGAAAAACAATAGAAATAAATGAAACTAAGAGTTGGCTGAAAATATAAGCAAAACTGACAAACCCTTAGCTAACTAACTAAAGAAAAAAGAGAGAGACTCAAAAAAAAAAATCAGAAATGAAAAAGGAGACATTCCACCTGATGCCACAGAAATACGATGGATCATATCTTAGTCAGTTCAGGTTTCTATAACAGAATATCATTGATTGGATGGCTTATCAAAAACAAAAATATATTTCTCACAGTTCTGGAGACTAGAAATCCAAGATCAGGGTGCCCACAAGGTAGGGTTCTTGTAAGGGTCCTCTTCTGTGTCGCAGACTGCCGACTTCTCATTTTACCTTCACATGGCAGAAAGCAGAGTGTAGGAGCAAGCTGTCTCCTGACTCTTATAAGGGCACTAATCCCATTCATGAGTGTTCCATCCTCAAGATCTCATCTAATCCTAATCACTTCCCAAAAGCCCCGCCTCCTAATACCATCACATTGAGGGGTAGGGTTTCAACATATGAATTTTGGGGGGGACACAAACATGGACTCCATAACAGATTATAAGAGACTATTATAAACAATTATACATGAATAAATTGGATAATCTAGAAGAAATGGATAAATCCTAGAAACATATGACCTATCAATAAGTATGACCTTTTCAATAGAAAACTTGAATAGACCAATAAAAAATAAGAAGATTGAATCAGTAATAAAAAACCTCCGAACAAAGAAAAGTGCATGATGAAATGGTTTCATTGGTGAATTCTACCAAACATTAAAAGAAGAATGGACACCAATCTTTCTTAAAGTCTTCCAAAAAATTGAAGAGGAGGGAACACTTCCAAACTCTCGTTTTGAGGCCAACATTACCCTGATTCCAAAGCCAGGCAAAGACACTACAAGAAAAGAAAACTGTAGGCCAACATTTCTGATGAACATAGATGCAAAAATCTTCAACAAAATACTAGTAAACTGAATTCAACAACACATTAAAAGGATCATACCCATGACCAAGTGGTATTTATCCCTGGAATGCAAGGATGGTTCAACACACTCAAATCAATTAAAGTGATAAACCACATTAACAGAATGAAAGATAAAAATCACATGATCATTTCAATGGATGCAGAAAAAGCAGTAGACAAAATTCAACACCATTTCATGATAAAAAATCTTAACATATTAGGTATAGAAGGAATTTACCTCAACACAATAAAGACTCTATATGAAAAGCCCACAACTAACATCATATTCAATGGTAAAAAACTGAAAGCTTTTCCTCTAAGATCAAAAACAAGACAAGAATGCCCACTCTTGCCACTTCTATTCAACATAGCACTGGAAATCCTAGCCAGAGCAATTAGGCAAGAAAAAGAAATAAAAGGCATCCAAATCACAAAGGAAGAAGTAAAATTATCCTGTTTACAGATGACATGATCATATATGTAAAAAATCCTAAAGACTGCACAAAAAAGCTATTAGAACTAATAATCAAATTCAGTAAAGTTGTAGGACCCAAAATCAACATACAAAATCAGTTGTATTTCTATACACTAACATCTGAAAAGGAAATTAAGAAAACAATCCCACTTACAATAGCATCAAAAAAGATAAAATACTTAGGAATAAACTTAACTAAGTGAAAGATTCGTACACTGAAAACTAAAAATCATTGATAAAAGAAATTAAAGAAGACACAAACATGTGGAAAGATATCCCATGTTTATAGATTAGAAGGCAATATTATTAAAATGTCCATACAAACCAAAGTGATTTACAGATTTAATGCAATCCCTATCAAAATCTCAATGAAATATTTTACTAAAATAGAAAAAACAATCCTAAAATTCATATGGAATAACAAAAGACCTCCAAAAGCACAAGCAATCTTGAGAAGGAAGAAGAAAGCTGGAAGTGTCACACTTCCTGATTTCAAAATATATTACAAAGCTATAGTAATTAAAATAGTGTGTTACACACTACTCTAACCACTTCTATTCAACACTGTATTGGAGTTTCTAGCCAGAGCAATTAGGCAAGAAAAAGAAATAAAAAGCATCATAGATTGAAAAGGAAGAAACAAAACTATCTCAGATGACATGATCCTGTATATAGAAAATCCTAAGAATCCACTAATAAACTATTAGAACTAATAAATGAGTTCATTAAGGTTACAGGATATAAGATCAATATACAAAAATCAATGGTATTTATATACACTTGCAATGAAAAATTAAAAAATGAGATTAAGAAAACAACTACATTTACAATAGCATCAAAAGGAATATATAGGAATAAATTTAACAAAAGAAGGGCAAATTTTACACTCTAAAAACCAGAAAATGTTAAAAAAAATTAAAAAACAATAAATGGGAAAATATTTTATGTGAATGGATTGGAAAATGGAACATTGTTAAGATGGCAATACTCCCCAAACTGATCTACAGATTCAACTCAATCCCATCCCAATTGACATCTTTGTAGAAATTGACAAACTATTTCTAAAATTTATATGGAATCGCAATGATCCTAGAATAGCCAAAAAAATCTTGAAGAAGAAGAATAAAGTAGTAGAACTCACACTTCCCTATTTTAAATCA
Organism: Ceratotherium simum simum; assembly: GCF_057802395.1. Taxonomy (NCBI): domain Eukaryota; kingdom Metazoa; phylum Chordata; class Mammalia; order Perissodactyla; family Rhinocerotidae; genus Ceratotherium; species Ceratotherium simum. The sequence goes on from NC_141908.1 coordinate 41,535,747, forward strand.
TACTACAAAGCAATAGTAATCAAGACAATGTAGTACTGGCATAAGAATAGACATATAGATCAATGGAATAGAGTTGAGTGTCCAGAAATAAAATTATGTGTACATGGTCAACTGATTTTCTATAAGGGGTCCCCAAGACTATTCTATGGGGAAAGAAGTCTTTTCAACAAATGGTGCTGGGACAACTGGATACCCACCTACAAAAGAACAAAATTGAACCTCTTCTTCACACCATATAAAAAATTACTTTAAAATGGATCAAAGACCTAAATTTAAGAGCTAAGATACAAAATCCTTAAGAGAAAATCTAGAAGTAAATCTTCATAACCACGGGTTAGGCAAAGCCTTCTTACATGCCACCAAACATATAAGCAACAAAAGAAAAAAAAAGATAAATTGCACTTCATCAAAATTAAAAACTTTTGTGCATCAAAAGACGCTATCAAGAAAGTGAAACACCTGTCCACAGAATGGGAGAAAGTATTTGCTAATCATATATCTTGATAAGGGACTAGTGTCTAGAATATATAGAGAACTCTTATAATTCCAATAATAAAAAGACAACCCAATTAAAAAATGGACAAAGGATCTGAACAGACGTTTCTCCAAAGAAGATATACAAGGCCAAAAGTCACATAAAAAATGCTCAACATCATTAATTATCAGAGAAATGCAAATCAAAATCACAATGAGATACCACTTCACACCCACTAGGATAGCTAGGATTAAAAAGTCAGCTAATAACAGTTTTGCAAGAATATGGAAAAATTGGAACCTTCATACACTGCTGGTGGAGATGTAAAATGGTGCATTCACTTTGGAAAACAGTCTGACAGTTCTTCCGATGGTTAAACACGGAATTATGACATGACTGAGCAACTCTCTTCCTTGGTATACATGCAAGAGAAATGAAAATATATATCCACACAAAAGCTTGTACATGAATGTTTATAGCAGCATTATTTATGATAGTTACAAGGTGGAAATATCCCAAATGTCCATCAATTGATAAATGGGTAAATCAAAAGTGGTATATCCATTCAATGGAATATTGTTCAGCCGTAAAAAGGGATGGAGTACTGACACATGCTACAACATGGATGAATTTTCAAAATACTATGTTAAGTGAAAAAAGTCAGTCACAAAAGACCACATATTGTATGATTTCATTTATATGAAATGTGCAGAATAGGCAAAGAGAGACAGAGAGTAGATTAGTTGTTTATTAGGGTGGTGAGCACAGGGGATAGGAGGATAGGTGGGAGATAGCTAAAGGGTAAGATGCTTCTTTATCAGGTGATGAAAATGTTCTAAAATTGACGATTATAGTTGCAAATATCTACAAATAGAGTAAAAACCTCGGAGTTGTATACTTTAAATGTGTGAATTTCTGGTATGTGAATCTCAAAGCTGTGTTTTAAAAAGCAATGGATATTATCTTTTGCACTTTGACACAAATTTAAAAAGTCGACTTGTTTTAAAATTGTGTCAGATATCATCATTATTTATTATTTCAAGACTGAAAATAACTGTTTCGATACTAAATAGTGGAAATCAGGGAACGAAAATCATCAAATAGCCTAACCAAACAGAATTGTAGTCTGTGGACTGAAAATTGTGTCTACTTTATTTCCTTCCATAAAAACTGCAAACCCTATCAATGAGAGGACACACTGGAGATAGTTGGTCATAGAATCATAGAATGTTAGAGTAGGAAGGAAACTTGGAGAGAATTTCTAAGACCAGGGATATTTCGCATGAGGACTCTAAGACACAGGCAGCAAAATGCTTAATGTCACGTAGTAAATGTACGGCATAACTGACTATGGAACTTTTATTTTGGATCCCATGCCATCTCAAATAACTGGTGAGACTGGGAAGAAAATGTACCCCAGTGAAGCAAAGCCAGGTGTAACTGAATTTTCGTACATCCTCAATATAGTAGGAACCAGAGAATCCAAGCTCCATCCCAGAAGAGTAGCACAGCTCAGCCCCTACTGATGGTTTAAAGCAGGACTGCAGGCTCATTGTTGCTTCACCTCCAGAACTGCCGAGAAGCACTAGAAATCCAGATTCCTGTATGAAATCTCCACATTTTTAAATTTAAATAAATTTAAAGACACAGGTGTTGGTTTTGATCTAGAATCTAGCTGTTTTTGACCTTTGGAAGTTTCTTTTCTTTAGATATTGCCCAGATTCTTTTCCTTTGCCTTGAATTATCTCAGGAAACTAAGAAGACTCAATTTGGGTCTCAGTGTTGTCATGGGGTAGATAAGAACTATAAAGGATATGTTCTTATAGGACACACCCAAAGAGTGTGTATCAGTGATTCATTATTATTAAAAGAGAAGATTCTTTTACTTAGATATCTATTACTTAGGATCCCACAAAGGTCTATTTTTCCATTTTCTCCCCAATGGTACATACTTATTAAGTGAGTAGGCACCAAGGAGTTATTTGTAAAGAACTAAATTCCTACTTAGCCTTATTTTTCTTAACCACTTTAATTCCTTGGAGTCAATATGTTGACTTACTTCTGGAAAATTCTCCTGTATACATAATAATTTAAAAAAAAAATTTAAATAGAGATGTATAAAGATGAGTCATTACAATTAACTCTTGCACAGGATATGGATATCCACAACCATACAAGCCAATTCAGCTTTACCTGCTACCAGGCAGGTTAGGATGAATGAAATTGGTAATATTTCAGAAAACATTTCAAAGAGATCTCATGAAATTAGACAAATGATTCTTTACTATGTAAATGGGTCGGTTATTAAGAAAACTCCTAAGGACCTAAAATCAATAAAGGAGATACAAGAAGGAGAAATAGGACCTTTCCTTCTATACCAGACAATTTGTTTCTAAATGCGGAGTGTGTGCAACGCCTCTGCATTTATCCTAGAACACCAAATCCTGTGTTATAGGGTAGCTGGGAGGCTGGGGAGTGCCAAATGCTGAAGCGGAAACAAATGAATCTGTCATAATCCTTCATTTCATGGACTCCATTGCATTAGAGTCTGCTGTCCTCCAAGTAAAGGTTGATTTTATAAACTCTTCTTTTTAAGGCCAAAATCCCCTTTGGAATAAGAAAATATTCCTTAGTTCTGTCTATTTGGGCAAAAGAAATGCTTCTAGCTTATGATAAATTCCTGTATTGCACAGTGCTTTACAAAGTCAGCCAATTTCTGGCCTCTGAAGAATTTCTCCAATAACCTCCTGAGTCCATTCCCTTGAATACGCAGATTTGCCTGACTCAGTCAAAAATGTCATCAATCAGGATTGTGGAGTAAATAATAGTGTAGAGATTGTTCCCTGAGCAGCAGTGAATGATTGTGTCAACACACGGCATCCTGGATTATTAGATGAGAAGAGTCACGGCAGGATGAATTTTGCCTATAGCTACAGGCAGGTGCCTCCTGCTCACTACTGGCAGGAAGCATGTCGTGGGGAAATGGCTAAAATAATATGGACGTGAATTTCACATTGATTTTATTCAACAGGTATAGGTGAATAGAAAGATTAGCAACACATGTCCTTGCCTTTGAAAAGGCTCCACTTTTTACAAATCATAAGAGCCATAGCTCTTAAAAGATGTATTTTCTCTACAGAGAAAATGAAGTATTTTCTCTACAGTTTTTCCAGGTTTGAAGTTAATTTGAAGTTTTTTTTTTTTAATAACATAAAAATTTTATCAACATATTTAGACATCACTGTGAAGTTCTTTTGAATAAGTTAGGTCTGTAAAGTTCCAATTACAACAGTGTTCTCCCTCTCCCTAAATAAGGTCTTGTCCACTTGGCAAACTTCTAATCAACCTTCAAGACTCAGCTTTTTTGTCACTTTCCCTGATTTTGTTTCTTTTCCTCTACCCAAGAGGATGAATTGTTCCCCCAGCTTTGTGCCTGTAATAATAGTGATAGCAATAATAGTTCACAGTTTTCAAGCACTTTCTATGTGCCAAGGACTGTGCTCCAGAGTATTGTCAGTTAATTTCATAAAACTGTGTGAGATGGGTACTGCTGTTATGCCTATTTTACAAATGAGGAAAATGAGGCACAAGGAGGTTATATATGTTGCCCAGGGTCACACAGCCAGTAAGTGGCAGAGCTGCAATGTGGACCCGGGTAATTTCACCCTTTACCACTACGCAATACTCCCTCTCGTTAGCGCTCATATACATCCATCACATAGTATTAAGTTACTGTTGGGGAGTCTATTTTCACTATAGATTGTGTTTCTGTAAGAGTAGGGCTGTGCCTCATTGGCATTTGGGTGCCTAGGGCACAGCAAACCCATGGAAAGATCGTTGTTTGGGCCAAAGCATAGATTTATCATTTGCCGTCCTCGGTTACGTTTTAACTTCTGCATTCTTTTCAAAGCGATACTTTATTAACGCAAAGTACTCTTTTTTAAAAAAAAAAACAGTATTCAGGATGCATCTTGAACTAAGCAGTGCTTCACTGAGAATTTATCGCCGTTCTTCCTAATGGTTCCATTGCTAATTAAAGGCTATGCAGTTTCCTCACTCTTTAAGTCATGAGCCACCATGTAGAAATCGGACTACCTTGAGGCTGCCATGCTGGAGGCGCCATGAGTAGGCACTCTAGGCCACAGCCCCAGCTGAGCCCAACTTTCCAACCATCCCACCAAGGCACCAGACAAGTGAGTGAAGGATTCTTGGACCTTCCAGACCAGTTCATTTACCAGTTGAACGCCAGCAAGTGACTTGGTTTAGCCAAGATGGCTCTGCTTGTAGCCATCTTAAAATACTTAATTTTTGAACAAGGGGCCCCTCATTTTCATTTTGCATTGGGCCCAACAAATTGTTTAGCTGATCCTACTTACACCATTGGATTACTCTTCATTATATATTCTTTGGAATTGTTTGCTCCTATCTCTTGTTCATTACTCTTCTCTCCTCACCTTGATTGTTGATTGTGAGAGTCTTAAAGGCAGACCAAATGTCATCCCTGGCCTCCTCTCTAGTCCTAGGTGTAGGTACCCAGACAATATGTTTTGAGAGAATCAACATAGAAGAGAAAATGGCATTTTCAGAGTGTACAGCCCTCAATGGAGAGCATGCAAAGGAGCCAGAGAGGACCTAGTAAGTGTATTTACTTGCTCTTCTCCACGGCACACTTTCTGCTCGGGTCTCCTGGTGGCTCTTGGATGTCAGATGAGGTAGAGGGTAGATGTAAGCAAAAGCTATGTGTAAACCTCAGTGTACGAAGAGAGCATTTGCCCTCTCTCCACTCCCTTTCCCTTACAGCCCTAGTTGATGAGTTTTATTACTTGGAGGGTTTGAACCAAGCTAGTTGGTTTAGCTGTCCAGGAAGTGATGATAAGAGACTAGGTAGAGTGTCTTACGAAGTGAGTTAGCAAGAAATACCAATCTAAAAGGCACTGAGGTGAGTCTGTTGCCTCATCTTACCTTATAACAACAACAAAATTTTTAAATATTTCTTATAAAAATATCAATAATGTGAATAGAACTGTTGTCAGAAATGTTAACAGAAAAGAATTCAAAAAACAAACTGAAATCACAGAATTAAAGGAAGAGAAGGGAAAAGAAGGGGAGATATGTTGTTATGTCAAAAGAATAAAGTTTCACGTCACTTTGAAATAAGTTTACCTAAAACTCTGTTATATATGGTATCAATCTCCCTTTTTAACTACTTGGCAACATAAATAGACAATAGTAAGTGGGTTCCCTGCTTTAGAGATTGGTTTCTGACATGGTGTGAAATATTTCATTTGGTAGTATCTCCTTCATTAAGGAGGTAACTAGATATTATTTCCTGGTGTACTGCAAACATTTGTGAATGAACTAAGAGCTTGCCCAACTTTCAGATAACAAAGACATGTTACTAAAGTACCTAATAGCTAAGAGATCTGATTCTAGCACAAAAGGATCCATTCTGTGCTTCATTTATTCCTTCACCAAATATCCAAGAGCCTGCTCTGTACCTGGAAATAGTCTAGGCGCTGAGAGAAATGCCGAAACACAAATACGGTTCTATGCCTTTCATGCCCTTCAGATGAGGAAAATAACTTTCTCTGTGTAATGTTCACAGTCACAGACACCTTGTAGAGGACAATTAAACCCAGCCGGGGCAATGAAAATTGAGTAGCATCTGTTGTTCGTTTTTACTTATTCACAAGTCACTGTTTACCCAATTTATTCAACGACCCTCTCATGCCTGACCAGACAAAAGCACTCTTTGTCCTGCCTAGAAGAGTCATCCACTCCAGCATTTTAAAAACAATACACCATTTTCCTCCAGAGAGATTACAGGTTGGGTTTTAATGACAAAGGAAGCACTTTGTGCGAATATTTGAACAGTACCACCTGTTGAAACTTGAAATGTTGCTGCTTGAGACTCTTCAGAATTCAAGATTTAAACTTTCCTCTAGTCGCAGGAGAGCTGGGGTGAGCACTGCCAACAAAATAACGACAAGATCTTCTGTCCCCGAAACCCAGACATTTCTGAGCCCAGCTTCAGAGAGAAACAGCTCTCCACACCAGCAGCTGAGGAAAGTCGTGTCAATAAGATGGAATGTGCCTGATTTCACTTTGCAGTGGACGCTGGAACCCAAACCATGGCAGGATGACTGGCGTGTGCAAAACTCGGGAGCAATGGTAGCATCCGTGCGATGTGCTTGAACGGGAAACAGCTGTCAGATTTGAAGCCACTGTTCGATATGGCCGTTCTAGATGTGTTCAGTGACTGCTCTTGTTCAGTTCCTGTTGGTTAACTATAGCGAGGGTTGAAATCCTTTTTTTCTCAAAAAATGATTATATACATAAGAGATTTTCTGGGAGAGACAAGTTCAAGAAAAAAGAACATCAACTGTTACTGCCTATTATTCAAGAAAATCCAGTCCTTTGGCCCCGGAAAAGTGGTGTTGACCATAACTCTCCAGTGATCATGCTGTGGGATTGTCTTGGAATCCTGACTGTTCCTACATAAGAAGGGCCATAGGCTGGGGTTTGTTCCTTATTCAACCTGTCTATCTTGCTCCCACCAGCTGGTTCAGAAAACATAGGTGTTACTAATTTTAAGAGAAATGGCTTATATTCCTTCAGTTTATAATCGACAATTCCATGGGAAATAGGGAGGAGATCATGGAAAATGAGGGAGCCAATCATGGTGATAAAAAGTGGAAAGGGTAAAATGTCATTTAATTTATCTTAAATAAATGAGAAAATGGGGGCCGGCCCCATGACTTAGCGGTTAGGTGCACGTGCTCTGCTACTGGCGGCCCGGGTTTGGATCCCGGGCGTGCACCCAGGCACTGCATCTCCGACCATGCTGAGGCGGCGTCCCACATACAGCAACTAGAAGGATGTGCAACTATGACATACAACTATCTACTGGGGCTTTGGGGAAAAAAAAGGAGGAGGATTGGCAATAGATGTTAGCTCAGCTCCGGTCTTCCTCAGCAAAAAGAGGAGGATTAGCATGGATGTTAGCTCAGGGCTGATCTTCCTCACACACACAAAAAATAAATAAATAAATGAGAAAATGAATAGAAAAAACAGATGTCATTAAATCTTCTTTCAGGTCCCTTATGGTAATAGAAATAAGGGGGAGGCGAAACTCAAACCATTATATTGTATTTTAATCTAGCTAGCTAGCTACCCGTCTGTCTGTCTGTCTGTCTATCTATCTATTTATTTTTGGTCCTATTCCATGATTCACCTCGTCAAATCCCAAGGACTCCTTTGCCTTTGCATTTAGACAAGAACAAATTTTCATTCATTTTCCCATGTTTTTGAGCATTTTTAAATGATAGCTGAGTTATGAGTCATTGCCAAGCTCTTCGACATCACTGTACCAAAAGCACACAACATGTTTGCTACCTGTCAATGTAAATGATTGCCTGCATGTAGAACTCCAGGAACAATTTGGCTTCCTGCCCACACAAATGCCTTCTCATCGTTCAGGTTTCAATTTAATGCCAGTATGTACTGTAAGATGTATGTTCAATCCTACAAATGAGTTGCATGTGCATTTCAATTTCAGAAAACCTGGACTGAATTTTAAAAGAAGGCATTTGGGATCTATTGTATTAGAGATGCTTCTGAGCTAAGTGAATTCTAAAAACACTGTAGAATCAAAAATAGTGCTAGACTTTGGGTGCTACACTAAATTTTAAAAAAGATAAAAAAGACAAATTTGCCTTCTTTCATCTTCTGACCACTAGCCTACTAAGTCAAATGAACTTGAAGAGAAAAACATCTTAAATAGAAAGCTAAGGATTCAGAAAGCGTTTGTTGCATAGGCAGAATCTACTCCAAGTACAAATCAGAAAGATACTTTTAGACCTCCTTGCTTCCTGTTAGTGGTTCTGTTGGTGGATGAAGATGTATGTGAAGTATTTTAGAATGCACTCCAATTTAATGAATTAAAAGTATTGTCAAATAAGATGCTTTTTTAAAGCGTGGGAAGAAGCATTTATTTCTGCACAGATATGCTAGAAGAAAGGTCAAAGAACATGAAAAAAACATGATTTCCCACAAAAAGAGCATAAAATATAGGATAAATTGGAAAAAGGGGTGTTCTCAGTGACTGAAAAGAAGGAATGTTGCATGTTGTTTTACATTAGCAAAAATAGATGCAGCATTCTACTGATCAAAAGGACACCAGTAACAAGAATCAAGGCAACCTCCTTCACTAGAATTTGTGCACCTCCTGTAAAAGCCATCATCTACTTCTGTCATGTAATCACACAGGTAATAAATATTACATGTTATGCTCATTTAGGCTAAATATGTTTTAATGACTCCTCTTTCCCTCAGCTGTAAAACAGAACCAACAAAGTAAAACAGGGTTTGTAAGTCACCATTTTCAATGTATGAAACTTAAAGAAAAAAGAAAATATTGGCATTACTTAATATAATCCTTCCTTTATTTTCAATTATTTTTCCTTTTAGGAGAATGTTAGTTTAAAGTTTGAATACTGCTGGTGAATACTGGGTTGCAATATTTTCTACTCACCATCATTCTATTTGGTTACTGGGAATCAGTTGTTCCACATGGTACCAGTCTTACGGACAAAGAAAGAGATGCTGGGGCCATGATGGCATTGTTAATTGCAGCTGTTAGTTGTCGGTTATAACCTGAATGCCCTCTTCTGATCCTTAGAATTTAGGTAATGTTTATTCTTACACTTCATTATGTATTGTCATTTGTTTTTATTTCTTTACGTCTGTGATATGGCCCAAACTAGATGACATGTTTCTTGATGATAAGGACCATTTTCTTAACTACTTTTATAGTATGACGTCAGACTCTGATACATCGCCAAGGCATAGTTTTGGCTTTAACTCTGTGTGTTCACACAGAGTTTTGAGTCAGGTCTTGTGCTAGTGGTATCAATATAATTTTTCCCTTTGCTATCAATCATATGTCCACAGAATTGTCGAACTAAAACTTACATCTCATATAATCAAACTTTTTACTTCACAGACAAGAAAACCAAGTCTCAGAGCCATTAAATATTTGGCCCAAAGTCAAATGGAGGATTCATAGCTTTCAAACATAGGAAAAGGGTTCATCTTATATTTGAGTAAACTCTGGCCCAGACACCTGGTGTTTCTTGGCAGCCTGCCTTAACATGGATTATGATCCATGATGAATGGACATTTATGGTTTATTCAAATTAAGATAAATCTCACTCATCAGTTGGCATAAGGTAAATTAATTCCTAAGCATAATTTTTAGAAACCAAATGCTTTGGTGCAAATAGGGAAGCAAGATCAGTAGCTTAGGTGAAGGTGCCAAGCTTTCTAACAAAGTGTCTCTGTAAGGGTTTAGCAAACTACCTAAGGATCATTTAATTACTTTATTCACTCATGCACGCACATATGTGCACACAGCAATACGTCTGACAGCCTCCTTTCTAGAGTTTAAAAAGAGTCATCAAATTCTCTAAAACATGACTGTCAGGATTTTCCAGGGTAAAGAAATTTGATTGAAATGGCATTGACAATGTTTCAGAAATACTTTTCCTTGATATTGAACAAAAATGTTTGCTGAATTAATTGATATATGAATTAGTAAAAGGACTTTGGATAACAGGCTCCTGAACTAAAATTCATATATACATATATAAATAAGTATTAGAAGAAGATTAAGGGCAGAGGTAGAGATTTATAATAGGTACCAGGAATACTGCTTTCTTTTTCTAGGTGGTGCAGGTTGCCTATGGCAATCCAAGAATTTTCGTAACGTTCCACTGGTAAGGGTAGACACAGAGAATTTGAGCTTGGAATTCCTGTCTTAATAGATTTTCCAAGAGAAGGCAAAGCGGTAAGAAGTGATGAGCAGAATCAAGCTGAAAATTATTATAGCACTTTCATTAAATAATAAGTTATCCATTTTTACTTCTGCAATATGTATGGTGTATATTTATGCTCCACATTTTTTTTTTTTTAATTCAGAGCTATATCTTGATGTGAATTGAGACCAAATTATCAAATTAGTTTGTTTGGACTTTCTGTTCTCAAAATCATAACTTGAAATCAACATCAACAATTACCTTCTCAACATTGCTCTCATCAGATCATTTGTTCTGATTTCCCTTCTATAGAACAAGAGAATACTTGACAATGGATTAGGCTTTTTGTCAAACTGTCAGGATAATGGAGGGCTGCATTTTTCTTTGCTAATAAAGTGAGAATATCTTCTCCTCCCACCCATACTCTTTTTTATTGAGATACAATTTTACATATAATGAAAAGCACAACTTTTCATTATATAGTTCAGTAATGTTTGAAATAATCACACCTGTGTAATCCACAGTCCAGAAAATTCCCTCCTATTCCTTTTCGGTTCAATCTCTTTTCTGAGAGGCAACCATTGTTCTGATGTTAAATTTATTTTGTTCATTTAGAACTTTATATAAATGGGATCATACTATATGTACTCTTTTTTTGGTCTGGTTTTTGCTCAACGTAAATTTTTTGTGATTCATCCATGCTGTTGCAGGTATCAGAAATTTATTCTTTTTTGTTGTTGAGTGGTATTCCATTGAGTAAATACACCACAATTTGCTTATCCATTCTCATTTTGATGGTCAATGGGTTGTTTCCAGTTTGGGAAAATTATTTTTTAAAGATCTGCTATGAACGTTCTTGTACAGGACTTTTTGCAAAAATGTTTTTATTTCTCTTAAGGTCATGACTACCCTTAAAATAGAATGCCAAACTGCTTCCCACCAACAACGTATATGGTGTCAGTCATTCTACTTCCCCACTAACATCTGATATTATAAGCTTTCCTAATTTTTGCCATTTTAGTGGATGTAAAGTGGTATCTTGTAATTTTATTTGCATTTCTCTGATGTACCATTTCATGTATTTGTTGGCCATTTGTACTCTTGTTGATTTATGACTCAGCATGAGGTCTCTTTTGGTAATGATCCCATACACAGTTGAGGAGAATCTATGTTCCGCAATGATTGGGTACAGTATTCTGTGTCAGTGAGGACAAGTTGGTTGGTAGTGGTTGAAATCTTGTACATCCTTGCAGATTTTTTTTTGTCAATTTTTGCTCTCAATTACTGATAAAGTAGAGTAAAATCTCTAATTATGATTATAGATGTATCTACATTCTCCACTAATTCTGTTAATTTTTGCATCATATATTTTGGTGTTCTATTATTAAATACATGTACCTTTAGCATTGTTATGTCTTTTTTTGGAATTGATCCCTTTATCATTGTGAAATGTCCCTTTTTATCTCTGGTAATATTCCTTATATTGAAGGCGACTTTTGTCTGATATTAATATAGCCACACCAGCTTTCTTATGCTTAGTGTCTGTATGGAATATCTCTTTACATCTTTTATTTTTTCAATAGACTTTAATTCTTTGAGCAATTTTAGGTTCACAGCAAAATTGATTAGAAGGTACAGAAATTTCCCATATACTCCCTGCCCCTACATGCACAGTCTCCTCCACTACCACTATCCTGCGCCCAAGTGGGACATTTGTTACAATTGATAAACCTACATTAACACATCAGTATCACCTAAAGTCCATCGTTTACATTAGGATTCACTCTTCATGTTGTTCATGCTATGGGTTTGGACAGCTGTATAATGACATGTGTCCACCATTATAGTATTATACAGAGTAGTTTCGCTGCCCTAAAAATCCTCTGTGTTCCACCTATTCATCCCTCCCTTTTCCCTAACCTCTGGCAACTACTGATCTTTTTACTATCTTCATAGTTTTGTCTTTTATAGAATGTCAAATAGGTGAAATTATACAGTATGCAGCATTTTCAAATTTGTCTCTTTCACTTGGTAATATGCATTTAAGCTTCTTCCATATCTTTTTATGGCTCGATAGCTGATTTCTTTTTAGCTCTGAAGAATATTTCATTGTCTGTATGTACCACAGTTTATTTATCTGTTCATCTACTGAAGGACATACTCATTGCTTTCAAGTTTTGGCAATTATGAATAAAGCCGCTATAAACATCTGTGTGCAGGTTTTTGTGTGGACATAAGTTTTTAACTTCTTTGGGTAAAACCAAGGAATGTTATTGCTGGATCATATGGTAAATGTATGTTTTATTTTGTAAGAATCACCAAACTGTCTTCCAAACTGGCTGCACCATTTCGCATTCCCACCAGCAAGAAAAGATAGTTCCTGTTGCTCCGCATCCTGGTGTTGTCAGTGTTTTGGATTTTGGCCATTTTAACAGGTGTGTAGTGGGATCTAATTGTTCTTTTAATTTGCAACTCTCTAATGACATATGATGTTGAGCATCTTTTCATATGCTTTTTGCCCTCTGTATACCTTCTTTGATAAGGCATCTGTTAAGATTTTGTACCTGTTTTTTAATCAGATTGCTAATTTTCTTATTGTTGAGGTTTTAAAGTTCTTAATATATTTTGGATAACAATGCTTTATCAGATATATCTTTTGCCATTATTTTCTCCTAGTCTGTGACTTGTCTTCTCATTCTCCTGACAGTCTCTCAAAGAGCAGAAGTGTTTAATTTTAATAAAGTCCAGCTTATCAATTATTTCTTTCATGGATCGTGCCTTTGGTGTTGTATCTAAAAAGTCATTGTCATACCCAATGTCATCTAGGTTTTCTCCTATGTTATATTTTAGGAATTTTACATTTTGGTCTATGATCTATTTAGTGTTAATTTTTGCAAAGGGTATAAAGTCTGTATCTATATTCAATTTCTTTTCTAGTGTTTGTCCAGTTGTTGCAGCACCATTTGCTGAAAATATTATCTTTGCTCCATTGTATTGCCTTTGTTCATTTGTTAAAGATTGGTTGACACTATTTATGTGGGTCTATTTCTATTACTGTAGCTTTATAGTAAGCCATAACGTCATGTAGTGTCAGTACTCCAACTTTGTTCTTCTCTTTCAATATTGTGTTGGCTATTCTGAGTTTTTTGCTTCCCCATATAAACTTTAGAATCAATTTGTTGATACCCAAAAATAACTTGCTGGGATTTTGATTTGGACTGTATTGAATCTATAGATTAAGTTGGGAAGAACTGACGTCCTAATGATATTGAGTCAACCTATCCATGAACATGGAATATCTCTCCATTTATTTAGTTCTTCTTTGATTTCTTTCATCAGAGTTTTATAGTTTTCCTCGTGTAGATATTGTACATATTGTGTTAGACTTATACATAAGTAGTTCATTTTTATAGGTGTTAATGTAAATAGTATTGTGTCTTTAATTTCTAATTCTATCTGATCATTGCTGGTATATAGGGCAGTGATTGACTTATGTATATTAATCTTGTACTTTACAACCTTGCTATAATTGCTTATTAGTTCATAAGTTTTTCATTGATTCTTTCAGATTTTCTACACAGACAATTATTTCACCTGGGAACAAAGACAGTTTTATTTGTTCCTTCCAAATCTGTATACCTTTTATTTCTTTTTCTTGTCTTAGTGCATTAGCTAGGACTTCTAGTATGATGTTGAAAACAGATGATGAGAGGGGACATCCTTGCTTTGTACCTGATCTTAGTGAGAAAGCTCGAGTTTCTCACCATGAAGTATAATGTTAGCTGTAGCTTTTATGTAAATGTTCTTTATCTAGTTGAGGAAGTTCCTTTTTATTCATTTATTTAATTCTCTTGCTGAGCAAGATTAGCCCTGAGCTAACTTCAGTGCCCAGCCTCCTCTGTTTTGTATGTGGCTTGCCACCACAGCATGGCTTGATGAGTGGTGCATAGGTCTGTGCCTGGGATCTGAACCTGCAAACCCTGGGCCACCAAAGCAGAGCATGTAAACTTAATCACTATGCCACTGGGCCGGCCACAGGAAGTTCCATTTTATTCCTAGCTTGTTGAGAATGTTTATTATGAACATGTGTTGGATTTTGTCAAATTCTTTTTCTGCATCTATTAATATTATCATGTGATTTTTCTTCTTTAGGCTATTGATATGATGGATTACATTAATCGATTTTTGGATGTTGAACCAACCTTGCATACTGGGGATAAATCCCACTTTGTTGTGCTGTATAATTCATTTAATACACTGTTGGATTCAATTTGCTAATATTTTGTTGAGGATTTTTGCATGTATGTTCATGAGAGATATTGGTCTGTAGTTTTCTTTTCTTGTAATGTCTTTGTCTGGTGTTGGTATTAGGGTAATGCTGACCTCATAGAAAATATTCTCTCTGCTTGTAACATCTAAAAGAGATTGTACAGAATTGGTATAATTTATTTATTAAATGTTTGGTAATTTTTGGTTATTTCTACTTTGGAAGGTTATTAATTATTGACTCAATTTCTTCAATAGATATAGGCCTATTCAGATTGTATGTTTCTTCTTGTGTGAGTTTTGGCAGATTGTGCCTTTCAAAGAATTGGTCCATTTCATCTAGGTTAACAAATATGTGAGCACAGAGTTGTTCATAGTATTCATTTATTGTTCTTTTGCATCCATGGGATTAGTAGTGGTGTGCTTTCCATTCATATCTGTTATTATTCATTTGTGTCTTCTCTTTTTTTTTTAATTATCTTGACTAGAGGCTCATTAATTTTATTGATATTTAATTTAGAGAACTAGCTTTTGGTTTTATTTATTTTCTCTTGATTTCCTGTTTTCAATTTTATTGACTTCTGCTCTTATTTTTATTATTTCTTTTCTTCTGCTTACTTTAGATTTAATTTTCTTTTCTTTTTCTAGTTTCTTAAAGTGGAAGTTTAGATTATTGATTTTAGATCTTTCTTCTTTTCCATTATATGCATTCAATACTATAAATTTCCTTCTAAACACTGCTTTCACTGCATACCACAAATTTTGATGTGTGTGTTTATTTTTATTTAATTCAAAGTATTTCTTTACCTTAAAATTTCTTTTTTAACCCATGTGTTATTTAGAAGTGTGTTGTTTAATCTCAAAGCATTTAGGGATTTTCCAACTATCTTTCTGTTATTGACTTCTAGTTTAATTCCACTGTTGTCTAACAGCATACAATGTATATTCTTATTTTTTTAAATTTGGTAAGGTGTGTTTTATAGCCCATAATGTGGTCTATCTTGGTGAATGTTCTATGTGAGCTTGAGGGATATGTATATTCTGCTGTCATTGGATGAAGTAGTCTATAGATGTCAATTTTATCCAGTTGATTAATGGTGCTGTTGAGGTGATCTATATCCTTAATGATTTTCTGCCTATTGGGTATCTCCATTTCTGAGAGGAGTGTTGAAGTCTCTAACTATGATAATGGATTCTTCTATTTCTCCGCGCAGTTCTATCAGTTTTGCCTTATGTATTTTGATGCTCTATTGTTGGTTGCACATACTTTAAGGATTGTTATGTCTTCATGAAAAATTGACTCTTTTACTGTTTTATAATGCCTCTCTTTATCCCTAATAGTTTTCCTTGGTCTAAAGTCTGTTCTGTCTGAAATTAATATAGCTACTCAAGTTTTCTTTTGATTAGTGTTAGCATGATATATATCTCATATATATCTTTTTCCATACCTTTATTTTTAATCTATATGTGTCTTTATATTTAAAGTATTCTTGTAGATAACAACTAGTTGGGTCTTGCTTTTTGATCCACTATGATAATTTTTGTCTTTTAAATGGTGTATTTTGACCATTGATGTCCAAAGTGATTATTGACATAGTTATATTAATGCATATCATTTTTGTTATTCTTTTCTATTCATCGCCCTTGTTCTTTTTTCTATTTTTGTCTTTCACTCTTTTTCTGCCTTTTGTGGTTTTAATTGAGCACTTTTTATGATTCCATTTTCTCGCCATTCTTAGCATTTTGGTTACACCTTTTTTTAAATTTTTTTTTAGTGGTTGCCCTAGGGTTTGCAATGTATATTTATAACTAATCCAAGTCCACTTTCAAATAGCACTAGACCACTTAATGGATAGTGTGAGTATCTTTTAATAATAAGATAATCCCAAATTCTCCCTCCTGTCCCTGTGTCATTGCTGTCATTCATTTCACTTACACATAAACTATAATCCTTGAATACACTGTTGCTGTGATTATTTTGAACAAACTGTTTGCTAGATTAAGAATAAGAAAAATAAAATTTTTTATTTTACCTTCACTTATTTCTTCTCTAATGCTCTTCCTTTCTCTATACAGAACCAAGTATTTGATATCATTTTCCTTCTCTCAGAACAACTTCTTTTAACATTTCTTGCAAGGTAGGTTTACTGGCAACAAATTTTCTCAATTTTTGTTTCTTTGAGAAAGTTTTATTTCTCCTTCTCTTTTGAAGGATAATTTCACCATATACAGAATTCTAGCTTGATGGTTTCTCTTTCTTAACACTTTAAATATTTTACTTCACTCTATTCTTGCTTGCAGGGCCTCTGAGGAAAATTCTGATGTAATTCTTGTCTTTGCTCCTCTATAAGTAAGTTCTTTTTTTCCTCTGACTTCCTTCAAGATCTTTTCTTTATCTTTGATGTTCTTTAGTTTGAATATGATATGCCTATGTGTAGCGTTTTTGTCATTTATCCTGCTTGGTGTTCTCTGAGCTTCTTGTGTCTGTGGTTTGTTGTCTGACATTAATTTCCAGGGGGAGGGTGAGAGATTCTCAATCATTATTGTTTCAAATGTTTTTCTGTTTCCTTCTCTTTTTCTTTTCTTTCTGATATTCCCATTACACATGTGTTTCATCTTTTGTAGTTGTCCTGCAGTTCTTTGATATTATGTTCCCTTTTTTTTCAGTCATTTTTTCCTTTGCCTTTCAATTTTGGAAATTTTTATTGACATATCCTCAATCTCAGAGATTCTTTCCTCAGCCGTGTCCAGTCTAGGGCCAATCAAAGACATTCTTCACTTTGTTATGGTGTTTTTTATCTCTAGCATTTCTTTTTGATTCTTTTTTAGAATTTCTATCTCTATGCTGACATTATCCATGTGTTCTTTCATATTGTCTACTTTTCCATTAGAGCCCTTAGCACATTAATCATAGTCGTTTTAAATTCACAGTGTGATAATTCGGCCATATCTGGATCTGGTTCTGATACTTGCTCTGTCTCTTCAAATTGTGTCTTTTGCCTTTTAATATGCCTGGTAAGTTTTGGTTGAAAGGTATAAACGATATACTGGGTAAAAAAATGGCTGTAATAAGACTGTAGTGGTATAGTGGTAAGGTATAGTGGAGGGAAGTTTTCTACACTCCTATGATTAGGTCTCAGTCTTTTAGTGAGCTTGTGCCCCTGGACTGTGAACTTCATAACTACTTCTTAGTTTTTTTTTTTTCTTGCCTCCATAGGTGGTACAGGATAGCTAGAGGGGACTGGAGATGGGTATTTCTCTTCTTTCAGGTAGGTTAGGCTTTAATAAAACCAAGTAGGTTAAGCTCTGGTAAATAGTTTCTCTTGAGGGTAGGTTTTGTTAAGAAGAACAGAATGCTCTGGTGTATTTCAAAATGACTAATGTCCCCCTTCCCCTGTGGAACTCCTCTGAGGATTTTCTCTTATCTTCACTGTGAGAACGTAGAAGAGTTCCTAGAGGCAAAACTCACAAATTTTGAGGTGGTTCTTCCTGAAGTTTTTATCTCTCAGGCTTGTCCACACTGAGCTTCCAGCAATTCATCAATTACAGTTTAGGTTTTCTATCCTGGTACTGGTTCCAGAGGTGGATTTCTGCTCAAGTAAGTTGTGATTCTCTGTATCCACCTGTCTGTCTCTCTAATTTTGGGGGCAGTGGTTTGTCTTGTGACTTCAATTCTCTGATGGATCTAAGAAGAGTTGATGTAGGATGACTCTCCAGGATGGAGAGATGACTTCTAAGCTCCTTACATAATGGACTGGAAACTGGAACCATAATTTTATTTTTAATCTGTCTGTGTCTTTAGCCTTAAAGTGTATGTCTTGTAAACAGAGTATACTGGGTTTTGCCTTTTTATTCAGTCTGTAATATCTGCCTTTTAATTGGAGTGTTCAGTCCTTTAACATTTAATTTAATTATTGACGTGGTTAACTTTAAATCTAGCATCTTGCTATTTGTTTTATATTTGTCCTCTCTGTTCCTTGTTCCTTTTGTCTGTTTTTGTATTTATTATCTTATTCCATTTCTCCACTGGTTTTTTAGTTATACTTCTTAATGTTATTGTTTTAATGGCTGCTCCTAGGGATTGCAGTACACATCTTTACATTATTCCAATCTACCTTGAATTAATATTGTATCACTTCACATATAATGTAAGGATCTTCTTATAGTTTATTCTATTTACCTTCCTTACAATCCTTTGTGCTTTTATTGTCCTACATTTTATTTTTATGTATATTATATACCCCACAACACATTTCTGTAATTTTTTGTATTTAATTTGCTATTTAAAAATAATTAATTGTTTGTTTAAGAATTTAAGAAATAAAAGAAAAGGCATAGATATGAATTCTTATCTGGTATCATTTTCCCAAGCCTAAAGAACTTTGTTTAGAATTTCTTGTAGTATGGGTCTGCTGGCTGTGAATTTCCTCACCTTTAGTTTATTTAAAAACATCTTGATTTCACCTCAGATTTTCTCTGGCTATAGAATTCTAGAATAACAATTATTTTTTCTGTCATCATCTTAAAGAGATTGGTCCAGTGTTTACTTGCCTCTTGTTTATAATTAGAAATCAGCCATAATTATTAAGATTCCTCCATCTGTGATGTCCTTTTCTTTGATACTTTTAAAAGTTTTCTCTTTAGCTTTCATTTTTAGCAGTTTGGCCAGGATGTGCCTAGGTACAGTTTTCTTTGAATTTTGTGGTTTGCTAAACTTCATGAATGTGGATTTGATGTTTTCAATTGCATTCAAAAGCCAATATTTCCTCAATTTTTTTCTACATATTCTTTCTCCTCTCTTTCTGGGATTCCATTTGTATGTGTATTATATCACCTGATATTGTCCTAAGGTTGAAATATCTTAAGGTTTTTTCAGTCTTTCTTCCCTCAGCTTGTTAGTTTGAATCATTTCTATTGACATATCTTCAAGTTCACTGATCATTTCTTTCTTAGTATCCAATCTTCCAGTAAGCACATTTAGTGATTTTAGGAAGTTTAGATATTGTATTGTACTTTTCAGTTCAATTTCCATTTGGTTCTTTCTTAGACTTTCCATCTCTCTTCTGAGATCCCAGATCTTCATCTACCTTGCCTATCTTTTCCTATATATTTGTTAACATATTAATAATAATTATTTTAAAGTCCTGTATGTTAATTCCAACATCTCAGTCATCTGTGGATATGCGTCTATTAACTTTTCTCTTGCCTATAATTCATATTTTCCTGCTCTTTTCCATTCTTAGTAATTTCTGATTGTATGCTGGTCACTGTGAAGTTTTAGAGATTCTGGATTCACTACCCTCCTCTAAATAGTGCTGAAATTGTTCTACTAGGTAGTTAAATTCCTAGAGGGCATGCTTGTTCCCGTAGAATCTTGGTTTTTGGCTTTGTAAGAGCAGGTGTATTTCAGCTGTGCTTTTGGTTCTAGTGTATATCCCCTAGTCCTGAAACATGGTCCTTACTCATAAATCACTGCTCTCTGAGATTTTATTGGAAAGCCCAAGGTTTTTATAAGCCACTCTAATTTGGCAGACCTTGAGCTCCAAACTCTGTCTGCTCAGAGGCAGGCAGTTTCTGAATTTTGCCCTGCTCTGTCAATCTTCTGTCTGTTGCTTCCCGCAGGGATCCTTGCATTTTGGCTTCACACATGCGCAGCTCGAAAGTCAGCCAAAGTCTCTCTCTCTCTCTCTCTCTCTCCCACTCTCGATATATATATACAGAGAGAGACTTGTTAAGACATTGGCTCATGCAATTGTGGAGGCTGGCAAGTCCAAAATTTGCAGGGCAAGCCAGCAGGCTGGAAAGTCAGGTAACAGTGTAGCCTTGAAGAGAATTCCTTCTACTGCAGGGAATCTAATCTTTGCTCTTAAGGCTTCAACTAATTGGATGAGTTCCTCCCACATTATGGAGGATATGCTACATTACTCAGAGTCTATTGATTCAAATGTTAATCACACGTAAAAAAATACCTTCACAGCAAAATCGAGACTGTACAACTGGGCATAATAGCCTAGCCAAATTGACACAAAAAATTTACCGTCACATGCACTTTGACAAATTCGTAGTTAAAGATATTAACTACTTGTAAAATCACCAAAAGAGGGACAGTAGGAAAAAACCTTAACCAATTACACTTTTTCTGTTATTCTTTCTTTTCTCCGATCTCCAGAGAGTGTTACTTTGTAATATGCTTGTTTCATGTATTTGTTTTATCTCTTCAACTTGACTTTAAGCTCTTTGAGGGCAGAATCACCCTTTTATACCATTGTACATAGTACAATACTACATGGTAGGTGGTATATAAATGTTATTTTAGATAGCTGACAGCTGATGAGTTTCTGTCCTAAAATCTTATTATATTAAATAAAATATAGAAAAGATAATCTCTGCATTTCTTTTCAGATGTTTCTTTCATGAAGTTCTGATATATGTTTGAAGACCTTTGAAGACATAGTCCCAATTATAAGCATTAAAACCAATAATAATTAATATTCTCTATTTCCTCTTTTATGATTTATTTTGTGCTGTGAAATGAACTACTAAATGATGACTTGAAAATATTCTGACACTTTAATGAAGATCTCACAATCATTTTAGGAGTAAAACTGGGCCTGCTTGGGACATACTTGCTCCAGTCTCAATAGGAAGTCACAGGCACCGTAAGTTTCCTTCCTAATGAAAAACTGCTTCTCTTAAAACTTTTGATAAATTATCTAAAGTTTGAAACAACAAAGAGAACATTGGGAAGTGTGGGGGACAGCTTAAGAGAGGATTTGTAGGTAATCTCCTCACGTGGTGTCCCTGAACTCCAAACAGGAATCCTAAACAAGTGAGGCCGTCCAAAGTCAGCTTCTTTTAGCTACTGTGTGAGAGTGAAAGGCTACACTATTGATTTACAATATTGGTTTACCCGAACTCCATCTTGATTCTAGCCCATATTGAAGCCATCATGAAATATTGTCTGAAACCTAAAGATTATGCTACTGACCCTTAAGATCTATTTGAGTGTGACTAGGGGTGTTAGAGATATAAATTGGTTTGTGTATACTTTAGAGATTTTTGTGAGAATGGTTATTTTGGGAGAGGGTATTGCTAAATATATGAAAAATTGGTTAGGCAATGCGTATTGACTGGAGTGTTTTACTAGTAAATCCTTGACATTTAATGTTCAATCTTAGGCTTTACTCTGCAACAACACTTGTACCTAAGGGCCAACCTGATACTGTGTTATGGCAACTTGTCCCTGCTTTGAGTATTGACATGTAGCTTTGGCTGATATCCACTATTTTGGTCCAGGAAGTAGTGGAGGGTACTCACATTTTGGCTGGGTGCAGAGAACAGGTGTCATGCTCCAGCATTGCAGCAAGCCAACAAGGCATCTCTTGATAAAAAAAAAAAAAAAAAAAAAAATTCCCCTTTGCCATCCTTGGTTGGGACAGGTCAGATCTGACATTGCCAAAACCTGAGGGTTTTTTTCTACTCTAATGGTTGCTTGCTTCACAGAATTTTATCTGTAATTAAATCTATTCTGTCTAACTTAAGAACAAACTCTGATAAAGATTATGGCTTTAGTGCGAAAGACAGATAGAATTATTTTTAGCTGCACACACTTCAGAGCTGTATAATCTTTTACTCTCACTCTGTTTAGGTTTTCCAGCTTGACTTTGGGCACTTGCTTTGTGCCTCAATATTTTAATTTTTCAAAGAGGCAGCCAATTTCAAAAGCCTTTGTAAAAGGATATAAATATGTTTTAAAATAAATCTTTTCTAGAGTATTTAAAAGTTGGCTGAACTGTAATGAGATGGATGGCTTAATTTAAGTGCCATAAAATTCAGTTAACCTCAAAGTCACTAAATCTGATGTATGAAAAGAGCATAATTCTACATAAAAATGGTGTTTTACACTTCATTAGATTTGATTGATCTCAATCACAGTTATGTATATACTACAGATTAGCTTAAACAGGATTTAGACTTTTAGGTGGTTCCAGCTTTATATCCCTTAGATTCTAGAATATCTTCATAATTACTTGCCTCCTGATAGATTAAAAATCATTGTACATTGAAGAGATTAAATATTACTGTGCTTTTGAAGAGATTAGGTTCTCTCTGAGAGAGAAAAAAATGGAGCTATTGAAAAATGAAAGCTTATCACTCTGCCTGAAATGTAATCCGGTCCCTGTGCATAGAAGAGTGAGGCATACAGAGCAGTTTAATGAATGTGCTCCTAACAGCATTTTCTTGCAGTCGATCATGTCGGAAAATAGAACTTAGGTTTATTTTTTAAACACCCACATCTAGTTTTAGTGAGTTTGAGTCTGATGTGGAGGGACCCTCAGAACTTACCCCCACAACAGATTTTGCTAGCTCAGAACTCAAGGCCTGAGAAAGAACTAGCTAGTCTACAGTGCACCACAAGCTTGAGGGAGCCAGAGAGGTCTTTTTGCACGGGCCACTATAGTAGCAGTGACTTGATCACTATTTGCTTTTAGTTGCTTCACCGACCAGTATCTTAACAATAAAATCTGTAATATTCCCTTAGTATGCTATCTTCTTAAGTGTGGTGAGCATCCCAAAATTCTTATTTGTAAGATTGATACACTTTCTTGAGTTAGTCCTTCTTAAACCCAGACTTTTGGCACTCTTCATAAAACCCAATAAAACAGCATACTTGGGTTAAAATTCTTTTAGGAAAAAAGGGAGAGATTGTCAAATTAGAAACTTAATAATCACACCATTTTTTATTCCTACATCCTCCTTTGAAGACTTTATTCTTTCCATTCCTGCCCTCTTTCTCCTGATATAAGAACATAAACAAGCAAACCCTCCAAATTGGTCAGAGTTGCAGAAAAAATAAAAATTCTAAAGCATAGAACAGTACAGCAAAGGTGGTTAATGGTCCACCAATACAAATTTTCCTCTTTTTCCATGGTAGTTCAATCACTGATTTTTGTCTGGGAACATGGTTACTCAGAACAAAGATTACTTTTGCTAGCCTTGCTTTCATCTAAATGTGGCTATGTGGCTAAGTTCTGGCCAGTGAGAGTTAAGTGGAAGTGTCACGTAGCAGCATTTGAGAATCTTCCTTAATAGAAGCTAGTGTGCACCTTTTGCTCTTTCTTATTTATCTCTTACTATCTTCTGGATGGAATGCAGATGTGATGGCTGGACCTGATATAGCCAAGAAAGAACCGTGGTAATGGCACCTGTTTTCTTGAGGATCCCTTCTTTGATCCCTTCTTTGCCTACTTCTAGAATTCTACATGAAGAAAAATAAACTTTTATGTTGTTTCACCTACAGTTTTTTGGGGACTTGTTACTTGCAGCGAAACCTATCCTTAAATATTTAGTATTTCTCATTTTTATTGGAAAGATTTCTCCCAAAGGTGTTAATTACAATTACATATTTCAATTACTGTAATTTGCAAGTAAAAAGGTCAACAAATATTTGAAATGTCAGTCTTTTTTATTTTCATGCACCAAAAAGAAAATTTGTGCATTCTGTACTCCAATTGTATTTGTATAAGAATTTTCATCTTTAAAATAATCTTGACAAATAATCAATTCTTCCATCTTCTGAAATATCACTATTGATTTAACAATGACCACACTGATACAAGTGATCATTATATATCTAATACCTCACCCCAACCTTGTAGTCTGATTCTTCTGTGCCTGTATTATTATTTTTCTTTTTTTTTGAAACATACAAAAAATTATGGTCTGGTTTCTGGTTCTACATGTAAGGATCATAGAAGTTACCACTGCATCCTAACAACAAGTAAAAAGCTGAACAAACTGAAAAACCAACAACTCTTGTTGGATTTGTAAGAGATGTGAAGACATAGGACAAACTGCTCCTGATATTGAAGAGAAAGACAGGTAAATACAGGGAGTCACAGCTTACCAGGGCAGAGACTCGTCAGAAACTATTGTGAGAACCAGTGTCAGGGTAGAAAAACCTAAACCGTAATTGATAAATTGCTGGAGATGCAGTGTGAACAACTCTGAGAGTTAAAAATGCCAAGGTACCTGGTCGTGGAGGGGCCCACAATATTGAGATTTACCTCCAAGAGTTTGATTGGGCTCCCAAAGTAAATACCAGAGAAAAATCCCCTTGAGCTTCTGGCAGGGGGAGGGGAAAAAGAACCATTTTGAAATATGCAACAGCCTGCTTTTTTGTTAAGTCTGCCCTCATGAGAAACTGGTTAACAAGAGCCTAACCTGTTGGGTATTATCAGAGCCAAGCAGAACTGGAGGAAGGGAAATACCCTACTCCAGGCCACTCTAGCACACTCTAGCCATCCCCCGACAACTAAGGGGGGAGGGAAAAAATTGAGAAATACTTGTGAGTTTCACAATCTGGAGGCACAGGCTCACTAGAAGATTGAGAGCTAAGAATTGGACTATAGGACATTTCCTTCTCCCCACACCTCAGCACCACATTACTAAATCCACATTTACAGCAGCTCTTTTTACCTGATACACCATGTCTGGTTATCAAGAAAAAATTACAAGGCATATCAAAAGAAAAAGAACACAATTTGAAGAGAAAGAGCAAGCATCAGAACCACACATGGCAGGGATGTTGGAATTATCAGACTGGGAATTTAAAACTTTTGTGATTAATATGGTAAGAACTCTAATGGATAAAGTAGAAGGCATGCAAGAGCAGATGGACACGGTAAGCAGAGAGACGGAAATCCCAAGAAAGCATCAAAAAGAAATGCTAGAGACGAAAAACACTAACAGAGGTGTAGAATGCCGTTGATGGGCTTCTTAGTAGACAGGACATGGCTAAGGAGAGAATCTCTGAGTTTGAAGATATCTCAGTAGAAACCTCCAAAATTGAAAAACAAAGAGAACAAAGACTGAAAAAAAATCCAGAAAGGAATATCCAAGTACTTTTGGATAACTACAAAAGGTGTAACAAATGCATAATGGGAATACCACAAGGAGAAGAAAGAGAGAAAGAAGCAGAAGAAATATTTGAAACAATAATGACTGAGAAATTCCCTCAAATTAATGTCAGACACCAAACCATGGATCTAGGAAGCTCAGAAAACACCAAGCAAGATAAATGCCAAAAAAACTACACATAGCCATATCATTTTCAAACTACAGAAAAATCAAAGATAAAGAAAAAATCCTGAAAGAAAAGAGATGAACCTAGAGAAAAAAAAAGTCTCATCTACAGCAGAACAAAGATAAAAATTACATCCAACTTCTCAAAACCATGCAGGCAAGCAGAGAGTGAAGTGAAATGTTTAAAGAGTTGAGAGAAAAAAAAATCACCAACCTCGAATTTTATACCCTGTGAAATTATCATTCAAAAGTGAAGGAGAAATGAAGACTTTCTCAGACAAAGAAAAACTGAGGAAATTTGTTGCCAATAGACCTGCATTACAAAAAAAAAAAACTAAAGAAGGTCTTTAGAGAGAAGGAAAATAAAATAGATCAGAAACTTGGTTATATGTAAAGAAAGGAAGAGCATCAAAGAAAGAGTAAGTAAAGGTAAAGTAAAAACTTTTTTTTATTCTTAGTTGATCTAACAGATAACAGTTCATTCAAACTAACAATAGCAACAATGTCTTCAATTATGTAAACTTATGTATATATCATAGATTTGTTTATAAACGTAAGCTAAGAAATACTTAGGTATAAATCTAATAAAATATGTACAAGGTCTTTACGAGGAAAACTACAAAACTTTGATGAAAGAAATCAAACAACTAAATAAATGGAGAGATATTTCATGTTCATGGATAGATAGACTTAATATCACCAAGATGTCAGTTCTTCCCAAATTAATCTATAAATTCAATGCTGTCCCAATCAAAATTCCAGCAAGTTATTTTGTGGATATCAACAAACTGATTCTAAAGTTTATATGGAGAGGCAAAAGATCAATCTAGTCTTGTTTCTATGAGTTAAACTTGACCTCCCCCCACCACCCCAGATTTCAAACTTAAGTGATACCATGCAGTATTTGTCTTTGTCTGGCTTATTTTACCATTTTACTTAGCATAATGCCCTCCAGGTTCATCTATGTTGTTGCAAATGGCAGGATTTCATTCTCTTTTAAGGCTGAATAATATCCTATTATATGTGTTAAGCCACCCATGTGCGGCTTAACAACAAGGATGCATTCTCAAAATACATCGCTAGGCAATTTCGTCCTTATGTGAACATCATAGAATGTACTTACACAAAGCTAGATGGTATAACCTACTACATACCTAGTCTACATGGTACTAATCTTATGCGACCACCATCGTACATGTGGTCCATCATTGACTGAAACATTGTTATGTGGCACACGACTATACCATGTTTTCTCTTATCTATTCACCCACCAACAGACACTTAGGTTGTTTCCATACCTTGGCTATTGTGAATAATGTTGCAATGAACATGGGGTATATCTTCAAGGTAATTATTTTATTTCTTTTGGATACATACCCAGAAGTGAGATTGCTGGATCGTGTAGTATTCTATTTTGCATGTGTGTGTGTGAGGAAGATCAGCCCTGAGATAACATCTGTTGCCAATCCTCCTCTTTTTTGCTGAGGAAGGTTGGCCCTGGGCTAACATCTGTGCCCATCTTCCTCTACTTTATGTGGAACTCCTGCCACAGTGTGGCTTGATGAGCTGTGTGTAGGTACGCACTTGGGATCCAAACCTATGAACCGCGGGCTGCCAGAAACAGAGAACGTGAACTTAACTACACCACTACACCACTAGGCTGGCCCATAGTATTCTACTTTTAATTTCCTGAGGAACTTCCATATTGTTTTCCATAGTAGTTGCACCAATTTACATTCCCACCAACAGTGTACAAAGGTTCTCTTTTCTCCCTGTCCTCACCAGCATTTGTTATCTCTTGACTTTTTTTAATAGTAGACATCCTAATAGGTGTTAAGTGGCATCTCATTATGGGTTTGATTTGCATTTCCCTGATGATTAGTGACGTTGAGCACCTTTTCTATGTACTTGTTGACCATTTGTATGTCTTCTTTGGAAAAATGTCTATGGAGTTCCTCCAACCATTTTTAAATCGGATTGTTTGTTTTGTTCTATGGTGTGAGTTCTTTATATATTTTGTATTAACCCCGCATCAGATATATGATTTAATGAAATTTTCACCCATTCCATAGCCTGCCTCTTTATTTTGTTGATGGTTTCTTTTGCTGTGCAGAAGCTTTTTAGTTTGATGTAGTACCATTTGTTTTTGCTTTTGTTGTCTGTGCTTCTGGTGTCAAATCCAAAAAACCATTGCCAATACCAGTGTCGGGGACTTTATTCCCTTGTCTTCTCCTAGGAGTTTTAAGGTTTTAGGTCTAATGTTCAAGTCTTTAACCCATTTTGAGTTGATTTTGGGGGGTGTGGTATAAGACAGGGGTCCAGTTTCATTTGTTTGCATGTGGCTGTCCAGTTTTCCCAATATCATTTATTGAAGAGATTACCCTTTCCCCATTGTATATTCCTGCCTCCTTTCTCAAGAATTAATTAACTACATATGCTTGTTTATTTCTGGGCTCTCTATTCTATTCTATTGATCTATGTGTCTATTTTTGTGCCAATATCATACTGTTTTGTTTACTATAGCTTTGTAACATATTTGGAAACCAGGGAGGATGATGCCTCCAGCTTTGTTCCTCCTTTTCAAGATTCCTTTGGTTATTTGAAGTCTTTTGTGGCTCCATACACATTTCAGGATTGTTTGGTCTATTTCTGTGAAAAATGACATAGAAATTTTGATAAGGATTGCATTGAATCTGTAGATTGCTTTGGGTAGTACAGATATTTTAATAATGTTAATTCTTCCAATCCATGAACACAGAATATCTTTCCTTTTATCTGTATCTTCTTCATTTTCTTTCATCAATGTTTTATAGTTTTCAGTGTAAAGATCTTTTACCTCCTTAGTTACATTTATTCCTAATAAATTTTAAATTTATTTAAAATTGCTATTTTAAATGTGATCGTATTCTTACTTTCTCTTCACAATAGTTTGCTGTTAATATATAGAAACGCAACTGATTTTTGTATATTAATTTTGTATCATGCAACTTTACTGAATTCATCGATTAGTTCTAATAGGTTTTGGTGGAGTCTTTAGGATTTTTTATATATAATATCATGTCATCTACAAATAGTGACAGTTTTACTTTTTCCTTTCTGATTTGGGTACCTTTTATTTCTTTTTCTTGCCTAATTTCTCTGGCTAGAACTTCCATTGCTATGTTGAACAAAAGTGGTGAGAGTGGAAATTCTTGTCTTGTTCCTAATCTTAGAGGAAAAGATCTCAGTTTTTCACCATTGAGTATGATGTTAGCTGTGGATGTGTCATATATGGCCTTTTTATATTGAAGTAGTTCCTTCAATTTGGACAGAGTTTTTATCATGAAACGATGTTGAATTTTGTCAAATTCTTTCTCTGCATCTATTGAGATGGTCCTAGGATTTTTATCTTTCATTCTGTCAATGTGATATATCACATTGACTGATTTGCATGTGTTGAACCATCAGATGATGGAATATTACTCAGCACTAAAAAGACATATTTACCACTCCATAAAAAGACATTTAGAAACTTTAAATACACATTACTAAGTGAAAGAAGTCAATCTGAGAAGGCCACATACTGTATGATTCTAACTATGTGACATTCTGGAGAAGGCAAAACTATAGAGATGATAAAAAGATCAGTGGTTGCCTGGATTGGAGATAGTGGGCAGGAATGATTAGGCAGAACATAGAGGATTTTTAGGGAAGTGAAATACTCTGTATGATACCATAAAGATGAATACATGTCATTGCATATTTGTCTAAACAAGGAATGTACATCACAAAGAATGAGCTCTATGTAAACTATGGACTTTGGGTGATTGTAATGTGTCAATATAGGCTCATCAGTTATAACAAATGTACCTTTTGGTGAAGGATGTTAATAATAGGGGAGGCTACGCATGTGTTGAGGCAGGAGGTATGTGGGAAATGTCTGTATCTTCTGCTCAATTTTGCTGTGAATCTAAGACTGCTCTAAAAACAATGATGGTAAGAATGAAAGTAGTTTGGAGTGAGTAGATGATTCTAGCACAAGCCATGCTGTTTGGGTATCTCTACCTGCAGTAACATTTTTACCCAGATGGTATCTGGTTAAAAGTTATGTATCAAGATAAAACATCAATTAGTAGGTATTAGTGACGTAGGGAAGAGTTATAGTCAAGGGCAACAAGCTGTCAGAGGAGATAAAATCAAGGTGAGGGTTGGAAGGAATATATAGGCTGGTAGCAGCAGCTGAGTTTTAGTCTAGCTCTTCTAGCTATTGTAGATCTGGCCCCTCTCCCCATCTCTTTCAAAACAGGACTGTGGTGATTGTCCCCATCTACCAATCCATATAGATGTCTTGGAATACTAAAAATGACTCCCCTTAAAGTCCAAATTCTCAACCTGTCCTACCTAGTCCTTTATGATATGATTACTGCCGATTTTTCCATTTTCCATCTGGGTAACCCCAAGCAGGCTATGTGTCCTCCGAATATACCAAGCTCTTTCATAAATTGGATCCTTGTGCATATTGTTCCCTCACCCTTGAATGCCCCGTTCCTCCTTTTCTTCTGGGTAGATGCCCTCAAATCACAGCTCAAACATCACCTTGTGGACTAATGCTTCTTTCTGTTTCCCTTCGCGTGTCCTTCCCAGGCAGAGGAAAAAACTACCTTCTCTGTGTGCCCACAACGTCTTGTATATATCTCTATTACAGCACTTATCACATTTTATTGTTATGAAGTGTGTATTTGGCTTTCTCTTCCACTAAACTGTGAATTCCTTGGAAGCTGAGATGGTCCTATTCCAATGCCCGTTAGGCTTTCGGAGATTATCTCTGTGGGCTCCATTGCTACAGAAAGTGAAACACGACCCATTGACAGAAACATACAACAGCAACCACATTATTTAATATTGCATTCCTTAAACGATCTGATTCTGGGCAGAAAGTATTTGAAGAATAGGCCAGAGGATCTGGAAATACTCTCTCAGATGATTGTTGGCTCTCCTTAGGGTATAACATCAGAAATCACGGAGCTCTGATAGGGTTGGATATGACCAGATTCCTACCTCATATATTTTGTTTCAGATGCAAAATCCTATAGGAGAAAAATGTTTGTGCAGGTATGTATTTCTAGTATATCCTAACTGTAACCAACTGGGTATCCCCAAGTCCTTCAACTTCAGCAGTCATTTTTGTCTTTAATGTTCAAATGAAGTGGCTCAAACTCCCCCTCTTTCTTCCTCATATCTCTAAGGATTCTTGAGTGCCTGATATTTTTCCTGATTACCTCTGATTCCAATTTCTTATGTTGCGTTTTGATCTCTGATCTGAAACTAACCTTCTATATCCCTTGTCTTCTCTCCTCCACCCCTACACAATCTTCCTCTTGTTGGTATGACCTGGAGTTCTTCACTTCCCTAGTGAACCACTAGCATAGACTTTT
Organism: Ceratotherium simum simum; assembly: GCF_057802395.1. Lineage (NCBI taxonomy): Eukaryota > Metazoa > Chordata > Mammalia > Perissodactyla > Rhinocerotidae > Ceratotherium > Ceratotherium simum. Next base: position 41,566,802 of record NC_141908.1, read on the forward strand.
GTGTGAATCAGGTTTTACTAAAGTTTGAAGAAAATAGCGTAGCATATTCCAAGAAACAACTTCAAAATTAATATTAGACATCACTGTCCTAAAATAACAGCATCCTTTCCCTTCCAGGGTAATTCCTCACTAGCCAGAATTCCTTAGGCCAGAGCTTGCCACCTTTTCTGGTCTCCATTTCTCCCATCAAGATACTCCAGGTACTGGCTCACAATTTTCTGATATGCTTATATTTATACAGACATATTTAACTGTCTCTATACTCACTCAACCTCCAATATGTTTTCAGTCTGCTTTTGCATCTCCAAAAACTATTGGGAAACTCTAATAAACAAAGAGTGATTATCTCTAGCCTTCAGCAACACAAAGAATCAGCAGAAACATTGAAATTCCAGAGTCTATTCTAATAGAACTAAATTCTTAGGCAGGACTCCTTCCCTACCAGTATGTAAAAGAGAAAAAAATTTCTCTCTTTTTGTACAAAGTAAGTTCCCAGAGGTCATGATTCTCTCTCTCTCACACACACACACACACACACATTACCTACTGTAGGTACTGAAATACTTGGTCAGGTTCTTTCATACATGATTTCCAAATGCTTGATGAAGTGATTCATGATCTTTATTCTAGTCATATTTAACAAACAGATAGTTTCAGACTGGAGGGAGGGTTTTCTTAGCCAGGAATCAGAGACTGAGAATTTCCTTTTCTTTCCAGGAAAGGTGTATACACCAAGCCACTCATGAGGGTATACAAGATCCATCTTCTTGTGTAGGCTTTTCAAGAGCTCACACAAAATTGAGAATATTGTGTACATTCCCAAAGGCTTAGACCCAGAGCAGCCTAGAATTGAGCAATATTATGCCTTGCTATTTTGTACTAAAATTGTGGTCTTGTTTAAGCACCAAGGTACTACAGGACAAGCCTGCTTTGTTTGGCTGCTTCTGTTGGAGAAACATGTTGAGTATTATGACTCCTTGTTCTCATTGTCATTGTCTACATAGTACAAGGAAAGTGCAATCAAAAAGAAAAACAATGTTTTTGTGAACCTCAGCATCTTAATAACAGCTGATTTGATGGGTATACTAGCAGGAATGTGGCTTGGCTAACTCAGAGCGCTAATGAAGACAAGCCTGAGGCCTCTCTCCCTTGATGAGTCCTGTATCTAACATATAAACATTAGCTATTTATTTAACACATGTGAGCCAGTGTTGTGAAGACAAACTAGGTACATATGTACTAATACAAACCTCATAATTATCAAATAGAAAAGCAAGCCAATGAGCAAACTAATGAGGGTATGGAGTGAGCATATTCTTACAGGTTGTTGCAGAATTGTCTTACCAGCTCCATAAATTAATAAGTTATACTGGAGCAGGAAGTGAGGAGAAAGTGGGGAAAATGACAACATATATTAACCCAGCTATTGTTTTACACTTATGCAGCCCTATAGAACTTAAAACTTATATCACTGTCATGTAAATCTTTTCATTTAACCCATGCTATCTCCAATTCAAAGTGGAGGAAAGTACGATTCAGAGAAGTGAGGTAACATGACTTAGTCCACATAGCTGCCAAGCAATGGAGTATGAACTCAGACAGGTGTTATGACCCTTGCCCAGATTTTCTTCCATGGGACTTTGCTGTTTCTGAAACCAGGTTTACCCTTCACATAATACAGAAAATTCTGTTGTCATCTCAACTAATGTCAGCAGTTTCCAGAAACCTCTGTGCTGAACCGTATGTGCAGCTCTTGGGTAAGCTTCTTCCCATCCTTCTTGTTTTTATCTTATATTTTTTCAGAAGTTTACAGATCATTACAGAGTGTTGGAGGATCTTGAATAGATGAAGAAAATTATGGTTTCAAAGAAAATAAATATTTGTTGATTCAGAGCTGAGTTAGAATTGCCCTAGGTAAAGTCATACTTCAAATATGAGACCGTGCTAGAAAAACAGTCATCTCCTTGGTTGTGAGACTTCCAAAGGAAGTGAAAGACACACTAGTGACAGGAGGTGCAGCCCTTATCAGAGCCCAGGTTCTCTGCCTTGTGAATAAACAGGAAAGAAATTGTCCTCTTTTGCACTTGAATCTAGGAACACTTGAAGCTCTTCTATATGTGGATGATGTGGGAGGAGAACGAATTCAGCTGTCTCCCTAAATCTCATCTTTTAAATGAAATTTTTGCAAAAGCAGTCACTTCATAGATGATGTTCCTTGAACTTTGCATATATTCAGGATGGGAAGTACCTTTCTTTTATTGCATAATTCCACTTATTTTAAATATAGTTCTATGGGGGAAAAATAGTTCTTTGAGTCCCAGAATCAACATGGCAAGAAATTTGTCTTCATTATTCTCTTCTAAGAACATTTATTTTAAGGTAAGTTAAATGTGGCAGGGTGGGGCTTCCTGTCTATTCTCTTTTAGCTTTAAGAGTAAGAGCTCACAGCATTAGGAACAGGTGGGATGGGGAGGGGGGCACTAAGGGAGAGAGAGAAGTGAGGAGAGGAAGGATTAGGGCAAAGGGGGATTTACTGACTTGACCACAAGTCACAGGAGCAAATTAAATTTGAATATCCCCTGAGAGAGGAGTTGAAAGGAAGAAGCAGGGGGGTTTTCTGGTATATGTGTGATGAAAAGACTGCTTGAGGCTAGCAGGGAAGAACTGTTCTTTTTTTTTTTTTTTTTTTTTTTTTTTTTTAAAGATTTTATTTATTTATTTTTCCCCCCAAAGCCCCAGTAGATAGTTGTGTGTCACAGCTGCACATCCTTCTAGTTGCTGTATGTGGGACGGGGCCTCAGCATGGCCGGAGAAGCAGCGTGTCGGTGCGAGCCCGGGATCCGAACCCGGGTCGCCAGCAGTGGAGCGCGCTCACTTAACCACCAAGCCACGGGGCCGGCCCCAGGGAAGAACTGTTCTTAACCATCCTATGGACTCAGAATATATTTATGGTCCGTTCCAATGAAGATGGTGATGGACTGAGCTCATGCATTATCCAAGTCTGTTCAGTGTGAGAGCAGGATTATGAATATAACGTTTGCGTTGTTTTTAATTTATTAAGCATTTATTCTCATGGAGGCATTTGAACCCAATAGAATGGTCATCCTAGTGAAATGGTAAGTACCTGGATTATGGAAGTATAGCACCTGCCATATGGTAATGTGTCAGTTTCTCTCCCTTTCCTACAAGTAAAGCCAGTGTTGGATGGCCTCAACAGAACACTAAACATGTGCTAAGGGCAATCAATAAATAGCAGGAGCTAAATTTTCAGCCAGACTCAGGTGTTTGATATGTTTTTAAAAGCATTAAATGCCAATAGGCACGCAAAAAGATGCTTAACATCACTAATTACTAGAGAAACAAATATCAAATTCACAATGAGACACTGCAGATCCCATGAACATAAAAAGATAATAAGGAATATTATGAACTACTCTATGCCCTCAAATTTGACAACTTAAATGAAATGGACAAATCCCTTGAAAGACACAATCTGCCAAAACTCACACAAGAATAAATAAACAATATGAATAGGCCTGCATCTATTAAAGAAATTGAACCAATAATTGATAGCCTTCCAAAACGGAAATCCCCAGACATAGATGGATTCATTAGTGAATTCTACCAAACATTTAATGAATAAATTATACCAATTCTGTACAATCTCTTTCAGAGGATAGAAGCAGAAAGAATACTTCCTAAATTATTCTATGAGGCCGACATTACCTTAATACCAAAATCAGGCAAAGACATTACAAGAAAACTATGGACCTATATCTCTCATGAACATATGTGCAAAAATCCTCAGAAAAAGATTAGTAAATCAAATATAAAAATGTATAAAAAGAATCATATACCACAATCAAGTAGGATTTATCCTAGGTATGTAAGACTGGCTTAACATTCAAAAATCAATTAAAAATCAATCCATCACATCAACAGGCTAAAGAAGAAAAATCATATGATCATATCAATAGATGCAGAAAAAGCATTTGACAAAATCTAACACCCTTTCATGATAAAAACTCTCAATAAACTAGGAATAAAATGGAACTTCATCAAATTGATAAAGAATGTCTACAAAAACCTACAGCAAACATGATTCTTAATGATGAGAAACTTGAGCTTTACCATTAAGATCAGGTATGAAGCAAGGGTGTCCCCTCTCACCATTCCTTTTCAACATTGTACTGGAAGTTCTTGTTAATGTAATAAGACAAGAAACTGAAATAAAAAAATGTACAGATTTGGAAGGAAGAAATAAAACTGTCTTTGTTCACAGATAACATGATTGTTTATGCAGAAAATCTGAAAGAATCAATCAAAAAACTCCTGGAACTAATAAGTTATTATAGCAAGGTTGCAGATTGCAAAGTTAATATACACAATTCAATTACTTTCCTACAACCAGCAATGAACAAGTGGAATTTGAAATTAAAAATCATTTACATGTATCATTTAAATGTATCATTTACATTAGCACCTAAAAATGAAATACTTAGGTATAAATCTAACAAAATATGTACAAGATACATGTGAGGAAAACTATAAAAATCTGATAAATGAAATAAAACAACTAAATAATGGAGAGATAGTTCATGTTCATGGATTGAAAGATTCAATGTTATCAAATTGTCAGTTCTTCCTTACTTGATCTATGGATTCAATGCAATCTCAATCAAAATCCCAACAAGTTGTTTTGTTGATTTTGACAAACTGAATCTAAAGTTTATATGGAGAGGCAAATAACCTAGAATATGCAAGGCAATATTGAAGGAAAGAACAGTGTTGGAAGACTGACAGTACCTGACTTTAAGACTTACTATAAAGCTACAGTAATCAATATAGTGTGGTATTGGCAAAAGAATGGAAAAATAGATCAATGGAACAGAATAGAGAGCCCAGAAATAGACCCATATAAGTATAGTCAATTGATCTTTGACAACGGAGCAAAGGCATCACAATGGAGCAAATGTAGTCTTTTTGACAAATGGTGCTGAAACAACTAGACATCCACTTCCAAAGGTGAATCTAAACACAGACCTTAAACCCTTCACAAAAAGTAACTCAAAATGGATCAAAGATCTAAATGTAAAATGCAAAACAATAAAATTCCTAGAAGATAACATAGGAGAAAATCTAGATGATTTAGGTATGGTGGTGACTTGTTAGATACACCACAGAAGGCATTATCCATGAAAAAAAATTGATAAGCTAGACTTCATTAAAATCAAAAACATCTGCTCTGTGAAAGACACTGTCAGGAGTATGAGAAGACAAACCACAGATTGGGAGAATATATTTGCAAATGATATATCTGATCAAGCACTGTTATCCAAAATATATGAAGAACTCTTAAAACTCAACAATAAGAAAACTAACAACTCACTTTCAAAAAGGGAAAAATACCTCAACAAAAACGTCACCACGAATGGATGAAAAAGCTGTGGTATATATACACAATGGAATACTACTCAGCCATAAGAAACAATGAAATCCAGCCATTTGTGACAACATGGATGGACATTGAGGGCATGATGCAAAGTGAAATAAGTCAGAGGGAGAAGGTCAAATACCGTATGATTTCCTTCATTAAGTAGTAGATAATAACAACAATAAACAAACACATAGGGACAGAGATTGGATTGGTGGTTACCAGAGGAAGGGGAGAGGAGGAGGGTGAAAGGGATAATTGGGTACATGTGTGTGGTGATGGGTTGTAATTAGTATTTTGGTGGTGAACATGATGTAATCTATGCAGAAATAGAAGTACAATGATGTACACCTGAAATTTTTACAATGTTATAAACCAATGTTACTGCAAAGGTTATATGTTAGTTATATGTCAATAAAACTGAAGAAAAAAAAAAAAAACAAAAAAAACAAAAAAAAAACGTCACCAAAGAAGATACACAGATGGCAAATAAGCATATGAAAACATGCTCAACATCATATATCGTTAGGAGACTGCAAATTAAAACAATGAGATACCATTACACGCTCATTAAAAAAGCCAAAATCCAAAACACTGACAACACAAAATGCTGATGAGAATGTGGAAAAACAGGAACTCTCATTCATTGCTGGTGGGAATACAAAATGGTACATTCACTTTGGAAGACAGTTTGGCAGTTTCTTACAAAACTAAACATACTTATATCATACAATCTAGCAATTGTGCTCCTTTGTATTTACCCAAAGGAGTTGAAAACTTATGTCCGCACAAATCCTACACAGGAATGTTTATAGCAGCTTTATTCATAATTGCCAAAACTTGGAAGCAATCACAATGTCCTTCAGTAGGTGAATGGATAAATAAATTGTAGTACATCCGGATTATGGAATATTATTCAGCACTAAAAAGGAAAGAGCTATCAAGCCATAAAAAGACATGGAACTTTAAATTCATATTACTAGGCAAAAGAATCCAATCTGAAAAGGCTACACATTGTATAACTCCAACTATTTGACATTCTGGAAAAGGCAAAACTATGGAGAAAGTAAAATGATCAATGGTTGCCAGGGATTAGTGCGGAAGGACGGATGAACAGGCAGAGTACAGAGAATTTTTAGGACAGTGAAACTATTCTGTTTGATACAGTAATGGTGGATACATGTCATTACACATTTGTCAAAACCCACAGAATATACAATTCCAAGAGTGAAACCTAAGGTAAACTTCGGGTGATACTGATGTGTCAATGTATGTTTATCAGTTGTAACAGATGTACCATCTAGGGAGGGATGTTAATATTGGGGGAGGCTATGCATGTGTGGGAGCAGGGGTTATATGGGACTCTCTGGGCTTTCTGCTCAATTTTACTGTGACTCTAAAACTGCTCTAAAAATAAAGTCTATTAAACACACACACACACACACACACACACAATGAGATACTACTTCATACCCATTAGCGTGGCTATTATGAAAAAACAGAAAATAACAAGTGTTAGTGAGGATGTGGAGAAATTTGAACTCTTGTACACTGTTTGTGGGAATGTAAAATGGTGCAGCCATTGTGGAAAAAGGTATGGTGGTTCCTCAAAAGATTGAACATAGAACTACCATATTATCCAGCAATTCCACCTCCAGGTTTATACCTAAAAGTATTGAAAGCAGAAACTTGAACAGATATTCATACACCAATGTTCATAGTAGTATTTATTATTCCTAATATCCCAAAGCTGCAAACAACCCAATTGTCCAATACATGTAAAATATTATTCAGCCTTAAAAAGGAAGGAAATTCTGACACATGCTACAATATGGATGAACCTTGAAGACATTGTGCTAAGTGAAATAAGCCAGTCACAAAATGACAAATATTGTATGATTCCACTTATATGAGATAACTACAGCAGTGAAATCATGCAGATAGAAAGTAGAATGGTGGGTATCAAGGCCTGGGGGGAAGGGAGAACAGGGAGTTAGTGTTTAATGGGTATAGAGTTTCAGTTGGGGAAGATGAAAAAGTTCTAGAGATAAATGGTGTTGACTGTTGCACAACAATGTGAGTGACCTTAATGTCACAGAACTGTGCACCTAAAAGTGGTTAAAATGGTGAATTTTATGTGATGTATATTTTACCACAATAAAAAAAAGAAGAAAGGAGTTAAAATAGTTATCATGGGGGAAAAATCAGAAATTTGTTGGACTTCCTTGCACTTATTGTACAGTGTGGTATTATTTTATTTTGATTTAAATATGGGTTGGTGGGGTATCAAATATTTTCTGGACTTAGAACTCCAAAGATTTAATTTGGACCTGAATAAATCACAGTTTTCTGGGTGTACACGGGAATGCTAACAGGTTGTCCAGAATCACTCGCCCTGGGTTGCATGGGAACTCATGTCCTTTTCACTTCAAGACTCAAGTAAGTGAGGGCAGTGTCTAGATATCCTTGGAGGTTTCTCACAAGCTTTGATAGTTTGAGAACAGTGCCACACCGGTGTCAGGATGCTTTGTATACTGTTTTCTCAGCTTACAGAGATCCCATCAGAGAGAATCTTTGGTGATGGAGCATACAGGGAACACATCTGGTGGGGAAAAGTTCAGGAAAACAGATTGAAGCTATGCCCAACAAAGTATTTCATACAGAAATGCGAACATTATTCTATTGACGTTATAACACACGTGTGCATTCCACTAATATTTATTGAGCTACAAGTCACCAAGAATAAAACAGTGTACAAGACGCAGTCCCAATTCTCAAAAAGTCCACAGTCCAGGAGGAGAGAGTATCCTTTGCGAAGTGTCTGTGTCTCCGTACAAAAGCAGGGGTCTCCTCTCCTAATTCCAGCATGACTAAGGGACTATTTCCTGCCTCCCAATCCATGTGGATCTTCATGGATTTTCATTTGCAACTACGGCCATTTAAAAGAAATTTATTATTTTTAACTGCAAGTGTACTTTGGATAATAGGAACAGATAATAGGAATACTGTCCCTTTCCACTGTAGTTTAGTGTCCACTGGTTTCATGGAGGGATCCCCAAATGGTCTCCCCAGGTTGGGTCTCTGACCTCCGCGGTGTGGCCAGAAGAGAGAAACAGGGGCTCAAAAAATTTTTCCCCTTTCTCCTTCCTCTTCACCTGACTGACACATACTTGTTCACCTTTAGGTCTCAGACTAGCTGCCACTTTATTCAGAAAACCTTCTCAGATCTAAACTGTGTCCAATGCCCCTTCTAGGAGCTCCCACAGCACCTCACACTTCACCTAATGCACAGAAACTTCCCTGATGATGAGACTCACCTGGGGCATCTATTAAACACTCAGGCTCCCAAAAACCTCCTCTAGAGATTCAGATTCAGTGAGTCTAGGATGGGACTTGGGAATTTATGTCTAACATGTGATTTGTATCACCAGGGAAACAATTGCACTGCATTATAATTCCTCGTCTAACACTCTCTCTCTCTCCCCCTCTATGTGTGTGTCTCTCTCTCTCTTTCTCTCTCTCTCTCTCTGAGGGCAGGGGCTGTTCTTGTTTTGTTTACTGCCCTTTTCCCAGCACGTGGAACAGTGTAGGCATTAATATGTATTTGTTGAATGAATAAAAATGGGCCCTGCCATTCAACCACTGGTTGAGAGGTGCATGTGATCCTATCACCAACACAAGAGAAGGTGGTGAAGTCAACCATTGCAACATTAGTTGGAGATCACTACAGCACAGTAAGATAGGGACATGCCTAAAACACATGGTAACTAATGATCTGAAGTTGGAGAGCAGTGTAGCAGAAATCGTCGGTTCTATAAAAGGTGCATTTGAATCCAGAAGAGAGGAATTACATGCTGGGAGCTTATTACAGTTAGCTACTTCTTTCCTGGAGCCTTACGATAGCCTTCTAACTGGATGCCTCCACACTATCTTCATTGCTGCCAGTGTTTGCTCAACAACAAATCAAATCATGTAATTTCTATATTTAAAATTAAATGATTAAATGTCACTTATTCTCTCTGAAGCCTAGGTTGTCTAACCATAAAATGGTAATTTAAAAAACCACCTCACAAAATTGTTCGGAATATTAAGAAACAACATGTGTAGCAATAAGTGGTAAACAATGCTCATCTTCATTTGGGCTCAATGCCATCTTTGTCTCCACCGCTGAGGGCAATGCTGACTTCCTGATGGTGTCTGGCATCTTCTCCCTTGTTGTAGCTGTATCTTCATCCCTCTTCCTTCACTTATTATTAAAGGAAGGTCAAGAGTCGGATGTAAGTTTGAGTATGAAGGTAAGACTCCAAGGCTCAGAAGACGGTGAGCAGCCCACTTAGGATGGGGGCAGTTGGGTCATGAGATGTAAACTGGCTCAGAAACAAGCTAAACTCATGACACACCTGTCGCTCATTTGCAGCTCCCCAGTCTGCCATGGTACACTGTTTGGGAAAGTGGTATAGTGCATCCGTCAAGGGTTTTTTGTTGTAAACAGCAGAACTCACTCTAGCTGGTTTAAGCAAAAAAGGAATTTATTAAAACTCGTTAAACTCCAGGAGGACAACACTCAGGCTTGGCGAATACAACCAGAGACCATGGCCAAGCTACTACACTGAGGATTGCTCTAGCAAAGACCCCACTGCTTCTGCTGCTGTGGGGTTACATTGCTTGTACCCTGGATTCCGGGCACTGGAAGCCAGAAACTCTTCCCATGAAGCCACCCAAACCAGATGTTTCCACCACCACCTTTACCAAAAATGGATTCTGTGTAGTACCTGCAGATTCACACTCTTCGTCAAATTGAAGTCTTAGTGCATGCATCTAATTGGCAGTACCCGCACCCTCGCTGGAAGGGAAAATGAAAAAGCAAAATCTGGCTTCTAACTTGTGGAATTGGGAATCATAATATGGAAAATTCCCAAACATAAGGACTCTGGTTGGGCATAAACACGATAGAAATCTCTTCTATAGACAATATAGCAGAAGAACCTTGGATTTGGAGTTAAAGACAAGTTTAAAACCCAGCTTAGTCACCTATGTACTATATAAGCTGAGGCAAGTAGTCTTTTCTGAGCCTCATTTTCTCATCTGGAAGATGAAAATGATACCTACTACACCACAATGCATTGTCTACTGTGCTCCGAGCCTGCATAGCTATTCTCAGCTCAACTTCAAATAAACCCTTCTGTAAAATATGTTTCCTGTTCATTCACTGGAAGGACCCCAGAAGCAACGAGCACACCCCAGGGTTCAGACTTCAGTTTCTAAATATCATTTCCCATGAAAAGTAACCAAGGACCAGGAAAGAGAGGTCAGAGGCAGGATAAAAGGTGATCCTGGGATATCTTTTGCTAGAAAATAAGGAGGTCCTAACAGACTAATGAGAACGTGACAATAAGGACATTTGAATAAAATTCCACTGGCCAAATTTTGTTTACTGGGGAGTCATAGGTTATTACTTACATCAGAAAGAATAATGAATGTAAATAATAACTTATGACTGTCCAGTGAAAATTCAAAAAGAAAGAAAGAGAGAGAGAGAAAGGAAGGAAGGAAGGGAGGGAGGGAGAAAGGAAGAGAAAAAGAAAAAAGAAAAGAAAGAAAAATTTTAATAACCTGCTTTGTCATTTTTGGATCAAGCCTTAGGTTAACGCATTACACTGAAAATTAGTAACTAATGAAAATGAATTAAACATTTGCCGTGCCTTTTTTTTTAGGAGTAACAGTCATTCATGCCCAGTTGATAAGGAAAAGCTCTTCTTTACAGAAGAATCTCAGCAAACATATGTAGAAGGAATGAGAGAACTAGAAAAATCACCTTTTTGTAAACTGCAACAGAATAATTGATTCAGGCTAGGAACATCAATGGATGTTAAAACCATTAGGTGTCAGGTTGTTGAGAAACAGGATATGTGCTTAGTTTCAAAGCATTATATAACCACAGTTTACTTGCTAGTGACATAGGAATACATTGCATCTTTACACTAGAGAGGGCTGGAGGTCACCACCTCAACCCAGTCATCAAAACTTGCATGGGAGGCAGCCTGACATTAAGAGCCTCCTGATGATACAATATGAAGGACACAGTATCAAATGTGAACTATTTTTACCAAAAAGGTTTTATCTGAATCTATTCAAGCCTTTGAACCAAATTCCTGTACAGAAAATGCAGTGGAGAGACAAACAAATTAAATGACATAAAGAGAAAATAATCAGGCAATTCCAGAACATGAGGCATGTTACAAAAAGTCAATATCATGAAAAGAAATGTTTGGGGAAAGTTACAGATGAAAAGAGATTATAAAGATAAAACCAAATGCAATGAGCTGTCTTGATTCGATCTTGATTTGGAAAAAAAAAATCTATAAAAAACATTTTGGAGACACATGGAAAATTTAGAAAATGGACTAGATATTAGGTATATTAAGGAATTATTTTTAATTATTGTTATAATGGTATCGTGGATATGTAGAAAATATCCTTATTCTTAGGAAATATATGCTGAAATATTTAGAGAAGAAGTGTCACAAGGTATAAAAATTACTTTACTTTTAAATGGTGTGCAAATAAATGAAGCAAATATGACAAAGCTTTAATCACTGAATCCAGTGATGGGTATACAGTGTTCGTTGTATCATTATTTTAACTGTATGTTGAAATTTTTTAAATTAAAATGTTGGCAACAAAAGGAAACTGAGTTCTAATTCTGGATCCAATATGGATCCAGAACCAAGGGGTGCGTGCCATCCTGGACCTCAATTTCCTCATCTGTAAAGCAAGAGAATTGGACTTGAGTGCATCTTTGGTCCCTTCTAGTGTTCACATTCCATAAGTCGAGAGAAGTTGGCTTCCTTTATGACAGATTGTATTTCCAATAACAGTTTTCTACTTTGAAATCTGTCACTCTAAGATCATGGGGTGATTCATCCATCTGGATAACTAAATGAAGGACCACTCTTTCCCTCACAACTCCTCAGATGTCTCAGCCAAAATAGAAGTCAAAGAGGAGGCCTCCCAAGACAGAGAACTGTACTATGGTCATAACCAATTCTACTTTCCAACATAGGTATTTCCCAAGGAGCTTAAGAGGTTGTTTCAAAACCCAGTTCATTCTGTCTAATTTTTTCCCTCATTGTTTTTAAAATAGTTTTAGATGATCCAAAAAGTCACCAAGAGGTACTGAGCGTTCCCATATACTTCACATCTGATTTCTCCTATCATAAATAAGGTACATTTGTTAACAATAAATGAACCAATATTGACACATTGTTATTATTATTATTATTAAAGTTCATACTTTACTCAGATTTTCTTAGTTTTTACCTAATATATTTTTCTGTTCCAGGATCTCATCCAGGATACCACATTACATTTTGTCATCATGTCTCCATAGGCTTTTCTTGACTCGGACAGTTTTTCAGACTTCCCTTGTATTTTGATGACTCGGACAGTTTTGAGGAGTACTTGTCGGGTATTTTGTAGATAACTCTCAAATGGGGTCTGTGTAATGTTTTTCTCATGATTTGACTGAGATTATGGATTTTGGAGAGGAAGAGCACAGAGGGAAAGTGCCACTCTCATAATATCATATCAAGTATACATACTATCAAAATAACTTTTATAGTTACTTTTCCCCTGGGTATATTTCAAAATGGTTACATTTACCCTCCCCCTCCCCAAAACACAAAAGGATTTTTCTCCAGTCATCATGGGCAGAACCTAGTGGGTTCCTGGAGGTAAAACCCATGAAAGTGTGGCTCCCCTCACCCCCTAAAACTGGGCCTCCAGGAGTTTTTAAGTCTAACTGGTCCACATTCAGCTGTCAGCAATTCCAGAAAGTTACCATTAAGTGTTCCTATCAGTGTGTGGCTCCAACACGGCTTCTGCTCCAGGTAAGCAGATTAGGGCTGTGTCTTTCTGGATACACCTGTCTCTACAAATTTTGGGGTGGCTTTTTGCCTTGCAACCTTAGTTCTCTGATGGGTTCAAGAAAAGTCATTGATTTTCAGTTTATCCAGCTTTTTCTTGTTGTAAGGCTAGGAGTGATTCCTTGCAAGCTCTTTAAACGTCGAAGCTGAACAGTTCACTCTGTTTTAATGCAAGTTTATGCAGCATTGCTTTTAAAGGAAATAAAATTTGTGGTCTAAAACCCTTGCTTTAATAGGCAGGTAACCTTTGAATTGAGTTATCAGCTAAGCTGGTTTCACTGTATGAAATTTAGAGTGCCTTGGAAACCAGCTTTCAACAAAAATGTGTTTCTCTCTTGACTAATTTGACCTCATTCTGTTTAGAGGTACATGGTAAAGGGATAAAAGCATCAGATTTTGAGCACAAAGATATAGATTTTGGGGCTCTAGAGTAAAAATTTACTAGACAATCTCTATTTCTCTGAGACTCAGTTTCCTTCTTTGTAAAATTTCTTGGCTACAGGGACTTTGTCTAATTTATCTTTGTATCTTAAGTGTCTAGCAGAAAACCAGGCCCAGAGGAGGCTCACTGAAAATTGAATTGAAATGCCTGCCCAATCAATCTCGTAGTGTTGTTACAAGGATTAAGCAAAATAATGTACATGAAAGCTCTTACCAAACTTCAAAGAGCCTTACAAATGCTACTCCTTTATTTATTTATCACTCCTCAATCTTGAGTGCCTGTCTACATGTAAGCCTGTTTGTGGAAAGGTTTTTTGTTTGTTTTTTTGTGTGTGTGAGGAAGATCAGCCCTATGCTAACATCTGCCAATCCTCCTCCATTTTTGCTGAGGAAGACTGGCCCTGGGCTAACGCCCGTGCCCATCTTCCTCCACTTTATATGGGGCGCCACCACAGCACGGCTTGATAAGCTGTGCGTCAGTGCACACCGGGGATCCGAACCGTTGAACCCCGGGCCACCGCAGAGGAGAGCACGCACCTAACTGCTTGCATCACCGGGCTGGCCCCATGGAGCGTTTTTTTGTAATTTTTTTTTGTTTTTGACGTTGTGTAGATAAGGAGGAAGGCACTATAAAGAGTTAATTTTTCTTCAAATTGTGGGTTGATTTCTGTTATAACAACAATATACATTCCTCAACTTGTTCAATTTAAAAATCTGGCAAGTGTTTTGATACTTGACAGCTCTGCTGTCAAGTAATTCTGTTCTACAATTAATCACGCCATAGCCATTTCTTCCATTACTGCCACAATATAATGGCATCACTGTATATGCATACATAGTACACTCGTATACTGTTTAAAAGGAGGCAGAGAAAATGAACTTGAAAAATTTACTACGCTGTAGATCGCAATTATATTGCCAAGATTTATTATTAAACTCATTCTATTTTAATGCTATTACTGCTCCAATCTGAGCTTAGATAAAACCATTCAGACACTGCAGTTTTCTATTTCCTTGCTTGGGAAATTGAGATTCTGCTTTCTTTGAGATGGTTTGTGTGTCAGGGAGGTGGTGCACTGTACAAACGGCTGGGATCTTTAATGATTGAATGTCAGCTCCTGGGTTTTGATTGCTGTTTTGTCTGGATCAGTGCTAGACACAACGACAGCATCTACTCCCTCGCCTCCCCCACTGTAGTGACTTCCTGAGGCAAATGAGTTTGCCACAAATCAAGATGCTTGCAACAAACATCTCTATGAACCTGTTTCATCTCTCCTTGGCAACTCGCCACTTTGCCTCACTCTTAGCATTGAAACCCTTACATTTGCCAAATGTCTTGGCTTCTTTAGTAGATTAACCATTTCATGGGAATTCTAGCGCTCTATCAGAATCATGTGTTTCTCATAGAGACATCTTACTTTTTAAGCTATCTCAGGCAGTTTTGAACAAATCCATCACCACAGTTTTTCATTAGGATCATTTCCTGTTTACATGTCTAATTTGTCAAGAAATCAGATAAGAAATTATATAAAAGGCAATCCAGAAAGTACAGCTATGTTGGTCAAAAATTCATGTAAAAATAGATTTAATCTTTTACCTTCAGAGGTAATTGCAGCTACTCATACTGATGACATTTTTTGACTTTCAAACTTTCATCTTCATGAACTTTCGTGTGGAACTGTCATGGTCGATACTTTTATGCAACTGCATAAACCTCTGTGACAAGAATGCTGTGAACTGCTATTGAATTGCTCAAGAAAAATGTGATACAAACACAATCACAACTTCATTTTAAGGGTTAAAAAAACCTCATCAACTGAAAAGTGCACTTTAAATACATGCTGATAAACACTGCAATAAGGTACCACAGTCACTTAGGGAAGCAAGTGAATGTAATTATTGAGTAAGCGTAGTCCAAACCACATTGACGAGTGGGTCAGGAAGGAGGGGGTGGCAGTGCCTAAGATTGCATATGCACTGTCAGGATTTTCAAGCTCCTAATTTTATTTTTTTCCCACTGAGTCTGATCTTAAATCTGTTTTGAGCTTTCTTTTTTTAATTAAAACAGATTATTTCTTAATCTAGAAATGCCAGAAATATGTGACATAATTTCATACTTAGAGATTGCCAGCCTGCCTTTGTTAAGAGAAAATGAGCTCAGTTTCATGCAGAAACCTGGCCTGGTCAGAGAGGCTGTATGACATGGTAGACTCACGAGATAATAATAATTCTGGGTAAGGTTATTCTTGCTACGGTCCCTGGTCCTGATGTCTAGTCTCTTCATACCTGTATGCACAACTGCTCATAAACCAATGTTTCTCTAGCTCCACTACTGAAGAAGAAGAAAAAATGAAATTACTCCTATTTTCAGTTTTGTTTTCCAATAGTGAAGATTAACTTTCATTGTTGTGCCCTCTCATTCAGCCCCTCCTGTCACCAACAGCACTTAGTTGAGTGATAACCATACTTTGTAGTCATGGAAAAGAGCAAATTGAAAAGGATCTCTCAAGAGTCAAGTTTACACACATAGCATCATCAGTGCTGATGTTTGTCTACTTAAGGTAAGTAGCAATTTATTAAAATACTGCACTGATTCAGCAATGGAGTCAAAGTCCTTGCATATACCTTCCTAGCTACTCTTTCATCAAGAAAGTGATGAAAGGTGGCTTTAGAAACTTAAATCAATGCTGAAGAAATGATTGGACCCAAAGTAGGTTATACTTAACGTTATCCTAGTCACATAACTTCTCTGAGTCTGAATTTTCTCATCTGTAAAACGAGAAGCCTAATATCTACCCTCTCTGATAATATTAGCTGTCACTTTTTGAGCTTCTGCCTTGTGCTGGACACAATGAGACAGTCGACATTTATCATCTCCACAATCCACTCCATTCTGTAAGCTAATGCTATCTCCATTTTGCATATGAGAAAACTCAGGTGGAAGTTTAATAAATTTCCCCAACGTACAAAGTTAGACAGTAGAAGGACTGGGATTTGAAACAAGGTCTATCTGATGCCAAACCATCATGCTATCCTATGGGATTATTAAAATTTGAGGACATATTGAAGGAAAATTAATATGGCATGTATAAAGTGTCAGAAACATTCTATAAGGCAGTGTTTCTGAGATTTCAGTCTTTTCCCCTCCACCTTTCATGACTTTTGCTAGATCTACTTGCTACATATGTATTACGTATCTAATATTTTCCTTAAATTCACTCGCTTTTGTACTTGAAATTTTTCTAATTTGTTTTCTCTTCTTTTTTTTTTTTTTGAGGAAGATTGGCCCTGAGCTAACATCTGTTGCCAATCTTCCTCTTTTTTTTTTTTTTTTTCTTTTTTCTCCCCAAAGCCCCAGTACGTAGTTGCATATCCTAGTTGTAGGTCCTTCTGGTTCTTCTATATGGGATGCCACTTCAGCACGGTTTGATGAGCAGTGAGTAGATGGGCGCCCAGGATCTGAACTGGCAAACCCTGGGCCTGAAGCAGAACGTGCAAACTTAACCGCTGCACCACCACCGGGCCGGCCACCAATTTTTTTTTATTTTGAAAGGAAATGTTACGACCTGGAAACAAAAAACCCAGCATTAGTGCCATAAATAAAAATAAATTGTAGGAGCCGGCCCAGTGGCTTAGTGGTTAAGTTTGTGCATTCCGCTTCGGCGGCCCAGGGTGTGCTGGTTCCGATCCTGGACACCCACCTAGTCACCACTCATCAAGCCATGCTGAGGCGGGGTCTCACACAGAAGAGCTACAACTCTGCAACTATGATATACAACTATGCACTGGGGCTTTGGGGAGAAAAGAAAAGAAAAAGAGGAAGATTGGCAGCAGATGTTAGCACAGGGCCAATCTTTCTAAAAAAAAAAAATTGTAAAAATAAATAGAATAAGACAAAAACAATATTATTAAAATTTAACTAAATGCCATTGCCTGCCTGCTGAAGGTTCTAAGCCTCAGTAAGGTCTGCTTTTTTTGTTGTTAAAAAGGGATATCTGGGGGCCTGCCCGTGGCATAATGGTTAAGTTCGCGTGCTCTGCTTCAGCGGCCTGAGGTTCACAGGTTCAGATCCTGGGTGCAGATGTAGGCACCACTCGTCAAGCCATGCTGTGGGGGCGTCCCATATACAGAATAGAGGAAGATCAGCACAGATCTTAGCTCAGGGCTAATCTCCCTCAGCAAAAAGAGAAAGATTGGCAAGGGATGTTAGCTCAGGGCTGATCTTCCTCACCAAAAACAAACAAAAAAAAAAGGGATATCAGCAAGGGTTAGAAAACTGTTAAAAAAACACTGATATAAATCTGACTTTATCCTAATATAATCAGAATTTAAAGAAGTTAAAAGGAATGCATTTCTCAATATGGGTTCAGTGTTGTATATGCCACGATCCTGTACCACCTAAATCATCTTGGGTGTTGGCAGAGGAAAGTGTCTCATATTGAGAAACATTGCTGTAAACAAAGCAGGGAGAAAAGCATCCCTCATGCTATCCTCTAGCGTGGATAGTGCCAAATGTCATGCATTGGCTTCTGTGGTGTTTTTGCTAAAGTAGATCCCTCTTTGGCTGTCTCAGAGATTTCTGTGAGTGATCTGATAATCCTTAATAGATCCCTTTCTGCTTAAACCAGCTCTCATGGATTCTGTTATTTGCAAGAAAGAATCTTGCAGACATAAGTAAGTAGAATAGAATATCCCATGTATTTATAGAGAGCTTTATCTTCTTCCTCTTACTCTAGAATGCCAAAAAAGCATACTAATCTATGAGACTAAAATTTTATTTCCTCTATTGGATGGGATGGGGATGACTCATGAAATCATTTAATAATTTTTCACAGGACCACTTGTGAACAGCAGACCTTTAACCATTTGTGGAGCAGCAAGTTGATGGAATAAAATGGGGGAGGGGAGAAAGATATGTAAAAAAATATTTCTTTAGGTGGCCCTAATTCAAATCATGAATAGTGGGAGAAAGGTAAATTTCTATGTCTAAAATAATGTGTCTAACTATTAAGTGTTCCTTGATAGATTTATAAGGAAAAAAATAAGATTACAACTATACCATGTGTAGGACTATGTGAGAAGGGACAATAATGTGAAAATGAAGTAGCTAAATTCATACACTAATGTATGTGAGTGGACTTTCACATTAATATCTTTCAGATGAGTGTAAGTCAGATAGACTGAGGGATCTTCTACCTCTCTTATATATAGTGTCTTTTAGGGACAGAAACTTAAAGAAAGGAGAAAAGATCTTTTCTCTGACACATACCAGTGAGATACAGGCCCATATTCTTCCAAATCATTAAAATTTTAAAGGAATTAACAAATCTAAATTATCTCTTTTTTGTTCGATTAAGACTTGTATTTCCTTCTGAATTTTCTTTTTTAAGCAATAATCCTTTTGGAAAACTTCTGCAAAATGGAATCTCTATGGTTAAAAAGTCATAAGCCATCTCCTTCAAGTGTATAGCTCAACTTCTACAAGCTAAAAGATCAACATTCAGAGAGAAGATTGGAACCAACAATTCTCATCTGCTTCTTCCTTCCTAAAGCTCTTCCCAACAAACCAATATTCTGATACCTAGGTATACTGAAGTATTAATCTAATGCCATATCTGCTACAAACGGATTTGGAGATTCCTTGCTCCAACAGACTTTTCTTCTAGGACATAGTTATTTCTTGGTTAGTAAATATCTACTTTTTAGAGTACTTTGTATTCTTTGGCTCATTTTATTCTCACAGTCACGCTGGGAGGCCTAATAAGTATCTTACTTCCCTATTTCACAGATGAGCAACTTAGGATGACTGGCCCAGTTTCACAGAGCAAACTGGTGATTGGACCAAGTCTAAGTGCAGTTGTAGCTCTAGGTCCATTCTCTTTCTACCACATCACACTGGGTGGTCTAGAAATACAAAAAACAAGTTTCTTCTTTTTTGTTATTTGGGCTGTTTTTCTCCTGTCAAGGCTTTTTAAAAGACTGTTTCTCTGTCCCGAGACTAAAGAAGTAGCAGTCACAGTCCTGAGGCCAGTATAGACATTGTAAATGTCTTCTCGATAGCTCTAGCCTGTGGGGCAGGAAAATGATATCCTCTTAGTACTTTGACCAGTGAGAAAACTTTTATTTTGATGAATTTAAATAGCTTAGGATTCTTAGCATGCTGAAGGAGCCAACTCAATATTTCGATTGACTAGCTATTCCTCTCTGGAAAATCCAGTCATTAGTAAAGAGCAGACTGGAGACCTGAAAGAGTTAATATTGCTTCCAAAGGTGAATTTATAACCTAGAAGTAATTCGCGCAGCAAGAGAAAATGTCTCACTTCGAAGATGGAAATGCCGAGCCATGCATACAAATGTGATTGCTAACTCGTGTGTGACTCAAAATCAGCAACCATGGATTCCAGGGGCTAAAAAGGACCTCAAGAAGCCATCTGGTCCGCTCTTACTTTCTCATACTTGAAGTCTTCTCTTCAGTTTAAAAATGTGGCACCTGAAGCTTAGAGATGTAAGTGACCTGATAGCAAAATGCTAGGGTCAGAGAAAAGATGTCTAGAACCCAGGTCTTCAGTTCCCCAGTTGTAATACATTTCTTTGCTATGCACTCCGTCTCTTTGTCAGCCTAATTTGTTTCAAGAATGAGGGAATGGACAATATATCAGATGGGTTAAATGGTCAAGTAAGAAAAGACCTCAGGGATCCATTACATTTAGCCATGCAGTTTTCCCTAGTGACCTTCGAAAACACAGTTTTAGTGATAGGGTAGAGAACAGAAATCAGAATAGATAATTAAAGACAATTTTTTAAAAACATTGCCTCTGAAGATAAAGGAAGAGAGAGGGCAGCAGTTGGAGGAGGATATGGAGTCCAGGGAGGTTTCTATGAGAATTTTTTTTTAAGAGGATGAAAGAGGGAAGGTTTCCTTTAAGATTGAAGAGCCTACAGTATTTTTAAATGCTACTGGAAGGAATCCAGTAAAGAGGAAAATTTAAAGATTGGAAATACATGTGAGACAGAATAAACTAAGAGTTCCTGAGAAAGTGGCCACGTGTAAGGTCCAGAGAACACAAGGAAGTACAGAGGGAGGGATGCCTCCTGCATTGTAATAAGAGGGAAGAAAGGGGTTGCAAAAACCTCACAGATGGGACAATAGATCTGGTAGATGGTAAATTCAGCAACTCATTGTCTAAAGTCTTCTACTGTTCCTTTGACACAGGAGACAATGTCATATGCTGAGAGTAGGGAGGCACGTGTTGTTGGGGAGTGGTCAAAGGTTTGAAAGGAGTAGAAAAGCTTTGAGGTGGTTGTTGAAGAGAGTAGTAATGTGTCATCAGGCTGCGTGGGAGCCCAGTTTAAGTCAGAGACCATGAATATATAGTGACATCTGTACCCTCAATTGCCTGGGCATACACATGAGGAGAATGTATGGTAGAGTTCCTCAAATTGCTTTTTTTTTTTTTTAAAGGTGAGTGGGATGGAGGGACAAGGTGTAGGAAATTATAGTACATATAAATGTGTTTTTAAATAGAACATGGAATCTGAGCTGTAGAGAGAGGGAAGTAAAGACAAGAGGAGTTTGATAGATTAAGAGAGAGTATAGTTATCAACGCTTGGGAAGTCCTGATGAGGTGAGAGAATACTTGCAGAGGGGGTCCTTTACCAAGCAAGTTGGAAGTTTAGGAAGTTGTTGTCAGAAAGGAGAATGTTCAAATCAGTAATTTCAGAGGTGGAGCAGCAGTGATGACAAGTTTCAAAGTGTGACTTAGGAAGAAGTGGCTGGAACGGAATGGAGGAGACAGGCATTGTAGACGAGGAGTTCAAAGGATTCAGAAACAAGGAGGTTGAGTGGGTTGCCTATATGAAAGGAGTCTTTGGGGAGAGGAAAACTGAACTGTGGGTGTTCAGTGAGTAAGGATATAGGAGAATGACAGAATGAAGGGTGTGGGAAAGAGTGTTATGGTCAAATGATCTGAGTCTCCTGGGAACAGGCATTGCTTGTTTGTTTGTTTAACCAAGGAGTGAAGATCTAGTCTGGGGTAGAAAGTCATTGATCTAGTAAAGGCAATGAAGGAGAGAAGAGAGCACTGACTTTGCCTCCTAACCCTGATGGATGTGGTTTGTGAGAGGACAAGCCACCTCAATCTGAGAGGAATCTCAAAGGGACAGTCAGGTTTTAGAGAAGACAGAAATAGGTCAAGGAGACTGTGAGGATATGAGAGAATTTTTTGATCATGAAGGTCTACTTTAGAGGGTACAGTGGAAGGTTCCAGACAGAGGGGAGGAGAAGCTGGGTCAGAAAGGAGACCCATCAAGGTCCAGTGCAAACCAGGTTTTCTCATGGCTGCCTACTTGAAGCAGTTCATTAAGCCCTACTTTAGTGCTTGGCTGGCACTGGACTCAGCCTCTCTGTATCTCTGCTTCCTTCTCTGCATATTTGTAGCAATCACTTCACCCTTTATTTATGTCAAATTTGATCAGAGAGGGGAGCCCCCAATTGGTCTCCATAGTTTTCATGGGCAGAGCTTTCATGTTAAAGCACCCATTGGCCAGGGACCCATCCCTGGTTCAGCCCTCCAGAGTGGAAAATCACTTGCACTAGCATGGGGAGTTCTTTAACTTGAATCCCATAGAAAGAAACTGAGAAACTGGAACCCTCATATTTTGTTAATGGGAGTATAAGATGGAAGAGCCACTTTGAAAAAACATTTTGGTATTTTCTTAAAAAGTTAAATATTTACTTATCATGCAGCCCAATAATTCTATTTCTAGGTACCTACCCAAGAGAAATGAAAATATATGTTTACACGAAGACTTGTACATGAGTGTTCGCAGTAGCATTATTCATAGTAGTCAAAAACTGGAAACAATCTATATGTCCATCATCTGGTGAACAGGTAAACAAAATGTGGTCTATCCATATAATGGAATACTACTCACCAATAAAAAGGAACAAACTACTGGTACATGCAGCAACATGGATGAACCTCAAAAACATGATAATAAGTGAAAGAAACCAGATACAAAAGACTGCATATTTTATTGTTTTACTTATATGAAATTTCTAGAAAAGGCAAATCTATAGGGACAAAGAGTGGATCTATAGCTGCCTGGGAGTGGGAGTGAGAATGAGGATTGACTGCAAATGTGTGGAAGGGAGCTTTTTAATGTGATGGAAATGTTCTAAAAGTGGATTGTGGTGATGGTTGCACAACCGTATAAGGTTATTAGAGATCATTTATCTGTATACTTACAACAGGTGAATTTTATGACATGTAAATTATACCTAAGTAATGCTATTTTAAAATTGTTTTAGAATTTTTTTAATGGGTAAAAGGTTTGAACAGACAATTCATCAAAAAAGACACAAGGATGGCATTTAAGTATATGAAAAATGCTCAACATCCTTAGTTGTTAGGGAAATGCAAATTAAAATCACACATACCTATTTGAATGTCTTAATTAAAAGACAGACAATGCCAAATGCTGGTGAGAATGATCAGCAACTAGCACTTTTATACACTGCTAGTGGGAATTAATGGTTCAATCATTTCGGACAACAGTTCAGTAATTTCTTTAAAAGTTAAACATAACATCTATTATACAACTTAGCTATCCCATTCCTTTGTATACACCCAAGAGAAATGAAAACATACATCCACATAAAAACTTGTACATGAATGTTCAAAGCAGTTTTATTTTTAATACTCACAAGTGGAAACAATGCAAATAGCCTTCAACAGGTAAAAGGATAAACAAATTGTGGTATATCTATACAATGGAATAGTCTCAGCAATGAAAAAAAAAAGACCTATGGATTCACACAAAGATATAGATAAATCACAAAATAATTATGCTGAGTGAAAGAATCCAGACTCACAATAAATTAATAACAAAAGAGTACACACAGGATAACTCCATTTACATAAAAGCAGATCACTGTTTTCCTGGGATGGGTGTGGGTTGTTAGGATGTGACTGGAGAGATTACAAAGAATCACATGGAAACTTCTGAGAGTGATGGATAAGTTCATTACTTTGATTTTGGTGATGGTTTCACGGGTGTATTACTATATCAAAACTCATCAAATTGTACATTTAAATATATGGAGTTTATTTTATATCAATTATACCTCAATAAATTTATTATGAGTGGTGCTCAGCCACCACTACCTTTCCCTTCAGTAGCAGTGTCAGCATGTCATAGGGAAAGCTGAAGCATCCCTGCTCAAAGTGTCCTCTGCCCAAGAGTTACAATATCTAAAACTCCATTGACTTTTCATTCCCTTTGAGATCATTACTATCTCTCAAGGCAGGACTCTTGGCTGCATCTTTCAATCCCAATTTGAAACTTAACTTGAACTATCTTAAAAAACGGATTATATTGATGAGACCAAAGACAGAACAGACTTGGAAATGGCCTCAAGAGCACATCCTACACTCGTTTGCAGTTGTTGACTGTCTCATTCTCCTCTAACTCTCTCAATTGCTCTCACTCTCACAGTCTCTCTTTCTGACCTTCCTCTAAATTTCTGGAATGTTCTTGTTTGGCTTTATTCTCTCAAACTGGCTGTCCCCAAGAGGCCAGAAGTATGACCCTACTCACTTTTTGCTTACCTTCTTAAAGCTTCACAACCAAAGAAGAAAGAGGGCTCTCTCGACAGCTTCAGCTCAAAAACTCCCACAAAACTTGGATCCAAGGGTTGTTCTGATGAGTGGGCAGTCTCACTGTGATTGGGAGAGTAGCGTTTGAAAATTCTATACTGTATACTCGAGGAAGTAGAAGTAATGGTAGCCGAGGAAGTGAAAGTAAGAGGAAAGTGAGTTCAAGTGAAGAGCCATATACAACGAATTTTCTACTTCATGAGATTGCCTAGCACCAGCCTGGATCCCAAATTCTGGTAAGATACAAAACCTGTTGTTTGCTTGTTTTGCTTTCTTTTGTTTTTACTGGCTGTGGCACCAGGCATGGCTTCCTCTTCCAGAAGTGCCTTATCAAGTAGGTAACACTGCTGACAGATCCCTTGAGATCACCTCCCTGCCTATGTAGAATTGTCTTTTCTCATTCTCTTTCTCTCATTCAAAAATCAGAAAACTAAGGTAATGCTCATCCTTCCCAGCTTGCTACAAAATGGTGGTTGTGATTTTTCATCTTCCAAATAGATTTCTCATACTCTCCCCATCAGATGAAGCCAAGGATGTTTGCATGCAAAATGACTCAGGAAGGAAGTGAGTCTTGGCAGAAGGCTGCTAGCTTTTTTATCCCAGGTACAAGTTCCCTCCCCCATAGAGAAGAAAGACAGCTCAATCTACTCCTGTGGGTAAAGAACTAGTCGACAAATAGTTGAATGTGCTCAGGCTGCATTGCCCAATAACAGTGAAAATGATGCAACCTAGTATTGTGTTACTAACTGTCAAGTTAGGAATGGGGGACTATTTAGGATTATGCAAAAGTACAAAGATTTTTCATTTTAAAAATGTCAAAGCTTTTACATTTCAAATTCTGTTTGGTTTGGACAAAACTCAAGTTGAAAGTTGCGGCTTTTAAAAAATTTTTATTGTGTTCCCCATTAACATTAGAAGCACAAAAAATCCAGCCATAATCTTTTCATGTTTTATTTTAAAGTATGCTTATTTACCTCCAAAAACAGTCATGAAAATGAAAGCCATTTCTGCCCTTGTTCAACCCCCCACTTCCAAAAGGACATTCTTTATAAATTATTTTTTCAGTATTTTGAATTCACTTCAAAGAGTCTGGCTAATATTTAAAAGGTTTTTTCCAAAGTCTTAGACATTACCACACACACAATTTTTATCTTCCCATAAGCATTACCACTGCAGGCCAGTTGGGAATTCTATTGGAAGAATTCAAGTTTCTCTTGTTCTGGACCATATCTACCAACATTTTTTGAAAACATCACACACATACACACACACACACACACACACACACACACTCCTGGCACAGCTATATAATTTCTAAACCATGCAGCATTCAAAACTACATTGCACAATTTGGCTTTTAAATCTTTAAGGTTATCTAAACCATTGTGCCCCAAAGGAATGAATGGATGTAATTCACAAATGTGATAAAAAGATCTCCAGGATAGTCATATATCTTTTTCAAATTCGTAGACAATGGAGCCAGTATAAGCCTGAATTGTTTATTTGTTTTTGCCATACTCACCATTATTCTTATCAGAAGAAATTAGAGTTTAAAAAATCTTAGATATTTTTATTTTCACAAAAGTCATATATCAGATAATACTAAAAGACTGACAAGAAAAACAACAATCCCCTCCTCCAGTCCCCACACTTCCTAAGTTCCCAGTTCAACTTACCAGAGGCAGCCACTTTTTGTTCTCTCAGCTATTTCATCAGAGAGTTATCTTCTTATTTCAAAATAATTGTATACTGCTGTTCCTCAATTTGTTGATTTTAGACATTAACTTCTTTTTATTATATACAGGATTTAGCTCTCTTAACCCATTTTCTAAGTAGAATTATAGAGCTATTTTTGGTTTACATTTTATGACTATGCAATTATTTCTTAATTTTTTTTCTAAAAGCGCCATAATACCTCCCAACTATTTATGTTGTTTTTGTTTTGTTTTCTTTGTTTTTTCAAGTGACCTCTCTTATCAGATGGTTCTCTTCCTGGTGGCCTCCTCCTGGCACCTTCTGTCTTCTGGCGCATCCTGGACCAGTTGCTCCCCAGGCCAGTTGTTCAGCTGTCATCCTGAGACATCTCTTTCCTGTGCTGATGGGTTTGATACACTGCTTTCTGGAGCCCATGTCTCCCTCTTGCTTAGTTTAGTACTTCTTTTAATTGGGACCTACCCAGCTTCTCAAGAAAGGGACATGGGAAGTAAATTTTCTGAGTCTTACCTTGTCAGGAAATGTCCTTTTCTGCCCTCACATTTGATTAATAACTTGGCTGGATATTGCATTCCAAGTTGAAGATCATGTTCTTCTTGGATTTTTGAAGTCATTGCTCCATTATTGGCCAACATCCAGTGGTGTTGTGGAGAAGTCTAATTTGAATTTATTCCACAAATATATTGCTTGCTGGCAATGTAACAGGCACTGCTTGAAATACAGCGATATGAAAAGAAACAAATCTCTCACCTTCATGGAGCTTACATTCCAGTGTTGAAAATTGACAAAAAACACCAAGTAAAAATTAATGAGATAATTACAGATTACTAAAAGCCTATGAAGAAAATAAGACAGCATAAAGTGGTGGGAATGGAAATACTGCTTTATGACAGTGGTCAGGGGAGTTTGTACTAGGGAGGCTCCATTTGGGCTGAAACCCGAACAATGCCCGAAGGGTCTCAGGGTGGATTTTGAGGAAGAGGAAGCACAAGGTGTGAAGGTCAGAGGTGGAACCCGATTGGCTTCTTTGAGGTGGCCTCAGTGATTGGAGCCTGGTGAAGAAGTGGTGAGTGATGAGCTCTCTGAGGAGGCCTGAGGAGGCCTGAGACCTTCAGGTCTCACTTCATGAAGATTCTTGTAGAAGGTGGATTTTTTTCTACATTACAACAGAAAGCCACTGGAAGGTTCTAAAATAAGGTAATGAAGCAATCTGATTTAAATTTTTAAAAGATCATTGTGCTGTATGGAAAACCAACTCTAAGAGTAGAAGCAAAAAGACCAGTTAGGAGATTACTTATTGCGCTAGTCTTTGTGAGAGGTGACAGTGGCCAGGGGTGTGGTGATAGCAGTAGAGGTTTGGGCAGTGACCAGATCTGGGATATATTTAAGAAGCAAATCCAACAAGAACGCCTAAAATTAGCATGTGGGATCTGAGGGAAAGAGGAGGATTTCAAAGGGGTCTTCAACTATATATGTGATATTTTAGTTCTTTAAAAAACATATTCAAAGAGAATAGGGGGAAATGTTAATATAGTTGATAAGTCTGGGTTGCATGTATTAGTAGTATTCTCTGCAATTATCTGTGACATATTTCACTTTAAAAAAAAAAATCGTGGTATTAAAGTGTTGGCTAGAGCTCCACATTTGTGGAATAAGGCCTGCAGACTTGCAGCTTCCATTTTGGGTTACTGAGCAGAGGTCAGTGCAGACAGGTCAGCTGGTCCTCTGTTCAGCCCTGCACATCTTTGTGAGCCCCAAGCCTGTCCCTTTCAGGACGTCTTGAGTAGGGACAGACACAAGATTTGTGGAGTCTGAAGCTTTTACAATATGGCCCTGTCTTCAATGACAAGGGTACCAAACCATGAATCCAAATTTAGTATGAAAGTGACTATTTATAATGAGAAAAAAAGTTACAACAAATAGCACATTTGAAGAAGCTGACAAATTCCACAATTGTCACAAAATCCAGGAAAATGACAATTTTTATTAATTCACTTTTTCTATTTAATACTTTTTCTCTTAATTTTTTTTTTTTTTTTTTTTTTGCTATAGACTCTGCCTCTTTATATAACAATCATATAACATAATCTCTGTACAGAGACTGGGAAAATAAATCCTCTAGCTTGATTGAATTTTTAAAAAAATATTGTTAGTTTAGAGACATTTCTTTCAGCTTCACAATTCATTGGTAATGTCATGTAAATTGAGATTGCTGCCAAATTTGGGGAGCTTTCTATTACATTTCTTTCATTATAAGCTGAGAGATTTCAGGGCATTTCAAGGTGTCCTGTGTAATGACTAGTCTTAAAAAATCTTTAAATTGATGACATTCATTAACCAGCTTGTCATCAGTGTCTTCATCATGGTGGCATATTATGAGTTTCATGTTATCTTTACAATGTCTATATTTCATGTAAAATAGCCAGAAATTAAATTTTTTTTCCAGTGCATTCACGATTCTCACTTCTTCATTAATTGAATTAGCAAATTATCCAAAAACCATTATTTCTATTTAAAACTTTTCTCTCCCTCTTAATGAATTACTGCCTTAGTATAACCTGAAAATTGCTTGTTTCAAGTTGCTTCTTTATCTCAGAATAATTTCTACCAATTTTAGTAGTCATTGTTTTCACTTTTGTTTCATATTCCTTTAAATGTCTAAATTTTCGATCAGTTTCTAAGTAAATACCCATACTAAATATTTTGTCTTATTCTCCAATATATATAAGAGTTTTGGCACCAGAGCCACTTGTTGTTTTAGGCCATTTTGCCTTGAAGGCAATCTGATCCATTAGGATACATAAATCATGTGACTTCACACATACACCCTTGCTGTGTGTGTGTGTTTATGTCCCTACACACAGGAATTTGGACTTATTCTGTTTTGTGCAATTCTCATAAAAATACGTTTGGTGCCTTTATAATTATACACACTGCATTATCAGGTATGTTTCTGACAGGAGAGAATTTCCATTTTGACCAGACATTGATGAGAACCAAATCCTCTGCTTACTATTTATAAGTCTGATGATTGGAAGAATTTTCCATAGACTAGCTTGTTTATTCTCCATTATTTACTTATTCCTTGTGCTGGGCACCATAGGACACATTTGTACCATTGTGTAACCTTTGTCTCCGCACCTTTGGGCCATAATGCAGATTTAGTTGGTACATTGGATGGTAGTTGATACAATGGGTAGCCCCTTGTACCTTAGGAGGGCTAATGACACTTTAACTATACACAGAAGTGACTGCAAAACATATAAACACGTCCCAGTAAATCCAAATTAAATGCACCTCCAACTCAAATTTCCCATAGATATGTCCCCAAAATGCACATAGCTACTCCAAAGCTATCTGAAATGAGAGAGAGTATGATGGAGAGGAAATTGAGTTAGAAAGAGATAGCAGTCTTAAATAATTGTGGTTAAAATATATACAGCAATAAGAACATATTGGAGGGCCCCTTCCAGGCCTCTCTCTTAGAGGGCCCCATAAGATGAGGGACTTTGAAGTCAAAGCTTTATAACCTTCCCAGTAAATCTGCCTCTGCTCTAGAGAATAAAGCTCTGGTCTCTTCCTGCATAGAGTGGGGGCGCGTAGGAGATGAGCATCAATCTCGCGCTCTGTGCAGAGGGGCTGGTATTGGGGATGAGTCTTCTTGTATAGTCTTTAACTCAGCTCCCGTTTGCTCCATCTGAGGCCTCACCTCCACCTCTGGTCCCTCCAGATGCTGAGCTTCCCGCCAGTTCTGCTGTGCCAATCCATTCTCTTTATCCAGCCTTCCTCTCTGTAAGCACTATAAATCATGGCTCCTCAGCCTGCTCAGTCAGTTACCATCTGCTCCTTGACTGCTTTACATCTCACATGCGCCTTGGATGCCTCTGCAGGTGATAGGCTGCTCTAATAGGACTTATGATCCTAGGCTGACCAAGAAGAATTATTTATAGCTTAGTCTTTGGAGTCAGCATTTTTGTTCTATTATGAATAGACATAATGGATTAAGTTAGTGTATGTGAACTTGAAGAAAAAGAGAGTGATGTATATGTAGTCTCCCAAATACAAAGCCCATTCCTATTGCAAAGTAAATTTTAAAAAACTCATATTCACTAACGTCTTCCTTTCTCTTGTTCTAAAAGATTTGTGCTTTTCTTATTCCTTCTTATCATTTTAGAGAGGTGCTGGAAGGAAAAATAAATATCTTTATCTGATCCCTAAAAATCTTTAGTGGAATCATCTCTCCTGTGAGTCCAAATAAAGTTTTCTGTCTCCAAAGCCATGATTTCTTCTTCGTTCTGGTTACAGAAGAATTTGTGCAAAATGCTGTTTGGAGTCAGTCTTACTCAATAGAAATTTCTGCTTGAGAATCTAAGAAGTCCTCATGGGATAGGGGCTGGTTCCCAACTCTTTTAAGAGGTTCTCATTCAGTAATCAGATATATCCTCCCAGGGCCAGGTCTATGTTATTCCACTCCTCTCTTTCCATGGTATCTTGTCCTCTTACTAATCTGCTTTTCTATAAACTGCCTGCAGCTCAGATGAACTGCTCTTAACCTTAAAATGGAATCTGAGAGAACTTTAAGTCTCAGAATTGTGAGCCTGAGCCTTGTGGAAAACCAGAAGATTAATGTCTACTAAGCAATTAGTCAGTAGTTAGATTTTTAGCTTGTGATAGGTACAACACTGAGAAGAAAGGGGAAGGTCATTTAGAAGGTCAGAACCTATTCTGAATATCTCTGGAAGATTCTTAGATTTATCACTGAAAAGTAAAAAGCAATATTTATTCTTTGTGTTTACTGTACAGTGTTGATATATTGGTTGTATGTCTTGGTCACTATGAAAAGTGTCAGCCCCTAAATATGCTTCTAAAATTCTGTGAGAGCCCACCCAATTATTTACTTGTTTGGAATTTGTTCTCAGGGTAGTCTACAGGGTAAAAAAAAATAGCACAAAATTTGATAAACCAAATAATACAAAGTTTCATCTCATCAGCCAAGTTATAATCACCTTGGATCAACTGCATGTGTAATATGTATAGAATTCACTCTGATGTGTACGTCTGGTTTTACAGGAGCTGAAAGAACTGATGATAAGAATTCCAACTCTCTATGAATTCCTCTTTGTTCAGAAACAGTGGTACAAAACTTACTTTGGTGTGAAATTTGGGCGTGGTCTTACCATCTCTGATGAACTACAATAACATCATTTACTGTAGAATTTTTACTTGAATAAAAGTGTTCCAAATCATGTCCATAATTATAAAACCACCTTGATTGATTCCAACAAACGTTTTTAAAAATCCATTATGTGCCCAACATTGGGTTGTAATCTCCATGAGATCAGAGACTTCAACTGTTTTGTCCACCATTGTATTTCCAGCACTGTGAACAGTATCAAGCCCAGAGAAGGCCTTCAATACATAATTGTTCTTGTTTAATAGGTAATTGAATAGGTAATAGATAATTGGAGGGCATAAATAAAGGTAGTACCTATAAGAGAAACCAGATAAAGATATATCTAGTATATTACCTTATTATTGCTGCTATTAACAAATTACCACAAATTTAGTGGTTTAAAAAACACAAATTTATTATCTTATAGTTCTGGAGCTTAGAAGTCCTAAAATCAAGGTGTTGGTAGGAATTCCTTCCAGAGGCTCTAGGGAACAATCTGTTTCCTTGCCTTTTTCAGCTTCTAGAAGCCATTCACGTTCCTTGTTTGGGGCTCATTCCTCCATCTTCAAAGCTAGCAGTGTAGCATCTTCAAATCTCTTCTCTTTCTCTCTCTCCCCAACCCCCACTCTCCTCTGATTGCATTGTCACATCTTCTCTCGGTCTGACACTCCTGCTTCCCTCTTATAACGACCTCTTGTGTTTATATTGAACATACTAGATAATTCATAATAATCTTTTTATCTCATGAATTTTAACTTAATCACATCTGCAAAGTCCCTGTCACCATGTAAGGTAATGTATTTCAAAGGTCCCAGGATTAGAGTGTGGACATCTAGGAGACCATTTATTCTGTCTACCACACCTAGGGTACAATGGGCCATGCATGAAGGGAGCTTCATTTCAATCTGGGGAGACAGGAAAAGGTTTATAGAGAAGGTTATTGTTGACCCAAGTCTAGGAACATGAACAGATAAGAAAGAAAGACTTTTATAGTACAGGAAACAGCATAAGCACAAGTAAGAAGACAGGAAACAGCAGGTCTTGCCTGATGACCTCAAGAGGTTTGGTAGGATTTGAGTGTAGAACAGGATGGATAATTGGGTAGCAAGTGCTAAACAACAACAAAAAAGCTGAGAAAGTCTGCGGTGACTATTTCATGGAGGGTCTTGTAGGATGTACTAAGGCATTTGGACTTTATCCTATAGGCAAGTTTAACCAATGAAGGATTTTAAGCAGCTTAAAATGTTTCAATGGTTTCTCATGGTACTTTGGTTAAAGTTTAATATCTTTAACATGGTGCCATCTTGGTCCCCTTTGGGAGTCTATTCAAGCCTATGAACCCTTTCTCAGAATAATATTTTTAAATACATAAAATTAGGTACAGAGGGTTACAAAGAAAGCCAATTTTATTGAAATAAAAAGTTCTACCCATCAGCCCACTGGCAGTCTATGGATCCCAGGTTACGAACCACTCAAGGATGCCGGCTTCTGTTCTCTCTCTCTCTTTCTCTCTTTCCTCTCCCATCTTGAGCTCAAAACTCCAAGAACAATGGCCTTTTCTCTGCTCCATCAAAATGTGAAGTTCCTCCTGCCTTGGGTCTGTGCCTCATTCCTTTTGTTTTCAGTGTTTTCCTTCTCCTTAGTCCCTTCCTCACCCACACTTGGATAACTCCAACTTGGTTTGAATGTCACTTTATTGGGAAAATTCAGATAACTCTCAGACTAGGGTAAATCTTCCATTAGAATATCATATCATTCAGTAATTTTCTTTTACAAAATTAATAATATTTATATAGTTATTTATATAACTATTTGCTAATGCTTGTCTCACTGACCAGAAAATAATTTCCATGAGTGCAGGTGCTATTGTCTATATTCCCAATGCCTAGCTCAGTGCCTGGCACATAGTAGACACTGCATTTTTTTTTTTTTTGAGGAAGATTAGTCCTGAGCTAACACCTGTTGCCAATCTTCCTCCTTTTTTCCTTTTTTCTCCCCAAATCTCCAGTAGATAGTTGTATGTGATAGTTGTACATCCTTCTTGTTGCTCTATGTAGGATGCGGCCTCAGTATGGCTTGATGAGCTGTGTGTAGGTCCTCACCTAGGATCCGATCCGGTGAACCCCAGGCTGCCAAAGTGGAGTGCACAAACTTAACTGCTACGCCGTGGGGCCAGCCCTGACACTGCATTTTTTAAAATAAATTTTTCATTTTAAAACAGCTTTAGAATCACAGAAAAATTACAAAAATAGAATGGTGAGTTACCATATACCCATAGCCAGTTTCTCATGTTATTAATATCTTACATTAGAATGGTTCATTTGTCACAATAAATGAATAAATATTAATACATTATTATTAACTTAAGCCTATACTTTATTCAGATTTTCCATTTTTATCTAGTGCTATTTTTCTGTTCCAGGATCCCATCCAGGTTATCACATTACCTTTAGTCATCATGTCTCCTTCGGCTCCTCTTGGCTGTGACTATTTCTCAGACTGTCCTTGTATTTGATAACCTCGAGAATTTTGAGGAGTTCTGGTCAGGTATTTTGTACAATGTCTCTAACTGAGATTTATCTGATGTTTTTCTCATAATTAAACTGTGATTTTGGGTCTGGGGGAGGAAAACCATAAAAGTTAAGCGTCATTTTTATCACATCATATTAAGGAAGCGTACTATCAACATGACTTATCAGTGTTGATGCTAACCTTGATCACCTTGCTAAGGTAGTGTTTGTCAGGTTTCCTCACTGTGAAGTTATTCTTTTTTTCACATTTTGTGTACTATATTTTTGGAAAGAAGTCACTATGCACCGCCCACACAAAAGGAGTAGGGATTTATGCTCTACTTCTTTGAGATTAGAGTATCTACATAAATTATATAGATTTTTTCTGCATGAGACATTTGTCTTTTCTTGTACATTTATTTATTCAATCATTTATTATATCCGTATTAACTCATGGTTATTTATTTTACAGTTTGTGTTATAATCCAATACTATTTTATTTACTTTATTTGTCTTTTTGCTCAAATTGTTCCATTGGGAGCTCTTTTAGTTTGCTCTTGTGTTTCTTTGGCACACCCGCATCATTGTGTGGTTGTGTGTGTTCCTCCTCACTTCCTTACTTTCTGGCATGAGAAGATGCTCGAAGCTCATCACACGTTATTTCCTGTCCCAGTTCTAGAATTGGCTATTTTCCAAGGAGCTCTGGTTCCTTTTATTGGAGAATCAGATTAGAAAAAAGATCTGGGCACTAGGTATGCTTATTGCTGCCAGGGGTTCATTGCTTCTAGGTCCTATCAGCTGACAGAGCAAGGAAATACATTCGTATAATACCCCCCGTATATAAACATTTCCATAAATATTTCTGTATGTGACTATCTGTACCTATACAGAGCTAAACATGAGTTCATACTCATGTCTCCAACTCTAATCCATTACCACAAAATCATTCTAGCCTTCTCCCCCTTGCTTATCTGTAACTTCCCACTGCAACAGTGAGAATCCTGGCTCCCACCATCTGCCATCCATTTACTAAGTTGTTCAATTCCATTATGTATAGTAGTTTCAGAATTGTTAACCCATACACCCATGGGAAACAACTTCATTAACTAGATTACAGCGCTTAAGTACAGTTCCCTTCGCCTTTAATCTTGCAGATTCCAATCATTTTCAAAATTACTTAAGTTAGCATCTTTTTCCTTCACCTGCTTCATTGAGGTTGTTTCATATATTTGTAATACAATTAGATTCATTTGCCACAGTCTGCATTCCATCCTGGGACTTCCCCGACCTCCTAAATGATTTTAAAATTTGCATATATTAATATTCTGTCACTGTAAAGTTCTATGGGTTTTGACAAATGAATAGTGTCATGTGTCCACCATTACATTATCAAACACAATATTTTCCCCATCGTGAAATATCTCTTATGCTTTGTCTATTCAATTCTTTCTTCTTCCCAACCCTTGAACCCAGACAAGCATTATTTGTTTACCATCTCTATTGTTTTACCTTTTCCAGAATGTCATATAAATGAAATCAAATAATACAAAACCTTTTCAGAGTGGCTTTTGTCACTTAGCAAAACACATTTAAGATTCATCCATGTCTTTGCAAGGTTTGAAAGCTCATTCCTTTTTATCTCTGAATGGTATTCCATTGTATGGATGTACCACGGTTTGTTTATCCATTCACCTGTCGAGGGATATCTTGGTTGCTTTCAGTTTTGGGTAATTGTGAATAAAGCTACCATAAACATTCTTGTACAGGTTTTTATGTTGACGGAAGTTTTCAAATCAGCTGGGCAAATACCTCAGAGCATAATTGTTAGATTGTATGGTAAGACTACGTTTAGCTTTGTAAGAAACTGCTAAACTGTCTTCCAAAGTGTCTGTACTTCAATGCATTCTTTAATGAATCATGAAGAGGTAATTCTGGTGGCAGTGTACAGATGTCAATAGGATTAAAAGCTGGAGGTTAAATTTAGTTAAGAGACTGCTGCAATGGTTCTGGCCAGAGTTAATGAATGTCTGGAAAGAAGAGCAGCTAGGAGGATAGAGGGTAGTTTCATGGCCATGAAGAGTTAAGGATATAGAGTCCACAGGATCTGGCCACTAACTAGATATGGATTATGATGATGTGTGGTGGCTCCCCGGTGTCTAGTTCAGGTAACTTAGCAAATAGGAATAGAGAAGAGGGGCACTTTGGAAGGAGTGGGGGCTTTGGGAACATTTTCATTCATCACATGAATCCAAAGTGCCTATGGGACTTGCAAGGGGAAATGTCTAGGAGGCAGTTGTGTACATGAGTCCTGAGATCAGAAGTAAAACCTGTTTATTAGGATAGAAAGAAATAAAATTACTCACCGTTGTAAAGGGAGGCCTGTAGTAAATTCTAACTCAGTAAACCGTCAATTTTAGTTTAAGAACCACCATTTCCATTAAATTTAAATCTTTGCCGTGCAATGTATTTGTCTGTTAGGTGACAGTAGTTTCAAAATGAAGATAGATATCTGCATCTCCATCCTTGTATGTCTGGTTGCTAAATTATTCTACCTGCCAGCCTGTATAATTCAACCTCTATTCACCAACTCTATTCTGAATATTCTCTTAGGTTACCAGTATTTTGTATTTTAGAACCAAGAAAGAGCTTGGAGACCTTCTAGTTCAACCACTTATTCTTGACTATGAAGTTAATTGTGTATGCAGTTGAACCTAATCAATTTAAATGCTATCATCTTACTATGCCTCCTTGATTTTTATTAAATCAAGTATCTAGGTTTTCTTACAGAAAAAGCAACATTTATATTGTGACTCACAGGAATAAGTTGTTCCAAACCCTAGGATGAAGGTAATGTAGCTTTTCTTTATTTTTCAAAGTCTAATCAAATCTAACTTCAATTCTCTGCCCAATAACTTGGCAAGAAGTCCAGTTCCAGTGTCAATGATTTTTTGGGACTCCCTCTCTCTCTCGGGCATATGAGGTCCTAGAAAATGGCAGCAGGCCTAGGCCTCAGGTTTTGGAGGTTGCTCTGCTTTGCAGAGGATGCTGAGGGCCGGAGAAAGATGACAGCTCTGTAGTGGCTCTAGTCTTTTGTGGCAAGCTCAGTTACTGGAGACTCTTACCAAGACAGAACAATTAGTTTGCAGGGCTCACAAGCTCTTGTCCCTTCTGCATGTGGCCATCTCAGACAAGTGTCTTCCAGAGGCTCTTTACCACCCTTCCCTTGTCCCTATTCCATTCCTGGAGGATGCAACTCAATTGGGGTTAAACCTCCCTTATTACCCTCAAAGCACAGACCTCCATTCCCTTTGCCCTTCCAGACAATCCACCTTAATTATCTGCATAGGCATAGACTACAAATTGTCATTTCTTTTGACCGGAAAGAACCTTGAAAGGAAATGAGTAAAGCTGACTAAGTGTAAGACCGACAAGTTAGAGACTACATGCCCTGTCTATAAGATACAGCATTACCCAACAGTACCACGTCTTTTGGTTCAACAAGAGAAGCCAAGAGTACATTCTTTTAGGGGAATTCTCCCACATGTCAAAAGTTGGGGACTATTTCAAAATATTTAAAATGTCCTTCAGACCAAACTAAAAATGTCTATAATCAATGGGCCACTGTTTTTAAACCTTTTTCCTAGATCTTCCAAATGCACATGTATGTTAAGGAAAAACAAATTCTTTCTGGAAAATTCCACTTTCCAATCCTAGAATCAAAAAAAAAGATAAGTACTCCTAACTAGAGTTAAGGAAAATTCACCATACCTTAGGAACAAAGGCTAAGTAGTAGGCGAGGGGATAAAGAAAACGTTTCCTTTTTTTCTGAGTCTTCAGGAGAAGAATTCATTCAAAAGTTAAATTTTCAACCTTGTTAAATATATCTTACAATGCTTCACATACAGGACCTAATTTGGACATGTAAATGATAAATATCTGTGTTAGGACATAAGGCATTTGGATTAGGCCGAATCCTTGGTTTCTCTTCTATTGACTTTTTCCAGCGCTTTGCCCAGTGAGTTCGATAACTATCCCAATAATTGATGAATTAGTAGAGAGGAGGAAGTGGATGATCCAGTTCCTATTTCCTGGTAATATGGCAGAATGAGTTAGTTCTGCATTTCTGTTTGAAGCCGTATAACCGTTTGGCAATGGTGTGTGAGTGTATATGTGTGTATATGTATGTGTGTATGAAAAAATTTGGTCATGACTATTTGTCTTAGTCCGTTCAGGCTCTATAACAAATTACCATAGACTGGGTGGATTATAAACAACTAAAATTTATTTCTCACGGTTTTGGAGGCTGGGAAGTCCAAGGTCAAGGTGCTGGCAGATTTTGGTGTCCGGTGAGAACTTGCTTTCCAATTCATAGACGGCTGTCTTCTCTTTGTGTCATCACATGGTGGAAGGGAGTGAGGGAGCTCTCTGTGGCTTCTTCTCTGTGGCTTCTTTTATAAGAAGGGCAATAATCCCATTCATGGGGGCTCCATTCCACTCTTATGACCTAATCATCCAAAGGACCTACCTCCTAATCCTATCACATTGGGGGTTAGGATTTCAACATACGAATTAGGGAAAGGGGCACAAACCTTCAGTCTATAGCACTATTGAAGAATTTTATGAAAATCATTTTGAGGCACAGGCATAAATCCAATCATAGGACTCATATAGCAGAGAAATCCTTGCAAAATGAAGGTGCCTTTCTCATGAAAGTAAGGAGTAATGGGGCCCTTCCTTCCAGTTTCAGTTTGGGAAGGTCTGGCTTTTCACTTAGTGAAATGAATAAGTATCTCTGTGTCCCGAATTTTCAGGAAGTAAAAACTCATTCAAATTTACCATGATTATAAAGACAGCAAATCACCATGCACCTTCGTCTCCTTGAAATACAAAGAGCTCCACGCTTAGTATTCAATGCAAAATGATTCTGAATGACAGCCAATCCTAGGAGTAACACCATATTCCACATTCAGAGGCCTCCTTAACTCAATGATATGCATAGTGCATTCATTTCCTCATCATCTAATCAACTCTCTTAGCATTTTACCCTACTTCACCAAGTATTCTTCCCCAAAGCCCATCATCTCATTCTAATCATGAGAAAAATATCAGACAAACTCAAATTGAAGAACATTCTACAAAATATAAAACCAGTACTTTTCAAAACTGTCAAGGTCATGAAAAACAAGGGAAAATGGAGAAACTGCCAAAGACCAAACGAGATTTAGAAGATATGACAACTCAATGCAATGTGGTATCCTAGATGGAATCCTGGAACAGAGAAAGGGTATTAGTGGAAAAACTTGCGATATCCAAATAAAATCTGTAGTTTAGGTAATAGCAATGTACCACTGTTTTGACAAGTGTGTCATGGTTATGTGAGATGTTAACAGTAGAGGAAACCAGGCAAAGAGTTTATGGAAAGTCTATGTAATGTCTTTGCAATTTTTGGTAAGTATATAATTACTCCAAAATAAAAAATTTATTTAAAGCAAAAAAAATTTTAATTGCCCTAAAGTTAGCTTCCTGGGTACCCTGTCTAACCTGGCTCTTTAGTCAAGCAACTTAGTAGCAGTCTTTGGACATCAACACAAAGCTCCAGGTAAATACTTTTCTTTTCCATTACCTTGTGGCCCCTAGTGGGTCTGTCCTGAGTCAATATGTCAGTCAGGAAGGAATCTTTTGGTTGCAAGTGACAAAATTTCAACTCAAAATAACAAACAAAAATGGGAATTTGTTGCTTCACATAACTGAAAGTCCAGGGTTGCACTGGCTCCCTGTGCTCCCTGTGCATTCCCCTGAGGGGAATGATATCACTAATTCTTCCTAATCTCTTGACCCTGTCTTCTGCTCTGTGGCTTCATCTTAAAGACCTTTAACACGACCCTCTGAAATTCCAGGCTCATATCTTCTGGGTTCAAGTTCACCAGAAAAGGGAGTATGCACCTGTTCCCAATAATCACAGCAAAATTTAATTCCTTGTCATTGATTCTGATTAGATCATGTGCCCAACCACAAACAAATCAGTATGACTAGAGAATGCAATGCTTTCATTGTCAGGCTTGTCCCTGAGTTGAGGGTGGAGTCAACCCCACTGGAAGCTCATGAGCTGACAGTTGTTTCTTATAGGGAAAGGCAAGCATTGTTACAAGGAGCTGAGTAAATGGATGTAGGATAGCAAAATGAACAGATATTTACTCTCCCCACAGTGTATTCCCCCGAACTAGGCCACTCCTCCAGGCTTCCATCCCAGGCTCATAACCAATGCTTTTCCATAGACAGGGAGGCAGCTCCACTTCTTCTATGCCCTTCTCATAGCCACCTGTAACTCACTCACCATAGTATCAGGATACACCATGGGTTTACCTGTCCCAGGAGGGTCAATGCTCGTGTAGTGTAGTTAAACCTTCCTTGACTCCAGCCACATTTTTTCCCTTCTCTTGTCTGCTCTTCAATTTATTTGTAGTATCTGAAGCTGGTGCTAAAAGCAGTGACAGCCATGTAGATGTGGTTTCATAGCCCTACAATGAACCAACAACATGTTCCCTCCTATGAGCATAGAGACTGCTATTTTCTATTAGTGGCTCCAACCCTTCTCTAGAAAAACTTGAACTATTTCTCAATCTTATTATCTGTCTGAAACTTGATCAAAGAAAAAAAAGTCATAGTTTCACATTGTGTGTGTCAAGAAGGCTTTGGTGTTTGATGGCTTTTCAGCTTAAAGTGTTTCTTCTGCCCAGAATTTTTGACTTCAGCTCATTTGAGCCACTTGAGCAAAGCATGATCATACATGATTCACAGATGCCCAGACCAAGAGTTGGTGTTTGGGAGAGGCAAGCAGAATGGGCATTTTTGTCACCTGGTAAGCCATGTGTAGTAGTCAGTGTCTGTGCCTTGACCACATCCTTTGAGAACTCATTGTTCCTTACACTCTGATGACTCCTACTGAAAGCACCTGAAACTCTTTTCCAGAAGTTTCTCTTTAACCACAGGAAGATGCTTGACTAACATTTGGGGTAGGCCAAGTGTACCAGGGAATTAATGCTTTCTGGAATAGGTCTCAACAAATTACAAGAGTTGGTAGATAAATACCCTTATCCTTTGCTCCTCAGAACTCTTCTCTCCAATGAAGAAAATGCCTTAAGCCTCTGAGGGAGGACAGCAAACCCTCTCATCCTCAGGGCTCAAATAAAACACCATTGCTTCTAGGGGAGAAGTAGAAACAAAACCTGTGTCCCTCTGCGGTGTGTAACACAAGCACAGATCCATTGCTGCTAGTGGACATACGCAGCAAAAACCCTTTGCTCCTGAGGGAGGGGCAGAAAAACATCTTGGGTGCAGGATCCTGCAACAATAATCAGAAGTTGGCTACTAGTATGGTGGAGAAGAAAACTCTATCCCACCCAAGACCAACCACAGATACAAGGCAGAGTTTGTCAGCAAGAGAAAAGGGGGGCAGGAATGCTGAAAAAAGCATAACTCCCAAGGACAAGGTATAAAAGCCTGCTCAAGATTCAGGCCAGGAAAAGAGAAGCCCTTCTGTCTCCACTAAGATATACAAACAAGTCAAAAAGAAAGAGAGAGAGAAAACAGTCAGTCGAACCAGATTCAGAGATGACCCAGATATTGAAACCATTAGCCAGGGCCTTTGAAATAGTATGTTAAATGATTTGTTGGAAAATGTGAACAAGTGTCATGAATACATGGGAATTCCAACAGAGAAAATTTTGCAGGCAGCAAAAGCAAAGAGAAATATTACATACGGAAGAAGAAAGAATTACAGGAGACTACTCATTAGAAACTTTGCAAGTCAAAGGACAATGAACCAAGTGCTGAAAGAAAAAAATTGCTGACCCAGAATTTCACACACACTGAAAATACCTTTTGACAATGAAAGTGAACTAAAGACGTTTTATCAGATAAACAAAGGCTGAGAGAATTCACTGCCAGCATATCTGCACAACAAGAAATGTTACAGGAAGCTCTTCACATGGAAGGAAAATGATACCAGATGGAAATTTAGATCTACATAAAAACATAAAGAGAATCTTCAATGGTAAAAATAAGGGTATATGTAAAAGACATTTTTCTTAATTTTAATATTTTTGAAAGGTAATTGATTAAGACAAAGGTGGAAAAACATTTTCTGTAAAGGGCCAGATAGAATTTTAGGCTTTGTGGGGCATGTAATTTCTCTGTTGCACATTCTTCATTCCTGTTGTTGTTTACACAACCCATTGCAAATATAAAAATCATTCTTAGTTCACAGACTGTATAAAAACAGGCCCATGGGCAGGATTGGGGCTGCAAATCATGCTTTGCTGCCCCCTAATATAAAGCAAAATAATAACTTTGTATAGTGGGTTATACATAGGAGTAAAATGTGTGGCAACAATAACATGGGAGGAGGAAATAGACAAGAGTGAGAAAAGGATATACAATGTCAAGGTTCTTACACTACAGGAGAAGTTGTATGTTTGAAGGCAGACTGTAATAAGTTAAAGATATGTACTGTAAACCCTAAAGCAATCACTAGAAAAATTAAAAAGTAGATATAAAATGGAATTATGAAAAATATTCAAATAATAAAAAAGATAAGAAAAGAGGAAACAAAGAACAGATAAGACAAATAAATGCAAAGAGGGTAGATTTAAATCCAACCATATCAATAATTACGTTAAATATAAATTGTGTAAATGCCCCTATTAAAAATCAGAGATTGTTAGACTGAATTAAAAAACAATATCTAACTATATGCTATATGCTATACAAGAAACCCACTTTACATATGAAGACATAGGTAGGTTAAAAGTATAATGATGAAAAAAGATATACTATGCAAATCTAATTTTTAACAAAACTGAAGTGGCTATATTAACATCAGACAAAGTCAATTTTAGAACAAGTAATTCTATCAAGGGTAAAGAGACACATTACATTATGATAAAGTGGTCTATCATCAAGAAGCCATAACACTACTAAATGTTCATGTATTATCAACAGATAGTCAAAATACATGAAGCAATAACTGATAAATTTGAAAGGAGAAATGAAAAAATAAATCCACAATTATAATTGTAGACTTGAACACTCCTCTCTTAGTAATCAATAGAACAAAGAGATGGAAAAATCAGTAAGGATGTAGAACAACAGTGTCAATTAGCTCAACATAATTGCCATTTATAGGGCCCTCCACCTAATAACAGCAGAATGAACATTCATTTCAAGTACACGTGGAACATTTACCAAGATAGACCATAATCTAGGCCATAAAACAAATCTCAAAAAATTTAAAAGAATTAAAATAATACCAAGTATGTTCTCTGACCACAACAGAATTTAACTAGAGATGAATAACAGAAAGCTATCTGGAAATTCCTAAATATTTGGAAATTAAACTACACACTCTGCATAACTCATGGGTCAAAGAAGAAGACACAAAGCAAATTGGAAACTATTTTGAACTGAATGAAAATGAAACCAAAACATATCAAAATTTGTGGGAGGCTGATATAACAAACATTTTTTGAGTTAATACTATGAGCCAAGCACTGTTCTGGGTACTGGCAATATACTAGTGAAAAATCAAAGATCCTTACACTTAGGTGTTTATAATCTAGTGTGGGGGGGTAAGACTGGAAACAATAAACATATTAAGTAAATAATATAGAGTGTTAGTGCATTATGCATGCTTTGTACAAGGAGAAAATGGAGCAGGGTAAGGGGAATTAGGAGAGCTGGCAGGGAGAGAACTTGCAGCTTAAATTGGATGATCAGAGTAGGCTCCATTCTGAAGGAGACTTTTGAGCAAAGACTTCAAAGAGTTGAAGGAGTTAGCCAAATAGTTATAAGAGGGAAGAGCATTCTAAGAGCAAGAACAGCTAGATCAAAGGCCCTAAAGTGGAAACATGCTTGGCATGTTTTAGGAACAGCAAAC
Source organism: Ceratotherium simum simum (assembly GCF_057802395.1). Lineage (NCBI taxonomy): Eukaryota > Metazoa > Chordata > Mammalia > Perissodactyla > Rhinocerotidae > Ceratotherium > Ceratotherium simum. Next base: position 41,610,590 of record NC_141908.1, read on the forward strand.
AAGTCAGTGTGGCTGGAACAGAGTGAGACAGGGGAATAAGAGGAGGGAAGGTCAGAGGGATATCAAGTAGCCCCCTCATGTATGGCCTTGCAGACGATTGGAAGAACTTTTGCTTTTACTCTGAGTGATACAGGATCCATTGCAGGGTTTTGAGCAGAGGAGTGGCATGCTGTGTTCTAGAATAAACTATAGGTTATAAGGGTAAAAGAAGCAAGACCAATAAGAAAGCTCCAGCAGCATTGCAAGTGGTTATTGCAATAAATGAGGGGAAGAAATGCTGGTGGCTTGGGACAGGGTGATAAGAGCAAAGATGGTGAGAATTGACCAGATTATGGATATATTTAGAAGAAAGAGCCTACAAAATTTCCTAATGTATTAGATGTGATGTTGTAGGAAAGGATGACTCAAGGTGTTTAATCTGAGCAATTGAAAAGTTGGAGTTGTCATCAATTAGATGGTGAAGGCTGCAGACAGAAGAGGTTTGAAAGTGAAGTACAGAGTCTAGTTTTGAACACAATAAAGATGGGGAGGAGGCAGTTGGATATAGCAGTCTGGTGCTCAAGAAAGAGAAGTCTGGGCTTGGAAGTGTCAGCATATAGACCATATATGAATCAAGGTTCTGGCAAAAAACAGACGGCATATTCAAATTGAATAATTGAAAGGAGAAGTATTTACAAAAGTGTGGGCAGGATTTAGGGAACACAACAAGGAATGGTAGCATACTTATTCCGAAGGTGTTAACATCCCTACTGTGAAAAGACAAGTGGAGGGAGCACGCATCAGTCCTCAAGAGGGTGGCTGTGCAGAAAGGGCACCCCGACAAGAGATATGACTTTCAATAGAGGAATTCAGCCATTGTGGCAACCTGGCAGGGAATAAATACTCCAATCTGGCTTTCCTTCTACCCTCCTATCTCCTGCCAGTGCCTCCCATGGGCCAAACCCAAATGAAGATTAAAGGTCAAGGGAGCATGTTTCTGTGCCTGCAGGAGAGCAGGGTGGAAAAGAGTGGAGAGTGAATCTAGAGAGGCCAACAGAAATATGAAGCATAAATATTATTTAAAGCTATGAGTCTGGATGAGATCAGCAAAGAAGTATATGTGGATAAAGAACCAGGAAGACTAAAGACTGAGTCCTGGACATTCCAACATGAAGAGGAGCTGAGGGACAGTGGTGAGCAGGGAAGCAGGAGGAAAGTCAAGAGCGGTGTCGGGGCAAAGGTGATTCAGGGAGAAAGAAATAATTTTGTTGAAAGCTGCTGGTAGTGTCAGGTAAGATGAGAACTGAAAACTGGCCAGTGGATTTAGTAGCACGGAGGTTATTGGTGACCTGCACTGGAGCAGTTTGTGCAGAGTAGTGGGGGCAAACACGTGGCTGGAGTCAATTTAAGAAGAAATGGGATGAGAGGCATTGGCTGAGCTCAGTGCTATTTCAAGGCATTTTTCTGCCAAAAGGAATAAGAAATGGGATGGTAGTCAGTAAGAGAAGTGGAGTCAGGAGAAGGCTTTGTTGTCGTTGTTTTGTTTTGTTGTTTTGTCTTTTCAAAGGGAAGAACTAACGCCATGTTTGCCATCTAATGGGCATGATCTAATGGACAGCTAATAATTGATGACGTAGGAGAAAGACGGAAGAGATGCTGGACCAATGTCCTCCCACAGGAGAGAGGGGAAGGGATATGGTACAAAAGCACATATTAAAGAAAATATTAGTACAGAACTCACAGGCCTGCTGTGAGGAGTGAAAGGAATAATGCATGAAGAGCTGGTGTTGCCAGCATGTAGAAAGTACTTAACGCATGTTAGCCATTACTGCCACTACTTATTATAGTTATTATTATTAACTTTTCTAAGCCTCATCTTTCTCATCTATAAAAAGGAGCTGGCATATATTTCTAAATTGCTGTCCAGTGCTAACAAGCTGTGAGATGAGGTTACTCAAGGAGCTGCACATGATGTCTAAAGAAGCCTAATCTCCAAGCTGAGATCACCCAAGGTCACCTGGAGATATTTGAAACGAAATCCATATACAACTTAAACATATATAGCCATATGTGAAAACTCAAGGACATGCAGCAGGAGGAATTATAACGCCTCTGGGCCTATGCTACGGTAGGAAAGCAGTTAGGAAAAAATTCTCCTAACACCTAAGTCTCTAAGACTCTAAAAGCAATTGAGTCGTGCAACTCCAATTGTAGACCGGGTTGCTATGTAAACTGTGTTCCATAAGGCATTTAAAGACTTAGCACAAGTGGCTTGAGGTTTAATCCTTTAATTCCATTGCTCCATAAGTTCTTGTAGGTTCAGTGAACAAGGAATTTAGACATAATATTAGAAACCCATTTTCAGGAAAGGGCTTAGGCATGGAAAAAATGTGCTGCATTTTAGTGCACAAAAGAGATTCTAGACTAATCTCTAGATTTACTCAGTCTAAGGGTAATTTTCGTGCAGGGATCCTGCTGCAAAGACTCCTGCTTACACGGTAAATTGTCTGAGGTATACTCCTCCATCATCAGCCCTCCTCCCCCAGCCCTCTAAAGGCCTCCTTTATTAAAGGGCTTGTATAGACGGAATATGTTCACAAACATGCCAATTTGGGTCATTTGCTCCCTGATAAAAGCCCCAATTCACTGTGAAACACTATGTGCCACTTACGGACTTGGGGACATTTGCACTTTAGAACAGTAGAAATAGTCACATGACCACATTATCAAACACAGTGTGGATGCTCAAACCACTTGTCACCTAGCCACGCAGAATGAAAGCTGCCGCCTCTCCTGAGGTACCCTGCTACCCCAGACACACATGCGGTGCTCTGGCTGTGACGCTATTTCATGCTTGGCAAAAGCCACACACACAGAGTTTAAGCAATTCTTTGACGATCTCAGAGATTGATGGTATATAGACTAATTAAAGTCACGTAACCCACGAAAGCAAATAGGCCCATCTGAATGACATTTAGGAACCATCTCACTCATTGAATATGTGTACCTTGGCAGCACTGTAATAATTGGAGAAATATAGTGTCAGGAAAAACAAGTCACAATTTATCCAGCCTGAATAACTGGAGCTAGTTTACATATATCAGATTTAATTTTATTTTTCACGAGTCACTTGAGGGCAAGGCACATTTTATATCTGAGCTTTGAGGAAGTGCTGAATTTGCTCTTCTCATTCTTTCCCTCCTCCCCTTGGGAACTTGATGAGTTACTAAATAGTCGTGATATTCCTTGACACTTTTCTAAAATAACTTACCAGCATTTTCTCTAGTTTTTAATTTTTGGTTCCTTTAACTGTTTAGTAACTCTAGGCAATTGGACCAGGAATTATGATGCTGGGGAGCCATGAGTTAAGTGACTGGGACAGCAGAGGTTGTAGTGAGCTTGTGGCTAACACACGGTGTCCCAAATTTCTTGTTTGGACAAAAAAGATAATTATATGCACTTACATTTTTCTATCTGGAAAATGCAGGCAATGATAATCCCTTTGAAGGAATGTTACAAGAATTAGTAAAGTGTTCTAAAATCTCTTGGCATTTCTAGACAACAAATTCCACTACTATTATTTTACATTATCATAAATATTATGTTTTATTTTGATAATGGCACTGTCAAGGACTTTTCTTCTTTACCCTCTAATTCTAGGTATCATAAGGTTTTTTTTAAAAAAGAAAAGACAAACTCATGTGAGGTTGCAGTCAGAGAGAAAAGCACAAGAAACGTATTTTTGATATAGTAAGGCAATTTTACTATGCATGTCATCAAGGTATAAAGAAGAGAGACAAATTCTGGCATACTTTATCACTTTAGGATAATTAAGCTGATTTTCACTGATGCTTATAAAAGTTTGACACTGAAACAAAAAAATTATTTTAAAATAAAGTTTTCTACTAGAACCTTTATTTTATGTATTCTGCTATGACAAGAGTTTGGATTTTTCATCTCCTTTTTCCCACATTGATGCTCAGACCTGCCTAATCTTGATGACTAAGCATGGTATGGTTGCCAGATTTATCAAATAAAAATACAGGACTCTCAGTTAAATTAGAATGTCAGGTAAACAACAAATAATTTTTAGCATCAGTATGCAATGTTTGGGATGTACCTAAGCTAAAAAGTCATTCCTGTTTATATGAAATTCAAATTTAATTGGGCATCTTGTGTTTTATCTGCCAACTCTAAGCACGCCAGGATTTTCTAATAGACCTTTTCTAATAGAGAGAGGGGTTAGCTGGGTTTGTCAGAGTTAAGGGGACTAGGGCTGGATGCCCCTCTGAGAAACATGAATCACAGTACCTAAGGGCTATAGTTACCATGGTGAGATCTGACTTGATACCAATACATAAGAGAGTAGAACTGGTGTGGGTGGGGCGGCAGAAGCAGGGAGGAAAAGTAGGAAAGATGGAGCTGCTTCTCCATCTCTGTGTTCACGCTCGCGTAGGTGACCTCACACAGCATTCCAAGGACCTGTGTAGGTTTGATGCCGGGGCCCAGCAAGGAGCAGGGACTCACCTGGGAATTCTGGCCTTGGACCGTGGAACGAATCCAGGCTGATTCTCATAGAGGTGGAAACTTCAGTCTTGCAGCTAGACACAGGTAAGGCAGGCCTAGTGGATGATAACAACTGTTCTCACATTTTAAACTTCAGCGAGGGATTATTATTATTCTCATGTCATGTTTGATATTTCACCAGCATAAAATCAAGATTAAAAGCACTGGCTTTCAAATCAAACTGACCTAGGTTTGAATCCTGGCTCCACCTTCTAGCTGAGAGACTTTGAGCAAGTTGTGAGAACTTCCTGAACTCAAGTTCCTCATGTGTAAAATAAAGGTAATAAATACTACTACTTCACACGGATGCTGGGAGGATTAAATAGGTAATTTCTAAAATTATTTATACAGTGGCTGCCATGGAGTGACATCTCAGTAAATAGTATCAACATGTTATTATAAACTTTTATAAAGGTCAAATCCTTAATCTGAACTGAATATTACACAAGAAGCCCTACCATTGTGGGCCTAATAGTATTCATTGACAATTTCTGATGAAAAGTCCATAGCAAGTGTTAGACTGGCCCTTAATCATTATCCACCTATTAGGTCAAAGAAGCCATTAGAGTCTGATGATTAAAATTTCTATTACTTAAGCTATAACCTCATAATTACTGACAAGGCAAAGCTTCTCTGTTTAACTGAATGTATGAGCTCCAAATGAAGAAAATCCTTCAACTCACTAAAGGTATTTGTATTGATCAAAATGAGCTATTTCACTGATTCTTCAAGAACATATGTCCAAATGTGAATACTGCCTGCCCACGATACTACTGTTGCTTTTTCGACACTTTTTGGGTTCTGAGTCAGTACACATAGAGCAGTGGTTCTCACCCTGGCTGCACAGAAGCATCATCTGGAGGGCTTCAAAAAAAACAAAAACCCAAGAAAGGGCTCCCCTCCCAGACCAATTTAATTAGAATCTTGAGGTAAGGCATGAACATCAGCCTAAAATGTTTTAAAAGCTTCCTAACTGATTGTAACAAGAAGCCAGTTTGAAAATGTTGGGTAGAAGAAAGAAGAGCTTTTGAGTCACACCAAGTTGGGTTCAATCCCAGGTCTCTGTATTTGTTAGCTGTGTTGCCTTATGCAATTTACTGATTTCTCACAGCATCAGTTTCCTTTAATAGAAAAAACAGAAATACTTAATCTCCTAAAGGATCCAAGAGTTACTACAAAAATGGAAGTTAGTATTCTAGGGTTTATGTAAAAGAAGATAGTCTTGTTTAGACATCTCCAGCCAACCAGAGCATTTCTTTCTTTCCATGCAAAAAGACTGGCAAATCACAGCATAATAGTTATAATTTCTTGCAGTATTTGTATTTCTTGACTTTTACTTTTTATTGCATGCTTGGAATTTGGTTCTTGTTGTAAAAAATCTTAATTGTATTTTATATATATATATATGTTTTTTGCTTTGCTTTGTTATTTTGGCACTTTCCAGAGCCATTTCTGAAGCCTGAACCTGAAGACCTGAAGATTCTGTTAACAAAATTTTATTAAAAGAAATTTAAATTGGTTTCACCACACTATTTTTATTATTTCACTACGCTTCCTGTCTTTGGTTTTATAGCAGAAGAATTTCTCCTGCTGTGCCATGCTTACCGAAGAGCTTCCACTTTCTTCTCTTAATCCCAAATTTCTCACAAATTTCCAAAGTTTGAAGGTTGATTCTCATACTTACTATTTTACTTCATGGTAATCTCCCTTGCTAACACTGCTGTCTAATATAGGTTTGTTTTTTAACTTTTCATCAATTTTGTTATCAAAATATTTTTGCAATTCTCCTCACAGCCCTTGAGATTCTGGTGACAAAACAAAAGTGTCACATAATTAGAGTTAGAAATCCTATTTCCAACTGTCTTAGAGATAAATGGATGTAATGGTTGTAAACGGAGTTGATCAAGGTACTTAAAAACCAGTACTATAATATAAATTATAATACAAATAATACAATTAAAAATATAATCCCTTTTTTAAATGTAGCCATATTTATTGTAAAACTATTATTTTTTTTCTTTTTTTGAGGAAGATTGGCCCTGAGCTAACATCTGCCAACCCTCCTCTTTTTGCTGAGGAAGACTGGCCCTGGGCTAACATCCATGCCCATCTTCCTCCACTTTATATGGGACGCCACAGCATGGCCTGACAAGCGGTGCGTCGGTGCGCGTCCAGGATCTGAACCAGCAAATCTCGTGCCACCACAGCGGAGCACACGCACTTAACCGCTTATGCCACTGGGCTGGCCCCTGTAAAACTATTACTAATCAAGTAACATGAGATGTTGCACAAATTATTCACCAAGTCATTTTGATGATTTCCAAATCATTTACTGATTTTCAAAAATTAGTGTTGTTATCTTTTTTCTCATTTAGTTTTTTTGTTTTGCTTATTTATTTGACATGGCTGTCACTAGCTAAATAACAACCTCGTCTGAGCCATGATTTGACATAAAAAACTTCATCAGACTCCTCCAATGGCTTCTCCATTAAGTAGATTGTCATTAAGTCTCAGAAAGAAGAGAATTTTTCTTAATATTAAAGATATTGTCTATGGGGCTGAGTCTCACAGCCTCAATTTTTCTCATTTTAGTATGTTTTTATAATACTTTTAAGAAAAACAGTTAATATTTCATTGATTATTATTATAATTTTAATGCCTTGATTTATAAGCTTTCCAAAAAGTTATTTTCTCATTTTGGTGGATAAAGGTTTTACAATTACTAGGAACATAATTCCTGATTGTAATGATCCTTTCATATCAAACTCACTTTTTAAAAATTCCTTTAAATATCTCATGACTGTACTTGCTCAGCTTTTTTTAAAAATAGAGTTTTTAGCTTGGAATAATTTTTGATTTGTAGGATAGTTGCGAAAATAGTACAGAAATTTCTCATATACCCTTCACCCAGTTTTCCTTAATGTTGACATCTTACATAACCATGGTCCATTTGTCAAAAATAAGAAATTGACATTGGTAAAATACTATTTACTAAACTATAGACTTAATTTGAATTTCACTGGTAAAACTCAAGTTCCCTTTCACTGTAAATTCCACATCCCTCCATAAAGTTAACTATTATTACCAGTTCAGTTTGTGCAGATATTATATACATATAGATGGACAGAAAGAAATATAGAGTTTTGTCACCTGTTTTTGTAAATTAAATTTTATTGGATCACCGCCCACTCATTCATTTACATATTGTCTCAATCTGTTTTCATGCTACAGCAGCAGAATTGAGTAATTACAGCAGAGACCTTATGGCCCTCAAGTCTAAAATATTTACTATCTGGTCCTTTAAGAAAAAGTTTGCTAACTCCTGTTTGACACAATTATCTTTTAAGTTGATTAAAATTAAGAAATATCTTTTGTACTTGCTCCTATTTTTACCCTTTTTTAAATCCTTTGCTGTTTTTAAACACTTTACTTCTTTATGTAGATCTAAACATTTTTTACCCTTTACATCTTTATGTAGGTCCACCTTTCTATCTGGTGTAATTTTAGTTCTACTTGAAGATCTTTCTGTAACATTTCTTGTAGTGTAGGACTGCTGGCAATGAATTTTCTTAGTTTTTGTTTATCTGAAAAAAATATTTATCATACTTTCATTTTTGAAAGATATTTTTGCTGGCTATACAATTTTGGATTGGAAATTTTTTTCTTCAGCATTTAAAAAGTGTTCCCCCATTGTCTTCTGGCTTGCAAAGTCTTGGACAAGAAGTCTGATGTAATTCTTTGTTCCTCTGTGTTTTGCTTTTTTTTTTTTTGTTTTGGTTGCCTACAAGATTTTTCTTTATCTTTGATTTTCAGCAGTTTGACTGTGATGTTTCTAGTGGTGTGTGTGTGTTTGTGTGTGTGTGTGTGTGTAATTTATCCTGCTTTGGGTTCTTAGGTCTGTGATTTGTTGTCTTTTTATTAATTTGGAAATTTCTTGATTATTATCTCTTCAAATGTTTCTGTTGCACAGTTCTCTCTTCTTCTGGAACTCAAATTACATGTAAGTTAGACTATCCAATATTGTACTTGAGCTTTTGGATGATCTCATCTCTTTTTTTCACCTTTTATCTCTGTGTTTTTCATTTTAGATAATTTCTATTGGCTTATCTTCAAGTTCAATGATACTTTCCACAGCAGTATCAATCTGATTCTAAGCTTATTAAAGGAATTCTTCATCTCTAATATCATGTTTTTTATTTCTAGCATTTCCATTCAATAATTCTTATAGCTTCATCTGTCTACTGAAATTCCCCGTCTATGTATGTACATTGTCCACCTTTTCCACTAGAACCTTTAATATTAATTATAGCTATTTTAAAGTTCCAGTCTAATAAATAGTTCCAACATATGGGTTATCTCTGAATATGATTCTGTTGATGCTATATCTCTTAATGATGAGTCCTGGTTTTTTGTTGCTTTTTTTCTGGGTCTTGTAATTGTTGATTGAATGCTGGATATTGTATGTAAAAGGACAGTAAAGACCAAGGTAAATAGTATTTGTGTCTGAAAAAGTCTTTGTCTCATCCTCTGTCAGACTTTTAATATGAGAGTTGAGTTATTCAAGCAAACAGTTGAGCTTGTTTGGGGTTTATTGTGACCATTGCTACTCACAGTTCACCACATTCCTCCCACAATGGGCTGCTGATATGTTGGGTTTAGCGTGAGGCTTTGAGTACTGGAGGGTTTCTCTCAGTGTTCCTGCTCTACCCTTAGCTTTCAGCTAAGGTCTTTGCAAGCCTACACCACAGAAGAGGGTCCCTCCCCATGTTCTTTCCTCTCCCCAAGAGGCTGCTGCTGCTTGTTACACAATACTAGGCTCACATTGGGGTCAGTGGGGAAATTTTAGGTGCTGCTGGTCTGAATTAAGGCCAGTCAGCTTTGGGTATGGGAAGTTGGACCTTCTTAGTATTCCTGCTACTCCCCCACCTCACCCCATGGCAGCCAAACTCTGCCTTGAACATGTAGTGTGTCTTGGGAAGCAGAGAGTTTCCTGTCCCTTCCCCAGCAGTAGAAGACTTCTGCTTTGTATTGGTTTGGAATCCTAGGTCCAAGAGGTTGGGGTTTTTTCTTCACTATGTCAAAGGCAAGAGAATTTTTCTTTTACCCTTTCCCCAGAAGTAATGGATCTTTGCCTGGTTAGTCAGGTTGGAAAGAAGAGTATCCTTCTCTGCTCTTAGAAGTAGATGGCTTTTATTTCTATCTGTCCCCCAGAGGCCTTGGAGGTGAGAGTTATTGCTGCCTAAACCCAGTGACTTAAGGCTTTTGGTTCACTTGAAAGAAGGGTACAGGAAAATGGACAGGGCTTCATGGCTTCTTTACCCAGTGGCAGTCAAGCACACTCTGCAAACTAATGCTGCTGAGGAGGGCTCTCTTCAGTCATCTTCCCTACCCCCAGTCTTTCTCATGAGCTCATAGGGGAGGCCTGTGGAGAAGAGCTTGAAACTGAGTGTAAGCTTCCCTTGTGTCTGGGGCTTTCAGGTATTTTAAATTGACATTCTTGGCTTACACTTGCCTTTAGGAATTCACAACAATTATGGCCAATTTCTTCTTATTCACTTCTGTGGTGGCTACCTCTTCCTCATATGCTCTGCTAAAGGTGCAATAATTCATGTTATTCATGTGCACTGCTTCTGAGACCTCAGCCCTCTGATAGCTTCAAGAAAAGTTATGATTGTGTAGATTATTTGACCATTTTAGGCTTTTATTCATTGCTAGGATGGAAGTGAAATTTTCTTGTGACTTTTACATTCTAAAAGGAAGCAACACTCTTGTCTCTGTGAATTTGGTAGAACATTCATGTATGTATTATTCTTTTAAACTGTGGCATTGGATTCTAGAGTGAGATGTATCATGGCCCAAAAGAATTTATCCCAAATGGTTCAAATAAAGAGACTTTAAAGAAGAACTAGTCACAGAGGTGTGGACAGGTTTAGGGGAACAAGCAACTTCCTCGAGGATTCTAGTATTTGTGTTTCTTAATCCCTAAATGTATGTGGAAACAGGGTCATCATAAGCATGAAGCCAGTGAGCCTGCTGTTGATTGGATTTTTTTTTTTTTTCAAGGCAGTTGTATTAGCCAGGCTTCTCTAGAGAAACAGAACCAATAGGACATGTACATATATAAAGAGATTTATTATAAGGAATTGGGTCACATTATTATGGAGGCTGGCGAATCCCAAGATCTGCAGGGTGAGTTGCAAGCTGGAGACCCAGGAGAACTGACGGTTTCCGTCTGAGTCCAAAGGCCTGAGAACCAGGAGAACCAATAATGTGTTTCCAGTCCAAAAGCTGGCAGACTTGAGACCCAGGAAGAGCAAATGTTTAAGTTCAAGTCCAAATATAGGAAAAAAGCTGATGTCCCAGTTTGAAGACAGTCAGGCAGGAAGAATTCTCTCTTGCTTGGGGGTCAGCCTTCATATTCTATTCGGGCCTACCACTGATTGGATGAAGCTCGCCCATACTAGAAAGGGCAATCTGCTTTACTCAGTCTACCAATTTAAACATTAATCTCATCCAAAAACATTCTCGCAGAAACACCCAGAATAATGTTTGACCAAATATCTGGGTATCCTATAGACCAGCCAAGTTAACACATAAAATTACCCATCACAGCAGAGAATAGGCCATCTTTTTTTTTCAATTTGTGAGGCCCTTTATCTTTGAGGATTCTTATTCTTTCAAATCTAAGAGCTGATGATGATGTCCTATTCAGGTAATATATGCATGTATATGTGCACATGCTTGTGTGTGTGTGATACATAATATATATGCACACATAAATAATACACTTTTTTTTTTTTTTTACAGGAAACACAAGATCTTGGGTCAGAGAACAAACCATTTATTATTCACTGAGCATCTTAGCCATGAGCTTCAGTCCCATGGAGCAATTCAGTGAGGGCCCAACGTCACCCCGCACATGCAATGAAGTTGCACCACAGGAGAGGAACACTCAAATGATGAAACTCAGAGCTTTCATAGGTTGCTCACACATCTTCTCATCCTCCCATAAAGAGAGGGAGAGAGACCTTTACTCTGGAATATAAACAAATCTTCTCTGGATAGAAGAGGGAAAGGTCTCTACCTTTTATTCACTATCCTGGAGTGTAAACAAATAGTGCCAATGGAGGTAAGTCTATGATTTTTCCAGGGCAATACACTGTCTCTAACTTCCAAGACACATTTGTCTTTCAAACTTTAAATGCAATGATCTTTCTTGATTTCCTCAGAGTGATTATTAATTATTAAGATTTCAGTTCGGTTGTCAAAATAATCGACTGTAAGATGCCAGAGATCTTTATAAAAATCATAAACAAAGACAATTTTTTTCTTTTGTTGGTTTTTGTAATCCTCTTCTCCATTAATGAGCAACAATTGTAGATGGCCTTAGAGTTCACTCCTTCTTTCTTTCAATAGCTTAGCTGAGAGCTGGCTTAGCTAGACTGAGCCATTCTGCAGAGGGACAGTAAAATGTTGATAATGTCAACATCCTTGGTAGGCAAGCCTGTTCCCATGGTCCAATATACATATTCCCTAAGGCTTTTCTTGTACCTAGAGGTCCCTTGACGTATTTATTGCAATTTAGGAAAATTAGATCTTCCCAACCCCTTCTAGGCTAACCTACAAATAGGTACTATGGTATCGGGGTGGGACTTATCTTTGTTCTTGGAGTGTTCTCTGACTGCCAGCCAAGTCAGGCCTTTCTGCTGAGACCTTGTGTATGGTGGATACAGAATATTTATACCAGGAATGTGCTGCGGAATAATCGAGAGGTCAGGGGATTGCATGTACTTTGCTACTTCTCTGTTTTTAAGTTTTTTCTCCCCATCAACATAATCTTATATCTGCACTGTGAATTGCTACTAGTATACAACCTTGACCACTCTGCATGACACTAAACAGTGCATATCTGTATATTTTGAAAGCCAAAGATAAGTTTTTTCTTTAATCGTTTTTCCCAGGAGGTAGTTTCCTTGTGATCAGACAGCCCATATTCATTCTCTTCAGGCTGAAACTGCCTCATTCCACTTATCCTAAATGGAAGTAATGAAATTACTCTTCTCTCTGATATTCTCATTGAAATACTTTTTCATTTAGCTTTCATCAGTTTCTAGAAAATTCTGTAAGTGAGATTTCATCCTTTTGATTGTCTCATTTTATGGGATATGGTTTTTTTAAGTAGAAAGTTTTTCTTCTTCATGATTGCAATTATTGGCTATCTAAAGGGGCTACACATAACTGAAACACAAATACCTGTATCATATCTTAGACTTAATATTCTTCTACAACAGAAAATATACTTAAAATGCTAATGTGCTCACCAAGCAGGTGGTGTTTGATAGCATTACAAAGAAGTATCATGATAATCATGTCTGCCCAGTAGAAAAGAGGAAGGTCCATTTTTCATCTTATATCCCAAATTGGAAGCTACTTTTTCTGTGAAAAGGAGAGGGTTTATATGATTTTTCCACAGTGGCAGCCAGAGAAAAGGGACTAACTTAGGTTTAGAGCACCAAGGCAACTTGCCCAGGACCACTGAAACCTCAGAGCAGCAGAAAAGATATCGCCAAAGACAAAGTCTCTCAAACAGAGAGGTCCCAGGAGCATAGTGCAGACATATTTACAGTATCTTTGAGGAAAGCATAGCCCTTTTAGCGATAAACTTCAGCTTGGAGAAGTGCATTGAATAACATTCCTCCTGAGTCCCTAGCACCTAGCACAGTGGCTGGGATATGGCAGATACTTAAAAAATGCCAGCTGAATAAATAAATGAATGAATGACTAAACCTGAACAAATGGCCCAAGGGTAGCCCAAGTCTTTGTATTGACTCTTCAAGAGAGATTATTCCAGATTCCTTACCTCTCTTAGGCCTCATTCCAAGTGATGTGGTAAACTTCACCATTCACCTACTTTTCCAGGAGGAAATAATCCATCATTGGTTTCTCATTACTAGCCCAAGACCAAGGGTAGAAAGATCCTGCGTTGTTCTAGGAAGGCTGCAGAGAGTCCTGGAGGACTAATTGGTTGGGGTGAGTTAGCACAACTAAGTGACTCAGGAGTAAGCCTGGAGGAAGAGTCTGGACCCTGGCTAAGCCTCTACTACTGCTGTATTCAGTCTATTCTGAGATTAAAACGGTGGCCTTGGCAGCAGTAAGTACAGCACCCTACCAAAAGGGGTAGTTTTACCCGCTTGGTGATAGAATAGGACCCACTGGATAATGAGTACCTGACTAACGTGACATCACAACCACCCTGGAGAGCCAGTTCTGCCTTCTACTACCAACACTAGAGCTATGTGAGTATGTAGTTGGGGCATAATTGTTGTTATCACTCACTATCATTCCCACTGAGTTGCAAGCATACCACTCTGATAGTCATTCTCCCTCATCTTCCTGAAGGCATTGGTTTCTCCGAGTTTAAGTTTTTTATTGAGTGCCAACTATGTGCCAGCTACTGTTCTAGGCTGTTTCCAAGGAGTATACAATCTAGTGTAGTGTGAAAAAAAATAAGATAATATCATTTAATGATAAATTCCATGAAGAAAATGAAAAAGGTATAGAGGATAACAAGGTAGATATAAGAAATAATATTAAATAAGGTGTTTAGGGAAACCTTCTTAAGCTGGTGACATTAGGACTGAGACCTGAATAACGACAAGGAGGCAGCCAGAGAGAGCATTTCAGACAGAGGGAGCAGCTAGTGCACAGGCCCTGAGACAGGAACAGCCTTCTGAAGCACCTCTGGCTATGCTGCCCTTCCCCTCTACACGCACCCAGCACTGTCTCCAACCAAAACTTATTAATGCTCCACCTGCTTCCAGGATACCTTTCCCCATCCATGATACCCATCCTCCTCATCCCAGAATCCCAGCTGAGAAGTCCGCCCACTTCTATCAGGAAGTAGAAGAGTTGCCCCACACTGGGGGCACAAAGGTATGCCCATTGGACAGTTGCTTTCTTCTCAGATCCTGATCCTTCTGGAAACATACAGAGAGAGGCTGGCACTTTCCTGGGCTTCCTGGGTTCCATGAGCTACGCCAAATGCTTTACATTCCGTATCTCATTGGAGTCTCACAACCCAATGAAGTTGTTTCTTTTGTTGATTCCCTTTACAGACAAAGAAAGCAGGGGACAAAAAGATTAAGCAATGTCATGAGCTCAGAATAATAAGTGGATGGGGCTGACGTTCAAAGCCATGTAGCTGATTCCAGAGCGTGTTCTCCTAACTGCTACACAATTCTCTCATCGATGAAGCCTGGGGCAACGGTTCCTTAGACACTCCACTTCTCCCATAGGAACCTGGGTTTTCTCTTTTGGTGCGGTACCCACTTCCCCTACATCCAGATCTTCTGAATCATGTCTTGGAAGTAGAGTTTTCCCTAAAACACAACCTTATCTGTGTCTAGAAGGATATTATACTATCTATTTAACTCCATTCCTTCAGATTCAAATCCATTTTTCTGTATTCTGCTCCGTAAAGCTGAAACTGGGACTAGGATTCTGAAGAGCACTTTCTCCAAACAACTTGGGACCTGGTTCTGCCAACAGGAGGCACTAAGCAGTGGATTGCAGCCATCGCTCTGCATCAGAATACCCTGGGGGCATTTTGCAAACTACAGATGACTGAGATCATACCCAGAGATCTGCTTTTAAGTGATCCCAGGAAGCCTAGATATCAGCAATTAACATCTCCCACAGGTCATTCGAACATGCCAACAGGTGTCAAAGCCACGGCACCAGAGGGAGATTGGAAAGCAGGAGGAGGGGAGAAGGAGGGGAGAAGGGACTTCCCTCTTTCTATTTGCTTAGTGTTCCTGACAACATGGCCCCAGCACTGACATTTGGTCCTAGCAGCATCAGTGATTTCAGTCTCCAGCCAGGGCATCCACATATTGTGAACAAGGCATCCTCTGTAGGAGGGGCAGCCCCCAGCTACAGCATGACATCCAGTTATTCCTGAACTTGAATGGCTCCTACCAGAGTTTTGTGTCCAGGTTTTCCACCTTTAAACCCTCTCTTAACAGATCATCTTCTCAAAGAAGGGACACTGACTACTCCTCCTGCATTCTAGGGATGTAAAACTTATCTGCCTCTGTCCTTACCTTGCTGTCCTTACCTTTGCCTTTCTCAACCCACTTCATTCTTACAGCATTTACACCAACAGTTTCTCCGGCAGTGATAGAAGTCTCCTACTACAGGAGCATGTCAGCCCAGGTTGCCTCCACATGGATTGTTTTGGAGAAACTGGACCCTGCCCCATTCCACTGCGACTAGAAATTATTAAGAACCAATAGGACAGACAGCAAATAAGAGTAGTGATCCAAAGGAAGGAAAATTGCTGAAGTTTGTGAGGTCAGGGAAGGCTTCATGGAAGAGGGAGCCTCAACTGAGTCTTGCAGGCGGAAAGGGTGTTGATAAGGAGGGGGAGGGCATTACAAGCCATGGGAATGGCGGAGGCAAAGGCAGGATGAGGAATTTTGTCTTCTGAGGGCAATCAGCAGCCAGTCTGACAGAAGATGTAGATGTAGGGCAAGGAAGGGAGAGACAGTGGGTGATAGGGTAGAAAAGGTTAAGAGTGTGCAGCTCAAAAAGGGCTCCAAATTTCAAGCTAAAAGGTGAGACTTTATTTTGAGAGCTAGAATATGAAATTTTCAGGTGACTTCCATGACTAAACCAACTCCTTTAGCAAAAACAACAGGATATGGTTAATGCAATTAGAAAAAAAAATCCAAACATCTTGCCATAGCCTACAAGACCCTATGTGATCTGCCTACCTCCGCAATTGCATCTCTCCCCAAGGAAGGTGGTTGGCTGAGAGACTTCTTCCACAGTCCTCTCAACAGCTGGGTGAACAATCCTTTCCTAAAGGGCGATCAGGGTGGGATACCACATCCGGGTTGGGTATCGCAGTGTCCGCCACACACATCAACTTCAAGATAGTGTTTACCATCAGCTATGGGAAAAAGGGATGGAAGAGTGTGGAACATTAGTTGGATCTTTTTTTCAAAAAAAAGACTAGAAGGTGATCTGAAGCATGTAAGTGTGGCAAACTGCTAAGACCTTTTAGGTTTACTGATTGATTTATTGGTGTCCGTTATATTATTTTCTCTACTTTTCAATATATTTGTGTACTTGGAGTATTTTATAATTATAAATATTTTAGTGTTCAGTCAAATATGTTTTGATCACATTTCTAAGTAGAAACTATTGGTGAGTAAGCAAAATGATTCACCCTTATAATCAATATCACAGCTATTTTTAAGGAATAAATATTCTTCCCAATTTTAACTTTTTTTAAAGCTTGTATCAGAAAATCTGAATAGTTGTTTCTAATCTTGAGTTTCATACAACTGGCACCTCTTTCCCCACAGATGTTCCATGCTCCCCGGGGTATAGCTGTACACCTGGGATGGGAAAGGCTTGTTATAGGCCAAATGTTTGTGGCCCTCCCAAATACATATGTTGAAACCCTAAACCCCAATGTAATGGTATTTAGAGGTGGGACCTTTGAGAGGTAAGTAGGTTTAGATGAGGTCATTATGGTGGGGTCCCCCGTAGTGGGATTAGGGTCCTTATAAGAAAAGGAATCTCTGTTTCCATGTTGGTACAAAGAGGATCTCTCTGTCTTTCCATGTTAGCACAAAGAAGAGGTCATGTGCATACACAGGGAGGAGGCAGCCATCTGCAAGCCAGGAAGCAGGTCCTCATCAAGAACAGAATCTGCTGGCACCTTGTTCTTAGACTTCCCAGTCTCCAGAACTATGAGAAATAGATGTCTGTTGTGTAAGCCACCAAGTCTATGGTATTTTATTACAGCAGCACGAGCAGACTAAGACAACTGCATTGGGGTACAGTGGGAGAGAGGGAGGACTGCATTCTTTCTCGCTCTTTTACACACACACGTGGTTCTGCTTTTTAAGATTAAAAACCTCCTCCCACCTTCTCGCCATCAGCCTTCTGCTTTCTTATTCTGTTTTGCTCCTCTTTCTTTCTTCTTCCTTCTTGATACCCCTTTCTCTTGTCTTGCCCAAAATCTTGGTGGATGTGTTTAGGATGGGGAGGTGGGAAACATTTTAATTTTTTTTCCCCAACCTCCAGTACAGTCAGGTTGTCCTTGAATTTGAGTTAAGGTTTCAGCATTATGAGAGAGTCATATTTGGCATTTGAAGATGCCACCAAGTATTTCATGGACTCATTCTCATTCATCATTGTCAGCTATTTATTGAACACCCAGAGTTCATAATATTGTACGAGAGAGCCTAGCACAGGGTCTTGAGCAAAAGACAATAAATCCCGACAGCTTTTAAAGAGTAACTTACAGGCTGCAATCTCTTAGGAAAAGGCAGAATCCTAAAATATTTTTCTTTCCAAATAAGTCCACAGCAATTGTCCCAAGTATCATAATTATATCATTAATTTATGATGATGCCACTTTTAAGTCAAGTGGGATCTCACAAATTCCACCTTAATTTGTAGATGTAGTATGTGTGTTTGGAGGGGAAGATGTAGGTGAGGAAAACATGAAAAAAATCTGCTGAAAAAGAAAAACTCAATCAGCACAGGTGAGAATAGAATTAAGTCTCACATTTACTTTTAAAAGGTCATTAAACCCTCATTTGAGACTAGTTAGAAATTAGTTAATTCTGCCAGCAGTTAAAGATTTAAAGCCTAAAGCATTTTATTTAACACATCTATTTAAGATGGGGGATGGGAGAAAGGACTAGGGTTTAAATACCTCCCAGGTAGCTTGTGTGCTGGTGGGTGGGTGTGGGGGGATAGGTAGACACCCAAGATGTTTATTTTATAATTAACAATGTTATAGGAAGTCTTTTGAATCACTAACTGGGGGTTCAGGCATTAAACATTGGCCTCAGCCGGGTAGGGTTTTGCAGGACAGGAGATTCAGTTCATTGATGGAATTGTAATCAGGGTGAGTGCTGGATGTCCTCAAGCAAGATTGGAGGGTCACATGGCCTGAGGGTCTTCAAGCCCAAGAGGATATTGGAGCCCTGGAGGATCTTGAAATCTTAAAATTCTGTATTCTTTGCGTTATTTGGAACAATGCAGAATCCTAAAATAACAAAATATCAGAAGCAGAAAGAAATCTGAGGACTGTAGGACCCAACCTTTTCGTTTTGAATATAAACAGACCAGGGCCAAGAATGGGAACGAACTCACCCAGGATAACTCTGGTAATTACTGCCAAGTCAGGCCTAGAAACCAAAATTGGTGTTTCCCAGGCCAGTGTTCTTTCCAGTAACCCACAATAGGTATGGCGGCACGTGCAGTCTCAATTCCATGTTCATGGCACTCACTCAGTGTCCAACTTTAGCTTCATCCTCCTCTTAACACCTGCTTTGTCTCCTGAGTGTAAAATGTATGTGCATATAAGAAGCACCTAGAATGGGAAAAAAATTCAGAATTTTTTCTTTAAATCTAACGTGAGGCATCTACCTGGGTAGCCTTTTAATCTCATTATGATGCTACGACTTGTTGTGATCCAAGTGTATCTTAATGTGGTTATAACAGAGTAATATTCTGGTGTGATGAGATCATCTTAACTCACTGTAAAACATCTGTGTGTGGTGCATTGTCTGATGCTCTTGAGTATGAATATTGCTTCTCTAGGTAGAATTCTCAGCATCTCAATTTTCTGTCTGGCTTTTAAATTGTGTCTAATTAAAGGATTTCACATTCCTTCATAATATTGCCTCCTCAAGCAGAAACAAAACGACGGAACCACATTTTGTGTTTTTTCTTATGAAAGACATTCTGTTAATATTTGGGTGGGTTATTTTCCCTGAAATGTGTTAATTACATTAATTAGCCTTACTTCAAGAACAGTAGCTAGGAGCTGGTGAAATGAAACTGAGCGAGATCACTGTCATTTGAAAACCTCCCTTCCCTTCGCTTCCCCCTCCCCTCATCCCTTCCCAGCTTTCGCACTACAAAAATACCCGGATATTGGAAAGCCCTACTCACTTGGAATTGATATCACATGTGTCATTCTTGAGATGAAAGTGTAGATGCCACAAAAATAATATTCAGTAATTTTATTAACCTCATGAAGAATAATGAGGCTCAGAATAACAGCTCCTCAGGAATTATGGACACGTAATACAGTATTCTAATCTTAATGAGCAAGGCCATGTTGTTCTCTTATTTTTTCTCTGTATGTATTCTTTGGGTCACCTACCTGGAAAGGAGAAGAAAAAATAACATTCTTTGTGGTAGTAGCAGTGAGCAGGCAGGAGACAGTGAGCTTTCAACCACTTCTATTGAAGCAGAAAATTCTGTGGGCTAAACTCCCTCCCCAGACATCACTATTTTGTGGAAAGTAAAAAGGACCACAAATTTTTTTGGTACCCTGGCTACTGATGGAAAACAAAATCCTGAAAGAATAAAGAACTTGCCGATGTAAACTCGGTCGTGGTTTCCGCGGCAGCCATGCCTTATGGACCCTCCCAAGGGTCACCTCCTATTAAAGCAGGCAAGGAAAAACAACCATGATGCCAGGTCTCTATTCAAACTTTGCAAAGGTCATTGCCCTCATTCCAGCTCTCAATGAAATGCAGAGATTGTATTTTACCCTCTTGCAGACTCAGTGAAGCTGTCTGCCAGGATGGCGCTTCTCAGACTTCAATGTATGCGTAAATCAATTGGGGATCGTGTTTTAAAATACAGGTTCTGGTTCAGTAGGTTTGGGGTGGACCTGAAATTCTGCATCTCTAACAAGATCCCTAAAAGCTGATGCTGTTGGTGCATAGATCGTCTTTTGGGAAGCAAGGGTCTGGAACAGTGGCTTCTAAAATTTGTTGATCATGACCCATAGTAAGAAATACAATTTATGTTATACATTATATTTACACATTTTATGCCATAATTTTATATACACACATGTAATATATGTGTGAATATGGAAATAAATAAATGTAAAACTGAAACAACAGCTTCATGAAACAATTATCACCTTTACTAGCAGTGATATTTTCTAGACTAATTTTATTTCTGTAATTATCTTGATTGTGTTGGTGCTTACGAGAATCTACACAATGTGATAAAATTGCATATTATCTACACAATAGATAAAATTGCAAATAAGTGCATGTATTGCTAAATCTGTAATGTGATTACCTGTAATGTAATGTAATCCTCGTAACTCTGAGGATTGTACCAATGTCAAGTTCCTGGTCTTGATATTGTACTACAGTTATGCAAGACATCAACACCGGGAGCAGGAAAGGGTGCATGGGGCCTCTCTGCACATTTCTTTGCAACTTCCTGTGAATCTATAATAATTTCAGAATAAAAAGTTAAAAGATAATAAGTGGGTTGGGACCTACAAAATTGGTTTCAAGACCACTAAGGCATGGAGACTTAGAGTCTGGAAAACTCTCCTCCCGGATATTATGAACCTTGATGGGTTGTTTTACCAGAGCAGCTGCTGTAAGTGAGTGAGGCTAAGATGACTCTTCGACTGGGACGCGAAGGTGGCAGTGGTATGAGTGGAATGTGAAGAGGAAGAGAGGAGCCTGGGAAGAGGCTTTCTGAGGGCCTGCTGGGTGGAGGGTGACACAGAGACCTTATCACAGAGAGTTAGGGGTTAGCCCGCCAGTGAAGGGAAAACATGAAACACTCACTAATATCAAATGGCTGTCAAAATTTGTCTCTTGAGACTTCCAACCTTTCAGAGTGGAGCTCATCCAGAGTGTTGCTTTTGTTTTTGTTTGCATGTGTTTTTTAAAGTCTGTGGTAATGCAGTCTAAACACAGGGCCCAAGAGGACTTGAAGGAAATGTTTGGGAAGGAAGGAATGTGGAGGAGCTTTGGAGCATGACGAGTGGGAAATACTTGGATAAAGAGGTCAGGACTTGGGGAACGGCCATGATTTTTAGCCCCAAATTCAGACTAAGGAATCCAGGAGGCAATTTTATGTATTTAACTTGTTAGGCATTATAATAGAGCAACAGTACCATGCAAACCACAGAGCTTATGGCCTCATTTTACTCAGAGTAATATAAATCACAAGAAAAATATAGAGGAAGGAAAAGCACATTCCTTGGCCAGAGGCTCATGAATGTTGAATGGATGAGGGGTGTGTCTTAATCTAATCAGCCACTACTTTAATGTCACAAAGTGCTGAAAATATGAATCATACAATTGTTTCAAATTAATACCTAAGTGATTTGTCTAAATGTAAGAATGAACTTATACCATTTTTGTAAGGTTTCCTTTCTGTCATTCATTTCGTTTTTGCTAAGATGCATATTCCTTTTCTAACTAGATAGTTCTGAAGCGTTATTTTGCTCTCGTAATCAAATTGCAGGTGAATCAGAGATATCCGCAAAGTCTAATTTAGAAGAGAAGAAGGCTTTTGCTGCATGATATAATTCATTTCAATTAGCACAATGAAACAAACTGCAGAGCCATTTTTCACTGAAAATGTTATGGTGGAGTTCAGGGAAATATTAAAGACATTTCCAGAAGCACAAACAAGCTTACACATGCACTTAGTTGCCCTAAGGAAAAAGAGAAGATTATGAATTATCTCATCACACAGATAAGAATGCTCTGTCCTCTTCGACACTTTAGGTGAAACAGACTCATATGTGGCTTATTTATAGTCACTTAGCATATGATCCCGGGACATGTTCCATAAAAATGTCCCTTTTATTTGCTTTATTCTTCTTTAATGCACTTATGTAAGAAAAAGATAAATTAGAGTCTATTGTGCGTTTTAATAAAAATATGATAGAAAAATAATCATAAGAACAGATATTGCTTCCAGGAACAGAATGATATTGAATAAAACTGATATAATTAAGGGTTATCAAGAAATTTCTGATATAAGCTTAAAGGGGTTTCAAATTTTGTAAATAACAAATGTAGAAAAACCAATATAAGACAGGGTTTGTTTTATATGTGAGTGTACGTGTTCATGGGGATTGAATGTGTATGGCCAGTAGACTTGCAACAAACTAAAGAATGAAACAGTAGAGTATGAAGAGCTGTAAAACTAATTGGGGTTCACTATGTTTTGGGCTGCATTTAATTTTCTTGAGGGGAAAAGAGGTCAGGAAAGGAATGAAGTCAATGAAAACTGGAATAAGACTGACGGGAAAAAGTAAAAAGCAAAATGGCCAACATTGAAAGGTCAGTGAATATCCCAGAGACAGGAAATGAACTTTAAACAAAATAGAAGGTAATATTTGTATCTGTGTTTGAGAGTTATTAAAATTGCTATTTAAAAAGGCAACTTAAATCGCCAGGTGTTGCTTGCATAGAATCCAGTTTGGGTATGTATTTAACTTACTAGAAATATCAAGAAGATAGATGTTTTGCACTGGGCAATAAAATAAATGTTTAAACACACAGCAGAATTATTCCTATTTACCAACACTTACTTCCTGTTTTACTGTAATATCTTTTCTTAAAAGGAAAAAAAACAATTCCTGAATCATCTCTCCTAAGAAGTCTTCATTATGCTAACGACTGTTAGTATAAAACTTTACCCATAAGTGTGAAATCAAATAAGGTAATCTCCTTCTTTTGTTAAAAAGCTGCTGCCAGTCAAAACCATTTGGGGTTGATATTTTACATGCAGCATTTTATACAGGAGAAACGTGATTACAAGGTTGGTTGATGTTCTCATGCATCCACTGTCTTAAGAGTAGCAATGACTGAATAATGCAAATTCTGAATTAGCATCCAAATGCATTCCAAAGTAAAACTAAAGCAAATAGTTGTTACTTTGAATTGCCACATCTAAGGGCTTCTTTTGATTCTACAAAGCCTGATTTTTAGAAATAAATGTTCAGGGTTTTATTTAGGTTAATAACCATTAAAATTAACAACAATTGTTATGAGGGATTCTCTCCTTAAGGAGGCTTCATAATGGGGATGTATTGACGCCCTTGTCTTCTCCTGCCATCCTGCCTGATGCTGTGAGATTCTGGGAAAGACCATATGATATAGCAGGATGATGCTGGGGTAACAGACAGTATAAACAAGCTTGTAAAACTCAAACAGGTCGCCAACAAACCCGGTGTTGTGCCTAGAGCTTCCTAGTAACACTCTCGTTCTCTCTTTTTGCCCCAAGCATTCTGTTAAGCTTTTCCTCATATATCACTATTGCATGTAAATATTTGGACTGGCCCTTTCTGGCACTATACACCTATGTTATGCTTTTAAAACTGTGACTTGTCCTCTTCTACCCACTTGTGGGAAAAACTGTTTTGCCTACATTTTTCCCCCAGTCACATGTATTCTGAATTTTTTTGGCATTGCTGCACGACAGTTCACTCTAATTTGGCTCTGCAGTGGAGTGTTACCAAGGCTTTCTTTCCCCCCCTTTAAGTAAAGGAATGAATTGGAGTATGTGCTAGACTTTGTTATCTTGGCAAGAGAGGAAGAGGGTCAGAAAGGAACCAGGAACGTTCTTTGCCCACGCATGTGGCGCTCTTGGCCCTGCTTCCAGAAGCTAAATAGAAAGTTGGAATAGGCTACCACTTCAGTGGAATACTGGCCCGGGTGGCATTCATTATAAAGACATACCCCAAACTCTCCATAGCTGCTTAAGGGCATCAATCTGATTGTTGAGGAGACAAAGAGACTTGCCTTGAAGCTGTATTTGTTGGCAAATGTGTTTTTTACTTTGATTGTATGTCTATTTGGGGAGAAGGATGGGGTTTGTGGGGGAGAATTAAAGACCTAGAGATCTCCCTTCCCCACCACCACTGCAAAATAGACTTCCCCCTGCCCCAAATTTGGCCATCACAAAAATCTACTGACATGTATTTACAAGGTATTTGGACTATGAAAGTGCAATATATGTTTACAAACCATATATATTTTTCCCCTTTGGTCCTTTGTTAAGCACATGAATGGCAAATAGAAAGAACTTATCTTAAAAATCAGCAGGGTAGCACTAGCTGGAATGTAATTTTACAAAACCTGGCCATCTTTCAACAAGAGTGGGTGGATTTTTAGCGCTACAAATGTTTGTGTATTATAAAGTATTTGCCATGGTGACAAAGCTGGGAGAAACATCCCATTAGCCACAGACGGGCTACAGATTGTTCTGATTATCCATGTCCAAAACTAAGTCTGGCTATAGCTCTGTGTTATTTTCAGTGTTTATAAGTGCTTCATTTTTTTCAACATACTAACCTACAACTTAGTAAATATGGATGTATGTAGGCATTTAATTTAAAGTTACCTTTAAAAATGTTCTTAGGACTTGCTCATATAATCCATGTGTAGATTATGTGTGTGTCATCATTGCATTTAGAGTGAATGTGTTTATAGTGTTAAAAATAATAAGCTTTGAAAGAATGAAAGACTTGTGAAAAGTATCCTGGAGCACTTATTAAAAATAAAAAGGGTCATGGAGAGAGAATACGAACAAGAAGCAACGAGTGTCTGCCCTAATTTATTTGCAGGGATTTCTGACTATTGATTTCAGTTTTAAAAGTTATAGCCTCTATTTTTAAAAGTGACTTTTATCTCAAGAACATGGGGAGAAGTGTGAATTATAAATAGCCAACAGAAAATATCCCACTGCATGTAAAGAATCCACATTTTTCCTCTTCCAAACATTTCCTTGCTAAGAAAAACATGGGAAAAATTTTAATGACTCCTTTTGCCCCTGTGTTTGGGGAGAACCTTTATAAGCAAATGGTGTTTTATGTAGTGGAATGAATCGCCACGCAATAAAATCTAGTATCAGACAGAGGATTGCTTTGAAGTTATCCATGGCTGTGCAAGGTAGAAGGCAGGCAGAATAAGGGAAAAAGATAGACAGAAAAAAAAAAAGCTTTAAGGTCATATAAAGGTTAAAGAAAATAGGTCACAGAAAATTAATCCTTATCATCTGAGTAGCATTGCTGCTAAATTGAACTGCAGTGAAAGCTGGAACAGTCTGAAAATTTAGTGAAAAGACATTACCCAATTAATTCTGCAACTGTGACATCTCAAACTTATTCTTACTTTTCCGGGTGACTTTCAGTGGAGATGACATTGATGTTTGTTTCCTACATAAACAAGGAAAAAAATCCGATTTACTTATTTATCATCCAGTCTTTCAGGGCAGCCAGTATAGCACATCATTTCACTAAACAGAACCGAGGAGAGACATTTTATTGAGGAAGTAAAGTGCCTGTTACAGGTATTTGGAGCCTATAAAGTTTTGCTGACTCCTTCCAAAAATTATGCTTTCTCAATTCATTTTGAAAAGTACTAATTCAAGTGCACATCTGTGCAAGTTGAACAGTTGCTTCAATAAAATATAGTATAGTTTTCATATTCCCTAAATATGCTTGTGTTCAAAAGTGGATCTACCAATACATTATACAATTTGGAAGAGGCAAATTAAAAGAAACTTAGTTTTATAAGGACACAGCGTTCTTAAGTTTTATTTCTTGGATATTGAATATTAATGTATTAGGATATTGAATAATGTTTTAATGAATATTGATACATTAAACATCTCTAATAATCCTATTTTTAATGTTAGTCTGTGTTTTGAGGTCTGATTCTAATACCAGTTATGCTTGTTCTAATAACTAGTTCCAATGAACTAGTTAGTTAAGGTTGGGAATATACTTGAAAACTTCAGCATGTAAGCATCCCAAGTTCCTAACACTGTTAAATAATTTCAGTGGCCAAGGAATAGAGAATCAGAATGGGGCATGGGCATCTGGGGCAATACTTCACGTAATAGTTGGCCATTATCATTTATTTCTAGCCTACCTTTGCTTCAGAGTTCACATTGGCATTTCCCAAAAGATAATCTGGACCACTGCCTCCCAAACTTGAGCTGAGACGTTCATTGGGGCTTTCTCTATCATATTTTGCTCATGACTAAATAAAACTAGACAGACATAAAAAGCTAAATTCCTGACACATCTCTTATAATGGCAAATTTTCATATTTAAAGAATGCCTGGCACTTATTTGTGTTTCAATGGAGCCCTACACATCTGTTACTTATTTTGGAGCAGCAGCTATCACATATGCAAAAGTCTTTTGCAGATAAATTACTGCATTTCAATCTAAAATTACATATAAAGGATTTCATTCTTTAGAAGAAAATTCTCTACACAGTTATCACAAAAGGATCATGTGGGTTCCCCACAAAGAAGCTAGGCATCACACTGTGTGTGCACAAATGTGTGATCAGTTACTGGAGTCATTGCTATAATAATAGTATGCATGCTATCTTTATTTGAGGGCACAGATGCAGAGCAACATCCATTGAGGGTATAGACAAACAAATGCCTCCTATTTGCCACACAAGTAGGGGCCTAGGATTCATATAGGTTCCTATTTGGAAAATGCATTGTGTACCCACTTCATCCCACAACTTCTCTCCCAAGGCTCAGTGAACATCAGCAGGAAGATGCTTGCAAGAACTCTTCCTCTGCATTTGCATTTCCTGCACATCAGCTTCTTTGCCCTTCCTTCCCACTCGATAAGTAGAGCACTACACGCATACTACCCAAAAGGCCAGCGTTTCAAAAGGAAAATTTTAAAACTCTGGAGGGAATAGTACTAGAGAATTGCTTCCATTCTTTCTCTCTACTCCACGGGAAGAGGAGCGACTTACCTGATTGGTGAGACTGGATACAAGGCCATACTCCTCAGTAGAGACTCAGCCTCTTTGATACTCTCTGGACCTGGCTGCTCGCAAACAATCCACATTCTCCTTTTTGCTTCCTGCTGCTTTGTCTGCACTAACCAGAGCAGCTGCTCTGCCCACTACCAGACAAGGTCAATTCAGGGGGAAGGAAAGCCTATTGGCCTCAGGTTTGAGCCACATTCTCCAACCCATTACTAGCAAGCAAGCATATTTTTAATTCTTATCTGACCCCTTTTATCTACTTATCTCCCTCAAATTCAGAAAGAAGAAGAGGTAAGTTATCTGGGGTCTTGCAAATACCGACTGCCCTTCACAGCAATTATCTTACTATGTTTTATTCCTTGGCCATATACTTTCTTGCTAGACTATAACCAACTTTGACAGCAAGACCTATTTCTTTTCATCTTTGTAAACCCTGGCCTAACACAGAGCACAATGTTCAATTAATGTCATTTGCATCCATCAGTCAATGGCACTAGTACCTAATAAAATAGTAATGAAATGATAACCTGGTTTAAAAAGACATCACTCGAGAAATTACATCAGCTGTATTAATAGATATAAAATCATCATCTGGGGGAAAGTGCCGTGTTGTTTGATTGATGTAGTCTAATGAATATTAGAAGTACTGAAGTGTCAGGGGTAACCTCCCCTCCCACTCTTCCCCCTACTACCAAATTCCCTCCTATCACACAACACTATTCTAGTTTATAGAATGCCCCACTTTTCAACTAGCCATTGTGGAGATGGAGTAAATAATGAGGTATTGAATATGTAAATATCTCATATATCAGGACTCTCTAGTCTTCTCCTAAAGCATAACACTTTGTTTTTTCTGTAAAGTGTTTCCATTTATTCAGGACCCAAGCACAGAGCTTGGAGCTGCTTCCCTACTTCTGCCCTCACTAAAAGAAGGGGAGCGCCAGGAGCAAGATGGCTGGACCTTTGAAAGCCTTCACAATCCTCGTGGAATTTCCTAAAGTTATACACACAAGCTTGAAAATACTCCTGACCCAAGATTTGAGTCTTTCTAAACACTTTTCCTGTAAGTATATGTGGCTTTACATATGGGCCAATTCAAGCAAGTTGTTGTTCTTAGAGATAAACATTGAATAGTCATAACCGAACTGGAAACTTAATTTTAGAGTCACTCTAAGACAAACAGGAGAGTGCCCTCGTGAAGGGAACTGAACAAACATGGGTTATAATATCCAGAGAGAGGGCTGAGCAACTGTAAATGAACAGTTCTCCTTTTTTGCTTCAACTACCCATGGATGAATCTCTATCTTCCATTTTGTTGTTGTTATTATTGTCGTTTTGGGGGTTACATAGTTTCTAATAGCAGATAGTCATGGTCAAGTCCTTTTATCATTGTGCATACTTGTGACGCTCATATTCTGTCTCACGTAATTAGAGTAATCAGCAATTAATTTTCCCTTGCCAAACGAGACTGCTAAATAAACCTTAAAACTCATTAACAGCACTGATATTTTACTTTTTCTTGTGTATTCTGACCCATTAACTTGACTTAATAAATCTAGTAAACTAATCCACTAATTTACTTCACATGTAGACATGAATCACATGTCTTCAAATAACTCTCTCGAGTCCTCTTATTTATTAGAGGCAAGAATTGATTTAGTTATACAGTTACTGGGTAGAAGAAAAGATTGAGGAATTAGAGTTGTTTATCTAAGGTCTGTTTTATGAGGAGGTAGGGGAAAGGATGTGCTTATGGAAGAGCTAATAGAAAACAAGGCTTTGGAAACTGTGAGGAAGATGAATGAGGGAGGCCAAGGGTGGAGAACAAGATGGGAGGCACAGTCAGTGACAGGAGACAGGGAATTCTGGGAATGTGACCTATTGTTATTAGGGAGGGTGCTGGGGTTGGCTGACACTGGTGTTCCAAAGAGAATGAGCTGTAGATCGTCTCATAGCTGCTCTAGCAAACTTCCCTCCTAGGCCACTCCCATGTTGATGTAGATAGAACTCCAACCAAGGGAGCCAACTTCTTAGTTTTCAAAACAAGATGTCCCTTTTGCTGCCTGATACTGAAAGTATATGCATCTGGCTTCAATATAAAATGTATCTACACTCTCGGCATGTATCAGAGAGTTTAACTGCCTCATGTGTGCAACTTTATTGTATTTTGTCTCAAGTTCTTTTCAGGAGTAAGTAGGATATAAATTACAAATAACACAAACTTAAAAAAAAACCCTCCTGCTCTAGAGTTGACAGCGCCATTAGCTATCCCTGGATGAAAAAGAAAATATTCCTTGTACTTTCTCTACTCTGTTTAAGAAGGCAAGAAACTGGTGTATATTTTAGAAAGGTTTTCATCCACACTCTTAGCTTAAAATGTGAAAGTGTTGGCATGAAAAAGAGTCAGCTCCACTTATCTGGAAAACGTGTTTATGTGGAAAACTTCATTCCCCAGCAATGTTAACCAAACTATGTGTTGTTACAAGAAGCAATGATGCATAACATCAAAGAGATTTGGACCCACCACATTTCATCACACTTCTGCTAGCATTCCAGAAGATCTCCTTGGTCTGCCTTCTTTACCATTGCTGCAAGAGCTGGATCAAATATCCAGAGCTATCTGTGGAAATCGAATTGATAACATTTTGATTTTTGAATCGCCATTAGAAATGAATGCATGACTACATGGTAAGGGAAAATGAAGCAACAATAATGTGAAAAGCCTAGGCACACAATGGAGTTATCATTTTATATAAATGTACTCACATTTTAAAATAGATAGCAATGAATCATTAGAGGAAAGATATTGTATCTTTGTATTACAGAGTTACTGAGCTTAATGCTGAATGTCATTTCATCAGCTACAGAAAGGAAGGGAGCGAGTTGGGTTGCTCTTCATTGACCTCTCAGGCATTATTCAGGACTGTAGCCACATCATGCAAATATTTAATCAGTCCCTGAAAATTGTCAGCAAGAGGCAGTTAGAGGCAGCATTCTTCATTTATCACTGGTATTGCTGTAATAACACTCAAGAAATATAGAGGGGCACATGAATCCCCTGTCCTTTAGCTAGACTACTGGAAATTCTCACTCCATCAGTAAAATGTGTCTGCGAAAATCAAGACATAAGGTCTTGAAGACCATTTCATTTAAGCAAACATGAAAAGGGGAAAAAAATCTTGAAATAGAAGGTTATTTTTGGTGTGTGTGAAGGAGGGACAGAGATTAATCCAAAGTGATCCCATATCTGGAGAAGACAATTTTTAAACCCATGGTATATGAATTATAACTTCAGGAAAAAATTTTAATCTGAATTCCAGCAAAATCAATACTGGTGAAATATTGAATTTGTGTGAGAATGAAACTAGTCTCAGAGATAACTATTTGTATTTAAAAAACAGATTTTGAGAGAGAAATTATTACACGTTTGGCGGTGCAGGGAGGATTTGTGTTAACAAGTCAAGAAAAAGGAGGGTGGGGACCAAATGTCCAGGGAGAAGCCAGGCCATGGCATCTGAGCCAGCCAGCTAGCAGGTCAGGAGTGTTCCACAGGACCGACTTCCTAAGAAAGAGTAGGTCACCGGAAATTAAGGGCCTCGAGTAAGTAATTGGGAAACCAGACAGCCTAGATTAGTCCACAGCTAAGAAGCATAGTCTTTCGTTTTCCCATCCACAATAGACTCCTGGAGGAGGCTCCAGAAAGGCTAAAAGATGAATTACAAAGAGGACTTTTGTTGCCCCTCAGGTTTAAATGTTCCCATTTCTGGTGATAAAATAAGAAAGCTCCCTAACGTCATCCTCACAGTATTTTTTTTAGACTGTCCAGGACACCTTCTGCAGAGCACCATGGAAACCATGAGGGTACTCCAAACAAATACAGAGGCTCGGGTCCCAACTCCCAGGACGTCTCCTTATCATGGTCACCTTGCAGGTTTGGGCAAGGGGTCTGGACAACCATGTCAGATGCAGGATGGAGGGGAAGGCGAGGCTATGTGAAAATTAGAGTTTTGCAATCCAGAGACCCTGTTGACCACAGCTCCACAAATTCAGACAAATCACTTAAGAACAAGGAGCACATACACAGTGGTTTGCCCAGGACAGTGCCTGTTTATGGCTACTGTCCTAGAATAATTGTAAATAGTGCCTTGTTATTCTTAAATATCCCAATTTGGGTTCTGTATTATCTGGGTGCCCTGTTAAAGACACTATTTACAAAAATGATCTTCTGACTGAAAAAGGCATGCAAAAAAATTGTTTGTATGTAGAAACACAATGTAGACAGCTAAAATAGATTCTGCACAGTAAAGAACTAGCTCGGATAAATTGGCAATAAAAGAGTATTAGAGAAATGTGAACCCTTTTTTAGTTGCTATCTTAGTTTCTTCATCTTTGTGTGGGCAAGAGTGGCAGTAGGAGGAGGGCATAGTGTGTGTGTGTGTGTGTGAAATTATTAATACTCTTAAAAGGCCTTCAAGAGTCTCTAAGTAAAGATTTCATATAAAGTAGTAGTATTATGACTTGTTATAATTGATTAAAAAGGCTTAAAAAGCAATAATACAGGTTCATTTGAAAAGTTTCCGAGCAAAGAGACAATCAGAGAAGCGGAAGGGGTAAATTTCTGAATGGCTGTCAGACCATCGCTTGGGTCTCATGAAGAATATAGAACTGATCTGTGATGGACAGAACATACACACATACACTCACATACACCCACAACAAAACCAAAACCCAGCAGGTACATCAGGACACAATGAGAAACTCAAACTTTTGTTTTGTGTTTTTGTTCTTTATTTGAGGGAATGGCAGCAGATTCGGTGGAGCATTTTTGTGTTAGAAAATTGTGGCAAGGAAGAGAAAACTTAATAACTTTTAATTCTTTACAGAGAACGCCTCGCTTTGCCTTTGAGAGTGGGCTAAGCTAATTGTCCTACCAGATGGATGTGAGATTGAAGAGTCAGTGGTGGGTGCGTTTAGAAGCTGAAAGCAAAGCATGGACGCCGCTCCTTGAAGCAGAGAGGTGTGGTGGTGAGCCTTTGGCTGTTTCAGAGTCTTGCTGGCATCTCTTTAATATCCCCTGGTCATTCTGTAAATCGCAACCAGCATGGAAACCACTTCACAACACTCGTTTTATTTCTCCTTTTTTGTCTATTGCTGAAAAATGCATGAAAACCTTGCGAACTATAACATAAGAGGGCCTAAAATGATGGTGGTTTTGTTCCTCTTGATTCAAGAGGTAGGAGTGAGCCCAGAAAAGGGTGACACGAGGGAGAGCAGGTGGGAGGCCCCATTTATTTCCTTGTAATGGCTCCAGCCTGAGTTGCCTTTTATCCACTTAGGCCCACATGACAAGTTCACCCTGAAAATCTCTTCAGCTTGGCTGCGTGCAGATGTAATCGGACCTGCTCTGGGCAGTTCTAATTGCAAACACATTTCTTTCCCTCCGCAGCCACTCCTCAGCAAGCAGTGGTCAGAGACTTGCCGGGGTTTTCTGGCATCATTTTCCTACTTTGTTTCCAAATCTGCATTTTTCTATGAGAAAATATGTACAAGAGATTGTCAACAGGATAATTATATGGCAATATGATTTCCAATGCAGGCTTTCCTTGTGGATTATTTCAAATGTGTAGGGGTTTGTTTTGGTGTGGTTTTTTTTCCACTCTGCCTGTGAGTCAGGGAGATAAAATGTTGTTTTGAAAGCACAAGTATATGGATCCACTAGAAACCTCCTGCGATGCTATTTAAGATCTTTTAGGAAAGATCATTGGGAGAAACAGCAAACAAAAGAGAAAGAAGGGAGGAAAGAGTAGGTGCACAGGTCTCTAGCATTTGGCTTACATCGCTGTGTACGTGAGAACAGTGTGTCTTCTTTCTAGAACAGCATGGAGAGGGAAGAAAAACTATGTACAGACAGCTGCAAGTTCAGAATATTACAAAGTTATAAGGTTATTCTGTCTGAGATGACAATGTTTTGGGTGGGGGTGGGAGGTTGTTTGCATATGATTCTTTGAAAGGACAGGTCCTCCTATCTTTCTCCTATGCCTTCACTAAACTTTCCACTGCAGTGTGTAAAGTCAGATGGTTCTGAATCTAAAGATGGGTTGGAGTAATGTCAAACACATGCTCAGCCTTCAAGTTGCGTGCATAGACACAGCATGTTTATTTATTTTGGTGCATAAAATCATACGATTTGTGGCAGTTTGAGCTAAGGGGCACATCAGGGCCCCCACTGACGGCCACACAGGCTGTGTGGCACAACTCCAGGCTGCACTGGACACACGGACTTGTGGTGTGATTGGTGCCCCTGGAGCTCTGCAGCAAAGAAGCCCTGGGATGAACTGTGTTTTTTCACTTATGGTTCGTCTTCTGTGCCTAGCACATTGCGTGGCATATATTAGGTGCTCAACAAACTTTGTTGAAAAAATTGCTAGTCTGCCACCAGAAGATTGAGCTGGTTAATAATCAAAATGCCTCTGAAAAATGAACTGTTGATTCATTCCTTCAACAGCCAGGGATGCAGGGATAAAGAAAGTACCATCCTGCTCTCAGGAAGCTGTCGTTTAATGAGAAAAACACATCTGCAAGAGTTGTGTGAACAGAGCACACTAGGAGAATAGAGGAAAGTCAGGAAAAGTTCCACATAGAAGATGATCTTGGCAAAGCAAACTTTGCATCCTATGGTCCCAAATATCAAAGAAGACAATGCCAATGCCTGATTTATCATCTTCTTAGTTTTCAGGAAGAGAGGGAGACTGAGACATTGGAGCATAAGGATTACTCCAGATATATTAGAATCTATTCTAGTTTTAAATAGTTGAAACTAACATAATCTTCCTATGTATCTCATTCAAGTGTAATCAGCTCTCTTTCTGAAGGATTCTTCCTTCAGATATTGTGGGACAGCCTCATGCTAAAGAGTCAGGAAATCTTAGACTGATGCTCATTAGCTGAGTGGTCTTGAGAACATTATTTATTATGTCTGGTGATCCCTTAGCTATAAAATGGACATAGTATATGTCAAGTAACCATAAATGCCATCCCCTCTCTTACTGTCCCCCACCTGAAGGTACACCTTACATGATGAAGTTTTTGTAAATAACCTACTTAATTTGGAGAATGGTTGGTAACCTTCATATACAAGCAAATGCAAAGATTCTTAGATGGCTAATAGTTTGCTTGCAATCTTCTCAAACCTACACAACAGCAACACTATTTCTTTTTCAAGAGCTTCCTGAGGGAGGCACAGAGTGAGACTCAAAAATATCAACCCTGAATATCAATGGTTTATCTTAATGAGGAGAATCTTAATACTATCAATGATCACATCATTAAGTATTAACTGACAATGTAAATTTTTATCACCAGGAGTATTCTTTAGGCACTCCATTTATAACATTAGTAAGGCAAATGAAATCTTTCACAAGCTATTTAAAAAATTAAATATATTTAATAAGTTTATTTTTTTCATGACTACTAACTACATCTTCATTTTAAAAGTTCTTGACTACTATGTCTAATTTCACTCTAGGAGCAATTAAAAATTTACTGAAAATGTAGGAAAGTACATTTGAAGGAAACACTTGAAAGATGTTCAGCAATCTCTATTATCCACATAACTAGAGGCAATAAGAAAACTCAGATCAATGACATTTTAGTTGATTCCCAAGACTCTTTTACAGCAATTCAGTTGAATTTACTTCAACTTCCTCCTAGAAGACTTTCCTCATGGCTGCTAAGTAACACATTCCGTTTCTTAGTCTGCTGGTTATGTTATTAATTATCATCAGTATTCTGCCCCCCCCCCAGATAAAACAGAGTAGGAAGAGAAATTAGAGCTTTATATAATTAGACTCTGGCTAATACATTGGCTCAGTAGCTCAGCTATGACTAATTCTACAGTTAATTTTAAGTTATCCATCCACAGATAATGCATAAGGCAATAATTATAGAGCATTTATTGTGTGACATCTGCTTTAGTAGGTACTGAGAAATAAAGATGAATAAGACTATAACCTTCCTGAAGACATTTTTTTCACTACCGTATCTATCCTCAGCACCTAGGATAGCATCTAGTACGTTGTTGAGTCTCAATAAATGTTTATTGACTGAATAAATGAATAAACCAATAACAACATTGTTCTTTCCACGTTGTCACAGTTTAGGTGGGGAAATTGACATGTACACCATTAATTCAATACAACACTGCCCAAGGTGGTCTCCTTCCACCCACTCTTCATGATCTCCAGACTTCCTTTCAGCCACCTTACAAAGTTTTTTTTTAATTACAGAGTGAAATGGAAAAATATTTAAAGTAAAAGAAGTTTGGCTTGAATTTTCTGTTCCACTACTAGCTGTGTGACTGCAGACACATTGTGTACCAATTTTTATCTTTAGTCTTTGATTTATCAAATGGAGGTAATAGTACTTGCCAAGTAGGGCACTCGGGAGAATTAAATGACATTGTATAAAACCTCTGGCCCAGGGTTTGTCACATAGTGATTATTTAAGTAACTGTGAATTTCCATTTTGATCCCTCTTTTTCTTCCTCTAGCTTCGTATCCCAGATTGCATTAGCCTTTCCTCAGGATCATTGTCCTGCTAATCGCTCTAAACCAGTGGTTCCCTGCCATGGCTGACTTCTGAATCACTGGGCCCAGCCCAGACCTATAGAATGAGCATCTCCCAAGTGGTTCTAAAAACCCATAGGAGGCTTACTCTCTCCCCAACTGATTCTGATCAGCTATGTTTGGGAACCACTGCTCTCCATCAATCAGATGTTCCTTAGGGCAGTGATTCTCAAACTTGAGTGTGCATCAGAATTATCTGTAGACTTGTTAATAGATTTCTGGGTCTGACGCCCAGAGTTTCTGGTTCAGTAGGTCTGGAGTGGGGCCTAAGAATTTGCATTTCTAACAAGTTCCCAAGGTGTACTGATGCTTCTGATGCAGGGACCACACTTTGCGGTTGCTTTAAAGTCTTGCTACTTGAAGTGTGATCTGCTTACCATCAGCATCAGCATCACTGAAGAGCATCTTAAAAATGCAGAATCTCACACCGCATTCCAGGTTTACATTAAAGCTTGAAAAGCACAGATTTAGGGAAGAGCTTCATAAAGGGAGCTTTTAAAATGCAGGTTCCTGGGCTCCATACACTAGAGATTCTGATAGAGTCCAGGAATCTGCATTTTAATAGGCTCCCCTATGTCATTCAGATGCATGCAATTCCTGAACCACACCTAGAAAAGCACTGTTCAAGCTGCAGACTCAGTAATGGTGCTTGCTACTGAGTGTGCAACATTGAGCCTGGCCAGCCTTGAGAGTTGTCTTGCTGCAGCAAGGATCCTACCAACCAGGCAATCACATTGCACTTATCTTTCTCTAGGTATCAGTCAAAGAGATTGTGTGTGCTTCTCAGCAATCTAATCATGACTGTTAGAATAAGATAAGGATTGAATGGATTCATTTTGAAGATAGGAGTCAAGTTTAGAGAAGAATGTCTGAAATCACTACTGAACATCCATTAGTTAAGCCTGTTTTGATCATAAGTAACAGAAACCCACTGTATCTAGCACACACATACACACAAAATGAAAAGGTGAGCTTTCTGGAAAGATACAAAGTATCTAACAAAACACAAGGGAAGGAAGTACAATTGGACCTCAGCTCTTGATGGTCCAGAATTGAGGTTATTCTCTGTGGCAGATTGTATTTTCCCAAAATGGCTGCAACAATATTTTACATCCCACATGCTCTTCCTGAGCCTTGCCACTCCTACGCGAAGAGTTGGAATCTATGCCCTCTTCTCTTGAAACTGTGCGGGCCTTTATGACTGCCTCAACTAATAGAGGACCATGATAGAAGAGTGTAGGTGACTTGTGAAGCAAAGCTACATCATAAAAGGTGATACAGCTTCCACCTGGCTCTCTTGGAATTTGCCCCTAGAACCCTTAGCCTCAATGTACAAAGCCCAGCTGTACAGAAGCTACCTGTGGGAGAGGCCACTTGGAAAGGCCACATGGAGATAGACAGATATACAAGGAGCTCCATCTGTTCCAGCCCCCAGCTATTTGAGTCTTCCCAGCTCAGGAACCAGACATGTAAGGAAGTTGTCAAGATGATTCCAAGGATATTGTCTGACTGCAACCACATAAGAGACTCCAAGGAGAATCACCCATCCAACCCCAGAACTGTTAGAAATATTAATAAGTGATTGTTGTTGCTTTACATCACTATGCAGGGATAGTAACTGAAGTAGTCTCACTGTCCAGAACTCTGTGATTTTGCCCCTCTGTTTCTCTCTGCATATCTGCTTTGTTCTCCTCTTTCTGTCTACAGACCAGGCTCAGGTATTTGTCCGTGTACACAGAACAATATGGCTGTTCAGCCAGACTACATGTGCTACAGAAGTGCTTCTTAAATGTTGATGTGCAGAGGAATCACCTGAAAATATTGTCAAAAGTCAGATTCAGATTCAGTAGTCCTGTGGTAGGACCAGAGAGTCTGCATTTCTAACAAGCTCCTAGATGATGTTGCTACTGGTCTGTGGACCACTAGACTTACCTTTGCCATTTTCTCTCTCTCTCCTTATCTTGAATCATTTGAAAACAAGTTGTAGACCTCATGACAGTTCAGCATTAGATCCTTCAGTAAAATTTTCTGAGAAAAAGAACGTTCTTCTATATAATCAGGATACTATTATATATGCCAGGAACTTAATTTATTTAAAAAAGCCTTATCTAAAATATAGTCCATATTGAAATTTCCTCATTTGTCTCTAAAATACCTTTCAGAGCAGTTTTTTCCATTTTGGTCCAGGATTCCATCAAGGATCATGCATCTTTGATATCCTATACACTAGAATATTTTTCTTGAAATGTCTTTTATGAGATTGATATTCTTGGAGAGTCCAAGCCAGTTTTCTAAGAAAATGACCCACAATCTGATTTGATTGCTTCATCATGAATAGACGCAAGTTATACATTTTTTGTTTTGTTTTTATTAATGTCATAATAGTTTATAACATTGTGAGATTCCAGTTGTACATTATTAATTGTCAGTCGCCATATAAATGTGCCCTTCACCCCTTGTGACCACCCCCCAACTCCCTTCCCCCTAGTAACCACGAAACTGTTCTGTCTGTGAGTTAGTATATTCCACATATGAGAGAGGTCATACAGTGTTTGTCTTTCTCTGTCTGTCTTATTTCACTTAACATAATACCCTCCAGGTCCATCCATGCTGTTGCAAATGGGATGATTTTGTCTTTTTTTTATGGCCTAGTGGTATTCCATTGTATATATATACCACATCTTCTTTATCCAATCATCTGTTGATGGACACTTGGCTTGCTTCCACATCTTGGCTACAGTGAATAATGCTGCAATGAACATAGGGGTGCATAAGCCTCTTTGGCTTATTGATTTCAAGTTCTTTGAAAAGAGATAGCTGGATCTTAAGGTGTTTCTATTTTTAATTTTTTGAGGTATCTCCATACTGTTTTCCATAGAGGCTGCACCAGTTTGCACCCCAACCAGCAGTGAATGAGGGTTCCCTTTTCTCCACATTCTCCCCAACAGCTGTTATTTTTTGTCTTGGAGATTATAGCCATTCTCACGGGTGTAAGGTGATATCCTAGTGTAGTTTTGATTTGCATTTCCCTAATGTTTAGTGATGCTGAATATCTTTTCATAGGCCTACTGGCCATCTGTATATCTTCCTTGGAAAATATCTGTTCATATCCTCTGCCCATTTTTTGATCAGGTTATTTGTTTTTTTGTTGTTCAGATGT
This sequence comes from Ceratotherium simum simum, assembly GCF_057802395.1. Taxonomy (NCBI): domain Eukaryota; kingdom Metazoa; phylum Chordata; class Mammalia; order Perissodactyla; family Rhinocerotidae; genus Ceratotherium; species Ceratotherium simum. The sequence goes on from NC_141908.1 coordinate 41,649,538, forward strand.
GTGAGTTCTTCATATATTATGGAGATTAACTCCATGTCGGATATATGGTTTGCAAATATTTTCTCCCAGCTCGCGGGTTGTCATTTTGTTTTGATCCTGGTTTCATTTGCCTTGCAGAAGCTCTTTAGTCTGATGAGGTCCCACTTGTTTATTTTTTCTTTTGTTTCCCTTGTCCGAATAGACATGGAATTTGAGAATATCCCTTTATGACCAATGATGAATAGTGTACTGCCTACATTTTCTTCCAGGAGTATTAGAGTTTCAGGTCTCACCCTCAGGTCTTTTATCCATTTTGAGTTAATTTTTGTGTATGGTGAAAGCAGATGATCTACTTTCATTCTTTTGCAAGTGGCTGTCCAGTTTTCCCAGCACCATTTATTGAAGAGACTTTCCTTTCTCCATTGTAGGTTCTTAGCTCCTTTGTCAAAGATTAGCTGTCCATAGATGTGTGGTTTTATTTCTGAACTTTCAATTCTATTCTACTGATCTGTGTCCATTATTGTACCAGTACCATGCTGTTTTGATTACTATCGCTTTGTAGTATGTTTTGAAGTCAGAGATTGTGATTCCTCCAGCTTTGATCTTTTTCTCAGGATTGCTTTAGCTATTCAGGGTCTTTTGTTGCCCCATATGAATTTTAGGATTCTTCTATTTCCATGAAGAATGTCACTGGGATTCTGATTGGGATTGCATTGAATCTGTAGATTGCTTTAGGTAGTATGGACATGTTAACTACGTTTATTCTTCCAATCCATGTGCATGGGATATCTTTCCATTTCTTTATGTCATCATCGATTTCTTTCAATAATGTCTTATAGTTTTCATTGTATAGGTCTTTCACCTCTGTGGTTAAATTTATTCCTAGTTATTATTTCTAATAGTTTTCTGGTGGGTTCTTTAGAGTTTTCTATATAAAAAACCTTGTCATCTGCAAACAGCAAGAGTTTCACTTCTTCATTGGCTATTAGGATTCCTTTTATTCCTTTTTCTTGCTGAACTGCTCTGGCCAGAACTTCCAACACTATGTTGAATAACAGTGGTGAGAATGGCCACCCTTCTCTTGTTCCTGTTCTCAGAAGGATGGCTTTCAGTTTTTCCCCATTGGGTATGATGTTGGCTGTGGGTTTGTCATATATGGCCTTTATCGTGTTGAAGTACTTTCCTTCTATACCCATTTTGTTGAGAGTTTTTATCATAAATGGATGTTGGATCTTGTCAAATGCTTTCTCTGCATATATTGAGATGATCATGTGGTTTTTATTCCTCACTTTGTTAATGTGGTGTATCACATTGATTGATTTATGGATGTTGAATCATCCCTGTGCCCTGGTATAAATCCCACTTGATCACGGTGTATGATCTTTCTAATGTATTGTTGTATTCGGTTTGCCAATATTTTGTTGAGGACTTTTGCATCTATGTTCATCAGCAATACTGGCCTGTAATTTTCCTTCTTTGTATTGTCCTTGTCTGGCTTTGGTATCAGGGTCATATTGGCCTTGTAGAATGTGTTAGAAAGTGTTCCATCTTCCTCTACTTTTTGGAATAGTTTGAGAGGGATAAGTATTAAATCTTCTTTGACAGTCTGGTAAAATTCTCCAGAGAAGTCATCTGTTCCTGGACTTTTATTTTTTGGGAAGTTTTCGATTACTGTTTCAATCACTTTACTTGTGATTGATCTATTCAGGTTCTCTATTTCTTCTTGATTCAGTTTTGAGAGGTTGTATGAGTCTAAGAATTTATCCATTTCTTCTAGATTGTCCAATTTGTTGGAATATAGTTTTTCCTAGTATTCTCTTATAATCCTTTGTATTTCTGTGGTATCCATTGTGATTTCTCCTCTTTCATTTCTAATTTTATTTATTTGAGCCTTCTCTCTTTTTTCTTGGTGAGTCTGGCTAAGGGTTTGTCAATTTTGTTTATCTTTTCAAAGAACCAGCTTTTTGTTTCATTGATCCTTTCTATTGTTTTTTTGGTTTCAATTTCATTTATTTCTGCTCTAATTTTTATTATTTCCCCCCTTCTGCTGACTTTGGGCTTTGTTTGTTCTTTTTCTAATTCTGTTAGGTGTAGTTTAAGATTGCTTATTTGGGATTTTTTTGTTTCTTGGATTGTTTCTTTTTGTTGGGCCTGTATTGCTATGAATTTCCCTCTCAGGATAGCTTTTGCTGCATCCCATATGAGTTGGTATGGTGTATTTTCATTTTCATTTGTCACCAGATATTCTTTGATTTCTCCTTTAGTTTTTTTGATGATCCATTGGTTGTTCAGTAGCATGTTGTTTAGTCTCCACATCTTTGTCACTTTCCCAGCTTTTTTCTTTTAGTTGATTTCTAGTTTCATAGCATCATGGTTGGAAAGAATGCTTCTTATGATTTCAATCTTCTTAAATTTACAGAGGTTTGCCTTGTTTCCCAACATATGGTCTATCCTTGAGAATGTTCCATGCATGCTTGAGAAGAATGTGTAATCTGTTCTTTTTGGATAGAGTACTCTATATATATATCTATTAAGTCCATCTGCTCTAGTTTTTCATTTAAGTCCAGTATTTCCTTATTGACTTTCTGCTTGGATGATCTTTCCATTGATGTAAGTGGGTTGTTAAGGTCCCCTACTATTATTGTGTTGTTGTTATCTCCTTTTAGGTTTGTTAATAGTTGCTTTATGTACTTTGGTGCTCCTGTGTTAGGTGCATATATATTTATAAGTGTTATGTCTTCTTGGTGGAGTGTCCCTTTTATCATTATATGTTGCCCCTCTTTGTCTCTCATTACCTTTTTTATCTTGAAGTCTACTTTGTCTAAGTATGGCAACACCTGCTTTCTTTTGTTTGCCATTAGCTTAGAGTATCGTCTTCCATCCCTTCGCTCTGAGCCTGTGTTTGTCTTTAGAGCTGAGATGTGTTTCCTAGAGGCAGCAAATTGTTGGTTCTTGTTTTTTAATCCATCCAGCCATTCTGTGTCTTTTGATTGGGGAATTCAATCCATTTACATTTAGAGTGATCATTGATATATGAGGGCTTAATGCTGCCATTTTATCTCTTGTTTTTCAGTTGTTATGTATTTCCCTTGTTTCTCGTCCCATGTATTTTGGACTGCTAATTCGGTTTGGTGGCTCTCTATGATGGTTTTCTCAGTTTTCTCTTTATTTATCATTTGTGTCTTTGTTTTGGTTTTTTGTTTAGTGGTTACTTTTGTAACCACCAGTTACATACTTCACATTGCAACACATCAGGAGACTCATGATATCACTTTGCCCCTTTTTTGGTGATGTTAGGTTAGATCACTTAGTTATGGTGGTGTCTCTTTGGTTCTATTTTTAAGGGAAAAGAAATTTGTTTTAAGAGAGGCCCCAGCTAACTTCCCCTCTCATGTCATTGGCCAGAACGAATCACATAGTCACCACTAACCCATTCATTGACAAAGGAGAAGGATGTCCTGTGACTGGCTTAAAACAATCATGATTCCATTACTGGGGCTGAGGAACAACCAGCCTCCCTGGAAGTGGAGGTTTGTCAACCTATGGGTGGGTCAACAAATGAGGGGAGCTGTTAGCCTGGAAGAGTGGCATTTGGGTAGACAATCAGGAATACTCGCCATACTTACCTAACATTACAGAGCTCGTTAGAGGAAAAACTGCTCTCTGATTCCTATCCCAACATGGCATGCTGCCTCCTCAAGAGATTAAGGATTTATTGCTTATAACATACTTTATAGGCCTCCTGTGAGAAATCCAATATTTATTTACTCTGTAAGATAAAAACAGAAATTTATTTTTTCTTATTTTCTTTTCAGTTTTTCTCAATCCATGATTCTTCACAGTGTGATAATGATATAGCCATATATATCCTGTGCCAAAAACCCCACATTTTTCCTTACAAAATGAGCAAATAATTTACACACAGAATAAGTTCATGGAATGTAAATAGTATAATTTTAAAGCATTTTCCACTCTATTATTCTCTTTAAAAGTTCTAGAGGTGGAAAATCAAAAGGATTTATAATTCTATCAGGACAAGAAGCCAAAACTGTGGATGTTTTCATTAAGTTTATCAGGACAATTAGTAATGGTCATCTAAACCTCTGGCATCTGCAGAATTGGGTTGGATATTTGCAAATGTAGTTTTCTTATGAGAATTCTGGCACTTTGGAATCTTGTTCCAGCTAGAAACTAGATATGAAAAACATTAAGTAGATTCTGAATCTCAGAAAGGACTTGGTTCTATGCTGAAGATCAAATGTAGGGTCTTGGGGCTGGGTACAAGGGCCATTGGTTGTGCCAACTAGTTGTATTTTTCTCCCAGCTGTAGCAATCTATTTATTGTTCAGTGCCTTCAGAAGAAGTAGGATAGGCAGCACTCTACATCCTGTGATTTAAAGGGTTCAAAAACAGTTCTTTTACTAGCTTGTACAGCACCTAAAGTTTTTACCATTTGAGTCTTAAAGTTACTCCTCACTCCACTTCCAACAAAGCTCTCTACCCCCACTCAACCTCATCCTCACTGGGCCAAAGCCATTTCCCCTCTTTTTGTCTATATAAGGGGCCCCAAAGTTGATTCTGCATAAGCCTAAGCTATAATTACTGCCCCCCCCCACACACACACCTCTCTCTTAGGCATCAGCCAGCACTTTAGCAATACAATTTTAGGTTCCCTTGAAACCTAAGTGCACAGAGGCCCAGATAGCCATGTGGACAATGGGCTTTAGGCAGAGGAGAGGAGTGCAGTCATGGGGAAAAGAAAAAGGAGAGAATATTGAAGGCAATCTTTACCTGTTTCACAGTTTTGCCAATACCAAGCTCCCATTTTTAGAGCTCACCACCCTGTTTTCTACAACCACTGACCTCAACCCTCACCAACTCCTTCTTTCTTTGCTCTAACCTTGACTTCAGTAGAATGGTGCTTGTGATTCATTTAACCTTGTTTCACCCTGAAACAAAAGAAAAAAAAAACAGGAGATGCCTGAATACCAGGGAACTGTGGGGTTATTTTTATATGAGCACCAAACAGCATTTCTACATAGATTTGTCGTCTCTTCCATACAATGAATGGGTTTTAAAAACGTGGAGAAATTTCTCCAAACTATTATTCCAGCTATTTCGTTCTTTGGAATTTACCCACATACCCCAAGGGAGGTAGATATGAAAAAGCAATATTTGACCGTGTAGCTATAGTTACAGGCCACAGACAGCCAAGGGAGCAGAAATTTAAAGATGAATGTAATATGCAACATTGCCCTGATTCTGTCTTCCTGGATAAACTCTACTCACCATTTAAATCAAAATGTTCCCTAGTCCTAGATAATTGACAGGCAGTAGGAGAAGGTAGAATCAAGTAGAAATTGAACAGTGAATAGAAAAGCACCTCCTTTCCAAGAAAATTTCCATTTCATTGTGGAATGATCAAAATGCCCTGTTCTTTTGTTTAGATAAATTCCAATAGTGTTTATGCTGATTTCTCTACAGGGAGAAAAAGAGACTATTTCTTTGAAAAGCCGTTGACACAAAAAGACTCAAGTTCAATTTGGTTTCATCTTGAAGGTTTAAAGTAAAACAATCCTTTGTAAGGACTTATAAATAAGACATTCATTAATTAAGCTTCACAATATCACTTTGAAGTGAATACTACTGAATTCATTTAACCAGTGATGAGATTCTGGCAGAGAAATTGAGCAATTAGACTTGTGCAGTAAAGCATTTAAAAGCCTAGAAAAAGAATCCAGGAGTGCTCAAGGCCTCCTTCTGCGTGTTGAATTACTCTCAGCTTTGGAATTAGGTACAGAGTATAATTGTAGTAGGAAGGGAATTCTGCTGTGACCCAGCTAGAACTGTAGGTATAACCTACAAAAACTGCTTAGAGTATCAGCATTTCCCATTCAGAACAGATATCCGATACTGTCACAGCTGGAAGAAGAGGCTTCTGGGAAGTCCATGAGTGCTTTCCAGAACTGAACATCTGCCCTGACCTCTTCTCTAATTCTAAGGCAACCTCAGTCCACCAAGTCAGTGCTGCTACCAAATGTTTCTGATATTAATGGCCCAAAAGCATCTTGGGTATCAAAGGCTTTTCCCCAAGGTCAGCCTAATGATCTAACTTGGATGTAACTGTGCCTGCCTCTGGTTCCTCTCTTTCCATACTCCACCAACATCCGCACACGTCAACTCACTGTTGGTCCCCAAGTGCAGCCATTTTTTTGTGGTCATATCCCTTTTCACTCTTATTCAGGACTTAATTATAGTACTTTGTACTCCCTACCTTCAACACTCCATTCCTGCCTGTCTGTCCTTCTGTCTATTGCAAAGATTTCTGTCATTTTGTCATGAAGAACACCTTCACTGCCTGCCCATCACCCTCTGATCCAAGTCACTTTCCCCCTTGAGCTTCAGGATCTTTTCCCCTTGAGCTTCAGAGTCTTCTCCCCTGATATCCAGTATCCCTGATTCTCACCTCTTACTCAGGCAAGCAAGGCCTCTCCAGGTGTCCAGTGGCACAGGCATCTTCCTTTTGCCTCGTGTCTTTGCTTCAGTAACACATCCCTCTGGTTTCTTTTTGTGTCTTCAGGATCACCTCATCTACTAACCTTGAACTGATTCTGATGCCCCATTTCTTGTCCATGCTTTCCTTGTGTAATTACAAACCTTAATTCAATAAATATTTGTTGATCTGTCCTATGTACAAAGTACCACATGTAACAAGGAAGATACAAGGATAATTTAGGTATGCATCCTGAACTTGAGGACCTTACCATCTGTAGAGGGCTAAAATGTAGAGCAGTAACATAAATAATTCTAATACACAGAAAGTATTAAATGCCACTACAATGATACAAATATGGTGATAGGGCAGTTCAAATTCAGGAAAAATTACTTCCAGAAAAGGTGAACAAGAGCATAATCAGGAAGACTTCACAAGAGAAGTAGCTTCTTACCATAGCCTTGTAGACAGATATACCAGGCAAAGAAAGGTATTTCAGGTGTTAAAACTGTACTAGCAAAGGCATGGAGCAAGGAGGAAACCAGGAGTGAGACAAAATTCGGGCTGGCTAGAACGTAGAGTATATAAAAGGATGTTTGGGGAAATAAATATGGAGCCAGGTGCACAGCATTGCAATGATATGCTAAGGTGTCTAAACTATTGTTTTGAAGCCTTTGAAAGCTGTGTTGAGGAGTGAGATGATCAGTGCTAGACTCTAGAAGATTAAGCTGGCATTGGTGCAGGCAAAAGCAAGGGCAAGGAATTTTAGGAAACTATTAACAAACAACTCCAAGGCAAAAAGCATTGAGAATCTGAACTAGGGTAGTGACAGTGGGAATGAGAAGGAAAAACATATCTAAGAGAGATTCCAAAAGTAGCATCAACAGAAATTGGCAACTGGCTACATTAGAGAATAAGATAGACTGGGAAGGAGAACGTGACTCCAAGATTTTATACTAATGCTGGTATATGGACGCACTAGAGAGACAGTTGCTCACTCATTCAGTCAACAAATACTTGTTGAACACTTACTGTGTGCCTAGAACTAGGAAGGAAATTGGAGATAAAGTAGCAAATGAAGAAAATAGACTCCTGGCATGAGGGAGCTGCCAATCTAAAGGAGGAGCTACATACATAGAAAAAGTGTCAGAGACGCTGTGATAGATGCTGGCTCAGAATACAGAGGGAGCTCAAGGAAGAGATGGTTAAGACACTGTTGGATGGAAAGATCCTCAGAGACAGGTTGTGTAAGAGCCAACTGCATATAACCATATGCACAACTGCAAAGAAGCTTATCTCCTCTGTGAACATTCCTCTCCCACTCCTTGGGTGCCTGCGTCCCAGCCTCAGTTGAAAGGAATACATAGATTACACTGCATTCTTTCTTTCATTGTTCATTTTTACCCAAAAGATGTCATTTCAATTGTAGTTGTATCAGGTAATGGTTTCAGGTGATGTGACATGTGGTGGGGAAGGTAGGGGACAGGCAGTTTGACGCAGTGTAAAGAGCTCTAAATTCAGTCATTAAACCAGACATGCTCTCTGGTTCTCTCACTGACCAGTGGAGTGAACTTTAACAAGTATTTAACTTCTCTTGCTCTCAGTTCTCTTATTCATAGAATGGTGATTTTTTAAAAGTCTGCCTTATTTACATCGTGTCTTGTTGTAAAGATCAAAAAATAAATATAAAAGCAATTTCAAAACATAAAATGAGTTATAAAATATTACTAAATATTTTTGTTTCAGTCAAGATTCCTAGGGAAAGCAAATGGCATACTCACATTAGATTAGAGGAGAGTTTATTTACAAAGAGACTGTTTACAAAGTGCAGGCAAGGTTAAGGGAACAGCGCAGTACTCCAGGGCAGGTAACATCAGAGGAGCTGTTACCGTATCTGTGCCCAAAGGGACAAGGGGCATGAGTCATTGTAGGAACTGGAAAAGAGAAAGTCTTGGGGGTTGCAGAAGGCCGTCTGCAGGCAACACAGCAAAGAGAAAGCCCAGGAAATAAATGCCTCCATCACACTCCTCCATTCCTCCAATCAGCTTCCAGGGTCCATTGGCCAGAGCCAACCAGGAAGCAGAGAGGGAGAGATTCTAGTGATGTAGTTCACTTGGGTCATCCTTTGGGATCAGTGAATTGATGGAAAAGGTATCTGGCCCATCATCAGTGTTTATCTATTAATCAACTTCAGTGAACATAAGAATCACCTGTGGGAGCTTGTTAGACGTGAAAGTCCTATGTGCCCAGCAATGTGGTGTTTTACTGAGCATCCCACAGATTCTCATGCACATTGTCGATGGACCACATTTTCAGAACATGGAAATAGATAGGTTAATTTCTAGATAGGTTAATAAGTTATTTCAAGGAGCTTAATCCAGGTCTTTTCCCTTTTCATGGGGGGATCTTAGGAGTAAATTCAGACCAGCCCATGAGGAAAAAAGGCATTTGATCCTCTTTCCAAGTGACTTGCATATCCTGGAGACTGTTTGTGTGAGCCACAGGAGTTTCCATTTTTGGTAGGACTCATCACTTGGCATAGTTCAAAGGGACTCTAAGACTTCCTTTGCTTCTAGTAGGACCCAAATCAGCCCAGAAAAGAGACTTTGGATACGATGTTATGTTTCCTTATGCATTTGTTTAACCAACTTATACAAATGTCACTCTACAGGGAAGAGTTTTTAATTTTTTTTTTTTTTTTTTTTTTTTTGCCAAGGAAGATTCACCCTAAGGTAACATCCATTGTCAATCCTCCTTTTTTCTTTTGGCTTGAGGAAAATCAGCCCTGAGCTAACATCCACGCCAATCTTCCTCTATTTTGTATGTGGGACCCCACCATAGCATGGCTGGTGAGTGGAGTAGGTCCACGCTGGGGATCCGAACCCATGAACCCAGGCTGCCAAAGCAGAGTGCACAGAACCTTAACCACTCAGCCACAGGGCTGGGCCGGAGTTTTTAATTCTTTTATGGTATGCTATTGCACTGGAGATCACCATGTTTTCTCCCTCTTTGTGTCTCCGGTACCAGTGCATTGAGTAGATGGTAAGTGCTTGGTAAATACCCCTGGGCTCCATTTTATTATTGGACACAAAAGGAAAGTCAGTGCAGTTTAAATGTATGTTGTAAAGTCTAGTGTGCGTTTATAACAAAACCAAAATCTTTTTTTTTTTTTTGCTGAGGAAGATTCACCCTGAGCTAACATCTGTTGCCAATCTTCCTCTCTTTTGTATGTGGGTTGCCGCCACAGCATGGCCGCTGCCGAACTTAACCACCAGGGCTGGCCCCCCAAAATCTTTTTTTTAATGAGGAAGTTAAACTTCTGTTTAAAACCAAACCCAACAAAAGTACAAACAAGTTTTAACATTGTATATGGTTGCCATATTCCTCAAACATACTAAGCGGGTCCCCGGGAAAGAGAACACTGCAAATTGCAGTCTATCACTCCTCTCAGGCTCCCACCTACTGTTTTGCACTTCTGTGCAGTTGTTATTCAAAGTAACTGAAATTTTTTAGAAATGATGAATTTGTGAGGATAATGCCACAGTGGAAATGTAGGCTTCTCTTTTTGAGTCTTTCAGCGTTTCTGTCATATACCTCTTTTTCTACATGTGTTACTCAAAAAACCACATCTTAGCAACTAGATTACATAGCTTCAGCCTACAAGTGAATTTATTCCATTCCAGCATACACTGCCCGTGCAACACCTGTTCCCTGCAGAAGACATTAAGCATTTTGTGCACACCTACACAGATTCTTGGGGCAGGAATCACAGCTGTTTGTAATTTAACTGTAACTGTAATCCCGAGTGTGAAATAGAGCTGAAATAGTCAGTTATGAGACATTAAAATAAGAAATCATGCAGATGATCCTTTCTTGATAAGGTCAAAAGTGTAAAATAAAGAACAAGCTAGTTATTCAATAATTTCCAAAAGTACTGAGCACAGTTTTATTATTTTCTGAATATGAAAAATGTTTTCAAGATTTCCTTCCACAGCATGAAACAGCCTATAACCATAGGAGAAGATCTCTTTGCTACACCTCTTTTCCTACTTTTATATTGGTCCTATAGAGAGATAATAACTAGTTTCTGGACTCTAAAATGCATTCATTTAGTCTGACCTTCTAGGCAGTGAAAGTAAGTTCTTTGTCATCTGAAAGAAAATGACCCAAACACCAATATGTCATCATCTTAAACTCTCTAGGTTTGACTAATTGTGATTATATACATGGTACTAATTGTTTTCCGATGGTTTTTGTATTAGTATAGTACTTTCAGCTTTAAGTAACAGAAGACCCAACTAAAAATGGCTTAAAGAATAAAGGGATTTATTTTCTTTCATCATGTGGAGTCCTAAATAAGGGAGGCTCCAAGATTGATTAACTCAGATGTTCAATCGCATTATCAAAGACCCAGGTTCTCTCCATGTTTTTACTCTCTTATCTGAATTTCCAGACTGAAAAAAGGATGGTGTATCAATCAGGGTTCTCTGAGAAACAGAACCAAAAGGATATCTATCAATCTATCTACCTATCTCTCTCTCTCTCTCTCTCTCTATCTCTCTCTCTCTCTCTATCTATCTATCATCTATCTATCATCTATCTATCATCTATCAATCTATCTATCATCTATCTATCTATCTATCTATCTATCTATCTATCTATCTATCTATCTATCATCTAGCTACCTATTTTATCATAGCTTGGCTTATGCGATCATGGGAGCTGGCAAGTCTGAAATCTATAGGCTAGGACAGCACGCTGGAAACCCAGCAGAAGCTGACACTGCAGGCTTGGGGCAGAATTTCTTCTTCCTCAGGGAAACATCATTTTGGCTCTTAAGACCTTTCAACTGATTGAAAGCCCCTCCAGATTATCAAACATAACCTCCTTACCTAAAGTCAACTAATGGTAGGTAGTAACCACATCTACAAGATACTTTCATAGCAACACCTAGATTAGTGTTTTATTGAGTGACTGGATACTATAGCCTAGCCAAATTGACACATAAAACTATCAAGACAGTTTCTTCCCTGTGCAACTCTCTCTAAGAGCAAAGAAATCTTTCCCAGAAGCCCTCCAACAGATTTCTTCTCAAGTTCCATTGGCCAGTGCTGGGATTTATACGCTTTATGAAATCAATCCTTCACAAAAGAAATGAGATCAAGATTGGTTTAAACCGATTGGGTTTCAGCTGAGCCATGTGGAGCAAGAGTAGATGTTAGAACTAAATCTGGGCTATGCCACATAGAAGAAGGCGAAAGTTGCTGTTGGGAAGGCAAAAAGAGTATCTGGGACACAGTAGGAGCTCAATAAATACTTGAATGAGTGAATAAGTCAATGAATGAATGGTGACGCATGCTAAAGATAATGTGTGCTAGTGATTTTTTCCAAATATATAGCCCAGTCAAGACACGAATTTGGCAGGCAAACTGTGTATGTGCTGTAGGTACGATGTGTGACGTTTGTATGCTGTCACATTGAAGTCTTTGCCACACGCTGCTGGGGACTATCACTCGTAAATACTAAGTGAGTGCTAACTGTGCTCAAGGGGCCAAACTGGAAAAGAAAAGCAGAGAAATACCATTCTAAGTTTATAATCTATTTAATTTAGTACATTAAATGTAAGGGCTTTCATGTAGATGTACTTAAACTCCTAAATATAGAACATACACCAAGATATTATTTTTTGATAAATAAGACTACAGTTTAGAGACATCTCCTAGGAAAACAGAGACCCTCACCCAGGGATGATTTATTTCTCCAGGGAGTATCAAAGTGTGCTCAGAAAAAAATTATGCTTTTCTTGTTGCACTTGTTAACAGAGCTCTTTGTTTATGTTTAACTGTCTTGTCAGGACCCGCTCTGACCAAGAGTCTGAGTTCATATCACAAATGATATAGGAACAAGATGGAGATATGTTCAGAATAAATGGAATACTGATTTATCTCACACACGTGCACATGCACGCATGTGTGTGTGCATACACACTACCGCCACCACACCTAGCATTTACTGTGTTCTCACCACCTTAATAATTAGGGACAGTGTTATGTTCCTTTCATATTAACTTTTCAGGAAAAAATACTCAGCTGGTCAACAAGAAATTACTTTCCAGTTGTCTGACTAAAATGCAACTTTATGTATTAAAAATATTATCAGAAACTTGTGAGGATCTCCTGTGGATAAGAGGAAGTCTATGACTAATTTCTCCTTCTTAAGCACTTTGAAAACTACTTACTCTTCATCTCCCTTCTTTCTGTGTGGATCCTGGCCAACTGCCACGTATTAGTCTTGTAACCCTGGCACAATCTTTTAATCTTTCTAAGATTTAGTTGGTTTCTTTCCATGCAAAATAGGAAGAACAATAGTTTTCTGAAATGCCTTAGAATGTTCTAGATATCTGTTCCCAAAGTCAGTTTTTTCCACTAAAATGTGATATCCTTGGGGGCAGGAATTATTACATTTTCACCTTTATCCCTAGGTGCTCAATAAATGTTGACGGGCTGAGGTAATGAAATATCCATGTTCTATCAATTAAGGTTGTACTACAAATATTTTTTTATTGAGGTAACATTGGTTTATAACATTATATAAATTTCAGGATTCATCATTATGTTTTGACTTCTGTATAGCCTACATCGTGTTCACTACCAAAAGTCTAGTTGCCATCTGTCATCCTTAAAATGTGCCCCTTTACTCCTTCCAAGTATTTCTAAAGTATTTCCTTCTATCAGCCTATTTTTTGATTGTTCACATGAGCTCTTGCTATAGAAGCACTTTTGTATTGTCCTCCATACTTGTTCTTCCCAGTGGAGTTGTGTTGAGTGGGAAACTCTTGAGAAGACTTTGTTTTGGACCTTGCTTTTGGTCACCAGGTCTGACTTTTAGCTAAGATTGGTTTGGGCGTGGACAAGACTGTAGATGAACCTTATACAAGGTAGGAGGTTGTTAACAAATACATGTTGATATTATATTTGATGCATATTAATAACAAATCATCACACATTGCCAGTCATAATATGGTGGTCGTTTAGAGGTTTGAATAAGAAGTTGGAAATTCAACCAGGAAGACTAAGATTCCACTGGGAAAACTGCAGAAAGATGTTTACTTCATGTAGACCAATTGAATGTGGGAAAATCAGTGGTAATTGAAAGAAAGTTTTATTAATGAGAAAAATAAAAATAAGGTCCATACACAAATATTTCCATTATACCAAAACAAAATAGACAGGAACAGTAGTAGGTGTGTTTTTAAAAGTGCATGGTTTGAACAAAATAATCCTCTCCCCTTTGATTAATTGAAAGGATTTCTAGATGTGGTTAAATTATCAGGTGCTGTTTTAATAAGATTTGAGAGAGCGCCTGGTGACCTGAAAGTAGAACTAAGGCTGAGAAAGGCAATCCAGGACCAGAGAGAGTATGTAAGAGTGGGGAGAAATGGCAGCAGGATCACAGATGGAGAGAGGAGTGAGAAAAACTCAAGAAACAGGTGTATCAAGGAGAGATGTAAGCAGCCCAGGTTGAACATCTGGGTACCTAAGGAAGGCGAGCAGGCTCATTAATGCTGCCATCTTGAATTTACTTCTCAGAATCTTGAGCACACAGAGGGGACTTAATATCCTTAATTTAATTTCCTGCTAGAGACCAAAAGGAATAGAGTGTTAAAATGCAATCATTATGTCCTTTTTTGATGGGTGTGCCTCTACAAGTGCAGAAGATAAGACACCTCTTAAAAGGTGCTAATGCTCCAAGAACTTTAATGACTTTTGAACACTCTTGATATCTCCTCGTCATTTTCCAAATCTGAAGTGAGAAATTTTCCAAAAATGTAATGCTAAAGGGACGGGGGGTATTTTTTAATTTACTAGACTGTAAGGAAGCAGTAGACATTTTTCTAATAATGTATTGTCTATGCAGAGAAGTTTGAACTATTTGGCTTCCCTAGAAATTGAGAGCAGGGATTTGCAATTGTGGGGGGCCGTGGGCCCTGTAGTGGGGAGGAGAGGACATATAGTGTGGCACATCATTACTTTACCCACCCAGGAGATGAGTGGGGAGAGTAGAACCTCACCTGCCTTCCTTACTTTGAGTTTGACTTCTAGAAGGCAATGAAAGAATGCAGGCAGCCATTGGCAAATTGTTGTGCGAACTCACTGGAATTAGATATGTACATACAAACAGTACTTAACATCTGTAAAATCAGTCTAGTTTTTTCTAGATTCTACAGGATTTGGAGTTCTGTTCTCTACCTTCAGATTTCCATCTGTGGTATGCAATTATCAATCTTCAAATATATTGCTAAGACAATTTTGCCCCCTAAAACAAAGCCGAAAAGTGTCATTCTAGGCATTGTGTAATGTTCTTCTGTTGGGGATACTTGAGATAACATAGATAAACATGCTTTATAAACCATAAGTGCTATCTAAATATAAGGTTTGTGGCTAAGGCATGGACAGACTAAGCTTTGCAGTTAAAGGGGAATTGTGATTGAACTGCAATTCTCAGTCTGGAGCCCACTTTCAATTAGGTTTACAGTTTCATCAATTTGTTATTTAATTGTTTTAAGTCATCCAAGTGCCAGGCAGTGTTCTTGTACTCGTTCTTCAATACAGCATTCAAACAAATATTTGAATGAGTTTAATGTAAAAGTTGACAAAGATAGAGGCAATACTTTTGTTTTTAGAACATTAAAAGGCAGATATTTGGGGAAATGCTTTTAAAAGATTTTGAAATCTGGCGAAGTCCATGGCTCTCACTAGCTGTGCCCCTAGTTTGTCTTCTCAGCTTCCTCCCCTACCTTCCAGGAGGCAGCAGAGGAACACTCCTCACTGAGGACAGTTGCTTCAGCAGACTCCACACGTGGTCAGGACCTCTGGAAGTCCAGAAAGGCCCATGTCACTTTTTATGTTTAGACTCTTAGTGACTTAAAAATTAAGAAATACCATAATGACGTTAACAAAATTATGGCATATTTTAAATGTTTACAGTTAACACGTGAATGTCTTTACCACACAAGAATACACACATTAACAACTTAAGTTAATGCACAGGGCATAAAGATGAATAAGACATAACACTCCCCTTCAAGGAATCCTCAGTCCAGCAAACTGTGAAATATCGTACAATAAATAATTGCACACAAATGCTGATAAGGTCATATAACCAGAAAGTACTTAATGAATAGTCTTTTTTCGTAGAGAATGTCAAACTCTAAACTGAAGGTCCTTCCTGTGTAGAAGCCTAAGTCAAGTGGCTGTCCTGATCCCTTCCTGGGCCCTGAGTGCAATGGTCTGTCTGTTTGCCTCCCCAGGGACCCACTATCTGGGCCATTGAGGTTGCTGGGCATATATACAGCCGTACCTTTGTTCATTGCTGTTTTCAAGGTGTCGGTGTGAGTTGCCATTTCACAACTGGGGAAGCCCCGTTGTCTCTGGCCCATCAGCAGTGCTGAAGCTTTTTTCAAGATGGTTCTCTCACTTTGAAAGCTCTTTTCATGTTTCAAAACACCAGAAAGAACAAACTGATGCTAAATTAGGTAATCTGTAGAGCAATCCATCAGACTAGAAAAAAAGTTGGTATTGCTATTCTGTTCCAGTCTCCACAGATAACACCAACATCCTAATGGAACTAAAGCACATTACTGTCTAGGGGAGAGAGAGAGACTGAGAGAGGGAGACTGAGAGAGAGAGAGACTACAATAACAAGTAGTCAGTTTTCCTTCCTGAAAAACTCCATTTTGAGAAGACATATATTCTACACAAATCCTAGTTCCTGCTTGCACATTGTAATGCCTCAGTATACCTGAGGATTCTCTGCCCTAACGAGTTTCCTGCCCAACCCATGATTCCCTCCACATGCCCTATATATCTCCTTTCTCACCATCAACTCAGAGCAACTTGAAGAGACTAAGAGATTAAATTCTGAAAAACAAGCCTCATCATAATGGAAAATCCAATTAACTTTAGACATAGTTGCTGCATACCAGCAGCAGCACTGTAATTTTACCTTCTATGAAAATAGTTTAGCAGTTCATTAGGTAGTATGTCAAAAATTAAACAATGCCAGTTATTTTCCTTGTCCTGAAATCTAGCATTATCTGGGGAATTAGAAGACTGACTACTGATATACATTTTAACTAGATGTAATTCCTGCAATCTTTGTTTTTTACTGTTTTATCTTTTCTTGCATGTCCTGGTGTGAGGGAAAATAATTATCTCTGGGGAACCCAGACTGAACTCCTGTACAACGGTTTGTAGATTGGGAAATGATGATGTCGATAATGTTGATGTCATTTTTAGCTTTCCTAAGTGAAAAGTGATATTAAATAGTGATATTATCATGCTTACGCTCTCAGCTGCTTTGTGAGAGAAGTAAGAAAGTGATTGCTATCCCTGCTTACAGGGAGATTAAACTGGGAGACCACAGGACTTGCTGAAATGTTCACATGCGATTATTGGTAGAGCTGGAAACAAAAGCCAGGTCTTGACACCAAGCTCAGTGTTCAGCCTCTGGACTGTGGTTGCTCACATTCACAAAGCTGACACCCCCTGAGTTTCTATTGTAAGCCTTGTTTTTATTACTTTTTACAGACTTGGCTTAGTTGCATTAAAAAAAAAATATCAGTTCTTTACCACAAAATGGTGAAGGATAGAAAGACGGTTAAGATGTAACCCTGCCCTCTACAGAGTTAAAACAGTACCACAAATACAAAGCAGAGAAATAATAACTAGCATATTAGACATATAAGAAAGCTATATTAAAGTCTGTTTGAAAGTAGGTGAAATTCAAATTATGGGTGTGTATATGCATACTTATAAGTACAAGAGTGACATGGAAGTTAAAGGAGATCTCATCTGGTTGGGAGTAAAGGAAAATGAGGGAAAGCCATTGAGGAAGGAGGGGATGAGGACTGGGCTGCACTTCCTCCTCTGTGGTTTCTTTTGATTTAGCCAGCATGCCCTTCCCCATGCAAAGTTTCTCCAACTTATTGGTGTGAATAAGACTTACTGAAGGAATTTCTTAAAAAATGCAGATTCATGGGTTCCACCCCAGACATCCAGATTCCACGGGTCTACAGTGGAATCCTGAAATCTGCCTTTTTAGCAAGCCTCCTGTGGCTGAGAGTCAACCTTTGGAGTATGAGTTGGGAAACAGTGCTTTCAAATCATGCCACTCACCAGTTTTAGGGAAAGGAGAGCAGTGACTTGGAAGATATGGATAACGTAGGGTGGTTTTTGTAAACTCTGTCTTACATAGTGGTAGAATAGGATTGAAAGAGGAAAGAAAAAGAGAGATCTAGGTACTTGACTAACGCGTCCTCCTTACAGCTCGAGTGAACTTGAGCACAGCCCCATCTGCATGCATCAGAGAAATTTGACTCCTGATAGCGCTTCCACTTTCCCTGTCCACCTCCTACATTTCCTCTGACCCTCGTATTATGCTCCATCTGGGGCACGGCTGCTCTCATTTTCCATTTATGAATAATTTGGGGCTATATATAGGCATCTCCAGTCATTAGGTACCCACATTCCTGTATACAGCCTGTAAGGTTTTATTGTTTTAGAATTCTAGAAATTCATGAGAAAGAAAGCTCTTAATATTGGGTCACTTAGTCAATTACCTCCTTTCCTGCCTAATGCAAGATTATTCCCAATTGTCCTGTTTCTAGTGCTCTATTGCCTATTTTTAAATGTACTAACTGATGGTGATTCTGCCACTCTTCTCAGGAGACCATTATCCTGGCTCACCATTCTCAGTGTCAGGGGGCTTTCCCTGGTAATTAGCTCCAACTTGCTATTTCTTCCCCTTCCCATTATCCTTGGTTATCAATTCCCTTGTAACAACATTATTTCGCTCACATTAGTTATATATTTTTAGATAGTTTCCACAGTTTCATAAGCCACTGTTGAAAAGAGGAGCTACTCAGTACTAGCCCATATCTTAATTAGTCCCACTGTTGGAGGATGAAGATGGAGTTAATGAAAACGGTCACTGGGTTCTGCTGTGTCTAGCTACGTGCTGTATCATCATGTGCCTGCATCTCTGTGATTGCCCACATTGATTTTATCAGTCTGAGGTCATCCTCCTCTACAAAGCAATGTGTCCTTAAGCATAATGTGTCTAGGTCATATGAAGGTGTATAAGAAAGAGCCACTTTATTATCTGAAAAATGGAGATGAGACTGCCTGCTTAGTTAGATGGCTATGAATGTTAAATGATACCAGGTACACAAACAATTTGGCAAAAATTCTAACATGCAGTAAACATAATAAAATCCTGAGACATATCTATATACTAAAATGAGTATGCCTCATTCAATTTTTACCTTTGACACTTGCTGGTTCTATGACCTCATCAACACTTATGTGCAATTATTTATTATATAATACTTCACAATTTGCTGGACTGAGAATTCCTTGAGGGAAGGAATTGTGTCTTATTCATTTTTATGCCCAGTGCATCAAACTTAAATGCATCAATTTAAGTTGTTTAACCTTCTTGAGCCTCGGTGTTCACTTCTGTGAAACAAGTGCATATTAGTGCATATTATCTACCTCTGTGTCAGACACATTTTATGCCCTGGCTCACATCTTCTTAGCCCACTTTTTTGCTGCAGCCATTGCTACAGCTACCACATGTGCACAGGAATAGCCTGGTGGCACCTCACCTCAGCTGCACCCTGAGGAATTCTGCCATCACCCAAGGAACGTCTGTAGGAGCCTGGTTCCTATCATCCAAGCAGTTGTTCTCACCAGGGATATTTGGTTTTCACAACCGAGAGAGGGAGGTGCTTTTGGCATCTAGTTGATAGAGGCTAGGGAGGCTATCCTACAATGCACAGGATAACCCCCCAACAACAAAGAATTATCCAGCTTAAATGGCAATAGTGCTACTGCTGAGAAACCCTGAGCGAGTGACCCTGCAAAAACCTCACCTGAGGAAGACGCCTCGTAAAATATGCTCCTCCCCCTCATGTTCAGACCCCATCCCCTTCACTGCTCCAGACTGGACCTATCTGAAGGTTATTTCTCTGCTCTATAAGTGCATGTACTAAACAGCTAGCATTGGTTCCTATCCTGTGGAGTAAGAGCTATAACGATAGGAATGTTTAGGTCACAGCACAACTGCGGGGGATATATGCTCCCTGCTCAGGGAGGAAACAGCACAGCCAAAGAATTGCAGAATAGAAACCAGGCGAATGAGTGTAGGAGTAGATCTTGAGGGGGCTCATATATGAGGTTAGAGCATAAAGCTGGAGAGGGGAGACTTTATTGACTTTGGAACATTCTCCCGTGATATGGAGTTCAATATCTTAGCAAGGACAGAGTTGGCCCTAATACACGCTGGGATGGTTCCTTGAAGATTGGACCTTACCAAAGTAAATCAGGTTTAGAACTGCCTTGGCAGAGGACTAGGGAAGGGATCAGAAGGCTGAGGGAGGTGGGAATGTTGTAATGGATTTATTATGTTAGATCAAAGAACCCACCACCTGACTATGTTTCCTGAGGGGGTCCAAAGGACACTCTTCCCTGGAGTCAATAAAGAACACATAGCGAAAGGAAGCACCAACATTGTGGAGAAGCTTGGTTGTGGCTGTTGACAGTGGAAGGTACTTCATTGGAACTGGTTTCCTTGGTATTATTGAAATTGATAGAATCCTTAAATAACAGAGGCTATTTTGTCTTTACCAAAACAGGATGGACATAATTATTAAAATGGGCAGCAAGGCCAGAGTGACAGTTAGAGTGCCTTGACCCGTAGGGATCTGTGGCAATTGTTAATAGATCGTAGGAGCAAGATGGATGGGCAGCCAACTAGAGTTTTGTTTAATCTGTATAAACAGAAGTTGAAATCTGGCAAGGGAAAAATGGTGTCAGCCACCACAGTGGAAAATCACAATCACTCACCCATTTTCTAGATCTAAGTCAATTCTCAGGCACAGAGCTCAGCCTCAGACCCAGAACCCATTGACTAAGGAAGAGGTTAGGTTCCCTTGAGGAAGTATCCTGCAACACCACTACAAATATATGTAATAAATATCTCCTGATCCTTCCTCAAAGGGATCTGAAAGTATTTACCAGAATAAATGTACACTGGGGAAAAGAGAACACCCAGACCATTCAAGTGCTGTTAGACACAGGGTCTGAGCTGACTTTGATAGCAAGGAATCCAAAATGCCTTTGTGACCTTTCGTTAGAGAGAGGCTTATGTAAGCCAGGCAATGAATGGAATCCTGGCCCATGTCCAACTCGTAGTGGTCCAAGGGGTCTACAGACCATCTGTGCAGTTACTTTCCCATTCCCTTAGTGCAATTAGAATTGGTTTCTTGGCCAGCGGAATAAGAGCCACTGTGTTTGGAAGGGACAAGAGGAAGTCCCTGAAACTTCAGTGCTACATCTCAGGAGGAATTGTAGAAATTAGCACCACCATCAAAGAGTTGAAGGATGAAGGCATACCCCCATTCAATTCATTTAATTGACTCCTGCAAAAACTAGAGGGATCATGGTGAAGGACAGTGGACCAAAATAAACATAACTAGGTGGTAGCCATAATCACAACTACTCTGCCAGACGCAGTATTTCACTAGAGCAGAGTATGACAGCTTCTGGTACTTAATAGGCAGCTTTTGAGCAGACAAATGTATTTTTCTCAATCCCCACAAATAATAAGGATCAAAAGCAGTTTTCTATTTTTGTACACATTGTGTACAGTAGCATATATTGACAAGTTAAGTCTCCTGCTCTCTACTACAATATAGTCCACAGAGACCTTAATTGTCTTGATATTCCACAGAACCAGCACGATTGCTGGTTGACAACACTGATGATGTCATGGTCATTGGACCTGATGAGCAGGAAGGGGCAAGTATTTAGGGTACCCTGGTAAGAGACATACATGCCAGAGGGTAGATGATAAAACCCTCAGAGTTTCAAGGACCTACCACATGGGTTATGTTTTTAAAGATCCAATGAGTTGGAACATGTGGGAAAATCTCCTTTAATATAAACAACAAATTGTTGCACCCACACCTCCTACCACTAAGAAAGAGACACTTGGTAGGCCTATTCGGATGCTGGCATCACCATATACCACACACGGTAATACACAGTTAACCATTTATTGGTGTCTTGGAAGCCTGCCATTTTTAGGTGTGGTATATGCTGCCCAGAACAAGAGAGGATCCTGTAGCAACTCCAAACTGCAGTACAAGCTGCCCTGATGCTTAGGCAGTATGACCTAGAAGATTGATGGTGCTAGAGGTATCCTTATAGCTTAGGATGCTATACAGAGTCTCTGTTAAACCTCAATATGAGAGTCACAGCACAGACCCCTGGGTTCTGGAGCAAGGCCAAACCTTCAAAGGCAGAGAACTATTTGCCATTTTAAAAACAGCTCCTGGCATGCTTTTGAGCCCTAGTAGAGGCTAGGCCATCAAGTGTGACTATGCAACTGGAGCTGCCTATGATGTGTTGGGATTATGAGATGCACAAAGTCATAAGGCCATCCAGGAACAGAAGCAGTCCACTGTATGATGTAAATAGTACATTTAGGATTGGGTTGAGCAGGTCCAGAGAGCACAACTAAGTTGTATAAGCAGGTGGCCTTGACTTCCTTGTGACTTTCCTCTGCTACTCTGATGCCTTTCCTTCAACTCACACCCATGCTGTCATGAAGGCTTCTCTATGACCAACTCCTGGAGAAGGAAATATTTGAGCCTGAGTCACAGACGGATTAGCTCAATATCTATGCTAATTGAAAATGGATTGCCACAATACAGCCCCACTCAAAGGTGGCCCTGAAGGGTAGTGGAAAAGGAAAATCTTCCCAGTGGGTATAACTCTGAGCAACACATTTGGTTATACACCGTATATACAGGGGAAAACTGCCTAAAGCACAGATATACAGACTTCTGGGCTGACAGGGGGTTTTGCTGTTTGGTTGGGATCCTGAAAGGAGCTTGGAGACAAGAAAGTTTGAGAAACAGGTTTTTGGATGAGCCTTTGGCAGAGGGCCCAAAACAGGTAAGGGTGTTTGTGTCTCGTGTTAATGCCCACTGAAGAGCATTCTAGAGCATCCAGAGAGGCACTGAACAATCAGGTGAGTAGGATAACTTGTCCAGTGGATGTCAGTCAGCCTCTGACATCAGCCACCCCAGTGCTTGCATAGTAGTCCGTAAATGAAGCAGCCTTGGCAGGGATGGAGGCTATGCATAGGCCCAACAGCATGGGCTCTCTCTCTCACTATAGCTGATCTAGCTACTGCCACTGCTGAATTCCCAAGCTGACAGCAGCAGAGGTGCAATATGGTGCCTCAATATATAAACATCTCTCAAGAAGGCCAGTTGCTTGGTGACAAGTTGGTGACATCCTAAAAAGGCAGCAATATAGCCTTGTCAGAATTTATACCTACTTTGATTATGAGTTTGCCTTTCATAACCAAGGTGCCTCAGCCAGCATCATCTGAGGGCTTGAAGAGTGTGTGGTTTACCAACACAGGATCCCCATAAAATTGCCTCAGACCAAGGGACACATTTTACAGCGAAAGTAAATGAAATGAGTGCATGACCAGAGAATCCTCAGATGCCGCCATATACCATATCACTCTGAAGAAGCCAGCCTATTAGCATGATGGAATCGTCTATTAAAGGGCCACCTAAGGAGCCAGCTTAGGGACCACATCCAGCAAGCTTGGGTGCTGTCCTCCAGGATTCTGTATGTGTGGTGAATCTACAGCCGATATATGGTGAAGTGTAACTAGAATACATGGGTCTGAGAACCAAGGGGTGGTAGTAGGATTGGCCCCTCCCATCATCACTCCTAGTGACCCAGTTTCAGAATGTGTGCTCCCCATCCCTATGTCGTGAGGCTTTCCTGGATTAAAAGTCCTGAATCCTGGCACTAGGGGTGAAGATGGAGGGTAAGGGAGGAGGCTTCTGACAAAGAACACAGAAAGGCAGAAAGACTTCCATGGAATTTAAAGCTATGACTACTATTTTGTCATTTAGGGCTTCTCAAACTGATGGACTGGCAAGCAAAGAAAGGAGTTGTCACAGGTGGAGCAGCTGACCCTGATTACCATCAAAAAATTAAGTCTTTGCTACACTATGGTGGCATGAAGAAATATAGCTCCAACCCATGATATTCACTGGGGCTTCTCTTGAGGCTTCCATGCAAATTTAGCAAATGCAACCTGACAAAGGTAAAATAACTAAGGGATCCAATCCCCAGGGATAAATGTGCCAACCCGGAAATACAAGGAAGTTGACAGCCTCCGGAGTAACCTTTGGCCAAGGGGGGCATGGAAGCTGGTGGGTAAATACTTTCCTCCTATCTCAGGTGGATAATTTTGAGGCATAGCCTACTTAGTTCCTCAGAAGGCCCCTAAGTGGGCCCTAGTTGCCCATGGTGGTAACCACCTCAACAATGCACTCCTAGATTGGCTTTCCCTCCTTCCCCATTTCACTCTTCCCAGCACCCCAGTCTTGTTCCCTGTGGTAATTTCCCAAAATAAACTACCTACATCAAACCATTGTCTGAGGATCTGCATTGTGGAAGAACTCAAGCTAAGACAACCTCCAAAAGTATTATTGTGAATATCTAATGAAATAGCCCAGAGTGGGGGTAGAATATTGAAAAAAATACAAGTACTTAAATAGATCCTAGTAAAATTTCTGAAACACAAAGATAAAGATAAACCCCTTCAAGCTTCCATGCAGAAAATAATGATAATAATAATAAAGGAGTCACCTGGAAACAAAAAAAAAATCAGACTGGTATTGAAATTCTCATCTGTAACACTAAAAACTAGAACACACTAATGTTTGCAAAGGACTTCAGCGGAAAGAATGTGACTCTGATTTATAGCCAGACTATCCTTGTGTGACAACAAGAGACAGACACTTTCAGATATGTAAGGATTTCAGAAAGCCCCACAACAGCATAGATTGAGGAAATCTCTACCCAGAAGAAACTGCAGAAAGGATTCAAGGAAATGGAATACATGGTATATAAGAAATAGTGGTAAATATTGAAACCAGTAAAATGTGTAAGTCAGTCTAGCTATAATAATGATGTATTATTAACTTTTATAATGGCTAAGAAAAACTCCTAAAATAAAAAAACGTCTAATATTAAAAACATGAGATTACATATTTAATGTGCCTATAGCAGGGCCAGGCATTAAAAACCAATTAGTTCTCTTCCATACTTGTTATTTCTTGTTATCATCATGAAACACACATACATAGAAAAGAGTGCATATAATATATTGCAAATAGCTATAGCTTTAAAAATAATAATGATAGCAAAAAATATGTGCTTCTTCCACCTAGCTTAAGCTATATCTGCCCACTTTTTCAATATGCTTAATTTTCATAGAGAAACCTTCTGTTTTTTATGATGAAAAAGCTCTCAACTTCTTTACTTACTTTTTATGTACTTACTTCTTTAAGTAATAAGGCACTAGAATAAATCCCTGCTATCACTGTTAGCTGTGTGAACTAGACTCAGGGACTAGATCTCCTTGAGCCTCAGTTTCTCCTTTTGTAAAATGGTGATCAAAATCCTTACCTTCCCCACAGAAACACATTGAGATGGGAGTAGGAGGGAGAACACAATTACTGTGGAAGATGTGGTGCATAAATATAACTATTACTGTTATAGTTTCAGCTAAAGTGGAGCACAAAAGAGCATAAACATCAGAAAAGCACCTGGTACAACATCGTCAATCCAGTTAGTCTCTTCCCAAGCGCGAATGATATCAATTCTGCAGAAAAGCTTAAACAGGGCTGGTTTTCTCTGGATAAACATCTTGAATGTCTATGATCTGGCATGTCCTAGTTCACTCTCTTTACCATTAAAAACTGTGCTCATTAATACACTATTTTACTCTTTTCTCCCTTTTAAAAGTCCAACACACGAAGGAATCACCATTGTGTTAGAAAAACTGCTTGAAGGAAAAGCTAAAATATACAAATGTATCTGTTGCAAAGTACTGGCAGTAAATTTTCAAAATAGCTCTGTGCAACGGACAGAATTAACTTTCCTTTTGTTCTTCTGGCAGTATGTCTCTGTAGAGTCTGGCAGAGCCATTTAAGAGAACAGAACAAAACTTTATTTTCTCCTTGTACTGATGCGATGCTGTCAGCCTGAGCATCTTTTGGAATGCCCTGGTGCACTCAGAACGGGCTCTGTGAGCTCACAGGAGGCAGGAACAATGGTCTGCAGAAGGCTGAAGTGGACAGTGCTGCAACCTGGAGCCACACCAGCCCCGCTGGGAAGGAAGCCTGTCTGTTTATCAAATTGACAGCAAGGCAGCAAAGGGAGCAGCTGAGGCATCCTTTGCCAAGGACAGTCATATTGCAGAAAAATACGTCATTGCTGCTGTGAATAAATATATTTCTGGTTCCATTGTTGGACTCTATCACTAGTCATCTAAAGTAATGGACGGTAAAGAATGGCCAAGAGTTACATCCTCCAAACAAAGCTGAAAATAGGTTTATCTAGAGTGAGATACTGAGTTGGAGTCAGACTTGCTGGCCTCATATAAGGAGTAGAACATTGACTAGTATCTTACTTCCATCCCAGGGTCTATTGAAGCCCTCACCCTGATGAACACCCAAGGTACCATAGCCTTTTCCAGATCATGAGTCAAGTTTACCCAGCTTTAGATTAGAACCTCCTCTTTTCCATATGGTTCAAACTACACTGGCAAGAAGCTGTTACTGTTTAGACAGACTTCAACTAAGCAAATTCTACAAGACAACACTGGAGACAATACTACGAGACAATACTACCTCTCAGAAGGGCACCTTCCAATGTATTTTGAAACAGGATAAGAAACATTTGCACTATTTCTAGCTCCTATTTTGCCATCTCTACAAAAGACCATTTTGCTTGGGAAAGCCAATATTACTACTAAAATATAGAAGGCAGAATAATTGATTGTCATTCTTTTCCATAGTATATGCTTTCTTCAAATCAAATACATCTCATTTATAGCACCATCGCTATTGCAATTTTACATGTATTTACGAGATTATTTGATCAATGTTATCCCCATCACAAATTATAAACTCCACGAAGCCAGGCTATGTCTCTTTTTGCTCACTTGTTACAGTCTGTGGTACACAGAACATAACCAAAACATAGTTGTTGAATGAACATTATTTAGCAGGATCATTTTCAATGATTTTGTATTAATTACTCATGATGTGCTAAGAATTGGATAATAAATAAAGGAACTAAGAGTGTAGGCTCTAGTCTTGAGAAGTTTACATTCTAAGATTGTTCTAGGTAACAGTTAAATATAGTGAAATATTCATCAGTATATCAGTGAAATACCCACACATCCCACCCCAGCATTCTCTGTCCATTTCTTTCCCATGAGGTATTTACCACCTTCTAGCATACCATACAATTCACTTTTTTGGTTTTTTTTTTACTCTGTATCCCCTCACTAGAATGTCAACTGCAGGAGCAGGAGTTTTTCATCTGTTTTGTTCACGGATATTGTCTCTGTGCTTAATAATTATACTAATTGATCATTTCTTCCTCTTTGAAATACTTCTGATCTGGCCGTCTTTTCTCTCCTCCCTTGTCTCCTACATCACTCACTCCATTCCAGCCCCGTGAACCTCTTCATTGTTCCTCAAACAGGAAGCTCCAGCTTTGGGGTCTTTGTACTTGCCATCACTTCTCAGTAGAAGGCTTTTCCACCAGTTATTCCCATGGCTCACTCCCTTACCTCCTTCAGATCTTTGTTCAAAAGTCACCCTGACAGCGGTCTTCCCTGATAATCTTATTTAAATTTGAACTCCTCCCTTCCCTGCAACACACACACATACTCTTGGAACTTGTCATCTTCCTGCCTTTCTTTTTCTCCATAACATTCATCACAGTCTAACATACAATATTATTTGTTGTCTGTCACTCTCCCTCCCCACCCCCAGACACAATGGAATTCTAAGCTCCATGAAGGCAGACATTAGCCTCTCCTTCGCTCACTAACATATCCCCAATATCTAGAAAACTGTGTTATATTGGCACTCAATAAATATTTGTTGAATAGATGAATTATCATAAAAGCAATTTTTACACATGAAACACCAGATTTTAGAATGCTCCACTTTAGTTCAGAAATCATAGACATGATTATAATAAGATGTTTGAATTTCAAATAAGAAGTCAAATATGAAATAAAAAGTATAATAAGAAGCAGCTGGCTTGGAAAGGTTAAGTAATACAAGGCACACATCTTTGCTTTTTGATGAATACACTGCTAGCATTTAGGTGGTTGATAAATTTTGGCTTGAAACTCTCTAAGCAGTTGTTTGCTATCATATGCTATTTTTGAAGGCAGCAATCAACACATACACACACACACACACACACACACCAGCCTTCATGTACAAGATTGCCTCTGGTGCCCAGGGAAAATGAAAGGAAATGACTTTTAAACGGCTAAGGAAAGTATTCATGATTTATTAGTTCAGTGAAACAGCAGAGCAGGAGCCCACTTAAAGCAGGCAGAACCAACCTTAGCCAGGTAGATGTCAACGTGGAGACTCATTGACCAAATGCCTACAGTTACAGCTGTGTGACTATGAATGACCCTGAAAATCAGAAACCCCACCGTAACACAACAACATCTTCTTCTTTCTTTCCCATCAGCCTGGAGACAGGAAATTTGCAGGGAATAATTTTCTCCATGTGAAACCCAATTCAAAGTATGCATTCTCCCGTCCATTCAGGGACTCCTGAGTAGGATTTGGAAGAGCGGAAGCGGTTGTTTGCTCTCTTTGTGATCAGCAAAGAATCACAACACTTCAGAGCACAAAGAGACTTGCATCATCATGCCCTCCAATTGCAGCGTTTTCTGAAGGAAAAAAAATGAACTAAGCCAAAATTCCCTCAGCTAACTTGGAGAGAATACCCCAACCAGCCTCAAGATCTCTGAGACCCATATCAATGACCTCTCTCTACACCAAAGTGTCATTGCTGGCGTCCTAGTTAGATCTCCAGATCAAGTATTCATTTCAGCCCGAATTAGTGCATGCATTCAAATCTCTATATGTATGCACAGGTAGAGAGACAGAAGGATAGGTATAGATAAATACAGATATGCCATGTATAGAAAATCAGTATCATAAACTTCATTGATCTTGTTTGTTTTTTAATAAAGAGAAAAATGAAGGAGAAAATAGAAAGTATCCCATAATCTCATAGTTCTGATAACACCTGTTGATATTTAAATCCTTCTATCTTTAATGCTTTTATGTCTTCCATCTTAGTTATATAAATATAGTCACCATTCCTTGACCAGTTACTGTGTACCAGGTCCTGTCCTAGGCAATTTATTTATTTAAACCTCACAACAACCCTGTGACGTAGGTATTATTAGTCCCATTTTATAGAGGAAGGGATGCAAGTTCAGGAAGTTTATTCAGAAAGTAACTTGGCCAAAGCCAAACAGCCAGGCATGGCTGGGTCCATCCTCAAACCCAAACCAGTCAATCTCCAGGGTCGGTGCTGTTCATAGTGCCCCACAGTGCATCCCCATCTTCCCTCTGGGAAACGAAAGCCGGGTTTCCTTCCTCTTTCAAGATAGGTACTTCAACCCTATATTTATGAGGACAGATAACAATACCCAATTACAGTCACTCTATTTAGATAAAAATAGAAGTAACATTGTTAAAATTTTAAAAACAAACTCGATTGCAGTTTTAAAACTATTTAAGATTATTGTATTTTTTGACAAAATGCTTTTGACAATCAACCTGAGCAAAGCCCTCTGGGCGGCAAGTTGTGCTTCTCCTGCTGCCAGGTGAAGAGTTTAGCTTCATGTGGAGACAGAAGCAACTCAGTGATTTTTCTTGTCCATTGCCTGCCTAGAACGCTTTACTCCAAGCAGAACAGATTTGTACATTTGTAGGGGAGGGTTGGCTTAACCAGGCAAGACATGGTGGCTCCTTTTGAAATGAACAGGCAGAGCTGGGAGGAGACTCGGCTGTGTTCTTCCACAGAGGCAGTGCAGGTGAATCACCAGGGCTTGGCCCAAAAATGCAGCTGGGATTCCCTGCACAGCACCTCTCCAGAAACGGCACAGGGGCAGGCAGAAACATCCGTGCTTCTTCAGATAACTCGTTCCTGCTTTCTACACCCCGCGCCCAGGTCAAGGAAAGATTTCTTGTCAGAATCTTTGGCAGCCAAATCATATGATTTAAAGAGGTTCCTGGAGTCTTTCCAGAAATAGCCAGAGCCCCACTCTGGCCCTCTGGCTATTTCAACCTCCTGGGATCCAAACTCTGAAAGAGTGGGAGATGGCTGTCCAGAGCTCCCTCCCAGCTCTGATCCACTTCTGCATTCTCCTCTCTGAGGAAACTTGCAGGGTGGAGGCCAGAGGAGGGAAGGAAATCTTTGGGTCTGCTCTTTATCCATTGTCCCATCATTCCGGTCACTGCCAGTCTTTATTTTTTTAAGCAATGAACACGTAAACAGCGTTGCTTTATTTTTCTTTACAGGAGATAATGCTCCACTAAGAAGGAAAAAAACTTCTTTGTTGCTTCCAAAGGAAACAAGATGTTTAGTTTTGACTTCAAACTAAGAGGTTTCAGAATGTGCAAAGTGAGTTCTGCCTTTCTTACTTAAGTTATCCTGTTTTTTATTTTCCTATTTTCTCACTGGCAGAGAATGCAATTATTGCCACCCTTTTTTGACTAGCTAGCTGGCTCTTGCTTATGAAAATGTGAACCATAAGTTGAAGAGGCTACTTGGCAGGTCTGTCTATGGTGAGTTCTTCCATGCCGTAGGTCACTAAAATGCTCTTGGTAAGATTTCCTTGTAATTTTTTTGTTGTATTGTTCTCAGAAGACACAATTTATTAAATTGCCTTGACTGAACTACATAGCATAATTCACTCCAGGAAATTTCCTTTTTAATATTTTTCACTTCAACCCATCTTACGTCTACTAGTTATGTTCAAATGTGTACATATGTACAACTCACTATTGATTCTCAGCAGCCAAAAAGTCTCAGAGGTGCCACCACCATGTACATTTATACATATATAAGCATACATATAGATCTGATAAGGTTAGTGCACCCAATCATCCAGCATCAGTGATCTCTGCTTTGAGGAAGTCAGAATGATATTTTTAGAATGTTTTCATAAATGGAAACATAGATGACAGTTATTCTGCATAATACAAGATGTTATCTCTATATTAACTAGGAGAACAATATGGATGCTAATAAATATAGTTCACTGACGTTCAGCATTATTGATGTTCTTTTTCTTTGTTCAGTTTCTTCCCCAAATTAAAATTCTTTGCTAAATATGGTCTTGTTTATCAATTTCTCAATCATTTAGAATGTGGGTATACATGTTCCTGTTTCCTATTTACTGAATTCAATCACAGGAATTTAAACATGCATAGAAGCTAAGAAAGAAGATAATACCTCTGAGTATCCTTAAACACATTGTCCTTCTAGAACCTATTTTATCACCAAATAATACTCAGAGCTTTGTGGAACAGAAAGTATCCTCCTCATTGTAGAGAAAATGAGTCACAAAGAACTCAAACAAGTTGTTACACACTCACTGATAAGATAATAGAACTCAAAAATCCTATTACTGTCATATGTTTTTTCCATATGGAGACAGATGGAAAGCCATAGTAAACTTTGGTCAAAAATGTAAACTCTCAGGGAGAATAATTTTTAAAATGGAAAAGCCTACACTTAACACTTTGTTCAATATACCACTGTGCTTAATGATAAGAAGAAACAAAACGTTCCTTTGTGGAGATATACTCCATTTCATTCTAAATAATTCACGCTCCCTAAGACACATGTGGACCAAAACCTAACTTTTCTTATGAAGTTCATAGTATTCCCAAAGCAAGTTGGGAACTGGCTTTGTGAAGCGACGGAAGCTTCTAGAAGATTTCATCTGTGACACCTGCATGCTATACTTAGCCATATATGGCAGTATACCATTGCCAGTGAAGACGTTTAGGAAAATAATCACTCCACAAGCTCCCAAGCTCTGCCCTGCATAACTCACTTCTGCTAGACCACTAGTGTGAAGAGAATAGACAATGCCAGAATTTTGAAAGAAATCACAGAATTTCCAGGCTGTAAGAGACCTTAAATTCTATCCAGTCCCACTGCATCCAAGTAATCTGCAAGCATCCTTGAAAAGTATTTTAAAGTAAGATAATATTACAAATTCCGGAGGGATAATGGCAGACAAACCACCACGGCAACTATAGGTAGAATGCTTTAGATACACCAAAGAGAATGTGGCTGGAACTCAGAAAAGCACACGAAAAAGATTTTGTTCTTCTTTGAAATTTGAGAGGTAACAATTCCTTCAATGCTTTCTAGTACCTCTGCAATTAAAGGGCAAGTGTTACAGATTTTGGATTGCTTTTTTTGTCATTCATTTATTCAATAATATTTATGTATTGCCTACCGTGTGAAAGATAATCTATCAAAGTGAGGATTAACACTCATGACCACTACAAAAGTAATTTCTGTTCCCAGCAGTATCTCCACTCAAACTTTTTTTTACCATGTCCCACATAGGTCACCACAGATCATATACACTCCTGCCCTTCAGAAGAGAAAAGTATTTCATAATAACAAAGATTGAAGGAAAATCTCATAAAAATGATAAAAATTTTAGAAATCCTTAATAACTCACTAGTTAGTTACTCAAGAAAACAGGCACCAAAATCTGATAGATATCTGAGCCCAGAGATAAAACACCAGAGTATTGGTTAGTATGAATAAAGAGAGATGAGAATAAAGAGAATGGAGAAATGAAATCATGCGAAAATGTTAAAGTAGGTGCTGAGGAAAGTCTCAGTTACTGACCTATGGGAAGATTATGAAAGGGCAAAGAGCAAAGAGAGGGAATTTTGTGAGGAGGTTTTCTCTGGTGCAAGCTGAGCTGTGAGTCTCCATCACTCTCCTCTTCCCCAGCAGAAGGGGTTGCTGACACTTCTCTCCAGGACTAGAGCTGGGGGCTCCAACAGGACCTCTCAGAGATGTGTGTTCCCTGAATTTGGAAGGCTTAGTAGACTGGGACCAGACTCACCTGATAAACTTCAAGCAGCTCATGGCAGCACAGAGAGGACTGCAGCTGGGATATAAATACTCTTCTCTCCAATGTCAGGTCAAAGAGGCATGTCCCAGGGACGAGATGTGGAGTCCACAATAGGAATGCCAGGCAGACGGCATGTGAAATGGAATTCTGCCTAAGAGATCAGACTGCCAAGGTGAAAGGACCACAGGAATAAGAGGCTGAGAGCAGAA
Source organism: Ceratotherium simum simum (assembly GCF_057802395.1). Taxonomy (NCBI): domain Eukaryota; kingdom Metazoa; phylum Chordata; class Mammalia; order Perissodactyla; family Rhinocerotidae; genus Ceratotherium; species Ceratotherium simum. The sequence continues at coordinate 41,682,331 of NC_141908.1, forward strand.
CATGTGGGGTATCATGAGTGCTCTCAGCAAGTATATGTGTCCTGAGTCTTAGACCTTTATCATCAATTCTCCATGACTCTGACTTGCAAACATTAGGGCCAAGACCATCCTGTCAGGTTGGCACCTCCAGAGACTATGGAATGTACTAATAATGAGATCATTGAGAACGTCAAGTCAATATGAACTGACAGAGAAGGACTCTCCCTTATGGAAAAATTTAATTTTACAAAAACAAAATTTGGATGCATAGCCAAATTTCAAATTCAGAGTGTGAAATCTCTGAGTGGGAAAAAAGGAACCAAAGTCAGTGAATAGGAGCTTAAACCAAAGCAGCTCATAGTTTATACCCTTAACGGATATAGAACTTAATAGGGGCAGGGACTTTGGAACCATCACAAGCAGAGGGGTTTAAGATGTTATTCCATGTGTGCAAAGAGACAACATAGACTAACAGGAGATGTCCCATTGGTGACAAAAGATGCCAGAATGCAATGGAGTAATATTTTTAAAGTGGTAAAGGGAAGTTACTATTCACCAGGTAAACTATGTCAAGTGAAGGTAAATAAATACAAAGACTGAAAGAGTTTACTACTCATAGAAACTTACTGAAAAAAATTACTAAATAACCTTATTCAGCAAAAATAATGGTAACTCTAGAAGAAAAGAGTGGATGCAGGAAATAATGATGAGAAAAAGAAGCTAGTAAGCATGTTGGTAAATCTAAATGAATTTTGGTTGTAAAAGAATGATAACATACTAATTTGGTGGTTTAGGTGCAAGAAAAAACTAAAATACTAGATAACAATTTGGAATATACTGTTCAAGAGGAAGGTAGAAGATTTGGTTGACTTTACATTTTGGTAAGTCAGATATACATGTTAGAAACTTAAAGGAAAATTACTAAAAGAAATAAAAAGCAAATGTATATTTACCAAGTGTGTTGAGAGGAAGTAAAGAGAATAAAGATTTAGTCAATTCAATAAAAATCAATAAAAGAGAAAAAACTCCACAAAAACATAAAACCAGATAGTGAAAATAGGCAGTAATATATTAGCCATTATAATAAATACAAAAAAAGATTAAAATTACCTCAAGTTGGATTTTTTCAAGAGAGAATAACATCCAGCTATTTTTATTTTAAGAGATATACACAAAATGTAATGATACAGAAAGACATGTACAAGTATAAACCAGGCAAATGTTGATCAAAAGATAAGTGGTGTTGAAATATTCAAATCAAACAACATGGAGTTTTAAGCCAAGAGGCCTAGCTAGAAACATAGATACATAAGAAAAAAATAACAACTCAACTTGGGGGCCAGCCCGGTGGTGTGGTGGTTAAGTTCACATGCTCCACTTTGGTGGCCTGGGATTTGCTGGTTTGGATTATGGACATGGACCTATGCACTGCTCATCAAACCATGCTGTGGTGGCACCCCATATATAAAACAGAGGAAGATTGGCACAGATGTTAGGTTAGGGCTAATCTTCCTCAGCAAAAAGAGGAAGATTGGCAACAGATGTTAGCTCAGGGTCAATCTTCCTCACTAAAAAAAAGCAGTTCAACAACAAAATAAAGCAGTCATGAAATTGTACGCACCTAACAACATAGCCTCAAAATACATAAAGTAAAAAATGACAGAATTAAATGAGGCATTGACAAATCTACAATCACAGTGGGAGATTTTCATACAGCTCTCTCAGAAATTGATACACCAGGCAGACAAAAATGTATTAAAGATTTACAAAATATTTGAACAATGCAAAAAGCTAATCTAAAAGACTTACTATATGTAGAAACCTGCACATAATGAATAGAAAGTAGAAAATACGCTTTTTTCAAGTACAAATGGAATTGTCAGAAAAACTGACCACATAGCAGGTTACAAAGGAAGGTTCAAGAAATACCAAAGAATCTATAGCACATATCTGTATCATAAAAATAACCTATAGTCAAATAGGAAACCACATGAGGATATTATTTAGTATTTTTAAACTATACAAAAATAAAAGTGCTATTTGCCAACATTTGGATATGTTTCTAAAGCCATAGTTTAGCCTTAAATGAATTTACTTAAAATCAAGAAAGAATGAAAATAAATGAGCTAAAGATTCCATTGAGGATTAGGAGAAAAAAAGCATAACCCAAAGAGAGTAGAAGAAAGGATATAATAAAAATAAGAGCAGAGGGCCGGCCCTGTGGCTTGGTGGTTAAGTGCGCGCGCTGCGATGCTGGTGGCCCGGGTTCGGATCCCGGGTGCGCATCGAGGCACCGCTTCTCCGGCCATGCTGAGGCCGAGTCCCACATACAGCAACTAGAAGGATGTGCAGCTACGACATACAACTATCCACTGGGGCTTCGGGGGGAACAAATAAAATCTTTAAAAAAAAAAAAAAAAAAAAAAATAAGAGCAGAAATTAATTAATTGGAAAACAAAAGAAAATCAATAGAGATGATGAGGCCATCAAAATATTCTCTCTGGGGGCCAGCCCCGTGGTATAGTGGTCAAGTTTGCACGTTCTGCTTTGGCAGCCTGGGGTTCACAGGTTTGGATCCTGGGCATGGACCTACACACTGCTTATCAAGCCATGCTGTGGTGGCGTCCCACATGTAAAGTAGAGGAAGATGGGCACAGATGTTAGCCCAGGGCCAATATTCCTCAGCATAAAGGGGAGGATTGGCAGTAGATGTTAGCTCAGGGCTAGTCTTCCTCACCAAAGAAAAAAATTCCGTCTGGCTCCTAAAGAGTCCCTCATTGTCCATGAAGAGGGATGAAGCTGTTTCATTTTTCAGCTGCCTCTGGTGTAGAGTTCCAACCAGCACTTCCCAATAGAAATACAACATGAGCCACATATGTAACTTAAATTTTATAGTGTAGCCACCTTTAAAAAAGTAACAAGAAACAGGTGAAATTAATTTTAAAATATATTTTATTTAAGCCAATATATCAAAAAGATTATTAGTTCAACATATAATCAATATTAAAAAATGATTGAGATATGTTACATTTTTTTCCATACTAAGTCTTTAAATCTGGTTTATATTCCATACTTGCAGCACATCTCAATTCAGACTAGTCACATTTCAATTGCTTAGTAACCATGTGCTACTGTCTAGTAGGTATTGAATTGGACAGAACAAACCTGTACTCAAATGGCATGCCATATTATTTCAGAATTTTTTGGCCTTCACAGGCACTATTTTATCATATTTGTTTCTTAATTTGGCCTTTGGGACAGGATAAAGACTTGTACAAGCATTGTCTTTTTGTCTGCATTCTAGGTCCTGCAAGATGGTGGCAAAGCTTCAGTTACGCTGCTGCCAATTTCTAAGTCTTTTCCAACCAGATGTAAAGGCATTAATTTAGCAGGCAAAGTTTTGATGGCCACATAATTGATGCCATCTGAAAAAGTCACCTCCTTACTTTTCATATTAGTGTTTGCACAACAGAGATTCTCTACAGTCATCTCTATTCCCCAAGAGTTTCATGTTGAAATAACAAAATGGCCTAGATCCACCTGAAGATAAATTGCTTTAATTATTAGGCAGATTGTGAAGCTCACAGTTTCAAATATCAGGTCAGCGCAACGCCCAGCGTCAGCAGTGGTTTTACTGTGGTATTTCTCCAGGTGATACTATGGAGCCTTAATATCAGTGAAATGCCTCCATTTAGGACTAGCTTTATCTGTGGGATTTGTTCAGTTCTTCAACAGAATAAAAATGATCTCAGTAATCGTTGGAAGAGACTATTATTTTCCAATGTTGCAATATTTGCTATTTGACATTTTAGTCTAATTGTCAGCATTGTTGCTAATATCTACAGAAATCTCACAGAATAATTATTTTTTTAGGTCTTAGAATTGATATTATGAAGCTATATAGATATTTAACTCTTGCATTTGTGTGTGTGTGTGTGTGTGTGTGTGTGTGTGTGTGAGGAAGATTAGCCCTGAGCTAACATCTGATGCTAATCCTCCTCTTTTTTTTTTTGCTGAGGAAGACTGGCCCTGAGCTAACATCTGTGCCCATCTTCTTCCACTTTATATGGGACGCCGCCACAGCATGGCTCGACAGGCAGTGCGTCAGTGCGCGCCCGGGATCCAAACTGGAGAACCCTGGGCCACCGTAGCGGAGCGGGCACGCTTAACCGCTTGCGCCACGGGGCCGACCCCCAATTCTCGCATTTTTAACACTTACGTGAGATCATAAAAGAGAATATAGTGGTTAAGACTAACAGCACGTGGACTGAAGTCGGACTACCTGAGTTTGAATCCCAGCTTTATTACTTAACAGCTGTGTTCTGAACCTCAGCTTCCTGAGCTTCAAAATGAGACAATATTAAAATTGCAAAGAGGATTACACAAAGTAACATATGAGGTGCTTAACACAGTGCCCAGCACTCAGAAGTATTTCAGAAACATGAGCTAGGTCATCTGTAGGTTCCTAATTCCTTCAGGCAAATTTGGGAGCATTGCAAAAAGTGACCATCTGACAGCATTTCTAAAGCTCTGAAGACAATTCTCTCCAAAAGAAATTCCAGTTGACCTGCTTCTCTCTAAAACCTTCATCAGAAAGGTTTCCCTAAATGTGATGACATTGACTTCCTTTCTAGATATTTACTATGCAACTATGCTAACATTTTGACTTGGAAACTCCCCCACTCAGATCCTATTATCAAGAATCAAGCCAAGTTAAAGCTTTCTAAACGTAACTGGCATCAGCTGGTGGAGTAACCCAGTTTTGATAGGTCACTTTCCCTAATCTTGTCATTCTGAATCAGGAGTAGGCATTGTAAGGCCAAAGATTTAATTCTCTTTTTCCTAACTCTCTGACTTTTTTATAACACTTTCACTCAAAGTAAGGGGAGGCTAGGTCTGAATTGAGTAAAGAGAATAATAGAGTTTGTCAGCAAGGTACTCAGATTGGAGTTTCATCTCAAGGCATTTTCTCCTCTTCTCTTCACTGTGAGGATGTTGTTCACCTTTATTTTGTTGTTGTTGTTGTTCACCTTTAGAACTCACCTGTCTGGGCGGGCAATTCTCCCCTGTCTTGCCATTTGGATTTATACTTCTTCTGTTTGAGGTTCACATTCATCAAAACTATAAATTTCATGCTCACACTATCCATCTGCTGAAGTTTTAGTATTCTGGAGCTAAAACTGCACTTTCAGATACTTTTGTCAATTAATTGAGAGTGTGGTATAAAACTAGACAAGTTTTTGCAATTTTTCTCGTAAACCTACTTTAATGTTAAAATAGTTTCTCTTGAAAATATTAATAGTTAATATAGTGATTAGTATGTGCCAGGCACCATTCTATTTTGTTTTACATAAATAATGCTATTAATCCTCACAATAGCCCTATGAGGGAGATATTAATTATTATTATTCCCATTTCATAGATGAGAAAAGTAAGATATAGAAAGGTTAAGAACTTACCTAAGGTCTCATAGTTGCCAAAAGGTGAAATCAGGATTCGAATGCAGCTCTCATGTCAGAGTCTAAGCCTTGAGCCACTATGACATATTCTGTCTCTCACAAAAAATCGTTAGTAGCATACTAAAACGAAAAAGAAAACTTTGTGCATTAAAAAGAAAATTTGTCACATTTTCACATATCTCTGGAACCAAAACTATATAACCTACTCTAAATTTATACATGTCTCAGAAACCATATGCCTCATAAACCACCAGGGAGACAGGCAAGGATATCAAATAATTATGAAAATTAACCAAAAGGTCATTGTAGCTTCCACCATGGTTACTGTGGTACTTTGGTGCTCTTATTTACAGATTAGGAAGTATCTTTCTTCCTCTCCCCACATTCCCAAGTTGTGAAAAGGTAGGGAAGAGATCCTGTGCTTTGGATGATGTTTACATTGTTTTGTTTTGTTTAGTTGAGCAGGAAATCATTATCTAAGCCCAGCCACAAATATGTGCAACAAAACAATTTGTCTACCAAGAGTTCATGGGCAGCCGGATTGGGAAAAAAACACATTAATTATCATTCAAGTGGAAATGCCCCCATAGACATACCATTTAATTAACAGAGAGGCCAGTACTAGAAATGAATAATTTGAGGCAAGGCAGAGAAAGATGTGTGAGTTAAACCCTTAGGTGATTTCAGGCTATTATCTGTGTATAAACATACAAAAATACATGAAATAGATCTCTATCTTATAGACCCCTTAAAAAAATAAAATGGTACCTTAGAAAAAAAGACCCTTCCGAGGCTTTTCCTGGCCTATATTAAAAGTCATCATCTGTGAGCAGGAAACTGCTTGGGAACATCAATTCCTTAGAGCCTGGAAGATCCCACTCCCATGAACTCAAACTCTGAAAAGATGAGAGCTAAAATCGCTTCATGTAGCAGAGTTTCTCTGCCTCCGAAAACCCTTGAAATTTGTAGCTCTGCCAAGATTATAAATAGAAGTGATATGGCAGCAGCGGATTGATCATTCTGCTAAATGTGCTCATCCCACTTGGGATAGTTTTATGAAGCATGGTGGCAGCTGGGGCAGTGGTGGCTGCCGCCGCCGCCTGTTCTTGCTCCTGCTGCAAAATGCTTTTCCGTTTTTTATTTCTTTACCGAGAAAAGCCAGAAGAGATTTTCCTAAAGCATAAAAAAATGAAATAAAATTACAGCCCAAAGGCTGTTTTCCCAAAGGAACAGTCTGAGAAACAAAGAGTCTGAAACAAAATCACATGCACCCATTGACTCCCTGAAAATAAGCCAAAAATAGGAATTCTGGGACCCAGTTCGGCATCCTATGTGGGCTTCCGTAGGTTGTTGAGACACTGTCACATTTTGTGTTAGGATTCTTGAAAAAAAATCACCCTTAATAAGATAAGCCAAATGCCCTATCTAGCTGGAGTGGGAGGTAGGATTTCATTTTAGACCTTGGTATTTCCTGGCAGCCATCTGTAAAGAAAGACAAGTTCATCTTCAATGATCTTTCCTTTTTTTTGTATTTTTGCCTCGACTCGCAGCATCTCTTTTCTTCAACAGCACCAGGGTTCTTAATTTAATTCAGTTCAAGAAGTATTTATTGAACACCTACTGAGCACCCAGTATTGTACTAAATATTTGGAGAAGAGAATGCACTTAAAAAAAAATAGCATCTTGGGGCCGGCCCAGTGGCGCAAGCGGTTAAGTGTGCGTGCTCTGCCACAGCAGCCCGGAGTTCGCAGGTTCAGAACCCGGGCGTGCACCCCTGCACCACTTGTTAAGCCGTGCTGTGGCAGCGTACCATATAAAGTAGAGGAAGATGGCCATGGATGTTAGCTCAGGGCCAATATTCCTCAAGAAAAAAGGGGAGGATTGGCATCAGATGTTAGCTCAGGGCTAGTCCTCCTCCCCCCCCCAAAAAAAAAAAAGAATAGCATCTTCATAATAAACTCCCTTTAGCACTGAAATAAGAAATTGGGGCAGGCAGAAGGGTGGGGAGAAGGAGCTTCAAGACCTGATTTCTGACCTCCTCGCCCATATTCTACCTTCACCTTGGAGGCTTTTCCCTCTGGTTTCCTCCATCATCCCCATGGTCACCTCTAGGAATGATCACAATGTGAGCAAAAACTTTCCCATAACCCAGCTGAGATACTTTCAACCAAGATACTTTCAACATTCTAAGAATTAATAAATGAAAGAAACATTGAGAATGCAGTAATCAAAATAATCTAGACTACAAAGAAGATTGTTTTTTCCCCTAATATTTTTTTTCAGCAGGAAAACCTGTATTTCAAATAGACTCTTACACAAAACCCTAACAGATACAACAAAAAAAACCCTGGAGCTGCTCTAGTAAGTGCAGAGGAGGGACACCCCTCCAGGCTCTTACTCACTACTGACCTGCACCCCAAGGAGACCCAGGAGACTCCTCTATGGAACCCTGGGGAGTCTCTGAGCATCATTCAAAAACAACCTTAAATAGAGACTTCTATGTGGTAGACACTATCTTTAACACACCTTATGACTACAACCCCCACCCCGCCACGCACACGTCTCTGACATCCAAACCCCTCCTTCAACATCAAGACCAAGACAGCACTCCATTGCTCTCTTGCACTCTACTGTGCTCTACTACATATATTCCTTCCTCAAGTGACAGACACTAGTCTTAACCTTACTTTTCAGCTGTGGCTGGGTCCCTGGTGTGGGTGTGACCTATCCCAAATATAGGTCCATAGTGTAATACCATCTTAATACAAAATAACAACCTCAGCATTCACATAATAGTGAAGTGATATAGAAGAAGTAGTTTCCTCTCAAACTGAAGTGGTTCCCATCTCCTGGAAAATTACATTTTAGAGAAGACAAAAAAATGTCTATAAATGAAGTAATCTGACTTGAAACAGATATAAAACAAGGCAGTAAAAAATAAGTTTCTAAACTCAAAGTGAACAAATTACTAAAGGTGTAAGTATTGGGGTGATAAGAAAGGAGAGGGATCAATATTGGCTGGAGTGGTCAGTGAATGTTTGAAAGAAACTTAAGATGGACCCTAAAGGAGGGATTTAGAAAGGATAGATGGAAAGAAAGGGAAAGGTATTCCTGGCAAGCATCTGGCACACTAAGGCATATTCTCCAGGACATATTTGCATTCTAAGGAATCAATGCCCAAATAGATCTAAGTTTACTCATAAAAATAAACTTCTAAGAAGAAATTTAAGCGACACTAGATCCTTGATAGAGGAGATGTAGGTGGAGCGTCTCAAATCAGCTTCAGCAACCCAGAGCTACCATCAGTCTCTGTGTGATGAGATTCCTGCCCAAGGCATTTTGGAGGGAAATATGGAAACCTAGTAGTTTGCTTTCCAGTGCGTTACCTTAATAACTTTGAAACACTAATATATTTCTCTTCCTACTTTTACCTCTCTTCATCTTCCCTTCCAGCTGTTCTAAACTCATTGCCTGAGAAAGAGAATATAATCACAGAAAGTAGAAAAGAAAGGAGTCTTTTCCTGGGTTTGACTTTCAAAAGCCTAGATGAAAGATTTGGAAGAAAATGAGACGACTCTTAGGAAGTTATCCTCATCTATACCTCCATCTCCCCACCCTCCATCCTCTCAAAACTAGAAAAGAATTCCCCAGGCTTGGAAGATGGGAGGGAAGTGATGTGAGAGAAAGGTCCTAGAAGAGGGCATTGGATCCAATGAGACCTTAAGGACAATAGTAGAACCAAGCTCAACAGCCAGTGCAGCATAGGGATTATGCTGCCTGTTCCTTCCCACGGGTCACTAGTCAAGACTCCTCTTTACAGCATTCAGTACTTCAGCCATTGACTCACTTGAGCTCCATCCCTTTCTTCCAAATGACATGTAGACATTGTATAGGTCAGTGGCTTTCAAACGTGAAAGTGCAACATAATCACCTGGGAGGCTTGTTAAAACACAAATGGTCAGGCTCCACCTGCAGAGTTTCTGATTCAGTAGGTCTGGGGCAGGGCCTGAGAATTTGCATTTCTCACAAGTTCCCAAGTGATGCTGACATTGCAGGTCTAGGGACCATACTTTGAGAATCACTGCCCGAGGCAATGCTGAGCACAGAGAAGGGAGATGGGATTCTATACATCTAGATTTTAGCAACAAAGATGAATGAGAAGGCCCCCACATTTGAATTTGGGGGGGTTAAACAGAACCAGCTTGGGATGTCCTCTAAGCTTGAGCAGTGGTCCAACACCCCGGAAAAAAACAGTTTGAAAACTTTGGTGTGTTTTATCCTTGGGTATTGAAAACTACAGTCTCAACTGAGTATCCTTGGTCTCCCCAGTTTTATTAGCAAATCTTTGCCCCAGAAATTCTCTGAATAGATCACTGGAGAAAGATATCTCGGGTCACTTAGGTGCACTGTTCCATGTGGAGCTCCCCTGCCCAAATGACATCGGGTTCACTGAGGGCCTGGTTCCTTTAAGACTAAATGTAGCACTTAGCAGAAGGAAAGTACTGGGATCTAGGTCTCCCCTTATCTGGCATTCTTAAACGGTTACCAAATACGTCTAATGTGAACTTGAGAGCTTGATGTCTATGCTATGTCATCTATAAATCACAATACAAGGCAGCAATTGATCGAGTAGGCTCTGGTGTTAGAAGGCTTGACTTTGAATCTCAACAATTCTACTTACAAGTTGCATGACCTTAGCCACATTTCCTAACTGTCTGTCCCTCAGTTTCCTTATGTTGAAAAAAAAACGAGTGTAGTACTTAACGTCATACGGTTCTGGTGAGGATTAAATGACATGTTGCTAAAGCATTTGGCAAGGGGCTGGCTCATGGCTACATAAATACTTCTGATTATTATTTATAACAGCACTCAATATAATGCCTTTCACATAATTAAGTGTTCAATGAATGTTTTCTGGCTGGTTGAATTGTCACCAAATTTTTGACAGTCTCAAAAGTAAGTTGAGTGTATCTACACACTCCCTTCCCCCCTCTGGATCCGTGCCCACACCTCAACAATGACAGGACCAAGAAATTGCCCTCTGGTTTCTACTGCCTGAAGCTTGAGTATGTGTCCCTCTAAACCCATGTTCCAGACCCTGCTAAGGAAATTTAAAGACTGTGAGGCAGCAGGCCTCTGTTGTTAAGGAGAGGCAGTCTCCTAAATATGTGGTCCCAGTAGGTATTCTAAACCTCCAGTATTCTTAGCTTCCGCTTATCTTGGGTTGAGCCTTTGTTAGGGTTAAAAAAAAAAAAAAAGCCAAGCAGTCTTGTGAAAACCAGCTTCTCAGCAAACCATATAGGCACTTCCTGGTTACCCGTGATATGAGAATAACCTTTAAACTATTTCCATTTCTGATCCCGGCTGGAAACAGGAAACGCATGGGGTACAGCTTTAAACAAAAACAAAGCGACCAAAAGATAAACCAAATTGTCCCAGGGTTCAGAAGAGGTTTATGCTAAGTGCTACAAGGTTCAGATTGAATGAATCCTCCCCCAGATTCTGCCATTCCAGAAATTCCTTTTGGGAGGAGGAGGAGTGGGGCGGGGGGAGGAGCCAAGGGTTGTACTAAATTGCACAGCACTGCCATCTTCAGGGCCAGTTGGGAAAATTTCTCAGGGTCAGTCAGATAAATCATCTTCCTAAACTTAAATATAATCAGATGGTTAAAAATTTGACAGCAGACAGACTGGAACAGATTTTTCTACTGTTTCCAATGTTTGAAAAAGTCAGTAGACACAGCTTTTTTGTGGTGTATGCACATTTTTTAAAAATATTTGCTGATTGAAAAGCCATTTACAATAAATAGGAAAGTTTAAATAGCTCATACTGCATTGCCAAATGATGGGAGTAACACAGACACAAACATATTGTTCTGAAAAAAAAAATTCCTTAAAAAGAAAAGTATGAATCAAATGATTTAGAAGTGCTGTTGGAACAGATGGTGTGATTAACAGCTAGCGTGTTAGCCATCTCAGGAGCTTACAGAGAAATAAACAAATGCCAGGGGAAAAATCACTTTATTCCCCCAAAGAGTGTTTAGTTCATTTCATCAGGAAAATTTGAAAGTCTGCATTTTGAAAGTTGGGTATCCCTAGGGGATATTGGGAATAAGGAGCGAGGAGAGTCTTTTTGGAGAAGGACGAATGCTGAGACTCCATACATAGCCTAGGAGGAGATGGGAGAAGTTTAGGCTGTCCCAAATGCTGGAGGCAGGTGGTGCAGCACAGAGCACACTGGCCTTCAAGTCAAAGGGCCAGGTTCTCATCCCGGCTCTAGCACCAGCTGATGCTGGCCTGAAGGCCTTCCTTGCTCTCTCCATACTACAGTTTCTTCATTTGGAAAACAAGAGTGAGAACTGGATGAGCTGTACAGCTGTGCTTTAAAAACTTTAATGTGCACCTGGGGATCTCATTAAAAATGCAGATTCTAACTCCTAGGCCTGGGGTAGGGTCTGAAAGTCTGAATTTCTTACAGGCTCCCAGGTAATGCTGTTGCTGCTCATCCACAGACCACATGTCTACTCCCAGGGCTCTAAAATCTCTTCCAATGATGATACTCTAGCATCTTCTGATGTGCTAGATGCTGCTCACAGCAAGGTAAAAAAGACCAAGTATCTTCCTTCCAGGTAGAATGACTCAGAAATTTGTATGGATAAAAGTGCCTAATGAACATGCCAAATGTTGAATTGATTTTAAAAGCAAATCAAGTATGTATTTACATTACATAATAAACAGTTTGAATTGACTTTTGTGAGCAGGTGAGGGGAGGGGAGAGTTCTGGGAATTGGATGTGGAGACCAAATATATGGGGATGAGATGAGAGGGAGGTTGGGAGATTGAGTAATCAACCAGCATCCACACAGAGTAGTCAAGACTGATCCTGAGACTTTATCGGAATTAAAAACCTTTACTCTATGAAAGACTCTGTTAAGAAAATGAAAAGACAAGCTATAGACTGGGAGAAAATATTTGCAAATCACATATCTGACAAAGGACTTGTATTCAGAATATATAAAGAATTTTCAAAACACAAAAGTAAGAAAACAACCTAATTTAAAAATAGGCAAAAGATTTAGATACTTAGCTGAAGAGGAGGTATGGACGGCAAATAAGCATGTGAGAAAATGCTCAACATCATTAACCACTAGGGAAATGCAGATTAAAACCATGATGAGATACCAGCACAGACCTATTACAATGGCTAAAATAAAAAATATTGATAATACCAAGTGCTGACAAGGATGTGAGGAAACTGGATCACTCATATATTGCTGGTGGAAATGTAAAAATAATATAGTCATTCTGGAAAACAGCGTTTGGCAGTTTCCTATGAAGTTAAATATAAATGTACCATATGACCTAGCAATCCCACTTCTACATATGTACCCTACAGAAATAAAAACTTCTTTTCACACAATAACCTGTTCAAGTGTATTTATAGTAACTCTATTCACAATCACGAAAAACTAGAAACAACCCAAATATCTTTCAATAAGTGAGCAGGTAAACAAGCTGTGGTACATTCATACATACAATGGAATACTACTGTGAAATAAAAAGGAGCAAAATATTGATACAAACAATGACTTCGGTGAATCTCAAAGGCATTATGCTGAGTGAAAGGAGTCAGTCTCAAAAATTTCATCCTGTATGATTGCATTTTTATGACACTCCTAAAAAGACAAAACTAAAGTGACAGAAATCCACAGTGGTGGCCAGGGGCTAGAGGTGGGAGGAGGGTGTGAGTACAAAGGGGTAACAAGGGAGTTTTGGGGGGAGATGTAATTATGGTTACATCTGACTGTGGTGGTGATTACACAAATCTGCACATGTGTTAAAATTCATAGAATTATATACCCCAAAAAGTCAGTTTTCCTGCATGCTAAATAATTTGTTTAAAAAAAAAAACTGATCCAAAAAACATTGAATAGTTAGCTTTTTAAAAAAACTTTGAGTAGAAGTGAAAAGATTTTGAAAGTCTGATTAATAAGGTAAATGTTTCCTAGCCACTGCTATAATACTTTACCAGTGGACTTTTAGGGTTAGCTGTCACGTTCCTATCTCGTCACACAGCCTTGAAAGACACTCCTGTACTCGAGTCCCAACAGCATATCATTTTAAGTCTACAGTACCTTTTCTTTTTTTGATAACTTATAAGATGTCAAGCAAGTCTTTCCCTACAAGTTACAGCCCAATCCTTAACACAAGTTAGGGGTGAGTCCAGGAGACCAGCTCATTACTGACAAGGCCTTGCTCTCCAAGAAACTTAACACGTTTGAAAAAATAAACTAAGTCAGTTGATTCTCCCATTGTTTGCACCACATAATACTCCTCCAGAAATTTCACAGAAAGAACATATACTAAGAATTCCTAAAAAGAAAGAAAGAAAAGACAGACAGACAGACAGCAATATGAAAATATTCAATCTCGTTAGTAATTAAAGAACTGCACATTAGAGTGAGATGGCCTTTTTTAACCTATCAGCTTTGTAAAGATTAAACAGAATGATGCTATATGGCATGAGGAGGGTGTGGGGAAATGGACTGTGGAGGTACACTGATTCACCCTTCAAGAGGTCAGTTTAGCAGTAGGTAGCAAAGGCCTAAAAAACGTGCATCCACTCTGGGGTGGCAATTCAACTTTTAGGAATTTATCCTAAGAAATAATCAAGCAAGGATGTTCAGCTTAGCATTGTTCAAATAGTGAAATATGGAGAGCCAGGGCTCTAAAACCTCTTCCGGTGAATGGATAAAGATACTCTATCGTTCTCTGCTGTGCTAGATGCTGCATAGAGCATAATATTATAGTCTGAGAGCACAATATGATTCAGAAATCTGTATGGATTGGGCGCATACAGAATACACTGAAAACCAAATATTGAACTGATTTTAAAAGTAAATAAAATATTTATTTAAATTATGTAATTTAACATAATCTATATATCAAAAAGGTAGAAGATTAAACAACATAATGTCCAGACAACACGGACATTAAAAATAATGATATGTATCTCTATTTATTGACATGGAAAGATCTGCATTTCATGAGTTTTTAAGTGACAAATGCAGACTAAAGAATAGTAATATCTTATTTTTATATAAAATTTACAAAAAGACGGAAAATGTATGTATGGAGGAAAATCTCTAAGAAGATACTTTAAAATGTTAGAACGGTTATTGCTGGATGGGGGGATGATAATTGATTTTTATGTTCTTCTTTATATGTCTGTATTGCCTAGATTTTTTTTCAATGAGAGTACATTACTTTTATGATTTTAAAAAAAATCCAATAAAACTATTTTTAGAAACAACTAGCAGATTAATCGGGGAGTTCTCTTTATATTAACATTGTTGCCTTTCTCCCCATGGTGGTTATGGTTCTTAGGTGTTTGGAGTCCTGCCCTTCATCACAGATTCCACAGGCTCCCCAGGGGTTCCAACCACTGCCCCAGAGCATTTAGAGTCACACGGAAAACTCCCCAGCCACTGGCACAGGGGCCCAATTAACAGCTGGTAATATATCTTCAACTATGGCCGTACCTAAGTCCATTCAAAGATCTTGGGTGGGGATCAGCCTCTCCCAGTGACCTTGCTGCATGCACCCTGACTTTTTCCTTAGTAGCTCATACCTGTCTGCTTCCAAAGTTAATTTGGAAATGGGATTCAGCCTTAACATCTTTCCATAACATCTTCCTTTGAAATAGAAAAGGCTATGAAACTTTTTTCAAGCAGTTTTCCTTAAAATTGGGTTTCATTAAAAATCTGGGATGTTTCTAATTTTTTCAGGTAGTAAAAAGTCAGACAGCAAAAGGGAGAAAATCTGTCTTTTCTAAATTATTCTTTTTTCTTCTTAGATGCTGCTTAGGTGCATTTCTATTAAGGAAAAAAAAGAATAAATGAATTCACTGGATACATTACTTCTTTTTCATTCACATGTTTAACTTTTGCATATCTATGCAGCTTGCTGATTTGATGTCTTTAAAAATAATCTTGTTATTACTAATTTCAGAAAACTTTGCAACATGCCTCCAGAATTATTTAGTCATTTAGTTACTAGTTCACCCCTGATACTTGGACATTTTGATTTATCTGTGGCAAACAATTTTCATGCGTTTACAGTAATGTTTTTACTCAACCATTAGGCTTTTTAAAAAGTTATCTTAGGGCCGGCCCCGTGGCTTAGCGGTTAAGTGCGTGCTCTCCGCTGCCGGCGGCCCGGGTTCGGATCCCGGGTGCGCACCGAGGCACCGCTCCTCCGGCCATGCTGAGGCCGCGTCCCACATACAGCAACTGGAAGGATGTGCAGCTATGGCAGACAACTATGTACTGGGGCTTTGGGAGAAAAATAAAAAAAAAAAAAAAAAAAAAAAGTTATCTTAAAATCTATTGCAGCCAAGTTTTTCTGATAAATGCTTGAATTTTATCTACATGAATGTTTTTGGCTTTACCCCACCTGCTAAAATGTTGGCCTTGATGTGCTATGATCACAGAAAGGATCACTCATAAACATCTGACTAACCAGCTCCTGTTCATGACTCCAACAGGCTGTGCCACTCGGGGTTATTCTACTTGGTTAGAATTAGTCATTTGTCTCATCCTAAAATCTCATCTCTGCACTTCACCCTGAATTAGGTAACGTGACAACTGACAGGGAGATAATTGAAGTTTTTAATTTCTTACCTGACTTAACTTTTCAGCTTCCCCAGTTTCCTTGGGAAACTGATTGTCAGTACGCTGGTCAGGCACTTTTTTTCTATTTTTATTATTTTTAATTTTTTTAAATTATGGCATTTATGCTGGCAGAAATTTCAGAGAGAATACTTGCTCAGAAAGAATTTTTGCTGTCATCTCTAATGGTATTTTCCCTCACAAAGATACAACTCCCTGAACTCCAGCCGCAATAGACCATTTGTTACTCATCTTCCTCCCATTATTTCACACTGAAATAAGTGTCCAAGATCACTGATTTCACACTGTCCCCTCCCTCACGTACCACCAAGCATTCCATTTCATCCAGTTAATGGTTTTTGAATTTTTGTATTTTGACCTGACTTTTCTCCCAATTCCCACAAATGTCAAATAGCTTTCTACTGATAAATTGGACATTATCTTCCTCAAATAAATCACTGACTTCCCTCCAATGACTCTAGCTATGTATCACATGTTTTTCTTGACTTGTTGGTTTCCCTGTAATTTAGAAATTGCTCTATCACCTAAAAAAATTTTAAACCAGCTTCCTGATATTCTCCTTCCTAATCTATTCCCCATGGCCCCAAAAGTCCCCTCATTAACAATAATAGCTACTAGCTATCAACTGCAATGTACCAATCACTTTTGAGACATTGTATCTTATCCTTATAAGAGCATTGTGGGGGAAAAAAATTGTTATTTCAGTTTTACAGATGAGGAAACTGAGACTCACGAGTTTAAGTAACTTGCCCAGGCAAGCTCAACTAGTAAGTGACAACTGGGATTCAGATTCAGGTCTCTCTGATGCCAAAGCAATTTCTTTCTTTATGCCATGATGTCTTCCGTGAAACTAACGTTCCCACCAGGCACCCATGTCTGACCATCTTATCTGGTTCATGGACCACTGCTCCAGTATCACCGAGGATGCTTAGCTTCCTGCCTGCAAAACTAGCCCGTGCGAAGTGAGACTGGCATGGAACTAATCATATGTTTCTTTCCAATTCTTACTATTTGGCTTTCTCTTCAGGTCCTTAAAGATCCTCCTAAATGCATTGCTCTTTTCTTTCAAATACTTAATTCTCTTTCTAAAGTCGTATGTGGTTCCTCAAACTAACACTGCTTTTCCCTGCTTTCTCAACAAAGCTGGTTATTGATTTATTACTTCTTCAATGTGACAGCAAATCAATACACCAGGAAGCAGTTTGTCAGATGATCCAAAGAATACAGAACAATTATTTTCTTGGGGTAACGAACACCAGGGCTTCCTTTCTGGGAATTATGGTTGACCCCATCTTCCCAGCCCGTCTTTTGTTCTGGAGCAGAAAAAGCTGGTTTGGTCATTACTCACATCACATTTCCAGCTTTGCCATTCCCTTGGGCACTAACTTATTTTCTGGCATTTGAAAAGATGACTCCTCTAGGGTTTAATTGCAATTAGAGGAACAGGTTGGAGAGAACATCAAATTGTGTTCTGGGAAAAAAAAATTTTTTTTAATGTGGAGGAGGGGAGCTAGGAGATAAGAAGAAAAAAAATTATTAATTTCCAAAATACGTTTTACAGAAACACAAAGCTAATAACTTATACTTGGTGTTCATTCTATTTGTGTTATTTGGCTCTTGACGGGCAATTTTATTTACCACTTTCTAAATTAATCGCAAAATCAAACTACTGCTTGGCATGTCTGCTCTCTCCACAGATCATCTCAGCAGCCTCCAGCAGACAGGTCAAACAAGCGCAGATAGCCCCCGATTGAAATGCTGACCTAAGTCTATCTGAGATATTGACATCTCTTCTCCAACCCTTCAAGGGTAGTTATCCCTTCCGCAGAACAGATCGCCGCTGTCTTAGCCACCTAAACTTTCCGTGGTGTCCCTTCAGCCTTTTGGGCTTTCCGGATTTTGTAGAAAACAGCTTTTAAGAAATAATTATTCTTTTTAAGGCATTTTGACTATGGAACTTTTGTGTGTTTGGTAAAATATAAAGGAACTCTTTTAAACATACCAAACTTGAGGTCAAATTCATTAACCAAATATCTTAAAATTAGATTCAATCACAGATTGAGTCGTTACTTGCTCTTCAGAATTCTAAATTATCTACTCCTCCATGCTGGAGTCCTGGCTCCTTGGAGTGATCCCCTCACTTGCTGTGTGTCTCATATTTCATACTTAGTTTTTAAGAATTTTACTCTGCCACTTTGTTTTTTATATTGGTAAGCCACTTTAAATTCTCTTTGGAACAAAGGAGGGTATACATAATAAATCAAATGTCTGGAAAGGATCCTAGACCAGGAATTAAGATGTGCCATTAATTAGCTGCAGGATCTGGAACAGGTTACTTAAATTTTCTGGGTCTCAGTTCCCTCATCTGCAAAGTTATAGGGTTAGCATGAAATGATCTCTAAGGGTTTTTTTTCTCATTCTGATGTTGGTGTGATAGAACTGTCAGTCAAAGCAACAGATAAAAACAGAGGGAATAGCTCAACCACCAGGGCCCAATGTACTCACTTGGCACCTATCATCCATTCCCACTTCCTCCTCATGTGCCTTTCCATACCACAGAGGCAGCAAAGCTAAAAATTGCATTCTCCAGGCTTGCAGCTAAGGTCTTGGATGCAAATGAGGTTCCACAACTAGGTGTGCTTGCATGAGATTTCAAAGGTGGAAATGAAGCAAAAACTATCTTAGTGCCTTTCGTTGCAGTTAGGAAACAGTGTCACAGAAATACCAGTGTCTAGTCTCCAGCTTCAGGGGGCAGGAGGCAGTGCTAAGAGTGGTGGATGTCACACTCCGTGTTCTGGGCCTGATCACTACATCCCACTGGGGGTTGTCAGGAAGCATTTGTGATAGCAGTTTGTGGCTTCCTCAGCCTAGATTTCTTAACCCCCATTTTCTATTTTGTGGTTGAGATTGCAGCACCTCGAGAGGGTCATATCCGTGGTGTTCTGGAAGTCATTGCTTGTCCCCTGCTGGAGCCTGCTCCTCCATTCGTCTAATAGTTTTGTGAGTATCCAGCTCTTTGTATTAAAGCTATGTTTCCTTAAAATACTGAAAAGGGTCAGAATATTCCACCCCGAAATATGCTACTTTGGCATAAGGATTACTTTGAGCTGAAGGCAATTTAGAAATAGCAGATGCAGAGAAAGCTCTCCACTCTCTCCCTTTATGCCTAAAGACAGAGTACAAATTTGCCTTTATGAAGGTGTCCCCTCTCTCCTCTCCAACACCAGGAAGAGGAAACAACTCTTATCACTGGAGACAGCACCAACTTGAATCTGCATAAACAAACCTTACTGTAATAACACTTATCTCCCATTAGTCTCTCTCCACACATTTACTTTCCCACAATTTACCACTCCTAGAAGCCCACACACTTTTCCTTTGTCTTGTCACTTCTCCACAAATGTATCACTTTTTGTTAAAATGGTATATAAGCTTTCAAGCCTAACCTCTTTGAGTTTTCGTTCCCTTTTCTGTGACTCCTCATGTACACATAAAACTTAAAATATTAACATCAAATAAAATTTGTATGTCTTTTCTCCTGTTAATCTGTCTTTTGGCAGTTTAATTTGCATGAGCTCAGTCCCTAAACATAAGAGGGTAGAGGAAAAAGTTTTTTCCTACCTTACAATATGTAGAGTGTTTTTTTATCCCTTTCCTCTAGCCTATATCTATTTTTGAGTTCAAGTTTCTTCTTCCTTGGTTCTTTTTCATTTTTGTCATCCAAGTATATTTTGTTTACATGATGCCAAATCTGACAGACAAGTGAAAATGTAATCAACTCGGTCCTGTGAGAGCTTATTTTAACATCCATTCCAATTCGACCTTATTTTTTTCTTTGAATCAAGCCAAATGGTCTTCCAGCCTTGCTCAGTGTGATTATCTCCTAACTGCTTTTTTGTGCTGTAGCATACATGACCTCAGGATTTTCTTTGGAAACTAGGTGTATTATTTATTTGCCTCTGGTTTGATTTGTTATTTTGAATTTAAGCTTTTTCCCCTTCAAATATCTGAATTAATTTATATATATAAGATCCTGAAATACATTATTCATTATGTTTTTTAGCTTTTTACTTTGAAATAATTGTAGATTCACTGGAAGTAGCAAAAATAGTACTGAGAGGTCCAGTGTACCCTATATATTTTTTGTGTGTGTGTGCGGAAGATCAGCCCTGAGCTAACATCCATGCCAATCCTCCTCTTTTTTGCTGAGGAAAACTGGCCCTGGGCTAACATCCGTGCCGATCTTCCTCCACTTTATGTGGGATGCTGACACAGCATGGCCTGACAAGCGGTGTGTCGGTGTGCGCCTGGGATCCAAACCCGGGCCGCCAGCAGCGGAGCATGCGCACTTAACCACTACGCCATGGGGCCGGCCCCCAGTGTACCCTATATTTTAACAAATACTTTTTACCACCAATAAAATTTTAGTTACTAACCCTCTAACTTTTCTAACACATACCACACCACATTGTTTCCCTCCTCAAAACCTGAAGTAGAAGTGACATCACTGAAAATGGGAGAGTAGGAAACTCCAGAGCTTCCATTCTTTCATAAAGGCAACTGATGATAGAAGTGATGGTTGCACAACAATGTGAATGTAATTAATGCCACTGAATCATACACTTAAAAATGGTTAAAGTGGCAAGTTTTATATGTGTTTTACCACAATAAAAAAATTAAAAATGAATTCATGAGAGAAAAAAAGCACCTACTAAGCTGGCAAAAATTGTCACAATCAACTTTTGCAGAACTCTGGAATCTAGTCAAAAATTTACAACAACTAAGGAAAACTTAATGGTGAAAGAAGCTGCCGCACTGTGGTCAGAGCACCGTGGCATTTCGGATTCCCCTCCACTCTTCCCGAACCCCCAGAGCAGCAGTGGCCATGGAGGTGGTAGCATGCACTCCTGGTATCAGTTGCTAGTGGCAGAGAAAGCAATACAGATATTAGTCTCAAAGAATTGCGGTTGTGTGTTTCAACTTCTTTGGTGGCTCCCTAAAGGACCAGTGCAAGGGCCTGCCTTTGTTTTGCTCGACTGGGAGCATTCCCAGGGCTGGAGCGACTTCCCAGGCATTTGCCAAAAGCATTTAAAAGCAGAAGTATTGGGCACAGGAGTCTGAGGCAAGGGATAGCAGTCAGGACAGACAGTAGACAAACTGAAAAGCCTGGGAAAGAAGTGATAAGGAAGGGAGATACATGGGAGGATAAGGGCTTTTAAAAGCTCCTACATATACTGGGGAATTGATAAGACCACACACATTCTCCGAGCTGGAGGAATGCTCAGAAAAGTCCTCAGAAGACCCTAAGCATTCACCTCTGACTGACCTTCAGGCTGTGAGCAAGCAGGGAAAGGCAGAGTTGTAAATGGCCTGGCTAACAGTTTAAGAAGTACCCCCACCCAGAGCCAATCTTCAAAGAGTGGAAGAGGTTTTTTTTCCTTTTTTTGCCTCCAGGCATTTAAGGAAATTCTGTCAAAACACTGGGTGACCACTGAGCTAACAGAGCACAGACTTCAGTAGCTACACATGACAAAGAGTACAGACTTTATAAAAATAGTTTATAAAAGCCACTAAACCAGCAAAGAACCACCAAAAACAAGCAGCATCAACAAAACACAGGGAGGGAAGAGAATTTGATTTTCAGAGTGGCTACATTATAATATTAAAGATGTCCAGTTTTCAATAAAAAAAATTTGAGGCACACAAAGAAACAAGAAAATATGGCCAATTTACAGGGCGAAAAAAAAGAGAGAAATTAATAGAAACTGTCCCTGAGAAAGCAGAGGCATTGGACTTACTAGACAAAGACTTTACATCAACTTAAATATGCTGCAAGAGATTTAGGACATCATGGACAAAGAACTAAAGGAAATGAAGAGAACAATGTCTCACAAAATTGATCTATAGGCTCAATGCAATCCTTATCAAAATCCCAACAGCATTTTTTGCAGGAATGGAAAAACTGATCCTAAAATTCATATAGAATTGCAATAGCCAAAATCATCTTGAAAAAGGAAAACAAAGTTGAAAGACTCATATTTCCCACTTTCAAAACTCCTACAAAGCAACAATAATCAAAACAGTGTGGTATTGACATAAGGAAAGACATATGATCAATGGACTAGAATTGAGAGTGAAGAATAAACACATACATATATGATGAATTGATTTTTGACAAGATTGCAAAGACTATTCAGGGGGAAAGAATAGTCTTTTCAAAATATGATGCTGTGAGAGCTGAGTATCTACATGTAAAACAATGAAGTTGGACCCTTTCTTACACCATATACAAAAATTAACTCAAAATAGGTCAAAGACCTAAACGTAAAAGGTAAAACTATAAAATTCTTAGAAGAAAATGTAGGGAAAAACCTTAATTACCTGGGATTTGGCAATGGATCTTAGATATGACACAAAAAGCACAAAGAACAACAACAATAACAAAAACAGGTAAATTGGACTTTATCAAAATTAAAAATGTTCATGTATCAAAGGACACTATCAAGAGAGTAAAAAGATAACCCACAGGATGGGAGAAAATATTTGCAAATCATATTGCTGATAAGAGTCTAGCGTATAGAATATATAAAGAACTCCTACAGGTCAACAACAGAAAGACAATCCAATTAAAATATAGGTAAAGGACTTTAGTAGACATTCCTCCAAGGAAGATATACAAATGGCAAAAAGCACATGAAAATATGCTCAACATCACTAATCATTAGGGAAATGCAAATCAAAACCACAATAAAACACTTCACACTCACTAGGATAGTTATAATTTTTTAAAAATGGAAAATGACAAGTGTTGTTGTGGCTGTGGAGAAATTGAAATCCCACGTATGTTGCTGGTGGGAATGTAAAATAGTGCAGCCATTATGGAAAACAGTTTGGCAGTTCTTCAAAAAGTTAAGCAGAGAATTGTGTACAACCCAGCAATTCCACTCTCAAATATATATCCAAAGAATTGAAAACAAGTATTCAAACAAAAACTTGTACATAAACGTTCATTGCAGCACTATTCATAATAGCCAAAAGGTGGAAATAACCCAAATGTCCATAAAGTCTTGAATGGATAAATATGTTCAGCTATATCCATACAATGGAATATTATTCAGCCATAAAAATGAATGAGGTACTGACTGATACATACTACAACACTATACTAAGTGAAAGAAACAAGACATATATGGTCATATATTATATGGTTCTATTTAAATGAAATAGCCAGAATAGGTAAATCCTTAGAAACAGAAAATAGATTAGTGGTAGCCAGGGGCAAGGAGGAAAGAGGAGTAGAGAGTAAGTGACTGTTTAATGGGTACAGGGTTTCTTTTTTGAATGATGATATGTTTTGGAACTAAATAGAAGTGATGGTTGGGCAACATTGTGCATGTACTAAATGACACTGAACTGTATATGTACTTTAAAATGGTTAGTTTTATACTATGTGAATTTTGCCTCAATTAAAAAAACGAAACAAAACCTGAACAGCTTTCCCTTATCTTGTCTGCAGAATAAAGGACAAACTCCTTACTTAATTTGGCATTCACCACTTTTTATTATTGGGCCCTGTCTCTCTCCAACCTCATCTCCTTCCACATCCCAAACTCACCAGGGATGTACTGGCAATTGCTTGAATCTTCTACACTCTCATTCGCCTCTATGCCTTTGTACATGAAACGTCCTTTCCTTCCATTTTTTTGCTTGGCTAACTTCTACTTCTCCTTCAAGATTCTGCTCAGATCCTCCAAGATTTACCTTCTCTGGAAAGCCTTTCCTAATTCCCTCCCCCAGTCTTATTCCTTAGCTCCAGCTGGAGTATCGATCTCTAACCATAAGCTCCCATAACACCCTTTGCATACTGCGTTTGTCACACTGTCTTCTAATTATCTCCCCCTCCAAACTGTGAGATTCTCACGAGCAAAAACTCTGCCAGAGATAGCTCCTGACAGTGGTCCTGGCACACAGCACATGCTCATGGAGTGTTGCATCGTTAAACTGGATCACAGCTTTCTCCAGCATGATTTTCGCTCATGTGCCTCCTTGTTTGGGCACCAATCTTTCTCTGTTTCGTTACTTCAGACCACAATCTAATATAGTCAATGTCCTCAACTTCGTGGACTCCACCACCAGGAGCCCCAGGACAGTGTGTAACTGGATCCTAACAAACACATGACCTCTGGAAAAACAGCTCTGCATTTATGCCCTTATTCTGGAAGATCAGGAATGCCATCTTTGTTCAATGGTATACAAGGGTAAGAACATGAGGGCCTAGGAGTCCAAAGAACAAAGTTCAAGTTCCTATTGCACTATTCGCTTGTGCAACCTTGGCCAAGTCACCCATGCTCTATGGGATTCCTATAAAACAGGGATAAAAATAACTGCCTTGTCTTATTCACAGAATCATTTGAGGATTAAAATGAAATCAAACAATGTATTCATATAGATTGTATTTTTTAAATGTTATAGGCCTCAAAGCTTTTTAAATCCATTCATAATAGAAATTTAGAGTCAACCAAAATTGACTACCTTCCCAATCATGGTCAGCAATTTTTTACAGAATACATGTAAGTAAATACAAATGCTAATACACTAGAGAAATGTCAATGATTGTGTATTTATCTTCATTATCTCCCTAAAGCAGCGTTATTGAGACTTATGCTTAGAAATAGCAGTGTTCTGGAGAGTTCTGTCCCACATGCGTGAGTAACTAAGAGAACTGGAGCAAGTCGGAGGATCTGGTTAGTCCTGATATCCTGGTACCTGATCTACAATTTCACTGTTGGGAAATGGGATGTCGTGGAGCACTTACGCCCAAGCTCATCACACCATGAAAGTTGCTTAAACTCCTGCCCAGATTTGACAATATAAAAAAAAAATCCACAATAAATAGCTCCCTAGCTTGAAATTGGAGTAAAAATTCTTTAGAGAATGGAGTTGCTTAATTTTACTACATTTGGGAAATATTGCTTTATACTTTTCCAATGAGCTATATTTTTTAAAATATTCTTCTTGCACTGAAATATTTATGATCCCATTTTGTGACTCTCACTAGTAATGACTTAAGGGTCACTTTAACCTGTCCATTTATCATGGAAACTTGGAGCCATCTAAGATTGACCAGCTTTCCCAGCTATGGTCTGTTTGCTTCTTGTTAATGGCTAGCCCATAACTATAGTAAAATGGATAAATAAGCAATAATTAAGTGGGTACTTTGAGCTCCTTTTGTATCTGTTTGCTATGAAATAAAAATTGAATCCGATTTAAATAAAGTTATTCTTGTCATAACCTATCATAGGAGCATGAAATTATCTAAGAAAAGGTTCCAGGCCATGTGAATCATGAGAGCTTGATAAAGTAAGGAGAACCACTTCTAAAAAGTAGCAGAAACATTGTCTTCTACTTTCAAGTACAAAACAATCTGAAAGCTGTTCTCTTTTCCATCAAAATTAAGAGCGGCTTGTATAGCTACCCTCTTCCCTCAGCCTGTCCTTACTGACAAAGCAAATCGTAACTAGAGAGAAGAAAGTGAAAGAGATCTAGAGACAAACCTTTCCTGGGCAACAGCCACTTACAATTTGCAGAGAATATTCTGAAGAAAAGCAGTTTCTTAAGTTCCAGCTTTGCTTGAATCTGTGCAACAGCAAATTGGTGAAAGCAATAGCTTGAGCAAGAGAAAGATGATGCACGAAGGCTTAAGTAAGTCTAAGTTTCGATCCAAATCTAAATATTGAGCAATCACTGACTGTCCACAAAATGAATACCAAATTCTTATGCAAACTGGCATGGAGCAGGAAAGAATGATGGACCAGAACGACCAAGAAGATAAAAGACGTTTACTTCCTGAATAAGGAGAGATTGGAAGTTAACATCAAAACTGCATCATGTCTAATGTTTAAATTAAATGTTAAAGAAACTCTAAAATATGGCAGATAAGGAAGGCTTTTCCAACTGGTCCCGCTCGTTTCGTCTCTGGCCTTCTCTCCTAATACCTCACCCCAACCCATCACAGCTACACTGGCCCGAAACGCGCCTTTACCCAGGCCACATCCTTAGCAAACCCCGACTCTTTCTTCATGACCCGGTTCCCTTATCATCTCGTCTGTGAATCCTTTGATTCCCCAGATGCTCCACTTCATGGTGTCACAGGACATTGTTCATTTCTCTATGAAATTGTAATTTAATTACATTAAATTGCAATTCCTTGGAGTACTTGCCTGTTTCTCATGTCTTATATCTTTGTGTTCCTTGGACTTAGCAAACTGTGCAGCACTGAACAGGGGTTCATAAATGTTTGTGGAAGAGTTAGTGAGTCCCGCCCCCCTTCCTCTTCTAGCCAGCCAGCTATCTACCTCTACAATAGCCTTGCAATCCCAGTTCCTATTTTCTTCACAAAGGCCCAGAGTGTAATCCTCTGATATACTAACATAGGGGATCAATGAGTAAGTTTTAGTTGCAAGATCTTAACAGCATCATTAACTGTGGTTATGGAGAAGATGCTAATTGCCTAGCAAAGGCCAGAATGACCGCCTTGCAGTATTTGCTACCAGTGAATTTATATCAAAGGAGAGCAAAATGTAAACAAGGGAGTCTAAAGATATGTTCATGGATGTTGTGCTCTACTCACAATGGTAGAAGAAAGGTAAAGCAATTAGAGGAGATAAAATACTACCCACATGCTTTAAGATGCTTCAGCAGACTTTTTAGCGAAGATATATTATGAGGATTTATAGAGAAGGGAGGGAATAAATATCTGATTTGTTATAAGTTCAGTTTTCTTAATAGCATGTATACACTGTGCTCTGCTGTCATGGTCTGTTGTTCCTGAAGTGTGGTGGTACTGCTTAGTTTTTTCCTTGCCACTCCTTATCCATTTCCTGCTCTACTCTCTGCCTTGCTCTCTGTCCCGGGAGGCTGTCTTGGATTAACTGCATCATCAGCTGGCTTGCCCTCTGGCTTCCAGGTGGGTCTGATCCACGGGAGTCACCAGCAGAAATCGGAGGGCGGGGAGAGAGACTGATGTCTATTTCTCCTGGCCCCTCCCCACTCAGGGTTCTGGCAGTGGCCGCATTCCATGGTGGCCCCTCTTCCACACCTCCAGCTCTCGCCAGACTCCTAATCCTGTTCTCAGCAGAGGGTGCCTTCTGTTTTCCAGAAGGAGCCTGACTGACACAATAGTCACCTGCCCACAACTGAAAAAATATGTGAATAAAACAAATGCTGCTTGGGTGCTTCTATTTCTTGCTCTAGTGTGTCTTCCACTGAGCAATCCCCCTACTAGAACTTGTAATATTGAGGGGAGATTGTAAAGATTGAGAAGAGCAATGCTAGAAATTTCAGTTATAAGCCCATTGATTTTTGCCCATTTCAGAAAGATCAAAAGCTTCGGTGGAACGATAGATGCTTCCTCCTGGTGATTGTTATGAACACTGACAATTAGACTTTACCAGGGGCAAATGTCTGAAGTTGCATCTCTCCTTTCTCCTCCAACTGACCTCCTCAGAAAAGAGCTATGCAACTGTGGCTCACTTCCATTCAATTCTGTAAACCTGCTTTAAGCATCTTCAGTGGTTCATTGGTGTCACAAAAAAAACCAGAGTGAATATCTAGGGAGACTTGTATGGCCGTGTGTTTTCTGCATAAGATTTACTTGTATTCTTTTGTTTAAAAATATTTTGGGGGGCCAGCCCAGTGGTGTAGTGGTTAAGTGGGTGAGCACCGCTTTGGTAGCCCAGAGTTCGTGGGTTCATACCCCTGGCGCGGACCCACACACCACTCATCAAGCCATGCTGTGGCAGCATCCCACATGCAAAATAGAGGAAGAATAGCACAGATGCTAGCTCAGGGACAATCTTCCTTATCAAAAAAATAAAAATAAAAGATAAATAAAAATACTTTGGATTCCCTTGAGGTTATTACTGATGCAGAACCATATTTTCAAAAAGATTTCTTAATTCTTGATAGTAAAAGTAGCTCACCTGATCTCTGCTCATTTTTCACAATGGCTTGAGTTTCCTTGCATCATCTCATCCCTCCCTATCCAGTTGCTGAATGCTCACAGCAGGTCCCGCAGGCGAGAATGATGGCGTCTGTCACTTCTGAGACACTTCTAAATGCCTTCCTCTAGATAGGCCAACTCTCTGGGATTTAAAAGTAATGAATGCCAAAAATTGTTTTTCAGATATTTGGGTTAATGAAACACAGGATGTGCATGGCCAGAGAGCATCAGTGTTCATTTTTAAGCTTTCTTTGTGTTACCATATACTCGCCTCAGACATTGTCTTATATTACTTTGCCTTTCTGTTTGCCTACATTTTTGTGTAACATTCCTAAGACTCCAGACTTTTTAAAGCCCATTTTAAAAATAGCCACCAACAAAAGAAAGTTCTTTTTTTCTAAAGTCCTCAGGCAATTGCATTCAGGTAGGAGCAAAGAATTATATTTGAGGCTCAGAAGTAACAAGGTTTACGGGAATTCCAAACATGGCCCAGTACTACATGCTTGAGAATTTCTTCATATAAATGTCCTTCTCTTTGTATTAAAATAACAGTTTGAAGAGAAATGGGTGAACTGTTTTTGTTTTTGGTTTTTTTAGTTTAAATAAATTAAATTAAAAAAAAAAAAATGGGCACTGGAGCCTGGAGCCTTAGCTTGGGCCTCTGCTGGCCTGGGAAATATTCACCCAGGCGTGGGTGCTCCATGAGCCTCAAGAATATTCCTACAAAGAGGCCACCACCACAGGAGGACACTAGGAAGGGAGGAATCCAGGTGACAAAGAAAGGGGCTCATTTGACAGCAACTCTAAAAAAAAATGCAGTTTGAGACATAAATAAAATCTACAATATCAATTGTAGTCAGAGCCACAAACACTGTTGTTATTGAGGTAAACAGCAGATCTCAGCTCTGGACCCCTGAAAACCTGATTTTTGGAGGCTGATGGTTTTGAGTCAGCAGGCACTATCTGGGTTTCTGTAGCAACCATGGAGGCCGTCGTCCCCCATCTGACTCAGAGGGTCAGAAGACAATATTCACCTAGCCTTGCTCTATCTAGCATTTGCCATTAACAGTGCTGTTAGTGTAACAAGAAGGAAGGAAGAAGTATGCACCACCCTTGCCCACTAAAACTATATCCATACAAAAAGTATGTTTCCTAATACTATTAGAATGGCCAAACAAGAATGCAGCCTAAAGGAGTTTATTTCACCCTCTGTATTGCATGTCTAAGAGAAGAGTGTGATCAAAATGAATTTCAATTCACTTTACTACGAGGCCATTCTACATCTCCATGGCAAGAAGCATGTTAATTACAGTCATGAAGACCACCAGGGTCTATATTAGTGCCTTTCAGCCATATTATAAGTTAATCAAGCAGTTTTAGAGCCTATAAAGTTGTATCTACTGAGCACTTTACCAGGGATCTGGGTGGAGGAATATGGATAATCAAATATGGCTTCTGACCTCAGGTTTGCCACCTTGCTGAGAAAAGCAATCATGATTAGATAATATGGTTGGAGGGAATAAATAAATTCATGCCCCAAAATACAAAATAACACAGTCCATGTTGACTCCATCGGAGCTAAGGTAGGCAACCAAGTTAGTAACAAGAATGGGGTTGAGATCATCAAAATGCCTTTTGTCATCTAGTCGTTTGGTAACTTTGTGTCTCTCAGGCAAAATCCAGCCCTCCTACAGGCCCTTCCAGAGAGCTACAGATTTATTCCTCTTCTTCCTGCTGGCTGGAATGCTTAGTTTAGATAAATGGTATATTGAGCTTTAAGACAGACATAATTTCTTTTTTTTTTTAATAATTCTATTTTACTAAGAACGCAATGTTTTTAAGACCTGATGCAAATTCTTCCAAAGCTCAGGAAATAGTTGTCAAAGTGAGTTTTAAGGGCCTCCTACATCTCAATCAACCAGGTGCACGCTAAAATTCAGTTTTCTGTGCTGCACCACCCCCAAGACTTGCTAAACTAAAATGTCTGGTAGAATAGCCTAAGAATCTTAATTTTAATAAGTATCCCAGGTCATTATCATGCCCCCACCACCAATAGTTTGAGAACCACGGGTTAAGGGCCTGTGCTGATTTTTTGAGCATCTTCCTAACCCTATTCTTGCCAATGAAATCCATATTAAGAGTCATCCCGGGCCAGCCACAGTGGCCTTTTGTGGTTAGGTTTGGCACTCTGCTTCAGCAGCCCAGGTTGAGTTCCCAGGCACAGACCTACACCACTCCTCATGGCCACGCTGTGGCGGCGACCCACATACAAAATGGAGGAAGACTGGTACAGTTGTTATCTCAGGGCGAATCTTCCTCAGAAAAAAAAAAAGAATCATCCCTTCTAGTTACGTTCTTCTCTACACTGCAGGAATTTTTAGCCCCCAGGCCCATGAATTTCTACAGAATCCCTTCATGGCCTGCAAGACATACATGCTTAAAGGCCTTTGCATGTGTATGCAAAATGGTGTAGGTGTATACTTTTTTCTGGGGTAAGAATCCATTGATAACTTCAGATTATCAAAGAGGCTCCAGGACATAAAATAGTAGACCCATTGTTTTAAGGGACTGATTATATGTAAACTCTAGGTCCCCATTGCTGAAATTAGTTTCTCCTCTGGAGTCAATATACTTATGGATACCAAGCAATCTAAGCAAGAGAATTCTCAAGCTCAGTAAGAAAGTGAATCAATATTTATTGAGCACCCTGGGTGATTACGATGCAATGAATACATATTCTTTGCTCACAACTCTTTAGCTCTTTAGAGTGGAACGTAGTATTATCTCCATCTGGGTTTCTAATAACAATAATTTATTGAACACTTACTATTTGCCAAGTACTATTCTTCACATATAGTAGCTCATTTAAATCTTACAATACCCCTATAAAGTGGGTTCTGTATTGCTGCCATTTTACAGATGAGGAAACTGAGGCTTTTCATGAAGTCTTCTTCCTTCATCTCTGCATCCCTAACAGTATTATAACAATAATAGAAATAGCAGTAATAATAATAATAGCTGACTTTCATTGAACGCATTATGTGCCTGGCGCTATCCTAAGCACTCATTTTCTAGAAGAGGAACCTGAGGCACAAAGAAGTTAAGTGACTTTCCCAAAGTCATGCAGACAGCAGTTGACAGAGGTAGGATTCAAACTTTAGTCTGGTTAGAGATTGCACACTAACCATGCTTTCTACCACCACAAGTTCTAGCCTCTACCTCACTGGATAATTGTTGATTCCATGGGCCTAAGTTTCTGTGGATGCCCACCTCTAGGCTAACGGATTCCTTTTATTTTCTTCCTATTTTAAAGCCTCATTTGCATCACAGACTTCCAGGAGTGGCCCCCAAGTTTCCACAGGCGTCCCCATGACCCCTGTTGCACATGGGTCCTGGGTCACATATGCCCAGCCACTCTTGGCTCTGTCCCGATTCCCAGACCACACAAGGTCACAGCAGTTGCTCAGGAATGTCAGAGCTCTCAGATGCCTTTTACAATCACAGACACAACAGGACCCGACAGCCCCGCCGGCTTGCAGGAGAACTGGGCAGTATCACATTTCAAATATTGCTTCTGCGTAATGTTCTGAGACCATTCAGATCCCGGTTAAAAAAACACAGTCACGACTCTCCTTGGGGCTGGGGCTGTTGATATTGTTAGGTGAGATCACTTGAGAAATATAAAACGCAAGAGAAAGAGTGGCAAAGAGGGAAAACAATAGGTGGATATATAGGGTCAAACAAAAGTCAGAAAGCAGGGGAGGCACAGCCTGGCCGCAGCGTTCCACTCAGTTTAAACCTAGTGTGTAAGACCCTAAGGAGTTAATCACTTTATACTTGTTTCAATTCGTTCCCAATTGTAAAATGTTTGCTTGCACGGTGGCTTTTAGTTCAGCATGTGTGTGTGTGTAAAAGAGGCTAAACTATGCCTCTCTTAAGAAACCTGACAGTAGTTCATGGTCCTGTGCTCAGCGCACACACCGTTTTTTGTGTTCAAAGCACACAACTTTCGTACAGCTAGTCATCTATTTACACTGGGCTTTTAATGTTATGCAAGAGTTTTCCCTTCCTGTACTCACCAGTGAGTGACTGTGCTGATTCAACATTTTATAGGCGCATAAATTTTCCTTTAGAAGCTGTGCCGAGAATGTGTGCCTCCCTGGGCCAGTTTCTTATTGAAATCAGATGATGCAGCAAGTATCTTCTCACATTTCAGTGAGAGGCTGCCCCCTAGTGAAAATTTTCAGCTGCACATTCAACCTACAAATTTATTGTTGCAAATACCGCAGAGGTTTCTTGACACAAAAGGAGAAATGTCCTTCAGTTGCCGAGGATGTGACAGCATTGTGTAATTTAACCATCAATCAGATATTGCTTTCCCTTCAACTTCCCCAGCCTATTTTTGGTACATTTCTGTGTTCTATAAAGTGTTCTTTGATAATTCAAGACGTCTCTAATTTTTAAATATATACACAAAATGTATTCTTTCCTAAGCCAATAAAAATATCTTCGTGGAACTAAGTGAAAGCTGCTGATGACAGGTTTTTTTGTTGTTTTGACAGTGAGCTGTGTGTATTCTTTTTTTTTTTTTTAATTTTTTGTTTATTGCAGTAACATTGGTTTATAACATTGTATAAATTTCAGGTGTACATCATTATACTTCTATTTCTGCATAGATTACATCATGTTCACCACCCAAATACTAATTACAACCCATCACCACACTGTGTGTGTATTTCTGTTTCCACTTATTTCATGTGGCTATTTCGTGGTATTTTTTCCTATATAAGATAACTGCACAAAGCAAACAATTTTTGCTTTTGGAAGGTGACTGTATCAGCATTCTAAAAACTCCAGGGTTCAATGTTTCTATTTTTAATTGAAGTCTAATATTTGTTCTTATGCAGACCTGTGAGATAATTCAGATAAAACATTTTGCATAGCACTTACACAGTAAGCCTTAAAAGTAGTCGCTACTACTATTATTACAGAATTACCTATTTTAGACAAAAATCATCTTGAATGTTAAACAAGAATACAGTTATTGTTTTGTTTACAGGTTGTTTCTACATTGTTATACAGAGGTGAAACAGTTTTCAGGACAAAGTCAAACATAGCCTCTCCATTAAAAGCTAGTACTTAGAAACTTGAAAACAGTGGCAAATTTGTACTTCTTTGTTACTTTATTTCCCCATCTCCCACCCCTCCCATCCATCTAATATCAGTAGAAGGGATAGTATGTTGTCTGAATTAAACTTTTTAAAACTTGTGGGACTTAAAGGTAAAAAAATCAGTGACTGTGAACAATTGATATAACATCTGGGTACTTGAAAACTCATTCCTCTCTGCTCTTCTGCTATCTAATTTTGTACAGATGCCATCCAAGATTAGAATCAAAAGGTGCTCTTCATTTCATTTGGTGATTCTTCTATGGATTTTAAGCTCTCAGAATCAAAGTTCTTTTAGTTTCTCCTACTCTTGTATACTAACGAATACCCTCCATTTTGTAGGTAGCTGAGGAATAATTTGTGTGAAACTCACGGCAACGCTGTGAGGGAGATATTAATGTCCTCTCTTTAGAGATAATGAGACTTGGCTCAGAGAAGTTGAGTCACTTTCCCAAGGCATACAGCTCATTAATAGCCATCAGAATTCAAATGTTGGCCAATCGAGGCCAAGCCCTGTGCTTTTTCTCATCAAGATTGCTCCACATCCTGCCCTTGGCTTGTTGCTTATTAAATCTTAGAGACGTAAGTCATTGTTGTCCCCACTTTAAGAGAGAAAATTACATCAAGAAAGAATAAAAAGCCAGGAAGTACATACAAACGTCAGCATTTCTCCACTAAGTCTATTCAGATGTTCTAAATTAAGGAAAGCTACTCTCGTTGATCCTTGGGAAGAATGAATGAGAGCTGTCTCTAAGGAAGTGAGAAGGCCTGGTCATGCCTCTCTGCTGACTCTCACCAAGCTTGGACCCTCATCCATAGCCATGAATAAGTTATGAAGGTGAAATTTCTCTACTTACACGAAGATGTTGTTGTGATGGAAAAGGAAGGGACTTCAGATAGACATTGCTAAGAGCAGATGGTATTATCTGAAACAACAAACAAACAAACTGTTCCTCGTGGGATTACGGTATCATGGGAGCTCAAAAAAGCTGCTGGAACAACAATATCCATCAACTGTGACTCAGAATTGGAGGTGACATTTCATGGCTTAGGGAATATTGGCAATAGTGTTACGTTCTGTTATTAGACTGATTTTTGTTTGGTTTGGTTTGGTCCATACCTGCACTCTTAGGATGAACAACAACAAAGAGTCCTTGCTTCTGGAAGTTTTTGAATCTCACTAGAATGCTTAGCAAAGTGATCTATAGTTCATTTTCTTTTTTTAAAAATATGAATAGACTTATAAGCAACAGCAGCTTGTGGTCCATTAAGTAACTGGAGCAATTACTCACTTGCAAATGAGTAATTGCAAAAAGCAAAATTCACTTCCTCTCTTTGGTTGTTCCCTTCTCCTTTGTTGTTGATCTTGACCAAGTGATTTGCTGTGAAAGGTGGGTAGAAGTAAGAGTATGCTAAGTCCAAGAGCAGGCCATAAGAGGCATCTTGTGTCTCTGCTCACCCCTCTTCTCCTATCTTTTGGCTCAAATGGCTCTTGGTCCAAGAAGACATGTTAGGGCAGTCCTATATCCAATCCACTGTTTTGAGCCAAACCCAACTAAACCCACCTAGATTAGCAAAGCTCCAGCTGACCCACAGACAAAAAGAAATAAATGCTCATTGTTGTATGCCGCTTAGTTGTAGAGTGGTTTTTTATGCAGCATTATCATGGCAATAGCTGACTAATAAAAAGCCTAATAACAGAGAGTGAAATCTACATCCTAGTGGACTCTATGATGTATAAATAATATATTTACCTCTGAAGAATCAGGTAATCATGTAACTGGTCAGCTTATCATCTAGTCCACAAATGAAGAATGGGAAGAATGCAAAGCTGGTCCCTGACTTACCAAAAGAGATGCCCCATAGTCTGGACACTAACGCTGGCATACTTCATTCTTACGAGCGACTCTCACTAAAAGCCTATTTACTATTATTCCAACATGCTCTGTTGTCTAATTTCCTAGCCACTTTACCATAGGCAGGGAGAAATTGTTAGAAGCAAACTTGATGGTAATAAGACAAAAGATAATTGCATTAGGGAAAGAGGAGACAGAAATAACATAAAAAGGCAACAAGATTTCAAAATCACAGGAATCTAGGATAAATTAATAGGAAAACAATATCTCTAAATGTGTCATTTTCCCAGTAGGTAGCCAATAAAATAGGGAATTTTATGATCAATTTTAAAAAGTTACTTCAAGAATTGCTTAAAACAGTAGTTCTTAAGGTTTTGTGAATTATGGTCCATTTTGAAAAACTTATAAAAATTATAGATTCTCTCTTCAGAAAAATGCATGTGAGAAAAAAACCCACAAAATCTTCCATATAATTTTAGGCAGTTCAGAAACTCCCTAAAA
The DNA here is from genome assembly GCF_057802395.1 of Ceratotherium simum simum. Taxonomy (NCBI): domain Eukaryota; kingdom Metazoa; phylum Chordata; class Mammalia; order Perissodactyla; family Rhinocerotidae; genus Ceratotherium; species Ceratotherium simum. The sequence goes on from NC_141908.1 coordinate 41,717,985, forward strand.
CTGATTCATGAACCCTGGATTATAAATCACTATTTTAAAATAAAAAATAGTCTTATTTCCAGGAGGGATATAATTTAATTATCCGAAATTTTTTATTTCTGTGAAACAGCTTATTCTTGTGAAACATAATTCCAGATAAATGAGGTGTTCTGAAATTCATAAAACTGTTAAGAGTCCTTTGCCAGTCACCACCCTATTACTGGCTAGACTGGCCCTGGAAGAGATTAATGGTCTTTACATCTCCTAAAACTCCATGATATCCTTTGGTGACACATTTCCACATCTCTCAACTTCATTTTTATGAACTTCAAGTTTCAAGAGCTTAGTAATTAGATCATTGTTCTATACTCTTGTAATCCCAGCTTTCGTGTCACCAGTCCATTGCTTGTTAGAAAAATAGAAAGCCATTGGATCCGTTTTATTCTTTTTGGTGATACAATAAGGAATTTTTCCACATCTGTTCCTTAACTTTAACTCTCTCTCTGAAATATGAGTCATCCATCTTGCTTTTCCTTATGGAGACCCCTACTACATGAGTAGTTATATTAAGTTTTTCATCTCAGATCTCTGAACACTAATTTCTATTATCCCTATTCTCTCATTCAAAAAGAAAAAAAAAGAGCCCACACTGACAGTTATTGTTATAGATATCACAACAGTTCAGCGTTCTGCAGCTACAACTGGTAGTTCTTAGGATCAAATTTACAGTCTTAAAAAACCCAAGTGGAAGTACAGCAATGATTCTTAATAAAATTACTGATATCATGGTGCTGTTATGACTAATAATACCTTATTGTTATTACATTTTCAAAACATATATATATTTTAAGAGAAATTATGAACACTTATGACATTTTCCAAACAGGGAAGAGAAATAGCATTTATTATATGCCTACTATGCATCAAGCACTGAATTTTATTCCTTAAACATTTATCTGATTAAATCCCCACAGCACCTTACGAAGTAAGAATTACTTACAGATGATGAACCTGAAATCAAAGAAATGAAGTATGGGCAAGTACTTGGGCAAGTATGACCTTCCCCAAGGTCATACTTCATAAGTGACAGAGCAAACATTTACACCCAGGTCTGTCTCATTGTATCATTTTTGGGAAGTAGAAGTGACAGGGAGGTTTTGATACTCTTTTTGAAACAACCAAAAGCATTTCATATACAAAAGAGAATAGAATTGTTCTTTCTAAGTCCAAAAGAAGGGATTTATACCACTGGGAGAATATAATAGGAGGCAGATTTGGGTCCAATATTACAATGTTGATGAGTGTCTCTGAGAGGGTATGATATGCCCACTAAGTTCTGAAATTGATAAAAAAACAAACTCACTCATATGCAAAGCTGGGAACTGCCTTTTGATGATCTAACTTCACAGTGTCCCTGCACCATAACGGCAACAAAGGCATAGACATTGTACCATGAGGGATCTGAGTGCCCCTGCAAAACATAGGGAATAAACCAATGCCTTCCCCCAAGGCCAAGTATTTGAACACAGCTCAGAGAAGGCTGAAAAGATCATGGAAGCCTCACAGTTAGAATGAAGAGAATTCTGTGTGTCTAGGCCAGAGGCCATCAAAGTGTAGTCCACATACTCCTGGGGGTCACTGAGACCCTTTCAGGGCATCTGCAAGGTTAAAACTATTTTCGTAATAATACTAAGATATTGCTTGCCTTTTTCATTGTGTTGACATTTGCACTAACAACGCAAAAGCAATAGTGAGTTAAATTGCTGGTGCCTTAGCGGGAATCCAAGCAGTGGCACCAAACTGTACTAATTGTCTTTGTATTCGTTATCATCACACACTCATATTTTTTTTAAAATGCCAGTTTCACTTAAGAATGTCCTTGATGATACAATACAAGTTATTAATTTTATTAAATCTAGTCCCTTGAGTATAAGTATTTTTAATATTCCGGGTGATGAAATGGAAAGTATGGATAAAGCACTTCCGCTGCATTTCAAAGTATAATGGTTGTGTCAACACCACAGGTGCAACTGAGTTATAAGCTGAACTAGTTGCCTTTTTCATGGAACATCATTTTTACTCCCATGCAAGACTGAAAGACAAATTATGATTATTCAGACTTGAGTATTTCAGACTCGAGTATTTTCTCCAAAATGAACCAAGTAAGCCTGGAACTTCAAAAAAAAACACTGTTGACAAAATTTGTTGCCCATCATATGATTCAAGCTTTTAAACAAAAATTAGAATTTTGAAAAACTTGTATCTACCACTGTGAGTTTGACAGCTTCCCAGTAATTAAAGACTTTTCTCATGAAATAGGTGGTGATATTAATGAATCTGTTTTTGATGTTATATATTGAAATATGTCAATATTTAGAAGATCTGCATAACTCAGTGAATCAATTTTCCAAATGACCAATGCACAATGTTATGAAATTATGCATGGGTAGAAGAATCACTCAAAGTGCAAGATAGACCATTGGATTTTAATGTGGCAGAATATGAAAAGCTTATTGCTATGGTTTCAGATTCCACATTGCATCTAACGTTTAAGAAACTACCACTTGTTGAGTTTGAGTATACTATTAAAGAAGAATATGGACAGTTACATGAAAAAGCTATTATATACTCTTCTCTTTTCCAACTACGTTTGCATGAGGCCAGATTGTCTTTATAGGCATCAACCAAAACAGCACATCACAACAGACTGAATATAGGACCAGGTGAGAATCCAGCTGTCTTCTATTAAGCCAGATATTAAAGAGACTTGTGGAAATTTTTTTTATTGAGGTAGCATTGGTTTATAACATTGTATAAATTTCAGGTGTACATTATATTCTATTTCTGTCAGGACTATATCGTGTTCACCACCCAAAGTCTAATTACCATCTGTCACCATACCCATGTGCTCTTTTACTCCTTTCACTCTCCCTACTTCCTTCTTCCCATCTGGTAACCACCAATCTATTCTCTGTATCTATGTGTTTGTTGTTGCTGTTGTTACTGTTTTTATCTTCCACGTATGAGTGAAATCATATGGTATTTGGCTTTCTCTGTCTGACTTATTTCACTTAGCACAATGTTAATATATTTTTAACATTAAATAAATGTTTTTTTACAGCTAGTCTTCTCACTAACGTTTTATTTTGAAAAATGTAGTTATTTTTGTAAACATGTTATTTATATTAACATGGAATCGTTTTTAGTTTTTCAATTAATAAATAAATATTTCAAAATTCTACATTTTTATGACCAATATGATAAATATTGATAGACATAACCACAAAAATATAATTATTGGGGCTTCAATAATATTTAAGAGTGTAAATGGCTCCTGAGACTAAAAAGTTTGAGAATGGCTGGCCCTGGTCAATGATTTGAGATAAATGGACATCATGGTGAGTACCAATGTGAAAAGGAGCTGAGCCCAGGAACCAGGCAGGACTGCATATCGCAATGGCTGCCAACATAGTACATTCTCCAGGACCAGAGGCCTCCCAGATGCTCTGATACTATGTAAGCATTCATGGCCTTAAAGCCTGCCACTAGAGAGATAGATTTGACTGAAATGGCTGAGTTTAAAATCTGAAAAGACTAAGAAACTTGGAATAGACTAGATGAATTTTTTTCTGTCACTATATGAAATGGGAACTTAAAAGAGACACTCCTGTTCAATCATTGAGAAACAAAGAAAGTTATATTGTTTGCAGACCTAGCTTTATGGCTTTGAAACATCTTGGCCACTGGCATCACTAGCAGCCAAGTAGAAGCCAGATGACTACTGGGTAGAGATGATGTAGGGGGCTTTCTGCTTGAGGGAAGCTTAAAACTACAAGTGCTCAAAGTCCTTTCCCAAATCTTCAGAATTCTACATGTTCTCATATTTGATGTTACAAAAAACCCTATCAAATAGATAAGGCATCTATGATTATTCCCATACAGAAAGAGAGACAAAGACCCAGGAGGCACAAGTTTACCAGAGATAGCCAAAGAAGCAGATCCACCAAAGCCTCCATTAATTAAACAGAAAATGTGTGATCAGCTAGGGGACTGTAAAGTCTGTGAAATATCTTAATTCTCTCTTACTTCAACTGAACAGATGTTCACTTCATACCTGTTAAAAACAGAGAGAATATTAAGATGAACCAGGATGGTCTCTACACTTGAGGGACTCTCAGTTCAGGTTGGATGGAGGGTGTGCTCCACTAAAAGTGGAATAACGTGCTAGAAGAACACAGAGCAAAGAGAAATTAATCCTAACATTAAGAGTTAAAGTCAAGACTTCCAACCTTCAGTTCTTGGTCAAATAGAAACATTCACTCACTTCTCCATCAGCCTCCTCCCAACGGAGAGGCTGGCCACCAAGTGGGTTTGAAGATGCACATCAGTTCACATGTAATTTAGCAGAACACAGATCTTTCTACTCTGTGTCCCTGGGGGCCCTCCACAGGACTTCACTGCAACCCGTCATTCACAGCCTACAACGACATTGGTGCCCAGAGTAATTGGTACAAGTGGTTATTTTTCTTTACATGTTCATGAGAATTGGCAGGAAGGCAATGCATTTTGCATGAGGAAATAACAGTTTGTTAAACCAAATTGCCCCAGTGGTAGTCTCTTTTCTAGGAGGACTCCTGGCTTTGTGACCTTGGCTGGTGAGTGGAGGGCATTCTTTTCCTGGGATGAGTTAATGCTTCTCAAGTCTATCTCCCTACATGCACCAAGGGTAACCAACTGCTTTGTATTCTGAAAATCCACCTCCTGGCTGCTCTGTCCCACCCAACGGTTGCTGTTCTGCTGCTTTTCCAAGTGCAATTAATATTAAAGCCATGAGTGCCATAGATGACTGATTGTATTAAGCTTTATGTTTGGGTTCTAGACACAGTAAATAAATCACAAATTTTTCTTTTGTTCACCAAGGCATAATTTGTGTTAGGAACTTCCGTCAGTCATCTAAAAATACATATATATTTTGCAACAGCTGTTATATTTTATATATTGATTATCCCCACCAACCCAAACCCATGTCCCTTGGAAGAAAAATAGAACTGTGTGTCAGTAACATAGTAAAATGAAAAACATATGTCCATGGTTAATAGTATACCAAAAGAGAGCTACGTACATGTGAAAAGAAAAGAAAGAAAAATGATAACACAAGCCTTAGCATTTGGTTTTAAATGAGTATTTGATTCCCTAAAGGTGTGAACTATGGCTTAACAATAGAAAGAAAGAACTTCTGGGAATAGTGCCCTCTTTCTCCTTCAGAAGTGTAAGAATCTAAATGGTTTATTTATACAGAGTGTTATGTATTGATTACATTATGTTGAATATTATGTGATACAGTAACCATTAAACGCATTCTGATTTTTTCTGGTTCTGTTTCATTCTAAAATAACCTCTATGATGCAAAGTGAAATAAGTCAGAGGGAGAAGGTCAAATACCGTATGATTTCCTTCATTAAGTAGTAGATAATAACAACAATAAACAAACACATAGGGACAGAGATTGGATTGGTGGTTACCAGAGGGGAAGGGGGGAGGGAGGAGGGTGAAAGGGATACTTGGGTACATGTGTGTGGTGATGGGTTGTAATTAGTATTTTGGTGGTGAACATGATGTAATCTATGCAGAAATAGAAGTACAATGATGTACACCTGAAATTTTTACAATGTTATAAACCAATGTTACTGCAATAAACAAAAAATTTAAAAAAAAAATAAATAAAAAAAAATAAAAAAAAAAATAAAAAATAAAATAAAATAAAATAAAATAAAATAACCTCTAATTTTTCAGATTGTCATGAAGCAATGCTATCAAAATTGAATTGTATAGCTGAGCTATAATTGAATTGGTTCCAACCCAGAGAGAAGCAGTCCAGAAAGACTGTCATAAATGACAATTGTATGAGTGAAGAGAAATTGGGGGTCTTATTCCTCTAAGCTGAGGTGCTACCACACTAACGCTCTCTCAGGGCATCACTGAGCAGAATGTCAGAAACATAGAACTCCCTTAGGAGGACCTGGAGGTACCACCTCAGTTAGGGGGAATGGGAGCTCTAGGAAGGTAGGGACCATGCTTATATTCACCATTTTGTCCATAGACCCTAACATAATACTATATAGGTGTTGCTCGGTAATTGTCTGTTGAGCGAATGAATGAAAGAAAGTATTTAAAATGGCAGGGCAACAAATCACAGCAGATCACTTACTGATGGTTCCAGAAGAGCAGGAGGTAAGACAGGCAAGGTGTTGCTGAGCCCTGAGTAACAGAGGCATTCTAATGGTGTACCGAAGTTGGCTCCCACTCTCAAGAGTCAGAATTGTATATCTTTTCCCAACTCTGCATTCAGTGATTTTAAGCTGATAGCTTGAAATTGATCATGAAGGAAGAGTTCACACCATGGAAATCAGCAAACACCACAAATCAAGCTTTTTTTTTTTTTAAGAGAGCCAGTTTACTAGCACACCAGTGGCATAGCTACTAAAATATGTCAGCTCAGAATTTTGACACTCTAACACTAGAAAGTCCTCTAAACCCTAACCAAAACAGGGAGTATAAGAAGGAAGCTGGGCCAGAGAGGGTAATGAAGGGGTTTTCCACTCTTCTTACAAGATCGTGGAAGGGCTTCTGACTTATCATTGGAAAAGTTAGAATCATCTGAGAAATTCTCAAATACGTCCAGGAATCCTGTTTTTCTTTCCTTCTAGCCCATGAGAGTTCATAACTCAAAAGCAGAATTGGTACACCAGCTCTCCTTCTGGCCAAAAGTCAGTGACTTCTTCATTAACTGAAAAATATTTATTGGGTGTTCACCATGTACCAGGCACTGAGGATAAAAACTATGATAGATTGGATCAGAGTGACGTCAGCAACATGGTGGAACGAGCTGTTCCCTGTGTCTCTCTCCCTTTGAACTACAACAAAAAGGACATTCATGAATCAGCAGAGGATATCCACACAGCACACCAGGTTGCCTGAGAGACCCAAGAAGCTGTATATCTGAGGGTGGACGGATTACCAAGCCCCCCAAGGAAGTGGTGGAGATAGGTGAGCACCCTCTGGACCCCAGGCAGCCCAGTGCACATGTGTGACTGCTTTTCCAGCTGGAGCGATCATAGCACTTCTGTGGCCCCAAGAGCGGGAGCATACCTCAGTGCAACTGTGGAAACAGGTGACTGCAGCCCTGAGCACCCCATGTGATCACTTCCCCATCTAGTGGAGGAGCCCTCAGGGCCAAGCAGTCCACAGAGAGCATCACAGGCTTGGAAACAGTGGGGAAGCCCTGCCCACCAAGCACAACGGCTGGTGTGACAGAGGAGCAGAGGGTGGCTGAGATCCCAGTCCGGGCGAACATACTCCCAGCTGCCGTAAACACCCAGAGTACTGCTGTGGCCCCAAATGGGGGAAGCATGTCTCAGAGGGACTGTGGGAGCAGGCAGCAGTAGCCCTGAGCCCCCATGTGAACACACTCTCATCTGGTGGGAGAATCCACAATCGCACCCAGTCCCAGAGAGTGGCTGGCTCCGTCCCAGAGGGGAGGTCTGGCCCACCAAGCACAAAGGCTGGTGTGACCTAGGAGCAGAGGCAGCTGAGATCCCTGTCTGGGCAAACAAGCTCCCGGTTGCTGTGAACACCCGTAGTACTGCTGTGGCCCAGAAGCAAGGAGCACAACCCCCAGGGTCTGTGGCAGCAGTAGCCCTGAGCCTCCTACGTGACTACTCTCCCATTCTGTGGGACACCCCACAGGGCCACTGCAATCCCAAGGAGTGACCCAGGCTTGGACAGGCACAGCTGACAGGGATCACAGCAATGGGCTCAGATTACACAGCTCCTGCTCCCCCACCAAGTAGCAGCAGGCGGAACCTGCATCAAGAAATTATCACTATATCCCAGCACAAATCCACTCCATCAAATGGTATAAACAAATTTATTAATACTCCAGACCAGAAGGAAAAAGACAAACACCCAGAAACCAATCCTGAAGGCATGAAAATCTATGATCTAAATGACAAAGAATTCAAGACAGCCATCATAAGAAAACTCAACAAGCTACAAGAGAATTCCGACAGACAGTTCAATGAAATCGAGAACCAAATTACAGAACAGAGGGAATTTTTCACAAAAGAGATTGAAACTATAAAGAAAAACCAAACAGAATTGTTAGAGATGAAAAACACAATGGATGAGATAAAGAAAAATCTGGAGTCCTTAAACAACAGGGTTGATAATATGGAAGATAGAATTAGCAATCTGGAGGATAGGAACACAAAAATGCTTCAAATGGAGGAGGAGAGAGGACTTAGATGAAAAAGAAATGAAGAAACTCTCTTAGAAATATCTGAGTCAATTAGGAAATGCAACACAAGGATTATAGGTATTCCAGAGGGTGAAGAGAGGGAAAAAGGAGCACAGAGCTTGTTCAAAGAAATAATAACTGAGAACTTCCCAAACCTGGAGATGGAGCTGGAATGACATGTAAAAGAAGCCAATAGGACTCTTAACTACATCAATATAAAAAGACATTCTCCAAGGCATATATTAGTAAAGGCGGCAAAAGTCAATGATAAAGGAAAAATATTACAGGCAGCAAGGCAGAAGAGAATAACCTATAAACGCAGCCCTATCAAGCTTTCAGCAGATTTTTCAGCAGAAACTTTACAGGCTAGGAGAGAGTGGAATGATATATTCAAAATTTTGAAAGACAAAAGCTTTCAGCCAAGAATACTATATCCAGTGAAAATATTCTTCAGATATGATGGAGAAATAAAAACTTTCCAAGATAAACAGAAGCTGAGGGAGTTCACTGCCACAAGACGCCCCCTACAAGATTTGATCAAGAAAACCCTCATATCTGAAGAAAAAAAAAAAAAAAAGAAAGGGTTTACAAAGCCTTGAGCAAGCAGATAAATAGGTAGATAAAATCAGAAATGGCAGCTCTCTATCAGAACAGATTGGCAAACACTTAATTATTACTCTAAAGATAAAAGAAAAGAAAACAACAAAAATAAATATTATCACTTCATTTTAACCACAAATTCACAACACATAATGGAATAAGTTGTGAAAACAACAACTTAGAAGGGGAAGAGGAAAGGGAGAAAAGCTGCTTAGACTAAGGGAACAAGAGGCTATTAGGGAATGGACTATCTTATCTATGAGATTTTTTTATACAAACCGCATGGTAACCACTAAACAAAAAACCCAAACAAAGACACAAATGATAAATAAAGAGAAAACTGAGAAAACCATCATAGAGAGCCACCAAATTGAATTAGTAGTCCAAAATACATGGGACGAGAAACAAGGGAAATACATAACAACTGAAAAACAAGAGATAAAATGGCAGCATTAAGCCCTCATATATCAATGATCACTCTAAATGTAAATGGATTGAATTCCCCAATCAAAAGACACAGAGTGGCTGGATGGATTACAAAACAAGACCCAACAATTTGCTGCCTCCAGGAATCACATCTCAGCTCTAAAAACAAACACAGGCTCAGAGAGAAGAGATGGAAGATGATACTCCAAGCTAACAACAAACAAAAGAAAACAGGTGTTGCCATGCTTATATCAGACAAATTAGACTTCAAGATAAAAAAGGTAATGAGAGACAAACAGGAGCAATATATAATGATAAACAGGATACTCCACCAAGAAGACATAACACTTATAAATATATATGCACCCAACACAGGAGCACCAAAGTACATAAAACAACTATTAATAAACCTAAAAGGAGATATCAACAACACAGTAGTAGTGTTGTTGTGACCTTAACACCCCACTTACATCAATGGAAAGATCATCCAAGCAGAAAGTCGATAAGGAAATAGTGGACTTAAATGAAAAACTAGAGCAGATGGACTTAATAGATATATATAGAGCACTCTATCTAAAAAGAACAGATTGCACATTCTTCTCAGGTGTGCATGGAACATTCTCAAGGATAGACCATATGTTGGGAAACAAGACAAACCTCTATAAATTTACAAAGATTGAAATCATAACAAGTATCCTTTCCGACCGTAATGCTATGAAACTAGAAATCAACTACAAGGAAAAAGCTGGGAAAGTGACAAAGATGTGGAGACTAAACAATATGCTACTGAACAACCAATGGATTATCGAAGAAATTAAAGGAGAAATCAAAGAATATCTGGTGACAAACGAAAATGAAAATACACCAACCAACTCATATGGGGTGCAGCAAAAGTTATCCTGAGAAGGAAATTCATAGCAATACAGGCCCACCTTAACAAACAAGAAAAGTCCCAATTAAGCAATCTTAAACTACATCTAACAGAATTAGAAAAGGAAGAACAAAGCCCAAAGTCATCAGAAGGAGGGAAATAATAAAAATTAGAGCAGAAATAAATGAAATTGAAACCAAAAAAAAAACAGTAGAAAGGATCAATGAAACAAAAAGCTGGTTCTTTGAGAAGATAAACAAAATTGACAAACCCTTAGCCAGACTCACCAAGAAAAAAAGAGAGAAGGCTCAAATAAATAAAATTAGAAATGAAAGAGGAGAAATCACAATGGATACCACAGAAATACAAAGGATTATAAGAGAATACTGTGAAAAACTATATGCCAACAAATTGGACAATCTAGAAGAAATGGATAAATTCTTAGACTCATACAACCTCTCAAAACTGAATCAAGAAGAAATAGAGAACCTGAATAGACCAATCACAAGTAAAGAGATTGAAACAGTAATCAAAAACCTCCCAAAAAATAAAAGTCCAGGACCAGATGGCTTCTCTGGAGAATTTTACCAAATATTCAAAGAAAATTTAATACCTATCCTTCTCAAACTATTCCAAAAAATAGAGGAATATGGAACACTTCCTAACACATTCTACGAGGCAAACATCACCCTGATACCAAAGCCAGACAGGGACAACACAAAGAAGGAAAATTACAGGCCAATATCGCTGATGAACACAGATGCAAAAATCCTCAACAAAATATTGGCAAACCGAATACAGCAACACATTAGAAAGATCATACACCATGATCAAGTGGGATTTATACCAGGGACACAGGGGTGGTTCAACATCCATAAATCAATCAATGTGATACACCACATTAACAAAATGAGGAATAAAAACCACATGATCATCTCAATATATGCAGAGAAAGCATTTGACAAGATGCAACATCATTTATGATAAAAACTCTCAACAAAATGGGTATAGAAGGAAAGTACCTCAACGTGATAAAGGTCACATATGACAAATCCACAGCCAACATCATACTCAACAGAGAAAAACTGAAAGCCATCCTTCTGAGAACAGGAACAAGACAAGGGTGCCCATTCTCGCCACTGTTATTCAACATAGTGTTGGAAGTTCTGGCCAGAGCAATTAGGCAAGAAAAAGGAATCCAAAATCCAAGAAGAAGTGAAACTCTTGCTTGCAGACGACATGATTTTATATACAGAAAAACCTAAAGAATCCATCAGAAAACTATTAGAAATAATCAACAACTACAGCAAAGTTGCAGGGTACAAAATCAACTTACAAAAACCAGTTGCGTTTCTGTACTCTAACGACGAACTAACAGAAAGAGAAATTAAGAATACAATCCCATTTACAATCGCAACAAAAAGAATAAAATATCTCAGAATTAATTTAACCAAGGAGGTGAAAGACCTATATAATCAAAACTACAAGACATTATTGAAAGAAATCGATGATGTCATAAATAAATGGAAAGATATCCCATGCACATAGATTGGAAAGTAAACATAGTTAAAATGTCCATACTAACTGAAGTAATCTACAGATTCAGTGCAATCCCAATCAGAATCCCAGTGACATTCTTCACGGAAATAGAACAAAAACCCTAAAAGTCATATGGGCCAACAAGAGACCCCAAATAGCTAAAGCAACCCTGAGAAAAAAGAACAAAGCTGGAGGCATCACAATCTCTGACTTCAAAACATACTACAAAGCGATAGTAATCAAAACAGCATGGTACTGGTACAAACACAGGCAGACAGATCAATGGAATAGAATTGAAAGTCCAGAAATAAAACCACACATCTATGGACAGCTAATCTTTCACAAAGGAGCTAAGAACATACAATGGAGAAAGGAAAGTCTCTTCAATAAATGGTGCTGGGAAAACTGGACAGCCACTTGCACAAGAACGAAAGTAGACCATCTACTTTCACCATACGCAAAAAGTAACTCAAAATGGATCAAAGAGCTGAAGGTGAGACCTGAAACTATAATACTCCTGGAAGAAAATGTAGGCAGTACACTATTCGTCATTGGTCATAAAGGGATATCTCAAATTCCATGTCTACTAGGACAAGGGAAACAAAAGAAAAAATAAACAAGTGGGACTTCATCAGACTAAAGAGCTCCTGCAAGGCAAACGAAACCAGGATCAAAATGAAAAGACAACCCGCTAGCTGGGAGAAAATATTTGCAAACCATATATCTGACAAGAGGTTAATCTCCATAACATGTAAAGAACTCACACATCTGAACAACAACAAAACAAATAACCCGATCAAAAAACGGGCAGAGGATATGAACAGACATTTTTCCAAGGAAGATATACAGATGGCCAATGGGCATATGAAAAGATATTCAACATCACTAATCATCAGGGAAATGCAAATAAAAACTACACTAAGATATCACCTTACACCCATGAGAATGGCTATAATCACCAAGACAAAAAATAACAAGTGTTGGAGAGGATGTGGAGAAAAGGGAACCCTCATTCACTACTGGTGGGAATGCAAACTGGTGCAGCCTCTATGGAAAACAGTATGGAGATACCTCAAAAAATTAAAAATAGAAATACCATATGACCCAGCTATCCCACTTCTGGGTATTTATCCAAAGAACTTGAAATCAATAAGCCAAAGAGACTTATGCACCCTCATGTTCATTGCAGCATTATTCACTATAGCCAAGACGTGGAAGCAACCCAAGTGTCCATCAACAGATGATTGGATCAAGACTATGTGGTATATATATACAATGGAATACTACTCAGCCATAAAAAAAGACAAAATCGTCCCATTTGCAACAACATGGATGGACCTGGAAGGTATTATGTTAAGTGAAATAAGCCAGACAGAGAAAGACAAACACCGTATGATCTCACTCATATGTGGAAGATAAACTAACACAGGGACAGAGAGAACACTTTGGCGGTTACCCGGGCAAGGGAGTTGGGGGGTGCCAAAAGGGTTGAAGGGGCGCATTTATATGGTGACTGACAAATAATAATGTACAACTAGAATCTCACAATGTTATAAACTATTATGACATCAATAAAGTATATATATATAAAATAAAATAAATAGAATGCAAATTGTTATAAGGCAGAACGTGATAAATACCCTAAGCATTGTGCCAAGTGCCTGAGGATTCAGCAGAGGGAGAGAGCAGGGAACTCAAGAGGCAAATGACAGGAAAGAGAGAATGCAATGTCTGTCTCCTTCGTGACTGCAAGTCATTTGCACAGATTATTAAAAAATAGTTAAGGCTAGAATAGATCCCATAGATCATCCAGTACAACCCCTTCTTATTTGCTCTTAAAGAAAGAGGCTCTCAAGTAAGTGAGTAACAAAGCCAGAAATAGAACCCAGGTTTCCTGACTCCAAAACCTGTGTGATCCCTCTATAGTCATGAGACATTTAAGGAAAATAAATTTCTCCTATCCTTTCCTGTGCCCTAAACACCGCTTATGTCGTTACACTCTAAATATGGAGAAAGGCCATTTGATCTTGTCACTTGGTGGGGTGGCAGTGAGATGTATGTTCTTGGGGAGGATGGTGGTCACAGGGACTCTGAGGGACTGACCTGGTATCCCTAGCAGTCAGAGGTGACTGCTTAGCTTACGTGAGACGCTGACAAATGCACTGCTCTAAGAAAGCCCCTCAGCACATAGGTGCCTGGGGACAGTCGGGAAAGGTACAGAGACTGCCAATATCTGCTTCTGGGGACTGAGGCTCTGAAGTGAGAATTGAAAATTCAATCTGAAATTGAGTCGGTTTGGCTGTAGTTCTGCCTGAGCAGGTGTGAACTCAGGTGTCTCAGGTTCAGGATGTCGTCAGGGTCACAGTGCAGGGCAGGCTTGGTAGCAGCATGGAAAAAGGTGGGAACGCCACACACTTTGTCCACAGCCAAGAAATCAGAGCCACAGAGCCTAACTGGGCTTTGAAATGAGCACTTCATGGAGGGGAGGTTGATTCCTCCTTGGTTCTGTTCCCTCAATGCTGGCAGCAGATTCTGCCTAGTAATTAGCTGGAATTAAATATTCCACATCATTTCTTTCCCAGGGAGCTCCAGAGCTGCATATACCCTTGATATACCCATGCTAATTTTTCTTTCTCTACTTTCTGGGCATGGTGTTTTTGTTCTTGTTTTATTTTGTTTGTTGTTTGTTTTTGGTCCCAAAAAGAGTTAGTTGGCTTCATTAACTAATCTAGTGGATTACTCTGTTGATTTTCAGATATTTTCTTCTCTTTAATGTCAAGACCATAAACCAGCTATTAGCAAGTATCTTGACCTCAGGCTGGAGTCTCTAGGTCTTCGCAGTGTCACTAAGCTACTTGTTGGAATGTAGTAGACAGAGAAATGCCCAGGATTGTCACGCTGTTGGCATTGAGGCTTGCTTGTGGGAACCTGTTTCCTGCAAATAATGGGCCCACTACGGTTAGTTGTGACTGGTTGTGGTCTTACCAGCATCTTTGCTGCCACCAAAAACAAAACAGTCTTCAATACATTATAACCTGCTCCAATTAATCCACCTGCCAGTTCCCACATCCTTAACTATTATAAACTTTGTGAAGATGGCTCTATAATAATCTGTGTGTGAAGTCTGAATGGCATGTCTTTTTATGGAAGATTTCCTTAACGAGGCATCAAAGTCAAGTTTCCTTTCATATTGACCAGATCAAGTTCGAGAGAGAAGGAGAAAGCAGACTCCATCTGAAGCCCAAACATTCCTGAATTGTGACAGCTGACTATGGTGAGAGAAGTAGCTCTCTGAGACAATAATCGGTCACCATGGCACTTTCTAGATGCCACTACTATGCTGGATACCTTGGGAGCACCACACAAAGGGATGATTTTGCCCATAAATCCCTTGTACTTGTATTGTACCTCAGAAGCAACTAAGAGGCAAACTGGTTGGTGTGACTTGGAATCAGGAGACCATGGAGACTCCTGGTTCCATGTTTGACAAGCTGAGTGTGCCTCAGTTTCCTCTTCCGTCACCTCCTCACAGAGGAAATAGACTGGAAAAGATCTTACCTTAGAACCTTTACTGCGTCTACAAATGCAAGAATGATTTGTTCATACAGGACGTTTCCCTTTTAGTGCATGGCGGTGAATGCATTTCCTGATCACTCGTAACGCTTTCTTCCTGTGAAGGGAGTTTCAGCCGGGTTCAGAATCAAGACAGAATGATCAGGGGTACTTCACCTTCCTCCTCCAGTCCTGCAGTAAAGTGCAGTTTATCTCACTGGCAAAAGAAAGTGTTCCAACTAGGCCCCGCTCTCTCCATGAGCTTTATGGTTCTCAGTCTCTGCATCTAAGCCTTCAGGGGCAGCCTGATCTGCATGGGTATCAGCTTTTTTCACATTTTACAAAACAAATTAAAACAAGAGAATTTGGATTAGATAATAAATTAGAGTAAGAAAGAATTTCCTAATTAGGAGCTTGAACACTAAAACATTGACAGGATCTTCCTCTGGGCTCCTTTAAAATTAAGGTTGATAATATCATCTCATGTGCAATGAAGCCAGATAACAGAAGGAGGAGAAACTCACATTTTTTGTTTAGATGTTATTAATGTATCACTCACTTATACATGTGGCACTGTGAGGGAGATATTAATGTACTCACTTTACAGATGAGGAAACAGTGACTTTCTCAAATTCAGACCTTTTAGAATAGAAAGTCAAAATTCTACCTGGAGCTGTCAGATATCTAAGTTCACAATTTTTCCAATACAGCAGTTCATCCAAAGAGTCGTGTTGTCATTTCGTTATAGACCTCTGACTCCACAATTCCATTCCTTAAGCCCGTTGTCTAGTACCATGGGACCCTTTAATTTTTTGTCGGTAAACCAAAATTTGCCTGTAAAATGATTTTGCCTTGCTGAAAAACATTAGAGATTCTAAAATATCTTGGGAAATAGACACACTTTAGAAAAAACAAAAAGAAAAGAACTCTCCAAGTAAAATCTTTGGTGGAACAACATCCTACGGCCTGACAAGGGTGACAGGCCATGGGGGCAGTCTCCTGGAAGATGTCTAGCCCCACATGCAGAGTCTGATTGAGAACAGTGGGGAAGAAATTAGGAACTGAGCAGGGATATTGAAACTCCCCACAGATTGGTAGCAATCCTCAATTCCACACACTAGTATGAGTGGTAACAAATTATCAGGAATCCTGTCTTGTCAACAGAGATCTTAGGAGGTCAGAAATCAGGGTCACAGCAATTGGTGCAGAGGTTCCCCTGATCAGCTGGTCCCACTATGGCTTTCTTGAGTGCTAGGATTTGGAATAGACAGGTGTGGTTCAGTTTAAGAAAGTCCCAAGTCCACGTTGCTTCAAATATGACTTTCTTACGTCATCTCAGAACAAAGGTACTCTTCTGAAACTTTGGTAACCCATCATTTCAGATCTCTATAAAAGGTCTGGCCTTCATTGACTGCCCATCTCCCTCCACCCCTATCCTTGGTTGGATTCCAGAGATGGCTGGCAGATGGGGTTCTCTCCAGGGCAAATATTTGGCCACATGTTGCTACCTCCCGCTCTCTTGCCCCTGGCACACATCACTAATTGATTATAGTGCTCTTCCCTGCAGAAGCCTCAGGATCCTTCTCAGCACAGCTCCAGGCAACCACCACCAATCATTCAGAGTTAACATTCAAAAGGAAATTTATTTTGCCAAATTGCCCTAGGGACTGCTAAATAGTGTTTCAAAACTCCCTGTCAGATGTTTTTGTGTGCCTATCCTCCCAGAATCTGAGTCATTATTCAGAGAAACGTACAATAAAGGATGAAAGAAGAGCTTTGCTAATTACTGCCTTAAGAAAAAAGACTTGAGGGGCCAGCCCAGTGGCGCAAGCGGTTAAGTGCGGGCCCTCCACTGCGGCGGCCCGGCCCGGGGTTCGCCGGTTTCGATCCCCGGCGCACACCAACGCACCGCTTGTCAAGCCATGCTGTGGTGGCGTCCCATATACAGTGGAGGAAGATGGGCACAGATGTTAGCACAGGGCCAGTCTTCCTCAGCAAAAAAAAGAGGAGGATTGGCAGATATTAGCAAGGGGCTGATCTCCTCACAGAAAAAAAAGAAAGAAAGAAAGAAAAAAGACTTGGGAATAATTTATTCAAGCATTCGACAAAAAAATATTGGGTCCTTCTATGTTCTAGGCACTGTACTATTTTTTACAGATATAAAGAAGAGTAAGACATAGTTCTTACTGTCAAGATGCTCTCAGTCTAGAAAGAGATAGAGATAAGTAAATCATGATGTGTTCCCTGATAGCTACACCTTAATCAACAAGGCCAAAGGAGGCACAGCGCCCTATCTACTTACACACATGCATACACACACACTCACACACCGCTCCCATACATTCTCACCTCACTGCCTGAGGAAATTCATCCCTCCCTCTTGTTACCCAAGCAGTGATTCTTGCTTCAGAAAGCTACTAGCTAACTCATCAAAAGGGCCCTACGGCCTTGGGCTAACTGGAATATACAGAAACGGGAAAGCGTGCTCCTCTGATTAACACATGATTTAGTAAATAGTTCCACTTGGCTTTCCAATTTCCACATTTTTCTTCTGAGGTTTTCGAAACTTCACTAAGAAAAATTTTTTCTTATCCCAAATATTTTGGTTTCAGCATCGCTAATTACTAAAGCAGTTCTTCTCAATATTTAAAGTGCGTGTGAATCACCTGGGGATTTGTTAAAATTCATATTTTTATTCACAAGGTCTGGGATTTATTCCCTCGCTCAACTTTTCTTCCATCTCTTTACCTCTTTGTGCTGCATTTTGAAAAACTTAGGGAGTTAGTATGGCAGTGATAAATACAAGAGCTCTCCTTGAATTCAAGACTAGTTGTGTGACTTTTGGCAAATTACTTACCCTTTCTTTGCTTTACTAATCAATAAAATGGGGATATATAACTCTTGCAAGGATTAAATGAGATAATACATGTTAAATGCTTGAATAATGCCTAGCACATAGTAAGCACTCAATATATATTAGATAATATTAGCACTTATTCTGCTCAATTTTACAGTTCACTAATTCACTTTTTAATTACATCCAGTCCATTATGTTTAGTTTTGTTATTTCAACAACCTTATTTTTCACTAATTGATTCTTTTCCATAATATCCCATTCTGGATTCATAACATCTTATTCTTATTTCATAAGCTCTTGTTCTTATTTTATAGTTACTTTCACTCCTTTATCTCTTTACATTATTTACATTTTCAGTCATGTAAAACTGTTACATTTTCTTTACTTCCTCAGATGTAAATTCTTTCTTTTATTGCATTTTCCCTTTATATCTGGAGGTTTAGCTCCTGAACTCATGGTCAGGAACCTTTTCAAGGCTCTGTGCCGGATTACAATTTCTACATACAAAGGTTGAGTCACAGCACAGTGTTGGCACACAGCTTGCTCAGGTAGTTATGTAGAGAGCACGCTGCCAGGAGGTAGAGGTCCAGACCCTGTTGCCATAGCAGCTACACACTGTAGCCCTTAGGCTTCATATAGATGTCACTGCTCTTACTCTGGTCTTGTGCTGGCTGCTCTGCTGTACCTTCAGGATCTTCCCATTTGTAGACAGGCAGGGCAGTTCCACCCCTGGCCATCCTCTGGCCTCGTGTGGACCCACCTTCTTTGAGCCTTTTCTTATATCCTCCAGGTCCAGCCATTTACTCAACAGCTTGGGGCCCTACCTGGCACTTTTTCCTTCTGCTTCATCTCTCAGGCTTCTCTCACGTGCTTTCTTTTCCCACCCTCCCTTGCTCCACATGTTCCCCTTAACTCTGTCCTCAACATTACAACTACATGTAATGACACAAGATATTCTTTATCAGAAATACTTAGGGACAAGTTTGTTTTCCCCTCCTACCTCTATATGCCACGTTGCAGAAGCTTTCAAACCTGTCATGCCAGACTCTTTTGAAAACTTACAATCTCTCCAAGCCTCCCATTTCCTGTCTACAGTAATCCTTTCAAGAGACACCAGTCCCAGGACCTGTCTGGGCTTTGGCAACACCAATCACTTGGCATGACAGCAAGTCTTGAGTCCAGGAAGTAGGGGTGGGGAACAATAAAAGTGCCAGGAAGTAAAGAAGATTACCTATTCGTACAGATCTCAGTTCTCTGCAACCTCTCCCTTGTCCTATGGTTTTGTCTTTATAATTACCAAAGAATTCCCCTACAAGATATAGTTGAGATATAGCACTGCACAACACATCAACCACCATGTCAACCTCATGGTAGACACCTTTTTCCTCTCTCATATAGTGTGGACTGGACTTAGTAACATTTTATTCCTCCAATCATATATATATGAGAAAAGTTAACCTGTGTATGTGCACACATATATGTGTCTGTACATGCACACACACACACACATTCTCAAGATGAAATAAGTTGTATGGTAATACTGGCTGCCTTCTTCCATGATTCATTTCCCCCTTTTCCATATGCTGTCTGCCTACATAAATACCTTTAGCCTGTTCATTAATTCCCTGGTAAATGTATTCAATTCTTCTCTCTGTTCCTTTTTTCCAACACTCCAGTTGCTTTTTAGAAGTTTTAGTTCTAACCTTATGCTCTCTGTCTCTCTAGCCCCGCAGTGATTGTCACTATCTTTCTGTGTTTCTCTTTCCTCAAAGCCTTGCAAAATATAACATACTGCAAAGCAGTGGTATTCCTGGGATTTAGCATTTGGGGTAGCAGATGGGGTGGTAATGAATCTGCTTGTAGGGGCTGGGTACATCCCCTAGCACTCCCAACTCATTGCATACATTTTGAATTAAAAATATTAAAGATAATGGAATTAGAAGCACATTAATGTGCCATTTAATCTATTCAGCAGTAGTTGAGAAAACTAACTCCTTACTAATAACTAATCCAACACCACTAACATAAAGCTAAACATTATCCCCCTGATAGCAAATAGCTATGAGAGGTTTAGCTTTTGTGGTCTCACTACAACTCAGCCATCAGTGAAGAAGGCATTGGCAAAGGGGTAGCTTGAGTACAGGAAGTTGAGGTTGGCTACCAACCATGTTTCATTTAAACTCTCTTGTTGAACCCGTTTACCATCCACTCTTTTCACCCCAGCTATCCACAGACCCATTTTTTCATAAACCAGAACAGCTGTTGCTTAATCTTAGTGTTATAATTATTCCCTTTTACTTATCCCCCATCTAGATTGTAAACTCTATTGAGGATAAGGACTACGTTAATCTCCTGCAATCAGATGCATGGTGCGCATAGTAGATGGAAAGTAAGTTATGTCTGCAGAGCAATGCTTTGTGCAGGCGTTTCACTGATGTATTCTCATGTATTCATCACAGCAACCCATGTCCGTAGATGTCAGTATGGAAGCTCATAAAGGTGAAGTCATTTTTCCGAGATCACAAGACTTGTGAGAGAGCCTGGATGCAAACCCCAATCTTCCTGACTCTAAAACATATATTCTTTACACCACATTATGCCACTCAATCTGAATGAATGCATGATGAGTAATCAATGAACGAGTCAATCAACCTTGGACCCAAGGCACTTCAGTTCTGCCATTTCAACTCTCTGATCACGAAACAAAGGGTGATCCCTTAACTGTGGATGTGAAAAATAGGATTGTTCTGTGCAAAGAACAACATTGGGTTCTAAATTAAAATTTTCAGCACTCAGATATGTAAAAAACTGCACAGCAACAACTCTCCTTACAAGGCTAGAAGGCATATCAGTTTTATTATCCCATCTGACAACTGACTGAAGGGAAGTAGACTAAAGAGGACTGGGTCAACATCATATGGGCTGTTGTTGTCAATCTAGAATTAGAACCAAGAGCCCTTGAAAGCTGCATCCTCTGCTCAGCAATCCGTAATTTTTCAAATACTAATGTATAATTCTTTGCCCCAAGCACTAATGGAAACTGAGCACCAGGAGGAAATCTTTATTATCAATTAACCAGTATTGAATACCTATCTAAGATAGACACTGCATGGGTGCTTTTGGGTTTTCTAGAGTAGAAAAACAGACTTCGGCTCCAGCCTCCTTTGTGATGTAACCATAGCGAAGCTGGAGAATTACATCAAGCACTGCAGATGATATAGAATACCCTAATTACGATTCCAAATGGCACTAAATGCTTTTCTAAGTAGCAAAAACCCCAGATAAATTAATTTGAAAGGACATACAAAATTGCAGTCAGAGGGAGATAAATCTTTCATTAGCAAATCTTTCCATTTTGCCTGACCACTTCTAAGTAACTTTTAGATGACTAAGGACACACATGCACGCACAATTTTCCAAGGTTTATGAAAAAAGAAAAAGCATTTCCATTATGTTCTGTTTCTTTTGAAGAATTCCCTGAGGAATTCTTCTAAAGTTGAGGCAAATCAGCATACACAAATACATCCGTTTACAGTCTCCTTGGAAACTAGAATTGCTGGCCAATTCAGGCAGCAGGCAGCAAAATGTTTTCTCCAGGTTTACTTAAGAGAGAAAAAATATTGTGAAAAATGCAAAGGAAGGTATATGTTGAGTTTCGGGGTTTGATGTGCTATCCTCTGGGGGTCTACGTTTCCATGCACCAGAAAGACTGCTGCTTTCTGCCAAGTCTACATGCTGTGCCATCAAAATAAGCCAAAGAAAAATGATGATAATAAAAATGACTATCATTTATAGAGCACTTAGCAGGTGCAGGTACTAGCCCAAACACTTTACCTATATTAGCTTGTGTGATTCTCACAACCACTCTAGGAAGTAGGCATTATTTCCCTCAATTTACAGAATACTAATAGAGGCTCAGTGATGTTAAGGAACTCACCTAAGGTCACACAGCTAATAAAGAATGACGCTCGGCGGACATCAACCCAGGTCTGTCTGTTCCCTGACTCTAAAGCCATGCCACCATGCCTATGCCCTGAACACAATGCCACATTCCTATAGTCACAATTGTGTTGTCAATAAGACCACCTTGACTGCCCCTCCACAGTTCACTGACGTAGTCAACGCCAAGCTTCAGATGGGATTTTCCATTGAAAATGTTTAAAAGCAACCACAGATTTTCAGCAAAGACCCAGAACGACTAAAATAAAGATATAGGAGCTGTTCCCACAGATCGTATGGCCATCTATTTACTTGTTCCTCATGACTCACTTCTACACAAATCTATACTGCAAGTAAAAACCCACAATGAGGAAAGTAAATTATTTGGGCTCTACCTCTAGATGGACAAAAAGATTAAGAGGCATACTGACACACTCATGCACACACAAATGGAAAACACAGATTTGTTTTGACAACCTATTATACTACAAAAATATTTATGAATGTAAGCTGCGGCAAAGTGCATCCATCTTCCAAAAGCACACACACCCCGCCAAGGCTGCCTAAATGTGGGGAAGGTTGAGAAAATCCCCTCACAATGAACTGCCCTCAGGCTGAGAGGGTGCAGAAGAGGAAGCCTCTGGTTTCCTATTACCAGGATTTCTCATAATGTCGTTCTTTTCACAGAACCCTCTTATTTTTCACATTCACTGTTAAGTGACCACCCTTTATTTTGCAATCAGAGAGTCGAGCTGGCAGAACTGAAGTGGCTTGGCAGCTGCAGAGATGAAACTCAACTGAACAAACAGATTCTTAAGTGATGCTTAGATGGAAGAACTTGGACATGGTTCAGATTTTTTTTTTAAATTCATTTAAATGTGTGATTGAATCCTGCTCATTACCCTCTCGGTAGTATATTATATATTCAGCTCTTTATTGTATAATAATGTTAAGGGTGGAAAATAAGAAAGGTACAATATTACCCACTCTTCTTATTATGGAAGAAGAGCAGCTTTGTTTATGTCATAAACAATAGTCAATAAATGCATATAACAAGTTAATTTTTCACAGCAATCCATACCCAGAACTTGAAATATGCTATTTTGTTCTTTGGTCCAAATTTCTTGAGGCAAATAAATCCTTCTGTACAGTAATCATGCTAAAATCTTGGAGTAAACAGCACATAAGAGCTTACAGACCCAGTTTTAGAAGGTTGCTTAGTGCAGACTGGTGACAGATGACTTTATTACAGCGCTGCCCACACCTCTTGACCTCTTGCCCCAACACTCTCCTCTGCTCGCTCTCACTGCTCCAGCCACGCGGGCCCACTCACTTTCCATGAATGTCCCAAGTAAGCTCCCTCGGGTGTGGCCTCCGGATCATTGTGCCCTGTTTCCGCTGCCTGCAACATTCCTTCCCCAGACAGCCCCATGACTTAAACCCTCACTTCTTTCAAGTGTCTGCTCAAATGTTACTTTACATCTTCACCTATCGTGCTCTGTCCTCCTAATCTGCTTAATTATTTTCTACATATTTGAATCATCTGATATATATTTATTTGATTCTTGACTTTCCTCTCCTGCCCGGAAGGTAAGCTGCATGAGCAAAGGGACTTGGTTGTTCACTGCAATAACCCCAGCCCCTGGAACGGTACTTGCGCATGGCAAGGGCTCATGGATGAATAAATGTGAATATCACCAGAGTCAGTTTATGGCTGGGGGCACAATGGGGTGGCTGCCTAAGGTGTCAGTCTGTAAAAGGGGGCACAAACATCACTGGCAAGGTAATAAGATGGAAAGTATTTATTTTAGAACTCTCAAGAAAAATCTCTCAAATGTTTAGCGGGAGGATGAGCCATCCCTACCCCCCAGGGAGATGTTAAATAAACTACCCTCTAAGGGTACAATTAGCTATAGGGCTTTTCTTCTACTGAGTGGAGTTTGCAAGTCTAGGTCAGAGCAGAATTACCTGAGTCTAACTAAGAAGTGCCAAAAACCGCCACTGTGGTTCTCCTTCTCCTCCCTTTGCTGTGTCCTGCTCAGTCTCTCCCCTACATCAGTGTTGCATGCGTAGTTCCGAAATACGGGTTTGAAGGAGTGCCATATCGTCAGCCTGCCCCGTGTACCCACAAACCTCTCCTCTGTTCAAGGACCTACAATGTTTCTTGATTACCTTTTGGATCCCATTCAAACTCCTCAGCTTTGGCACTCAATCCCTGGAACCTGAATATATTACTTTATATGGCCCAAGGGACTTTGCAGATAGAATTAAGACTACAGACTTTAAAATAGGGAGTTTAGGAGATTATCCTGGATCGTCTATTGGGCCCTTCAAAGTGGAAGAGAAAGGCAGAAGAATCAGAGAGATACAGCAGACGAGGGAGGCATAGGAGCGATTCAAAGTGTGAGAAAGTCTCACTGCCATGGTTGGCTTTGAAAATGGAGGAAAGAGACCACAAGCAAAGAATATAGGTGGCCTCTAGAAGCTGAGAACGGCCCCCCTCCGATAGCCAGCAAGGAGACAGAGACCTCAGTCCTATAAACACATGGAAGTCAACTCTGTCAACAACCTGAATCAGCCTGGAAGCAGATTCTCCCACAGAGCCCAGTCACACCAATACCTTAACCTTGGCCTTATGAACTCAAAACAGAGAGCTAGTCAAGTCCACTGGAATTCTGACCTACAGAACTGCTGTAAGATAGTTACTTTGTGTTGTTTAAAACTGTTGAGGGGCCAGCCCAGTGGCATAGTGGCTAAGTTCAGCGCACTCCACCTCAGGGTCCCAGGTTCACCAGTTCAGGTCCCGGGCACAGACCTACATCGCTCATCAAGCCATGCTGTGGCGGGGATCCACATACAAAATAGAGGAAGATGGGCACAGATGTTAGCTTAAGGCCACTCTTCCTCAAGCAAAAAGAAGAAGAATGGCAACAGATGTTAGCTCAGGGCCAATCTCCTCAAAAAAAAAAAAAAACACCTATTGAATTTGTGGTAATTTGTTATGGCAGCAATAGAAAACTAATACAAAACCTTGAGCAATCTGCATCCAACTTATATACGCAAAATATCCCATTGCTCTGAAACAGGAATCCACTGCTCCAGTCAACCTGGTCTCCTTTCAGTCCACAAACATGCTCATTTGCTATTAATCCCCCACTGTCCCTCCACTCAAGCTGTTTCTCCTGCCACACCAATTCAAATACAGTCCTCCAAGGCTGAGTCAGACCCAAGTCCCACCTCTTTCACATTTTAATCCGGTTGCTCAACAGGACTTTCCACTTAGGGACTTCCAAGTGTCATACTATGCTTCATATAATTGTGTATTTTTGTCAAGTGTCTTATTATTTTCTTTCCCAACGAAACTTTAAACCCTTGATAAGCTGAAATCTTGTCTCCTTTGTGTCTGGCAAAGCACAAAACAATGGATGACTGGGAAACATTTCCTAGGAACTTGCTCACTTCACTTTAAAAAGCCCACTTGGAGATTTTTACATTTAGGGTATTTTGAAATCTGTTTAAATGACACTATTGGCAAATAATCTTTTGCAGCATAGTTGATTTCGGCTTGTATCACAGATCAGAAGTGTGGAGTCCTAACAGATTTGATCCAGAGACAGGAAGTGCTTAATTTCATTTAGATCTCTCAGCTGGGTGTTGCTTGCGGTTACAGAGTTCTCACCTGATGCCTATTTTTCCACTTCATCCTGATTCCGAGCACTTCAGTGCTAACAGCATGAAAGTCTCAGTCATACCATGTGGGGACAGCTCAGATACCTTAGTGAGAGCAGTATTGTGTCTCGTTGCCTAAACATCTCCAATTTTCATTGCAGTAGATAGACCAGATAAACAATGACACCTGCTTTTCTCTCAAGAATAAGCTCTCACTTTTCATAATAAAGAGAATTTGAGGGGCCGGCCCAGTGGTGCATCGGTTAAGTGTGCGCGGTCTGCTTTGGAGGCCCGGGGTTCGCAGGTTCGGATCCCGGGCGCACATCGACACACCGCTTGTCAAGCCATGCTGTGGCGGCGTCCCATATAAAGTAAAGGAAGATGGGCATGGACGTTAGCCCAGGGCCAATCTTCCTCAGCAAAAAAAAGAGGAAGATTGGCATCAGATGTTAGCTCAAGGCTAGTCTTCTTCACAAAAAAAAAGAGAGAGAGAATTTGAAGTTTTCATCTTGATACTAAAAGGTTTTTAATTAATACACCTATACTGAAGAAACTTGCTCTATGGACCTCATAAAAGCAATGTGGAAGGTAGAAAGTTGTAAAATATTCATTATACTATCCTATGTTTAAAAACATGTATCTGTAAAATTTTATTTACCTCACATTTATCTTCATCAAACTCTCAGAGATGATAACCAGCAGGTTCAGGCATCCATTTAGTAAGAAAATATTTTTTTTCATAGCAACGCTAATAGCTTTTATTATAAATTGTGTCCATTTTAATACAAAGTCATTCAGGGAATACCTAATGAGTATCTACTATATAGTTAAAAGTTCCCACCCATTATGTGTGGTTTGCTAGATTAAAACTTGTGGGTTTCTCCCCTTCATCTTTGCATATGAGGCTCTCTTTTATCTGGTTCCTCCTTAACTTTCCAGCTTTGGTTCCCAGAAACTCCTGACCCCAACGTTTCCAACAACTCTGTAGTTTCCCACACATGGACACATATCATGAGGTCTGGCTTCTGTGACCTTGTTCATGCTGTCCTCTTTACCTAAAATTATTTTATTTCCTAACCCACCAGCCTAGTTAACCCCAGTTCAACGTTTAAAACTCAGTTTAAATATCACCTCCTCCAGGAAGACTTCCTTACCCACCTCCCCACTTAGACTTCATTACCTCTCTAGAGACTATGACTTTCTTGAGGGCAGGAATGAAATCTTAAGTATTTTTGTAACCTTGGGACTTAAAACAGTACCTGACATATAGTAGGGTCCCAATAAATAACTGTTGAAAGAAAAAGTTTCGAACACAGTGGTTGTTAACAACTCCTCAAGTAACTAACAAGAAAGCCAAAACATGTATGCAAATATTAAACATCAGTATAAGATGTGGGTATATATATAATATACCCCCAAGATATGGTGGGTATATTAGCTTCCTAGAGCTGTCATAAATATTATCACAAATGTGGTGGCTTAAAACAGAAATTTATTCTCTCACAGTTCTGGAGACTGGAAATCCAAAATCGACGTGTTGGCTACACTCCCTCCAGTGGTTCTGGAATAGAATTCTCTCCATGCCTCCCTCCTACCTCCTGATGGCTGCTACAATTCTTAGTGTTCCTTGGCTTGTAGCCTCATCACTTCAATCTCTGCCTCCTTCTTCACGTTGACTTCTCCTCCAAATGTGTCTTCTTCTCTGTGTCCGTCTTATGAGGATATATGTGATTGAATTTAGTACCCACTAGGATATTCCAGAATGAGCTCCTGTCTGAAGATCCTTAACTTAATCGCATCTTTGCCATATAAGGAATATTCACTCTTTTACTATATACTGTAATATTCAGGTTCCAGGGATTAGGATGTGGACATATGTTTTCAGAGCCACCATTCAATTACAAACAGTTACAGTTCAATTACAAACAGTTCAATTACAAACAGTAAGTCAGTGGGGTATCCAAGAAGAGCCATGGAAATCCAGAGGAAAGAGAGCACAAGGTGTTGGAGTGATGGCCACGTGGCCTTAACACTTTACACGTGGCCTTAACACTTTAAAGTGTCAAGGTAGTTTGCTGTTGTCACCATGGCTCCTTTGAGAGAGCACAGTGATGCTGATCCCACTGAAGAAGAAACTAAGGAATGGAAAGGTTATGTGCATATTACAGAAATGCTAGTGATAAGGTCAAGATCAAAATTCAACTCTCCCCTCCTCAAGTCTTTATTTGTTTTCTATACTCTGTTACCATCCAAAATGAGTTTAAGAGAGATTAAATGACAGACACACCATAGAACTTCTTACCATCATTTAAATGACAGTTTTTCAGTTTCTTTTATTCCTGCTTAAGTTCTCATACTATAAATGTTAATGATATACACTGGACAAAAGGAGCATAGTAAGAAAAGCTAGGTACTTCCCGAAGTCAACAAATATTGACTCAGCGTCTGCCCTTAGCAAAATATTTTGAGGAATATGAAGACGAATTAGATAAGCATTCATACTCAGGGAGCTACCATCTTATAGAAGACGTGTGATCAGGTGACAAGCACAAGGCAGTGCATCTCAGAGTGGCCCAGATAGAATGTTATGGGAGTTTAGAGCAAGAGAGATCACTCCTGACTGAAGTCATCAGGAAAGGCTGCACGGAGCAGACGGCATTTGAATAGGACATTGAAAAGAAAGTACTTCAGTAAGGAGAGCTGGAGGTGGAGAAGAGGGGGAAAGTGGGTGAGGGCAACTTAAGCAGAAGAGAGAATGTATACAAAAGTGTGGATGCAAAAGACTATAAAGTGTATTGGAAAACAACAAGAAATTCAGAGTATATGCCAAAGAACAAAGGGAGATAAAAATGAGAAGGAAAACTGTTATATGTGATCTTTGGCTGTCAAGCAAATGATATGGACTGTATTAAATAGGCATGGAGCTGTCGTTAAAGATATTTGAATAAGGAAAAGACATAATCAGGCATAATCAGAGTTGTTTGGGAAGATTGCTCTGGCAGTGGTGTGAAGGATGTCTTAGAAGGCGGAGAAGGGGAGATGCTCAAAGATTATACCAATAGTATAGCCAAGAGCTAAATAAGGGTCTTGATTAGGAAGGCAGCCATGTGAAAGGAATAGAAGCAAGAGTAATTTCAAAGGAAAACTCAATAGGAGATAATGACTTATTGCGTATATGGGATTGGAGATATTGGAGGCATCAGAGATGAGTTTTAGATTGAAATATGGTAATGCGTAATAGCGATGCCATTGGAGGAATTTAGAAAGTCAGGAAGAGGAACAAGTTTAACAGCAAAAAATGATTAACTTAGTTTACAAGTGTTAAGTTTCAAGAACCAGTAGGACATAATACATGCAAGAATCATTCCATGGAGAAAATAATTGAAGTCATAAAAATGTGTAACATTACAAAGGGAGAGAGAAAATATCCTAGAGTTTAAGGAATGTCCATAATTAATGAATGGTAAAAGGGTAAAAGCTATCCAAGAAGACCAAGACCAAGAAAAAGTGATTTGACCAAAGAAGTAATGAGAACCCAAATGCTGAAGAGAACAGAATTCAAGGGAGAAAAGAATTTCATGGAAAGATCATCAATATCAAATATTGCAAATTTCAAAAACTGTATTATCAAGGCAGACATTGCATTTGTATTTAGGAGGTCATTTTTTCAACGGACACAGAGGCCAAATTTCAAAGGGACAAAGACCAATTGGTAATGAAAAAAGATTATAAATAAATTTTTCAAGAAGTTTAAGGGTAAAATACCAGAAGCCAATATCAGAGGAGGAATAAGATCAAAAGAAAGTTGACATGTTTAGGTGTCTGTTGCTTTTTTCTTTTTAGAAGAAATGGTTATATTCCAATCAATGTTTATTTAGCACCCACATTGCGTCATTGTGCCAGTTGGTGAGATCCAGAGATGATTAGAACTTGATCTTTACTCTCAAGCAGTAAATAATTTAGTGGATAAAATATAAATTTAAATACATTTCTCAACATAGTGTGGTGAGTACTGCAATCAAGGCAGGCAGAAGGCTATGGGAGCACCGTAGAGGGGTATCACCTGGTCTGGGACAAGAAAAGGTGATGGTGCAGAAGGGCCTCCTGGATAGGTGCTGCCTGGCAGATCTTAAAGCACTAGGAGTTAGATTGGAATATTTCAATCAAGGAGTTGGGGAGAGAAGTACTGCATATGTTTTCAGCAAAGACAAATAATCTTACAGGAGGGGAAAATGGAAGTTGATGAGAAAGGGAGAGGGTAAATAATGGCAGCTTGGTTCTGCGTGAGGTAGGAAAGGATGAGATCGAGCAGGCCAGTGAAGGAATTTGCCTTTTCCAGGAAGAGAGGGAAATTGATGGAGAAACAGGGCAACATTCAAGTCGTAAGGAAAGAGGCTGAGGGAGTGAGGTGTTCTGCCTCTTTCTTTTTTGTACAATGGAAGGTCAACCATCTGCCAAGAGCAGGGTGGAGGCTGGGCAGGACAGAAAAATGACAATTACTAGATTGATAGTCTTTTGTTCTTTTTAAATGAAAGTACTTATTTAAATAAAAGGTGATTTGGGGCTCAGTCTCTTTCTAATGCATCTGGTTTGAGAAGCAATTCAGCATGAAGGTGTAGAGTTTGGGCTCTGGAGCCAGACGGCCTGTGTTTGTCTTATCTGTTCCACATATTAGCAATGTGATGCAAATGGTTTTATGATATAAATAATCTCTCCAAGCCTATGTTTGTACATCTATAAATGGGACAAATCATAGTGCCTAACTCACAGGTTCGCTGTGAGGAGTAAAAGAATTAATACCTGTAAAGTGCTGGCAAATCATAGGTACTCAAAAATATTAGCTCTTATTATTACTAAACCAATGCTATCTACTAGAACTTTCTAAGATGATGGAAATGTCCACTGTGCTGTCCAACACAGTAGCCACCAGCAACACGTGGCTATTGAGCACTGGAACGGTGGCTAGTATAAGTGAAATTTAATTTTTTTTTTTTTTTTGGAAACTGTATTATTTTATTTTTAAGGGATCCACTTCTATGACTGTCATGAAGCCCAGGCTGGGTTAACAGTGACAAGTTCTGGAGGTAACTACTCCCCACTCTGGGCTTTCTGGTTATAATCACTGTCCTCTCTCTACCTCAGCTAAAAACCCAGACCTGTGAGGCTCCAATCCCTGCCCTCCTATTCCTGCAAGATGCCAAAGCCGTATATGTAGGAGGATTTTTCAGAAAAGACAACTTTGTCTTCCCAGAAGACAAATCCTCTACTTTGCTTTATGAGGCAGATAGCAACCCCAAACCACGGACAGGTTGGGACCTGCACAGGCCTCAATTGTAACTAAAATTTTAATTTTTACTCACTTAAATTTAAAACGCCACATGTGGTTCTGCAGCAGATGGAGCAACCATTTTAAACAGGGTTTTATTGGTACAAAAAAATACACTGAGTTCCAACCTTCAAGGACGCTGGTCCTGAAATACTATAGAATAGGCCCAACCAATTAAAGATATGGTTGTAGATTTTAGGACTCAGCTTTATTTTGTTGGTGCTGATGATCTAAAGAGAGCATGGAGAAAAGATGTGCTCACGACCCTTGTAATTCCAAAGGAGGTTTCAGTATCTGGTAGGATATTTGTTGGATAAACAAGAGGCAAGTGGCATAGTCCCAGGTGAACAGAATAGAGGTTTGGCCAGCCTTTTGCTGAAGTGGGTCAGTTGAGGGCCATTAAGAAGGACAGCTGGAGTTCTAAGAGAAACCGAGAGCTGCTACCCAGATGTAGTCTCGGGCCCTGTTAATATCTGATGACAACGGAGTAATGTCACATTAGAGCCACCAAAAGAGCCAATATCACAGTCTGTGCGACAACATGAAACTCAGAGAGTCTGCAGTATTGATAAAACGCAAACGGAGAGAGGAGAAAGGTTATCAATGAATAATGCATTTCCTTTTGTGGAAGCAGGCAGAGAAGAAACAAATGGATCACTAATGGGCTTAATGCGATTAGGGTCCACAGAAGAAGGGGGGCCAGCAGCGGCTCCTGCCAGCAGCAAAGTCTGCTGTGAAGTGGAAGGGGAGGGGAGGAATTTGTGGTGGTGTTATTTTGGAGTTTCTGCCTTTTCTTTCCAGTATCTCAGAACCTATTCTCGAATCCAAGATTAGTTGTGTTATCTCTGTTTCTAGAACAAAATAGCATAGTGGTGAAAACAGCATACTCCTAAGAATTTATGAAAAGGTATAATACCACATTTGAAAAGCTTAATTAAGATGGTGTGGGGAAATGAAGGCTAAAGCAACTCATATAAAAGAATGGGAGGTAATTAAGTGAAGAAAAAACATTCTTGAGCATTGCCAAGAAAACAAACACGCAAAAATTGCAAGTTGTAGCTTGCTCTGCGCAATAAGGCACTTTCCTGCAGAGTGGCAGACTTTGATCTTTCCAAAATGAAATGTTTGAAATTCACTAATAGATTTCACTATTTAGGGGAATTCTGTGTGTTTAATGTGTGTGTACATGAAAAAACCCTTTCTGGCGTAAATCCTACCTAATCAAGATCCTATTGCAGGAATTCTCATCCTGTTCTATGAGTAGCGACAGGCTTTAGAGGCCAACAGACCTGGGTTCAATCAGAGCTCTACTGCTTATTGACTATGTGATCTCAGGTGAGTTATTTTACCTCAATGAGCTTCAATTTCCTCAACTGTAAAATGGTGACGATAATATATACTCATGGAACGTTGTAGAATTGAATTTAATGAGGCAGCCTATACAAAATATCTGAGAGTGCCTGGATCATAGTAATAAATGCTAGTTCGTCCTTTAGGAAGGTGTCAGGGCCTGCATGCTCCTGAGAGGAGTCCGACTCCACAGAAGCTTGACGCAGCCCAAAGCTGACTTGGCCCACATTAGACACAGAAACCAAGAACGCTTGTCTCTAGGACTCCTTCTCCCAGCGAACCACTCTTGTCTTGGTGGCTCTTGGAGGCCTTTGGGATAAATCAGAAAAGACTTAAGTGACCAGGAATAAAGAGCAGCTGCTGCCTCAGGCTCCAGATAAAGCCCTAACTCCTAGGAATACCCCCTGAGGCTGTTAGGACCCTTGCTCCAGCTGGCCAGTGTCAGCACTGAACTGTGACCCACCCTGACCCCATCTGCCATCCCAATCTCTAGTGTCAGGCTGCTGCTGCATGCCTTGAGTTCCCAACTGGTCAGCAAAGCGTATTGTTCCCATCCAGGACAAGGAACACTGCCTAGTCCACCACATTTTAGGTTTTCAAATACAGATTTTTAAACATCATGTTCCCTAACACTGAACAATGTGTGTTTGTACTATAGCCAAAGAAATAGAAGCATGTTTTAGGGAAGCAAATTGCTAGCTTTGCCTGAGGTAGGCAATGGGGACAGACAGAAGCAAGGCTGGATATGGGTGGCACAAGGGTGTGGCAAAGGTCAAGGAAGGTTGGACACAGTTTGGGACAAGTAGTTGCCCTGGAGTTAGTCAAGCCAAGTAGGACACGAGTTAGGGTGGCCTGACATTGGAGCAAACAGAGGCCAGAGCTCAGACACTGGCCACCAAGAAGGGAGAGCTCCAGGCAGAGACAGAATTGTTCTTGTCCTAGGTTTTTGTTAGAGAAGATGACCTGGAAGATTCATTAGTTCAGAGTCCTCCTAGAACTCTCTAGATCTTAAAGGAACCACAGTCTTTGTATTCCAGGTCTCGTCTCTATGACATTGGAAAGCCTCCTTATGCCCCCATGAGTCTTTGGTTCCCCTCAGTAGGGAGAACAATATTCTAGATTGACTGAAGCCTCCAAAGAACTGTATCTTCATGGAAACACATCATCATCATCCTTAGAAAATTTATGAGAATTCAATTTTTCTGCAGGCTCTCCTCTTCTGGGGCAGGAAATTAGCAACAGGCTAGAATTCCAAAAAAATTATAAAATAACTTGTGGAAGGATGTTAAAAACTGGCTTATGCAAATACAAAGCAATTTCCAGGATAAACATGGGGAATGTTTGGAAAAGGTACAGAAAGTAGAGTCCTCTTGAACATACAAGAGGCCTCTCTACCTCAGCCATCAACATGCATGTGTGGCTGTGATGCTACAACACAATCGGGCAAGTCCTGATTTTAGGATCTGGCCCTAACAAACAAGCACAGTCTCAGTGGTATAAATCCATGGGGAGAAATTCCACTGAGCTGACCGTTGAGGATGAAACCCAGTCTTCTTGTAAGAGTTCCGTTAGGATAGCTCCATTGTGGAATGTGATTCACTTTTAGGCCATGGAATTCACTTAGAGCTAAAAAGATACATTTACAACCATCTAGGGCCTGTATTCCATTTCTAGGCAGGGCCTCAGTATTCTTCACAAGCATCCAAGAGGATCATCACTCCCCCACAAAATGAATGAAAAAGACGCTAAACAGTCTAAGCCACCTCCCGCTCCCCACCTCCTGTCTAGAAAGTTGATTAGATTTTGAGTCTTATGGTGATCCAACCATGAGTTATATGATCGGGAAGAACACACCCATCTCCCCTTTCGTCCAAGTCTTCTTGGAAAATGTATATAATACACAGATGGCTTATCTTCATCAAGAAGACCTGAGAATTTCTAAAACTCTTGAGTTCCTAGTAAGAAAGCCCATATTCCTATGAAATACAAATAACTACAGAGAAATGCCCTGAAGTAAAACTGGTTTCCATTTCAAGGGAACTGGAACAAAAGGTTGCTTTGAAACTGAAACAAAAGGAGCAAGATAAGAAAAACAAATAGCAGCCCAGATGTTCTGTTTCCCTCTCAGTTGTGAATGCTTACAGCTGGTCTTGCTAGTCCTGACTGTAGAGGAGGGCTGAATTACAACAGCAGAAAGCACCTGTTGACTCAAACCACCTGTACTCTAACTCGCTAGCACTCTGGCCCCAGGTGGGCCTCTATCACAGAAGCACTGGCTCTTCTCCTCTACTATAGAATAGCCTTATGAACAGATGTGGTCAGAGTCATCTCCAAAAAAGAATGAAAATTAAAGCCTCTAGGGGCCGGCTCGGTGGCGAAGTGGTTAAGTTCTTGTGTTCCGCTTGAGTGGCCCGGGGTTCATGGGTTTGGGTCCCAGGCGCAGACCTATGTACGTACCATCATCAAGCCATGTTGTGGCAGCGTCCCACATACAACATAGAGGAAGATGGGCACAGATGTTAGTTCAGGGACAATCTTCCTCAAGCAAAAAGAGGAAGATTGGCAACAGATGTTAGTTCAGGGCCAATCTTCCTCACCAAAAAAAAAAAAAAAAATTAAAGCCTCTGGATATTCCAAGGATGTCTCTCTGTCACCCTGCCCCCTCCGTACCCTACCCTATCTTACCCTACAGAGCTATCCTAATGGAACGTTTACGAGAACACTAGGTTTCATCCTCAAGGGTCAGGCCAGTGGAATTTCTCCCCATGGATTTATGCCACTGAGACTGTGCTTGTCTGTTAGGGCCAGATTCTAAAAACGAGACATGACTGACTGTGTTCTAGCATCAAATTGTGTTCTAGCATCACAGCCACACCGATGGCTGAGGTAGAGTAATAAGTGCTCCTTTCCTCTTCCTGCAATCCTTATCTTTATTCCCCTGCTTTGCTTGACGAATTAAAGTGGGGCTTGTGGGGAGAGGCAAGCCACAGCTTATATTTCAAGGGCTCTGAGCTGGAAGAAGACACCAATTGCTTCCCACACACACACACTTTTCCCCAACAGAGCCCATCTTTTTCCATCTACATCTCAACCCCTACTTATTGTATTTATGATCTGTGATGTGTTTCATAAGCTATGTGTAGTAAAGTTCCCTAAGAACTATCCCCTTTAATTCATTGTTTTAAAAACACATTTATAGAGCACTTATTATGCCAAATCAATATATTAAAATGTGTCCCTCCATGTGTGGTTTTGTAGAACATACACACAAAATATGCAAGACCCACTGTCTGCATATTACTCATCTCTGGGCGATAAGAACTCCAATCAGCCCCAAGGGCAATCAACAATTCCTTGCACACAGCTTACCTGCAAAATCTTTTTGTTTTAGAAATGAAACAGGGCAGTTGAGCCAGCCATTACCTCAGAAGTGAATCATATGCCTTTTACCCAAGCTTGGCCCAATATCTCTCTTCTTACTTTTTCTTGGCTTTGTTTTTTGACGTTTTCTTTTCTTCTTGAAAATTATAGACATGATAATTCACTTGCGATGCATTGAGAATCTTAATCTGGCACCAGCGTTACTGGTAAATTGCTTCATTTTAGCGTGAGATAGAGCAGCTTGCACTTGCAGCAATGGATCAAACAGCCATTTTCATGCCTATGCACAATAACAAGCAGAAGCTCACATTTTTTTAACATAACAGCCATGTTTCTGTCTCAGAATAACAAATGAAAAATACGATGGCTTATTTTGGAGCTGGAGGAGAGAGAATCCCAACAAACCACCAAAGAAAATCACCCTAGTTAGCTTGGATATTTGTATGGATTTGGAGGGAGGCAAGTACAGAAAAGAAATCATCACCTGTTTATTATCTCTCAATAAATTTATCCTAATATACTAGCTGAATCCAAGAACTCTGAATTCTAACTGACCTCAGATGCTGGGCAATGAAGGCTGGCCAGAACTGCCATCAGCCAGAATGTCAGACGAGTATGCCATAATTTGTGGTATAAATTCTCTCTCTTTTTCCTATCTCTTAGTTTTCTAAAAAGAATGGATGCAGTTGAGCAACTTCTTTAGAGTCACTCAATATTCTCATTTAGGGGGCTTGGCTGTTGCAATGTTTCTTCGTCAGCTGGAAATCGGTTGTAAAAGCAAACCCTGGAAGGCAGGATTCCCCTTGTTCTGCACCCATTTGCGATGTGGCGTTGCACAAGGGAACGAGCAGCTAGTGTCTCTCACATTTGGAGCAAACTTCCAGAGCCAAAGGAAGGACAAGCCTCCTGTTAATCAAGAGCTCCACAGTCTTTGAGTTAAAGATACTAACAGCTGTGGCGATACAAAAGAAAATATCTTTTGCATAACGCCTAATATAAGGGCCTGTGTAATACCTGTGCAAAGGGGCCTATTGCCAGTGGGTACTGAGTTTTTAGCAAGGCACCAAGAATTTCAGACAAGAACGTGCCGTTCAACAGGCAAATGCAACCTATCTCTTATGTCATCTTGAGCTGTTTCCAAGCAGCTGATATTTTCTAATGTGTGAGAAAATATACCTTCAATCCTTTCTGCTTGTCATTTTTGATGTTTTGATTCTGGCTACCAAATTAGCAGTTAGGCCGCCGAAGAAGGACCTGCTATTGTTATGGTCTCCCTTCATTTTGGCCTGCCTGTTCTCAACATTACTAACTCTGGGTTGCTGAGTAGAAAACTGCTGGGGTTTTCTCTCAGCTACACAATGACCTAATGTGCAATCACTGCCCCCTGCCTCCTTGTCATACACAATGTTTATTGCTGCCCTGATGGCACAGCCCCAGCCTCCTTTACCATTGCTCATTCTGAAAACCTTTCAGAATCTTCACATTTCCAAGAGAAATGCCCCCTCTTGTGGTGGCTGCTGAATACTGCAGTCCTAGCTTCCAGCAGGAGAGCTGTAACATACCCGACATCCTCCTACATGTAGACCTGTGGGAATACTAGCAATTCCAGTCTGCCCAGAGTGTTGAAAGCTTCGAGCTTCTTGCTGTGAGAGCTAAATTCTCTCTAACTGCATCAGGCTCTCGGATACGGTTTGAACCATATGAAATTGCCGATAGTCAATCATTTTTTACCTATAAAATGGCAATTTCATACAGTTCAATGTAATACATAAAGATAAGCCAGGCAGGGAAACTTCTGCCAGCCTGTATGGTTTTAGCTGATCCCTATGAATACCAGCTAAGAATGGGAATCCTTCCTATTCTAGTAACTACAGTGAGGAGTTTTAAACACAATAAATAAATATTTTTCAAGCCCCAAATGCTAGGTACATTGCCAAGCTCTGAACATAACATTCTCATGTTTCTTGGTCAATTGGCAGTTGATTATAAAGAGCAGGCTTAGAAAGTTGGACTTCCCTAGATCTGTCATTTATTTGTTAAGGAGTATGTGCCAAATAAATGACAAAACTACCTCTAGCCCAGCACAAGTAGCTGGTATTCTGAACAGGTTTCTTTATCTGAGGCAAAGCAAATAGAGTAACGCTAAATGGAGTATTGCAGTTCTCTCACAGATGTGATTATTTTTGCAAGTGCCCCATGTAATTATTTTTAATATGAGAAATTAAATAGTATGTGATGAATTATGTTAAGCAATCTTTTTCAACAATGTTAATTCATCATGCTAACCAAATTTTATCTTAAAATTTTAAGATAAAAAAAATTTTAAGATAAAATTTTGTTTAATTATTCAATATTAAAAATCATTGATGTCAAATGGCAATAAACATCTATAATCTCATATCAGAGACTCTTTATCATAAAAAAAGAGCTCCTAGAAATCAATAAGAAAAAAATCAAAAACTTAGTAGGGCAAAGAACGTCATCAGACAATACATGCATTTCAAAAAAAAATGGTTAAACAAATGAAAAGATTGACTTTACTCAAACTTAGAGCAATGAAAATTAAACCTACATTGAGATATCATTTTCACTTCTCAGGTGGGTAAAAATTAAAAACTTCGTTGACACACTCTTGACAAGGTTATGAGGAAACAGGCACTCATGACATTTCTGGTATAAGTATAAATTGGGGCACACTTCCCAGAAAGGGCAATTTTGCAAAAACTATTAATATCATAAATATAAATACTCCACGCCCTGGCAAATGTCATGTCTGGTAATATAGCCTACAGATATGTTATTAATTGCAGAATTACTTGTAATAGCACAAAATTGCAAACAACCTGAAAGTCAGTTGAGAAGAATACAGTTAAATAAATGAAAGTACACCCATATAATGGAAAATTAGGCAGCTGTTAAAAAAATAGGAAGTTCTCCATGTATCAATATAGAACAATCTCCAAGATAAGTTACTTGGGGAAAAAAAAAAAAAACAAGGTACAGATGTGTATATAATATGTGACTTTATAGTTACAGAAAAACATATTTTTATTTTTGCTTTATAAACATAAAGAAACTCTAGAAGGATACCCAAAAAAAGTAATAACAGCGGTTAATGGAAAAGGCGGATGGTGGGAAGAAAACATTTCACTGTATTCTTTTGGTGAGGGAGATATATGCAAGTATCACATATACAAAAATTAAATGTAATAAAATCATTTATGTCAGTAGGTTTTTATCTTTTATCTTCCACAAATTTAATGAATTGTGTGTTGATGTGTAGGAAGAATGTGAGTAAAACCGTTTAAGGGCTGCATAATACTTATTTCTTACTGATAAACTCGTTGTCTGATCCCGAATAAACTGAGGGTGCTGCTTCTCAGCACACTAACAGTAACAGACGTTGAGACCTAGTAGAGCACCTGACCCCAAGTTAAGAGCTCTGCTGAGTGCCCGACTTTTCTTCAAGATCTTGGGCCACTTTTAGCACGAGCAGAGATGTCAACAGCCGGCAGATGAGTCAGTGTCGCTTGTTTCCATGTGAAATGAGTTTAACTAATACTTAAATAATTTAAAAGACAAATAGTTCTCAGTCTTTCTGAGCTCTGCCCTTCCCGCCACTGCGTTAATTCAGTTATGAGCACCTACCACATGTCAGCTGCTGTTCTGGGAGCACCTGAGTAGACAGTTCATAAGCTTGAATGATATACACTCTAGGATCAAGACTTAACCCCAGGGCCAGCTGACTCCTTGCCGTTGACCTCCAGGAAGTTGGTTACTTATAGCTTAAGGGTGAGATGACAGCATAAATAAGCTCACCTACAAACCCAGAAAGAAATTAAGTTAATGAGGAAGATGTTAGAAGGAGATTGTTGAGCTTGGCAACATGATAAATGGTTCTTGTGCCTTTTGTCCCTAAAAACAGTGGATTTTTAAAGTAAATACATGCACGTACACCACTGACTAGCTGTGTGACTGGGCAGTCATTTTCTTTCTCTGACTTTCCTCATCTGTTCCCTGAAAAACAAAGGAGCTTGAGTTAGAACAGTATTTCTCAACTTTTTATCATCATCACCCCCCTAAGGAGCCTTTTTAGCACTTTTTCCCCAATCACGCTCCACCGTAAAATGTTAATACCACAGTTATACTGCATATTGTGTATGTACGGTATATACGTATCTGTGCTTTATACATGAAGAGTCTTTTTTGCCCCCTGTGATAGTTAATTTTATGTGTTAACTTGACTGGGCTAAGGGATGCCCAGATAGCCCATAAAACATTATTTGAGGGTGTATCTGTGAGGGTGTTTCTGCGAGAGATTAGCAATTGAACCCATAGACTGAATAAAGAATTATGGCCCTCCCCAATGAAGGTGGGCATCATCCAATCTGTTGAGGGCCTGAATAAAAAAAAAGGCAGAGGAAGGACAAACTTGTTCTCTTTACTTAAGCTAGGACATCGATCTTCTCCTGCCTCATACATCGGCGCTCCTGGTTCTCAGGCCTTTGAACTCAGACCGAATTACACCATTGGCTTTACAGTTTCTTCAGCTTGCAGGGAGCAGATCATGGGACTTCTTGGCCTCCATAATCACATGATCCAATTCTTATAATAAATCTCCTCTTATAATATCTATCTAGCTATCTAGCTATCCTATTGGTTCCACTCCTCTGGAGAACCCTAACTAGTACACTCTCCAAGAACCAATTTTTGTCCCTATTGAAATGCATGAACTATGTCCACAAGATTCATTCTAGTTTTAAAACTGAAGGAGTGGTGCAGTGCTTTGGGGAAATGCACAAACCGTGGCACCAGTTGTGTGTGAGTCAAATCCTGACTCTACCACTTGCTTATCACATGGCCTTGAATAAGTTATTTAACACATCCTCTTGTGTAAAACAGGTGTAATGATACCTCTCACGGGATTGTTGTAAACAACAGCTAAGGCAAAGTGGGTAAAGCCCCTGGCACTGGACCTGGCACGCTGAAAGCAATCAATAATTGGCAACTTTTCATTTGCTTAATTTAAAACATCTATACCTTACATCTGTATATATAAAAAATGAGACACTGATCATAGTAACATATGCAACAATTATAATCGATGACTCTATGACCTATAATATGCTTTCATTTATACCTGGAATGTAGACTCACCCCAAATGCGTGAAGAGTGACTTCAAAATTCTGACTTTCAAGACCAAGATCAAATGTCACCTGTTTCAATGAAACTTTCCCTAGTTAGTTTCACCAAA
Organism: Ceratotherium simum simum; assembly: GCF_057802395.1. NCBI lineage: Eukaryota > Metazoa > Chordata > Mammalia > Perissodactyla > Rhinocerotidae > Ceratotherium > Ceratotherium simum. Next base: position 41,759,025 of record NC_141908.1, read on the forward strand.
CGTAAATCTGCCCGTCCTTTCAACTCCCATATACCATTAGGGTGTTGAATACATTCTGCTTTATAATTTATATAGATTTAAGTACCTTAAGGATGGGAACTCTGTTTTATTCCTCTGTGCTGTACACACACAAACTCACATAATAGATTTTTAGTAAATATTTGTTGGATAAATGAACTAATGCTACAAAGTTGGATCCCAAAGATCAAATGTAACATTAGCACCTAAAAACAAAAGGAACTAAGTAGTCTCAAGTTAACAGCTATGCTAACATAATGATGTATAAAAGTAACTAAAATATAGATAGAATTGAGTTTGTTTTCATCATTATTTATCCCTAAAATCCTAAACATGAATCCCAAGTAAGAGCTCATCTTTTCATATTGTAGAGATTGGGGGAAAGTTCTTCTGGTAATAGCCAATTTGTAAGACATAGTAATTTTTTAAAAGAGGTTATTCCAGAGAGGGTTAGGCTACCTTCTAATGTGTCTCAAACTTGAGTTCTATTAAAAGGGTACAGAGGATTTGTGTACCAGTCAGAACAGTTTTCTGGATCTCTTCTTCTACTCCCATCATCGATGGTCGTTCTTTGTCGTGCTCCTGCTTCGGCTGGGGGAAATTCTGTGATAAAAGAAACACATACGTCAAATGTAATAGCAGAAAGCAAAGAGACGCCAGAAAGAGAGAGTGACTACACGAAGCATTTGTTTTTTAGACCCTATGATGTTTTAAGCATATACCTAATGCTTTTTACACATGCTGAATAACCAGGCTAATTAAAAAGCCCATACAGCTCTTGTTAAAATCTGTTCAAATTTTTTGGAGCACCTGTTATAACAGAATGCCCACAGACTTGATAGTTTAGAGCCAAGACACCTGCTACCTTATGTCTCACAGTATGTTCAGTTTTATACTGTTAGCAAAAAAAATAAACACTTTTTGACATGTAGCAATCTTATACAAGTGATATGAAATAATCAGGAAAGAGCGCTAGTTTAACCCTTTCTGTGCTGCTCTAGAAACCACACCCTTTCTTCTCTAGGAAATGGATTGTGACTATTTTCCCATGAAGTTACTTACAGCTTCTTTATTCATCCCTAATCACCTCTTTTTTTGAAGAGTCCAAGTATCTCCTTGGAAGTATGGGGCAGGGAACTTTCTAGTTAAAAGAAGTTGTCAGGGAGACCCTTGAAGAAGCACACCACTGTTTTGACTCTGTCAACTGTTTATGAAATTCTTAGACAGGTTTGATATTATTATTCCTGGTGAGATTTTTACCAGAATATTATTTGAAAATGCATTTACTTTTGAAGGAGAAATATTATAATAATTTTCCACAGTTAAGAAATTTTCATAGTCCAAACATGTACATAGGAACATTTAAATATCTCTTTTAGATTCAGTTTTATGGTTGATAAACAAATTTTATGAGGATAATGTGAAAATGGTTTTCAAGATACATAATTTCTTAATGGCTGCCATTTTATCTACAGTATTTAAGTCCTTTGAGTCTGGAACCATGTCTTATTTGACTGTTAGCCCAGAGTTGGGCAACAGACTGAACAAATATTTCACCTTGATAAAAAAAACTTCTTCAATTTTATGCTGTCACATAGTTTAAATTTTAATTCATGCTAATGACATTTCTATTTTAAAAAATCTGCCTTTGATATAGCAATTCCACTTCTAGAATTATGTCCTACAGTGAAGTCACACATATATAGAGAAACTTAAATATAGAAATATAATTTCCAGGATTCTCCACATAGCAAGAGATTTGAAACAATATAAATGTCCTTTGATAGAGAACCAGGTAAATTAATTACGATAGATCAATAGAATAGAATACTATGTAGTAGTTAAGTGAATAAAGCAGCTCTGTATATTGTGATATGAAACAACCTCCAAGATACACTAAGTGGAGAGCAAAGTGTAAAAGCAAACGAATAAACCACACACACACTCACACACACACACACGCTTGAAAATTCATAGCAATATGCAATATCTTTGGAAGGAAACACAGTAAACTAACAACAGTGGTTCTCTCGGAGGGGGAAATTCAAAGATTAGGGGACAGAAAAGAGGAACACTTACTTTTCACCAAAAAATCCTTTTGTAACTTTAGCTATTTCTTTTACATACACATCCTACCTATTCAAAATATTTTAAGATGCAAATTAAAATAATCCATTAAATTTGGAAGAAAAAAGAAAATATGATACATTATGCGCATACTTTAATATAACATAATATCCTAAAGTACTTCTAAATTTCCAGACTGTTACTCAGTTAACTCCAAATCAGTATTTAACAATATAAATCACAATTTAATGTCTAATTATCATAACAAAAACAGCTTTTGAATGTTGAATGTGTATAGCTATATTCAAATACAAGCTGTTTTGACTTTTAACCAGCATACCAGAACTAGGACTGATTTCATTGAATAATTAGAAAACAACCTAGAATATATTTTCCTCAGATTTTTTAAAGATAATGGGAAGTATTTGTAAATGTTCAAGAGAAAAGATGTTTTGGTTCCTGGATATCTATCAAAAGAGACAAGTAGGATTCTCCTTGTATTGGGTACCAGAGAATCTACAGTTCAGCATTCATCTTGTCAGTTTGTACTGGAAGCAACACAAACCTGGGACTCCTGAGGCCCAGTTCCTAAAATGAGAAGAGGCCACAAAGCCCTGGAGTAAATTGTTATAGGCAGAGAAAGTTTTGGAAAATATAGAACTTGATTCTAAGGATGTCACTATCCCACATTCAATAGCACTTTACAATCTGAAGAGGACTTTCTTCACTATGACCTTTCTCAGGCTCTCTCTCTATCTTGCGCGTGTCTTCTCTTTGTATGTATATGTCCATGCAACAATACTGCGTATTTTCCAGGACCAGTTCTCTTAACTCCACATTATTGGTGTGGAAATTAAAGCTCAGTGAGTCCAAATGATTAACTTGTCCAAGATCTCATAGGTAATAATTGACAGAGTCAAGATTCAAAATCAGATTTTCTGACTAAGTCTAGGGAATTCTCTCACTGTCCTACCTTGCTCCATGGAAATAGGGACAATGAAAAGAAAAAGCCCAGAGAAAGCCTAACCTATGGTCAGGGAAAGCTTCCTGGAAGAAGTGATACCTGTGCACATCCCTGTCCCTGCACTTCTGGGTGTCTGTCTTCCCACTAGTTAGTGATTATCTTCAGCATAAAGCTTGACGTTTGTTGGATGAATAAGCAAATGTACTAAATGAGTAAAGATGTTATTTTCAGATGTACAGTGAACTTTTATTCTTAAGAGAATGCACATTTAATTCCTGAATTCACAATCCCAGGCCTTGACTCCAGGCTTATCTCCCACATTTGCAGGACCCAGGGCAACAGTACAAATGGGAGCTCACATACCATACGCCCAATCATTTTAAAAGTGAAAGCAAGTTAACAAGTGGTTAGCTAAAATATATTCTATTCTCCTGCCTTGACAAATACGTCTTCATAATGATAAAAATATTTTAATGTGTCAAGATATGATTTTTACATAACTGAAATTTGACAAAATAACAAAAACAACTGAATTTAATTTTTATCATGCGTGTCTTTTGGTAGACCAGTGATGTTTGGTTGAGAAATAAAATAAAGATATATATAATTTGTAAATTATTGCATTTTTTTCATAAAATTTTTCTTTCTTTAATTTCAGTAGAATCGCTAGTACTGTTGTTATAATCGAGATTTTCACATTATTTATGTTTTATTGGCAGTAATGCCAAATTAGACAATCTTTCTTGAGTCATTGTTGTTTTTAAATAGATTTTTATTAATTCCAGTTTGAAGAAACTTCGCTCTGCTGAAGTAATAGCAACAGGAACTGTCAAATTACTAACATAATAGATTTAGAAAACAAGATATATATCTTAGTCAAACATTATAATAGAGTCATATACGATAAATTATTACAGAAAATATTATAAAATGTTTTTAATTTCACCATATGCATAGCTATCACTTATATTACAACTTTTATCATCTCTTAAAGCAAGAGATGTCATTCGGTAATGTAGAGGATCAATATTCTTTACATGCTTCATGCATTTTGTTTATACCTACATATATATAAGTTTGAGTAATATGAATTATTTAATATTGCAGAATTTCTACAGCCTTGTGCAACTGTTTCAAATATTACACTAATTTATGAGTACTTCTGGAACCATGCATTGGAATAAGAAGTGAAGCAAGAAAATAGACACTCGGTACTAATGGGATATTTCATCATATAAAAATCTATTTCATTCATGCTAATTAAGAAAAAGAATTTGACAAGTTAATGTATTTATATTTTTCTCATGCCTAATGTTGCCACTCCTTAAATTATCCCCTGGACTCCAAGTAGTGTGTATCTCCAATATCAATGGTGATTCAACCTACATACCTTCATGCCGTTTGAACAGTTGACTTTAGTTTTGAAGACATTGAGCAGATTTAGAGAAGCACTTCTCTGGGGCCTGAGTGGTATTGGTCATGAGAACTGAATGTTTTTTAGTTTTTGGTTTTGTTTTGTTTTGTTTTAGAGGACAAACAGCATTGCTTTAATGAGAAGCATTAAATATGCATTTGCTGAAGGCCCAAGAACAGCCAGGCACACCCCCTGAGATTCCAATCATCCCCAGAGGGTCCTCCCCAATGGTGGGGGGACGAGGCCTAGGCAGGTAGCTTTGCCTTCTGGCAGCTGTGGTTGGTGTTACAGGAGAGGTGCAGGCAAGGTGTTTGGGCCTTCAGTGGCAGGGACAGAACCTCTCTGGGGGGGCTCTAAGGAAGCAGCAGATTTTGGCCCAGCGATAATGAGGGTAGAGGAGGCATTGACTATGATAAATTCCCAGCTCAAGTGATAGAGATACCCATGTGTTCTTCAATGATTTTATTTTATGTGTAACACAAGGAGCTCTCTATAGCGTGGGACCTGGGCAGAGGCCTCTTTTGCCTGGGCTAAAAGCTGTACTGCTGAAGACCCATTGCAGCAACACTGAGGGACATCCCAAAGGGATTAAGCCTTTTCTGTAAATTGCTCAGGAGAGATTTCACCAACCCCTTTTCACTTTACTTTTTTACATTTTACCTTTTCACTTTACCTGTTCATCATCAATTACACGTGGCTGAGGATATGTAAGAAAAATAAATAGTAATAGTACTGTTTAGCACGTATATTCTCAAGCATTGATACAAGTATTTCACATGCCTTACACACATCGTGTTTAATCCTGACAGCAACCAATGAAGTAGATAATCTTACTATTCCCCCTTTTATAAATGAGAAAATTGAGACACACAAAGGTTAAGTCACCTGCCTCAGGTCCAAGAGCTGGTAAGGTGGAGCTGGTACCAAAATAAGGAAGCCTGCCTCCAGAGCTTTCACTCATAGGACATAAATTAGTCATGATCCTTTTGTTCCATGACTTCCTCCTTCTTCAGTTCTTAATTTTGATTTGCTTTTTTTTTTTTTATAAATTTTATTTGTTTATTTATTTATTTATCTCCCCCAAAGCCCCAGTAGATAGTTGTATGTCATAGCTGCACGTCCTTCTAGTTGCTGTATGCAGGACGCGGCCTCAGCATGGCCGGAGAAGCGGTGCATCGGTGCGCGCCCGGGATCCGAACCTGGGCCGCCAGCAGCGGAGCACGCACACTTAACCGCTAAGCCACGGGGCCGGCCCTTGATTTGCTTTTTGATCCCTTAAAGTAATTTTTCAAACAAGTACAGGTAGAAGAGCATGTAGAGAGTAACAAAAGTGCGTGGGTTCAGATCCTAGTTCCACCACTTACTGACTGCACGGCCTTGGAAGTCACACTCTGCAAAGCAGAGATAGTCATAGCACAGACCTCACAGGGTTATGAGGAATAAACAAGTTATTAATGTAAAGCACTCATAATAGTAAGTGCCATGTAAATATTTGCTTTGTTGATGGTGTTTTAGCTATAGTTTATTTTCTGAGTCTCCAATAGGGATAAAAATAGTACCTTCCTCAGAGGTTTATGAGTATTAGATGAGTTGAAATACAGAAGGCACTTAGAACAATGCCTGACACAGAGGAAATGCTATGTTTGCTAATTATATCATCATCATTTTTTATTCTTATTATTCTTATTATGTGTGGCATATTTTCTGAGCCTCTCAACACATGAGAAAAATCTTTTTATTTCTTTCACTCATGAATGAAAATTTAGCTCAATATACGTAGTTGGGTCACTGCTTTTTGTGCCTCAAAACTTTGGATATGGTGTAGTGGTTAAGTTCAGTGTGCTCTGCTTCAGTGGCCCAGGGGTCACAGGTTTGGATCTCAGGCGTGGACCCACACCACTCATCAAGCCACGCTGTGGCAGGACCCACATACAAAATAGAGGAAGATTGGCACAGGTGTTAGCTTAGGGCCAATCTTCCTCAAGCAAAAAGACGAGGATTGGCAACAGGTGTTAACTCAGGGCCAATCTTCCTCACAAAAAAATAAAATAAAACAACTTTGCATAAGAGTGAGGCTCATCTCAGCCTTTTTTTTTTTTTTTTTTTTTGCCCCAGCACACTGAGGCTTGAGGTACACTCCCAGAAGTAGCAGGGGCTATTGAGATATTTTGAGACAATTTAAATTGTGAACAGAAAGAATAAATAATGGGAAAGAGGGAAGAGAGAGAGTTAAACACGAAAAAGAAATAAAGAAGGATGAAAAGAGGGAGGCCTTGGAGGAACTGTGAGGAATGGAATTCCAAGCAGTTATTAAGGAATTACCCTCAGAAAGAAAGAGGAGCATATCTTCATTTGTAACTTGAGGTAACAAAGAAAGTAATGAGGAGGCAGAGAAGTTTACAAGTTTGTTGACGGAATGTGGGGAATTTTCTCTCTGGTGACCTCAATTTTCCCTACAAAATAGGAAGTGAGGTCATCTGCTGGTAGTGAGGGTGGAGGTAGTGAGGTCTGGGCTTTGAAGAAAAGAATAGAGGAAGTTTGAAATAGTAGTTGTGGAGAAGGGGAGAAATGATGAGCAGTGTTGAGGGCCTAAATGACTTTACCACGGCCCAGCAGACGTGGCTGTGTGGTTTCCTTCAGGAGTGCTCAGAAATGTTGTATAGGCACAGGGAAGACAGACAGCTGGGCTGGGGGGTCGCAAGGCCATTGCAGTGGAAGGAAAATAGAAGTTTAAAGATATTGACAAGACATAGGATGAAGTGATAAATCATAATACCTAGATTAAGTTGGGAAGGAAGGAGGGAATTGGAAGGGAGAAAGTGAGGTTTATCTGGGGATATCAGTGAGATTAAAGAATGGATAAAGTGGGAGTACCCTTGTGTGAAGATTGCAAAGTAGTGTAACTATGGTCAGAGATTAGTAAACAGTACAGAATTGAGTACAGTATTTCATAAGTTAGCAATTCTGGATTATGACAACATTAGGGTGCCACCCGAGGGGGTGGAGGGTGGGGCAATGGACTGACAAGGAACGAAAATGAAAGTCCCTAGAGATGAGAAAATAAAGAAACTGAGAGTCCAGGCAATTGGATGGTGCCTTAGTTTACTAAGACTGCCGTAACAAAGTGCTACAGACTGGGTGGCTTAAACAACAGAGATCTATTTCCTCATCATTCTGAAGGCTAGAAATCCAAGATCAAGGTGTCAGGAGGGTTGATTTCTTCTGAAGCATCTGTCCTCCACTTGTAGATGGCCGTCTTCTCCCTGTGCCTTCACATCGTCTTTCTTCTGTGCGAGTCTGTGTCCTAATCTCCTCTTGTTATAAGGACACCAGTCATATTGGATTAAGGCCCGTTTCAGTGATCTCATTTCACTCTTTGAAGTTCCTATCTCCAAATACAGTCATATTCTGAGATACCAGAGGTTAGGACTTCAATATATGAGTTTTAGCAGAACAAAATTCAACCCATAACAGATGAGTCACCCCCAAAGAGGCTGAAGGCACTCAGAAAGATGGTAGAAGGCAAGGAAGAGATGAAGAGGATGAATAAAGTATTAAAAGCTTCAGTGATAGGGGGACTAAATAATCAGCTTTCTGCTGTTTCATAGAGACCATGTCTTCTTGTATATTATTAGGATTTCAAACCATTTTCTTCTTGCAGTATTTTTTTCATAGACCCATAACCCATGTTAGCTTTTTGTTGTAGTTTTTACTTTCACCAAAAGACAGAGTGTGTGGCTAGCACAGCTCTAGCCACTTGGGCGTTGGTGTGATCCCCTCATTGGCTACACAGCTGGAGATCTGACTGATGTGAAGAACCATGCCCAATATCTGAGAGACATTCACCTTGTGTGACCATGCAAGACTGAAATAGAACCCACTTTCATCTCACAGCTACATTCTCTGAAATGCTGAACATGGAGAAGGCATAAAACAAAGCTAAACCTACAACATACACAAAACTGCTAGAACTGTTAGAACTTTCCCATTTTCTGCCCTTCTTTGCAATAATAAAAACCATATCTACCATTTATTGAACAAAGCATTGTACCAGTCCCTGTGCTTTGAGCTCTACATTCATTATCTCATTTAATACTTACAACAACCGTAGGTGAGGAAATTGAGTAAAGAAAGGTTGATTAACTCACCCAGAGTCACCCAGCTGGTAAGTGGCAAGTCTATCTGGCTCTTAAGTACTGTACTCGACTACAACGCTTAATTCGTGGGGACCAAATCTCCCCAGATGCAATGACGTACCACCAATCCCATTTCCTGACAGGATGTTTATGAATTGATGTAGAAATTAGGAACAAAGGAAAACAGTATGCCTCAAAAAGTACTTCTTATGCTGTCCATTTTTTTCCCAATTGTTCCAAACCCTGGATCAATTCACCAGGGGTCAATGGAGAAATAAATATGGGTTTTTTTACCTTCTTTCAGCTTAGCTGGGCTGTTCACTTTCAAGAGGCAAAGATTAGTTAGGTCACAAATTGTTTCCCTCAATCGACTTTTATTTGGCTTGTGGTAATGGGTAAATTTTTCAGAGGTTTTTAGCAATAGATTACCTGTCAGTTTTAGTTTTTAGCATGAGGTAATGTGGTTTTGTCTTTTGTCAATGTTTATAGACATTTTAGAGTGAGATTAGGAGAAACTGAATCAGGGGCTAATAATCATGCCATTTTGTCATAGAATTTTTACCCCTTGTGTTGTTCGTTTGTTTAACTTCTTTCTTCATTAAACTTTCTACCATCTTGGAAAATCATTGGTGTCATTGACAATTTGGTGTTTAAAGATGCTGAGCTAATGCTGGGAGGGACATTCATGTTAAATCATAATGAGAATCCATATACCCATTAATCAAGTAGGCTTTTCCTCTTTGTAGATACTTTGGGCTTTAGGAATTGAGGGTAGAAGGACTTGGACAGAATATAGAGGATTATTCTCACTATGGAAATTGGCTTTTGAACACCCACTCTGCTTGACCTGGGTTCAGATTAATAATCAAACTCATGAGACACAAAAGACTTCACCCATCTCCAAATTCACTTTATTTTAAGAAAGAATCAGAACAAGTAACAACACAGCATACAAATAACAGTATAGTAGAAGTCTCTTGAGTCCCAGGCACAGCTCCCAGTGTACCAGTCCCTATATACTTGGGATGTGCATGGTCACAATGACACGTGAAGTTGAGTGGACACAGACTCCTCTCAGCTCAAGGAAGCCATCAGTTCCTGGGCACCTTCAGTTTTTGTACCTAGCTAGTCATGCGGCCCCCTTAGGGGTTTAAGACTCATGCCCCTTCTCTGGAGCAATTGCATCTCATCAATACAGGCTACTCGTTACTTGATAAACAACCTCAACCATGAGTTGCAGGTGCTTGGTTTGGTATGTAGTATGAGTCTCGTTTATTTTGGATCTGCCATAGGGAAACTCCTAAGAGTTCTTCAAGTTGTGCTGCAAGAAAGATAAGACCAAGGGTCACATCCTCAGGCATCCTGAGGCTAACAAGTTAGAACCCAATGAGAACTCTTTTCTTGAGTCTACAAAGCCAACTATAAAAACAGGTCTCCACTATCCAAAGTTCATTGACTTTATAGGGAACACTTTTCATTTTTCAAAAGACAAATGCACCGTATAGAAAACAGAGAGAGAGAAGAATTTCAATTCCTGAAATTCCTTTCCCTTTCTAAAAAAATAAATATTAGCTCTCTAACTCAAAACACAAGTTTCATTCTAACCAGTGTTCTGTCAAATGAACATCCAGAAACATAGTAATTGGATTAAAGTTTGAGGGAAACTAATTGATCAGAAAACCCTATCAAACTCAAACACATACATTCACTAATAACTCATTTCTGCTGTTTTGCTGATCTTATACAAAGGAAGATATTGCCCATCATGGAGATACTTTTATTTCTATATGTGTGTACTATATGTGGTTATGCACAAAAACATATTATTCCATCTATAAAGGATATAATAGCTTTCTTTTATATCCTCTTGTCCTCAACCATCTGTTACAGTTATTTATCCTGAAAAAATATAATAATTAAAATTTTATGCATATATATATATAAAACCTAATTTTAAAAAAATTCTTGGGGAAAACTTTATTATGCCTTTAAAATCCTTATTATTTTGACACATTTCATTGCTAAATAAAACTATTTTAATTTAAGCTAAGAAAACTAATTGGTATCAGACACTAAAAGTTCTTGTAAGTTGTTGAAAGTGTTAGTTCTGGGAATAGCATCTTTATATTTTCCATATTGATTTGCCTTTGGGACAAACTGCAACAAGAAAACAGGTGATAAGCCTTTGTTAATGCCTCCGGGAGAAAATGCTGTAGCTACGGACTACTGTTGATAAACAGATTTTGAATTAATTAGTTCTGCATAATTATGTGAGCCATCAAGTCTCTAAAACCAAAAGCAACTGGTCTTATATTGCTCTGTATATAAAGAAGAAAAGGAAAAAAATTGTTTTATAACACCTCTTTTAGAATATAGTTTAATTTTTTAAAAGCAATGATTGAAATCTTTAAATGGCGTATGTTCAAGGCATATTAAATATTTATTCTTAGATTTAAAAATGAGATAAGAAGGGATTCACTTTTTATAAATTATTACCATTAGTGACAGAAGTGGGACTCAGAGCATGTTACTAATCCTGCCTCATACTTCATGGAAGTTATATTTTGTTATCAGAGAATGCCAAAGTGAATATCTTAAGAAAAATAGGTTTACAATAAAAGGGCAGAGCTTTCAGTAAGACACTTTAAAGAATTTTGCCCACATACCTACAATAGCAACAAAAAATTTTTAAAAGAAAGGCAGAGGAAAAATGCTTAAAAAGTAATAAGCAGGAAAAAACTGCAAATATTTCTGAGAGACATAAAAGAAACCTCAATAAATGCAGAGATACATGAGGAAATGACAGAATATTCAATATTGTAGAGATGTTAATTATTACCAAGTCAATATATACATTTAATACAATTTAATCAAAAGTCCAATTAGATTTTTTTGCAATTTTGGCCAATTTTTAAAGAAATTATCTATAAAAAAAAATATGAGGATAAGAAATACATTTCAAAGAAAATTTGTGTAGGGTAAATTTCTCTATTAGAAACTAACATATTATAAACTACAATCATTTTTTTTTTTAGTTTATTTTTTTATTGATGTTTTAATAGTTTTTAACATTGTGAAATTTTGGGTTGTACATTTTTGTTTGTCCATCACCATATATATGTCTCCCTTCACCCCTTGTGCCCACCCCCCACCCCCATTGCCCCTGATAACCACAATACAGTTTTCTCTGTCCATGTGTTGGTTTATATTCCACATATGAGTGAGATCATACAGTGTTTGTCTTTCTCTTTCTGGCTTACTTCACTGAACATAATACCCTCCAGGCCCATCCATGTTGTTGCAAATGGGATGATTTTGTCTTTTTTTATGGCTGAGTAGTATTCCATTGTATATATATACCACTTTTTCTTGATCCAATCATCAGTCGAGGGACACATAGGTTGCTTCCACTTCTTGGCTATGGTGAATAATGCTGCAATGAACATAGGGGTGCATAAGCCTCTTTGGATTGTTGATTTCAGGTTTGTTGGATAGATTCCCAGTAGTGGGATGGCTGGATCATAGGGCATCTCTATTTTTAATTCTTTGAGGAATCTCCATACCGTTTTCCATAGAGGCTGCACCATAAACTACAATAATTTTTAAAAAGTGATAGTGACTAACGTAAGAATAGGCAGAAAAATCAATGAAACAGAATGGATGGCCCAAAGACAGACCAGCATAAATTAAAATTTACCCTAAGGACATAATCCAAGGTTTGTACCCAAAAATATTTGTTTTAGGGGCTGGCCCAGTGGCATAGTGGTTGGGTTTGCGCATTCTGCTTCAGCGGCCGGGGGTTCGCAGGTTCAGATCATGGGTGCAGACATATACATCGCTCCTTAAGCCATGCTGTGGAGGTGTTCATATACAAAATAGAGAAGGATTGGCATAGATGTTAGCTCTGGGACCATCTTCCTCAAGCAAAAAGAGGAAGATTGGCAACAGATGTTAGCTGAGGGTCAATCCTCCTCACCAAAAAAAAATATATATGTATATATATTTGTTTTAATATTTCCTTAAATAGCAAAAATATTAAGAAACCCCTAAAATAGCCAGCCAAAGAGAGTGATTAAACAATAATGGCACATCTGTCTAGGTGATGGAGTATTATATAGCGATTTAAAAGCATAGTTTTGACAAATAAATAATTGCTTGGAAAAATGTTCCTGAAAAAATATTAAATGAAAAATACATGATTCAAGGCTATGTATATACTTATATATTTTTATATGTGAATGAATATAAGTAGAAAATGTATATTCATTTGTATTATACATATTTGATTTTTAAAGGATTTAAAGGAAATACATCAAAGTATTAAAATTAGTTAGCTGTTTATATTAGATTTTTATGTTACTTTTTACTTTCTTTTTTACATTTGTTTGTATTTTCTAATTTTCCTATAATTTTTGGCATCTAAGAGACTTTATGTCTACCTCAATAAAAGAATGTGATACATAAAATATTCTTAAAGCTTGCTTTATTTTATTTTATTTTATTTTTATAGTTAGGTTATGGCTTATCCAACTCTGTTGATACTGACTTCGGCAATTTAAAATGTAAACTGTGGTTTCTCTGTTGCCTCAAATTCCAAAAAAATCAAATGTCATGTTTTCCTTTGGGTACAACATGAACCACTAAACAACCCAACAAGAGTATATAAATGAAATATATTCCAGTGTAAGGCAATAATTATTTGCCATTCCAGATCTGACTGTTGTACAATTATATTAAGTCCAGTGTTATACTTCTCAGTAGAACAAAGGCTACCTTTTTATACCAAGATAATAATTCTCAGTAGAACAAGGCCTATTTGTAATTCGTCCTTGAATCATTTCATATGTATTTGGCTACAAATAACAGAGATCCCTAACTCAAATTTATTTGAACAATGAGGAAATTTGTTATCCTACATAAGAAGTCTGGAGCTTGGGTGGGCTCCAAGTGATATGATCAATGGCTCCATTGTGCCAAAAGAGGCCCAAGTCCTTTCCACTTCTCTGCTCAGGCATTGTTAATGTGTCAGCTTTGTTCCCAGGCTGGTTTCCTTCATGGGAACAAAGGGCTACAGTGGTTTTAGTCATAAAAATGTCAATAGGAATGAAATGGACCAAGTCTTCCTGTGTCTCTTTCTTAGAAGTAAGGAAACCTTTCACAGGAGCCCTCGTCAGACTACTCCTCACACCTCCTTGGCCAGAATTGGGTCATGAGGCCGTTCTCAAACCAATGGGCAAGGGGAAAGAGATTAACATAATTGTCATAGACAAATCAGGCTTGGGGTCAGCTTCCCCTGAAACACTTGAAGAATGGATATGTGAACACAATCTAAGTTCTGCTGTGAAAAAGGAAGATTGGATATGGAGGCAGGGGCAGGGTTGGGGGTAAGTGTGGGGCATATGGCACGAATGTTGAGAAGGCAGTCTTTTCTGCTCCAATCCTCCATGTTGTTATTGACAGGAGAAGAGTTTCTTTATTAATGAAAGATAGTAAAAGCGACTCTGATGGATGCTGATGATATAATAGTGGACAGGACCCCATGTCTCTCCTCAAGGAGTTTACAGTTTTAAGAGAAAAGATACACAAGTAAACAGACAATTAGAACATACATCATGGTACCAGAGAAGCTCCTTGGACGGGGCACTTAACAGCCTTGAGTCCCAAGAAGGCAACATATGAGCTGGATCCTGAAAGTTGAGAAGGAGTCAGTCCTGTAGCAGTTGAGATCATGGCATATATGGGGAAATAGAAAGCGTTGAGGCTAAAGATGTAAACAGAAACAACAACAATAAACAAACACATAGAGACAGAGATTGGATTGGTGGTTACCAGAGGGGAAGGGGGGAGGGAGGAGGGCGAAAGGGATAATTCGGCACATGTGTGTGGTGATGGGTTGTAATTAGTATTTGGGTGGTGAATATGATGTAACCTATGCAGAAATAGAAGTATAATGATGTACACCCAAAATTTATACAATGTTATAAACCAATGTTACTGCAATAAACAAAAAATTTTTTAAAAAAACAATAAAAAATCTAAACACACACACAAAAAAAACATGTAAACAGAATAGAGATTGTATAGAAAGTCAAAGGCCATCCTAAGAAGCTTACATTTTATCCTAAAGGCAACTGGACTCCAATGAAGGATTATAAACAAGAAATAACAAAATCTGATTTCCTTTTTAGAGCATTCGCTCCATCTGCAGAGTGGAGAATCAATTAGAGGGGGTCAAGTAGAGATTTACAGAGACCATTTAGATGCTTTTACAGACCAGAAATCCAGAAATTAGAGGATTTGAGTTAATGGTTCAGGCAACAAAATGGATACTGGTCCTATACACAGAGATGGGGGACTCAGAGGGTAAAAACACGTGTGGGGAAAGATTATGAATTTAGTTTGGGACGTCGTGAGTTTGAAGTGTTTATGGGACATCTAAGTGGAAACGTGGATTACTTAGTACTGTTTGGTTAGGCTTCTTAATGTTATAGCCAACATTATTAAATTGCTATTAAATATTCCCATGAAAATCTCATCAAACAATATTCATAATTCCCAAATTACCCAGGCATTTTTTTTCTTTCTAGCTCTGACATGATTTGAGTGATACAATGAGAAGTCATAGCAAATGTTTTACGTGCTGACAATTCAAACTAATAGATATTTTTAGATGTTGTGTAAGAAAAGAGCTCTGGGCTAAAAATGATGCTGACATTTAAAGGCTCTCTGTAAACTTCAGAAATGTGTAGCCTTAGACACCGAGGCTAGTAGTTTAGAAATAATGCTTAGCATCTAAACTTAATGCTTTTCCAATTTAGCTTTCTGTCTTGGGCTCAGATTTTCCCACCCCTATGACCTTTTAAGATGTTTACTCTTCTTGGGCCCTAAAAGCCTCGCTTATATTGAATTCAGGATATTTTTGGCAGGTCTGTCCTTATAAAGGTCCTTTGTCCCTCCTTCAAACCCCTCTGGAGGGCAGAAAGTCTTATTCCCCATTTGAGACAAATGGATATAAAGAACATGGATATAAATCCTTTTGAAGGTTCATCCAAACTATATTTTCAATAATATTTTTGTTTTACATATTTGTTATAAAAGTTCATGGTAGAAATTTTGAAAATACAGAAAAGTACAAAAAAAGTACCATTGAATCAAAATGATACCACCCAGAAATAACAATGGTTAACATTTTTTGCTATCTATCCATAGAATCTTCTATGCCTATATACGATATACATATATTGTTCTTACAAATTGGGATTATATCCTGCATAATATTTTGGAAACCTGATTTTTGTTTACTATTTATCATGATCATCTTTTAATATCTTTAAGTATGCTTCAAGAACATGATTTTTTTAATGGCTGAATTACGTTCCATCATATTATATGACAGAAATAGTATTTTACCAAACAATCCCTGCTTCTGTGGACATTTAGGCAATTTCCAATTTTTTATAACCTAAATAAATGCTGGGTGATCATCCATGACCATAAGTCTTTGTGACTTTCTCTGATTTTTCGAAAAATTCTCAAAAGTTGAATTACTGGGTCAAAAGCTAGGAACATTATTAAAGCTTCTGGTGCATACTGCCAAATGCTTATTTCCAGGAAGTCTGTACAAATCTATACTCTCACCACTAGTTTATTATACCATCTAGTTCTGAGTAAATTACTTGTGTTTTTCCATCTCTAATAAATACCATAATGCCAAATCTTCTTTAATATTTTCATAGTTCCTAATCAGCTTTTTTTTTTTCTGCTGAGAAAGATTCGCCCTGAGCTAACATCTGTTCCCAGTCTTCCTCTATTTTGTATGTGAGTCACCATCACAGCATGGCCACTGACAGACAAGTGATGTAGGTCCACACCCAGGAACCGAAGCCAGGCCACTGAAGCAGAGCATGCTGAATTTAACCACTAGGAAACCAGGGCTGAGCCCTAATCAGCTTTCTTAAACTGTGAGATTGACCAGTGACGTTCTTCATTTCCTTCTGAAACTACAAACTGCCTGGGAGGAGGAAAGAGCCATGGATTTGGACCTAGAGAACCAGGTTTTAGTTTAGCTTTTTTATAAACTCAGTGTTGATTCTGGCAACTTAACTTCCTTGGGCCTTGATTTTCTCTGACCAAATGACAAGACTGTACTAAAGATCTCCATAGTCCCTTGCACTAAGTAGAACAATAAAAACAACAAAATTTTTATAAGTAAAACAATAAGAAATTTGCAAACAAACTAATGGTTCCAGTGAATAATATTGTAGAACATGATCTAAGAACACAACATAATGGTCTTCTCCAAGTAAATTTTTCTTTCTTTGACAAGCTAGTATCCTTCCTCTGCAAGCAGATTCTGAGGCTCAGACAGGACCGAACTTAGAAGTAGTGAGGTGGTCAGCCACCTAGGTGATGTGATATGGATAGACCCCAAAATCTCCACCCCACCTCATTTATTCCACTATTATAGCTTTATTCCTTACATCTTTAGTGCAAATAATCCTAGCAGGAAATTCATAATCATGGCCTTCAAGAGGCTAGGTCTCTACTGGGAGTAGGAATCCTGGTTCCATTTAAACTAGCTTGTAATGAGGGCCAATGATATAAAAACACTAAAATCCCTTAGAAATCATCGCAAGACAAGGTCTATAATATTAAAGAGGATTTGATAGTACAACTAAAAGTCACTTGATTCCATTTCCTCCCTTTTCTTTCACCATCACCCAGGAGCAACCAAAAGTGTTTTCCAGCCATTTTTCTTCTTGCCAGATTTTCAAAGCTTTTAGCTCATCCATATTTAAATCCTGAGAGGCAATATATCTGTTGAGCAAAATATTCCAGCTAAGTTTGGTTGACAGATTTTGAACAAGACGTTATTTTTCTGGAAAACGAAAAGCACAGCATTAACAACAATGCAAAAAAAAAAAAAAACCCTCAAATCATTCAATGAAGTATCAAATTATCTTATAGATAATAGGGTACCATACCTATCTTTGGTTCCTAAGGACCTCAGCTTTGCCGTTATTCACTCATGATAAGCAAGTAGATATGCAATCGCCAGCTGTCTTGTGACTCCAGTGAGAGAACATAGGATTACAGCAAGAGCTTGAGGTGAAGGGCAGACAAGCATCATCATGCCAAGGCTACCCAGTGGATCCCAGAGGGAATCTGACTGCGGGTTGTTACTACGACTCAAACACGCACTGCTCAACACAAACCTTGGTAGGCCATTGAACCAAAATATGAGTGCAAAGTTAAAATCAGGTGTTTCGTTTTTACCTTCTTAGAGAAGGTGAATTTCAATGTTTTTATCTAAATAAACTCAAAGAAGGTTATAGGCAATGGTTCTCAACTTTGACTGCCCATTAGAATCACCTGGAGAGATTTTAAAACTCCCACAGCCTGCACTGCAGCCCTAAATAACTAAATCAATATTTCTAAAAGTGGGAACCAGGCATCAGTAGTTTTTAAGATTCCTCAGGTGATTTCAATACACAGCCAAGGCTGAGACCCACTAATATAAGATCTATCTCAGGTAATTATGACATGAATTTGAGCTTACTGTGTTTATTTGACCAATATAGAGCCAAAAATTATGGGAACAACTAACAAAGTGACTCCCCCCAATTCCCCATTCCCAGGAGATCCAGCTCCTTTTGGCTCTTCCCTTATTTGTGGGGTATCAGCTGTGGTGTTTGTCATATCCAAACCTGAACCTTGATCCACTGCTTGGGAGTCCTGAGGTTATCCCAGGGATTCTGACATACCTCATAACATCTTTTGTCTTTTTCTCAGCCTACTCTGAAACCACTGAGCTCAGAATTCCTGAAAGGGCCTAGAACCATCTCTTCCCCTGAGATGCTAAAGTCAGCTAACTTGGATGGATGTAAATTGATGTGAATCTTCTGGGTTCTTTTAGTTCTATGAAGTCTTTAGAAAAGTCTTGGACATGGTAGATTCAAGGGATGATTAGGGGAGAGGGGAGAATGAGAGAGAATCTCTACACCCTCCTCAATCTTCACTCCTTCTCCACCCCCTGTTCTTTGATATGAACAATTCACATTTTCTCTATGTCTTTTATATCTTATATAAGGTGCCATAAGAACACAGCCTCAAAGTGCTAGAATGATGCCCTTAGCAAAAAGACAAGCACTCGCTCAACCTCTCCACTTAGTCACCTATGCTTTCTCTTAGGGTGTACATAGGTGTCACAGTACGAGGAATGGTATATTTGAATTAACCTGTTAGGATTTTTCTCATACCAGTTTATAAATATTCACTATGATTTCTGCACAGTTTGCCTTCCAAACTCAAGGCCAGAAATTTTAAATGGTGTGAGTTGTTTTTGACTTAGAATGACTACATTTACACCTACACATTTAGAAAGTAGATAAATGTTGTTTGTGTGCTGCAATTGTGATGAGCATATATAATATAATGATTATCAAGCAAAATTTCCACGTGCAATTTCAGACAACAGTCTCCAAAATGTGACCATATCTAACCACCCCTTTCCTATTGAGTTATGACAAAGCAGGAAGTTAAAAAGCATGTTTGGTCCTGTCTCCTTACCTCAGACAATAGGAATCTTCTTAGCAGAAATTTGTTTTGATAAAAGAACAACTTCAGTTTTTTTGGAGAGTCACTGAACCCAGATTTACAGTTCAAACACAGCAGCGCTCTATTTCTATCTGGCCTTTCATTTTTTTCTAGCTTTGTTTGCAGGCTGAGGTTGCTGCAATTAGATCTCCTCACTTCATCCTTTAGTTCTATACATTATACATCTCTGAGTCATCTAGCAATATAAGACCAAATTAATCCAGTTCCTGACAATTTACCTATTATGCCTGTGGGTAAACTTTCATTATCTCTGGGACTGTTGTGCTTCCATTATTTTGACTCGATAAAATTACAGCTCAGTTCAGATCTCAACATGGAAAGAGGTTTGCAGGGTTTGTTTACCAGTAAAGATGCCATATGCTCCTCTAAGAAAAAATATGCTAATTTCCAAGGAAGAATTGAGATAAGAAAACACAGAATTGCTGCAGACCTACTAAGTAAACAAGCAAGATACTTTCTGTGCAATGGGAATAAACATGGCGAATCCATCCCCCTGTGTTTTCTTGTTTGGCTGAATCTACACAGAAAAGCTTCAAGAGCAAGAAAGCCACTTTCCAACAGTTATATAATATATATGTAGATTTGACGTATTTCATATTTTAACTCCAAACTGCCTCACATTCTTGTTTTGGTCCTGGTAAGGGTAAATATAAAATAAGATATTGAATCAAAAAATCTGTGTACAAGAACAACCTGAATGGAGTAATTACAGCTGACCAAATAAAAGTAGGTTTTTCTCCTTTGCTTTGTGCTACTTAAACTTGCCGCTTTTCTCCAAGGTTTCATCTTCACACTAGAACTTGTTGCTGGGGAAAAATGTTAAGTTCAGTCAATCATTTGTCTTCAAAATAACGGATGGTGTTTGAATTCAACTCTTCAGAGTTTTTTAATTTCCTCCAGCTGGTTTGTGATTATGGATAAATCTTTGTTTAGGAAAAAGAAAAGAGAAAGAAAGAAACCACACAGCTTTTTTACCCAACAACACATTGGCAGGAAGTTCTGGCAGAGTGAGCTATGCCTTAAAGCAGAGTTTTCATACCAAGGAACCTTCCTCCATGCTGTACACGCTACCCAAGTCTCTCTCTTCGAACACTGGCGTCCACACAGAACTTCCTCCAGAAGCACACTCAGGCAGTATCTAATAACCATCTATAACTCGGTATCCCCACAAATTAGGATCTGTGCTGATCATCTATAACAAGGGCCAGCCCTCAGCTATTTTATAAAGTAGGCAAAGAGGCAAGTAGGTTTTGTCTATTTTGCTGGCAGAACTAAAATAAGAAAAACACAGGCAAACTTTTAGCAAATGGCCCCTTAATGAGGCAAAAACTTCTACGGGCTAACTCCGCTTCTAGCCAGTTTAGTCTATTATTACAAGAATTCCAGAGGGGCAAACACTTAACATTTATCCCTGGGGTTTCCCAGGAGACACAAATCTCCCCATCTCCTTAGCTCTCAATATTTTATCCACCTAGGAGTCAGGAAGGTATACAACTCTGGAATTACATAGACCCCAGTTCAAGTCCTGTTAAGTTGTGTAGCACAGATAAGTCTCAGCCTCTGTTTTCTCAACTTCAACATGGAGATGATGATTTTGCAGCAGCATCATGAGTATTTGGAGCATATTTTCTCACCACTTATTTGCCTCTGTCCAGAGGGAAGATAACCCACCATGCTCTCTCTCTCCCCAACATGAGGGTCAGTATTAGAAGGAACAAATATTGCCTTCATGTTGGAAAATTCAACAACAGCATACAGGATCTCCTACATGGAAAATTTTAGCAGGCTCAGTGGAATAGTAAGAAATAAAACACAGAAGTAGATAACTATGGCAGAGCAAGACTTGGTTTTATATGAGAATAGATGGGAGCCTTATGTGTTGTCATGAGGTCATCCCTCCACGCCATCCTAAATTAGGGCAGAGAAACCCTCAGTTCTGGGCTACTTTGACCTTGTGGGGTCTTCCCTCTGCCCAGACTGCTGAGACCACCAGACTTCAGGCACACATCTGTTTGCTGGTTAGATACTAAAACAAAGCAAAAGTGACCTTAAGCGAGTCCAAGTCATCATTCTTGACAATTCTCTAATCTGGCTGGATTTTGTGGTTGAGAGTCACTCTCCATGGAACCCATGGACAATAGGGTGACTTTATAATTGTCCCTTTTACAGATGAAAAATGTGGTAGAAATTGAGAGGCCCAAGGGAGGTTTGATACTCACTAGAGTGTAAGCTCTTTAAGGACAGGGACCATGAGCTATTTATCATAGTATTCTCTGTGTATACCACAGTGCCTGGCACAGAGTACATGTTCAATAAATAGTTTTTAATGAACTAACTTATGATCAAATGAACAAATCGTCATGGCTTTCTCTCTTCTAACCTTGAGAAGGTGGGTACCAGTGGCCTTGAAACTAGAGTCTAAAGAGAGGACACTGGACATCCCTGGTTCCACATTCTTTTTTTTCAGTTTGGACACCTAATGCCTCAAAAATGAAATGGAGTTTTTTTTTGGAAAGTAAAATGTATACTTACCCTATGATGCAGCAATTCTACTCTTAGGTATTTACCCAAGATAAATGAAAATACATGTCCACAAAAAGACTTGTATAAGAATGTTCATAGTAATTTTATTTTAAATGGCCAAAAACTGGAAACAAGTCAAGTGTTCATCAGCAGGTGAATAGACATCTTGTGGTATATGCATACAAAGGAATATTACTCAGCAATCAAAAGGAACTCTGTTATGTGCAACACAATGTCTTAAACTTCATATAAATGGAATAATACAGTGTATACTCTGGCTTCCTTTGCTCAACATAATGATTTTGAGACCTATCCAGGGATTGCTAGAGTCAGTTTGCAACAGTTCACACAGCTGATTGTGTACATCTCTTCCCAACTCTACACTCATTGATGTCACATTGGTAGTTTGAAATTACCCTTGGTGGGAGTATTTATACCATGGAAATTGGCACATGCTACAAAAATCGGGGCTTTTCTTTTTTTGGAGAACCAAAAAAACCAATTTTTTTTTCAATCTTTTTAAGTTAAGAAAGAAGATGCAGAAGTCCTGAACTCTTTTCAACTAAATCATCTCTGATGTTTACACATTCAATCCATCACTGAAAATACAGTGCCTCACCTAGGATGCAATGAGTACCTCTAGGTGTCTTTTGCATAGTGGACTTACCAGCTCTACAAACTCTCAGCTCAGTTAAGCAGCCCATCCAGGACGAGTGCCTGGCTTGACATGGCCATGCTCTTAAAGACCTAAAGACAAAGATGCTTCAAACACTAGTTCCTAGTTGTGTGAGCCAATCCCTTTAGAAGCAGCTTTTGTGTTATGCCACTAGGACCAGCAGTGGGAAGTTCTTGGTGATGAAAGTAATCATCTTCCCCACTGTTTTGCCTTATCAGCTTTCACTTTGATCTCTTCTTATCTTGGTCCTTAAATCCTTGATTCCATAATCTCAACCTGCACCCAAATTCTAGTCCTCCAGACTTGATGTTTACCCTGGCTGTCTGCCCTTGGTTTCTGGACACTGGATCTCTCTAGAGAGCTGTGACTTGGCTCACATCAGGCATCCACCTATGGAGAGAGCTTTCTTTTTTCCTTGAATAATTCATTAGATAAGTCATATAATGAACCACAGTACAACTTCCTACATTATTGCTCTGAATAATAACAAAAACTTCCATTTACTTGATTCCTAAGGCATTGTTGTTATTAATGATTAATAGTTAAATATCACTTCACAGCTTACAGAATGCTTTCATATATTGTCTCTTTTAGCCTAATAGCAACCCAGAGAAATAAGTATTATTATTCTCTCTTAACAGATAAGGAAATTGAGGCTGAAAAAAGGTTAGGTCTCAGAATCATTTAGCTAGGAGGAAGTGGACCTACAAGCGAGGCACTCAACCTAGTTCCTTCTATTTATCATATCATGGAGCTGACCTTGAAAAATGTATGGTGTCGTCAACTTTGTGAAGAATATATAACGGCCTCAATCTTATGAAGTACGTATGGTGGCTTCAACCTTGTGACTTTGGAGCATCTCCAAGACTTCAAGACACCTGAATAATTAAGATCATCTGATGACAGCTAATATACGTTGCTATGGCAGTTCCTAAACTTTATTAAAATGAAATTGTGGGGGAGGCGGTGAGGGGGAGAGGTTCCTTATTACTTTATTTCAACAATTTTTATTATAAAATAATGTATATTTATCATTATAAAGTAATGTTATTGAATTCACCTACTTCAGTTCTCTTTCTGTATATCATTCCAGAAAGTGTATTTGTATATACAAGCATATATGTGAGAAGGCTGTGCTGCGTCACTGGCCAGGTCTGCCTAAGTACGCATGCTGGGCTTTCCCTTCCTGACTCCCAGTGTCCTTCTGGACATCAAAGACCTTGCACTACATTTCTAGAAGGGAGGAAACCACGTGGAACAATCAGATGGGACTGAACAAAGTATCAGGTCACAGCTCTGGGGTCACACCTGTTGAACAATCCACAAGCCATGTGCCGGCAACTTTCCATGCAAGACCCTCACCAGAGCATTAATATAGAAACAGCCACACAGTCTCTCAGCACAGGCTACAGGTGGTGTTCTCTGGATAGCGACAAATGGTCTGCACTGGCTGGCTCCCACGGGAGTCCCTGCTGCCTGCGACTGGCAGTACTCAGCTGTCTGACAACGGTGACTCTGCTACTCTCCATATGATTCCTGCAAGTCCAGTCGCCTCACCTTGGGTCCCACCAACCTAATTCATAATCATTTTCCACCCACTCTTCTCCCATCTCTGCCATCCCAGGTGACTCTCAGCTGCTCGTGACCATTGCCTGGTTTTCTATTGAGTTATCCATCTTTTTCTTATTAATTTGTAAGTGTTCTTTGTATATTAAAGTAATTAGTTCCTTATTTGCCATACTTGCTGAAGTCATTTTTTCCCCAATATTTGTCTCTTAACTTGTTTAACAGTGTGTGTTTTTTTTTCTATTCAGAGTCTTAAATTTTTACTAGCCAAATGTATGTGTCTTTTTCTTTATGATTTCTTGATTTGGTGCCATGCTTAGAAAAGCTTTCCCTGCTCCAAGATTTTTTTAATTGCCCATGTTTTTGTCCAGTGTGTTTTACAGTTTTATTTTTTACATTCAATACTTGACTTATCTGCAATTTATTTCAGCTACGGAATAAGTTAGTGATACAACTTTACATTTTTCAGATGGCTAGCCAAATCCCAACATTTTTGCTGAATAGTGAAATAAGTAAGAAATAAGAAATTGCTTCTCTAATTCGAAATGCCAACACACTAAATTCCTTACATTTGGGTCCTTTTCTTCATTCTCATTTCTATTTCTATTGGTCTGTCTAGTTTCAAAGTTTTTAAATTGTTATAACTTTATAATATATTTTTTGGTGTAGCTCTTCTCTCCTGGTCCCACCTCCCATTATTACTCTTTTGTTTCACAATTTGCCTGGTTCCCTACCACCACTTCAAGACAAACTTTAGTATTATTTTGCATGATGTCTGAGCTCAGGAATGCAACAAGGAATGGAAAATGAGAGGCTAGTGCCTGCTAGTGAGATAACACATAGACTATAGACCTTGACCCACAGACTCTAATTAGTTTCCTTTATTTTTATAGTTTCTGAGAAACAGCGGGGCTGGCACTGAAAATTGAACCTGGCCAATTATTCACTGGCTAGTCCAAGCATATGATACAATTGCTCCTCCAATTGCTGGCAAGCAAGGAGGCCATATTGAAATCAGCTTTTAGCTGGACTACAGGCAGTAGAGAAGTCTGGTTATATTGCTCCTGCCACCACAGTGCTGGAAGCTAACGCAAGTTGACGTGAGAGGGAATAGGCAGTGAAGACTACATTTGCCATTCAAAAGCACAGGGTTAAGAGAAACTACATTCCTTTTCTTATCTCCAAGGCAGGGAACCAAGGTCATTTCCTTGCTTCCTACAACAAAGAGCAAATAGATGGGCTATCCTATGGATTCACAATGGTATAAACCAAGTCGGAGAGGAGGATGTGAAGAATTTGTCTTACACACCACTGCGTAGGTCTGGTGTACATTTCCTAGGATTTGCAGCCCTGCCAGAAAGTTATCTCTTTTCCTGCTATGGATAGCATTTATAGTAATTGGAATAATACAGTCTTACTAACCAGAACTTTTTTTAGAAAAAACAAAAATATAAAATTTGTTTTTTTGTGAAGTGTGGTTGGAAAACCACATTGTGAAATCCACATCGAAGGCGATTCTGCAAATTGTAATCTAAAATAGGGGGGAAATTCAGGGTACAAGCAAGTGGCACGTATGTGTAATAGAAGCAGTAATGCCTTCCCCAGGTTATAGATATCATCTGTGGCACGTATGTGTAATAGAAGCAGTAATGCCTTCCCCAGGTTATAGGTATCATCTGTGAAATTGAAACCTCCAAACAATCACTATGTTGCTATGAGCAGAACTAGGGTTGCTTCCCCCACACTGAGCTAGGTTTTAGTTAGGTTTTCTCATCACGAAACAGAAGTTTTAAGCCAAGTACTTCTATTCTCCCTTTATTCCCTAAAACATACCACACCAAACAGTATTCAAATAATGCCTCACAACTTCCAGGCCTCTGTCGAAGGTGGGATACTTTGAGTCTAAGACCCCCCTCTGCACTGCTTCTCTTGTTTTTAGGAACGGCTGCCAGGGAAGCATTGGACCTCAGACTACAGCCAAGCTCCAAGGGGGCCAGTGAGCAATTGCTTCATCAGGGGAAAAGATTCTTTCCCCTTTTTTCACCTCCACAGAAGCAGAAATTGAGAGATTGCAGGGGTCTTACGTTATTTAAGTCAGGATCCATGGTGATATCAATCTCAAATTTCTTGATCTATTCGATTCACTGAAAGGTAAGTCCCACTCTGTTCTCTAACAGAAACATTAGAGAGTAAACGAGCATAATTTCTTGATAATGAGGGACTTTTCATGATCCTTGGACAACGTTACATGATCCCTTCCCTTGTTGCCATGTGTGTAATGTATCTTTTGGGAAGAGACTTGCAGATCCATCCCCAGTACCTCACAGTCGTGTTCACTGTTCGTTAACCCCAAAATATGTCAAGAGTCTTTAAATGCACATGGCCTTTGACCCAGTAATTCCACTTCTAGCATTTTATCCAAAGTACAAAATTAGTAAATCAAAGTAAAAAAAAATATCAAAAATTATTTCTAATAATAAAAATTGAAAACAACTAAAATGTCCAATAAATAACTATCTATCCATATGATAAATTATTATATAACTGTTAAAGAGCATGTTTTCAAAGAATAGCTAATGACACAGAGATATGTACCAAAACTAATGTAGAGTATTTACTAAAATATTTAGAGTATTTGGGCCGGCCCCGTGGCTTGGTGGTTAAGTGCCCGCGCTCCGATGCTGGTGGCCCGGGTTCGGATCCCGGGCGCGCACCGAGGCACCACTTCTCCGTCCATCCTGAGGCCGAGTCCCACATACAGCAACTAGAAGGATGTGCAGCTATGACATACAACTATCTACTGGGGCTTTGGGGGGAAAAAATAAATAAATAAAATCTTTAAAAAAAAATATTTAGAGTATTTGTAAATGTATAGAGTATTCACAAAAATATTAATATATAAATCTAAATTTCCTTTAGTCCTATCAGCTTGTTTGTAAGGAAGGCCCCTAATCCAAGGGATCATTAGCTCCTAACTTCCAGGTTACAAACTCTCAGGCTTCCTTCTGCTGAGTCCCCCTTTGGAAGTCACCAAAGGGCACATGGGATCTCCAAGGTGAAGAGCATGCAAGACCCAGGCTGGGGTGGGTGCAGGAGCCTTTTTCTGCTTAGCCTGGAACTCCTCCTCCCTCCTAACAATCTGGCCCTGTGAATGGGCAGGAAACAAAGGAACATGTCCTTAATAATCAGCTTGTAGAAAATGACCAGAAATTGCACATATGACTTCTACTCATGTCTCATTGGTGAGAAGATTGTCACATGGCCATACCCAGCCTCAAGGAAACCTGGGAAATGTAGATTTTAGTTGGATGGCCATGTATCTGGGAAGAAGAGTAGAATGAATTTTGAGGTCTACCGGTAGTCTACCACACCACATTCTATACACTAAAAAAAAAATACCCGCCAGAAGGATAAACACCCAGATATTCACAGCAGCCATTTCTAACTAGTAGGGTTCGGGGCAGTTTTTCTCTTTACACTTTCTGAATTGTCTAAACTTTCTGCAATGGCTGTTTCCTTCATAAGAAAACGAGAAACTTTATTAATTTAAAAGAAAAAAGACTGGAAATAAATATTCCTAAATATTATCGGCAGTTGTATTTGGAAGATGAAAGTATATGTAATTTTTTTCTTTATATTTTCTGAATTTTTTATAATTTATTTGAAGTTTTAGAAAGTAGTTCACCAAATGTCTTAGTTCCTGCAGGGGCAGGTAGAAATATTGTTATGGCCTATATTTGGGTTTCACACATGGTCACAATTACAGTGTGCTTCTGTCAGAGCCCTCTGTTTTCTTTGTTTTAAAATAGAAAGTAAACCTGTTTGTATATGACTGTCAGTAAGACGATGAACGAAATGAAATTCTTCAACCCGCCCCCCAAAGCAATCATTTTAAGTAACTCGTCTGTTCAATTCTAGAATGGAAGCTGTATTCAACTGCTACCTGGTTCTCTACATAGCAAGTTACAACTCACCCATCTACATAACAACTTCTCACCTCCCTGCTCAGCCATCCTCTTGAAACACTGCTGTCGCCTCTATCCTCACACTTAGCCTATGCTACATCCAAGCAGGTTTTATCTCACTGAAGTAAGTCCACTCTCACCCACCTACCCTGGTTTCCACTATTGGAAGCTCAAGGTGTTCTCTCCCCTGGTATTTTTACATTTCAGTGGGACATTTTGAAGACCCGAAGAAATAATCCTGAATAGTTAAACCATAGAGACCAAAAGAGTAAGAAACTAAAATATTTTGGAAGAAATAATACTCTCCTGGTAACACTTAAACCCTACAATGAAGGTAACACCTCACTCATAATGATAGCTCTGTTTATGAGCATGTACAACAGAGAGAAACCAATTACAGCAAACTTAAGAAGTAGACACCCGTACTCTGGAAATGTTACAAAACTGTAAAATATTTTTCCTATCTTTGCCCCGTCTTGCTTGTCATTTCATCTATCTTTCTGCCCCGGAATACTCAGTACCTGAACATCACACAGAATGCAATTATCATTGTAAAAAAAAAAAAAAAGTAATAGAAACATCATTTATCAGTATTCACAAGCACAAAAACTTCACTTTTTCAGGGGACAAGTGACATGGTTCATAATGTGGCATTTTACCCTGTGACTCCCGTGAAATGATTTAGTTGAAATGGGAATATTTATCTATTTAAGCACATTTATCAGAATCACTCTGAATCACTCTGAATAATGTAAATCCATCACATTTCCTGACGTTCTGGATGACTGATGTACACCCTTATGAGAAACCAACCCAGATTGACTGGTTTCACATGTCACAAACCCTCAACATGATGACTTGGTGGGGAGGAAGGAAGTGAGGACAGAGAATGACAGAAAGGAATACAGTTCTATTTTGCTTCTCATCGTACATTAAAGTTTCGAAGTGTCTTATTTCTTTCTCACTTCCCCATTTCCACAACCTACTAACTGCCTTCCTCTTGGTAATTTATTTTCTCATTCAATTGTTCTCCTGATATTATGGTTCCTTTAAACTTCACAATGGTGTAATTTCTTACTCATTTGCCCTGGCTTGGTCCTTATTTCCTTCAGTTTTTCTTCTTTCCCCCTGAGAAACATAGATTACATTGATTCCTGGCAGCTGCTCTGCATCATTCTTTGTAAAGACTGAGACAAATAATTAGCTAGGTCTGATATATTTGTCAGTCAAATTGGGATTTTGTATTTATAACTATTATTTCATTTATAATATAAAAAGAGTAAGCTTTTATTTATTTCCTTGCTTCCACTTCTATTTTCCTATTGTTTATGAAATACAATAGACAACTAAGACATAGGTAGATAATTTACTTATTTTAAAAAAAGAAGGAGGAGGTAGAGAAACCTACTTGAAACATCCAGTAACTCAGGGCTTTGTAGAATAATCCAAAGATTATTGATGCCTTTGTAGACATAGTTTTTTATAACTCCCAACATTTTATATTCTCCAGGTCTTAGATCTTTTGACTTTCTGAATTAGGAATTATTATAATGTCTGCATTCATACCAGTAAATTCTTTCAAATGTTGGTCTGGGTAACTGTGCTAAAGTCATCATTGTCTAGAAAATATTTTAAAAAGAGCCTTTTTGTGGAAGTCTATTTTTACTATAAGCTGACACACTAGGTCACTGCCAATTTTTGACTAAACTAGGAACTCTTTCTTCCCAGCAAATGGGTCTTCCAGAAGAGAATGGCACATCTAGAATGAAGTGTATGATGCTAATGACACATATTTCTTTGTTTGAATATAGCCCACTTCCATTGTCTCCCCATAAGGAGAACAGTCCCCACTGGTTCCAGGACAGCAGGACAACAGAGAACTAAGACATGGAATAAGGCCTAGTCATTTATGTGGTAAGCTCCTTTCTAAAATAGAAAGCTTCGTTGCTATTTGTTTTGTAATGGGGAGGAAGAGCATTTTGCAAATCTGTTAACTGACAATAAATTGTTAATCAGGGCTAGGAGATTTTTTTTTGAAAGATAAGCTCTATGAAACCATCAGTACAGAACATGTAGAGAAAAATGAGTTGCTATTGCCACCTGGAAGGCAAAGTAGGGAGGTCAAAGATGTCTAAAACCTGGAGAAATGTAGATGAGCCCATAGGATGAATAGCTGCTCCTTTTACAAAAGCTGTTGATTTTCTTAACAAATAGCGATTCTAGACTTTTTATTGGATGCTTTATTGATTATTGTTCACAGCAGCATATGATGAAAGAATATAACTATGCAGACGGGTTCTGAACAGTGAATTGCAGGGGGAAAATGTCAAATTTGTGAAATAAATATGAACAGGGAACATAAATGAGATAACTCCTTTTGACATCCAAGACTAATTCCACATTATGAAATAAAATTCGCACTTGCTTGCATATAATAAATGCTGCCCAGATTTGCATGGCGCTAATACAATAAGATTAAGAATATTCTATCTTTGTTTATCCTTTGTGATCAGTTGTTTATCCCGTGTTAAACAAATATTGTGGGAAGAATAGATGGGAACAGGCTCCAAAACTATTCCTTGGATGCTCATCAACAGAAACACAGAGAGACAGCAGAGCTCAGAACTTGGACAGATAAAATCCAACAGCAAAAGCAAAAGAAAACTGACTAGAATTTTAAAGCTTTAACAATGAATAGAGTCGTGGGATTACTGATATAAATGCAAACCTGATGCTGCAGAAAATAACTTTGGATTTTTTATTCCAAAAAATATATATATCAAGTTGTCTTTCCAAGGAGATCCTTAATGATACATGTGCCAGGGTAATGTATGCATGTATATATATAATGTGTGTATTTTATATATAGTCTTTTTTGAAAAAAGCAAGAGAGAAAAAAAGCATGAGGAACATATAACATATGGCATTCCCTATCGCCTCAGCTGGTGTTTGCCATTTCCTGCTTGTAACTTTCTTAATTTTACATCTTCTCCTCAATTTCAATATACTAGACATTTTAATCAGATTTGCAAGTTGGCCTTCCTTTTCTTCATTTGCTGCCCCTGCTCCTATTAGTCTTTTCAGTTATATGACTAGGCCTGTTCTATTTGAAGAAAAGCTAATAATTACAATGCCTAGGGTGTCTCCATGAATAATCAATAATGTGCTCATTGTGATGTGGCTGTCTGGGTAAGCTATGCTCAGATGCAAGAGGCAATAAAATAAAAATGCATTCTAATACTTTAATCAAATTTTAGGGGATTGATATATGTGATGTTAGTGAAAGTAAAAATCAGTGAGTGACAAGGAGGCAGCCTATGAAACAAAAATATAACTTGCTTTGAGTAGCTCAAGCATTAGCCCTCAAACTTGGGCCTCAGTTTTATTAACTTCTAGTCCTGGCCAAAACTAGGCTACCTAATGAAGTCGTTCTCTTTAAGAAAGACAGGAAAACAAAACTGGTCATTTACCCTCAGGAAATGGGTTGAATGTCTGCCTGCCCCAAAGCAACCCAAAGACTCTGGGCCATTAGGATCCTGTCCAAGGCTGGGAAAACCTTCCTCACCAATTCCAAGGTCAAAAGTGAAAGCAAAGGCAAACAAAACAAAGAGAGAAAGCCATTCCATAGATTCTAAAATAAATGCCTTGTTGTTCTCAACTAGAAATCAGAGTTCCTGGGAAATATTAGCAACTCAGGATGATTCCCCATTCTAAGCTTCTTACTGCAGCCCTAAGAAAGTTACAGTCCTCAGAGTTTTTGTAACTTGCTTCAGCAATTAACTCTGCACTTTTAGATATTCCAAGAAGTAATGCTGGCAAATGCAAAGAGTAAACCACTCAAAACACATTCTTTCACACTCTGGCCCCAATGCCCAAGATTAGGCAACATCAGTTAAGGAATTAATGTGACCAGCCAGGGCTCGATGTTGACATCTCAGATGTTAAGGTTTTCCTGAGGGATCTTGAGCTAATTTCCTAAAAGTATACATATGGGATTCCATCACATTTCCCAGCTTCACTGATCAAGGTGGTTATTAGAGAGTTGGGACTTCACATGATCCTCAAGTTCCCAGTACATGTGATTGCAAACTGACCCCAGCACCTTCCTTCTGTACTTCCTCACAAGGTTGTCTAATGGAGAGGATTATTCGTTACCTTTTCACAGGTCCTTCTCCCCATGAGAATGATCAGCTTTTAATGAAACTCTTAAAGACACTACTAGAGGAATCTATAGAATTTGAGAAGAGGGAGATAACAGGAAAAAAAAAGCACACTCTCTAGGCAACTAATTTTGACGTGGTACTGTCAATAGTCATTTCTCATCTACCACCTAGCTCTTGATATAAAAGTTCACAGGCCAAAACGTGAGTCCACAAACACAGAACCAGGACCCCATATATCAAACAGCAGAGACATACTTCCTCAGTTATAGAAATTAAAACTCTTTTTTGATCATAAATATCCAGTTTAGAATTTTAAAAATTTACTCATAAAAAGAGCCTTTATTACCTTATGTCAAAGTAAAGTTAATTTCTCTACAAAACAAAATCAGCTGACAAACTCAAAATTAAAGCATCTCAGAATCTCACATGGATCAGAGTTCCAAAATTGGTAGCTGTAATTAAGACTGGAGGTGTCAGAACGAAATTTTAAGGCAAGAGACTCTTCAAATCTGTAAAAAATCATGTCTAAATAATAGTAGATATATGAATTTACGTTAACAAATGAAACATACACAAGGATTAAAATTACACAAAGAAGGCCAAAACTGTTCTCATCTAAAATTTAAGATTTCTATTCCTTGCCCTCATGCATTACCCTAGCCTAGAGAATTCATAGGAAACTAAGACCTAAAGCAATTAGGTACGACCATCTGTAAATCACCCAGAAAATGATTGAAAGTGTAGTATCAAAAGACTGACAAGGAGGAAACTCTTAGGATGAGGATTTACAGCATTCAAGAAAAAAAAAGCAGTGAAGCCAGATGTCAAAATATGTATTTAGTGACTCATAAAATTTCACTGCCCCAAAGTGAAAAAAAAAAAAAAAATACCACAGTTAGGCAGCATTTTCAGCAGATGCCCCCAAAATACTTGTAACTTGAAAATAGTTCTTTAAATCTTCTTGAAGTGCTTCTTATTCATTTACATTTCTCTTATTTTATTGAAATTTTCTTACCACTGTCCTACAGGATTAGGAGTGGATCCAGGAGCAAAAGAAATTGAGATAAGCTGAATGTCAAGTTCCCCACACTCTCTATACCCGCATCTAACTCAAACTTGCTC
Organism: Ceratotherium simum simum; assembly: GCF_057802395.1. NCBI lineage: Eukaryota > Metazoa > Chordata > Mammalia > Perissodactyla > Rhinocerotidae > Ceratotherium > Ceratotherium simum. The sequence goes on from NC_141908.1 coordinate 41,792,256, forward strand.
CAAACACGTAGCCAGATGGGATAAGCTGGGGGTTAAAATGAGAAAAGGAAATGGATCCATTTTAATCATATTCCTCTCCTCCATCTTTGTAAAAGGCAATCTACAAGATAGACCTCTTATATTTGATGTTTTAACATTGTTTGAAAAACCTCCGAAAGAAAATGGTACTGAGTAGTTCACACTGGAGAGGCTGAAGAAATCTCCAGGCATGAGAAGAATCTCCCAGCTCCCTCAACTCCCAGAACATGTTGTACTCAGGTAAGATTGCAGACCCAAGAGCCAAATCTCTCTACAGACGTGTTTTGTTAACTAGAGTGCCTTTCAATAGAGCTTCACTCTCCAATTTGCCACAGTCCCCACCACTACTATTATATTTCAGAGAGCCACTTCACACATTCACCTTACCTATTAGTCCCTGTAGACATTTCAGATTTTGACCCCTGAGAATAAAGATATATCTTCATATACTCATAAACTCAGCATTGGCAGGGGCCTTAAAGTCCATCTTCTACAACAATCATCCGTTAGAAAATTAGATTCTCTAATATATTTCTGCCTAGCTTTTTGCACATCAGAAACGCCAGAAGAACTTCTTACAAATATAGATGCCTGAGCCCCATCCCTGATCTACTGAATTAAAATATCTAAGGGTGGAGGTGGGGTGGGAGGTAGGGGGAGTCCTAAGCATCTATACCGATGAATCTCATGAGAAGCTAGGGTTACAAATCATTTCTTTGTTATATCCAGTAATGAAGAACTCACTGCCTCCCAACAGTTTTTTGGATAGCAATATAAGAAAATTCTTTCCTTAGGTAAATCTTAGTGTTCAGACTAGAGATAGAGTTACCTGCCTCTCAGCCCTGGGGTAGTTTGACAGTATATCAAAGAGCCTTGTCAAAACTCGCAGTGGTTTGTTATAGAAACTAGTCTTCACTTCTTCCACTTCCTGCCATATGTTTCATTCCCTGCTGGCTCCATTCTGAGAAAATTTTCCATCTCTATGTCCATGTGAAAGCTAAAGCTACCTATTCAGGTTTGCAGCTGTCACCAACAATATCCTTGTGATGGGATGAAATAGATTTTGCTTCAGAAACTATGAAAAGAAAGTCGGTGAACAGAAATGACACGTTATGAAATGATGAAGTACAAAATCTGGCTCAGAAGTGAGTCATACAGGTGCCATTAACGAGACAAACAGGAAGCTTCTTTATTAAATAGCAAAGTTAAATTTTCAGGCTATTTTGAATTTTCTCTACACAGCCCTATTAATCAATTCAGTCAAAATAACATTACAATGGATTTGAACAGATGTTGAGCTGAATTGGTTGAAATGGCTGGTTATTATGATATAACAAAGATTCATCTACATAATTGCCAACAGAAATTTGATAGCTATAGGTCAAAAAAATACATCATTATAATACCAAGTCAAAACTGTACCACACTTTATACCTTTCAAAGCACTTGTTCACAAATAATCTCTTTGAAACTTTAAAGAAATCCTTTTGTCAGGTGATAATAAACGCATATGACAGATGAAGAAACAGAGACTTCTGTCAAACAACTTACCCAAATTTACTCCATTAGGATCAGAGCCTGCACATATCCCAGATTCTCTAAATCTAAGGCCAGGCTCAAGTTCTAAGGACTTTCAGGTTTTTAAACTACAAAAGGAAGCTTAAAAAAACAACACACAAAAAAATTATTGACCAACATAGACCTAACCATGATTCTGGAAAACACGTCACCAAACAGGAAGAAATGCAATAAAGAAAGGAAATGTGAGAAACATCTATCCCTTACAGACAAGGGGACATGTCAGTTTTCAAACTGAGCCCTAAGGTACTGCTGGTGACATAGACATCTGCAACTGATTCCCAGGCCCACCAGGAGCCAGCTGTCAAAGGCACAGATGTAGGGCAGAAAACAGAAGAATGAGACCACCTTACGGTTGTGCAGCATTTTACACAGTTACACAGAAGAGATGAGACACATTTCTTTGCCAGGTCAATACTGGCTGAGGAATATTGAGGCGCAGAAACATTTTGGGAAAGAACATGTGAAGTGCAGCTGAAAGGGCTTTTTGAGTCTCAGCCACCACAATGCTTCCTGATGGTCAACCATGATGGGGGTGGAACTGAGGTCCAAGACAGACACTCTCCTCGGTAAGCAAATAACTGATAACATAGTACGTACTGGGTTATTTGATTCTGTCATATTTGGTTCAGCATGCAGAGTTGTCATGGTAAAATGAGGAAGAATGTCTCTTAAATATCAAGAGGATATTAATGCCTTAAATGATTAAACCCCTGGATCATTAGTCTGAGGCAAGAAGAAATTGACAGGGAAAACAGTGCCCTCTCTATTAAAATGTATGGGAATGAAATTAGATGTGGAATAATTCCCTCTTCCTACATAATTCCTTGCTATTTAGGACATTTTATAGAACTCTGCTATGAAATTGTTAGCAGATTGAAAATTTCTTATGGGTATGACTTCATTTCTTTTTACTCTCCAAATTTTATTAATATTCTGTGTTGATTTTTAGGATGGGGGAACTAATTCAAAATGTTATGTATCCCTATACTAATATTTCTTAATGGGATATATTCATCTATTTTAGGAAAAGTCATTCTAATTATATACATATATGTTCCAGCTTAAGGAAAAGCCAATGTAATAAAATTAAAAATAATAAAATGGATAATTAGAAGTGATTATTTGCCTTCATTAATTCAACACATATTTATTAAGTACCTATTTTGTGTTGGACACTGTGAGATATAAGGATGCAAAGATGAGTAATACAGGACCCTACCCTCAACAGGTTTACTATAGGAGGAGAAGCAATTCAGTGCTATGAGAAGAAAAGTTATTCAGTGTATGGTAGAGACGCAAACCGGTAATCAAAACTTAGGTAATAAATAATGTTATGTTCTGCACTAAGGAATCTAGTGCAATCATTGTAGGGAAGGAGAGACATTGAAAAGTTTTAAACAGTGAGTAATTATCAAAATTATGTTTTGTAAACAGCAACACTCCAGCAACGGGGAACAGGATAGCTTGAAAAGATCAAGACCAAAGATGGGGAAACCAAATAGAAGACTATTGCAAGGATTATACATCTGAAAAATAATCAGAGATTGAACTAGAATCATAGCAGGGAAAATGGAAGTTAACTGGGGTAGAGTGGAGAGGAGGAAATGAGTGCCGTTAAGGGATCCTATTGAATACTCTTTTATAAGAACCTAGCGTAGGGGAGATAAGACCACTAGCTGTGGAAAGTTCCTGACCCAAGAAAGGGAGACTTTTTCCACAAGGTAGGAGGAGACGACAGCAAAAATGAGGAGAAGGAAAATGAGCAAAGGACTAGAATAAACATTTCTCCAAATAAGATATACAAAAGGGCAACCATGCATACGAAAAGATGCACAATATCACTAGTTATCAGAAAAATGAAAATCAAGAGCACAACGAGATATCACCTCACACCCATTAGGATGGCTACTGTCAAAAAAGAAAAAGAAAATGACTAGTGCTGGCAAGAATATGGAGAAATTGGAACCCTTGTGCACTGTCGGTGGGATTGTAAAATGGTGCAAACTGCTATGGAAAACAGTATAGAGGTTCCTAAAAAATTAAAAATAGAACTACCTTGTGATCCAGCAATCCCACTTCTGGGTATATATCCAAAAGAACTGAATGCAGGGTCTTGAAGAGACATTTGTACACCCATCTTCACAGCAGTATTATTCACAATAGTCAAGAAGTGGAAGCAACCCAGATGTCTACCAATGAATGAATGCATAAACAAAATGTGGTCTATACATACTATGGAGTATAATGCAGCCTTAAAAAGGAAGGAAATCCTGTCACATGGTACAATATGATTACCCTCGAGGACATTATGCTAAATGACATAAGCCAGTCATAGAAAGATGCATACTGTATACTTCCACTTATATGAGGTGACTAGAGTGGTCAAATTTATAGAGACAGAAAGTAGAATGATGGTTGCTGGAGCTTGGGGGATCCAAGCAATAGAAGAGAAGTAAGTAAACGCGATGCCTTACCAGATGGACCTAGGAGAGTACCTTGTTCCCCAGAGCCAGCACATGACTGGAGTGATCACAGAAGATTATTAGGGTGTTGGCTGTCAAGCACATGAGAAATTTACCAAGATCATGGATGACAGACTGTGGCAGAGTCACTGCTAAGCTAAGGATCACAGCCAGACCGCAGAGGGTTTGTTTGATTTTTAACTAAAGTGAGGGCCAAGCCGGCAAAGAACATGTTACATCATAGTTACTGGGGGCAAGGGCGCTTCAGTAGCTCATTCAGCAAGAATCCAGGGTGCAGCACAAGAGCAGACATCCCTCTCTCGTTGCCAGAAGGATAATTAGCATCTCCTCCCACCTAGATGCCATCTTGAGAAGGAAGGAGAAGGAAAGATCCTTGAGAAAGGAAGGGAGGGGCAAATCTAGGTTTTGCAGTGCCTGAAGCTTACACAATTTAAGGACTCATCTTTAGGATAATTATAAATAGAAAATTGCTAGGGGCCCTCCCAGGGACTTTGAGGGGCCCTGAAGCATAAGCTTCCCTTAAATTCACCTCTGGGAAGAGACCCTGAAAAACTGAGTAATTGCCAAAAAGAGACTGTTTTGAACCAGCAGAGATGAAGGTGTGTGTTATTGGCATAACCAATGCTCTCTGCCATCAGTGGAATGAGGTCTCCAGAGTACAATGAAATCAGTTGTAGAAAATAAAGTGAAAATATGAGTTTTAGTGTGTAAATTTCTACCACCTGCTACAATTTCTATGTTCAGAGATTTAAAAGTCACTCTATAAATTGCTCAAAAGGGAATAAGCTGCTGGAAGTCAGATTTGAGTTTTATTGCTGTCTGAGTTTAACCCAATGCACGCCCATAACAACGAGGGATGTAAACCACTTAAAAGAAATAAATGAGAGGATGATTAAGATCACCAGACATCTACTTCCCATGAATATTTTTCACTTCTCCTGGAATTGTGGTATAGACACACTGAGCTAAAGACTACTGTATGACAGTGGGTTCTCAGAGGGTACGTGAGGTCCTCCCTTTTCCAACTACAAAGCTATGTAAGGCTGGATTTTTTTAAATACACACTTCAACCAAAACAACATTTCACAACAGATTGAATGCAGGAGCAGACGTGCGAATCCAGCTGTCTTCTATTAAGCCAAAAAAAGATGGAGATTTGCAAAAATGTAAAACAATGCCACTCTTCTCACTAATTTTTTTGGTGTTAAAAAATAATTATATTTATATATGAATGTATAATATATAACATAAATTACGTTACTTATTTAACAATAAAAAACCCATCGTGTGTTATTTTAAATAAATTAATAAATACGTTTAAATTTCTCTAATTACTACTATGGCAAATATTAATAGAACCCACACAAACCAAAGCTCTTTGGGATCCTCAACAACTGTTGAGAGTGTAAAGGGATCCTGAGAACCATTGGTCTATGAGAACCAGATGTGTGTTGTGTAGCAAGCTTTATTCCAAAGGAATCTATAATGAAATATTGTTCTACTTTTACAGCACAGAGCATCCAGTAGAGATTAAGGAACGTATAAATAGCGCAGATATTCATATTAACAGTGGCTTTAGGCCTCAGCTTCAATGTCACCTCTTAGAAAAGTCTTCCCTGACCACTCTGTCCAAAGGGGCCTCTCCCAGTTTCTCTCTCTCTCTTTGTGTGTGTGTGTGTGTGTGTGAGTGTGTGTGTGTGTGTGTCCTTACCCTATTTCCTTCAGAGCACTTTTAAAAAATCTCTAATTATCTTATTTCTTTGGCTAGTTTTCTATGTGTTTATTTTCTGTAGTCCCCACTCTTCTCTTGCTTATTATCTATCCCTCCCCTCAAATATCATTTCCACACAGACCTTGGATGTCTTGTTCAATGCTCTGTCCCCAGCAGCTACAGAAAGTTCTGACACCCAGTAGGAGCTTAATTAATATTTGTTGATTGACTGAATGAACTGACTAAATCTGTTAAATACTTGCTTCCAGAGCTACAAAATGAGAAAAACTGAGAAATCTGGACAACATTTTTTTTAAAATGTGATACTTGCCCTTCTTTTCTGAAATAGTAAATGTTTCTTAAATATTAAAGAAGCTGCTATTCTCTCTACAGTTTTTCTCATCACGCACTGTGGTCTAGCCCACAGCCAAGTCTACTTGGGCCTCCAACTAGGAATACGGTCCATTAGTGGAAGATGATACTAACTGCATATCCTGAGGAAAACGGTTAGAATGCATCTAAGACTGACAGAACTTTGTTACGTATTCATCTCTGACCAGATTTACTGCTGCTTTTTATCTAAATTTGTTCTAATAACAGTAGCTCAGATTTGACTGGCATATCAAAAAGTTCCACACCTAAACACACATACACACACACATACACATATATACACAGAACTCAACTCAGGCTACAATAAACATGCGTTTCCATCAAAAGACCAAAGTTGTGTTGGAAAAAGGCCTTTAAGTGTTTTCAGGGCCGGCCCCGTGGCTTAGTGGTTAAGTGCGTGCGCTCTGCTGCTGGCGGCCCGGGTTCGGATCCCGGGCGCGCACTGACACACTGCTTCTCCGGCCACGCTGAGGCCGTGTCCCACATACAGCAACTAGAAGAATGTACAGCTATGACATACAACTATGTACTGGGGATTTGGGGGGAAAAAATAAATAAATAAAATCTTTAAAAAAAATTAAAAAAAAAAAAAAAGTGTTTTCATCTAGGCAAAGGACGTGGACATTTATTATGCATTACAGAGAGCATATATTACTATGTATGCAACCAGCATTCCCTTAAGCAGAGGATCTGATCTTTGCCCACAGTTAGCTTATGGACAGGGCTGTTCAGGTCATTATATTACATCTGGGTCTGGGTCTGCATAGATCTGAATGGTCTAGCTGCTGTGAAGGTGTACCATAGTCATAGCACTTGGTACATGTCCTACATCTGCCCCCGCTGACAGTGTGACCTTGCTTAAATCACTAAACCCTATGCCACGTAAATTACAAATTTCTATTGTAAAACATAGAAAATAATACCTGTCCCAGTCACTCACTCTATCAGGATGTTGTAAAGATAGATGAGATTAGTGATGGCAAAGCTCTTTGTTTGAAAGATGCTGTTTAAATCACAAGTACTATTATTAGGGCTCTCTGCAATTTCTCAGCTAATGGACTATGCAACAGATGGGGCCTAGAAGATGTTTGATATTATTGATATTTCTCTTGGATTTTTTTTCCCTCTTCCCACCTCTCTTATTTATTTATTAAAATTCTAGCTCTGATCTACATAACAAGAAAGAAACAGAAGGCTTCTGCATTTGAGCTGAATTTGTGAAGATCACCTTATCCAGAAAGTTTAAAATGCATTACTCCTGTGCATTTGTAAATGAATTGAGGTCTTACCAGCATGAACAACTGACACATTAATCGGTTACAGATGTGCTAAGATTTAATGCAGGCGAGTGGATAGATTGTGAGTTACTTTTCTTTCTTTTAAAACATCCTGTTTTGGTGCTTGATGTTTGTGAAATAAAAACTGAGAGAAAAAAAATTTTAAGCCTTATCTATACTAAAAATGCTTATCTGGGAAGTCTAAGATGAACACTTTAGACTAAACTAATAGGGTAGCATTAACTACTGACCAGAGATATACAGGTAATTTACAGTCCGTGAAGGAGGGGGATCAGGAAGACTCAAAAATGGGGGCACTGGCCACCAGGAGACAGGAGAAGAGGAGAGGAGGGTTAGATCTGGCAGATGGAGGTGTGACAGCACGGATATGAAAAGTTTAAAAAAGCAGCCCGATTCATAGATCTAACATAATCACAGTCTCCACCGCTAGCCTGCATCCTGCTTAAAATCACCTCTGGCCAAACCAATTCCATTTTGAGTGTGATTTAGTCTTCCTTTTAATACAAGCTATTTCAACAGTCAACTGACTGCCATGATACAACCTTAAACTGAATAACGCACCTAAGATTTGAGAGGGAGATGCCTAGCAAGCACTTTATTTGGCCCCAATTTGGTTTAACCCAGTCACCTAAAGGCTGCTGCTGCTGCTGAAGTGAGTCTCCAATGAGCTAGCTGCTGCTGGGCAGAAGATGAGAGAAAAGAACAGGTTGTGCCTGTTTATTACTGCTTGGTGTTGTTCTCAAATAAATGGATGCTAATTGAGAGGGAGTGTGGCTTCATATTTTATGACACCCTGGGTATATGATAGGAAGTCTCAGGAGGGCTGTTTTAAATTAAAGCTAATGTTAAACTCTGCTTAATTAGCATTGCTGTAGCGGATTTCACTTTTCCCTGTTAGGAGAAGAATGTGCTGTTTTACAGTTTTCCTGTTGCAAAGTACTAAACTATATGATGGAGGTGAAGAAGTGATTTGGGAACTGAATGACTTGCTGGCAAGGGAGAACTAGACAGGATGGCATTTTACTAATTAAGATGAGTGGTATACTAACCAGATGGGAGGAATACAGAGTGGAACAATGGAAAGAAATCCTCAGAATGACACCATTATTTTGGAAACTGTTATAAATCAGATGGGGTTGGGGACCTATAAGCAATTCCCAATACAAAGTGAGTTAGTCACTCTTGAACAGATGCTGAGGACTAAAACTCCTGAATTCCATGTAATCTGTCTGTACCTGATGAGAGTGTAATAGGAATAGCAGGGGTGGGAATAGTCCCTACTTTTGCCAAATATCACTGCCAATCAGCACACTGACTGATCTCCTTAATCTCATCTCTGACACTTGCTTTTGCTTTGTTCCCATTTACACATAAGCTGTGCAGCCTTTATGCACTAGTTCAAGTTCCTTCCTTAAGTGCCAGAGCAAGAGGGTACCACACTGGCTGCCAATCTATTGGTGACTTCATCCGTAGCAGACGTAGAAGTACAAGATTGATTTTTTCTGGATGGCCACCAGACGCTGAGCTCTGTCCATTGATAAGGTACAACCGGGCCAGAGGGGCTTTTAGAGATTGACAGAGCAACAAGTTGCCCAGAGAAAGAAATTCAAGCTTGTAGTTACACCTAAAATGGTTTATTAAGTGAACTGTCCCACTCAGTCTCAGCAGAAAATTTCTGAGTTTGACCACTACTCAGCTGCCTACCTCTGCCAAAGAGGACTGTTGTTATGCCAGAATAAAGAGATGATTATTCAGCTCTCTGATGCAAGTCAAACACTCCCATCTCCTGCTCACAAGCAGCCAGCATAAAATGGGTACTGAGCTGGGAGAACAGGTGTGTTTGCGCTTGGGGGAAGCAGCTAGGGATATGAAAATGACTTAGCAGCTGGTGAAAAAGAAGATTGAAGTTGTGCCAGGCAAAGGGTGTTTTTCCCCTAATTATGCAAAAGCCTTAATTCCATTGATCATGTTGTTCTCTTCTTTCTCCATCTAAATAATATAAAATCTATGTGACAACTCTTTGAGGAAGTCAAGAACATTGCCAGGGATGCTTATTAAGGGAATGAGGGTCAAGAAACACTCTTTAGTGGATAACCTTGCAATTTTCTCAGGGTTTGTGAACTGTGGTAAGCTTAATTAGAAAAAAATAAAAGGTGTAATAAAATGAGATGTAGTCATTAGAGCTGAAAAAATGGCGTAGAAAGAGTAACCTCAGAAAACAAGACCCAGGAAACCTGAAAGGCTCTTTTTTTTTATTTGTGCTGTTATTTAATTGTTGGCATTCATACCTTCACTCATTTGACAAAAATTTATCAAGCATGTACTTTGTGCCAGGCACTGAGCTACTCTTTTAGAATACAAGGATGAAAAATGCATTTTCTGCCTTCTGCAGTGGCTCATGATCTAGGGGTGAAAAAATGTTTCACCCTAATTCAGTTGAGGTGGTGGTTGGGGCAGCTCCTTAGATAGAACTTTATTCTAGTGAAAAAGTTAGTCTGATCTTTCATTTCAGGTGTAAATTCCATATTTAAAAGTTGAATCTTAGTTGAATTCTGATGATTTGTGAGAAACTTAGCAAGTGATTTGAATTGAGGGCAAGGACCTTGCTCATCTGCATATGACCATGTGACCCAGAAAGCCCACACCTCCCCTTGGCTTGCCCTGTGACCCTATAAGAAGTCCTACAAGAGCATGTAACCCAGATATGCTCACCTTTTCCAAGCCCAAATAAAGTAAAAGATCAAAAACAACAAAATAAGAAAACACTGCCCCAACATTCACCCAAAAAAGAACAACTGCCTGAAAATGTGTTAGTGACATCATTGTCCTTTGCCTGGTTCTCTCCCACTCAAGGAAGCAACATGTGCCAAGCAACCAAGGAGTTGAGGCTACCTTCTGACTCTACAGCTTGTGGTTGTGAACCAACATCACACATCTCTCCACACTGTCAGAAACTGTATCAGCAGTCCTCAGAGCTGGAAACAGCAGTCGCAGTATGAGGTTCCATGTCTCTCTGTTTGACTTATAAAGTGTCAATCATTGTGTGGTCTCAGATACATTGACTTGCTCACTGTTTGGTAACATTGCAATGACAATGTGTTTTAAATATATGCTGGAAGGACAATTTAAACACTTGACAGCAGTGAGAGTCAAGACAGACCATATTTTCCTTTCTGAATCTAGTATGCAAGAGAATCTGCACATACTGCCAGTGTTTTATTGTCATTTACATAGTCTTCAAATGGAAAAGTGTTGGTTAAGCAGCCATTTTGCTGGTTGGTTTTACCTTGAGAGCCTTATATAGGGAGGAAAGGTTACTAGTTGAGGAGAACAAAGAGGGCAGGAGCCTAAGGCACCAACCTACAGGTTTCCTGTTCATTTTGCTTGCTCTCTGTATGAGCTACCTCTTTCCTTAAGCCCCACACCTACCCCTAGGCTACTGCCTTGGAACTTGCACCCTCAAAACGGTCCATGCAACGCTCTAAAAATAGTCATCCCTATTTATCAGAGGAAAGGATCCTAGGAGAATGTAAAGAAAGAAGAGATATAAAACACAGCGTGGCAGGATAATTTATTGAGATATTAAATTGCGCTTTATTCTCAAATCACTTTTCCCACTTCAGCTCCTTCCCAAAAAAAAAAAAGCCGTGCCCTTTGGACTCCTTTTTTCCAGGAGCCGAAATGTTTCCTTCCTGACTTTGTTTTCCAAAAATTGTGAGCTTCTTGAAGGCATTATGTTATGAGAATAATGAGAAAAAAGTTGGCCTGACAGAGAGAGAAGTTTTCCCCACACCTGGAAAGACAGTAAGGAGCCTGAGACCTGCACCTCCCTGCCTAGATAGAGCTTCAGCAGAGAGGACCATAGCAGATCATCACAGAAGCAGCAGAGTCAGCTGCTTCAAGGGGACGGCACTGGATTAGACAAAGCATATCAGTGGTGACCATGATGGATCATACTGGCTCTGCCCCCATTTTATGGGCAAAGTTTAAACCTCTGGAAGGAAGGAAAAGGAGCACAATAATGACAAAAATTGGATTTCCCACCAGCTCAGTAACTTCCAGAAAATAAAGTAATGTGACATTTCCTGGTCACACAAGTTTGTGATTCCAAATTCAACAGTTTCAAATACAAATAAAATAGATTAACCATACTTGTTAGCAGTTCATTCTACTTAGGTGTCTTTTTCTCCCAGGGAATGTACAGCTGCTGTTATTTCTTCTTTGTCTATACTTTGTATGGCAGTGCTGACTTCTCCAAGTGCCATGAATTTATGGTTGAAGACCTAGCATCTAACATTTGGGTCTTGATTCTACTCCTTAACCTTTTTTTTTTTTTTTTTTTAAAGATTTTATTTATTCATTTTTTTCCCCCCAAAGCCCCAGCAGATAGTTGTATGTCATAGGTTCACATCCTTCTAGTTGCTGTACGTGGGACTCGGCCTCGCGCTGGACGGAGAAGTGGTGCCTTGGGGCGCGCCCGGGATCCGAACCCAGGCCGCCAGCATCAGAGCGCGCGCACTTAACCGCTAAGCCACAGAGCCAGCCCTACTCCTTAACCTTTAATTGAGTGCTGTTTTGTGATTGTCAAGAACTGCGAAGGCTGTGAGACTTTATCCTATTGATTAGATAACAAGTTAGCCTGCCACAGTTTCATGGATATTGGCTGATGACATGAGACTCATGGGTCAAAGATGAAGACTTTATTACTCATGGCACAGCAAGCAGCACAAGTAGCATATTTTTGTCAGTTCTTCCTTGTCTTCAAGTTCCGTGGAGGCAAAACAGATGGGCCCAGATGGATGCTTGCACATGCAGTGTGTCGCATTTCAGGAAAGGAAACTTGAACTTAGGAAACTTAAATCTTTTATACTGGACAACAACCATGCCTGCCTTTTGCTCTGGAGGGAAACACTATGTCTTCAAAGGCTGTTTGCTATACGAACCTCCTTGAAAAGACATTCCAGAGCAAAGGGCAGTCCACGTCTCTGTTCCCAAGACATGTGGAAATGTGAGAGACGTGTGGAAAATTGTCTCCCAGCAGTGCTAAACCTGCTGTAGCACTTATAAAGGCTAAAGAAACATGACCTTAACCCTCAAATAATCCAGTAAAAAAGGTCAATTAGCTAGTATGGTACTATAAGCAAAGAACTTCAATTTTCAGTGCTTCTCTTTCTGTGATTATAAAATAGGAATGATATCTGCCCACTCACTGCTTATTTTGAGAAATAAAGGAAAAAGAACAGTCTGACAAATGCTTTGAGTTTCATGATGGACACTCCAGAAATAGAAGAACATCATACAAAAAACATAATGGGTTCTAATCATGCTTTTATTCTCTAATGCCTTTGGAGGAAGTGTGACAAACATACAGATATTTCATTCTGATAAGGTGGAGATACTGATTTTTTTACATGCTGAACATGAGTTTAAGCCATTAGTTTCATCAAACTGTAAAGCTGACTAGATACGTTTAAACGCTCTGTTCTTATGGAAATCACTGTTTAGATTTCTTAAGAACTCAAATAGCTTTACTGTCTCTTTATCACATCACTTTGTAGCTGGAAAAGGGTACTGATCTGTGATCCCTAAGCCCTCCTTACCACTTCTTCCCCACGCCCCTCATCATCTCACACACAGAGTTGGCAGGACTGCCTCCTTGTCTGTCTTTCAGCTTGAGGGTAGCTGACCTCCTCTTCATTATCCCAGTCTTAACTTCCTCTCTGCTGCCTAGTGAGTTTCGGCATAAAGTCCAAACTAGGTTTTATGCTTATAGATACAAGAATCATTAGACTATACAGAATGTCTTTAAAAGTTTACCTAAATTCAAATATAGAACCTCCATCATTCTATGATTAATTCTAATAGCTATTGTGTTAAAAGATGTCCTAAATTTCCCTGAAGAAGTGTTTATCACATGTGCTCTATAACCCCTACTTGAAAATGCCTAGGCCCATACCCCAGATCTACTTAATCAGAACATCTGAGGATGAAGTCAGAAATATGCAGTTTAACAAGCACCACAGGTGATTCTGATAGCCACTAAAGTTTGAGACATGCTCCTTTAAAATAATCACAAATAGAACTTCAATAATTATGTTTATCTTCTAAATTATAGAATACAAGACAGAAGCATAGGCAAAAAAACAAGAGACAAAAAATATTTTTTAATTGTATAGAATGATCTCTAAAGACCAAGTGCGTAATATATATACATAAAAGTATATATACAAGTATATAATATATATACATAAATAGCCTGGTTACCTATATTAAAAGGCAAAGAGTCCAAAAGGGTTAAATACCCAACAATAGGAAAATCGTTAACTAAAGTATAGTACATCCACTCAATGGACTATTTTTCAGATGTTATAAATGATCTTTATGAAGACTATTAAGCAAAACAAAAATATCTACGAGAAAAACAAAAATGTAGAGCACATAATTGCATGCACGTAATTATTACAACTAAATATATGTATGTATATGGAAAAAACTAAGAGAGAAAGGGTCAGAGAGGTAAGATTATGGGTGAATCCCCCCTCCATTTTTTTTCAAAAATATATTTAGTGTTGTAGTTTTCCCACAATTTAAGCTACAGAAACAGATTTTGATAGAGCTTGGGAATCCAAATTGCAGCCTCCGACTATTCTACCGAGTAGATTAACAAACACTATTTTGCAAGTATTATGAAACAAGAGAATAGGTGAAAGTGACCAACTCTGTTTACCTTGATTTCTGAAGAGGCCCAGATTTCACTTTAACCTATTAAGGTCTTTTCATTTCCCATCATCTTCCCACTAATATCCAACTACTTCTCTGCAAAACTTCTTAATTCACTTCATAAACTAGAAATCAAATACTCTCCATCTTCTCCTCTCTCCCCTAATAGCCTCAAGTACTTGCATCTACTCACAGTCTCTCACGGGGTAGCAAAAATATCCACCCTCCAGAAAGTACCTGCATTTCCCCTCTCTAGAAATCTACAGGTCATGTGGCCAAACTTAGAATTCACAATAAATTTTGCTCTGCAGGGCGAAAGCCACTGATTGACATATCAAAATTGGACATGTTTGGTTTTTGTTGTAGCTGTTGTTCATAGAGTTTCAACTTAGGAAGAGAGAATTTTTTCCTTCTGCTTACAAGTTGAAAACACACAATATTGAGAATCTCAAGATGAAATACTCTTCTTAAATCATCATCTTATTTTATAAGTGGTAAAATAATATAAATAAAATAAAATCTTGGGGCAAGGATGCCGTGAACGGTTGTTCAAGAGGTGCACTACGCAAGAGGTCAGGCAAGATGCTGAGTGGTGGCCAGCATCCAGCCAGAACTCTGCTTACTGGATCTATCCTTCTGTTGATGTAACACCTGGAAGGGAGTGTACATTCTCTGTTGGGAGAAGAAATCTGCTATGTTTGTCTATTTTTAAAGCTCCTTGAGTGCATGATTTTCACCCCATCAAAAATGCCTGCCCAGGAAAACTTCAATATAACAGAAAACCCATGAATACAGAATTGTTCCCTTTCTTAGTACATTTTTTTTTCCTGCTCTTTTCACTGTACTGGGAAACAAAGGAGATGGATCAGACCCTGTCAAGGCTACTCCTGGTACTCAATTTCTTCAGGGCACACAGACCCCTGAACAGAGAATGACTCGTATTTCCCTGATTTAAGGGGAATAATCCTCAACTCTAGCAACTGTCCCACCCAAGCACAATTCCAGGGAAGCTCAATAATAATGATGCTGGTGTCCCTGAAACTGGCAGAGCTCCTTCAGGATCAGGAGTAAAAGATGTAAGCTAGCATTATGTACCTACAGTAAGTCCTCCCTATTTATGAGCTTTTAACTTCAAAGCTAATGTATACTAGTGCCTAACACAATACCTAGGACAGTTGTACCTAATGAATTATAGATATTATTATCATCATTATTGTTTCTCTCATCTAAACTTTGAGCAAAGTGGAAATCAGTCAAACATTAAATTGGAGGTGGGGAGATCCCAAAGTAATGCACCGGGTAAGTTTCAGACTAGTTCCAAAACTGTATTTTCCGCTTAGCTAACCCTTACCCAGATTAACAAATGTTCACACCACACTTAGTATTGAAACCATAACTTGTGACAGTCATGTGTCCATCCAGCTGTCCCAAACCATCACAAGATTGCATCTGTTGCCAAACCCATCTTACATCTGTTATCAATTCTTTAATCACTGGTATTTTTTATAGAATGGCCCATTTTTAGCACTTTAGTTCAATCAAACAAAAACTACAGCTTTCATTTTAGTTATTCAATATTTTAGTTATTCAATATTTAGTGACCATTTTGTGGAGTTGCTATCAAAAAAATTTTCCCCTGAGCTCAGCCTTAGTGATTCAAGCAGTCTTGAATACGTCAGATTATAGAGAAGAGACCGCCCAAGAGTTAACCTTTGAGAACAGTCAATTATTTAGTCCCATCAATAATTCAGAAATACACAGGGTCTCAGAAACCCATTACGTTAACTATTGAGTGTTAAGCTTGAACTAATCTCTGAATTAAAGTGTTTGAGGCTACCATTCTATCCCAGTTCTACCTCAGTCTAACTTAAATCAAGGCTCAAACACCATGCAGTTCATTGAATTCTCTTAGATGTCTCCATGCTTGGGCCAATCTGACCCTCCACCTAAACGTGCAAAGAATCAGGGAAGAATCAGCAGCTATAGGATTGAAGGAGAGTCTGGGAGTGAGGCTATCTGGCTCTTCAGCTCCACAGGAAGAGAAGGAACATATTATAGGATGGGAATAGTCAAAGATTTACCAGAAAGAGAATGGTGGGAGGTGATGACAAGTGAGGGCAGCCAGATCACAGCCCACTGCCACTACGTAAAACACAGCCGTACTCATCTACCTGATATGTGTTTCACATGGAGCTCAATTGTTGATTCTTAAAGAAATAATTGTCAGCCATCTATTATGTGTAGGAAATATCTTTATGGATATAAAGAAACATGATCTAACAGGCCCTTCTGCCCTCTGGGGAATACAGCATGTGTGCCATACAAACACCATAGGCTCTGGAGACAGACATACTTGAATTCAAATCCTGATCTGCCATTTACTAGCTATGTCCAAGTTAGTCTCTCTGAGCCTGCTTTCTCCTCTGAAAAATATCTAATTCACAAGGTAGTTGTGAAAATGAAATGAGAAAGCCTAGCCCAGCACAGAATAGGCACCCAATACAAGTTAGCTTCCTGCTCCTTTCCTTAATAGGAATTTGCAAACTAGGTGTTAAGGTAATAAAAGAATCTCCTGTTTCCAAGATTAGCCTTTTGTGGAGCTGCTCCACTTCAAGGCAGTCTAATTAACACCCATTCTTCACCTTCACTCGTGAGTTCATCAGTTTCAACAACAGTTAATCACCAGCAGGAGGTCACAGAGCAGATCCTGATTCTTAATCCAAATTTATACTTCTGAGTCTCTGTTTGCTACAGGAAATTTAAATAAAATGAAAACACAATACTTTATTTGTAGTTTTTAAAAAATATACAGATCTTCAAATTCATGCTACCCCTCAACCTTCTAGTTCTAATACAGTAAAAAGATATTTCTAATTAAATGTTTACTCTAGTTTTCATATTTTATATAGCATATATTTATGCTGCAGTAGAGCTGCTTTTTTCTGAGGTGTAAATACTTATTTTTGTCCCCTGCAGATCTTTATCTTGAAAGTCTTTTTGGGCCTGCCCCTTGGCGCAGCAGTTAAGTGTGCGCGCTCTGCTTCGGCCACCCGCCCGCCGGGTTCGCAGGTTCCGATCCCTGGCGCGCACTAATGCACCGCTTGTCAAGCCGTGCTGTAGTGGCGTCCCATATAAAGTAGAGGAAGATGGGCACGGATGTTAGCCCAGGGCCAATCTTCCTCAGCAAAAAAAGAGGAGGATTGGCATCAGATGTTAGCTCAGGGCTGATCTTCCTCACAAAAAAAGTCTTTAAAGAAATAAAATATCACAGACATTGCAGTGCTGTTTGCACATAACAATCAACTGGGGAAATTTTTTAAATACTCACGCTTGGGACAGACCTCAGACCAATTAAATCGGAGTCTCTGGGGGTGGCACCCAGACACTGGAGAGTTTCTAAGGCTCCCCAGGAGATTTTAATGAGCAGCCTGAGGGAAGTGGGATGGAGGAGACAAGACTATTTCTCTCCCCTTTTGTTTATTATACCTCAGAGCCCTGCTCTCCACTGATTAATATCTGAGTCCTAACTCCAGCTAAGACACTGGTTGGATTTTAGAAGAGCCACATCATCTCTTCCCAGGAAGGAGCCCTGTGAATTTTCGATGACTTTCCAGGCACAGCCTGGCAGCATTTCCTATGACGCAGCTGTTCCTTTCAGCCCTCCTGATGACTTGGCCTGGCACTGTGTCTCTGCTGCACTGGGCTCTCTCCTAATCTTGTGCTAAGAACACTCCCATCTCACGGTCGTGGTAGACTCGTTCTGTCTGCTAGTCCTCCAGGTCCTGGTTTCCTGGACAGAGCAAGAATCACCAGGGGATCTTGTTAAAATGCAGATTTGGGTTGAGAAATGCAGGGCCCTGAAATTCTGCATTTCTAATAGTCTAACAATGCTGATGCTGCTGATCTGCCAACCACACTTAGGTAGCAAGGACATAGATGGTCTTTTTCACCTCTAAATTCTAGGACAGAACACAATTCTATTGTTTCAAGACCTTTTTCTTTCATGAGACAGTCTTTGCCGTTTCTGGTATATCTGATACTGAGTCTTTGGGTGGAAATGCATCCCACAATTAAAGCACTGCTTTTGTGGAAAAGCGTAATCCGTTTTATGAAAACCCACTTTTATACTTAGTTCACAGAAAGCACCACGGTGAAAGGGAGGGTTTTCTGTATAAATAAACTAACTACAATCTGAAGCAGTACATGCTAAGGATCAAACGAGGGTATTGATCTGAGATGGCAAACACAAATATGTCCCACTACCTCCCCTCTGGAGCTCTTGGCAGATATCAATGACCATTCTTAACAGTCTTTCTCTCTGAGCCCATATTTAGCCTTAGAATCCTTTCCAACACAGTGACCTACCCCAAATCCAATACTGGCATCCCTGATATGGATCTGATGAGAGTTCAGAGGAGGAAACAAGCAACTCCAAGTAGGGGCATTTCCCAAAGGGAATTGGCTTTGATTCAGCCGGGTCAGACAATTCAATAGCATCTCTTTCTTGTGACACCAACCTGCCAGTGATAATAAGCTAATTTAAAGTGTTCACATACTTAAGATAACATTAAATATTCATTTTAACTGTAACTATGCAATTATAATTTGTGCTTTATTGATACTTCTCATGAAATCCTCAATATTCGTCTTCCTGATGTACTTTTAATAATAACAAAACAACAGCAACCATTTCCAGTGGTGCTCAGAAGTAGTATTGACAGAAAGCCCATAGGTGACATTTACGAGAGGCTCAGCTCCCACTGCTGACCTAGAGAACTGGGCCTGGGGTCAATGCCACTTTCATCCCACATTCTGTTTGCAACCATCCAAAGAACATGGTGTCTTCCTGAGTAGGTTTCCTGTTTCTTTGTCAATTGGTATATCACTAGCTAGTTTGTGACTAAAATCAGAACTTTCAAAATGTTTTGATTTTAGGAACTAACAATATTTTCAAAAACATTTTGGGAACCAATGTAAGGTTCTTAATCTTTAGTTTGCTAAGCAAAGATATAAAAAGCAAATAACTATCATCCACTAACACTGTTGTTTTATATTTAAAAACCACATTTTAATACCAAAAAATAAAGTAGGAGGGAACTAATCTCAGAATAAAAAGCAGTTCTTTAAAGTGAATAAATTTTGCTTTAGAGGAAAAATCACTACATTATGCTTCTCATTTCACATAGTCTGATAAAAACTTTGTAATAGGCAACAGCCCATATGCTCTCCTTTGAGTACTATAGGCTTAAGTAACAGGAACTTCTGACAGTGGGTAATGTTTTCCTCATCAACAGAAAGGACTAGGGTCTTTGCTCAGGGAATGAATTGGCTCCTCTTGAAGCAAGCTTGAAAATCAGTACCTGCTAAACCATTTCTGTGCGTGTCGTGTTTTTTGTGCTCTGTGAGGTAGACACCTGGCAGTCCCTGGAAGGCCAGTTTCTATACCCATCTGTACCATTTCCAGTTCCTTCTCCTACCTGCTTGTCCATATTGACAGGTTTTATCATGTCCAAGTTATGGCAATGCTCTCTCCTATCTATTGAGGAAAAGCCAGGTTATGGACAGAAAGAGCTTTTTTTTTTTTCAATTATTGCAGAACATGAATCTCTGATTTCCATGAAGTTGCCACAGACTGTTTTACACTGTGTAGGCTGCATTTATGAGCTCATTTATGAGCAGCCCACACAGTATGAGCACCTAGAAGAAGAACAAGTTTCTGAGTCTCTGTCAGGATTTAATTCTGACATCACTTCTAAGATGTTGTGTTGGCTTTGAAGAGAAGGTAAAACAACTATGTTTTCTCCCATGCTTTAAAACTGGCTTCAATGACAGTAAAGATGAAATCAAAAGATTTTTGGAATTAGAGAGATACTAACTTTTGAAATCTTTACTAGTAGGCAAGCTGTGAAAGCAGGATCCTTCCTGCTGAGTCAAGACAATGGGATGAATCATAGTCAAGCAAATTCAAGGCCACAGACACCAGAACCCAAGCAAGTGAGAAACAGGAATCAGGCCAAGATTGTAAATTCCAGATTGGAAATATGATCACTAAAATCAGGAGTAAAGTAGAAATAGCACAGGAACACAGGCTGTTTGAGTCTGGTGATCATGCCAAAATTAGGAACACAATAGATCAGAATTAGGTCACTATTTGAGGACCAGGAACACAAAAGACCAGAGGTAGATGGATGCTAAGTAAACCTCGATTCAGGTTTTCTGGAAAAGAAGGCCTACGAGACCTTAAATAGACCTCTTGGAAATCTCTGTCAGTTGTAGCCTACAAGATAACTCCCATTGTTCAGTCTATCCATTTGCCTGTCTGTGGAAACGACCGTGAAAGAATGATGAAACTCTGTGAAACTAATTCTACACACCAAACTGGTCCAACCATATTGATTAAAGCAATACTTTGAGAAAACAAGTCCATAAAGTAAGCCATCTTGTTCTGTTTATAGATATAGCCTGAATCTAAACTCAGTAGTAAAATTACTGATACGTATAGCGGTATAAGTAGACTTGTTCCTATTGCCTCTGATTTTCATCTGAAGTATCAGAGCAGAGAACAGTGTTAAGAGCCCACATTATCTATAAATTTGCTCAGGAGTCACCAAAAAAGCTGATCCAGAAACTCAACTCAAAAAATAAAAGGAGGCAAGGTGATAAATGCTGACAAGATTATACAGTTTTTTTTGGGGGGGGGCGGTTCTTCAGAGAGAGTAATCATAGCATAGTGCATTTCCTCTACCCATCTCATGGTAGAAATCAGGAGAGTATTCACAAACAGACCCATCAAGCCAGAAGAAGGGGAGAGCTTCAAGAGAATCTCTTGAGATCTCACAAAGCCTGGCTTGCGTCCACTAAAGTTGGTGGGGTACAGAGACTCTCACCTGGAAAATTTTAAAGGCAAGAGGGTGGCCTGGACCTGACCTTGAAAATAGAGCAAGAAGAGAGAATTACTGTGGAAGTGGTCCACACTTCTAGAGTTGAGCAGAGCAATGACACAGGTTTTCTGGCCCAAGTGGACATTATGGGAGGTCACCAGGTCTAAGTCAAGGTCCCAAAACAAAGAGTTTGTATAGGATATGCTGTTGAAGTAGGGCCTGAGGAGCAATAGTAAGAAACCAGATAGAGACTTCATTGTCCATGCCAGGGACATGACAAGTGTCTCACAAACAGCTGGACATCTGCCCTATACAGAGGCCTCCAAAGTTAGATTACCACTCCAGCCGACCAGTAGTAGGGCTTCTGTCCCAACCCTCTCCTCCCTCCTCACACTCCCACACCCATCTCTGGAAGACACAGAGGTAACATAGTGAGATAGAGTGCCTCCTCTAGTTGACAGAAATCAAAAATAAAAATGTAATGGGAAATCCCACCAAATAAATATTTAAGGTACTTTTAGCTTCAAAAATTTGCAAGGCTCCAAAGCTATCCCAGCTACGGCACCACCTGATTACAGAGCATGCCCCCTCCTTCTGGCAAGGAACATCCAACTGGAGAAAATCTTCACCAGCACACCCCTTCCTTGCTGGGCCACTAATTGTAATAAAACTGTAGTTCTTGTCTAGGCAGCTTCTCTGATAACCCCCTACTCCACTCTAGCCAATTTCATTCAAAGCTACAAACCCAATCCCCATGGAAATTTTCTCTGCTTTTAGAGGAGACTCAGGTCATCAGCCTAAACTAAGTAAGTGAATTTTCTACTCATTCTGATTATTTTAGATTCTTATCTTAAGGGAGACTGTGTCATGTGGTAGAAAGAGCATGGGCTCCAGAGTTAGACGGCCCTAAATTCAAATCCTGGTTCCACATTAGTAGCTGTGTGACCCTGCCACCTCTGTTTTCTCATCTGTAGAATGAGAACAAAATGTATTTCATAGCGTGGTTGAGATGATTCAGTAAGATAATGTACTTGTATATAGCAGCTAGTATGATCCCTGGCACAATTAAGTTACTTAATAAATATGTTTCTTTACCTTCTTTATTAACATTTATTTTTGACTCTCTCAAGTGTCTTGAATTACTTTAAGGATCTTGGAAGAAAGCCTAGAGTCCCACCAGTAATGACTTTAGCTTGCACTGAGTATTGTCATAAAGTTTCTTTATTTAATAACTCGGACTATAATTCTTATAAGTGGATAGGGCCAAAGTATTCAATTGGGTAGTTTTCTCAAGTTTCTGGGTGGGACTCAATTCAAGAGAAGAATGAATGCCCAAATCCTTTATCCTCTTGTTTCTTTGAATAAGAATTTTGTTACTACAGAAAGGTTTTCTTAACAAATAATTCCAAATAGGAAATCCTTCCTTCAGTAATACAAACTCATCCTGGGTGGCCATCTATTCAGTAGTAATAGAGAATGTCATGTCTCAAACCCCAATCCTATATTGCTTCAGGTACTAGATATATCATTAACTATTAAGTGCCTAGCACAGGCACTGCACTTCTAGGTGCTGTGAGGGTACAAATTATGTGCAAGTCATGGCCTCTGTTCTCAAAATATATGGAATAATTCTAGAACAATGAAGGAATGTATAAGATATAACTGAACTGTGTATTTCAGAGTTTCAGTGCTATAAAAGCTCAGAAGAGATAGGAAAGTCTTCTGACTAACGGTCGGGGAAAGTTTCAGCGTGAGGCAAAAAAAGACTTCTAATTCAAGAACAGAATGTCCACAATGAATGTGCCTTCAAATACTAAATATACTGTATTTGTTTCCAGTTGGATGGCTTCATTTTTCTTCTCAAGAACCCCAACCTCAGCCTTACACACTGGGCAAGGCCCCCTCTCACTGCAGCCCACCTGTGTGCACCCATCCTTGTACACATTCTTCTTTCTCACACCTTCACCCCCACTCCACCTTCTTTTCTTCTCAATTTTCTCCTGTGTCCTATTCCTTCATAAACAAGCTCTGTGTAAGAAATTCAATGATGCCAATGAATAGAATCACAAATTGTTGGTATGTTAGAGCTGGATGGTATCTTAGAAATCATAGAGTTACCCTTCTCTTCACTGTATGCAGTTGAGGACGTTCCATCTTTTACTATCATTCAGTCATTCATTATTTCACTTTAAAAATATCTAAGCCACCTTATTATACACAAAATTCCCAGTAATTGTATTTCTGCTAAATTTCCCTTATTCTTAAGAATCTTATCCCCTGTTTCTTCTCCATGTAATCAATATAGACAAAATTGAGAAAAGGACAAAACTATCTTGTCTACTCCCAGCCTCTTCATTCTTAGCCCATGTTCCTCTTCAGTGACCACCCCCATCCTAGTTCCTCAAAAATTTCTCATTTCTCTTATCAATAGTTATCATTAGATTCTTCAGTCACCTTAAGGTTTAACGGCCCATAAGAGTATAATGGTTCTCCTTCATGAGGTAGTTACATTTTAATTGAGGGCAAAGTCTTACCTTACGACTAAAGGTCTAACCTATTTCAGACATCAGTGAAGAAGGATTTGGGGAGCCCCAAGACTTTGGTGGAGACTGCACCTGAAGAGACTTTTTATAGTTAATGCCCACTTTACCTTCAAGTGCTGTAGATAATATAGTTAAATAAAAGCTACAGTTGAATACTGACATAACAGGGTATAATGAGAACTAATCTCCTACATTCAAAAGTGTGACACCTAAAAATGTATTTCCTCCCAGTTCCAAAGCCACCCTTTATTGTCTTCCCTAAAAAAATGGAGCTGGAATATTGAAATGTTACTCCCTTACAGTGAGCACGATGTCAAGCTTTGTCAGTATGGGGAACTGGAGCGACACGACAAGAGGAACAGGCCTTCTCTTCCTGGTTCTGGTGTTTTTCCATTTGCTTCTTCTTGTTCCTGTCTCATGGCTGCCAGTTTCATGTGTGGAGTTTATCTAGTAGCACTCATCCCCATCAAGTTTCAGTGGCATACGTGTGGACAGCTTCTCATCAAGTTTCAGTGACATCTCTATTGACGGCTTCACAATGAGTCTTATAGATATCCCAGATATCAGTTTCCCAGCCTTAGCTCACCTGCACTTTGGAGAGGTGTTTCCTGCTTGCCCCATATCTGTGGATCAGTTCTGGACTGAGCAACCCACCAAAATTCTCTGCAATCCAGTGGTCCCCAGCCACACCTTCTCCAACATGGCTGGAATTCTCTTTTCCACATTTGTTCCTTCCTTAGGTACCCTCCGTGAGCCCTAGGATATTTTTTTGAGTTATCTTTACCCCTTTATAGATTGCCACCTGTTATAGTTAATAATTGTTTATGTTAAATTTTCCCTGTTCAAATTACTATGTGGTGTCAGTCTCCTGATTCTCCCCTGACTGATATAAGAGGGGGGAGATAAGATCTTCATTCCTGGGGAATAAAAATTCAAAGCATTTGTTTAAAAACTCAAAGTATGAAAAGAACCAGAGGGATAGTTTGACTTTCTGCCAGAGTAATCTATTGCAAATGAGCCTAATATCTTTGTTACAATAAATGAGATAGGGAAAAAAGTCAGTGGGCATTCAAATCTTAGAAAAATAGATTCTCGTATTAAACCTGCAACTGAAAATAAAATAAAGCAAATAAACTAACTAAAAAATTCAAACCTAAATACCGAAGGGCCTTAATCAGTCGTCAAGTTTCAGTATTGTTGTGCCCAAATGAATATCTTCTGTCTTTAGTTAAAAAAGTCATTTGGGGGATCAGGGAAGAGGGAGCCTGACTAGTTAGGCTTTTACATTTGTTTTCTGCAAAAATATTAACACAAAATAGGCCACAAACAGGCCACGTTGGTAGTGTAAGATCTGCAGTCATGATGCTTTACACATGGTATTCAGAGTCCCAGTCATGATGCTTTACACATGGTATTCAGAGTCCCAGTCCTTGAGTGATAGATAGAGAGTGAGAATCACAATACCTGTCTCATGGAGTTATTGTAAAGATCAGTACCTAGGACAGTGCTTGCCATGCAGCAACTTCTCCGAAACGCTATTTTTTGTGTGTGTGTGGTTATTTGCTGTTATTCGTGATTCCTTTTTTACTATACTGAGTATTATAGCCAGAAGATTTCAGTTGCTAGTAACAGAAAATCCAACTCAAACTGGCTTCAACAATAAAGGGGGACTTTGGGGATTACTTAATAGGAAAGTCAAGAGGTAAAGGGAGCTTCAAATTTGGTTCATCCCATGGCTCAGCAATATCACTAAAGACCCATTTTTGTTCATCTCACTTTTTGGCCATCCCATGGTGGTGGCTTATCCTAAGGCTGAAGCCCTTTGTAAATTTAGGCTGACTGCCAGCCATAATGACAGCTGTGCTTCACTGTTCACCCTCAGTGGGAAATTGAGCTCTGTATTCCAAACTGTAGTTCTGGGATTCACTCGAATAAGACTGGCGTGGGTCACATGATCACCCTGAGCCAATAGCAAAATCCAGGAAAATGAAATGTGCTGACCAGTTTAAGCCAATCCTAGCTTATCTATGGATCAGGGGTGGAGTTTTCCCAAACAACATATAGGCTATAAGGAGGTAGAGGAAAAGGCAGTACGGATATTGTATAGACAAAACGATCTTGCTTAAATAATGTAATTTCCTTCTGTCTAGTATAAATACTTGTATAAATTCACATTATGATTTTATAGAGACAGTGAATAAAAATATAACAAGGAATAAAAAACAGCAACAAAAAAATCTCTTAGTCTTACCATGTGCTCAGTGTTTTAAACGCTTTACATATGATCATTCATTCATTCCTCAAAACTACCAAAAGATTTAGGCAAGGATCTATTCAAGAATGGAGTCAGGATGTGGAACCTAGGCAACACGGCTCCAGCACCTGTGTGCCTAATGCTTCTGCTGAGACTGCCTCTCAACAAAGAGGTAATTTTGAATTCCTCTGATGTGCTACAGAAAGTGCCATAGAGCTTGGTTCTATGGCGCCCTCTGCCCAGAGGTGATCAGCACAGAGCAACCAATGAATGAAGCACTTATGAACAAATGAATGACATGGGAAAGAGGTATCCCTAGAAGGTTTTTTTTTCCATTGAAACAATATTTTAAAACCTGAAACCCAATGACAAGTGAAAAGACAGCACACAGGCTTTTCACCAACAGTGTAATTAGAAAAAGTTCTCCAATCACACCCCACTCAGCTTCCAAACCATAATAGCATCCTCAGACTATAAAGTCAGAGATGATCAAGTACTTTGGAGCTAGGATCTCTAATGCCAGTGGAAATCTGTCAACACTATCAATCAGCTGCTCGATATTGAAAAAATCAGTCTCTTCAACTCTCAGTTTCTTCCTCTTTGAAGTGAAGAAATTCAACCAGGTTATCTAAAGAATAGCATGTACATGCATCCATGCACGTGCACACACACACACACACACACAAAAAAAAACTACTCCCACACTTCTAGAACTACCTCAATTTTTCCCCCCTCAAACAATAGCTTGTGATTTTACTTGGAACTGGTGTTTACTGAATCTTTCATCATGGCTCTGGCATCCCTCCAAATATGATCAGATTAAAAGGAAACTTAACTGGTAAACCAAAGAATAAATAACACACAAGGAACCTTGAAATCTCTCTGCAAGCTTCAGCTAGTTAATCCTCCCAGCACCCCCCTGGAGTAAAGCTAAACAGTTTTCAAAGGTCAGATCTCTTTGAAAGTCTGACTTATTTTATTAAAGCGATAGAAAAACCCAGAGTTTATGGATTATCCTATCCTCCTTTTCTTTTCCCCTCTAATTTCTCTCTCACTGTCATTGTGTCTTAGAGGTTATGGATGGGCAAATATTTTTTTTATCTCCTCATTTATAGAGAATTACAAGTATGAACTATTAATCCTACTAATATTAGAAACTCTATCAGGACTAAATTGCTGTACTGTGTGTACTCACATAGAAAACTATTGATGACCTTAAGCATCTCACAGCAATTTCAATTTCATGAATTTATAAATCCAAAAGAAATATGTTTCAGGTAATGCAAATTTGTTTTCTACCCTTTATAAATTCTGG
The DNA here is from genome assembly GCF_057802395.1 of Ceratotherium simum simum. Taxonomy (NCBI): domain Eukaryota; kingdom Metazoa; phylum Chordata; class Mammalia; order Perissodactyla; family Rhinocerotidae; genus Ceratotherium; species Ceratotherium simum. The sequence goes on from NC_141908.1 coordinate 41,819,453, forward strand.
ATCTCCATGAGGGATCTAAGTAATTTCTATTTTCTTTATTCTGATATCTAAACTACTTTTATGGGTTTCTCAGTTTAGAAAGAAAATGCCTATGAGACTCATTCCTTTGGTTGGTGGTTTTTATTAACCTTAGACAGGAGAAATCCCAGTACATAGATCATAATAAAAGGGCTATTGGCAATAAACTAAATGTATTGCTACCTTGGCCACTAAAAGCAGAATGTATAATACCTGAAACAGACCTTGCTATAGTGAGGTGCCTTCATTCCCTGATGAAATTCTGTCAACTTAGAGAGATTTTTTTTTTTATGGAGAGTTAGATAGTTCACCTTGTACCCTGTAGAAAGTATTATGGATTTTTTATGAAACTTACGAAGCTATACATAACAAATTAGAAAGGAAAAAACTGAAGGATAAGTAAATCTGCAGAAACAAAATGGGCGCTATCATCTTCCTTAACTAATGGCATTGAATCTGCTCCAAGGCTTCCCTATTTTCCTAAATTGGCATTTTAGAAAAGGCAGAAAGTCTAATTCCCTCCTCCACCTCTCAGCAAGAGCCCCCTTCTGCACCACCCTCCTTTTCCTTTCTCATCCTTTTGCTGTCTCCGATTATACCATTTTTACTTGCCCATCCTAAGACCAAACTGGTAGATGTTGAGCAGGGATTGGAGGTGGCGTATTCTCAGTTCATTAATTTCTTTTCAGGCTGGAAGCTTTCAAAATCGGGCATGAGAAGGAATAAAAAGTGATAGGGAAAACACCTGAATTTCTTTTCCCCTCCTGTAAAATAGCATGTGATCAGTGAATGAGGGAATCTGTATTTGATACAGTGCACTATAAAGGACATCCCAGCTGCACTATAGTAAAGTTAAAAGCATAGACTTTGGAGACAAATGCCTGGGTTTCCACTTACTAGCTATGTGAACTTGGTTAAGTTAGTTAACTTCTTTATAACTCGGTTTTTGTATCTATAAAATAGCACCTTCTTTATAGGGTACTTGTAAGGATTAAATGAAGCGATCCATGTAAAGTACTTAGAATTGTGCCAGGACCACAGTAAATGCTATGTAAGTATTAGTCATTATTATTTCATCTGAATTTTAATACTCTTTCAACATTCTCAAGCAGTGGTCATTTATCTTATGCTTGATTTTTCTCGGGGAACATGGAACTCATTACCTCCCAAGGTGACTTCCTATTATTCTTTACTATTGGAATGTTGATCTTTCTACAGCGAACTAAAATTTGTTTTCCTTTTAGTTCCTACTTACTGGTCTGAAGTCTACCTTGGAACTATACAGAAAAATTTTATTGATATATGAATACCATTATTTCCTTCTCATTTTCTCTAAACTAAACGTCTTCCATTCCTGCAATCATACACATGTAATATGGATGTGTATTTAATAACCAGTTTGTCTATGGTCTTCTTCAAGAGTGGTACCCAGAAAGATGGATCTGAAAGCAGGACTAGTATTTCCCTCATTCTAGACAGAATTCTAAGGTCCTATACATTTTGGAATTTTTTAGTATCCTCATATTACCATCTCAAGTAAAACTCAAGTCATTTTTGCGTGACTGCTATTAAATTGCATCTCACCATCCCCTCTCTGGGCTTATGCAATTTTTTCCTGTTTTTTGTTTGTTTGTAGGATGGTGGATGGCTGTAGGATGGTGGAGGATGTAGGATGGGAGTAGTAACTAGAGAAATTTATAATTACTCCTGTTAAATTTCATATTGGCATCAGCCTATAACTTGAGTTTGTCAAGATATTTTTGGATTTTAGTTATACCAACCTTGTTTTCATCATACAACATTAAGTGTCCTCTTTCTTTTGACAGCCAGAAATGTGTAGCCATTATATAACAATAACGGCAGAGTGCTGGGGAAGGCAGGGTCCTACTTTTATTCCGAGTCTCAAAAATAATAGGCCTAAGGTACTTCTTAACTTTCAGGCTATCTGTATACCTCAGAGACTTGTTTTTTAAGGATGGCTGCCAAGAACATTAATATGGTGTCTATTTAACTATCATCAAGACTGTAAATAATCCTCTACAATGTTAAAAAAGCAAGTTAAGATTTTCAGAAAAATGTTACTTATAAAGCTATGAAAATGAGCAAAAAGCCACAAAATTTAGCCTAAAAGAAATCAGAGTGAATTTACTGAAAATATGGAAAAAAGTATAAAATAAATTTTTTAACCCTTGATCCTTTTGCTTGTTTAGTTCCTGGATGTCTAGGCATCTCTTTGTGAGTCACTCCAGCTCTGAGAACGGCCTCTCTGCCCACACAGCACCTTGTACATATCTCTGCTCTCATCTTTGGCAATAGACAGAGGAAAATGTCACTTGCCTGTCTGTCTCTTCCTTAAGATCATGAGCTCCTCAAAGGCAAGAAAAAGCATTTTAATAATCCCTACACCCAGCACAGAACCTAACACATAATAGATAATAAATGTTTATTGAATAAATAATTAAGCAAGCATGCTAACTACACGTCCCTACTGATATAAGGCCAGTCATTAACTTAGGTTACAGATTAAGTAGAAGAATTGTGAGGGGTAAGGACATTTCTCCTTCCCTACCTCCTCCCTACTTCCACCAAATCCCTTTCCCCCGCTCACTATAGCCAGAAATTCCGTTAGATGAGGATAGAAATTCCATTAGATGAGGACATGTTTAATTCTACAACTCTCTAAGACATAAAATGTAAGTATCCCCACTGGAGAAGCAATATTTTGGCATAAATTTATGTTAAGTTGCAAATTAGTGATATCAGCTACTCCCCCCAGTGCAGTTTACAGAGATTGGGGTGGTAGCAGAAAAAGAGTATCCATCATCCCCGCAGGTGCCAGCCCTGCTGTGGCCATGGGCCAATAAAATCCTGGAGCATCAGCCCACCAGCAAGTGGAGGCTAGAAGATTCTGCTGCTCCCACGAATACCATGCCTGGAACATAGATTCATCCTGCAGGTGCCCGTGTGAACATCTAAACCAAGTTGCTCAAACACCCACTCCATGCAGCCAGCTGCCTAACTAGCTTCTGGGCCAGAGTTGCAAGCACCTGGGTCCTGAAGGAGGTAGTCTGTCCCTGCATCTCAGTCAGCAACGAAGAGCCCTGGCTTTCTTGTCCTCCTCTGTCCCCAAAGAAGACTGTGCTTTCCAGTGATTCTTCTTAGGAAGGCCTTTCACCCAGACTGGCCCCATGGTAGTGATCCCTTCATTCTTTCATTAGCGACCCCTTGGCCATTCACCTCTGCCTGAACGGGACCCTGACTTTTGCCTCCCATCCTCTCATTTGGGCTTGGAGCCCCACCTCCACCCCCAAACCCCTCCTACCCTAATCATTGTACCCTAACCCTTGCCAGTCTTGGCTTGGTGCCAGTTTGCTCCTTCCTCCCCTGCAGGAATCTCTGCATTTCTATCTACCCTGGTCACATGGCTTATGACTCTAAGAGGAAAAAAGGAGGGGGAGGGAATGGGAAACGGAACCACCAGAGACAACAAAGACAAAAACTTCCAACTGTCTCACATGTTTTGCCTAGAGCCAGAACTGGTCAGTGGCATTCGTTTTAAATTCCATGTACTCGGACAGAATTTCCTCAAAAAGCATCTTTACCTATAAGCTTCTCTGTCTTGGCCTCAAGACCCTCTTGCAAGCAGTGCCCGACCAGGTTGGGGCCAAATACCCAGGACTAGCCAGTTCTGCTGGAGCTTGGGGATAAGCCAAGCTCACATGCCAAAGTAAACAGTACAGAGAAGGGGTGCGGGACAGAGACCAGAGGGGTATTTCCCAGTTAAGACATCAACACTGCTTTTTTAAAACACTGTGTTTTTAAAATCCTGCTCATTCAAAAATGTAAATTCTTGAGAAGAAAGTTTTCCTTCCACCAATGGCTATCTCACTTTTTCGTTTTGTTTTGCTTTATTTACAGTATTAGATAGTGATACTGTATAGTATTCGTTTTTCCATTGCACATAAGAAAGTTTAATGTTTGATATCAGTAAGATAATTATAAACTACATGGTGCCGAAGGAAATTAATACTTCATTATATGTTAGATGAGTATATGGAATGTTTTTAATCATAAGCTTATTCACCATTTTAGATACTTTCAAAATTATTCCCTTTTTATAGAACAATTTCATCCTGAGAAGCAATATCTCACGCTCATTTAACAACTAATGTAAGAGAGGGCAGTGTTTTAAAGTGGAAGAGAAACTAGACCAAGACTCAGAATTTCTAAATTCTACGCCTTTTAATAACTGTGGGACTTCAGAGTAAGATCTCAGACTCCTCATCTGCAAATGAAAGAATTGAACAAAGAGACTCTCAATCATTTTTTTTTGTTACAGTCTTTTTCTTGTTCAATGACATACACCAAAAATATAATACAGTAAAAAGAGAAATGCACTCAGATTCAAAAGACTCAGATTTTAGTCTGAGTGCCGCCTCTGACTTTCTTTGTAACTTTGAGCATTTACCCTCTCCTGTTTCCTCATCTGTAATAAAAAGGAGATTGGAACAGATGGTGTCTAAGGACATTTCCAGCTCTAAAATTTTATAACAAAGAAAAATGTCTGTGGTGCATATGCTGCCTTCCATTTGCATGCAGAATTTGAGGTTTTGCTCCAAGTAGCCTGAGAAGAATACATGCATTTGTAAAGCATCTCCCTGGTGTGCTAGAACATACACTCATCCACATGAACAGAGCACCTTAGTTTCCAAGGAGAAAAGCTGTCTTAAGAGCCTTCTTTGCTTCACCTCTTCTAAGTACCTGAGGTCAGGCTCTGGAATCCAGTATAAACTTTATTCCTAGGCTTCATCCAAGTGACCTCTGTAGGCCATGAAGCAAAGACAACCATACTCAAATCTAGTTTTTCCTGCTGTTTACAAATATACTGCTTAGGTCAAAAAGTGACTTCTTAAAAGCTAAAAAAAGCCAGTTATCAAACTTACTTCTAAATTTTCTTACATGAAAACGTGCTTAATCCAAAAATATTTTTGTGTTGACAATTTCTGGATTTTTGTTAAAATGCCCTAATTATTCAAGTAAAGTATCTTTGCTTCAAAAGGAAGTCAGAGCTACAGTCACGGGTGGTTTACAGAACATTTTCTGGTAGTCTTTGCTTCATTTCAATATCTTGTCATGATTGGCTGTTGATAGCTACAAATAAGGAAGTCTTCAAGTCAGGGGATTTCTCAGTGGAAGTTCCCAGTTCAACACAAGGGAGAGCTCACGATTTGGGCAGCATTGCTAGAGCTTGTAGATAAAGCTTCCAGACTCTGTAACTGCCTACATCTTTAAAGAGCAATAGTCTGTGAAGGAAGACTTGTTACTTGGAGAAGAGGTAACCAAAACTTTGGTAATTCCTACCAACTCTCAACCTAGCAAGGTGGCCTGGATGTCTTAAACTGAAGTGTGGCAGATTTGTTCCACTCTTGCTTCTGCTAAGTAAGTAATTTATGACATGATTCAATAATGCCTTTGTATCCACTGTCATAGTTGGAAATTTGGCCTTTAAAAAATAAGAGTCCCTAGCTAAGACTAAAGGAAAATTTAAAATATTGTGATCTTTTTAGATTCTTCCCAACTTTTAAGATAGAATTTATGTCTTTACTTGAAATGATTTTCTTGTTTGTATCTGGAATATAAGCCTTCTCCAATAAGTGGTTTTCATAACATAATGTAAGACTTAAAAGATATGTATTTGGCATAAGTTAAGCAGTATATAGCTTATTAGGTTGAAAAGTAAACTAATACCATATATATGCATATTTTTTGGTTAAATTTTTAAAGATCAGTTCCAGCCTGATCCAGTGTGTCCCTTCAAATATTAACTCAAGTTTAGTATTTTTCCATATCCTAAGAAAGACATGTTAATGAATATTTCTTTACAGCAAAGTATTAATCTTATAGACAAATTTGCATTTCTTATCTTGGAACATTTCAACTTATACAATTATAGTAGTCTGGTCATATTCTATTACCAATTGGCTCTTATTTTCACTATCAAAAATAAATATTAAAGATTGTGTAGTATTTTCTTAAGAATAATTCTAGGAAAAGTTGATAGTTCAAAAAGATTAAACATCAAGAATCATTATCACTATTGTCATATTAATAGCTGCCATTTATTGTCTGCTGGAAGAAAATAGTCACAGGATCTTCCAGCTAGTAAGTGGCAGAGCCAGGGCTTAAACATAATTTTATATCACTTTTTTTTCCATGGCTTTCTGTTACCACTGCCCTGCCTTCTTACAATATTGAAACTGTATTTGAGATGTCTTATCCAAACTACAAAATGATGGGGAAAAAAGGAAGATGACTTGGCCAAGGGCACAGACCAGCCAAGTCATTCATAGACGCTTGAAGTCATTCCTAGGTCTCCCTTCTCCTTGCTCTCCCACCCCATTTCTTCACTCCCTCCAGGGTGTACTTCCACCTGTGCACAGGTGCACACATTACTCTGCCTCCATGCAGGGCGGGGACGTGGGGCTGTGTACCAGGGCCAACCTGACTGAGGTTCCCGGTAGCAGCCAGCTAGGGCCCTGAAGCAATGTCCAGTTATTTCTCTTAAATACCTGTAACGATGAAAGAGATGGCCAGCTGGAAGATTTAAAATAAATCTGTTAAATTTCTCCAAAAAAGTTCTGGTTGAAATTTCATGAAAATTATGCACTAACTTGAGGAAAATGATCATTCTTACAGTAAAGAACTTTCGTGTCTGCAAACATTCTTTCTCTCCATGTATTAAGGCCTCAGGAAACATAGAGGTTCTTTGTTTATTGTAAAATGTATTCTAGTATATTTTATCTTCTTTGTGTGGTAGGGATGCTATCTTGATAGGGACGTTCTTTCCACTGTATTTTCTAACTAATTACTGCTGGCATTTGGGAAAGTACCTGATTTCATAATTTTATCTTGCATCCAGCCATTGTATTGATCCTGTATTTGTTCTGAATTATTTTAGGTAATTCATATGTGATGCCTATATAAATATAATTCTGTCTCTTCTTTTTTTTTCTTCTCACTATGTTGGCCAGAACTTCTAGAACAGTGTTTAACAACAGAGGAGATAGCAGCCAACCTTGTCTTGTTCTGATCTCAGTGGGAATTTCCCTAGTGGTTAACATTAAGAACGACGGTGGCTGTTGGTTTGAGATAAATATATTTATCATAAAAACCAAGTAACTATCAAATATACTTCCAAGCCCAGTTTACTAAAGATGTATCGAGGCCTCACATTACTATATTCAATGTCTTTTTGGGATCATTAGACACAACTATATGGTTTAAACTACATAGTGCTTTGCTGTTACACAATACAGTAATTGCACTTTTTAAAAATTCCCTGTTATCGAAAATCATGTCTCAGTAATAAAGGTAGATTGATAGTTATAGAGTATATTTTGTTATTGCTCTGGTTAAAATAATAAATTGTTTGATCAAAACAAACCAAACCAAACCTACACATTTCCTCGTTTTCTCTTCAATCCACATGCTTAGACGCCTCTCCTCTATTATTTTGGCTTCACAATTCAGTTCAGAATTGAAATTAACAGAAAAGAATGAAAACAATGTGGCATAGCCAAGGAACCCTATCCAGGCAGAGCAAAGAGATACTCAAACAAAGCAGCTGTTCCTACGTTTTGTGCAAAAAGCTTTCTCCCTATTATGACAGTGCTAGTTGCAGACTACAATTCAGTTACAAGCAACAGTAGTATGCAAAATGTGTGTTCAAATTGATTAATGTTATACAATTTATATTAGAAAGTGTATACTGAAAAAGAAATATCTGTAATTTATTGAGTATTTTTGCTTTCATATTTATAAGTGAAATTAATCTGTATTTTTATTTTCTGATAAAAGTACCAAAATTTTCCATGTTTTAAAAATTTTTAATAGGAGTTATCTGTTCCTTGAAATATTTAAAGAGCAAACACTGTTTGTTCTTGGCACCCACTTTTGGAAGTAATTCTTAAAGGCTTTCCAATGTTTTCCATTGTTATTGATCTATTCGGGTTTTATGTTATTTTTGCCGACAGCTTAGGTTATTTGTTTTGTTTATAAATGATCCTTTTAATAAAATTTTTCAAATGTATTGGCACACACAGTATTTTTGTACTTTTTTTAATCATCTCCATCATGTGGATAACACCACTTCATTACTAATGTTTTCCGTTTATTTTTTTTTCTTTTTTTCTCGTGATTGAACATGTCAAAGAGTTAATCTCTTGGCTGTCTCATTTACATGGTTAGCTCTTTTTTAAATAATTAGTTTTTGCTTTTACCATTATTAATATTTTCTTACTGTCTCCTTTTAGACTATTTTACTTTTCTTTTTCTCCGTTTTTGAGTTGAATACTTAGTTCATTTAACTTTAGTCTTTCTTGTTGTGTAATGGAAGTATTTAAGGCTAGGAATTTTCTCTGAGTACCATTGTAACTACACCATACAACTTTTGATATGTCTTTTTTGCATTATCATTATTTTATGGTTTTTAATTGCAGTTTTATTTCCTCTTTGATCCAAGAATTATTTAGGACAATAAAGTTTTTCTTAGTTAATAGATTTTATTTTTTTGGAACAGTTTTAGATTTAGAGAAAAATTGAGCAAACACTACAGAGAGTATCCATATACCACCCTGCCTCCCCCCACCACGCAAAGTTTTGCCCATTAACATCTTACATTCATATGCTATTTGTTACAATTAAGGAATTAATATTGTTACATTTTTATTAACTCAGTCCATAGTGTATTTAGATTTTGTAATTTTTTTCCTTTTTAAAAAATTGAGGTAAAATTCACATAACATTATGAAGTGAACAATTCAGTGGCATTTAGTACATTCACAATGTTGTGCAACTACCATCTCTATCCAATTCCAAAACATTTTTATCACCCCAAAAGGAAACTCTGTACCCATTAAGCAGTTGCTCTGCATTTCCTGCTCCCTTCAACCCCTAGCAACCACCAATCGCTCTTCTGTCTCTATGGATGTACCTAGTCTGGATATTTCATGTAAGTGAAATCCTACAATATGTGACTTTTTCTGTCTGGCTTCTTTTACGTAGCGTAATGTTTTCAAGATTCATCTATGTTGTAGCATGTATCAGTACTTCATTCTTTTTATGGCCAAAGAATATTCTATTGTATATATATACCACAATTTGTTTATCCATTTATCTATTGATGAATAAGATCGTTGGGTTGTTTTCACCTTTCGGCCATTGTAAATAGTGCTGCTATGACCATGCATTTCCATGTATTTGTTTGAGTACCTGTTTTCATTTTTTTGGGTACATGCCTGGCAGCGGAATTGTGGAGTCATATGGCAATTCTGTTTAAAGTTTTAAGGAACCACCAAATAGTTTTCCACAGTGGCTGAACCATTTTACATTCCCACCAGCTCTGTATGAGAGTCCCCATTTCTCCACATTCTCACCAACACTTGTTATTTTCCATTTTTTTGTTTGTTTTGTTTTTTGTTATAGCCATCCATCCTAGTGAGTGTGAAGTGGTACTTCATTGTTGTTTTGATTTTCATTTCCCTAATAACTAATGATGTCGAACATCTTTTCATGTATTTGTTGGTCATTTGAATATTCTTCTTGGAGAAACGCCAAGTCATTTACCCATTTTTTTAATTGGGTTATTTGTTGTTGAGCTGTAAGAGTTCTTTATATATTCTGGATATTAGACTTTTATCAAATATATAATTTTCAAATATTTTCCTCCATTCTGTAGATTGTCTTTTGATAATGTCTTTCAATGCACAAAAGTTTTTTAAAATTTTTATAAAATCCAATTTATTTTTTCTTTTCTTATTCATGATTTTGGTATTATGTCTAAGAATCTATTGCCAAATTCAAGGTCATGATGATTTATCTCTATGTTTTTATCTTAGAGTTTTATAGTCTTATTTTTAGATTATTGATCCATTTTGAGTTAATTTTTGTATATAGTGTGAGGTAGAGGTCCAGTTTCATTCTTTGGATTGTGGCTATAAGTAATCCCAACATCATTGGTTGAAGAGACTATTCTTTCCCCATTGAATGGTCTTGGTACCCCCATCAAAAAAATTAATTGGCCATAGACATAAGGATTTATTTCTGGAGTCTCAATTCTATTCTTGTGGTCTATATGTCTATCCTTATGCTAGTACCACATTGTTTTGATTACTGCAGCTTTGTAGTAAGTTTTGAAATTGGGAAGTGTGAGTCTTCCAATTCTGTTTTTCTTTTTCAGTGTTCTTTTTGCTACTCAGGGCCCCTTGCAATTCCAGGTAAACTTGAGGATCAGCTTTTCTATTTCTGGAAAACAAAGGGGGGGGCATTGGAATTTCGATACAGATTGTATTAAATCTATAGATCATTTTGGAGAGTACTGTCATCTTAACAATATTAATTCTTCCAATTCATGAACACAGAATGTCTTTCCATTTATTTAGGTCTTCTTTAATTTCTTTCAGCAATCTTTTGTAGTTTTCAGTGTACAAGTTTTTTGCCTCTTTGGTTACATTTATTTCTGGATATTTTATTATTTTGAACACTATTGTAAGTGGAATTGTTTTCTTAACTTTCTTTTTGGATTGTTCATTGATGATGTTAGAAACACAACCAATTTTTGAATGTTGATCTTGCATCTTGCAACTTTGCTAAATTCATTTATTAGCTGTAGTAGCTTTCTTATGGATTCTTTGGAATTTTCCTTATATGGGATAATGTCATCTGCAAATAGAGATATTTTTACTTCTTCCTTTCCAATTTGGATGCCTTTTATTGCTTTTTCTTGTTTAATTGCTCTGACCAGAACTTCCAGGACAATGTTGAATAAAAGTGGTAAAAGAAAGCATTCTTGTCTTGTTCCTGACCTCGGGGGGGAAATCTTTCAGTCTTTCACCACTGAGTATGATATTACGTATGGGTTTTTCATAAATTCTCTGTACCATGTTGGGAAATTCCCTTCTATTCCTAGTTTTCTGAGTCTTATCATGAAAAGAGGTTGGATTCTGTCAAATGCCTTTTCCACATCAATGGAGAGGATCATGTGGGGTGTTTTTCCTTTATTATACAATAAGTTGTATTGCATTGAATGATTTTCTTATGTTTAACTACCTTTGCATTCCAGGGATAAATCACACTTGGTCATGATGTATAATTCACTAAATATGCTGTTGGATTCAGTTGCTCATATTTTGTGGAGAATTTTTGCATCTATATCCATAAGGAATATTGGTTATTAGTTTTCTCTTCTTGTGGTGTCTTTTTCTGGGTTTGGTATCACAGTAACGCTGGCTTCACAGAATGAGTTAGGAAGTATTTCCTCCTCTTTTTTTTTCTTTTAAGAGTTTGAAAAGGAGTGGTGTTAATTCTTCTTTAGATGTTTGGTAGAATTCACCACTGAAGCCATCTAGTCCTGAACTTTTCTTTATTGGAAGGGTTTTTATTATTGATTCAATTTCTGTATTTGTTATAGGTCTGTGCAGATTCTCTAGTTCCTCTAGATTCAGTTTTGGTAGTTTGTGTGTTTCTAAGAATTTGTACATTTCATCTAGATTATCTAATTTGTTCATAGTATTCTCTTATAATCCTTGTCATTTCTATTTGGTTGGCAGTGATGTCTGCATTTTCATTTCTGATTTTAGTTATTTGTTATTCTCTCCCTTTTTCTTATAAGTCTAGCTAAAGTTTTGTTGATCTTTACAAAGAACCAACTTTGACTTCATTGATTCTATTGTTTTCCTATTCTCTATTTCATTTATCTCTGCTCTAATCTTTATTATTTCCTTCCTTCTACTAGCTTTGAGTTTAGCTTGCTTTTCTTTTTCTAGTTCCTTGAAGTGCAAAGTTATGTTATTGATTTCAGATCTTTCTTCCTTTTTAATGTAGATGTTTACTACCATTAATTTTCCTCTGGGCACTGCTTTCACTGCATCCCTACAGTGCAATTTTGTTTTCATTCACCTCTAAGTAAATTTAATTTCCCTTGTGATTTTCTCTTTGACTCATTGGTTGTTTAAGAATGTTATTTAATTTGCACATATTTGTGAATTTTCCAGTTTTCCTTCTGTGATTTATTTCTAGCTTCACTCCATTTTGCTTGGAGAAGATATTTTGTATGATTTCAATCTTTTTAAGTATACTGAGACTTTTTTGTACCCTAACATTTGATGTATCCTGGAGAAGGATCCATATCCACTTGAGAAGAATGTGAATTCTGCTGTTGTTGGGTGGAGTGTTTGATACGTGCCTGTTAGGTCTAATTGGTTTATACTATGTTTCAAGTCCTCTATTTCCTTTTCGATCTTCTGTTTTTCTATCCATTATTAAAAGTGGTGTAGTGAAGTCTCCAACTGTTATTGTAGTACTATTTCTCCTTTCAATTCTATCAATATTTCTTTCATATATTTTTGGGCTCTATTTTTGGTATGTATATGTGTATAATTGTTATATCTTCTTGATGAATGACTCTTTCGTCAATATATAATATCCTTCTTTGTCTCCTGTAACAGTTTTTGAATTAAAAGCTATTTTGTCGGGGCCGCCTAGTGGTGCAAGTGGTTAAGTGCAAGCACTTCGATTCGGTGGCCCAGGGTTCCCAGGTTGGATCCCAGGCACGTACCAACACACCAATTGTCAGGCCATGCTGTGGCGGCGTCCCATATAAAGTGGAGGAAGATGGGCACAGATGTTAGCCCAGGGCCAGTCTTCCTCAGCAGAAAAAGAGGACGATTGGCATTGGATGTTAGCTCAGGGCTGATCTTCCTCACACACACACAAAAAAGCTATTTTGTCTGATATTAGTATAGCCACCCCACCTCTCTTTTGGTTACTATATGCATGGAAAATCTATTTCCATCCTTTTGCTTTCAGTTTACTTGTGTCTTTGGATCTAAAGTAAGTCTCTTGTAGACAGTATATAGTTTGATCATGTTGTGTTTCCAGTCTGCTAAGCCCTGCCTTTTGATTGGAGAGGTTAATCCATTTACATTTAAGGTAATTACTGATAAGGAAGGACTCACTTCTGACATTTTGCTATTTGATTTCTGTATGCCTTCTACCATTTTTCTCTTCCTCATTTCCTCCATTACTGCCTTCTTTTGTGTTTAATTCATTCTTTGCTGTGTACTGTTTTATTCCCTTCTCATTTTCTTTTTTTTGTTTTGTTTTGTTTTTGTTTATTGCAGTAACACTGGTTTATAACATTGTATGAATTTTAGGTATACATCATTATACTTCAATTTCTGCATGGATTACATCATGTTCTCATGTTCACCACCCAAATACTAATTACAATCCATCACCACACACATGTCTCATTTTCTTTTACGCATTATTTTTTAGATATTGTCTTAGTGGTTACCATGGGGATTACAATCAACAACTTAAATTTACAACAATCTAATTTGAATTAATACCAACTTAGCCTCAATAATATACAAAAAGTTTACTCCTGGGGCTGGACCCCTGGCCTAGTGGTTAAGTTCAGCACACTCCTCTTTGGTGGCCAGGTTCAAATCCTGGGCACAGACCTATACCACTCATCGGCAGCCATGCTGTGTCAGTGACCCACATGAAAAAGAGAGAGGAAGATTGGCACAGATGTTTGTTAGCTCAGGGAAAATCTCCCTCAAGCAAAAAGAAGATTGGCAACAGATGTTAGCTCAGGGCAAACATCTCAGCAAAAACAAAACAAAACACTATTTGCTCCTATACAATTTAGCTCCCTCCCTTATGTTGTTATAATCACAAATTTCATCTTTATACATTGTGTGTCCATTAACATAGATTTATAATTTTTTTAAGCATTTGTCTTTTAAAACATGACAGAAATAAAAAGAGGAGTTACAAACCAAAAATACAATCATGCTGACTTTTATACTTACATAAGTAGTTGCCTTTACCAAAGTTTATTTCTTTGTATGGCTTTGAATTATTGTCAAATGGCCTTTTATTTGAGCCTGAAGGACTCCCTTTATCATTTCTTATAGGGTAAGTCTACTAGCAATGAACTCCCTCAGCTTTTGTTTATCTCAGAATGTCTTAATTTCTCCTTCATTTTTGAAGAATAGTTCTGCCAGATAAAAAATTCTTGGTTGACACCTATTTTTTTAGCATTTTAAATATGTCATCCCACTATCTTCTGGCCTCCAGATTTCAAAGTGAAATTAACTGTTAATCTTACTGAGGATCCATTGTACATAATGAGTCACTACTTTCTTGCTGCATTCAAGATTCTCTCATCTTTGGCTCTCAACAGTTTGATTATAATGTGCCTCAGTGTGGATCTCTTTCAGTTTATCCTACTGGAATTCATTGAGCTTCTTGAATGTGAAGACTCAGTCTTTCATCAAATTGGGGAGTTTTCAGCCATTATTTCTTCAAATATTTTTTCTGCTCCTTTTCTCTCACTTCTTCAGAACTTCCATAATGCATATATTGGATGGTGTTCTGCAGGTCTGTTAGGCTCTATCCACTTTTCTTTATTCTTTTTTCTTTCTGCTCCTCCAACTGGATAACTTTAATTGTCTTATCACATTCACTGACTCTTTCTTCTGCCTGCTCAAATCTGCTGCCAAACCCCTCTAGTGAATTTTTTGTTTTACTTATTGTACTATTCAGCTCCAGAACTTCTATTTGGTTCCTTTCTATAATTTCTAACTCTTTATTGATTTTATCATTTTGTTCCTATATCATTTTTTTTATTTTCTTTGCTTCTTTGTCCATGCTTTCCTTTAGCTCTTTGAGCATATTTAAGACAATTGATTTAAAGTCTTCTTCTATTAAATCCAATGCATAGATTTTCTTAGGGTGAACTTTTAAAGACATTTTAAATGATAATTATGACTACTTATTTAAGTTAAAAATCAACTGCATGTAGAACCACCAACTTAAGTTACAGAAATTATCTGTATTAACTAATATTTATTGAGTTCCTCCTATAGGCCAGGCCCTGTTCATATCTCATTGTACACACACACACATACACACACAATCTTTTAGGCAAGTATTATTATAATCTGCATTTAACAGATGGAGAAACTGAGGCACAGGGTTAGTAAAGTCATATGATTAGTAAATGGCAATACCAACATATGAATGAGGCAATTTTAACTCAGAATTTTCACTTATAACCAGCATGCATTAGCCTATCTCAGCTTGAGTTTGCCTTTGTGGGGGCAATGACCACCTAGACCTCAGCCTGATGGTTGCAATTTTCTTTAATATCAGTTGTAATAACCATCCTAACTTCAAAAACATTCAAATGTGTACCTTGGAATTTCAAGTGTGATGCATGTCATAAACGGGAAAGGACAGGGTGAAATGGGAGCCCATAGCTGAGCCCACAGTTCTAACGTGGAGAGGAGTCAAGTGAGGCCCTGCTTAGAATCAGACCATTCAGGTAAGGCCTCAACAGACCACATAAAATGTGAGGGAAACATGTCCTAGGATGAGGAAACCACGTGAGCAAACACCTGAAAAGGACAGAACAGGGACCATTTGAAGTATTGAAAGAAGCCCAAAATCACCAGGATGAAGAGGCAGGATATGAGTCTAGAGAAGTGGGAAGCAGCCTTATACCAAGCTGAGAGTTTAGATTTTAACCTAAGGGTAACAGGAGGCCAATGAGTGATTTTAGGTGATACAGGAACATAATAACATCTAGAATTTGACAAGAGAGAAAGTGAGGAGACCAGTTAGGAAGATAGTATGGTAAGTGCAAATTGATGGTGGCTTGAACAAGGGGTAGCAATAGAGACAGAGAGTGGCAATGAGGACAGAGTCTGACAATGGGGACAGAGAGCATATGCATGCAAGAAATGTAGCAAAGGAGTACTCACATGAGTTACCTTATTAAGTGATTGATTAAATGTTGGGAAGTAAGAGTTTTATATCTTTGTTATATGGGCAATGTTTTCTTTTCTTTCTTCTTCTATTAACATGAAAAAATAAACATACAATTTTTAATTCTACTTACAGTTATTTACCTTTACATTTAAAAAAAACTAAAATAATATGTGTTCAATCATCATAGTTAGAATGAGATCCTAACATTTCCTTACTTCGACATACAGAAGATAAGAAAATGAGTAAATTAGGACTTTTTTACTTCCTGCTACCTTTTTTCCACCCACGTGAGGTTTTGTTGCTATAATCAGGAAGTTCAGAATGCATTATTATTTAGTTATTTATTTATACTTGTACCTTATGTCTTAAAAATTACTTTTAATATTCTCATTATATTTGCAACAAGTTTTTACTTACTCTATTATTCAAATTATTTAAAATACTTACAAATATTTCTTTTGTGTCAGAATTTTACCTTTCTTGGTTTTTTTTATTTTAATTGCCTTTTTACTAACTAAAGTGTATCTTCAGTTATTTCAGGAAATGGGTGGTATATTTCTGAACTTTGAGATATCTAAGAATGTCTTTGTTTTCCTTTCCTATGTGAATGATAACTTGAGTGGGTGTAGACTTTATAAGTCAAACTTTTCCCAGGCAATTGTAATTGTTATTCCATTTAGCTTCTGAGCTTTAATGTTGAAGATAAGTTTATTTTTCTTTATTTTTATTCCTTTGCTGGTAGTTTTTTTTTTTCTGTCTAGATTTTTGTTGAATTTTTTCCATACTCTAGATACAAGAAGTCTTCCCTCACTCTTTCAAGCCTGGACTAAGGCCTCTTCAGTGTGTTTTTAGAGTACCTTATACTTACACCTATTGTAATGTTATAATACCACATTGTGTAGTAATTTCCTGTTTCTTGTATGTATGTCACCCGCAATAGACGCTAAGTTCTTTTAGGGTAGGACTGTGTCTTGGTCATCTTTGTATCCCTAACTTTTAGCACATAGCAAGCACTCACAAAATATTTGCTGAATAAATGAATAAATTGATAAATCATTTAATATTAAAATTTTTATCAGAATAGGTCAAAGTGTTTGGTCTCCATTCATTCATATGTTTCAAAACTCATTGAGTCCTTTTGATCTCTAATTGCTTTGGATCAAAGTGTTATTTCAGATATCTTCTGATATATCTTTGGTTGCTATTTCTGTTTCACTTACTCTGATCTCTTCTTCAGGAAAAAGTTGGAGCACTATCTTTCCACTATTTCATTTAATGGTTTTCATCTATTTGTCCTTTCCATTCACATTTTGAGAGAGTTTTTCAAGCTTTTACTCTAATCATTGATTTAATATTCTGCAGTATTGATTCTATCCTTGATTATGTCCAAATAATATTTGAATTTTGCCATTGTCCATTCTATGTCCTTACAGTTTTAACTTATCCAACTTTGTTTTTATTTCTCGCTCCCTCTTAACTAGTTCCCTCCTTATCTTAGTCCAATCTCTTGACTTATATTTCATCTCTTGTTTTTTGTTTGTTTGTTTGTTTGCTGAGGTAGATTCACCCTGAGCTAACATCCACTGCCAGTCTTACTCTTTTTGTATGTGAGCTGCCGCCACAACATGCCACTGACAGACAAGTGGTGTAGGTCCATGCCTAGGAAGTGAACCCAGGTCGTCAAAGTGGAGCACACTGAACTTAACCACTAGGCCACTGGGGCTGGCCCTCATCTCTTGTTTTATAGAAAATGCAAAGCAGATTCTTTCCATTTACCTATACCTCTGGTAAGCCATTTTCCAAAGTGTTCACTTTCCCTTCATTTTGAGGACTCTGTACTTCTTCTTTTATGCAGCATAATCTTTTTAAAGGGATGCTTTGTCTTGTATTTACTCATTCCAAGCCCTGTGTAGCCCTTACTAACCAGATATATGGATTTTCCTTGGTTCTTCTCATTATATGCCTGATTTCTATTAGTTCCTCAGCACAGAGCTTAAGCTGAGAGACAAGTAGACATGCACAGTTCACAGCCAAATTTTTGGCCTAAAGCTGACATTTGTCAATTTTGTCACTATGAGTATTGGCCCATGGTGAGATCCTTCATCCTTATAGCCTAGTTATTTTATTATGAAGAGGAGAATTCCTGGTTAATCAGAAACAATCATTGGTCTTTTCCTTGATAGGAAAAATATGATATGTGAAAAATTAAACTCCCAGAGTCAAACACATAGCTCTGCCTGCCCAACCCCTCTCATTATTGGCTTCACATATCCTTAAATACAGAGCATCACTTCTATCCACTCCCACTGGGATCATGTTGGTATACTCCAAACCATAGCTCCAAAATGAATAACGGAAGTACTGATGGGGGACGTTGGGGAAAGGAGGTATAAAATACTACTTGTAGGTAACACATAGTAGTGGGGTTACTGTCCAATTCACTAGTAGGTGCCATGAGGCAGGGAACTTTCTTATTATCCTTCAGGCCAACAGATCTGCTCACCTTCAAACAACCAAGTTCATGTCCACTTCAGCCCCACAGTTCTTGCAAATGGTGGAAAATCCTGTCAAATTTTGTCACTAGGATGCTTGTCAGCAGGGTTACAGCTACCCTTTTGATGCTTTTTTGTGACTTAGAAAAAGGCTCCCCTCTGGGGAAGACTCAGGCCCAAGGGAGCAAGGCTTGACAAGTGAGCACCTCTGTCAGCTGGGTGCCCTGTACAGGGAACAGCCTGCTCAGCCATACGTGCTGGGCCTGGTTATCAATCCTGCCTTTTGATGCTATTATGAGTTCTCATATTTTTCTTATTTTTCATTAGGCATTTAGTTAAGAGAGTCTGAGACACAAACAGCTAGTCCAGATGTCATCCTAAATCAGAAGTCAACCAGATTCTATTAATAGTGATATTTCACATCAAAAATTTGACTGAGATCATTGATGCATACCTGACATTCCAAGTTGTAGTAAGTGTTTATACTGGCAGCTTTCCTTGTCCCTAGATTTATATTCAGAACTCTCAATAAAATATTAAGCAATTTTGAAAATAGGTCCTAAAATATTTGTAATAAGGCTGCAGTTCTCATTTTCATTCCACCCTGCCCCTAGTACTGCTTGCTAAACTGAGGTATATAAAAATATGAGTAAAGGAAAATTGGAGTGAAATTATGTCACTCTTTTAAACGATTATTCCTCAAATAAACATCTCAACTCCATTCTTAACCTTAATAAAATATACTTTATGTCAATTCTAAAATATTCATCATCATTATAGAAAAAGGAAAATGTTTGACACTGTTTTAGCACAAAACTCATCCATCTACTCTAGCATTCATGTATGTTTCATACATTGGAGAAGCATGCAGCCATTTCTCTTCATGACTACAACATCATGGGAGTGGAGAGAAAAAAAGATATATTTTAAAAATGTGTATGTTTAATTTTTTCTTCCTTATTCAAAGTTTTTAGCATTTCCACATTTCAAAATGCTTATGCATTCAGTTTTAGATTCTGAGTATATTATTAAATTCACTATTTTAATTAGAAATCATGAAAGCAGCCCCTTCAATTTGCCCAAAAGCAGTGCTGGATAAGTTGGACTTCATTAAAATTAAAATTTTCTGTTCTGCAAAAGACACTGTCAAGAGAATGAAAAGACAAGCCACAGACCTGAAGAAAAGATTTGCAAAAGATATATCTGATCAAGGACTGTTATCCAAAATACACAAAGAACACTTAAAATTCAATAATAAGAAAACAAACAACCCAATTTTAAAATGGGCCAAAGACTTTAACAGATACCTTACCAAAGAAGATATATGGATGGCAAATAACCAAATGAAAAGACGCTCCACATCACATGCTATCAGGGAAAAGAAAATTAAAACACAATGAGATACCACTACTTACTATTAGAATGGCCAAAATCTGGAACACCGACAACAGCAAATGCTGGTGAGGATAAGGAGCAACAGGAACTCTCATTCATTGCTAGTGAGGATGCAAAATGGTACAGCCACTTTGGAAGACAGTTCGGTGGTTTTTCACAAAACTAAACATACTCTTACCATACAATCCAACAAATCACACTCCTTGGTATCTACCCAAAGGAGTTGAAAACTTATGTCCACACAAAACCTGCACACTAACGTTTATAGCATTTTTACTCATAATTGCCAAAACTTGGAAGCAACCAAGATGTCCTCAGCAGGTGAATGGATAAACTGTGGTACATCCAGACAATGGAACATTATTCAGTGCTAAAAAAAAAAAAAAAAAAAGAGCTTTCAAGCCGTGAAAAGACATGGAAGAAACTCAAATGTATATTACTAAGTGAAAGAAGCCAATCTTAAGAGGCTACATACTGTATGATTCCAACTATATGACATTCTGGAAAAGGCTAGACTATGGAGGTGGTAAAGAGATCAGTGGTTACCAGGGACAAGGGGAAGGGAGGGATCAAGAGGTGGAGCACGGAGGATTTTTTGGGTAGCGAAACTACTATAGTACAGTAAGATACTATAATGGTGGGTAAATGTCATTATACATCCATCCAAACCCATGGAACATACAACACCAAGAGTTGTACATAACATAAACTGTGGACTTTGGATGATAATGATGTGTCAATGTAGGTCCATCACTTATAACAAATGTACCACTCTGGTGGGAGATGTTGATAATGGAAGAGGGTTATGCATGTGTGAGAGGAGGGAGTATACGGGAAATCTCTGTACCTTCCTCTCAATTGATATGAACCTAAAACTGCTCTAAAAAAAAAATTCTTAAAAAAAACAGTGCTGTGTTGTCATGTTTAACTCAATTACTTATTACAAGAAAACTGTTTAACTGATCACAATGTTATAACAAGAAGTTTCTGTTTGTTAAAAAAATGTTTTTTAAACTATATTTTGGCTTTGAATTTTAAAAGTAAGCCCAATATTCAAAAATGCACTGCAACTTGGCAGGTTTTTAAATCTTTGCACTTATCAGCCTAAAGAAATAAGTGCAAAAGTCTATGGTTCAGAAGCATAGGGAGAAATTGGAGCAGCTAGAACCTGATCCTCATGCTCCAACAGAGAAAAAATACTCTCCGAGAGAATATTTGCAAAACATACATCTGACAAGGGGTTGATCTCCATAATATATAAAGAACTCACACAACTGAACAACAAAAAAACAAACAACTCCATCAAAAAATGGGCAGAGGAAATGAACAGACACTTCTCCAATGAAGATATACAGATGGCCAATAGGCACATGAAAAGATGTTCAACATCATTAATCATCACGGAAATGCAAATCAAAACAACACTAAGATATCACCTCATGCCCATTAGAATGGCTATAATCACCAAGACAAAAAACAACAAATGTTGGAGAGGATGTGGAGAAACAGGAACCCTCATACACAGCTGGTGTGAATGCAAACTGGTGCAGCCTCTATGGAAAATGGTATGGAGATTCCTCAAAGAATTAAAAACAGAGATGCCCTATGATCCAGCCATCCCACTACTGGGAATCTATCCAACGAACCTGAAATCAACAATCCAAAGAGGCTTATGCACCCCTATGTTCATTGCAGCATTATTCACCATAGCCAAGAAGTGGAAGCAACCTAAGTGTCCTCAACTGACGACTGGATCAAGAAATTGTGGTATATATATGGAATACTACTCAGCCATAAAAAAAGACAAAATCATCCCATTTGCAACAACATGGATGGGCCTGGAGGGTATTATGTTAAGTGAAGTAAGCCAAAAGGAGAAAGACAAACACTGTATGATTTCACTCATGTGTGGAATATAAACCAACACATGGACAGAGAAAACTGTATTGTGGTTACCAGGGGCAATAGGGGTGGGGGTGGGCACAAGGGGTGAAGGGAGTCATATATATGATGATGGAAAAACAAAAATGTACAACCCAAAATTTCACAATGTTAAAAACTATTAAAACATCAATAAAAAAAAAAAATACTCTCCAAGAAGGAGCAAGATGCTGGGCTCCCCTGGGGAGACAGCAGCTTCTGAGTTATATGAGACCATATGACCAGAAAAAAATGGGAGCTCAAGAACTCCAGAGCCAGGCTTAAACCTTTCAGGATAAAGAAAGAACCATGGGCTGAAGACCTGTTCAGGAATGGGCTGCCCAAGGTCAGTAGGACAGGAGAGTTCTCAACTCTGGAAGTTTCGTCAAGTCTATGGATATAAGGCTATGTTCTAGAGCAGGCCCTGCCTGACAACAATACATAGTATTCACAGTCATTTTATTCTTGGCTATCAAATTGCTATTTCAACATGCTTAGCATGCTCGCGCTTGGTAGTGAGTCTTTTTCAAAGACCATTAATCCATGTCAGATACGTGCACAAGCAGTGAGAGTTTTAAAAATATTTTTTAATTAAATAAATAAATAGGTCATCACCACAGAAGTTTCTGAGAGTGCTACCTGCATTCAGCCAGATGCAATCATGCTCCAGTCAACATGAAGAGTCCCAGCCTTCAGCGCTCTCAGGAAGCTTCCACACGTGCTGTGAATTTGACTGCTCTCTTTTCCTGAAAAGAATCCCAGGGAAACCCTTGCTGGTGGGAAGGAGCTAGCATGACAAAAATGACTGCAGACAACATCTCTCATTTGCAGAGCATTCCAAACTTTACCATGTGCTTTTGCTTACGTTATTGGATTGATCCTCTCAACCATCCGTCCAGTGAAGTAGGTTATCATTGTCCTCAATCGTCAGATAAAAAAATTAAGGTTCATTAGATTAAGTAATTTGCCTGAGTCAGTAGGTATCAAAGCTAAAACTGGGAGTACAAACACTTTTCTTAAGGTATCTGTCTGAAATTTCTGTCTTGAGAATATTCAAGAATGGCTAGGAAGTGAAATAATGGGGAAGTTCACGGGAAATTTTCTGATAAAGGTCTTGCATTTACTAACCATTCAACTTTAGCAAGTTCATTTAGTGAAAGGTGTTACTAGTTGGAGAAAAATTAAGTGTGTGTGTGTGTGTGTGGTGTTTCTCAGAGTGTGGACCTTAATCACATTCACTTAAGGATTTATCGATAATGCAGATTCCTGGGCTTCACCCCAGTTGCTCTGAACTCTAGGAATTTCCAGGGGTGAGTTGGTGAATCTACATCTTTAACAATCCTCTCAGGTGATTCTTGTGTACGCTAACTCACATACAGAGTGATGTTAGACCTGGTTATTTATTGTTTGGCAAAACTCCAGCCGAGACCCTCAGGTGACCTTTAAGCTTGACACTAGACACCTTTCTGCGCCTGCGGTTTTCCCTGCGAGGCGGGGCGGGGCTGCGCTGGGCGTGGCCTGGATGGGTGTGGCGAGGGTGGGCGGGGCAGGAGGGACCCGGCCTGGCCCGGCCGGGTGGAGGGTGAAGGGTTAAATGGCTCCGCGCAGGCGCTGCCCTCTGAACTGGAACGGAAAACAACTTCCGGTTGGGTTCACTCTGCAGGACGCCGCCGACCCGAGGCTTCAGAGACCGGAGCAGAAAACCAGAACTGTGAGTAAGGAACTTCGTAAGCGAGTTGGTATGTCCGAATCCGTCGAGCGCGGCGACGGAGAACTTGTGTGTGTGAGCGAGAGGGATGCGCTGGGAGGACGGGCGCCGCCGGGAGAGAAGCCGAGGAGCTGCGGAGACTTCCAGTGGGGAGGGACTTTGTGCGAGAGACAAGCCGGGGCCGCTTCCCGGAGCGGACCGGGAGGGGCTTTCCGGGCCCGCGACGTCAGCGCAGCCGCGACGGCCCCGCGCCGCGACGCTCCGCGGGAGGGATCCGTCCGACCCCGCGTCGGCAGCTCGCGGGACTTGACTTCGCCGGGTAGCCGGGGAGGCAGGGCTTGCGACGTCAGAGTGGGCGGTGGACCGGGTCGGGAGTGTCCCAGACTCTCTTCGGGACGGGATTGCCTTCCAGAAGCTAGACTATCGTAGTTACTCTTTCGAAAACTTAATAGGTCCTTTCTGTTGTTTTTCCTAAGGTGGTTGCACAATTTCGCTCTCTGCTTTCCCGTGGGGTGTCATCATAGCCTTGTCATTGAGAAGTTGGGTAACTTCCCCGAGGGTCACGGAGAGAATGGGTGGCCGAGGCGGAAAGAGCAAAAGCGAACCCTGCCCGCGGTGGGAACCCAAGCGATAGGTAGAGGCCCCCCACCCCGGTGTCAACGGACTAGCAACGAGTTAACAGGTGTAAAAAGCTGTGCTTGTCAAGAAGTGAAGAAAGAAAAGGGAAGATACTCAAAGAATAGTTGTCTCTCTCTCACTGTTATGCTGTCACAAGCAAAAGTGGAGCAGCCTTGCTAGGTAAAGTGTCATTTATTTCACGGATGCTTTGACAAGTTACCATAAGGGAGAAATGATAGTAAAGGAAGTGAAGTGACATGGAAGTGAAGGAAAATAAAATCATCTGCCTCCCTACCACGGTTGGAATACACATCTCAAATGAGAGGCAGCAGAGGAGCAAGCACTGTATTCTGTTGAAAAGTTGTCCTCATCATTTGAGAGGGAAGGAAAACCCTAACATGATACGACCATGTATAAAGCAGAAAATGAAACTCCTTCTCAGCCCTCTCCCCAACCATAGGTACTCCAAGGCCTTCCACGTCTGTCTTATATGTAGGTAAACCTGTTGTTTCACTTTCGTATGAAAATCAGATTATATATGCATACTGTTCTATTTGTTTTTTCAGATAAAAAATATATGATGGAAATCTTGCCATATGTAAGGTAGTACTTTATTTTAGTATCAGCAGAGTATTCCTTTGGATGTACCGTTACGTACGTAGTTAATCATCTCTTAATATGGCCAGTCTGTTTGCCCTTTATTCTTCCCATTTATTTATCTATGTTTCATTAGAATACAGATGTATTAATGCTTTGTGAAATATATGGCAAATATTTATGCGAACTATCAGTCTTTTGGTTTAAAAGCCCAGGTTTTGTATCACTTAAGAAGGCGCTCCCCTCTCAAAAATTAAAATATTTTCCTATATTGTCTGTTAATTCTTTTTATAGTTTTTTTATGCTCTACTCATTAAGACATCTGAAAATTATTTTTGTACATTGTATAAATTAAGAATTTAGCCATTTTTCCTGAAATCATTTGTTGAAATCAATCTTTTCCCAACTGACTGGACATACCACCTTAATCTAGTAAACTTGCCTGTGTACCTGGGTCTTTTTCTGGATTCTTCTGTTGCTTTGTTCTGTTTGTCTCTTCCTGTACAAATATCAGTCTCTGTGCCATTTTTTAGTAATTCATAAAGCAAGTGTCTCTTCATTTGTCTTTTTCAAAATTTTCTTGAATATTATTACATTCTCTTTCAGGTAAAATTTAAAGTAAATTGTTCATGTTTCATTAAAGTAATCCTTTTGGTGTAGCTATTCACTAATATTTTTTGGCTGGTATGGAGATGAATGTTTATATAACTGGTCAACTTTCTAAACTTACTAGTTTTAATAAATTGTTTCTTGTGAATTTTCTAGGAAAACAATCATCTAAATATAATCTTATCTCTTTATACTGCTTTCTTTGATTTAATGAATTCTCTAGAACAGTGATATAATAGTGATTCAGGCCATCCTTATCTAATTTCTTAGTTTATCATTAAGTACAAGGTTTGCTATTAATTTCTAATAAATTCTGTTTATCAAAGAAGTATCTTTAATATTGCTAGCTTTGGGCCGGCCCCGTGGCTTAGCGGTTGGGTTCGCGGGCTCTGCTGCTGGCGGCCAGGGTTCCGATCCCGGGGGCTCACCGACTCACCGCTTCTCCGGCCATGCTGAGGCCGCGTCCCACATACAGCAACTAGAGGAATGTGCAGCTATGACATACAACTATCTACTGGGGCTTTGGGGGAAAACAATAAATAAAATTATTAAAAAAAAAAATATTGCTAGCTTACTAGGACTTTTGCAGAGAATGGATTTTGGATTGTGTCCAAAGTCTGTTTTTTTTTTTTTTCTTTCTGTTTTGCGTCAGCTAGCACTTTGAGAGCAATTTTTTTTCCTTCCCCCAAAGCCCCAGTAGATAGTTGTATGTCATAGCTGCACATCCTTCTAGTTGCTGTATGTGGGATGCGGCCTCAGCATGGCCGGAGAAGCGGTGCGTTGGTGCGCGTCTGGGATTCGAACCCAGGCCGCCAGTAGCAGAGCACGCGCACTTAACCACTAAGCCACGGGGCCGGCCCCTGAGAGCAATTTTAAATAATAGATGTTGAGTGTTTATTTGGTCTATATAGTTCTTGTTGTTAGATGATGTCTTTTCATTACCTCTTAACTAAACATTTTTATCAGGAATGGAAGTTGAATTTTGTGGCTTTTTGGCATCTATCATGACCTATGATGTGCTTTTCTTCTTTGACCTATTAGGATGGTGAATTATTTTCGTAGATTTCCAGTTTGTGAACCAACCATACACTTGGTCATGGTGTAATATTTAGGAATATTTTTGGTAACATTTTTTGTTTTGTTTTTTGGTAACATTTTTTGTTTTGTTTTTTATTTTGTGAGGAAGATCAGTCCTGAGCTAACATCCGATGCCAATTCTCCTCTTTTTGCCGAGGAAGATTGGCCCTGGGCTAACATCCATGCCCATCTTCCTTTACTTTATATGGGACGCCACCGCAGCATGGCTTGACAAGCATGCCTCGGTCCGCACCCCCGGGATCCAAACCTGTGAACCCTCAGGGCGCCAAAGTGGAGCGCGAGCACTTAACAGCTACGCCACTGGGCTGGCCACTGGTAACATTTTTATTTAAAACAAGAATTGAGTTTCATCTATAGTCATCTTTTTCTGTGTTATCTTTGCCAGTTTTTGATATCAAGGTTATGCTAGTTTCCTAAAACAAGTTTCTTCTTTCTCTGCTCTGAAGTAGTTTAAATAGCATAAGAGCACCCTGTTCTTTTAAAGTCTGAAGGAATTCACTTATGAAACCATCTTGGCCTAAAAGTACCTTGTTCTTAAAACAGCAACAGTATTCAGCAAAAAGGTCTGGAACTTAAGAAAGTAAACAAACAAAAACTCCTTAGAGTATATCCAAGTAAATGAAGGGTCTGAAACACCAATAATGTTGAGAACAAGGAACTGCTGTACTTATCCTGCTCATTTTTACCCCTCCTCCCTCCCTTTTTTTTCATGGTCAGGGAAAATGCTGTAGGTAGGCTGATGCTGATGGTAAAATGTATTGCTGTTCTTTCTCTTCTTAACTCCAGTTATATTATAAAAGAAGGGGTGTTGCTTCTGCATGGGCAAGTTCTTCTATGCCCTGAAAGAAACCAAGAGTGAAACTCAACTGGGAAAGCATCAGTTTCACTTTGTTGTCACCAGCTTCCCAATTTTGCTGGGAAATTTCTTACTTTAGACGTAATAACCAAGCTGACATTCTACTGTAGCCATATCCCATAGGGGAGTTTCGAAATGAGTGGGTGAGAAAATTCATAAGCTCAGCATGCTTGTACTTATTTAATATGAAGTGAAAATCATTAGCACAGTCCAGGTAGGTGTGTGGTGTGTGCACACACATAGAGCAGGGCTGGCTTCTAAGAAACACAAACCATCTAACCGAAGCCCATCTTTTTGTGTGTGTGTGTGAGGAGATCAGCCCTGTGCTAACATCTGCCAATCTTCTTTGCTGAGGAAGACTGGCCCTGGGCTAACATCTGTGCCCATCTTCCTCCACTTTATATGGGATGCTGCCATAGCATGGCTTGCCAAGCAGTGCGTTGGTGCGCGCCCGGGATCTGAACCGGCAAAACCCGGGCCGCCGCAGCCGAGCACGCACACTTAACAGCTTGTGCCACTGGGCCGGCCCCCCGAAGCCCATCTTTTTACTCAACTAATAGTTTACTGTTAATAATGTGGATGACAGTGTATTTTGTAATCTTTGGTAGAGTTATTAACTTTTATAAATGATAATACCAAACACTTTTTGATCACTTTCAAAAACATCACCTTAAGCAGGTAATATAATTTAGCAGTGTACATCTGTGAACTGTGGAGGATACTTCAAGGCAGTCGTAAGTGTTATTTACAGAAGGATATAGGCATTATGTGTGACTTCTTGGATATTTGAATATCTTAGCTGATTATCTGTTAATCTAGAAAAAATAATTATTGACATGGTTTGAGGGCTTTCTCTATGATGAAGAATGACTTTGCATGTTTTTTAAAACCTTACCTATTATCCAAAAGTAAATGGTAAATAAAAATAGGTAGCCCGTTCATGTAAAACTTCACTATTCTAACTATTCTGATGTCTTGCATTAGCTGATTAGCTGTTACTGCTATTTATACTTTTTGTTTTCTAACACCTTATAAACATGAATATTAGTGTTTAATTTCAACTTTTTTGTGTTTAATTATGTCAAGCCAAGTTTTAGTTTCTATTTTCTGTAGGACTTATATTATGGCTGCCATTCCCCCCTTGCTATCTCCCATGCTTGCTGCTATGGTTTTCAGTCATGGGAAGAGGGAAAGAGAAGGCTATTATCTAGAACAGGTAACAAAAATCTCTTTATAGTCCAGGACCAAGATTCTCAGTCATCTTCAAAAAAGGATAACAGAGAATATGAAATGAACTGCCTGTGGGTGGGTGGCTAATTCGTGTACAAAGTCTTTTGAACTAGGTGCAATCTTTGATAACTGTTCAAAACAGTTGGGGAGGATTGGAACAGGTCCTTTGCAACTGACAACAAGCCTTTGGGACCTATGTAATACATGTCATAGTTTTTCAACTCCTAGTCTATAAAAACTTTTTTTTAATTGTGGTAAAATGCACATAGCATGAAATTTACCATCTTAACTATTTTTAAGTGTAAGTTCAGTAGTGTTGAATGTATTCACATTGTTGTACAACCAAGAAAAACATTTCACAAGGGACTTATATTTTTGAGAAAAAGAGTTTGGGAAGTAAATAATAATGATAATTTTTTGTCCCCCCGGGGGAAGTGTCCTGTACAATAACCCGAGTGTTCTTTCTTTTATCTTCAGAGACATTCCCTCTGTGATGGTGATTGTCACTACTAAATTATGAGAGTAAACAGTTTGAGCACCGATGATCTGCAGTAGCTTTCACTTACCAGTACTTTTCCTTTGCAAAAAAGAAGGGTCTATTGAAAATAGGTTGTTAACAGTGAAAACAAAGTCTATCTTTCAAGTCATTGCATAAGAAATTATTAGAAATTGAGTGGACCAGGAAAAATAATATGAGTTCCATTTTGACAGTTACTTAGTAAGTTGCAGTTGTAAGTGTCTTTGAAATATTTGCAGTAGAATGAAGTATGAAGAGTTGTTCTCATGAGCAGAAGAACAAACACAATCAGGTAATTTTGCTATGGAGAGTGACTTACTATAAGGACAGAAATCAGGGACTCAAGTCCCTTCAAAATAATATATTATTTAAAATTGCTTGAAGAAAATCAGTTGTTATTGTGGGATATTTAAATGGTTTTACTATTCATAGCCATTTATTATGTGGCATTTACTATAATGTAATTTCATGACTACATATATTTGCTATCCCTAAACTAGAAATGCCTTTCCCTTGATATTGATGTTTCTCAACCTTTTTAAATCCATGTTTCCTTTTTGATAAACATAAAAATCTCACAAATCCTAGGAGATTTTAATATATGCCCGTCTTTCCACACAGTCCTCTCTTACACCTCCTCACACTGAATATAAACTTTCTCTTGTAGTTTCCCCCATCCAAGAATATTCTACAGAGCCCTACTTTATAGGATTTATGAAAACAGATTTTAATATTGATAGCCATTTTAAGCTGCATACTCGCCCCCCATCTCCAGATTCTAACATAGTCCCTACTCAGAGAAAAAGATACTCCTTACGTGGCTGAGCAAGCTAACTGAGAGTGCCATGTTTACGGTTACCTCAGAGGATAGAACTTCACATGCCTAATTTCCCTTTTGGTGTTATACTATTTGCTTGTGCCCTTCAACCCATAGCCTTTGATAAACAGTCTGAGAGAAAGAAGTACTGCTGGAGAAAAAAAGGAAGTGAGGCAAAGCTGAGACTCATGGGTGTGGTCTTCGCCCATGTAGTCTTCTTTTAACTCTTAGAAGATAGCACAAAAAGTTTTACCAAATTCTAACATCCAGCAAAATGGAGAAGCTGGTCTGAGGAGCTTTAGGTTTGATCAGTGGGGTTGTCTTACCTTGTTTATCCAGATGCATTTAGCCAACCAGTTTATGGAAAAAATACAAAATCCAAATTCTGACACTGCTGTATCTATGATATTTAAGTTTCTGTTATTTCAGTTGCCTGATTGGAACACAGTAACGGTGTAGTGCAATGGGTATATCCATGACCAGAGTTTACAACCTGGAAAGTGAGAACAGAAATGCAAGCTGTCATTTTGGGGAATTGGCTGCTTGTGTTATGGAGCTCTCTCAACTGTGGGAAATGGTCATAAGTAAATATTAGGAGTGACATTACCTTTCTTCAAGTAAGGAAAACACACATACTTTTGAGTGTCTTTAAAGATTTACCTTCACCATCTAAGACAGTGGATGTTCTTATTTTCTGCTTTTTGCTTCTGATGCTTTTTGCGCATGAGGAGGCAAACATAGAGCTAAGATACAGAAAAGACAGGGTGTATCTCTCACTCACTTATTCACCTCTTCGTTTGCTAAGGTGGCAACTTTTCTGAAATAGAATGTGAACTCTTATTGTTATTCATACCCTAAGGGGTTGGGAAAAGCAGGTGACTTTCTTTTCTAGGGCAGAGTGGAAGAGATAGCAGTTACCCAAGGTGATTTCCTTCCCCCATCCTGAAACTGCTTTAGGTTTAAACTCGCCTCTCACCACAAGTGTGAACCCTGGCAGAACACTTACCCAGAAGCAGAATAGTCTCAGCAGTGGGGGAAACCCAGCAGAGGGGCCTTTCCCACCTCCCAAATCACCCACACTTGCCTTTACAACCCCACAAAAAGTAGACCTTATTATAGAATTATAAATTATTCTGGGGTGGAGGTGGTGGGGATCTACCTTTAAGCCTTCGATTCTTTTTAAACTTGAAATCCCAGTATATGTAACTAATCAAAATTGAGCTTCTTTGGTTGAACTGGGCAGTTGGTGGTGGAACATTGTTTAGTTCACACACCCCTAGCCTCAGTGGAGCTCTGGAAGCATCACTGTTTACCTTGATTATAACTTTATTCAGAATTGGTTGACTGTCACTTGGCAGCATAATACTGGTTGCCAAAGACAACAGCCTTAAAATATTTTATCTTTGAAATAAGAAAAGAAGTTCACTTAAAAAGGAGAAGTAGAGTGGGAGGAATTAGAGTACCACTTCAGAAGCTTCAACATCCCGATAGTGGGAGTCCGGAAAGGGACACAGAAGAAATGAAATTGCCAGAAATATAATTCGAGAAAATTTCCAAGAACTGAAGGACAAACGTCTGAATGGGGTAAGTACAAAATCAGGAATCAGAATACCTCTGGACTTCAACAGAAACAAATGGAAGCTAGAAGAGGGCATAGCAAAGCTTTCAAAATTCTGAGGAAAAATTATTTCCAACCTAAAACTCTTAACCTGGCAAACTGTCAGTTAAATCTGAGGGTAGAGTAAAAATATTTTCAGTTATGCAAGATCTCAAAAAATTTACTTCGCAAACATTTTCTCAGGAAGCTACTGGAGGATTTACTCCGCCAAATAGGGGAGTAAAACAACAAAGATGAAGATTTGGGATACTGAAAATGAGAGATTCAGCTAGAGAGATGAACAAAGGGATTCCTCAGATTCAAAGTGAAAGAAGGTCTCAAGATGAAGGCTTTCCTCCAGGCGTAGAGAGCAAAAAGTCTAGACTGGAGCAAATCAGAAGGAGATTCTTCTAAGATGAAATTGATAGAATAACAGAAGTGTCTGAATAAATTAAGGAGTTGTATTAGTGATAATAAAAAATAAACAAGTTTTTTTTTCAGAAAAAAAAAGATTTTTGGGGAGAGGAAAAGGAGCCATAGTATATTATATGGCTCAGCAGCGAATAGTATTGCATAGTCATGAGAAAGTAAAACTGGAATGTTAATCCAAATTATATCCAAAAATAGGGTATGATTATATTGGGAAAATGGGGATGATATAAAGTTCAGAGGAGGTGGGACGGTAAAGTGCAGGGGAGGTGGAACGGTGCGGGGTAAAGAGAGCTGAATTCTTACTATGCATAGTGGGAAGCCAAGTAAAACTGAAAAATCATTAGTGGCAATATTAGCATGTTATTTAGAGATACAGAGATAAATATGATAAATACCAAAAAGAATTCAACCGAAAGAGCTGAAAATTGTTGCCAAGGTAAAGCAGGAAATGAGGAGGGGGGAGAAGAGAGCAAAGGACTACTGTTTTTCTTAAGCTTTGTGAAGTTATTTGACTTATTAAAATATAGGTATGTATAGCTTTGATTAAAAATAAAATCAAGGGGCCGGCCTGGTGGCGCAAGCGGTCAGGTGCGTGCGCTCTGCTGCGGCCTGGGGTTCACCAGGTCAGATCCCGGGCACGCACCAATGCACTGCTTGGCAAGCCATGCTGTGGCGGCGTCCCATATAAAGTGGAGGAAGATGGGCACGGATGTTAGCCCGGAGCCAGTCTTCCTTAGCAAAAAGAGAGGAGGACTGGCAGATGTTAGCACAGGGCTGATCTCCTCACACAAAAAAATAAAATAAAAACTAAATTAGGATGAAAAAGCTAGAGATTGGACTTTCACATCAAGAGACATGAATTTATCTGGGTCTTCCATTTTCTAATTCTGTGACCTTAGTCAACTTATTTAACCTTTTGAGGCTCAGTTTCCTTATTTGGAAAGGGAAGATAATATGTACTCCTGCAGAGGGAAGATTAAAAATAAGGTAATTTATGTAAAGCACCTACCTCAAGAGGTGTCAATCCCTACCTCTGTCCCTAATGTTTCCCATGAGGAAATAGGGAACCACCTCCTTTATGTTGGATGCTTGCCCTTAAAACACAAGACTAAGATTGTCCTTCTGGTCCATGGCTGTGTGCCTCTTTGGATTGAAGGCATGTCACTGAGATCTGTGTCCTTTCTCATCTCTCCGTAGGTAGTTTGAGAATTTAAATAGAATTGAGATGGTTAGAGTATTGGTAGGGGGAGCATCAAGTTAAAAGGGCTGTTGCTGCTTGGTGGGAGAAGAGCTGTGGTCACACTCGAGTGTCTCTCAACATGAACATGTAGAGGAAAGGAGAAAGAACATTCACTCTGAAAGAGCAGAGGCAATGAGAAGTCACAAGTATAGTGCATTTAGGGACCAGAGATGAGTATTCTATTTACAGAAGTCTAGTGTGTGCGCAGAGGATGGAGAGGTGAGGGGGCTAAGACAGGATAGTCACGGTCACTACTATGGAGTCTCTTCGTTAATAGAGAAAAACACTTGTCATATAGACTGATGAGTTGTGGAAATTTCATGGATCCAAGATCATTAGAGTGCTATTGCTCTGGGCCATCTGCCAAAGTATTAAAATACTTTTTTTTTTTTAAAGAATGTCTTCTACCTTAGCAACTGCTATTTTTGTTTCCAAATTCTCTATACTTCTCTAGAACAATTCAAAAAGCAGATCACTAGAGCAAAAGGATACTTGATGAAAGCCTGTTGCCCTGCCATTATGCATATTTGTGTAGTGTATTAGAGTATAGTGCTTTCCCACTTATGACTTGACCTCGTATGGCAGTGATTCTAAATCTGTCTCACATCTGCTCTTCCTCTTCCCCCATCCCACCCCCCCAAAAAAATTATGATCTAAGAAGTCTTGGGTAGGGTTTGCTGATCTATTTTTTTAAACCACCCTGGATGATTAATGTACTGACAGGTTGGGAACCCATGTCTTACATCATGCTCTACCCCAAACATTCTAAACTGGGGCAAATGAGGGAACTGAGGTCCACAGAAAAGTTAAATGACTTGTTCAGTCTCACCCATCAACAAGCGTGTCTAGACTGGGTTTATATTCTGTACTCCAACTCTGATTTTCTCTTTGGTTGACTAGGCTTTTTAATTTTGATTCTCTAATCTACAAAATTGTCTTAATAGAGAAATTAATACACATTACACAAGATGTGGTCTCAGTTAAAAATTGTTTGGAATCTTTATAGCATCTTTTTGTTTTTTCCAAATACAAAAGGAAGTGAAACAGCAAATCAAAATTTTTAATAAACTCTTGCTTCCCCATAGTAGGATAGCGCAGCAAGTGGCAGGATTTACTAGGTCTGAATATTCACATTGGAGAAAAATTGGTGTGGCCCTGAAAAGAGTGGAAACTTGGGTAATTTTGGCACAGATGCAGGTTTGAGAGGTTGATTTGTCAGGCTGCCCAGGGATTTTTGAGTCCTGTCTTCAGGAGTATTCAGCAGTGGGAGTGAAAGAGTGTGTTGCATGGTGTAAAAATATTGTATCTGGTTTTAAACTTTTATCATATTGTACATTTAAAGTCACACCCTAAACATCTTGGGAATGACTGGAAATGGAGATCTGGAAATCTCTGAAACCTTATTTATTTTCTCATTGGAGTTCTCACAATTACTTCTAATAAAACAAGTTGTGACTTGCAAACATTTGCCCAACAGCCTCTAGGTGTCCTCAGGGAAATTAAAAGCAGGGGTATGAAGAGCTGTAGAGTCCTTTGCCGGTGGTTAAGAGCATAGAGTACAGCTTCATAATTATGTAGGCTTTTGCCTCTTCTCATTTATCATTGGTAATATTCTCAAGGCTAAATGACTGCTCAGCAATTTAAACTGCGATTTAAGAGAAAACAGGCCTTTTTGTGAAAAGGTCTTCTGTCTCCTGAAGTTTCACTCTCTTTTCGTAGAAGAGCTCTCTCCTTTCATCGTGGTTTTGTTCTGTTACAGTAAATGACTCAGAGATGCTGGAGGGGCCCCTAATCTGTTAACTCATGAGATTTTAACTACTTCTTTTTCAAAAACAACTTTGCCCTTTATGAATCTGGTGCAGCCTGTGACGTCTCTCACATTATTTTCTTCTGTTTTGGGAGACCTTTTTAAGGTTACTGAAAATATTTTTTTTTGAAAATTTTCTGGCTAAGACCGGAAGATCAGTACAAACTGTCCTATTCTTGTGAAAGATCATTAGTAATACTATTTTATTGTCATAAATTTGGTAGAGTAAAAGAGAGACTTAAGAAAAATCACACATTCAAACACTCTACCACAGAGTTATTTTTCCTGTTATTTAACAGTGTGTAAGGGTTAACAGAACAGAGCATTAGATAACATTCCTACCTATTTGGCTGATAGTCTCTTTACATAAGATAACAGACTTCTGCTAAAATGCCTTACTATTTTATGCATTTCCTACTTTTCCTTCTGACGTTGTCCAGATAGTAAGTGGGCCTATCCTCTTTTTTGATTTATATTTGGGAGAAAAAAAGTATACATCTTGTGACACAAAATGGTACAATACTGAGTATTGCTTCTTTCCCTCTCCACTATATTCTTTTCAAAAATGTAGTCTTTTTCCGCATTTTTTTGGTAAAAAGATTTTGGCCTAGTTGACTGTCCAAGGATTTATCAGTCTTAGAGGACATTCAAAACAGAATTTCAAGGGGCCGGCCCGGTGGCGTAGCAGTTAGGTGCGCACGCTCGGCCGCGGTGGCGGGGTGTTCCCAGGTTCAGACCCAGGCGCGCACTGACGCGACGCTTGGCAAACTGTGCTGTGGCGGCATCCCGTGTAAAATGGAGGAAAATGGGCATGGATGTTAGCCCAGGGCCAGTCTTCCTCAGCAAAAAGAGGAGCATTGGCGACAGATGTTAGCTCAGGGCTAATCCTCACACACAAAAAAATGCAGAATTTCAAGAAGATAAGCAGGAAGAAATGCATACTTAGCTTTCATTTCTTCCTCTAGATTTTGTTATCATTCAATTGGTACGTTTTTCCTACCTATTGTTTTCCTACCTGTTGTTAATTATGTCTCTTCTAGCACTTTTGTCCAAAATTGAATTCGGTATCCTTCCACCCCCAAAATTTTTCTTCCTGTTTCTCTGTGTCTGGCTATCATCATTGTCTGCCTAGTATTTAGAAAAATACGGCTGGTGATCTGTCTTCAACAAAATCACCTGGGTTACTTTGCTTATTAAAATGCAGATTCTAGGGCCCCATCCTAGGCCAATTGATTCAGAATCACAGGGACCTGAATGCTGCCTTCTTGTCTATGGTGCAGATCCAGTTAGCCAATGACTCCTGTTGATTCTGCCTTTGAAATGTCTTCTGAATTCATTCGTCTTTCTCTTCTGCTCTAGTTCAAACCTTCATCTTTCACTCAGAGTACAGCAGTAGTTTCCCATGGATATCCCTGCTTTGTCTCCCTCATTCGTTTGTAGTCCATGCTGGTATCCAGTTTATCTTTCTAAAACATGTCCATCTCCTGCTTGCGAAGTCTCCATTACTCCTTAACATCAGCAGGTTAAAGTCTAACTTGCTTAGAGTGACATTCACGGTCTACTACATCTGGCTATAACTGAGTCTGCTACACGTAGTTTATGCAGTTAGTGTACTCTATAATTCTAGGGGGTTGCATTCCAATTATGGTCTATATGAATGGTGCCGCTAGGGTTTTTGCAGTGCAGCACAATCATAGTAGTGACCCTGACTATCCTGTCTTAGCACCCTCACCTCTCCATCCTCTGCGCACACACTAGACTTCTGTAAATAGAATACTCATCTCTGGTCCCTAAATGCACTATACTAGTGACTTCTCATTGCCTCTGCTCTTTCAGAGTGAATGTTCTTTCTCTCTCCTCTACATGTTGAAATTCTTCTCATATTTCAGGGCCCAGTTTAAGTGTTAGATCCTCTGTGAAGTCTTCCACAATCCCTCTCATTTTAATTGTTCCTTCTATTGAGCCTTTATCCTTCTTGTACCTTTTATTTAACAGTTCTTTTTTTTTTTCTTCTTTTGAGGTAAAACTTTCTTACAGTGAAATGCACAAATCTTGAGTGAACCGTTGGGCGACTTCCTATGAATACTTCTACCTGTGCTTCCCAGACCCCTATCAAGATATACTAATACCTTTTTACACATTTATAATTGACCTGATAGTAAGGTAAATCATTTTCATGTGTGTCTGCCCTGCTAAATTATAAGCTCTAATTAGAAGAAAAGGCAAGAGTTATGACTTTGTTTCTTTCTCATGGAAAAAAGGAGCACCTAGTATATGTTCAGCACTGAACCAGTCTTCATTATGGTACCAGTTAAGATACAGCTCAGCTCCTCTCTTAAGAGACCTCAAAGTCAGTGGCTTAAACAAGACAGAAATTTTATTTCTCTCACATATTACAGTTCAAAGTATAAGATGTCCAGAGCTGATCTGGCATCTTCGTTCTTGTTGTTCCATCATGCCCTTGTTGTTCCACCATCCCTAAAGTGTTGTCCTCACCATAGTGTTCTGGGTGACTCACTGCAACATTCCGTCCAACTGGGAAAGGGAAAAAGGTGAAGAAGAGAGCTCGTCTTGGAAGTTACACTTTCTTGCCGATGACCAGAACGTTGCATGATCACACCAACTAAAAATCAGGAATACTAGAAGAGGAGAATGGATATTGAGGAACAAATAACATATATGCTTCCTATATGGTCTCATTGAATCTTCACAATAATGCTACAAACTATATATGATAAGAGAACTAATAGAGAAGCTAAGTAAATGGCTAGAAAATTGCAGATCTGGGATCTGAATCCAAAGCCTGTACTTTTTTTCACTGTACCTAGTAAAGTGGTAGGAGGGAATATATAAATGTAATTAAATAAAGTCAGTAAATTTTCACAATGCTATATCACATATTTTCACAGTATCACATCATCTCTTTACTTCCAGGACACCCCATGTAACTTTACTCCATGCTTCTCACCATCTTAAAGTGAAATGCCATATCAGTTGGTTTGTAACCAAGGCCTAGTTTGTAATACAATTTAAAACAAAATGGCTGCTCCTTTTTTTTTTAATTTATGTTTTAATAGTTTATAACATTGTGAAATTTTGGGTTGTACATTTTTGTTTGTCCGTCACCATATACATGTCTCCCTTCACCCCTTGTGCCCACCCGCTACCCCCATTGCCCCTGGTAACCACAATACAGTTTTCTCTGTCCATGTGTTCATTTATATTCCACATATGAGTGAGATCATACAGTGTTTGTCTTTCTCTTTCTGGCTTATTTCGCTTAACGTGATACCCTCCAGGCCCATCCATGTTGTTGCAAATGGGATGATTTTGTCTTTTTTTATGAATGAGTAGTATTTCATTGTATATATGTATATATACACCACATCTTCTTGATCCAATCATCAGTCAAGGGACATTTAGGTTGCTTCCACTTCTTGCCTGTAGTGAATAATGCTGCATTGAACATAGGGGTGCATAAGCCTCTTTGGATTGTTGATTTCAGGTTCGTTGGATAGATTCCCAGTAATGGGATAGCTGGATCATAGGGTATTTCTATTTTTAATTCTTTGAGGAATCTCCATACCATTTTCCGTAGAGGCTGTGCCAGTTTGCATTCCCACCAGCTGTGTATGAGGGTTCCTGTTTCTCCACATCCTCTCCAACGTGTGTTGTTTTTTGTCTTGTTGATTATAGCCACAAAATGGCTACTCCTTTTAAATCTATATCATTTATGAGGAAAAATAAATTACTGTGTTTTCCAAGCAAAAGCTTTTATACTTTGTATTTGTTTGGAAATGCTGTATAATCATAAAGTTGAAGGAGATTGTCAATTAACTCCTTCGTTTTAAAGGCAAAGAAAATCAAAGTCCAGAAAAGATATAGAACTTGTCCTTTATTTCATTCCCACCCCTACTTTTTCTCAAGTGTTATGGAAAAAGCACTAGCCTAATCAATCGTTTCTATAAATAACCATCGTTGTTATACTTAAGAATTGTCTCAGGTTTGCAGAGTTGTCCTGATCAGGAAAATCAAGCTGGACATAAGAAATGCATATAATCCTGGCCTGTTTTAGTGAAGGATGGGTATTATCTCACACTAAAAATATCTTTATAGCTATTGGGAACCTGTTTCAGAAAAGATGGCTGCTATTTGATAAGTAAAAGGAATGGGTGAGATCATTCCTACCCATAATTCAAAACCCAATTCAAATGCCACCTCCATCTCAAAGCCTTTCCTAAACCTCATAAATAGATGTGACCACTTCTCTCTCCAAACTCTATGGCCTTTGGGTGTCTCAGGGTACTCATATAAATACTTCAAGTTTCAGCTAATGGTGCCTTCATGTGGACAGGTTTCATGTCTGTGCATCAGTAGTGCCCAGCACAGGCTTTGCTCACAGTTGACACTCAGTAAAGGTTTTATTGAATGAACATATCCACCATGGCACCCTGGAAGGATATTTTGCAGCTGGCTTTAATGAACAATCCTTGAACTAAGAATTTTAAAGATTTAGTCCCAGTTCACACACTTAGAGCTTTTGTAGCTGTAGGCAAGTCATTTAACTCCTCTGAGCCTTATCAGTCAAATAGGAATATGAATAATAGGAAATGAAGAATTGGTGAAAAGACTTCGTAAAAGGAACACAAATCTAAGGTGGTACTATCTCTGAAGCCCTTTGCTGCACCCCATACAGTGCTTTATATGTAGTAAGCAAATACTTTATTTTCTAATTGAATTGAATAGTAATGGGATATATTTTATTAAAATCGGTAATGGGATATATTTTGTTAAAATCGAAGTTTGGCCCTAGTAGTTGACAAAGCTTTATTGGAGCTGGGAAACTGTACCAAGGGAAGATAAAATTATCTCCCTTGCACAGGCTGCCTCTCCTACCCTAGGACGGTTTCAGTGAAAGAGGAAGCAGCCTGCTGCCCAGGGATTTTCTTGGATGGGCACACACTGGACCCAGGAGGCGGAACAGGAACTTGCTGACTTCCGTTTTCCTTCCCGCAGGAACCACCCACGGGAGAAAAGGAACTACTGCCCCAGGGACGTAGGCGGGTGGGTGGGGACTATCCTGGCTTCAGGAGGATTGCCTTTTGTGTGTGTGTGTGTTGGGGGGGTTGCTTTGCATTCTGCTCACCCAGCTATCTTCAGGGGAATCAGTGACTTAATCTTTTCCTTGTGTGGTGGAAGGAAACCAACAAACCAAACCCAGAAATGAAGAAATTACTGTGAAAGGCTTTCCTAAAAATACATTTAAAAGAGTGAAACCGTAACTAGAAGAGTGT
The DNA here is from genome assembly GCF_057802395.1 of Ceratotherium simum simum. Lineage (NCBI taxonomy): Eukaryota > Metazoa > Chordata > Mammalia > Perissodactyla > Rhinocerotidae > Ceratotherium > Ceratotherium simum. Next base: position 41,859,538 of record NC_141908.1, read on the forward strand.
TTCCAAGGCAGAGGTTGCTCTAGCTTGGACCTCCTGGGTTTGGGGGATGAGAGTGGCCCTTAGATTTGGGTTTGAGCATGTTTACTATAAATAAAACCATTTCCCTGGAGCCTGGCAAGTTTTGCAGAAGGCATACCAAAATGTAATTGAAATGTGACTGCCTCTTAAGTTGTGAAATTAATTTTACACTTAACAAATGCTTTAAAAAAATAGAGGAACAAGTGGCTTTAAAGTTCAGGGTGTTAATATCTGAAATCTGTCCAATTTAATTAGCTGGGTACCAGAGACTGTTTCCTTTTTCTCTGGTCAGTGTCACTGATCTAACACCCAATTCTCTTCTTGGGTGAGAGAGGAGTTAAATGTATCATTTATTTAGTTGTATTGACCTGAATCATATCTCCCCAGCATGCGTTCTTATTTCAGGAAATAGGATGCATCCATGTGGAATTTACTCAGTAACTCTTCTTAGTGACATTTGTGTGATCTAATTCAAGGACCTGAAGTGAAGGCTTCACTTGATTTACTTGCATATGATGCAGCTATTTTTAGTACTGCATTTACATTTTTAAAAACAAGAATGCACCTTCTTGATGGAACAGACACGCATTTTTAGACTCACAGACTCAAGAACTGTAGAACAAAGAAGTTTCTTAGAAATCAAGTCCAGATATCTTTTTTGTGTTGGAGTAAAGAAACTTGGGTCTGAAAAGATTTAGTGGCCCTGAACTAAGGTCACAAAGTCAATCAGAGATAGAACAAAACAAGAAACTAGGTGGGTTCCCCATTCAAGGCTCTCGTTTGTCCTAGATTTAAAAATATAGGTGTGGTTTACATTGACAATTGTCATGATGTGCAGCTTTTTAAAACAGTGATAGATAACTTAGCCACTTAGCTACTTAAAACCTCTAATTTCTGCATTAGCATATTACAGTATATTATAGTCCCTGTAGCTACCTACTCTTATTTTTCTTTCCCTGCTTGTATACTTATTTTTAATCTTGTGTGTATTTTTATAAGCCACCTTAAATCTTTTGAATGATAGAGTGTCTAAATAAATAAAGTACTTAAAGTGGTACTTTATATTAATGCTAATTACTTATGTTTCCATAGTGTCTATGGCAAGTCAGAGATCCTGGCAATGTTAATTATCCTAACTATTTCATCTTTTCCATCTATCAGAGGTAGCAGTAGAAACAAACTTCCTAAGTGGAATGCCTAAAAAAATTACCGTTCGTTCATTTCTTCAGAAAGTAATGACACTGTGATGCCCATAATAAAAATCTTGAAATTGTTTTCATTAAGCCTGGAGAATGATTTAGGGGTGTATTTAGTGTCTTAAAATGAATGACTGGCTGATAAAAATGAAATATTACCTAGGTATTTAAAAGAGCATTGTGATTTACGGTCAACTGATTTTTGGCAAGAGTGCCAAGGCCATTCAATGGAAAAGAATAGCCTTTTCAACAAATGGTGCCAGGACAATTGGATAATCACATTCAAAAGAATGAATCTGGACCCCTGCCTCACACTGTATCCACATTAACTCAATGGACCAAACATCTAAGTGGAAAAGCTAAAATTATAAAATTCTTAAAAGAAAACCTAGGTAAAAATCTGCGTGACCTTGGGTTAGGCAACAATTTCTTAGATATGACATGAAAAGCACAAGCAACAAAAGGAAAAATAGATAAATTGGATTTCATCAAAATTAAAAACTTTGTGTGTCAAAGAACACTCAAGGAAATGAAAAGACAGTTTGCAGAATGGGAGGAAATATTTGCAAATTATATATATCTGATAAGGGTCTAGTTTCCAGAATATATAAAGAACTCTTACAATTCAACAATAGAAAGAAAAATAACCCAATTAAAAAGTGGGCAAAGGATTTGACTAGACATTTCTCCAAAGAACATATACAGATGCCCGGTAAGCACTGGAAAGATGCTCAACATTGTTGGGGAAATGCAAATCAAAACTATGATGAGGTACCACTTCATACCCGCTAAGATGCATATAATTTTAAAATGGACAATAAGTGTTGGTGAAGATGTGGAGAAATTGGAACTCTTGTACATTGCTAGTGGAAATATAGAATGGTACAACTTCTATGGAAACAGTTTTGGCAGTTCCTCAGAAAGTTAAACAGAATTATCATCTGACCCAGCAATTCTGCTCCTAGGTATATATCCAAGAGAATTGAATACATATGTTCACACAAATATGTGGGCACAAAGAGTAGCTTTATTCAGAATAACCAAAAAGTAGAAACAACCCAAATGTCTATTAATTGAGGAATGGATAAACAAAATATGGTATATCCATGCAGTGAAATATTATTCAGACATAAAAAGTAATAATATTACATGCTGCAAAATTGATAAACCTTGGAAATTTTATGCTATGTGAAAAAAGCCAGACACAAAGGCCCTATGTTGTATGATTTCATTTATACGAAATGTCCAAAAGTGGCAAATCATACAGTCAGAAAGCAAATCAGTGGTTACCAGAGGATGAGGGGAGAGGGAAATTGAGACTAACTGCTAATAGGTATACAGGGTCTCTTGTTATGGTGATAAAAATGTTCTGGAATTAGATAATGGTGATGATTGCACAACATAGTGAATATAGTAAAAACCACAGAAGTGTACACTTTAAAATGGTGAATTTTATGTTATATGAATTCTATCTTAATGTAAAATACTAAAAATTTTTAAAAGCATTGTGTACCCAATGATAAAATGAAAAGTGTTATGAAATATTAGAGACTGAGATTATGAAGGATTTTCGATCATAAAGAAGTAAAATAATTTGGTACTCCCAAAATCCCCTATGACTGATAGGGAACTTTCTATTCTCTGTCTTTCAGAGGATTGAAAGAAAGGTCCTATGGTATTTTTACAGCTGGACAGGAAGAATCAGAGTCATTAGACGGCCCTCTGCTCAGAGCGAAGGAATGTGGTTAGAGATGTTATGCCAACTGAGATGGTAAAACCAAATTACCTCCACTGAGTAAATCACCTATAGTTCAGAAACAGCAGGGAGGTTGGAAAACTAATAGGGAGTAGGGGTAGGACTGAAGGGATGTGATTTTTCTTTTTTAATGTACAATCCAACAGGAGCTCTCCCTAGATTTTGTGCTAAAATAAGAGCATTTTCACACATTTTAATTGCTGTGCAGTAACAACAGTGTGAACTCCGTCCACAAACATTTATCTATTTAATTTTTCTCTAATTTCAGTGTAGCAAGAATTCACCTTGTAAGTGGGAGTAACTGTCCATTTAGTAAAAAGAAATCCCTTCTCACGTTGCTAATCCTGTTGTGCATTTCTATAACAAAGTATTAATAACAAATGGCCTTTTATGTTTCTCCGTTTTTAGGTTGCATTTATAGATTACTCTTTTCAAACTAGCATCTTTATGAACTGGAACCCCACTTGCTCCTTGAACATTAGTAAAGAATATTAAAAAAATTGTACAAGTTAAGGTTTCACAATATTTCTGATCAGGATTTTAGATGAAACTTTTGTGCCTTTATAAACATTTATAGTACTTGGTGCTATAATGTTCATGATACACCGTATAGAACTGTCTTTAAGATGCATTTTAAAAATGAGATTTATATAACTTAATAGCTGTCTAAATTGTTCTGATTATTTTCCAGACCTGCCATTTACTCCATCCTTTATAGTGATGCTACAGGACGGAGTGGAATGGATAAAAACATTGGTGAGCAACTTAATAAAGCTTATGAAGCCTTTCGACAGGCATGCATGGATAGAGATTCTGCAGTAAAAGAACTACAGCAAAAGGTATGTGGTTTTTGTTTTGAAAGTTATTTATCCTGGTAAATGGAATTTGAAAGTCTTTTGCAACTAAAAAATATCGTTAGAAAGTGCCTTAAAGAACGATAGTTACTGGGGCCGACCTGGTGGTGCAAGCGGTTAAGTGCGCGCGCTCCGCTGCAGCAGCCCAGGGTTCACCGGTTCGGATCCCAGGCGCGCACCAACGCACTGCTTGGCAAGCCATGCTGTGGCAGTGCCCCATATAAAGTGGAGGAAGATGGGCACGGATGTTAGCCCAGGGTCAGTCTTCCTCAGCAAAAAACAAAGGGGGCAGAGGGATTGGCAGATGTTAGCACAGGGCTGATCTCCTCACACACACACACACACAAAGAAACTATAATTACTGAAACAGCAATATATTAATGGATGAAATTTGAGGTTTTTATTTGTTCCCTTTCTTAAAAGCATTGTGACCTATGGAAAGAGTTCATTTTAAGGTGATTCTGTTGAGAAAAGATGAAGAATGTTATCTTCTTTAAATAATTTTTAAATAAAATGACAAACTAAAAGTTAGAAGTATCACTTTCTCAGCTCGTTTTGTTTTTTTGGTTTTTTACATTGTTGTTTGGCTGGCAGGAAGACTGTCCAAATCTTAAAATATCCTGGAACTAAATTTGTTATTAATTTATAATAGTCTTCCATTCTTTAACACTAACAGTTAAAGTATTTAAGTGAAATCTTTACTGAGTTACTGGATGTTTCAGCTTTTTAAAATTACCCCTGTACACATAAAATTTCTGTTTAGTACTTTCAGTTTCCAGGATAAATTGAAGGAAGGGTATATCCAGGCAAAAATTATTTAGCCTAGTAGTTTCCAGGCACATATCTGTTATTGATTCATGATAGGTTTTCACTGATCTGCAGCAAAACAAGAAAAATAAAAATACTAATGTAATGAACTTCTTGTAATGATAAATTTATTCAATTTAAAATTCTGTCCTTTATTCTGATATTATGTTTTTGTGTTTCCATACTATCAGAATAAAGGGCAGAATTTTATTAACATACGCTTTTGTGAAATGATGGTGATAGAGTTTTTTGTTTGCTTGTTTATTATCATTAATTATTAGTGTTTCAGGGGTCCCCAATACTACCCACATATTCTATGATTCTCCAGAAGGACTCACGAGACTTAACATACAGTCATACTCATAGCTAAGATTTATTATAGCAACATGTTAAAGATATACACAGCCAGATCGTTAATGGAAAAAGACATCAGGCAGAGTCTAGAGGAATCCACGTGCAGGCTTCCTATGTTCTTTGCTTCCTGTGAGGAGTCGCACAGAGTGCACCTTCCCTCCAGCTTCAAAAATTCAGTCACACATGTGCAGTGCTTCTGCACAGGGAATGCCATTTGAGACTTAAGAGTTTGGGGTTTTTATTAAGGGCCACTCACATAAACACCCTATCAACTAAAATTCCAGACTCTTGGAAGGAAAGTAGGTGTTCCCCATACACCTCATGGTACAGTCTGAGTAGGCTGGCACATCAGTCACAACCTTATCACTTAGGAAATGTTTTCAAAAGTCAAGTTGTCAGATGCCAGCCAGGGCCAACCTTGCAAGTTGGCCTTTCTGAAGATAACAGCCTAAGGCATGCTATATTAAATTATTCCTGCACAGGCAGCTGAAAGTGAGGGGTCTTATGTTGGTTCCCTCAATTAAAAAAAAAAATTGTACTAGCCTGTGAAATTCTCAAGTCTAAGAAATATGCTAGCCATGCAGTTCTTACTTTCTTCCATAAATATAGGAGCTCCACAATTCTCTTTTTGCTTTCTAATTGATGCCTCTTCTATAAGCTGTTATACATGCTTCCCTGCATTCCTCAGAAGTAGTCATTATTCTTTGTGGTTCTGTTGGTTTACAGAAGAATACTCCCACTCATATAGGTAGACTTATGGACTATAGATCTTCATTAGGGGTGCATAGGAGAAACAGAGGCATGCTAATGACGGGGAGCTTTCTAAAATTATTGAAATGAAGTTTAGAATTTGGATTTGTTTTCCTTTCCAGTTCAAGTATAAGGTATAATCACTTTTTAAAAAACAAAACAAAAAACTCCCAGCTTTTATTCTTATTTTCCCATTAGATTCATTAAGAAACTTCAACAATCCTATACTTTTTTTAGGAAAGTTAGGAAACACAGAACTAGGGAAGAGGAGTATTGAGCTGTTCTTAGGTTAATGCAGAAACAGGAATTTCTCTACTCTCTTCCTGCACTGGCCAATGGTAAGCAACTGAAAACTCTTGTAATTTAACCTCTTATCTGCCATGGAAGAAGCCTTTGCATACATCAGCAATTGTCCCAAAGAGAGGAAAGGGAAATATATTTTTTTTGTATTGTCAAGTACTCAAGTAAGAATAGGAGAAGAAAAAAATGTATACTACATATTCTTATATGTTAAACTCAGAATATTCTGATTTATTTAAGAAACATTATTGAGTGTCTACTATGTGCCCAGCACTTGATGAGGTTCTGAGAATACTGAAATATATTATGTCTTTAAGGAACTTTCCAGTAAGTAAAGAAGAGATAAAAGAAAATCAACAGTTATTACCACAGTGTACTAAGTGCTACAGTAGAGATCTGTGCAGGATAATATATGAGCACAGAGAAGAGGCACCTAACTTAGTCTGGGAGGATCAAGTCATAGCCCACTTCAAGCCCAATACTTTGGCTAAGATTAGGAAGTGTTGGGTAAATTAGGGAAGAAGAGTCCTGCAAGTGGAGAGAGCAATATATATGATAAACCTCAGAAGTGAGGAAGCTTTAGAAAAGTCTTCCTGACAGTAGGATAGAGGATAGATTGGATAGAGAACAATGTGGAATTCATCTCAACAAACGTATATATGATGCTAATCAGTGTTCTAAGAGTCAGGAATATAAAAATAAGTGGCAACCATCAAGTTGGACTTTATGAACTTTAATATATATATAAATGTGTGATTATATATAAATAACTATTAATATACATGTATTAAATATAGATGTACATATAATATTTCAACTTAAAAAAAAAATGAATGTCAGTCATTTCAAGAAATTAAAATGAGGACTTTAATTAAGCATTAGAGATGAATTAGAGAAGAGATCTAAGATGTATTTAAGAGATAGAATGGAAAGCAGGTGGCACCTGAATGCAGGCTACTACTGAAGGCGATAGCATAGGTTCTACGATGATACCCAGATATCTGGAATAGAAGACTGGATTGATGGTGCTGATAACTGAAACCAAGAATGAAGAATAACTATACATTTGGGGATAGAGAAATAAGCTGTGTAATTAGGTTTTAGTTATTAGGTTTAGTTACCTGTGAGACATGCAGATGAAAATGTTCAATGGATGGTTCTAAGTATGGATCTAGAAGCCTAGATAGAGTTCTGAATTGGAGATTAGAGAACAACAGATTTTATTATAGCCTTGAATATAGATAACATTTCTGAGTCAGAGTATGTAGGGTGAAGGAATATTTGAAGGGCAAGAGGGTAAGAGGAAGGAAATAAGGCCAATCAGTTGGTGTCTGGAGATTCAGAAATAGATTAATGAATTTACTGTGAACAAGAGGAGAAACACCTATTCCTCTGAGAACGGGAGGGAACAAAAGAAAAAAAAAGCTGCAAATGAAGATAACTGTGCATATAGGAGGTGGTGGTAGCAGGAAGTTAGAAGGGTTATCATATATCACTTATGTGGAATCTGAAAAAGTGAAACCTGTGAAAAACAGAGTAAAATGGTGGTTACCAGGGATTGAGGGGTGGGGATAAGATTGATGATGTTTAGAGTATAAACTTGTAGGGCCGGCCCCGTGGCTTAGCGGTTAAGTGCACGCGCTTCGCTGCTGGCGGCCCGGGTTTGGATCCCAGGGGCGCACCGACACACCGCTTGTCCAGCCATGCTGAGGCCGCGTCCCACATACAGCAGTTTGAAGGATGTGCAGCTATGACATACAACTATCTACTGGGGCTTTGAGGGGAAAACAAAAATTTAAAAAAAAAAAAACAAAAAACATTTAGAGTATAAACTTGTAACAAATACTAAATAAGCCATGGAGACTAATGCACAGTGTAATGAATATAGACAATAATATTGCACTATAATTATATAATGTGATAAATATCACTACAACAGCAACATATTAGAATATATAAATCTATCAAAGTAACATGCTGTACACCTTAAACTCACACAAAGTTATGCGTCAAATTTACTAAATTAAAAAAAAATTGTGTTATTTGAGTCCATTTTTTTTCTGTGAAATACAAGGTGAGGTCATCTACTGAGTGAAGTGATTTTAGGGTATTGTGAGAATGGTAGTAAAGAATAAAATAGCTTCAGTTAAGAAAAGAGAGAAGAAAAATGTTGCATCCAACCTTTACCATGAATTTTTGGTGGTATCAGTCCGTGTTTGTTGATCATTTTTTGAACAGCTTTGTTGGTATAGAAGTGGAACAGGTGTATGGGTAAATCCAGGATTAGGAGATTGCAGAGTTAGGAGTACAAGAATGGTTGGATGGCCAGAAAGTGCTTACAAAAGCAATTGAAATTATGTGCTTTGAGATATAAGCTAAAATCAAAAAGAAGCTAATCTAGGAGGAGTCTAATAGACTAAGAACAAAAAGAGGGTTCATGGCCGAAGTCCTCCTGAAGTGAGAGAACAGACGCAGAGGGAGTAGAAGAATGTGAGTTCAAAGGATCAGTTATTGTTAATGAGTTTCTTGAATTCCTCAATCCCATTTCAGCTGCCCACTTTCAGGACTCATTATGAAGACAGAAGATCCTAAACATGAGTATTTGCTCATTTGATTTGATTTGGATATTTTGAGTTCAAAGTGTTAGAAGATTAGCCAGGGGAAGATGATCAGCAGGCAACTGAAATGTGGATCTCTGAAGTAAGGTACCAGTAGGAAATACGTATTTGGGAGTCATCTTCATAGGGATGATACTTGGAGTGATAGGAGAAGGAGGTACCAAAGGGAAAGACAAGAGAAGCAAGAGGACAGCCTTGTACAAGGGAGCCCCAATAAGACTGTCAGCAGTTTTCTCAGCAGGAACTTTGCAGAGCAGAAGGCAATGGGATGATATATTTAAAATGCTGAAAGAAAAAAAACCTATTAACCAAGAGTTCTGTATCTGGCAAACTGTCTTTCAAAAATGAGGGAGAAATTAAGATATTCCCAGACAAACAAAAGTGGAAGGAATTCGTTGCCACTAGACCTAACCTACAAGAAATGCTGAAGAGTGTCCCAAGTTGAAATGAAAGGATGTTAGACAGTAACTTGAAGCCATATGAAAATAGCAAGCTCTCTGTTAAAGGTAGATAAATAGACAAATATAAAAACTAGTATTGTTGTCATTTTGGCTTGTAACTCCATTTTTTCTTTTCTACGGGATTTAAAAGACAAAGGTATAAAAAATAATTTTAAATCTATATTAGTGGGTACATAATATATAAAGATGTAATTTGTGACATTAATAACAAAGTAGAGGGGTGGAGCTATAAAGGTGTAGAGAATTTTTGTGTGCAATTGAAGTTAAGTTGATATCAATTTAAGATAGATTGTCATAACTTTAGGATCTTATATGTAATCTCAATGGTAACCACAAAAAAAAATCTATAGAATATGCACAAAAAGAAAGGGGAAGGGAATTAAAATGTGTCACTACAAAAAATCAACTAAACACACAGGAAGACAGTAATGGAGGAAATGAGGAACAAAAAGCTGTAAGACATACAGAAAACAACAAAATGGCAAAAGTACTTCCCTATCAGTAGTTACATTAAGTATAAGTGGATCAAACACCCTAATCAAAAGATATAGATTAGCAGAATGAATAAACGAACAGGATCCCACTATTTGCTGTCGACAAGACTCACTTTAGATTTAAGGACATGCTGCAAATGAAAGGATGGGAAAAGATTCCATGCAGATAGTAAGCAAAAGAGAGTAAAGGTGGCTATACTAATATCAGACAAAACAGACTTTATGTCAAAAATTGTTACAAAAGATAAAAAGGGACATTATATAATGATAAAAGGATTAATTCATCAAGAAGATGTAACAATTATAAACATATATGTACCAAACATCAGAACTCCAAAATATGTGCAACAAACATTAACAGTATGTGAGGAAGAAGGAGATAGCTTTACAATAAAAGCAGGAGACTTCAGTATCCCACTTTCAACACTTTAAATAATGGATAGAAGATCAATAAGGAAATAGAGGACTTGAACAACATTATAGACCAGTTGGAACTAACAGACATATACAGAATACTCCACCCAGCAACAGCAGAATTCACGTTTTTCTCAAGTTTGCATGGAACATTCTCCAGGATAGACCATAAGTTAGACCATTAAAAATGACTCAATAAATTTAAAAAGATTGAATCATACAAGTATCTTTTCTAATCACAATGGAATAAAACTAGAAATCAACAGCAGAGGGAAAATTGGGAAATTCACAAATATGTGGAAATTAAATAATGTACTCTTAAGCAACCAATGGGTCAAGGAAGAAATCACAAGAGAAATTAGAAAATATCTTGGAGACAAATGAAAATAAAGACACAACATACCAAAATTTATGAGATGCAGACAAAGCAAGAGGGAGATTTTTAGCTGTAAATGCTTACATTAAAAAGAAGAAAGATCTCAAATCAATAATCTAACTTGACACCTTAATAAACTAGAAAAAGAAGAACAAACTAAACCCAAACCTAGCAGAAAGAAGGAAATAGTAAAAATTAGAGCAATGATAAACAAAATAGAGAATAGAAAACTAATGGAGAAAGTCAGTGAAGACAAGAATTGGTTTTTCAAAAAGGTTAACAAAATTAACAAAGCTTTAGCTAACTAAGAAGAAAAAGAAGACTCAGATAACTAAAATCAGAAGTGAAAGAGGGGACATTACTACCAATTTTACAGAAATAAAAAGAATTGTAAAGGTACTCTAAACAGTTGTACACCAACAAATTGGATAATGTAGATAAAATGGACAAAGTCCTAGAAATACACAGCCTACCAAGGTATGAAGAAATAGAAAGTCTGGAATAGAGCTATACCTGGTAAAGAGATTGAAACAGTAATCAAAAAGTTCCCAGGGCCAGCCTGATGGCCTAGTGGTTAAGTTTGGCAGGCTCCACTTTGGTAGCCCGGGTTCGGTTCCTGGGCAGACCTACACCACTCATCAGTGGCCATCCTGTGGCAGCGACCCAGATACAAAATAGAGGAAGATTGGCACAGATGTTAGCTCAGGGAAAATCTTCCTCAGCAAAAAAAAAAAAAAGTCCTCCCCCCCGAAAAAAACTCCCGGTAGAGAAAGCCCAGGGAGCCAGCCTTGATGGCCTGGTGGTTAAAGTTCGGCGCTCTCACTGCTTCAGTGGCCTGAATTCGGTTCCTGGTCGTGCAACCACACCATTTGTCTGTCAGTAGCTATGCTGTGGCGGTGGCTCACATAGAAGAACTAGAAGGACTTAGAACTAGAATATACAACCATGCACTGGGGCTTTGGGGAGGTAAAAAAAAAAAAGAGGAAGATTGGCAATAGATGTTAGCTCAGGGCAAATCTTTCCCAGCAAAAAAAAAAAAGAAAAGCATCGTATATGCTATTCATTTGGGGGAAAAAAGCCAAGGACCCAGTGGCTTCACTGGTGAATTCTACCAAGCATTCAAAGAATTAACACCAGTCCTTCTCACATTTTTCCAAAAACTTGATCAGGAAAGATTACTTCCTAACTCATTCTGTGAGGCCAGCATTACCCTGATACCAAAGCCAGACAAAGACACTACAAGAAAACAAAACTACAGACTAATATCTGTTACAAATATTGATGCAAAAATCCTCAACAAAATACTAGTAAACTGAATTCAATAATGTTTTTAAAGGATTATACACCTTGACCTTGACCAAGTGGGGTTTATTCCTGCACTGCAGGGATGGTTTAACAAAATCAATCAGTGTAATACACCACTTTAACAGAATGAAGTGGGGGAAAAGCCTGATCATCTCAATTGATGCAGAAGAAGCATTTGATAAAATTCAACACCCTTTTATGATAACAACACTCAACATACTAGGAATAGAATGAAACTATTTCAACATAATAAAGGCCATATATGAAAAACCCACAGTTAACATAATACTCCATGGTGAAAGACTGAAAGCTCTTCCTCTAAGATCTGGAACAACACAAGGATGCCCACTTTCACCACTTCTATTCAACATAGTACTAGGAGTCCTACCCAAAGCAATTAGGTAAGAAAAACAATATCCAAATTGGAAAGGAAGAAGTAAAATTATCTCTGTTCACAGATGACTTGATCTTATATGTAGAAAACCCTCAAGATTCCACCAAAAAAACTGCTAGAACTGATAAACAAATTCAGCAAAGTTGTAGGATACAAAGTCAACCACAAAAATAAGTTGCATTTCTATACATTAACATTAAACAAACTGAAAAGAAAATTAAGAAAATTCCATTTACAATAGCATCAAAATGAGTAATATACTTAGGAATAAACTTACCAAGTAGGCAACAGACTTATGCACTGAAAACTACAAACCATTGCTGAAAGAAATTAAAGAAAATACCAACATATGGGGAAAAATTTCATGTTCATGGGTTGGGCTCTTACTTTTTACTATGTACAAAAATTAACTCAAACCAGGACTTAAATGCAAGAGCTAATACTATAAAACCCTTAGAAGAAATCAGAGGGGAAAAGTTTCATGACATTGGATATGACACTAAAAGTACAGGTAACAAAAGAAAAATTAGATAAGTTAGACTTCATCAAAATTAAAACACTATCAACAGGGTGAAAAGGCAGCACAAGGAATGAGGGAAAATATTTGCAGATCATATATCTGATAAGGGATTGATATCCAGGGTGTACAAAGAACTCCTACAGCTCAACAACAGAACAAACAACCTGATTAAAAAATAGGCAAAGGACTTGAATAGACATTTCCAAAGAAGTTATACAAATGACCAGTAAGCACATGAAAAATGCTTGACATCATTAGTCATTAGGGAAATGCAAATCAAAACCACAATGAGATATCACCTCACACCCAATGGGATGACTATTATAAAAAAATAAAAATTAAAAAACAAAAGTGTTGGTGAGGATGTAGAGAAATTAGAACTCTTGTACATTGCCGATGGGAGTGTAAAATAATATAATCTCTGTGGAAAATGTATGATGTTTTCTCAAAAAAATAAACAGAATTACCATATGACCCAGCAATTCCACTTCTGGGTGTATACCCAAAGAAAGTGAAAGCAGAAACTCAAAGAGAGATTTGTACACCCATGTTCATAGCAGCCTTATATTTACGATAGCCGAAAGGTGGAAGCAACCCAAGTGTTAGTTGATAGAAGGATGGTTTAACAAAATGCGGTATATACATACAATGGAATATTATTCAGCCTTAAAAAGGAAAGAAATTCTGACACATGGTACAACATGGATGAAGATATTATGCTAAGTGAAAACTCGTCACAAAAGGACGAATATTGTATGGTTCTACTTATATGAGATATCTCAAATAGTCAGATTCATAGAGACAGAAAGTAGTAGGGTGGTTCCTAGAGGCTGAGGGAAGGGAATAAGGAGTTAGTGTTTAATAGGTACAGAGTTTCAGTTGGGAAAGGTGAAAAAGTTCTGGAGATAGATGGTGGTGATGGTTACACAACAATGTGAGTGTACTTAATGCTATAGAACTGTACACTTAAAATGATTAAAATGGCAAATTTTATGCTATGTACATTTTACTACAACTTTAAAAAATCTATTACAAAAAAAAAATAATTAGTATAGCCTAGATTCTGTTACTAGCTTATGTTTTATTGCTATTCATCTGTCACTCATCAGTTTGTACCAACTCCCCAGTCTTTTACCACTTCACTTAGCTGTCCATACTCCAAGCCAGTTCTTCTCACAGTGTTTCTTCTAGTTCACTGCAATTTAAGACTCAGAAGCTCCTCTTTGAGAAGTCAGTTTGCTACATCTATTTAAGAACATTTTGTCGAGAAAAGGCATCCAAGTATTCCAAATTAATAAGGGAGACAAAGACAAATAAGGCAGGTAAGTGATTTTTAAAATATTGTTGGCCAATAATTGGACAAAAGCAGCACATGCTTATTGAAAAAAATGCAAGTAATTCAAGATATACAGAATATAAAATGATGGTCCTCTCCCTTGCTCCCTGGGGTAACCATTGTTAATAATTTGATATCCTTCCAGAATATACGAATTATATTTTTTCAAAAATGGAATTGTGCTAATCTGAAAAAGGTTTTAAACTTTTTAAATGTCTTTGTCTTCACCATCGTCATCACTAAGATTTATTGAGGCTTATGTTTGCCAAAGTGCTTTACAGTCATCTAATTTAATCATACAAATCTTTTGAGGAAGTATTATTTTCATTTTTCAGATGAGGAAAATGAAATACAGAGAGGTGAAATAACTTGCCCACAACCACATGGTTAATAAGTAGTAAAGCTAGTAGAACTGGGGTTTGAAAAAATCTGCTTGACCACAAATTTCATGTCTATAACTTCTTTGCCTAAAATCATTGATAGTCTTTCACGTTCATGCATATGGAGCTACCTCATTCCATTTAATAGCTGACCATACCTCTTGTACTACCTCTTCCTTAAAATACTGTTTTTCTTTATCATTCCACACACCATGCTTGATTTTCTCATTCCCTCTTGGGCCCTACTTCCTCAGTCTCCTTTGTAGGTTTCTTCTCTACCAGGCCACTAAATATTAGAGTTTTTCAAGGCCTTCTTTGTTTCTTACTTTATATTCTTGTGTGAGCTATCTCATCTTCTCTTGTGGCTTCAGATACAGTGACTGTATCTGAAGTGACTCCTAAATTTATCTCCTTACTCCAGACCTGCTCCCTGAGCTCTGGACCCATATATCTCATTTCCACTTGGAAGGCACATTAAGCTGAATGTCTGACCTGAATTTTTACATCCACTATTTTTTCTCACTTGTACCATTTCAAGGGAGTAATGAATCTTATAAGGGCTGTGTGGAATAATACTGCCTTTTATTTATCCTAAATTACTTCACTTAAATTTCAAAGGATAACCCCTCATACTACTGCTAGTGTCCTACTATTGATCATCAAGCATACTTACTTTCCCTGGCTCCTAAGTAGTGTTTTTCTCTTTTAGTTCTATACCAAATTTTCCATTGTTGTGCCTAAACACTCCTGCCACCATGCCATTAAATTTTTTGTTTTGAACCTCTAGTCTTTAAGAAAACATCACTATTTTTAGCTTTTCCTTCCAGTATAGCCTTTATTCTAGACCATACTAAAATGTCAGGTAATCCCAGATAATGCTGAACCAATTGCATTTTCTTCCCTCCTTCAGTCCTTAAATTCATATTGCTTCGTAAAGCAGAAAGGAGAATTAACATTTAATGAATGAGTATATTTTACAAGTGTCACCTACTTTATATGTAAATCCTCCTAGCCCTACAAAGTAGGCATTGTTAGCCCTGTTTTCAAGTGAAGACACTGAGATGCAGAACTAAGTTAGTTTTTCAACCTAAGTGGCAGAATCTGTACTGCCACTAGGTTTATCTGACTTGAAAGTCCATATCCTTTATACTAACCTAGCTAAATTACAGCCCGTTTCAGGTTTTCAAACTCATTACTTGCCATTGAATAACCTAATTTAGTTTCCTCTTTTCTTGGATGCATTCTTACTTTGTGACTTATACATCTCTTGCCAAAAGAGGCTAGAGTATAAAGCTTGCTATTAATATTTCTTTCAATCATCCTACAAACAGTTTATGATGTGCCAGGCACATAATAAATGCTAGGGATTCAAAGATAAAACATAGAGCGTGTACTTAAAAGGGTTCACAGTCTAATATTGCTTATTCTGTTTCTTGCCTTGTATAAGCATTCATATGTGCCCACACTAAGAGGTCTTCTGACTTCCAAAGTAGAGGAACGTTTTAATCACAATAGTCCCTGACATACCCAACTTCTAATGTGCTTACAGAATAAGAGAAGGTACTATTATATAGGGCAGTGGTAGAGTAGGCTTGCCCCCTGAATTAGTTATTGTATAGGATAAGCTATTGTTACAAAGAGACCAAGAAATACTGTACTTAAATAAGATAGTTTATTTCTCTTTCATATAACAGTCCAGAAGTGAGTAGCCAGGGCGAAGAAGGCACCTCAACTATGCCTTGAAATATAGTTTCCTCTCTGGAATCACAGGGACTGCTCTACTTGTTACTATTTCCCTGCCAGTGAGAAGAAAGAAAGAGAGAAGCAGGGAAGAACAGACAGCTTCCTTTTAATGGTGTGGTCCAGAATTTGTATGGGTCACTTCTGTTCACATCCTGTTAGCCAGAACTTAGTTACATGGTCACACCTAGTAGTGGGGGAGGCTGGTAAATGTATTCTCTAGCTGGATGACCATGTACCCAGCTAAAAGTCTATATTGCTGAAAGAAAGAAGAATGTATATGGGGGGAGTAATTAGCGATCTTTGCCACATCTTGTGGTCAACTAGGCTAAAGTTACCTGGAGAGTTTCAAATATCACAAGATTCCGTAATGTAGAATTAAATGTTTAATCAATTTTATTACTTATACTAAGTTGCTTGTCATCAGTTTCTGCCACTGTTCTGTGGGAGAAACCAAATATATTTAATAAAGACTTAAGTACCCTCTATTGCTTCTTTCCATCTTTCCAAGAGAAGAATCAATTAAAATAATAAAAACATCTGGAAATTTTAAAACTGATTGCCATTTGAAAGTCAGATTACCGTACTCATAAATGATTTTAAGTTACAGAAAACTTCCTACAGCTGATATTCTGCTTGTCCCAAGATCCTTTGTATTATGTAATCCAAAAATATAAATCTTGTTGAGAAGGAAATATGGAATAAAACATATTTGTCTCTTCTTGTCCAGTTCTTGATTAAAAGAGAAAAATCAACAATGTCTTGTATAGAAAGGAAGAAATCTCCATAATTCTAAGATAGTTCAGGTGCTGTGCCATAAATTGCTTTTTCTTTGTATTGATAAGAAAGGTGAAGGATACAGAACATTTAAAACCATCCCATTTGCTAAGCAAAAAGCCTTCTTGACTAACCAGTGAATCTAAGGTGAAGGGCTCAAATAAGACTAGATTTGACTGTGGTCTGTCTTTTTATCGTAAATTATGGATCCAAACATTTTTCTGACAATAAATATAAAACCATAAGGACTGTGTTGTCAGATTGCTTTATTCTAGAGCTAGTCTTAACCCATCTGAAATGAAAACTCTTAGCCTCAAAGCTTATGTTACCTCTAAAAGCTTGTAAAACATGTTTTAAAGGATTGCATGAAGGCATAAAATGCCTTTATTGTAGGTACTACTTTATGAAAAAAATGCCTTTACTTTCACTTAAGATGTAAATGGCCTCATTATTGTTTACTAAATAATGAGGCCATTTCTTTTTCTCCTTTCTTTGTTCCCCAAAAACATATATCTCTGTGTAAAGTGTCAGTGGAAATAGAGCAGTTCACTCTGGTTTTTTTTTATTGAAGCTACTGGTATTAGAATTATGGTGCTTCTGGCTCTTTCTGATTGAAGACTTATTTCTTCAATTGTACATTGTCAGTGCTTTGCCATAGACTCGTTTTCCACCTATCAGAATTTAAAATGTTTGTATCCTTTGTTCCAAGTTTTTATTTCCAGAAATATGTTCTGTCAGAACTTTTAGACAGGTAAGCTAGGATTTATGTTCAAGAAGATCCATTAATAATTGGGAATGTTTAAATTATACTGTCTCTTCCAAGATATTTTGAGCACCTACACAATATATTGTATTGGAACTACAATGGGTCTGGGTCTACAATGATAAGCAGACATACTCCCTGCTTTATGGAATGGTGGCACAGTCTAGTCAAGCAGAAACTAGTCAAACAATCTCATAAATGTCAAGTTTCAAACTCTGATAAGTATCAGGAAGAAAGATAAACTGCTGTTAGAATGTCTATTAGGCACTTGACCTAATCTAGGAGGTCAGAGAAGACAATCTTTATGAAGTGATTTTTGAAAGGGCAAGCTTGGGGGGCTTTCCAGGTATAGGGACCTGCGTGATAAAGACCAATTGGCCTAAAAGAACTGAAAGTATAAGGGAAAAGTACGATGAAAAGAGTCAGGGGCAAGACTATGTAGGGTCTTAGAGGCCATATTAAGGACTTTTGGTTCTTTATTCTAAGAGCAATAGGAAGCCATTTAAGGTTTTGTAGGGGGAGGAGTGGGAGGAAAAAATGGGTGTTATGATTAGATTTGCATTTTGCGAAGAACACAATGGCTACAGTGTGGAAAAATGGATTGGCTGATAGATTTAGGGAGAGCAGTTAGACTATTGCAGTAGTTCATTAAGGTTGTGATGTCTTGAACTGTGATGGCTACATTGGAGATGAAAAAGTGGATAGATTTAAGACATATTTAAGATTAAAATTGACACTGGTCATGGATAGGCTGTAGAACAAGTAGATGTCAAGGATGGTTATAGCTTTCTGGATAGACAGTGGTGCCATATACTGAGAGAAGGAATACAAGCAAAGGACCCAATTTTGCAGGGGAGGTGGGGTTGGGGGGGATGGTAGTTGGAAGGAGGAGATCATCAGTTTTGAATAAGTAAAATTTGAAGTGCTTTCCCAGTAGCACTTGGCCACATAGATCTAAAGCTCAGAAGACAGGTCTGGGCTGTAAGGAGAAATTTGAGAGTCTGACATAACCAGCCACTGGGGATGAGATTGCCTAAGGGGAGAGTATATAGCAAAAAAGAGGACCTTGGTAGAGCTAGATATCCTCACATGATATGCCATGGTGGTTATTTAGGGGCTTGGGCATTGTGGTCAGGCAAACCTGGATTCAAATCTCAGCTCTACTACCTACTGAGAAACCTTGAACAAGTTATTTTTTACCTCTTGGTGCCTCAGTTTTCTTATCTGTAAAATGTGGGAAATAATCTCCTCGGAAGGTTAGTTTAAGGATTAAATGAGATAAAATAAAGCTCTCTGATTTTGGTGCATAGTAAATATTCAGTGAAATGATCGTATGATGATAATGTTGTTGTTGAAAAATTTGGTTGCAGAATAATTCACTTTACTTTTTTAAAAAAATAAGATGCATATGCATGTGCAGAGAAGTTCTGAAAGGGCACGTACCGAAGTGTCAATAGTAGTTACCTTTGAGGAGGAATGGAAGGCAAAGTAAAAGAAGAGAGTGTCACTTTTTACTTTCTACATATCTAGGTTTTTGTTGTGGTATGGTGGACATTTTGTTGTTTTTGCATTTTTTCAACAAATGTGCTACTTTTGTAATTTTTAACAGCCATTAATTGTTCCTTAATCATTTTTGAGCCTCTTTTGTCTCTTTATAAACTTTGAACAACCAGAGTTTTTTTGTTTTTTTGCTTGAAAGAACGTTTTTGATTCAATGGAGATATACCACACTGATGTCTTAAAAAGAAACTTCTGAGTCCTAGGTTACACTGAACTATAAGAAACACCGAGAAAACTGGCTTAGAGCATACGTGGTTGTGTGGTAAGTCTGGTGACAAATTGTCTGTGTTCGGTGGTAACCAGAGCTTTAGTTAATGGATGTGTGCACTACATGCTACAGTAACATATTATGTAGATACCTTGCTCGTTATTAAAGGAAAAGAACTAACATTTGCAGAGAGCTTATTATGTGTCAGATATTTTATGCATGCTCTCTCCTTCAATCCTTCAGGTAAATATTATTTTCATTTCAAAGAGGAAGAAACCAAGAGGCTAAGTAAATTAATCAGGACCAAAACACATGATTGTAAAATAAAAATAGTTTGTCATAGTATGCCATTTGGCATGCTGAGAAATTGGTGGCAGCACTGTCACCTAATAGTAGATAACCAGATTGATAATCTGATCTGTCAAATTACAGATCTCCTAGATAAGTCTTGGTATCAGGATGGTGGGGGAGGGCAGGGTTTATAACCTAGTTATAAGAGAATATAAAAGAGAATGGTTGAAGAATGAGCTGTATACCAGGATCTCTGAGTTGCTAATCCTATACAATCTCATTTTTTTTAACTTAAAATTGAAGTTGATGTTTAGTTTACCAAAGTTTCAAGACAGTTTGTATCTAAAGTGCTATGTATTAAGATACATATTTATTTAATTATGGGAATATTTAATTATCTTCCTTCATGAACGGGAGAGCTCCCCACTGAGAGCATTTGTGGTAGCCAAGCAAATCCTTCAGTAAAGCTTTCATTCTCTTTGTTAATCTTGGAACCATTTGAAAGCTTTTTAAATTGAGACTGTTTCTTTTTTTTTTAACCCATTCAGCATTTATTAAATTCCTGTTCTTTTTATATTTGAAGGAAAACAATGGTATTTTTCAGAATATTGAGATTAGTTCTTGAGGATGAGAAGAGATAATGTTTGACCTATTTAGAGTATTATAGATGACTTAAGGACACTTGAACTTTTTGTTTTCCCCATCTAGAAATAAGTGCTTTGGAAAATATGAAAAATGAGAATTTTCAGTTTCAGCAATAGGAAAAAATTCAATTTCTAGAACTCTGTTTTAGTATTTATGAAACTCATGAAAACTTGAGCAGCTGTATGTCCAAAGTTATCGAGAATATGCTGCCTTAGGTTTGAAAATGGATTGAAATTTTGCCTGGATAAAGGGACATTTCTTAAGTTTTTTGCTTTATGATAGTCCAGAGAATGTATGGACAACCATTTTTAATAAATTTAAGATATGTACTATATTTGATCACCATTGTTTTAAGTTTTCTTTTGAACACTGAGAAAGAATACAAAGTACATATGGCACAAGTACCTAAGTACCTGTTTACCTCTTTAGATGCTGGTAGACCACTTGTTTTGCTAGTCTTTGGAATTGGAAGGAGTGTCAAATACACAGAAGCCAGAGTCATCTTGGCCAGATGGTGTTTGATACAGATGGATGGTTAGTTGTCATGCAGATCTCCTAGTTGGTAACTTGTTGCTGCCATCTGACTCAAAGAATCATTCACACACACTGGCTGTCAAAAGCATCTTCTCTTCTGTCTGTTTTAGCTGTCATGTCTGTGCTCTGTACAGAAGTGTTGACAAGACATTGCTGTTGTACATTTTCAATGTGGTTGTTAGTGATTTTTCTGTTTTGTGGGGTCTTTGATAATGCTGGAGTGTACTTGCTTTGTAATTGTATTGTTTTTTTAAAAATACTGTG
Source organism: Ceratotherium simum simum (assembly GCF_057802395.1). Classification (NCBI taxonomy): domain Eukaryota; kingdom Metazoa; phylum Chordata; class Mammalia; order Perissodactyla; family Rhinocerotidae; genus Ceratotherium; species Ceratotherium simum. The sequence continues at coordinate 41,880,653 of NC_141908.1, forward strand.
ACAATGCAACAATTATCTGACCTTTTAAAAGGACTTTTCAGGTTATAAGTTTATTCAGATCTGTTCAGTGAACAAAAGCATTTAATAAAAAGAAAAAGAAACTTTGTTAGTTTCCAAACATAGCAAATAAACAGAATTCCGGTTATTTCCCAATTTGATATAATATCCTCTTCTGGACTTTCCCTCTCATTTTCCCTTGTGGTCAAAATCTTTATACTATTTTCTGAATGTGTATTTTCTCTTCTCAAATTAGTACCTTTTTTTCTGACAGTATAACTTCCCTTTTGTTCCAAAAAAAAAAAATCTTCAGACATTGCCTATCTTTCGCATCCATCTTCTCAAACTTAATTTCCTTTTGTCTTATTCACCTACCAACCAAAAATGTCTTCATTTTTTGTGTTTCCCTTATAGAAATATAAGCAAAACCTTTTCTCCATTCCTTCAGATCACTTCTGAAGGCATATCTATTTCTCTGATAGTTCTTTAACCACTTGATTAGTTTATTCACTCAACTAATATTTACTGAGCATCTCAATACGTGCCAGGCAATCTGCTATACTCTAGAGATATCAGGAGAAAACAGTCTCTGCCCTTGAGGAGGTCATAATCTAAAGAGAAATCAGACATACATACAATTAAACTAGAATGCTATAATTTCTATAATGTACGTATGTGGAGAGAGCAGTAAGAGAACATGGACCATTGCTGTTATATTTGCCCTGCTATACTTTCAGAGTATCAGTTTTTAAATTATTACAGAATTTTCTTGAGTTTATGAAGTACTTTATTAAGTGGTTTAAGAAATAGTTCAAAATTTCAACTCGAAATAGTTGTTGAGCTATTGACTTTTCCCAGCTAATGAATACATTTTCAGCATTATTTATTTATTATTATATGTTATATGCAGATGTGCTAAAGTATGCTTTTAAGCCAGAGGCTAGAAGATGAAAATTACCTGGCAGAGGCTTTCTGAGTTGGTTCCAAAAGAAAATACAGGTCATTTGGTTTTTCATTAAGGTGGGGGAAAAAATATATAGTAGATGGAGAACGGGCTGAGGTTGAATAACATACATTTATTCTGGGCCTATCTCTAACTTGCTAAGTTTTTTGTACTGGTTACTTAATGTGTGGATAGTAGAATGTGATATACCTATCAAAATATAGTATGTGATATACATATGTGATATTTGATAGGTATAATGTGATATACCTATCAGCGTAGTAAAGAACAGCCAGTGTTCATGAAGAGCTTCGAGTTCTTTGGAGAAAGTTCCAAATACAGAGAAGTAGATAGAGAAGACTGCAACATCAACTTGTTTGCTGATTCCTCAGCACTGGTGGCTCTGTGTAGCCCAGGTAAATTTAAGTTATTACAGAATTTGATGTAGATGTTCGACTTCTTCTTTCAGTCAACCTACCCACTCTTTCTAGGGGCTTGAGTGTAAACTTACATAGGAATAAGATATCTTGTCCTGGGAAACCTGGCCCTAAACTGGATTTTGGTATCTAAGGTTCAGTACTGATACTCATAGTCATAGGACATATGATTCAGATGGACTCACAAGATTCATTCTTCTTTTCATAATAAAACTTACGTGGATTCTTTTTTTTTTAACTTGAATTCTTTATTTCCTTTATTTTTTTTTTCAATAAGCATGTACTGAATACCTCCCATGTATAAGTTACTTTGCAGAGTTATGGGAATATCAAGTTATATAAGACTACCCTCAGGCAACATGCAAAGATGACACACCATCTTTGGTGTTACTTATCAGCTCTGTCAGTTATTCATGTTTGAAGTGTGTTATAAAATTTCACCTTTTATTTGAGAAAATGTGTTATTTTGCTTTAATTTCTTCAGGTAATTTAATTTGGGAATCTAGGAACAGCTGTGTAATTTATACAGAACTTTAGGCTTGTTGGTCTCTGAAAATAATAGAACTTCACTAATTTTGAACTTTGATTAAGAATCAATTCAAAATCAAATATTTAGTATCTACTGAAGGACATTCCAAGATTATTAAGACCCCATTTCATATTTCAGGGAATTTACAATTTCTCATTTATTTATTTGTTCCTCCAGTGATAGAAATTGGTAAAGAATTCTCTATTAGTTTTTGCTAATACATTTTTAAGACTTTGTACTAATTTGGTAATTGTAATGCAGCATTTTCAAATTTGCTTGAAGGTTTGCAATATCTCTATTCTCTAATGCAAACTTGTATCTTCTTTCATTGCTAATTCTCGTAACCACTGCAATAAAAATAGCAAGATGAATGGATTAAAAATATAAGAGAAATTGTGGTATTTAAGGTATCCACTAAAAATTAACCATGTGTTCTCTTGACTTCTTAGAACTTAATCTTAGAAGTTTATGATCAGTATAATTTTATGATTTGTACTTGTCTCTTTGATTTTCATAGTGTCTTAGTTATAGCTACTTCCTTTGTGTTTTTGTGCTCTAAAAATAAATTCAAAAGTGTGTTTATTTAAAAGACATGAAATCATAACTTTTTTAAGTTAGTGGGTATTTTTATAGAATAACTGTAATATAGCATCCATTTTATCATTCATGGTTTTTTTTGTTATCATTAAGGATTAAATTCTGAATTACAGTTTTTATCCTGAGTGGTTTTATCCAAACCATACTTTGAACTCTTTAGTGAAATTTCTTTAATTAAGATGATTTTTAAAATTTTACAGTGTTTTAAATCACTGATGTTTGTAAGGATTATAAATACATTGCTGGAGCCAGTTTTTAGCTCATAAATAAATGCTTAATACCTAGGAAATGGCAATATGGGCAACTCATATCTATATATAATTATTAATGGACAGTAAATAAATGTATGTACATGTCTATCGGTAAATAGCAGGCTAACTGGTTTTTATGTCAGCAGACTGAGAACTATGAGCAGAGAATACGTGAGCAACAGGAACAGCTGTCACTTCAACAAACTATTATTGACAAGCTAAAATCACAGTTACTTCTTGTGAATTCCAGTCGAGGTATGTTCATGTTAATTTTTTATATATTTCTTGACTCTCTTGGAGGAAAGAAAGGTGGAAGTCAAGTTTTTCTATTTTATTTCTCTGCTTTTTCTCCATAGTTTTGTTCTTTTAATAACTGTGGTATGGTATTTAAGAAATGAACACTTGCAGAATATGGGAAAATGGACATTCACGTATACTATATGGTGGAGCTCTAAGTTGATAAAACTTCCTAGAAGACAATTTGCCAATAAATAGCAAAAGCTTTTTAAAATGCCTGTGCCTTTTACACCAAAAATTCAAGTCCTAAGAATATATCATAAGAAAATATTTGTTCAAGTACTCAAAGATATATATGCAAGGATACTCATCACAGTATAATTTCTAAAATAAAAAACTAGAAATAAAGAGACATCCAACAGTTAAATTACAGTCACTCATATAATAAACAGCTGTGTAGCCAAGAAAAGGAATGATAATAGATGTTAACTTGCTAATATGAGACTATTCATGATATATAGCAAAATGAGCAAAGCAGGATACAAAAATAAATATTTTATTTATGCAAAAAATTCTTGTGTGAATTTATATGTATAGGAAAAGAAAAACTGTGATAAAATATAAACCAAAATATTAACAGAAATAATTCACAGATGATAAAAATTGTGGGTAACTTTTATTTTTTATTCTTTTTGGCATGTCTGCATTTTCTAATTGTCCTATACTAAGCATGGAGTACTTATGCAAATAATTATCTCAAACAAGAAATGCATACCTGATAATACAACTTATATAAAAATTTGTTATTGCTGATGGTCCACAAAGAGCATACTTCCAGTTTTCTAAGTTCTACACACCACTGATTTTGGAAGAGTAGGGGTTTTGTGTGTTTAGTGAAAATGAAAAAGACCAACATGAAGCAAATATGCCAAAATCTAAATGGGCAAATCTAAATTGTCAAAGTAACTATTATCTAAAGAATTTTTAAAACTCATAGTTTAAAATGTCTACTGTTTAAAATTAGGGATTTGGGTTTTGTATTCTTTTTACTTTTTTAGGTGGTACCAAAAACAAGGGTTTCCTACTTATATCCAGAAGGTTTTTGTCTTACAGATAACAGTTATGGCTTTGTTCCCCTGCTTGAAGACAGTGAAGCAAGGAAGAATAATTTGACTCTTGATCAGCCACTTGATAAAGTGAAATCAGGAATACCAAGAGAAAAAGAATCAAAGGTAGACTGTGCTGCCGATTTATTCCCTAAAGGAAATAAGAAATGAGAAATCAGGTTCCACAGACTTCCTAAATTATTTTCTAGTCAGTATTCTTTCACAGTTTTGGTGGGCAGGAGCAGGGGAGAAAGTGGACAAGAGTCTTTTCAATCCTAACGTTGCTTCCGCAAAAGGCAACATACAAATGCTGAACATAACACATCTTCCTCATTTTATTTTCCTGAGGTGGATCAACTGGAATTCTAAACAGAAGTTCTGTATATACAAACAAATGACTTACATGTCCCTAAATAGAAACACTATTTCCAAGTAAAATAAAGGCCTAGATTTCATGTTTCCTAGTTTTCTCTTTTCTATCTCACAGGCATTTAACAAAGAAATAAAAGATTTAACGAAGAAGTAAAGGATTAAACTGAGGTAGATAGTAAAACAGATAATTCTGGATTAGAAAATAGCATTCTAGTTTTTTCTTCAATGGCCTGTGCTTAATTACCTAAAAAAAAAAAAAATCCACCTAACCAGCTTAAGCAAAAGTCTTCATTAAAGCAATATAGAAAGGAATATTCCATATCTGCAAAGAGACATGTACAAGGATATTCATGCTGCATTGGTTAGAAACAACCTAAACATCCAATAGCAGAATGGTACATCTTTACAGTGAAACACTTTAGAAAAATTAAATATTTATAAATTAATATGCCTAGATTTCAAAAGAAATGTTGAGCAAAAAATGGAAATTACAAAGTGATAAAATGGGAATGATTTATGTAAATTTTTAAAACATATGAAACATTATGACATTGTTTATAAAAACACAAATATGTAGTAAAAGTATAAAAAATGGACAGGAAGGGTATACATCTTCTTTAGAAAAATGATCACCTCCACAGCTGGGGAGAGAAGAGACTGGTGATTCTGGGAAGGGAATAAAGGAGGGCTTAGCTTGTATCTGTAACTTCTTTTTTTGAAGAAAATGTCTGAAGCAGATATGGCAAAATGTTAACACTTGTTAAACAGAGTAGTGGATGTATAGATGTATATTATATTATTCTCCATGTTTTTCTGAATCATTGAAATTTTATGTTTAAAAAGGAATTTTTTAAATGAGATGAGTTAGGTTTTAGTGGGATGAAACAGCTTTTAAATAAAATAAGATCTCTTAACAAATGAGGACTCTTAACATCCATCCACCAAACCAATTAAGTCAAGAATGCTATATTTATTCCTTTCCTTCTAAATAAGGTAGGAGATTTTAGCTTTGTGTGTCAGGATTATTCAGATATGATCCCATAACTAAGACTATCTTAACTTGTTTTTATTTAACATCAATTCTGAGAAATTCAATTTTGACACTTTTCTATAAATAAAAATTTTAGAATAAGAAGTTCTCTGTAGTATCTCCCAATTCACTTTTTTTATTCAAAATTATTATTGTGTTTTTATTTGAATCATTCAGCTCTCTTCACCCCTACTCCAATTTCCATTTATCTAAAAATGCTGATAAACACAAGAAACCATGGCACTGGAATACGTTCAGGTTTATGTTACAAAAGACAAAATTCAGAAACAGTGATTCTGAGTTTTGGAATATAATTTTATGATTGAGTCTATTATAGTACATTGTAAAATTACTGAACTACTGTAAAATGCTGACTTATAAATATAATGCTTAAGTAAACAATATTTACAGTCCATTTTTCTGTTTCAGGGGCTTCTAAATGTCATTATTTACCACTAATTTTTAATCAGAATTCTTATATTTATTCCAGTTATAACATTTCTTTGACAGTAATAGAATATCTCCAGTTCAAAATATATAGAAGGTATTTTTTAAAATAGCAATCTTAGTACAAAAGGGATGATGTGAAAGGCTCTAATATATCTATTAATAATTTAGTTTATGTAGTTTAAATTTGGATAATTTGTCTTTATTTATGAAAGTTTAGAGTTCATTTTTCATTCAGTAAGTGTTCAAAGGGAACGTTCAACAGAATTCTTTTTTAAATTACATTTGTTTTAATTTTGTAAGGTATCTTTTATCTCTAAAATATATATCTGGATACCTGGGCTGAAATTAAGTGTAAGAAACAGAAATCATGTCAGAGATAGCTTATTTTCAAAGACTTAATACTGTTGCAATGCAATCAATTGTAACTTTATTTGTGGACAGACAATAAGAAGAAAAAATGTAAAGCTCCAAGTAGCAAATAAATCTAAATTCAGTGAGTTCTCTTATCTTTAATAAAAGGAGAAGGAGTCATGTGACAGCCACATATTTAATACTTTGAATAGCTCATCAATTCAATCTTCTTGTACTATAACCATTTAATAAAAATTAGCTGTCTTATATTTCAGATTTCTCGTCTTCCTTTATATATCTAGAGCCACACTGCTAATGAGCATAAATATATAAGGGATTAAAGAGAAGAGGAAATATATTCTAAAAGAATGGATAAGTTGGATTTATTGACTATTTGAGAGATGGCTATATATTCATTGTAAAAAATGAGGCCTAATTTAGAAAAATATTGGCCAATCAAGCAATTGAAATTAAAATCTTTTTCATGGGGCCGGCCCGGTGGCGCAAGCGGTTAAGTGCGCGCGCTCCGCTGCGGCGGCCTGGGGTTCGCTGGTTCGGAACCCCGGGCGCGCACCGACGCACTGCTTGGCAAGCCATGCTGTGGCGGCGTCCCATATAAAGTGGAGGAAGATGGGCACAGATGTTAGCCCAGGGCTGTCTTCCTCAGCAAAAAAAGAGGAGGATTGGCGGATGTTAGCACAGGGCTGATCTCCTCACAAAAAAAAAAAAAAAAAAAAATCTTTTTCATTGGCATATGTTGATCTATATTTACTGAGTTATAATTAAAGTCACTTTTAGCCAATACAAAAAAAATCCTTTCCTAAGGAACTTTGAATAATTTAGATATATTAAAGTTTTTCCAAAATGAAAAGATTCCATTTTGGTTGGTTGCAGTTTTGTAAAATTATGCATCTACATACAAGACAAAAACTGGAAGGCAGTATGTAGAAATGGCTAACATAATGGTACAATTCTTTTTTTTTTCCTATTTTCAATATACTTTTATATTATTAGTCTTCTCAAAAACTAATTGATTTCTAGAAATCACATTCCCAATCAGTTGGCCTAGCTTCTGTAATGAATTAGTAGGTTAGTAGAAAGCTTTGAACTGGTAACAGAAGGAAACTACTACTAACCACCCACAGTTCTTTCTTCCTTCTGTTTGGTGGGTGGTTTGAGGATTTGTTTTCTTTATACTATTTATTTTGTTTAGGATTTGGTTAGGATATTTGAGAGGGGAAAGACCCATGGACATTATGACAAATGGCAACTTTGGCTGCCTTGGAAAATGAGACAAAGAGTGGAGGAAAGAGGGGTACGATGAGAGGGCTAAGAGGCCCTTTTAGAAAATTTTATTCGAAAAACATGAAATTTATAGTTCAGCCTCTGTTCATGGTAATCCTACATAAAGGGCATGCAGGAATCCTTTCACTTCTAAAAGGACATAAGTCAGGACAACAGAGCCTCTATCATTGGATGACTCTTAGTACTCTGCCTGTAGTTAGAGACATTAGAGAAAAGTACTCAGTTTAGTGGAATACCCTTCACCTCTTGTACACCATGGTAGTTTGCACAGTCTTTCTTGATGAGATATGATTTTGGCAAAGGGGGTATTGTATTATCTATCATATAACGAAGTACCCCAAATTTGCCTGAAAATTTAACAGCTTAAAACAACCAATATTTATTATCTCAGTTTCTGTGGGTCAGAAATTTGGAAGTGACTTAGCTGGGTGGTTCTGGTGCAGGATCTCAAGTGATTGAAGTCAGGATGTGGGCAAGGGCTTCAGTCATCTGAAGGCTTGACTGTGGTTAGAGGATCCACTTCCAAGATGGCTCACTCACTGTTGGCAGGAGACCTCTCCATGTGGGCCTCTATTCACAAGCTGGCAGTTAACTTCCTCAAAGTAAGAAAAGAAGAGATCCGAGAGAGAGCAAGGAGAAAGCCACAGTGCCTTCTGTGACCTAGTCTCTAAAATCACGTGCCTTTACTTCCACTTTATTCTGTTCATTAGAAATAAGTCACTAAATGTTCCAGAGGCAAGGAAATAAGCTCCTCCTCTTGAAGGGTGTCAGAGATTTTGCAGACATATTTTAAAAGCATCAGAGATTGTAGATTGTGGAGGGTACCAAAGATCAAGGGTATGTGTGGGGAGTAGTATTTAATTCACCATATGACAAATATTAATGAAAGGTTAAAGGAACTTGGGAGAATTTAATAGTGAATTTGACTTCCTCAATCCTATCCTTATTAATCTCAGAGGAAAGAAATATGGTAGTTTATCATCTTAACAATTTCAAAAATTCTGATATGAATATAGACTTTCTAGAGGAGAATAGCTGAGCAGTGCTTTAGAGAACCAAGAAACAGTGGCATGTTATTGCTAATTTTTTATAACCAATTTTAAAAATTGAAAATAATTGTGTATAGGAAGTCAAATAACACAAAAATTCACACACTTATTCTTGACAAAGCCTATTATCTCTTGTTTGCAGGACACTGTTGTCAGACATAGTAACATATGTCCTGATAGCTAAGTAACAAATTTTGTATTTTAATGTAAATATAAATTGGCATTGTTTAATTTACTTTTTTTAAAAGTATGATTGTAATATACTGGGTCATTTTTATGATCTTGGAAATAAGAGATTTTTATAATACTGCTTCTGGGAAGCACTTCAATTGCAAAACTAAATACTATGCTGAGTGTCTAGGGTTTGACAAAAATTGTTTGCCCTCCTCTTTCTATCCCACTTTTTGTTCTTGGGAAGTTACACAAAAGTCTAGAGTGTGTTGATGCAAGAAAATATGTAGAGAGCAACAGTATAAAATACATAAAAGAATTTGGGGATATTGGTCAATTTTCTTCACTCATTCATTCAGTAACTCTGAACTTCTGTGTACCTGACACTGCCAGCCACGGAAAGAACAGAGATGTTGTCCCTTCCCTCTGGCTTAAAGTCTTGATTTAATAACCAAAATAGACTTATTGAATGTTGTAAAGTTATTTCAGATTCTAGGATCCAAGGTATGCAATAAATATAGTGTGAGTTTATTTGAACTTTTAACTATTTAAATAGATCCTATGTTCAAAGAGCCAATTTTATGCTTCATTTCTGATTTTCTATAGATATTTCTAAGTTATTCTATACATGTATTTTTTCATCTGAGTTATAAGCTTTAAGCAAAAGTTTAAAAATACAAAGAATGCAATTGTTCCTGAAGGATGCCAGTGAGACAGTTGGCAAATTTCTACTGTAGCTCTCAATGGGATTAGATCAGCAGATATAGGGTAGCTTTGAGGAGCGGGAAGGATTTTGTAGGTTTAGAATAGTAAAACAGTGATGTAGCTGTGGAGCTGCCATCAGTGCTAACATTAAGGAAATAAGATGTGCTGTACCTGGCAGTTGCGAGTAAATATAGAAGCTCTGACATATTTGAAGAAAGCTGATGTCTAAAAATTCACTTGTCAGTCACTTAGACAAGAAGTATTTATTGAACTATTTGCCCAGTCTTGCTAGTTATTGACAGGAATATAAAAAAAGAGTAAGACAAGATCCATCCCTTTTAAGAAGCTACAATCTGGTTTGAGAAACAAAGATTTGGAGACCCGAAGCAATTAGCAAGCAGTATAAGACAATGTGAAGTTCTCATTATATGACAAAATGAAATCCTAATTATAATTTTATGGTACAGATAAAACATATAGGACCTTAATTTCAGGATGAAAATTCCCAGTGAGCTGAAGGTAGGCTTGAGCAGGGGCTTAACATTTAGTTCAACTAGGGAAAGGAAAACAAATTCTTAACTTGCCTGTATCTTGCTAATGTGTGCATAGATATGTAAACTTAAATTTTCCACAAAATTTTAATGGAAAAAATAATAATTTCTCGACAAAAAACAAAATTATTCCAGGCCACTTTCGAGAACATTATATAAGTATAAACTGAAAGCTAAAACTGAGGGTTTTGAAAGAGCAATTTCATTTACTATAAGTTTTTTTAAATGACATATTCATGGCTTCAGAGGACAGAGTGCTCACTACCTTTTTGTTGCTCTATTCTATAAACAGTCCTTCAGTGAGAGGCATTTACCCATGGTGTATTACTCCAGTTATTATGTATGACAGTTTCAGTAGGCAGTATATGAACTTGAACCCTGTTCTGCTTTCTGGCCTTCTGCAGCTGATAAAATCCTAGCCTCACAAGTCTAAGTCTTGGATGGCATCCCCATCTTTGAAATGTTCATATCTCAAATACTCTGGACTTCGGGTACAGCTCCCACTTAGGGAACTTCATCTGAGTTTTAGGCCCCCTTAGCCTCTCTCAACACTCTAGACGCTTTCTCTATTACACATCTTTTAAACTATATTTATTTGTTAGTTGCTACATATTGTCCAGGTATACTTGGTTTTTATGTACATTGTAAAAGCTTAAAAATAAGAGTATCATGGGCCAGCCCAGGTGGCCTAGTGGTTAAGTTTGGTGTGCTCTGCTTCAGCAGCCCGGGTTCGGTTCTGAGGCACGGACCTATACCACTCGTCTGTCAGTGGCCATGCTCTGGCTGCAGCTCACATACAAAGTAGGGAAAGATTGGCAACAGATGTTAGCTCAAGGTGAATCTTCCTCAGCAAAAGAAAAAAAAAAAAGTATCATATACAGTTATATGACAAATATGTTTTTCATCATTTGAACAAAAGTTAGAAATTAAACCATTAGTCAAGATATGTAACTACCAAGTGATTTCTGTGGGAAAGTCAAATCTGGTTTACATCATGTAAACACATAGTACCTTTTCTAAGAGAAGAACTTGAAATACATTTGACTGCTTATGTTCATTACTTCTCAACTTTGTAAAAACAACTTACAGGACAGTAAATACAGTCCCTGTATTTCTTTAATGCTTGACTCTTTTTTTCATCATCTTTTATTAGATAGAAATGGTCATTTTGCCCTCTAAACAATGACACATGCCAACCTAGGCTGGGGCTTACAGAGGATTGGAGAAAACCTGTGTGTGTATAGCACCTTGCCTGCTTAGCCAGAGCAAATGTCCCATTTCCCCTGGTTTTGTTTCTAGAGACTGGAACGCATATCCCTTGTTTTTATATATAACACTTCTGTATTACTCCTCTTTGGAGACTAGCCTTTGTTTATAGACTCTCTAGTAGAAAAAGGATTAGAAGGAAAAAATTATCTTCAACCAGTTCATTCATTCAAGTTGAGTTTTTTCCACAGTGTCATAATAAATATATCACCAACTTTTAGGAAAAAAATATATTGATATCCAAAGCATGTTAATATTTACATTGAAATTTCTGCTGTGGCAATTTTGTTTGTTTCCACATCTGAATTATTAATTCATCCTAACCCTTTCCTGTTCTGGGTCTCTGTTTTTTAATTCAGTACATCATTTTTGGGTTTTTGCTTGCTTATAACACTTTATAATAATTTTCGAGGGGAGAAGAAAATGAGAAGTGGCATATCACTTTTTAAATTCTCTTCCCTGCGTCTAAGCAGATTTGAATATCTCTACTGTGGCTTTTCTCCCCTTGTTTCCCCCTATTATACCCTTTCTCACATTTCCCATTTTTCTTTTTTCTACTTTTCTCCAGAGCCCACAAAACAGAGTTTGTATGTTCTATTCAGCCCTGATTTCTCTTGACCAAGGCATGAAAGTCTGTTCTCTCAACCTCAATAGGTTAGGACTAGCCCCCCAAAACAGTCTAGTTTCTCTTATTAATATATTATAATCTGTCATCCTAAAAGTTCTTGTTTTTCAGTGTCACAAAATGCTTTTGCATTTGATCTGTTGTAATATGTTGTGTGTGGTTTTTTTTTTTCCTTTTTTTGGTTGAATTATGTGAAGAAATATGTGAAGAAAATCCAGCCTCACACAGATATGTATTTGAGAAAGGGAAGAGTATTTTAATAACCTTTCTAGAAATTGTGGATATTCTTCTTTGATACTACACTAACATTCTATTAAGTGGTAGTTTCTTAAATTTTTGCTGCAGTGTAAAAGCTGAAACCAGTGAACTTTTCTGCTACATTAAAAGCCATTGGTCTATCTTGTACTTTGAATGTATCTTTTACCTATGCGTGACTTTGTGACATCGTGAATTGGTCATTTGGAAAATATTGGTTTACTAAGCTATGTAAATCTTCCAAAATAATGACTTATTTCATGATATAATATTTAAAAATCACATTTAACATCATCACTGATCTCATCAGAAAAGTCTTTAAAGTATTGGGCAGCTGTCAAGCTTACTGTAACAGGTACAAGTTTTCCAAAGTTTTAATTTTCACTTGAAAACTTAAATTTTTTATGGACAACAAATCTTGTCAGTTGTTTTTCTTAAAGCAAGAGGCTAACTTCATTTGCTTTTGAGAAAATATCTGAATAACCATAGCTCGTATGTCAGTCATCCTTTCAAGTGAAAATGGCATTTCATTAAAAAAGTGACTAGTTCAGCTTGCAACTCAAACAGTTGCACAAGTGTTTTTCCCCAAGACAACCCTCGTACTTCAGTATGAAACAGAAATCCTTTGTGTATATTTCCCATTTTATCGCACAGAATATTAAAAAGATATTAACTTGGATTAAAATTAATAATTTTTGCAGCCTCATCAAGGACATTCTTAGGTGAAACTGGCTTCTGTTTTTACTGAGTGTGTGGCATTGAAGAATACAGTGACGACAGCTTAGTACCATGGCCTTGGTCATACTCAGGCACCAGCAATTTTACTAACCATTGCTTTTGCATCATCAGTATAAATGCCAACACAGTAAAAAAGTCAAATAACACCTAATAGTATTGTGGTAGTAGTTGACCCCATGGATTTCAGGCTCTGGGATTTGATTTTACCCTACTTACAAGCTAGTAAGTTAGCCAGTGATTGCTTCATAGTTGCTGGAAGAAGACACAAGACTTCTGGAACAGAGAAAAAAGTCTATTATTCATAGCTCAGCAAGAGCATTATATTTGCATTGTGCCACCTGAGGGGTGATGCAGTGGACCCAGACGGATGCCTACACATGCAATGGGTTGCATTAAAGGAGAGGAGCATTGAGCTTGGGACACCCACCATTTTATAGCAAGCAGTAAGTAGCCTGCTTGTCATCTGAGAGGGAGACGTTACCTCATCCTTTACTTCTGCAAACACAACCCTGAGAAATATCCCAAGTAAAGAACAATCAGAGCTTGTATTCTTGGCATGCACAGCAAAAATGTACAGGGACACTCAGGTCCTGTGCAGATTCCTTCTCCCACCAGTGGATCCCTTGAAGGGATCTCAGGACCCCCAGGGATCCTAGACCATATTTTGAGAACCACTGGTTTTACCAGATTATAATTTCCTGTTAGAAAAATCATGTTGCTTTTTTTCTCAGTACATTATTTACTTTTCATCCTACTGAAAAAATGTCATGCTCTAAGAATACTCTAGCATCTCCTCAGGAACCTTTATTTATGCATGGACGTCATATTGCTCGCTCATAGGTCCTTTTCACATTTATTGGATAATTAATTGTTTTACATCATTATACTTTAAATCATGATACCTGTAAATTACTCCAGGTTACTTATCTATACCTACTGTATCAAGTCTAAAGCAAACTGTGAATTTTGACTCTAATCTGTTAAAAGATAGAGTGGTGCCTGATGCATTTCCTGAGGTGTTCCATAGAACGCTAGACCTGTGAAATGCTGCATACTGTGTACTCTGGTAATTTTTAAAGGCACAAGAATGTATCATAGGATCTGAAATCAACAGTAAGAAAAGCACTTAGCTTCATTTAACCACAGAATCTTTAGCTAACACTTTTCCTAATATTGTATTTTAACAACCTTTTGTTGGATTTGTAGTCCTTTCTAAGATATTGCTAGAATGAGGCAGGGGAGTGGAAGGAAAGGCTGACCTAATTTCTCATTTACACCTAATATGTCATGCTCTCTGAACTTCTCTGTTGCTTGCGTAGGCAGTCTTACCATGTTAGGAAAGCTGACTTTTTCTCTGAAAGATTTCTTTGTTGTTGCCACTTATACATCTTTCCATACTCTTGATAGTTTGCTCTAAGGTATCCTAGAACCCTAATAAAACTATTGTAAAGCAATTCCCAGGCATTCTATATCATTAACCCTTGATTTTTTTTCTTCCCTGAGAAGTCCCTTTTGGAAAACCAAATAATTCTGAGATGGATGTCTTTTGTTTTCTCTCTCTCATTGTGTTTATTAGTAGTGGTGTGATTTTTGTATTCCGACTCAGTTTTCATCTAAGTAATTTCATATCGGATCAGGTTATCCACTGTTATTTCTACCCCTAATTGCTCTTCACTATTTAACCTTAAGGACAGCATGTTTCCCTTTACATTTCATCCAAATAATACTGCAGGGGGTCACTGACTTGTCCATATTCCCTGAAAGTATCATCTGGAATGTATTTCTGCTGGATGGCCAAATGGCCTCAGTAAATCTTGCTTTCCTTCTTGCTGTTGCTGATTGAACATTCTCTCCTCCTTGTCTTTCCCCATGCCGCAGCTTCACAATCCCCATTCCTGCCCCTAGCTTTTGCTTCTCGTGCTTCTCATCATGTCCTGAGGACAAAGTGATAACTTTTTTATAAAGCTGAATCTGAAACTCTCTCCTACATTTTTGATAAATGTCCATCCCTTTTTGACATGAAGATAATAGATCTTGGTAGTTAGTTGTTTTTACTAAGTTCTTTCTTCACAAAATAAAAAGTTGGTAGCCCTTTGTCAGACTCTCACTTTTGTTTTGGATTTTACTATTCCAGGAAAGCCTAATCCTAGTTTCTTTAAGGTTTTATCTTGCGCTAAGATTTTTTGATGCCAAGGAGAATGGCCTTACATTAAAAAGGGGCAATGAAGATTAGAAGTGTGAATCAGATTTGAGGATAAGGTGATTATGTTATGTTTTAAAACTTGGTGGTCTAAAATAGAGAACAGAACAAGTGAAAATGTATTGGATGGAAGGAGAATTGAGAGTGGCTGTGGATAGAGGGTGGGCCTGAAGATACAGACTTTAGGGGATGAATACTCAATAGACTTGCCATGAGAGTGAATGATAAGAAAGGTGTATAATGAGAGAACAGTGTACGCATGTCTGAACCTTAGATAATGCCCACATTTATGGCCTAGGAAGAAGAGGGACCAATGAAAATACCAAAACTTGAGAGGAAAACCTAAGTATTATACTGGTAGCCAAAAAAAGGTTGAAGAAAGAGGAGCTGGTCAGTAGTGTGCAATACTGTCAAATGAGCATTAAGCAGAATGAAAGCTTTAAGAAAAGCCATTGGATTGGTGATTAAGACATCTCTGGAGGGGCCAGCCCGGTGGGGTAGCGGTTAAGTTTGTGCATTCTGCTTCCAAGGTTCGGGGGTTTGCTGGTTTGGATCCTGGGCGCAGACCTACTCACCGATCATCAAGCCATGCTGAGGTGGCATCCTGCATAGAAGAGCTACAGCTCTACAACTATGATACTACAACTGTGTACTGGGGCTTTGCAGAGAAAAAAGAAAAAAAGAGGAAGATTGGCAACAGATGTTAGCATATGGCCAGTCTTCCTCGAAAAAAAAACAAAGACATCTCTGGAAAATCATGGTGAAATCTCAGAATAATAGAGGGGTTAAAAAACCTGAGTTTGGGACTTCAGCTTCTTTTAGAGGAATGAGTACTAATCAAACCAATCCTCTACAAATAGCAGTAATAACTGGGCAGCATACAAAAAAATAACTACCTGAGGACTTTGGAGGTGGAACTTTGCATATTTTGGAGAGGAGTGGAAATGTAGAGCAAGTAATCAGCTCAGAGTAAATTCTGTTTTCTGTGGTTTTGTCCTGAGGGTAGCCACAGTTACAGTGGCTGAAATTCCAATAGACAGCCCATCATCACTCTGGCTGGAAGAACCAGGAAGGAGAGCAAGCCCAGAATAACCATGAGGGAGTGAGGGATAATAATAACCAAGAGAGTGAGGGAAGGAGCCCCAGAGATGAGAGAGCCAGAGAAGGAGAACCCTAAGTTCTGTGTTTAAACTCAGCCAAGTCTCTGGCTATGCCCTGAACCCTTGGATGTGCTGGGCAAACTGAAACTCGTTTGCAGCTGAGTCTTCAAGGACTGAAT
This sequence comes from Ceratotherium simum simum, assembly GCF_057802395.1. Taxonomy (NCBI): domain Eukaryota; kingdom Metazoa; phylum Chordata; class Mammalia; order Perissodactyla; family Rhinocerotidae; genus Ceratotherium; species Ceratotherium simum. The sequence goes on from NC_141908.1 coordinate 41,897,097, forward strand.
GAGATCTGAGCTGCTGCTCTTCAAAGGAGTGGCAATTTGAAGTCTGAGCCTAACCAAGTTAATTGCCTGGAAAAACAAAAACGTCAACACCCTTTGGTACCATGTAACATAATGTCTCCACAACATGATACAATGTTCAGGCTACAGTCCCAAGTTATTCAACATATGGAGAGTCAAGAAAATGTGACCCAGTTTTAAGGGAACAACAGATCCCAACCCTGAGATGATCCAGATACTGAAATTGTAAGACAAGGATTTTAAATCAGTTACTATAACTATGCCCAGTCTTCTGTTAGGAGATAGTTAGGGAGGCAAGGAAGAGAGTTAAGGTTTTGAGAGGATCAAATGGTTAACTTCTAATAGCAAGTTTGAGAAACACTTAAACTATGAAATTTTGATTAAGAAACTAGTGCCGAATTCCCTCTGTCAGCAATGAACTGGTTTGGCATAAATCTATCTAGGTTATTTTGGGATGTAAATTTCTACTTGGACATTCTTAAGTACAAAAAAGGCCATACCAAGGTTTTTTTCCCAGGCAATGTTTAAACATCAAAACTTGGCTCGTAACTGTTCCTCAGTGAGAAATATGTTTGTTGTATGACAGACAGGTTTTAGAATCTTAAAATTAGTTTGCCTCAGTACAATGTGTAAGTGTTACCATTCTGTGCCTACCTCACCATGCTAGATAACTGTCACTTCTCTAGCAGCCAAGCCCTGTGCCTGAGAAGTGAAGAGCCTGGAGTGGTAAGGCTTCAGTTCCAATCGCAGCTACTCCACCTGTTGGACTGTAGGCAAATTATTTGACTTCTCCAAAACCTTATTTACTAGAGCAAACTTTAAAATCAAAGTACTTAATTCACAAGATTATGTGGATTAAGTTAAATAGTAACATGCAAATTGCTTGAATAATAGCTATTTTCATGAAGATATTTTCTGTTGACCATGGTAATGGTATAACATAAAATATTTGTGGTTAACGAAAAGGATTTTCCCAAATCAGTTCATTTTAAATGTAGTGTTTGGAAAAGGGGTGAGGGGAGTATGGGAAATTTTACTTTTTTAAATTGGTCATTTCAGTTATTCATTTTCTATTTTGCATAAAAAGCCATCCCCACAATTATATATTTCTATTAATAAGCTCAGAAAGATATATGCAAAAGGAACCTAATACCAAGTGAAGGACTCAAAAGACAGACACTAGGAAAGTGTTAATCTTACTCTGCTTCAAATTAACTGCATAGAATTGTTATAGTAATTGTGGCAGTACTGGTAAAGGATTTTAACTTTTTTTTTTAAAGACTGTTTCATTGTAACATTGAATTGATAGATATTTTTTGGGATTTACATTAAACCAGAACCCTGTAAAGAACTTGGAATTAATTGGGGTATTTAATTTTATTTTTATATTGTTTATTTTCTTGCCACTTCCTTCAAAACTCTGGGAAGGATCCCATTTTGCCCTGGAATGGTTCCCGCACTGGCAGTGGGTTTGCCTAGCACACTGCGTCATGCAGAACAGACAAGGCTCCTAGAATTCATGTTCCTCTTGCTTTGCTAGATTTTCAGTAATATTAATGAGGGTGAGAGAACCATAGATTTTACATGGCCATAAATTCTTATAAATATAATTTCCATGTATTATTTTTATCTTTTGTCCTTCAACTTTTCTTTTACTATACTTTTATATTTATTCTTATCAAATCTCTTTTGTAATTTTTTTCTGTTTCTGTTTTCTACCTTAATCTCTTTGTGTCTCAGCCCTTTTCTCACTTTCTCCGTAATTCAGCCATATTCAGTGCTTGACTTCACCATAACATCTTTGTCTCAGTGTATCTAAAACTGGCGAAGAAATATTCAACCTCAGTTTTTCCTTTACCATTTCCTTCTTAGTTTCAAAAGTCTAAGTGATAAGTAAATCCTTATTTTCAGTTTCTTTTTCCACTGCTCATTTTTCCTTTTTCTGTAGTAAATCATCAAGCTAGTATTTATAACTATTCCACAGTTTATATTCTCTTTACGAATCCATCCCATCACACCTTGGCTTATTTCTTGGTTTACATTGTTCCAAGTAAGCGCATGTTCTCTTTTCTGTTTTAAAAGCATGATTCTGTTAAGCCTCATCCAGACGCAAAGTCAAATATTGCCTACACTCAGTTGCCTGAACTACCTGAAAATAAATATTCAAGTTTTGCATGCAAGGATCTCAACTAAAGTTTAGAAGGAATCTTTGATATGAACACTGGAATAGAGATAGTCACTGCTACAGTTCAAATATGTGTCATTGAAAACTTACTACCTTTATTCAGTATTAGCCTTTTAAAGTTTAGATTCCTTCCATATGAAAGAATATGCATTGTATTAATGAGTTTAGTATTATCTTTAAAAGTTCCATAATTCAATTTAATTATGCTAATTTTAGTTGCTTAAAATTTTTAAGGAAAAACATGATTCTGAATTAAAATTTTTCATTACATTTCTTTTTTTTCCCCCAGCTTTATTTAGGTATAATTGACAAATAAAAAATGTATATATTTACAGTGTGCAGCACAATGTTTTGATATATGTATACATTATGAAATGATTACCACAATCAAATTAACATATCTGTCACTTCACGTAGTTATCTTTCTTTTTTATTGTGGTGAAAACATTTAAGATTTACTCTCTTAGCAAATGTCAAGTATACACTATAGTAGTATTAACTATAGTCACCATGCTGTACATTAGATCTCTAGAACTTATTCATCCTGCATAACTGAAACTTTTCCCCCATTTCCCCACCCCCCAAACCCTGGAAACCACCATTCTATTCTATGCTTCTATGAGTTTTCCTTTTTTAGATTCCACATATAAGTAAAATCATGCAGTATTTGCCCTTCTGGGCCTGGCTTATTTCACATAGCATAATGACCTCCAAGTTCATCCATGTTGTCTCAAACATGAGGATTTCCTTCGTTTTTTAAGGCTGATATATTTAGCCTTAAAATATTGCTGTATATATACAATATTCCATTGTGTGTGTGTGTGTGTGTGTGTATATATACATACGTATATATATATACACATATATACATACGTATATATATGTATACATATATATACGTATATATATATGTGTATATATATACGTATGTATATATATATATACACTCCACATTTTCTTTATTCATTCACCCACTGATGGACATTTAGGTTGAATCCATATCTTGAGTATTGTGAATCGTTTCTGTTATTTTTCAAATTGGTTTATAAAAGGAATAAAATAATTTCACTTTTAATACCAAATTTAAAATCAGGCAGGCATTAGGGAAAATATACATTTCCTTCTTTGGGATGTTGATATCTAACAGATCCTGGACTCTAACACAAAAACATATTCCATTATCTTTACATTAAGAATAAATCTGGGTTTGAACTAATGAAATATTAACTACTTTTTGTTTTTTCTACTTCTTAAATATCATTGCTTATTCACCTAGCCCTCAAACATATATTTTTTATACAATACCCATCTATGAGAAGCTTAAATTGATTTACACTAAAACAGAATTCTCCCAATTCACATAAGAGGAAATTTAAGGAATCATTTCACAACATCTTCCAACTGTTTCAAGTGGGTTTATCTTAATGATTTAGTTGAATGATTTATCCAGCACCATACTGGAAGTGTAAATGAAAAGTACGATGTGTAAAACTCTTATTTCAGTATTCATTCCACAAGTTCGGCATTTCCAAACTAGTACTTGGAACAGTTTATAATGTTAAGTATTTTAAGTTTTAGAACCTCAAGATAAATTCATTTGTTGAATGATTTAACGTTTAAAATCTCCTAAAATGTAATGTTCAGAGTTCCCTTGCTTTTTTATTTGAAGTTGTGGTAACTTCAACTTCCTGCATTGCACGGTCCACCCAGATACTATTTGAGAATAGAAAGGAAAATACAAGTTCTCTCTTCTGATGTTTACTTTACTCTCTGGGATGCTCAACAGAGCAATCTTCATTAAGTAAGATAATTTAGCAGTGAAAAGAAAGTCTGAGTTTCTGGGGAAAGCGCTGTAGTTGCCATTGACTATACTAATTCTAAATCCTTTGAAAAAATAAATGGTCAGGGCTGGCCCTGTGGCTTGGTGGTTAAGTGCGCGCCCTGCGATGCTGGTGGCCCGGGTTCGGATCCCGGGTGCGCATCAAGGCACCACTTCTCCGTTCATCCTGAGGCCGAGTCCCACATACAGCAACTAGAAGGATGTGCAGCTACGACATACAACTACCCACTGGGGCTTTGGGGGGAAAAAATAAAATAAATAAAATCTTTAAAAAAAAAAAAAGAAAAAAAAAAAAAAAAAAAAAAAAAAAAAAAATGGTCAGTTTCAGAAAGTTGTGTCAGATTGCTATAATGGAAAATAGCATTAACATGCTACACCCATTCTAGATAAACCCTACTTCAAAACGTCTGTCAGAGAACTGCTTGCCTTTTTTCTGAACTAACATGTTAAAAGGTCCCTTTTTTGAAATCTTTTCTTCGGATGCTAGGGACCTAAAATTTTCATTTGAAATATATGAACAGATTTATTTGGTGTGAATGATAGAAGCTGCAGGTATTGCTTAGTACAGTCAGTAATACTTTTCTTCAATAATAATAACAAAAATAATAGTAAGCAGAGCGTGTTCCTAACCCCAAATAAACTGAAGACCTCAGTTTAGATACTTCATAGAAATACATACCTCTCAGTAAGTGTGTCCTCCCTTTCCCTGGCCAATACACCCAAGGAATCTTTTCCAGATAAATTCACCCACATCAGTTATCAAATGTAAACATCACAGAAGTAAGTTGACACCAGTTCTTTGCCAAGCCAAACAAAAGTTTACCATTCTTTTCCTACCTTTTCCTTCACTTCCTTCTGTCCTCCCACCCCCTTAATTTTTAAGACGTTTAACATTAGAACAGTCATTCCTAATTTATTGTCAAAATCAGTACTTTGGAAATAGGATAGTCTTCTTACCACTTTCTATAACTATCTTCATTTTTAGGCTAAAATTACAGAGTACTTCTTTTTGATTCTTTCTAGCTCCTAATAAGATAATTTTTTTCATATTGAGAATGTCAAGTAGTAAATTTTAAAAGGAGATTAATCGTTTCATTTAATAACTTATGATTTGTTTAAGATATTAAATTGTTAAATGTTTCTAGTCTCTTAATACGTCTTCTCTGATTTTGTTGATATAGATTTACTATAATATAATCTTTTAAAAGTTTGCTTCATACTTGTAGTATCCTGAATGGTAGGCTAGCTTTAAAATGTTGCCTTTTTTCCTAGTGCACACTAAAATTCATTGAGTGTTCTAATTGCACATAATACTTAAGAAAAACCTTGTCTACCACTTTTAAAAACAAACTGTGAATGTGAAAATGTCTTCTGATGTGACTGCTTTATAAAGCTCAATAAAGCAGTTTTAATCCAGAAGAAGACATGGCCTAAATATTTGTCAGAAAGTATGCAGCAGCAAATGATCTTTATTATACGTCAGTCTAACAGCATAATATATAAAATCACAAATTGTTTGGGTTGCCGAGATTTTGTTTTATTAATTACTGTAAAGTAATACTCTATTTTAGAAATGTTAACCAAACACTGATATTCAGAAAAAGCTGGAAAAGTAGAGCAGTAGCTCAATAGCTGAGCAAAAACTGAAATAAATTGAAGAAGACGTTAATTTTAAGAAAAACAAACTGGAATCAAGTCTTTTTCTTAAAGAACAAATAAGATTCCTAAGAAATTGAAAGAACTTTTTGAAAAGCAAGATTAAAGGGAGGTGTACTCAGATGATAAACAATGAAGTAAAAGCATCTGTTTTAATAATAGCTACAATGACCTTAATTGAATAAAATCTAAAAAGTCGCTAAATATAAATGTCCACTGGTTTGAACTTAAATAACACCTATACAGTTGTGGCCAAATTATAATTTGTGATTGTATAATAATAGGACTTCAAATCTTTGAATTGACAAAAACCTAAACCATACAGTAGATTATTAAAACATGTTCTTTAATGTTGACTTTTAGTTGTTAGAATAAATGTAATACCAGTGTAAGCCACAGGGTGGGAGTGAAAGTCAAGAACTTGTGTTAAAGTGGCTTAAATACATAATTGCACTATCTTTAAAATGCTTATTAAATTCTAAGGAGCTGTAGCTTGGTTTTCTTCCTTCCTCTAATACCACTGCATTCCTCAGCAAAGAATCTATAACAAAATACAAAGATATTGATTTAAATGTATAGGCCAATAATGGAAAAGAAGTAAACACACACACACAAACACAGATTTTTTTTTTTCCCCTAAAGTTTCTAGTCATATCAGGTGCCTGGTGGTCAGAGTAGCATATTTTGATCAATAGTTGAATTTGAGGAAATTCCTTGAATTACCAGTGCTGGAATTAGTAATTGAAAAAGTTACAAGAAGTACTTCCTATCTTCATCCTATTTTTCTACCTTCATTTTCCTTTTTGCTGATGGTTCTCATTTAAAGAAAAAAAGTCTGTTGTACATATCTGTAAGCTACCTAAACTTATTTTTTGATGAGTAAGATAAATTTTCCATTGTGTTTTCTGTTAACCCATTCTCATTTGAGTTTAGAAGCAATTAAAATGGTAATTATTTTGTATCTTTAAGGTAAGAAGACAAGAGGTTTCTTCTCCTAGACAAGACACTTCACCAAGGAGTCTTGGCATTCCTTTATTCCATGAAAGGTAGTTCTATATCCTTTTTTTCCAACTCTAAAAATTATGAATATTGAAATATATTTTATTTACATATTTTAAAATTTTAGCAATTGTAAGAAAATAGTAGCCTTTTAGAACTAGCAAGACCAACCCAAGCCTCCTCCATGTGAAAATGACCTAAATAAGTCATACAGTTAATAGCAGAGATGGATCTAAAAGCTGAACTTTCTAGAGCTCTAATATTTCAATAGACCAAGTATTAATGCCACATTGTTTTATATGGATGGATCTCAGTGTGAGCCTTATCAAAGTGATGAATATTTAATTTTCTTCTATTTAAGATGTTTACGGAGAACCAGCATCAATACATTGAAATTTCTAATGTGGGAATGAGACAGCCAGCATAAGTGTGATATATAAATAAGTAGATATGCTAGCCTGCACTACATGTATGTATTAGAACTTTTAATTTATTGCTTACTTCGTGCCTGGCTCTCCAAACATGAGTTGTTTTGGGGGACATTTTCTACAAATTCAAAAAAAATTTTTTAACTTTAACCTTTCAATAATTATTTTGTTACATAAAAAGGTGTTATGTAAGTTTAATTATGATAAAAAGATATTTGAAGATATTGCCTTACGTTTTAAAATATTGATTTATTTTTAGGGGTTATATAGAGAAGACTTTCTGGGATCTGAAAGAAGAGTTTCATAGAATATGCACGCTAGCCAAAGCACAGAAAGACCACTTACGCAAACTTAATGCACCAGCCACTGCCCCTGGTAAGGTTTGATTTAAGGTACAGTAATATTAATTTTATTGGTTGAAATTGATTTCTTTTTGATTGTGAAAATATTTTGAAGTGCTTGCTAAGTGCTAAAGATCTGCAGCTTGCGCCTCACACCACTTGTAATGGGGTAAGTGCTGCTAAGCTCTGTGATGTATTACATTATATAATTATTGGCTTTTTCCCCCTCTCTATTGCGTGTGGTGCTATACAGGTTGAACTGAATGACATAATTACTAGTCATTTTAATGAGAAGTCCTCCCTTGGAAAAAGTACAAAATACATACAGGCTATATCTTTCAAAGTTTTCAGTTGCTATTCAGGAGTCTTATTAAACATTAATTCATATATTAGTAAGCAGCCTTGAAGCAGCACTACCAATAAATGAGCTAAGTAAAATTGTAACCTCAGGTTTAACTTCTACCTGAAAGTTAATTGAACACTACGAATAGATTCTTGTAATTTGGTTTGAGAAATAAATGTTTCACATTTCGTGTGGCTAGTTCTGTTGGAGGCACAAAGTACAAATTTAGTATATATAACTTAAAAGGAACATCTGTTTTACACGTGTGTTGCAGAGTGTTTTTTAAAAGCTCCACCCTTCTCTAAAATCCCAGAGTGGCTTCCTGGTGTTTGCTTCAGTAGTTCGATATGAATAGCAAAATACCAGGGATTGAATCTGGCTACCAAGCACTTCTGTAAACAATAGGAAGGTAAACTGATCATTTATAATGATAAATTCTCCTTTACCCTTGTGATTTGAGACATTCTGCATACAATTCCCAAGAGATACGATTTACAGTTTTCACTCTGAAAAATGTTGCAGCAGTGCGAACACCTCTTTAATTAAAGATCACTTTCCATTTCTTACAGCTCTCATATCTAGGCTATTTAAAAATCATTTTATAGTGTAAATTCACTTTTTGCTTACTACTACCATTTTATTTTCAGAAAAGGTACACAATGTGGTGTTGGAGAAACAAAACAGTCTTTGTAGACAGACATAATCTATTTCTTCCTGTCCCTTCCCCCACCTCCCCAAAAACAACTCTAATTTTTCCACCTTAATTTTTGCCATTTTCTTGAGAAATTGATCTTTTGTGCAGACTAAGGACACTAGGTACTTCTGAAGTAAAAGAATAGTTTTTACTTAAAATATATCAGCTATAGAGATATAGAGATGTAGTACCTAGAATTCATAAACATGCTTTTTTGAACATCAACATCTTATCAAAACGTTGTAATGGTGAGATATTCCTTGTTACACAGAAAACCTGCGGCATTATCAATGGCTTAATACTTTGACCATTTTTAAATTGCATAGGTCTAAATCTGAGTATGTATCTGTCAACTAGAACACTGAGTGTTTAACTTCAGTTTCTTCCGCACTAAAACTGCTTCCTAGCATTATTCTTATGCTTTGTATTAACTGTGTCACAAATAATAGATACAACATTATTCTTGAAATGTTCTAGATCTGTTGTGCTACAGACTCCAGTGAAGTTTTGCTGGGTTCTAACAGAAACCAAAATATCAAATATTATACTTCTGATAATAGTAGATCACAAGAAGAAAGAAAGAAAAAGAAATATTTTGGAAAAAGATGCCTATTCAGGCTTTTCAAGGATGAAAAATTGAATAAAAATACAAAGGAACTATTTCAAATGTGATTTTCATAATACATCTGGAAAGAATATATTTAACATTATTTTCCATTAAAGTTTGATTTTTGCTTTAAATAAACATATATAATTCATGAAAATTGCTGAGTACTTAGTAGAATTGTACATTTCCTTTTTATTACTTTCTTTTTCCTTCTCATCCACATATGGCAATAACCCTGAGAAGGGATGAAGATAAAATGTATGGTTAAGCACATGTGGCTTCAAAAAAAGTACTATTTGGACCATCCATAAAGGAGGTTCCTATTTCAGTGGAGATCAGGAGAGAAGAATATAGAATTAGAGATTACAAACAACGATCAGATTTTTTTCTTTTGTCAGTATACAAGGTAATTAAACTAAGAAGTAGTCTAAATGGACAGCCTGTACTTAAAATATAGAAATCTAAAAATGTTTCTCATTTTACTTTTTTTCTTGAAAAAATGTGTTCTTGAAATAAACAAAATAGAAAAGCAATTTGCTCACTCCATCATGTTTCTCAGTATAGTGTCAGGATGATGAATGCTTTCATGCACCTCGTTTGAGTTTTAAGTTTTCTAAGCTTGGATTTCTAGTAGCCTTAGAAATCTTAGGTTTAAATTTTTTTTTTTTATAGATAGTAGCTCTCATTGCTTGAGCAGATTAATTCAGAAGATTATTTTAATGTGGCTGAGATATGCCAGCTAGCTATCCTGAAAGACGATAATCTGCTTTATTACAATTCTTTGGGTTCTCCATGTTTTGTTCACAATGGGGATAGGTCAACTCCTGGAAAAGACATTTAAAGCACATTTCTGTCATTTTGGGAACTGTTCTCTATATATAGAAACCAGCGTGTTCAATTTAGCATAACGGTTCAGAGCACAGGCTCTAGAGTTAGGCTGCCTGGGTTTCAGTGCCAGATCTACCACTCATTCATTAGCTGTGTAACTTGGAATTAACCTCTCCATATATCAGTTTCTTCACATGTAAAGGGGGGATAATGTAGTGCCTACCACGTGATTGTATTAAATGAATTAATGCACAGACAATGATTATAACAGTGCATGGTGCATAAAAGTGCTTTTAATGTTAATAGTTGTCATTATCAGCAGCAGCAGATTCTTCAGCATTCACCCTGTTCTCCTTGTGAATATCATTTTGATAAGTGTTTCTTCCTTCTTAGGTATTATAGAATTTGGTTACCTCAACAGTTGGTTTTCCTGAGTTTTTATTTGCAATTAACAAATGTAATCTACAAAGAAAGTACTGTTTCCTAGATTTTCCTACCATTCTTAGGTCTGCTACCAGGAAAAATGACTACTTGAGAGTTAATGGACTTGAAGAACCTCAGAGGACGAAGAAATCTTGCTAAACAATTGAGCTTGGTCTCAATTACTGTGCCTTTCCTAGTCACTAGAATAATGTAGATTATTAGTTTATCTAGTAAATGTAGATTATTACACCAGGCTCTGCAGGGAAGAGAATACAGATTCATTCAGAATGCATTTATTGAGGGCATACTAGGTGCCAGGCACTGGGCAGGGTACTGGGGATAAGTGGGAAACAAGACATAGTTAAGGACCTATGAGTTAGTAGTGGGAGGGGACACTTCAGGCAGTCTGTACAGCATGTGCAACGACCCAAAGACAAGAGAACATGGCTGTTTTGGAGAACTGTACCAAAGTTCATTACAGCTGGAATAAGGAGTGAAACAGGTATGGTGAAAGATGAGAGCATGGCGAGGGGACAGGGGCCAATCATGAATAGTTTTATATGACTTTGAGGGCTGAGGGCCTTGGAGAGCCATGAAAGGTTTTATTAGGAAGGTAACATGACTAGATTTGTACTTTAGAAAAACTAAGGGGAGGTGAGGGGGCAGCACTGTAGGGAGTGGATTGGGTAAGAGATAAATTTAGAGGCAAGGAATCAGTTCAAAGGCTATTCTAATAATCCAATAAGAGAAGATAATATGTATTAAAGAGAGGCAGTAGATATAGAATGGGTGAACCAAAGAAGTTGGTTGCATTGTACTACAATGATGTCCAAACAGAAAATTTCTTGTGTTGGAATGCGCTGTGGCAAAAGATAGAAAGGTGTCCTGAGACTGCACAGACCAGAGGAAGGGAAAGGATCTGACATTTAAGTGCCTACTAACCTGGACGGACACTGTGCAAGGTGCTCTGTATACCCTGTCTGCTTAAATAGGCATCATTGGTCAGTAGGCGTCAATGTACAACCTCACTGATGACTACCTTTTTAAAGTGCTAATTTTTTTAATGTTTATCATTTGTCCGTTTAATGGAAATACGCACATTACCAACCTCCAGCCTCACTGCCTTCTTGAAGTAACATTCTGGAACATAATTTAGCTTTTTCTCATGTCTCAGGATCAACATGAAGAGTACTTTGATCATTGTTTTTTGCCTCGAGAAATGTAGCCCTTGTTGGCCCTACACTAGACTGTAGTGTTTTCTGAGTTCTTATGTGTGCTTTTTTGTTTTTCTTGTCTCATCTCATCTCATGCTTTCAGCTCTTGTTGATATCTATATCCGCCTTCAACAACTCATATCCATACCTTGTAATTTGCTGCTTAGCCAGCTGTGAGCTAGGGAAACATCATCAAGCTTGTTAGAATAAATCTAAAATGAGAATAAGAGCAAAATTCATATACCTATGGAGCTTGTGGTTCTAATTGTGACTCCTCAGAAGCTCTGTTTACTTACTTTCTAGCATTTGCCTGTGTCCTAGAGAGCTGAATTTCTTGGGTAAGTGACTTCTGGATAAATGAGCTACACAGGCCCTGGTATCTACCTGTTATCTACAGAGGCCTTTTATATATTATTATAATAATATATATTATATATTTCTCATTACATATATATGATGAGGAAATCGTATTTTACATACAATTTTCTGAACATGCATCCCCAAATTTAATCCTTCTTTTGCCTCCATTCTCTTCTTTCTCCCCAACCCCCACCACCACGACCACTCCCTCACATAGATTATTGAGAGTAGACAATAGCTAAATTGATTGGTGATATATTTTATTACATAGTGATATTAGAGGGAATAAATTACCTAATTCATATAGATTCTTAACCTGTATAGTGTGTGTATATATATATGTGCCTAGTAAGGATTTTCCTTTTTAACAACTTATTTGTCTAAGCAAGCTCACAGTTGCAGCTTCCATTACTGACAAAATGTTTAAATGTATATACTACAAGCAAATGTTTTTTAAGTGTAGAGCAGTGTAACTGTGAACAAGATGCAAAGCTTACAGTAGGAGACCTAGGAAAAGACAAAGTAGTTAAAGTGCAACTAATAAGCTACGTTCCTGTTCTTTACCCGCTGGAGACTGCTAATTCCTGCGTAAGATGGTAGCAAATGTAAAAAATCCCTGTTGTCTTCAGTTGCTGTAAAAACCAGTAGAAAAAATAATACTCATCTGTCCAAAGCTAATTGAACATTCAGATTTTTAAGAAGGGTTGGAATATGACTGTTTTCCTTTTGTGTTCTTTTCCCGGCAGAAACACAGTGCTCTGTGCCTGTACAGTGTACAGATAAAACAGATAAACAAGAAGTGCTGTTTAAGCCTCAGGCTAAAGATGATATAAATAGAGGTGCACCATGCGTCACATCTGTCACACCGAGAGGAATGGGCCGAGATGAGGAAGACACCTCTTTTGAATCACTTTCTAAATTCAATGTCAAGTTTCCACCTATGGACAGTGACTCTACGTTCTTACATAGCACTCCAGAAAGACCCAACGTCCTTGGTCCTGCCACATCTGAGGCTGTGTGCGAAGATAAATTTAATGTGGAGTTCAGAGACAACCCGGGAAACTTGGTTAAAACAGAAGAAACTTTATTTGAAATTCAGGGAATTGACCCCATAGCTTCAGCTATACAAAACCTTAAAACAACTGATAAAACAAAACCCTCAAATCCTGTAAACACTTGTATCAGGACAGCTCTGGATAGAGCTCCGTGTTTGCCACCTGGAGACCATAATGCATTATATGTAAATACATTTCCACTTCAGGACCCATCTGATGCACATTTTCCTTCACTTGATTCCCCTGGAAAAGCTATCCGAGGACCCCAGCAGGTAATTGTTTTGCATTAACAAATGTATTATGTGTGAACACACATTTTGCCATACTTGCCACAGATATGCATCTCTTTCAGGTTATCAGACATCCTTTGTAAACTAATGACTAGCCAAAGTTAAGCTTTCAATAAAAAAATCCAAGTCCTATAGTAAATGACATGAAATTATAAAAGATGAATATGGTACAGCTTTATTATAAAGTACCTTAAATTTTATGGCATATTTTTAAATATATGTAAGACTTATCCATATCTCGTGTGTGTCGCTTTCTTAGTCCCTTATTCAAAGCTTTTTTACTCAGCATCAGTGTTATAATAGAATTCTGTATTAAATTTCATACTGTGAAACAAATGACATTTTTTATTAAAAATTTTATGCATATCATATTCATCTTTACAAGAATGCATGATTTTTCATAAGTAAATAATTGTATATTCCTTTTTATCAAAATAAGTGAACTGTCTTTCAGCTAATACTTCTATTACATTCTCAGTTAACAGTACGTAGATCTGTAGGGTTTGGTTTTGGTTTCTAATCTTACACTGAACACGCAGCCTAATATATTTTTTAAATAGTCTTTGCATATGTATGATTTTAATCAAGTACTTTAATGTTTCCAAAGCTTGCAGACTACTTACAGCCCCCCAGTCCACTCCCACCCTCCCTTTTAGTTAGGTTCTATCACAGAATGATTCTTTTAGTTTAAAAAAAAAATTTAATGCCTGAAGGCAAATGAAAAATATATAATTGTTATAATAAACAGAAGCTCATGAAAATAAAGATTAGTGTAAATGTCTGTATAACTAGCAGACATTTGTTTGATTTCTCTTTGCCTTGAGATATTTAATTTACAAAAAAAAAAACAACTTGATGAATATCCTTTGGCTTTATAAGTACTCTTATAGGGTACAGACTTTTAAATCAGCATACAAAGGAGGCAATAGTCAAGCTGTGGTACATTTTAGTAGTGGGGAAAACAAGATATCTCTGACAATAAGCTTTAATTATAAACTCATTTATGTTCTACATTGTACCTTATTTCACATCATAGTCTCAGTTATGGTTACTACTAAATGAAACAAATTAAACAATTTCATTTATTCCAAGTAGAATTCCTGTGGAGCTGTGAAGTGAATCAGTTCTAATGCTTGTTACTTTTTTCTCCATTATATCTTTTGCTTGTTCTTTTACTAGTTAGTCTGTGCATTCATGTTTCAGTAGATGGCACCCTGCATTGTGCATTTGCTTTCTATGCTACAGCAAGGGAAACAGCTGGTATGTGATTACAACTTGATGGAAAAGTATTCAGCTTAAAAAATGCAGGAGAATTGGTGTTGAGCTGTCACAAGACATGGGGCATAAGGTTAGATAATTGATATTTTGGCAGAAAAGGCAAAGAAATTAGTTTGTTTTGAAGGCCATGTTACAGTTTAGGATTGAAAGAATATTTCTTAAAATGGGTTTTTAAAAACATTTTGCTATTATATTTGTATTTATAAAGCTAGTATGGTAAATACAGAATCCTTGAGTTGTTGATAATAACAAAGAGAAGTGAAATTTTGGTTACATATTTCAAATTTTTACTGTATGTCGGTCATTACTACTTACTTTTTTTATACATTCAGCTATCATAACAAAGTCTAAATTATATCTGCTTATTTTTGTTCTATATGATTTTCTTTTCTTCTTACTTTTGCTGAGTCAGTGATTGGGGTCCCAACTGAATTCTATGGAGAGATCAAATCTGAACTACATAGCTCCTAATAGAGAAGGATAAATATGGACTTTGAAGATAAATTGGCAGCAGAAGATTGGCTCACAAAATTTAGAAGCTAAATTGATTCTAGGTCTATTTCTATTTTATAGATCTTAATAAGAATTATCTTTAACATAATAATCTTTTATTTATATCATATCAATTTCCCATTAAGTAGTGCATATTAATCAATTGTACATTTTGTTTAAACTGCAAACAGTGAATTTTAAATCTAGTTAAGTCTAACTAGATTTTTGCTTATATACTCACAATTACTGCTCTTTTATCGTGGAAGAAAGATTTTTCTAAATAAAATTAATTTACCCCAAATTTCAAAAAATATATTTTAAATATTACTATTTTTTGTAATAAAATTGCCACTTCTCACAAGGAATTGAGTCAGTGTTATTATAAGCCCTCTGTACTGATATTTGAATGTATCGCGGTGCTTAGACAGACTTTGTATATTTACACCAACTGTACACAGCTGTCCAGTAAAATGTTTATAAGAAGACAGTGATGCCGTGAAACCCAAATGCTTCAATTAGTAATATACTGTTTATGTAAATGATTGGTTAACAAGAGATTGGTTTAAGGAATGAAAACTTACACTGTATTAGTTGTTGGATTCGGCTGTCACTTTAAAAACATATTAGTAATAGGAGTGCAAAGGTGTCTCTTTAAATTGACTTTTTGAGGTAATTTTCCTCAAAGTATCCGAGTTCATCTATGGCAAGGTAATTTACCTATGTCAAGGTAAGAAAACAAATTTAAAAAATAATTTGGTTTACAGCATTTCAGGAAAATTAGATATTCCAGTCAACAAACATTTATTGAGTGCCTACTGTTGAACTAAGTGCTTTTTCTTTCCCTTTTAGATATTTTTTTAAAAAAAGAATAAATGCAGTTAATATTTAAGGGTATTTATGTGCTGCTTATAATGGAGGTAGTTCTGTTGAATTATCATTTTCCATAATTCTTTAATTGGGCAACTGTTGACAGCTTTCACTTTATTCAGCCACAAGAAAGAGTAAAGAAGCCCGACTATGCGCTGTATAGCAGGAGCAAAATGAGAAGTCAAGAGAACGCATCTGATGTTAGATTGTGTTGAATGATTAATTTAAATATTTGAAGTTTCAAAAAACAACTGATCAGTGGAATTTGTTTAGTACCTTAAAAGAAAAAAATTTCAAAAATCAAAACACGTATTTCTATATGATTTATTCATTGTATATTTGCTTATAAATAGTGAAATATAAATTTCTCCTGATCAAAATGCATCTGCACACAGATCATGTCTAGTGTACTGTGTATCAATAAAGGCCCTATAACTTAAGGTTTCTATTGTAAAATAAAAAAGATAGAATTTAATGTTAAAAGAGTCTCAATTATTGACCGTTGTTCCAAAATTACTGCCGTTGTGATAACGGGTATTAAAATATGCTGGTGTTAAAA
This sequence comes from Ceratotherium simum simum, assembly GCF_057802395.1. Lineage (NCBI taxonomy): Eukaryota > Metazoa > Chordata > Mammalia > Perissodactyla > Rhinocerotidae > Ceratotherium > Ceratotherium simum. The sequence continues at coordinate 41,913,574 of NC_141908.1, forward strand.
CTGGAAGATTTTTAAATATGTGAAGATAAGGTGCATGAATGTGTATTTTAAGTGATTCTTAATCAAAGTTTAGTTGTGCCCTTTATGAAAAAGAGAATTGAGTCGTGTCCTCATGCTAACTCTATGGAAAAGTAATTTGCTTTCATATTAGGGAATTTCATATATATGTACATAGCCCATTCAAAAAATTTGAATTTGAAATTCAATGCAGGTTGATTTTAAATACAAATAACAGAAGATATTTTTGTTCATTTGTTCCCTGCAGCCCGTTTGGAAGCCCTTTCCTAATCAAGACAGTGACTCATCGGTACTAAGTGGCACAGGCTCAGAACTGCATATACCTCGAGTATGTGAATTCTGTCAAGCAGTTTTCCCACCATCCATTACATCCAGGGGGGATTTCCTCCGGCATCTTAATTCACACTTTAATGGGGAGACTTAAGATGCATTTGAAAACAGACATATCAAGTTCTATGTGATGATTTTGGGTTTGTAATACTATAAATACTTGATTGCAAACTTAGTTCAAGATCATTTATTGAAAAATCCACAGTCACAGCTATTTTAATTTTTTCCTAAACTTATACTGTAACTTTCTTTCATTATCTTTTAAAAGATCATTTTGTACAAAACTATAATTCATTGTATTCATGTTTACAGTGTTTATTACCATAATTCCAAACTATGTATGTGACTTTCAGAATTGTATAATCATAATTTATGTTCGTTTCAGATATCTAAGCTTATTGCTTGGATTTCTAGTTAGATCTCTTGAATTTGGTGATGTCAAATGTTTATAGAGTTTTTTCATTTAAAAATTTAGATTATTTATGCTATAGGTGATGTTCTTTTCGAATAAACCTACAATAGAGAATAGCAGACAACACAAACGTCTAAGTAAATACCAAACTTAAGACATTTGTTGCCCAGTGATAAAATCACTGGTAGAATTATTTAAACACTTTAGATTTTTTTAAATAATATACATGGTTTTAATTTTTACTATGTGTATAGCTACATGAGGAAATGAATTAAATATTAAGAGTTACTTATGTTGTGATTATTAATGTGTTCTTTGTTCCTGAGTAAAAAAAATAAATCACATTTTTGAGAAGTTTATAAAATTCATGTTTTCTTTCCAGCAACCTGATAAAAGAGTGATACCAGATCTAGTGACATTTTATTACAACTAGTAGATCACTTTGAATTTTAAAATTATTTTTCAAACTAAACTTGCTAAAGAGACTTATTTGTATTTAATGGGAGCAAATCTAAAACCTTGTAAGGACTATCCATATTTATTAATTTATATTAGAAATGTTCACATTCTTGTTGAGAAACTTGTTATTCATTGTTAACAGCCTAATCGACAGCCACTGGAAGACATTTGAGAGGAGACCAAATTCAGAAGGCTGCAGAATTTTAAGATGAGACCTCTCTTTCATTTTTCTTCCTTATGATTATTGTCTTTTAGGTTTCTCTTTTCCCCCCAGTTTTTAAAAATGTTTGAGGCATGGCTTCCATTTTATGAAGTAAATATTGATTTGCAACTCTCAAAACAGAAATTTAAGCTTTCTTTGGAGCAAGTGTTTTAAAAAGATGGGGGGATTGGAGCAGGCCCCTGTGCCACTGTAAAGAGCCTTAACTTGTGGAAGAATGAGAGTGCCTCGACCTCTCAGGGTGCCAAGCACGTCACATTGACATCTTCCTCACAAAGGTGACATAGTGATTATGAGGGATTCACTGTGAAGGGTTCTAAGGCGTGTACATCTTTCTTTGCCACTGGGGCTGAATGGAAATGCCTAGACAATTATCCAAGTCTCTTCCCTTCCCCCCTACCTCCCGCCCACCCAGCCTCCCCTCTCACTCCTCCCACACACACACGAAATTAAAAATAAAAACTTCCCAGCGTGTACCAGCCAGAATATACCACTGTACCTATCTGGCGAAAGGGGATTTTTTTTTTCCTTCTTTTCTAGAAGAGGAAGAGTCCCTCTCACACAATTGACATCTACTAGCGTGCTGACAACCAAAGGAAATTATCACCCAGAAAGTGACTCACATTAAAGTATATCACTGACCCCTCTTCTCCAGTCCACCCTTTTCCCACCTCCACCACTTTTAGGAAGAGCGGGGAACTCTTGTTTTCTTTTGGGTTCCAGGGCTACCCCAAGCTCCAACTTCTGAGGGACAAAGGCCCTCTTGGGCCAAGGAGAGCAGCCTGGAGAACAGACTCCTGTCCCGCACGGCAGAGGTGGCGCTGGCTGCAACTTGAAACACCCCCCAGGTCTCTCCCTCTGTCTCTCATTAGTACTGAGCCGTGCAGGGGCTGCCTCTTGGCATCTGCTAAGCGTGGCCGGGTAAGAACAGCTCCCAGGTAAAAAAGCTGCACACGCGAAACGCTGAGTCTGAAAAAACCACCCCCGCCGAGGCGAGGCAGTTGTGAGCGGGATGCCTGAGAAGTGGGAGGTGAATGTCCTCGGGAGGGCCCCCCCGGTGCAGCTTTCCCCGGAGGCTGAGGCTGCTGCCAGCGGGGACATCTGCTTTCTTACACTCCAGCCTGGCTCACCCCGCCCCCTCAGCCCGGGTTGCGTCGTTATTTTACCAACACGGGGGGAGGGGGAGCTCGAGGAGGCAGGAAAGGGGTGGATGGAAGCTCAGATGTTCTTCCCCTCCTTTTTTCTTCACATCTTTTAACCTTCAAGGTAAAGACTTGATAAATAAAAAACGGCAAGCGTGTCCGCTGGCTCCGAGGCCCGCCTTCTGCTCGCGGGGCTCTCGGGTGCAGGGCCTTGCCCTTCTCTCCAGCCTCCCCGGAGTCGGGCCGGGCTTCGGCGGTTCTGCTGGACGCAGGGGCCGGCCGGGTGCGCTCAGCCTGTGGCGCCTTCTCTCCCGGGCTGCTGCCTCGACAGCTGCTTGTAGCTACAGTAATTAGACTGTCAGTGCTTGTTAGAGGAGAGAGGGGAAAACACGCTGCTGACAGCAGATTCCGAGACTCCCCAGTTTGTTAATTTCTAAGAGATCTTTAGAGCATTAATTGAGGTCTCCCCAAGTCTCCCCTCCCGTCCCTCTCCCCAACTCCTCCCTTCCCAAAAATATCTTCAGGAGAAGAGAATTCTCTCCGCGTGGAAGCAGTGTTTCCCGCAAAACTGTAAGCCCGCCCCCGGCTCCCGCACATACACTCTATTTTACATATACACGTATATGCACACACGTATACGCCTAAGGTTAACTCGGCGGAGGCCTCGTCCAAATAGGAACCAGGATTGCATTTAAAATAATAATAATAAATAAATAAATAAACTAAGAAGGAAAGGGGGGAGGGAAGCAGAAGTCGGGAAGAAAAGAGAAAAGCAGCAGGCTGATTACGAGGTGTCAAAACTGCCAGGAGCAAGAAGGTGATAGCAATCAGGGGTGAGAAGAGTGCGGCATTCGTGCGGGGCAACTAATTATCCGTCTCATTTGAGAAGAGCAGCATTTGAGGCAGCAGCGTTCGCCTGCTGAACGGTGACAGATTGGCGCGGAGGAGAGGGGAGGTGTTAAAACAATGGAGCCGGGCGCGCGAGCGCTGCTGCATGCTAATCAGCCCTCCCTCCGCCTGCCTGCCGCGCTCCCTCCTTCCTCCCGGCCTCCCTCCTCCGCGCTCCCTCCTCCCGCCTGCGGCGCTCCCTCCTTTCCAGCGGGCCCGCCGCCGCCACCCGCTTCCTCCTCCCTCGCTTTCCCGCGCGTCCTTCCCGCCGCTGGCAAGTGGAAGCCAGCCACTGCCGCCGCGTCCCTCGCGGGCCGGGAGCCCCCCGCGGGCACCCTCCGGTGGCGCGGGCCGCACGCGCGCCGCCGGCGAGCGCTCCCCGGCGCGGGTGTGCCGAGGGGCCGCGTCTCGGCTCCACGTCTGGGGGAAGAGGCCGGGGAGCCTGCATTCCGGCGCCCGCTCGCTTTCTGCTGGCGCACTGCACGCGCTGGGCAGCGAGTGGGAACCCAAGCGAACACACGAAGGGCGAGCGACAGCCAGGGTGGGAAAAGAGCCGGGGCCAGAAGGCAAAGACGGCCCCTGGACGGACGGCAGATCCCAGCCCCGCCCCCAGCGCGGCTGCCACCCCCCAGGCCGCCCGCCGCCCCCAGCCCGCCCGGGAGCAGCCGCGCCGCGGGCGAGGTCCGCCGCCGGCGGAGTCCCCCTGGTTGAGCCCCGCAGACCCTAGCACCCTTCCCTTCCCAACCAGGCCAGAACTCGACTTACACGATTAATAAGCACAGAGAGGAAGACAGATAAAGGGCTTCAGCGTTAGTTGTGCTTCCAAGGCCTGACCTCCTGACCCCAGGACTAGACTACGGGACTAGACTTCTGGACCCCCAGAGAAACACCATTAAACTGTCGCGGGTGAGAGAAAGCCTTTAAGAAACCGGCCACCCCACCCTCTGCCGCGGAGACTTGGAGGCCAGAGGGGGCCGGGGCATTTCTGGCAGCACGGCTCCCCGCCCGGCTGCTCCGCCCAGTGCTCTGGCCTGAGAGAAGTTGGTCAAAACAGCAGGGCCGTGGCTGCCCCTCCGCAGAGAAGCCACCAGAAGCTGAGTCTGTTGAAAAAGGTCTCCTGTACTAGTTGAGGAAGGCCTGGGACCTGAGGTTTCACATACAATTGCCTCCTACTTTTTGACTTGAAAGACTGACTGTTGAACTTCAAGCTTTTACTTAAAATACATTTTTTTCCCTACATTTTTACTGTTACAGATTTACATAAACTACTCTTAGAGATTAAAAAACGTTGACATTCTTATGGCTTAACTAGGTTACAGGAAACAGAGCTACAGAGAACTGATACATTTGAACTGAGTGAAGATGCAATTCCTTCTAACCGTGTTCCCTGCTATTTAGCTAACCAGGTGTCTAAATTAACATAATAAAACTTCCTTCCCCCAAGCCCTAGATGGAAAAGGAAATAGCTGAAAGATAATTCATGCAGTATAATTTTTTCCTGCTGACCTTTACCATTGCATAACTACACACAATTGTTCATTCAAATTAATTTAAAATGTGAAGTTGATAAAGGTGTCATATGTACACAAGTGTTTCATTTATATTATTCTGCTACTCATCTCTGTTTGTAATGTTTCATAATAAAAGTGCAACACAAAAAATAAAATAAAAATGACTTTAGTAAATTTTGGTGTTTTATATGATCATCATTGATCTAGTCATATGAAAAACGACACAAATGCACAGAGTGAATCATTTTTCCTTTTAGAATATGCCCAGGCATAGCAATACAATAGCTGAATGCAAAATTGTTAGGTCAACTAAAATAATACAGAATATTTAAAAGTTTTAAAATGGAGAATTCTTAAAAGAGTTACATAAAGAATTGTGTGTAAATAAATGTTAATGGTTTTTGGTTTCCACCTTTTGGAAAACCACTAAGCAGGCCTCTCTGCCCCTAGTGAATCACAGACTTTTCAGTGCTAGAATATTATCTGGCATTTGGAAAATTCTTTGGCATCTGAATCTGTTAAAATAGCAACCTATCTAACAGAAAAAAAATTAACTTTACATTTAGTAATGTAAACTTGGAGATTCAGATGCTCCATCAGCATCAAAATTAAGTAATTTATTACCTATTCATCAGCCTTTTTCTTCATTAACCAATTCTATAGAAGCAAAGCGTGTCTCCCTAAACAGGAAACCTAGAGACTTCAAATAGATCTAGTTCAGTTCCACGTTGTGTTATGTATTTCCGTTATCTAATCAAATTCTTTACCTTCCAACAACTTAGCTGTTATGGGTTTAGTGTAATTTCTTCTCAGTCTGTAGACTTCACAAATTTGCATGATTGTTTTAATGGTGTATTTACAGATAAGTTTTTATTTGCACATAAGGACAAAAAGGTGAAGTGAAATTTGGTCCCAGTGGAAACCTGTTAGGTTCCCTGAACATATGGCTCATTGGGCTGTTGCTTCCTTTTTGAGATCATTTTCCAAGATTTTTTAATATATACATCAATTTGACACCAGTTATAGAGAAAATATATTGGCTTTGAAGATGCCTCCACCTGGGGCATATCTCTCAATAATAAACCATCTAGTCAGGTGTACCTCTGGATGCACAGGTTTCCAGTCTCCAAGAACAGGTCATAATTTGAAACCAGTCAGAACTGACAGTTGATTTATGCTGTCTTTGAAATTAGGTAGTTCTTTCAATTCTTAGAATGCCACAATGATTTGATTAATACACTTTAGGGGTGACTGCTCAAAACTCTTTTTTCAGAAGGCTGTGCATTTGGAATCCACAGTATTACAATGATTTCTCTAGGTAGATACAAATGAATTAAGTCTCATTTATTGAAAGTGTGTGGTGCCAGCTTAAGACTTAGGGGGAAAATCACAGCACTTTGAAAAAGATGTAAATGTTCAATTGGTAAAAAAAAAGGGGGGGGAACCATGCTAAAACATGTGCCTATTTCAATTATGCTTAATTTACTATTCAAAACAAGTTTTTCCTAATAAGCTCTATTGTTTCTTTCTGTTTTGTAAAATTTAGTATGTGTGAGACAAAAACCAGATTCAGAATGTGAATGAAGTCTGTTTAGCGAAAGCTTGTTGGAGCTTACAGTTCAAGGAGGGCCTCAAATTAAAAGACACATCACCTTATAACACTGATAGGATATAAGGAAGCAAGTTTCTTAGGTTGTTTCTAGAACCAGTTACAACTAGATTGGTAACTTCCTCCAGCCTCAGAGCTCCTCATGGATGAATTCATAAAGTGCAGCAAACACTACAATATCCAGAATGATGACACCACGTATATTTACTAAATAGCTTTAGCTTTCGCTTTATTGCAGTCCTCTTCTTTCTGAGGTTTCCATCCTCAAATGGGACTGAAGTATAAGTTCTCAAACATGTTATCCCCTGGTCCTGTGTGTACAGGGTTGTCTGTCTTTAAGTCACTCACACTTCTCCAGAGTATTTGCACCTGATTGTGGAACCCCTTGATGTTGAACCGGTCTCCCTCATTTGAATACCCATCGGGAATGCCTGGATAACCTGGAGCATGCCCACGCTTTCTTCTTCGTTGTTTAGGGCTATATCATGAATAAATTGAAAAAAAATCTTGCTTGTATCCTTTAGAAGCAGCATACAAAAGATCTTATCGCTTATTAATTCAAGGAATAATTGTCTTAGAAATGACAAAATCTTAAAGATTGTCTAATCCAACTTTCTTTTTGTGTGGACAAAAAAAACCAAGCAACTGTGTCTAAAGAGAATGAATGAGTTCTTCAATCTCACTCAAATAGCTAGAAGCCAACTCAAACTCTCCTGCCTTTCAAGCCACTGTTTTTTCCGTAATAATCCCTTACCTCAAAAAAGACATAATTTTTACTGGCTTTGTACTTGGCTTCATAGGAAGCTTAAATCATTATATCAGAAGTCTTTTGTACGCAAAGAGACTAACCATTACGTTAACCCACAGAAGCAGTCTGACATTACCTGACCATGGAGTGGGGGCTATTATTTAGGGTTTATCAGTTTATCACCACCCTGACACGGACCCCGGCACATTTCTACCGGGAGGAAGAAGCGCCTTAGCACACTGAGTGCTGAGCATTTCTCATGCCTGCTCCAATGAGGGAACAGCAAGTGTTGAATGTATTTTTGTAGCTTGAGACACAAACTAAGGTAGGAGAGAAAGTAAAAAAAAGAGTTGTACCTCTAAAGCATGGAGTTAAACTTCACCATAACACCCAAACCACAGTGCTAACTTTTTAACAGTCCAAATTCTAAACCAAAGGTTATAGTTTGTGTGGGAGACAAAAAAAAAAAAAAGTAAACCAGTATGAACTGGAAGGGAGCCTATGTATTTTCTAAAACTATTAAACTGAAACTAAAACATTCTCTAAACCAAACAAATAATATTTCATTTGGTTCAAGAGTTAGCCTTCACTCTAGAGATGGCCCTGAGGCTCTTGAGGTCTCAGCATTGTATTATCTTCCCTCCAGTGTTGTGAATCAACTCGGGAAACAGCTCTCATTAGATAAATAGTTTCTCCGTTTGCAGTTGTTAAATAGCACTGATCGCCAGTGAGCAAGGGGCATCCTGTGTGGGTGTATTCATACAACTTCAAGCAATTGGCTTAAAAGGAGGGCAGGCTCCCTGGGAATCCAAAGTATCGGTAAGGGTGATGAAGCTTCCCTGAAACAGCTCTCTCTAGCCGGGATTGAGGAAGAGATGCAAACAGCGGGCTTCCTCCGTTAAGCGGATTTGTGACTCCCTCACACTCACACACAAACACACTCCAGTATGCAAAGACCCACTGTTTTGTTTAGATTTTCCCGAGGTTTTACCATGGGCATTTTGAAAGTCTTTTCTTTCAGCATCTACATGGCCTGGATGAGCTCTATTGGTAGGTTAGAACACGATAAATTTCAAAGCAGGTTTTGCTCTACCCTTCCACTTTTAAAGTTTTCAAGTCCCAACTTTGTTTCTTTTGAAATAAAATAAATAATAATAAGTAATGTGGCTCTATATTAAGAGTTTAGACAAAATATATAAATCTGATGTAGGAGTACCATTGTAACAGACACTCTACTTCCTGACATGCTGTGTGGTACCCTCCACTGGCCTGGAAAGGAGCCAGCCTCAGGGAAGGAATGCTGGCGCATTTTCTAGTCAAGAGTCGACAATGATACTGACACTTCCTCCAAAATATAAGGACATTTCCAAGTGTTTCAGTAATTTCTTCCTCCTCCATTCTACAATGTGCATAGAAAAGTATGCCGTGGGGGTAACTCATTTCCTTTCCAAGGCAAAGTCCCATTAAAAATGTCCCCAGTATGTTGGGGCCAGCCTGGTGGTGTAGCAGTTAAGTTGGCACCCTCTGCTTCAGCGGCCTGGGGGTCACAGGCCCGGATCCCAGGCTCGATCCTGCTCATTGCTTATCAAGCCATGCTGTGGCAGGTGTCCCACATATAAAGTAGAGGTAGATGGGATATTAGCCCAGGGCCAGTCTTCCTCAGCAAAAAGACCGGGATTGGCAACAGATATTAGCTCAGGGCTAATCTTCCTCACACACACACACACACACACACACACACACACACACACACGTCCCCAATATCCTGATTAATATACATCAGAGAATAAGCCTTGCTTCTTGTATGATTTCTTCAATAAAGTATTTTTTAGTTAAGATTGCCAGATTTAGCAAATAAAAATACAGGATGCCCAGTTAAATTTGAATTTCAGATAAATAATTTTTTACTTTATGCCCTATGCAGTACTTGGCAACCCTATTTTTAATATCTCATTGACTATAAAGATGTGAAATCAAGTTTTACTTAACAGATTTCCCCCTAGTTTTTTGCTTTTTGTGGGGTTTTTTTGGAGGGTGTGATTAGGTGTGAAGCAAATATCCCTTTTGTGCCTAGAATTTCTTTGCTTTCTCATCTCGCAGGGAAAGTCTCAGTGCCTCTTAAATCTCTCTCGTTTGCTGTACATACTACTCCTCTCGCTTTTGATTATACCGTTTTGTGTTGTGTTTAAATGGTGTTTACATAGTCTCCTCCATGATGCTGCGAGCTTTTCAAAGAGAGAATGCAGGTCACATCGCTTGCTCCCTTGCACAGAGTTCCCTGGCGTCTTCCTCGCCTCCCTTGCAGGCCGCCTCAGGTGGGTGAGGAGGCTCTGCGGGAATTCTTCACTCCCACGTTTGAGCCGGATGGAAAGGGAAACTGAGACTCGGGAACTGGGCCCCTGGGGGGTAGGGAAAGGGAAAGGAGAAAGCCAGGAGAGCCTGCACTGAGGGGTCGAGGGCCTGAGGCGGGCCCTTTCCTGAGGCCTGGACTGGAGGCCTCCTCCGGGCGCCCGGCACCCTGTCCAGCCTGCTGCCCCGCTGGAGCCCGCGAGGCCGGGCGCCTGGGCCCGGGGCCCCTCTGCGGGCGGGCGGGCGGCGCGGGGCCCGCCTGCTCGGGCGCCGGGGTCAGGAGGCCGGGAAACCCCGGCTCCGGGCGCGGTCCAGGCCCGGCCGCGCCGCGCGGCGCCTCGCTTCAGCCGGGCGATTCTTCCCCTCATTTGTTGCATTGTTTGCATTAATATGAATATCTTGTTCTGTTTGTTTTGTCTCCTGGGAGCCAATAAAGCTGTGAGTTTTTTCTTTACACCAAATGCAGCTCTACGGGCGATCAATCAATGGGTAGTCTTCGGATAATCTGTGAGAGTGAGAAATCTAATAAAGCTAGCGACTAAAAAAGGAAAACAAGATCTATTTTTCTCTTAGGTTAACTACGTCAGGAGGAGTGTGTTCCACTTCTGCTGCTTGAGGTGGGTTTAACTCTTGTTTCTTTTCTTTTCTTTCTTTTTTTTTTTTTTTAACAAATGGATTTAAATGTCAAGATGGGAGGGGAGGAGATCTGAAGGGAGAGTAAGAAGAAAGAACAGAGATGTTGAGGGGCCTCTTACATTTTCTGATGATTGGTGGGTTCTTGCAAGAAGAGGAAAGAGGTACTTTCTAACGTCCCAGAAAATGAGGGAGATGTAGGATTCTGATAAAACGCACTTTGGCGAAGAAGTCCTTCCTCAGTTTTCCCAGCAGACAGGAAATGTAAATTAATAACGAAGTGAACTAAGTCATGATAATAAATCAAGTTATTATTAGTGTCCCCTGCCCCAACCACTTGCTTCCTCTTGCACAACGCTAAACTCCCAAAATGCATTTTTGGAAGGCCCCTCAGCTACCCTAAGCAATGCAAGCAAGAACTTCTGCCTCGGCTGGCTGCTGCAGTTTTCCTCACAGAACAATGCAACCTAAATCATTTATAAACAGATCAAAATAACAGTCTGAATTATCTAACATTAACAGCGGAGCTGAAGAGCCCAAGACTATGTGATGAATTGTTAAATTGCAGTAGCATTGTTTTGGATTGCTAATTAAAAAAAATAAGCAAACCCCATGACTCTAGATATGACAACTGAAAATACCCACAAATTATTTAATAAATGAAGCGTCTAACAACTTTAACACTTCCTGGTCGCCTTGTTAATAAATGTAATTTGAGGTAGATTTTAAAAATCTTCAATCTAAACAGTGAATTCATTATGCACCATTCAGATCTCTGGATGCCTATGGACTTCTTGGAATTAGGTGTTAAATAGACAAAAGTGAACCAAACTGCCTTTAAAAGCACAGCATGACCATGTAATTCTTTTTCCAGTTTGTGGTAAAAAATGATGAAACTTCTTTCCAAGTAGCTATCACCCAGATTTAGTGTGAAAAGTAGTGTAATTGTAATTCACGCCATCAGGGTCTATCGCTGATAGACGATCAGCTGTTCTGTAGTGGGGAGAGGCTTTCTTTTCAAATAGGAAAGCTGCCAAGTGCTCTGCGATACCTCCAGCAAGCTTATCGGATTGAGTTCAGAGCCAAAACAGCAGCTGCACACATATGCAAATTGGCAATTAATAGTATAACATTCTGCAAAAAAAAAAAAAAAATGTTTAAAAAAATTTTTAAAGAAAATAGAAAGAAGCTACCTGAACAGTAACCTTAACTGTAAGTGGGACTTCTAGGATGAATGACTAAGGATTAATTACCCTCTGAGAGGACTTGCTCTTTATTACCTTCTCTCCTGCAGATCAAGTCTTTGTTGTCTTGCTGAGTTTTGTCTGTTTCATGGAACACAACAATGGACTCTACAGAAAGAAGTTTAAAAATAACTAAAAAACCCTTATATTTTGATTCCAGAAAAGGGGGAATTTAAGTCCTTTCCATTGATCATTCTTTCTACACACAGAGATCACAGAGCAAATGCTTTAGCATCCTCGTGAAAAAGACATTTTGTTCTGGATGTCATCCTCTCCTTCCACTACAGCTTGCAGTAGGAAGAAGCGTCTTGTCCTGGGGTTGCTGCCTGTCTCTGTCTTAATTTCTGTCTCTTCCTCCCATTGACAGAAATGCCGTTTACATGCTTCACGCAGCAGTGTGCAGAAATCTAGCAAGATTTATGGTTTATGTTCCCCAGCATGTATAAACACAACACTCTCAAATGTTTAAAGAAAAAAAATCATATGAATTTGTTAAATTTCTTAACATCCTGGTCCTCCCACCCCATGTTGATTCTCACACACACAAGTACAATGTTTGCCCTGATACAGTCATACAATAGTTGGGGCTGGGGTCAGGTTGACAGCCTAAGCCCCAAGAAAGGACTGCCTGGCATTTTCACAGCAGGCTTTCCCCAATGCTCTGAGTCTTCCTCTCTGGCTAGCACCAGGGTGGGGTGATTAGCAAATGTTTCAGATAATCTGTGAATTCTTAATAGTCATATTTTCATGTTGAAGGTCTGTCTATTTCTGGGATGTGGCAGGTTTCAGAAACCTTGGTGTGTTGGTTTTACAGATATTTCCAAGTTTCAGGAGTTTGAAATTTGAGGTCAGGTTCCTGATTCTCTTCAATGTGTAAGGGGGAGGGAAGTTTTATTTTGCTTTGTTTTTCTGGCTATTTTGGGGTGAAATGGTATCAGTCCTGGCTGTAACATGTACCGTAAATGTGGAGTTGCGACCATTATTTCTACCTTTTTCTCCTTTTATCACCTAGACTTATGGCGTTATTACTTTCAGTTTTATTGCAAATCAAGTGTGCCTTTAGCTTAAAAACATTCTTTTTCTTACAGCCTAGGAACACTTCTTTTATAATCTGAGACAAGTTTTGGATTATTAACATTCCAGTTGAAATGATACTGTACACTGTCATTGCCAGTATGGGCTTTGAAGCTTGAATACCAAATTTTTAGTAGGAAATTCACCCCTGTAGAATATAAATATATTTCTTTTGTATTTCTTGGAAAAAAAGATTTTGGGTAACTGTCAATTAACCATCTAATCCCATTTGGAATACAGAAATTTTCAGCCCTTAATAAGAAGGACAAAAATCTTTTCCTCTAAATAACCAACTCTGGGTCAGTAGATTGCACTTTTCTAAATTTTTATGATTAACAGAACTTTTTTGGTCTGATTCCAATAGAAGTATCCTATGTTCTGAAGATGACAGGGTATGGTAGGAAAAATTGTCAATTCTAAATTTTATTCATAAGTAAGGTATCATTTTTCTTGACTTGTGATCCAGTTTGAGTGCATTGTTAGAATTCTATTTTCTTAAGACTAAATGAAAAGTGGTTTAAAATGATATAGCAAGTCAATTGAAAAGTTGAATAAAACAGAAAAATGGGAATGCCAACTTTCTTTCCTTCTCTGTAGCTTCATTAACATGGTTGTATAGACATTTGCATGTAAAATGTAGTTAACAAAAATTACACAGAAGTAAATTTAGTCCCTTAGTGCCTACCTCTATGGTAAAATCAGACCATTTGGCATAGTTTGAAGTCTTCCAAGAAGCCTGGTTTCCACCTGGAAAATAAATTACTAAATTTGAATGTGTTACTTATACTATGGTGAGTTGTCTATCTGTTACATTTTATTTTAGTGCATATACTAGAAATTGTATTTAGAGTTTTCTAAAATTGTCATCTGTCAAGGTAGAGAATTATAATATAATTATACCCAGAAAAAGTGTTCTGACTTTAGTTATTTTGGTGCTGTTACAAATATGATGCATTTTTTAAAATTCAGAATGTTTGTCACACATTCATATGTTTCATTGGCAAATTTTGAGATTAATTTAGATTAGCTGTAACTGTTATAACCAAAGTTTATTTTCTTCACATTTATTGATGCATAGATAATGCTTATACATGGGCTTCAATGTAACACATATATACTATTGCAATATCTAACTGTACTTACTTTGCTCCATCTTTAAATGGAACCTCGTCTCAAATTTTTCTAAGGATATTTTCCATATTATTGTATTCTCAATTCCATATATCCTACTGTTTTAAGTCATGAACAGTTTGACTGCATTATAACAACCATTTTGATTAATCAAAGATTCTATGTTGTATGACACAAAGTATCATAATGAGATGATTGGTGCGATGTCATGGACAGTGAAGACAACACTCAACTTATCCAGATAGAAACTATGGTTTATAATGCTGCAGGAGTACACAGCGGGAGGAGATAAAGATGTGGGACCATGGCTCAGTAAAAACTCATTGCCACTCCTGGTGGAAAGGGGAAACCATGTGTCTCATTAAAATATGTTTATAGCTTTGTCTTCATCTGAAAGGAGAGTGCATTAATCTTCTAAAGGAAGCAATATTTCTGGAGTGTACATTTTGTAAGTTGAGTTAAATAACCAGAACAGGTATGGTTGTGGAACTCGATACTCTCAAGCCCAGAAACTTTATAATTCACTACAATATACCCAAATATATCTAATTCCTATAACACTTTCATAATAATTATAATTTTTATGTTTGTCATTTTTTTATTCTAAAGCACTTTGTGAATCCAGGTGAATATATAGTAGAAACTACCTTCTGTGGGAGTGAAAAGAAGAAAAACTTGATTCATATTTAAAGGTGCTGTATTTGAGCAATATGATGTTAAAATATTTTATCTTGGCACAGGGCATCTGTTTTGAAGAATTTTTTTTTTTTTGGGTGGGGAGGAAGATCACCCCTGAGCTAACATCCATGCCAATCCTCCTCTTTTTGCTGAGGAAGACCGGCCCTGGGCTAACATCTGTGCCCATTTTCCTCCACTTTATATGGGACACTGCCACAGCATAGCCCGACAAGCGGTGCGTCGGTGCACGTGTGGGATCCGAACCCGGGTTGCCAGCAGTGGAGCGTGCGCACTTAACCGCTACACCATGGGGCTGGCCCCTGTTTTGAAGAATTTATCTGAACCACTCAGGATATTTTGTATATAGTAAACTGAATGAGGAGCCTGTATTTAAGATAATAAGAGGATAATGTTTTTAGAAAATCATGCCTCTAGGAAATTTACTCAGCCATTGCATTAATAGCCTAAGAAGTGGTGGTGATAGAATAATAATAATAATTTCTTGGTTAAGTCCTTTCTCTGTGCTAGACACTTCACATACATTCCGTCATTCAATCGTAATAACCACCTTATGAGACCAGCATTATTATCTTTATTTTACTGATAAGGAAAATGAGGCTAAGTTTAAGTCACATAGCTAGTAATGGATGAGCCCCTACGGCTGGGGAACTCTAAAGTTTGCAGTCTTATCATGTGAGGCACTTCTACTCTGGTGCCTGAAGGATGGAGGCATGGAGGAGGTTAGAAAACCATCTCTCCCCTCTTAAAATTCTATTTTTCCTTTACTAAATCAGAAAGAGTCAATGAAGTAGTCCAAGAATTTAGCACTGTAGTCGAGGTCCATTTGATTAGGAAGTCTTTATATGACTAGAAACAAGATTGTTTTGGCACACACATAAAGACTCAGGCCATCTACACATCCATCCTCAAATTTAGCAATTTGAAGCAGTTAGCTACACGGACAGTTTTGTATGCATTGCTAAATGCAGACACAAAAAATGCATTTGCAAAAAGAGGAAACCCAGTTAAACTAGGTTGCAAATTTGGCCCTAATTTAGCGTAGCATTTGTGATACATATAGGTTAGAGTGACATTTATATAATGGTGTGAAATATGAGAAAGTTCCAATGCTAGACACAAAGACTTTTTTAAATTGCTTTTGCCTACTTTGGTTAGTTTAAGAAACAGGAGGAAGAATTTGGTTTTTCAAGTGATGGGAAGCTTTAAGGATGTTGGAACACTGTTCAGTCCCCTGGGGTTTTGCCTGCTGTACAATTTTAAATGTCTTTTAGCTAAAAAATTGGCCAACAAGGGAAACAGAGATGAAATCTCTTCTTCCTTACTGGAAAGTGAGAAGCTAAAGGTGGCTAACACAATCCAATTGTGATAGTCAAATAAATGGTCAGCTTTTGGGTCAGAAAGCCATAATCATTCCTCCTAGCCAATATTTCAATGTAACTGGAGTAACTACCTATATCTTAGAATTTACTTTGGAGGTTTCGTCCTTATGCTTGGTTGTAGACGTAGGTTTAAGCTTAAGGAATATAGCCAGAAATGGGACTAGATAAATACATGATGTTTTATATAAATGCTGTAATCATGGTACCTGCAACTATTTCCATTTCTCCAATGAAGACCACTGGAGGGCAGTGTTTTCTCCTTTGGGAACAGCACCTGGTTTTAGATGGAAAATGCAGTGTTAAAATGGTATCTGGGGTATGGAAAATGAGTTGCACTTCTCATTCAGACTGTGCTTGGAACTTTCTCCCTCCTGTTTACACGTCATACAGGTTGTTGCTTATCGTACTGCCAGCCAAATTAGTCATACCTAAAATCAGATCCTAAAAGAAGACCGTGTACAATATTTGCTATTTGAGAGTCTTTTAAAGTTTTGTATTAATTAACCATTTGTGGATTGTGCAAAGTTTGTTTTATTAATATACATAGGAAATGAAAGAAAGATATATGAGCAAGGATGGGTAGTTTTAACTAGCTGCTTTTCATCTCACAATTTCAATATTTCATTGTTTACATTAATTTAATTTTGAAATAATATGTGTACCTATGTTTGTCACCAAATCGAGTCGGCATTTTCTAGAAAGAACAAATGAAGACTTTTCCTAGAAGTTATTTGCTCTATTTTATAGTATGACTTGTTCCCTAGGGGTAGTACGTGGAAAAAATATTTAGAAAATTTTTATTAAAAAAATGATCAGTTGCTGAGCATAAGTTATAAAATTATACTTATTTGTGTTCCCATTAATTAAGAAATGAAGCTGGATTACATAATATAATATGAGGGGGAGCCACTTAATCTTTACTTAAAGGCGTATAATACTAAATTGAGGAGGATTGGCGGATGTTAGCACAGGGCTGATCTCCTCACAAAAAAAATAATAAAAAATAACCCTAAAGTAATTGATCAGTTCAAGTTCAGGCTAAAATTATTGGTTAATGTAGAAATACTCTAATTTTACTCAATGTAATTGTTTTTATTTATATGACATTTTTTGAATCATGTAAACATGGCTTTAGAAAATAGCAATTATGAGGAATATTCTACAATATAAATGACTGCAGAATATAATACCTGTAATTTTCTGAAAAAAAATGCAAAAGAGTAATGAACAAAAATAATTATTAGTATAGATAGGATTTCCTTGAATAATTTATAAGAACCTAAACAAGGAAGAAACCATAGATATGACCTATTTTGAGTCCTGTAGATGTTTTTCCATATTTGTAGTAGAAGGTAGTGCTATTTTTCATGTTTTTTCTTTTCAAAAAGGAAAATGTTTTATTGCTATTATTCCTGACTACAAATATATAATATTCTCATTGTAAAAAGCATTCAAATATTATAGAAGAAAAGGATTTTCTTATATGAAGATCAACCATAACCTTATCATTCAGAAAAAACTACTGTTAATAGTATTTTGCCTATTCTTCAAGAATTAATTCTATTCATATATATCTCATATATTTATAAAATGAGACCACACTATACACGCTGTTTTATAGCCTCCTTTTTTCTTTTGATGTATAATCACTGCTGTCTTTTAATATCCATAAATGCAGATCTTCATAATTCTTAATGGCTACCATTAAAATGTATGTTTTATTACATCATGTTCCATGTTTTATTTGATCAGCCCTCCACTAATTAACATTTAAGTAGTTTCTAATATTTTACAATATTCTAAAACATCTTTTTACATTTGACACAGTATTTCCTTAAGAAATGGAGATGCTGGATCAATAAGTCTGCATAATTTTAAGACTTTTGATACATACTGCCAAACGGTCCTCCAAAAAGATCATAGTGATTTTTCTCTCAAGCTTTTTCAATATTGAATGTTAACATTATTTTTTAAATATTATCTTTTATAATCTGATATGTGGGAAATGGTATTTCATTGTTCTTTTAATTTCCAGAATTTGATTACTAATGAGGTTTATCATGTTTTCATATGTTTATGGTCTATTGTTATTTCTATATTTGTGAATTAACCATTCTATCCTATTCCTGTTTTTCTTCCAGAGCATGTATCTTATTGTTATTGACTTGTAAGTGCCTCCTTAAAGATTAAAAATATTAATCTTTTGTTTGTGATATATATTTCTTTTAGTATGTCTTTGGTCTTTTTATCTTTTTGCCAAAGTTTTTATTTAATCAAGTTTACAAGTTATCACACAATTTAATGTCTTAGGTATCATTCTTAGAAAGACATTCTCTATGACAAGATTAGTAAGAAAAAATTCTCTATGTTTTATTATAACTGTATTTATGGTTTCATATTTTGCACTTATATCTTTAACCTATCTAGACTTTCTTTCTTAAGATATAAGTAGAGATCTAGATAGTTTTTTCCAAATTGTTAGTTAATGTTCCCACACCACTTCTGAGCAATCCATATTTTCTCCACTTAGTTTTTGGATATATTGTAGTCTAGGTCTAGAGTTTATCTTCTGTTTCATTTATGTGTATTAGCATGATCTGTATTAGTGAGATTCTGAGAATAGTGTTCAGGTTTTGCTGCATTAGTGCTGTGTGATAAACACTCCCCCAAATCCCAGTGGCTTACACCAACAAACATTTATTCTTCTCTCATGGGTATCTGGGTCAACCATGACATTGCAGTGTTCTGCTGGACACAAATGGACTTTCCTCCAGGCTTCAGGTCAGGTTTATGACTATTTCATGTGCCTCTTTTTTCAGCCTGAGGTAACAACAACTCCCTAGAACATATTCTTCTCAAGATGAATGGCAGGAGTTCAAGAGGGCTGGTGAAAACGTGGTCACACTTCTTAAATCTCAATCCAGCAGATTCTCTTTTCCAGTCACACTCCATCGGCCTGAGAAAAGCACATGGCCAACTCCTAAGTGAATGGGAAAGGAAAGTATATTGCCTTCACCGCGAAGGCATGTCAAAGACTTGGAGAAAGTGAAGACTTGTAAACAAACAATACTATCTACCACACTGAGCTAGTTATATTTGTAAAGTCTCAGGTTCCTCACTGTTAAAATGTGGTTATTATGAAGATTCAATGATACAGATAATAAACGTCAAACACATTGCACCTGTCATCTAGTCATTCAATAAATGTATATCTGCTTCCTCACAGTATACTATAGCTTTGTAAGATACTTTAATAAGTGGAAGGTCAGATGAGCTCTAGTCCATCCCTCTTTCTTTTACAGCATTTTTCTGACTATTCTCTACCATTTTTTTTCCCGGTGAATAAATAAACTTTTGAGTCCATCACATATGTTCATCTCATTAATAACTAAGGAAAATATCTTCTCAAGCATACTCCTTTTAGAATGATGAGCAAGTTGTTTCAAGGCCTTACCAAGAAGGGTTGAGGGGTTACTCTTGGGACCTATAATAATCAACATATTTTCTGTTTATTCAAAAAGGTCAAAACTATACTGCGCAAATTTTCAAATGATATTAAATTAATTGAGGTGGTTAGTATCCTGAAAAAAATAAACTACAATTCAATTTAGGGTAGGATCATGTAAAAAATGATGCTCAAAAGAAGCAAATGCAAGGTAGGTTTGTAGACATTCAGTGCAATGTGGGATTGTATAAGAGTGTCTAGGCAAAAAGGACAGAAGAAAAAGACATTAAGGTTTATCTACAAAGTACAAGTAGTCAAAAATATGGGAGAAAATAAACATAATTTTTATGATTTCCTAAATAATCTTAAATAGGTAAGGGACAGTTTCTCCTCTGTATCGTGTATTAATTATACTTTTGTTTGAAAATTACCTCCTGTTTTGGATTGCATTTTTAAAGGACATGGAGAAATTGATGAGAGGTCAAAGGACAGAATAATACCTAAAGAGATCTTATTTAGGTCTTTGAGGAAAGCTAAAGGAATTGGCATGATTAGGTCTTAAACACCTAAGCTGTACTTGATTATAATTTTTTTTTCCCCCAAAGCCCCAGTAGATAGTTGTATGTCATAGCTGCACATCCTTCTAGTTGCTATATGTGAGATGCTGGCCGGAGAAGTGGTGCATCAGTGCACGCCCGGGATCCGAACTCGGGCCGCCAGCAGCAGAGTGCATGCACTTAACCGCTAAGCCACGGGGGCGGCCCAAAACTGTACTTGATTAGTATTCACTTGTAGGATGTATTCTCAGAGAAAAGATGTTAAGCAGGCGTCCTCTATGTCTAAATATGAATGAAAAATTCTTATTAAAACAATTTTACATGACTTCTATAAGAAAGCATTGATTGTTGGGTCAAGGAAACACTAGAGATAAATACCAAGACAGATTTTTAAATTTCTGTTTCTGGAAAGAGGAATATTCTATTTGATAAGTAAGGGAATAGACAATTATCAGTCTAGTTAAAACTGTCATTGGAAGGTCAGTGACAGACCAGATGAACCCTTCTAACACTGTGAGCCTATGAATTTATCCCAGGATAAGTTACCTAACACTTTAATCTGTATTATTCATTAATAAATTAACTCAAATATTTACTATGTAGTTTCAACAGCAATAGATTGACATATTTATGTACATTTTGAACATGAAACAAAATAGCATAGTTGTCTAATTTCCTCTTAATAAATAGCAATACATATATTAGAAATGCACTTGGTCAGTTGTGCTCTGTAGATCATTTGGGGCTGTTATTCACAAGCATCCAATAAAATGTTGCCAAAACTATATCCATTTCTTCTTGATTATTACATAGAAATTCAGGGTTTTAAATGTATTTTCAAGCATTACTTGAAGGGTTAATTTTAGAGCCATATATTTTAAGTTGTCCTGCAAAGACCCAAGTTTTGGAACTAAAATGCCCTTTTAAATGTTATTTGTTAGTTCTGAAAAACTGAATTTTGAAAGAGGGCATCTTCAATGTATTGTAAAAGGATCTATAACACGGAAACCAAGAAATGCTCAGTGAAAGGACAATTAGGAGGAGCTGAGACATCTTTTGCTTTCACTCTTATGAGGCACTGGCTGTTTCTTGTGTGTATGTATATATACATATATGAGATGAAAATTTTTAAGAAAGAACGAATGACAGTTTTCAAAAATATAGCACAAACTTATCAATTAATTTAGATCCAATCATAAGAAATGTGTTTTGGTAGAAAGCAAGAATGAGGTAAAGTGGTTTTGTTTTTATTTAATTATCTGCCAATGGTTCTGATAAATGTGTGTATATATGTAGAAAGCACATTAGTTTATTCCCAAGTCTTAGCTAAGTGGTGTAAACTTTGTGTAAGCAGTGCATTTGCATATTATAAATGGGTTAATTAATCCTGCCCAATTTTTTAAAAATATTCTTTCCAAACTACTGATATTATTGGCCCTGATTTCATTTTTGCCCAAGTGAAGGCCTGTACTAACTTTTTGCTGCTTTACTCATCTTTGCCTGATTAAATGGCCTTCATGGCTTGAAAGCCTTCCAATGGGTTCCACGTTTTTTGTTTTTACTGCATTATTCTAACTGTTGATAACTTCATATTTGTATGGCTGTCAAATAATAGTCTGTCAAAGTGTGTTGACGTCTGTGTTTTCTGCCATTCCTGTCTTCACACATCCCACTCATTACAAAGATTTAAAGTTTTCTTTGCATTGGATCTAGAGAGATCAATCCATTTAGAGGAGAGTGTGATCAAAAGTGATAGCCTTGCTTTCCTGATCATAGAATCACCAATGCATGCACATATACGCACAAGTTAGAAATAATGTAGGATATCTACTTAAATTTCAAAAATCAATTGAGTTTTATATTATTTTGTTTTTTATTCAAATATTCATTTCTTTTTTGGAAAACAAAGGGAAAATTGCATCACAGGACTCTGCTGTCAGAACTGACTATGATCTTAAGGGAGAAGATAGTGTTTATTCTGCCTGTCCCGCCACTAAACAGCACCTGAAGCATGGCAGCTCTCAATACTTATTCGTCAGTTGGATGAACTGACAATGTGAAATAATGGTAATCAAACTTGGCCCTTTGGTTCTTTGAACTTCTACATAACTTTGCTGTTTTTAAAGATACAGTTTGAAAGGGTTTAGCTGGCATTTTCATTCATCGTAGCTGGCAGTTTGGCAGCGTCCATCAAAATTTAGTACACATACATTTGACCCAGAAATTCCAGTTCTTTGAACCTATCCTATAAAGTACTCAAACATACCCAGATGGGTATACAAGGCTACTCATTGCATCATTATTTTCAATAGAAAATACTTGAAAGAACCTGAATGTTCATCATTGACATGGAGTTAAATAAACTGAAGTACATTTGTACTTTGGAACACCATGCAGCAGTTTTAAAAGAAGGAGGTAGATATATATACAGGTACATAGGAAGATCTCCAAGATGCATTGTTGAGAGTTAAAAAAAGAAACAAAACTCTCCAAACAATGTATGTGATGTAAATGCATAAGACTATATTCTGAGACGACAGACACCACGCTTTTAATTTTATTTACCTCTAGGATAAGGAGGTATATTGATGATAAAATGATGTGTTTTAAGGTGCTGATAAGGGCTTTTACTTTTTACTCTAATGTATTGGTGTATTGTTTTAATTTTTAACGGCGAGCCTGTATTTATGTATTAAATAATTAAATAAACCTGTGATTTTTTTAAAACAATATTTTTTTACACAGGGAAACTTTTCTCTGGTAAGCAATTTTTAAAGTGTAACGTAAAATATTTATAATTATTCTCTATACCTGTCTTTTCTGCCATTCCTCTCTTCACACATCCCACCCATTACAAAGCTACAAAAAGCAAACAAAACTCTCTTAAAAAATAGAAAAAAAGAAATAAATATATGCCTAGAAAATGCCTCATTGAGATTATGTCCCTTTCTTTTGTTTTTGGCAAAATAACACATTTCTGTTTAACTCAGTGGATACTATCCACACACATGGTATTGAGACCACCAGAGAATCTGGAGTGCTGGTCCCTCTTGGTAAACTTCTAAGGAGATGCAGCTGATCATTTCTATCAAAAGCTAAAGATAGAATAGTTTTTAAATGCTTTTCAGTGAGCAGATAATTCCCATGTTAGCATTTTTGTGTGTGTGTGAGGAAGATTTGCCCTGAGCTAACATCTGCTGGCAATCTTCCTCTTTTTTTTTTTTTTTTACTTGAGGAAGACTAGCCCTGAGCTAACATCTGTGCCTATCTTCCTCTACTTTGTATGTGGGATGCCTCCACAGCATGGCTGATGAGTGGAGTAGGTGCGGGCCTGGGATCCGAACCCACGAACCCAGGCCGCCAAAGCGGAGCGAGGAACTTGAACCACTCGGCCATGGGGTTGGCCCCCCATATTAGCATTTTATGTGTCTTATGTTGAATAATATCTGAGTTAATGTTTTTCTTTAAGTACATCTTACAATGCTTTAATCCCACTAGGCATTAATATTTATTAATGTTTGTTCTGTTTTGATATATTATTTTCTATTTATTTGCGTACATGACATTATTTGTCGCTGAGACTAAGTCTTGTCCATGCTTTTGTAATTAAATATAAGAACTACAAAAGCATTACTTATCTCTTGTCTTTCTTACTCTCTACTTTTACATATACTGTATATAATCTAACAGTTATAAAATTACGTCCTGTTTCTACGGATATTATCATATGAGAAATATTTTAAATAATGAATAAGGAAAAGAAATGCTGACATATCACGAGAAATTGCCTTCCAAACATGTAAAATTTTTAAATGTTACAAATGCTTAAACTTACTTGCTCTGTGTAGACTCTCACTCAGATTTCAGCTGTAGGTTTTGATCTCTGCTTTTCAAAACTCTGAATATCTAAACCAAGTCTTTCATTATTTTCTCTGAAGCCTAACTTAATCTGAACAGATTTCCTTCTTGAAAAGAGGAAAATTTTTTATGACTGAGGAATGAGGTTATCTCATTCAATGCCATTTTGAGCTGACTTCTAACACAAGACTATTTAGAAGAAAATTTAGGCCTCACCTGTCCCCTTAGATGCCACAGAATCTGACCTGGTCAGTAGAAGAACTACTAACCAAATAATCATGTCATGAAACTTATAGCTCTTTTCTAAATGAAAAGGCATTATGCTAATAAGATGAAACAAAATCTAATGATAGTTACCCCCTTCTGCTCTAACTATTCAAATTCAGAAATAGCCACCCATTTTCCCAAGAAGGGAAAATTTTTAACTAAACAAGTAGAAAATAAATCTGCTTTCATACATTTTTCTGTTAAAGCATTTCAAGGAAGAAAGAAGCAGGTAAAACCATTAAAGCAGGAAAATATGGCAAGAAATAGTGTGGCTTTTTGTTTTTAATCATTCTTATTATTTTCTTTATTCTTTAAATCTACTTCCCTTTTTCTTCTATGAGAGTTGTATTTCTAAAGTCAATGGAAAACGAAGACATTGTTGAAGACCAAATAATAAAAGAGACGTTAATGATGTGTAAAAATGTGGAAAATCCTACTGAGGTCTTAGCCTTCAGGACACTGGCCTCTCCTTACAGTCTATTTTCTCACTGCCCACTACCTCCATTTTTAATCAGTGGTGCTATCATTACTAAGACCAGCAGAATAAATGATGCTGTGGGAGCTATAACTTTCATTTAAATATAGTTCAAATTTTTAAATAATTGATGGTCTGCTAGGAGAGACAAGATAAGCCCAAAATGAATTCACTTAAAATAAACTGATATGGATTATTTAGTTAATCTAGTTATTTATTCATAGGTTTATTATATAGATATTTGTATGCATCTATTACATATATTATTACATATGAACACACGCACATGAGGGGGAGGAAGTGGTCAACTGCTCTGTATTAATCAGAGATGGCTCCCAAGAGAAGGGGACTCCGTATATCCCAACATTTGGATAGCTGATAATTCCATGCTTGTAGAAAGCTTTAGGATTATAATGGACCAAAGGACTACTTGAACTTTTTACTTCTAGAAACTGCAATGTTGTCACAGGAATGATTGCTCTCTATGAGACAACTAAATATATAATATATATATAATATTATTATAGACAGTTATTATTGGCTTGTTTGCCTTAAGATAAAAAATTTTCTTTCTTTGAGCTTTGTTTCAAACTGAATTCTGATGAACCAGAAATAACTTTGTATATGAAGAAGAAAATTTTCTTTTTGTTTTTCATTTCTGTACACAGTTTGATAACTGATAACTTCCCCCCCCCCCAAAGCCCCAGTAGATAGTTGTATGTCATAGCTGCACATCCTTCTAGTTGCCGTATGTGGGACGTGGCCTCAGCATGGCCGGAGAAGCGGTGCGTCGGTGCACACCCAGGATCCGAACCCGGGCCGCCAGCAGTGGAGGGCGCACACTTAACCGCTAAGCCACGGAGCCACCCCACTGATAACTATTGGTAACTATTTTTCACACAAATCTAAAGAATACACACTGAAAGAAATTTCTGTGTTATTAGCAGGAATGGAAATTTTAAGTTACTTACTGGAACTATAACCAGTTCTCATGTAACCTTCACTCAAAAGAGCCAAGAGCAAGATAAATGCATCCCATTTACTGAAACCACCATTTATCTTTCTAATGTTGACAATTTTAGTAATATTATACTTTTAAAAAATTAATGGACTAAAAGGATTATATTTACCTGTATCTATGTGAAAGAATAAATGAGACTGTAAAACTAATTTTGTCTGTTTATTAGCTAGCCTATGTTTCTACAGGAATCGAGCTCCAACAAATGTTCTCCTAATGGTCTTTTGCTCATTCTTGTTGGAGTGAGTTGGGATACCATTTCTGATATTTTTTGTACTGAAGATACTTCCATAGTACTTCAAAATCCAAATAATCCTGAAGATCCCATCTAGCACAACTTTGGTTAAAGATATATTACCTACCTGTAATTAAACGGCAAAAATAAATTTTTGTTTAACAGCAAAGTGGGAAAAGTATTCTGAGTTACGTGTCAAACTTGGTCCATTTGTCCTCAGGGTACACTGAACAATTAAACAATTTTTTTTTTCAATTTTATTGGTTAAATGGACTTTTAATGATGAAACAAGCCACCTAAATGGTTTTCCTTTGAGATGAGACGTCCTATAGAGACATTGGGTTATTTTACCCAACACTTTTTGCCGTGACCAGCACATAGTTGTGTTCTGAATTAGACTATTACATGCCTTTCATGGTCTAATTTTATAGGTTCTGAGGAATGGAGCTTCTGCTTTCCTAGGAAGACAATTCTCCAGTGTAGTGCCTCTAATTATTTAAGGTAGATCTACATTTCTTTAAAATAGCTGAGTTATTCAAATTTGAAAAGCAGCTACTGCGTAAGCAGCCTGACTTAAACTGACAAAAGCAAGGAAATTCTGGATCCATAATTCACCTTCCACCCCTTGACCTCACAAACCGCCATATTAGCGTGATCACACCAAAATACCAGCTTGTGTTTACAGTTTCAGTCCTCCTGATGGCGGACGGGCGCGTGTACACGAGCTCTCGCTCT
Organism: Ceratotherium simum simum; assembly: GCF_057802395.1. Lineage (NCBI taxonomy): Eukaryota > Metazoa > Chordata > Mammalia > Perissodactyla > Rhinocerotidae > Ceratotherium > Ceratotherium simum. The sequence goes on from NC_141908.1 coordinate 41,940,010, forward strand.
GTGTGCACTGAATAGGATCACGATCCGGAGAGCTGAAAATGTAAACACAAGCTGGTATTATGGTGTGACTGGCGGTTTGTGGTTCTTTGTTTGAATACTTTAAAAATGGGCACCCTGGCAGGAACAAAAGAGGCAGAAAGCAGAACTGCTCTTAAATGGCTTCCCTCATCTTTGCCCCTCCTCAGGTAGACCCAAAATAACGTCTCCCCTTGACGGGGTCCCCCACAACCGTTTGTTTCTGCCTAGTTGGCTACACTTCAACGCAACAGTTTTGTTTTCAAATACAGGCCGTTAATACTTTGCCTTTGGTAATTTCAAATTATTTTCTGAGTATTTGCAAGCACTATACTTCTCTGGTTATTATTTGTATCAAAATCTTCTACGTGGCAAATTCATTGCAATGTTTGATGTGTTTAAGCGAGAACCTAAATGCCTTATGTGGCCTTGTTTTAATATTTGCAAATTAGCAATAGTTCTTTTTCCTCAAATGAGCACTGGCATCAACATAACCCTATTAGACAAGATATCTACCTACTGTTCTTGCTTATGCCATTTTAGTCATTGGTTTTGAAGTGCAGAAGTTGACCTCAAGAGAAATGTATGGGTAAAAAATCTAAAATTATGAGCTTTCTTTTAGCTCATAGTTGGTCCTTTAGTTTCCTCTGCAGTCTTTGTCATTTCTCCATCTTAACACTAAATAAGTTAAATCATTGGCTCTCCACTGTGAACTTTGGTTCTGAAATCAATTTACTTGTTGGGTAAAGCGATGATCATGTCATTTCAGGGAGAAAATTAAGACATATAAAGAAGGAAGGTTGAAAAAAACTTATTTCCTGAAAAATGTCAACATAGCTCATGATATGCTTGACTTCCTGGTGAAGTACATTATCTTGTTTTTTAAAAAACAGAATTGTCTCTGGAATTAAGTATACCATCACTACCAAAAATCAGTAACTAAAGGAACAGTAGGTAGTTTGGCAGATTCCTTTTCTTAAATAAAAATTACAAATTGATTTTACACGTATTGAGGCAGCCATTTGCCACTGTAATCTTATTTCTGACAACTGTTTCTTTTAGAATCCAATAAGTAATTGAAAAACAAAAGTGATTTTTCTCAACACAATCGAAAAGCAGTTAATGTAAAGACGTAAAACACAAACAACTTATGGTCGTGGAGAGTTTTGATGTAGACTGCAGTGCTTAATAAAGGAATAAGAGGGGTCTTAGCTTGGGATTTTTAATGAAATGCCACTCAAATGGAAGCAAGTGGTTTCCAAAGTGTTGTCAGTCACTTCAGACTGAAAAGAAATAAAAAGAAATAGCTTTTAAGATATCAAATAATTTGCACTAAAATGCTGTACTATAGCACCTTGCTTTTGAATGGGCCAACAATTTGCCTTGTTTGTTTAAAACATATTGCTCTTGATCACTTCACAAAACTGCACATCTTGACCTTTGCCATCTTATATATTGATTGTCTCTCTCTGTCTGAGATCCCTCGCTAAGACAGCTTGCAAGCATTTCATAAATTATAGTAAAGAAACCACCTACACGTACATCAATACTGACAGATCTGGATCATCTTATTTTCACCTGATATGTTCAGGCTCAATTGAAAACTAAATTATGGAATGAATAGATTTACTGGAAGAGTGAATTCGGCCTTATCTTACACACACGTTTTGAGAACAACTATATAAAGCTATTTTGGACATTGAATATCTCTGGTAAAATGTTCAGATGTGCAAATAATTAATGTACAAAGAATTGACATTTTCACAAGTTTTATTCTCAGTATCATATAAATTCATGTCTTGTGTGCTAAATTTCATATTCTGGAGAAAAGAATTCCATGCTACAGAATTTCATAGCTTTAAACTTAGGTTTAAGTTTTAGAGATTTTTTTTTTAAATTCTTCATTTCAAATATGTGATCGTAATTTTACAGAAAGTTCAAAAACGTCTTTGAGCCTGCAAACATCCTTATTACTCGTCATAATTTGCTTTGGCCCGTCCACTTTATAATGTCATCAGTTTTCTTAGCTACCTCATACTGTTAATATCTGTTGGTAGCAAATACAGATAAACAAATGTGGCCTTTTAGATTAGAAGGCCTTTGGCAAATTTGTCTTGTGGAAACCAGCTAAGAAAGGAAAAGCGGGAGTCAGGAAAGCTGCAGCAATGGCCCAATTCTGCATCTCTAGCAATAAGGGTTAAAAAGAAAAAGATGAATGGAGATGGATGGTGATGATGATTGTACAACAATGTTGATGTGCTTAATGCCACTAAACTATATACTTAAAAATGACTAAAATGGTAAATTTTATGTTATGTATATTTTACCACAATAAAAAAAATAAACGGTAAGATTAACTTGAATGAGAAATTAGGGACTGACTCTAAGAACCTACTTGTCCCACAAAAAAAGCAATTACACTACAGAGAGGATGCAAACATATCTGGGAGATTAAGCAGGAAAACCAAACTTTCTTCCCAGTTATTTGGAGCAAACACTTAAGAATTCTTTGCCATCGGAGTTCATTCAAACACAAATTATCATGTAGTGTAGCGAAAAGATAAAATTAAAGTAAGACAAAGTTTATTAAATTTTACTTTAGTCTCTCCTCTATATTTTTTGCAACTGGCTATCTTTTGTTTCTTCCAGGTTGTTATTTTATTTATATATTTTTGCTGAGGAAGATTTGCCCTGAGCTAACATCTGTGGCCAATCTTCCTCTATTTTGTATGTGGGTTGCCGCCACAGCATGGCCACTGATGAGTGGTGTAGGTCCACACCTGGGAACCAAACCCAGGCCATCAAAGCGGAGCACGCAAACTTAACTACTAGGCCACCAGGACTGGCCCCAGGTTGTTTTTTTTAATGCCAGTGCACATGAGCTTATAACTTATCTGTATCACAATTTATGGAAATGAAAAGGAAGAAAGTAAAAAGAAGTAAAAAATAATGCTGCCTGAAATACTAATGAATTTTAAGTAGTTGAATTTTTGAAAAGTAAACTCTAAGTCATACTGTAGGGCCTACTTTCCTACTTTTTTAATAGCTTTCTAAAAAAATTCAAACCTTGAAGTGCATGCAATTAGAAACATGCAACAGTGAGGCCAGGCTTAGTCACAGTACTATTTCAATGCAAGCTGCTTCTATTTTTGGTGTCCTACAGAGAAATAGAATTAGAATGTTCTAACCTCTGCTCATTCTGTAGGTGAGTGTATAAAGCTGACTGCTTAAAAAATTGGGGGAGGGGGATTCTTTCTAGCCAATTCCTTCTCATGTTTTATGTATTGGGTGATTATTTTCCTGTGATGTGGACAATTAAGGACAAACAATTAATTTTGTATACATAATCAGCTCCAAACTCTCCTGGACAGATTGTCATGAATGTGGCCTATCTGTGAGCATCAGCATGGTTTCTGCCTCATATTCATATTCCCCTGCTGGGTTTGAGCCCTAGCTGCATGGTTTTTAAGACTTCTCTATGATCTAAAACAGAGCACTGTGACATAAATTTATAGAATCTCAGGGTTGGATGAATTTTAAATTCATCCAGTCCAGGCACTCATCTGATGCTTGAATCTCTTCAAGTACTTACACAGCCTTAGCTTTAATAATTCTAGCGATGTTAATGCTTACTTCTGCTGGAGCATATATAACTGAGAACAGGAAAACTAATAAGCCAGGAAGAAATTACTATTTCTTCATCTGCAAACGATGTATAAGATTGAGGATTAAATGAAATAACCTTATAATCATGCCAAGCACAGTGCTAGAAATATAATACATACTAAAAAATAGTTATATTTAAATCCATTTATATCACACTCACTACTCCTTACGTTTCAAGTGTCTAGTGTTAGTTAATGTCACATAGTTTTTGGGTACCTGGTTGTCTGTTATTATGTTAAGATTAGGGTCACCGAAGTATCATTAGTCTAATATTATGATATAGAACCAGTTCACAATTTTTTAACATAAAAATAAACATACTTCTATTATATACTAAATTCTTGTGGTGTTAGGGTTATGCCTATGTCATGGTATATTTACATAAATATTTGCCTGTTCACTTAGTTCACCTTCCCACTCACTCACTAATGCTCAGATCTCAGTCACAAGCTATAAAAGTCACCAGAAATTTCGGAGTCTTATAATAGCTTCAATCAATGCTTGTCTTCACAAATGCGAGGTTGCTCTTCTACTTCATTCATGCCTCTTGATTGACTAGATATTGAGGAGTACAAAAACCTACTAACGTCTACATCTAAAATATCTCATGTCTATTTCTTAATTTCATATTCAGATATTTAAAAAACCCATAGGGCTGGCCCCATGGCTTAGCGGTTAAATGCACGTGCTCCCGTACTGGCGGCCCGGGTTCGGATCCCGGGCGCACAGCAACGCACTGCTTCTCTGGCCATGCTGGGGCCGCGTCCCACGTACAGCAACTAGAATGATGTGCAGCTATGACTTTGGGGAAAAAAAACGAGGAGGATTGGCAATTGATGTTAGCTCAGAGCCGGTCTTCCTCAGCAAAAAAAAAAAAAAAAAAAAGAGGAGGATTAGCACAGATGTTAGCTCAGGGCTGATCTTCCTCACACACACAAAAAAAACCCCACAAAACTTCCCTCTGGAAAAATCAGACTCAACTAGGTATTATAGTCTTTGAGCTAGGTTTTTAAATATTCTTAAAGATTTCTAGTTCTATGATTATGATTATTATTAAAGCAATCTGAATATACACAGTTTTGTTAAAGATAAATTAATTCAAATTATGAGTATGTAACCTAAAATTTCTTAAAGTAATTAACAGCTCTGGTTTACCTGAAAGGTGCAGTTATCAGGAGCGTGTAGTTTAATATCAGCACTTCTCTAATATCGATGTTATTTAAAGCCATACATTAAGAGTCATAAGCATCTGTAGTGACAGAAGAAGCATGCAGCAAAGTACTGAAAAACTGGAATAGAATTAATTGGTTTTGGTCTACCCACTTCACATTAGAAAATAGCAACAGAAAAAAAAATTAAACACTAAATGTATTCGTTAGGCAGGATCAGCAATCACGCTGCCCACACATGATCTGCAATTAATTTGTAAATAAGAAGATTCATCACCTGGAGGATAATAAACTCTAGTTTTATGGCCCAAAAGACTAGACAAGTAAAAAGCACTAATGAATGTACTGTATAAACACGGGGGCAACAATGTACATTGGTTGAGCAAGTGAGGATAACAAGGAGACTCTGTTTTGTTATTGAAGTAGACCAAAAGATACATGACACATATCTGGAGATTTTTCTGAAGTGTTAACACTGCTCAAAACAGGGTCACTTAAAAGGCGTGGAAAAGTGTTACTACGAGGTAAGGAGGGCAAAAGTTGATTTTTAGAAAAAGCATTTTTTAAAAAAGTAAGGATCAGTGTAAAAAAATGAGTTACCTTAATTTTAATTAATGTTTCATAATTGCATATTAGAAAATCTTACTAATAAATAATAATCTGAAGTGATTTTAGTTTACCATCTTCAAAGGTGATTTGGACTATGAAGGGTTGTCCCCAAACATTATTTATTGAGAAAATAAGTATTAAATGGAATTTTCAGTATTGCCCTACTTGGAAGAGGTTTTGATGTGAAAACTAATTTCTTTCCTGTAAGTTACAGTTGTATAACACACCTTAATTTTGAATCCAAAATAAAACACACAACTTTACATCCATTCAAATGAGAATTTCTCCTTTAGTGCCAGCTAAGAACTCTGAGAAACACAGAGAGGTAAAAGAATTGATTGGGATGTTTATTTAAAATACAGAGTCCTAGGAGGGTATTATGTTAAGTGAAATAAGCCAGAAAGAGAAAGACAAACAGTGCATGATTTCACTCATATGTGGAAGATAAACCAACACACAGACAGATAGAACTGTTTGGTGGTTACCAGGGGCTAGGGGGGTGGGGGGTGGGCACAAGGGGTGGAGGGATGCACTTATATGGTGACTGATAAACAATAATGTACAACGAAAATTTCACAATTAAAAATATATAAATAAATAAAAATACAGAGTCCTAGTCTCTATTTCATACTAACTGAAACACAATCTCTTGAAGTGGGGCCCTGGAATCTGTATACAGTTGTAACAAAATCTCTACTTGTTTCTGGTGCATACTAAAGTTTAAGAATGACTTTATTGGTTAATATCCTTAACTGTCACAAATTTCTTCAAATATTTCCTTTTTATAAACAAAATTACTTTTTCAATAGACATAATGAAAATACTTTTGCAAAGTGCAAAAAATAGACTTGAAATTACTTATATGAAGTAAGTTCTCAGACCTGGAGTCACCTTAATGGGGTCAATAATATTATTAATGCTAAAATTAAAGGAGAAAGAAGTCAAAGGGAAGTCTTAATATAGTAAATAGTATTCAAATTTTTGAAAGCTCTAGAACTCAATTATTAATTATAAGTATAATCAATATCTTAAAATATATCACTTATTAAGTAACTTCAGCTATCAAAACATCTCAGTACTCAAAAGAGATGTCATAAAGCATAGTAAAGTCTATGAAATTCATCAATAGGATTTATATTTGACTCAATTCTAATAAATTTATTTATCTGGTTTATTTGAACATCATACATTAGCGGTGGTAATATTTCAAAACAAAACTTGGGGAAAGAAGACATTTGCTGCTCACAGTTACTTCTAAGAAGTAATATCTGGAAAAAAAGAGAAAATGCTTATTAAAAAACAAGCTACCATACTAGATTATACTAAAATACTGTTAAGAGTGAGCTCAAAAAGCATAGTTATCTGGGGCCATTTAATGTAGGGTCAAACACTAGAAGAATCTGTATATGCTTGTGTAGTACTGTAATTGATGCTTATGATGATCACTATCAATCATCAGGAAACAGGTTTATATGCTCAAGTTTAAGAAGAGAGGGAAATGCATAGCCCATTTTAGAAAGATTTTAATTCAGGTTGTTTAAAATTAACAATTCTTTACATCTTAAGAAATAAATTCACCTATTACAAAACTTCACTAGTAGGATTTACCTCAAAGGAAGACAAGGTTTCTTCCAAATAGTTTAACTTAAAGAATGGAGTAATGTGTTACTTAGACATAGACGCCATCTAGTGGCAAAAAGCAATAGTTTCAGGGTAATTGTTTTGTTACTGGATTAGGACAATATGGAACTGGCTACGTCCAGAGGTTTTGTTAAAGGCTTAAAAAATGTCTATTTTAAATTGTACAGATTAAACTGAAAATTGTTTATTTAATTTCAAAAGAATTGAGACTAATGAAGATCACAAAGTAAGGAAGAAGCTGAAGATGATGAAGGTAATATCAATATAAATAGTAAAGACATGGGAGGTATAAAATAGAAAATTAATGCAAATAGAGTTTAAGAAAAAACTTTATCGAATATTGATATATTATTTATTATATGCATACATTTTATGGGGAATGGTTTTCTTATCTTCAGAGACTTTTTTAAAACTTATTAATATGGAGTGGAATTCTCTTCTCTGATGAAGGTGGTTACAAGTAACATTATTATACATTCAGAAATTAGCCTGTTGTGAGGAAAACTGGGTTTTCCGATTAATTATAGTTAACCAACAAATATTTATTAAATAAGTACTCGTTATAACTAAATAAGTTCTGGAGAATGAATAAAATTGAAAAAAATATATAGTCTCTGCTTATAATCTAACAAAATACAACTGAAATGACAAGAGAGTACCTACAACAGAAAATATGTAGAAGGGAAAATAATTTAAAAGGCATTCCAAACCTGTAACCACTGTCCAGTCAAAGCTCAAGAAACAACATCACTGTGATCCTAGTGCTTTGTACCAACCAAGAGAAAACACTTCTATTAAAATTTATTGGGTGGGGCCGGCCCCGTGGCTTAGCGGTTAAGTGCTCGAGCTCCACTACTGGCAGCCCAGGTTCGGATCCCAGACGCGCACGGACGCACCGCTTGTCTGGCCATGCTGAGGCCACGTCCCACATACAGCAACTAGAAGGATGTGCAACTATGACACACAACTATCTACTGGGGCTTTGGGGGAAAAAAAAAGGAGGAGGATTGGCAATAGATGTTAGCTCAGAACCGGTCTTCCTCAGCAAAAAGAGGAAGATTAGCACTGATGTTAGCTCAGGGCTGACCTTCCTCAAAAAAAAAAAAAAAAAAATTTATTGAGTGTTCTCATTATTTGGTTGGCACATATTTCTATAATTTCTGACATTGCTATGTTCAAATGTAAATATAAAATCAATGTTTCCCGAAGTTAAGTAGGAATTCGTTTTGAATCAGCCACCATTTTGGATTTGGAGGCAGTATGTGAGATGGACAGTAGATAGGGTTTGGAGACACATGGTCCTGGGGTTGAATCCCAGTTCTGCCAGTTTTTAGTTCTGAGACTGTTTGCAAAGCATTCAAATTCTCTGAGCCGCAACATTCTCTTCTAAAAAGAATTAATAATATAAATTATGTGAAACCATATGTGACATCGCCTGGCAATGGTACATAATTAGTTCCTTAAATCCTTTGACTCTTTCATTAATATAGATAAGCAAGGCTGGTTGATAGTAAAAACTAAATGAGTCCTAAAGGGAAATATTTTAGATGGGGTATGATTAGATAAGAAATGATTTAAGATGTTTTGAGTAAGATCTAGACCAGAGTGATAGGTATAAAATGACAAAGAGGGATCAAAAAGGCAAATAAGCGAGGAGCATAAAATTGACATTAACATGCTGTATTGATCAATGTGCTGTAGAGGTCAATGTGGGAGATAAAAAGAAATAACATGAGAATGGTATTAGGGTCGTGTAAGGAATTATCTCTCAAAAATTTATTTTATGTGATAGGCAATAGGGAATCATGGTATTTTGTTGCAAAATAATGAAATACATCAGTAAAGTAGCTGGTTTTCCACCTTATTTTCCTATTAAACTGACTCAATCTAAATGCACAGTGATTTATTTGTGAGTCTTTCTAAGGAAGGGAAAAATTTAGCGGATCAGTTACTTCCATGTCTATATGTGGTCAGAAACCTTGAAGGAAATAGTTTTTTTCCCCTAGACACCCACAGTGCTCAACATATATTCATGGCATTTTCCTTCCCATTCTTTTCCCTTTCTTTTCTTCTGTCTTTGTTTCTTTCCTTCTTTTTCTTTTCCTGCCTTCCTTTCTTGACAGTTAAGAAAAAGTCAAGGTGTAATTTCATTTTAGTTTTGATGAACAGCAATGTAGAAACTCTTTGGGAAAAAATTGAGTAGGCATTTATTCGAGTTTACGTCCAATATCTGGAAACGAAGTATCCAAGTATGCTAAACTTCCTCAACTGCCAAAACCACTAATCCATTCATACCTTTCTAAATTATGCTATTAAAATTTCTATATCAAATAATATATATCATTTTAAAATTCTTTAAAGTAAGTCATTCTGCTTGAATATGACTCTAGCCTTATAAAAATAAGCCCCCCGAAAAAGAAAAATCTATTTTGTAATAAATGTTTTGTAAATTGATCCTTAATTATTATACATTACAGTAGGTTCTGTCAAGAAGTATAAGATTATAGCTTGTCTTCAGCAGAAAATAGACGTCATTGAAAATCCATAACCTTTATCTACCTCTTATAAACTAGGTTTTCATGTTTGCAAACGTCACACTTAGATTTTTTTAATAAAGTAAATAATTAGCTAAATTATTTATGCCTCAGAACCATGCTTCTTAACCTCCATGTCAAGGTCCATTGGTGTGTGTGCCATGATGAATTGTGAGATTTGCTGAAAGTAATATGTTACTAATAAAAAATTAAGCAGCAAAATTGAGGGGCTGGCCCAGTGGGGTAGTGGTTAAGTTCGCTCCCTCTGCTTTGGTAGCCCAGGGTTCGTGGATTTAGATCTCACATGCGGACCTACACACCGCTCATTGAGCCATGCTGTGGCAGCATCCCACATACAAAATAGAGGTAAATAAGCACAGATGTTAGCTCGGGGCCAATCTTCCTCACCAAAAATAAATAAATAAAAATAAAAAATAAAAAAAGCAGCAAGGTTGACAATAATTTACATTAAAAAATTTATAGCACATTCACATTTACCTCTGTAATGACATAACTTTTACTTATTTGAATTCACAGATTATTCTTTTTTTTTTAAGAATTTTTTTTTAATTTTATTTATTTATTTTTTCCCCCCAAAGCCCCAGTAGATAGTAGTATGTCATAGCTGCACATCCTTCTAGTTGCTGTATGTGGGACTCGGCCTCAGCATGGCCGGACAAGTGGTGCGTCGGTGCGCGCCTGGGATCCGAACCCAGGCCGCCAGCAGCGGAGTGTGGGCACTTAACTGCTAAGCCACAGGGCCGGCCCACAGATTATTCTTGAAAGCCAAAAAAGAGCTAGAATAAACTTTGTTCCCATTCCCATGAATTGTCTACATCCTTCAGGATATGGCCGGCACTGTTATAGCACAGATACAAACTATCCAAGGAATGTATGAAATAAATTCCCTTCACTATCCATCCTTCATAGTTGCTTTGTAGTTCACAGCTATTCATTCATTCTACTTCCTGAAAAGTGTACTAGATACTAGGGTTATAAAAATTGATAAGGTTAGGTCCTTGTACTAAAAGAGCTCATAATAAACTAGAGTAAAAAGTTTGCTGGGTATCCAAAATTACAGCTTATGGTGTTAGTTAGTAGAAAGATGATTTTTAAGATGAAATATGTTGATTGTTTTATTTTTGAATTTATTCAGTTTATACATAAATATATCCAATTCATGTTTTTATTTCTCAAGTTTTAATTTTCAGATTCTCATGCACTAATCACAGGGAAAGCACACATGGCCCTCTTGGTTGAATATCACAGGGTGGTCTCCAATGTCAGTGCATTTTTCCTGATCCTTATAAATTTCAAGGTGATTGTCCAGATGTGGTTTGGCCATGAAATCCCTCCTCATATGTCATATGTTGAGTCAATATTCTAGAGCAGGATATGCAAGGACTTGATGAGGCTCATGCTGGATATGTTCTGCTCTTTACCCTCTTCACCCTGCTCTCTGCCCTGGGAGACTGGTCCCTAAGGACTGAATCATCTGGAAGCCATAGCTCCCGTGAGCTGGCCCATCCACACAGCTACAGATCTCATCTCAGGTTATGGTAACTACTACTTCTCCTTGCCCCTTTAAGTCGAGGGACAGTAGTGGCTTCCTGTTGGCAGGTGCTTCAGTTGAGTTCCTTTAAAGGTGCCCACATCTCTTAATGAAGGTCCTCATTAAACTGTCTTTTAATGACATCTTTTGAATGTGTCTCTGTTTCCTGCTGGGATTCTGACTGAAATAAGGCTTTTAGTCAGAGTCCCAGCAAGAAGATTATAAAAAAGAAATATATACTAAGCAGGAAAGACTAGGCAGAAGAGGCTAGGTTTAGGTTGTGGTAACTCACAAACACTAAAATCTTAGTGGTTTAACACATAAAAGATAATTTCCCTGTCTCTCAAAGATCACTATAATTGATGCAGTTCTCCGGGGCAGCTGTCATTCATGTGTCACTTAGTAATCCCATCTACTTTGATCTTCTGGCTCCAACTTCTTACCACAGGACATCCATATTTGCTGCTGATGGGGAAAAGGGAACTGGAAGATGGCATGGTGGCTTTTTACTGCCTCAGCCCAGAAGCAAAAACATCACTCTTCTCACAGTCTATTCACTGGAAGTCTCTTATGGCTTTGGCCAACTGCTAGGAGGCTGGGAAGTGTGGTTTTCTGTGAGCTGAGGAAGGAAAATGGACATAGAATGTCTATCGTTGTGGTATAATAAAAAATATATTTGGCCTTTGTCCCTGGTTCCTGGCACAGGGATCCCAAAATCCCTTGTAATTTTCTGAGTGCTAGGAGTGACTTTTGTCATTCATAATAAGCCCCTATTGATCACACTTGAGTTTATGCTAATGAGGTGACTCAGAGTAGGGTCCCTAGATAACCTCAGGATGGGGCTGGTCCTCAGAAAGATCAAGTGATTAAAGGGTAGGAACTTTCAGCCCCACCCACTGACCTCCAGGAAGGGGAGGAGGGCTGGAGTTTGAGCTCTATAGAAACCCTTGAACAATGAGATTCAGGGAGCTTCCAGATTAGTGAACACATCAAGGTGCTGGGAGGGTGGCATCCCTGGAGAGGGCATGGAAGCTCTGCCCCCTCCCTACCCTATGCACTTCTTCATCTGGCTGTTCATTTGTATCCTTCATAATAAACTGTAATAGTAAGCATAGCATTTTCTTGAGTTCTGTGAGTCACTCTAGGAAATTATCGAACCTTGGGAGGGGGAGAGTTGTAGGAACCCTGGAATTTGTAGCCAAGTTAGACAGAAGTGTAGGTAACTTGGGGACCTGGGACTTGGGACTGATGTTTGCAGTGAAGGCAGTCTTATGGGACTGAGCCCTTAAACCTGTGGAGTTTGAGGCTAACTCTGGGTAGTTAGTGTCAGAAAAGGATTGAATTGTAGGACACCCAGCTGGTGTCAGAGAATCAGAGAGTTTGAGAGGTGGTGTTGGAAAAGGCACCATGAATTTGGTGTCAGGGAAAGAACCCTAGAACCATAAAGAACTGTTTACTCTGAATAATGTGATGGATGAAACTTCACCATTAAGAGTTCTAGGTAATCTCATGCCTCTCTCACTATTTCTCACCCTTCCAAGAACAGATGATGTGGCTCTATCGCTAAACCCTCTGCCTTTTTAGGATTCTCTCTTTTCAGCGAGATAGCTGCACATCAAGAAATGCAAAGATCAAGCCCCTCTGAAAATATTTTTCACAGTGATTGGAAGTGGGGCGAGTAATCCAAAAGGATTGCAATGGTCAGTGGTCATCATTGACCTAAAGTCTCACAACCTTTGCCACCAATAAGCAAGTAGCCCTGAAACCTAAAGGCAAATGGAGGAAGCAGCCACTGATGGACAAGCACTCTGGCTTCCCTAGATTTAGGAAATGGACTTTCTGAGATTTAAAAGCCTGTTTTTATATATATTTCATTTACTTTTCACAACCCTGAGGTATTTTAAATCCCTATATTTAAAAATGATAATTTTATTTATAGCTGTTTAGTTATGGTTGTTTATTATACACCTATTTTGACAACATGGTATTTTAGATAACAAAGACCCTCCCCAACCCCCCATACCACCTATTATTATATAGATCCATAGAAATTTCTAATTAAATATAAAATGAAATGTTTCTTGAATACGTAACTGCGCTTGAAAGAAGAAAGGGAGAATCCACAGGTACTAGAAACAAAGAGGGAACTCCCAGGCACAGCAGCAAGCTTGTGAGAAAATGTTGTAGTAGGCTGAATAATGGCCCCCAAAGAGGACCGTGTCCTAATCCCCAGAATCCGTGAATATGTACTTTATGTGGTAAAGGAGATTTGGCAGGTGTGATTAAATTCAGGATTTTGAGATGAGGAAATTATCCTGGATTATCTGGGTGGACCCAATGTAATCACAAGTGTTCTTATAAGAGGAAGGAAGGAGATCAGAGAGAGGAGAAGGTGATGGGACAAAGCAGCAGATTGGAGCGATGCTACCACAGCCAATGAATGCTGGCCACCTCTAGAAGCTAGAAGAGGCAAGGAACAGATTTTCCCTGGAGCCTCCAGAAGGAATCAGCCCTGCCAACACCTTAATTTTAGCCCATAAACCTCGTTTCAGATTTCTGACCTCCAGAACTATAAGACAATAAATGTGTGCTGTTTTAAGCCACTAAATTTGTGGTAATTTGTCACAGCAGCAATAGGAAACTAATACAGACCCCAAAGCAATGGAGGCAGTTATCAGACATGGATATGGATCAAATCAGGTAGGAGATAGGGCTCTAACTCCCAGGCAGAAACAAGAAACTTGGTCCTGAACCCCTGTGAAGAGGGGAGCAAGAACTGAAACCAGGACTTACAGCAGGGATCAGAATTGCTGCCCACTTCTGAACCGAGCACAGTTATGGAGTCTGAATTTACACAGCTGGAATGATGCCAGATACAATGAAGAAAGGAAACTAACAGATCTAAAAGATTAGAATCAGAAGAAGGAATTAGTGAATTGAAAGACAGATATAAGAAAATTAGCTAGGATCCAACATAGAGGGATAAAAACATGGAAAATATAAAAAATAGATTAAGAGGTTTGAGAATAAATGAGAAATATAGCAAACATCCAATAGAAGTTCCAGATAAAAAGAATGGAGAGAAGTGGGGAGAGGCAAAGAAAAGAAAATGGCTGAGAGTTTTTTTGGAGTTTCTGAAATAACTCAAGTCTTCAAATTGAAGAAGGGAACTGGAACCTGAAGAGTTAAATAAAAATTGATCCTTACTAGATACAGCAAAATGTAACTCCAAAGACTAAATTCAAGGGGAGAATCTTAAACGTAAAAGCTAAACCAAACCAACCCAAAACAAAACAAAACAATAACAACCAAAAAACACAGAGTACCCACAAAAGACAGCAAAGGTAAGTGACAAGACAATAGAATAATATTTTTAATATTCTGAGTAAAAATAACTGAAAATATAGAATGTAATAGCTAGTTAAATTATTATTCAAGAGTGAGAGCAAAATACATTTTCAAAGTCAGAGTGTTTACCACTCATAGACTTTCTCTAAAAGAAATAATAAAGGATGTGTTTCCAGAAGAAGGCAATAAAACCCACATGCGAAAGCAATGGTGAGTAATGAAATCAATAAACACATGAGTAAGCCTAGCACTGACTTGAAAAATTAAATATAATGATTAATTGTGGGAATTTTGAAGGCAAGATGGAACTGGACAATAATAATATGGAAGATGGAATAGGAGTTTATTGGAGTTCAAGCATCTTAAGATCCTTGGTTTGGCTACACATCTATGGACAGCCTATCTTCAACAAAGTTGCCAAGAGCATACAATGGAGAAAGGAAAATCTTTTCAATAAATAGTGTGGGGAAAATTGGACAGCCATCTGCAAAAGAATGAAAGTAGACTGTTATCTTAAACCATACACAAAAATTAACTCAAAATGGATTAAAGACTTGAATGTAAGACCTGAAACCCTAAAACTCCTAGAAGAAAACAGAAGCAGTACACTCTTTGACATTAGTCTTAGCAGCATCTTTTCAAATACCATGTCTATGGAGGCAAGGAAAACAAAAGAAAAAATAAACAAATGGGACTACATCAGACTAAAAAACTTCTGCAAGGCAAAGGAAATCATGAACAAAACGAAAAGACAACCCACCAACTGGGAGAAAATATTTACAAATCATGTATCTGACAAGGGGTTAATTTCCAAAATATGTAAAGAACTCATGCAACTCAACAACAACAAAACAAACAACCCAATCAAAAAATGCTCAGAGAATATGAACAGACATTTTTCCAAAGAAGATAAACAGATGGCCAACAGGCACATGAAAAGATGTTCAATGTCACTAATTATTAGAGAAATGCAAATCAAAACTACAATGAGATATCACCTCACACCCATTAGAATGGCTATAATTAACAAGATGAGAAATAATAAGTGTTGGAGAGGATGTGGAGAAAAGGGAACCCTCATACACTGCTGGTGCGAATGCAAACTGGTACAGCCACTATGGAAAACAGTCTGGAGATTTCTTGAAAAATTAAAAATAGAAATACCACATGATCCAGCTATCCCACTGCTGGGTATTTATTCATAGAACATGAAATTAACAATACAAAGAGATCTATGCACCCCTGTGTTCATTGCAGCATTATTCACAATAGCCAAGACATGAAGCAATCCAAGTGCCCAACAATTGATAAATGGATAAAGAAGATATGGTATATATATACAATGGAATACTACTCAGCCATAAAAAAGACAAAATCGTCCCATTTGCAACAACATGGATGGACCTCGAGGGTATTATGTTAAGTGAAATAAGCCAGACAGAGAAGACAAACATTGTATGATTTCACTCATATGTGGAAGATAAACAAACACATGGACAAAGAGAACAGATTAGTGGTCACTAGAGGGGAAGGGTGTGGGGGAGTGGGCAAAAGGGGTAAAGGGGCACATATGCATGGTGACAGATAAAAACTAAACTATTGGTGGGGGCCAGCGGAGTGGTGCAAGTGATTAAGTGCATGCGCTCCGCTGCGGCGGCCCAGGGGTTTGCCAGTTTGGATCCCAGGAGTGCACCGACACAACGCTTGCTAAGCCATGCTGTGGCAGCATCCCATATAAAGTAGAGGAAGATGGGCACGGATGTTAGCCCAGGGCCAGTCTTCCTCAGCAAAAAAGAGGAGGATTGGCATTGGATGTTATCTCAGGGCTGGTTTTCCTCCCCCCCACCAAAAAAAAAACTAGACTATTGGTGGTGAGCATGATGTAGTCTATACAGAAATTGGTATATAATAATGTACACCTGAAATTATACAATGTTAAAAACCAGTATGATCTCAATAGAAAAAAAAAAAGATCCTTGGTTTGGGAGGAATGAGAGAGATATTGACTAAATTTAGACATTGATAAGTTAAATATTCACGTTAAAATTTAAGGGTAGCAACTTAAAAAAAAGATAAAATGTTTAATGTACAAACTATATCAATTTATTTCTAGATTATATGCAATAATTATAATAATAACTAACACATAACATCTTCTAAATGCTTTACAAATGTTATTTTTTTTTTTTTAAGATTTTTATTTATTTTATTTTTTCCCCCCAAAGCCCCAGTGGATAGTTGTGTGTCGTAGCTGCACATCCTTCTAGTTGCTGTATGTGGGACCGGCCTCAGGATGAACGGAGAAGTGGTGCCTCGATGCGCACCTGGGATCCGAACCCGGGCCACCAGCATCGGAGCGCGCGCACTTAACCACCAAGCCACAGGGCCGGCCCTACAAATGTTGTTATTTAATCCTCACAACAACTCTATTGAATAAGTGGCATAATTGTCCTCATTCTGGCTCCAGAATTCATGCACTTAACCACTAGCTAATGTTTTACATATGTCTTATTTGATTACAATCGCAATAGATGTCTATATTTTTCACACAATTGGCAATAAAGAATGGTAAGTGTGGTGAGAAAAAATATACAAAATGCTAACAATTAGTATACAGAATTGAAAGTCTTCATAGTTAAAAAAAAAAAGCAGGACTATAATATGATATTTTTTATTGGCAATTGGTGAAGGATGGGGAAAGATAGAAGCATCTCTAAAACTAAAGTACCAGAAACTAGAAATAGATTCGACGATATGTGAGAATTTATTACAGGAGAAGGGTGACATTTCAAATCAGGACAAAGACAATTGGAGGAACAATTAGGTAGTAATCTTGAGAAACGTGAATTTGGAGACCGACCTTACTCCTTACATGAAAACAAAATCCAGATAGATTAAGGATGTAAATGTAACAGTCTTTGAAGAAGGAAGATACGATTGTTTAAAAATTTTTATGCTATGAAAACCTTTTCTGGGTATGTACAACCCAGAAGCAAAAGCAA
The DNA here is from genome assembly GCF_057802395.1 of Ceratotherium simum simum. Taxonomy (NCBI): domain Eukaryota; kingdom Metazoa; phylum Chordata; class Mammalia; order Perissodactyla; family Rhinocerotidae; genus Ceratotherium; species Ceratotherium simum. Next base: position 41,957,546 of record NC_141908.1, read on the forward strand.
AGTCATCAAACTTTTTTTTGAAACTTCTATACAGTGAAAAATAGCACCAAAAAATCTGCAGAGGGCTCCAGGTTTTCCCACCCACCACCTCAACAGAGCAGTTCTACATTTATCTGTTTTATATATTGGCGCTCCATGTAAGTTTCCATTTGACAAAATGTTCTATTGCTAGAATAAGAAAAAGAAGAGGAAGAAGAAAAAGTTGAAAACTACTCTCTAGTCGTGCACACTGAGGCCCAGAGCAGTTAAATGATTTAGATTCACGAAGTTAGGAGCTTAATCTGGTCCAGATTTGTGCTATATTTTTTTTCTTTTTACTATCCCTTTGTTAAGATTAAATGAGACACTACACTAGCCATTGAAATAAGTCCTTTTTTGCAGTAGTTAAATAAATAGCCTATTGACTTTTTCAGTCTATTCAGTCCTTAGTAGTTTTGATTGGTTTTAAATCTTTTCCATATGTCCCATTATCGATTATTTAATTACTCATTATAGCACTACAGAGTCTAAAAATGGGCAGAAAAAATTGAATAGACTTTTTAAAGAACTATACAATGTGTCTGTTCCTTTTAGAGTTATTTAAAAATTCCTCCAAACAATTAGAAACATTTTGCAACCTAATGAAATTTGGTGTTATTATAAGGAGGTGTCACCTGCAAGGCAATTCCATAGCACAGATACTGTGGTTAGTATTACAACTCCAGCAAGCCTTTTTACATGCTAGTCTCATAAAGTTACTTCATAAAAAATATGTATACATGATATATGTGATTTGATGTTGTGTTATATGTGAATAGTTCAATTGCTCTTTTTAAGCATTAATGGCCCAATTATGTTTTGAAATATGAAATAAAAAATTATTTCTCAGTAAGGAAAAATAATTTGCCCTTTATTTAATTCTTAATCAAGTTATTTGTAATCTCAGAATTACCACTTTGGAACCTTTCACTTAATGCTGAGACATGTTTACTTATTTATTTTTTTTAATTTAATTTATTCTTTTTCCCCCCAAAGCCCCAGTAGATAGTTGTATGTCATAGCTGCCCATCCTTCTAGTTGCTGTATGTGGGACGCCACCTCAGCATGGCCGGAAAAGTGATGCGTCAGTGCGCGCCAGGGATCCGAACCTGGCCCGCCAGTAGTGGAGCACGCGCACTTAACCGCTAAGCCACGGGGGCAGCCCTTGAGACATGTTTAAAATGTTACCATCTATCTGTAAAGAACTCTTGTCATTTTGTGAATGAATATTAAATCTCCATGAATGAGCTCATTTTTATTCAAATTGTTAGGAAATTCATCTATTACACTAACATTTTAAAGCATTAACATTGTTGCTTAATTTATTAAATATACAATAATTATAGAAAGAAGTCACAAAATGCTAAGAAAACTAATATAAAGATTAAAAGTTTATAGTGAACTAATCTACAAATCAAATAAGTTCATTGTAAAAATAGTTTTACTCTAATAATAGGACTCTTTATAGACCCAATTAATATCATCCAACAAAGATGATCTTGTTTAAACTACCTCATTAGAGGCTAAGAAAGCTTTTGAAGCTTAGCTGGAGCAACGTTTTCTGATACTTAACACATTTTAATTTAATTCTCATATTTGTAAGTGGATCAAGTTTGCTTCATAAAATGTTCAGAGCTTCATGTAAGTACTAACCAATGAGTCACTAAAACTTTTACTTTTAAAATAGGAGCTAAGTGTCAGTGTGAGGATTTTATGAAATTAAGAGAAATATTTTACTCTAATTCAGAAGAAGAGTAAAATTTTACGCAAACAGTATTTTGTATATTGAAACAAATGACAATACTATACTTCTTCGAATCCTGGAATAAAAAAACAGTTCATTAAGAGTCTTCAGTAGTGATCTGATACAGCCAATTGCCCTAAGCAAGAATACATATAAATAGTGCCTCCAAATGATCCCTTAAGCTAGTTCAAAAAAGGCCTTAGTCTTGAGACTGAGCCATTAGGTCTTCACTCTTCCGCTTTTTTGTGGCTCCTCTGCATCCCAACAATTTTAGGGAAGGTACATTTGCTTCTTTCATCTATAAACTCCCCATGTAGTAAATGGAATACAGGGCATTAGCACTCAAAAAATTGGGTACCTCCCTGCGCATCTTATTTTAAAGCGCTTAAGAACTGAAATACTTAATACTATCCTTATAGTTGATAAAGTCTTATTTGTTTATAGTTAATAAAGCTCTTAAAAATTGTCATTCTATGTCTTATATGGAATAGAGGACATTCAGCATTTTTCTTGAAATAACTTAGCATTCATTTGAATTCATCCCTTAGTTTTATTTTCTAGGTTAAAAAATGCAAATTATTCTCATCTTTATTCATGTTTTCTATTATTAAAACAATTATTATTATTGCTTTTTCTTTTTCTTAAAATTTGGTGATTAAATTTAGATATAGGATTCTAAAAGGGGCCTAGTCAATGCCAAAAATAGGAAGAGATGACTTCCTTGCACATGCTTATTAGGACAATAAAGGGGGTTTTAGGAAGTATTCAAATGAAAAAGATGGAGAATTTAGTAAGCCTCCTAACTACAGGTAGGTGTAATGGGAGGGAAATACATCTAAGCACTGTGTGTGCCCATGAAAATGGCCAGAAGTAGAACATTGTACGGAAAGGGACAGCTTTCTGGAATGAGCAGAGAAAATATGATGGAGATTAATCCTCCCAAATGGGAATTAGATTTTTTTTAATATTAAAATTAAATTTATTATCAGCCCTTATGCATGACGAGTCAGCCTTTAACTGTGGATCGCCACAGTCATTTTTCCGCTAAGTATACTAGGAGAACTATATTAACATGCCAGTTTCAATGTCATTGGAAAAACAGTCAAAATTTGGGAATTTTTATGCAAAGTTAATAACACAAAATAGGACATGCATATTTTGAAGTAAAGAAACAACGGGGAGATTTAAAAAACTGGCCCAGGACTATGTAAACCACTGAAGAGGGGTCAGGTGATTTTGGTAGTGGTTTTAAGGATTTGCTTGGGGGCATTTGTGTTGGGATTTGAAGTATGATAAGCAGAATTCGATTTTATTTTTTTTTACTACAAAGTGAAGGGTAGATTCTGGAGATGTTGTGAAATAGTGGTCATCAGATATTTTAATTTGAAATTCTTATAAACAAAATTCTATGCAAAATCAATATTCAATATCATGCTAAATTTTAAAATAATTGCATTTGCTTACACTTGTACATTCAGCTTATAGGCCACCATGGCATTTCTAAATATACTATTCTGAAACTAAAGATTTGTCTTATAATTAATATTCTCTATGCCTTGAACTTGGGGTTATTAGAAGTAAAGTGTAGGGGGCCGGCTGGGTGGTGAGAGCGGTTGAGTGCTTGCGCTCCGCTCCGGCAGCCCGGGGTTTGCTGGTTCGGATCCCAGGCGTGCACAGACGCACCGCTTGGCAAGCCATGCTGTGGCGGCGTCCCATATAGAGTGGAGGAATGGGCCGGCCTGGTGGCGCAAGCGGTTAAGTGCATGCGCTCCGCTGCAGCGGCCCGGGGTTGGGGTTCGCTGGTTCAGATCCCAGGCGCGCACTGACACACCGCTTGTCAAGCCATGCTGTGGCAGCATCCCATATAAAGTGGAGGAAGGTGAGCACAGATGTTAACCCAGGGCCAGTCTTCCTCAGCCAAAAGAGGAGGATTGGCAGATGTTAGCTCAGGGCTAATCTTCCTCACGAAAAAGAAATTAAAAAAAAAATAAAGTGGAGGAAGATGCACACGGATGTTATCTCAGAGCCAGTCTTCCTCAGCAAAAAAAAAAAAAAAAAAAACAGGAGGATTGAAAGATGTTAGCACAGGGCTGATATTCCTCACAAAAACAAAAAAAAAGTAAAGTGTAAATTGTTAGGTAAGTTTTACCTATCACACTAACTCTTTAGTTATCCATATTTTTCAAGCTAAATATGCTTAATTCTAATACTATCCTAAGCAAAGTTTTACAAATCTGCTTTAAAAATCCTCCATAAATTAACATTAAAGTATTTCCAAAGCCATAGTATTTCAGAATAAGAGAAAAGGTGTGAATCACTAGAAAACAATGAACTGGGCTTGACACCTGAGTTCTCTGAATTTCATTCTCATCATTTGAAAAGTGGTGGTGTTGCACTTTTATTTTATTTTTTTTAATCCAAAAGTGACTTATGAATATATAATAACATAAAGAGTTTTGCAAACTTTAATCATGCAATTAATATGTTTCACAGCATAATACTGTACAAACTCCTAAAATTATTTTAAAATTTTAAAACTTTATCGGTCCCAAATCTTTTCTAAGTAAGTTCAGAGGACCACTGATGGAATCCACTCTGTCCTGGGCCGACTTGAAGATAATGCTCCTTTTAGACCAAATCTGGGATTCCTAGGTCTGAAGTACAGAAGAGCCTTACTACTAAGCTGGAAAATTTTCATGACAATGAGGGTTCACAGTTCAGTCAGGACCAAATTAAAACAAAATTGGGAAATAGTCACTGTCCGGCATCCTGAGCTCCCAGAGGAGCTCCAGTTGGGATCTAAATCTAGTATTTGGCATCAGTTTAATTTGGAAGAAAATAATTTTCCATTTCTCTACAACACATTATCTCTGCGTTGCTCATATCCCCCATTATTTGCTTTCCCTGGGCCAAGATACACACTTTAGTAAAACATGATTTTTCTCACAACAGTGCCAAATTTCTTATGGGTAGTTCCTTAATTGGTGACTGACCCAGAATTGCAGGCTACATGGGGTGGTAAAAATCCCTCTAATGATTCCCATTTATAGGGAGTTAAAAGGGGCGGGGGGGGGGGCGCAGGTTGTTGGTTATTCTGTATTTGTGGGCTGCTACCATAATACTTTCCAACGTTAACCAGCAAGATCACACTAAGGGAATAGGTATACATCTTTAAAAAAAAAAAAAAAAAAAACTGAATGAAAATGGGAAGTTTGCATTATTTCAGATATTTTAACCATAGAAAATTTGTCTATAAGGTATATTTTTTTTAATGTCAAGTATTATGATTGCTCATATATCCATAAATTGTTTCTATGGAGTAATAAATTCACAGATGAAATAAGATTTGTTTTCTGCCTTGTTTTTCCTGTGTCATTAAAAGCATTTCTCCCACAAAATGACCTGAAAGGAAATGTGACTCCAGTGCACTTTTAAATAGTATCTAAAGTTCCTTAACTATATAGTTAACTGGTTTCTTGTTAACTCTGTTTGAGATAGATGAACCTCAGTTTCCTTCTAAGGCCCTAAGAATACAGTGATAATCAAGACCAGATACACTCCCTGCCCTGTAGAGCCTGGGGTTGAGTGGGTAATAAAAACTGACATTCTTTTTACAGGTCCAGTACTGTGCTAAATGCATTATATACACTATCTCATTTAGTCACATAATCCTAGGAGGTTGTTAATATTATTATTTTGATTTTACAGATTTGAAAACTGAAACTCATAGAGATTAGGTGACTTGCCCAAGGTAAGTGAGAGATAGAACTGGGATTTGATTCCAGAACTGTCAAATACCACAGTCCAGATTATTGTATAATAAGTCTTGAAATCATATAGTGTAAGTCCTTCAACTTTGTTCTTCTTTTTCAGAGCTGTTTTGGTTATTCTAAGTCCTTTGCATTTCCATATGAATTTTAGAATCGGCTTGGGGAGAAGCGATATCTGAATATTGAATCTGATTCAGTTATTTAGAAACATTTTGATCCTTTGGGGTCTTGCTTTTAAGCTTTTTAAGCAGGACCAGACTTGCAGTCAGTCTAGGACTAATTATTCCAAACTACTGAAGATGCCCTTCTTGGTGCTCTAACTGATGCTGCTTCAATTATGAGGCTTTTCGAAGTCTAGCTGTTGGAAACAGGTATTATTCCTGGCCCCGATGAGCCAGGACTGTTACCTCCAGTCCTTTTACATGCACACACATCCCAGCCACACATATGCACTGATCACCACTCAGCTGAATACGAAGGGGGTCTCTCCACAGATCTCTGGCATTCTCCCTGTGTGTCTCCCTCCTCTCTGGTACTCTGCCCTGTGAACTCCAGCAGCCTGGCTTCCCCAGACTCCCACCTCTGTCTCCTCAACTCAGGCAGACCTCTGGGTTCTGCCTGAGTTTTCCCTTCCTGTGCTGAGGCTTGGAAACTTCCTCCAGGGGAGGAAACTCCCCTCTGAGGGGAACCAGACGGCTCCCCTCATTTGTTTTCCATCTCTCAGGGTTCATTGCCCTTTGTTGCTTGATGTCCAATGATTTAAGTTCCATTGTTAACTTCCTCCTCACTAGAGATGACAGTCTCTTTTGCAGTTAGCTAATAGAATGTAAACGAAAGTGACGTGTGTAAGTTCTAGTTCATGCTCTTAATAAAAAGCTGCTTGCCCCATGCTTCCTCCTGTCACCTTCCCACATGCTGTAGTGTGAGAGGATGACAGAGCAGCTAGGTGGAAGGACCTCAGGTTTCTGAACAACTTCATGGAGCAGTGCCACCCTGACCCCCTCACGACCTTGAACTTTCATGTGAGAGAGAAAGAAATATTACAACTTGTTTAAGCCATTACTATTTTGGTCTTTGCTAACGCAACTAATATACTAACAAATACAGCCAAGAAAAGTAATTAACTTCCCAAATTCACACAAATAGGAAGTGATGGGGTCAATTTATACACCCACATTTACCTATGATCAAAGTCATTGTCCAGTGTTTCCCAAATTTGAGTCATTTTTACACCATTTTCACAATTTTTACCATCCACATACTATCTGTGTCGTTGTTTACTTAATAGTTTTCTTTAAATAGATACTTTTGAAAGAAATTGAGTATTGTTTTAAGCAATAATAGCCATTAAATCACAGGTCTGATATGCTCTTTGTATCTTTCTAGTATACATCAAAATAAGTATATATCTATTAATGTAAAAAATGTCCATGGACTATCTAAAATCATGTTGTGTACCACCTGTGGTACTCATGATAAATAATAAGAAATACACTGTATTTTGATTTTGCTTCTCAATCACTTTAGACAATGAGTAGATAGATCACAGTGAGTAGAAAGATCAGACTCATTTGGGGGTCTTTATTATGCTACACACTTCCCTCATTTCATTCCCAAAATTTGAGTTTCCAGGATAGTTGTTAACAAATTTCCTCTCTTATCTACAAATATAATGAACAGACCTATGACTTGCTCAAAGTTCACTACTGGGTGTAGCCTGCCCGGAGCAGCATTCCAATCTCAGTGGACTGCTTAGGCCATATATCTGCCTGGCTCAGAAAGGAGGTGATCTTATGCAATCTAAAGTGTAGAATGCAATCTAAAGTGTCATAGAAATCTAATATTATACTTGTTCCCACTTTAGAAAAATAAAATTATAACATAGAAGGAAATGATATTAATTGCATATCAGTTGCTTTTCCACAAAAAAAAAAAAAAATCACCAGTTACTATGAATTTTTTTTTGACCATTTTTTACATGACCTTTCCCATGAGATGTATCCTCTTTGGGTTTCATTTTACTGAAATGCAAAATGAAGAGCTTGAAAATAAGCAAAAAAGGACAAATAACTCCATAGTAAAGAATGTGCCAAAGTTATGAATTGGCATTCCAGAAAAGAGAAATACAAATGGCTGACAAACATATGAAAGATGTTCAACCTTATTAATAATTAGGAACATGCAAATTAAAGAAAAATAATATATCATTTTATTCCCATTTTAGATTGGCAAAAACTAAGAAGTCTAACAAAATTAAATGTTAGTGATGACATAGAGCAATGAGAAAGTTTGAACATTATATTGGAATACAACTTGGTATTATCTAGTAAAATTGATGACATACTTGCCTTTGAACCCAGCAATTTTACTTCCAGGTATATATACTCTTGAGAATCTTTTGGTCAGACAGACTAGGGAACACAGAATATTTATAGCAGCGTTGTTCATAATGGCAAAAAATTAGGAACAACCTAAATGTCCATCAACTGGAGAATGGGTAAATAGTGATATAGTCATACAACAGTGAAAAACGTGGAAAAGAGATATCCACAGACAATAGAAATTTGCAAGTCTTCAGAATGTACATGGTAATTCAAACTTTAAGCCTGAATAAAATCATACATAGAGGCCCGTAGCGTGAAAAGAGAAACAGATGGAGAATGGCAGAGAAAGAGGGACCAACAAATTCCCTTTTCAAAAAGGCAAGGGAAACAAAGGCACATAGAACTTTTGTTTTAATAATTATCTAATGTCAATTTCCTTTTTCCATTATAGATTGAATGCTATTTTCTGTGTCTTCTGTAAGGTTTCTTTCATTAGAAACACATTTGTAATGTGCAAAATTATTTTGTAATATAAATAATCACCTTTTTAAAGAATATAATGGATTTCTGAACTTAAGACACATCAATTTGGAATCATTTGAGTTACTCTGTGTATTTTATTTACTTTGTTAGAATACAGTAAATTAAATTTTAAAGGCTTCTTGAAAAGAGAGGTTATGCTTTTTATCCAATAGTAACTTGAATATAGATTCTGGATTCTGATTTATCCTCTGTATAGTGTCCTTTCTTTGTAGATGTTAAGAAAACTGTTGAATTATTTGCTCAAATGGTTAAAGAGAAATAAGGAAATTACTTGAGAAGATTAAATTTTATTGACACCAAGGATACTTAGGCCGCATCATCATAAAAATTTATGGCAACATCAGCAGTGCCTTTTAAATTAAATGACAAATTGGAAGTTTTTAACAACATATGGTCGCTTTTCCTTGACATATATGATTAAGAATATATCTTTTAATCAAAATGTAAAATACCATCTGGCACAAGTAACAATTATTCTATTGGCCTTATACATTAAATTAATTCACTGTACTTTAAAAAGTAAATATTTTCCTATTTTTCCTTTTTCTTGTGCTAGATATGTATTTATTTATAATACTCAAAACTGCATAACTCAAAAACTATAATTAGGTATAACAAAACTGATTTTGAACTTTGAAGAGAAAACAATGTGTTTCTTAAATTCTCTCCAAATATTTCTTAAAAATTCAAATGGCAACAGCCCTTTTCTGATATTTGTAATTGTAAAGCTGGGCTATCTAAAAATTTACTGTTATAATTTCTTACTAGACACATAGTCAGACTTTGTATATGAAAGGAGTTATAGGGGCCGGTTCTGTGGCATAGTGGTTAAGTTCACACGCTCCACTTTGGTGGCCTGGGGGTTCACAGGTTTGGATCCCTGGTGTGGACCTACACACCACTCATCAAACCATGCTGTGGTGGTGCCCCACATACAAAATAGGGGAAGATGGGCATAGATGTTAGCTCAGGGCCACTCTTCCTCACCAAAAATAAATAAATAAATAAATAAAAGAAAGGAGTTATATAATATGCACACAATGCTCTTTGCAAATAGGAAGAAATTTTTATAGTAAGGTTGATGCATTTTGAACAAGTATTTATTAATGCTACTAGCCAGAGTTATTCATCCATTTAACAAACCTGTCAGGTTCAGAAGATACCAAATGGGCAGGAAAGTTTCTCTCTGACACAATGTACATTACATATTTAATAATGTGAACTTTTGGCAATTTATGATTTTAGGAAACATCTTGAACACTTCACAATTCTGTGCACTATAGTGTTCTCCAAAGCCACATTAAGACTAACCCAAACAATGAATGCTTTAAGCATTAGCATGTAATACTCAGATATGTGGCCATTTAAATTGCATAAATTTGGTTGCTTATTTGTTTATTTTTAAAGAATTGGTTATTTCTAGAGAGACTATATCTGGATTTAAAATGTTTCTGATCCTTTTGAGTATTCTTAGCAAGCAAAGTACTTGGACAAGTATTACTCCAATATTCAACAACAATTTTTGGTACCTGCTAGGCCATGCTCTCTGCTCTCAAAAAGCTGAAAACTTAGATAGGAAGCAGAAAAGTAAAAGAAGGATTTAGAGTAAGATTGTAGGGTAAGATACATGACTGGTATTAACTGACTGCTCTCCAAAAAGATGGGGTGGAGTGTGGGGATAGGAGATGGGAGGAAGGACATTTCAGACAGGAGAAACAATAGGTTGGAAGATTCTGAGGCATAAAACAACATGATTTAACTACAAATACTTTGGTATGACTAAGGAAAAAGATAAACTAACAAATTTGAGGAATTTTTCTTCTTTTAAATCAACTTTATGGTAGTATAAATTGTATACAATTAAAGGTACCCATTTTAAGTGCACAATTTGATGAGTTTTGACAAACCACCACCACAATAAAGATATATAACATTTCCAACCACCCAGTTCTTTTACAAGTCCATGCAGTCAATCTTCCCACCTAACTCCACTTCAAATCCTCAAGGTAACTACTGACCTGCTTTTTGTCACTGTATATTTCGTTTCATTTGTTTAGAGTTTCATTAAAATGGTATTATACAGTATGTACATTTTTGTGTCTCCCTTCTTTTCCTCAGTGTGATATTTTTGAAAATTATCCATGTTGTTGCACATTCAGTAGTTTCTTTTTTATTGCTGAGTATTATTGCATTGTAAAGACATACCACATTTTATCTCAGTTGGGAAACACTTGGATTATTTCCAGTTTGGGGCTACTATTAATAAAACTGTTATGAACTATCATGTTCAAGTCTTGGTGTGGACATATGTTTTTATTTGTTTTTGGTAAATATATAAAGTAGATTTGCTAGGTCAAATGGTAATTGTATTTTTAACTCTATTTTTAAAATGCCAGAGCAATTTCCAAAGTGGTTGTATCATTTTAGTTACTGTTTGCATGGTATATATTTTTTCCAACCTCTTAGTTCCAACATATTTGTGTTTTTAAATCTAAAGTGTGTCTCTTGTGGACTGCGTATAGTTAGATCTTTCTTTTCCCCCATTCTGCCAATCTCTGCCTTTTAATTGGAATCTTAGTCCATTTACATTAAATGTAATTACTGATAAGGCAGTATTTACCTGCCACTTTGCTATTTGTTTTTTAATTGTCGTATGCCTTTTTTGTTCTTCTATTCCTCCATTACTGTTGCCTTTTGTGTTAAATACATATTTTCTAGTGTACCATTTTAATTCCCTTGTCATTTCTTTTATTACATATGTTTTGAGTATTTTCTTAGTGGTTGCTCTGGGGATTACATTTATCAAGTTATAACAATATAGTTCAGATTAATACCAACTTAATTTCAATAGTATACAAAAAACTTGCTACTATATAGCTTCATTCCCTCCCCCCTCCTTTGTGCTGTTATTGTGATATAAATTATATTTTTATACATAATATGCCCATCAACACAGATTTATAATTATTGCTTTATGCAGTTGTCTTTTAAATCAAATATGATAAAAAATGAATTGCAAGCAAAAAACATATTTATACTGTCTTTTATATTTCCTTATGTAGTTACAAGTGTCCTTTATTCCATCATGTGGATTTGAGTTATTTAGTGTCCTTTCATTTCAGCCTGAAGGACTCCCTTTAGTATTTCTTGTAGGGCAAGTTTCCTAGTGACCGATTCTCTCTATTTTTGTTTATACATACATTTTGGGACTGTATTAATTTCTCCTTCATTTTTAAAGGAAAGTTTTCCTGGATATAGAATTCTTGTTGACAGTCTTTTTCTTTCAGCATTTTGAATATGACATGCCACTGATTTCTGCTTCCATAGCTTTGGCTGTAAATCTTATTGAGGATTATGTGATGAATGGCTTCTCTTTTGACACTTTCTCTCCTTGCTTTTAGTTTTAAACAGGTTGATTATAATGTGTCCAGGTGTGGATTTCTTTGAGTTTATTTCACTTGGAGTTTATTAAGCTTCTTGGATGTACAGATTAATGTTTTTCATCAAATTTGGGTAGTTTTGGACCATTATTTCTTTAAATATTATTTCTGCCCTCTTGTCTTTCTCCTTTCCTTCTAGGACTCCCATGGTACATATGTTGGTATACTTGATTGTGTCACACAGGCCTCTAAGTCTCTGTTCACGTTTCTTTATCCTCTTTTCTACTTGTTCTGCAGACTGGATAATCTCAACTGACCTATATTCAAATTTGTTGATTCTTCCTTCTACCTGCTCAAGTCTGTTGTTGAGCCCCTCTCATGAATTTTTTACTTCAGTTATTATAATTTTCAACTCCATAATTTTTGTTTTTTAAAAAAATAATTTCTATCTCTTCATTGCTATTATCAATTTGGTGCAACATTCTTCTCATACTTTCCTCTAGTTCTTTAGACGTGGTTTCCTTTAGCTTTGTGAACATATTTAAAATATTTTATTTAAAAGTCTTTATCTAGTAAGTCCAACATATGGGCTTCCTCAGGAATAGTTCTATTGATTGCTTTTTCTCCTATGTATGGGCCATATGTTCTTGTTTCTTTGCATGTATCATACTTCTTTAAATTTGAAAACTGGACATTTTGAATAATATAATGTGGCAATTCTGAAAATCAGATTCTACCCCCTCCCAGGGTTTTTGTTCTTTCCATTTGTTATAGTAGTTGTTGGTTTAGTGACTTTTCTGAATTCATTCCTTAAAGTCTGTTTTCTGTGTCATGTGTGACTACCAAAGTCTTTGCTCAGTTAGCTTAGTAGCCATCTGATGACTGGACAGAGATTCTCTTAAACATCTTTAACCAGTAAGTCTCCCAGTCTTTGCAGAGGGGCTTAATATGTGTGTTGAGGTATGCCTTCAATACTCAGCCAAAAGTTTACCACTCTATCTTAGTCTTCACTTTTTACTTGAGTGGAGCTTCAAGGTCAGCCAGAGGTGAGAGCTTAGGGCCTGTTCAAGTCTTTCCTGAGCATTCACACAGCCCTAGGCATCCACACAACCCTAAGCATGCATATTACCTTCTAGATTCCCAGGAATATGTCAGAGTTTTTCAAAGTCCCTATGGACATCTCATTCCCCAGCTAAATACTTTAGTGTGGTGGAACAGGGGTGCTCCAAAGACAGTTGAGGGATTTTTGACCTTTGTATTGAATGTTATGGGGAGCCACTAGTGAAGTTTTAAGCAAAGAAGGGGCATAACTATTTGTAAGGCAGAAAAAAATCTTTGCCAATGAAGTGGAAAATGGATTGAAGGAGGACAGACTGGAGGCAGGGAGATCAAGGAGATTATTGCAGCATTCTAAGAGAAAGATGATAGAGACTTGAGTTAAGCTTGAAGTAGAGAGAATGGAGAAAGGGGAGTGGTGGATTGGAAAAACTATTTTGCATTTTACACACTTCATGATTTCTAGAGTGAATAATTGGAAGGCCAGTGGGAACAGGGAAATAAGAGGAAAGTGTCTTCTCTCAGGTCTGATTTGGGAAACTAGTTAGGAGGATGGGGTCATTCACCAAAAAAAGTAAATAGAGGAGGAACAGGTTTTGGGGGGAAATGTAAAGACGCGGCTCCAAATATAATTAATATTACTTTTTTTGTGTGAGGAAGATCAGCCCTGAGCTAACATCTGTTGCCAATCCTCCTCTTTTTGGTGAGGAAGATTGGCCCTGAGCTAACATCGTGCCCATCTTCCTCTTATAATTACTACTACTTATGATTAAAATAATCTATGTATTTTTTAAATAGAGATGGAATATCTTTGAGAGAAATTCTGTGTAATTGTGCCACTCAAATAGTTTCGAATTCAGATGCTGTAATCCCTCCTTCCCCTCCGTCCAGTAGATTTATCACCATCCTTGATTTAGGAAAGCTTTCAAGATGCTTGTTATTTAGAACATATTCGACAAAGTGAGAGGGGCTTGGTAAACATGCTGCCCTAAGCAGAGCCTGTACCTAAGTGTGATATAAACTTAAGAGTCATTTCTAGGGCGGTTTCGCTCTCTGAAAACCCAGCACAGAGCAGACAATGGGTTAAACGTCGTTGTTGACGCTAATTACATGGAGAAACGGGAGTAATTGATTCCTTAAGCCCTATAAATTAAACTGAGCTTAAAATAGGTGGTTTTAACATTTGGTAAACGTTGATTTTCCTTGAAATCTGAATCCTTGCAAAGCGCTAAAGACAAGAAAGTGTGTAGACTGCACTATGGAAAAGAACGGTTCCCCCTCTTTACACCTCTCCCTTTTCTCTTTTGCTTCTCAGTTGACCAAGTTAAGTTTAGTTGAAGTGAACACGCTAATTTTTGAGTAGGGCCGCGGTGAACACCAAAACGAAAGGGGTTTTGGTCTCTGCAATCCTGCGGCTCCACTTCGTAGCCAGTCACCTCCCGGGCTGGGTAGGCCGGCGTCTCAGATCTGGGCGGCAGCCTGAGCGCTCCGAGGCGGGAAAAAAAAGGTGGGGGCACCAATGAGAGGATGTCCGCGGCGCGGCAGCGGCCCCGGCGCTAACTTCCGCCCCGCCTTCCCAGCCGAGACGGGGAAGCGCGGCCGCCCGCGCCGTCTGTCCCGTGCGCTCCTGCTGGGACGGCCGCCCGACTCCCGAGTCGTCTCCAATTGGCCGTCGGGGGAACGGAAGCCGAAGGAGACCAGTGAACCCGGAAGTACTTCTCGGCGGAGGCCCGGGCGACACTTTTGAATGGAATCGGGCTGATTCATCGCCGGTTCGCGGAGCCAGAGCCCGGTCGAGTCTGAGCTGGAGCCGCTGCCGCCGCGTCACCGCAGTTGGAAGACAAGGACCCAAACCGCGGCCTCCCGTCCTCGGCCGCCTTCAGGTAAGACGGGGAAGGCAGGCCCCGGAGGTCCGCGGAGGCAGCCGCGCTAGGCCGCTGCCAGCCCCGTGCTCTCCTGAGTCACGTTGCCCAGCCGAGAGGCCACTGGAGGCCCGGGCCCTGAGGGAGGAGCCCAGGCTCCTTCGTCCTCCTCGCCGGCTACCCAGGGCTCTGGCAGAGTTAGGTCTGGACGTGGTCTCCTTCCTCCAGGCGTTTCTGCTCCGCTGAATTCACCAAACCTTGGGAACCTCTCCTGCCTACAGAGGGAGAACCCTTGTTTATGGTCTGTGTGCTCTATTGCGAGTTACTCCTGTGTTGAAAAACTTCAAAGCAGACAGAGGAAACAAGGGAGAGAGAAAAAAATGAACTTTCCCTTTGAATGCATGTTTGCTTTATCACTTGCCCTTCCAATAGGCCTTGACCCCTTTTCTCTTAATGTTAGGTTTTCAACTGCCTTAAACAAACAAACAAAAACCCCAGAGATGCGCTGGTTTTTAACCTTGAAAATCTTCAAAACAGTGTGGTTATTCCTGCTGTGGCTTTTACCTTAATACTTTTAATTTGTCCTAATTGAGTAGTAGTTGGTGCGTTGATTACATTTCCTGTTTTCAGTAAAGAAGAAATCTGCTACTGTGTGTTACTTCTTGGAACTTAATTTTCCTGGGGACGTTACTTTGTGTCAAAAGAAAAGTGTAAACTTTTCGCAAGAGTCTGAATGTAAATCTAGTGACTGAATGAAAAATTCTTGAAATTAAAATGGTAACAGAAAGTTGATAAAGACTTCATGGGAAAGGCAGGGAAGAGGCTTTAAAAATTAGCATAGAAATATAGTTTTAGGGTGAAAATGATTTTTTTTCACTGCTCACGAAAGTATGTTTTTAGTGCTGCTGACTTTATGAATAAAGCAACGAGAGAGTCATTGATCAAGTTGAAATAACAAGAAAGAACTGAATGCATTTTTAGTGGAGATGTTTAACATAATGGTAGTCTTCTTGTCACATAAGGCTACCAACTTTCAAAGTTTAAATTATATATGTTTTAAACAAATTGTATGAGCTATTGTGCATTTGACGAGATTAAGATATATATATAGTGGCTCAGAACTAGCTACAGTTAAGACGTGTTTAGTGAAATGATATTTGGTGAAACGCCTGAATATTGTCTTGAATTTGTGCCAGAATAAAATTATATCAGGCCAACAGAAGAAAGTTTTGAAGTCATGATTTTTCAGTGCAGCCTCACCTGTTGAGTTTGGGATATTTTTCCCCCCAGAGGTGCTTGGTAAATAATATATTGCTGTTCTAATTGAGAAGCTGGATTTTAATCTCTCTGACATGGGTATTTTTATACTTGTCATACTTTTATACTAAACCCATATTTGAAAATTAGTAACAAGAAGCAATTGTGCTTCTGTTTAATTGTTTTCAGTTTTACGGCAATGTTCATTTCATAATTCGGTGTCCACCTGTGAAAGCCTTACCTGAATAACTCATGTGATTTCTTACTCAAAAACTTGTCATACACCCTGTTTGTTGCACTCATTTGACATTCATATTCTGCTTTGTGATATTTGGTGTCCCCCAACTGTAAAATAAGAATTAGATTAAGTAATGTCTTCCAGCTCTAAGATAACACCAACAGCAGCAGCAGCAACAACAATAGTTATTGAGTACCTATGGAAGTTCCTGGCACTGCATTAGGTGCTTTGTATTTCTTCTTACAACAAACTTGCAAAGTATTATCCCCATTTTATAGATGTGGTCTAGAGTCTAGAAGAAGGTAACTTGTTCCAGGTCGTGTAATGAGTAGGTAGGTTGTAAAGCCAGGATTCAAATCTAGGTCTGATTGGCTCTCGAGCCTTTCTGGCTCTACACTGCTATCCTTTCTCTGTATGTATTTTTCATGGGTTTATAGCATACCTCCCCAGGTAGATTGTAAATTCTCTTAGTGCAAGCCACTAAGTTTCTTAGTAGCTTTATTTCTGTATCACCTTATACACAAGGTAGTATTTAATAAATGTTTTATTTGAACACTAATTAGGAAACACCTCAAGATATTTATGATAATTCCTTCCTCACTGTTCTAAACTGGGGAAAATCTTGCTTTCAAAATCCTATTTATATAATTAAGTTTAATGTTGACTCTTTATCTTTCTTCCATTGAGGAAAGTCCTTAAGAAAGAGAGAAAGAAGTTCCTAATTACTTTCCACAAATCAGAGAGTAGAGGAATTACAATACAGTGAGATCACAAATATGGAATAGTTTAAAAAGGATTTAGCATCAGTCTGAGAAGTAATAGTATTTAACTGCAGCATGGGTTGGGGAGTGAAAAATGAAAATAAACTAAGAAACAGAATGATAAACTCAAACAGCTAAGGGCTTCATGATTTTGTTTGAGTTTTATGAATTATTGGGACACCAGTGTCCCTCGTGAAAGTGTTGAAAAGTGGGAAAAAAAAAGTCACATTCCAAATCCAGGTTAAGATAATTTTGAAGCATCTGTTTTTTAGGGTTATTCATAGTACCATACATTTCCTGTAAATACTTGAGAACTGATTTATTTTAATTCCAACCTGAACATGATCAAACTGTCAGGTTTTAATCAGATATTAACTTAGTTGGGAGATGAAAAAGTAGAAAATCATCAACCTTTTGATAGTACTGATACTTATTTTGTACTGTTTTTACCAATTAAGAGTCTAAACATTACTGTATGTGTGACATTTAAGACATAGTTAAACACTTTATTCATATTATCTGATAATGTTTTTAAGTAAAGTTAGTCATATCATGAATGAGCTCTTGAATCCTCTGCTTTTTGGCAGGTGTAAAAACTTAATTTAGATCCGTAGACCTTTTGGATTGCTGTTATTTCTAAGAATTGGCAGTATTCTCTTTTATCTTATACAACAACACTTTAATTTTGTGAACCTCTTTGCTAGATTCTGCAAAATGCAAGTCCCCCCTCTCCAATGTGATTCATTTAGTACTGTGAAATATGCCTGCTGTTTTGAAATTTCACTAAGTGGCAAACTATGTGGGAAGAAGGATCTGTGTCGGATGAACTGTAGCTATGCTCATAAGATGATGGTGCTGATGACAGCAGCTAGCATTCATTATTTACTTACTCTATGCCAAGCATTGTGTTAAATGTTTTTTATGTCTGTTGTCTTCTTTAATCTTCTAAACAACTCTGTGAGGAGGGTGCTATCATTTTCTCCATTTTGCAGATGAGAAAACTGAGGCTGAGAGAGGTAACTGACCCAAGGACACAGCTAATAAGTATTAGAGCCAGGATTTGAATCCTGGCACTTGGACTGTAGAGTCTAGCTCTTAACCCTCATTTACCAAGAAAAATAGTCATCACCATTACCGTCTGGGTCTAGTAGACCTTTTGAAATTTTTTACACCTTTAAGTCATTTTACGAATAGTTTACAGAAGTGAAAATAAAGGGATAGTAAAAAACAACTATATTAGAAATGTTAATAAAGGTTAAACATAGCAAGTACAAATTTTTATTCTGTATTTTCCTCGTTTTGAAGGTGTATGTACCTGAAATGGACAGCATCCTTTGAATGTAATTAACTGCTCATCATCCGTCATGCATGAACCTGGAATATATCCATCTTGTGAAGATCAGCTTTACATTTTAAATATGTCTCTAGTAGGCCCTTATGATTAGCTTATGATTTCTTCTGCTGCTTCTTACACTTAAAATACTTTGTATGTGTGTTAAAATATATGTAAACTGAAATTTCCCGTTTTAAACATTATTAGGTATTAAGTACATTCACATTGTTGTGCAACCATCACCACTATCCATCTCTAGAACTTTTTTTTTTTGCTGAGGAAGATTTGCCCTGAGCTAACATCCACTGCCAATCTTCCTCTTTTTATACATGAACCATCACCACAGCATGGCCACTGACAGACGAGTGGTGTAGCTCTGTGCCCAGGAACCGGACCTGGGCCGCCGAAGCGGAGCGCACTGAACTTAACTACTAGGCCACCGGGACTGGCCTCCAGAATTTTTTTATCTTCCCAATAGCAATACTTTTGAAATCATTGGCAGCTCATAATTTTGTTGAAGAGAGGATGGCTATCATCTTTGCTCACAAAACATTTCTATTTTTAGATTTATAAACACCAATTAGAGTTAGTTCAGTGATTTTTTTCATTTCTGCTTTATCTGTTTCCTTTTATTCACCTTAGTGTACACTTCAGCATTTGTCCACATATGAACTATATCAACATCATAGAAGATAAAACAATATGTTACACATCTCTTTAGGAAAACAGGTTCTTGTTGTCAAATAGTATGTGATGAAGTCCTTCTTATTGAATGCCTAACTGGATGAGAATGTCATATTTCTTTTTGGTCTTAGAAATATATTGTTCACTCATTGAGCCTTTTAAAAAATAATTTATTGAGGTGAAATTCACATAACATAAAATTGACCATTTTAGAGTGAACAGTCTAGTGTCATTTAGTGCATTCAGTGTTGTGCAGCTACCAACTCACTCCAGTTCCAAAACATTTCCATCATTCTAGAGTAAAATCTCTTGCCCATTAAGCAGTTTCTCCTTATATTCCCTCTCCCCAGCCCCTGGCAATCACCAGTCTGCATTCTGTCTGTATTGATTTATATATTTTGGATAATTCATATAAATGGAATCATATAGTAAGTGACCTTTTGTGCTTGGCTTCTTTCATATAGTGTAATGATTTGAGGTTTATCCGTGTTGTAATATCTATCAGTATTTCCTTCCTTTTTATAGCTGAATAAGATGCCATATATTCCATTGTATGTATGTACTAGAGTTTGTTTATCCTTTCATCCTTTCATGGTCATTTGGGCTCTTTCTACCTTTTGGCTTTTATGAATAGTGATGCTATAAAAATGCATGTACACATGCTTGTTTTGAATACCTGTGTTTAATTCTTTTGGATATATACCTAGGAGTGGAATTGCTGGGTCATATAGTAATTACATGTCGAACTTTTTGAAGAGCTCCCAAATTGTTTCTAGCTCTTGTTGATTCTTAAGTTCAAGAAAATTAATCTAGGATATTGTCTGAATATGCATAGTCTGAGATTTTGTTTATATTAGTGGTTCTCAACCGGGAATGATTTTGCCCTTCCTGGGGACATTTGGCAGTGTCCGGTAGTGTCCAGTTTGATTGTCACAGCTGGGTAGGTGCTGCTGGCATCTAGTGGGTAGAGGTATGCTGCTAAACATCCTGTAATGCACAAGACAGCCTCCTAAAACAAAAAATTATTTGGTTCTGAATAACAATAGTGCTGAAGAAACCCTGGCTTAAACCATCAATTTTATTGTCACCATTAGAGACCAGAGTGCTGTTACTTGTTTCTTTACATTCACCTAGTGATTGTCTAGTAATTGTGAAACTTTTTTTCTCTATCAGTTCTCTCTTTGCCATTTTGGGTGGAATGTGAAAAATTCTGAACTCTCATCTGTGTTCAATGAAAGCTAAAAAAAAGACTACGAAGATGTTGTCTCTAGTGTTTTATATATTTTGAAAGATGAAGCAATGCTTTTGGCAGTACAATAAAAACTGAAGGATGATGCAATAGCTGTAATGTATTTCACTATTGCATCGTTTTGGACTATTCTTATCATTCTCCATCTTCTTGTTATTTTATTCTTTTTTGGCATAGTTGGAAATAAGTGATTAAGAAATGATGAACTAATTCCTAGAATAATAAAATAACAAACTTTAAAGATATAGGAAAAATAACATCACTAAGATTCCATAATATATCATAGATTTGTAGTAATGTGCATTGGACCTGTGTGATAAATGGACAATAGAATGAATTTTGTTCTATTTAAAAATATGAGTAAATTTTCTCTTTGTTCTTTGAAACAAGAAAGACTTTTCTCTAGAAAGACTAAAAGTCATGAATGTCAATCCTTACTTATAATTAGGACTGCTCAAAAAAGAAACTTAACAAACAAAATTCGGATACAGGGTTAATCACTATGCTCTATACCTCCCCGGGATGGTATTTCATTCCATACTTTCTGGAAATGGTGATTAAAAATCAATTGTGATTTCTATTTCACTTTTAGGAGTTTTGCTTCTTTTAAAAAAGCTCTTAGCATATTTTTCTTGTTAGTTCTCAAAATAATTATATCTTGTTATTTATTTTTTTTTAGGAGAGAAAAAAATACTTGGGAAAAATTATACCTGCCAGTATTAGCAAGAGCTTACCTTAAGAAGAAATTTGTCAAACTCAACAAATTGAAGCTTAACGCCACGAGAGTTGTAGTTACTGACCAGGTGAGAATTAAGAAGGTATTCTACTTTTACCTATTCTTTCAGGATATGATATAAAGATGTTATGAAAATGTGTCATTTTTAACACACATCAAATTATGTGTGATAGATAACCAGATTTAAGGGCTCATGAAAGTCATTTAGATAACTAACATTTTTGTTCTTGTTTGCTTTCTATAAACTTTAAAAAAAAAATAGTGTGATTTAGAACATTTATCAATATATTTCCTTTCCGAATGTTAGTATTTTTATTAAACCTGATTATCTTATCTTAAATGTTCTAGTTTGTTAAATATTTTTTCCTGTTTGCTGAGACATCTAATTTTGTTAAAAACACAAATTTGACCTGCCAGATTTTCTTTCCCTCTGCTCCCCACATTGCTCATGTATGTTCACAGCATCTGGAGTCTGTGTAAAGTCATCAGAAACAACACAGGGGAATAGATAAACTGAACACAGCTGGGAATCGACCTTGGCCTGGAATATATATAATGTCTAAAGTATACTGTATGTTGTTTGTTTTTTTTCCATTTGTTCTTTAAGTTTGTAAGCTTGAAATGATCCAAAAGAAATTTTTTTTCCTTTGGTAATATTTTCTAGAGAAATGTGTTTAATGTTTTAAAATATACAAGTTTTTTTTTTCCCCTCTGTCTACGGCCTTTAAAAAGTGCTATGTATTGAATGCCATATTTGAGTTGAGGAATTTTAATGAGAATTTGATGGATATTTTATTTGTAAATGTTGCTATTAGGAGGATAAGTTAAGGTTGTAAAGTGGAAATTTTGTCTGAATGATCAAGTTTTCTTATGTGCCTTTTTATCTTTTAAAAATGCCTTTATCCGTTGTGAATCTCGCACACTTGTTGAGTGAAACAAGGCAGACCCAAGAGGATATGATTTTGTGTATATAAAATTCAAAAACAACAGAACTAATTATGCTATTAGAAGTTGGAATTCTACCTTTGCAGGGTGGTAGAGACTGGGAAGGGGGCATAGAAAGTGTTCTTAGGTGTTGATAATGTTTCTTCATCTAGGTGGTGATTATGGGGGTGTGTTCACTTTGTGAAGATTCCATGGCTGTATCATTTGTGCACTTTTCTATATGTGGACTTGAATGAAGTTTGCAATATTAACATTGTTAAATATTCGCAGGGTTAAATTGTTAGCAGATGCAACAAACATGATTAGGCAGTAATGTAATGATCATAAGTACAATATTGAGTTTTGGTTTGTATAGCAGTTCTAACTAGTAAAACAATAGGGACAAATGACTCAACTAATCTGTTAGCATTTAATTTAGAATATAATTTGGAGTAATACCATTTTCTAAAGCATACACTTAGAAAGAAGAGGAATTTTAAGGCATTAACAATTTTTAAGTTGAAAAATATGCTTCATTGTCATGTTTAAAGTATTTAGTTGTACTGATATTATTTTTTATAATTTGATTACTTATTTTTGTGTATTTGAGGCCGTATTAGTACCCTTGCTATTTTTTTCCTTTGATTTCTTCTTTTTCAAGCTTATGAGAATGTCTTCTGTAGTTATTACAGTCATAAAAAACAAATCAGATTGATATTTCAAAGTTAATCTTTGTATTGATTAACTCTAAAATTATAATTGAGAACAGCAGCTGAATTTCCTTACTGAAAAAGCTATGTATCTCCATAACGTCTGAAACAACACAAAATATCTGTGTAGGTTCTAGAACACTATCTTAATGCATTTAATGTTTACTTTATAATATTTCTTTTAATATAATGAGTTCGTTTTAAAAAGCCTTTGATGCTAATTCAGAGATCCATAATCTGCTCACAGTGTCTTTCACATGTAGTTTTGATGATAACTGACAAGCTGTAAGTTAATTAGCACAGAACTTACTAATGAGGATGTTAAAATTTAATTTAAAAGAGGATTTTTATTTGTACACTCTGGACAAATTGAAGGAAATTCAATCATACATATGATAAGCATTTCAGGCACTTTTTCCTCATTCAGGTACTTTATTAGATAACAATAAGAAAATATAATTAACTTAATGATAGCAAAGTTTTGAAAGTATGCTAAGATTGCTTGTCTTTAAAACTGGGGATAACCCAAAACCAAAGCAGTAAAATAAGGTCTGTTAATTAGCATGGAAGACAGCTTCTTGAATTAATATGTGGTGTTAATTAACAGGAAGTCTGATGTTGTGTTGTAATTACCACCAATATTTTTGACATACTGAGTGACTGAAGGTGAATTATATAGATAGCAATTGAGTAAACACTTTTGTGCTTAGGAACGTTTTCCTTTGTTTCTGTTTTCTAGAAATATGGACAGACTTCTTAGACTTGGAGGAGGTATGCCTGGACTGGGCCAGGTTAGTATATAGACTCTCAGTATTTCTTTGTGTGTAAACTACAAGCCTTTCTCTACTTATCCAAAGAGAAAAGAAATCACTCCCAAGAAAATTGCCTCACAGGTAACCTTATGGTGAGAAGCTCATCTTATTCCTGGTTGCTGTATTGCAACACTAAATAACATGTGGAAAACATTTCTATTAATTTAATTTTCTCCTAGGAATAAATTTTCTCTATTTGTTTTGATTTAAAATTTTGGGTTATGCAAGATTATCAAACTTGTCTTTTAATAAAAAAATGACTCAAAATATCTTATTTCTGGATTTACAATGTAGACGTTAAAAGTAATGCATGAAAGGGCCGGCCCAGTAGCGCAAGCGGTTAAGTGCGTGTGCTCCGCTGTGGCGGCCCGGCCCGGGGTTTGCCGGTTAGGATCCCGGGCGCGCACTGACACGCCGCCTGTTAAGCCATGCTGTGGCGGCGTCCCATATAAAGTAGAGGAAGATGGGCACAGATGTTAGCCCAGGGTCAGTCTTCCTCAGCAAAAAAAAAAAGAGAGGGGGATTGGCATCGGATGTTAGCTCAGGGCTGGTCTTCCTCACACACACACACACACAAAAAAAAACTTAAAAAAAAAAAAAGTAACACATGAAAAAGTAAACATGGCATACTCTTGGCAAGATCCAGAAAACTGACTGGTAGAGCATTTGTATGTACAGTCTTAACACTGATAAATTACTTCCAGTAATTATGATACATGGATGAATTAAGTATTATCTTTCTTTTTTCTTTAAATTTGGTGTATATGGTTTCTTTTACATTCTTATTAAAATTAAATGAATTTTCAGTTTTTTTTAATATTTTCATTTATCTTGTTCTGTGCTGTTAGGCAAATGGCCTCTAGATAGATTTCTGTCTCAGGATATTCTGTCTGCTTTCAGCTAAAGAAGAAATTTCTGCCTGTTTTGAGTTCTACATTGATTATTTTTCCAGTCCTCCATTACAAAAGAGATGACTGTGTGTTGTTCCTTGAGACTTTTATGTAATATATTGTTTTATGACTAAATTTTGGGAATATTTTTATAACCCACCTTTAGAACTCTTTTAGATAACGGTTTTCCCTCATTTCCATATCACTATCCATGACTTTGTCTTCTTTCATTGAAAGTAGTCTATATTTTTTGTAAGAAACAGTTTTGTTTGAGATTTCATGAAATTTTCAGTGTTTTGGAGGCATTTTCACAAGATTTCTTTGATTAGGTCTATCATAGTTTATGGCTAATAAACCTTTTCCTTTTAGAAAGTTGAATTCATTTTGTGGTTCTGTATTGCATTCTTGCATAGGGTTAAGTTATTTTCATTTACTTTTGTTAGTTTTAAATATTTCTTATGTTCCTTTATTGTCAGCCTGTTTCTTCATGATTCTTCATTTTTGTAAGATCTGTGTAATCCATTCTCTTGAGATGCCTAAGCCTCTCTGGATTTGACCCTTCCAAAGCTGCTTCCATACTTTTGTAAATATTCTAGATAGCTTCTAGAATTTCCTTAACTTATTCTAAAATTAGCCATAACAATGTTAAGACACATGAACATGTCAGAAGTGAGCTGAGGTGGTATATAGGTACTACAGATTTACTTGCAAATTATAGGTAAAGATGTTGCCATAGTAGAATTCTTAAGGGAAGTTGCATGAAATTTAAATACCAATAAACTTTCCTTAAACATTAGATACAGTAAATTATATATCCATGCTGGAAATCCATGCTGGGAAATTGATGGACATGAAATAATGGTTTTACTGACCACAAATTGAGCTACATCGTGTCTCAGTGACCACTGCAAACCTTTGCATTAAGTGGAAAACAAAGCGTTGGTTCAATAACCTCTCTTCATAGTTTGATAATTTAATCAGCCCTTGTGTCCTCAGTTTGTATTCTTTGTTGAACTTAAAAATATGTTGCTTGAGGGGCCAGCCCAGTGGCATAGTAGTTAAGTTCATGCGCTCTGCTTCGGTGGCCTGGAGTTCGCAGGTTTGAATCCTGGACGCGGACCTACATACCATGCATTAAGCCATGCTGTGGTGGCATCCTGCGTACAAAATAGAGGAAGATGGGCACAGATGTTAGCTCAGGGCTAATCTTCCTCAGCAAAAAAAAAAAAAAAAAAAGTTGCTTGAGAATCTGTCATTTCATATATGTGTTTCATCTTCCCAATTAGATGACAAACTCTCAAGAGAATAATTTGTGGGGTTCTTATTGCTGTGATATCTCTTTATCAAATACTAGGTGTTGAATGATTAATTTTTTTTCCTAAAATTTTATTTTACTCTTGATCTAGACTAATTTGACAAACAAATACTTATGTTCTTTCTGCAACATGAAATGTTAAGTGTATAATTTTTTAATAAACAGGTATAAAACATGAAGTGTATTGTTTATTTTTAATAAGTCAAAGATCTTTGGATCGAATAGCTACTCTTTCCGTTAGATAATGCATAGCAGGGCAATAAAAATAGAAAAGGACACAAGTTGTTTTATTCTTCTAAAAATCAATGGGAAATGTTACTATCTTACCATTTAATGGAAAAGACAGAATTTCCTCATAAATAGAGGAAGTTTACTCCTGGTAAGTTTGCAGATGGCCCTTTTAAGATATGGGAATAGGAGCAGAACAGGGTTCTCCATGCATTCTAATGACTTTCAGCTTTCTCTGAATAGAAGTGGTCTTTCTCTTTTCCATGGCTAATCCTTCCACTTATTCTCTGATCCCATCCTCTCTTGAAACCTTGCTCATCTCCACTGACCCCTTTCTCTGCCTACAAAGATATTTAAGTCTCCTGTATCCAAGAAACAGCAAAACTTCACTGCATCCTGTGATTAAATCTTTTCTTCCACTTATTTCTAGAATTCCTGAAATAATAGCTTATAGTCACATATTTTGCTTCCTTACCTCCATTGACTCCCAGGAGATTATATTCTAGCCTCTTCCTCCATTACCGTACTGGAATTGCTCAAATCGCTAAGTCTATTGGCCTACTTTTAGTTCTCTTTTAACTAGACCTCAGTATTCCACACTGTTCACAATGTCTTTCTTATAACTTTCTCTTCTATTAGCTTTTTTTTTTTTTAAAGATTTTATTTATTTATTTTTTCCCCCCAAAGCCCCAGTAGATAGTTGTATGTCATAGCTGCACATCCTTCCAGTTGCTGTGTGTGGGACGCGGCCCCAGCATGGCTGGAGGAGCGGTGCGTGCCCGGGATCCGAACCCGGGCTGCCAGCAGCAGAGCGCGTGCACTTAACCGCTAAGCCACGGGGCCGGCCCTTCTATTAGCTTTATCGTGGTAATTTCTCCTAGTTCTTCACTATGGTGTCTATACCTGCAAAAAAACTTAAAGTTTATTATTTGTTTAATATTATATGTTTAAATGTTAATACTTGAGCAGTGGTAGGCTAAAGTCATTAAATCTGTCTACAATCCCCTACTACAATATAACTTGTCAGTAGTTTGAAGCAGAAACAAACAGATGTTTTATTAGAACTATTAAAATTTGTAAACTAATAGCTTTAAATTACATTTTATTTACCTTGCTAAAGTGCTTACAAGCTTGAAATTACTAAAAGGTGTGAGATGAATGTATTTAAAAACATTTACCGCTATAATTTGGCTACTTGGTTGTCTTTAGAACTATACCAATTTAGGTCTTCACAACTAAACTATTTCCAAAAGAAGTGAAGACAAAACCCAAGAGATGGGCATAGCCAAAGCAAAGTCTTCAGTCTCTGAAAGTTACAGTTTAAGTCTCTGGGTCTATTTTAGCTTTAGAAATGGTCAAGGTAAGCTTAAAAGTAAATGAAACTTAAGTAAAATGTCAGTGACATTTAATTTCTCCTAGTTCTTGACTAGGAGAATTTCTCCTAGTTCTTGACTAGGAAATTCAAGACGTCTTGAATTTGAATTTCTTAGGCCAATATTTTGAGTTTCTGTCGTGGGTGTTATGCTATAGGGAATACCAAGATAATACTTTACATTCTTGTAGATGCACAGCAATTATGTTTTAAGTGCCTGCACGTATTATCTACTTGGAATGAGTGAATACTAGTGCTCATTATAAATAATGTGATTTGTAAGTGTAGTGGATATAGGGTTTAATTTTTTCCACAAAAAGAGAAAATGAGACTGAATTGAGGAGATGATGTTAGAGATAAATTTTGGAATATATGTCAAGAAATATATCTCCAGAAAGGCTGGAGACTAGGCATTGTGAGGGGAAATAATGGGAAAAGAAGCTGCTAAAGGAGTTTGGAGTGGATTATGAAAGGTGTTGAATGCCATTCTTAGTGATTTTTAGTTTTTTCCTGTAGGCATTGGAATTTCATGGAGATTTTTTTAGCAGAGTTGTGAGATAATTCAATCTGTGTTTTTGAAAATTAATTCTCGTGGTAGTTTGGAGAGTAGGTAGAAGGGAAGAGCTTGAAGACAGAGTCATCAATTATATGAAATATTTTTGACTTTTAACCTTCCAGACACATAGTAGGATTATACTTTTCCATCATTTTTGAAGTTAGCCTAACCATGATTTTGCTTTGACTAGTGAATGGAATATTAGTTAGAAATTAGCAGGTCACTGTTAGATGGAAGCCTTAAGAATAAGTGTATGATTTGCCTGCCCTGGTAATTCAGGAAGCATGGAGATGGAACCTCTCTTAGCTGGGTCTCCTGAGAGAGAATGACATATAACCCACAAGTCAGAAATTTTGTGGTTTTTGTGTGAAATGCCCTAATTTTTTTGGTCTCCAGTTTTTGTTTTAAGAAACATGGTATACACCAAACTAAGCACATATGCAGGCCTGTGTTGCCTGTAAGCAATCAGTTTGTATCTTTCTGATACAGACCTCAGTCATTTCCAGATGCAAAATTAAGGGGAAATTCTGTAGGCGAGTGATCGGAGAAGGCTTTCTGAAAGTAGTTGAGATGTAAGCTACATTTTGAAGGAATATTTCAGGTGGCTAGATTTTCAAAAATAGCTTCATGAATTGGATATGATCTATTTTATTTGTTATAACTCTCAAATCCACACCGTATATAGATTTTGTATATATAACTAATAACTATTTTTCTAGTTTCCTATTATGGGTCTTGAAGTAGAAATGTTCTTTCAATTATTTGTCTTTTAGGATTTGGCCTAATAGTTTATAGAAAGGATTAATTTATAGCAATGGGGAAAATGACTGGAATAAATGCAGAAATAATACCGTTTTCATGGATGAGGAGTCTTAATATCACATGCCAGTTCTAATTAATCATAAATTCAATGCAATTCCAATAAAAATACCAACCAGAATTTTCATGAAATTAGGAAACTGATTCTAAAATTCGTATGGGAGAAAACAATCCAAGAGTAGCCAAGAAATTCTTAGAAAGGAAAAAGAAACTTGCTCTACTAAATATCAAAATATATTTTAATACTCTGTGACTCAATTAGTGTTATATTGGTATAGAGATAGTCAAGTAGATCAGTATAATCAAATAGAAAGCCCAGAAATAGACTCATGTATATCTGAGAACTTGATTTGTGATAGAGATGGTATTAAAAATTACTGGGGAAGGAGAGGCCTGTTATTAAGTGATGCTGAAGCAAGTGGCTTTCTGTATGGGGAGAAAACTAATATTAGATTCCTACCTTATTCTGTATACAAAAATGTATACCATATGGATTGAAGACTTAACTGTGAAAATCAAACTGTATAATTTTGGAAGACACTCCCATTAGGTTGGCTGTTATCCAGCAAAACTGGAAAATAACAACTGTTAGTGAGGATGTCGAGAAATTGGAACCCTTGTGCGTTACTGGTAGGAATGTAAAATTGTATGACCTCTGTGGAAAACAGTATAGTGGGTCTTCAAAAAATTAAACATAGAATTACCATATGATGGGCCGGCCCCGTGGCTTAGCAGTTAAGTGCGTGCGCTCCGCTGCTGGTGGCCCGGGTTCAGATCCCGGTCGCGCACCAACACACCACTTCTCCCGCCATGCTGAGGCCGCGTCCCACATACAGCAACTAGAAGGATGTGCAGCTATGACATACAACTATCTACTGGGGCTTTGGGGGAAAAAATAAATAAATAAAATTATAAAAAAAAAAAAAAGAATTACCATATGATCCAGCAATTCCATTTCTGGCTATATACCCCAAAGAATTGAAAGCCAGAGACTCAAATAGATATTTGTACACCAGTGTTCATAGTAGCATTATTCACAATAGCCAAAAGGTGGAAGCAATTCACGTCTATTGATGGATGAATGGATAAGCAAAATGTGGTATATACATACTATGGAATCTTATTCAGCCTTCAAAAGGAAGGAAGTTCTGACATATGATACAACATGGATAAACCTTGAAGACATCATGCTAAGTGAAATAAGCCAGTCACAAAAGGACAAATGCTGTATGATTCCACTTATATGAGATAGTAGAGTAGTCAGATTCATAGAGACAGAAAGTAGAATGGTGGTTGCCAGGGGTTGGGTGTGTAGTGGAGTGGGGAGTGAGTGTTTAATGGGTATAGAGTTTCAGTTTGGGAAAATGAGAAAGATATAGAGATGGATAGTGGTGATGGTTGCAGGACAGTGTGAATGTAATTAATGCCACAGAACTGTACACTTAAAAATGATTAAAACGATAAATTCTATGTTACGTATATTTTACCACAATGAAAAATTCAGTTACCATATCTTTAAAATGAAATAAATAGTATCTACTTCAGATGATTCTTATAAGGATTAAATAAACTAACGTGAACATGTCAGACACACAGTAGATAGCCCCCAAAAATATTTTTTGGAAGAAAACGTTATGTCTTTATGACCTCAAAATAGGAAAGCATTACTCAAAAGAAAAGATTGGTAATTCTCCTACCTCAATACATTACTAACACTTGCAGCATTCATCTGCAACACTTTTAGCAGAACCATAAATCAGTAAGACAAAAAAGACAAGTTCATAGAAAAAAGAACATGAAGTGGTAATTTGTAGAACAGGAATTGCCGACAAGCATATGAAAAGACACTCAACCTCACTGTATATCAGGGAAATGAAAATTAAAGCAAGTATTAGATTTTTTTTAACAGAAGTCTGTCATAGTAAGTGTAAATAAAGATTTGGGGAGGCAAAATTTCTCATAGAAGCTTTTTTCCTTAGGGTGGGTGTGGGTGTGGGAGTTGGTTGACGATTTTATCTCAGTGCTTAGAACACTATGTGGCAAATAGAACACCATAAATATATGTTGAATAAACACTCTGTATGTGGAGTATAAATGGTTAAAATCACTTTGGAAAGCAATTTGACGGTATCTAGTAAAGTTGAAAATGCTCTAACTTTTGTGACTCAGCAATTCTGTTTATTTACTTTAGAGAAACTCTTACACGTGTGTATCAGGAGATGTGTTTAGGGATATTCATTACGACATCGTTTACATTATTGAAAAATTGCAGAATACTTACATAAATGTCTATCTGTGGCAAAATGTGTTATGATGAAATATTATGCAGCAGTTAAAATGAACTAGATTCTATATATCAATATGCATAAGACCTTATAAACGTATTAAGAGAAGAATTCTAGTTGCAGAGAGATATATACAATATGAAAGCACTAATGTTAATTTAAAAAACAAAATACTTTTTTTTAAAGGGTATGTAACTCTTGAGTAAAAGTATTACAAGCATGGTCCAGTACTGTAGCCACTAGCCACGTGTGGCTATTAATTAAGCCCTTGAAATGTTACTGGAGCAACTGAAAAGCTGAATTTTAAATTTTATTTAATTTTAATTAACTTATATTTAATAGCCACATGTAGTTATTGAATCCATGAGGTATGCCCAGTGTGATTGAAGAACTGAATTTGTAATTTTATTTAAATTTAAATAGTCATATGTAGCTAGTGACTGCCATATTGTACATCACAGGGTTAGATAACCCACATCAAGTTCATGAGAAGGGAGGGAGGCAAAAGGAACTTCCACTTCATATATAGTGTTCTCTCTTTTTAGTAAACAAAAAAATTAAAGCAAAAGAACAAGTCAATGAATAACATTAAATAACATTTTTCTTTAGTACTTTTCTAAAAAGCCACCAAGTAAAACAAAATCAGAAATTTCTTTTTATTTCTCAAGACTTTTTCTCATGCCTTACTTAGCCATTCCATATTCTCCCCCAGTCTTGGAGTTGAAGAGGATAATACTAGAGAGGTTGCCAGAGACTAGATCGTGTGGGGTCTTGTAGAAGATTCTCCTCCGAGTGAGTTGAGAAGTCATTAGAGATTTTTGAGCAAAGGAGTTATGCTCATCAGACTTAATTTTTGAAGAACCTGGAAACTGTGGAGTTGAGACGTAAGAAGGCAAGAACGAAAGCAGAGACGAGAAGCTACTACAATACTGTTTTAAAATAAATTACAGATTATGATGTTTTACTTTTATTGTATATTTATCTGCTAGAGAGATTCTGGTGTGGTTTAAGCCAACATAGATTAATATGTACAATTAATCTTTATACCTGTCACATTTGAAATGAAACCTTTATTTACTGCTAGTGCAGTAGCATGAAAATGAGCAGACTTTTACAAAAGACTTTTTATGAGTTCTCTTTATGTTCCTTGAGCTCTTTAGCCTGTCTGTATTGACAGTTTTTATGTACTGATGGATGCTTCTGTTACCTTTTTCTTTCCTTTGATTCTTTGAATATGTGTGCTGATGTGATCTTCTGAACATTTACTAAGAGCCTTTCTAAACATTGGTAGATTAATTTGGCCATTTTTCTTCCTATTAAGAAGTAGGGAAGGGTCAAGAAATTTTAATTGTTTTATTTCTTTGCTTAACTACAAATAAATAGTGATTTTGCTTTAGAAACAAAGCAAAACTACAAGATGCCTTTAAATTTTTTTCATTTGCTGTTCTTGTCATGTAATAATTTTATTATTTTTAAAAGTATAGTTCCTAATTATTCTGTTCATGTGCTTGAGCTGATCTTTCTACTGTAGAAAATTAAGAAAGAGGTCAGGTCAAAAGCAAGCTAATTAGAGCATACTCTTTCTAATTGTCATTGTAGTGTAATTCTTCCGAATAGATATTAAACCCCCTGAAAAATGTGGTGCTCCTGAGAGGTCTCAGATCTTCTCTTCAGAGTTCTCAAATAAGTAAAAGGGAAACAAATTCCGGGTGGGTGTGTTATAGTTAATCTGTATTGTCATTTTGTTTGAACATTCTGGTTGTGACTGGTCTTTCAAGGGGAAAGGTCTGTGACACTTTGAATGTTACATTTCTATTTTGATATGAAATTACCATAAATGATTTTGTTTACATTTTTTAGAACATACAGGGAGCTGTGACATCTTTTCAATTACAGTGAAATTGTCTTCCAAAATTAATCACATTCTGGTGAAAATAAAAATTATGAGGAAAAATGAAATGTTAGGATTTTAAAGTTGAAGTCAAAGGTATGATGGATCTGTGACATTTGATGCCGCTTTTGGTAGAAAGGGTATATGAGATGAGAAACGAGACGATACCTCCGTGCAATATAGGAAACTAAGATATTACAATATAATCTCAATATTCCAAATGTGTGGGATGTTATGATCATAAAAATCCAACCTGTGTCTTTTTCTTCCCTACCTTCAACATTGTTTTACATGTTTGATTTACTGGTTACATTGCTCATTTGGTACATTGATCTTTGAGTTTCCTATCTTAAACTTGTATAACATAACTTCTAATTTTTCAGTTAATATTATCATTTGGACAGTTCTCTAGATATCATACTGATTTAAAATCTGGGCAGACACTGCCCCGTGTTCTCTCCCACAACACACATTCAAGGTGGTTCTTTGTGGGATGTTATTTGGGTTGAGTGCCCTGGAAGCATGCCTCAAGAGCAGGGCAGTGGTCACCACTGGGCAGCCTCCCTGTGCTGCTTTTCCAACTGTTGCCAGTGATTTCACAGGCTCTGCCCTCTGGGCGACTAAATGCCTGTGTTGGGCACAGTGGGAGGGCTTAGGGAGAATAAAGAGTAAATTAATGATTATGATAATTATACTTTTCTCTTACTCATTGTATGTACATTTCCCCTCCTTTTACTGGATTACATTCTTACCTGCCTGTGGTAGCTCTCTTAATTAGTTCTTTATTCCCTAGTGTTGTAAACACCAGAGCCTGAGTAATTGAAAGCAAAATACTTATCAAAAGTAGACAGTAGAATGACAAAACCTAGTTTTGGAAAAGCACCCCTTTCTGTTTTATAGAAAAGATGTTCTTTTACTTCATGAGAAACTAATTTCATTACCTAGTAGAATACATTTTTGTTACCATTATATAGCTGTATCACTTTCAGGAGATAATTTTGATTTTAATTTGGTTTGCACCTGGTTCCACAGTTTCTGGCTACTTCCTTCCCATTTGCAGTTTCTGGTTACTATACACATTTCCTAATTTCTATTTTATAGACTAAATGAGATCTTCGAATATTTTATAGCTCAGTCTTTCTACAAGGCTCTTCCTTGGGGGTTTCCTTGGGGACTGTGAAAATTGTAGCAGTATGGGAGATACTCTGAATAGGGAATGTGGTTTTCAGTGGAATTGAGAGCAAATGTGTGGATCCGTAAAGAGAACCACATATTTTGACAATTGTCTCAGGATTCTCCTCCAGAATTTATAGAAGTGGGGGGGGGGAGGTATGAGAGCCAAATGGACAAATGCTGAGTGCCTCCCATGTTTTGATGTGAGGCATTCTATTTATTTAATCTCCTCATTTAATCCTCACAACAATCCTATATGGGTAGGGATAATTATCTCCATATTATAGGGTTGAGTCCCAGAACTATCAAGAAGTGGAGCTAGAGTTGGAATATAAGTCTTTGTGATGCCAAAGGCTATTCTACATCAACATTTCCTCAGATAATATGTATAGTGTTGTCACTGGCTACAAGCTTCATTAATTAAAAAACCTTAAATAGTCTGAAAGTTTTTATTGCAAAATGTAGGTGAAGAGTAAGATGCTTGCTTTTCAAATTTTAGGAGACCTAAAATATTTGAGAGGGTTTTTCTTTATTCTGACACATAATACTTGGGCTGTGTTTTAAGAATATTTAAAGAATGAGTGGATATTTTGTTCATTTTATTCCCGATGATAATGTATATCTTGATATATTGATAAAGGTGGAGGATACAAATAGTGCAACTTTTTAAAGAAGGTTTAAGTTTCTTACTCCTTTTAGTTTATAAAACATTTTCTTTACTATTCAGAGACTAATTAGTACTCTAAACTAATTGCCAAAATATGTTGTTTCATTAAAAAGATTGTTTTGGGAAAGAGGTTTCTCTTATTAATAAGCTAATTTGAATGACCAGTCTTGTTGTACCTTGACTTGTAATAATGAAAGAAGAGGTACAGAGAGCTGTTTTATTTGAATAATAGACTTGCCAATTAGCCATCAAGTGCTTCCATCTGTGAAATTGTTGATCAGATGGGTTAGCTGGGATGTTTCCAGACTAGGGCATCATAAATGGCACTTGAAAACTGTCACTTTGATGATGAGGTTTCAAGTATTACACTATTTGATGCTGTGGAACCTTTTTTTCCTTTTGCAGTACCATGTTTTTTTAGAACATACTGATCCCACTTATGAATTGTGTGGCATCAAGAGAACTTGGGAGACCTGCCACTGATGTAAAGTTCTGCTTAATCTGCTGCTCTGGCCTGTGCTGAGATTAAACCAGAGTGTTAACAGCTTCTTTCATGGCCTTCACAGTAAATGTTGGTTGGTGATCTGACTGGCACAGGCAGGCGATGCTCATTGCCCGTGGGCCATGGAGCTGGCATGCACTGGCAAGTTTCTTTGCACTTTCCTATTAATATAAACTCATTTTCAAATGCCTCACTCCCTTAAATAAGTGTGTAGTAGTCTAAGGCCACATAAGTATTGAGATTTCTACATGTAGCAATTGTGTGAAATAAATATGACATCTGTCCTACAAATTTTTTAAGGATTTAAATTACTAATTGGTAATTGTTACATTTTAAAATTTGTTTAATAATAACTTGGAAATATAAATTTCTAGAAATAATTGTTGTATGTCCTTCCTTGCTGTGCCACATCTTCTTTGCTTGGTCTTAAGTTTTGTGGGATGTTTTCTTTAGTAGGTTGACTTCCTTAACGCTTGTGGATATGGTTAGGTATTGGAGCCCTGAATGACATTCCTGTCTGGTAGGACTGTACCATGCGTTTCTTTTTCCACAAACCCAGCCAGATTCCTGAAATTGGGAAGGCTTCCTGGTCACCAGTCTGTGTGGGGACAAATTCATGCCCCTGTCACTTTGTGGACACCAGCTTGGCCTTCTGTCTACCCTGGCACAGATCTCTGACCTGCCCAAACTCACTGTGAAAGGCAGGGTGTAGTCGGCGACAATGAAAGGCCGTGCTCTGGAGCTAGACGAGGTCTAAATGGTGGCTAAGATCCGTAGAAGAGCAAGAGAGAAGGAGAATGCAGTGTCAGTGCAGGAAAGCGGGTGGTTTGGGATCTTAATTCCTCTTCATTTTTCTTCCAGGGTAGATTCTCATGTATTAGCATCATCCCTAGGCCTTTCAACCTCCCACGGTAGGCCATCTCCCAGTGAGAGAGTAGTATGAGTTCATATGTTCCGTTGTTTGTTATTTTGGAGTGCCTGACCGCTGTGCCTTTTTTGTTCTCAAAGGTTCCCTCTCCTAGGCGAAAATGTGCAGTAGTTGGTAAATAACATTGATTAAGCAACAGGTTTTGGTTTTACAGGTGAGGAAATTGAGGCATATAGCAATGATGCCTTTTTAAGTACTTGTTCAGTGTATTATGACATTGGAATAAACATGACATTTGGAAAAAAATGTGACTTCAGGGGCCAGCCCGGCGTTTCCTGGTTCGGATCCCAGGCATGCACTGATGCACCACTTGTCAAGACATGCTGTGGCGGCGTCCCATATAAAGTAGAGGAAGATGGGCGTGGATGTTAGCCCAGGGCCAGTCTTCCTCAGCAAAAAAAAGTGGAGGATTGGCAGATGTTAGCTCAGGACCAATCTTCCTCACAAAAAAAAAAATGTGACTTCAGAGCAGAACTGAAAGACTCTTGCTGTTAATAAGTGCTCCTCTGCAGAAGATGAAACAGAAGTATAAGAAAAGGAGAAGAGAAATAGATGTGGCAGTGTGACCTGTGCCTTCCTTTCCAAAAGAATAGAACTTTCCCTGTGCCTTTTGACTACAGCTACTCTTTCATGTTTTGTAAGCATTTTTCTGATGTTTTTTCTGTCTCTGTTTCTTTAATTCCTCAGAAATAGCAACTCTGTCATCTTTTGCATGGTATCCCAAATAGTATTGTGAATAGATGAATGCTTAATGAAGTTAGGGTAGTGGTCAGGAGTATTCCTAGGAAGTCCTGGAGAGGTGATTTCTATCCCTTAACCACTTTTATGCCTCAGATCTTCTGAGCCTTTTATGCTTCTAATTAGCACAAATCAAGGAGTTTTTTGGAGAACTAAACAAGATATTTTTAAATAGGTAGTTGTTTTTAAATAGGTAGTATATGACATGTTAGAGAGTTCAGAAGTTACAACTATGTAAATATTGAGTAAGTGTCCTTATTGTTTCCGTCCCCTTTCCTAGAAACAGCCATTGTTATTAGTTTCTTTCTGTCCTTCCAAAGATAGTCTGTATCATTGCTGTCCAATAGAACTTTCTGTGAGGGTAGAAATGTATTATACCTAGCTGCCAAATATGGTAGCCACTAGCCACATGTAGCTTTTGAGCCCTTGAAATGTGAGTGGTATGACTGAAGAACTAAATGTTTAAATTTAATTTTAAATAATTTGTTTAAATAGCTGCATGTGGCCAGTGGCTACTGTACTGGACAGTGCAGTATACATACTTAGTAGTATATCCTGGAGATTGTTGCAGCCATAGATATAAAGGTGCCTCATTTTCTTTAAGTGATTGTTTGCTATTCCATTTTAAGAGTGAACCATGATTTAATCAATACCCACTTAGGTTGTTTGTTATCTTAGTGTTTTCAAAACGATGTTTACTACAACATTGGCAGCTTTGAGTTTAGGCTTCACCACTTACCTTGATCACCTTGGACATATTGGTTAACTTCTTTAAGCCTCAGCTTCCTCGTTTATACAGTAAGCACAGTAGTCTCCACTTTGCAGGATTCTGTGATTATTAGAAGTGATGTATGTAATGGACCTCTGGAATGGTGCCAGGAGCTCAAATTAGGAGTGCTAGATAATGATAGCCTTACTGTTATTTATTATTGTAATAATGAGACCATAACAAGCCCAGAGGCCTATGTTTAATGTTGAATTGTCGCAGAACATTCAGAAGGCTTTGTGTAGCCCATTTTAGGTTTGTAAGTACAGGCCGTTTCCACCTTTTATTCACTTAACTTCTCTGAATTGTACATAGCCATCTGTAGATTACTTTTCATATGCTAATTTAGAACTTTTGTATATCAGCTGGCAAAATTGTACGTATCAAGCTCTTACGTGGTGTCTTAATACAACATGGCTTTATTTTAATACAACATGGGTTGTGTCTTAATACAACATGGCTTATATTTCAGTATTTTATGGTATATTGGAATATTGGTAGAAAACAGGAAAATAAAAATGCTGATACTATTTAAAAGTAGCCATAAGTCCTAAAATTATATGGATTATGGAAGCATATTATGAGTTTGGATATCATTTTTTTCTTTAGTATTTTCAGTTATGTTGCTTATTTGAAATAAAACCCTTAGAATTATATTGAAGAAGTAAACGTCTATGCAATTTGATTCCTTGGTCACAGGTGGTTTTTTACATTCTTAGTACACTGGCAACTATTAATAAGCTCATTTTAAGTTTTCCTTGATTTCATTTTTTATAGACATTAAGGTCTATTGTCAACACTTTGTGCTGTCATGTGAATGGTCTACTTATTCAAAGTTATTTAAAGAAAAATTAGATAAATTTTTTAAAACCATTAGCCAAAATTTTCACAAATATACAGATTAAGAACCAGTTTCAGGCATGCTCTGTGTCTGTATATACTGTGAAGGAAATGTGCTGCTTTTTTTTTTTTTTTTTAGTCTGAGTACCTAAAAGGGCATGTCTATGAGTGAAACTCAGTTAAAGGAAAAACAAAGTATTAGCTTTTTTATATTTGAATTTAGTATTTATTTTTAAAGCATATATATTATATTGAAATTAGAGTTGCTGTTTTTTGATTGACATTAGTAATTTAAGTATTGAAAGTTTATTGTTAAAAATAGTAGGTGGAGGGCCCGCCCCGTGGCTTAGCTTAAGGTTAAGTGTGCGCACTCCGCTGCTGGCGACCCGGGTTCGGATCCTGGGCACGCACCGATGCACCGCTTCTCTGGCCATGCAGAGGCTGCGTCCCACATGCAGCAACTAGAAGGCATGGGCAGCTATGACATACAACAATCTGCTGGGGCTTTGGGGGGAAAAAATAAATAAATAAAATCTTTTAAAAAAAAAAATAGTAGGTGGAGTAGTAGCAGCTATGTGCCAGGCACTATACTAAATGCAGTATGTATGTCATGTAATCCTCACAATAACTAGTAGCATGGGTATAATTAGCTCCATTTCACAAAGGAGAGTGAGTCTTAACTTTAAGTAGTGAAGTGAGGATTCAACCTCATATTTAGTCTGATATTCTGATTCCAAAATATCTGTGCTTCTTGCCAATATTTTAGTTTGGGAGGGGTGTTTATTAGATTTTTGATAGGCATTGTCTTATATACTGAATTTATAGGAATTACCCAGTGCAAATGGTCATTCTTTGTTCATGGTGATGGTCTCAGGGCTGCCTGTGTAGATGACTTTGAGTGGTAAGTAGTATTTTTCATTGTGTAAACAGTAAGGTACATTTATGATAATTGAAATGATGCACTGTAACAGAAACGGAATTGGACTGTGGGTCAGGAGATTTGGTTCTGAATGTACCTCTTGACCTGTAGTTTGCACAATAATTTAAATTATCTTTATTTCCTTATATGTATCTATCCCTGTCTGCTCAATAAAAATACGATTATACCTCTCTGACTACTTTATTGTTGTAAGGACCAATAAAAAATGATGAGGATCTAAAAATGTTTTGTAAAATTATGTAGCACTCGACTAGTACTTTAATCTAAAAGATTAGTGGTGTCCAAGCACGTAACGTTGTGGTGAGTTGTTGAGGCTTGATGAGGCATCTGCAAACTAGATTTGTCTCTTTGGACCAGAATTTCTCTTAAAGAACTTTTGAAATATCGTTGAAACTACACATTATGAGATGTGGTTTGGAAACTGGTGTGTGTGTCAACACGGGCACTGTTATCCAGTCACATTGTAGGTAGAATCAGATTTCTTTTTTTTGAAAAATAGGAAAACTGCTCTTAAAAAGTTTTGAGTAGGGGCTGGCCCGGTGGCGCAGCGGTTAAGTGTGCGCGCTCCGCTTCAGCGGCCCGGGGTGCGCAGGTTCAGATCCCGGGTGCACACTGACGCACTGCTTGTCAAGCCATGCTCTGGTGGCATCCCATATAAAGTAGAGGAAGATGGGCACAGATGTTAGCCCAGGGCCGATCTTCCTCAGCAAAAAAGAGGAGGATTGGCGTCTGATGTTAGCTCAGGGCTGATCTTCCTCACCAAAAAAAAAAAAAAAAAAAAAAGTTTTGAGTGTTTCTGAATCGTTGCTGTTTTTGACCATGATACCTGAATTTGCTGAGCTGCTATAACAAATCATATTGTCTACCCTATTGGTAAGCTTTTTTCCTATTTTATGCTTACAAAAGAGTTTTATTTTGTTGTCATTGTATTTGAGAATGATCACAAGAGGAAGTACTAAAAAAGGCATTAAATATGGTATTCTTTGAGTTGTAAGAATTCAGGGTGGGAATATTTATAAGCCTTTTATTTGTTTTTAATAGCTTTATTGAGATATAGTTCTATAATAAACTATACATAAAGTATATAATTTGATAAATTTGGACATGTATACACTTGTGAAACAATCACTACAGTCATGATAGTGAACATCTATTACCTCCCAAATTTACGTATGCCCATTGGTAATCCCTCTCCTTTCACTCTTCCCCATTCCCCAGGCAACCACTGATCTGCTGCCATTACACATTAATTTTCATTTTCTAAAATGTTAAATGGAATCATATAGTGGATATTCTTTTTTTGTCTGGCTTTCATTACCGTAAGTATTTTGAGGTTCTTCTGAGTGTGTATTAATAGCACATTTCCTTTTATTAATGAGTAGTATTTCATTGGATGGACATAACCACACTTTATTTATCCATTCACCTGTTCATGGATGTTTTGGTGTTTTCTGTTTTGGGGCTATTACAAATACAGCTACTAGGAACATTGTGTATATGTTTCATTTCTCTTGGGTAAACACTTAGGGGTGGAATGGCTGGATCATACAGTAGGTCTACATTTAACTTATTAAAAAAACTGCCCAACTCTTTTCCAAAGTCGTTGTACCATTTTATATTCCCTATATAAAATATAAAATGTGGGAGTGTCAGAGTCCAGTTCCTCCACATCCTTGCCAACACTTGGTATGTGGTTAATCTTTTTAATTTTAGCCATTCTAATAGGTAGTAGTATCTGATCTGGTTTAGTTTGCATTTTCCTAATGACTAATGATGTTGAGCATCTTTTCATGTGCTTATTTGCTGTTCATTTATCTTTTTTAGTGAGGTGTTTACTCAGATCTGTTGCCCAGTTTTTACTGGGCTGTTTCATTAATGAGTTTTGTGAGTTCTCTATGTATTCTAGATAGAAGTCCTTTATCAAATATGTGATTTGCAGATATTTTCTCCCAGTCTATGGCTTATTTTTTTACTCTGTTAGTGTTTCTTAAAGAGCAGAATTCTTAATTTTAAAGTCTAATTTACAAAAATTTCCTGTTATAAATTATACTTTAGTATGATATCTGAGAAATCTGTGCCAACCCAAATCACAAAGATATTTTCTTATGTTTTCTCCTAGAAGTTTTATAGTTTTAAGTTTTACATTTAGGTCTGTGATCCATTTTGAATTAATTTTTATATATGATGCAAGGTATGGATCATGTTCAGTTTTTAAAACATTTTTTGCATGTGAATATCCAGTTGTTGCAGCACCACTTGTTGAAAAGATTATTTTTTCTCTACTTTTGCATTTGCACCTTTGTTGAAAATCAGTTGTACCTATATGTATGCCTCTATTTCTGGAATCTCTATTTGATTCCATTATCTATTTGTATATCTTTTTTAAGCCAATGCTTACACTGTCTTGAATACTGTAGCTCCATAATAAGTGTTGAAATCAGATTGTGTTAGTCCTCCAATTGTCCTTTATTTTATTTTAGTTTGAGGAAGATTAGCCCTGAGCCAACATCTGTTGCCAATCTTCCTCTTTTTGCTGAGGAAGATTGGCCCTGAGCTAACGTCTGTGCCCATCTTCCTCTACTTTATATGTGGGACGCCTGCCACAACATGGCTTGTTAAGTGGTGCGTAGGTCTGTGCCCGGGATCCAAACCTGCAAACCCCAGGCTGCCAAAGGGGACCGCGTGAACTTAGCCACTACACCACCAGGCCAGCCCCCCTATTTTAACCATTCTTAAATGGCATTAGGTACATTCACATTGTTGTCCAACCATCACCACCATCCACGCCCAGAACTTTTTCATCTTCCCAGACAGAAACTCTGTACCTATTAAACATTGATTCCTCAATCACATCTCCGCCTAGCCCCTGGCAACCCCATTCTACTTTCTGTCTTGGTGAATCTGACTCCTCTATTACCCCATATAAGGGAAATCATACAATATTTGTCCTTTTGTGACTGGCTTATTTCACTTAGCTTAATGTCTTCAAGATTTATCCATGTTGTAGCATGTGTCAGAATTTCCTTCTTAAGTCTGAATAATATTCCATAGTATGTATATACATACTAAATAAACATTTTGTTTATTCATTTGTTGATGGACATTTGGGTTTTTTCTGCCTTTTTGCTCTTATGTTCCTGTGAACATTGGTATACAGGTATCTGTTCTAATCTCTGTGTTCAGTTCTTTTGGTTATATACAAAACTTCCTCAACTGACAGTGGGGTTATGTCCCAATAAACCCAATGTAAGTTGAAAATATCCTAAGTCAAAAATGCATTTAAGGGCCGGCCCCATGGCTTAGTGGTTAAGTGCGCGCGCTCCGCTACTGGTGGCCCGGGTTCGGATCCCGGGTGCGCACCGACGCACCGCTTCTCTGGCCATGCTGAGGCCGGGTCCCACGTACAGCAACTAGAAGGATGTGCAGCTATAACATACGACTATCTACTGGGGCTTTGGGGGAAAAATAAATAAATAAAATTATTTAAAAAAAATGCATTTAATACACCAAAGCTACCGAACATCATAGCTTACCCTATCCTACCTTAAACATGCTCAGAATGTTTACATTAGCCTACAGTTGGGCAAAATCATCTAACACAAAGCCTATTTTATAATCAAGTGTTGGCTATCTCATGTAATTTGTTGAATACTGTACTAAAAGTGAAAAACAGAATGGTTGTATGGGTACAGAATGATTGTAAGTGTATCGGTTGTTCACCCTTGTTATCACATGGCTGACTGGGAACTATGGCTGGCTGCTGTTGCCCAGCATCGTGAGAGTATCGTACCACGTATTGCTAGCCTGGGGAAAGATCAAAATTCAAAATCTGAAGTACTGTTTCTACTGAATGCATATTGCTTTTGCACCATCATAACGTCAAAAAATGTAAGTTGAACCATCGTTAAGTTGGGGACTATCTGTACCTAGAAGTGGAACTGCTGGATCATATGTTAATTCTATTTTTATGTTTTTAAGGAACTACCATACTGTTTTCCACAGCAATCTATTGCCTTTTAAAGAGATTTAAGTAATAATAAAAAAATCGTATATTTACCTGTGTGGTTATCATTTCTTGTGTTCTTTCCTTTGTGTAGATCTATATTTCTATCTGGTATCATTTTCCTTCTGCCTGAAGGACATAACATTTTTGTAATGTAGGTCTGCTGCCCATTTAAACAATTGGGCTATTTTTTTTTTTTAATATTGAGTTATAAAAGTTCTTTATATATTATTGTGGACACAAGCCCCGTAATATGATTTGCAAATATTTTCTTCCAATCTGTGGGCTTTTTTACTTTCTTAATGGTGACCTTTGAAGCACAAAAATTTTTAATTTTTATTTAAGTCCAATGCCTCAATCTTCTCTTTTATGACTTGCACTTTTGATGTTGTACTGAGAAATCATTGTCTAACCAAAGTTCATGAAGATTTGCTCCTCTATTTTCTTGTAAGAGTTTTATGATTTTAGCACTTACGTTTAGTTTTGTGATCCACTGTGTGCATGGTGGGGATCATGCTTTTGTGTGTAGATATCCAGTTGTCCCAGCACCATTTGTTGAAAAGACTCTTCTTTCCCCGTTGAATTGTATGGGCCCCTTTGTCAAAGATATATTGACCAGAAATGTTAGGATTTATTTCTGACCTTTCAGTCCTGTTTCATTGATCTCTGTATCCTTATTGTTCTGTAATATTTTTAAGACTTTTCCTTTCTTACTGGTTTTTAGTTATGATGTGCATTGATGTAGTTTTCTTCTTATTTCTTGTGCTTTTGGTTTGTTGAACTTCCTATATCTGTAGGCTTATTATTTTCATCAAGTTTCAACAAATTTTTATGTTATTTCTTTAAATATTTCTTCTGTTCTCCTACCACCCCTCCACTCTGTGAGGGATCCCAAAGACATGTATATTTTTCTTATTGTAGTTGTCCTGTAGTTTACTGATGGCTCTGTTAATTTTTTCCCGTCTTTTTGGTCTCTGATTTTCATTTTCTGTTGCTGTGTCTTTAAGTTCATACATTTTTTTTCTTGGGCAAAGTTTAATCTTCCATTAATCTCATCCAATGTGTTTTTCATCTTACAGCAGTTTTTCACCTTTTGGCCACCCATTGACACCCTAGAGATAAAGTTCCACCAAGTCTCTCTAAATTCACCCTGTACTTTATTCTGTTGTCACTGATGTACTGTAGTTTTCATCTCAAGAAGTTTGATTTGGGTTGTTTTTATGTCTTCTGTGTTTCCGTTTAACTTTTTGACAGTTATAACAGCATTTTAATGTCCTTATCTGCTAATTTTAACATCTGTATCAGTTCTGGATTCGTTTCAATTGATTGATTTACCTCCTCATTGTGGGTTATATTTTCTTGTTTCTTTGCATACCTGGTAATTTTTTACTGGTGTCTGACATTGTGAATTTTA
Source organism: Ceratotherium simum simum (assembly GCF_057802395.1). Taxonomy (NCBI): domain Eukaryota; kingdom Metazoa; phylum Chordata; class Mammalia; order Perissodactyla; family Rhinocerotidae; genus Ceratotherium; species Ceratotherium simum. The sequence continues at coordinate 42,002,274 of NC_141908.1, forward strand.
CCTTGTTGTATGCTGGCTGTTTTTTATTCTTATAAATATTCTTGATGTTTGTTATGGGATGCAGTTAAGTTACTTGGAATCTGTTTGATTATTTCTAGTTTTGCTTTTCACCTTTGGTAGGTGAGACTGATGCAGTGCTGAGTTTAGGGCTCATTATTTTCCACTGTTGAGGCAAGACACTTCTGTCTATTCTAGCGCTGCGTTGTGCATTTTGAAGTTTTTCAGTTTGGCTGATGAGAATAGGCACTATTTCCAGTGCCATGTGAGAGGTTGGTACTCTTCTCTCTCATCTTTTTGGGTGGTTCTTTTCCCAGCCTCGGGTAGTTTCCTCACACTTGCACTGCTCAGTACTCAGCTGAATACTCAAGGAGGACCTTCAGAAGATCTTCAGGATTTTCTCTTTGCAGCTGTTTTCTCTCTGGGACTCTGTCGTGATAACTCTAGCTTCTTTGGTCTCCCAGTAATCTCAGCTCCATCCCCTCAGTTCAGAGAGTCCACTAGGCTCTGCCTGGTTTCCTTCCCCCTGCACTGCAGCCTGGAAACTGTCTCAAGGCAATAAGCTAGGGTAGTCGTAGGGCTCACCTCTTTTGTCTCCCAGTTCTCAGAGATCACTGTTCTTTGTTGCTTGATCAACAGTGTCTTACAATCTATTGTTTTATATAGTTTTAATCTGTTTTATATTTGTTTCAGGTGGGAATGTAAATTTAGTCCCTTTTACTGTTTCATGGATATAAGCAAATATATTTTTAATTTACTTTTAATGGAAAAAATTTGTGTTGGACTGGATATACTAGATGGGCTTCTCTTTTCTACTTGAACTTTAGAGAGATCTGTGTTAAAATTGTACTTGGATTTTAAGAAAATATGCTGAAATTGAATAGTTAATTGAAACCAAATTAACAGAAAGTGCTGTTCTTTCATAGCATTCAGAGATGATAAATAAATAAGATAGGTTGAGACCTATATTGCTTTATGGACACATAAAATTGAATATGCAGGGCAGGATTTCTAAATAAGATAACACAAATACTAAAGGGACAGATTGATAAATTAGTTTACATTGAAAATTAAAATTCATTTTCCTTTAAAAACACCATTATAAGATAAGTAGTTAATGTTTGTGGAGTACTTACATGTGCCGGGCACTAGTCTAAGTAATTTAAATATATTAACTCATGTAATCTGTACTATAACTGTATGAAGTTGGGTTATTGTTATAATGATTTTTCAGATGCAGCTGAGGCATGAAGAAATATAAAAAGCAAAACGGTGAGCCACAGATTGTGAAAGATATATCTAACATATAATGGACAATGAATGCACTAGTTATCAATATATATATTTGGTTTCTACAGATTAGTAAGAAAAAGACATCCTTTTTTTTTGGGGGGGGGGGGTGAGGAAGAGTGGCCCTGAGCCAACATCCCTTGCCAAACTTCCCCTTTTTGCTTGAGGAAGACTGGCCTTGAGCTAATGTCTGTGCCAATCTTCCTCTACGTTATGTGGGACACCACCACAGCATGGCTTGATGAGTGGTGTGCAGGTCCGTGCCCGGGATCCAAACCCGCAAACACTAGATTGGTGAAGCAGAGCGTGCAAACTTAACCACTATGCCACTGGGCTGGCTCCAAGACATCCATTTGAAAATGGGGAAAAGATAAAATATTAGAAGAAACATGAATGGTCTATAAACATGTATAAGCAGGTGGTAGTGTACAACCACCTTGGAAAACAGTTTGGTAAAATCTAGTAATGATAAAGATTTGCCTATCCTACAACCTAGGAGATCTTTTCCTAAGTTCCCTAGAGAAAGTCTCCCACATGGATATAAGAACATTCCTAACAGCGTTGTTTATAACAGGGGTCAGTACTCTTTTCTTAAAGGGCCAGATAGTAAATATTTTAGGCTTGTAGACTAAATGGTCTCTATTGCAGCTACTCAATTCTGCTCTGCCATTGTAATGGTAAAGCAGCCACATGTAATACAAAAGTGAAGGGGCCTGGCTGTGTTCCAGTAAAACTTCGTTTGCAAAAACAGTCAGCTGGCTTGCCCATAGGCCGTAGTTTGCTGATCTCTAGTTTATGATATCAAAAAATTGAAAACAACCTAATTATCCATTAGTAGGAGAATGTGTACATAATTTTGCTTAACAGTGAAATTTTGTAAAGTAGTGAAAATGAGTGAATGATCTTCACGTATCAACACGATTAATCCATACTAACATAATGAAAGGAAAAAGCAAGTGGAGGAGTAATACATTCTATATGAAGTGTTTATGTATAATTTAAAAACATGCAAATATACTAATGCTATATATTCCCTGTGTATACTTATGTAGTAAAAGTATAAAGAAATGCATGATAATCACCAAAATTAGAATGGTGGCTACAACTGGAGATATGGAGAGGCTGCAGTCCATCAGGGAGAATGACACAGGAGCTTCAGCCTAACTATTTTAGTTATGTTTTATTTCATAAGCTGGGTAGTGAGTGTATTGTATTATTTATTACATCTTTTTGTATCTCTTAAATATTTTATAATAAATTTTAAAAGAAACAAACCTACAGTGGTTAGTTAGAAAAAACATTAGATGTTCACTCTGTGCACAGTTATCACTTGGCTCTCTCTTCCTCTTCAGCTGCTCACATACCTGCCTCATTGGCCTCTCGTACTCCCAGGAAGGCAACTTTCTACTCCTAGGCCTAAGACAGATCAGCCCTCTAAATAAATAACCCCTATGCCCAGTCTGCTGCCTAATTGGTTTACTATCTCAGTCTCTTGTTCTCTTTCTAAGTATGCTTCAAACATATTAGTTTTCTTTTCTCTAGCCTCTCATTTATTCTGCCTTTTCGGTGTACTTATCCTTCTGGGAGAAGGGATCTAAAGTTCTTAATGGAGACCACACAAGCAAAGGATTGCCTATGGCATTTTCGTGTATTCTTGGCTCACAAAGGCATCAGAATGCCTGCTTGGCATGTTTGTGGGTGAGACAGAGATCAAAAATAAAAGATAAAACTGAATTTATTTATAAAGAGATTGAAGAGTTATTTATTGGGCATCTTTGTGTGTGTGTGTGTTGGATAATCTTTCTCTAGTGTGGAATTCTTTCAGTTATGTCAGTAGCCTTCGCTTAACTTTTTGCTTTTCTATTAAGATATTCCATCAGAGAGCAACAGTAGTATGCAGAGCACTGACGGATGCTGTGTGAAGTTACAAACAAGGGAATACCAAGCCCTTACAGAGTGTTTTACTTAATGGGACTTAATGACATGATGAGGAGAAGAGTGTGTAGCAAAGAAAATCGAGTGCAGCTGAAAGAGCGCTGCTCAGGACATGGAAAGCTGGTCAGCTAGTCTAGGGGCAGAGGTTGGAGAGACCAGCCGGGCCATATGCACGGTGTGCTCGGAACTGTGAATGTTTTCTTGCTTGAAGTAAAAGACATATTTGTCAGTTAATGAATAATTATTTTAGCATTTGGAAAGAGAAGATAATTTCAAAGTAAATGCTGATTTCCAACAAGAATAAAAATATAATGTATATATCATTAAGATGTAAATTTCGTTTGTGCTGTTTTTATAAGAGGGAACTGAGTGACCATTTGGCAAGGGTACTTTAGTCTTAAAAGTATTATTTATCTAAAGATGAAGTAGCAGGTTTTGAAAAAGTTGGTAGTATGTGTAGTAATATAAAGGTGCGTCTGGCTTAAGCTAGGCAGAACAAATAAAATGGGAAAGAGACTTAAAATAGAAAGTACTTGTAGTTACTTGGGAATAGAGTTGCCAGATTTAGCAAATAAAAATTCTGGATGCCTAGTTAAATTTGAATTTCTGATAAACAACAAATATTTTTTAAATATAAATATGTCCCAAATATTGCATGGGGTGTACATATTAAAAAATATTCATTTATCTGAAAGTCAGATTTAACTGAGTATCATGTATTTTTATCTGGCAGTCCTACTTGGGGATAAAGAACTTTAGTGGTTTATACCAAGAAGGAAGAAAACTAGTCCCACTAAGACTAGATGTTAGTATGTTTAATTTTGAGTGAAAAAGTGATTGCTATAATGGTTTTTGGTAGTCTTAAGTTGTTCCTTTTTGGGCGGGGCCTAACCTGCCATTTGCAGATAGAGTAGATATAATGTTATTACAGCTGCATTGGCTTAAATTTGAACTTTGTAATGTCAGGTCTTGATTAATCAAGGTAATAGGAAGGAAAAGAGATCTCAGATCATTTCTAATAAGAGTAAAAACAAAATTAGTTAAAATGAGATATAAATGGATTTCATGTCCATGTAATGTTTATAGTTATCACCAGAGTGCTATAATGCAGGTGGTAAGAAGCACTCAGATTCTGGAGATTTTGGATATGGCCTGAAGGTATTTCCTATCTTAATTAATGGTATTGATATTTACCCTGCTGCCCCAGGCAAAACATGCAGCCACAGTATACTTCCCTATTTCTTTCACGTAATTAGTTCCCAAGTACTGTACTATGGAGTCTGCTTCCTAGAATTCTCTTGAATATATTTCTTCTCTTCTATCATTGCCTCTCCGTAATTCAGGCCTTTACACAATCTTTATCTGTACTCTTCCTTGTCACCATTCGCCCTTAGTAAATCGTCCTATCACCAGAAATGCCCGAGTGCTTTTTAAAATGTGGAATGAATTATTTTATTCATTTGTTTTAACATCCTTCATAAGGCCTCAGTCATATTTACAGTAGGATAAAAATTATAGTTCTTAGGCCAAAGTGTGTTGATTCTTGAGGGGATAGGAAAGGGAGGGCCATCTCTCCTAAAAGGATGTTATCAGAATCAACTGGGAGCTTTCTAAAATGGTATGTGTAGTAGTATGCCATTGTTACTGATGAGAATGGGTCTTATCACTTAGGTATACTAGGGCAGAAAGAAGCTTAAGGACTGTTATGAGAAGTGGTTCGTGGAATGGCCCCTTTGACCCTTTTGTGGGTTGATCTCCTGTCTGGATTTTTCGTCCTTGATGATTTGTCTTTTTCCAGCGTCATCTCCTGCTCCAACCTTCTCACATTCTAAACTAGCCATATTATACTACTTGTAATTCAAGTGCCCCATGTCATTCTGCTCATTCATTCATGACTTTGTATAAAGTATTCTCTCTAAACAAATGCCCTTTGCCTCCATTGTTTGTCTAGTGAATTACTACTTACTTTCCTTCCAGACTGCTTAAATAATCCACTTCCCTCAGAAGTCTTCTGTGGTGTGTCAGTCAGGAAGGCTGGGTTATGCTTCAGGAACCAAACCCTAAATCTTGATGGCTTAAAACTACAGAGCTTTCTTTTTCACTCACGCTGTATGTCTGTCATGGGTCAGCTGAGTGCTGTTCTGTGGTGTTATCCTTACTCTGGGGCTCAAGCTGGCAGAACACTACCGTTGAGTACTGGCTCTTAAAAAGCTTTGACTGGAAATGACAGGTCACCTCTGCTTACATTTCATTGGCTAAAGCAAGTCACTTGTTCACATCTAACTTCAAGAGGTCAAGGAAGTGCAGTTCTATTATTTGCTGAAGAGAAGGACCAGAAATATTTGATGGATAGCAGTTATTATCACATTTCATGTCTCCAAAGCTGATTAATCTCTCCTTACTTCATACTTCTATGAGCCTTTGTAAAACCTGTGTATCATTGAGTTGAAATGATAATAAAACCCTATTGTAATATGGAATGTGATATGCTTGGCAGTTGGCTCTAGACCTCTGAAATTCCTAGCCAGCTAGCTGGGCAAACTCACCCCAGTCATTTCATTAACCTCAGAATAATGAAGTCCTTTGCTTTATAAGTTTACATCAGTGGTACTCAACCTTGGCTGTACTTTAGAATCACTTGGGATGCTAAAAATAAAAAGAATTCCTGAGCCTCACCCTAGAGCAATTTAAATCAGAGGGTGGGCCCAGCCATCAGAATTTTTTAAACTTTCCAGGTGATTCTGAGGAATAAACAGGTTAAGAACCACTGGCTTACATGTTCATTGCTTATTTGCTTTCTGGAGAGGCTCTTTGAAAATAAGACCTTGTTTTTATTCTACCCCCAAGGCTTATTCTCTTTCCTGTTATTTTAGTACCAAACCCAAGTTACAATTATATGTTCACTTTTATATTTACCTGCGTATTATCTGTCTCTTACATACGTTTTTAAGGACTAGCACCACATCTAATTGGTTCATCATGTACCTAGTACATGTCATAGCATGTGGCACAGAGAGCTTTCCCAAGGCATTTTTTTTTTCCTTTTTTCCTCCTAGCCATACCCACATTCACCCTCTTTTTTTTTTTTTGCATTCCCTCTGCTCTATATGGTGCTCTCTTTTTCTTATATATTGTTCCTTGGTCTTTCTCTTCTCTCATTAGATGAGATAAATAACATATTTGAAAAATATAGAGCAAGATGCAAATATTATGTTGTGGGGAAATATAAAGGAAGATACACCCAAACAGGCAAGGTTATTAGTATTCTGTGTTAACACCTCTAGGGCCTAGCTTTTACGGCTGCTTAATGGCTCTAACAGCTGATCACAGTCGCATCCACTTAACCTTTAGCTTCTTTGATCAGTGATCCACCTAATCCCGGGCTTGAACTCTGTCTTCTCTTCCAGTGGTACCCATTGCTTGGATGTCAGATAATCAGCTTTTTATAATATTATTTGTTGAGAGAATTATTTGCTGAAAGCATATTTTTTCTGAGAATTGTACGTTAAAGAGAAATAGCCGCTGGCCTCAAGACTATGAGTCAGATATAATATTTGTACAAATTCTATAAACCGAAGAGACACTACATATTACTATGAGATAACATTTTGTGTGGAAAAACACATCATCTTTTCCTTTGTTGTCTTATATCTGTATATTTCTTTTAAACATGTCAGAGAACTCCAGACTGATTCGTATTCTAAAGTGCTGAATATTTTTTATAAAGTCAAAAGTGTGGATAAGAAAAAGTACTTCTTTTAAAGATGGCCTTTTTAAAAAAGTCACATCCTCAGAAAACATCCATTGAAATTGAAGCAATGTTAACTCATGTTTGACTTAAGATTCCATGCTTTAGTTAGCCCATTTTATTTAAAAAAACTTTGAATGGTCACGTGCAGGATGATTGCTGTTTTATGTCTCTGTGCCTTTCAGTGTGTCATTTTCTTTTATTGAAATGCCTTTCCCCACCACTATCTCACTTTTTTTGCTTGGAACAGTTCTACCTATTCTTCAATTCTTAGCATAAGGAAGGATTTTATCAAATAGATTGTTCTGACTTCTGTGCCCCCATACATGCCTCTGTTTTTGCACTTAGTCTATTGTGTTGCATTTATGGTTTTTCTCTGTCTTGCCTGCCTTCTAGTTTGTAAATCTTTTAAGAGGAAGGCCTGTCTACCTTCGTATAGCCAGTACATGGCAAGTGGGCTCTCAAGTCTGTGGTTGTTGAGTGAATAAATAACAGCGTGCATTCTATGTATGTGTATGAATGTGTAACATTCCATACATGGCTTTGCATAGTATAATTTAGAAGATGGGCTAATTAATGAGTTATGAGTGCTTCCCAAAATAACCAGTTCATTTGTGGCTGACTATATTTACATGTTTTGTAATTTAAATATTAAATAAATAGTACTGTAGTTGAACAGTGTTAAAGAAAAAAGGGCCACCTATAGCTATAAGAACTCTAAAGCCAGTTGTAGGGTCTATTGTGGAACAGTTCTTAATGTTCTGTTTGTTATAGGACATTCCAGGTTCTGCTTGATTCTGGGACCCTATTTTCAATTTAAAAAGATAGCATGTTTTGGCTGCTCCTAAACATTTGTAGTTATCTTATGGTTTCTGAAGTTTGACTAACTGATCCTCCTTTATAACAAAGGTAGTCAATCATTGTGCTTGCTCCTTCCTCATTGCTGTGGGGCAGAGTGAAAGTCACCCTGAATGGGGGACAGTTGGCCCCTATTCTGGTGAGACAGATTTCATAGATGTCTAAAGTGATTAGTGCTTACGGCGTATTACACATATACACACATTTTTAAGTAGGTGAAAATTGTTTCAAAGTGAATATCAAGGATGGTCTTAAAGAGAAAGAAATGTCACAGTTGGGCATTGTGCTCTAGGCCACCAGCCCCTAGTTACTTTGATCAGGTGTCTTTATAAACAGGTAATGGTGTCATCTCCCCCACTCCTCTGCTATTACACTGCCTCACCCTGCTGCCTGTTCCCCACTGAAATTTTTATGTTCTCAAAATATTGGCTCCAGGGCACCTACTTAGGTTTACTCTATTGGAGGAGCTCAGTAGGCCTAGGGAAAGAAAGTCAGTTCTCAGAGAAGCAGGAACTGAGTTTGTCAAATAATTGGAAGACTTGAAAGGAGGAGATGGGTGAGGAATATAGCGTAGGGTATAGGAATATAGCGTAGGGTATAGGAATATAGTATAATTCCCCATTTTTTGACATCCTTGAACCATTGTATTGCCCATTATTATCTAAGCCCTTGCTGATCAAGTTTCTAATAAGCGTATTGTTGGTTATTAGTTACTCGAGAGCCCAGCTATATTATAACAGTGGATGAAATTAAGTCTCCATTGTCATGTTGGTAGTTTTTTATTTATTTATCACAAGGTACATAGTGTTAGGTATTATAGGTTTTCTGATGTTTGGTTCTTACTCTGATATTATTTTTATTAAAGGAAATGCTTTTAAGATTACTCAGATGAAAGATGCAGCATATGTATGTTAATTTTTTAATCGTAATATTTAGAATATTTATATAACTGTTTTATTTTAAATTCCTATAATGCTTAAAAATATATAGGAATATTAGTATTTATAAATATGGCATTTCAAAAGCAAAGCATCATTATTTTGACATTTCCATTCTTATTTTTCTTTCCTTCTTTTTGTCTTTTTCTTTTTTTTTTTTTTTTTTAAAGAATTAATGTGCCATCTGGAAACCTCTGAGATCATGCCATAAAAGGAATTTTGGCTTTTTGGCAACCAGTCATCAGAATATGCTGTGACTGTGCACCTTATCAGAATAATGAAACATAATTAGAAAGGTGTTTAACTTATATATGTTTCAAAATATTTTTATATTGGGGATTCTTATATGAACATTATGGGAATAAAAAAATTAATACCATTCTATCCAAAGGTTAAGGTGATTAAGTTATCATCACGGCACAGTCATTGGGTCCTTAAATAGAAATGTAAATGAAAACCCTATATGACTAAATGGTTCCGAGCTATTTCTAAACACTATGTCCTATATCTTCTTTTCAGTGTTAAAATAAGCAAATACAATTAGTTTATATGTTTTTCAGAGGGAAGAGTTGCAATATTACATTGCAATTAGCTTGCTCTGTTCTTCTCTTCTGAATAATATAGTCATTGGAACTGTCAGCCAAAGGACATTTTTTTTTTGGAACTTTTTTTTTTAACTCTAAAAAGTAACAAGTTTTTAAAATTAATTGAGAGAAAACAGCTGAAACCATGCATTGAAAGGGTTAAGTCGACATGAAAGAATTCATTTCCACTTTAATGACCTAGCCTTGCTGGGTTAGGACGATGGGGAGCATGCTTCTGACTTGTACTCCTATTGCCAATTAACACCTCCTATAACAGGTTGCCTCAGCTAGTCATTGAAGCTCAGGCAGTAGAAATAGTTTACATGCAGCTTGTTTTTCACACTAGTTGTTTAATACTCACAAAATTAAAGTATTAAAAGGTTGTTTCTTACCTTGCTGGGTAGGAGATAAACAATACAGTGATAGTTATTTGTATATACTTAAATTTGCTTATTTTGTGTTCAGTTTTTTTTTTTTTTTGTAGTTTTTAAGTGAGGAAACTGAAGGTGGTGGTTTCACCAAATTTTTGAATTTTTTGACAGAATTTGTTGAGGGTTATATTGGATACCATAAATTAAGAATTATTTTTTGTCAGCTGTTCAATATGTTATACAGTTAGGTTTTATTTTTTAAAAATATGGTCACCTTCATTTGTTAATAAAGTTTATTTTCTCTTTGTTGAAAAATACATATTTTAACAGACCTTTAAAAATAATTCTATAATTCAGGACCAAATATATACTTTTAAAACAGCCATTATAAAAATAAGTCCTATGTAATTTTAATCCTAGAACAACTGTTTTACAAATTTTGAAATGTTTTAAGTCATTTCCCAAGGTAACTTTATATTTTTAGATATTTTTGGAGCGTTGCAGTTCAGTGATACTATTTACTTTACATTTCTTTTAAGTGACACTTTGGTTCATGTTTAATCAGCAGGTATTTTAATAACATAATAAAATTGGCTAAATAATTGATACCAGTTCACACTAAGAGAAAGGTGGAGTAATATAACTAATAGTGTTAACAAATTTGTTAAAAGGCCTGAGTAGGTAACACTTTGAGGCGTGAGTTTTTATCTTGTTATAATGACAAATGCCTTTTTTTTAACACTTAGTCAACAAGGGCTGCCCAAGTAAAAGTCACAGCTTTTTATGCTGGATCAGATTTTAACCTTCAAACGGAAAAAAAAAAATCCATGTCTCATTTAATTTAACCACATTTAAAATTTGTGGACCTGGATGATAATTTCTATTTTACTAAATTTGGCAAATCAAAACTCATCGTACAGAGGTAAGTTTGATGCCTTTGTGGACTCCATAATAGGTATTATAATAGGTATATTATGTATACCTATATAATAGGTTTTATATCATAGATTTTCATGTATGTGTAAAGGTTGGTTGCACTGCTCGTGCATATGGCTCACCTACTTACCCTATAGTTCTGTTAGATTGCTGACTTATACTCTTAGTCAGTTTAAAGGCATGGATTTTCCCTCCTTTTAAAACAAACTTATTTTAAAGTGTCAGACTTATTAAAGTGATTTCCAAATTGGTTGTTGGTATTGAGTATTGAGGATTTGTTTAGCAAAAGTAATTATCTTGTTTATATGAGGGGTGTTATGTGCATTTTAGTTCCATATTTTTTACCGCAATATATAACTAGATCGTATTACAATTTTCAAATTGTAACATTCATTTAAGTTTTAACAGTAGACTATAAAGTTGCAGAACATTCAGAAGTTTCTTATTTTCTGTTGTCAGCGACGTGTTTCTATTTTGTAGTGGCATTTTGTGAAATACAGACTAGGTTTCTTTAGTTTTTTATTTTATTTTTTCTTTTGCTTAATACCACTTTAGTTATACCAGTGCCTTCAGTTCTATTAATAGTTGTTATTAAAGGACCTTGAAATTTAAGTTATATCATGTCTAATCTCCAAAAAAATGACTTTCTGTACTTGTTTATTATGGTGGTAAAATAGTTGTTATAAGGTCATCAGAGTTAACTTGACTAGTTCACACACTGTACAAGCTGATAATTTTAGAGCTGTGCTATTAAGCACCAGAAAGAAAACATTTTCTCCATTACTTATTTTTTATAGTAGCAACAACCTAAGCCAATTTAAGAAATTCAGAAAATATTTGGACCCAGGTTTTCATTTTATTTACATAATTGTACAGTTTTTCACCTTGGTTTACCCAGCATTTAGCTTGGTTTCTTAAACATAATAAATTCCCAGTAATTGAAAGATGACTGAAGTAATTCAAATTCTGTACATTTATTAGGATTTTTTTCATGTTGTAAATGGGACATGTATAATTTGTTGTTATATATGATCGCCATGTCCATTTTAGCTGAACGTAAACATAGCCTAACAATAGTCAACTGAAGTCTAACTTAAGAAAACAGTTGGTATCAGTTTCCACTTGTGAAATCTTTTATTTTTCCTTAAAGTCATAGGATTGTAAGTATGAGACATGAGGGCAGGGGTAGTTAAAAGGACTTAGAAACGTTCTGTGGGGGAGGGATAAAACCATCGTTGTGTTTGTTTTGCTGGGTAACACCTCCCAATCTTGGGACTCCATCTCTGTGCCCATTACCACTTCATTACCCTGACTGCTCCTACTGTATACTTTTCCCCTCCTTTTTTTTTTTAACAGTTTTATTGAAATATAGTTCACATACCATACAAGGATCTGAACATTTTTCCAAAGAAGATGTACAGATGGCCAACAAGCACATGAAAAGATGCTCAGCATCACTAATTATTAGGGAAATGCAAATCAAAACCACAATGAGATATGGCTATTAAAAAGACAAGAAGTAACAAGTGTTGGAGAGCATGTGGAGAAAAGGGAACCCTCGTACACTCTTGGTGAGGATGTAAACTGTGCAGCTACTATAGAAAACAGTATGGAGGAGATTCCTCAAAAAATTAAAAACAACTACCATATGATTTAGCTATTCCGCTTCTGAGTATTTATCCAAAGAACACGAAAGAACACTAATTGGACAAGATGAATGTGCCCCTATGTTCATTGCAGCATTATTCACAATAGCCAAGACTTGGAAGCAACCTATGGGCCCATCAATGGATGAATGGATAAAGATGTGGTTATATATATACAGTGGAATGCTACATTTCCTCTCCTTGAATCCACTGACTCATACTTTTTTCTCTTTAGTTATTTAACATTTGAAGTAGAGCTTATGTCGATGTATTTATTTGCCTAGTATAGCCATCTAGCACCTGAATTATCTTGAAAATTCTTGAGACCTCTACTTTGGTAATAAATTAGTGTCCTATTTTTGTTGTGTACATTAACTCTGTTCTTTAAAATACGTTAAGGTAATACTCAAATAATTTTGTATGCTTACATATATACAACCATGATTTAGTTGTCTGAACAAGGTGATATGTTTGAGAACTATTATTTTCTATCATTTGTATGCTGTGATTAAAAAAAACAAAACAACCCCAAATGTTTTGTGTGACTTAAATATCCTACAGTATATTTTAATAAAAAGGCATATTTTTGTTTTCGTAGTAGCATATGTAGTACTGTTATATAAGTAAATCCAGTAGTGTGTTTTGCTCTGCAAAGCCCACTGTGCCCATCTAGATTTTAGAAAGTATGGGGAGGCTCTGAAGTATTCCCTGTTCTCAGTGGGCATACTGACTGTTTTTTGATGGAAGAACCTCCCAAGTCTTATTTCCATTTTCTTTAATAGGAAATGGCTCCAGGTGGCAGAGGATTCTAAAATTGTAAACAATGGAAAGGAACTGAGCTTCCAGAATAAAAGTAGATTTGGTCATCTGAAAATGGGGTGGTATGCTGTAGTGGAAAGTGCACGTTGCTATAAGTCAGTAATTGCATTTTAGTCCTGGTGATCTCTGCCAATGTGTGTTTTCTCTGCCTTTTAAACTGCATCATAAGCTTCTTGAAGCCTTCATTTAACCATACAGCTAAAGTGCTAGGCACATGGTAAATACTTAAATATTATTTGGAGCCTGGGATTGATCTCTGCCTCACATTTGAAAAAATGATAAATTTTTTCAGAGCCTGAAAAAGAAACTCCAGATTTTCTCTCAGAGGACCATGTGGCCCATGCAATGATTCGGAAAACTTTAGGTTAAACAAAGATAAACAGATTTTTTCCACTCCAGGATTTTTCTTAGAGCCTTTAATATTCTAACATACAACATAAATTTGGGGGGGTAGGGTGGATATGCAGCATATTCCAAACTTACTTGACTAGGAGGAAACTCTTTGGATGATATTTTCTTGAAACTCTTTTCCCAAAAATGAATATTTTAAAAATCTGTCACACTGTAGAATAACAAAGAATTGATAAAACTTGGTGATATGTTGAATATCAGGACTGAAGGAAAGTCAGCAAAAATTTTGCCTAGGTTTCTAGTTTGAGACTCAAGATAATTAATTAGAATTATAAGTTCGGAAGGTTAGTTTGTAGAGAAACATGTTTTGAATTTTGAAGACACTGAATTTGAGATGTCTCCCTTGGGAGACAATATGATGATTGGTAGTAATTTAGGAGGGAACCTAAAAATATCTGATTTTATCAGTCACCAAATGTTTGAACCCCTTCTATAACATTTTCACCAATTTGAACACTTATGTTTGAATAACTCCAATTATAGGGAACTCATTAACTTGAACTCTTCTTTAGATAGCTTGGACCAATACAAGATTCCTTTTTACATTGAACCCAAATTTAATGTCCCCAATGCTTCATCCTGTTAGCCCTTAGTTTATGAACTATATATATAGTCTAAATCAGTGGTTCTCTAAGCCAGGATAAGAATCACTTGGAGGACTTGTTAAACGCTCACATTTCTAGGTTCTGCCCCCAGAATTTCTGAGTCAGTAAGAATGGGCAGTTCTAACAAATTCCCAGGTGACGCTGATGCGTCTGGTTCAAGGACTGCACTTGAAACACTATTAGTCTGAACTTTGTGTGACAACTTTTTTTTATATGTTTGAAGATAGCTGTTGTACCTTGAATCTTTTCCAAGCTTCATCAGGTCCTTTTGAACATTTCCTATATATCATAATTTTAAGTCTGTTTCCTGTACTGGTAGCTCCTATTTTGAGAATGAAGAACTTTCTAAAGTGGAATCCCTTGCATACAGTCAAGAACTGGCAAAAAAAGGCTGCATCCTTAAGTGTTCTAAAATACTTTGTGCTGGTAAACATTGAAGCCTATGTGGTTGTCTTATGGGTTAATTCTTAATTTACCTCCCTTTGTTATCATACACTCCAAGAAGGGGGAAAAATCTGCCTCCATGTGAATGTACTTAGCAGCCAGGCTCCTTTCTCTTAGCTTTCTTTTTAAATTAGGAGAGGATTCCTTCAAGATTGTAAGTTAAAAATATTTAGTATAGCAGAAGGCTAGGGTACTTTTAGCTTAAGGTAATGTTGCTGAATAAGATGGCGAGAGCCATCAGAGATCTCAGAGAAAGAGGCTTTCAACAATATTTTTTAATTATTAGTTATTACTGTGTTTCTAGGTTTATTTGCATTATTAAAAGAACTATGAATGTTCTGGTTCATGCAAACATCTCTGCTTATTTGCTTAAATAATATCTAGGAGTGCAGAAATAGGTCAAAAAGTTTGTACAGTTATAAGGCCCTTGATATACATTGCTCAGTTGTTTTTCTGATAGATTACACCAATTCACATTCCTACCAGCAGTGCTGAGAGTGTCTTTTTTTATTATATTCTCTCCAAAATTGGGCATTGTAAAGCTTCTTTGATAGAAAAACAACAACAATGTCTTAAGGTGTTAATTGGCATTTCTTAATTAAAGAAGGTCAACTAGTGATGTTGAACATTTTTCATATTTATTTCATCATGTATTTCTTATGTAATTAGTTGCTTTGTATTCTTTGCCCATGTTTCTGTTAAGGTTGTAGTATTTTGTTAACTTGTGCATTGACTTTTTATCATAAATGAGGCAACTATTTTTTCAGGTTTTCTTTCTTTTTAATTTTTTTAGTATTCAGAAAATTTAGATGATGTTGTCAGTCTTCTATTGTTTTATTTGATCAGTTAGGTTTGTACCCAGAATGTGTTTCCTCACCCAGATCAGATAGACATTCATATATATATGTGTATGTGTGTGTATTTTTTTTAACTGAAACTCTATACTCATCACTAAACAATAACTCTCCATATTCCTTGCTCTCCAACCCCTGACAACCATCATTATACTTTCTGTCTTTACGATTTTGACTGCTCTAAGTACGTTATCACATAAATGGAATCATACGATATTTGTCTTTTTGTGATTAGCTCATTTCTCTTAGCATAATGTCCTCAGAATTCATCTATGTGTTAGCGTATTGCAGAATTTCCTTCCTTTTTAGGGCTGAATAATATTCCATTGTATATATATACCACATTTTGCTTATCCATTCCTCTATCCATAGACAGTTGGGTTGCTTCCACGTTTTAGCTATCATGAATAATGTTGCTGTGAACATTGGTGTACAAATGTCTCTTCAAGACCCAGCTTTCAGTTCTTTGGGGTATATACCCAGAAGTGGACTTGCTGGGTCTTATGGTATTCTATTTTTAATTTTTTGAGAAATTGCCATACTGTTTTCTACAGTGGTTTTATACATTTTATATTCCCACCAGCAGTGCACAGTTTCTCCACATTCTTGTTGTTTTCTGTTTTTTGGGTAGTAGCCATCCTAATGCATGTAAGTAGTATCTCATTATAGTTGTGATTTGCATTTCCCTAATGATTAGTGATGTTGAGCATCTTTTTATGTGCTTAAGGCCATTCATATATCTTCTTTGAAGAAATGTCTAGTCAAGTCCTTTGCTCATTTTTGAATTAGGTTTTTTTGCTGTCATTGAGTTGTAAGAGTTTTTCTACATATTCTGGGTATTAATCCCTTGTCAGATATATGATTTGCAAATATTTTATCCCATTCTGTGGCTTGCCTTTTTACTCTGTTGATAGTGTCTTTTGATGCACAAGTTTTTTTTAATTTTCATGAAGTCCAGTGTGTCTGTTTTTTCTTTTGTTACCTGTACATTTAGTGTCATATCTGAGAAATCATTGCCAAATTAGTGTTATGAAGTTTTTGTCCTATGTTTTCTTCTCTTATTGTTTTAGGTCTTAAATTTAAGTTCTTAATCCATTGAAGTTAATTTTTGTGTGGTGTTAGGTAAGGTTCCATCTTCATTCTTTGCATTGGATATCCAGTTTTCCCAGCACCGTTTGTTGAAAGATTGTCCTTTCCCCCATTGAATTGTTTTGGTATCTTGTTAAAAATCATTTGATCATATATGCAAGGGTTTATTTCTGGACTCTCTATCCTCTTCCATTGGTCTATATGTCTGTCTTTATGCCAGTATCACACTGTTTTGAATACTGTAGCTTTGTAGTAAGTTTTGAAATTGGGAAGTGTGAGTCTTCCAGTTTTGTTCTTCTTCAAGATTGTTTTGGTTATTCAGGATCCCTTGAGATTCCATATGGATTTTAGGATGGGTTTTCTATTTCTGCAAAAATCATCATTGGGATTTTGATAGAGATTGCATTGAATCTAGAGATCTATATACTTTGGGTAGTCTTGATGTTTTAACAATAGTAAGTCTTCCAATCCATGAACATGGAATGTGTTTCCATTTATTTCTGTCTTTGTTAATTTCTTACAGCAGTGTTTTGTAGTTTTCATTGTACAAGTCTTTTGCCTCCTTGGTTAAGTTAATTCCTAAGTATTTTATTCTTTTTGATGCTATTGCAAATGGAGTTGTTTTTGTAATTTCCTTTTCAAATTGTTTGTTGTTTGTGTATAGAAATGCAACTGATTTTTGTGTGTTGACTTTGAAGCCTGCTATTTTGCTGAATTCATTTATTAGTTCTAACAGGCTTTTTGTGTGTGGAATCTTCAGAGTTTTCTACATATAAGATCATCATCTGCAAACAGAGATAATTTTACTTCTTCCTTTCCAATTTGGATGCCTTTTATTTCTTTTTCTTGCCTAATTGCTTTGGCTAGAACTTCCAGTACTATGTTGAATAGAAGTGATGAATGCAGGCATCCTTGCCCTTGTTCCTGATCTTAGAGAGAACACCTTCAGTCTTTCACCATGGAGTATTATGTTCACTGTGGGTGTTCCATATATGGCTTTCATTATGTTGAGATAATTTCCTTCTATTCCTAGTTTGTTGAGTGTTTTTGTCATGAAAGGGTGTTGAATTTTGTCAGATGCTTTTTCTGCATCAATTGAGATGATCATGCTTTTTTTTTTTCCTCCCTTCATTTTGTTGATGTGGTCTAATACATTGGTTGGTCAGTTTTCATATGTTGAGCCATCCTTGCATTACAGAGATAAATCCCATTTGTATAATCCTTTAATATGCTGCTGAGTTATGTTTGCTAGTATTTTGTTGAGGATTTTTGCACCAATGTTCGTAAGAGATATTGGTCTGTAGTTTTCTTTTCTAGTAGTGTCTTTGCCTGGCTTGGGTATCAGGGTAATGCTGGCCTCATAGAATGAATTAGGAAGTGTTTCCTTCACCAATATTTTTAGCATAGTTTTTGTTATGATTTGATTTTTTTAAGTGTAAATCATCAATCTATCTGAGTGGTGATATAATGTGATATGGAGAAAAATTTACTTTTAAATGTTTTCAGTATTAAACAATTAAAAATGAAAAAATAGAATATGTTCAGTTCTGTGGTGATAACTTTGAAATCTAAATGAAATGAAACTTTCTGTAACAATATAATATTTCATCTAGTCTCAAGTCACAGGTAACCTGAATTTATTAATAGCATTGAAAAAGTTATAACAGTTAGCTCTAAAATCAGTTTCAGAGCCAAATGTTGTACTAATGAACTCTTCCAAATTTTTAAGATATGGATAATTTAGTATATATATAAATATTACCAGAGCATAGAAAATGAAAACTTGTAAAACTTTCCAATTTATTTTATAAATCTAGCATAAGGATATCAAAACCTGACAAATTTAACATAAAAAAGAAAATGCCAGACCAGTCTCACTTATAAACAGGGAAACAAGAACCCTAAATAAAAATAAAAAAGTAAATCAAACTTGAAGAATTTATTGTAGAAGTACAAAGGTAATTTAATACTGGGAAATCTATTAATATAATAGGAAAGGCAAGGTGAATGAAACATAGTGGCCATTGTGGCTTCTTTTACAGAAAGAAATATAAGTATGTCACTGACTGACAAATCTTGCCAATCTTTTTGTTTTAACTGTTATTTGTAAGCAGCGTATACATGAATTTCCATTTTAAACCCCTTATGAGAGGCTTTTAACAAGGGACTTTAATTCATTTTTATTTTTCGTTATCAATATGTTTGATCTTAGCTTACGTTGTTTGCTGTTTTTGTTTTGCTTCCTTCTTGGTTCCCAACTGTTTTTTTATCATCAGTGTTGTGTTTGCTTTTTCTTCTCCAGTGATTTGGTAAGGTGTACATTCAGTTGTAATGTTTATCATGGTTATTTTAAAGTTGTTCAAAAGGCTCTTTAATCCATATTTCTATAATAGTCAAAGTCAACACTTAAACAGATCTTTTTTCACCCTCCTGTGTGAAATAGAGAATTTTGTATACTTCATTTCTCTCCACTACCCTATATAGTTACTTGGATAGTATCTGTGGTTTTGGACCCTGGTTATTTATATTATTTAGATCTATCTCTATTTTTAACTGCTTTCAGTGGTCTTAACAGGTTTTTTTTATATAATGGCTTTTCCATTTTTAAGGTTCTAATTTTGATTTGTGGGGGCTCAGCTGGATCATTTATTCAAGAAGTTCTTTGAAGGAGGATACATAGAATCGTATTTTCTGAGCCCTTGTATGTTTAGTAATATTGGTAGGCCTTCAGCCTTTTTTTTATTTCAGTATAAAATTTTTGACTCACAGGGTTTCTGTCTTAAAAACTCTGAAACTTTGTTTCCTGCCATTTAATGTCGCAAAGAGATCCAGAGTCAACCTGAGTTGCATTTTTTTCTTCAGGTTATTTAGTTTTCCTACTTGTATGGTTTTAGAAATTTTGCGTTATCCACGTAATTAAGAGTTACATAGGAGTTTTCAAGGTTTAATACTTTCTTCATTGATTATTGTCTGACATTTAGTCATCCAAAAGTTGGATTTTTTTTTTTTTTTAATTCAAGAAAGTTTTCTTCAGCTTTGTCTTTACTTATTCATTCTTTCCATTTCTTATTTTATCCTTAGGAACAATTGTATTTCTTAGCTTACATCTCCTTTCTGTCCTCTGCTGCCAAATAGTTTTCTAAAATTTTGTTTATGATTCCTATTTTTAGATGACTTTCCTCTCTTTGAGTCATCAGAATGTTGTCAGGAATCAGGAATGTTTGTCAAAAGACAATGTGTGTAAATTGTCCATAGCCCCGCATTTTCCTCAACTCAGGTCATCTTTGATCTACAGCTGTACAGGTTCTTACATATCTCTCTTAGCTCAGTTTCTAGGGTCTTAAATGGGGCTTTCTTCTCTTTCATTGCCTGCTTGTGTGCTATTCTGGACAGGTGAGCATGTAGAACAGGGATAACCTCAGGTATTCACTGCTACCAGAGGG
The DNA here is from genome assembly GCF_057802395.1 of Ceratotherium simum simum. Taxonomy (NCBI): domain Eukaryota; kingdom Metazoa; phylum Chordata; class Mammalia; order Perissodactyla; family Rhinocerotidae; genus Ceratotherium; species Ceratotherium simum. The sequence continues at coordinate 42,022,242 of NC_141908.1, forward strand.
CCTTAACATCTGTCCCATAGACAGTGTTTTACATGGGTTACTGTTTTATTTAGGATGCAGTTCACCACTGCAAACCCTTCTCTACTTCTTGCCAAGTTGTTTCTGGGAAGTTTAGTCTCTGACTAGATCAAGAAACAGAGTAGTAATAGAGTGAAAGAGCCAACAGGAAATATCACTGGCTGGTGTCTCAAAGAAACAGCACTCACCCAATAGAGAAACAGCTGCATAGTTTTCTCTTAGTACATGGTTTTCTGTTAGTATGTTTCTGAACCAGAAGAAAATAGTGAGAGAGGAGCTAAGGATCTTGATATCTACTTGCATATGCCTTGCTTTCTCTCACAGGTTATAACTGAAAGAGAGCAGTTTCATTGGCTTGTAGTACTTCAATTTATTCATTCATTTTTTTCAACCAATACTTATCGTGTTCTTACCAACTACCAGGCACTTTACTAGGTACTGGTCATATATAATGTTGAACAAAACAGAGTATTTCTTCTTGCGTGAAGAAAGAAATCATTTCTGGACTTTGTCATTAATACATTTTGGTGATGGTGTGATGTTTTACTTCCCTATTCTTTTTTTTCTTAACAAGTATTTTCTGGCAGGTTGAGAGGCTGTATTAATAGCTATAGTCTAGATACCAATTTAAATTCTTTCTCCATATGTATTTTTTTAAGTTGCTCTGGATCCAGGAAATAATTTTTATGAACACAGTGTTCTTTATCCTGACCTTAAAGTATTACTTCCCCCAAACCTCTTATCACAACTTACTACTGTCCTCACCTTTTTTCTTAAACTTTCTTAACTTTCTTAGTTAGATGAATAAAGCTATCATATCAAAATTGTTTTATAGGATGACCTCAACAAATGTTTTGGCATGGTAGCACTTTAGCTTACCTTAGAATTTTCATTCTTGAAGAGATTCCTATCTATTTGGAAGACAAGCAGTAAAGCTCCAATAGGTGGTACTAGATGAAGAATTCAGTTGGTTTTTAAATTTATCTGGCATTTATTATTAAAAATAAAATTTGAAGGATTTGATTTTTCTCACCATTTTGTACATAATTTTTGTATGTGATTCTTATATTTAGAGAAAAATTTTTCTAGAACCTTTTATGCTTAATGCTTCCAGTAAATATTATGAGCTTTTAAAACAAAACAAAACAAAATCACAGAATTTAGCATATAAATAGACAAGAAGAAGCACAAAGTACACGTAGACCTTTAAGTGTGAAATGTAGTGAGTAAAGCAATTGTTTAATTTTAATAAGTAGACCCATAAAAGTGAGATAGAATATTGGCTTACAATTTGGATAGCTAACATATTCGTTACGTAGTTTATAATAGAATATTGTCAAGAAAAGGGAACTTGAAGCAAAACAGGACCTGGCAATTATAAATTGCATCTCATTTTAATTTCCCAGACTTCCCAGTATTAAAAAGCAAGAAGTTTTCTGTGTGCACTGATTGGGGCAGAATTACGTTTATAAGATTGTAGTCATCTTTAGGGTAAGGACTGATGTAACTTTGTGCAGCAGAATATTATAGTCAGAAGAGGTTTGTTGCTTTTGATGAAGAAGATAGAATCCTTTAGGAGAAACATAGTATCTTCCTTAGCCTGTAATAAGATTAATAGTAATGTTTGTTTTAAAGGTAGGGGTCAGGATTTGCAAGTATTTTTATGTTAGCTACACCAGTTTCAACCAGTTTGTTCACACCTGGGGCAATTGTGTTAAATCTGTTGTTGTATAGGGGGAGGGAACAACTTCATCAGGTGAAATGCAGAGTATGCTGTTTACAGCTCTTTCACCCAGGGATTAGAAGTCTTCTGCCCCCCTCCCTCTGCTTTACCTTCCTCCCCTTAAAGAGATCACATAGCCATAATCTGCATGCTATCTTTAGCTGGAAATCAAGCTGAGAGAATTTGCTGTTTATGTTGATCTTTCAGTTCCGCCTGCTAGTCCAGCAGCATTTTATATTCACATTGTGGTAAGAAACATGGCTCATTGTGCATTGTAGTTATTTTGTAGCAGAGGTAGATTAGCATTGCTAAAATTTAAGTTTATGTCCATTGGACACTTGCCTGAGTACTAACTTTGATCTGTTTTCTACAGGTTTGATATTTGCAAACTTGTCTTGATTTATTTGTGTTGTACCTGAGTAAGAGGATACTTGACATATTTTCCCAAAACTCTTTTAAAACAATCAAGTTTATATAACATGTAATTTTAATTTTAAACTCATAAACTCTGTGTGTTTATAACAATTGATATACTTGTTTCTAGGGACCACCTACAGATGCTCCTGCAGTGGACACAGCGGAACAAGTCTATATCTCTTCCCTGGCACTGTTAAAAGTAAGTATTGAATGGAGTTACTTGCTTTAAAGAGCTCTGTTGCTTTCACTGTATCTTTTACTTTGGAATATTTGTTACCTTAACCCTCTCAGACATAAGCTATTGCTTTAGATGCAGCTATAAGAGTGTTTTATTTCTACTGAAACAAAATTAGGTTGTTAATTAAAGAAAAAAAGACCAGAGATCTCAAAGCTTTGTGTCCACATGTCTTCCTCTTTACAGATGTTAAAACATGGTCGTGCTGGAGTTCCAATGGAAGTTATGGGTCTGATGCTTGGAGAATTTGTTGATGATTACACCGTCAGAGTGATTGATGTGTTTGCTATGCCACAGTCAGGAACAGTGAGTACTTTTATGGTTGCCTGCTGCAAGTAAATGTGTCACTTTTTTCTTTTCCTATACAAAATAACTTTCATCGTATTATATTTTCTCTTCCTGATAGGAAAAATGCATCATGGTATTGAATTAAATAATTCATCTTTTAAATACATCATGAATTCCATATAGGTCCACAAACTGAATGATGCTAACATTAAATCCCTTTACTCGTATCGTCAGCTTTAACTAACATATACTGGATTTACTGGATTTAGTTTGATTAGTTTGAACACTTGGTTTGAAAGATTTCAGAGACTCTCTTAATTAGATTTTTAATTCACATATATTATCTAGTCCTCATGTTTTGTTCCCATTGTTTTGAAATATGGCCCTTTTTTAATGTTCTATATATGGTGATAAATGACTCTTAAGCTTTTTCTTTTCAAAATGTCAAGTTGAAAAAAAAAACCATGGCAAACTTCAGTTCTTTTTGCCCAGGCATGGTAATTTGTTTATTAGAGAAGCATACTCCATACAGATTTTGAAAGTCATCTACTCTACCTGGTTAGAATGCATTGTTCTTTCTGGAAGTTTTTTGTTTTGTTTTGCTATTTTGTTTAATGCATTAGACTTGTATAGATAGGTGTGCATTTAGATTTAAAGAAGGTGGCCAAAAAACAATAATCATTCTGTCTGCCTTCCAAAAAATAACACATACATCCTTCTCATCTGTTTGCCTAGAAAAATATAATATGTAAACCTTTCTGATGAATGTTTTTTCTCTAACATACAACATTCATCAAGCCTTGTAAAATATCTGGATTAAAGAAATTGTTGTCACAAAGCTGTTCTGTTTGAGGCTCTTTACTGTAAGTATACTCTGATAAAGTAGATATTAGAAAAAAACAAATTGTATTTTTAAATAATGTAATATGTATGTAATATAATAAGTGATTTTAATGGAGTAGTTGCTGCAGAATGCAGTGTATTTGTAAATAATGCAAAATATAGAAAAATACGCAAATTTTTCTCTAAATAGACCAGTTTGTTGAGCTAAACTCATTTGGATCTGCTGATTTTGCCCGCCTGGATATTTATTTTATGCATTTGGACATAGAGAAATATGCTACCTATTAACTAAAGATTTAGATTTAAATCTGAGGCTATTACTACTTTCATCTATCTTTTCATGTCAGAATATATAAAATACATATTAAAATTAACTGTTATTTCTGTTACATGTGGTCCTTATGTGGATATCCATTATAATAAAGGATTCTTAGGCTTTAATGTCATTATTTCCTAGTGAATGCTTGTTTGACAATATAAAATAGAAGACTTTGGTCCCCATTTCATTCCATGTAGTAGAATTAGAAAGTTTTTCTTCTGGCCCAAGAGTTAGCAAACTTTTTCTGTAAAGACATATGTCTCTGTCTCATATTCTTGGTTGTTTTTTTTTTAACAACCCTTTAAAAATGTAAAAAAACCGTTCTTAGCCTGTAGGCAGCAGATTGCATACCCCTGTTCTTGAGGATGCATTCTCAATTAGAATTCGAAATACTGTTTGTTTTGGTGGGAAAGAAGTGCTTATGTTAACTGGTTTGTTTAAGTAGATTAGACTTAAATTCCTGATGTTAGAAGAAAGCCTTGTGGGAGCTGTAATAGCAGTTATCTATCACCAATAAGATGATATGAATGCCTTTAATTCTTCCATGTTCTAAAATCTTCTTTTGATTGAACTAGCAAAGTAATGCGACACGTAAAAGACTTGGTTACAGATTGTCTCTAGTGGGAATTTTTTGTGAATGCTTTTCTGTTTGAGGTAATATTCGAAAGTATGTATTTCCCTCTAACCACCTAATCTACCAAGTAGTCCTGACGGAAGCACTGAACTTCCTCACCTCCCAACCCACCCATCCAAAAAACAAACAAAAACAACTCTGGGAAACTAATAAATTATTTTCCTTCTTCAAAATGTTTATGTTACTTAAAAAGACTTTAGGCTGTTGATTATATTAATAGCTTAATAGTTGTAGAACTTCAGATGAGATGGAAGAGATATAGTGCTTATCAGTTATCAGAGGATGGCATTAGGAAGTGTGCTTGCCTAGATAGGTCTAACCAAAAAACAGTTGCTCGAGTTATTTGATATTTCTGGTATATGTATAACCATGGCCATAAGCTCTTAAAGGATCCTGAAAATTGTCTTAACTCATTAGCTAACAGCAGTTTGGTACTTGGCAATTTTAGAAGCCAAGTGTTTATTGATGTATGGTTTATAATTGAATGACATGAGTGGGTATCAAATATGGGTATCAAAACCTATAAAATTATTTTGGTATCCCAAAATAATATACATAGGGTTTTTTGGTAGCTTTTTTGTTCATTTACATTGTAATGTAGAGGTTTTTTTCATAGTTACAAAAGCTAATCATTTTTCTTTCTTTCTAAACCAGGGTGTCAGTGTGGAGGCAGTTGATCCAGTGTTCCAAGCCAAAATGTTGGATATGTTGAAGCAGACAGGAAGGTATTTTAAATGATCATATAAAGGGTTAATGGGAAATATTTTCAGAAATGTATCTCAAAATTTTGGTTTTGAATATTATTTGAATAGTTTATGAATATCATTCCTAGAAAAAAAGCCACACAGTTAGTGTAAAAGCATTTCTATCAGTGCTGTGCACCACCTATCTAGTATTTCTTCCCTCTAGAATCAAAGAAATTTGCTAATCAGAAAACTGCCTCATGTTAAAATTCTCAACTCTCACATAGGAGTAAGCTTGGGCTGTAGCTTCCCTCTGTTTAGCATATGGAGTTACTCTCTAGTCACTTATAATTGAAAGAGCTTGTGTGTTCCATATATGTGATAGTTGCAACTGAATAAGATTCTGAATATTTAATTATATTTATAGGCATATGAGTGTTAAAGACAGGGAAAGTAGAATCCAAATATTCTTCAAGTTTTTTCCCCCAGGTTAAATCTCTCAATAGTTGTCATTCTCTTGCTCAAATTCTTCTACTGTGGAAAAAACTTCAAAATTAATGTTAGCAAAAGGCTCAGCAGCTGAGCAGAACAGTGCAAATTGGTTTTTGACTGAGTTCCTGGTTCTACTGCTGGTTTAATTGATATTTAATCCTTTCACAACAGTGGATCCTGGTGTCCATTGTTAAAAATGTACTGTGCCTGGAAAATCCAACTCCCAGAGCTAAAGAGTTAAAGAGTAGATATTTACTTGAATGCTGAAAGGGTAAAAACTGCCTCTGAGAAAGTGTGGTAACAAGGTGAAAAACTGAAAGCCTTATCTACCACTGCTAATGTGCATCTCTTAATGATAGCACTCCTTTGTCACACTTATTCATTTCCATGTTTTCTGGATAATATGGCGTGTGATTTCAGTGTTTCTAATGGTGCTTTTTCACACCTGTGTGTTTTTCATCTCTTCTTAATTTATACCCTGTTAGTGTGTTGTTTCTTTTCATATCATAAATGTATTACTTGTTCTGTTCTGAACGGCTGAATGCCCTCTTTGTTTCAGGCCTGAGATGGTTGTTGGTTGGTATCACAGTCACCCTGGCTTTGGTTGTTGGCTTTCTGGTGTGGATATCAACACTCAGCAGAGCTTTGAAGCTTTGTCGGAGAGAGCTGTGGCAGTGGTTGTGGATCCCATTCAGAGTGTGAAAGGAAAGGTAGAGTAGATTCTGTCTTTATTAGCATCTACTGCCACATTCTGTTTACAGATACATTAAGTAAAAATTATTTTGTTTAAAGCATTACTTTTTATTACACAAAAAAACCCTCTGTGTTTACTTAAACAAACAAACAACTCTGTACAAGTCGATAAGTGTGTCTTGGTATTAGCAATTTAACTATTTAGAGATTTGTTTCTACTTTTACAGCTATTGTCTAATCATAAATGTTTACCTTTAGATTTTTTTATTTCGTAGATTTAGGAATGTTAAACCTTACTAAAAGCCTGCTATACACATTTTATTAATATTTTTATAAATATTGTTCTCCCTGCCTTTATTTTAAAATGGTGAATTTGGGATTGGCACAACATTTAAAAAATCTGGTTAAAGAGCTCTGTTTTGTAGGCATTGTGCAGGACATATTTTGGAGTTGAATGTTCCAAATATTTTAGATAATGAAAACTTGCCCCAAAGACTTGGTATGAAACATTCGCATTTTTGGAGTGAGGATACAGATGAATGATTAAATATGCTAAATGATTCTGAAAAGAGATTGACTTGCAAAGCCTATTGAGTTATAGTTGTTCTTTGTTGAAATCTTTTGTTCTTGTTTAGTTCTTTTTTTTTTTTTTTTGTTCGTTGGTTCGTTCGTTCTTTCTTTTTTCTTTTTTTTTATTTCTTTCTTTCTAGCCCCATATGCCATTTTCCTATTTCCTGCCTCATGACAGCAGGGAGCAGCTCTATTATCACCTTCACAGAGCTGTCTGCAAATGTGAGAGGCAATTCGATTTTGCTCAACCACAGGGAGAGTGGATTAGAAAAACTATAGAACATACAGAAATTGGCTAGGTGGTTACTGCTTTAAAATACTGCTGAGGTGTCTTGTTTGAGCATGTACTTCCATTGTAGTGTAGAATAATTGTTAAAATAAAATCATAATACATTTATAGAATCCTTTTTATGCAGCTTTCACAAATAATTTTTAGAGCACTTAAAAATAAATATTAGCTTGCTATCTATGAGCCCTGGAGTTTGATAGTATTGCAGATTACATTTACATCTGGTCACCCGCTCAAATAAACTAAATATGGCTGTTAAAACCTGGAATTTTTATCTGTCATGAATTTGAAGTTGTACACTTTCTGACATCATATGATGATGAATAAAAATTGTGGTCTTCTCTAAATCATGATCCTATTAGATGTGAGTTAACTTTTCAGAGGCGGAAACTACCTACAAAAACAATAATAATAGAAACTGATATACTAGGCAATTCAGAATGGATAACTTCTGATGCTTGCTATATACCTATATTTCAATTTATTTACTTTCTTTTTTGCTAAGTGTATTGTTACTTAATTGATATAGATAGAAGGAGTTGAAAATCTTTGACTTTTGTTAGTTTTACAAATTAAAGTACAGTATAATACATCTTAAGTTTATTCTCTGATAATTAAGGTACCTTTTTATTAACTCATAAGTAACTCATTTAAGTAACAATTATTATTTTAGAAATAGAACAGAATTTTCTGATTAAGTCTCCCCACTACAATATTTACAAATAATAATTGAAGCTTAATTTTAAACATAATCAGAGTTCTATTTTGTAGTATTCTTGTGACTGACATTTTACGATCCTTGACTCATGTGATAGTGGCCACTTTGAAAAGGAAAATGTAAACTTAAATACAGTGAAAGAAAGCATTCTCAAAATAGAATGTAAATAAATGAATATATATTTTATTTTTGGTTATCTTGTTTATAGTATTTTAAATGGTAGTTTTAGTTTCCAAACCTAGTTTAAGTACTGTATAACACTGGAATTTGCATTGTTTATTTCTAGTTAATCATAATTCATATTAAAAGAATGCATTTCATTAAAAAATACACTTGTATCACATGACTCTTGTCATATGGTAAGATGTAGTATTTTAAAAAAATAATATATCTAAAATTACTTTATGAAATCATATGTGTCACTGTCTAGTTTTATACATCATGAAAAATACTTTTGAAAAAAATGTAGTATAAATATCTATCATTGACGATTCACATCACTTGTTGTACCTAACGTATAGATTCATACAATTATATCACCTAAAATAAAGATCTAGTTCTTTGTCAGTAAGGTAACTTCATCTGTAAGGTGTCTGAGTTTGGTTATAATTTATGGTTCTCTCAGTGTCAAGACCTTTCAAAACTATGAACCAAATTAAATGATAGTAAATCCATGGCCAGGGTCTTCTAGTCAAATCATGAAATTGAAGAATATAAACTTATAAAAAATGAGGAATAACGTAGGACTCTCCCTCTTCCCTGCATGTGATTTATCAAAGCTGTCAAAATATTTAGTAAGGTAATGATTAGATCAAGAGTTAAAATAACAATCTATATGTAAATGATTTAAGTTGGGTCTCTGTTCACTTAATAACTCTTTCCTGTATATTTTTATATTTCCATTGTAATAAATCCCAGTATTATCTCTGTTTTTGAGTAATTAGATAAGCATGGAATCTTTCTTTGTAATCTCAATTAATTCATAATGTTTGATTTCCTTTTATAGTGACTTGACTATATCTTAATGGAATTATTGCTGTGTGCCAGGTATTGTGGTGATAACCATTTCAACTTGTCTCGTTTATTCTTTTTAGTAATTCTGGAGATAGGCACTATTATTCCATTTTATCAATGAAAGGGTAAAAAAATTAGGGCCAGAGAGATTACTCTGCCCAAATTCATACCATTATTAAGCACAGAATGAGGATACAAATCTAGGTCTATAAAATTGCGGAGCTCAAGCTATTTTACTGGCTCTTTAATATTAGACAATTATGAATGATATAATTAGAATAACTCAGGAGTGGAAAATGAGTAGCAGAGGTCATCATAGGGCCTTTTCTTAACTTATCTGGATAGGTGCCACTCCATTCACATAAGTCAGGGGAAGGAGCTACGTGGTTTCTGTAAGTTCTCAATAGTTCTCCATACTATTTATAGTAGATATTACACATTAATTGATTCTTCTCATGTAGTGTTTGTTCTGTTAATTTTAAAAAGCAATTTAGACATACTCATCCCTGTCAGCTTTTGTGATATCCCTAGGACCAAACGTTGAGACCAACATAAATAATAAAATATATGGTAAAGAATCCATATCACTCTGTATATTATGTAGCCCTGTAAACATTTAAAAATGATATAGGTGAAAATCAGTGATAATAACATTCATAATTTAAATGGAGAGTAAGTTCAAAACAGTTATCAGTGAGCTCTGTTCTAAACTTATCGATGAAATAGTTTTTAAAATTCTGTTTTAGTTTATTTGTGAAATACACATATTCAGATATTTTAAACTTCAGTTCTCAAGTGGCACAGTGGCAGCCTGTTGCTTAATGTTTTGTTAACTCGTATATTCAGCCCACAACTGGACTTGATCCAGCAGCAAATTTAGAAGTTAATTCATCTTGTAATATGACTATGCTTCTTCCTTAGGGCAAGAAGAATGATCACTTTGTGCAAAGTGATAAAACTAGCAAACAACTAATACAGCTTTTGAGGACTCATTTTCTTATCAGGATTCTTGTCAGTAAAATGTTCAAATGTTACCTACTAACTCTTAACAATCTTTGTGTCTGTTCTCTATTTGGAAAACATAAAAAAAAAACATTAATAACCCTTTAGTCCAAATAAATCTTTACACTGGCTGGGTTTTCTTGAAAAATTTTATTTAATCTGATCAGAAATACTCAATGGAGTTTTAAAAATATGATGTTTATCTAGTTGCAAATCAACTCATTGGCAGCTATTTCTTAAGTATATCTGATGTGCCTGTGTGCTAAATGGTTCTAGGATACAAAATTAATTAAGAAATGTTCCTTGTCTCTTTGAGAAGATAAGTCATATACATTCAGTGTCACTAGTGAGCCAGATAACATTCTGCCAATTATGTGCTGATAATCCTACATTGCATACTGATAGAACACAAATTATACTGATACTACTTTGTTTCTGTAACTATGTATTACAATTGTTGCTAGAGACAGAAATAATTCAACAAATACTTATTCAGAACCTTGTATGTGCCAATATGCCATAAAGTAGTATATGTATAGCAAACATGGTAAATACAAATTAAATTAGAAGAAAGGAGAAATCGGTATAGACTGCACAAAGTAGACGAAGCTGGGACTGAGCTGTGAGGGATGGGCAGGCTATCACTCAGAAAAGAGGAACTTGTACCTTGTGAGGAAGAATGTAGAAACAATACCATTCCACTTGGTACTTATCTTTGTTCATTCTTCTTTCACAGATATATTAGAATGTAAAGTGAGTAGTTTTTGTTGTTATTATTGTTTTTTAATCAGCATTTTACAAAAATGATGGGATGCTAAAGAGTAAATACAGATAGAAGAGGAAAGAATTAGGGAATGAATGTTATAAGAGCTTACCTTTTTTTCTTCAGATATCTAGAAGGTTATGTCTTTTTCAGAGTAAGTGGGCAAATATTTTACGTTTCCAAGAAATTTTGTATTAGAAAGTTTTAAGATGGTGGGGATTTTAAACTATTCAAATAATAATTTTGTTTTAGCTTTTTCTTTTTATTTAAAAAAAAATTGTAAAGGCAGGGCATGCAGTCATGAAGAGCACAGGCTTTGGGATCAGGCCTGCATTAGAATCCCATTTTTGTCTCTTCTTTTTTTTTTTTTTTTAAGATTTTATTTATTTATTCCCCCCCCCCCCCAAAGCCCCAGTAGATAGTTGTATGTCATAGCTGCACATCCTTCTAGTTGCTGTACGTGGGACGCGGCCTCAGCATGGCCGGAGAAGCGGTGCGTCGGTGCGCGCCTGGGATCCGAACCCGGGCCGCCAGCAGCGGAGCGCGCGCACTTAACGGCTAAGCCACGGGGCCGGCCCCTTGTCTCTTCTTTATAGCATGACTTTGAGCAAGTTACCTAATCTTCTTGAGCTTCAGTTTTCTCATCTATAAAACAGGGATTTTAGTAACTGTCTCCTAGTATTATGAATATTATGAAGTGGTATATGTAATGACTAGAGTGCACTTGCCATGTAGGAGGTGTGCAATACATGGCACTTTATTATTCTGAAGGTTAAAATAATTGACACTTAAAATGATTAACTAGCATATTTTTAAAAAACAGAATGTGAAAATACCAAAAATTTTGTTAAGAACAAGTCTATAATTACTAACTTGTTCACTTTAGGAAGATGAAGGTAATAACTACAAAAGAAATGAGAAATTTCCCTTCTTGTATTTTGTAGAACCTGACTAATTTAGGAATATTCTTCTGTTTCAGCTAATTTTTTATTGAGCACTTACTATTTTCCACCATATCTCTCTGGGGCATGCTGATGAAGAGGAAAATGAATATATTACATTAAAATTCTGGCATTTGAAGTGATGATGTATTGCATTTAAAACCATTTTTGTGTGCTATTCATCTGTCTATGTTGTCTCCCCCACAAGATGGGGGCCTCTTTTAGGGGAGAAATGTTTTCATATTTTGGAAATGTTTTCATATTTCATATTTTGCCAGTGTCTGGCAAAAAGTAGTTTTCTGCGTAAATGTTTATAAAATAAAATCAAGGAATGAATGCGTCAGTGGTCAGCTGTTACCAATTTTGGCTTTTAGCATATAAAAAAACTGCAGTTAATTTTGTGAGGTTTAGTAAGTTGTATATGTTAGCAGTCATAGATTCATTTATTAAGTGAAACGTGAGATTGACAAGGTCAATTAGCCAGTTTGTTCGTAGACGTTAGCCTTGATGAATTTAAACCTCGTGTAATTAGAGCTAGAGTTCAAGTTTAACATGTCAGTTGTCTTCTAAAGCTAGTGCAAGATATTTAGAATAGCTGTTATTCATGAGATTTTCTTTTGGTCAGTATCCCATAAGGGTCAATTAGGGCTGGATAGTCCTAATCTCAAATTGTACACACACACGTACCTTTTCTTCATCCAGTTTTCCAGACTGAGAGAAAAATAGAAAATAGGACACACAAAAATTCTATTTCCACTGCTAATACAGCTCTGTGAGCATACCCATCCAACTCTTGGAACAAGTTTAGTTATTATCTTTTGTTTGCTTCCTTTTTTTTTTTTTCCTTATCATCAGTTTGAAGTTTTGTAACTCTCCAATTTAATCTGTAAGAATATCTAAGAATATATTGTAGGTGCTGATGTGCCCGTACTATTCCTGATAGACAAACTTAATAGTTTATAACATTTATTGAGCTGATATAACCAGAAATTGTCAGCTAAGAATGTTAAAGCAATTTTATATTTAAAATTCTAAGAAGCATAAATCTTATATAGAGCTCACAGTTCTTAGTGTAGTTCTTTTAATTTAGAGCTTCTCTATTAATATAATCTCTGAGCTAATTTATTGTTTAGTACTTGCTGTGCATTTTGAATGATATAAATCTACTTCAGATTAGTTTGAATCCAGCCGTTTCAGTAAAGATGCAGGAAAACCTTTAAAACAATGTCTCATTATCTTTAAGAATATTATTTATTGACTCTTTTGCTTCTTGAGTGCTTTTATTTCCCCAATCTAATGATTCCTGGTCATTCATTCAACAGACACTGACTGATCACTACTGTGTGCCAGGCATACATACTGGAGACATAGAGAAGAGTTAAGATCTACTCCCTGTCCTTAATGCCAGTGTTGTGCCAGCAAATGGCAACTATGACTTTGTGTAAGAGACCTTTTCATAACCCATATATATTAATTGTTTAAGGTCATATTTAAATGACTTGACATTAGCCTTTGTTAAATGTGAGGATGTTTCTGGACCTGGCACTAAGTTTTGGCATGTTTAATATGTTGTTATTATTGCAATTTCTTGAAGAGGGTAGAATTGATTATGATGGTAAATTTTCTTCTAAGTTGTAGTTTATTCCTCAGTGGTTATTCTTAGACTCCTAGGAAGCTGATGAATAGATGCCCACTGCCACTTTTTACATTCCAGATAGCTTTATTGTGTGCAGTTTTTATTCCAAATTAAACAGTGCTTTGTGATGTTTGAGTTTTTCAGTTCAGCATGCCATGGAAGAGTGTTTCGTGGATTCAAAACTGAGCAGTGATAAGGAAATGGGAAGTATATATTTTGTAAAGCTAATGATTAGATTTTTATGTATATAATGAATGTCCTTTTTTTTGGAAGGAAAAATAAACATGAATGGTAAAACTTTATAAAGTATTAACCAAAAATGCTTTCTTGGAGCTTTTCATTTCAATAGATATTTATTCTACACCATATTGTGTGCCAGGTACTCTTCTGGGGAATGGATATTCAGTGGTGACTGAGACATAAACCTTGCTATCGAGTAACTGAATCTAATAGTAGTCTTTTCTTGCTTTTGTGTTAGGATAACTGTTACATCAAATAGCTTGATGGTGAAAAGTACTGACTTTGGTGTGGTGTGTATGTACAAATCATAGTGGTATGACTTACTGGTTGTGTCATCTCATTTAATTTATTCAAGTCCTCTGAGCCTCAGTTTTGTCATCCATAAGTTGAGGATATTAATACCTGCCTCTTGGATGTTGAGAGGATTAGACAATTTCTATACAATATTTAATCACTAAGCCCAATAAAAATACATAAAAGTTATACATAGCAAAGTAATTGACCTTTACATTATTTTTACTACAAAAATAACCTTGCCTATTGAGAAATGGCAATTTGAAGGATATATTTGCATTTTTCTTTGAAGTTGATGTTAAAGCACAAGAAATGTATGTAAGTCTTTTATTTCCCTTATGCACCTGCCCTACTGCCTTGCCTACATGGTTGAGCCCTAGCCTTTAGTCTCTAGATCCTTTTATTCCTTTACTTTATGTGGAACTGTCAATAAGCATATCAGTTGTGTTGCTTTAGTTTGTCTACTAGAAAGGAATCTGAAGTCACTTGCTCATTTTATGTAGGCTGACTGTGTAGCCACCAGATAGAATTGGTACTCTGAGTTGGTATCAGGTCAGTGACCCAGAAACGATAGTCTGTTGTAGCTCATTAATAGTCCCCTGAGGAGTTCAGTTTTAAAGTTCACTGTTTGTCACATGTAAGTCTAGAAATGCTATCATGCAGGAGTATCAGGATTCTAGGCATATTGTCATTTTTTTAAAGAGCTAATAGTATTCAGTATAATTGTATGCTTTTTTCTTTATTTTAATTAGGAATTTTTCTAAGGAAATATACATCTTTAAATGTCTCTCCCTAATTTCCTATTAATGTTTTCATATGCCAAGTGTCTCTGGATGTCAAATTTAAAATTCTGATTTGCTTTTGGGGGTAGCATTTTTTCTAATTTTATACTGTATTACAGCAGCAGTACTCTCTTTGTTTACTGTGTCAGTTTGAGTGCTTCAAGGAGCAGATGCTAAAATGGGATTAGATATGCAAGAGATTTATTAGGGAAAACACCTGTGATGGATAAAGAGGAGACTCCTCAGACAGCAGTACAGGTCTGACCCTGTGGAAGGAGAAAGGGAAGGTAGGATTGGGTGGTAAGAGCATCAGACTGCAGCATATAAATTTCAGCCAGGCTGATGGGGTATCCTTGAGAGAAAGTTGCCGTTTAGGGGAATCCCTTATTTGGCTGGGAGGACTAGGTTCTAGTACCCTCGCTGCGTTCATTCATTGGCTGAGAGCAGCCCAAGGGAAGCATGACCTAGGGTGAACCCCCAGAGGATCCAAAGGTGTAGTACCTGAAGGTTGTGAGTCTGCTGTGCTGTCCACAGCAGGTTCTGTTGAAAGGCACTCTGAGCTGGGTAACTCCATGACCACCACAGTTAATAACACTAAGAACTGTAGTGGCAGGTACACATGTATTATTTTATTTAATCTTACCACCAACTCTGTGAGGTGTCATTCATGAGCAAATGGAGGCATTGAGAGGTTAAAAAAAACTTGACCCTAGATCTCTCAGCTAGCAAGTGAAAAAGCCAGAATTCTAACTTAGGCAGGATTCTGACTCCAGAGTATCTCAAGCATTTAAACATCTATACCATACTGACTACATGTATACACTGTAAAATTCTGCTAAACTTTATTTTATTATTCAACTATATTCTTTTTACAAAGTTTCATGAATCTAAAAATATCTAATTACCTATTGCCATGCTAGTTTCTAAAGATCAATTTGTTTTCATTATGGTATATAGGTTCAAAACTTGTGGCTTAACTGTTTGAATTTTGATGGATGTCTTCACTTGTCAAAAAAAGTACGTTATGCTAGTTACACCCCATCCCCCTTTCTCCCAATATATTGAAGTTGTACTACAGATCTCTAGCTACAGTAAATAATTCTCCAAAGATGAAGAAAGAAAATGTACATACACATAGGAATTTCTTTTCCAGAGCTAAAATTGACATTTTATAAATAATTTCCGTGTTGCGAACTTGAGACGAAGAAATCACAGCAATTCAGTGATATGCGTTTGGCATGAGTCAGTTTTAGTTCTTAGTGCTTTTCATTGGAAATGGCATAAAAAGTAAGATTTCTTTGAATTTTTTATGCTATGGGCTTACAAGAGACGTAGATGTTTTTCTCTCATACGTGTCTGGCAGTGCATGGCAGCAGAAGTAACGAAATGGTCACAAACCCCAGTAGTACTTCCCAGGTCACATGCACCCTTAATTTTTAAAGAATCTAGAAACAACCTAAGCAGTTGATAACAGGTCATTTCTAGGTGATAAAGGATATTTGATATGGGGTGTTGCTTTTCTTTCCACACCTAGTGTTTCTACAGTCATTTAGAGACTTACTTTGTATGGTGGTGGGTTTATATGTTTTTAAACATGTAACCTAACTGGTAACTGAATTGTAACTCTTTTTACTTTTTTTGATGTTTGAGATTGATTTTGGGTCTTAGAATTTTTCTTTCAAGCTTTTTTTTTTCCCCCAGTTCATTTTATGTCTAAACACTTTTCATAGTCATTGACTTCAGTGTAACTGCAATTGGAAATGCCAAAGTCAGCTACTGTTAAAAAAAGAGAGAGATTATGAATTACAGTAACTACTGCCAGAAGTGCTTATGCATTTTTCTTTCAAACATCTTTGTATTAAACTAATTTTAAGAGCTTATTTCGAAAAATAGCCTCTTTTGAACATAAAAATTGGGAACTATAGATTGGTGCTTTAGAAATTTAGTCTAGCCTTTCAGTGATCTAGCAGTTGATATGAAAACATGAATTTAAAAATATAAATAACGTGTTGGATAAACTGTACTATACTCATGAAAGAAGCCAAAAAATAATTTGAAAGTAATTACAGTTTTGAGTCCTAAATCAGATTCATTGTTAAAATGAAATGATAGGTGCTTGACCCTTGGGTGTGCTTGGAATAAATATGGAACTCAGTATTGTTTTTAAAACTATTTTGCTTTTATAAGCTAAGACAGATGTACAAAAAAGATACAGTTTTTATTTTGTATTGGCAGCTTCCAAATATTTAGTATCTATTTCCAAGAGTTGCAATTAGTAAAGCAACCATGGTACTGAAATCTGCACATCCCACAAGCTAATTATATTTGCAAGGTCAGAGTGAATACATATTTTCAGAAAAATAAAGGGTTATATAAATATGTGTCTTCTACTTGGCTGTTATATCACAGTTTGTTGATCTGGAGTATAATGTGTACAATTCACAAATTTGTCTGATAACAGAAAGTGGTGTGTGATTGTGTTTATTTTACTAACCAGTATATTCACAGCAATCACTTCCAAATATCTCTCCAGTAAAGATGTGTTAATTACAAAACAGACAAGGTCTTCTATTATATTAAAGCTACTAACAAGAAGACAGCAGGAATCACACATGTAAATAGCATCATCAACCCCTATTTTAGTCCTCTGTTTTGATCTGTGAGTTGCGCATAGACCAAAGGTGCTATTAAAGACTGAGTGTATGAAATAGGCAGCGTTATATGAACAAAATTTATTCAACAAGAAAACAGACCTTTAACATGAATTTAACAAGCCTGAGAAATTATAAACTATCATATGCTGCAGATTCATGCAGTGATAATAAACAAAAAAGGAAAGTAAGAGGTTTCCCTAAGCTAGCCAAACTGCTAATGGTTTTGTTATAAGCTGTCTACTGTTGCAGTGACCTCTGAAAAGTCTCAAGGCACTTGTACCAGAAAAAATTAAATGGTCAGGCTGGTGCATAGAGATTCAACATGGTGTATAGGACTTCAGCATGGAAAGGAATTACAAAAGTCTAGCATCATATTCCTGAAAATATTCTTCATACTTTAGCTTGGAAGTTTTTGTTACTGCATATTAAGGAAGTAGTTTTTGTGCAAAGTTTTGGCTAAATTACTATTTGGATTTATAAGACATAAACTGAGCTGATTTAATGTATATATACTTTAAAATAAACTGTTTAGAAAATTCATAAAACTCCAAAAAATGGATTATTTTCCCTGTCACCCCCTCCGCCAATACCCTAATTGATCCATGGGTGTTCTTTATGCAGTATGTTGTATCTGAGATTTCCATTCTTAAGCATGGAGTGACCACTTGGCTGTCATTCTATTTCATCATGCTGTAAATATATAAACATGAAGAAACGCCTTCAGCTTATACACACCTCCAAGTGCTCACTAGGGCTTTTTCTTGAATCTTACTGTGGCATAATTAACACCTTCTTCACCCAGTGCTCATTAGTGTACTGGACATTAATGAGTCTATTTTGATAGGTTGCTCTAAAGGAGAAACCCACTTATTCTTACAGCACAAAAAAGCAATTATAAAATTGTACAGAAGTTAAAATTTAGACTGTATTGCCATATTTATATTTTTATTGCGTACTAAATCTAATTTTGGTCTGCAGGTTGTTGAACGTGTTAGTTTCCTTAAGACAGTTGCTATAGTGATGGCAGCAAATTCCTTTAATCTTGGTGTAGTTAAAATATTCATTTTCCATTGGCTATCATACTGCTACTCAGGAATTGTCAGTCTAAGCATGTCATTTCACATAGACCATCATTAATTGAACAGTATATTAAGTTCTTGAATTTTTCTCTTAATTTTTTAATAGAATTTAAAATTTTTTATTTCGGATTTGTTTTTAACTGATCATGGTATCTACTTAACTGGTATTTTCATTTCCTTTTTGTGATGTTTCACACCTGCTTATAATATTCCAGAGAAATATTACAGAGCTTTTACATCTAAAATAGCTGTCTACTGTTTTAGTTTGAAAATGTTTATTATAAAAAAGTATATAGGCATTTTTTTGTGGTATATAATGGAATTGTCATAGTTTTGTAGAAGTGGGTTTTTTCTACAAATGATTTTACTGAAATCTTAAAATGGAATCAAAGTATTTTAAAAACAATTGGACCAAAATGATGCTTTACTCTTAAATATTTACCACTAATAGGGTAGCAATTCTTAATTGTTTTTATTTAAGTTGTATATCTATCTATCAGAATGGTCACTTTTCCTCTCTTTCACCTCTGTTTTAATTTTATCTTATTTTATGTACTTTTTAGTAGAAAATGTTAGAAAATTTTACTTCTCTATGTTTTTTTTAAACAGTTGTTTGAAATTATAATATCTGATTAAATCATGTCTGATATTAGTACCTATTTTTATTATTGCTTTATAAAAGTATGATTAGAAAAAAATTTAAGTATAAGCAAGAGGTAAAAACCTAGGCCATATTTATTTACACATAAATGTGAAAGTTAAGTCTAGATTGCAGTTATTGTATAAAAAGAAAAAAGAGTTCACAAACTATTAAATCATGCATGTTCTGGGGATACTTGGTTTTATTTTGAAGTAAGGGGAGTCTTTGGGGAAATTCAAACTGTTAGAAATAAAAGCAAAATTCAAAGTTGATTGTTTTGGCCTACTAGAGTGGACAGAGGCCTTAGATTGATTCACTTGTCGTAATGCTTTGGTCTAAGTTTGTATGCTCTGGTACTGTTGACCCTTCATGGCAGCCTTTTGGAAAGGGTGGTTTTTTTTCTTTTTCTTTCTTTGAATCTTGCTCTTTAGCATACCGCATGTAGTAATACTTTACCATAAACAGATTTTTTCAGACTTGATTAGATTTCAGTTGGCTTAACTTGAAAATAAATTTTATTTTTTAATCTCTTAGTATCCTCAAACAATAATTATACAAATGAGAAACGGTGTAGTTGACGATAGCTTTTAAAACATTGATAAATCCCAGTTGTTTAGCACTTTTAAAGGCAAATCTAGAAATACTATATTATCCTGCTTTAAGATTTTTTTATGGCATGAATGTATTGAGTTTATTCTCTAGGTAATTGATATAAATTCCCTGAAAGAGGCATCTGTCTTCAGGTCCCTGTGCCTTATATAAAACTTCACAACATTTAAAAGCTTTAATGAGTTCTTCCAAATCCATAATAATGAGCAGAAAAAAGCATTAGGTTAGTATATGATTCTTGTTAAACCTCTTAATATTTAAGAACTAACAGATGATATTGTATCATATAAGAACTTGAAGTCTTTCTATACAGAAATATTGAATACATTTAACAAAAAGGATACCTATTATTTCTTTACTGTGAACTTAGGGCCATATTATTCTATACTATGTTCTTGGCTTAAAGCACAGATGACCTTGGTTTTCTTGTATTGTGCCTCTATTCTTGACAGTGGCTTGGACATTTAAGGCCATCAGACAAGGTATAAAGTCTTTTATAGTCGCAAGAAGTAAAAGGTATCTGACTAGAAGAGAATACATGGAGCAAGTGCCTTGCTGGTTGTAATTTTGTTGTCATTTCAAGTACTGTGGTAGTATAATTGATGTGACAGGGCTGGGCTTTAGATGTGGTCCCTTAGCTTGTGCTCACTTTCAGTTTTAGTTTCTCTCTGTCATTCATTTTGATTAGGTAAAATTTAGGTGACAAACATATGCACACCAATGAAGGCTGTTTGGTGTAAGTTTAGTAATGATGTATTTCAATAATAAAGATGCAAAGTTAATATTTTTCTTTACTGCTTCATGAAAATTGCAATAATTGGTGTCACCTTACGTTACAAGACAGAGGGTGGTGTGCTGATGGCACAGTCAGCAGGAGGTTCTTTTTATTAATATTATAATTAAATGATTTTCTGGAAATAGTCCAGAAACAGATGCAAGTTGCTCATCCCTTGTCCACTGTTGCTTGGCATCATCACTTGCTTTTTTAAAAAGAATTGACCTGACACTTTCTTTTTACAGGTTGTTATTGATGCCTTCAGATTGATCAATGCTAATATGATGGTCTTAGGACATGAACCAAGACAAACAACCTCAAATCTGGGTCACTTAAACAAGCCGTCTATCCAGGTAATGCCTGTATTTGATAATGTGTTAAAACTCTGTTTTACATTTTAAAAGCCTGTTTTAAAGGACCATTTTAAGATTTAATACTTAGCTTTTTAATTTGTTTGCAATTAATTTTTCTTGTGCTTTAAAAGAAAATTATGGAAATATTATTGGAAAAGTTATATTTACTCATATATGAGTCAGTTTTTAGCAGAGTCTTTCAAGTTTCCTAACATAGTTTTAGGACACCGTTTTTGGGAGCATAATAGAGTCCTTATCTTGAGAGTACCTTGCGGCTTTGTCTGGTTAACCTTGTAATAAAGGACTGATAGGAGTTTCAGGTGGAGTGCATTAAGTATCATTGATTGCTTAGTAGACATTTCTCATAGCAGTAAATAATGGGAAAATTGACGTATACTTTAAGAGGTCCCCAGAAACAATTCCTAAATAGTACTTCAAATTTTCTACCTTTTTTTTGTTTAAGCTCTACTTTTAAAACAACTGCTACAAAATATATCTATATATTACTTTTGATTAGAGTTTATATCTTGTTCTTTCTAGTGATGTCAGCCACCATTAGGACAGTTATTCAGACACTTAATATCCTCCTGAGTGATTAATGTTTTCTTTGTATTGTTCACATGCCTCATTGTTTTTACACAAATCTTTATTGTCTGCAAAAATTATTTTAAATGTGTTTTTAAATGCACCACAACCTGTGTCTATATAGTTAATTGCTTCTCTGAAGATTAATTAAAAGGACAGAAATACCATGTTTGGCTAAATAGAACACATAGGACAAAGACATTATAGTAGCTATTGCTGCTCCCTTTCTGAAACCTTGCCCTGTCATGTGAATGTCTTTGGGGAGTTGTGGCTTTGACAGTTAACTATGGTTAAGCCTTGGTTACACTTTGATAACTTTATACTTTTAGAGGCTTACTTTTGCAGCAGTCATCTGAAATATTCATCAAAGTGAAATGTTTTGTTTCAAAGGATTGAGGTGTGTTGCTTTGGGAAAAATTTTTTTACAAGTCAGAGAAAACTGCAAAGTATAATGAGTATGAAATAAGCTACCAGTGTTTTTGGTTGGGTACAGACAAGCCCGTGCTTGCATGCTCCAAGAGAATATATTATTGGACCTGTTTAGCCTGTGATAATGACCTTTCTTATAAACTCCCATAGCATCATACTGCTTCATTATTTTTTTGCAAAAGGTTAAGTAGCATCTCGCAATCCAAGATCATTGTGATTACTGCATGGTATGTTTCTGCCAGAAGTTTTTACTAATTGCAAGTCAACAGCCACCTGTTGCAGATTTCATCTTTCAAATTTAAACACTGCTTTTTAACCTTAAAAATTGAGTATAATCAATATTAAAATCTGTTTTTTCCTACACCAGTTCAGTTTGTATTTTTCAGTCCTAGCTTATAGTCTGTAATTTAAGATGGACCTTGTGAAGCAGGTTCCAAACCCAAGTTAAAAGAACCTGTGTATATACCAAGTACAGCATCATTGTTTTTCCTTTCATTTTAGTTTGTTTTGCCTTCCAATTAAAATCTGTAAATATATTTATTTCACAGTTTATTTAGCGCCCATCAGAATGACATCTATCTGGGTGCTTTACAGTTTTAAGACAATTTCAATACTAAAACACTCAAATGAGATCAAGCCAAGAAGTGACAGAACAAAGCCACACCTTAAAACAGTTTCTTAGTTTTCTAAGACAAGCTAAAAAGAAAGCAACCCAGAAGAACCTGAAGTAAATGGTAGTATCCATAGTGGAGTTTTAATATATGGTAGCAGAATCTTTAATCGGAGATCAGAAGCCTTTCAGCAAGGCCATGTTTTTTATTTTGAAGGAAAATTAGTTAGTGTTAAGAGGGGCCTTGTCCCTAAACCAACCCTAAAGTCATAGGGATAGAAAGCTGACAGCAGCCATCAGCACTCATGCTGGTGGTCACTAATGCTTTTCTAACACTGATTTTTTTTACTATTATACTTGAAGTAGTGGGAAAAAATTATGATTATATTATAGACTACTATTTAATAATTTGAGGAAAGTTAATGTGTTAAGTAAGGAAAAGATTCTAAAATAGGATATACAGGTTCTCCTCTTTGCAAATACATATTTTACAAACTGTGCCTATATATTTACAGCAAGATGTTAGTATCGATTACCTTTGGGTGGTAGTATTATGGAATTTTTTTTCCTGTTTTTCCTTCTCCATATTTCTTAAACATTTTACAGTGAAACGTATATTGCTTTTGGAAAATGTTATTTTTAAAGCACTAATAATGTTCAAGTCTATACCACAAGACAAAGCTGTTAAACAAAGTTTATATTAACTTTCATGTTTTAAAGAAGAGAAGCTGGTAACGGTCCTGGTAGAGAGGGAAGAGTATAATGCCTATACTTTTATAGAGTTTTATATTAATACATGAGACTGTGTTATTTTGTACTTGAAACATTTGACCATTACTGTCAAATGTATAGAATTGAGAGTTAACAAGCATTTATTTTAGTAATTAAACATTTTAAACTATTCCACCACAAACTGTTCAACAGTCCAGATTCCTAAGAGCCACAGTATATGTGAAGATTGGTTGTCAGTCGCATGGAAATTTAGTAAATATTGATGCATAGATACGTTGTGCTAGGGCTGTGAGCCTCCAAGTGTAGCCCTGAGTGTAATTGCATTGTCCAACAGAATTAAGGTATTTGAAAAACATTGACAGTAGTTCTTAAACAGTTATAAAACAGTTGCACTGGAAGAAACCATTGTGCTCATTTGGTAGGTGAGGAAACTGAGGCCCATAAAGTTGGTGATTTGCCAGGTTATTCAGTGAGTTAATATAGGAACTGGTATTCATGACCAAGGCTCCTTATTCTTTTATACTATACTTCGGAAATTTAATTAATTAATTAATTCTGGCATAGATAATATATGTATGCAGTTCAGAATTCAAAAAGTACAAAAAGATATTTAGCAAAAACTCTCTCTTTTACTTTTGCCTTCTGTAACCCAGTTCTCCACTCTAGAGGGAATGACAAAACGCGTGTTTTGGTTCTTTTCGGAGCTGTTATATTTATATAAAGAAAGCTTCATTTTAAAATATGATTCAGTGGATATTATTTAGCACCACATTTTCAGTTTATCAATGTAAAATAATTTAAGGCACACAAATTTATCTTTAGATCTAACCAACATACTTTACTTTTTTAAAAGCATGAAACTTTTTTAACCTATCAAGAACCTATAAATAGGTTATTATATAGGTCATAAGCTGTGTGTCTTATAATATGCCTTCTTTTCTACAGCAGTGAGTGTATGGAGGTATAATTTCTAACCTCTTCTCAATAGTCTGGGCAATGTCAGTGAAGTATGATTAGGATTTTAATTATCTGACATGGTCATTATGTAGGAAGCCATTTAAGTAGAGGATCTTATTTTAGGAACTGTTCTCAGCCATCCCTCTACATAAAATATGGTTCTACACAATTCCATCTAACCTGGTAGCTGACTGCCTCTCATATACTGTCTATATTTTTATTCTGTAGCTTCTATCACCTTTGCTCATACATCACTGCAATTCTAAGTTTATTACTTTTCCTTCTCACTATTATTTATGGTTTAGCCAGTCTTGAACATTCATTGGGATTAGGTGCCTATTCTTCCCAAGACATTTCTAATACCTAAGTTTAATAATTCACACGAATGAATGAATACAGAAATATAAATAATTCAAATGGTGGTTGATTTTGAAGTTTATTTCACTGTAATGATTATTGGTGTACTTTTTTTGAATTTGTCATACCAACACAATTATAAAGCTCTGCTCTAAAGGTTAGCTAAAGAAGCATAGAAATAACGTAGAATTTAATCAGCAGGATCTCAAAACTCTCCTTTGTCTAATTCCTCCTCCAAACCATTCTTTGTCTAGAATAGATAGCATCTTAGACTGATTCTGAGTACCACCCTAGGCAGAACTTGCTTCTTTGAAAGGTTGGCAGGCTTTGAGCAAAGAAAACAAGAGTCAGGATATCCAAGAAGCAAATAAGTTAAGTGCTGTTAGTAAATCCAAAATGTATTGTCCTAGAAACAGTCCTGTAAAACGTGGCTAGCTTCCCAGGTCAGCCACTGAAAACTTATTTGGCCCACAATATATAGTACTATAGAATGGAACCATGCTTTATAAGAATGCTTCTATGAGAAACTGTTGCAGATTTCAAATAGCCAGTTAACAAATGAGCTTCAGGAACATATCCTGTTTTAACGAAGAACTGCGTAAATTTTCCTGAGTCCATCATATGTTTGTTAAGTGTAAATTTAAAAGTTAATTTTAATGCATCAAATTGCATATTATGTTTAATTTGCAATTTGAACCTTTCAAAAGGTTAGTCTCCCCTTGATAGAACTAATCTTGTATTTGGCATATACTGCCACAATTTGTAATTCAATATCAACTAGATTGGTTAATTTGAGAGAATTTAGAAAAGAGAGTATGTGCTTTTTGTGCTCATGTGGAAGGAGACTGCACATGGCCAGTTTACTTATGATTTGGGATGAATGCACTGGGGGTACACAACAGGTGAGTAAGTGAAATTGGAAGACTGCTTGAGGATATAATTTGATTTAAGCTTATGTTTGTTTTGTTTTCATTATACTTAGTAATCTTTCATGCTGCCTGTGTTACTTTTACTACTTTTATCTAAATAATATAATTGAAAATGAAGTTGGTAGTGTCTTCAAATACCAAACTGTATATTTGAGCAGTACAGTTTATCTCCAAAATGTGGACCTGTCTGTGGGCCCGTTCACTGACTTCTGTGTTTATTGGCCATAGCTGTTATTAGCTTTATGGCCACTATGTAGAATTATATAGTTAGGGCATTGCGCAAAGGTGCTTGGGTGAGGGGGCAATTGACACCTGAAATCGAGCCTAAGCTCCACTCTCCAGTCAGGATGTGTCTGCTTGGAGGACTGGGCACCTTTTTCTACTTCTCCCACCCAGAAGATGCTGTTCCTAATTTGCATAATGGCGAGTACAGATTAAGGGAGGCCCTGATTGGTTTCACTTTTTGATCTACATAGTACAGCATTTCTGTGCACTGAAATTTAATTCACTGCTCCTGATGATTATTGAAATGGTTAAGGATTTAATAGATATTCTTAGTAGTTTAATTTTGTATATCAACCTTTTATTATAGCATATGTTAAGAACATAAGAATGGATTGTTACAGTACATATCTAAAATGTTTTAGTACTTGGTGGAGTGATTTTTGCTAGGAAAGTTTAAATATAAGACTATGCTTTGTTTTCATCCTGATCCTTAAAGTACAAAACTTAATCCAAGAATTTCCTAAGATACATTGTAGAATTGTATAGTAGAAAAAACATGGGCTTTAGAGTCAGAAAGACTTGGGTTCAAATCCCACATTTGCCTTTTACTAGCTATAAACTGGGACAAATTAAGATTTGTGTCTTATTTTCCTCATCTGTCCAAATACAAATGAACCAGACTACCTTACTGAGTTGTGAAAATTAAAAGACTTAATATGTAAAGCGATGCTAGGTGCTCATTAAATGTTTCCTTTCCACCCCTTTTTCTTCTGCCTCAACACCTTAAGATCTACACTGTAAAAATCCAATAATTAGAAAGTGTGGTCGTTGTTTTGGTTAGCTTTATCTTTAGATTCCTGAGAGTTAATCTCAAAGCCCTTTTTGTTTTTATACTTGTTGAAAATATGTCCAAGGTGTATTCCTGTATTTTCATGTCCTTATTAGGCTGATAGAGGGTCCCCCAGAGTACTGTTCTGAACCTCATTTGAACCTGTGTTGCTCGAGTTAGATATTTGAGCAGTTGTGAATGGATTCCAGCACATGCGGGGTTGTCCTTTCTTAATAAATCATGCCATTAGCTTAAATTTTTATTATGATTTACCTGTTTGTCTCGGAGATCAAGTGCAGTGGAAAAAATTCTGGTTAGTGAGATTGCCTGTCACTGGATAAGAGCATGAGCTAAATAGACACAGTCAAGAACAAACTCCACTTTAACTTGGAGACATGCGCAGACACAAATTATTTGAATCTGTTAGAACTGAATTAAGAAAAAGGGAAACCCCAGATTAATGTTGTGGGTGAAGAAATAAGTGTATTATTATGACTTTTAGGCTTTTCTTTTGAAATAACAGAGAGTCCCCTAGAAATCATAGAATCAGACTTAATAAATTATGTATTATTTATAAATTATGAATAATTAATTTATAATTTAGATTATGATGAGGTCAAACCCTGTCTCTGACTCTGAGCAGGCTACTGAAACTGTTGAATGCTTGCTGCTCTATATCATGCTTTGAAGAATGTGTGACTCATACTTGAAACATTACTCTAAACTTGTAGCTGAGAAAAAAATATTTTAATTTGATCTTTATTTAGGATAAAAAGCTTTTTTTAGAAGATGGTAGAGATATTGTCTACAGGATATGTCAACAGTTTCAAACAGTTGTATTTAATTGAAAAATATTAATTTGTCCTTTTTATAATCATTTATCTATATAGGCATTAATTCATGGACTAAACAGACATTATTACTCCATTACTATTAACTATCGGAAAAATGAACTGGAACAGAAGGTAAGTTTGAATTTTTATCCTAGAGAGGAGGAAAGAATCTTTTTCAAACCGTTTAAACTATTGCCTGGTATATCTGAATTTGGATTGTTGACCTCTTTCATTGATGTGTTCAAATATTTTTTTATTCCTGATGAATTGCGGCATAAAATAAAGGAATATATTACTGGACATACTGAAAGACACTTTACCTTATTGGTAGGTGCTAAAGCAGGAGAGGAAATAGGAAACGAACATTCCAATTTGGTTTTATGATAAATTTTAAAAATCTTTCTCCTAGTTCTGTGATTTTCCTGATTAATTTATCTTCTCCTGTAAAACGGCCTTTTGTAACTAAATTACCAAATAAATAGCTTTCCAAATATGAAAGAAATAAATTATATTGTAATTGTGTAGTACTTTTAAAAAATGTACCGTGTCTACCTAGGGTAAACTAAAGGTGAGTCAAAAGGAAAATGCAGTTTAGGGTTTTCAGATATTTGGAGCTATATTTTTATCCTTTTTTATAGAAAATTTTCAAATTTGATTACTTTTAAGATTACCTAGCATCTTGGTAGATTAGCCTTCTTTTGTTTCTTCTATTTTAGGATTATTTCAAGTACGTTTTTTCTCTTAACCAATGCCAAATATTGAAGTCTGCCTATTGCTTTTTGAAATTACAATCTGACATGGTGTTTTTTTCTTTACTATTATAATTAGTCATCCTCCAAATTAGCTTCTTGTATTTCTCTCTGTGCAAGACTTAAAAAAAAATTTTCAGAACACTGGCAGCCAGTAAGTTTTGTTTCCTACGTACACTCTCAAGTCCAAACACGTAAACAAGACTTTTCTTTTTTACTAGTTTCTCACAGAGGTACCTTAGAAGGGATTCTAGTGCATATGGTGATTGGGAGGTAGAGAAAGTTGGGCTTTCCATACTACCCCGTCTTTCAACCAGATCACCTCCATTTTTAATCTCATTTATATATTGTGGGGAGGATGCTTTATAAGATTTTCTTTGAAAGAAGAATTCTGGGCTTTTTGTTTGTTTGTTTCCTTGTTTGAGTTTGATAAGACACTTTTAAAAGGTCAAAGCCGCTGATAAACTCACCCAAAGGTCCTAGATGCTTGAGCATGGTGATGAGTAAGGGGCTGCAGGGGACCAGTTCTTCCTTGGCCTGAGGGGAGACACAGAGCCATAAAGCTCTCTTCCAGCTGCTTGCTTATGTCCCAAAGTTTGTATCTGCTGTGGTAGATATAGTTGATAGCTTGAAGTACATTTTCAACACTTATTTTAATTTTACATACAATAGGTACAGGCCACGAAAAGGACGCCACTTAGATACAAACTGAAAAATTCGTTCAGATATATAAATTTTGTTGTGTGTGTGTGAGGAAGATCAGCCCTGAGCTAACATCCAATGCCAATCTTCCTCTTTTTGGATAAGGAGGTTGGCCCTGAGCTAACAGCTGTGCCCATTTTCCTCTACTTTATATGGGACGCCACCACAGCATGGCTTGACAAGCGGTGTGTCGGTGCACGTCCGGGATCCAGACCCTGGGCCGCTGCAGCGGCGTGTGCACACTTAACCGCTATGCCACCGGGCCAGCCCCTGGATATATAAATATTTTATCAGGCTGATATCTGACATTCAGTCATTTGGAAATATCCATCTAATTACGTCAACTCCCCTCCCCTTTTTTCTTTTAAAATCTTTTTTCCCCATAAACTTAGCCACCATCATTGGCATAAAAAACACACATATAAATACTTACATAAAATACTTAATGTTATGTTTATGTTCCTAGTAGCTCAGTTCAAATGCCTTCTCGGTACCAAAAGCCCTGCCTTTATTCTTTTCGCACCAACCTGTATACTTAACCCCAAGCCTTACCTGAGGGTCCCAATGGAATCCTTGTCCAGGCATGGTAGGGATAGCCTGCTGCTCTGTGCGAACTTTGTTTGCTTTTGAAGTGGTAGGAAAATCCAAGTCTCAAAACTTAATTATAGGTAGCTTTATAGCATAGGTGGTTGTAACTGCCAAAATTTCCAAAGGATATATTTTCCAGAACACTATCAGTGGAGAAGATGGGAAGCAATCAAAGAAATTGGAGGTACTTGTGCAGGATTTTCCCAGTTTTTTTGCAAACCACTCTTGCCCCCAAGGGCCCTAAGAGGGGAATGGGGGAATTTGAAGGTTTTGTCTTGAAAAGTCTCATAGGTGATTTTGACATGCAGCTTATTTTCCAGCATAAGAAAAACTTTGTACCACTTATAGCTGCAAACCTCTAAACAAGTAGAGTAGTTTTTCTAAACTAAACCCATATACTTTCAAGTATGTCTTCAGGTCTTCATGGCTCAGGGATCTCACTTAAAGTATATTGGTTCTAATGGTGAAAGAACAACAGTCATTCTGTAGCCACTATTTATTTTACATTGCATAATTTTATCAATCATTAAAAAAGCTGTTCTTGGGGCCTGCCCGGTGGCGCAGCGGTTAAGTGCACACGCTCTGCTTCGGTAGCCCCGGGGTTCGCAGGTTCAGATCCCGGAGCGCACTGACGCACTGCGTGTCAGGCCATGCTGTGGCAGCGTCCCATATAAAGTAGAGGAAGATGGGCACAGATGTTAGCCCAGGACCAATCTTCCTCAAGGAAAAAAAAGGGGAGGATTGGGATCAGATGTTAGCTCAGGGCTAGTCCTCCTCACAAAAAAAAAAAAAAGCTGTTCTTATTCAATGATAGTTCCTCAACTGAAGAACATTTGTAGAGTAAGACTTTAAGAAAAACTGTCTTAACACTCTAAACTTGAAAACTTAGGAACTTCCAAGAATATGTACTCCGAACCAGGAGTCCAGTTTGAGAAACAATGAACTGAGGTGTTTAGTTCCGTGATCACTAGTAGGGTCTGATCTCAATTTGCTGATATGATTGCAAATTGGTTGAATCTGTGATTTCCTTCCCAGTTTCATGACTTTTTATTCTGACAGTCAAGAAGTTTTAATTTTTTAAATTATAGATGGAATATTAGAATTTGAAAGAAACTTATAGATTCTCTAGTGTAAGCCTTCAATTCATAGATCTGTAAACTGAGGCTCAGAAAGATTGACACAAAGTCATTCAGTAAATGGGGCACTTAACCTCCCTATCTTGGCATTTGAAAGCTGAGCTATATGAACTATTAGAGATCCTATGTGTAATGTAGTTTCATTCATTCATTTGTTCAACAGATATTTATTGAGTGTCTACTATGATTAGATATTGTTCTAGAATCTAGACCCTGGTGATCTTGAAATAAACAGGGCAAACTCCTTGCCCTGTTGATTTCTTTTTAGTAAGAGAGAATGCAATAAACAAGAAAACAAAAATTTCAGGTGTTGATAGTGTTATAAAAATAAAACAGTTTATTTTATAAAAATAAAACAGGTATATTTAAGACAGTGTGGGTGGCTTTTCTATATAGCATGGTGAGAGAAGGTATCTATTTCTAAGGAAGTGGGGAAGGTATCCTTGCAAAGATCAGGAAAGTAGCCTTCGAGGCAGAAGGACAACAAATGCAAAGGCCATGGGATTGGGGTACTCCTTAGGTTCTATTAATATAAATTTAGGAGAATTCTTATTAGAATTTAAGTTAATAAAATTAAATTTAAATTCATTAATTCCAAAAGTTTTTTTGTGAAGTTGTTTCTCAAGACAGGTGAAGGAAATATCCTTAATACAAGAAAATAATTACTTTTTCTTTATCTTTTTTAGATGTTGCTAAATTTGCATAAGAAGAGTTGGATGGAAGGTTTGACACTTCAGGACTACAGTGAACACTGTAAACACAATGAATCAGTGGTAAAAGAGATGTTGGAATTAGCCAAGAATTACAATAAGGTAAAAGTTACTTCCAACATTTATTTCTTATAATCTTTGGAATATATATGATTAGATGTCAAGTATTGTATAAATATAAATAGTTAAAAATAGAGTGGCTGATTTTGTAGATTGGAGAGTAAATGTTTTAGGCTTTGCAGGGCATCCAGTCTGTCACAACTACTCAACTCTGCCATTGTACTGTAAAAGTAGCCACAGACAGTATGTAAAGGAATGAGTGAGGCTGTGTCCTAGTAAAACTTGATTTACTAAAACAAGCAGCTGGCTAGATTTGCCTATGGGCTATAACAACCCCTGTTGTAGACCATGTAAAATAATTTTGCACTGGTTTTCTTTTGTGAGGAAGATCAGCCCTGTGCTAACATCTGCCAATCTTCTTCTTTTTTTTTTTCTTTTTTTTTTTTTTTTTGCTAAGGAAGACTGGCCCTGGGCTAACATCTGTGCCCATCTTCCTCCACTTTATATGGGACACCACCACAGCATGGCTTGCCAAGCGGTGCGTTGGTGTGCGCCTGGGATTCGAACTGGCGAAGCCTGGGCCGCCGCAGCGGAGCGCGCACACTTAACTGCTTGTGCCACCGGGCCAGCCCCTAATTTTACACTTGTAATCTCTTCATTATTCAGAGGACTTTTTCTTGGAAGAAAAGGGGAACAAGGAGATGTAGACAACAACAGCATTTAAAACTTGCTATATATATATCATTTATTTTATGAACTTTTCTGCTTTTCATTTAATAAGTATTTATTGAAAGTATTTATTGAAAACCTACTATGTGCCAGGCCCTGGGAATTTGGTAAAAAGCAAGAGCTGTCCTCACAGAACTTATTTTCTGGTAGGGGAAACAGAAAGTAAACAAATAAATACAACATCATATGTTATGATTAGTGCTATGAAGAAAATAAACAGGATGATGTAAAGAAGAGTAACTAGGGGAGACAACTTTATATGAGGATGTTAAAAAACTTATATTTTGCAGAATCTCCTGAAAATGTTTATTGTGTGCTAAAATATATATGGCCATGATAATGTTTTTGTTCGTAAATTTATGTTTTTTTACAATTCTGAAATTAAGAAAATACTTGAGCTGCGACTAAAATTTATCTTCTGTGTTGTGTTAGTTTCCTAGGGCTGCCATAACAAACTGCCATAAACTGGGTGTCTTAAAACAACAAATTTATTCCCTCACAATTCTGGAGGCCAGGAGTTTGAAATTGAGGTATTGGCAGGGGCTTGCTCTTTCTGAAGCCTCTAGTGGAGGATCCTTCGTTTCCTTTTCCAGCTTCTGTTAGTTCCAGGCATTCTTTGGTTTGTGGCAGCATAACTCTAATCTCTAACCAGGGTTAGGATTTCAGCATATCTTTTTGGGGGACGTGATTCAACCCATAACATGTATTTTCCAAATTTTTTGGCCAAAACCCACATAAAGAATAGATTTTACATTTTGACCCAGTACATGCAAATGTATATGTATGTGTATATATAATTGCAACAAAAGTTTTATGAAACGATATTTACCCTCATTACATGTGATATAGTCTATTTTCTTTCTTATTTGACTCAATTTCATTCTATTTCAATTATATACATACATATTATACACACATACATATAGCTTGCAACCCATTAATGGGTTGACAACCTGCAATTTGTAAAACATATATACACATTATACAATGTTATGTTTACAAATATTTATCAAATATCTCCTGTACAAGTTTCAGTGGAAAACAGAGATCCTTCCTTCATTTATAGGAAAACAGGTACAGTAAGAAAAGTTCATAAATAATCAGAGTACAGGCCAAAATTGGTGAGTTACATAACAACTTAGTATTCATACTGTCCACAGACCATCAGTATCACCTGGAATCTTGTTAGAAATGTAGACTCTCAGATCTACTAAATCAGAATCTACATTTTAACAAGATTTCCAGAAGATTTGTATACTCATTCAAGTTAGAAGTTAGAGAACACTGCCATAGAGAAGTCCACTTGAAGTCCTGTAGAAGTTCAGGGGCCCTTGCTTTCAGCTGTGGGAGACCCAGGGTGCAGTCTTAGAGAATAACAACACTTGAACTTGACCTTACAGCATGAATAAGATTTGGGCATACAGAGGAATGTTACTCTAGGCAAAATAAACATCACGGGCAAAGACCGGGAGACAGAAGTCAAAGACGTTTAGGAAACTGTTTGGCTAGAGTACATAATACATGAGGATGAATAGTGAGGAATAAATTTTTTTAAAGTTATTAAAATAACAGGGTTTGGAATATGAGGATAGAGTTATTTCTGATCAGGGGCATGATCTACCCCGAACCTGACTTTAGAAAAATAGTTTGAAAGTGGTATGGAAGGAGTGCTGTACGAGGAGATAGGAAGTGGAAATTCTATTTAGGAGGAGCTTGCTGTTACCCAAACAAAAGGTACTAAATGTGTGGATTACCATAGTGACAGTGGGAAGGGAGGCATCAATAGACAAATAAAACATGGCACCAGTTGGATAGATGAAGTGAAAGAGGAAGGAGGAATCGAAGAATTCAAGGTTTCCTGCCTAGGTGACTAGAAGTATGTTGGTACCATTAACATTTTCAATTTAGGTAGAAGCAGAAGGATTAAGAAAGGAGATGAAGAGTTCTGTTTTAAACAAGCAGTTAGAAACGTGGGACTAAAAATTAATGGTAGGGGCTAGAGCTTTAAGATTTTGGAGACAGTTAATATTGGTTGTCACACAAAAAGTAGTATTTCTCTTTTTAAATTAAACACATCTTACCAAAATGAATATTAGCTAAGAGACAGTGTATAAAATTTGCCAAATGCAGCAACAAGTCTTTTGAGAGAATTGAGCTTTGAAAAAAACATACAAACTAAATTCCAGCAGAATTAGGTTTGGCTTTGAAGAGCATGCCCTGATATATGTGTATTCCAGCTGGAAATCTCCATTGGTTCGAGATTGTAGGGAAAATATTTTTTATGTTTCTAGTATATGTTTTCATGCTGTGAAGATTAAAGAGAAAGAATTAGTTTATCATACTTAAAAGAGTTAACCTTTTATAAATTAAAAAGTTATGACTTAAGTTATTATTCAGCAGACTGTAGGAATGGCTTTCATTTCTCTGTAACATTACAAGTTTAAGTAAATTCATATTGGTACCACTGCCAGGAAATAACCTATTTATGGTTACTGCTGCCCATCCACAGAAGTTTTTCCTATTTTACAGTTTTAAAAAATCTCTGTAGTACTCAAAAACTTGTAAGATTTGGTTATAAAATGAAAACAATGTGTAAGCTGTGATATGAAGGAGTCCAAATTTGGGAATGTAATTCCCTCTGTGATTGAAAGAAAATGCGGTGGAGTTTTTAGTAACACTTAAAATATAAAAAGAAAGGCCCATGCTACCAGTTCTTCATAGTATTCTTTTTAATTGGTTGGTGTTTTAAACTAAGGTAATTACTGTTAGGTGCCAGTTAGCTCCTAAAGTAAAAGAAGGATAGAAAATAATTAAATTCCTTTGTCCTAACTTTTCGATTTCAAGTCTGAATTCCACACAAAGATTCTGCTTGATTATTAGTCACTGATTTTTCTAATTACAGAACTACAACACCCACAACTCTGTTATTCCAAATCTCCTAATTTACTCATGCCAAGATGCATTATTTTTTTAAAATATTGATAATGTTTGATTGTATATGTGTAAGTGAATGTGCAAGTGAAAAATGAATTGCAAGAGAGCATTTTAAGAATAGCATAGAAACATAAAACTTTGCCTTGTTTTCAAACGTGTAGTCCTATAAATTCTGAGATCTGACAATTTACTTTTCAGGTGGAAATATTACCTATTTAGTAACCTGAAAGAAAGACTGGATATATCTTTTATGTGATTACTATAAAATATGTGATTATATGATTACATTTGGTTTATTACAGTAGCTATATTAAATAGGAAAATCTTGTTTTGCGCTAGTGCAATAAGATAAGAAAAACAAAATAAGATATAAATATTGAGAAACCCAGGCCAGATTATCATCATTTAAGTATGATAGGATGTGTTTGCAATCATAGAAATCCAAGAGACTAAACTAGAAAACTTTTAGAACTGTTGTAGTCAAGAATTATGTAGGTGGTAACCATTCAGTTACATAGGCTGAAACCAATTGAAAAATAAAATAGGCAAATCAGTTCACAGTAGCATCCAAAATTATAAAATACTTAGGAATAATCACCATAAGAAATATAAATGTATATGACTTAGTTGAATAATACTAAACACATTTGTGAATAAATTCCCTTGTTTCCAAATGGGAAGACTCAATATTGTAAAGCTGCTGTCAAGCTTTCTAAAGATTACTTTAATTCTAGTAAGAATATCAGTAGGATTTTAAAATTTTGATAAGTTGACACTAAAGTTTATCTGCAGTAAAAATAATAACTAACATTTATTGAATGCTTGTCAGCATTCAATAGGAGTCAGACTGGGAGAAAATATTTGTACCTATAACACAGAAAGCACTAGTATCCAAAAAATCCATAATATCCAAAGAATTTCTATAAAATAGTTATAAAAAACAATAATAAATTGGACAAAAGAGCTATAAAACTCACTGAAGACAAATGGCATAAACATGAAAAAAAGTTCAACCTTATTAAGTAGTCAAAGAAAAAAGTTAAAATTATAAGTATAAATTTTTTTTCTTTTCAAATTAAAAAAATGGTTTGGGAAAATGCACCACTGGTGGGTAAGTAAAGTGATATGACATTTTTGGACGCCATGTTCCAATTTTATCTTTCAATTTTAAGTGCATATAACTCTTTAAACCAACCTGTTTTCTTTTAAGGGTTTATTATGAAGAATAAAATTCTATAAGTACCAACTTAGAGGAATAAACAACGTGCTGTTCTGTGTAAAAAATTAAATTGTGTAACAACGTGCAAGTCCCTACTATGTTACCTTCCCTCCCTTTTTCAAAGATACCTCTCTATCTCACATGTATCTCAACATATTATATTGTTAACAGTGTTACCTCTAAGGTTGAAAGGTAGGGGAATTACATACTTGATGTAAATCCTGAATTATTTTCAGCTTTTGCACTAAGCAAGTGTTATTTATATCTAAGATTGTGTTGGCTTAAAAGTAACAGTGACTTAAACAAGATAGAAATGTATGTGTCTTGCAATTCAAGGCCAGCATGAAACTTTGAAATCATTGCAGACGCAGATTTCTCTATCTTTTGCTCCACTTTCCTTGTATTGGCTTCCATCCTTTAGATCTCCTCATGATTCAGGGTGATTACTAGAGCTTTAGCCATCCCATCTGAGTTCCAGGCAGCAGGAAAAAAAAGGAAGGGCAAAAAGGGGATACCTCGCAGTTAAATCAGTTCCCTTACAGATCCTTTCCACAAGTCCCATCCAGCACTTCTGATTATATCTCATTGGCAGAATTTAGTCAAGTGGACACCTTGCTTTGAGAAAGGCTGTATAATGTAGTCTTTTACCTAGGAGCATTGCTGCCTTTAATAAAATCAGGATTATATTACAAAAGAAGAAGGGGAAGGTGTATATTGAGTAGGCAACAAGTAGACTCTGCTGTAGAAATTTTTTTCAACAAGCTGAACTACAATATCTATTATACATACACACACTTGTATACACACATATACATATATGATCTTTATTTTATATGCTTATTTCCTGTAATTACATTTTAAAGTTGGATTCCCTATAAGATTTTTAGAAAGAATTTATGCCATTTGAGCCCACTTAATAAATCATACGTTTGGCTTTATTATTATTCAAGATATGTCATTAAAAAGTAATGATTTCCCAAATTGCCATGAATGTTACTTCCAGGTCTTTGGAGAGAGATGAGACTGTGTTTGTCACAGTTTCATTGCTGATTGGCTATATGGCTATATGTGTCCCCGTCATTCTTTGTGCACACTCCTTTTTTGTGTATTTCATACTGCGTTATAATTTGAGATTTACAGGCAAGTAAAGCCAAAATGTTAGCTCCTTGAAGAGCAAGAACTGTCTTACTCAGAGTGAGTACTTAATAGTGATTATTGAATATGAAAATGATGAAAATTCTACTGTAGAGGACATGCATAGAATGTAATGGAGTGTTATAAGCTATTCCAAAAGGAGAGTTAGAAAAGTTTTTTTTAAAGTAGAAGTATTGCTGGAATTAACATATGGTTCCCCCAAGGAGACAGTGCCTAATTTCTTCATATGTAAAATGTAGATTAACTACTTCACTGGGATGTTTTAAGGATTCAGTAAATTAATATTTGTAAAAGCATGTGTATGTTAATGTTTAATTACTGATGGTTGTAGGAAAAACCAGTTTGTTTATTTATTCTCCATAGTCACACCTCTTATACTCTCTCAGATAGTTTTCTAATTGTTTCATGTTTGTTAATTTTGCTTTCCCAAGTAAGTTTTATAAAAGCCATTCTTTGAACTTATTCTCTACCCCCATAACCCATAATATGCTTTTCAGTTATATAGTCAATACACTGACTTGATATAAAAATCAAGAAGAAAGTAAAATACATTATCTTGAAATTCATTAGCAGTTATGCAGAGATTGTTTAATGGTGAAAAAATTTACCATATGGGTGGTTTTAGAAAGCATGTGCTTAAATGGGAGCATGGCATGTTATACAGTGAACAAAGTTAAGGTGTCAAAGGGAAAAAAAGAAGCCAGAGGAAAACACGTATTGGAGTAGCTCTAAAGGTGTTCAGAAAGTTCAAGAAAATGGAGCCCATTGGAATTTACCTGGTGGACATCCACCAGGACTCTTTTAAAGTGTTAATGAAGTGCCAAGGATCCAATGTATGTTTTTTAAAGGGTAAATAAAATGGTGTAATTTGGGAGTTAAGTTTTCCATTTGAGAAATTTGACCATTACCAGAAAAAAGAGAATGAAGTTAATGGGTTTAGTAAAAGCCTCTTTAAGATAGGGGGTACATCTGAGGGGATTATGACAACATAGACCAAATTCCAGGGATTTCTTAGAACTGTGCAGACCGTGCATGATGGGATAGCCATCTGGGGGTCTTTGTTGATAAACTGTTAAAAACGTTTCTAGTGTGAATAGCCACAAACATTTTCAGTGCTTTTTGGTTGGTTGAGTAAACCAAAGAGCACGAATGCAAAAGCAAAATTTTATGCCAATTCACAGAAGTTGCCATAAACACAGAAGTTCGCCTAGTGAGGACACTGCCTGTGCCTGAATTTCATTTGTTTCTGCTGCTACCATTTCTTAATTTTTCCTGGTGACTAGCCAGATTAGAACTATGAATGAAGACAAACTAGTCTTGCCCAGATGGTAGATGAGATATAGGTAACTTAAGTAGGTGGAGAAAATACTTAGGGGTTTGATGAGATGATCTAATCTGATCTAGTCTATCTTAGAATGTAAGAGATGTGCTTACTCTTTTGTCATGGGGGTTTGCAACCTTAGTATATGCCTAAATCTACAGCTGCTCCTCATTTTCCAGATGGCATCTATGGCTGAGAGTACTTTTTACCATCTGCACTTCTCAAAGAGTTTGTGAACTCTTTCTTTTAATTATTGGAAATGGAAAAACTAATTGGTAAAGTGGTTGAATGATGTAAAAAATTTTAAAAATTGAGTTAGAGCTTTTTACATTCCATTGAACCTTTCAAATAAGATCAATGCCTTAAATGCTTTTTGACTTTCATCTTTGCATATCTGCCACCTTTGATATTTGCAGTCCTCCAAAATATTCTGTAATAACTATTTTGTACATGGATTGGTATTTTGAGCCAAATTCCAAAACTCGTACCTCCTTCCAGTACCTTAAAGTACTGTTGTTGGCATGTGCATAGAACAACTAACACTGAATGAGTATAGAATACAAACTTATGTGAATTGTTCCATTCATCTAATATGTTTTCAAGTTGGTAAGGTATAGTGTCATGATTTGTAAAAGTAATTTAGAAAGACAGACTTTTTATGTGTTACCAGTATTTTCATATGTAAAACATTGAGATAGCAGGAGAAGCAATTTCCCAGTTAGGAAATTTTTTTTTTTTAAGTAACTGAGAATAATAGGAGTGACATCTGACTCTGAAAATGAACATATTCTCTGTCTAGGGAATTCTAGATTGGAGTGTTATTAACTTTTATTTTTTCCTTCTTTCAGTTTTATGAGTCATAAATGTATTTCTTAATGATGTGTTGTAAATAAGTATCCTCTAATAATCAGTAGATACAATACTTATTCACCATCTTTCCTCTTTAGGCCGGTTCTACTGGGGAAAATTCTCTAGATAGTTTGTCCATTTATAAAATTACACACTTGCCATCTTTGCTCATTTTCAACTTCTCTGTTTACAAAACTATTAAGAAGGTGTGAAATGCAGCCAAACTTCCCAGTTTATGGGAAATGTCTGATGATTGCATTTCCTACATGTTCATTGTTCACACATGAAGAAATTCAGCAGCTGCAAGATTATTAAGTTTAGAGTATCCAAATCTAACCCTCACTGGGATTTTGGTTTTCTGCTTTCAGCCACCATCTCACCCCCTTTACCATCTTTGTGGTAAGTGCTGTGGTGGTATTTGTTAAGGTTGACGATCCTTAAATTTCCTTTGTTTTCCATTTATCAGATGCTATGAATAAATCATAGACCAGGAGTTCACCTGCTGCAGAGTCCTAGCTTCAGGCAGTAACATACCCAAACTGTTAGGAAGGAGGTTCCTTAAACTTAGAATTCTCACTAAAGAGGTTTTGTGGTGGTGCCATTATTGGGAGAGGAGGGCAATGGTGGTAGCTAATCTAAGGGCTGTAATTATTTCAAAATCACTCTGCTAGAAAATTTATGATCCTACACCTAAGATTTTGTAGCTAACTCTGAAAATAGTAGAAAGTAGTTTGCGTATATTGTTGTTCTGGTTGATTTAATTTTTATTTGATTTGGCTTTTAATTCAAGTAACTCTGTGATGTTGAAAACTTCAGATTACTCTATTTTTTCGTGATTACTGAAGATCACTCACATGGAGTAGAGTTTTTTTCTGAATACATGTATTACTTTTAGAGATTTTAATATGTGAAATGATTAAGGGAGAAAACTATATGATTTGTTAAGTGGATCAAAACTCAGCAGCTCCTTTGATCCTAAGTGCTACTGATATTAAATAGATACTGGGTATGCACAGGTTCAGTTGACAAGAAAAAAGAGACAAATGGGAAGTTGGAGGAGAGCTATAGTGAAAGTAGGAAAAGGAAGACAGAATAGGACTAGTTAGAACCATGGTCCCATAAGCAGCTACCTCATGTATTTCTGTCCTGCAGTTTAGCCATCCCTCAAAGAATTCCATAATGGTTTCCAAATGGTTAACACTACCATTTGGTAGTCAAATTTGATATTTTCAGTGTCTTTTACGTATTTCTTGTGTGTTTTCAAAATGATGGTGATAATAGTTTTCATTACTCTGAAGGTTATTCTGAAGAGCAGCAAAATTGCTTTTTTGTTCAACAACTTACTTGAATAAAATATTCTGTGAATGAAAATTATAATCACTATTATCTTTTTTGTGATTATTCTGCAGTGGGAAAAGTAAATTTAGAATTTGAAACTCTGTCCTTTGTGTTGATTCACAGGCTGTAGAAGAAGAAGATAAGATGACACCTGAACAGCTGGCAATAAAGAATGTTGGCAAGCAGGTGAGGTGTACTGTAATAGGTTATGTAGTCGAATAATAATATGCTCTGTAGAGTTAAAACTATTTTAGGGCCTCTATGATTTTTTTTCTGTCTGTTCACTCTGTATTTTTCTTCTGTCATGTAAATGTGATAATTTTAAAGGTCACTGAATTATTTGATGTCAAATTCTTTGCCATCTCTAGAGAAGTAAATCATAAATATACCTGTGAGATGCTAT
This sequence comes from Ceratotherium simum simum, assembly GCF_057802395.1. Taxonomy (NCBI): domain Eukaryota; kingdom Metazoa; phylum Chordata; class Mammalia; order Perissodactyla; family Rhinocerotidae; genus Ceratotherium; species Ceratotherium simum. The sequence goes on from NC_141908.1 coordinate 42,063,325, forward strand.
CTTTAGTGAAAATAATTTACTAGGAGAGTTAATTTTTCAGGTATTATTTTTACTTGAAATATTAGCAGTGAGGATAATAGAATGGTAGGTTTAGTTCATATGTAACAGTTTTTAAATGATATAGTTTATCAATATGTAAGCTTCAATATGTAGGTAATGTTCCTGAGAAAGCTTAGAGCTTTATTGGACTATACTGAGTGAAGAGAAAGGGTTTTAAGTATTTGCTCTTTCACTTTTCCAAGATGAAATATATATTTTAGTTCCTATTTTCTGAGGGTTGAGGGGAACACACCAACCAATTAAAAGAATCTACAGATTAATTAGACTGTTTTTTAAAGAATGTTGATTACATTTTTTTCATTTCATGGAACATGGTTATCATATTGCTGATGTTGGCAGAATCTTGATATTTCAGATGCAAGACACTAAGCTGTCTTTGCTTTCAGCCATCCTACCATATGCTCTGATCCCATCACATCTCACAAGCTATGTAGGTTTGGGCCAGGACCATTCTTGGATGGGAAATCTCTAAGAATCACCCAGCTGCCACAAGAAGTAATGTAGATAACTGAGGGAAGTGTATTCCCAGTTCACTACAAAACCAGTTACTCCAACAGAGCAGTAGGGGCAAAGGTCTTACTTAAATATCATAATTGGTGAAATCAAATCTCACTACATTCTGAATATTGTAATTTAAAAACAACAAGAACTCTCCAAAAATGAAGTGAATATAGTTCGTCTTACTCTCTCATCCTGCGTGTATAGTTACCCTTGTTTTCTTTTCCCCCTACTTATTTTAGTCTAATATATAATATTAGATCATCACTTGGAGCCTTGCACTTTATAGAATACAGTAACTATTTTTTTAATAAATGACTCTCTGAGGCTGTAGTTTCTTGATACAGATTTTATTTAACAGTTAGCAGCAAATAAAAGGACTAAATTAAAATAAAAGTGAAACTGAAAAATATATAATTGGCAAAGTTTAATGATAATCAGAATCATTTTTAAAAAATATAGTACTTCACTGGTTTGGCCCACTGCATGGCAAATGCAAAACTGTCTATAATGGAATCAGACCAATATCTTTTTCTCCTGCCAGTCTGTCTCGGTCTCTTTCACCTAAAATGCCCTAAGGCTTATTTCTGAAATAAAGAAAATTTCATACCGTGGTCTAGTTACTTGAAGTTATTTGTAGCATGTTGTATCCCTGGGTCGTTTAAAGAAATCAAGCGTATTGAAATTGTAGTTTAGAAAAGAACAGCCAAGAAATAATTCCAGTGATGAACATTTGTTTAAAGTTAAGAGTCTTGGGTATTTTAGCAGTGCTCGTAAGAAAATAATGCTTTAATTGAAATTTTTTTATTGTGTGCAATATATATCCTTTATTTCAAAGCTTTCAAATTTAGCTGAAGTACTTCAGCTCAGCCTTAAACATAAATGTAAATTAAACATTTTAATTTAACTTACTTTATTACAATGCAATTTTAAGCCTCATTTTTAACTCAGACATTTCAAATATAGATTTGATCAGGTTTAACTTAAAAGATTGTACCTACTATATACTCTTTACTATGATCCAATTTTTTTAAAATAGCTGACTGAAATATTTTTTCTTAACATTTTAGAATTGATCCAAATTGTATTTAAATTTTTAAACTACCAACAGTGACTTTTGATCTAAGAATATTTCCTGAATCATTTAAAGCACTATTCTTGAAATATTAAAATTATACAGGGATTAAATTTAAATTAAAATAATAGAGAAAGTGATGAAAATTCACATTGAGTATGTCTGCTTTCAGTCAAGTACCCCCTAAGACATTCAGTAGATGTGAATGGCAGAAAATGTACACATATACTTGGGCTTATATACACATATAAATGCTTATACTTTTTTTTTTTAAATCAAATGATTGTGAGCTGTGTAGAATTCCTTGTTACTCTTTATAATCTCTGATACAGTCATAGCATTGATTGTATAAATCAGTTTTTCATTGTGTAATCTATTATTTTATCAGATAGTTAACTTGTTAACAGATTTAGAAATCCTAAGAATATAATAATATCTTAGGAAAGTTAAATTGTAAAATATATATAAATTTAGGTTTGGCTTTCTTTACCAATGAAAAATATCTAAGTAATTTGTTTACCAGTAATATGGTTCTTTCTTCTTTTTCTTTCCTTATTTTTTTTCTTTTAGGACCCCAAACGTCATTTGGAGGAACATGTGGATGTACTTATGACTTCAAATATTGTCCAGTGTTTAGCAGCTATGTTGGATACTGTCGTATTTAAATAAAGCAATGCAAAAAGCTATTAGTGATCCTTTCAGTGTATATTCCTCTATTGTTCCTAATGCTCAAAATCAAGGGAGCTCTGAAGGTGTATTTGGTTAAATGTAAGACATCTGGCATCATTTGCAGCACTGTAACACCTTCAGTCTCAGTTGTGTTTCTTTAGTCAGGGTCTTTGCAGATTCCAAAGTTGTATAAGAATAAATCAAAGTGGACAAATTTTGTTAAGATCCCATTTAATATTTGAAGAAATCAGTAACACAAATATATTTTGATTGTTGCTTACAAAATAAAATACATTTACAATCTATGTCTCCTGAGGTCTTTTTGGCACTGGGTGGAATTGACAGAATAACATTTGACACTGCTCTAAAAATCTCACACAAAGATATGTTTCCTTTTGCATTTTAAGATCTTATAACACATAAAACATCAATGTCATGATAAAACTTCACAAATGTAAAATGATTGCCATTAATGAGTGACTACCTCATTAGTGAGTAACCCAGAAAAATGTTGACATGGTTTATTGAAAGTATTTGTCACAAATTAATATTATGTACCAAATAGCTTAACATACATTCAGGATGTCAGAGGAGTACACTTAAGAAGGAAGGGAGCAATTTTAATTCAGACTTGATTATTTTTTTAAAAGAGTATGTATTCTACCAACAGTGTCGAGATTGTCTGGGAGTTGCCTGCTACAAACTCCACTAGACTTTCAGCTAAGACAGCCGTAGAGGGTATATAATGTCTTCAAAGCAACATGAGAAAAGTAGCCATAATGAGAGTTTAACATCATGAGCACATAAGCAATAATTTTATTTTTCTCTCATCTTCCCCAAATAACTTAGAAGTACCCAGTTTTCTGATAAAGACAAAAATTTGACTAATGTCAGTTTTCATAGATTACCTCATCCCTCAACCTGCTTTTAACCTGATGTACATAAGTTTATTGCCTGTTAATACTCATGGTACAGCACTGTACAGGGTACACGAAGGAGTATGGAAAAACATGGAGACAAAAGAAGATAATTCTTGTCTGTACCCTTTGTGAAAATATGGTAAGAATGTTTCTAAGGCTTCATTAAAGGAGGGTTTTTCTTGAGGACTTAGAATTTAGACTTAACCTCTACTAGAGATGGTATATATGGTGTGGTAGACCAAATTACTGTCCTATTTGAACAATTCTAGGCTCTTACTGATTGCCTAATAAAAAGTTAACAGAAACTAAAAATAGAAATGGCTTAAATTCCCACTGTTTCACCGTGTCTTTTTTGGTGGAGTAAGAGGTTCTGAGCATTTCTTGCTTGTCCTGTGGTTTCTTCTTTTAAATATAGTGATAGTATGTTTTATGTACGACATATAATATGTATTAAGTTGTTGGGATTACAACTACTAACCATTTACAATTAAAATATAAATGGAAGTTGGTAGAAGTTTCCTTTTGCCTAATTTAAACTTGTGTGCAGGCTATTTTTGGATACATAATTTTTCTCTGTATGTAAATAAGGTTCTATGACTTACTTCACAGATAATGTTTGTTAGAGCTAGTTAAGATTTTTTTCATAGAATTTGCCCTCAGAAGGGGGCCTCAGTAATTCAAAGGCTATTCTCAACATTCTGTTTGAAAATGCTTTTTTTTCTCTTCCACTTTAGTACCCTGAAAATATCTCCTGAGTACAGTGACTGAGGAGGCTTACACAACACCTGCCTTTTGCTCTTATTTGATCACCTCATCCTCCTGGACTCCCCACAACCACATATTATTTTCTCCCACTTGGTTCATGTTGGAGACATTCCCAATTTCACAAGTTTATCAAAATCCCTCCTAGCAAAAACCTAACATTTTCTTTGTAGATTTGGAGTCAATTAGGATGCCCTAACAAGAGGCTCAGTGAACACCTTTGTCTCAGAATGTACAGCTATTTTAGCAGCAGTCTGATGGCCCAGGCTCGGTTAGGCATTGAAATGACTGACTTAATCGCAAGCTCAACAAGCCACTTCAGGGCTGTGTATGTGTGCTTACGTGAGCATCTTGACCCATCCAGTATGCAGGGTTAAAGCAGCACTAGAACTAAAACTTTTGTTTGCCTCTAGTACACAGATGTCCCTACTTTCCTCTTAAACTAGGATGGGGGCATTGAAAGCTCCAGCGTCACGATTCAGTGTGATCTGCTTGGACCAGGGGCACCTGGATCTTCTGGGGAGCTTCTTATGTATACCGAATCCAGGCCCCACTCCAAACCTGAATCAGAATCAAGAATCCTGATGTGGTTTGTATGCACTTGAAAGTTTGAGAAACTGCTCTCAGCAGGTGTGCTGATCCTGAGGCAAGCCTTAGTTTTCCTTGAGCATATATCAGTTCAAGGCACAGCCTGTATGTGAGGAATCACTGAATTTAGTACTGATAATCTAAAGTGAGAGTGCACATTTATCTCCTAAGCCAATTCCTTAAAAATTCTGAGGAAGCTGCACTCTATCCCTTTTTTTAGCATTCTTCATTTTTTAAAAAGCCAATTCAGGGTGCTGGGGATGACAAAGCCTCAAAAAGAGCCCAGGTGGAGTCTCACCTTTTTGCTATACACTTAATGTTCTGTGTCCCACTGAGGAAGGAGGGGCGTAACCTTGGAAGCAGTGAAGGGAGAGGCACTCAGGGACAAAGAAGTTAATGACGGAAGAAAGGAGAAAACAAGAGTAGCCAAAATAGGGCAAAAACCTCTCAGGAGAAATGGCAGTGGAAGGTAAGGGGCAGAAAAACCAAGTGTCAAATAGTGTCATAGCTACTGTCCCCTCCCCCGCACCCCAACGCCTGAACAGCTAAGGCCCTGCTTGCTTATGAATCTTACTGGCCAGGATCTGAGGTTTGCTTCCGAAAGGAAAAATGGATCTGGCTGTCTTTTCTTCCCGGAAAACTGTCTCGCCTTGAGTCTGGGACATCTGGTCGTCAACCTGTCCAGCCCAGGGCCGCCCGCGCCCGGCCTCGCTTGCGGCGCCCTGCTGGAGGCCACAGCTGGTGCCCTCTGCAGCCGAGGCGCCCGGCCCGCCTCGGGGACGCAGTCTGGGCTCGGCGCTGACCGCTCAGTCCACGGCGGCCGCGCTCTTCGACTGCGCCCGCCTCGGCGTAGGTCGGGTCTGGTTAACCCCTCTCCGCCCGTGCCCGGGACGCACCCAATGTCCCCAGCGCCGCTCTCCCTGCGAGCGGCCGGCGCCCTGGGAGGGCAGACGCGCTCTCTCGAAGGCACAGGCTCCACCGGGCGGAGGTGCCCAGGCCGAGCTCCCGGCAGGGATAGAGCCTGTGCCCCTGGGGTCTGCGCCAGACGCGGCTCGCCCCGCTGTCCCTGTCTCCCGGGCGGCGGCCCCCTTTCGGGATCGCCAGGGTACTGGGGACTCTGCTCTCGAGCCGCTCGGGGACCTTAAACAATGAGCCAGAGCGGGCGGCTGGCTCGGTCGGGGTAGGGGTGGCCTCTCCCGCCGCCAGCCCCAGCAGTGCCCCGCGCCGAGCCCGCCCGCCTGTCAGCCGGGTCGCGGGCCGAGCTGAGCTCGGGGCTGCGCTCCTCCTCCTCAATCCTGCGCGGCTCGGCGTCCGGGCAAAGCCGCAGGAGGGCAGGTTGGCGAGTGCCGGGCCACGGGAAGCCGCTTCGGGCCGATCAAGCCTCTGCTGCTCTTGGCCCTCTGGTCCAGGAAGGCTGGGCTCCTCTGTAGAGCCAGTACTGGGAGATTGCTTCCTACACCACGGGGTCGCTTTGGCCTCATGCTGTTTATTTGTGCTAACATCCTTTTAAATCGGCTCTTTTCTCTATTCCTCCTCAGATTCTTCCTCATTTTAAAATTACTGGCATGGATTCCTTTTCTCCCTTCCAGATTATATAAACATTAAACACACACACACACACACACACACACACGAGTCTTCGGTAAGGATCACTGCGTTGACACCACTTCCACTCTGTCTCCCCAGATCAGTGCTTCCAGTGAACCCATTTGCACGAGGACTCGGCCCTCTCTTTTCCTGGCGAGGCTTTTGAACCTGTCGCCAAGCCAGTACCTCAGAGAGAAGGATGTGCAGTGGGACGCTACGGATGCATGGCGCCTGCCCCCAGTTAGATGCTCTCAGATAATCTGCAACCAAGCTCGCTGATAAAATATTTAGTAAAGATCTCGTAAACATCACTGCAAATACATTAAGGCACTTCAGCCTGACAGCTTATGATTATTTCAAAACTTAAAAAGGAGATCATAGATTGTCACTGTGTTTGTGCTCAACCAAAAAACCGAACCTTCCCGAGGTGGGTGGATGGGTGGGTGAGTTGCTGCTTTTCGCCCCCACTCTCCCCTCCCGCTCACTTTCATCGCTGTGGCTCTCAACAGCAGTGATTTATTTATTTATGTATGTAGTTAAAAAGGTGTGCATTGTGTGTGTGTGTGGGGTGGGGTGTGCACCGAGGACACGCAGGACCTGCTCACAAAGAACTGGCTCAGGTGCTGTGTGCTTCTGTATTAACTGGAAAAGACAGACTCTGGAACTTTTACAGGGCGAGAAGAGGCCACCGGCTCGCGCTCTGTATACTTTGCACTTGAAATCGTTACATTCAACTGAATATTTGGCTCATTCAGATCCGAAAAGTCTCCTAGCATCGTCGAATTCCCTCCTCCGCCCCTCAGCTTGAAAGGAGGGAGGTGGGGGGAAGGTAGGAAAATGTTTAGTAAATTGCACATCTTTGAATCTTCCTAAAGCAGTGGTCACAAAGCTTAAAGGTGACACAACAATGCTCACGTAAAACCAACACGCATTCCCAACCCCCCAAACCAACAATAAAATCATTCCCTTCAATTTGCCATGATCGTTGCGACCGGGAGCCAGGTGATTATCCTAATTAATGTCTATCTAATTAAATTACTGTCAGCAGTTAACCAATGGCAGGAGCCGTTTCATCGGCTGCACAAGCAGCAAGATCAAAAGTGAGCCTTTTCTGATTGCTGCATAGTGTCAATTGGCCAATCTCTTCTCCCAGGGAAAAAAAAAAGTAAATCAAACCTTTGAGAAGCATTTGCTGGTTGAAGTGCTTTCTGTCTAGTGAGGGGGTCTGTGGATTTCTAGTTTATGATAAATAGGACTTTAAAAACCAGGGACAGGAGGGCGAGTGTTCAGGTTCTAGAGCTATGCAGCTGGAGCACTGCCTTTCTCCTTCTATCATGCTCTCCAAGAAATTTCTCAATGTGAGCAGCAGCTACCCACATTCAGGCGGATCTGAGCTTGTCTTGCACGATCATCCCATTATCTCGACCACTGACAACCTGGAGAGAAGTTCACCTTTGAAAAAAATTACCAGGGGGATGACGAATCAGTCAGATACAGACAATTTTCCTGACTCCAAGGACTCACCAGGGGACGTCCAGAGAAGTAAACTCTCTCCTGTCTTGGACGGGGTCTCTGAGCTTCGTCACAGTTTCGATGGCTCTGCTGCAGATCGCTACCTCCTCTCTCAGTCCAGCCAGCCACAGTCTGCGGCCACTGCTCCCAGTGCCATGTTCCCGTACCCCGGCCAGCACGGACCGGCGCACCCCGCCTTCTCCATCGGCAGCCCCAGTCGCTACATGGCCCACCACCCGGTCATCACCAACGGAGCCTACAACAGCCTGCTCTCCAACTCCTCACCGCAGGGCTACCCCGCGGCTGGCTACCCCTACCCACAGCAGTACGGCCACTCCTACCAGGGAGCCCCGTTCTACCAGTTCTCCTCCACACAACCCGGGCTGGTGCCCGGGAAAGCGCAGGTGTACCTCTGCAACAGGCCCCTTTGGCTGAAATTTCACCGGCACCAAACGGAGATGATCATCACCAAACAGGGAAGGTAATGCTACGTTCTTGGCTACCGCCGTTCCAGGCACAGCCCGGGAGCAAGTACACCCGGGTTGTGACCGCTGCGGCAGCGACGATTTGGGGCCGGGAGCAGAGTAGAAGGCGCTCTGGTGCGCCCTAGAGTTGGCTGGTTTTGGAAAAGGGGAAAGTGGAAGGTGTAACCGCCGCGGCGATGTTGGGGCGGGGGGGTAGCGGGGATCCGCTCTAGAAAGGTGGTCGGAGAGCCAGTCAGTGGCCAGAGAAAGGCGAGAGAGCGCGAGAGCCCCGGCCGGCGGCCGGGAGATGGGAGGGACGCATCCACGCCCGGATGCGCGGACAGTGGAGTTGCGGGTCGCCAACCTCGCTCTCCACCTGGGCAGTGATACCTGCCGACTCCGCACTCCAGCTCACCCGCCGATCTCCCCGACTTCAGCCCCACTTCTTTTACTCCCCCCCACCCCACCCCTTTTCTAACCCAGCGAACATTCGCTCATCGACGCTACGAGAACAAGTTTTGCTTTGCTATCTGGCGCCGCGCTTCTTGCATTTAATCTTTAACATTTATGTTTTTTTTCCCCCTTGTTTCCCACCCCCCTTAATTTAAATAGGCGCATGTTTCCTTTTTTAAGTTTTAACATTTCTGGTCTCGATCCCACGGCTCATTACAATATTTTTGTGGATGTGATTTTGGCGGATCCCAATCACTGGAGGTTTCAAGGAGGCAAATGGGTTCCTTGCGGCAAAGCGGACACCAATGTGCAAGGCAAGTCCTTCCAATTAACACGTTTTCCTGACACTTATTTAGGTGAGAATGATTAATTAAAGCCTTTGTGGACTGGCTCGAACGACTTTTAAAACGATCGGCCAATGACTTCTAAAAGGAAACGAGGGGCATAGGGGGACAGACTGAGCGGCAGGAAGGGGGAGGATTATGCAAAAGCTATTTTAATCATCCCCAGTTAATAAGAAGAAAGCGCGGCCTAAAAAAGCCCCAGCTAATGGGCCTCACAGTGGAATAAGGGGTGTGTGTGTGTCCTACGTTGTGAGGAGCTGCGACTGGGCAGTGCCCCGGGCATATGTAAACAACTTATTTCTTTCTCTAGGAAATCGAGTCTATATGCATCCGGATTCCCCCAACACGGGGGCTCACTGGATGCGTCAAGAAATCTCTTTTGGAAAATTAAAACTTACAAACAACAAAGGAGCTTCAAACAACAATGGGCAGGTCAGTGGCTCAAGCGCTCATTTCTCTCTCTCTCTCTCTCATACACACACACACACACACACACACACACACACACTCGTCCCTCTCTAACATCCAGTTCATCCGTTTAAATCAGCATGAGAAACTGGATACATGCTTCTTTGCTTCATTAAAAAGACTTTTTAAAAATTCTATGTCCACCGTCCAAAATTATATTAAATAGTCTATAAAGTTGTTCTCCTCGCCCCTCGCCCAATTCCCGAGTTTCCGACCTTCCCAAGTACAAATACTTGGTTGATTTCGAGAAAAAAACCCACAGGATCTTTACGCTGTGAAAATCTTTGTTCCTCCTTAAAGGAGGACTAGGAGAAGGGCCCTGTGGATCGGGCGGTCGGGTTCGTTTTTCCTCCGGGTCTCCGGCGATTCTTGCTCCTAGAGGAGCGAGGGCTGGTCTGCCCCAGTTAGCCGGTCACCAGCCAGGCGAGTCCCGCGGTCAGTGAGCTGGGCTGGAGGGCTCTTGCCAGCTCCGCGCGGCCCGCGGCGCGCAGCCCCGCGCACACCGACCGCGTTAACGCGCCGCCCGGCTCTCCCCTTTCTCTCCGCCTGACAGATGGTGGTTTTACAATCCTTGCACAAGTACCAGCCCCGCCTGCATGTGGTAGAAGTGAACGAGGACGGCACGGAGGACACCAGCCAGCCGGGCCGCGTGCAGACATTCACTTTCCCTGAGACTCAGTTCATCGCGGTCACCGCCTACCAGAATACCGATGTAAGGAGGCCTGGGGGCTGGGCGCGCGGCGGGCGGCTCTCCCCGCACCGGCCGGTATCCCCCGGCCATCCCCGGCTCAGGGCACTAACGTCCAAAACAGCTGGCTCTGCTGCGCCTTTTTGGCGTAGGGCTAGGGGCCTGCTGGGCACCTTCCCTAAATACCTCGCAGGTATTCGTGTCCGTCGCGGGTCACCCGGGCCACCTTTGAGGTGCCCAGGGTTTCTAGGGCCTCTTCTCTTGGGAATTTTAATTTAGTTCTCAAACCAGAACAGATTTAGGTCTGATTTTTTTTTAAAGTCTTTCTTCCCTTTAGAAAACAAGCAGATTTCCTCCTGCATTTTATTCTTGGCAAGATTTGGCATTATCTAAACAAATATTTTTTTAAAAGTCTCAGAACTGACGGCTGAAATAAACATTCATCACTTTTTGGATGATGAAAAGAACACACAATTCATATATGTAAAAACCACAATAAATCAAATTACTGTGGGCTACGGAATGAGTTTTCTAGCACTTGAACCTCTTCAGCATTTGCAAGTTTGCAAAAACTTATTTTACTGCTGTTGATTGCCTACCAGGAGTGATGGTGGTGGTTTTTTTTTTTTTTTAACTTAAATGAAAATATCCGGAATGGAAAATATGCATTTATTTTAAATCAAAACTGATGTTAAGATGCAACTTGTAACTTCGTCAGGTTGTGAATCAGAAGCGACCAACTTTTAAAAATACGGTGAAACACTTAAAATAGGCAACATTTGGTGATAAATTTAAGTGCCCCTCAAAGATTTTTGTGTAAGTGCATTGTGTGTAACAAACATTTAAAAAATGTGCATTTGAACTGATTTAGAGCACATGGGAGAGCCGACTGAAAGCATCCTTTAGTTTTAGGCATCATCAACTCAAACATGTTCCTCATAACTTTCATGATACCTTATCTTTTTTCTTTTCCATTCATTCCGTCAAAGTTTTCAGTTAGGGAAACCTTGCTATTTATTGAAATTGTAGGCCTTAAGCTCCTGTAAAAAGTGGCAGATGCTATATTCTCAAATACCCAATCCTCCAGTATAGAAGGCGAGATCATATTCATCTTCTTTTCTCTTTCCCAGATTACACAACTGAAAATAGATCACAACCCCTTTGCAAAAGGATTTCGGGATAATTATGACACGTAAGTCATCTTGCACCTTTCTTCTCAAAAAGTTGTGGAATTGTGCTGTAGGTCAAAGGTGGATTGTTAGTAGAAGGCTTTTGGAAGCTAGAATGTGTGAAGACAGGGTTGTTTTCCAGGTTTTCCCTTTCCTTTTTTGTTGGCTCCCCTTCTTTCTGGTGACCTTCTGGCTTGGTACTTCTGCAGTTTTGGTCAAAAGTTTCCTTCACCTATTTTTAGCTTTATGAATTACAAAGTTGTTGGCGGGCCTCTGGGGCTGGCTGGCTGGCTGGGGAAGCTGCCCCGGTTCCTCGGTGCGGGAGTTGTATGTGGCGCTGCAGATGCTCAGCTCAGATTGTCTGTGTCTGAAACCGCCCGATTCTGCCTGAAAGTGCATGTGGCTCTGGCAGTTGTTACAGTCTCCTTGGCATATGTGACTTTTATTTACCCATTTCCAAGTTTTGTGTAATAGCTTTTCCTGTGCAAGTTTACTATGGACTGAATAAAAACGTGCACCCATCACACGCAAGTTCAGGAGCAGTGGCGCGGTTACAGCCATTTCAGGCTTTGGGAAGGACCCAGGTGCTGTTGCTGTGTATTATTTACAAGCTTCAAGAGAAAAATATTCCTTCTTATCTTTTGTGTTTTAATTAAACGTGTTGGTTCCCTTTTCTCCAGGCCTCCCTTACCTTTCTCCATCTCTTTTCTATCCAAATGCTGTCCGCTGGGGGCAACAGTAGGTGTAAACTGAATGCTTTCTGGGCTCGTTCTAGCATTCTTGCTCAGCGTCCGGGTATAGTGCCTGAGTTCAGATGGTGTTATAGAGCAAAATCTGAATCTGGATTGTGGGGATCCCCCTACTTTTCTCTGACCATAAAATGGGAATGGTACATAAGTTTTAATTTCACAGCTTGCATTAAGTGCCTGGAATAGAGCTACAAAGTTGAAGCTGTCACTGACGAGAAATACTGTAGATTAAATTTGCAGAGAGACAAGTGGCAGCCTCTATTCCATCTCCAGGTAGATACCAGCGTCTTTCCTGATGTTTTTATAACAACTTGAAGAGAGTCATTGACATTACTGCCTATAACCATCATGTGCATTCCTCAGAAGTAGTTCAAAGGAAGCAAGCCTCATCAATATGATTCCCCAGAATAAAAACTTGGCTACTCTAGTCCTTACAATCTAAAAAGGTGGACCCGGCACAGCAGCAAGTGTGTGGCCCAGGAGACCAGAGATGTTGGTCTTGTAGGGGGTCTTGTAGATTTTGAGCTTTTAATTCTGTTGTGAACATCTGTTCCAAAGCATTTTATTTTGCACAAATCAATTCAGTAATCCCAAGTGGGTTGGGACCTGGATGGGCATCTAAACTGTATCTTTTGCAGACTGCTTTTTTCTTTTTAAAATATTGTGGTGGTAAACAGAGAAGATATTTGTACCTTGCTGGTAATGTTCCCTTCCTGCCTCCCTCTACTTCTCTTATTTCAAACTGGAAGTAAATTTCAGGAGGGAAATTTTGTGCAGTAAGCAGAATGGACCTGAGCTGCCGCAGCGTAAGCCTCACCTACCCTTCCTCTGGCTGACTTCAGCTGGAAAAGCCACTTCCCTTCGATTCTTAAATCACTATTTCACAAAAAGCTTATTTACCTATACAAATGGATACCTTAGATTTTTAGGGGCTAGGGAAGAGCAGACTGGTTTATGACACTCTCCCTTTCTCCTTTTATATTGGTTATTTGGGCATGGCTCACTTTTGGAGAAACAGTGAGAGCAATCAGAGTTCAGGGGGACTGAAGGGTTGTTTGGCCACCCACCAGGGAATCTCCTCCCCAAAGGATTAATGGTTGACGAGACTGAGGCTGCCTTTCAAAACAATCTGTTGATTAAAGATTAAAACATTTACGTGTATAACAAAAAGGGAGGCATGTGTGTATGTGTGTGAGAAAACAATTCTACCAATCTTGATCCAATCTCTCCTTCCCTCTCAATTCTAATGGGATTTTCTAGGCCCAAGGCCTAAAGTTAATCTTTGATTATTTTATCTAAGGTAATTCTCAGTAACAGAATTACTGTCTGTGATTGGGTAAGTTATTTAACTTCCCTTTGCCTCAGTTTCTTCATCTGTAAAGTGGGATGATAATGGTACCTAACTCAGAGGATTGTTGTGATGCTTAACTCAGTTACTATCTGTACAGTCCTAGACAACAGGGCGTGGCACAGAGTCCAGTTAAGGGTCAGCTATTATTAGTGGGAGATGGCTTGGAGGAGGTTGATAACTGTACTGAAAGTTTGCCCCAAAGTTTTTTTTTTTTTTTTTTTTTTTTTTTTTTACCAGGAAAGGATCAAAAGCTGGGGAGAGAAGGTCAAAGTAAAGAACACTTTTTCTTTGTAAAAGAATTTTATTGATTGATGACTTTGTCTCCAAGTAGGAATTCTTGTTTGTATTGGTAGACGTGGGGGTTAAAGGCTCTCACAGGGGAAACAATAGACAGGAAGTACTGTGGAGGCTTCCTCGGGCCTCAGAAGACTGGTGAAGGCGGGTCTTTGACGATTACTACCTGGACGGCCCGCGTGTGTCAAATGGAAGCAAGCGGTCTTAAAAGGGTGGAGGATCGGTAACTTGTGCAGAAATTTCGCTCAGAAATTCTCACCAAAGAGAAAAGGCCCACTGGACACCTTAGTCCCTGGGTAAATGTGCCTTAATTTGTATACATACATTGGAGAAGTGGGATGAAAATCCCTTGCTGTGTTCCTCAGTCCCCTGACCCCTTGGCGAGAGAGAGCAAGAGAAGAGGGAAGCCTTTCTCTTGATCTGTGTCTTGCTTAGGGCCCTTAACCGACAAATGGGTTCCTTTAGATTTTCACCATTTATTCTGGGGAGGGTGCAGGTCTGTGACCTTTTGTCTGTCTCTATCCCGGACGGCAAGTTACAGAGGAAGAGTGTGTCGGGGTGGGCGAAAAGTGGTGGCCTTCCCTTCTGCCTCCACGCCCCCCAGCAAGGGACCTCTGCGCACCCCTCGGTTCTCTCTCTCTCTCTCCTTCCCTCGCAGGATCTACACTGGCTGCGACATGGACCGCCTGACCCCTTCGCCCAATGACTCCCCGCGCTCGCAGATCGTGCCCGGGGCCCGCTACGCGATGGCCGGCTCCTTCCTCCAGGACCAGTTCGTGAGCAACTACGCCAAGGCCCGCTTCCACCCGGGCGCGGGCGCGGGCCCCGGGCCGGGCACGGACCGCAGCGTGCCGCACACCAACGGGCTGCTGTCGCCACAGCAGGCCGAGGACCCGGGCGCGCCGTCGCCGCAGCGCTGGTTTGTGACGCCGGCCAACAACCGGCTGGACTTCGCCGCCTCGGCCTACGACACGGCCACGGACTTCGCGGGCAACGCGGCCACGCTGCTCTCGTACGCGGCGGCGGGCGTGAAGGCGCTGCCGCTGCAGGCGGCCGGCTGCACGGGCCGCCCGCTCGGCTACTACGCCGACCCGTCGGGCTGGGGCGCGCGCAGCCCCCCGCAGTACTGCGCCGCCAAGTCGGGCTCCGTGCTGCCCTGCTGGCCCAACAGCGCCGCGGCCGCCGCGCGCATGGCCGGCGCCAACCCCTACCTGGGCGAGGAGGCCGAGGGCCTGGCCGCCGAGCGCTCGCCGCTGCCGCCCGGCGCCGCCGAGGACGCCAAGCCCAAGGACCTGTCCGACTCCAGCTGGATCGAGACCCCCTCCTCCATCAAGTCCATCGACTCGAGCGACTCGGGGATTTACGAGCAGGCCAAGCGGAGGCGGATCTCGCCCGCCGACACGCCCGTGTCCGAGAGCTCGTCTCCGCTCAAGAGCGAGGTGCTGGCCCAGCGGGACTGCGAGAAGAACTGCGCCAAGGACATAGGCGGCTACTACGGCTTCTACTCGCACAGCTAGGCCGGCCCTGCCCGCCGGCCCCGCGCCCCGCCGCCGCCCGGACCCCCAGCCGGCCCCTCCTAGCGCTTCCCCAGCTCCTCCTCCTCCTCAGACCCCACCGTGCGCAGCCCCCCGTTTTATTTCACCCTCGATCACCGTCTGCAGCGAATAAGTACAGGTCTCCGAGCGTGATTTTAACCTTTTTTTGCACAGCAGTTTCTGCAGTTAGCGCACCGACCTTCAACTTTGCTGTAAACCTTTGGGTTTGCCTACTTACTCTCCTTCTGTGAAGTTACACCCACAATCCTCCGCCCCCTCGTCTTTTTCTCACCCCCTCCTCTTTCTTGTAATGCAACTCTTCACCTTCAGGAGACCTGGGCAGTCCTGTCAGGCAGCAGCGATTCCGACCCGACCAGTCTCGGCCTCCTCGTTACCCATAGGATGTTGACTCTAGAACCTGGACCCACCCAGCGCGTCCTTTCTTATCCCCGAGTGGATGGATGGATGGATGGTAGGGATGTTAATAATTTTAGTGGAACAAAGCCCGTGAAATGATTGTATATAGTGTTAATTTACTGTGACGAATGGCTAGTTTTTATTCTCATTGTCAAGGCACAAAACCAGTTCATGCTGAACCTTTTCATCCATTTCTTTTCCTTTTTCTCCACCCCCCTCCCTTTTTAAAAAATTTCTTGTGAGATAATTAACAATATTCTAAGAGGCTCTGGAAACATGAAATACTTGATAGATAATGATGGGGTTCTCACTTCTCAATCCGTTGCATGAAATAATGACTCTTTTCCCTAATGCACACAAATAGCTAAGGAGAATCCGACCACACACCTGTAAGGGATAAGGTGTCTGTTCATAGGCAAGTCGATTAAGTGGCATGATGCCTGCAAAGCAAAGTTAACTGGAGTTGTATGTCCCCCCCGCCCCTCTAAATAGAGTAGCTCGACATCAGCAATATTATTTTGCCTTATTTGTTTTTCCCCAAAGTGCCAAATCCATTACTGGTCTGTGCAGGTGCCAAATATGCTGACAAACTGTTTCTGAATATCTTTTCAGTCCCCCTCTACCTTTATATGCTGTAAATCTTTGTAATGAATATTCTACTAATGATATAGATGACTGAATTGTTGGTAACTATAGTGTAGTCTAGTGAAGATGAATTGTGTGAGTTGTATATTTTACTGCATTTTAGTTTCGAAAATGATTTCCCCGCCACCTAGAAACAGCTGAAATTTGACTTCCTTGAGAAAACACTAGCATTAATGCAAGTAAGACTGATTTTTCTCCCCTCTAAGTCTTGTTATATTTGCAAAGGAGCATTAATCCCCCTGGAAATAGATTAATAGGATTTCTAATGTTGTGTAGCAAACCTATACTTTTTTTTGTATTTTAAAATTAATGTGAAATATGCATCATACACAATATTCAATCTAGATTCCAGTCCATGGGGGGATTTTTCCTAATAGGAATTCAGGGTCTCACCGTGTGTATATTTTGGCTCTTCTGTAAATCTAATGTTGTGATTTTTATATTTGTTTCGTTTTGTCTGTGAACTGAATAATTTATACAAGTACACACTCCATTGAGAAACGTTTTGTTTTCTGCTCGTTTGTATCGTCTGTGTATAACAAGTAAAATAAATCTGGTAAAACGCTATGGTGTTTGAAAGCAGTTTACAGTTTGAAAATAATTTAATTATTGTAGGCGATTACTTTTAAGGGTTAAGGAATAACCGTTATGGTTATTCTCCATATGTAACCCTTAAGGTTACAACTCCAATATGGGGCAGTCTGTGTAATGGGAACTACCTCCATTTTCCTCTTAAATTTGTTTTATAGCACTACCAGTAATTACTTTTTCCTTCTTATTTACAGTTACTTAGTTCCCTATGAGTCGTTTCACTTTATTGCACTCATTTTTTTTCCAGGAAAATGTATGCACTTCCTCATCATATCTATCTGATCTCTCTGAAGTTGTAAAATAATGCGAGCACGAAGAGGAGGGTCTTTAATGAGTTAATTTCTTTAAATTTCACAAAGTAAGGCGGGAGGCTTTGGGCAAGAGCAGGGTGTAATTTAAATGCATGTCAAATTAGGCTGTTGACCGCAGCTTTAGGCAGATGTCGAAGAGGCCTTGGAGGCAAGTGGCGAATCTGTAAACGCAAACACAGGACGGCCTACATTTCTTGAGTGGATGGTTTGGTGGGGGAGGCGAGATTGGGTGGAGTTGGCGTGCGGGAAGGACGCATAGAGCAAACTCGTGAAAGGTCGCTTTTTAACCACTGAACTTAAAACTTTCTTTGGGAGGTATCTTGGGTGCACCACTCCATCTCTTCTACAGTGGAATCCCTGTGCCAGTCCTGCCCAAGCCAGATCCCCATCCCTTGAGAACAAATGCAGAAATGTGGATATTCCAGCCGGGGTGTTGCTGCGTCTTAGTCAAGGAGTGCGCAGAGCTCTGCTTTTATCTCGTGGAGAAGCGATTTTTGTACTTGGGTCGCCAGAGAAAGGAGATCCAGGAAAGAAGTAGAAAATAGTTCCACATTCTTGCTTAGTCTTGGCCAGTCTTAGGTTACGCGACTAAATTTACCACCACCTAGAGATTGTCCTGTGGCCTCTTTGCAATTTGACAGATGCAAAGAGGCTTCAAAGTTCCAATTGAAATGAAAATTAGAGGGGGGACAAAACCGATTTGCCTTCCCTGGACAATTTCGCCACTAGACGGCGTTCCGCGGAGTTTTGTCTGCCACTTGGAAAAGCGATGACTGATTTTCCTTTGTGTTTCTTTCTCCCTTCCCACACCTAAGAACTAAACAAGAGGACTAAAAGTACAAAACACGGTGCCTAGGTAGCGAGGGAGGTCGAGCAGTGTATTCCTGTGATCACCCACTGGGTCTGCGCCCCTGCGACCTCGCCGCCCCCTGCCGCCGAGGAGGAGGCGCACGTGCGGCCGTGTGGGCGCGGGGAGCCGAGGCCGGAGGGCGCGGGGTGAGGGGCTGCGCTCGGCTCTCTGACCCGGGCCTGGCCGCAGGAGCCCTGGGCTCTCGGGCCAGAGTCCCCGAGAGCGACAGAGGCGGTGTCACGTGCGGAAACGAAGCTCTTAGCAGCCGAGGATAGATTTCACAGGAACGTGGTGCCTTGTACTGAAGGACGCACTTAGCTGCTATTAGGAAGTACTTCAAAAAATTGGGAGGTCGTTTCCCTTGCAGCTCTGCCACCATCTGCTGTGTGGACTGAGTCAGCGTGAGGTAAATTTGCAGCTCCGCGCTCCTCTCGGAGGCAGTGTGCTTTCCTGTCCCTTTCAAGCATGAGCATTTCTCCTCGCTTCCCCAAAGTCTTGGGCGTCTAGTGAAGTGACACTGTCAATGTGGCTGAGAAGCTGCTGCTGTTCCAAGGAAATCAGAGTTTGCATTTGAGGGGGGGGGGACTCTGGGAACCAAAGTTCGCGTCCCGGGTTAGATTTCGAGTTGCCTCACTCCTTGAGGGCAGGAGTCAGGGTGAGGAGGAGAGGATTAGGAATCCTCCCCGTAAACGGCAGATTTCCTCGGTTTTCAAAAGTGTATTTTCAAAAAGAGAAAGGAAGAAAAAAGAAAGGGAGCGTGCGGCTAGCACTTTATTCAGGCTCATGCCTCCCAGCTCCTCGCAATCCGCGCCATCTTAACTCACTTTCAACCAGCCGCGTGGGTCTGAGCGCGGCAGACGGCAGGCGCTGCTCGCGCCGAAAGGTGCTGCGCCCTGGGTTCTTAACCTCGGAGGCGAACGCCGCCGCTCAGTGTAGACGAGAGGCGAGAACAGCACGCTGCGGTCCAGGGCTGCGGCCGCGGGCGGCGGGTCCGCCCTGCCCCGCAGGCGAGGCCGCAGCTTGGCCCGGGCCTAGCGCCGTCCGGGCGCGCTCGAGCGCAGGCCAGCGGGGCCGGGCGTCTGCAGGAGCTCGGCCGGGAGTGGGGCCGGTCCGGAGGCCTGGCCTCCGCCGCTGAGCCTGGGCCGAGGCTCTGTGGCTTCGCCGTTGGGCGGGCGGCTGCGCCCTGGCCGTCCCTGCCGCGGGTCCAGGCCGGGAGTCCAGGTTAGGGGTCCAGGCAAGGAATCGAGGCAGGGATCCAGGCGGCGGATCTAGTGGGCTGGGAGTCCAGGCGGTTCTGCTAGCCCTCTCGGAGTCCGGTCGAGCCGGGCCTGCGACCTGGGCTCAGGCCGGGGGGAGGCGCGGCCGTCTGGCTGTTGCTCCTGGAGAGCCAGGCCGGGCGACCGACTAGGATTTAGGACGTGAAAGCCTTCTCAGGCCTAGCAGAAACTTACTGAACCGTTTTTCTTCAAAAATCAGGTTGTTTCTGTCTCTTTAGGATTGAATTGCATCACCCGAGCTCTTAAAATGTAGTGATTTAGGATCTGTAGAGAACTTTTGAACCCTCTTACCTCCTGCAGGTGCATTTTCCTATAAATCCTAATGTTAAAACTCTTTGTTCCCCCGACCCCCCTTTTGTGATGTTAAGTATTTATCTTTTTAGCCCTGAAGCTTTCAAGGATGTTCTACTTTCTGTTTAGGGTGCAGGCTAGAAACAAAAGCCTTGTTGAACAGAGGCCAATTACACTTCCGGAGAATTTAAAACGCTCGATAGTGATATTTGGGCAACGTGTTTGTGTTCATAAGTGATTTTGTAAAATGTTCAGCCTGTCCTCAGGTTCAGCACTTTTTTGTGTGTATATTAACTATTTTATCTTGTAAGCATTTTAGCCATGGGGATAGGAAAAAAACGTAGAACTTATGATCCTGTGTGAAAATAAACCAATGTAGATCCACCAAAGGGAACAGCAACAATTATTATTTTTAGATAAACTTAATTATTTTAGATAAACTTAATAACTTTAAAGACCAGTGATAAGCATTCAATTTTTAAAATATTTAATTTACTATGGTATGTGGGCAATTGCTTGGCTAATTTTAATGTTTGGAAGAGTAAATTTTTAGCCTAATATCAGTAAAATCAGTCTTTTGAAAGGTACCTAAGTCTTTTTAGGCAAGTTGATATATATATATATAATGTCAATATAAAGTCTATATGATTTATTGAAGTTACAGTTGGACTGCAAGATTTACTTTTGGACAAGCAGATTTTCTTTTGCCAGAACAACAAGATAAGAATTTCTCAGGGAAGATAGAGACAAACGAGGCAAGATTTTAGGCATTGCGTTATACTTGTTTTAATTGAGTTGCTTTGAGATTTGTGTGTCTTCCTGGTTCCTGTCCTCTGTTTGTAAGTTAGGTTGCAACATATTTAAAAATATATTCACTTGAAAGAAAACCCCGCTGCTTTCACAATAAAGTAAACTTGATGGTGTACAAGTCACTGGTCTCATCTGAGCTGATTATATCCGCCTTGCATGTATTTTACACCCACAGTATGGTTTGCAGCGGTGTTCAAGGCATGGCGTGAAAAATTTGATTTGAATAGTTCCATTAAAGCAATGAAAAAAAAACACACTTGGCTTAATAGACCTTCTAGTGATAGCTCCCCCTCTTACAATGCTAACTCTGAAATAAATATGTAATCTAGTATTAGGAACATGGCATTTAGAAGACCCTTGCTGGTAATATTTAATTTAATAAACATACTAACTGTGACATTATTAATACAATGAAGCTTGTACCACAAGCTGATTCTTTCAGGTTGTTTGACCTATTACTTATCACTAGATTCCTTATAAACACATCTTGTGATTTATAACTTGAATTTTATATTAAAATTATTTTGGATTGCAATGCTTTAAAAATAGCTGCATGACAGGGCACTCATTTTATATATAAAACATTTATACTTGGGTATCTTGGCACACTTTTTATAAGGAGGAAGAGGGAATTTAGGAGAGGAGAGCATCTCCAGGGATATGCTTCTGGTCATTTTAGCCAATATAGTTATTTTGTTCTGATACTAGTAGGAAAAAAGAATATAAGATTAAATATAAGTTTTGGAGCATATATACTTAGTATATATGTTATATATGTTTTATTTATATATATGGTTATAGTAAGTTTTAAGAAATGCTGAATTAATTGAACTTTCTGGTTGAAAAATATAACAAAACAAATCTTGCTTATATTAGGTTTAGTGCTTATATTAGGTTTATTTAGGTTTCAGTTTAGTACGTATCTTCATGTTAGCAAAAGTCTACTGTATGGGAAAAAGCCTTTTCGTTACAATCTTACTTCAGTTTCCTAAAAAAAGAAAAAAGTCAACGATGTTGTTCTTAAACCACAAGATCTTCCTAGCTCACATTTCAACTTTCAAGATGTATTTGTCTTTTATTTTGTCATTCCTAGTATGAAAGGGAAGGCATTTTTCAATCTTAGGATAATTCAGAAGCAATTTTTTGGTTCTCAGTTAATTCAGTTTCATCTTAAAAGTTCAAATTTAGCAAAGCACATGTTCCCTTGTTCATGCCAAGTGTGATAAAAACTAGTCGAAAAATAAAACCATTGCAAACAAGTAGAGCACTGCACTTCACTGCATACTATGCAGGCCACAACATTTCTAGGTCTGATGTCACTGCCTGCTGGGCTGCCATTTGTGGGCACAAGTGAAGCTGCCTTTGAAAGTGGCTAGAAGGCACTACGTTTCAGATATGTGTTTGAATTGTACGTGTTTTAAATATCTTCGTCGAATAGTGATATGCACGCCCGTGAACATTCAAACATTTGCCGTCTTCTATCAACAAAAGGTTATTCTTTTTAGCCTCCAGGATGTGGTTTTCTCCCTCTGCATTAGGAGATATTTACTTTGACTGTATCTAAAACATGAATTAGCAAACTCATCTCTCCCCCTTTCTAATATAGTCAAATTATAGGCTACTTTTTGGAATTATAACTTTCTTAATAGTTAAATCTTCATATTTACAATATTAAGCTATCACATATATATTTTTTAAGTTTAACATCCTTGAACTTCAATGCATAAAATGTACATACATGTTATGTAGATTCGGTTAAGGTGACCTGCAATCAGCAGTGATACTTTGTGAGAACTTTTTAGTTATCATATAGATTTCTATTATTTTGAATGGCTTGCTCAATTGGAAATTCACTAAAGGCCAAACCATTATTTCTAATTAAAAATGTTTCAAAGGTAGGTAGTACTTTTATAACCTGATGTGTTTTTTAATTAAAAATTTCTAATTTTGGATATAATTTTACCAAATAATAGCAATGTTTACTACTCAGCACCTTCCTTTGAAAAAACAGAAGCTATAATGAGGACTTATCCTTGCATAGTTTATTTGCCGTTGAATGCTATATATTTTGTTCAAATAAAATCTTTTTTTCTACCTCTGTCCTAATTTGCTATATATATATTTTTAAATTGACTGCTTCTAAATAATCCTTGGAGGTCACTCACCTTTTGGGATCCACTCTTAATTTATGCTCACATTCTGCTTTGTTCCTGTGGAGAAAGTCAAAGAAACATACTGACTTCCTCCTCAACAAATTTGTTCTTTCCTCCTCCAACTCTGCTGTCTCCCTGACACTCATTTTGCCCTTGTTGACTCTCTTGCCAACAACTTTTTTTTAACCTACTCTTTTTTCTCACAATACCACCCTGAACCCGAATCTTTATAAAATCTATGCCTGATTCATCAGTTTATTTCAGGTCAGAATTTTTATGCTTTCCCCAAAAGCAGTTGTAAAATTTTCAGGACAGACATCAGCTATAATATGTCTTTTTATTTAACCTCTCCCCCATTGGTTTTTTTTCATTTTGTGCTTTTTTCCTATATACTTCTATAATGACTTCATCTCTCAATATTTACTTTATTATCTTTTTTTTTTTTTGGTATTTGTGAAAGGACAACTTAATATATTTATCTCTTCTTGGTATTTCTGTTTTCTTCTTTACCCATAACATTCTTAGCTATGTGAGGCACTTCATTTATCCCTGCTCTCTTTTGTACTTAGGACACATCTTTCAATGCTTTCTTTGATCCTTTTCAATTCAGCTTCCTCATTTGCACAGACATTAAAATCTTTCTTACTACATTTACCGGTGTGCTCCTAACCAAATGTAATGGCCTTATTACAGACTAATCTTTATTCTCTTAGCTATTTAAAATCATAATTAGCCCTTTGGGTGATTCAGAATCACAGGTTCTGTAACTCCTTCACTTTCCCTTCCTTTTTCCAGCTTTTCTTTCATGGATCTCTCTGCTAGGTTGCTTATTTATTTATACAGTTTATAGGGTTCTACAGGATTGCTTTTCACAGGGTGTGTCCTCATATACCTCTCATAAGAAAACTTGCTAGACATGTGTTATGGAAGAATGGGGTGGGAGAAAGAAGACCTGGTACTAGTTTTCTTAATATGTACCTTTCATCCATTGCCTAACAGCCTTCACCTACTTGATGCTTTCTTATTTCCTGTAGCCTGATAACGTTTTAATTGACATGCTGGATTTTTCTATTTGTCCCTCCTTGAACCATCTGATACCAACTTATGTTCTCCTTGCTCTTAAGTTTAACATAATGAAGATTAAAATGAATTTTTAAAAATTTAATTTTTCTTAGTTAATATTAATTTAACTCCTTAAGGAGATTGCAATATGAAGTATACATGCCAACACCATTAAGAAGGAAAGGTTTTTTTTTTTTATGGCTAGCCAATTGTGTTTACTCTATCATCTTATTAATCACATCACTATCAGGCCTTTCTCTACATAGCTACAAAAAATAAAGTACCAAACCTAAGAGATTCAGGCCTTACAGATCATGAGAAACTGTTCTACTTGCATCACCACTTCTTTGGAAACTCTTTGTTCCTGAGTTTAAAGTTACACAGATTTTTAATTTCATTTTGAGATCTTTCTGCTCTATAGTAATCTTTCAAAATATAACTATGTATGTTTGTGTGTGTGTGTGTGTGTGTTTAATACTGTGATGAGACTGGAGAACAAGAACATAAAATCAAGAAAAGCGAGTGGGGAATTTTTGCCACTCCTTGAATTCTGCTACCCTAGGAACTGTCATGGTCGTGTGCTTTTTGAGGATCTCCTATCGGAGCCTGAAGATATACCCTTTTAACAATCTCTTTTCTATGAAAATAATCTCGACTTCTGAGCACTAGATTCAAGAGTCTTTAAATTTATTACTTAATTTACACACAGTATAATTTCCATTTGAGTAAGAAGTTGGTGAAAATGCCATCATGTCAAAGAAATGTTCACATAATATGACTAAAAATTTGTAGTTGGTGCCATGGCAATTTAGTACGTAAGATACTTGCACTAATCTTGTTTTGAAAATATAGGTCTCAAAGGAACCTGACTCCTAAGGTATAGTTGAAAACACTGGACACAAACAAGATACTTTATTTCTATGATTTTCAATCTCCTCATTTGTAAAATGAAATTATGATCAAATCTTTCAAGTATCTTGTAGCTTTAAAGAACTTTGGTTTTTGTGGACCTCTGAATTTTTATGCAGTTTGAGTTCAAATGTTCTGAGCTAGAGGGTAGGACAACCTCTAGAGCAGTGGCTTTCAAAGTTGTTAACTGAGACTCACAGAACTAAATAAGTTTAAACACAAACACACACAAAAGTTTCACAAAATGTTTACTTTACCATCTTCGATACACTCTGATATTTTTTCTTTTATGTTCAATTTCATGGAAAAGAAGATTCTGGTTATGACCTAATTTATTTCATGATTCTCTGATGGACAGTGACTCTGAGTTTGAAAAACAGAGCCATCACAATATTGTTAATTTGATTAGCCTAGAATGTCTTCATTTCCTCTTATATCTCTGCATTTTAATATTTCTTTTATAGAATGGCAGAATATACTTATTAGCAAAATAGGGCAAATCTCTTCTTGTTAATAATCTACTTGAATGTATGGCATAAAGGATGTTTGAGTATAAAAAGCGAGAGACTGTCCTTTACAATGTTCTTTTTGTTATGATCTGCATTTTTTTAATCTTTAAATTCTCTCTTTTTGA
Source organism: Ceratotherium simum simum (assembly GCF_057802395.1). NCBI lineage: Eukaryota > Metazoa > Chordata > Mammalia > Perissodactyla > Rhinocerotidae > Ceratotherium > Ceratotherium simum. The sequence goes on from NC_141908.1 coordinate 42,088,461, forward strand.
GATTGCTAGATTTTATTTAAGACTTAACCTTATTAATTTTTTTTAGACATTTCACATTTTTCTCTCTCTCATGCACATACACACACCAACTCCAAGCATATTGATTTTTTGAAATTGGGGTCAGTTCTAGTCTTGGGGATAAGCAGGCCCATACTTGCTGGTGTGGTTCTTTGCATGAACTGCCCCTTCGACTTTCTTGACTGAGGCACAGCTGGATGGAGAAAAGGATAGCAGCAACTTCTCACATCAGTGGCTTCAGATTAGAATCCCCAAGGAAACTTTTAAAATTCTGTTACCTGGATTTGCACCCCATCCCAAATCAATCAGAATCTGAATATCTGGTGGTGAGAGCCAGGCATCAGTGCTTTTTAAAGATTGCTGGGTGATTCCAATGTGCAGCAAAATCTTGGAACCACTCCTCTAGGTTTTGTTTGTTTGATTTTTGTTTTTGTTTTTGTAATGAAAGAAAAGGTAGTGGGTTTTTGTTTGTTTTTTTAGCTCAGCAGCTATTAACCATGGTGGCAAACTATCTGTCCATTATAATTTCATGCTTAGGTACTCTGGTAATGGTAACTTTCTTAAAAATCAGTACATAGATTTAAAAATAACTATTTTCAAATAACTTTTGTTTTTAGGAAAACATTGTGACAGTATGGTCATGTTTTAGAACAGGCAGTTTATCCCTTGACTGTAAGAGAGAAGTGACCTGAAGAACACTGTCGTCTCACTTTCTGTATAGAAGAAGCATTTGTACTCCTCCTCCAGCTTATCATGATTAAAACATGGTGATTAGTGCTGTTTCTGTTTCTGACTCTACAGTCATCCATAAGGTAGTCTTTAACTGGATAGACTGAAATTGGAAGGTCATCTGGAAGTATTGCATGTTTGATATCTGATGTCATTCTCAAAAGAATAAATGCCAGAGTATCCAGAAGAGTCCTAATCCATGGAGCAAATACGTTCTAGGATGGGAAGTCAGTAGAGCAATGCCAGCCATATATCATATTTCAGTTCAGTTATAGAGGGATTACCTCCAAAATATGTCAGATGGAAAAATTTCTTCCCCTTAATACAGGCCAGATACAAGCAGCTTACTTACTCAGATTGCTTCATAGACCATGGCAACCTCCCAAGTCATTCATTTTTACGTGGTTGCATCCATTTGAGTCATGATGTGAACATCACCCAGCAAACTGAGTCACAAATTAATTTACATGTTTGAGAAGTTTTATATTCAGTGTATTGCAATAGAAATATCATAGAAACTTTGCATTTTTGTTTTGTTCAGATTCAGAATTCACTAGAGTGTGGAGGGTTATTACTTACTATTTTTATCCCTAGGAATAATAAGGTAATATGAATTGATCTGTGTTTGTGTTTTACATAATAGTTATATATAGAAGCATTATACCATAACAGAGGATAGGCTGAATTGAGATCTGTTTATTTGCTGAGAAATATGAAAATTTACCAGCTCCAGGACTCAAAATGGTTAAAACTCAAAAAGTTACAAGGAAAAATCTGGTTAAATGTATTTTGGGATTTACTAAGCTTAAAATATTAGAAAAGTCAGAGTTTTTGATATGTACAAACAATTCAGTTTGTCCAATCTTTAGAAATATGCAAGTTCTGGCATTTAAAAATAAAAAAGAAACAACAAGAAGAAAAGTTAAAGTTATTGATTCTACTTATTTTTTACACTGCCTAGTACCTACCTCTCCAAATGCAATATTTCATCTGTGCTAGAATTAAGTATTTATTAATGTTCGAGAAACTAGGCAGTCATCTGACCATGGCTTATTATAGCTAACTCCTAAATTTAGAAGTGTTCCCAGATTGAAAAATGGTAAAGGGAATAGAGAACAAATGCACGGTTTTTAGTTTACTCCTTGTTTTCTATTTTATATATTTTTTGAAACTAGATTTCATTATCTTTATACTGTATTGAGCCTTTTAAGAGAGTGATTGTTTTAGAATTTTTTGAGATCTCCAAGTTTTATTTGTATAAATTATACTTCTTTTGTTTGTCCAATTAACATACTTTCTAGAAAAGACATATAGTCAATTTTTAAAAATTCAGACGCTTCCTATTTCTGAATTATCTGTGTACATTGCTTCTCACTTGCTTCCATCTGCCAATCTTTTGATTACTTTTACTCCTTATTTTTACTAGATAACAAAAAAGGCAAGTTTATGGTAAAAATGAAATCTGTTTATCAGTGAATGCAATTTGGCAAGAAGGAGGGTACAAATATTTCTGAAATGAAATCTTTAGACTAATGGTTTTAATTTATCTTTGCTCTTTTTGCAGTCTTAAACTACAATTAAATGAGAAGTTTATTTTTATTGAAAACTGGAAGCAGCATTGTAATAGTTCATTTCATAGAAATCCTAGTGAATATGTACTTACCGAAGTGAACACTCTCAGAGAGGAATACCTGAAACAAACCTCAGGATTTCTCTGCCATTAGTTTGAAATGGTAGATCTCCCAACTGGTTGCTGGACTTCTCCTCTTTTTTCCTGTGATTTGTCAGTTGAGAGAAGAGTAATGATGCACAGTGGCACACTCTCATTTCATGTCTCTGTTTAGAGTTATGATATTTCCAACAAATCTTCATACTTAACCTCAACCATATTAATCTCCCATTGATTGGACTTAGAGTAGTTTAGATGAATTTCCTTTCTCTCCTACCTCTCTGTTGCACTCACAACTTTGAGAAATGAAAAGTAGTTCCCCTTCAGGAAAGACTGAGGATCCTTTATCTAAGATAAATAGACATAACAAGAACTTTCTATATTGATCTGATTATCTTAATTTAGCAAGCCTTTGTTGATTGCTGAGTATGATGGAGGCTTATACAAGGCACCATTGGAGATTGTAGGATGAATTAAATATGGATTCTCTGTGATTTGCGAAAAGACTGTATTACAAGATAAAAAGTGGTGAGGTCTAGAAGAGAAGTGTGGGTAAAATCTTCTGGGACCATAGGAGAGGGTGTGATTACACCTAGCTGAGGGAATTGTGGAAGGCTTTATGGATGTGATACTTGTTGAGCCTGGACTCGAAGACGCCCAGGAGTTGGAAAGGCATTCTGGACATGAAAAAAAAAGCCATAAGCAGTTTAGGAGGTAGAGAAGCAGAGGCCTATTGGGAAATAGGTAATAGTTCTGATGCTTGGGAAATAGAGTGTTTAGAGGAGGTAATAGGAATGTAAGTTTAGAAAGGCTGGGTGCATATAATGGAACACTTTGAGAGTTAGGTTAAGACAAACTGGGCTTCTGATTAAATGGAAATAACTCAATCTGTTAAATTTAACTGACTTTTATTATGAACTCCATTAGAAGAAACCATGTGTACTATTGTACAACTTACATTTTTCGTTTAACAATATATTTAGGTTATTTTTCTAACTCAGTACATATTGATTTTGTTCTTTTTAATGTCTTTACTATTAACATTGTATGGATAAACTATACCTAACTTAACTAGTCCTATACCTATACCTAACTTAACTGATGTACATGTAGTTGTTTCTAGGTTTTTGCTATTGTGAAAAATGCTACCTTGTACATCTATCTCTGTATACTTGTGTTAGATATCTATTAGGTAAGTTCCTAGAAGTGGAATTTCTGGGCTAAAGGCTATATCAATTTACAGTTACTCCATAAGTATATGTGAATTTGTTTCCTCACCCTCTCACCAGTTCCAACTATGTCAGTCTTGACATAATTAAAAATTTGATCATATTGATGAAATTAGAAATTGCCATCTAAAATAGGAAGGTAACTACTAACTACAGAACATATAACTTTGGAAGATGTGTAATCCTGGGGTACGGGATGGTGTGACAGTATAAGAGAAAGCTTATAGGAATAATGTTACATGCCTTTGTAGATTGTTAGTTTTACTTAAAGATTTGGGAGGAAAACATGTTATTTTCATTTTAAAGTAAGCTGAAATATTTAAAGGTAGAATGTAGAATTTATAGTATTTCTTTTTTATTAATAAAAATGAACATTTATTCTATTTCATTATTAAGTAATGTGTATGATAGTACTTTGCATATTGGGAAGTGCTATACAAATTTAATTACTGTGTTAGCCAGCAACCTATTACAAGACGTAAAATCTCTCTTCATTGCTCAACCAAACCATCAATATATAAGAAAAAGGAATGGCAAGTTGTTTCTTTATTCAAATCTTCTGATAGTATTGTCACATACACAGATCAAAAAGCGTCATAAAGTAGAATTTAGTTAACACCCACTTCTGTTTCTTTTTCCTTTTTGGGTTGTAAGCAAACTATTACATTGCTTTAAATAACTTATCTTGTTTCTTATACGTTTTGCTTTTAATAAAAAAAAGTCACTTTTTTAAACTTGCATGTCTCAAATAGTCTTATTATAGTCAACACATAGTCTACACTACTCTGTTGACTGGTAGATGAACTGAAGGAAACAGAGGCTAATTCATATTTAAGATAAAACATTCAATAGAAAGATGCACTAACAAAAGATCCTGACTTTTCATTCTCTTTAAGGTTCCCAAGGAGGATGATAGTCTTCATACCTTAAAATTTTTTAGCAACAGAACTCTATTTCAAAATGCACTGATATGCAGCATATAGAACCTGTCCATGTGGAGGTGAGGCCCCTGGATTTATGGCCACCAGGCCTCTCTCCCTCAGTTCCTCCAGTGACTCCTGGGATGCCTCCAACAATATCTAGGTTGTTGGGAACACAGTGCAGGAACAATACTTTCCTAGGTGATTTTGGTGCCCCTGCACCTGGTGTCTCCTAGAAAGACACCCTAGATTGCTCAATGGATTATTCTGTGCTCTACTTTATTCTTAGAAGACAATAAGTTCTGAATTTGATATATGAAATTCTAAAGGCCCAAGGTTTTAGGTTGCAAGGTCTTGGCTGAAGCAGACAAGCTTTTGAACTTTATTTTTTCTTATTGTTTATTGATTTCCATGAGCTGGGCAAGCATAATAATAATAACTAAGCTATCTCTGTGACCCTCAAAGAACTTTCTTGTTGTGATTCATTGACTCTCTCTCTATGCATTTCTTTTAACCCATGAATCTTCAGGGAAATTTTATACTTGGGCTAGAAGCTTTGGGCTCTGCTCCTGACTTTTAGGATCTCCTAAACCAAAATAGGTATAGTGGTGGAAAAGTTAAAAAAAAAAACTCGTTGAATTTTATGATAACATTGTTCTTTATAATAATCATGTATTTCTGACTTATGTTAAATAAGCGTTGATGATTGGCTTATTGATTCATTCTAAAGGTAGATTTACTCCAGAAATTGTGTCTTAAATATTGCGTTATAATAATACCACTTTATCAACATGCGGTAGATAGATCTGGCCACATAGCAAGAGGGTGATGGCATATGGCGGATGACTAACACCACTCATGCAAGCGCTGTGTGTTAAAACTTGTGATTAAATCCAAAAGGAGACTGGAGGTGCCGTAAAGTGCTTCTACTGACTTTCAAAAACTTTGTTCATGAAGTATGAACCCAGATTGAATTGAAAAGATAGAAACTTTACAGAGATTTAATTTTCTTTTTATTTTTTGTCAACATTCTTTAATAAATACTTTAAATTATTTGGTGGTAGTTAACTATGGGGAGTAGAGGACTCTAAATAACTTGGAGTGTTCCGGATAATCCTCAGTATAAAAGTGTACATGTCATCAATTAAGTAAGCTTTCTTTCTTTCTTTCTTTATTTTTTTTTTGTGAGGGAGATCAGCCCTGAGCTAACATCCATGCTAATCCTCCTCTTTTTGCTGAGGAGGACCGGCTCTGAGCTAACATCTATTGCTAATCCTCCTCCTTTTTTTCCCCCAAAGCCCCAGTGGATAGTTGCATGTCACAGTTGCACATCCTCCTAGTTGCTGTTTGTGGGACGCGGCCTCAGTATGGCCGGAGAAGCGGTGCATCGGTGCGCGCCCAGGATCCGAAGCCTGGCCGCCAGTAGCGGAGCGCGCGCACCTAACTGCCAAGCCACAGGGCCGGCCCTAAGTAAGCTTTCTTAATGCCATATCTTGAAAAGGTATCAAGTTAACTGTATTAACTTATGAATTTAATTGGAATTTTTGTGTTTTTAATATTATTTTCTCCTTTGACTAATGAATGGATAAGAGAAAACTAGTTATTCTGCATTTTCTAATGAAGTTCATAGCTTCTTTAGTTCTGATCAGCACCATGTGAATCCTCTGACCGTTTAGATAACATTTTCCTTAAAGAAAATATTTATGAAATGCTAATAAACTATTAAGTGAACAAATAATACAATATGTGGTAAATTTTACGCTTTTTCTACAGTGTGTAAAATTTTAATACAAACTTAGTGTATACTTGATAACAATTTACATGTTTATTTTACCATCTGGTAAATGTGTAAATGATATTTTGAGAAGCACATTTCATATTCACGTTAACAACTTATCCTTGACAATATGTGCCCTATCTTATGTATCAACTGGAAGGATCTTGGAAATTTTTGAAAAAGATGAATCCAGGGAAAAAAACACATTCATGTCCTAGCTTGTTTGTTTTAAAAATATTATGGAGATTTAAGACTTAGTTTTTAGTACCAAACTCAGGGATTGCATTGTTTGCTGACTTTTACCAGACATCCTGCTAATTAGGGTAGAATAATCAGAGCAGCTTCCAAACATTATATCATGGACATCCAAATCAGGCTTCCTACTAACATTATAGGCCACATAGGTAGCAATAATAAAATAAATATCGTTCTGTGTGTTGTTGTATAACAGTATCACATCTTTTTCAGAGTGTTTGGCTTGCTATCACTTGTGTCTAAATATGGGAAGATCATTTTTTCCAGTGTGTTGCAATAAACCTCAAGTGGATAGCTTTTATCGAATACTTTAACAGCATTTATGACACTTTGGCCTTCTGCCTTTTTTATTTCATTCTCTCTGCTTATTGGTCTCGCTGGAATAAATCTCAGGGACTAAACACAAAACAAGCAAATAGATAATTCTATGCTTTGTTTTGTTTTAGTGCACTCTTTCTTTGCTGGTAATAATCTAAAAACCTTTGTAAAGTTTCATGGACTACCTCTACATACTAATTACCATCTGCCCATCTATAATGAAGAGGTTTGATAAGCAAATTGCAATTGTTGGCTTTAACAAATATATTCCTCATCACAAAGTCTTTAGTTTGAAGTCAAAATAAAACTGAAAACCACATTTTTATCTACGAGATTAGAAATCAGAGTACAGGAGTATCTTAAAAATATTTTCATAAATGAATCATATCACCAATTACTTTTTAATTTATGCTAAATAGCATTTTAAACTCTTCAAATTAGTTGTTCTTACCATTTGTTTCCTCATAGAATGCATATCTCACTGTTATGATTATATAACATAATCCTGAGAAATGTTGTCTGTGTACAACTGTATCTACAGCTATGTTATTAAGCCACATTATTCCTGATGCTTTATAAAGCTTATAGCCTACTTTCTACAACAATCCTGCAAGATGGGCATTGGTTTCATTTTACAGATAAAGAGATTGAGGCACAGAAAGTTTGTTATCTTTCCCATGGGTGTATAACTAGTAAATATTAGAGCAAGAATTTAACCCCAGATTTTCCTTTCCTGAAGCCATGCTCCCTTCAATACATTATTGCCTCAAATTTTTAATCAGGAGCACATGGAATCTACTTTTAGTGAAGTATTTAAAAGTCCAACATAGTGTCATTTAGTGTGGGAAGGATGAAGCTGCTTGATACAGGCGTGCGAGGGTAGGTGTGGAGATATGGTAGAGAGGGAGGAGATGGAGATGACCTTTTAGGATCCTGTGAGCACTTTGATTTTATAGTTCTAAAATCTGCTTCCGTCCAATTTATTATTATCATACCCCCAACCCTTACCTCAAACCAATACACTTGGATTTAGTTTGTTATAAAATGGATTAGAAATTCAAAGCAAGTGTTTGAGAATCAACTAATATTCAGATGTTTAAAAACAGGCAGAAATAATATCTCAGACACCATGGCAACTCTGGAAGAAAGCAGATTTATTTTGGAATACCAAACGTAGTATAGTGATAATAACAATAACAAACATTTATTGAATCCTTACGTTATGACATTGTTCTAAAATGTTTTTTATGTGTATTAACTAATCTAATTCTCACAACAATCCTGTGAGGTAAATACTATTATTATTCCTATTTGTCAGATGAAGGATAGAGAGACTAAGTAACTTGCCTAAGGACACAGTAAATAGTAGTTAAGTCAGGATTTGAACTCAGGCAATCTGGTTTCAGAGTAATGACCATTATTAGCAATAATATTAAGATAAATGAGATGGTAACTGAGCTCTCTTTCAGGACTTCTACAAAAAGCAGTATGAAGAAAAAAATTGAATCAAATAGGAGTTAAGAACTCAGGAAAGAAAGTGAATCTTCAGTGGATCCTTTAGAACTTATAAGGATGTAAATATGAGTCAAAGAAATGGACAATTTGCTTGCAGTTTTCAGAAAGAATTAGGATTTTATTTCAGGTATACAATATTCATTATTTCTTCCAAATGGAATAATAGGATAGTATGTTGTTTGTGAATCTGCCAAAAAATTTCCTCTTTATTGGTCTCTCAAGGTTCTTTATAGTTTCTAATAAGTAGAATGATTTCTAATAAGTAGAATTAAGAACAGTTTAAGCTATGTAAGCTTGTTTTATAGATCCTGAACCGAAAAGGATTCAGCTTTTCTTCAAAATTATCAGTGTCTCAGTGATATTTTTGTTATAAAACTTCCTTTGTACAGCAGAAATAAAATGTCTGGTAAAAAAAAGTTATTTTCAATTAGAAAAAACATTTCACCAGTAAAATTGCATATTTTTAAAGAAAAGACAGTATTTGTAGAATTAATCAGAAGCTTGTTAAATTGATGCAGAATCATCTGGTCCCTCATTTGGCCAATAATAATGGTCAGAACCTTTGAATGAGATTGCTAAAATGAAAAGTTTGATAGTTTTAATAGTTTTTGATGTTTTCTTGAAACACAAGATCTACTAAAATACTCATATAGTACACATGGTAGGTCTAATTATTGGGTATTTAAGCTTAGAAATCAGGTTGGGTTTTTTTGGTAATAGTTTTTTTTTTGTGTGTGACAGTTTTTGTTCTCAAGTTGGACGTCCTCTATTTTATACACTTTATATTATTATTAATTTCAAAATGTAAATCTGCATGTCTTTTTCTTAAAAAAAGGAGCAATTTCTACAAAAAAGGAAAAGCAATTTCAACAAAACGTAAAAAAGAAAAATAGTAATGATAGTATTTCTTTTTTACTTATGTGGCTTTTTTTGAGTTTCAAATAAATATATCTATGTGCTAATTGAGAAATGTTTTTTTCTCATACTTTAAAACGTTTATGTGTTTTTATGAATGGCCTTTTATTTTGTGGTCTAAACTTTCAAATAAGAAGGCTATAAAAGGGGGTAAATACTTCCACATTAGTAATTATTTTTAACAGTTTAGTTCATACCTTCTTATGGAAAAACTCATTGAGCTTGTTTGTGAAGACAAACCCTGCAAAACTCATTTCTGTGTCCGTGGTGGCATAACGATCTGAAACTAGATCTTTATGCATTTTTTTCCAGCAGCATTGCTCCCTCTCCTCCCACCCCAGCAATGTCCCTCTGAACAAGTCCTAGGTTTACATTGGTGGCCAAAGGCAAAATTGTAACTCTTGGTTATTACTGCCTTTTCCTCCTGAAACCGTGTCTCTATTTTATATATTGCTTCTCTCCTTTCTCAGTTACCTCATATCCTCTTGCTTTCTCCTGTATTTTTTCAGGTTTGCTCAAATATCCTACCAGTGGTTCTCAGTCATGGCTACCCATTAGAATCACCTGTCCTTCTTCCAAAAAAAATTCAAATGCCCAGGCCAAAATAAGAATCTCTGGGACTAAAGCTAGGGCATTGATGTTTTTAAGAAGTGCCCCAGATAATTCTGGTCATTAGCCAGGGTTGAGAACCGTTGAGTTAAAGGGTGAAATGCTTGCTTTAGAAATCAGCAGACGGGGCAGGAAGATGATATTTTGGGCCTGGAGCCTTTCTGGTATCCTTAAGTTCAGGTTACATAGTGCCTCCTTAGCTTATTCATGAGGCTGGCCATGGTATTGCTGGTAACCCACTGAGGAGAGCCTGAGTAGGTGTATCTGTTAAAAGCCTGTAGAATTTGCTTCATTTATGTTTATCATCCCCAGGTAGCTGGCATTAAGAAAACAAGAGGTAAAATTTATCAGTCCCCTCCCCCAAGAGCTTGCATCGCTAATTTCTCTTAATATTTGGCATTTTGAACAACGTAAGTTATTCTTAGTCTATTCCTACTTAATGTTCACAAAAATTTCAATACATTAATAATGGGAAGTGATGCTGGTTTTGATAGCTTACCCATTAGTCAAGTACCTTTGTAGAAGAAAATTAACAAAACACCAACACCTTTTCTGGATGGGTCAATAAATAATGTCCAGAGCTTGATTAAATCTGGTCACAAGCTCTGGCATTTAGATTAGGTGTTATCTGAAACTTGCATGGATTAATCGATTTCTTTTCTTTTAAAGATCTTACACCAAGATGCACCATAGTGGATCAAATACTTTTAATTAAATGAAATGAAAGCAGTATCCAGCACCTACCTATGGTTTTGGAAATTGTTTTGCTGTTTGGTTGAATTAAGATTGTTCAGACTATTTGATGGAACCTGCTCAAACTGGTTCTTGAGGAATTAAGCTTATTTGAGGAGTCTTTAACGTCTGTATTAACTTTAAATTAGGTAAGATTTTTGTAGAAAAACTAATTTTATATTGGGGGAAGTAGAGTGTGGCACTGGGAGTTACTGTTGAATTCCGTAAGGCATTTAATTTTGTTGAGCCACTATTTCTCCACCGGCAATTTGGATATAATGATGATTGCCCTGCACATACTTTAGAGGGATTTGGAGAAGGAAGATTTTGCTATAAATAAGTTAAAATATTGTTGAGTCTTCAGTAAAGCTTTGTTGAAATCTTTTAATAAAATATGAATTAAAGCAATTAAAATTGCTAATATTATTAACAAATCAACAGTCACAAATGGCATAATTTGCCCCCACAGTGCATTGTACTATCTTTTCTGTATCATGTAGCAGACTGCATTTTAATGAGTTGCTTATGTCTATTTCTGTATTTCTATATAGACCTTGGCACATAATAGATTTAATAAATGTTTGCTCAATGAGTGTTTTTTTATGTGTCTAAGATAAAAATGTTGATTACTTTAAATTAAAATCATTATATCACTTTCTTTTCTTTTTGAGGAGAGAATACTATTAGGAAATTTTAGTGTCTCTGAAAGTATGCAAATGTAAATTTAAGAGTAGATTCAGTGCTTTTGAAAATTCGCATTGGATTGGGATGTGAATTATAACTCAGAGTGGCCTACTGGAGCACTGCAGTTGTAGGTAGTCAATGAGGTGTCAGGGAAAGATCATGGGCTTTGGAGCTAGATGGACCTGGATTTGAATCTGCAGCTTTCAAGATGGGTGATCCCAGGGAAATTTCTTAATGTCTCAGTTTCAATTTCCTTATCTGCGAAACAGGAATACTACTACTTACTGCATAGACTAGTGGTAATGATGAAGTAGAATCCTTAGTAAAGCATATGATACAATGTTCATATTAGGGCTATGATAGCTGTTATTAGTGGATAAGTTAGCACAGGATTCTTTTCAGGTGGAAAATGATTTAAAGTTGTGCTTTTCTATTCCAAAGGCAGACTTTTCAATTGAATAGGAATTTCTGCCTTTTCACTTTTTCTTTTACTTTAATTTGCTGGAAGTTAATTTCCAAATGTTTCCAAATTAAACATTATGAAAGATTGCATAGAATATATTTTACTCTTTGCTCATAAGGGATCTTGTACTATCAGAGGATTACAAGGTGAAGCTAAGCTGGTGGTTTTCATTCTAGCCTCTGTTAGTCCCTGTCACCAAACTACCACACAATTTGGAGCATTTGCCAGTGTTGGCTCAAGAGAGGCCAATCGAGACGCTAATAGATGCATTTTCTCCATGAGTACACCCTTGGATCACACATAGAATTCCTATTAACAGCAATGAGAGTTAAACTTGTAAATCCCTTATGCATTGATGGGAGAATAGACCTTTTAGTTTACTTAGCCATCTTCCAGTTATTTGGCACTTTCCCCATCCCTTGTGAGTTCTCCAACATTTTCATTAAAGGCTTTTCTATTTTCTATTCTGCTTCATTCAGTTTGGGTTGTAATTCACGTTGGCCTGATGCCTTGGCAGCAATGAATGATTCTAATTGCCTCACTATCTATCTAGTCTGGCCTAATCATAAAGCCTTTCAACTTTTCATTCAAGCTTCCAGCAGTATCAACTTCATGGGTCACAAACTTCCCACTCATATCCTTTCATTGCATCTTAGCTGCTTACCTCTTATGTATTTAAGAAACTCTCGAGAGTTCATCATTATTTCATTCCTTTTCTGTTATACCATCTTTTCCTTTTTGTAAAATTAAAGCAGCACTGCAGAAACCTAAGGATGCAGCACGACTTTTGTCCAGACATTGTATCAGAAGAGCTAGATACCCTAGTTCTCATTTATTTGAGTTAGTTATAGTAAAGGGTTAGAAACTAGAAAGAAAGTTTTAAGTGTTCTTCCATGTCTACTCTGTTACCTCTTTAGCTGTAGTCAGCTCCACTTCCTTGTCTACCTACTGAAATACACATTCTTCTTTTCTGATGCTGAAGGTAGGTATAGTATGAGAACCATAATGGTAAACTGAAAACAAAAGTCCTGCTCTGAGCTCGTGTGATTTTCTGGCAGACAGGGAGGCTGCTCCAGTACTCTGCATAGTCTGGGTGTTCTGTTTTGATTCTGTGTGGCAATGCTTATTTTAGAGATTTTATGGAAACCTTTCTTATATGGTAAAAAAAAAGTATTTTAAACAGTCCTAAAAGCTTTAAAAGGAAAGAATTACACATTAGTTGATTATGAACTATTTTTTGCCTTCTTCCCCCTCCTTTTTTTTTTTTAAAAAAAAGTATTCAAAAATTTAAAAACCTTTTTATTATGGAAAATTTCAAATATTTTATAATAGCATAATGAATTCTCATTTATCTATCCATTGATAGCTCTAGGTGCTTTATCGGATTCAGGTTGGAGTTTTATGATAGAGTTTTACTTAGAGTTTTATTTAGAGTTTTACTCTAAATGCGATGTTGTGTACTTCTGTAATATGTTTGTCTCTCTTTTGTCAGCCAAAAGAGATGTTTCTTTTGTCTCTCTTTATCAGCCAAGATGATTATTGCCTAGAAGCATTAATTCATTAGAGTTTGCAAAATGGGATTTAAAAATTCTATCATTCTTTCATTTATTACATAGAATACTTATATAAAGTATTACCCTCCCCTATTTGGTTACAACAAGGTAAATAAATTCCCTTTATTTGCCAGTTTTCAAAATAATAAGTTGGTTCCCCAGTATTTTCCAAAGGTGACCAATGAGTTGTTTTCTTTTATCATTATGAATGCATACTTATTTGATGTGTTATAATCCATTGTACTTATTATCAATTCTCCCATCTTTGGTCCATGATGGCCTATTCAGTGTAAATCTTGAGTCCTTTTCACAGGACTCCTGTAGGCTTTGACAGCATCTTTTCCTTTCTTGTGTAACAAGATATTTCATCTTCATCTTGGATTCTAAATGGTTCATCTAAGTTCCATCCCCACCCCCCCTTACATGGAATCAATCCTTAGTTCTCTAAGGAGCTCTAGTTCATTTTGGTGTGAAATGGAAATTAGAAACCATAGTCTGGATGCTAAAGATGCTCATTGGTACTGGATTGGTCCCTTCAGGGGACTGTGCTAGGGAATTTCACACACACACAGAGACACAGACGTAATAAGTTATATTTTATTAATCTTATTAATAAAATCACAAACATAATTTCACACACACACATAATAAGATTATAAAATAAAATACATCAAGGATTTGTACTAATACTTTCAATTACAACACAAGACTCTGCAGTTTTTATTTAACCATCATCAATCTTAAATTTGTGTTGGCTTTCCCTCATGCTGAAAATCTCTGTTCCCTTTTGTGCTGAAAATCTAGATTCCTACCCCAGGTTTCCTACCTCAGTAATCTAATTATTTGCTTTTTTCCCACCATATACTCACAAGAGTCTCACAATAATACCAACAGTGCTATCAACAATATGACCACTGAAAACAGTTTAAGATTTCTTTACAGTTCTTTTCATCTTTAGGATATATTCCATTAAGTATGTACAGTCAAATCACTATGTTTTAAATGTGGAGTGTTCCGCTCTTGGTGGTTGTACCATCAACTGGTGTGATAGGAAGAATGGCCTTCTTAAGATGTCTGTGTCCTAAACTCTGGAACTATGAATATGTTACCTTACATGGCAAAGGAGACTTTACAGATGTGATTAAGTTAAGAACTTGAGATGGGGAGATTTTCCTGGATTGTCCAGGTGGGCCCAATGTAATCACAGGGCCCTTAAAAGTGTAAGAAGCAGAATAGGAAGTTGGAGTGATGCAGTGTGAGAAGGAATCAACACACCTTTGCTGACTCTGAAGACAGAGGGGGCCAGTGACAATATGTGGTATTGTTTTTCCATAGCTAGAATACACAGGTGTGGTAACCAAAGGCTTGAAGGTGGGCCTTGTGCTTGTTAACAATTACATGTAATGATCCATTTGCAAAATTTTTACCAACCATGCTTATAATTCCAGGATTTGGTACAGGGGAGGATTGTTAATCAGAAGAAGGCATCTGACCATTCACTTTTAGCATGGCTAATTGAACATTTAAAAAAGTTATTGATAGTTTTGACTAGTAATCGCTAGGTACTGAATCTTCCCGTGAAGTTTTGCATGTCTGACAATTAGAGGGATTTTCCATCAGACTAGCTTCAGGCTCCATATATGGCTTCAGACATTTTCCCTCTCTATTTGCCAGCTATTTCCAGTGTGGGTGCTGTAGGCCACGTTCATCATGCAGTGTAACCTCTGCCTCTGTGCCTTCACTGGGTGATTCAGAACAGCGTGGAGTAGAAGTATTTCTGAAAGCCATTCCTATAGTGGGGTAGCTGGCAATAATTTGTGGAAATGACCACATATATATCCAATTAAACCAAAAGTGAATGTGTCCTTGCTGCAGCTTCCCCTTAGCAGGATCCTCAGTATTCCTGAAGCCACTCCAGCACTACCCAACATGAGAAGAGTGGAGGAGGAAAAGCTGCAATGAAAAGATATCCTGATCTTGACTGATTGTGGTTAAAATATATTACTTTTGCAAATTTTGCAAAATCATATTACCATGTGAACCCATTGCTAAAACCTCTTCCAGGAATTTGGAAGGGGTTCATATTAGTTTCCTTTTGCTGTAGTAACAAATTACCGCAAACTTGGGTGCTTAAACCAACACAAATTTATTATCTTACAGTTCTGGAGGTCAGAAGTCTAGAATGGGTTTAACTGATCTAGAATCAAAGTGTCAGCTGGATTGCATTTCTTCCGGAGGTTCTATGAGAGAAAATATTTCTTTGTCCTTTTCAGCTTCTGGAGGCTGTCTGCCTTCTTGACTCCCGGTCCCCTTCTTCCATCTTCAAAGCCAGCGACATAGCATCTTCTAGTCTTTCTTTTTAACTCATTCTCCTGCCTCCCTTTTACAAGGGTCCCTGTAATTACATCAGGCCCCAAAATAATTCACCATCTCAAGATCCTTAATTTAGTTACTATTATGAAGTCCCTTTTACTATGTAACGTAACATAATCACAGGTTCTGGGGATTAGAATGTGGACATCTTTAGGGGGGCCATTATTCAGCCTACTACAGGGCAAGTGCAGAACCCTGAACTTTTTTTAGCTTCACAATAAATCTGCTTCTGTCCTTCAGTAAGATTTTAAAGTTTTCTTCATGTAGATCCTATATGGTCCTTCTTAAATGTACTTTTAAATATTTTATATTTTTTTTGTGAGGAGGACCAGCCCTGAGCTAACATCCACTGCCCATCCTCCTCTTTTTTTGCTGAGGAGGACCGGCCCTGGGCAACATCCGTGCCCATCTTCCTCCACTTTATATGGGACGCTGCCACAGCATGGCCTAACAAGCGGTGCGTAGGTGCAGGCCTGGGATCCGAACCAGCGAGCCCCGGGCCACCGCAGTGGAGCACGCGCACTTGACTGCTTGAGCGACCAGGCCGGCCCCTAAATATTTTATGTTTTATTGTCACAATTATAAATAGCTTTTTTATCATTTCCATTTCTAGGTTGTTATGGTAGTATAGAGAAGAGTTACTGATTTTTATACGTTCCTCCTTAAATGTGGTATTAAAAAGCCGTATGATTTCCTTCATTAAGTAGTAGATAATAACAACAATAAACAAACACATAGGGACAGAGATTGGATTGGTGGTTACCAGAGGGGAAGCGGGGAGGGAGGAGGGTGAAAGGGATAATTTGGTACATGTGTGTGGTGATGGGTTGTAATTAGTATTTTGGTGGTGAACATGATGTAATCTATGCAGAAATAGAAGTACAATGATGTACACCTGAACTTTTTACAATGTCATAAACCAATGTTACTGCAATAAACAAAAAATTAAAAAAAAAAAAGCCATGCCACGTTTCCTTATTACGTGATTTATTTTCACTAGAATCTCTTATGCTTTCTAGATGTATGATTATGTCATCAGCAAAAGAATTGTTTTGTCCTATCCTTACCAATTATTTAATTTATTTTTTCTTATTGCATTCACAATCTGCAGCCAATGCCCAGGTTTTGCTGAAATATTTTCTACTTTAGTTTCGGATTATTATTAGGTTTTTCACAGTAGTATGCTACTTCTAGTTCAAAAACTCTTATTTAGCACCTACATTACAAATTTTTGTCAATTTGTTATTATCTAAATGAATAATTATAAACTATATTGGTGGTTCTCAACCTGGGGCCGATTTTGCTCCCTATGGAACATTTGGCAGTGTCTGGAGACGTTGTTGATTCTCACGACTAGGGAGGGGAGATGCTACTGGCACCTAGTGGGTAGAAGCCACAGTCATGCTAAATATTCCACAGTGCACAGGCCACCCCGCCCCCAGAACAAATAATGATCTGGTCCATATGCCAAAATTCAGAAACCCTGAGCTGTATGTATTACAAGGTTCATTGCTTGCCTCTATTCCTCTCCTCTTCATTTTCCTATATCTTGAGGTCATTATTCTGATGCATGTGTTGTTTTGTTAAAGTACTATCTTGAATATTTTTTTCCTTGGATGGTTTATGTTGATGATATATTCTATGTATTCTTATATATCTGCAAGCATCTTTATTATGCTTGGCAAGTGAATGATATAATTTTTTCCATTGTAAATAACTTGTTTTTGAATGATATCTTGGCTAGGTATAGGATTTTTGAATTATATTCCCTCTCAGTATTCTGTCAATGTTGTATTCTTTCTATTTCCCAATGTTACTGATGCCAACCTGATTTTTTTCCCTTTATAAATAACTTCTTTAGCTCTGAAGCTTGTTATATAGTTCTTTTTATCCTTGAAAATTGGGACTTTTGCTAGAATATGCCTAGGTATATTCCCTCTCTCCCTTTCTCCCTCCCTTCCTTCATCAGTGAACTTTTTAAATTATAGGCTTGAATCTTTTCTTATTCTGGGGAAAGTTTCTTCTTTTATTTCTTGAATTATTACCCTGCTTCCATGCTCCAGTTTTTCCTTCTGGAATTTCTATCATTCATATTTGAGGTCTCTTGGATCTGTTCTCTAAGTTTCTAAACTTTTCCCTCCTAATTTCTATTTTTTTGTATTTTTTTTCTCTGAGCCAAACAATAAGCTCTTTACAAATCTTTTTTAGGGCCGGCCCTGTGGCTTGGTGGTTAAGTGCGCGTGCTGCAATGCTGGTGGCCCGGGTTCGGATCCCGGGTGCGCATTGAGGCACCACTTCTCCGTCCATCCTGAGGCCGAGTCCCACATACAGCAACTAGAAGGATGTGCAGCTATGACATACAACTATCTACTGGGGCTTTGGGGGGAAAAAATAAAATAAATAAAATCTTTAAAAAAAAAAAATAAAATAAAAATCTTTTTTAAAGATTTGTAAGTTTTGAAAAATGTATACCCTCATGTAACCCACACCTTGTCAAGATACAGAACATTTTTATCATCCCAGAAATATTTCCTATATCCTTTCCTAGACATTTCCAAGCCACCCTACCAGGCAAACACTCTTCTGGTTTCCCTCACTTTAGATTAGTTTTGCTGTACTAGAACTTCATGTAAATAAAATCACGCTGTCTGGCTTCTTTTACTGAGCAAGATGTGTTTTGAGGTTCATCCATGGGTGTTTCATGTATCAGTGGTTTGTTCCTTTTTATTGCTTAGTAGTATTCCATTGTACGAATACAGCCCAATTTATCATTTCTCTTGATGTTGGATATTTAGTTTATTTCCATTTTTTGTACTATTATAAATGAAGTTTTCTAGGAACATCATTGTGCAAGATGTTTTTGTGTATCTACTGATGTTTTCATTTCTCTTGGGTAAATATGTAGAAGTAGAATTGCTGGATCGTAGGGTAAGCACATACAGTCATGCAGCGCATAACGATGTTTTGGTCAGTGTTTTACTCATATACGACAATGGTCCCATAAGATTAGTACAATATAGCCTAGGTATGTATTAGCCTATACCATCTAGGTTTGTGTTAAGTACACTCTATGATGTTTTCACAATGACAAAATCATCTAACAATGCATTTCTCAGAACATATCCCAGTCGTTAAGTGACGCATGAGTGTATTTAACTTTATGAAAAACTGCCAGACCAATTGCCAAAATGGTTAGTGGGAATGTAAGATGGTACAACCACTTTGGAGATTGCTTTGGTAACTTGATTGAAAAATCAATTGACCCATATCAGCATGGGTCTATTTTAGGATTCACTATTTTGCTGCATTAATCTATTTCTCTATCTTTAAAAAATATTTCTCTGTCTTTACATCAGTTCTACACTGTTTTGATTATGGTAGCTCTATAAGAAGTCTCAAAATCAGGAGTGTAAGTCCACTAGCTTTGTTCTTTTTCAGGTTTGGCTCTTCTAGGTCCTTAACATTTCCATATGAATTTTAGAACCAGCTTTTCAATGTCTATAGAAAAGCCTGCTGTGAATCTATGGATAAATATAGATTAAGATAACAATTTTGAGTCTTTAAATCTGTGATGATGGTATATGTCTATATTTATTGGCTGCCTCTAATTTCTGTCAAAAGTGTTTTGTAGTTTTCAGAGTAGAAGTCTTCTATGTATTTTGTTAAATTTATCCTTACATAATTTTCTATTGTAAATGGTATTGATTTTAAAATTTCATTTTCTAATAATGTATTTCTAGTAGATAGAAAAACTGTGACCGTTGAGCTTGTATTTTGCAGTTTTGTTTACTCCACTTATGTGCTCTAGTAGCCTTTTTTTTTAAAAAAAAGATTACTTAGGATTTTTTTATATAAATGATTTCAGTGGCAAAAACCACATTTTTCTTCTTCCTTTACAATCTGTATGCCTTTTTCTTGTCTTATTGCACTTGCTGGGATCTTAGTACTATGTCAAAAAAGAAGCCGTAAGAGCAGATAACCTTGCTTTGTTTCTGATCTTATGGGAGAAGCATTGTCTTTCACTATTAAATATGGTATTAGTGGTAGGCTTTTTGTAGATGCTCTTTATCAATCAGATTGGAAAGTTTTCTTCTTCTCCTAGTTGGCTGAGACTTGAATTTTGTCAAATACTTTTTCCACATCTATGATCATATACTTTTTCTTCTTTATTCTGCTAATGTGATGGATGGCATTTATTGATTTTCAAATACTGAACCAACCTTGTATCCCTGGGAAAAACTCTAGATAATAATCATGCTGTATTATTCTTATTTCATATTTCTGGGTTCAATTTGCTAATATTTTGCTAGTGTATTTTTGTGTCTATTCTTATAAATGATATTAGTTTGTAGTTTTCTTTTCTTGCAATGTTTTTATCTGGTTTTGATACTGGAAGAATGCTGGCCTCATGAAATGGCTTGAGACGTGCTCCTTTCTTCTCTATTTTCTGAAAGAGCTTGTATAAGATTGGTATTATTTCCTCTTCAAATGTTTCATGGCATTCACCAATGAAACCATGTGGGCCTGGAATGATCTTTTTGGGAGGTTTTTAATAGTACTATTAGGGCTATTCAGATTTTTAAATTTATTCTTGTGTCAATTTTGGTAATTTGTGTCTTTCAAAGAATTTGTCCTTTTTAATTAAGTTGTCAAATTTATTGTCATGAAGTTGTTTATGATATCCCATTATTATTCTTTTACTATCTGTGATATCCATAGTAATGTCCCTTTTTTCATTTCTGATATTGGTAATTTGGGTTTTTCCTCTCTTTTTCAATCTTGCCAATGATTTATCAATTTTATTAATCTTTCCAAATATCAGCTTGTGGTTTCAATGAGTTTTTATGTTATTTGTCCATTTTCTCTTTCGTTACATTATTATTTCCTTTTTTATACTTTGGGTTTTATTTTCTGGCTGCAGAATTCTTGGTTGATGTTTTTTTCCCCAGCATTTAAGAAATGTAATTCCATTCTTTTCTAGCTTGCATAGTTTCTGACAAGAAGTCTGAATTTCTTATGATGGTTCCTCTGTAAGTAATATGTCTTTTTTTTAGATGCTTTTAAGATTCTTTTTCTTTATCATTTGTTTTTGACAGTTTGATTATGATGTGCTTGGTGGTTTTCTTTGTGTTTATTCTGCTTAGGGTTCATTGAGCTTCTAGGATTTATCAGTTTATAATTTTCATCAATTTTGGAAAAATTTCAGGCATATTTCCATAATTTTTTTTTCTGTTTTATCATCTCCTCTTTTTATGGGACTCCAATTACATGTATATTAGACTACTTGGTATTGTCTCATAGGTTGTTGACGCTCTATGCATTATTTTTTAGTCTTTTTCTGTGCTTTATTTTTGGATAATTTTTGTCACTATGTCTTTGAGTTCATTCATCTTTTATTTTCCATTTTCTGATCTGGTATTAGTCCTGGCCAGTTAATTTATTATTTTTGATATTTTATTTTTAAAATCTGAAAATTCCATCTAGTTCTTTTTTTGTATCTTCCTTTCCTCTTCTCAGAATATTCTTGTTTTCCTTTAAATATTTGACCAAGTTATAGTAGCTGTTTTAACATTCATGTCTGCTGATTCTATCAGCTCTGTCATTTCTGGGCCTATTTCTATTGATTTATTTTTTATCTAGTTATGGGTCACATTTTCTTATGTCTTTGCATGTCTAATAATTTTTCTTTCCTTCTGGTTTCTTTGGGTTTTATTTGCTCTTCTTCTTCTTTTTTTTTTTTTCCCTCACAGCTTCTTAAAGTGTATGCTAATGTCATTAATTTGAGATGTTTAAATTTCCCTCTAAGCCTTGCTTTAGCTACATCTCACAAATTTTGATATGTTGGTGTTTCACTTTTATTCAACTCAAAATAATTTATAATTTCCTGTGACTGCCTTTTTTACACACTTATTTAGAAGTGTGTTATTTAATTTTGATCCTTAATTTTGATACTATTTGTCTGTTATTGTTTTCTAGATTAATTCTCTTATGATCAGAGATTATGCTTTGTATGATTTCATTCTTTTTAATTTGTCAAGATTTGTTTTATGATCCAGATATGCTCTATCTTGGTAAAGGTTACATGTGCACTTGAAAGGAATGTATGTGCGTTTGTTGAGTAGAGAGTTCTACAAATGTCAACTAGGATAAGGTGGTTAATGAGGTTGTTCAGGTCTTTTATATTCTTAACTTATTTTCTGTCTGCTTTGTCTATTGATTTTTGAGAGGAGTGTTGAAATCTTTATTATTTTGAATTTGTCTATTTTTCTTTTGAGTTGTCAGCTTTTGCTTCATGTATTTTGAAGCTCTGTTGTTGGTACGTACACATTTAGTATTGTTATGTCTTTGTAAATAGATGCTGTCATCATTATATACTGTCCCTCTTTATCTTTGGTAATATTTTTTGTTCTGAAGTCTATTTTATATGATATTAATGTAGCCACTCTAGTTATCTTTGGATTAACGTAAGCATTGTACATCTTTTTCTACCCTTTTAATCTATGTACGTGTTTATATTTAAAGTAGATTTCTTTTCAGCGGTACATAGCTGGGTCTTGCTTTTTCTTTTTCTCCAGTATGATAAGATATGTCTTTTAATTGGTAGGTTTATACCATTTATATATAATGTAATTATTGATATGTTTGGATTTAAGTCTACCATTTCATTATGTGTTTTCAGTTTGCCTCCTCTTTTTTGTTCTTCCATTCCCTTTCTCTGCCATTTTTTCAATTGTTTGAATATTTTTTAGTATTCTGTTTTAATTCATCTGTTGACTTCATTATATTTGTTTTTGTTAAGTTTTTAGTGATTGCTCTCGGGATCACAATATACAGTCTAACCTTTCACAGTTTATTTAGCATTGTACCACTTCAAGCAAAATGTAGATGTATTTTATCATTTCCCAGATAATTATCATTTTATTGTTCTTCCTTTATTCCTGAAATCCAGGTTTCCTTTTCAGCCTGAAGAACTTGTTTTGTTTTATTTTAACTTATTAAATTTTGTTGAGGTAACATTGGTTTATAACATTATATAGATTTCAGGCATGTATCATTATAATTTGACTTCTGTATACACTATATTGTGTTCACCACCAATACCCCCCTTTACCCCTTTTGCCCTCCCCCCACCCCCCTTCCCTTCTGGTAACCATCAGTCTGTTCTCTGTATTTATGTTCTTTTTGTTGTTCTTGTTTTTTATCTTCCACAAATGAGTGAAATCATATGGTATTTGTCTTTCTCTATCTGACTTATTTTGCCTAGCACACTACCCTCAAGATCCATCCATATTGTCACAAATGGCAAGATTTCATCCTTTTTAGTGGCTGAGTAGTATTCCATTGTATATATATCTACCATATCTTCTTTATCCATTCATCTGTCGGTAGGCACTTAGATTGTTTCCAAGTCTTGGCTATTGTGAATAATGCTGCAGTGAACGTAGGGGTGCATCTATCTTTTTGAAGTACTGTTTTTGTATTCTTTGGATAAATACTCAGAAGTACGATAGCTAGATCATATGGTAGCTCTATTCTTATTTTTTTGAGGCCTCTCCATACTGTTTTCCATAGTGGCTGTACCAGTTTGCATTCCCACCAGCAATATACAAGGGTTCCCTTTCCTCCACATTCTCTCTGACACTTGTTATTTCTTATCTTTTTAATAATAGCCATTCTGATGGGCGTGAGTTGATAACTCATTGCGGTTTTGATTTGCATTTCCCTAATGTTTAGTGATATTGACCATCTTCTCATGTGTCTGTTGGCCATCTGTATATCTTCTTTGGAAAAATGTCTGTTTAGATCCTCTGCCCATTTTTTAATCAGGTTGTTTGTTTTTTCTGTTGTTAGGTATGAGTTCTTTATATTTTTGGATATTAAGTCCTTATCAGATGTATGATTTGCAAATATCTTCTCCCAATCAGTAGGTTGTCTTTTTGTTTTGTTGATGGTTTTCTTTGCTGTGCAGAAGCTTTTCAGTTTGATGTAGTCCCATTTGTTTGTTTTTTCTTTTGTTTCCATGTTTGAAGAGACATATTCAAAAAGATGCTGCTAAGACCAATGTCAAAGAGCATAGAACCTATGTTTTCTTCTAGAAGTTTTATGGTTTCAGGTCTTACATTGAAGTCTTTAATCCATTTTGAGTTAATTTTTATGTATGGGGTAAGACAGTGGTCTACTTTCATTTTTTTGCATGTGGCTGTCCAGTTTTCCCAACACCATTTATTGAAGAGACTTTCCTTTCTCCATTTATGTTCTTGACTCCTTTGTTGAAAATTAGCTGTCTGTATGCGTGTGAGTTTATTTCTGGGCTCTCAATTATGTTCCATTGATCTGTGTGTCTGTTTTTCTGCCAATACCATGCTGTTTTGATTACTATAGCTTTGTAGTATATTTTGAATTCAGAGATTGTCATACCTCTAGCTTTGTTCTTTTTTCTCAGGATTGCTTTGGCTATTTGGATTCTTTTGTTGTTCCATACAAATTTTAGGATTCTTTGTTCTATTTGTGTGAAAAACATTCTTGAGATTTTGATAGAGATTGCATTAAATATGTAGATTGCTTTAGGTAATATGAACATTTTGACAATGTTAATTCTTCCAATCCATGAGCACAGAATATCTTTCCATTTCTTTGTGTCATCTTTGATTTCTTTCAACAGTGTCTTATAGTGTTCAGTGTACACGTCTTTCACTTCCTTGGTTAAATTTATTTCTAGGTATTTTATTCTTTTTGTTGTGATTGTAAATGGGATTGTTTTCTTGATTTTTCTTTCTGCTAGTTTGCTGTTAGTGTATAGAAACTCAACTGTTTTTTTAATGTTGATTTTCTACCCTGCAAGTTTGCTGTATTTACTTATTATTTCTAATAGTTTTTTGTGGATTCTTTAGGATTTTCTGTATATAAAGTCATGTCATTCCACAAATAGTGACAGTTTTACTTCTTCCTTTCCAATTTGCATACGTTTTATTTCTTTTTCTTGCCTAATTACTCTGGCTAGGACTTCCAATACTATGTTGAATCAGAGTGGCAAAAGTGTACATCCTTGTCTTATTCCTGTTCTTAGAGAGAGAGCTTTCAGTGTTTTACCATGGAGTATGATGTTAGCTGTGGGTTTGTCATATATGTCCTTTATTTGTTGAGGTACTTTCCTTTTATACCCATTGTATTGAGAGTTTTTATCATAAATGGATGCTGAATCTTGTCAATGCTTTCTCTGCATCTCTTGAGATAATCATATGATTTTTATCTTTCATTTTGTTAATGTGGTGTATCACATTGATTGACTTGTGGATGTTGAACCATCCTTGCATCCCTGGAATAAATCCCACTTGATTGTAGCTTATTATACTTTTAATCTGTGGTGGTATTTGGCTTGCTAATATTTTGTTGAGGATTTTTGCATCTAAGTTCATCAGCAATATTGGCCTGTAATTTTGTTTTTTTTTTGTGTTGTCCTTTTTTGATTTTGGTCTGAAGAATTCTTTCAGCATTTGTTTTACAGCAGGTGAAAAATTCTTTTAAAACAATTTTTTTTTTTTTTTGGTGAGGAAGATTAGCCCTGAGCTAACATCTGTTGCCAATCCTCCTCTTTTTGCTGAGAAAGATTGGCCCTGGGCTAACATCCATGCCCATCTTCCTCTACTCTATGTGTGGGACACCTGCCACAGCATGGCTTGATAAGTGGTGCATAGGTCTGCGCCTGGGATCCGAACCTGCGATCCCTGGGCTGCCAAAGTGGAGCACATGAACTTAACCACTACAGCACTGGACCGGCCCCTGAAAAATTCTTTTACTTTCCCTCCATCTCAGAATGTCTTTTTCACCTTCAATCCTGAAGGATTTTTTTGCTGGGTATAGAATTTTGAGTTAATAGTTTTTTCTTTCATCACTTTAAAAATGTTGTTCCCCTGTCTTCTGATTTCTATGGTTTCTGTTGAATAATTTGTAGAAATCAAACTGTTGTCCCCTGTCTGTATGGACCTGTACAGCCTGTGTGGGTTATAGTTCCAATTTAAATTCACTTTTCAAATGCTGATTAGTGTGTCTTGCACATGCATCATTCATGGATTAGTTGGAGATTTGAGTGGTGGTTTAAATCTTAGTTTTTTTTGAATAGTAGCCATTCTAGTGGGTGTGAGGTGATATCTCATTGTGGTTTTGATTTGCATTTCCCTAATGACAATCTGCCTACTTTTGTTCACTTTTCATAGTTGGCAGATTTTTTAAATTTTGTATTTTGTCTATTTTTTTTTAGTTGTAATCAGTGGGAGAGATAAACTTTACGGGGCTAACCTTGCCACAGCAGAACCAGAACTAATAATTTTTAATTGTGAGTTTTATGTTTTGGGTGAAGGATTTTGTTGTATTTCTTTAAAAAGTGTGGGACGTTGTTCTGGTAGGCAGTTAAATTATTTAGGGATCATCTTGAATTTGGGGGCTTGTTCTTAAATCTTTGCAGGCATAGCCTTCTCAGCATCTCTTCTGAATGCCCCATGTTTTCAGCATGATCTCTCCCCTCTGGTTTATGAGAACTTGAAAATTTCTCAGCCTTGAGTGAACTCTGGGAATCAGTTAGCTTACAGTTATCTGGAAATCGTTCTTTTCTTGGCAGATGTACTTTGCCTGACATTGTGGAGTTTTACCTTTGGGGCACACAAATTCGTCTTCAGACAGAAACTCAAAGGGACCTGCTAAAGGTTTCTGGAATTCTTTCTTTGTGTAGCTTCCTTCTCTATGGTAGTATCCCACAACTTCTCCTCATCTCAGTTTGCCTGAACTCCAGTCTCTGGCTCCTTAACCCAGTGGCACTGCGGGGCTGTGTTTTGGTTTTGTTTCCCTGTACCACAGGTATGCCTCCAGGGGTCACCTTAGTTGTTTCTCTTCTCTCAGGGAGTATAGTCCTGCACTGCCTATTGTCTGATGTCTGAAATTAGTTGTTTTATATATTTTGTCTTTTCTTCTAGTTGTTTATAAAAGGAGGGTAAGTCTCAGAGCAGTTACTTCTTTGTGGATAAAAACAGAAGGCCGTCTCTGTATTTTTGCTCTGTGTTTTAAGGTATTTCTTCTTGGGCTTCTCATTTGATCTGCAGTAGTGATCATTCTTTTCAATTCAGTTACTGAATTTTGGAATCAGAAAATCGTGCTTAATTCTAAAAAGTCCTTTTTATGCTACAATTGAATCTCATGTATTCTTTTTATTTTTTGTGTTAAAGTTGTTATTTATCTTCTTCAGTATTTCTGTTTCATTAGGAGCTTCTTTTCCTTAATTTTTTGTTTGTTATTTCTTCATGAGGTGTTTGATTTCCCTTAAATACATTGTTATTTTTAAAAAAAATTTTACTTATATTCACTGTTAAGGCTCATAGCTTCTGGGATACCTGGACTAGTATTAGCAAACCCAAGAATAGAAGGAGGGAAAACAGTGTATCCTTCTGTGGATTATTGCTGTATCAGCTGATAATCTGTCATAATTTTGTCCTGCCAAGATAAAATCCAAAATTTTTACCATAGTGTTTAATGTCCCTGTCATTAACTAACTCCTCGTGTCATCTTCCCAAATGCATCCTGTGTTCATTACATTCTGTTTGGGGTTCCACATACAACCTATTTTCTTAGTATTTGTGCTTTTGTAACTACGATTTCTCCCACCTGTCATACTTTCCTCTTGTCCTCCCAGTATGTTCTTTCTTATTCATACTTTGAGATTCAGCTGAGTAAGCCTTCCAGCCCCTAATGGGCTGATCACATTTGTGAGGCAGGAGCAGAGAGAAGGACACCCCCTGGGCAGGTAATTCTGAAGTAGAGAGCCAAATAGTGTTTGTGCTATATATGTGTATATATTAATCATGCTCAAAAGAGAAATATAGATCCTGCAATAGAAGTCTCTTATCATATTTCCAGATAAATACCAGTGAGAAATGGAGAAAGCGCAGAAGCTTGTTGCCTTATACGTCTGAGAGCCAGAAGTTTCATTTCATGGGCCAAGGCGGGAAAGTGGAAGAGAAAGGGAAAATGGTTCTTTCTACAGTCCTGGTTCCCCACCTCACATACAACTCATGATTTTGATACCTGGCTCAGAGTTTTCTCTATATTCTAAGTCTTGTCATCATTCTAGAAACTTCAGTGTCAAAGACTCATCCAAGCATTCTCAACTTCAGTGATGTTCATCTGCCCTCAAGATTCAAAAACATTTCCTGTGGTCATCCATGAAATTTGAACTGCCCAGATTTGAAATCTTAAACTTCCAATCTTATTATTCTTTTACAATATTTTCCGTATGTTACTAGTTCTTATGCATCTCTACATATTATGCTTCTTTTGGCTCTTATTGATCCTTAAGAGTCCTTGAAGCTCCATCTTATTTCAAAGTATCAGCACCCTTCTGGTTGTATCATTGTCGAGCCTAGACAGGGTACCTAAATTCAACTACTCTTTTGTCAATACTCTCAACTTGCCTACCATTTTTCATTTCACTGTATCCAATCTTCACAACCTCAAATCAGGAACAAACTAGAAACTTGTCTTCTCTATTCCAACATAAGGGGTTCTGGAATAAATAATCACAACAATGAATATTAGTATTAAAAATAATAGAAATGTGCATATTGTTATCATTAATAATAATAACATACAGTTATTTTTATTCATAATATAAACTCAACCAATTCTTTAGGGAAACCCAAATTTTAATGATGCTATACCAAGACAAAAATTGTTTCCAAAGTTTACATAAAGAGGGTAACATATAATGTATTGGACATACTGTAAACAAAATATATTAGAGCTGTATCACAACATACAATGAACGACATCACATGGAAGTTTACCTCCATGAAGACAATTTTAGGGGGCCTGCATATTATGATCTAGGCACATTAGGGTAGTCAATTTACCTGATTTAATCCATGGAACAATCTTTTTATCATTCAGCATTCTTGGTTGCAAAATAAGAAAAAACCAACTCTGTCTAACTTAGAAGCAAAAAAAAAAAAAATTTGTTGGAAGGATATCACACAGAATTCATAAAACGTTTGAAGAACCAAGCTTGAAAAAAGGGTGGAATCAAGAAAGGCAAGGCCCAGAACAGATCCTATCATAGGAGTAATCTGCAAAGGACACTTACCAGCTACTGCCCTTAGATTAGACACTTGCCCCCCCTTCTGCTGATTCTCACTTCTGCTGCCCACCACTTCGGCAAATAATCTGATTGTCTCTGCATATTTGCCTCACTTTCTCATGATACAAAGTCCCAGGATAATAGATCATCCAACTGATCAAGCTTAGAGCACGTGTATCCTTCTAGTTTCTAGAAAGTGCTCTTTGGTGTTTGTAGGGGGAAGCAGGACCCTGCCTCTCCTCTATCTTGGGATTTCTTTGGGATTTGGATGTTGAGCTGCCAAAAATAGCAAATGTCCACTCTTTTCTTCAAGCAATCCTCCCTAAATATTGTTTATCTTGGCCAAGATTTTGATCGGTATTGGACAGCATGAGTTCAAGATTGTATTTGCTGACAACTACCTGGAGTGCTGCTAGTCTATGTTGCCAATTAAATAAAGACCCATATGCTTTAACAGACAGTTGAATTGGGAGTAGGATTGATATCCTCTTGTGAAAATTGAGTTGCCTAATATAGACACACGGCTGACTAGAAGGCCACCCCCGGTGCAAGGCAAGCTGTGGGAGTACTCATAGGCAGGCCAAGAGTCCATTTTTAAAAATGTTTATGATTTGCTCTAATATAGACAAAGGGAACATTTCTGCTCTGTGTAGCAAAACCATAATAATATTAGCCTGGAAAATTTTAAGAAAGGTATAACTGATGCCTCCCTAG
This sequence comes from Ceratotherium simum simum, assembly GCF_057802395.1. Classification (NCBI taxonomy): domain Eukaryota; kingdom Metazoa; phylum Chordata; class Mammalia; order Perissodactyla; family Rhinocerotidae; genus Ceratotherium; species Ceratotherium simum. The sequence goes on from NC_141908.1 coordinate 42,118,054, forward strand.
CCATAAAAAAAAAATCAGTAAATGTCCCATAGAACAGAATGCCTAGCTTTGAAAATTGCTACAGCTTACTGCTACTATCTGGTATACTTTTCAAAAGGAGATATTCGAGAATATACTTCAGGATAACTAAAAGAGGAAACTTACATGGAATTTTTTCTTTTGAAAAATATAGATATAAAAAAACTTTATGTTAAAATTTTATTTTGAATAGATAATGTGGTCACGTGGTTCAAAAATGGTATGGAGTATGAAATCTCCTCCTACTCCATCTGTCCAGTGATCTTTCTACCACAGTTAACCATTTACATTGGTTTTTGTATTTCCTTCCAGAGTTACATTTATGCAAATATGTATATGTAGTCTTGTTTACCCCCTTTTAAAATCACACAAGTAGTATACTATATTCACTTTATTCACTTTTCTGTACTTTCTTTTTAAACCTCATAATAGATATTGGGTATCTTTCTATAGAAGTAAGTAAAAAACTTTCTCATTCTTTTTCCTTTAAATAACATTCCATTATGTAGATGTACCATAATTAAAAAAATCTAGTCCTCTATTGAAGGAGATATGAACTGTTCCCTATCTTTTGCTATTACATATAATGCTGTAATAAGTCAACTTGTGCGTAAATTATTTTGCACATGTATAAGTTTATATGTAGGCTGTATACAAAGAAGTGGAACTGTTGAGTCAAAGGGTTATGTGCATTTATAATTCTGATAAATATTGCTAAGTTATACCACTTAGTCCTTCTGCCAGTGTTACATGAGATCCCCTATTTTCCTGCAGTCTCTGCAACAGCAATTTTATTACAGTTTTGAATTTTTTTCAAATCTGATGGGTGAAAATGGTATCTGAGTATTGTTTTAGTTCATTTAATTGGCTCCTTTTGCTTTGAGTGAGGTTGGGAATCTTGTCCTGTTTTTAAAAACCATTTATATTTCCTTTCCTGGGACTTATCTGATCTTACCTTTTGCTCTTTTTGCTATTGGGTATTGATCTTTTTCTTATCAATTTTTATGAGCTCTTTATGAATTTGTGAGATTAACCCTTTGTTTATGATATGAGTTGCAAGTATTTTTAAACCAGTTTGTCATCATCTAATGACTTTTCTTGTGGTATTTTTTGCACCATTCAGAAGATTTGTTTTTTATTTTAATTTCTCCTAGGGCTTCTGATTTTGAGTCATGGTACTATGATGTCTTACGGTTTTAAATCTTTGATCAATTTTAAATTTCTGCTAGTATACAGCGTAGGGTATGGATATATTTTTTTTCAGGTGATCACCCTCTCCCGACTATTGAGTAGTCCACCTTGTCCCTTCTAGCTTTAGATGCACATTTAAAATATACTAAATTATTCTATTTTTTTGGATTTATGTCTAGATTTTTCATTCTATTTCATTGGTATGTTCGTCTGTGTATGCACTAGTGCCATATTTTTAAAATTATTGTGTTATTGTATTAGGGTAATGCCAATAGCTATTGTGAATAAAACTCAATTAAAGTGGTTTGGCACAGTAGAAGTCTGTTTTTCTCTCTTGTAACAGTTCAGTAAAGCTAGTCCTAGTCAGTGGATGGCTTTCCTCTACCCAGAGTTTACATTCGGAGACTCAGGCTCCTTCCAGCTTTTGTCTTCACCATTCTGTAGAGCCTCATTGTCATCTGCATCTAGCCAGGAGGAGGATACAAAGATTGTGGGAAAAAACATACCTGCTTTTTAAAGGCTTGTCTGGGAAGTGACAAATAGCACTTCTGCTTACATTTATTGGTGGGAACTAGTCATGTCATATATATATATATATGTTTTCCAAGTATTTAATTTCCAAGTGTATATGTGTATTTTTTTCTAAGTGTTCAATCAGATCGTCTGCATTTTTATATGCTTGCATTGGCTAGCACACTCAGTCCTTGTTAAAGAATAGTGGTGATAGTAGCTTACTTTTTCCTGACTATAGTGTCAATACTTCCGTTTCCTATAAAACATGGTGAAGGCTTTGAGGCCACAATAGAAATATTTTATCATATTAAGATGTATCTCTCTATTTCTGTTTTATTCAGTTTTTTTCTTTAATCAAAAATAGATCTTTCAAATCCTCTTCAGCACCTTGGAGATAAACTTTTTTTGTTATTAGAACTACTAATAAAATTTGTATATTAATAGTTTTGAACTACTATTGCATTTATGAAATGAATCCCATTTGGTCATTTCCAACCATCCTTGCACTTCTGGAACAAATCTTACTAGGTTTTTATGTATTCATTTTTTAATGTACTGCCGGATTATATTTAGCAATATTTTACTTAAGGTTTTTACATAAATTTTCTTAAATGATATTGATTTGTGGTTTTCTTTTTTCTGCAATCTTTGTCAGGCTTGGTATTAATGTTATTGTTTCATACAAATGTATGGAAATTTTCTTTCTATCTGTATGTAGTTTGGCAGTTTAAATAGCATTGGGACATTGGGACCATCTTTCTTCAAAGTTTTCATAAACTTCTTGGAAATTATTATTCTTTTTTGGAGGTGGGGACGAGTGGCTTGCTCTTTAGCAATTTCTTCAATTGCTTCAGTGGAAGTTGGTCTGTTAAGATTTTTTTTGTGTTTTTTTGGTTCAGTTTTGGTAAATTATATTTGAATACATATTGTTATCATTATTGACATTTTCTAAAAATTTTGTTATTTTGGTTTATATTTTTTATTTGATCTGACAGTTATTTTGCAGAGACTTTAAAAATTTCCAGATGGAAGAGCCTTTTCATTTCCTGATATTGTTAATTTCCAGTGTTACTACATAGTGGTCAGACTGTTGCCTGTTTTATTTCTGTTTTCTAGAATTTACAGATTGAATGTAAAAGCATTTATGACAATCCAGATATCCTCTATCAAGCCAGATATTAACAATATTTGCAAGATATGTAACATAATTCTACTCTTTTCACTAAATTTTTATTTTAGAAAATGTAGTTTTTTAAATAAAAATATGTTTAATGGGTTGCTATTGTTATTTTTAAATGAATTAATAAATAAATTTAATAATAAATTTACTTATATAATAAATAATAAATAAATAAAATTTTCAGTTTTAATTCCCAAAACAGTAAATATCAATAGATATAATCTACACAAACAGACACTCTTTGAGATCCTCTATAATTTTTAAGAGTTTAAAGGGTGTGGGTCCCAAGGCCAAAAAGTTTCGGAACTGATGCACTATAGAATTGCGTTTTGCTTTGTGATCCATTCTGAAAATCTTTTTCTTCTAATGACTGAATTAAACTCATTTACGTTTACTAATATAATAGATGTTTGCTTTTAATTATGCCTTATAATTTTCATCTTATGTTTTCTATGTTAATAATTTTTCAAGAAGTCTTTACTCTTTTTCCTTTTTTTCATATAATTCTTCTGCTATTATAGAAGTTTTATATTTTTATCCTAATAGTTCCTTTTATAACTACACCTTTATGTAATACATTTAGTCCTCTTACTTTAAGCAGTATGTATTGTTTCCCTGCTCTGAGCAATGATAACATTAGTGTGTTTCCTTTTTTCCTTTCACACTCCTTCACCACCTTATTTTAGTTAATTAGATAGTCTTTCTTAAGTGTTACTGTTGTACTGTTAAATATGCTTATACTTAATTTGTGATGTATCATCTTAAAAAGATATCCTTTGAATCCCAGTTATAAATGAGGCAACTGGTGAACATACTGATTCTCTCAACTTCCTCTTTTCCATGGAACTTACTTCTTTTTGGATTTATTTTCAGCTTCTTTCCTTTCATCTCAAATTGCCGTCCATTTTTTTCCCACTGCCTTTTGAATCTATGCTACTTTATTTTTCTGAGATACTGACCTATCATTTTCTATTCTTTATCTTCAACATCTCCTTTTCTGTAGACATTTTTCTTTCATCATGTGCACATTCTGAAGTCTTTATCATCTTAACAAATGACTTAAAAAATTTCTTGTTCTCTCCAAACTACAGCAGCTTGAGATCTTTTCTTTCCTCCTTATCTAAACTCCTGAAATGAATAGTATATGCTTCCTTATACGTCAATAACTCATGAATCATTACAATCTGGCTTCCATCTTCAGTCACACTATTGAAGGCATTCTCATCATGATTGCTAGTAATTTCTTGTTTATGATTTTCAGTTAATGTCTTACATGGCCTCTCTGTAGCATTGGACAATGCTGACCACTGTGTCCTCTCTTGGTTTTCATGGTGGCATAGTGTCCTGATTTTCTTCTCATCACTCTGACTTCTGAATTTTCTTCATGTGTTTCCCTTCTCTTTGTTCCTGCTCCCCAGGAATAAAAATTATATATATTTGGTTATCTTCTCTTCCATTTCTAATCTTCTTGGGAGATCTCACCTATTCCTATGGCTTTAATTTCCATCTTAAAATAGTTCAAGATTTTTGATCTTCACAAATTTATAAAAAATTTACAGCTCTAGCATAGCATACAAAAGTTTAAATATCTGGTCTTTGCTTCTTTTTATTGCTTTTGAAAAATTATATATATCACTAAATAATTCAAAAAATGTGGGAAAAGTACAAAAATTAAAGTAAAAAAATAGGTTAAATTCCACCATTCAGAAACCACCATCATTTACATTAGGCAAATATTATTCCAGATATCTTTCTTTACGCAGAACTTTATGCAGATATCTTTCTTTCTATATGCAGAACCGTATATATATATATATATATATATATGTATACACACACATACCACACATAATAGTGTAGGTTGGAAGATTAAAAAATAGTTTTATAAAAGTGGATCACAATGTACATTCTATTATAAATAAAATATTAAATTTTATTTTATGCAAATTTAATAGAAGTAAAAGAGAATGAAGTTAAGGCAATGCTGCCTTTCAAATACATGCCTCTTTACCACAGGATTTATTTCTTTTACAATTCTTCTTAAATTAATAAAAAGGATTATGAAAAAACTAAGAATTTGGAGCATTATGTTTTATTAAATGAATGTTTTAATTTTAGACAGAATTGATTGACACTCTGCTAAGAAAAGTGAGAATATTAGGTCTCTTTTACATCCTCCTGGCTTACCACCCTCCAACTTTTGTAAGTTGTATTATGGTTGTTACATTGTCTATGTTTTTAATATCCACAGTCTATTAACCATAATTCCTGCAGTTGTTCTGTTATTCTTTATTAGTACTATGTATAATTGAATTCACTGTTTATCACCAATCTTGTGAGATTTTTTTGTTTTGTTTTGTTTTTAATATGGCTTCTGCAATCTTGAATTCTTTAGTTTGGTTAATCTCTTAAATGGCTGATTGACCAGATGGAGTTATGGCTTTTGTAATCTCTGTGTTCTTTAGTATTTGAAGATATCTGACTGTTGTCTTTGTATTTGAATAATATCTTAGCTCTTGAATTGGTCAAAGTTCATAGTTGCAGGCAATGGAATCCACTCTAGCGAGTTTAAGTAGGAAAGAAGTATTAAGCTTACAAAATTAGGGGGAGAGCAGAAACAATAGACTATAGGCTGAGTTTTGTTGCAGCTTGGGTTCTCTGAATAGACAGAGTTTGGGGTACAAAATGTTTATTAGGAGTTAACACCTGTGAAAGAAAAGGAGAGGAAGCGAGGTTGTGCAGAGAAAGAAGTCTAACGGCTGTGGAGACCCAATAAAGCCTTAGCCAACCTGTAGGGACCTACATCTACCACAGTTCACCCTTAGCGCTGTTCAGATCCACTTCTCCATATATGTTTGGGAAGTAGCTCCATCAGGATTCTGATGGCCCTCTCTTCCTGAGGGGAAACTTAGAAGGGGAAGGTTAGTAGGACAAGCTACAGTCTCTGTCACTGCACTTGGTCTCTGTGCTGCGACTGATACTCATTTTTTTCTTCCTCCAGTATCTGGTTTAGGTTTCTCTAACCCTCACTGGCTACTCTGTTGGCCTCGAGGGCTTATCTAGTGGCATGATCCAGGCCTCGATGGGTCTGAGACCCTGATCACCATGTCCATCTCAGGTCAAGGTTGTCTAATTGTCTGTTTAGAGTCACAATCTGGCAAGGGAGTACCAAGAGGTGCCCAAGAGAATTATTTGTGTTCCACCCATATTCCTCCCTGACCCATTATGTAACAGTAGTCCTACCTCCTTCTGATGACCAAGGTCATTACCCCTTCCAAGATGGTGATTTCTTTTCTTGTCTACTGGTACCTGGACATAAAGATCCCAGTGGTGCCCAGGTAACAGCCTTAGCTTATAAGCCAGTGAGATTCTTGCTGTATCTCCTGGTGAAAGTGTGCCTACTTTGAGGATCAGGACCTCTAGCTCTGCAGAGTCCAAAGCTGCAGTGATGGGAAACACAAAGTCCTCCATTGGACCATTAATGGTAATGTCAAGTAGAGCCACTCCTGCTGCTGCCTTTTAGTTCCTAGACCATATATTCTTTCTGTTGGGGACATTGTTCTATATAAAGGTCTTTGATCTAGTGAGTATTGTGTCTGGAGGGTGACATTCCATTCTTAAAAAGTACTACCTTGGAGCTGGCGTTTTAGCTGTGCCTTTACCGAGCCATTTCAATGCTCTATCAGGCTGGTAGCTTCTGGATAGTATGGCATGTGGTATGACTGTTGGATCCCATAATCATAGGCACACTCATGCACCCCTTTTCTGAAAATTGGGTCCCCTGGTCTGATATCACATTACCTGGCATCCTGTGCCAGTGGATCAAACATGCCATAAGCTCTCAGTTAGCATGCTGGATGAAGCCCTGCACGCAGGAAAGACGAACCCATACCTGGAATATGTGTCTGTTTCTGTGAGAATGAACTATTGGCTCTTCAAGGATGGAAGGGGCCCAATGTAGTTAACTTGCTACAAAGAGGCTGGTTAATCTTCTAGAGGAAGGATGTTATAACAAGGACTCAGCATTGGGCTTTGTTGTTGGCAGGTTGCACATTCAGTGGTAGCACTAGCTATATCAGACCTTACATGGAAATGGATATTGTTGGGCCTATGCACAATCTCCAATTCTCCTACTGTGGCCACTTCATTAATGTGCCCTCGTGCCAGCACTGGGGTGGTCAGTAACAGAAACTTGAGGGCATCAGTTGACAGTCATTTTGTCTACTTGGTTGTTTTGTGCCTCTTCTGTGGTAGATGCTCTCTGATGGTTGTTAACATGTGATACAAAGATCTTCACACTTTGTGCCCACTCCCATATATCCATCCATATTTCTATACCCCAGACCTCCTTATTCCTGATCTTCCAATCTTTTTATTTTTAGGCACCTGACCAGCCAGCCAGACCATTCACCAAGGCCCATAAGTCTGCATATATTTTAACCTCGGGCTTCTTTTTCTACACAAAGTAGATGACTAGCTGCACTGCCTACATCTGCTGATTGGGAGCATTTTTCCTCAGTGCTATCTTTGTAGGCCACCCTTGAGTGATGCTGTAGTGGAGCTACCATCCATTTTTGCATATTGAGCTGTTCCATCCATAAACTAAGCTCAGACTTTCCCCTCTTCCTTTAACTGGGCTTACGGGATCTCCCATATGGCCATACCTGTAAGTTGAGGAAGGGGCGCTGATACAACAATGGTAAATGCCATGGCGGTCTAGACTACTTCTCATGAAGCTGGCTTATGCCCTCTGGTCTTGCTTGCACCTTTTTCTAGACGTACCACTTACATCTTATGGTGGATTGTTGCTAGGCCCACCTGACCTTATGACTTTGTGGGTCTGACAGGACTCAGCTCATGATGAGCAGATTTAGCCACATGATCACTTGGTGTCCCACAGTCAGGCATTTCATCTCTACCAGGGCCCAGTATTACATATAATTCTCAACTGCAGTTGGTAAGGAATTCTTCCAGTAATCCAAAAGATTGCACTTTCTCCCACTTTAGGCTATTGGAAACTCTATATGGCATCTTTTCCTACGACTGATACATTCAACACCGTGGGCTATGTTGGATTGTATATACCAAGCAGCAGAGTTGCTCAAACTGCAGCCCGTACTTGTTGCAGAGCGCTTTCGTGCTCTGGACCCCACTGAAAAATGTCACCCAATATATGGGCGGAAGCACTATTCCCAAGGTGTCGAATGTGCTACCTCCAGAATCCGAAAAGGCCCACCAACTGTTATGATTTCTTCTTCCTAGAAGAAGGTACAAAATACACCAATTTGTTTTTACTTTGGCCCTCCCCCTAACCGCTGGAATCCTAAAAATATACTGGCATTGCAGATTCCTAAATCTTCTTCTTTTTTTTTTTTTTTGTGAGGAAGATCAGCCCTGAGGTAACATCCGATGCCAATCCTCCTCTTTTATGCTGGGGAAGATTGGCCCTGAGCTAACATCTTCCATCTTCCTCTACTTTATATGGGACGCCGCCACAGCATGGCTTGACAAGTGGTGCATCCGTGCACGCCCAGGATCTGAACCTGTGAACCCTGGGCCACCGAAGCAGAACACGCGCACTTAACCGCTACGCCACCGGGCCGGCCTCTTCTAAATCTTCTTAAGGTTAATCTCTCATTCTGTGGAATGTATGTGTCTTAGCAAGGCCTCCAGCATCTTAGTCACCTCTTGCTCATTTGGCCCAATCAGTATAATGTCATTGATGTAATAGACCACTATGATATTCTTTGCATTGTCCAAATGGTACAGATCTCTTTTGACTACATTATGACAGACAACATGAGTTAATATAACCTTGGAACAAACCTGTAAGTGTATGGTGTTGTCTGGTTCATGTGAATCTGAACTGTTTCTGATTGGGATAGAAAAGAACATATTCACTATATCAGTGGCTTATCCCATGTATCTCAGGCTGCATTACCTCTAGCAAAGATACCTCATTTGGCACAGTGGCTGTGACTGGGGCTGTTGGTTGCTCAAGTTTGTGGTAGTTTACAGTCATCATCTAGGATCCATTCATTTTCTGCAGGGGCTAGACTGGTGAATTAAATGGGATGTGTTGGGGCCAACATTCTTTAACATTCTTAAAATTGCTATGCCTTTGGGGTGTGATATTGTTTTTGATTTACTATCTTGGCTGTGAGGGTGGGGAGTAGTTTCAGGGGCTTCCACTTGGTTTTCCTCTCTATACTGCTTCTTACACCAAGGACCAATGTGGGGGTTTGGCCAATTGCTAAACATGTTAATTCTGATTATACATTTGGAGACCAGGGAAATGACCACTGGATAGGTCTGTGGACGTAGTAGATCCACTATAGGTTGGACCTTGCCCAGGACTGCATTTATCCTCATATGTCTCCATTCTAATAGGGGAAACATGATGATGTTTCAGGCCTCTAAGTATTTTTTTTTTTTTTTTTTTTTTTTTTTTTTTTTTTTTAAAGATTTTATTTATTTTATTTTTTCCCCCCAAAGCCCCAGTGGATAGTTGTGTGTCGTAGCTGCACATCCTTCTAGTTGCTGCATGTGGGACTCGGCCTCAGGATGAACGGAGAAGTGGTGCCTCGATGCGCACCCGGGATCCGAACCCGGGCCGCCAGCATCGCAGCGCGCACACTTAACCACCAAGCCACAGGGCCGGCCCTCAGGCCTCTAAGTATTAATGTCAATTCGGACTGTGCTCAGTAGTCCTCAAAATGTCTCAGTATGCCCCTTTTCTCAATGTATAGTTTCCCAAGTAAATGCCCATAGGTCCCTTTGGAGAAGGACTGGGGAAATCGTTACCATGAATAACTTGTCTTGATGTTACAGGGTCCTTCATTCTGTGGATCTGGCTACCTCTTCAGTCATTGGAAAACTGACTCAGATCCCAAAACTGGGTTAGGGCTTGTTAATTTTTTTGTGCACAACCACCTTAGCCTCCAGTTGTCTATTCCTGGTTTATTCTCTTGGTACAAGCTGAGTAGTACCCCTGTTGGCTCCCTATCTAATTTTCCCTTAGGGACTCCATGTTCTGTTAACCATCTCTGTAACTCTATAACTCTATGAATATCAAGACTCCCTTGGCTGCCATTCCTGCCTTGCTGCTTATTATGATAATTATGACTCCCTGGCTTCTGGCAGTAAAGTGCTCACCTGGCTTCTATTTTGGGGATCCTTTTATCCCCATTGCTATTTGTGAAATCAGTTCTCCTACTGTCATCCCAAGCTTATAGCTGTGACTAGATTTTTTTGTGATGCTGGTGCTCCCCTCATCAGCTTATTCCCTATGGCCTTGGTGAATTAAATGGTGTATCCTCTTGGTCTTCCAGTGGAGCATAATCAACTGATAAGTCTTCCAGCTGTACATCTATTTCAATCTGTCTATTTCCCTGAGCCTTTTAATCCTATCCTCCACCGTCTGCCACAGCCATTCTGGCATTTCAGTTTCACTCAGTGTGGGCCATCACTTTTTCCATGTTTCTAGGAGCCACCTAGTAACAAGTTCACATTATCTCCTAGGGGTCCTTGCCAGGGTGTTAAATTCTTTATCTGGAGGAGGGGGGCAGAAATGGGGAGATGTTGGTCAAAGAGTTGAACTTCTAGCTGTAATACGAATAAGTTCTGAGGATCTAATGTACAGCATGGTGACTATAATGAACAGTACTGTATTATATACTTGAAAGTTGTGAAGAGAGCATATCTTAAATGTTTTCACCACAAAAAAGAAATGTGAATTATGTGAGGGGATGGTGGTGTTAATTAACCTTATTGTGGTAGTCATTTTGCAATATATATGTGTATCAAATCATCACATTGTATACCTTAAACTTACATATGTTATATGTCAATAATATCTCAATAAAGCTGGAAAAAAATTCTTCATCTTGGGAGAGTGCTCCTGAGTGAATAAACTCTCTCCTTCCAATTTTTTGTTCTGGTGCTCTTAATTAAGCACCTTCAGAACCTATTCCTACATGTACTTGCCAGGTTTTTATTGTTATATATTGGCTAAATTTTGCAGCTTGAATTTAGTTCCTTTTCTCTCTTATAAGGACCAACACCTCCTTGGCTGGATTATGCTGCCATTTAATCCTAATTATAGGTCTAGTTTGTAGGAAGGGAGGTGGGGCTAGGTCCTGAGGAGGCAACATGTTGCTTTGCAGGGCAGAGGCCTCTAAATTATCTTCTAGCACCTGAGGTGGGGCTGGGTGGGGCTGGTTGGAGATGGTAGGAGGTGGGTAGAGGTTGGAGGTTGGGAGTATTAGCTCTTAGTAGGGAGGAGGCCACTTCTACAGACTCATAGGTTAGGAATCTAGGGAGTCAAAATCTTTGGGGCTATCCATCAAGATATCCACATTCAATCTGTCCCAGTTGAAAGTTTTCTTAACCAAGTTCCTGACTTTTACATGTAGATCTGCTTTGGTTGCATATATAATTGTCTTTGAAGTGTGGTTACTCTGACAATTAAATCCTGGGCTTGGTCCTTGCTTTTTTGGCTGTCCCCCTGTGGGAGATGAGAGCTTTTTTGTATGTAACTGAGGAAATCCTCTGGCTTTCACACTTAGCTTTCAATTGCCTGTTACTCACCCTTATTTGCCCATTATCTATTGTAGAGCATCAGTGGGGTTTAGAAATACTAATCTCACCCCATTACCCTTATAGTTACTATTTCCTCCAGGTGAGTGCATTCCCGTCTATCAGTACATCCTCCCAATTCACCACTAGGAAAGTTTTAACAACTGGATTGCTACTTGGTGCTATCTCTGCTCCACCTACCCATCAGGGATGGGGTCCTCATTGTCAGGCAGTAGTGCTCTTGCTCCAAAGCTCCATCTTATTGCTCGTTTTTTTGATACTACTCCTAGCACCAACTTTTGCAGGTTGGATTCTCTGGAAGTTGGCACTGAGATTGAATTGGGGGTGCAAGATGTTTGTTAGGGATCAATTCCTATTAAAGGCAAAGGGAGGAGGCAGTATTGAGCAGAGGAAGAAGTTGAGCTGTGAAGTAGGCCTGACAAAGCCTTGGCCAACTCAGTGGGAGCTGTAGTGTTATCCCATGTCAGGCCAAAATTGCTGGGCCTTTAAATCCCTGCCTTGCTCAGTCATTGGATGTGGGCCACCCTAGAAAACATGATTTCTTGAGAGGTAGCTCTCTGCAGCTGAGGCAGACCTTGATGGAGCGAACAGCTGGAGACAGTTTGTGCCATTTTCCTTGTTGCCGGGTAGCAAGTCCTTCCTAGAAGGGGGATCTGGGTGGTGCATCTCTGTGTTTATCACAAGTTCCTAGGATTGCCAGATTTAGCAAATAAAAATACAGGCTACCCATTTAAATTTGAATTTCAAATAAACAACTAGTAATTTTTTTTAGTGTAAGTCTGTCCCATATATTTCTTCGTAGGCACTGAATAAATGGTAGCTATTATTGTAACCTGACTTTCTCAAAGGGTCGAATTAGAACTAATTACCCAAATTTCATTGGCTTTTGTGCCCACTTTCTTATGAAGGACCTTGGTAGTCTCAAACTTTCCAGATGATCTTTCACATGTGTTCTTAAAATAGAAACCTAGTATTTCTTGCCAGGTCCCTCAGTCTCCTATTGGACATTGCTACTGTCCTTTTAGGTCCCCTCTCCTGGTATACCACAGAGCTGAATGGTAGTTTGTGGTGAAGTGGTGGAGAATCCCTCTCTTCCCTTAGTGATATATTCCATTAGAAGACAATCAAATAGTGCCTTCTGTGTCCCAATGTCTTACAATGAACTTAAATGGCTTTTCAAATTTTGCTTAGTGGCCACCAGTCACGGTAGGAATCGTTCACAGGTCTATGGAGGGTAAGTTTGGAAACATGGTGTATTGAGAATTACCCTTTTCCTTTGAACACTAAGGTTTTCTTAGTTCTTTGTGCCTCCCTATTTCTTACTTTAGCTTGCATTTTTCCCCAGAATGGTTTTCATTGCCTCATAATAGGATTCTGGGGAGTAGGGGCCGGAGGGAGGCAAGATACGCCACACAGAACTTTAGTAAGGATTCAGATATGTTCCAACATGTCCTGTGAACTGGATCAGAGGGCCACCAGAAGTAATTTTGCTTGAAAAAATTTTTTTTTCTGAGGAAAAGAGGATTTTGAATTAGTGCAAAGCAAGCATGTAATGGAATAGTATATTGTCTGTCTCAGGTATTGGTTCCATAACCTGGCTCAATGGACTCATATCCAATTCTGGGGAGAAGAAAGCTGCATGTGGTAGCAGAAGAAGCTTTCATGAGAGACTCTCTGAGTATATGGGCACAAGTAGCACTACTTGGGCTCAGGTGTCAAAGCATGGCACAGAGTGGGAACATGACACTTCTCGGACAACTTAAAAATTGGTTGCTCTAGAATCAATGGATGGTAGTACCTTTAGCAGCCATTGCAGTCGTTTCATGGTGGGCACCAGCAATATCGCAAATGCTAGAAATCCTTAAAGTAGATTTAAGACAGCAAATATGTTGGGTGGAGCAGGAGAGGAAGAATGACAGACATTGTAAGGTAAATGTATCTGAAAAACTGCTTCATATTCACTTTTGAAACACTGCTTGTTGGAGAGGGCATTACAAGTGTAATGCTGTCATATTAGGTGATTATTTGGAACCAATCTAATTGTAAAGGAAAAAACAAACATGGGCACCAAAATTACATTGTAATGTTATTGGAAGGCAAGCATTCAGACGATAGGTAAAATGCTGATAATAATTTTTAAAAGTCAACATGGAAATGAAGATATAAAATTTAAAAAAATTTCATAGAAAATACATGTTCAGACTCCCTGGGGCCATAGACCCATTTTGGGAGACACTGCTATGCTCATTTCTATTGCCTCTGTCTGGCAAAATATCTGAATCATAGTAAGTGCTCTGTAGATATGAAGGAATATATCCCTGTATGGCTCCCTTTATTAACACTGACTGCTAACTTCCTTGGCAAACTCCTTATTTTCTTAGTTCATTTTGGACTATGAGGGATTTCCAATGTTCTTTCTCTCCACTATTTAGACATAGTAGATTTGTACACCTTAGGCAGAAGAATTTTAGAGAGTTGTTCATTTTTCCTGCCTTTTCCACACTCTGGTACAATCTGGCTTAATTTATTACCATTTGGGACTGAAAGAAGAGGCAAGAACCAGGTTAGGTCTCATAACTCCCAGTCCAGTGATCTTTCTTCTAGGGTATGCTGCAGATCAATTTTATGGAATTAGATCTGTCCCATCACTTTAAAGAAAAGTATCTGTGGATAGGAATGTTACACAAATTAATTTTGCTTATATAATTAATGTTATGTAGCAATTATATGCATGTAATATATTGTCCTGAGCATTTAGAGTTGACAGTGCTAACCTAGTGTCAATAGGACATGTATTACTTTTCAAATATGGTGTCATACTATTTGGTATACACCTTGGTCACCTCCTCTGATATTGGTGAAGTGGTGGGCCTTTTACCCACCATTGAGATATAATCTGTGATCCTAAAGCAGAATTTTGCTTTTTTTCAGCTAATTGGTTATTATAGCACTTGAACCCACACCCTTGGCTTAATTAGCATAATGTTTCCCAATTAAGTGGCTTAGATATTTGATCTTAAAATGTCATTTCAGGAGAAGATAAAAATGTTGTGGAGATATAAAAAAGTCTGTGAACGTGAGGCTATTAGAATGTTATATATATGTTCAATATGTCTAAGAGTCAAAGCAAAACATAGCAAACATCTATTTGGAAAAGTAGACCTGCAGAGTTTATCAGTGTCATCCCACCGATGGCATGAGAAGAAAGGTCTTATACAGTCAGCTGGCTGGAATTAAAGGCCACATTGCCAGGATGAGAAAATTTGCTGAAAGTGATGGTGTGCGAGATAAAATGATCATTTCCTTTTTGACAATTATGAAGTTAGGATAGATAGTGTGGGAGGTGTAAGGGTTACAAAGAGGATTAGGTGTAAGAATAACAAGGCAGAGTGGGAGGATAGCATTTAGTGCAGATGGTAATGTAATATATTGTGGCTATATTGTAGGGCACATTAAAACTGGCTAAAGAGATAATTTTAAAGCTGGTGAAAATGAACATTTTTCAAATAATCTTTATAAAGAAGAGATATTACCTTTTAATCAAAATTAGGAATGATTGACTAATTTATGAAATAAAACACATTTTGGCTATATTAACAAAATGAATGGATATAATAGAAATTTACGGAAGCCTAAGTGAAATGTTTATATCTGTTCTGAATAAATCTGTATAAAAAGTATATACTTAAGCATGGTACTCCTCTCTTTTAGTAAATATTGCTAGGTATAGCTATGGCCTAAGGAAAAGTAAAATAGATTGTTGAGCAAGTTGGGTAAAGTGCAGAAGAAGATGCAATTTTCTTGACTAAACTGGCAGTGACACCATAGCACAGGGATTTATACATTGGAAAATTTCCCCCATAAATTTCATAATTTTGAAATACATCTGTACTGCCTACAAACAAGTGCTCCATAGTAAAGAAGTCTGAGTGATCCGCACTGATTGCTGCTATTAAAACATGTTTCAGCAATGTATTTATTCCCATAAATATGTAATAATAACATATTAGGGAGGATAGCTTTCTGTTGAAATGAAAGCCCATTCTCTTGTGGGCAGCATATTTATGACCCAGAAGCACTGCATGGTGCCCTAATAAAGTAGGCATTCAATAGTATTTACTGAGCAAATGTGTGAATGAATGAGAATTGCACACAATGGGATAATTTCATAAATAGGCTAGCAATAATCATGCAAATGAAGTCATTTGAGGGATTTTAGGAAGGCCATTCTTTTCCAATTCATTATCCTCATGATCATCATCATATTGTCTAAAATTGCATATTAGAGGTTCTTGCTCTTCGGTTAAGGCTCTGCTTTCTTTAGGATTCCTTATTAAAATGAAAAAAAATCTTCAGAAAAAAGGTAATAAATTACCTACAACACACCATGGCACACGGATTTATACATTAGAAAATTTCCCCCATGAAAATGAAGGGAAGTAATAAGGGTGGGGTTAGGGGTTTGGTCAGAGAGACAGAGAGATAGCATCAGGTTTTGGTGGGGAGAAGAAAGGAATTCTTTAGGAGGTCTGGCCCTATTTGTTACCTGAAATAGGTGGTGTGAAAATTTGTAGCCCTTAGTGGTAAGAGAAGGAGTGAAGGAAAATAATCAAAGAGAAGGATCTACTGTTATTTTTATGTTAGAGAGGAGTCCAAGAAGCTAAGTGCCTATTACGTTTTTATACAACCTGAGGAAAATGGCCACAGGTGATTCCTTGAATATAAGGCTTCATGTTTTATGCCTTGCCATTTGATACTCTGGCCATTAGAGACTGTGGACCAGGGATTGATACTATAGCCAAGACAGCCACCTGGCTGCCTATTGGGTGGCCTGACCTGAACAGATACTCACTATTGAATGGTGATTGACTCAGGCAAGGAGAGTCTGTCTCAGGAGTTTTGAATTCTAGCCGAAGAGAAGCAGAGTCAGTAGAGAGAATGGCAGGCAGTGGGACACTGAGTCACAAGAAGTAATTAGTTCATTAAACAAATATTGAATATCTACTATATGCCAGGCACTATACTAAGGTGCTGAAGATGCAGTAGTGAACAAAAGTTTGCCTTCATGGTTTAGTTGGGGAGACTGGCAATAAATAAAGAATAATTGTATAATATTATTTCAGGTAGTGATAAGTCCAGAAAGAAAAATAAATCAGAGAGGAGATTAGAGTTCTTTTTTAGATCGAGTGGTCAAAGAAGTCCTCTCTTAGGAGGTAGTTGAATAGAGAGAGATCCAGATGATATGAGGGAGAGAGTCATGAGAGCATCTGGGGAAGAGTATTTATAGGCAGAGAAAATAGCATGTGGAAAAGCTTTGAGGCAGGAGCATGCTTGACATATTTGAGGAACAGCAAGAAGAAGGCCAATGTTATTGGAGCAGTGAAAGATAGGTAATGTGATTGTTAGCTAATGAGATTGGAAAGTATGCAGGGATCAAATTATATAAGGCCTTATAAACCATGGTGAGGCACTTTTGTTTTATTTTAAATGTGTTGGGAAGACACTGGAGGATTTTGAACAGGAAAGTGACATGATATGATATCTTTAACAAGAACTTGGGCTGCTGTGTGGAAAACTCGCGGAGGAAGAAAGAGTGGAAGTAGCATGATGGGTTAGGAGGGGATGGCAGTAGTCCAGGAGAGAGATGATGGTGGCTTGAAATAGGGTATTAGCTGTGGAGGTCAGAGAAGTGGTTGGACTCAGGCTATATTTTGAATCAAGAGCAGTTAGGATTTGCTAATGGTTTTGTTGTGGTGTGTGAGAAAGAGAAGACTGAAGGATGGCTTCAAACATGGCAGAGTTGCTGTAAGACAAGCAATACATACTTGAGACAGAGGAGATCATTAGATAAACATGTTATCAAGGCAGCTAGTTGGTTATTAGAGCTGCTATTTGGGCTTTAAAACTGCTGTTGTATCCTCAACAACAAGGAGCTATTTTTACACTTCCAGTTGTTGTCTGGTTG
Organism: Ceratotherium simum simum; assembly: GCF_057802395.1. Classification (NCBI taxonomy): domain Eukaryota; kingdom Metazoa; phylum Chordata; class Mammalia; order Perissodactyla; family Rhinocerotidae; genus Ceratotherium; species Ceratotherium simum. The sequence continues at coordinate 42,135,519 of NC_141908.1, forward strand.
TCTGGTTGTATAGCAGCTGAGTCAGTTTCCTGTTTTCTTTCTTCCCTGCGTATTCTTGCAATGAATCTGCATCACCTCAGTGCATCTATATTCCTTGCAGCATGAAAGGCCCTAACTAATATAGTTTTGCTGAGCACTCCCCAGGTTCACATAAATATTATTGATGTTTATAATGGTTAATCCAAAGTCTTGGCAGCTTTATCAAAGTTTAAGCTTTTATCTTAAAAAACTCTGGTAGCTAGGTTTAATCCTAATGTTTCATGTCTTAATAATGGTTTTACAAAGTAAATTTAAAGATGTTTGATGTTTAAAAATATCACCTGAAAAAAAGGATGCCATGACTTTTTTCAAAATTATTTAGTTATTTGAATAGTAGTATATTCAATACCCTGACAACAGGGTAACCTCCTCGAGAACAGGAACTGTATTTGTTGTCTGCTGTATCATTAGTATCTTGTCTGGTGCCTGACAAACAGTAGATGTGCAACAGATCTTATCTTAAGGAATGAGTGAATTGATGTATGCCAATACTTCATTTGTACTATTTAATATGTATATAGCCTATCACTTTTTTTTCCCTAGGGTATTCTGACAAGTTTATTGGTTTGGCACAAAAATTCTTTACACTCAATGTAGTCATTGATTTAAAAAGAAGATATAACTACAGAGGGTAGATTTCAACTTGTAGGAGTTGAGCCAGAAACTTATTTGGGTTTAAAATGTAAATATCATTTGTTTACTTGAAAAAAAATCCCCAGTTTTGTGTGTTACATAAAAATAAGCATAACTAGAATAAGAAGAGGTTATTTTTTATAACATCTGTGTACAAATTATTATTAGCACTGCTAATCCAAGAACTTAATCATTGGCATGATACCTGTATCACCACCAGATGCAAGCTTTCTGAACCTAACAGTAAATAAGTGATTTTGAATAATTTTAGTATAATTTTAAAAAGAAACAAAAATGTAAACATTTTTTCTCCAAGTTAGCTCATTGGTTTAAAGCTAGCCCATTTATAAATGAATATTTTAAAAATGTGCCATTGTGTTTCTAAATTACAGTTTTCCTTTCATATAACACAAAAATAGATATCTGTGAATAGTAGTTGTTATGAAAACAGAATTTTAGTGGATGCACCAATATAATTAGAAAAAATACAGAAAGATTTTCAAACAAACTCAATCCTTAAGACAAGAAACTAACTTTTGTTAAAAATGGAAACCTACCACCAGCCACATCTGTCAATGAAATGTTTTGTAGACAGGCTTGGGATAAAGTAGGTTGTGAAGACTCAGATTGAACTTGTAAAAGTATAGTGAGTTAAGAATATAAAAACTGTTATGTGGAATTGTCCCACAGTTTTTCTTGCCCAATATTTAGTTTCTACTAATGGAACCAAAGGATATGTTGTAGGAAGGAAGGCTGTCTCTTCCTCACATCAGTCTTGAAAGATTATGTTTAAAACATTGCAAATTTCCTTAAGTCACTATGACGCCATCATATTTCACTTTAAATAATTTTGAAGTTATTTACATCATCAGTTTGCACTTCTTTGGGAGTAATGAATTCCGTGTATTTGCTACCTCTTACTATTGTAATATTCTTTTTTTAAAAAAATCAATTATTCACCTTTGCCATGAAAGAAAAGGTCCAGACTATCTCATACGTTGCCCTCTTGCTGAGTCTTGGTAGTAAGCTTAGTACTTTGTACTGACTTTGAAATATTTTGTAGATGGATTCCCAATTTTCTTATTTCTAGAAATATTATCATAAGCAAAGTTGGTGTTACTATTACTGCTTGAATATGGTCATTGAACTTTTATATGTATATGTTTTATTATGTAAAATACATATAACAAAATTCAACATTTTAACCATTTGGTGTCCAATTCAGTTACATTTAGTACATTCACAATGTTGCACAACAATCATCACTCTCTAGTTCCAGAACATTTTCATAACCTTAAAGGGAAACTCCATACCCATTAAACAGTTACTTCTCATTCTCTTCTCCCCACAAACCCTGGCAACCACTAATCTGCTGTCTGTCTTGATGGATTTGCCTATTCTGGGTATTTCAAATAAATGGAACCATACAATATGTGGCCTTTTGTGTCTGCCTTTTTCACTTAGCACAGTATTTTCAAAGTTCATTCATGTTGTGGTACATATCAGTACTTCATTCTTTGTTAAGGATGAATAATATTGCATTGAATGACTATATCACGTTTTGTTTATTCCTTCATCTTTGATGGCCGTTTGAGTTGTTTCCTCCTTTTGGCTACTGTGAATAGTGCTTTTTTGAAAATTTGTTACAAGATTTGTCTGAACATCTGTTTTTGGTTTATCTGGGTATATACCTAGGAGTGGAATTGCGGGTTCATATGGTAATTCTATGTTTAACTTTTTGAGAAACTGCCAAACAGTTTTGTACAGCGAGTGTACCATTTTACATTCTCACCAGCAACGTATGAGTGTTCCACTTTCTCCACATCCTGCCAGCACTTATTATTTTTTTTTTTTGGTTTAGCCATCCTAATGTATTTGAAGTGGTATCTCGTTGTGATTTTGATTTACATTTCTCTAATGACTAATGTTGTTGAGCATCTTTTCATGTGTTTGTTGGTCATTTGTAGATCTTCTTTGGAGAAATGTCTATCCAAGCCCTTTGCCCATTTTGTAATTGGGCAATTTTTTGTCTTTTTATTGTTGAATTTTAAGAGTTATTTAAATATTCTGGATACTAGACCATTATCAGATATATGATTTGCAAATATTTTCTCCCATTCTGTGGTTGCCTTTTGATTCTGTTGATAGTATCAACAGTAGGGATATTGTCCTGTAGTTTTCTCTTCTTGTGGTATCTTTGTCTGGCTTTGGTAATGCTGCCCTCATAGAATGTATTAGGAAATGTTACCTCTTCTTCTGTTTTTTGAAAGAGTTTGAGTGATATTGGTATCAATTATTCTTTAAGTGTTTGGTTAGAATTCACCAGAAAAGCCATCTATCTTGTCCAGGACTTTTCTTGTTTGGAGATTTTTGATTATTGATTCAATTTATTTAATTGTTATAGATCTGTTCAGATTTTCTATTTCTTCTTGAGACAGTTTTGGAAGTTTGTAAGTTTATAGAAATTTTTCCATTTCCTTTAGGTTATCTAATTCGTTGATACACAATTGTTCACAGAATTCTCTTATAATCCTTTTAATTTCTATAATTCTGTAGTAAAGTCCACACTTTCCTTTCTGATTTTGGTTATTTGTGTCTTCTCTCTTTTTTTCTTAATCTGCCTAATGGTTTGTCAATTTTCTTGATATTTTGGAAGAAACAACTTTAGCTTTCGTTGATTCTTTCTATTGCTTTTCTAGTCTCTATTTCATTTATCTCTGCTCTAATCTTTATATTTCTTTCCTTACTCTGGCTTGGAGTTTAGTTTGTTCCTCTTTTTCTAGTTCCTTAATTTGTAAAGATAGGTTATTTGAAATCTTTCTTCTTTTTAAAATATAGGCATTTACAGATATGATTATCTCTCTGAGCACTCCTTTTGCTGCATCCTATAAGTTTTGGAATGTTGAGTTTTTGTTTTTATTCATCTCAAAGTATTTTCTAATTTCCCTAATGAGTTTTTCTTGAACTAATTGGTTGTTTAAGTGTGTGTTGTTTACTTTCTACATATTTGCAGATTTTTCAGTTTTCCTTCTGTTGTTGATTTCTAGCTTCCTTCCTTTATGTTTGGGGAAGATACTTTGTATGATTTCAATCTTTAAATTTATTGAATCTTATTTTAATGGCCAGGCATATGGCCTATTTTGGAGAATGTTCCATGTGCACTTGAGAAGAATGTGTATTCTGCTGTTGTTGGAGGAGTGTTATGTGTATGTTAGTTTTGGTTTATAGTGTTCAAATTCTCTATTTTCTTGTTGATCTGTCTAGATACTGTATCCATTATTGAAGCAGGGTATTGAAGTCTCCAACTATTATTGTAGAACTACTTGTTTCTCCCTTCAGTTATTGCTTCATATACTTTGCGGCTCTGTTTTCAGGTGCATATATGTTTATAATTGTTATGTCTTTTTTATGGATTGATCTTGTTTATTAATATATAATTTATTTGTCTCTTGTAATGATTTTTGTTTTAAAATCTATTTTTTCTGGTATAGTATAGCTACTTCAGCTTACTTTTGGTACTATTTGCATGGAATATCTGTTTTTTTCCCATTCACTTTCAACCTATTTGTGTTGAATTATGATTTAAAGTGAGTCTCTTTTAAGTAACATAGAGTTGGATCATGTTTTTAAAATCCATTCTGCCAATCTCTGCCTTTTAATTGGAGAGTTTAATCCATTTACATTTAAAGTAATCACTGATAATGAGGGACTGACTTCTGACATTTTGCTATTTGTTTTCTATGTGCCATATTTTTGTTTCTTAATTCCTCCATTACTGCCTTCTTTTGCATTTAATTGAACTTTTTAGTATACTATTTTGATTCCCTTCTCACTTTTTTTTTTCCTCTATATTTTTTGTCATCTTCTTAGTGGTTACCATGGGGATTCAAATTTATAACAATCTTTGAATTAATACCCACTTATTTTCAATAGTATACAAAAAACTCTGATATTATACCACTTCATCTGCCTTCATGTTTGCGTTATTACAGATTATATCTTAATACATTGTGTACCTGTTAACATAGATTTATAATTATTGTTTTATGCATTTGTCTTTTAAATTATATAGGAAACAAAAAGAAGAGTTACAAACAAAAGTTATAATAATACTGGCTTTTATATTTGCCTATGTAGCTACTTTTGCCAGTCTTCTTTATTTCTTCATATGGCTTTGAGTTACTATTTAGTGTCCTTTCGTTTGAGCCTGAAGGACTCCCTTTTAACATTTAACAGGACAGGTCTAGCAGAGACTGACTCTCTCAGTTCTTGTTTATCTGGATATGTCTTAATTTGTCCTTTAATTTTTGGAGGAGAGTTTTGCTAAACAGAGAATTTTGATTAAAGTTTTTTTTTTTTTCTCTCTTAGCACTTTAAATAGGTCACCCCACTGCCTCCTGGCCTTCATGGTTTTTGGTGAAGAAATTGGCTGTTAATCTTATGAAGCTCCTTTATATATATCAAGTTGCTTCTCTCTTGATGCTTTCAAGATACTTTCTATGTCTTTGTCATTTGACAGTTGGATCATAATGTGTCCTAGTGTGGATCCCTTTGAATTTATTTTTTTTGGAGTTTATTGAACTTATTGGATGTGTAGATTCATGTTTTTCATCAAATTTGTGAAGTTTTCAGCTGTTATTTCCTAAAATATTCTTTGTTTCTCTTCTCTCCTCCTGACACTCCCTTTTGTGTATGTTGGTATGCTTGATGGTACCCCATCCATCCCTCAGGCTCTGTTCATTTTTCTTTATTCTTTTTACATTTTTGCTCCTCAGACTGTGTAGTTTAAATTGCCCCATCTCCAAGATCACTGATTCTTCCTTCTGCCTTCTCAAATCTGCTGTTGAATTCCTCTTGCTCAACACCAGAGGAGCTATTGTGCTTTTCAATGCAATATTGTATGTAATTGTTTAGCTATTATACTTTTCAGCTCTAGAATTTCTATTTGGTTCATTTTTATAATTTTATGCCTTTATTGATATCCACTACTTAATCATACATCATTCTTCTGATTTCTTTTAGTTCTTCGTCTAGAGTTTCCTTTAGCTGTTCAGTATATTTAAGACAGTTAATTCAAAGTTATTGTTTTGTAAGTCCAGCATCTGTTTCCTCAGGGATGGTTTCTTTCAAATTCTTTTTTCCTATAAGTGGGCCATATTTTCCTGTTTATTTGTATGCCTTTAATCCTGGACATTGTGAATATTGTGATGTGCTGACTCTGGAAATCAGAATCTCCCCCTCCCTTGGGATTTCTGCTGTTACTTTTTGAAGGCTGTTTAATGACTTTTCCAAACTATTTTTGCAAAACAAAATATCATGCAGAATCTTGTCATGCACCATCCTGAAGTCTCTGTTCCATTACCTCCATGGTCAGCCAGTGATCTGACAGAGATTTCCTTGAATGCAATAAGAAAAGAAAAGAAAGAAAAATGTGTTCTGACCTTAAATTCTTTTGACAGAGGCTTCTTGGGAATCTGCTTTAGGTTGATGGGGTTGAAACAATAGCCAACTTCTGTGCCAGGCCCCTGGCAGTGTTCTGCCAGGCAGATAAAAATACATACCACAATTTTTGGAGCACAAGGTCCCTATTGCCCACCTTGGCAACATTCACCTACACCAAGTTCAGAAAAATCTAGAATCAGAAAATTACCATTTCACAATCCTTAATCAGATTATTGTTTCAGACAGTGAGTATTACTTGGTGTTAAAAATATTAGATGAATTGTTTAAAATGAGCTGGGCACTTGAATGGTGCTAAAGTAATACCACACAAATTCCCTTTGAAAAAAGCTGAGGAACAATATACAATGGAGAGGTGGCACTGTCACCACCCCAGTGCAGTGGTCCTTGGTGGGAATCAGATATTATATAATCTCCAGCTGTGATGCAATATGAACCACGTGGCCTCATTTATAATATATTTTAGCTAAAAGTGTTTAATTTGAATCCAGATAAATCTTTAGATCTAATTTCCAGTTGATTTTTTTCAGGAAATTCAGGGGATGTATAATAAACTGTATAGTACCACAAGGAAGCAGTTAAATCTAGAAGATGAGACATGTTGTGGGACAAGTCAACCAGTTTGTGTCATGAAAAAGTGTTTAACAGAGACTTAGCAGCTGAACAACCAGATGCAATGTGACGTCGTGGGTTAGATCTTGTTTTTGACAAACCAGCTGTAAGACATCTTGAGAGCGAGTTGAGGGGGGGTGGTTTATGAACTGGATATTAGATGATATTAAGGAATTTCTATTATAGTTGTGAAAATGTTATCTTGGCTATATAGAAAAGTCTAATTATATTAAGGTAGTGTGGTACAGAGAGAGATAAATTGACTGATAGAATAGCTTAGAGAAACCAGAAACAGACTGGGACATATGTGGAAACTTGCTATAGGACTATTGTGGCATTGCAGAACATTAGGAAAAAGTGGTCTATCCAATTAATGGTCTTGAAACAATTGATTAACTGTACTAAAAAAAAAATGAAATTGGGTCTCTACTTCATACCATATATAAAAATCAATTACAGGTGCATAGAAGACAAATGTGAAAGGCATAACTTTAAAACTTTAAAATAAAATATAAGATAATATTTTTATAACTTTGGTATAGGGAAAAATTTCTTTTGTTTTTTTTTTTTGTGAGGAAGATCAACCCTGAGCTAACATCGATGCTAATCCTCCTCTTTTTGCCGAGGAAGACCGGCTCTGAGCTAACATCCATTGCCAATCCTCCTCCTTTTTTTTTTCTTTCCCCCAAAGCCCCAGTAGATAGTTGTATGTCATTGTTGCACATCCTTTTGGTTGCTGTATGTGGGACGCGGCCTCAGCATGTCCGGACAAGCGGTGCATCGGTGCATGCCCAGGATCCAAACCTGGGCCGCCAGTAGCGGAGCGCACGCACTTAACCGCTAAGCCACGGGGCCGGCCCAGGGAAGAATTTCTTAAACGTAACTAAAAAATGTTAACCATATATAAAATAAAAGATTAATAAATGATTATAATGAAATTAAAAGTATGAAAAGAAAATGAAAAGACAAATTATATCCTTGGAGAAGATATTCACAAGACATAAAATTGGCATAGTGTTAATATCCAGAGTATGCAAAGAATTTTTATAATTCAATAAGAAAAAATAAAGTGTTTGAAAAAATAGATGGTGAACATTTCAGAGGAGATATGAATGGCAAGTAAACGTATGGAAAAGATGCTAAATCTCATTAGATTATGTCATTGTAATATATAATTATATATCATAACAATATATCATTGATTACAGTGAGATATTATTTTACACCAATTAGTTTGGTAAAATTAAGTCTGGCAATCCAAAATGTTGGTAAGTATGTGGAGGAATAAGAACTTTAACATACAGATGGTGGGAGTGTAAATCAGTACACTCCCTTTGGAAAAAACTTTTAAGTTCAAAATTGAATGCATACATCTTCTACAACCCACCTATTCCATCTAGGTATTGATTTTAGATAAACTCTTGCACATCTACACCAGCATACATGAACAAAAAATGTTTATAGTAACATCGTTTGTAATTAGAAAACTCTGAAAACAAGCCAATGGTTATTTGACAGGAGAATGGATTAAGAAATTGTCATAGTTACACAGCATGACTAAATGTAATATGGCTTCACATAGTAATACGGATGAATCTTAGAAAGATGATGTTGAGTGAAGAAATCAAGTCATAGAAGACTACATACAGTATGATACCATTTTAAAATAATACTTTAAAAAAGGAAAATTAAAGAATACATGGTTTAGGGATCCATATACACATGGGTAAAATTTTTTTAATTATTTTATTGAGGTCACATTGGTTTATAACATTGTGTAAGTTTCAGGTGTACATCATTATATTTCAGCTTCTGTACAGACTGTGTCATGTTCTCCACCAAGAGTCTAGTTTCCATCCATCACCATACATATGTGCCCCTTTATCCCTTTCACTCTCCCTCCATCCCTCTCCTATCTGATAACCACCAATCTGTTTTCTGTATCTATGTGTTTGTTTGCTTGTTTATCTTCCACATGTGAGTGAAATCATATAGTATTTGTCCTCTGTCTGACTTATTTCCCTTAGCACAACGCTCTCGAGGTCCATCCATGTTGTTGCAAATGGCATGATTTCATCTTTTTTTTGCTGTATAGTATTGCATTGTGTATGTATGTCACATCATCCATTCATCTGTTGATGGGCACTTAGGTTGTTTTCAAGTTATTGGCTATTATGAATAATGATGCAATAAACATAGAGATGCATATACCTTTTCAAATGAGTGTTTTCATGTTCTTTGGATGAATACTGAGAAGTGGAATAGCTAGATCATATGGTATTTCTATTTTTAATTTTTTTGAGAAATCTCCAAACTGTTTTCCATAGTGGCTGCATCAATTTACATTGCCACCAGCAGTGTATGAGAGTTCCCTTTTCGTCACATCCTCTCCAGCACTTGTTATTTCTTGTCTTGTTAATTGTAGCCATTCTGACAGGTGTGAGGTAAAATCTCATTGAAATTTTGATTTACATTTCCCAAATAATTAGTGATGTTGAACATCTTTTCATGTGCCTCTTGGCCATCTGTAAATCTTCTTTGGAAAAATGTCTGTTCATGTCCTCTGCCCATTTTTTGATTGAGTTTTTCGTTTTTTTGTTATTGAATTGTATAATTTCTTTATATAGTTTGGAAATTAACCCCTTGTTAGATATATGATTTGCAAATATTTTTTCCCAGTTGGTGGGTTTTCTTTTCGTTTTGTTGATGGTTTCCTTTGCTGCGCAGAAACTTTTAAGTTTGATATAGTCCCATTTGTTTATTTTTCTTTTGTTTCCCTTGCCTGGTGAGACACGTTATTCAAAAAGGTACTCCGAAGACGGATGTCAAAGAGCATACTGCGTATGTTTTCTTTTAGGAGTTTTCTGGTCTTAGGTCTTACATTCAATTCTTTAATCCATTTTGAGTTAATTTTTGTGTATGATGTAAGATAATGGTCTACTTTCATTCTTTTGCATGTGGCTGTCCAGTTTTCCCAACACCATCTATTGAAGAGAATTCTTTCTCCATTGTATGTTCTTGGCTCCCTTGTCAAAAATTAGCTGTCCATAGATGTGTGGTTTTATTTCTGGGTTCTCAATTCTGTTCCATTTATCTGTGTGTGTTTTTGTGCCAGTATCATGTTGTTTTGGTTACTATAGCTTTGTAGTCTATTTTGAATTCAGAGATTGTGATACCTCTAGCTTTGTTCCTTCTTCTCGGGATTGCTTTGGCTATTTGGATTCTTTTGTTGTTCCATATAAATTTTAGGATTCTTTGTTTTATTTCCGTGAAAAATGTTGTTGGGCTTCTGATTGGGATTGCATTGAATCTGTAGATTGCTTTGGGTAATATGGATTAACTCTGTTAATTCTTCCAATCCACGAGCACAGAATATCTTTCCATTTCTTTATGTCTTCTTCAATTTCTTTCAATAATGTCTTCTAGTTTTCAGTGTATAGGTCTTTCACCTCCTTGGTTAAATTTATTCCTAGGTATTTTATTCTTTATTATTTATTTTATTTTTTTCCCCCCAAAGCCCCAGTGGATAGTTGTATGTCGTAGCTGCACATCCTTCTAGTTGCTGTATGTGGGACTCAGCCTCAGGATGAACGGAGAAGTGGTGCCTCGATGCGCACCCGGGATCCGAACCCGGGCCACCAGCATCGCAGCGCGCGCACTTAACCACCAAGCCACAGGGCCAGCCCTAGGTATTTTATTCTTTTTGTTGCTATTGTAAATGAGATTATTTTCTTGATTTTTCTTTCTGCAGGTTCATTGTTAGTGTATGTAAATGCAACTGATTTTTGTATGTTGATTTTGTACCCTGCAACTTTACTGTATTCGTTAACTATTTCTAATAGTTTTTTGGTAGATTCTTTAGGATTTTCTATATATAGAATCATGTCATCTGCAAATAATGACAGTTTTACTTCTTTTGTTCCAATTATATACATTTTATTTCTTTTTCTTGCCTAACTACTCTGGCTAGGACTTCCAATACTATGTTGAATAAGAGTAGTGTAAGTGGGCATCCTTGTCTTGTTTCTGTTCTTAGAGGGATAGCTTTCAGTTTTTCACCATTGAACATGATGTTGGTTGTGTGTTTGTCATGTATGTCCTTTATTATGGTGAGGTACTTTCTTTTTATACCCATTTTATTGAGAGCTTTTATCATAAATAGATGTTGAATCTTGTCAAATGCTTTCTCTATGTCTATTTATGATCATGTGATTTTTATTCTTCATTTTGTTAATGTGGTGTATCATGTTGATTGATTTGCAGATGTTGAACCATCCCTGAGTCCCTGGAATAAATCTCACTTGATCGTGGTGTATGATCCTTTTAATGTATTGTATTCGATTTGCTAATATTTTGTTGAGGATTTTTGCATCTATGTTCATCAGTGATACAGGCTTGTAATTTTCCTTTTTTGTGTTGTCCTTGTCTGGTTTTGATATCAGGGCAATGTTGGCCTTGTAAAGTGAGTTAGGAAGCATCCCATTCTCTTTAATTTTTTGGAATAGTTTGAGAAGGATAGGTATTAAATCTTGGATTGTTTGGTGGAATTCACCAGAGAAGCCATCTGGTCCTGGACTTCTGTTTTTGATTACTGTTCCCATCTCTTTACTTGTGATTGGTCTATTCAGATTCTCTATTTCTTCTTGATTCAATTTTGGGAGGTTGTATGATCCTAAGAATTTATCCATTTCTTCCTGGTTTTCCAATTTGTGTATAGCTTTTCATAGTATTCTCTTATAATCCTTTGCATTTCTGTGGTCCATTGTAATTTCTCCTCTTTCATTTTGATTTTATTTATTTGAGTCTTCTCTCTTTTTTTCTTTGTGAGTATATTTTCAAAGAACCAGTTCTTCGTTTCATTGATCCTTTCTATTGTTTTTTTTGTCTCAGTTTCATTTATCTGCTCCGATTTTTATTATTTCCTTCCTTCTACTGACTTTCGGCATTGTTTGATTTTCTTTTTCTAGTTTTTTTATGGTATAATGTTAGCTTATTTATTTGAGATTTTTTTTGTTTCTTAAGGTAGGCCTGTGTTACTATAAACTTCCCTCTTAGTAACACTTTTGCTGCTTCCCATGAGTTTTGGTACATTGTGTTTTCATTTTCATTTGTCTCCAGCTATTTTTTGATTTCTCCTTTGGTTTCTTCATTGATCCAGTAGTTGTTCAGTAGCACGTTGTTTAGTCTCCACGTATTTGTGACTTTTCCAGCTTTCTTCTTGTAATTGATTTCTAGTTTCATACCATTGTGGTTGGGAAAGATGCTTGATATGATTTCAATCTTGTTAAATTTATTGAGACTTGTTTTTTTCCCTAACATATGGTCTGTCTTTGAGAATGTTCCATGTGTGCTTGAGAAGAATGTGTATTCTGCTGTTTTTAGTTGGAATGTTCTATCGATCTATCTATATATATTAAGTCCATATGGTCTAGTGTTTTGTTCTTGTTGACTTTCTGTCTGGATGATATATCCATTGATGTAAGTGAGGTGTTAAAGTACCCTAGTATTATTGTATTGCTATCAATTTCTCCCTTTAGATCTGTTAGTAGTTGCTTTATATGCTTTGGTGCTTCTATGTTAGGTGCTTATATATTAATAATTATTGTGTCTTCTTGGAGGAATGTCCCTTTTATCACTATATAATGTCCATCTTGGTCTCTTGTTATCTTTTTTGGCTTGAAGTCTATTTTGTCTGATGTCAGTATGGCTACACCCAGTTTCTTTTGGTTGCTCTTTGCTTGGAGTATCATTTTTCATCCCTTCACTCTGAGCCTTTGTTTGTCTTCAGAGCTAAGATGGGTCTCCTGGAGGCAGCATATTGTTGGGTCTTGTTTTTTAATTCATCTAGCCACTCTGTGTCTTTTGATTGGTGAATTCAATCCATTTACATTTAGAGTGATTATTGATATATGAGGGCTTAATACCGCCATTTTATATTTTATTTTCTATTTGTTTTCTATATTCATTGTTTCTTTTTCCTTATATTTCTGTCTGCTATTTCAGTTTCATGATTTTTTCTGATAGTTTTCTCAGTTTCCTCTTTATTTGTGATTTGTGACTCTGGTCTGGTTTTTTATTTTGTGGTTACCATGAGGTTTGTGTAAAAGATCTCATAGATGAGATAGTCCTTTCTCTGCTGGTAGCATCTTATTTTCATTAGCCTATGCAGGTTCTGTCCTTTTCTTCTTCCCCTTCTATGTTTGTTGTCACAAATTATCCTTTTTTGTGTTGTGAGTTTGTTACCAAATTGAAGTGGTTATAGTTATTTGTTTATTTATTTTTGGTGAGGAAGATCAGCCCTGAGCTAACATCTGTTGTCCATCCTCCTCCTTTTGCTGAGGAAGATTGGCCCTGGGCTAACATCCATGCCCATCTTCCTCTACTTTATACAGGATGCCGCCACACCATGGCTTGAGAAGTCGTGTGTCAGTCCGCACCCGGGATCCAAACCTGTGAACCCCAGGCCACCGAAGCCAAGCACGCAACCTAACCACTACACCACCGGGCCAGCCCATGCAGTGGTTATAGTTATTTTTGATGCTTTCTTTCTCTTTAGCCTTTATGTTATAATTAAGTGTTTACTAACCTATTCTGATACAGAGTTGCAATTTTCTGATTCTGTGTATTTATCTCCTTGCTCAAAGCTTTGTAAACCTTTGCCTTTTTGTTTCAGGTAAGAGGCTCCTTTCAACATTTCTTGTAAGGCAGTCCTAGTGGTGATGAACTCCCTCTGCTTTTGCTTGTTTGTGAAAACCTTTATTTATCCTTCATATCTGAAGGATAATTTTGATGAATAGAGTATTCTTGGCTGATAGTTTTGGTCTTTCAGCATTTTGAACATATCATCCCACTCTCTCCTAGCTCATAGAATTTCTGCTGAGAAATCTGCTGATAGCCTGATGGGGATTCCTTTGTTAAGTTATTTTCTTCTCTCTGCCTTCCCTTAGTATTCTTTCTTTGTCATTGATTTTTGATAGTTTTTTTTTCCTTTTTGTGAGGAAGATTGGCCCTGAGATAACATCTGTTGCCAATCTTCCTCTTTTTGCTTGAGGAAGATTGTCGCTGGGCTAACATCTGTGCCAATCTTCTTCTCTTTTGTATGTGGGACGCCACCACAGCATGGCTCAATGAGTGGTTGTATAGGTCCACGCCCAAGATCCAAACCCATGAACCCTGGGCTGCCAAAGTGGAGCATGCAAATTTAACCCTTGATAGTTTTAATATAATGTCCTTTGGAGAAGGTCTTTTTGCATTGAGATCATTAAGAGTTCTGTTAGCTTCATGTACTTGTGTATCCAGTTCCTTCCCCAGGTTGGGGAAGTTCTCATCTATTATTTCTTTGAATAACCTCTCTGCTCCTTTCTCCTTCTCTTCTCCCTCTGGGATACCCATTATCCTTATGTTGCTTTTCCTAATTGAGTTGGATATTTCTCGTAGAATCTTCATTTTTTAAAAATCTTAGTTCTCTCTCCTCTTCCCCTTGAATCATTTCTAGATTTCTATCTTTGAGCTTGCTAATTCTCTCTTCCATATGGTCTGCTCTATTTCCAATGCTTTCTACTTTATTTTTCATTTCATTGATTATGTTCTTCATCTCCAGAATTTATGTTTGTTTTTTTTCCTTAGAGTTTCAATCTCTTTGGTGAAGTAATCCTTCTGTTCATTAGTTTTATTCTTGAGCTCATAGAACTGTCTTTCTGAGTTTTCTTGTAACTCATTGAGTTTCTTCATGGCAGCTATTTTGAATTCTCTGTCAGTTGGATTGTAATCTGGTTTCTGGAGAGTTGTCATATTCTTTCTGTTCTGCTGTGTTACTGTAGTTTTTCATGGTGCTTGATGAATTGATCCTTTGCCAGTGCATTTGGTAGTAAACACATTTCTTATTTGGGTAAGGCCTTGGTTACTTTGATTGTGAGCTGCTTTTGGTTGTATTTGAGAGCCTGCCCTTTTTACCCTCCACTGCCTTTGCCAGAGATATTGTCAGTGCTCTCCTTGTGCTGCTTATGCCTTCCAGGTTGCTGGTGTCTTGCTGCTTATGATGCTGCTGCAGTCTCAGGTGCCACAAGGGTCACCAGGCTGTGAGCACTTCTGCTACTTCTGGGGTTGCCTGGGTCTCATGTTCCCCCACTGACTGTCCACAGGCTTGGGTGCTGCTGCCCTGTGCACCACCTTTGCTGTTGCTTCTGGGTTATCTGGGGATGCTGGTAGCACCACTGCCAGGGGTGCTGGGTTCACAGGTGTTGCTGTTGCTTGGATGCAGCCACTGCTGCTGGTAGAGCCCATATTGGGGGTGCTGCCAGTGGGTGCTGGGTCACAGGTTCTGCTGTGGCTCCTGAAGCCTCAGGTCATAGGTTCCACCTGCCACTGCTAGGGGAGGGTCAGGAGCTAAGCTGCAAGTGCTGTTGCTGCTCTTGCGGCCTCTGGTCACTGGCACATATCAGTGTGCCTTTTGAAACCTCAGGTCAAGGCACCACTGCTCCTGCTGGTGGTATCTGTGTTTTGGATGCAGCTCTTGCTGCTGGAAAGACTGGTGCTACTAGGGTCCAACACCAATCTGTGTCCTGAAGCTTCAGGGTGTGTGTGCCACCTGCCACTGCTGGTAAGGAGGCAGGGGCTAATCTGTGAGTGTCATGTCTGCTCCTACAGCCTCTGGTTGCCAGTGTGCGCTCACTGGTGTGCTCCTTGAAATCTCAGGTGAGGGCCAGGAGCATTCACATTTTGGATTGCTAGTGCCGGGGGAGGGGGAAGACTGCTCTCCTTGTTCCATTGCCTCCCTGAGGTCCAGTCCACCCACCTTCAAATGTATAGATGTATAGATCTCTCGAGCTTTCTGGTGTGCTGGGCAGGGAGTCCTTTTTGGTCAATGGATGTCTCACAGGTTATACATTAGAGGGGAGAAACAAAGGGAACAACTCACTCCTCCATGATGTTGATTTTTTTTTAACTATTTTTTCTTTAAAGCTTGGGAATGGTAACATTCAGGATAGAAATTACTCTGAGGGACGCAGATAGATCGATCAGAGAGGAACACAGAGATAGTTTTAATGCTACTGGTAATGTTCTCCCTTAAAAAATATGTAGTGGACTCATATATTATTTTGTATGTATCATATATCAAATATTTCACAGTAAAAATTAAAATAGAGTCTTTATAAAAAATTTCTAGTGAATGTTAGATTGCCTTCTTTTGTATGAATATTTATTTACTAACTAGAATGAAAAATAATATTCTTACCTTTAAATTACTTTTCTTTCATATTGAAAATAATTTAATAGCTAAATAGCTGAGATGGTGCTATTTTTAATAGGTCTTTCATTGGGAAAAAATAGGTGTTCTCTTTCTCCATCTGGATACCCTAATGTGTGTTTCCTAATTCCTTTTCCCCAATCCATCTAAAATAAGAGGCCACACCTGATTTAAATCTTTTAATGATCATTGAAGTGAGCATTGGTATAGATTTTATTTCATTTCATATAGTACCTTAGAAATCATTCATACAGTACCTTAGGATGAAATTTATGTAGGAGGTAACAGGGAGGATATATATTTTAAATCTTTTATTACTGTTTTATTAAGGATTTTTTCACTTGACATATTTTAGAAATGTGTAGTTTTACAAATTGTATGAATATAATCCCAAGATGATAATGTGATGAAGAAGTTTGGTTTTTTTTTCCCTATAATATACAGGCCCAGCATCATTGCAAAAACGTTCAGAACTGACCTAGGCACTATATAAAAACTATATAAATTCTATCTGTTGACTTAATATAAAGCACAGTTCAGAGAAGCAGTCACCAAATTCCTACATGGTATGAGTTCTTTCATTCATAACTAGATATGAATAATGCATTACTACAAAATATGAGCCAAATTTGTTCCTAAGGATCTCTAAAAAAGACAGTTTAGAGTTTATGGTGGCTCTCAATTTCTACTTGTGTCAGGGTACTGCAGAATATTAGATTAGCCAAAAAAAGAAGCAGGCAACATTTGTCTTTAGTGTTGCATGATTCTCTCCTTCTCCTGCATCCGTCTTTAAAGTTTGTTTATGATTTGTATTAGTTTCTGGTTTATTCTTCCAGAGTTTCTTTTGAAAATTAGGCAAATACATGAACACACACGTGCACATACACTCTTGTATCTCCTCCTTTCTCACAAAAAAGGGTAGCATGTTTTGTGTTTTGCTTTTCTCTCATAATATATCCTGGAGATCACACCGTGGAGGTACACAGAGATCCTCCTCATTCTTTTCTTTGGCTGGATGGTATCTATCCCTTTTGTGGATATACCATAGTTCAGTTAACCTGTCTCTTTTAAAGAATATTTGAATTGTTTGGTATGACAAATAATGCTGCATTGGATAATCTTGTGCATATGTTGCTTTGTATTTCTTGAAGTGTACCTTCAGGGAAGAGTGCTAGAAGTGGGATTGTTCGGTTAAAGAGTAAACACATCTGTAATTTTTTAAATATTACCAACTTCTTCTCAATAGAGAGCCAGCCCATCATTTTGTACTCCAACCACAAATGTTTGAGAGTGCCTGTTTCTCTACAGCCTTGACAATAGAGTGTGTTGTCAAACTTTTGGAGTTTTGCCAATCTAATAGGTAAAAAATGGATCTCAGTGTAGTTTTTTGCATTTCCCTTATGAGATAGGTAGAGCATATTTTAATTTGTTTAAGGGTTATTAGCATTTCTTTTTTTGTGAGCTGTTATTTTCCTGTTAGATTTTTGGTCATTTTCTTTCTTTGATCTAGGCTCTCTTTGTATATATTCATATCTATGTGCATACATACTTATGTATATATTTTTGCCATGCAAATTTATTTCGTGTTTATAAAGTCAAATTTGTCAATCTTTTATTTTATTTTATGTCTTTTAGATTTTAAGTCATAGTTAGAAAGGCTTTCCCATTCCCAGATTATAAAGGTATTCAACCATAATTTCTTCTAGTACTTACATGGTTTCAATTTTTATATTTAGACTTCTGAGCCATTTGGAGTTTATTTTGTACTGATCCAATTTTATCTTCTTCCAAATGGTTATCCAATTGTCCCAGCATCATTTATTAAAAAGTTCTTTTTTCTCAATCATTTGAGATGTCGCTTTAATGATATACTAAAATTTGATGTGTACATGGGTCTATTTCTAGACTTTGTAGCCTATTCCATTGGTCTGTTTATATGTCAGTAAATTATAGGGGCTTTTTTGTATTTTTAAGATCTGTTAAGGTTAGCCACCCCCACCACCATTACTCTTCTTTACATCTAAACTTTAGAATCAACATATTTAAATCCAAGAACTTCTTGGTATATTTTTCCTTTTTGAGATTGTGTTAAACTTTGGGAGAATTGATAATCTCAAGAGCATGATATATCTTTCTGTTGTTCACATCTACTTTTGTGTATTTGAGAGTTTTACAGCTTTCCACAAGTAGGTTTGCACATTTCTTTTTCAGTTTAGGGGTTTTCTATTGTCTTATAATTGGTTATAGTTTGTATATGAAAGCTATTGATTTATGGGTTAATTTTCTATTCTGTTACCTTACTGAATTATCCTATGATTATAGTTTTTCCATTGATTTTCTTGGGTTTTCCAGTTATATCACCATGTCATCTGAAAATAATTTTCCTCTTTCTTTCTAATTTTTTTAATTTGGTCGAGTTGGCTAAAATTTTCAATGCAGTCTATATAGTAGTGGAGCTTTGTTCCTGACTTTAGTTAGAATATATTCATCGTTTTATTTCAGCTTCCCCAAGGCTCCTTCTATGCCCTACCAGGCCTGGACAGCCTCTTTGCTTCTACCAGGTCTTTCTCACCTATCTTCTTAGCCTTCATCCCAATCAAAATATGATTTCCTTTGGCACACTTACTGAGGCTCCTGCTTTCCCCTCTGATTTGCAATTTTGTAAATGAGAAAAATTCCCTTGTATTCAGTTTTAGTCCTAAATTGAGCAGCTTAAACCTAATTCCCATTAGTTTTTTAGTAGAAGTGGACAAAGGAACAGTCCTTTTAAATATGAAAAATTTTCCCGTGTATTAAGACTGCTGTTAAAATACGACTCTGTTCCTACCATATAGTAAGATAATGTTTTCTATGGGCAATTTAAGTTACAATTAATAAGGCATGATTACTATCTCTCATGCCTCTTGGCTAGGCTTTTCTTGCTTTCTTCTGTTTTTTTCCAAGCTTTATGCCAGCTGGTTTTGTGCCTTTAACCTCTGAAGTAGCCACTCTGTATCATTGGGGTGAACTTCTTTAGGATGTAGAAAGATATTGAATAGGATGCAAAACTATGGGACAAATTTTATGAAGGTTGGACAGAAATGAGAAGATGAATCTTACTATTGGGAAACTCAAATACTTTAAGATCAAAATTTAATTTTCTCTTTCAAACGTTTAGCTTCAAGCCTGATGTGAATACCATAACATCTTTTTACTCTTTATCAATTTTTCTGTAAAAAAGATTTTTTTACCCTGAAATTTCATCACAATGTACTATGCCCATATATGTTTGACTCAAAATGACACTTTTGGTATATGAAAAGGGTATGAAACATCGATCCCAAACAACAGAGACGGCAATTAGGTCTCATCTCATGCCAATTTTAATTGACTGGCTGCTTAGAAGATTATGTTAAGAATGCTTCTGAGGTTGCACCTGGGTTCAGAAGAAAGAGGGTTGTGTTGTCTGCCAAGGGCAGGGATGAAGAAATAGTGGCATAAATGCCTGTTTGAAATATCTCACCTATACTTCAAAACTCTGAATATATGGAACGGGCATTTATGAACTATGTTTTAGAAAGTAGCCTTTTTATTTATGTTTTAAAATAACTTTATTGTCAGTAAAGAGATTTCATGTGTATTTTAATGTCTCCAAGTCTGAATTTCTAAAGGCCATCTTTTTCTATGGTTTAAACATGAAAATCACTCAATTATGGAACACCTTGTTGGTGTTTCAGTAAGTCATTCATATGGATGGTAGTGTAGCTGATCTCTGTCACGTGGAGATGGTGGCAAACTATTACTCAATGTCTTCCCAAATTGGCATTCATTACCTTGGGATCAAGCCCTCAGCTCAGCAGACTTAGAAACTGAATTTTGTTATTAAATCTTATCCGTATGACATGGGTTACTCACAATAAACAAGTTCTTAAAGTATATTTGTTAATTTGCGCTGAAAACTTTAACTGGAGCAGGTACTGAAAAACTCTAGTCAGCCTGATTAGCTCATGATACTTGTAGTCAAATTACTTGGCAAGCGAAATCTTGATCCAAATGTCAAATTATTAATTTACAATAAAATCTATAACTGCCATTAGAACTAGAATACTACTCAGATCTACTTAACTGGCCCATCTTCTCCTTGTAGGCATACTTACATGGGAAATAAAGCCATAATGTTCTTTTCTGAGCATTAATTAGAACAAACTGAGTTAGATTAATTTAATGGTCTGTTCAGTGGGTTTTGTTTTGGCTGAAACAGATTCTCCCATTTACAAGTGCTTGGATGAGCATTGCCAAAGTGTGGCTCTCTGAGGCTTCCTTATCTATATGTATTTGATTGGCCAATTCCCTTTTTGTTGACATATTTAATAAAGCTTGGTAATATAATTAATCAAATAGCAGCCAACTCTTTCAAGCCTGGCTTCCATTTGTCTTTTAAGGTGACTTTTCATCTCTGCTCTCCTCTTTAGGCATTCAGAGTTTTACACTCAGGACAATCTTAGTTCTCGAATTTCTAGGTTCTTGTCAGAAGCCTGACTAGCTCATAAGTGCTTAAAGTACATCTTACCAAAGAATTGTCTTTAGGCTTATTTTTAGTGAATGACCTGAGAATTATTTAGTTATCTCAATTGTGTAAAATACAGATACTACACAGTGAGGGAGGGGAGAGAGGGATAAAGGTTATGAGTTGTGTGCAACACAAAGAAAGTTTTTAATGGATGTTAATAGTCAGTAAAATGTTTCAGAAGTGCACCGCCTTTCACACATTTTTTGCTGCATGCTCTAGCTTCAGCCCTCAGATCTCCCATGCAGATAGCACATATGTTTGATGTGGCTGTGCTGTTCAAGTTAGTATCTAATTATGTGTCCTATTAGTCTTATGGAAGCTGAATTGGGCTCAGGATGTTATCCAAACGGTACTGCAATGCTTACTAAAACTGTATTTTTGTTTCTTTTTTCTATTTTATTTGAGATTATGTTTCAAAGATTTTTCTTTCTACAACCTCCACATTTCTCAAATTCTATTTTACTCAACCCTGGAAAACAAAAGCTGACCCCATTACCACAATTTCTTAGTAAATTCGTACTATTAAGTTTCATAGCAACACTTGGTCTTCTGTAGCAATTTCTAGTTGAGGAGCTCTAAACATTTCATAAATATAGCTTTCTGGTATTTAATTTAATTGGAATTAGGGGTGAGGGGGGAAGGGAAAATGGCAGATTTTAAATTTCTTTTAATTCTGTGGTCCCTATATGGCTTATGGAGCACATCATAGAATTATAATTGGTTATGGTGACAGCTTTTCGAAAAAAGAAAGAATTATTTTGTATGAAATTGTTACCATTGGAGTGAATTCAAAGATATGGCTTAGGGACTTATTGCTTCTATAGAGAACTGGGGAGATTTACAAAAAATTTTTATTTTGGCTAGAAAAAGATCTTACGGTTATGTAGTAAGATAAAACAATACAAAACAAAACCGAAAAAGAGCTATTTTTAAAATTAGCTATTTCTGAGTTTTGGGGTGAGAGTTGACCAAAGGACGACTTTTATTTAAGAAGACTGTCTTGCACTTGGATTGCATTTATTATGCTCCTGAAGACCTTTGGCAATGTTTCAAGAAGGAAATGGGAAAAAGAGATCTCAACATTATTTCTTGTGATTTGAAGTTAGGGAAATCTTTTGGGGATGGGCAGGGAGTCTGACTAGGGCAGGTTAGAGAGGGAAATGGGACTGGTGGACAGAGTGAGAGAAGTGGGACTGTGGGTAGACAGTGGAGGTGGTGGTAGTAGTTCTGAATCTTTGAGGCAGTGGATTCTGAATCTTTGAGGCAGTAATTCCAACTCTTTTGGGACCACTTTTTCCCCTAAATTATCACAATTTTATTTTTTTCTGAAAGGGAAATTCCATTCGTGGACTGTATGGAACACCAAATCATATCTAAGGTGCATGCTGCTCCCCTGGGCTCCACACTTACACTCCCACAGGATATCTTTTCTTGGACATCCCGCAAGCGGGACCATTTTTAATAATGGGAAGAGGTTGTGTGTGTGTGAACCCAGAACTGGGCCCTAAGAATGGAAATATTTGGCACTTGGGCTTATTAAGAAATGACTCTTCCTCTACCGAGCAGATCTAGGGGGGCACCATTCTAACATCCAGAAAGAGGACTCAGGCTCCAATTCTGTTTCACTCTTGTCTTTCAGGGATAGGTTTACCACTTCAGGAAATATTTTGTGAGGTTAGGCAGCCTTATGCTTCTTTGAAGTCTGTCTTTCTCAGTTTAGAGACTTCTTACAGCCTTTTTCTTGTAATGGGATATTGAGTTGGACTTTTCCTGTTGACTAGGACTCAAAGTTGGGGACAAGATGGCATCAAGTAGCTAAGACAGCATGAAACAATTAGAGGCTAGACTTTGCACCTGCTTAGGGCTTATTAAAAGGTAAACAGGCTCGGCTACTCCTAATCATCGCCTCAGCACCAACCTCATCCCTCTCTCCTCTCTCCTCGCTCCCAGCTTTGTAAGCAGAAGACCAGAAGGCTAGAGTGAAAGAAAGGAAAAGCACTGGCGCTGAGTCCTTAGCCTAGGGGGAGAGGCTGTGGTTTTTCCTTGTTTTTTTGTTGAGGGGAAGAAGGAGGGGTGCTCAACATTCCTAAGCCACGTGAGGGGAGTTTCCTTGTAAAGATTTTTGAGTTCTGGTTTGATGTCTGCTTATGCTGCAGACTTGCTGATCTGTCTGGTACCTATTCAATCAGGAGAGTAGAAAATTGGGGAGAGAGTGCATGATGGGGTGAGGGGCAGTGTGGAGCAGCCTGCATTCCCATGTTAGGTCTATAAAGGATGTGTGAGTTTCTGAAGAGTCAAATGGGAAGGTAGCTGGGCCTTAGCCATCTTGACAGAAGTCTACTCAAGAGAGCTTGCCACCAGGCAAGTATATCCTGGCAGAAAGAAGATGTGAAGTGAAGGGATCTCCAGGGGTGCAAACTGAAGGGGCATTGGAAGAGGACAAACTGGAGACAGATTTTTCTACCTCCTGGAACCAAGTTTGCGTAGTGAAAGAGCCAGCATTTGGATGCCTGGCACACAGAGCTCATCAATACCCAGTTTTGGCCAAGAAAGGATAACAACAGGGATCAGATAAGAATGAGCTACTTGTCTCTTTCCTCCTTGCTACGACAAGCCATGAGGAAGGGGCTCAGAAATGGGCTGGGAAGGAAGAGTGAAAGATCAGACCATTTTCTTTCCCACTCTAAGTCTTTAAGGCCTGGACAGCACTAGGGGAAAGGATGAGATAAGCTATCAGTTGGAAGTTTCATATCACACTGGGCTATTTTATATCTGAACAATGATCCAGAAAGTTCTGTAATCTTTCTGAGATGTCAGTAAGGGATAAGAAAGGGAAGACTGAACTTCAGTACATCTGAAGGCAGTGATTGGAGAAATATAAAACCCTTTAATATCTGTATCCTGCGGGTCAGACTGTTCCGCAGTCTGGAGCTGCCCTGCCCTATGTGCTGCATGAAAGGCACTGTTCCATAAAAACCAAAACCCCTCTTCATTCATGCCTATGCGTTGATTGTCACCGGAACCTGTCCCATCCTCATCTGTAGCACTGTGTGAAAGTGGTTGAGGGAGGGAATGAGAAGAACTGTAATCTAGTAGGGCCTGTTCAACTTGACTGGAGCCCTCTTCCTTGACAAGAACAATGGAACTGAGATTCTAGAAGAATTACTACCAACAGTTCAAGGTGTTGTCCCAGCACCCATGGTTCTTACAGGAGCAGGAGCCCTTGCTTTAGATTCTGGCTTCAGTCCCCACCTGCCAAAGCCAGCTTTTACCCAGCAGTAATACCCCTTTGTCACAGCTGTTGTTACTGAGATGAGATGGACCCCCTTTACCCTTTTCCTAAAAGAATTGGGGACCTCTGGGTACACAAAGAGGAAGAGCTTTTACAGCCTGGGGTTGAGGGTAGACTGTTTCCTCAACTTCCTTTTTACTAGTGGCTTAGGCAAACAAACATTGCCCTCTGGGGATGTTTTTACACTCTAAATCATTGTTAAGTGATATTTTGTGTGTATATCATAATTTTTTCATTTTTTCTATGTAATTTACATAGTCTTCATAATTATTAAACTACTACACAATATTCTATCAAGAAAATGTGTCACACTTTCCCAAATTTTGGACACTGAGGTATTTTTTTTTCTATTAGAAATGTTGCTATATTTTTTTGTGTGTACCTATTATTTTACTTTTATAGATATTTTATTTATTTACTTTAATTTTTTAATTTTTGTGGATTATTTCTCCAACAGAAGACTTTATTGGGTGTAAATGTTTAGCCATTTTTAAGAATCTTGAATCTTTTTTTTTTTTTTTTTTCTGTGAGGAAGATCAGCCCTGAGCTAACATCCACCCCAATCCTCCTCTTTTATACTGAGGAAGACTGGCCCTGGGCTAACATCTGTGCCCTTCTTCCTCCACTTTATATGGGACGCTGCCACAGCATGGCCTGACAAGCGGTGTATTGGTGCATGCCCGGGATTGAACCCGGGCCACCAGCAGCGGAGCACATGCACTTAACTGCTACACCATGGGGCCGGCCCCTCTGAGTACATATTCTTAAAAAATATTTTAAAGTTGTCATTTGCCTTCTCTAAACTTTCCACATCTCTGTCTGATTAATCTTCTGAATACACTGTTTTTTTCATATCATTTTTGTGTTCAAACTTTTAATGATAACTGTTGTCTCTTAGTTTGTATGAGTTAAAGCTTATTAACTTCATGTTTTTCATTCCAACCTGGTTTCAAAAGTTCTTTTAATCCTTATCACCTACTACTTTCTTATGTGAAATCCTTACTCTATCCTAATTGCTCTGCTCACTGTCTTCAAAATACACTGCTTCCACATCTTTGCTCACACCGTTCCATCTACATGAATGTCTTTCTCAAGTTTTAAATCTAAGGAAATTCTATCCATATATTAATGTGTACTTTTAAAGAACATACTATTTTTATAAAGTTTTATTTGCTCAGTCCTACTCTGTACAAATTTACTTTTCTCAGCTCTGAACTCTTAAAATACTTGTTGTGTTTTTTCAACCATCATTTATTTTTCTGCCTTGTATTGTAAGTATAAAAGATTGCTCAGCATGAAATGCTCAAGAGTGAACAAACAAAACAAAAACCAAACCAAACCAGTCAAACAAGCCCCGTCCCCCCAACATACCCACCTTGATGGGACTAGTAGAAGCTAGAAAAACTGTTATTTCAAAATGGAAGCAATCTGTCTTGCAAGAAGAGATGGAGATTTGAGTAACTCTGAGTATAGATTCTTTATTTTGGGGAAAAACATTTGAAGAGATCCTTTAATTGCAATGAAACTCCAGCAACAGCATACATTTTTGTCCTGTAATGGTGCAGTGGCATAACCAGAAAAATATACAATGATGTTGCTATCTTGAGATAGCAAGACTATTACATGTGATGAGTGTTATGGCTGGAAATCTTGCTCTTTTAAACTTTGAGTGTATATCTGTTGGATTATTTAGAAAATACCTGCAAGGGGCAGAGCATTATGCTGCTGTCTACAAATTTATGCATGTCTAGGAAATGAGGAATATAACTTGTGAGCATTGGCTAAATTCTAACGTTAACCTAGATCTTCGTATGCAGGGTAGAGGGAAGTCTACCTTACCTCTTCCCTCAAACGCTCAAGCCTGAATGTAACCTCTCTGGCATTTTCTTTTCATACAATATCAGCTCAGCTTGAAACAATGAAAGTAGCGTATCTGATCACAAGCAGTTGATCCCCAGACATGTTTATTGATGGCACTATCAAGGAAAACAGCATACTGACATACAATACAAAGAAACTTGGCAGACTTCATAGTGGCAATTCAGTTTTGGCATTTATATTGGTAAAAACAGATTACAAGTCTTAGTGCAGCTCAAACCTTATTTAAGCTTGCAAAATGTCTGATTTGATCAGTTGGCATTCCACTGAGAGCAACACCTCTATCTCTAGGAATTCCTCTCATGCAGTTTACACTGGGGTGGTGCCTGCACTTTGCTTTGAGTGTGTTATATAATCTAATCTTTTTTTTTTTTTTCTGATTGACCCCATTCAAAAGATTCTACAGTCACCATGCCCCTAGCAAACGCAGTTTTAAAATTTTTAACTGAACAGTGACACTTAGTGGATAGAAATATTCATTACAGTGCTCTTTTGTGGGAATCTCCATTAACACGTCCCATGGTAATAAAATAAATGATACCAAAATTTAGTCTTCTTGGCAAAGTAATATATAGTATTTGAAGTGTTGTTGGTTTTGTAGCAGCTGTCACTCCATACCAATCCATTTAGCTAAAAAGCAAACAGGTGGCTCACACATATTGTTTGTACTACATAAATTTTTAAATTTTCTTTAGTTCTACTGAAATAAATGGGGCATTTTTACTGTTGATTTCAATTTACCGGAAGAATATATAACAATGTAGTGAAAATATTATTAATTAAGAGCACTGTTCAAAGTGCTTGCTTTCTTCTAAGCAGATATCTATTGACCTGAAATATGAACAAGTATCTTAAGCTAGACAAGTAATTTACACTTATACCTGTGAAAATGAAAAAGAAAAAAAAAACAGACAAAAGATTGCTATCTCCTAATTAACCCCTTTGTTTTGGTACTATGGCACATAAGAAGTTAAATTATAGTGAGGTTTTTAAATGTTTACTCCAAGATCAAGAGTTTATTCCTTTAAGGTCTAGGTTAAGTTTTCTCTCAATTTTATTGCATTTATGGATTTATTTTTGACCTTTAAGGAAGGTTTCAGGACAATAATTAGTGTTTTATTTTCCTGCAAAATGAAAGCATGCTGTCTTGCCTGAGGTTAATGTGTTTTTAAGTCTCTTGAGGTGCTGTGATTAGAAAGCAATTTAGAATATTGTCTGCTGCCAGCTTCACATACAACAGAGAGATGAGTGGAAAATATCTGATTAGTGGGTGTGACAAAATATGGCAAGACAGTCATGGAAATAAATGTAAACCATGTTGTTAGACTTACATATTGGATTTTTAAGTACCAAAATAAATACAACAAAAAACATTTTTTTGACAGAACTGATTTAGGGAGTAGGAGGGGAGAGGTGATACAGTAGTCGTACAAGTGTAGTGAAAAGTCTTTTTAAAGTAAATTTATTATGTAAAAAGCTGACTTTCCAAAACAGGTAAGTTAGAATGTGATTATGAGGTTAATAGAAGTATTTACCAAAGCCTCAAAGTAAACCACGTATCATCCAAAACAGTTGTTTTATTTAGATACTTTCTCAGTTGAGAAAACTGAGTAAACAACTTAATTCTCCACTTTCTGGTTATTTTGAACTCTTACTCCTTTCTCCCCCGACCCCCTCCCATTTGTACCCTCTCTCCAGGCCCAGCAGGAGATGGTGCCCCTCTCGTGCCTGCAGGGTATTATGAGTGTACTCTTAACCCTTAACATACTGTATAGTAATTGGGTGTAATTGTCTGTTTCTCACAGTCGGCAAACTCCCTGAGCTTTGGGATTGTGTGTCTTATTCACTGTCTCTAGTATCTAGCACAGTGCCTGGCATGTAATAAGTACTCATTAAATATTTAGCATTTGAAGGTGCCAGAATGTTGGAATACAGCTAGAGGGAAGAGGCAAAGTGAAATTCCTTCCTGGTCTCTAAGGGGCAGGGGGACCTCTTACGTGTGGGGCTCTCTTTTGTGCTTATCTAGGAGGGATGATGAGCTTCTAGGCTATTGATGTGTCTTCTTTTTTCCTTTTTTAATTGATGTCATAATGGTTTATAACATTGTGAACATTTAGTTGTACATTATTGTTTGTCAGTCACCATATAAATGCATCCCTTCACCACTTGTGCTCACCCCCCAACCCCCTTCCCCCGGTAACCACCAAACTGTTCTCTCTGTCCATGTGTTAGTTATCTTCCACATAGGAGTGAAATCATGTGGTGTTTGTCTTTCTCTGTCTGTCTTATTTAGCTTAACATAATACCCTCCAGGTCCATCCATGTTGTTGCAAATGGGACGGTTTTGTCTTTTTTATCGCTGAGTAGTATTCCATTGTGTATATATACCACATCTTCTTTATCTGTTTATCAGTCAAGGGACACTTAGGTTGCTTCCACTTCTTGGTTATAGTGAATAATGCTGCAATGAACGTAGGGTTGCATAAGCCTCTTTGGATTATTGATTTCAGGGTCTTTGGATAGATACCCAATGGTGGGATAGCTGGATCATAAAGTATTCTTATTTTTAATTTTTTGAGGAATCTTCATGCTGTTTTCCATAGAGGCTGCACCAGTTTGCATTCCCACCAGCAGTGAATGAGTGTTCCCTTTTCTCCACAGCCTCTTCAATATTTGTTATTTTTTGTCTTGGTGATTATAGCCATTCTAACAGGTGTAAGATGATATCTTAGTGTAGTTTTGATTTGCATTTCCCTGATGATTAGTGATGTTGAACATCTTTTCATATGCCTATTGGCCATCTGTATATCTTCCTTGGAAAAATGTCTGTTTATATCCTCTGCCCATTTTTTGATCTGGTTGTTTGTTTTCTTGTTTTTCAATTGTGTGAGTGTTTTATATATTGTGGAAATTAACCTCTTGTTGGATATATGCTTTGAAAATACTTTCTCTCAGCTGGTGAGTTGTCTTTTCACTTTGATTCTAGTTTCATTTGCCTTGCAGAAGCTCTTTAGTCTGATGAAGTCCCACTTGTTTATTTTTTCTTTTGTTTCCCTTGTCTGTGTAGACATGGGATTCAAAAAGATCTCCCTATGGCTGATGTCAAAGAGTGTACTGCCTATATTTTCTTCCAGGAGTTTTATAGTTTCAGGTCTTACTTTCAAGTCTTTGATCCATTTTGAGTTAATTTTTTTGTATGGCAAAAGAAGATGGTCTACTTTCATTCTTTTGCATGTGGCTGTCCAGTTTCCCCAGCACCATTTATTGAAGAGACTTTCCTTTCTCCATTGTATGTTCTTAGCTCCTTTGTCAAAGATTAGCTGTCTGTATATGTGTGGTTTTATTTCTGGGCTTTCAATTCTGTTCCATTGATCTGTGTGTCTGTTTTTGTGCCGGTACCATGCTGTTTTGATTACTATTGCTTTGTAGTATATTTTGAGGTCAGAGATTGTGATGCCTCCAGCTTTGTTCTTTTTTCTCAGGATTGCTTTGGCTATTCGGGGTCTTTTGTTGCCCCATATGAATTTTAGTATTCTTTGTTCTATGTTTGTGAAGAATGTCATTGGGATTCTGATTGGGATTGCATTGAATCTGTAGATTGCTTTAGGTAGTATGGACATTTTAGCTATGTTTATTCTTCCAATCCATGTGCATGGGATATCTTTCCATTTCTTTATGTCATCATCAATTTCTTTCAATAATGTCTTATAGTTTTCATTGTATAGGTCTTTTTTTACTTCCTTGGTTAAATATATTCCTAGATATTTAATTCTTTTTGTTGCAATTGTAAATGGGATTGTCTTCTTGAGTTCTTTGTCTGTTGGTTCATTATTATAGAAATGCAACTGATTTTTGTAAGTTGATTTTGTACCCTGCAGCTTTGCTGTAGTTGTTGATTATTTCTAATAGTTTTCTGATGGATTCTTTAGGGTTTTCTATATAAAAAATCATGTTTTCTGAAAACAGCAAGAATTTCACTTCTTTGTTGCTTCCTTGGATTCCTTTTAGTCCTTTTTCTTGCCTAATTGCTCTGGACAAAACCTCCAGTACTATGTTGAATAAGAGTGGTGAGAGTGGACATCCTTGTCTTGTTCCTGTTCTCAGAGCAATGGCTTTCAGTTTTCCCCCGTTGAGTATGATGTTGGCTGTGGGTTTGTCATGTATGGCCTGTATTATGTTGAGGTACTTTCCTTCTATACCCATTTTGTTTATGTTTCTTTTTGCTGTTGATAGTGTCAAGGTATGGGTTTGGGCATCAGCCATCCTATATAAAAAGGCCATTCTATTCCAGAGGGTATGCAGTTGAAGTTCAATTTCCGATGGTGTATAGCAGATTCTTTAGATAATTCTCCATATAAACCTATCAAGGAGACTGTCTTCACTCTTGGGGATGTGTAAATCAAAGCACTATGGTGGAAAGACTGTGGTATTGCTGAATGGGAGCTTAGGTCTAGTTCCGCTACTAACTCAGTATTTAAACTTAACCTTATCATTTAATGACAAGCCTCAATTTCTTCTTTTACAAAATGAAAAAGTTGGATTGGATGACCTGTAAGCCTCCTTCAGACCTTATATATTAAGCTTTCATAGCTCATCAGGACACAAAACAAAGTTGTTGAGTTTAATTTAATTCTAGGTAATTTAATTTAATTACCTAGAAGATCAAGATGAGGCTGTCTGCCAGATGAAGCATGGGCCGATATGAATTGCTTAGTCACTCATTCATTCTTTGATTCAATACAGATGTTCAGCATATGTATTTTCTTGGCTAATGAGTATCAATTCTATTTCCTTCTTTTAGTTATTTAAGCTACAATAATGTGTTTTTTAAAAAAACTTTTAATTTTGATATAATTGTAGATTTACATACAGTTGTAAGGAATAATACAGAGAGACCCCGTGTACGCTTTCCCCAATATTAACATTTTGCAAAACAATAGTACAATGTCACATCTAGGGTATTGACATTGATGCAGTCAAGATACAGAACATTTCTGTCACCACAATGGTCCCTCATTTTGTCCTTTTATACCTGTACCCAATTCTCCCCTGCCCCACTCCTAAGCCCTGATAACCCTAATATATTCATCATTTCTATAATTTTGTCATTTCAAGAATGTTATACAAATGGAACCATACAGTATGTAACACTTTGGAATTGACTTTTTTCAGATATTATAATTTTCTGGAGATTTATCCAGGTTGTTGCATGTATTGATAATTCATTCCTTTTTATTGCTGAGTAGTATTCTATGGTATGGATGTACCACAGTTTTGTTTAACCATTTACCATGGAAGGACATCTGGATTGTTCCCAGTTTTTGGCTATTATGAATAAAGCTGCTATAAGCATTTGTGTTTGGGTTTTTGTGTGACCATATCTTTGAGATAAATGCCAAGGAATGCAATTGCTATGTCATATGGTAGTTGCATGTTTAATTTTTTTAAGAAACTGCCAAATTGTTTTCAAGAGTGGCTGTACCATTTTACTTTCCTACTAACAATATATGAGTGACCCAGTTTCTCTGCATCCTCACCAGCATATGGTTTTGTCACTATTTTTTTATTTTTTATTTTATCCATTCTGACAGGTGTTTGGTGATATCTCATTGTGGTTGTATTTGCATTTTACTAATGACTGATGATGTTGAACATCTTCATGTGCTGATTTGCCATCCGTGTATCCTCTTTGGTGAAATGTCCCTTCATTCCTTTTGTGCATTTTCTAATCGATTTTTTTAAACTGTTCAGTTTTGAGAGTTCTTTATATATTCTAGATACTAGTTCTTTGTTGGGTATGTGGCTTGCAAATATTTTCTCACAGTCTTTAGCTTCTCTTTTAATCCTCTTATCAAAGTCTTTCACAGAGCAAAATTTTAAATTCTGATGAAGTCCAGTTTATTAATTTTTCTTTTGTTGAATTGTGCTTTTGGTGTCAAGACTTAGAATTCTTTGCCTAGTCCTAGATTCTGAAGATTTTCTCCTATTTTTTTCCTAAAGTTTTACTGTTTTACATTTTCTATCTAAGTCTGTGATCTATTTTGAGCTACTTTTTGTATAAGGTGTGAGACTTAGGTTGAAGGCATCTTATTACCTATGAGTGTCCAATTGCTCTGGCACCATTTGTTGAAAAGGCTATCTTTTCTCCATTGAATTGGTTTTGTACCTTTGTTAAAAATCAGTTGGGTATATTTGTATGGGTCTATTTTTGTGCTCTCTGTTCTATTCTGTTGATCTATATGTCTGTCCCTTGACCAATACCACACAGTCTTGATTACTATAGCTATATAATAAGTCCTGAAGTCAAGTACACTGATTCTTCCCATTTAATTCTTTTTTCTCAAAATTGTTTTAGCTATTCTAGTTTTTTTGCATTTCCATATAAATTTTAGAAAAACCTGTATATATTTAAAAAAATCTTGTTGGGATTTTGATAGGAATTGCTTTAAACCTGTGTATCAATTCAGAGAGAATTGACATTTTAATACATTGAGTCTACCAATCCATGAACGTGGTATATCTCTTCATTTATTTATATATTACTTTACCTCATTTTAATATAGCCACTCCTGCTTAACTTTGATTAATGTTTGCATAATATATCTTTTTATTTTCAATTTGCCTATATTATTCTATTTGAAGTGAGTTTCTTGTAGATAGCTTATAGTTGGGTCATGTTTTTAAATACACTGCAATTTTCTGTCTTTTAATTGGTGTATTTAGACCATTTACATTTGATATAATTATTGATATGTTAGGACTTGAATCTGCCCTTCATGTTTTGTTTTATGTTTGTTTTTTCCTTTTTTTTATTTCCTGTCTTCCAGTGGATTACTTGAACATTTTTTAGAATTCTATTTTGGCTTATTTATAGTGTTTTTGAGTGTATCTCTTTGTATAGCTTTTTTTAGTGGTTGCTCTAGGTATTGCAATATATATATATGTTGTCACAATCTACTGGTGGCATAATTTTACCAGTTTGTGTGATGTGTAGAAATCTTACCTCCTTTTATGTCCCTTTACCCTCCTCTTTTTATAATATAATTGTCATAAATATTTCCTCTACATACATTTAGAACCATATCAGACAGCATTGTAATTTTTGCTTCAACTGTCTAACATAAGTTAAAAACTCAAGAGGAGAAGGAAAGCCTATTGTATTTACCAATATTTTTGCTTTGTGTTCTTTTTTCGTTTCTGATATTTCAAGGTTCTTTCTCTTATCATTTCTGTTTAGGGAACTTACTTTAGCTATTCTTTTAGGATAGGTCTACTAGTGAAAAATTCTCTTAGTTTCCCTTCATCTGAGAATGTCTTGATTTCCTGTTAATTCCTGAAGGATAATTTCATTGGGTGTAGGGTTCTGGGTTTTCGGTCGACAGTTCTTTTCTTTCAGCACTTGAAAAATATTGTGCCACTTCCTTCTGGCCTCCAAAGATTCTGATGAGAGATTCCCTGTCATTCAGATAGTTTCCCTCCTTTAGGTAAGGTGTCATGGCTGCTTTCAAGACTTTTTCTTTGTCTTTATTTTTCAGAATTTTAATTATGATATGTCTTGGTATAGATTTCTTTGGGTTTATTTTGTTTGGGAGTCACTTAGCTGTGTGAATCTGTAGGTTTATGTCTGTTGCTAAATTTGGGAAGTTTTAGCCATTACTTCTTCAAGTACTTTTTTATTCCTGCCTTCTCACCTCTCCTTCCAGGACTCCAGTGATACAAATGTTAGATCTTTTATCATAGTCCTACAGGTCCCTGAAGCACTGTTCTTTATCTCTTTTTTTTCCAGTCTGTTTTCTCTATGTTGTTCAGATTGGGTAATTTCTGTTGTTTTCTCTTCCAGTTCACTGTTTCTTTCCTCTTCTTCTTTCATTCTGCTGTTGAACCCATCCACTGAGCTTTTTTATTTTGGTTATTTTATTTTTCAGTTCTAAAATTTCCATTTAGTTCTTCTTTATATCTTCTCCTTCTTTGTTGAGACTTTCTATTTTTTTAAATTTGTTTCAAGTGTGTTTGTAATTGCTCAATGAAGCATTTTATAGCGGCTGCTTTAAAATCTTTGTTAGATTATTGCAGCACATCTTTCATCTCCTGTTGACCTCTATTGATTGTCTTTTTTCATTTAGTTTGAGACCTTCCTGGTTGTTAGTGTGGCAAGTAAATTTTGACTGAAACCTGGACGTTTTCACATTACGTTATGAGACGGCATTTTATTTAAACCCTCCGCTTTTGTTGACTTTCTCTGACACTACTCTGGCAGTGGAAGGAGGAGGGGAGGTGCCATCATGTTAATATCAGGTGGAGTAGAAGTCTAGGTTGTTGACATTTGAGTGGGAGTGGCTCCTCATTAGTGCTGAGTTGGGGTAGGGATTCTGGCTTCCCACATGGTCTTCACTGACAATGTTGTGGGGGTGGCCTCATTACCATTGGGTGATGATGCAAGTCCTGTTCTGCACTAGGCTTCCTCTGACACTCCACCAGGAGAGTCAGGAGGGTGCCTCACTACTGCTGGGTTGGGGAGGAGGTCTCAGCTCCTCATGTGGTCTCCACTGACAGTGCATGGAGAGGGAGGTCATGTTACTGGCCAGCAGGGATGAAAGTCCCAGTTTTCTACTTGGCCTTCCTTGACACCAGTCTGGTGATGGTGTTGGAGCACCTCATCACTGTCTTGTGAGAGTGGAAGTCTAGGCTCCCCACTTGGCCTTTGCTGGTATGGGTGGGAGTGGAGCCACAGTTTTTCTTGTGGTATTTGGCTGAAGTAGAGCAGTTATTGTCTAAAAGTTTTCTGTCTCACTAGGCTGATCTTTTCTTAGTCCTTTGGTTAGAGAGAGCAAGTTTACGTTGGCGCTATTTTGTTTAAGCTTGTTAGTGTTTCTAGGTTCCTGGCTTCTTCGGCTGTAGGTCTGGGATGTATGAGGCAAAAAAAAAAGAAAGAAAGAAAAAAAAAAAACAACCCAAGGAACTCACCACCATGTTGTTGCATTTTGATGTCCCTAGCCAGTCTGCCTCCCTCTCTCCACCTTTCAAAGTCTTCTTATGTTTATTTTATACATAATGTTGTCTTATGTTTATTTTATATATAATGTGCAGGATTTTTAGTTGTACCTAGTGTGAGGAATACGGAAAAGTACCTCTACTCCATCTTCCTGGAATAATGTGTCTTTTAATGCCTCAAAATGGAGAAGATCTTTTATTTGCTGCTGAGGTTAGGAGTTGTTATGAACGAGAATGAGATAGTGGTGGGGAAAGGAAGAAAATTCCATTCTGGTTTATTTATAGTGTTTTTTTGTGTTTGAGGAGAGGAAAACAGATTCTGCCACTTCTAAAAAAAAACCTGTGTGTCCTGATTGATATTTGTTCATTCATTTATTTGTTCATTCATTCCTTCATTCATCATTCAGCAAATATTTATAAAGCAACACTGTATGCCTGGCAGGGTGATTGGTGCTAGGAAAACAAAGATAAGTAAGATTATTTTTGCATATTAGGAGCTCAAAATCTATTCTGTTGGAGGCTGACACCCAAATAAGCAAATAATTATAACATCTTAACAGTAAGTGAATTGAGTTCTGAAGGATAAGTAGAAGTTCTCTAGGTGAACCGGATGATCTAGGAAGAAGATATGGCTTGTTTAAAGGCACAAAAGCATAAAATTTTGTGGGTTTAGGAGAATGGCAAGCATAGATGTGAAAAGAGTAAGAAGTTTATAGGAGCGAATGGTGGGAGTAGGCTGAAAATATACGTTAGGTCAGATTGTGGAGAGCTTTAATATGTTATGTCATGCTAAGGAAGTTTTACACCTTCTGCAGGCAGTGGAGAGTAATTTTTAAGCTATTTGAACGAGCATTTAAAAATAATGATTTTTGTTATGTTTATATCTATGTCCATATGTATCCTTTAATATCTTTTTACATGTGTGAATGTAAGACTTGCCATTCTGCCTTCATCTCTCTTTTCCCTTTTCCTGTATATTCATCTGTGGCTAGAAATGAGGGAGAGAAATGTTTACTTAAACACTTAGAGTTACTAGATAGAATTGTGTAAATGTAACAGATGCACAAGTACAGCTCAGGATGACGCTATTGTTTTAAATCTGTTCTCAAAGACAGTCCCATTTTCACTAGTTGTGAGTGTGAGTGTAGGTGTTTAAATATAGTAGCAGCCAACTAATCCTAATAGTTACTTCACAAACTCTTCACCCCCTCACATTCGTTTCAGCCTACTTATCAACAGTGGTTTTTCATAGAATCTAGTAGAATTATACACTGATGTGGCTGTATTAATTTTAGGAAATGAAAAATCCATATTTTCTCCAAAAAAATGGGAATGTATGATTCTAGCTCATTATGTTAAAATAGATAGAATATTCTTTATCATGCAGAGTGTTGCCTTAATTTTTCATTGTTTTCTTCTTAATCATTTACATTTACAGTCGTTATCTCTCCTTGTCTTCAGGTATATTCCACTAGCATCTACAAACTCTTCCCCTCTTCTGTAATAGCATATATTCGAACCTTATGGTATCCCTAATGTATTGGTATATTTTTAAAAATCCCATATACAATAACACTTTATTTTTATGCTGTCTAAATCTTTTATTTAAAGACATCTGGTATGTTTGGCTCAGCGGACAAAATATGACAGTGCTGAAAAGTAGTATTAGCAATTCTTATGACTTCTTACATATTTTAAGATGTTTATGGCAGAAATTACATACTGTGGTGGATAGCGTAGCAGACTAAGAAAAATTTATCACTGATATGCAATTACTTGCTTGTTTGCGTCCTTGGGAAAACGAGTAGCCTTTTCGATGATTCTGATTTTTTAACCACAATTTTATATTTATGAAGGAGGCAAAAATTGCCCAAAATATCTGCATAATAGGAATTCTGAGATTTTAAACATAGTTCATTTTGTTTTAGTAACATAATATATTGCTACTGTTAATGTTCCTGAAGTGACTCACTTGAATTCAGTTTCTTGTAATGATTAAAAACATGCCCTTTATATGGCCCATGATAACTTTTTGGTTTGAACTTCTATATGAATTATAAATGAAAACATAATATTGAACTATACTTTCACTGATTATTGAAATTCTTTAGATATTAACATATTTTAGATATTAAAGCTGAATTAGTATTAAACTAAATTTGAAAAATTGTTGTAAAATTTCAGTTGTTTTGCTGCTTACAGTTTTAATTCAGATATTAATCAACTAAATACTGTCTCTGTAATGAGACCATGATAAATCATGCTCTTGTGTTCGACATGTGTAAGAACCAGGTCATAGTTTGGTCTTTCGGCTTGTATGTACTGTCCTCTGCTGGATGGAAAATATTATCCTAGTTCAAATGAGCGGCACCTTGCTGCCTTACTAGTGATTTATTTTGCGTAAACTTTGAAAGTCTTCGTGCTACGTTTGCTGAGGCTAGGGTGAAGAAACTCACTCACAAGTCAGATTCCCTCAGATATGAGTGACTCTGGCAAGTCCTTTGATTCGTGGAGTAATTAATTTCATTATAAATTTTTCATAATCAACTGGGAAATTAGTTAAAAAGAGGGACTTAATTTAATTTACTGTGGTATGTCTATATCACTATATATTTACATACCTTTTATTGAAACCAAAGATCAAGAGTCAGCCAAACCAGAGAACTCGGCAGGCCAAGATCATTGGAAGTTTTGTGCATGGTGACTGACATTGTGATTTTTGTGTGTTACTTTTTCAGACTGAAGGTGTTTAAAAATTGTGCATGCTTAGTAGAGGTGCATGAGAAGAAGAATGCTGGATTTTAATCTGATTCACAACACACATGCCAGATATATTTTGCTTTCCTGAAAAAGTTGTACTATCTTTACTCCTTCTCTAAATCTGTTGCCTTTCTAAGCATGATACCAAAGGCAAATAGCCTAAAGGAAAGAGTAATAGATTTTACTACAAAAAATTTGAAGCTTCTGTCTGCTCAAATCCACCATAAACAAGATTGAAAGGGGACTGACAACTGGGAACAATGGGTGCAACACATACAGTGAACAAAGGGTGAAAATCCTTCTTATAAAGAACTCTTAAAATAAAAAAGAGCACATTGGGCCGGCCCCGTGGCTTAGCGGTTGGGTGCGCACGCTCTGCTGCTGGCGGCCCCGTGTTCTGATCCCGGGCGCGCACCAGCGCACCGCTTCTCTGGCCATGCTGAGGTGGCGTCCCACATACAGCAACTAGACGGATGTGCAACTATAACGTACAACTATCTACTGGGGCTTTGGGGAAAAAAGGGAGGAGGATTGGCAATAGATGTTAGTTCAGAGCTGGTCTTCCTCAGCAAAAAGAGGAGGATTAGTGTGGATGTTAGCTCAGGGCCGATCTTCCTCACAAAAAAGAAAAAAAAAATAAAAAATATAAAAAAATAAATAAAAAAGAGCACGTTGTACATGCCAGGCCATCATTTCATCTGGAGAGCTGGGTACTTTAGTTATCTTTATTTTATAGATGAAGAAATTAAGCCTTGGAGAGGCCTTACTGTTAGTGATGGATTAAGGCTTCAAACCCAGGTGGTCTGACATCAGAGCCTATGTTCTTAACCACTGTACATGGCCCTCCATGCCTATAAATGACCAGAGACATGAACAGGCAATTCCCAAACAAAGACATCCAATAGATATAAACATATAAAATTTATTTACTATTTCTAGAAATCTAATAAATGTAAATGAAAATAATGAGAAAACATTTTTGTCTATCAAACTGACAGAGATTTAAAAAAAATGGTCATGTTGATTATTGGCAAGACATAGAAAAACCAGACAATTGATAAATCCGTTCACTGGGAAAATTGTCTACAAAATCACTTAAAATTCTGTATGGTTTTAACATTGCAATTTAATTTTTAGTTCTTTATCCTGAGAAAATAATTGTGTATATATGAGATTTGGTTATAGGGATGTGAACTCAGTATTTGCTTATAATAGCTAAAAATTGGAGTCAGCCAAAATGTCCAACAATAGGGGATTGGTTAAAAAAATTAGTGTGCAGCTATAAAATGGAATACTAGTAGTTGTGTAAAATGATATTTTAAAGGACTGTTTTGTGACATTTTAATGTATATACTGTGTATTAAGAGAATAAATCAGGTCATTAAATCATTAGGATTCCATTTAGAACATGTAAATTTTTGCATTCATTAAAAACTGGAAAAGTTTATACCAAAATATTAACGGTGATTATCTCCAGTTAGTGGGACTATAAGATGGTGTTTTCTAGTTCCCTAAATTTTCTACAATAAAAACATTTAAATTTTTTTAAGAAGAAAAATGTTACTATGAAATTTCCTTAAAATTACCTCTTTTTGCATCTAAGATTTTTTAAAGCATAGTCGCAGATTTGCAAAAGGGAAATTTTTTTGATCTTTCCATTGTTCTTTAATTTCTAATGAACAGTACATGTGGATCATTATTTTCATCTTAAAATGGATCATTATCAGTAATGTTATTCCCAGCTAAACTTGAATGATGTTATTTTATTTATAATTTCCATGTGACTTTTTCTTCGTCTCATTTGTTCACCAAATTTTTATCATTTTTTTTCTTTTCTTTAAACCTTTCTACATTCATGTTTGTCTTTCTATTCCTTATTTTTTCGAACGAATTTTCTACTTTTTAGAAGTGCCTCTCATGTTTTTATATTTATTCCTTTGTAATGCAGTCTTCCCATGTTTATCCTTCGAATCTTTCTTTTTCCCACACAGTGAAAATTTTGCAAAATTGGCATAGAATTTTTCTGTGAGAAATAGAATATGCCTGCTTGCTTATTTTAT
The DNA here is from genome assembly GCF_057802395.1 of Ceratotherium simum simum. NCBI lineage: Eukaryota > Metazoa > Chordata > Mammalia > Perissodactyla > Rhinocerotidae > Ceratotherium > Ceratotherium simum. The sequence goes on from NC_141908.1 coordinate 42,175,040, forward strand.
CTTCTATTATTTAACAGAATTATGATTATATAACCATGTTCTGCATAATTGGTGGTTTAAATTCAGCATTTGTTTATAAACTTCCATCAGTGTTTTTATTTTCTGTTAATATGGGACTTATAGGTCTTGTTCCTGAATGGCTGGACTTTTTTTTTTTTCCACCCTTGAGCAAATGATCTCTCTCCCCTTTGCTTTCAGGAAGTCAGTTCATATCTGGAGACATGGCATAGTACTGGATGATTCAAGCAGAGAAAGAAAAAAAACAGATCTCTGGCCCTCATTGTTTACTTTCTCCTGATCAGAGTTCCAACAGGTATCTAGTATAAGCTGAGTTTTTCATTTTGCTCGTACATATCAGGCAGAGTAGAGCAGACAGGGTTTAGAGACCTTGAAATGATGTCTTTAAATCCAGAGGAAATATTTTGAGGTCACTATGACAGATTTGGTGGTTTGATTTGCTGCAATTCTATCATTTGAACACTGAGTGGCACTAAAACCTAGGTCACAGATAAAATATCGTCGATTCAAATTCTAAGACTCAGGGGTCTATTGAAGGGTATGCTTTTGGGAAAGTACAAAAATAATCAGTAAAAGGTACTTTTGAGCTAAAAAAAAGGTAGATAAGTTAGTTTGACAATCAGTTACTACAAATTTTTTGAAAATAAGAAGTAAACTGCTGTTAAAATGACCAAAGATGATTAACCTCCCTGCAACCTGTTCTTGAATATTTTCCCTTTTTCTTTGCAGAGAGCTTGGAATCTATACTTAGAAGAAGAAGGTTTGCAGACAGAGTGCACCCATATGTATGTTAGCTCTTATGCAACCCACAGTTGGCAATACCCATAGTAAACATTACTCCTGAAGTCAAGCATCTTTAGAGACTCTTTAGTTATACCTGTAAAAGGGTCTTCATACATTTGACTGAATTACGGAAATATCAGTTTATTACAGTTTGAAAAGAAATTAGAACTTGGTTATTTTGAAAGAGGGAGAAGGGCCGGCCCGGTGGCTTGGCGGTTGGGTGCGCGCGCTCCGCTGCTGGCAGCCCGGGTTCGGATCCCGGGCGTGCACCGACGCACCGCTTCTCCGGCCATGCTGAGGCTGTGTCCCACATACAGCAACTAGAAGGATGTGCAGCTATGACATACAACTATCTGCTGGGGCTTTGGGGGAAAAAATAAATAAATAAAATCTTTAAAAAAAATAAAAAAAAAAAGAAAAAGGGAGAAAATCATTCTTATGTTTTGTTGCTTCTCTAAACTTTAAATTGTTCATTTTTTTCTGCATATATTCCATTGGTATAAATTCTCCTCCCTGACAAAAAGCATATTCTCATATCTTGCATTTTTTTAAGCATCTATTGGGTTTTTAGCTATAAATTTTTTTTATTATTTTAAAATTATTTTGATCTTAAATTATTTTCTGTAAGATTGCAACATACGTTCTTAACTTGACAGTCTATTTAGAGTTAAAATTATACTACTTCATCCAAAACATAAGAATTTTGCAACCATAACGGTCCATTTACCTGCCTCCTATCATCATTGCTATAGTTGTCATTTATCTTTTACAGAAATTAAGAGGAAAGAGTAATCTTTATATTTATTCAGATATTTACTCTTTCTAAAGTGCTTAATTCTTTTCCAAATATCTGAGTTTCTCTCTGGCATCCTTTCCCTTCAGCCTGAAGACTTTCCTGTATCATTTCTTATAGTCCAGGCATCTTGACAACAAACTCTCTTTTCTTTTATCTGAAAATTTCTTCATTTTGCCTTCATTCTTGAAGAATATTTTCACTGGGTATAGAATTTTGGGTTGATGTTTTTTTCCTTTTAGAACTTTCCTGTGTTGTTCTACTGTCTTCTGATCACCATGATTCCTGAGGAGAAGGCAGTGTCCATGTGAACCTTTGTTCACTTGTAAGTACTTTGTCATTTTTTTATGGCTGCTTTTAAGACTCTTCTCTTTATATTCAGTTTCAGAATTTTGCCCTTGATGTGCTTAGATCTATATTGCTGGGAGTTTGCTGCATTATTGAAACTATACATTTATATCTTTCACCATATATGAGACCTTTTGGGGCATTATTTCTTCCATTTTCTTATCCTACACCAATTTTTCTCTTCTCAGGTTCCTGGATTCCAATTACACACATTTGTCTTTTTAATATCCTCCCATAGGTCTCTGAGGCTCTGTTCATTATTTAACCTTTTTTTTGATCTCTCTATTCATGAGATTGGATAACTTCCATTGTTTATCTGCAACTTTACTGACTCTTCCCTCTATTATCATCATTGTGAAGTTAAGACCATACAATTAACTTTTGTTTCAGGAATTATAATTTTTATTTCTGAAATTTTGATTTTTTTTTTACAATTTCTATTTCTCTTTTTTCTTTTTTTGGTGGGGAAGATTGGCCCTGAGCTAACATCTGTGCCAATCTTCCTCTATTTTGTATGTGGGTCGCTGCCGCAGCATGGCTTGATGAACGTTGTGTAGGTCCACACCCGGGATCCAAACCCATGAACCCCGGGCCGCTGAAGTGGAACATGCGAACTTAACCACTATGCCGCCAGGCTGGCCCTACAATTTCTATTTCTTAACTGAGATTTCCTATCTTTTCATTCACTGTGAGCATATTTCCTCTTTCCTCTTTGAGTATAATAATGACAGCTGCATCAAAATCTTTGTGTGCTAATTCTCACATATCTGTCGTCTTGGAGTTGGGCTCCCTAGATTGTCTTTCCTCTTGGAATGGGTTACTTTTTTTCTGGTTCTTCACTCTTTGAATAATTTTGGATTAATTTCTGGATGTTGTGAATATTATGTTGTGGATCATTTGTCTTATTATAAAGAGTGCTGTTATTTTGGTTTTAGTGGGCAATTTTCTTGGTTGAATTCAAAGTACCATGTCTCCTTAGTGGCAGCTCAAATCTCAGTTTAGTTTTTTAAATCTTTGATGGGCTGCTTTGTGTCTGCTTCAGGCATGGAAGGTTCAGTAAGTACCCAGATATTTGGGCAGATTTTTTTTTTTTTTTTGTGAGGAAGATCAGCCCTGAGCTAACATCCATGCCAGTCCTCTTCTGTTTTGCTAAGGAATACCAACCCTGAGCTAACATCTACTGCCAATCCTCCTCCTTTTTTTTTTTTCTCCCTTTTCTCCCCAAAGCCCCAGTAGATAGTTGTATGTCATAGTTGCACATCCTTCTAGTTGCTGTATGTGGGACGCCGCCTCAGCATGGCTGAACAAGTGGTGTGTCGGTGTGTGCCCGGGATCCTAACCGGGCCGCCAGCAGCAGAGTGTGCACACTTAACCGCTAAGCCATGGGGCCGGCCCCTGGGCAGATTTTACACACAGAATCTGGGCCCCTCTCTCTCTACTTTTGAAGATTTCTACTGTCCTCTCTGGTAGGTGTGGTGGCCCTGCACTCTGTTCTCTGGTTCTTAAGATTGTAGAAAGAAAGACTAGGCTAAAAGTCATATGAATGGAAAACCTCATTCTGTGCCATTCCCCTTCTGTGAGTTTTGATTCCTCTCCATAATCTTTCTTCTTTTGTTCACTTTCCATTGCTTTCAGATCATTTTTTTTTGTATTTTTTCCAGAATTTATTATTGTTCTCTGTGTGAGGATCATCCTAGTATGAGTTTATTCTGCCATGCTGGAGGCTGAAGTCTCATATTACTCTTGACTCAGAAATCACCAGTGGTTCTTCATTAACTCCAGAAAAAAAATCCTAGCTCCTTATCCTGGCATTCTACGATTTCTTAATATGATTATGATCTGTCTTTCACCCATATAATTCTATCTTCTCTCCCGAGTCTCACATCCATTTACCCATTCTGGATTTAGCTATGACAAAAGAATTCTTTGATGTCACCCCAAGACATGATGCATTCTCAGTTCTTTGTGTTTTTTTCCTATAGCTTCCAATGCTAAAAGAATGCTAATTTCCCTTTCTATCTGCTGCGAATCTAGTTCTTACTCAACCTTCAAGAATCAGCTCACATATTTATTCTGTAGTAGAAGTAGTTGCTTCCTCTTCTGTGCTTCCATTATAATTTGTTTATTGTAACATTTATGGAGTTAATTAATTGTATTTGTCTGTTCAGCTGGATTTGGTGCTGCTTTAATCAGGAACTGTCTAAATCACAGTTTTAACAGATATGATATCTAACATAATAAATATTTTGAATTAAAAAACTAGTGAAATTTCTTTGTATATATATTTTAATTATATCTATTTTACTATGTTCTGATTTATAGTTCTAATAGTTGCACTGCAGCAAAATAGTATCTTGGTAAAGAAGAGAATATAAAAATGTTCATATATATTAAACTCTACATAGATAACATTAATTTTTTATATTTTCATATAACTTATATGACACTGAGTTTTTTTTCAGCGATTTATTTTTTTATTTTGTGAAGATACACATAACCATTTTTAGGTGTACACTTCAGTGGTATTAAATACATTCACATTGTTGTGCAGCCATCACCACCATCCATCACCGTGACTCTTTTCATCTATAAAATTGAAACTCTATGCTTATTAAACAATGACTCCCCATTCTCTCCTTCCCTAGGCCCCTGGCAACCACCACCATTATACTTTCTATCTTTATGATTTTGACTACGTACCTCATATAAGAGGAATCATACAATATTTGTCTTTTGTGACTGGCTTATTTTCACTTAGCATAATGTCCTCAAGTTTCATTCAGGTTGTAGAATATTGCAGAATTTCCTTCCTTATTAAGGCTGAATAAGATTCCATTGTATGTATATACCACATTTTGCTTATCCACTCATCTGTCAATGGACACTTGGTTGCTTCCAGTTTATAGCTGTTGTGAATAGTGCTGCTATGAACATGAGTGTACAACCATCTCTTTAAGACCCTGCTTTCAAATCTTTTTGGTATATACCCAGCAGTGGAATTGCTGGGTCATATGATAATTCTATTTTTAATTTTTTGAGGAACTTTCATACTGTTTTCCACAGCAGCTGTACCATTTTACATTCCCACCAACAGTGCACAAGGGTTTTAATTTCTTCACGTCCTTGCCAACACTTGTCTTTTCCCATTTTTTTTTTGATAGGCCATCCTGATGGGTGTGAGGTGGTACCTCATTGTAGTTTTTATTTGCATTTCCCAAATGATTAGTGATGTTGAGCATCTTTTCATGTGCTTGTTGGCTATTTGTATATCTTCTTTGGAGAAATGTCTATTCAAGTCCTTTGCCCATTTGAAAGTTCATGAGGCATATTGGTCTGTTGTTTTCTTTTCTTGTAGTATTTTTGTCTAGCTTTGGTATCAGGGTTATGCTGGCCTCATAGAATGAGTTAGAAAGTGTTCCCTCCTCTTTAATTTTTTAGGAAAGTTTGAGAAGGATTGCTATTAGTTCTTCTTTAAATGTTTGGTAGAATTGACCAGTGAAGCCATCAGGTCCAGAGCTTTTCTTTGTTGGGAGATTTTTGATTACTGATTCAATCTCCTTACTAGTTGCAGGTCTATTTAGATTTTCTTTTTCTTCGTGATTTAGTCTTGGTAGGTTTTCGTGTTTCTAGGAATTTTTTTCATTTCATCTATGTTATCCATTTTTTTGCCATACTATTGTTCATATAATATTTTTTATTTCTGTAGACTTGGTAGTAATATCCCCACTTTCATTTCTGATTTTAGTAATTTGAGTCTTTTCTCTTTTTCTTCTTAGTCCATTTTGCTTAAAGCTTGTCCATTTTGCTGATCTCTTCAAAGAACCAACTTTTAGTTTCATTGACTTTTCTCTGTTGTTTTTTACTCTCTGTTTTTATTATCTCTGCTCCAACCTTTTTATTTCCTTCCTTCTGCTAGTTTTGGGTTTTGTTTGTTCTTCTTTTTCTAGTTCCTTAAATTATAAAGTTAGTTTGTTTATGTTAAATCTTTCTTGTTTTTTTTTTTTTTTTGTGAGGAAGACCAGCCCTGAGCTAACACCCAATGCCAATCCTCCTCTTTTTTGCTAAGGAAGACTGGCCCTGGGCTAACATCCGTGCCCATCTTCCTCTACTTTATATGGGATGCCGCCACAGCATGGCTTAACAAGCGGTGTGTCGGTGTGCGCCTGGAATCCGAACTGGCGAACCCTGGGCTGCCGCTGCAGTGGAGTGCGCGTACTTAACCACTTGCGCCAATGGGCTGGCCCCATTGTTTTTTAACGAAAGCATTTATAGGTAAAAATGTCCCCCTTAGCACTGCTTTCATGGCATCTAATAAGTTTTGGTATGTTGTGTTTTCCTTTTCATTTGTCTTTAAGTATTTTCTAATTTACCTCGTGATTTATTCTTTGTTCCACTGGTTGTTTAAAAGTGTGTTAATTTCCACAATTTTCTGACTATTCCATTTTTCTTTATGTTATTGATTTCTAACTTCATCCTGTGTGGTCAGAATAGATACTTTGTATGATATCTATCTTTTAAGTCTCAATAGAGACTTAAAATAGATAGTCTTAATAGATTGAGACTTAATTTGTGGCCTAATATATGGTCTATCCTGGAAAATGTTGCATGTGCACTTGAGAAGAATGTGTATGCTGTTTTGGATGGAGTGTTCTGTATATGTCTATTATATTGAATTCGTTTATTGTGTTAAGTCCTCTGTTTCCTTACTTTTCTTCTGTCTGGTTGTTCTGTCCAGTATTTTAAGTGGGGTATTGAAGTCTTCTACTGTTGTAGAACTGCCTATTTCTCCCTTCAGTTTTGGCAGTTTCTGCTTCATATATATTCTGTCATTAGGTACATAAACATTTGTAATTGTTATATCTTCTTGCTGTATTGAACCTTCTATTAATAGATAATATCTTTCTTTGTCTCTTATAACCTTTCTTTAAAAAAATTATTTTATTGAGGTCATATTGGTTTATAACATTGTATAAATTTCAGGGGTACATTATTATATATCAGTTTCTATATAGACTGCATCGTGTTCACTGCCAATAGTCTAGTTTTTATCTGTTGCCATACCTATGTGCTCCTATAACCCTTTGCCCTCCCCCCACCCCATTCCACCTGGTAACCACTAATCTGTTCTCTTTATCCATGCGTTTGTTTTTCTTCCACGTATGAGTGAAATCATATGGGGTTTGTCTTTCTCTGCTTGGCTTATTTTGCCTAGCATAATGCCCTCAAGGTCCATCCATGTTGTCGCAAATGGCAGGATTTTGTCTTTTTTATGGCTGAATAGTATTCCATTGTATATATATACCACATTGTTCCTTATCCATTCATCTGTTGATGGGCATTTGAGTTGCTTCCATGTCTTGGCTATTGTGAATAATGCCACAATAAGGATGCATAAATTGCTTTGAATTGTTGATTTCATGTTCTTTGGATAAATACCCACTAGTGGGATAGCTGGATTGTATGGTATTTCTATTTTTAATTTTTTGAGAAATCTCTGTACTGTTTTCCATAGTGGCTGCACCAGTTTGCTTTCCCACCAACAGTGTATGAGAGTTCCCTTTTCTCCACATCCTCTTCAACATTTGTTATTTCTTGTCCTGTTAATTATAGTCACTCTGACGGGTGTAAGGTGGTGGACTTTTGATTTGCATTTCCCTAATAATTAGTGATGTTGAACATCTTTTCATGTCCCTGTTGGCCATCTGTATATTTTCTTTGGAAAAATGTCTGTTCATATCCTCTGCCCATTTGTTGATCAGTTTGTTTGTTTTTTTGTTGTTCAGTTATATGAGTTCTTTAAATATTTTGGAAATTAAGCCCTTGTCAGATATATGATTTGCAAATATTTTCTCTCATTTGGTGGGTTGTCTTTTCCTTTTGCTCATGGTTTCCTTTGCCTTGCTTTTTAGTCTGATGTAGTCCCATTTGTTTACTTTTTCTTTTGTTTCCCTTGCCTGAGTAGACATGGTATTTGAAAAGATACTGCTAAGACTGACCTCAGAGAGTGTATTGCCTGTATTTTCTTCTAGGAGTTTTATGGTTTCAGGTCTTACGTTCAAGTCTTTAATCCATTTTGAGTGTGTAGTGTAAGATAGTGGTCTACTTTTATTCTTTTGCACGTGGTTATCCAGTTTTCCCTAAACCACCTATTGAAGAGACTTTCCTTTCTCCATTGCATGTTCTTGGCTCCTTTGTTGAAGATTAGCTGTCCATAGATGTGTGGTTTTATTTCTGGGCTTTCAATTCTGTTCCATTGATCTGTGTGTCTGTTTTCTGCCAATACTATGCTGTTTTCATTACCATAACTCTGTAGTATGTTTTGAAGTCAGGGATTGTGATGCCTCCAGCTTTGTTCTTTTTTCTCAGGATTGCTTTGGCTATTTGGGGTCTTTCATTGTTTCATATAAATTTTAGGATTCTTTCTTCTATTTCTGTGAAGAATGTCATTGGGATTCTAACTGAGATTACATTGAATCTGTAGATTGCTTAGGTAATATGGACATTTTAACTATGTTTATTCTTCCAATCCATGAGCATGGATTATCTTTCCATTTCTTTATAGCTTCTTTGATTTCTTTCAATAATGTCTTATAGTTTTCAGTGTATAGGTCTTTCACCTCCTTGGTTAAATTTATTCCTAGATATTTTATTCTTTTTCTTGCGATTGTAAATGGGATTGTATTCTTTTGTGTGTGTCTGTCAGGAAGATTAGCCCTGAGCTAACATCTGTTGCCAATCTTTCTCTCTTTGCTGATGAAGATTGGCCCTGGGCTAACATCCGTGCCCATCTTCCTCTACTTTATATGTGGGACACCTGCCACAGCATGTCTTGATAAATGGTGCATTGGTCCTTGCCTGGGATCCAAACCTGTGAACCCCAGAACCACCTCTGTTTGGGAGCACACAAACTTAACCACTACGCCACCAGGCTGGTCCCAGGGCTTGTATTTTTGACTTCTCTTTCTGCTAGTTTGTTGTTAGTGTATAGAAATACAACTGATTTTTGTATATTGGTTTTGTACCCTGCAACTTTGCCGTAGTTCTTGATTATTTCTAATAATTTTCTGGTGGATTCTTTAGGGTTTTCTATATATGGAATCATGTCATCTGCAAACAGTGAGAGTTTCACTTCTTCCTTTCCAATTTGGATTCTTTTTATTTCTTTTTCTTGCCTAAATGCTCTGGCCAAAACTTCCAGCAGTATGTTGAATAAGAGTGGTGAGAGTGGGCACCCTTGTCTTGTTCATGTTCTCAGAGGAATGGCTTTCAGTTTTTCACTGTTAAGTATGATGTTGGCTGTGGGTTTGACATATATGGCCTTTATTGTGTTGAGATACTTTCCGTCTATATTCATTTTATTGAGAGTTTTTGGCATAAATGGATGTTGGATCTTGTCAAATGCTTTCTCTGCATCTATTGAGATGATCACATGATTTTTATTCTTCATTTTGTTAATGTGGTGTATCACATTGATTATTTGCAGATGTTGAACCATCCCTGCATCCCTGGAATAAATCCCACTTGATCATGTTGTATGATCCTTTAAATGTATTGTTGTATTCAATTTGCTAATATTTCGTTCAGAATTTTTGCATCTAGTTCAGTAGCAATAATGGCCTGTAGTTTTCCTGTTTTGTGTTGTCCTTCTGGTTTTGGCATCAGGGTATTATTGGCCTTATAGAATGAGTTAGGAAGCCTCCCGTCTTCTTTACTGTTTTGGAATAGTTTGAGAAGGATAGGTATTAACTTTTCTTTGAAGGTTTGGTAGAATTCTCCAGAGAAGCCATCTGGTCCTGGACTTTGTTTTTTGGGAAGTTTTTGATTGCTGTTTCAATCTCTTTACTTGTGATTGGTCTATTCAGATTTTCTATTTCTTCTTGATTCAGTTTGGGGATGTTGTATGATTCTAAGAATTTATCCATTTCTTCTAGGTTATCCAATTTGTTGGCATATAGCTTTTCATAGTATTCTCTTATAACCCTTTGTTTCTCTGTGGTATCCTTTGTAATTTCTCCTCTTTCATTTCTAATTTTATTCACTTGAGTCTTCTCTCTTTTTTTCTTCATGATTCTGGCTAAGGGTTTGTCAATTTTGTTTATCTTCTCAAAGAACCAGCTCTTAGTTTCATTGATCCTTTCTACTGTTTTTTTTTCAGTCTCTGTGTCATTTATTTCTGCTCTGATTTTTAGTATTTCCCTCCTTCTACTGACTTTGGGCTCTGTTTGTTCTTCTTTTTCTAGTTCTTTTAGGTATAGTTTAAGATTACTTATTTGAGATTTTTCTTGTTTGTTGAGGTAGACCTGTATTGCTATAAATTTCCCTCTTAGTACTGCTTTTGCTGCATCCCATAAGAGTTTGTATGTTGTGTTTTCATTTTCATTTTTCTCCAGGAATTTTTTGATTTCTCCTTTGATTTCTTCTTTGATCCAATGGTTGTTCAGTCGTCTTTTGTTTAGTCTCCACATATTTGTGACTTTACCAGATTTTTTCATGTAGTTGATTTCTAATTTCATAGCATTATGGTTGGGGAAGATGCTTGACGTGATTTCAGTCTTCTTAAATTTATGGAGCCTTGCCTTGTTTTCCAAGATATGGTCTATCTTTGAGAATGTTCCATGTGCACTTGACAAGAATGTGTATTCTGCTGTTTTTGGATGGAATATTCTATATATATCTATTAAGTCCATCTGGTCCAGTGTTTCATTTAAGGTCACTGTTTCCTTGTTGAATTTCTGTCTGGATGATCTGTCCATTGATGTAAGTGGGGTGTTGAGGTCCCTTATTATTATTGTGTTGCTGTCAATTTCTCCCTTTACATCTATTAATAGTTGCTTTATGTACTTTGGTGCTCCTATGTTAGGTGAATATATATTCATAAGTGTTGTGTCCTCTTGGTGGAATGTCCATTTTATCATTATATAGTGCTCCTCTTTGTCTATCATTGTCTTTTTTATCTTGAAATATGCTTTGTCTGATATAAATATGGCTACACCTGCTTTCTTTTGCTTCCCATTTGCTTGGAGTATCATCTTCCATCCCTTCATTCTGAGCCTGTGTTTGTCTTTAGAGCTGAGATGTGTTTTCTAGAGGCAGCATATTGTGGGGTCTTGTTTTTTTAATCCATCCAGCCACCCTGTGTCTTTTGATTGGTGAATCAGTCCATTTACAGTTAGAGTGATTATTGATATATGAGGGCTTAATACTGCCATTTTTATCTCTTGTTTTCCAATTGTTCTATATTTCCATTGTTTCTTTTCCCTTGTATTTCTGACTACAGTTTCAATTTGATGGGTTTCTGTGATGGTTTTCTCAATTTTCTCTTATGATTACCATGAGGTTTGTATAAAAGATTTCATAGATGAGATAGTCCATTTTCTGATAGCCTCTTATCTCCATTAGCCTAAGCAGGTTCCATCCCTTTTCTCTTCCCCTTCTGTGTTTCTGTTGTCAAAAATTATTCTGTTTTGTGTTGTCAGTTTGTGACTAAGTTGAAGTGTTTATAGTTATTTTTGATGGTTTCTTTCCCTTTATCTTTTGTGTTATAATTAAGTGTTTGCTAGCCTGTTTTATTTTTTGTGAGGAAGATTAGCCCTAAGCTAACATCTGATGATAATCCTCCTGTTTTTTTGCTGATGAAGATTGGCCCTGGGCTCACATCCTTGCCCATCTTCCTCTACTTTATATGGGATGCTGCCACAGCATGGCTTGACAAGCGGTGCATTTGTCTGCACCCGGGATCTGAACCTGCAAATCCTAGGCTGCCAAAGCGGAGCACATGAACTTAACCGCTATGCCACCGGGCCGGCCCCTCGCCTATTTTAATAGAGATCTGCAATTTTTTGATTTTGTTTGTCTGTTTATCTCCTTGCTCAAAGCTTTTTTTGCAAACCTTTGCCTTTTTGTTTCAGGTAGGAGGGCTCCCTTCATCATTTCTTTTTTTTTTTTTTTTTTTAAATTTTTTGTTTATTGCAGTAACATTGGTTTATAACATTGTAAAAATTTCAGGTGTACATCATTGTACTTCTATTTCTGCATAGATTACATCATGTTCACCACCAAAATACTAATTACAACCCATCACCACACACATGTACCCAATTATCCCTTTCACCCTCCTCCCTCCCCCCTTCCCCTCTGGTAACCACCAATCCAATCTCTGTCTCTATGTGTTTGTTTATTGTTGTTATTATCTACTACTTAATGAAGGAAATCATACGGTATTTGACCTTCTCCCTCTGACTTATTTCACTTTGCATCATGCCCTCAATGTCCATCCATGTTGTCACAAATGGCTGGATTTCATCGTTTCTTATGGCTGAGTAGTATTCCATTGTGTATATATACCACAGCTTTTTTATCCATTTGTCCCTTGATGGGCACTTAGGTTGCTTCCAAGTCTTGGCTATCGTGAATAAGGCTGCAATGAACACAGGGGTGCATGTACCTTTGCAAATTGGTGTTTTCAAGTTCTTTGGATAAATACCCAACAGTGGAATAGCTGGATCATATGGTAGTTCTATCCTTGATTTTTTGAGGAATCTCCATACTGTTTTCCATAGTGGCTGCACCAGTTTGCACTCCCACCAGCAGTGTATGAGAGTTCCCTTCTCTCCACAACCTCTCCAACACATGTTGTTTCCTGTCTTGTTAATTATAGCCATTCTGACGGGCGTGAGGTGATATCTCATTGTAGTTTTGATTTGCATTTCCCTGATAGTTAGTGATTTTGAACATCTTTTCATGTGTCTGTTGGCCATCTGTATATCTTCTTTGGAGAAATGTCTGTTCAGGTCTTTTGCCCATTTTTTAATTGGGTTGGTAGTTTTTTTGTTGTTGAGATGCATGAGTTCTTTATATATTTTGGAGATTAAGCCCTTATCAGATGTATGGTTTGCAAATATCTTCTCCCAATTGTTAGGTTGTCTTTTCGTTTTGTTGATGGTTTCCTTTGCTGTGCAGAAGCTTTTTAGCTTGATGTAGTCCCATTTGTTTATTTTTTCTATTGTTTCTCTTACCCCTTCATCATTTCTTATAAGGCAGGTATAGTGGCAATGAACTCCCTCAGCTTTTGCTTATCTGGGGAAGGTTTTATTTCTCCATCATATCTGAAGGATAATTTTGCTGGATAGAGTATTCTTGGCTGATAGTTTTTGTCTTTCAGTATTTTGAATATTTCATTCCATTCTCTCCTAGGCAGTAAGATTTCTGCTGATAAATCTGCTAAAGCTTAATGGAGGGTCTTTTGTAGATTATTTTCTTCTCTTTTGCTGCCTTTAATATTTTTTCTTTGTTATTGACTTTTGACAGTTTTAATATTGTGTGCCTTGAAGAAGGTCTTTTTTCATTGATATAATTAGGAGTTCTATTGACTTCATGTACTTGTATGTCCAGTTCCTTCCACAGGTTTGTGAGGTTCTCAGCTGTTATTTCTTCGAACAAGCTCTCTGCTCCTTTCTCCCTACACTCTCTTCTCTCTCTGGGATACCTATTATCCTTATGTTACTTTTCCTAATTGAGTTGGATATTTCGTGAAGAACTTCATTTTTTAAAAATCTTAGTTCTCTCTCCTCCTCCACCTGAAGCATTTCTAGGTTTCTATCTTTAAGGTCACTAATTCTCTGTTCCATAAGGTCTACACTACTTTTTATGATTTCTACATTATTTTTTATCTTATTAATTGTGTTCTTCATATCCAGAGTTTGTTTGGTTTTCTTTTAGAGCTTCAATATCTTTGGTGAACTATTCCTTCTGTTCCTTAATTTTATTCCTGAGCTCATTGAACTGTCTTTCTGAGTTTTCTTGTAACTTGTTGAGTTTCCTTATGACAGCTATTTTTAATTCTCTATCAGTTAGATTGTGGTCTTCTGTCACTTCAGGTTTGGTTTCTGGAGAGTTGTCATTTTCCTTCTGCTCTGTTGTGATACTGTAGTTCTTCTTGGTGTTTGATGAGTTGATCCTCTGCTGGATCATTTGTGGTAATAAGCACCTTTTCTTATTTAGGTACAGCTTTGGTTACTTTGGTTCTGGTCACTTGGGTCTTGTGTTCCTCTGCTGCCTGTCCATGGGCTCAGATGCTGCTGTCCCATGCACCGCCTGTGCTATTTCTTGGTTGTCTTGGGGTGCTGGTTGCACTGCTGGCAGAGGTGTTGGGTTCACTAGTGTCACTGTCACTGGTGGGGGCCTGGGGACCCGGGGACTTGTATACAGCTCTCGCTGCTGGTGGAGCTGATATTAGGGATGCCGCCACTGGGGGTTGGGTCACGGGTTATGCTGTGATTCCTGTTGCATTTGGTCACAGATTCCACCTGCCACCATTAGGGGACAGGTGCTGTTTTTTTCTCTTCCCACCCCATCTGCTCATAGTTGTGCCAGTTGGCTGCTCTGTGTTCATGTGGGCCAGGCTGCATCCACTCGGCAGGGTGCCTTTGCACAGGCTGGGGCCCTGTGCTTGGCAGGTTTGTCCTGCTTGTGCAGGTGGTGCTGTCCCTTGGGCAGAGTGCCTTCACATGGGCTGAGCCACTGCCACTTGGCAGGGAGAGTTCATGCAGGTGGGGCTGCTGTGGCATGGTGGGTGGTCCCAGAGGCCGGGCTACCGCTGCTTTGCAAGTGTTCACCCACATGGGCTGGGCTGCCCCTGCCTCCACTCACAGTCATGCTGGCTGCTGTGTGAGGATCCACGACCTGGATCACTGCTGTCAGAAAGGGGGAGGGGCAGATTCCCTAGTTCCACTGCTTTCCAGGGGTCCAATCTATCCACCTTCAGATGTATAGTTGCATGGATCTTGTAGGCATCCTGTTGTGCTGTGTAGGAATCTTCTGTTGATTAATGGGTGTCCGTTTAGTTGTAACTTAGAGAGGAGAGACAAAGGGAACAACTCACCCCACCATGATGCTGACGTCACTCCCTCTTGTAACCTTTTTTGATTTAAAGTCTATTTATTTTGATATTAGTATAGCCACTTCTGTTCTCTTGTGGTTACTCTTTGCATGGAATATCTTTTTTCATCCTTTCATTTTCAACCTCTTTGTGTCTTTGGATCTCAAGAGAGTCTCTTGTAGACAGCATATAGTTGGATTATGTGTTTTTATCCATTTTTCCAATCTCTGTCTTTTGATTAGAGTTTAATACATTTACATTTAAATTAATTACTGATAAGGAGGGACTTATTTCTGTCATTGTGCTATTTGTTTTCTATATGCCCTATAGCTTTTTTGTCCCTCATTTCCTGCATTTGTGTCTTCTTTTGTGTTTAGTTGATTTTTTGTAGTGAAATGTTTAAATTCCTTCTTAATTTCCTTGTGTATGTTCTATAACTATTTTCTTTGTGGTTACCATTGGAAATACATATGGCATCCTGAAGTTATAACATTATCATTTTAATTTATAGCAGCTTAACTTTAATAACATACAAAAACTGTGCTCCTTTATAGCTCTGTCTCCACTTCTTTTGGTCGTTGATGTCACAAAATTACATCTTTATATACTGTGTGCCCCAAAACATAAACTAATAATCCTTTAAATGCATTAGTTTCCTAAATTATGTAGGAAAGAAGACTTGAAATTACAAACGAAAGTAGCAGTAATATTAGCTTTTACATTAATAATTGTTTTTTTTCCCTTTAAATGTGTTAGTCTCTTAAGTTAGGTAGAAATAAAAATTACAGTTACAAGCCATTGTTAAAATAATACCAACTTTTATAATTGCCCATGTATTTACCTTTATTGAGATCTTTATTTCTCCATTAGGCTATGAGGTACTGTCTGGTGTCCTTCAATTTCACCTTGCAGGCCTCCCTTGAGCATTTCTTGTAGAGAAAGTCTAGTGGTCATGAACTCCCTCAGCTTTTGTTTATCTGGGGATGTCTTGATTTCTTACTCACCTTTGAAAGACAACTTTGTCAGATACAAGATTCTTGGGTGACAGTTTTTTATTTTAGTTATTTGAATATATTGGCCCACTGTCTTCTGGTCTCCAAAATTTATGATGAGAAATCTGCAGATAATCTTATTGAGGACCCCTTGTATATAAGCTTTGCTTCTCTCTTGCTGCTTTCAAGATTCACTCTTGTCTTTGTCTTTTGAAAGTTTGATTATAATGTGTCTTAGTGTGGGTCTCTTTGAGTTAATCTTACTTGGAGTTTATTGGGCTTCTTTGATGTTTATATTCATGTATTTCATCCAATTTGGGAAATTTTCAGCCATTATTTCTTCAAATATTCTCTCTGTCCCTTTCTTTCTTTTTCTGGGACTACCATCATGGGTATGTTGATCTGCTTGATGGGTGCCACAGGTCCCTTAGGCTCTGTTTGCTTTTCTTCAGTCTTTTTTGTTTCTTTTTTTCAGCCTTGATAATTTCCATGGTCTTGTCTTCAAGTTCACTGATTCTTCCTTCTGCTTGCTCAAATCTGCCTTTGAATCCCTCTAGTGAATTTTTTATTTCATGTATTGTACTTTTCAGCTCCAGAATTTCTTTTTGGCTTCTTTTAGGTTTTCTATCTTTTTATTGATATTTTCGTTTTGTCCACATATCATTTTCTTGGCTTCCTGCACATCTTCTTTCAGTTGTTTGAGCATCTTTAAGATAATTGTTTTAAACTCTTTGTCTAATATATCTGCCATTAAGATTTTTGCACACAGATTTTGTTGAATTATTTTTTCTTTGAATGGGCCATACTTTCCCATTTCTTCATATGCCTTATGATTTTTTGTTGAACACTGGAAATTTGAATCTAACAATGTGATAACTCTGGAAATCAGATTCTCCCTCTTCCCCAGGGTTTGCTGTTTTCAGTTATTGTTTTTGTTTGTTTGTTTATTTATTTATTTATTTATTTACTTATTTTATTGTTGTAGGCTGTCTCTGTGCTGAGCATCAGCCTGAGGTGTAAATATAACGTCTTCTTATGTTTTTCTCTGAGCCTTTCCTTGGACATGTGCCATCAATTTCTATTTTTTGCCAAACATGCAGTTATGTTTGAATGTCTTAGTCTTTAATGTCTGGCTCCCAAAAGGAGAAAAGCAAAAAATAAAAGGGGGTAAAAATGGTGCCAGCCTTTTAAATCTCCTAGAAGTCACTTCAGCCAGAAGGGGAGGGGCTTGCAAACATGAGGTGAGGTGCAGCAACAATGGCTGCCCACTTCTTTATCTGTACCTCTGTGATCAGAAGCAGCAATCAGCAGTCAGAGTACAAATCTCCAATATTTGGAGGACAGGGTCTATTTTACCTACCCTAGCTCCTACGAGCTATACGCAAGCTGCTCAAGGAACACATGCATGTTTGCTTGCCAAGTGGCTGGGTGTGGGGAATGAGTAGCTGCTACTGTGCTAAGAGGTGAAATTGACCAAAATTAACTGAAATGTACTGTTCAAGCCTTCTCCTGGAAGTTTCAAGCCTTCAACAGACTCCAGAGTTCCAAAATGGTTATATAAGAGAGATTTTGCCAGTGAAATTGTTATCTAGATGGGGAGACAGATTCCTGGTGCTTCCTGCTCTACCACCTTTCCAAAATGACACTGAGTTTTTACAGTATGATTTATCTAGGCAAATTTTTTCATGCTACTTTTTTTTTTTTTTTTGGTGAGGAAGATTAGCCCTGTGCTAACATCCAATGCCAATTCTCCTCTTTTTTGCTGAGGAAGATCGGCCCTGGGCTAACATCTGTGTCCATCTTCCTCTACTTTATATGGGACGCCACCACAGCATGGCTTGACAAGCAGTGCGTTGGTGCGCGCCCGGGTTCTGAACCTGCGAACCCCGGACCGCTGAAGTGGAGCATGTGCACTTAACCACTGCACCACCGGGCAGCCCATGCTACATTTTTTTAAGAGACTAAAAGTATTAAGAGAGAGGGGTTGGAGTTACCTTTTATAATTGATACAGTTTCATACCTATTTAAAATATTAGAACTTTTTCTCATTTTCCATACTTAACGGACTGCAGAGCCATAGGATACATTAATTTTCATGATTCCTGAAGAAGAAAGTAAGAGTGGAAAGGAGCTAATTTTTCAATCTGAAAATAAAAACAGGAATTTTAAAATTTATTATTCATTATGGGTAGCCATGAAGACAGTGGATGAGGGACTCATTTGGGATTTGGATGAAGGAGGAGATGAAATAAGGACCTTAAGGAGAAGGGATCTCTTAAAAATGGCAGGCATTAAAAAGGATCTCACAAAAAAGGAAGAGGCAGACAGTGGGTAAGTTATTGTAAAAATAGTAATATCTAATGTTCAAGTTCAAGTTATTTCCTACACAAGTATCCATTAATATAAGTCTATTACAATGGCTGGTAATACTTTGGGGAGCAAGGAGTAGTGGTTATATCCTTTCTTAGGGCACATCAAGGTGAAAAAAAGGGTAGCAGTTGTAGGAGGTAAGATGATGAGACTGGATTGAGAATTCAGATGAAGGTGGAATTCAGAGTAAAATATGATTGAAAATAGAAGGTAGGCTTTCTTAGTCCCCACTGGAAATCTTTGAGTGTACTGGGGCAGAGGTGGGGTACTGAACTTCTCAGGGATCTATGAAATGGGAGCTTGAGTCATTTTATTTGGCTCTTAACGGAAAGGCCACAGGAAGTTGGAGACTTAGGGACATCCAAATTATAAATAAATGAATGAGTTACCTAGTAGGGTAAGTCTGAGAAAACTTTCTAGAATGGTAGTATGTCTGTGGAGGGCTGTGAAGAAAGCAGCTAGAACAACTCAATGTAATGGTAAATTCTAGCTGATTATGAGTATTAAATCTCTAGGTTCAAGCTGGAGGCTATAAATAAAAGGGAGGGATTTAGAAGTCTTTTCAGATGTTGTCTGCCTAGGAAATTCTTGCAGTGAGGTCAGAGTATAACCTGCTGGAACTTGATGGCTACCTTAATGTGATGAACATTGATTCTTTTTTTTCAGGCAGGTGTTAAATGTTTAAGTTTCTTTTCCCTACATAAATATTTTATATTTATGTATTCAAATGTATCAATTTTTTCTTTATGGCTTTTGTGTTTGGTGTTTTACCTATAAATTATAAAGTAATTTACTCCTCGTGTTTTCCTCTCCTATATACATATTGGCTTTATTATTATTATTTCTTATGTTTAAATCTTTACTTTATCTGAAATATGTATTAATATAAGAAGTGAAATAAGAATTCAGCTTTCCTTTATTTTTAATAAAAGAAAAGTGACTAGCCTGGAGTGACTTCATCAGCATGGTGGAATAAGAGTTTTCTACCGTGTTCTCTCCCCAAAACGGCAATTTAGACAGTCACCCATGGACAAGGGAGGCTTTGTAGAAGTCCAGGACTCCAGTGGAGCAATTCCAGCACAACACTGCGGCAAAAAAAAACCCCTCAGATTGGATGCGTTGAAGAGAGTAAGAGGAATCGTTTCACTTTACCCATGTCATTCCTCTCCTAAGGTGGCACAGCTCAGTGTCAAGAGATATCTTCTCAGCTCATGATTTCTCCCATGGGGGAAAATGAGAACATGTGAGTGAGCACCTGTCTACTCCAGCTGTGCAGGATGCTGTCAAAGAGACCACTTCTTTCCCACCCTATCTAGAATACTCTGAGGACAGCTGTGTGACTAGGTGGTGGGGAGCAGCTGGGAGAACAGCAGACAGTGGAAGTCATCAAAAGGATGCAGATTCTACTAACTGTGTCATGAACTCCATCAGGAAGCCTGCCCATGAGCCACTGGGGACTCCTTATTGCAGATCCCCCAAACTGGCCCACGGGCACCCCCAATACTCTGCATACATCACCAACACCTCACTCACCACTCCATGGCTGGCTCTCTGTGTGCCACCCCTAATGGTGGCTGAGTGAGTCTTTGCAGATGGCTAGTGAGTATGAGCAGAAAGCCAGTTCGACTCTGTCAGATTAGGAGAAACCAGGCAAACTTGAGCATTTAGCGCCACCCTAGGGAAAGCAAAAGAGAGGCTATCAGCACCTGGCATGGCTTTGTAGGATTGAGAGAAGGCATACAATCTTAAGAATTCCCCTACAAGGGGGAACAAGAAGTGTGGATCAGGTGTATTTATAGAAAAAGTCTGAGAAAGTCTCAGAATTCCTAACAAGGCTGACAGGAGGTAATTCTCTCCTGAAGCCAGTCAGTAAAGATTGGAGGATTTGACTACTGCTTCACATATGATGATAGAAATGCAAGACTTCAAGGAACATGAATAATCAAAGAAACATAACACCACCAAAGAAACATAGTAATTTTCTGGTAACTGACCCTAAAAACATGAAGATCTGTGATTTTCCCAATAAAGAATCCAAAATAGTTGTTTTAAGAAAGCTCAGTGAGCTACAAGATAACACACAAAGACAATTCAACAAAATTAGGAAAACACTACATGAACAAAATGAGAAGTTTAACAGAGAGATAGAAATCATAAAAAAGAACCAAACAGAAATCTTGGACCTGAAGAATCCAGTGAATGAAATGGAAAAAAAAAAAAAATACAATAGAGAGCAACAGCAACAGAGTAGATCAAGCAGAAGAAAGAATCTGTGAAATGGAAAATAGGTCATTTGAAATCATCCATTCAGAGGAGGACAAAGAAAGAAGAATGAAAAAGAGAAAAGAAAACCTACATGAACTATGGGTCTCTGCATTATTAGAGTGCCAGAAGGAGAAGAGAAGGAGAAAGGGGTATAAAGCTTATTTAAAGAAATAATGGCTTGGAACTTCAAAAACCTGTGAGAGATTTGGATATCCAAATTCATGAAGTTAACAGGTTCCACCAAAATTTCAACCCAAAACAATCTTCTTCAAGACAAATTATAGTAAAACTGTCTAAAATCAAAAACAAAGAGAGAATTTTAAAAGCAGCAAGAGAAAAGATATTCCTCACGTACAAGGGAATCCCCACAGGGCTATCAGTGGATTCCTCAGGAGAAACCTTACAGGCCAGAAGAGAATGTAATGATATATTCAAAGTGCTGAAAGAAAAAAACCTGCCAACAAAGAATACTCTACCTGGCAAACTTGTCCTTCAGAAATGAAGGAGACCTAAAGACTTCACCAAACAAACAAAAGCTGAGGGAGTTCATCACCACTAGACCTGCTTTACAAGAAATGATTAAAGGAGTTTTTTAAGCAGAAATGAAGGACACTAATTGGTAACATGAAAACATAAAACACATGGGTAATGGTAAGTATATAGCCAAATTCACAATACTCTAATACTGTAATATGGTATTAACCACTTCACTCTAGTATAAAGATTAAAGCATAAAAGTATTAACAAGGACTAAAGCCACAATAATTTGTTAATGGATACACAACATAAAAAGTGATAAATTGTGACATCAAAAACAAAATATAGGAAGGGAGAAAAAGGGTAGAGTTTTTTATGCGATTGAAGTTATCAGCATAAAATAGACTGTTATATCTATAAGATATTTTATGTAAGCTTCATAGTGACAACAAAGCAAAAACGTACAGTAGGCACACAGAAGATAAAGAGAAAGGAATCAAAATACACTGCTATGAAAAATCATCCATTCACAAAGGAAGAAAACAAGAGAAGAGAGAGGAATAAAACAACAGCAAAACTCACATAAAACTATTAACAAAATGGCAGTGGTAAGTCCTCACTTTTCAAAAATTACTTTATATTTAAGTGGACTAAATTCTTCAATCAAAAGGCATAAAGTAGCTTAAGGGATAAAAAAAGACTCAACTATATGCTGCCTACAAGAGACTCACTTTAGATTTAAGGACACATATAAGCTCAAAGTGAAGGGATGGAAAAAGATATTCCATGCAAATGGTAACCAAAAGAAAGCAAGGATGACTATACTTAGACAAAATAGACTTTAAGTTAAAAAACATCAGAGATGAAGATCATTATATAATGATAAAATGGTCACTTCAACAGGAAGATATAACCATTATAACCATATATGAACCAACACCAGAACACCTAAATATATATATGTAGTGAGTACTACCAGGTCTGAAGGGAGAAATAGACAACAATACAATAATAGTAGGGGAATTCAATACCTTGATTTCAATAATGCATAGATCATCCAGACAGTCATTAAGGAAAATCAATAAGGAAACACTGGACTTGAACCATACTTTAGACAAAATGCATCTGTCAGACATATAAAGAACATTCCATCCAACAGCAGCAGAATACATATTCTTCTCAAGAATGAAGTGGAGCATTCTCCAGGATAGATTATATGATAGATCACAAAACGAGTCTTAACAAATTTAAGCAGATTAAAGTCATACCTAGTATCTTTTCCTACCACAATGGTATGAAACTAGAATGAATAACAAGAGGAAAATTCAATGTCTCTTTTTATGCAAAGTGAAATAAGTCAGAGGGAGAAGGTCAAATACCGTATGATCTCACTCATTAAGTAGTAGATAATAACAACTACAAACAAACACATAGAGACAGAGATTGGATTGGTAGTTACCAGAGGGGAAGGGGGGAGGGAGGAGGGCGAAAGGGATAATTAGGCACATGTGTGTGGTGATGGATTGTAATTAGTATTTGGGTGATAAACATGAGAACATGATGTAATCCATGCAGAAATAGAAGTATAATGATGTACACCTGAAATTTATACAATGTTATAAACCAATGTTACCACAATAAACAAAAAAAGAATTTAAAAAAAAGGAGGAAAATTCACAAATATGTGGAAATTAAACAACATGCTCCTGAACAACCAATTGGTCAAAGAAGAAATCAAAAAGAAAATAAAAAAATATCTTAAAAACAAATGAAAATGGGGACACAGCATACCAACACTTATGGGATGCAGCAAAAGCAGTTCTAAGAGGAAAGTTTGTAGTAATAAATGCCAACATGAAGAAAGAAGAAAGATCTCAAATAAACTAATTTTACACCTCAAGGAACTAGAAAAAGAAGGATAATATAAGCTCAAGGTTAGCAGAGGAAGGAAATAACAAAGGTCAGAGAAATAAATGAAATAGAGACCAGAAAAACAGTAGAAAAGATCAATAAAACTAAAGGCTGGTTTTTAGAAAAAATAAACAAAATTGA
Organism: Ceratotherium simum simum; assembly: GCF_057802395.1. Classification (NCBI taxonomy): domain Eukaryota; kingdom Metazoa; phylum Chordata; class Mammalia; order Perissodactyla; family Rhinocerotidae; genus Ceratotherium; species Ceratotherium simum. The sequence goes on from NC_141908.1 coordinate 42,198,015, forward strand.
CAAACATTTAGCTAGACTAAGAAAAAAAGAGTGAGGGACTCAAATAAATAAAATCAGAAATGAAAGAGGAAATATTATAACTGATACCACAGAAATATAAAGGATCATAAGAGACTACTAAGAAAAATTATATGCCAGCAAATTGGATAACCTAGAAGAAATGGATAAATTCCTAAAAACCAAGACTGAATCATGAAGAAATAGAAAACATGAACAGACCAATAATGATTAAGGACTTTGAATCAGTAATCAAAAACCTCCCAACAAAGAAAAGCTCAGGACCAGAGGATTTCAAGGGTGAATCCTAGCAACATTTAAAGAAGAATTAATGCCAATCCTTCTCAAATTCTTCTACTAAATTGAAGAGGAGGGAGCACTTCCAAACTCATTTTATGAGGCCAGCGTTACCCTGGTACCAATGCTAGACAAAACAATTGCAAAGTGGCTGCTGGCTTAAAAAAAATAACAATTTGTCAAAATTGGTCATGCATACTTGGCAGTTGTAGATATTAAAATGTTAGCTATGGCTGTTGCAAAACATTTATAAAGTCAGGAAGACAATTTTAATACAAAGTGTGATGTTCCCCCTTTGTGTCTATGATAGTTAATGCTAGGTGAAGAAAGCCAATTGTATGTTTGTACCCAAGGAAATATTTTCAAATACTGACAATGAGTATCTTTAGGTGGTGGAATTGCAGGTTATTTTTATTTTCTACATCATACTTTTATTTCCCATATTTTCAGAAATGAATATTTATTTTTTTACTCTTACAGCCAACCCTCTGACAAATACTACCCAAATGGGCATGATACAACTTAATTCCTGGAACTACTTAGGGAAGAAAAAGTCTGTTTAAAAATCGTACTTATCGTGGCATCATCCCTTTTTTAAATGTGTGAATACAAAAATAAAAGACTGAAAAAATATGCAACTAATGTTCCTATTTCTAGGAAGTGGAATAAGAGGTACTTTTTTGTTTTTTCCAAAGTTTCTGATGAGTATAATTATTTTGTAATTTAAAGCTTTTCTAAATGTATAACTACATGTTATTAAGAGAAAGAGTTCACAGGTGAATTTTAAGGAGTCTGTAAACACTCTGAAAAGTGTGTAAAATTGTGCATGTATATGCAAATATGCTTTTATAACAAATTAATCTATATATATTTAACGTTATTTACAATTTTCATTTTGCATATGAAACATTTACTTTACCACATGGTAGATTTAGTAACTATCTCACTGCTGGCCCAAAACTTTAGAGGATAAGAAATTTCAAATAATTTCCAAGAATTCTCCCTTGTATTTCTCACATTGAACTTCAAACTCCTCATCCATCTTGAAAAGTAAATTCAAAATTCTGAGCACAGGTATTTCTCTCTTCTTCCTCCAAGAAAATTTCCATTGAAATGAGAGAAAATTCATAAGAAAAAGAATGAATCCATAACCATGCTAGACACAGGACAGGAGCCATTGCTGGGTGAGAAAATTTGAGGATTTTCTGGAAACAAAAAGCTAATGGGATGAGAAAAAGGGAGAAATCAGAGCAGAGCAACCACAACCAAAGTAGGTGCAGCTGAGGGCTACTAATGAGATAACATCCTTAAAGAATTCTAACCTCAGGGTTAACAATAGGAGCAAAAGCTTACTGTGGACAAGCCAGTGTTTCTCAAACCTTAATATATACTCGGGGATTTCAGGTCTTATCGCATAATTTGCATTTTAAGAATTTGCATTTCTAGTAAGTTCCCAGGTGGTAACAATGCTGATGGTCCATGTATAACACTGTGAGTCTCAAGGACTAATCCAGTGCACATTAAAATCACCCAGGGAGTTTTTTAAAAATGCCATGTACATGTCACAGCCCTTACCATTTAAATCAGAATATAGAGAGATGAGAACCAGGCATAAGTATTTTTTAAAGACCCCAGGTGATTCTGAAGTGCAGCAAAGTTTGGGAACCACTGGACTAATCAACAATAAATTAAAAGACTGCTTGAAGGATGCTAAAATATGCTCTCCTTCCGTCTGTTCTTGTGAACACAAGGTGGCTGTTTATGCCATTTTCATTGTGACAAAGTTATGAGAGTTCTTTAAACAAAATGGAGGGGCCGGCTCAGTGGTATAGCAGTTAAGTTTGTGCATTTGGCTTCCGTGGCCTGGGGTTCACCCGTTCGGATCATGGGCAGGGACCTACTCACTGTTCATCAAGCCATGCTGAGGTGGTGTCCCACATAGAAGAGCTACAGCTCTACAACTATGATATACAACTATGTACCGGGGCTTTGGGGAGAAAAAAGAAAAAGAGGAAGATTGGCAACAGATGTTAGCGCAGGGCCCATCTTCCTTAAAAAAAAAAAAAAAATGGAGATCCACCCAATTAGTGGGGACAGGAGGAGAGTGGAAGACATGGCTCCTGACATATATGTAAGAGCTGGAGAGAGAACCCAAGTAGAAACTGAGGAAGATGATTTTAAGTCACCACAGGGTTTTGGGAGGAGACACTCAACCTAGAAATGAAGGACCTTAAAATACTTCATCTCTGGGGAAAAAACTTCCTTTACTAATGCTTCTTTGCTTACTCTCTTTCCACACATATAAGCGCAATTAATCCTGATGACATTTTTGCAACGCATTACTGACAAAAAATAGTATCCAAAGGGTATAATGAACTCCTAAAACACGAAAAACCCAATTAAAAAAATGGACAAAAGACACAAACAGAAATTTCTCTAAAGATGGAACACAATGGGCCTATAAATACAGAAAAGCTGCTCAACCTTGTTAGTAATCAAGTAACTGCAAATCAAAATTACAAGATAAAATTTCACACCCACAAGATTGGCAAGAAAAGATTTGATGGAAGTTATCAAGTGTTGGCAAGGGTATGGAACAACAGGAATCTCATCCTTTACTGTTGGCCATGGAAAGTGATACAGTCACTTTGGAAATACAATCACTTTGGAAAACAGGATAGCATTACCTGGGACAATTGAACTTGTTAATACTTTAAAATCACACATTCTCTTGTAAGAATATGCTTTAGAAAGGCTTTTTCACAAGTGTGCCAGGAAAAATGTATAAAAATGTTTATGGCAGCAAAGGTCATAATAGCAAAAACTGAAAATAACCTTTATGACTATAGAAGAATACACAAATAGATAGTAGTAATGATAGTGGTAATGGTAATAGTAATAATAAATAGCTATCAAGCTATTATTATTTGCTAAGCAATACTCTGAGGGCTTTATACATATTATTTAGTTAATAATTCTCCAACAGTTAAATGAGATAGGTACAATTATTATCCCCATTTTAAAATGAGGAAACAAAAATTTAGAGAGAATTATAGATTTGTCCAAGGCAGTAACTGGTTGAAGCAGCATTTAAGTCCAAGCCCGAGCTCTTAATCACCATGCTAACCAATTAGAATATAGCAGTAGTTCTCAAAGTGTGATCCCTGGACCAACATCATTAGTATCACTTGGGAATGTGTTAGAAAAGGTGGGGCACAGTAATTTATATTTTAATAAGCCTTTCAGGTGATTCTGATGTGCACAAAAGTTTGAGAACCACTGGAACATAAAGGGATTTACCAAATGAAAAAGAAGTGGTCATTTCAAACAGGAGAGAGGGGTGTTCACTAAATGATAATGAGTCAACTGCTTAGACATTATCTTTCTTGAAACTTCTTTATTTTTTTTAACTTTTTAATTTTTTCCAGCTTTATTAAGATATAATTGGCATATAAGATTGTGTAAGTTTAAGGTGTATAATATGAAGATTTGATGTGTGTCTGTATTGCAAAATGATTACCACAATAAGGTTAATTGACACCTCCATCACCTTACATAATTATCTTTTTTTTGTAGTAAGGATATGTAAGATTTACTTTATTAGCACCTTTCAAGTATATAATACAGTATTGTTAACTATAGTCACCATGCTGTACATTAGCTCTCCAGAATTTATTGATCTTATAACTGGAAGTTAGTACGCTTTGACCAATATCTCCCCATTTCCCCCACCCCATATCCCCTAGCAACCACTATTCTACCCTCTGTATCTATGAGTTTGGCTTTTTTAGATTCCACATATAAGTGAGATCATACAGTATTTGTCTTTCTCTGACTTATCACACTTCATATAATGCCCTCAAGCTCCATCCCTGTTACTGCGAATGGCAGCATTTCTGTCTTCTTTATGTCTGAATAATATTCCATTGTATGTATACCCTACATTTTCTTCATTCATTCATTCATCAATAGATAGGTTGTTTACATGTCTTGGCTATTGTGAATAATGCTACAATGAACACGGGGGTGCAGAGATCTCTTCGAGATAGTGATTTCACTTCCTTCAAATATCTTCCCAGGAGTGGGATTGCTGGATCATGTGATAGTTTTATTTTTAATTTTTGAGGAACCTCTATGCTGTTTTTTTTTTTTTTCCATAATGGTAGCAAAGTGTCCTCTTCCTTTTTCTGGAATAGTTTGTCATGTAATTATATTAATTCTTTTTTAAATATTTGGTAGAATTCACTAGTGAAGTTTTCTGGCTCTGGGTTTTTTTTGGTGGGAAGATTTTAAATTACTGATTTAAACTATTTTACTTGTTATAGATCTATTCATATTTTCTATTTATTTTTGTTTGAATTTTAGTAATTTATGTCTTGAAATATGTCCATTTAATCTAAGTTATCTAATATGCTGGCATATTATTCCAACATAATGTTCCCTTATAATTCTTTAAATTTCTGTAAGGACGGTAGTGAGATCCATGTCTCTAACTAAAATGATTACTTCTTCCTCTACCTTCTTGAAGTATGGAATATAGTTATAATAATTGTTCTGTCTTTGTCTACTAATTCTGTTTATCTGTTTTATTTCTGGGTCTGTTGTTCTTGATTGATTTTTTTTAATCCTCATTATGGGTTGTATTTTCCTGCTTTTTTTTACAGGCCTGATGATTTTTTATTAGTTACTAAAAACTGTGAATTTTGCCCTGTTGGGTACTGGATATTTTTTAAATTTCTGTAAATATTCTTGAGCTTTTATTTAGGACACAGTTAAGTTACTTGGAAACAGTTTGATCCTTCCAAACCTTGCTTTTAAGGAACAGAGCAGCCTTTAAACTAGGGCTAATTTTGCCCAACACCTGAGGCAACACATTTCTGAGTACTCTGTCCAATGCCCTGCGCATGATGAGGTTTTCCACTCTGGCTGATGGGAAAATGTAGTATTCCTGGTTCTGTTTAATTTCTGAGGATTACTCCTCTGCTCCTCTCTGGAGGGTCTCCCTCCCCCTACCTTTCCTCAGGGAGTTTCTCACACACCTGTGCTAATCATCATCCAGCTGAAGACTGAGGGGCCCTCCTCAGATTTCCCTCTCTGTTCATTTCTTTCCTCTTTGGTCGGCCTTGCCAACTCCCAACTTCATCTCTTCAACTTCAGGAGACCATCAAGCTCAGCCTGGATGCCCCCATCCTGTGCTGTAGCCGTTCTCTAAAGAGTAAGCTGGGGCAGTCAGAGGGCTCACTTCCTATCACTCTCTCGGGGTCACTGTCCTGCACTGCCTGATGTCAAATGTCTGAAAACTATAGTATCACATATTTTGTCCAGGTTTTATGTAGTTTCATGCAGAAGAGTAAATCTGGTCGCTGTTATCCCATAAAGGCTGGAAATGGAAGGGGAGCTTATGTTTTAGTAGGGGAAACAGTTAATAAAGTAACCAAAAGGTAATTAATGTAAATTCAGATTTGGGTTCTTTAGAAAGTGTTCAGGGAAAACTTCTCTGAGGATGGACTTTTAGCTTGACATCTCAATGATGAGAAGGAGCAAGCCATTCAAAGATCTAGGGCAAGAGAATTCTGGCATAGGGTAAAAATCAGGCTAGTGCAAATGCCTTAAAACTGGAAAAAATTATTTGACTCAACCCTACCTTTTTATCCTCATCATTGCAGTTGCCCTGCTATTACCCTATTTAGCCAATGTGAGCTCTTTTCAATCCCTTATTTATACCACTGCTTTTCCTTCTCCACTCATGCCATCCTTTCAACTTAAAATGCCTTATTCTTTCATTTCCATCTCTGGAAATCCTATTCCCTTGCTAGCTAAGACCAGGTGGCCTTTCCTTCATGGAGTCTTCCCTGATAACCTGGGTCAGAAATGATACCTTTTTCCTCTGAATTCTTATAGCACATTTTTGTGTGTGTGTGTGTCCAGGGTTCTAAACCCTAAATAAGTACCAATTTGGGTACTTTTATAGTCTGATTTTTTAAATATTTTTTGTCCCATGTCCTCATCCTCAGTGCCTAGAACAGCTCCTGGCCTAGAGTAGAAAATTAATAAATGTTTGTTGGATGAACGGTTATAATATACTTATTTGTGTATATGTCTTTCTCTGAAACAGGACATTTTGATATAGCCAATTTGAAGTAGCTATTTTGATGTATATAAATTATAAGAGTACTTTGTAGAATTTAAGTAATGTGTGCAATAAGACGGACTTTTGTCCATCCATGCACCTTACCCTGTGCCTTGCTTCCAACCAGTTCCTGACCCCTAACCTCCCCTCACTACTGAACACTACTTCAAAATTAAGTTTTGCTAGGCTTAGTGATAGGGTAAAAATATCTGCTGCACGTGTTCCTTGGTTGTTATAACATTTTATTTTACACCAAAATGTCATTTAACAATATTTATTCCATTCTACTTTAAAAGCTTCTCAAGGATGGTTAATATGCGTTAATTGTTTTATCTTCCATAGTATCTAGCACTTTGCTACTCAAAATGTGGTTTGCAGACCAGCAGCACTGGTGTCACCTGGGGGCTTGTGGGAAGTGCAGAATCTCAGGGCCCACTTCAGACCTACTGAACCAGAATTTGCATTTTAGCAAGATTCCCAAGTGACTCATATGCACAGAGCACTGGTTTAGTGTTTTTTCTTTGCACAGAGTTGTCATACTAAGTAACTATTTGTTGAGTGAATAGAAAGCTTCCAGGTCAAGTATGAGGTCTATCACAAGTCCTTTATTAACAAATTATGTTGAATAGAAACTTAGTCATTAAGATTAGCCCATTTGCTTGGTAAAGTAGTTCTGCAAACTCATCAGTTGTCAAGTCTTTTGAGCATATTTTATAAATATTCCAGTAAATGTTGAGATGCCCATAATACAGTAATTTCAGCATAGGGTAGTGGTTAGTGAAGGTGCACCAGTTTTGGAATTTGGATTTGTAATTTGGTAAGAGACAGAAATCTGGTTTAAACTAGCTTTGGAAAAGAGAGTTATTGGCTTTAGTAATCAAACCACAGGAAGTGCTGTACTGTATTTAAGTCTCAGGGATAATTATTATTTGTCACTCATTACGTCTCTCCTTGGTTATTTTCTGTGATTTAGATTCTTTTTCCCCCAGATATTTTTCTTATGGTGAGAGACATGGTCTTCATCAGCTCTAGAGCCTCAAATTTCCTCCGCCAGAGAGGTGTGGAGACTAGGCCTGTCTCATATTAAGTTTAAGAATCCAGAGGAAGGATACTGGTACTGATTGGCTTATATTGGGTCAGATGGCCATCCCAGGACCAATAAACTCTAGCCAAAATGTTAAATGGGACATTTTCCAGAAGAAGGAAAGGAGTACTTTTCATGATAGGCAAAATAGTAGATTCCCGGTATAATATCCAAAACACAACTATGAACTTCCATCCCACAGATAGGGTGGTTAAATTTTTTTTCTACTAGTTTCCTTTACCCAGTTAATGTCTGGGACTACCAAAGGAATTTTTATATGTTTCACTAATCTATCTTGGGGTTTTTTATGCTCTCTACCAGTTGTTCATACTCTGAAGTATTGTTATTCTAGAGATGTGCTGATGAATAAAGACAGTCTTGTAGTTCTGCAAGCTATCTCCCCCCCGTATCAGTTTGCTCCCATGTGGCATCGTGTGGCAGGCAAACTCAATTCCCACTAAAGAGAAATCTATAGGAATTCTGGACCCGGAGGCCTGAACTCTCAACTCTTAGTTTAAAGAAGCTCCTGTTCATGTCCAGTCTAAGACCTGCCCCGGGATGACTGACAGAAAGAACCATCTGTTTCTTTTACGGGGATTCTCACCCCCAGCCACAGATAAAAAAATCATTATCCAGAAAAGCAAATCAAAATATTGAACAGTTTATTTCTAAAAGTCTGTGTTATTTCGTCAAAAATTATATCAAGTGGGAGACAAATATGTATGAATCTTTCTCTTTTTCAAGAAGAGCACAGTAAGGCTAAAGATTAATCCAATTGATATTGTTTAAATGGCACACATCTGAATCATCAATACCAGCATTCATATTTATGGTGACTTCACAGATTTCTTCATGCTTATTCTGAGCAAAAGTAGTCTTGCTCTTAAGAACAGTAACTGCTGCAAGCCCCTAGTTCTGCTAAAACAAAGCCAAGTTACATTTTTCTTCACCAGGCACCCCAGTGAGGTTAGTAACAATATTTTGTTTGGATAATCAATGTAGATAACATATGTGTAGCCTTTAAAGTGTTCTATATATGTGGTACAAGTAGAGTTAGGTGTGGTGGTTATTTATTGTAGAAGTGTTTTAATAGATGAGATTCTACCTGTGATTTATTGTCTAATATTGTTTCATAGGGTCAAGGTACTCTTTATTCATTTAACTAATTCTTGCATGCTTTCATTCATTTGTTTATTCACTCAAAAATATTTATTGAATTCCTGTTATGCATTCGGCACCATGATAGACCCTGGGAAAACAACAGAGAACAAGATAGACTTAGTCCATATTGTCATGGAACATAGACTCTAGTGGAATCTTTTGAATGAAGCCCCAAATAAGTATCTGTTTTCCCTCTTGGTGGGAAAAAAAACAAAAAACAAAAAACTTCCATGCCCTTATGAAGAGAGCCACACTGTTGTTATCCCTGATGTCCTGACCTGACTCTGGAAATTATATTTAGTTTACCTTAATGGTTCATTCATTCATTCAGCTGAATGGCATTCTTTGCTTCCTGTCTCCAGCAGATCAATGTCTACCAGACCACAGGAATTAAAATTTCATGGGGAGAGAACTGATACCATGATACAATTTAAAAATATTTGTGCACTTCTTATGTAATCAGGGATTTTAATAAAGGAAATAACTCTTATTTATTGCTGATCAAACCACTAAGCTCTTTTCCCAGTGGACATTCCACCTCCCTTTTTGATACAAAAAAGATTTGTTACTTATTTTATACATGTTCTTGCAGTTAATTTGTTTGAAGCATCATTGTTAACACTGTTATAATTTGACTTGAATGAGTCCAATTACTTCATTATTTTACTAACTTGCTTCTCACAGGGAACGAGGCAAAAAAAAATCCTTCACAGATGGGATATGGGAAATAATTTGAAAAGACAAGATATTTGTTTTCACTTTACTGGTCTAGTTTGCAAGGTAAACAAAAACTGATTTCTATTTTTTTTTTTTGTGAGGACGATTACCCCTGAGCTAACATCCATTGTCAATCCTCCTCTTTTTGCTGAGGAACACTGGCCCTGGGCTAACATCCGTGCACACCTTCCTCTACTTTTTACATGGGATGCCGCCACAGCATGGCTTGAAAAGCGGTGTGTCAGTCTGCACCCAGGATCTGAACCCACGAACCCCAGGCTGCCAAAGCAGAGCGCACGAACTTAGCCACTACGCCACCAGGCTGGCCCCTGATTTCTTTTTTTGAGCCCACTTCTCCCTTCAGCTCCTGCCCTAATTCTTTGCTCCTTTTTTCCAATCTTCTGGAGTATAATTGTCTATACTCCAATTTCTCTCCTCCTATATTTCTTAAATTGCCTCCTGCCACCCCATGAACTGCTCTTGTGAAAGTGCCCAATAACTTCCTTGTTGCTAAATACAAGTGAAATTCTCACTCTTCATCTGTCGTGGCTAATGGAAATGCTATCCTTCCACTTGCTCTGACCAAAAACCTTGGCATCATTCTCAACTGCTGTTTTTCTCTTACGTCCCACATTCTACCCTTCAGCAAATACTGTTGGCTCTGCCTTCAAAAACACGTCCAGAATTCCACCATTTCTCATCTGGTCCAAGCCATTATCATTTCTTGATTGGCTTATTGCAATAGCTTCTTATCTGTTTTCTCTGCTCCCTCCCTTGCCCACCTTCTGTCTATCCTTTGCTCTTATCCTCTTTGTCTGGAAAACTGATTTACCCAAATAGCAACAGTGGTCTACTACCTCATTTCCCTCAGATCTTTATTCAAATGGCACCTTCTCAGTGAGGTCTTCTCTGGCTACCCTAATTAACATTGGATATCCAGATACTCTTTATTCTCCTTTCTTGCTTTCTGTCTCTTCATTTTACAATTAACATCATCTCACATGCTACATGTTTTACTCATGTACCTATTTATTCTTTGTCTTCCTCATTCCCCTTCCACTAACCAGTATTTTTGAATGTTTTATTTCCCTGCTATATCCCCAGTTCCTAGGACAGTGAGTATTAAGTATTTGACACATAAAAGTGCTCAAATAATTATTTGTTGAAAAGAATAAGTTTTGTTGTAACTATGATGATTTTCCGTTGGGTCAGTGATCATCTGAATAGGTTTGTTTTCTATAGACATAGTTTACTGAGAGGGAGAATATTATGCTTTTATATTCAACTGTAATTTTAAAATAAAAACTATACATTAAAACAATAAGTATTAATCTTACAAGCACTCTTTATTGCTTTGTGTGATTTAAGTTTACTTGAATTTGAATAGCACAAGTTTCATTTTTAGATCTTTCTTTTTATTAGAGTGAGAATTGTTTGGAATGGCACAGTGCAGATCAAGCTCCTGGGCTTACAAACGTTTCGGCAGGCATAAGAATAGAGCAGAGCAGTGACATCTTGGGTAGGATAACTACTCACTTGTTACCCAGCTGCTCCTCAGTCTCTTCTCATTGCTTTCATTGTCTTATTTGTTGAATATTGCGTTTTTCTTTTTGGAGGGCGAGCATCTCTGTCTTTGTGATTGCCCTTTCGTCAGGTCTGAAAAGCATCATGGTGTTTCTTGAGGAAGCTCTGGAATCCTCTTTTATTCTCTCTAAAGTAGAAAGAAAATATTAATAAGAGAAGCACTTTTTGAAAATTTAAATAAGTGAGGACCTTAAAGCTACAAGGTAGACGATTAGATTAGCATGTAGGAAAACTCTGACTGAGATGGTGTAAGCAGTGCCATCAGGCAGATGCCAAGGGACAAGGACCTTTTCAAAACTCACTTTTGGTCACAGTGTTTTTCTGGGACCAACAATGCTCATGGGTCCTAGTAGCTCTTAAACAAGAGCCAAAATTGTACATGAATGCAGACATCATCGATAACTTTTCCATTATTTGTGGGTGGTATTTGTGTATCAGTGAAGAAATATTTTAGTATATATATAGTGTTTTAGGTGTAGGATTTTAGTTTTCTAGGGGAACTGAAATAGACAAACATCAGCACAGATTTATACAAATAAAAGCAATAATTTCAAGCATAGGTCAAATATAAGGATATTTTTGAAGGGTTGGGAAATGATTTGATTTATTGGGAAAAAAGTTTCTAGAGTTATAAACTGGGACTCAGCTATAGTTGATACAAATATTTAGGATATTGAGTGGGTTGATAAAAATCCTGGAAGACTTTTAAATGTTGGTGTTTCCTGAGAGATCTATTCATTGAATTATTCTAACTCTCTGTAACCTTTTAAAGAAACACAATCCATACTCAGACTTTCTTCTGGTCCCAAACCCAAATTTTCAGCTTTTTTCTAACCATCTGCCTTTAGACCTCCTCCAGCCATCTCAAACTCAATGGAATAATGATAACAGCCACTATTTGTTGAGGAATTACCATTTAATTTCCAATATTCTAAGTGCTTCATATATGTTATGTGGTATAATCCTCAGAACAATTCTGAGTTGGTTCTTTTATTACCTTAGTTTTATAGATGAGGAAACTGAGACTTTAGTCATTTAGGAAACTTGCCCAAGATCACACAAGGTATTAAATGACACTCCAGAGTACAAAGCCTATGTTTTTAACCATTGTTATTACTTTCAAAATAGGATTCTTGAGGTGTTCTCTCAAACTGCTTCTTTCACTGTTTTCCATATATTGTTGAATGTCACTATTACCCATTAAGCCAGAATCCTAGACATGTTTCTCTTCTTCATTCCCTGCATCTGAATAGTCAGTAAGTCATATCTATTTTTCCTCTTATATATCTCTCAGAACTGTTTCCTTTTATCCATCATTACTGCTGCCATCATAGTTTAGGCTCTTATCATCTCTTATCAGCTTACTGACTGGTTTCTCTGCTACTAGTCTTGCCCCAACATCTTTTATGTTATGGCTTAAGTAATTTTTCAGACTGCTTGTATTGGCATATCACTTTTTTGCTCAAGATCCTGAAAGAGCTTCCTATCACCTATAGGATAAAGTCCAATCTCTTGAGTGTGGCAAACAAAGCCTTTCATAATCTGGTCCTTGTCTTCACTTACACCCTTCTTTCCTGCCACTTCCTTTTATATATCCCATGTTTCAGCCAAAAAGAATTTCTTACAGTTCTTGAACACATGCTATTCCTCCTGTCTGGAATACTTTTATTCTATTCTCCCCTAGAATCCATTCTATACCTTTATTATAGTCGTTGTATATGGAATGTTAAATAAATGTTTGTCTTTTCCCGCTTCCAAATATACTGTAAGCTCTCTGAGGGTTTGATTTAATATGTCTATTCATCTTTATATTCTTTATATCTTATTTTTCTTTATATAGTCTTATTTATTTAGCACATAATGTAATTTCTAATTTGTTATAGTACGTAATGTACCTACTGATTCATAAGCCCTGAATCAATGAGTAAATAGATGGATGGATGCATACACAAATAAACTCCATGTCAGTAGGTTTATATTTGATTTTCAAAGGAGGGAACGCTCTTCAAAGACTGAGTAGTAGTATAGATGGCTGTCTGATTGGATTGGTTAACACAGAGGCACAGAGTTGAAAGAGTTTCCTTTCTGGTGTTGTTTGAAGAATTGTGAGTGTGTGGCATATTTAGAAACCCCAGAAATTGTTTCTTAGTGATAACATGCACAATGGTTTGGATACTGAGGCTTGGAGTGTTGAATGACTTGCTTGAATTTGAGTCAGAGTCCTCAATTTTACTATTCTGCAGGTGCAGAATGTATCACATTTAGTCCAACCCTCTTATTTCACTAGTAAAGAAAATACTAGGGTAAGTAATCTGTCCATGGTTCCAGACCTACTTGGGGACAGAGGTTTCCAATCCCTTGCTTTCTCCACTGTAAGAAGCAGTACAGTGTAGTGGTCAAGAAGCTCAGTAAAGCCGGCCTCTCTGGACTCAAATCTCAGCCCTGCCGTTTACTAGCTCTGTGATTTGGGGAAATTCAGTATTCTTATCTGTAAAGTGGGAGAAAGTATCCACAGCCAAGGGCTAATGTGAAGGTTAAATAAGTTAATATAGTAAAGCTCTTAGAAAGTGGCTGCCTCATATTAAGCCTTATGTAGATATTACTCATCATTTTTTTGATTAAAAAGTGCAATAATAATGCTTTCTCTTCCACTGTGTTCCCACTGAGTCTACATTGTAGGTTCTGCCATGCTGTATTGCAGTTATTCTCAGGTCTGTATCCCCCTCAATACGGTTGGCTTTTTAAGGATAGAGATCTTGTTCTTGTCAAGGACCTAGCATAGTGTCTGGCATGTAAGAGGCATTTGATACATATATATGTATTTTTTTTTAAAATTTTATTTATTTATTTATTTTTTCCTCCTAAGCCCCAGTAGATAGTTGTATGTCATAGCTGCACATCCTTCTAGTTGCTGTATGTGGGACGCGGCCTCAGCATGGCCGGAGAAGCGGTGCGTCAGTGTGCGCCCGGGATCCGAACCTGGGCCGCTGCCAGCGGAGCGCACGCGCTTAACTGCTAAGCCACGGGGCCGGCCTGATACATATATTTTTAAAGAACTAATAAACTTTTTTATTCTTAGAAAATAACTACTGGATAAATATTTCACTGTCTTTGACACTAAACCAGAATTCATTGGAACTTTGTGAATTATCATGTCTATAAAAGAGACAGTAGAAAGCATGCTGTGCGTTATTTGGCCAAAGAAAGACTTAAACCACCTGGCTCAGAGCATCACCACTGCAGGATTTCTCACCCTGACACAGTAGTTATCACTCCAATTATTTTCTGTCAAGACACAGGATCACATGCTTCCTCCTCAGTCTTTTCTGAACGATCTTGAAGAAGCCTAAATATGAGGCAGCATTTATATGCATCATTGGTGATAGAAATACTCCATTTTTGGCTTGACCAGGTTCATTCTTTTAAAATTTTCTGACCAATAGTACCAACTTTGAGTTTGGGTGGTGCTCTTATTCTTCCTTGCGGTAATTAGAATTTGGGCAAACATTTCATCTGGCAACCTGAACAAATTAGAGATCAGTTACAGCATGATGCGAAAAGTAAGTGCTTTGGAGGCAGATAGCCTGGGTTGGAATTCTGACTCTGCTGCTTAATAGCTTTGTGAATTTCAGCAAGTTATTTAACTTCACTCAGCTTCAGTTTTCTCATATGTAAATATAAGTTAAATGCATGCATCTGAGGGTTGATATGAGAAGTAAATAAAATAATTATGTGAAATACTTAGCACAGTACCTGACATGTAGTCAACACTAAATAAATGGCAGGTTTTTGTTTTTAAACAGTGGATGTCGTGTTAGTTCAACTAAGATCTATCCTAATATAGTGCTATGTGTTATCTGCTAAATAACTACAGATGTTTAAGCCAATCATTTTTCTTTTAAGAAAGATAAGGGCTATAGTTAGAGTAACAGAAAGTGTGGAAATAAAATTTGGAATAAGTGATGCACAGACCGCCTGTATCAGAATCTTCTGTTACAGATTCCTTGTCTGCAACCCAATTTACTAGATTTAGAATCTTTGGAGATGGGACCTAGGAATAAAGAATTTTCAGAAGCACCTGAGGTTATTCTGATATAAATTGCCCATGGATAAACTTTAAGAAATACTTATCTATAAGGTACATGTTTTCTTGAGAATTGTCAACTGATTTAAATATTTTATTCTTATATGAAGTTATTTCTACTGAATTTACTTAGCCTCTAACACTGATGATGTAGTAAATGGAAAATTTCTTACTTAATTTGTGATTATCTGAAGTTATAGCATCTGTACTTTCTAGGTGTGATTTCAAGGTCATATAAATTGCATTAATTTTTCTATTAACTCTGTTTTCCATCTTATTTGAAAAAAATGCTCTGATTATAGTTTAACGTCCAATTTAAAATAACATTTGCAACAAATTCAAGTAAAGTATTTAGTTTCTTTCCCTGTGTTAAGTATTTAATCTTAGTTTAGAGACTACCAACTTTGAACACCGAAACAAAAACAAAAGCAAAAAAAAAAAACAATCAATAAAAGTAGAAACAAACTCCAGCCCATTCTTGTTCCTGAATCCTGCACTGAGCAACAGTTAGTGTTTACGTGTATGCATGTGAACATAGTAATGCTTTCCATGCTTTTTATATGCTGCTACTAGTCATATTCTCCTAGCTTTTTTTTTTAGTATGGCAAACTCTTCTGTATGCTTCAGAATTTATCTCAGATATCACTTCCTTTAGGAGGTCTTTCTTGATCTCCCCTGCCTCTGCCCCAGTCTGGATTAGGTTCTCTTTCATATATCTGTCACTCTCTCCTTGGAAATGTCTGATTGTTTGTCTCCCTTCCAGACTGTGAGCTTCTTGGGCCAGGAACTTTGGATTTCCAGTGCCTAGCACAATATTGGGCCATAGGAGACATTTAGTAAATGTCTTTTAATTGAATAAATCAGTTTTTATGTTTCTCTCTTGATTTATGATATGATTGTGTTCCTGAGAAGTGGCATTGAATTCAAACACTTAAATCAAAATTAATTTTTTTTACCTGAAATAAAAGAGCAATTTTCAGTTGTTTAGTTTTACCTTATTTTATTAATATTGAAGTAAAGTCATCTTTATCTTAATCAAGGTTTCCCCCCCCTACATTTACTTAAATGCCTTCTATTCCTTCATTTAGTCATTGGCATTTAATGTCCTGGGAATGGATGATAAAGTAGAAAAGCTGGCTTTAAATTTCAGAAGTCTAAACCCAGAGGCATACAGTTTACAGATAAAGGCATTATAAGAAAAGATGAAGACCTAGGCTGTCGTTAGGAAAAGATTCTCTGGAATGGAGGAGGGAAAGAATTGGATGGGAACAAGAATTTAGTTGCCAGTGTACACCCTTGAGAAGGGGCTGTGTGTTCTTTCTCCATTACTTGAGGCCTGGTTTGGGGTTGGAGGAGAGAGAGAAAATGATAGGTAATTTAGATAGGTGTGTATAATTTAAAAGTAGAGAGAACTTATGTTCTGTTCCCAAGTAGAGGCTTTGCAAAAGTTTTCCTCTTTCCTGATGCACCATGGGAGAGGTAGGATGGATACATTTTTAGAGTTACTAAGGGTCAAATTTAAGAGGTTATTTGGATGTTATGTTTTTCTAATCAGGACTTCCATTTCATATTTATAACAGATAATTCCATTGCTTTAAATGTGATGGAAATAATAAATAGAAAGCAATTGCCACTCCCCTCTGCTGAATTTTCAAAAGGAGTCTATAAATAAAACATGCCAAAATGTTAACAGTGATTATCTCTGGGTGGTGGGATTATGAATGACTGTAACTTTTGTCTTTATACTGCTCTGAATTTTGAAAAATTTCCAGGCTAGAATGGCTTTTTCACCTTGGTTTGTCTGACTAAACATTACTCATCCTTTAGTTCAGGTCTTATCTTCCCCCTTACTCGTGAGCAGTGTATCCCTGCTTGATGCTCCTTTAATATTCTGGACATCTCATTCTCTTATCACCACAGTATGTTGAAATAATCATCTGTTTCCTTTTCTAGAGAGGCAGGGATCATATCTTATTTATTTTTGTACCAACATAGAGCGCAAAATAGATGCTTAATAAATCTTTTTGTTGGGGCTGGCCCCGTGGCTTAGCGGTTAAGTGCGTGGGCTCCGCTGCTGGCCGCCCGGGTTCGGATCCCGGGCGTGCATGGACGCACCGCTTCTCCGGCCATGCTGAGGCCGCGTCCCACATACAGCAACTAGAAGGATGTGCAGCTATGACA
This sequence comes from Ceratotherium simum simum, assembly GCF_057802395.1. Classification (NCBI taxonomy): domain Eukaryota; kingdom Metazoa; phylum Chordata; class Mammalia; order Perissodactyla; family Rhinocerotidae; genus Ceratotherium; species Ceratotherium simum. The sequence continues at coordinate 42,215,250 of NC_141908.1, forward strand.
TACAACAATCTACTGGGGCTTTGGAGGGAAAAAATAAATAAAATCTTTAAAAAAAAAATAAATCTTTTTGTTGAATTGACTAATAAAACAATTCAACAAAAATTATTTTATGGTTTGCCCAAATTGCAATTTCAGATAAGGTTTTTTCTCCATTAGAAAAAAACTGTTTATAAGTAAGTAATATAGAAAGACACATGAATTGTGGAACTCTGTGAAAATTATAGTAAAATTAGAACACAACTTCAAGTTCTTAGGTAATGTAAGACCATGTATAAATATATTTGAACATCACGTATAAAATGTATCTGAATGCTGTGTTCACTAATAGTTTGGTCGCTTGTGATGAAGCTGAGATATTGCTATAAGAAAGAGTTTTGATTTTTTTCTTCCCTTTTTCCTATGTGATATTTGTCATCTTTCTTTGACAGTGTAAACACTGAGAGATTTTTCTTGTTTGTAATCATTTGAGAATGTATAGTAAAATTCACACATGGGATACTCTGAATAATGATTATTTTAGTGTAATTCTTCCTAACTTGGTATAGAAAAAGAATGAGTCAAGGATTATTTAGCTACAAGATTAACTCTGTAATAAGTGTGATATTGATTATTTTCAAGTTAGGGATAGAAATGATACGTTCAGGACCATTTAAGAAAGACAGTGATAATTAGGCTTAAAGCATGATAATTGGAGAAGTAATAAATTGAGGCATGCATATACTTCTTGTTTATATAACAAGTAGAGGAAAATTAGATTTTTTTCCACAAAAAGAAATACCCTTAGGATTTCAAATTTCTATAGTAAGGGTGAGAAAAATGCTATTAAAAGTTAATCACTTTGTCTTCTGGTATACCTCTGTCTTTTGCACATATTTTTACTTAAGCACTTGTCAAATGATATTACAGTTCTTCTCTTCTAATCTATGACCTCTTTGAGTGTAGGGTTCATGTCTTGTTTGCTTCTGTATAGTTGCTAGCACATAGTAGTACTCAAATGTTTATTGAATTGAGTTAAATTGGGTTAAGATGTGGCCCTCCAGTACTTAATCTAGAGAGTAGCCCTCATATGGGTTTCCCTGAATGGGTAAATTGGAGCAAAGAGTGAAAATCAAGTCTGTATCCCAGTCTTCAGGATTGGAAAAGCCAGTCATGAACTAAGAGAAGTGGGACTTGGAAAGTCTCTTAAATCTGGACATTCGCCCAACATTGGAATGTGCTTCCTAATTGCTTATTTCATATACTCCTTTTCTGCTAGTTGATGGGTAGAATCACTGCCTATCAGACTGGCGGCCAAGAAGATCTGTGAAAAGGAGTAAGATTTGTCACCTTTAAACTCTGGTGTTATACAGTGAGGCTTCTCATTGTATGCCAGGTTTGGGAATGGACATTCTTCCCCTTCTCCTTAGTGGTCAAATGTCATCATTTTTTAAAGCTGTCAAGAAAGAGTGTTTTTGATGTCTCTTGAGTTTGTCAAATGCAACTAAACACTTTTGGATTTATAAATCTGCCAAATCTACATAATCTGCTTAGAGTTGTTCAGGACCTATGTATAAGTCCCGAAGGATAGAAGTACAAAGAGATAACACATAAGAGAGTGATATAAACAGTGCTATTGATACATTTACATATGTGAAAATAGTCATTTTTTTGAAATATTAATTCTGAGCTAGTAATATCATCACGAACCTAGTATTAATGTCAGAATATATTTCTGAACTTGTTGCCTACCTAAAGTTCAGCTCTTTTATACTAAAAAGGGTCAAAGCAAAGGACTTTGAGATCTAAGCCAGAAACCCAAAACTACCAGGACTGAAATGTGTTTTCTTGAAATACTAGTGTTGGCAATAACCTTTAGAATCCAGTGTCTTCTTCAAATACAATTAATATTAGATGGCCTCTTCTCTAAGATAAACATTGGATTACTGTGCATATCTTAACCCCTGGGGCTTAAAACAGCAAAAGGAGGTAGGAACTGAAAAGACACGATCCATGCTGACTTGCATACTTTTGGGATTAGTAAAAATTGAGGTCAGCAAGAGTCCCAGGATGCAGGACAGATCAAGGAAGGATGCACACCATGGTGGCTGTGTTCCTTTCCTACTGGCCACGACATGGGCAGCTGGAGAGGAAGGTGGCTCTTCTTTTTGGACCTTTCTGTAATTGCTCTCTGTCTGTATGGTTGGCCTGTGGCCGATCACTATTTTTATTTCATTCTTCAGAGAGGAAAATTCCACTTTAATATTGCTGGGTATGACAGGAAATAGCATCAGTAGCACAGTGCCTCACACATAGTAGGACTGACTGAATGAAAGTCAGACTATTGTCTCATTCCAGTAAGGTGTCTGGAACATTCAGTTCCTTGGACAAATTCAGTCTTGCAATACTTAATGTGACATTTGAAATTACGGCTGTCAAATTGTACTAATGAAATCTCATCGGATTTCTAAATAAGAACAGGCTAAACAGGATCCCATTTTTAATCATCTAGGATCCAAGGAAACTTGGCTGTAGTAGGAAGAGCTCCGGACTTGGAGAAATATAAAATTTACCTGGGAATATTCGAAAAAATGTATCCCCAGCTACTTCCTTTCCTAGCCTCCACCAAGGACATATGGGAATCTCTAAGACTGACAACATGCCGTTGGAAAAAAGCTGCGCGTGCCATTTGGATTTCCTCTTCCTTAGCTTCTGCTTCTCTTCACCCCCTGAGTTTGAAAATCGGTGGAGAAGATGACTCTCAAGGGCCTACCTGTAAAATTCTATGGTTTTTTTAGTAAAAATTCCTCTACCTGGTGATGCTTTTCTTTCCAGAAGTTATCAATTCTATACATATCTTCTTCACTGGGACTTGTTTAGTATGTGGATGTATTCTCTCGGGTTATTTCAGGCCTTAATCCTAAAGTTTTCAGAGCTGTAAGACAGAAGTAGTGGATTAAAGGAGGATCACTTTCCCTTTCTCTGCTTTCTTTTTCCTACACTGGTATTCAACATCTTGGATCAGAGAACTTTAGAGATATGAGCTTTCTTGATCTTTAGAAGTAGAACATCTCTACTGTTGAAACTCTGGCTAAGTCCTATTAAACTGGTAGAAATAGTAGCTCTAGCGTATAGCAAGCATTCAACAAATGCTTGTTCCAGCTAAGTACCTGTGTGGTTTAATAATACACACTGTAGGAAAATATTGATTAAAAGCGATTAAAAATACAATCTTGTTTTCATTTTGATTCTTGGAATAAAGAGTCAGACTTTTTCCTAGTTATACTTAAATTCATTTTGAAGAAATATAAACTGGGTGACCTAGGGTTTCTTAATGAGATAGAAATAATCTTTCTAAAGAGAAGTTATCATTTTTATTCTAATAAATTGTTTGCAATTCTATTATGGTCATTTGAGTGGGAAGGGAGGTTTTATTCATCAGTCCGTGGTAGAAAACCAAGGTGAGCCCTAAATTAGTAAATTCGTAATCAGGCCTCTTATTATTTAAGTCCTTGTTATCATGTCAATGTACTGTGCACAAAGTTGCCACTCAAATGTATCGATTGTTATGGTTTAAAAAAAATGTTTCTTATAATTAAAAATAATAGAAGTTTATTGTAAAGAATTGTATTGAGAAGGGAAACAGATAAAAGTTGTAATTCCACCTGTGATGAGCATTATGGAAAATTTTGGTGTAATTGCTGAAAATAATTTAATATTCACTCCTGTTGATGAAAGTTTTTTAAAATCTGCTGAAAATTTTCTTAAGATAAACTATCGTAATAATTTTCAGTCATCCTCTTTTAACCCCGGAAAGCTTTTTACCCCTCTTCATTTGTCACCTCCATACTCTTATTCTGGGGTCCCATGACATATGGGCTTCATTACTTAAAATACTCTAGATCCATAATCAATTCTAGGAAATAAATGTAGTCACTCAATAATCATCATCAACTACTTTTCTGTACGCAAGAGCTTCTCTAACTGGCTCCTTTTCTTTCATGGGTTAGAGAATCTCCTACCCCTCTTTTGTTGAGACTTTTAAGGCACAGGGGTATATGCTTGGGCTATTCTTATCAGATTCATTGTCTTTTCAAAGTGCTTTAGTATCTTGATCACTGCTACTATCAAAATACTTTCTTGGGGCCGGCCCGGTGGCGCAAGCGGTTAAGTGCGCGCGCTCCGCTGCGGCGGCCCGGGGTTCGCTGGTTCAGATCCCGGGCGCGCACCGACAGACTGCTTGGCAAGCCATGCTGTGGCGGCGTCCCATATAAAGTGGAGGAAGATGGGCACAGATGTTAGCCCAGGGCCGTGGAGGAGTAAAAAGTGGAGGAAGATGGGCACAGATGTTAGCCCAGGGCCGTCTTCCTCAGCAAAAAAAGAGGAGGACTGGCGGATGTTAGCACAGGGCTGATCTCCTCACAAAAAAAAAATACTTTCTTTCCCTGTCAATTTTTTTGGGAAATCATAGAAAAAATATATTTTATTTGTAATAGTATGTGACTTACCTAAGTTTCTCACAATTAAAATGCTGAAAGTATCTGTCTGCCCGATTCTTATTGAGTCAACAATGATTTAAATGTCTGATTGTTTTGTTAGGGCATAGTTCAATCTTACTAAGACATATAAATTTTGATGTCATGTTATCTGTTTTTAAAGACCCCAGGTATTCAGAGCAGGACACCTAGTAAACCTTATTAATGTCATCTTGTTTGAATTATGTCTCCTCTGGGGTTCTGGGAATGAAGTGAATTGCCTCCAAGTGTCAAAATCTGGCTGAGCTGGTTGGAGTCCTCCTCGAACTACTTTATATAAGAAGTTAGCATCTGAGGTGAAATTCTTAATGTCCATTAGACTTGCAGCACTGCAGGCTGTATTTTATACCAATAGCCAGGTGTGGGCAGTGATACAGGGCTTGGGAGATCTCTCCTACCAGCCCAGGGATCCAAGGCATTCAGTGCAAAACCTGGCCAGCAGCCCGAGTGAGTAGGAGCCATGTGACTCTGGTGAGTTGGAGTGTGCAATTGCCTCCTGCTTCAGAGCTACCTGATCCGAATACTAAGCAGAGCGAGTGCCGGGCTGAGTATAAGACACTGAAGACACTGCAGAGAAAGGTGCTTATTCCAGAGGCGTTACAAAACATGGAGATTAAAGACCAGGGAGCCCAAATGGAGCCGCTGCTGCCTACGGTAAGAGACAACCTGCTGTCACATAGATTAACCGCTTTTGCTGCAAAACCTGTCAGGCAAGCAGTCGGCTAGCTAGGTGCAGTGAGTGTACTTTTGGGGTGGTGGATAGCTCCCACGACATATGGACAGGGGTCTCCTCCCCTCTCGGGTGACTGAAATGCATAACGCAAAGCACATGATGTTTTTCCCCCTTCTCAATATGGATGCACTACGGTGATGAAATGTCTCATTTGCTGCTGTTTGAAGAGATGGCTAGGTTTTAGCAGCAGGGGCAGCTGTGTCTCTCCCTTCCTGCCTGTTACTGCCTCTCTCTCTCTCAGTCTGTGCGGTGGTGGCTTAAGCCCCTGCTCAAGCCCCCTTTTTATCACAGTCCATCCGTGATAAATTTCCTCTCCAAGCCTCATCCCCCTGACAGTGAGGTAAGGGAATCTGCTGCTGTTACAGCTCTACAGATTTAGTCTCTGCAGAAACCAGGGGAAAGAACAGGGGGATCCGTGTGTGTGTGTGTGTGTGTGTGTGTGTGTGTGTGTGTGTGTATTCTGTCAGTCTCAAAGGGAAATGTGTCATGGTTCACATACAAAGAAGGTATGCATTTCTGGGAGACAGGCATGAAATCCAGATTTGAATATCTGAAAGGTTCCCAAATTGTCATTTGGAAATAGCCTGTTTATCTCTGGGTCTTAAGCCGCCTCCCTAGATCTAATTCTTGGGTAAGTAGTTGATTTGCCTATCCTTGCCTCATTCCATTCTCTCTGGCTGGCTCACAGACTTTGTCGGTCTTCAGGCAACATCTTCTTTCTCAGCTTGGAGCAGCTGATGTTGCTATGTTCAAGGAAAAAAAGAAAAACAACAACAACAGTGTTTTCTTGACGCAACAGAGATGTCAAACGCTAGCTTCCAGCCCTCTATCAGCACTATCACAGCTCAGAACAGCATAAATCTCCTCCCTGCACCAAACCAGGTGGAGGGGCTATTCTCAGCTCTCTGTTACTCAGGTTGGTGGCCCACCTTGCAGACTAGGGACTGGTGGCAAGCTGTCCATTTCAGAGTCCGTTCCTAGGCTTTGAACACATCTCTATATTAAATGATACTTCAGGTGGAGTGGGCAGATTCTGGGCCACTGTATTTTTAGGGCCTTACCTCTCCAGCTGGACTCAAAATCTGCCAAAAGATTCCAGTTTGCATCCCAGAATTGGCTGTGGGTAGGGAGCATGCCCAGTTCTCCTCAGGATGCCAGGTTTGGGCAGGGAGGGAGCAGGGAGAGGGGAAGAATACAGGAGTCACCACCAAGAATGGAGGCTAAATAAAGGGTAAGGGCAGTGTCAGAGAGGGGGAAAAAAGAAAGCATGCCAATTAGCCTGCCTGCATAAAAGTAGAGACATTTATTTGTCTCTTTGTGGATCAAAGACATTATTGAAACTTTGTGGATCAAAGTTTCACAAAAATGAGAGTAAAAGATTTGTCTATCTTCCCAAACTTGAATAGTTGTATAAATTAGGATTCCCTGAGTACTGAGAATAAAAGTGTCAAGGATATCAGAAAGCTGTTGTTCCCTAGATGGGAGAGAAGAACTATACACAGAGATTGGGGAATGGAGATTTAGGGAAGATTAAGATATAGAGATAGAGAAGAAAACCTCTTTTTAGGGGGAAGCGAGTTTGAAGTTGTCCTAGAAAAGCAGGCTGAAGTCATTTTGATGTGGTGTATGGATTGTCACTTATGGGGAACAGTTAAAGGGTTTAGGACCAAATGAGGATTAACTGGAGGAATTTAGAAGAGACATTACTGGGCTAGATGGGCAATCAGTTTGTGGCTTAAAAGAGCAGAGACAATACAAGTTTGGCTAGAAAAGAAAGTCTGCAATAAGTGTGATGGAAATTTTTGAAAAATGAAAAGTTTGCATTTCCTGTGAATAATGGCCAGTACAGAATAGTTACATAGTTTAATGGCGAGAGAGGATCATGTTAGCAGTTCATTATAAGAAAAATAAGCCTGAGAGGCTAAAAAGGATGCTGAATTGTTGGCCTACTTTTATACCTGTATAGTATTTTAAACTTCCCCAATTGATTTTATGGCTTTCTTTTTTTCTTCTTTCAGTTCTCAAAATAATCATGTTAAGTAAAGAAATTTTACTATCTTAATTTTGAAGATGAGAAATTGTGGCACAGAGAGTTTGAATAAAATGTCTAAGGTCACAAAGTGACATAGCCAGGACTAGAATATAGGTCTTCTAAAAGTAGTTCAGAAACAAAAGTAGTATTATTTTACATTACATTATTAACCAAGCTTCATAATCAGATCCTGGACTGGAGTTTTTATGCTTGGAAGAGGAAGGAAGAAATAACTTTGCGCTCCATTTTAGAAAATTAATCAGATGACTTGGCAAATAATTATGTGAGAGGCAATATGGCATAGTATTTAAAAACACAGCCTGGTAGGTCCTCGCACTGTTGTTTACATGCTGAATGATCTTGGGCAAGTGATAAGCGTTAGTTTCTTCAACTGAAAAATGGGAATGGAATGGTGCATATCTTTTGGGTTTTGTGACAAGTAAATGAAATCACCTATGTGAAGTACCTGGCATTTAGCAAGTGCTCAATAAGAGTTAGCTGCTATTATCATTATTGATAGAAATATAGACATTGAGATGAGGTTTTACGTGTTTTTGAAAGATGGCTTGTCAGTACGATCTACTAAGAAGGTAAAGTGGGGAAATGGAACACTGGAAAACACTGTACAGTGGAGGTGGAAGGTGAAATTTTTAGTTATAGCTACAGAAACTTTGCAGTATGTTTGGAAAGCCAATTAGAAAGACATTAAAAGCCAAGATTAGATATGGGACAGAAGCAGTGAGAGGTAGGAAACAGAGAGTGAGAGAGAAAGAAAAATCATAAGAATGGACAAAAGTATGCCAAATGAGTGAATGTATTAATTCTGATTCAAGTGAAAGGGAGGAAAAGATTCTTTCTAAGCCACCAAAGGCTTACCTTCTTTTAGTATATATACAGTACATCTTAAGGGTACGTGTGGAGGAGGCCCTGACGTGTTTCCCTTTTCTCTCAGTCCTTTTTAGGGAGCTTCAAAGATAATTTTCTTTTGCTGGGTGAGGCGTCATTGCATTTTGTAGGCCCTAGTTGCTCTAAGGGTTACATTCTGGCTTTGATAGCACTTGCCTGTTATGTCTAAAGCTATACAGAACAACCATGTTCAGAAGATTCTTTCACTTATTAAATGTCTACCATTGACCAAACATGTTCTTGGTGCTGGGGATACAGCAATGAACAAGACAGACAAAAACCCTGTCCACATGGAGCTCACAGTCTAGCTGGGCTAGAGACAGGCTCATTTTAACTTTTTAAGGGATTGCTGCTTTCTCCTCAAATATTTAACCATTGTTATAAGCTCTTTGAGATGGGTATAAATGGAGACTATATGCAACAGTGATGATGATGATATCACTTTAGTAAGGATGAATTCATCTTTTAAAAGTACGAAGCCAGGAATTTAGGATATTGCATATGACTTCAAATTTTCCATTATTCAGTGTTGAATTTGCTTCTAGGAGTAACCTGACAGTCTTTAATTACCAGGCCATGGAAGAGGCTTCTAGGGAAATATTTTTATAACAAATATTTCTATCTCATAGCATTTAATCTTGGGTGATATGTAGTAGGTCCATGTTGGATCCCTTCTAAGATTCTGATGTCCTAAGAGAAACTTCTAAGTTTAACCTGTTTATAAATCTACTCTGAGGTATGGAACTAGAGTAAAGATCACTTTTTTAAAGGCAATTTGATAGTATAGGGTAGGTGGTGGAATTTAGCATCTTTTTTTAATGCTAATTCCAGATTTCCAAATGGCTCATTTTATTGAGTTTTATTTGTGGGAAAAATGTTATGAGAAATCTTCTATATTATTAAATTAGGGAAAGGAAAATGGGACTAAAACATCAAAGTAACAAAAAGAACACATAGGTTGGCTAAGTAATATTGGTATTTCTATTTTATTTGAATTGTAATTTAGGTTATAATATGAATTTAAAGAAATACTCATTACACATGGTAATATATAGGAAGCGAAATGCTGTATAAGAAATCAGTCCTCATTTCCATTTTCATCACTTGAACTGTTACTCTACAGTGGTGAGTTGCTATAGAAATAAAATATACATGTAGGATGCTAAGGTTGGTAATGAGTGGTAGGATCTACAAGTATTAAGTTTATGATTAAAATATTGAGGTCAGATGAGGAAGTGGGATAGTTTATGATGGAGGGTTAGAAAATGTCTGGGTCAAGGTCTGGAATTCAAATAGATACAGAGAGCATGGCCAGAAAATAATCACACTTCCAATGTATCATTTCTTTCTAACCTTGGAATGATAGTTGTTTCAGAAGTGTAAGCTGGGCATAGATAGACTACGGTGCATTGCAAGATGCTTCAAGTGAACGGAGAAGTGTGGGTGCCACTCTCACCCCTTCTGTGTAGAGAAACTTCCACTCTTTCCTACTCATACCTCATAGGGTACATAACACTTGATCATTTGACTTCCTGTGAGGAGACCACTTTTAATCTATGTGGTAAATATTAGTTAAGTTTTATTTATTTTTGGATAAAATATTGTAAGTTAGAGTTCTAATAAATTCTCCCACTTCAAAGAGTTGTCTTAGATACTCCTTAGGGTGTGGTGTTCTTATTATCTTATCATCAAAAAGGGGAATAATTAGTATGTAATGCATCTATTTTGTGGAATTTTATGTGTTTTGGTTAGGAAAGGACGGTAGAGATCAACTGGAGACTAGATTTTAGATTAACTCCTTAATTTACAGGTAATGAGGCTGAACATCAAAGAGATAAGGAGATATATTTAAGGGGATGTCATTTACACTAGTTAATGGCAGAGCTTGGCCTGGAGTCCAAATCTCTTGATTCCTAGTTTACCATTCTTTCCACTATTGTATAGTCCCTATTCTAGCCTAGAATAAATAGCTGAGTACAAAATTAAAATGATGATGGTAATTAGACAATTTTTATGAAGTAATAATAGGTATTGTCTCAGGCTTGTGCTAAGCACAGGTATCTCTAGTTCTCATGATACTTCTGAAAATTGCTAATGTTATCCTTACATTAGCCTTACAAATAAGAAACTGAGGCTCAGAAGGCTGAATAAGTTTCCTAGGTTCACATAAGTACTGAGCTAGGGTTTGAAAATATTGTGTCTAATTTAAAAGTGACTTTGTTCCTTTTAATAAAAGCCAATTAAAAAATAAAAAGGAATCCCATTATAAAATGGGCTTTTATATCTACCCCTTCAAAAATGAAAGTACTATGATACAAGGTGCTATAAAATGTGAAGCATTGTAGGCCATATATTGCATGATTCCATTTACATGAAATGTCCAGAATTGGCAAATCCTTAGAGACTAAAGTAGATTAGTGGTTGTCAGGGCTTGGGGTGGAGCGGAGAATTGGGAGTGACTACTAACAGGTATCGGGTTTCTTTTCGGAGTGATAGAAATGCTCTGGAATTAGATAGTGGTGATGGTTGCACAGCATTGTGAATATACTAAAAATCACTGAATTGTACATTGCAAAATGGTGAATTTTATGTTATGTGAATTTTATCTCAAAAAAAATTGCATACAAAAAAGTAAGTTATTGTTTAGGGAGAAGGTTGAGAATCTAAACAATGCTTATATCAGTCATATTTATATAAATCGAGAAAAGGACAAATAAAATATTAATGAAAATTAAAAATAACTTCACACACACACACACACACACACACACACGCATACCCCAAATAGTCTCTGCCACAACATTTATTCTCTTTGTGAAGATAATGCTGAGGTTGGTCAGGGTTTCATCAAACTATTTGCAGACTAGAGGTCTTTTGGAATATATCTTTAAAACTTAGTTGAGTATATGGCATTCTCTATGTACAAGAGAGGAAGAAAACTATTATACTTGGGTCAAATTGTTATTTCTCCTCTAAGTCATCTTTCTGATTTTTTTCTTGATATACTTTAAACTTTAACATAAGGAACATCAAAGCAACTTAATTTCTAAGGAGCTACTTTTTGTTTTTTTTCATTACACCTTACTTTATATTACTAACATTTTTTAAAGGTCATTACTGGTCTAGCTTCATAAAGTATTATATTACTGTATGGTATAGTAAGTCAAACTCCAAAGGAGATATCAATTAATTATTAACCATTTTAAATTGATTTTTATAGTATGTTTCTTCCAAGATCTTATGATGTTTAAGGAGAATTTTTACTTTATAAAATATCGTATTTCCTTCAGATACTTTAAAGGGAAAAACAAAAGGAAAACAAACAAATCAGCAGAAAGCAAATCAGTGGGCCCTTAGGGCTGGGGTGAGTGTTAACCACAAAAGGGCACGAGGGAACCTTATGGGATAATGGAAGTGTTCTGCACTCTACATTGAAGCCAAGATAAGTCTCATTAATAATATTTCATGTCAGTTGGTTAGGAAATATGTTATGGATATTCTGAACTGTGTAACAGAAAATTATTTTAAAAATGATTTGATCCATGGAAAAATTGTTTGAAATTCATCAATTGATTCATTAATTCACAGCAAATCAATCTCGCTGTTTGATGTACTGCCTCAAAAGGAAGTGAAAATGAAAACACACAGGAAAACTCATTTGATTTGTTTTATTAAATATATAAAATAGCTCCCCACCCCCACCCCCAATAAAAAGAATTTAACACTGCAGAGGATGTTATCTTAGTTACTTGAAGTAATCAGCAAGCATTTAATTCTGAGATCATTATTAAACCTTTAATAATTCCGAGGGTATCAGTAAAAGGTTTCAATAAGTTTTTTGGCCATGATAAATTGATTTCTCATTGTATATTGGAATTGGAATACTTATTTGTTTTCCTTTTTTAGATGTTGGAGATGGAGGGTATATTATCTTCCTAGAGCTGCCATAACAAAGTACAACAAACCCGGTGGCTTTACAAAACATAAATTTATTGTCCCACAGTTCTGGAGGTTAGAAATCTGAAATCAAGGTGCTGGGAAGAACGTGCTCTCTCCAAAGCCTTTAGGGAAGGATCTTTCCTTGCCTCTTGCAGCTTCTGGTAGCCCCAGGCTTTCCTTAGCTGTGGCAGCATAACTCCAGTCTCTGCCTCGGTCTTCACAAGGCTGTCTTCCCTCTGGTCTCTTCTCTTGTTATATGGACACCAGCCATATTGGATTAGGGCCCACCCTAATGACCTCATCTTAACTTGATTACATCTGTAAAGACCCTATTGGCAGATAAGATCATATTCACAGATACTGGGAATTAGGATTTCAACATCTCTTTTTGGATGACACAGTTCAACGAGTAATGGCAGAATTTCCCATGTTTTAGGCAGAATTTCCTATTTTTACAATCATGTTTCAATGGGATCAGAGCACTTTATACTGTTTATATCAAAATGTTATAACTTTACCACTTAAATATCATAAATTCTAATATTATTAAAACTACTGAAGAGGAAAACTAACATCAGCCTCATGTAGAGTACATACTAATGATTACAAGGTGTGTCAGCCCCCATGCACATATAGCAAGTACTATTAATCCATGCGATCATGTCCACTATCGTCTAGTAACTGGGGAACTCTTACTCTTTATTTATTTAATTTTATTTTTTAACAGCTTTATTGAGGTATAATTTACATAAAATTTTCCCATTGTATGTATACAATTCAATGATTTTCAGTAAATTTACAAAATTGTGCAATCATCACTACAATCTGTTTTAGAACATTTTATTATTCCGCAAAATTTTCTCCAGCCCATTTGTAGTTATCATTCACTTCTGGCTCTAGGCAATCATTGATCTACATTCTGCTGATTTGCTTTTTGTCTCTGTAAACTTGCCTTTTCTGGACTTTTCATATAAACAGAATTATACAGTAGGCAGTCTTGTGCATCTGGCTTCTTGCACTTACGGGAAATGTTTTTGAGGTCCATTCATGTTGTAGTGTGTATCAGAAGTTTGTTCCTTTTTATTACTGGAAAGTATTACATTGTATGGGTGTCTTATATTTTGTTTATTGATAGTTTATGGTCATATTTATATAGTTTCTAACTTTTACCTATTACAAATATTGCTGCTATAAATTTTCATGTATATGTCTCCATATGAACATATATTTACATTTCTCTTGGATAGAGTCCTATAAGTAGAATTGCTGGATCGTATAGTAAGTTGATATTTAATGTTTAAAGAAATTGCCAAACTCTTTTTCAATGAGATTGTGCCATTTTACATGTAACAGCTGTACAGGTAATGTAAGGGTTTTGGTTTCTCTGCATTTTTGCCAACACTTGGTATTGTTTGTCTTTTTGAATAGCTGTTCTAATGAATGTGAAGTGATATGCTGTTGTGATTTTGATTTGCATTTTCATAATGACTAATTGCCTTGGTGCATTTGCGTTGCTATAACAAAATACCATAGACTGGGTGGTTTATTAACAACAGAAATTTATTTCACACAGTTCTGGAGGCTAGGAAGTCCAAGACCTAGGTCCAAGACCTAGGAGGGGACAGATTTGGTGTCTGCTGAGAGCCTGTTCCTTGTTCATAAATGGCCGTCTTTTGGCTATGTTCTCACATGGTGGAGGGGGAAGCGAGCTCTCTGGGGCCTCTCTTATAAGGGCACTAATCCCTTATAAAAGTCCTAATTACCTCCCAAAGGCCCCACGTTCTAATACTATTATATTGGGGACTAGATTTCAACATATGAATTTTGGGGAAACACATCAGTCTATAGCACTAATGATGTTGAACATCTTTTCATGAGCTTATTGATTTGTAGATCTTCTTTGATGAAATGTCTATTAAAATTTTTTGCCCATTTTTCAAATTGGTTATTTTTCATCTTCTTGACTTGTAAAAGTTCTTTATATATTTTGGATACAAGTTCTTTGTCAGAAATAGGATTTGCAAATATTTTCTCACTCTCTGGCCTTGTCTTGTAAATTTCTTAATGGTGACTCTTAAAACACAAAAGTTTTCAATAAAATCGAATTTATCAATTTTTTCTCTTATTGATCATGCTTTGGGTGTTGAATCTAAGAACTCTGCCTAGACCAAGTTCACAAAGATTTTTTCTTATGTTTTTTTCTGGAAGTTTTATAGTTTCAGCTCTTATGCATAGATCAAAGATTCATTTTGAGTTAATTTTTATGTGTGGTGTGAGGTAAGAGTCTAAGTTCATTTGTGTGTGTGTGTGTATGTGTGTGTGTGTGTGTGAGTATAGGTATCCAATTGCCCCAGCACAATTCGTTGAAAAGATTGCCTTTCTCCATTGAATTTTCTTGGCAGCTTTGTTGAAATTAAATTGACTATACATAGAAGGTATTTTTTCTGGGCTGTCAATTCTGTTCTGTTGATCTATATGCATATTCTTTAATACCTGACTGTCTTGATTATTGAGGTTTTATAGTAAAATTTGAAATCTGGTGTATAGGTCCTTCAACTTGATTCTTCTTTTTCAAAATTGTTTTGGCTGTTGTAGGTCCTTTGCATTTCCATGTAAATTTTCGGATCTGCTCGTGGATTTCTACAAAAAGCCTGCAAGGATTTTGGTAGAGATTGCTTTGTATTTGTAAATCAATTTGGGAAGAATTGCCGTTTGGACAGTATTGTCTTAAAAGCGTGATGTGATCGGTCTCTCCATGTGTTTAGATCTTTAATTTCTCAGGGCAATGTTTTGTAGTTTTATTTACTTTAGTGAGGACTTCTATGCACTGTATCAAGGATGCCATGAAAATTCCTGAAGTGCCGTTTGTATGGAAGTTCCTATATTAAAGTTAGGCCAAATTCAAAATAATTCAGAACTCCAGAGTTCTTCTCGTAGGATATAAATGAGATTAGTCAACAGACTCAATGGGAGAGAGTGAG
The DNA here is from genome assembly GCF_057802395.1 of Ceratotherium simum simum. Lineage (NCBI taxonomy): Eukaryota > Metazoa > Chordata > Mammalia > Perissodactyla > Rhinocerotidae > Ceratotherium > Ceratotherium simum. The sequence continues at coordinate 42,230,352 of NC_141908.1, forward strand.
AATGTATTATAGCCAAGGACTCTTTGTATAGTTTTGAGTTAGTGATCAAGTCCCCATACCAGTGTCAGAAAGACTTGCTCATTCTTCATGAAAATTATGCTCTAAGGATCTAATAAGCAAGTTTTTTAAGAAGAATTTTCCCCTTGCATATTGAACATGTTAGGTTGCCGAGTGCCTCCAACACTTATTTGTACCTCTGCTTCTTCTTGCTAATTTTGAGAAACCAAAATTATTTAGAGAAGGCTATTGCTTCCTAATGACTTTTTTTTTCTTTTTGACTAAAGAGGCTTTGATATCAAAGATGATGACCTAGTGAAATTCTGAAAAGCAGGTGCCATGAAAAGTAGTTAGGTATATAACAACTAATGGATGGAATTTAAAGCATAGCTCTGCTTATTAAGCACATTTTACTATTGTTAGATTCATACTGCTTCTTTCACGGACACAGTGGTGATTTTCCGTTGATATTTAAGCTGCTCTGGGAATAAACCTATCCAAAATCTTCTGATTTTCTCAGAAACAAGAATATGGTTAAAAAGTGGAAAAAAAATATAGACAGCAAGACATAGACCTAGTATATAATATAATTTATATGAGTGCATAACATGTACTTTGTGTTTTATTAACAAATAACTTATAAATGTGTCAAAAAATCTGATGTTATATACTAGACAGAACACTTCTAGCAGACACAAAAATTTAGCATTTTTTTCCTCCTAAACAAAGGGATTATTGAAAAGCTTAAACTTGAGGACCACCTGCATCAGAATCACCAGGAAATCTCATTAAAATGCAAGTTCTGGGTCTTACTCAAACCTATAGGCTTAGAATATCGAGGGGTGGTGCCAATAAACCAGCAATTTAAAGAACTCTCTAGGTAATTCTTATGTACCTTAAAGTTTGAGTTTTTTTACCTTAAAAAATTAACAAAATAGGAAAAGTATAGTATGATTTTATATTATTTCAGCTGTGGGAATGCTAAGAGACCAAGATTCGCAATAAAACAAAGAGATCTAATTTTTATAAATCATAATGGATTAGAAAATTAAGTGCTTACTGCCCATTTTACTCATTTAGTGGTTCTTACATATTACATGTCACTTTGCAATTTATATGTATATAAAACTATTTTTACTTATATATAAATACACATACATGCAACTTGTTGCCTCAGTTAGAGTGCTAGATGCTTAAAAGTAGAGTCTATTTCAGATAATTTTGTGCTGCTCTTACGGAGCCAAGTGCATGGCAGTCCTTCTTAAACATACCATGGGTGATATATTAGGCAGCAACACTAGTAGATGTTAACTGTCAAAAGCTTGGCCTTTGGAGTTCAGACAGTCTTAACTGTTCGAATTTGTAGGTATGCCAACTTTGCAAGTTACCTAGCTGTTCAAAGCCTCACTTTTCTTATCTATAAAATAGGAATGGTAACAACACTAGTATCTACCTCACAGGTTTGTGAGAACCAATGAATTATGTAGGTGTGTGTTTGTATATACATACATACATATACATACAAACACACACCTAGATAATGTATATATTTATATCTATAAATTGGAGCAATAACTCAAAAATAACAGCTATTATTGTTATTGTTATTATTGCCTGAATATTTTTCCTCTGATTGAAAATAATTACACCAAAGATTCTTGTGTCCAGTATGCATAATCCATTCTCTCATTGATCCAATAATGCTTATTTAATAAGGCAATTTATCCATTTGACAGTAATAAGATATATGCCAATAATATAATCTAGTAAGTATAATAAAATACATTTTTTTAATTATAAAGTTAATACTTATTTTTTAGAGTAGCTTAGAAAGCATGGAAAAGTAAATATAAAAGAAAACATTCATTTTGTTATTTTTTAGCTTTTTATTTTGAGATAATTTTGCACTTACAGAATAATTGCAAAAATTGTACAAAGAGTTCCCATATACCTTTCATCCACCTTGCCATAATATAATGTCTTGCATAGCCATAGTTAATCAATCAAAACCAGGAAATTAGCACTGATGTAATTCCATTCAGTAAACCACAGTATTTATTAGGATATCACCAGTTTTTCCATTAATGTCCTTTTTTTGTTCCAGGCTCCCATTTTGTGTTTAGATATCATGTCTTTTCAGTCATCTTTGATTTGTGACAGTTACTCTGTCTTCCCTTATCTTTCATGACCTTGACACCCTTGAAGTGTACAGGTCAGTTTTTTTGTGGATTATCTTTCGGTTTGTGTTTGTCTGAGATTCTCTTAATTAGATTGAGGTTATGAATTTTTTTTTTGTCAAGAATACTACTGAAGTGAGGTTCCCTTCTCAGTGCATCATACAAAGGGATAGATGATGTCTTATTTCCGGTGATGTTAATTTTTATTATGGAGGTATCTGTTGGGTTTTTCCACTGTAAAGTTAAAAATTTCCCTTTTTTAATAAGGAGTATCATGAAGGAGATATTTTGAAACTATGCATATATCCTGTTTCTCCTCAAAATTTTTGCCCACTAAATTTAGCATTCATTAGTGAGTATGTCCTTCTTATTAGCTACTTAATACTGTTGTGTTTGCCTAATGGTGATTTTCTATTTCTCTCATTCTTTCTGCATTTAGAAATTAGAATTTTTCTGTAGGGAAAAGCTGTCATTTCTCCTCCATTTATTTTTTCAATTGCTTATGTCAGTATGGAATCAAAGATATTTATTTTATTTTATGGACCATACTCCAATACTCTCAGTATTTACTTTGTTCCTCAAATGGTTTCATCTTTGGACATTAGGAGCTCCTTCAACTGGCTCTCGTCCTTTCAACATGCTCCCATTCTTTTTTGAGCACTTTGTTAGTATGTGGCACCACACGATTTTCCAGGATCATCTTGTATTTTCCCTGCCTCAGCCCTGGAATCAATCATTTCTTCAAGGAGCTACTAGGCTAATTTTTGAGGCTATTTATAAACATTGCCAAACTTCCTTTATGAAAGATTGTTTAACTGGTTTTCACTTCCATTAGAAGCTTCCTTGGTATTTTAAAAAACTTTGAGATTGGCCTGGTAAGCATTTTACTAACCCTTCCTTTTGTATTCCAGCTTTGTTTGCTATTAGATAGTGTTTGTCTATGAAGTAGTTTTTTTTTTTTTTTAAATCACAGTTCAGAAGAAACATTGAACTATTTGAGAAATTCCTCAGTTTAGTTTGCCTTACTTGAAGTATTACTGAAATGCTGCATAAGACAATACTAACTTATCTCTTTTATACATGGCTCCTTTGTACAGTGAAGATATGAACCTCTAGCCCCATCACTACAGATCCATACTGGATACCATTTTGGCCATGAAAATTTTCAGTCTTCTTTGAATGCATGAAGTGGTTCCTCTACTTTGTTATAAACCACACATTCGTTTTTTTAAAAAAGTTTTTAAGAACGAAGTTGAGAAACGTCCAATTATCAGGATGTTTCAGTGTCTTATCTGTTTCCCCAGCCTGTTTATCAGTCTATGATAGACTAGATATAAACGTTCATATTTTATTTGTTGTATTAAGATGATGCTTATATATATACTTTCATCTATATCACTCCTTGAGACTGTCATTCTTATTTGAACTATCCAGTAACTTTCATGTCATCAAAACCATGTTGAAGAAATACCTGAAGATCCTGATAGATGACAAACTTGACAAAAGTAAAATTTCTAGACCTCTCTATATGTTGTTACCTAAATAAAACATGATGATTTGGACCCTGCTCATAATCTCTGATTTAATAATTCTTTTTATCTTTGTGTGGTTTGAAAAAAATAATTAATTCTTAAGAACTGAGATGAGGATTAATCTATTTTAAATCAAAATTTAGTAAAGGTTATACAACAGTAATTGTTTTACATTTGTCTGGGCATTGTGAGTATGATAGTTCTTTCTATTTAGGTCTTTAACATAAATATGCATTATAAATGGTTATTTTGAAAGCTAAACAACAACAAATCCTGAACTTCAATTCTCTTAGCCTGCTATTGGAAGCTGTTTAGATACCAGTGCCAGTCTAATAAAGGGAATTGGAATCTCCAGTGCAGACCATTTCTGTAATGTAAAGCAATATATTATTTTGTCAAATTTTTGTGAGAGCAAAAATGCAGAAATGGTGAACTTAATATTGACTTTGTCCATTAAAAAATCCATGAAGCTGTCTCAAAATGCAAGAAATTCTGACCATAGTATATTCATTTAAAACATTTTGAGTCAGCCTTGAACCCAGCTTTAAAAAGATCAACCTTTCACAAAATTACTTTTAGTAGCTTATAATTTCACTTGTTCTGTTTTATAATTCAAGGACATTATCCACTTCCTTCCACATACTTAACCTTCCCTGTCTCCCTTAGCCATATAATTCAGTATTCCTAGTCTTTCTCATCTTATCTAAACAGATTTCTCACATCTTTGGAGACGTTTGTGTGGTCTGGTATAGGACAAAAAAGGGCTTATATCTTTAATTCCCTAGGATAGTGATATATCTCAATGCAAAAATATCTAGTTAGCTCAAAGCTCTCTTTATGTGAAATAGACCAAATATTTTAGAATGAATTCTAACGCCTACCTTTCATGGTTACATTGAAACTTTTGACATTAAAATCAGTTTTTCTTGGAAAAATGCACCATCTGGATGTTTTTCTTGGTTCAGAAAATATCTTGAAGAGGAAAAGGAAAGACTTCAAAAGTTTATTGAATCTTAGATGGTTCCATAAAACAATAACTTGATGATTATGTTTCAATAATTTATAAACACATATTTGCATTTCTCTTAAAAAGTACCTGCATATTTAGAAAAGAGGAAGCAAGAGTGCTTGGAAAAATGCAATTGAACTTTAATACAAACATTAATATATGAATGGTTCACATAATTTAATGAATCTGAAATTTTAATTAATTCGTTTACATTAATTACCTTTATGGTAGCCTTCCTATTGAGTGAGAATGAACAGGGCAAAGAAGCAGCTTTCCTGTCTTTTAAAACATGCAGCAAGGATTCCACCCACTTATGGAGGTGTGGCAAAGTGTTTCAGTCATGGGCATGAGAAACATCTGCACTGCTTTGATCATAACGTCTTTGTGCAGATATCCATGATGAAGGGAGAATAAGATCAGTACAAAGAAATAAGAGTCAAAGATAATTCAGATTATCTTTTTAAGTCAATAGTTTCAGTGTTCTGTGTTCTTTTACGAGATGGTCAGTACTAGGGGAGGCTCAGGAAAACAAAGTTTTCCAGCCCTATCACCTTTCTTCAAAGAAAAAGCAGACACACACACTAAACAAAATAAAATTTATTTATTAAAACATTTTGGGGACTTTCTGGACAACAATTTGAAATGACAATAAGGTTACATTAAGATAAGGACAGGTGGATCTTAATCCATCTAACACTTCACAATAAGTGATTAGGCATGAGAGAGTTAAGAGACCATTTGATTTTCAGAAGTAATAATTTAATAACCAGAAGCAATTGAAGAGGACATTATACTAAGTGAAATAAGCCAGACACAGAAAGACAAATACTGCATGATCTCACAGATATGTAGAATCTAAAATAGTCAAATGCATAGAAGCAGAGAGTGGAAGAGTGGGTGCCAGGGGGTTGGGGGCAGGTGGAAGTGGCGAGCTGTTAGTCAAAAGGTACAAAATTTCAGTTACACAAAGTAAGTTTTGGAGATTTATTAGTGAAAACGTGAACAGAAAATATATAAAAATACTAATGTGGGAGCACTATTATACAAAATACTTGTCAATATTAATTAAACAAAAGATATGATTAAAACTATTAGGTCAATTGATCAGGTATTGATAAATATATCAAGCCAAAATTATGTATGTGCCTAGAATAATATGATTACAAGTGACACTGCAAAATAGTGAGATAAAGAAAGAAAGTGATGCTAGGACATTTAGCTATTTTGGAAATTAAGTTTAGATTCTTGTTTCTACCTACTTCAAACTAAATTCCAGATTGAACATGGTAGAAATAGGTGTGGCAATCTATGTATCTCTTTAGGGATGTAAAACTGTGTTTAAACATTAAAGAAACAGCAGAAATTATATTTATATTCTTTCTATCTATCTATCTATCTATCTATCTATCTATCTATCTATCTATCTATCTATGTATCTATCTATGTATCTATCTATGTATCTATCTATCTATCTATCTATCTATGTATCTATCTATCTATCTATCTATCTATCTATCTATCTATCTATCTATCTATCTATCTATCTATGTAGTTAGGCAATTGGGAATTGGAAGGACTATCTTTTATCCCTAAAAGTAGAGTTTTGTTCTGTGATTTTGATGAGATGGTCAGTCAGGTGTGGCCACAAGAGGAGACACAGCAGAGGCTCAGGAAAACAATGTTTAGTATTCTCACAGGTCCCTAAGAAGAGGTGGCTGCATGCCACGCAGGGTCAAGCGGAAGCTCCTGATTTTGGTCAGGTGGCAGAGGACAGGAGCAAGCAAAAAGTCTAGGCTGGAGGCTTTATTGGGGTTTTCACAGGAAAAGCAAGGCAAAGAAGGGTAAACAGTTTAGAATTGGCCAGTTAGAATAATTCCAGCGGACTTTGGGCTATAGGTGTGGTCCCTGGTTATGTGGTACCTAGCCCTGGGATGATTTAGTGCAGAGGAAATATTGGCTTGGTTGTGTGACTTAGATAAGGATGGAGTTGGGGGTATAGGCTTGGGATTGGTTGGTTTGCATATGAAAGGTATGTTTGTGGGCAGGTTGTTAATTATCTTTAGAATTTAGCTAGCCCTGGGAGGGGCAGTCTCTCCTTGGGTCTGTAAGGCCCCAAAATGCCAGAGCATCAATAATACAGAAAATTAAAAAATATAGTTCTATAATTAGCCCTGTGATAAATGGATGCCAAATAGACAAATACAGAACCTAGGAAAACGCAGAACAAGTGGATATCCTATATTAATCCATAAATTCTCTTTAAAAAGGAAATAGAAAAAAAATATACCTGTCAGGCCAGGTGTGAGCATCCCACTTTATCTATTGACATCCATGTATAGGAAGGATTTTGGGAATTCTCAGTAACTTTTTTTCTCTTGAAACTATGGATTTTGATGGAAATTTTATTAAAAATTACAGCTATATCGGTAATATTTTTCATATTACACAAACTTTTGTGATAATATTTGCCTATAGCTAATATATATTTGTTTATAAACAAAAACTTAATAAAGAGAAATATACAGGGAAGACAGCATATGATTTTCACTAGCCTCACTCTGATTTTTCTCCCCAGCCTTTCACAAGTGGATTAGTGATTATTTTGCATTGGTCTGACTTTCTAATTACGTATTCCTTTCTTATAAGCACTTGCAATGGTTTTATATTATGTGAATAAAGATACAAGAGTTCACCTTTGGTTATTTTGGATAACGCCTGTACAAGAAAACACATTGTATTATTTGGACTTTGTTATATTTTCAGGAAGCTAAGATTTTTAAAAATATAATATTCCCAAGGAATTTAGTGTTGGCTGAACATTCAAATTGAAAACCAAGTAAAAGAATTTTACATAAATCTGAGAGCCAGTCAAAATAAAGACCAATGAATGTTTATCAAATGCTGAGGATGTTTTGGAAACTTCATCTTAATTCATGTTCATTTTTGTTTACCTACCTGTATTATATACAAAACTCCCTTTAATATGAGTAAGTATTTACCTATGGATGAGGGAAAGAAAGTAGCCTAAGGAAAAAGTGATAATGAAATTCGATACAGACAACTTCTGTTACTGCACATGACTATTCTATGAATTGAATCAAGTTTCTAAAAAAGTTTGACAGAAACTTAAATTTCCACTGAATTTAATAGTTAACTATGTGCAAAATTTAGCTATTGCCCAAAGTTTTTATAAAATTTCTGGTTTTATAAACTAGCTTAGTGCTGGTGGCTTTTTTGGAAAGTCTATGTTATTTTGTGATCTATTTATAATGCAACTAAACAGATAAATTGATTAAGTTTCCGTGAGTCAGGTTCAGAATCAGGGTAGTGATGCATAAAAGTAAAGTATGGGTATGGCTCATAATGCAATTGGAGTACTCTTTGTTTGGCCTCTTGGCTTAATCTCATTCAAGACTAGCTACATTTCTTTGTGTTCTTCAGTTTGAGCAGCTAAAATTTGTGTAACAATTCCTTTAAACTAAGTTGACTCTGAGGGTGCTAAAAATAAAACAATGCAAAAATTTCTCTTCAACTTGTTTTTACCAGTTTGAATTTTGCATCACAAAAAAATGGGAAATATTTTGATGCTGTGAAGCAAGAAACATCAGGCTAAATTAATAATTTTCACACTATAATTCCAGATAGTGTGGAAGTCTTTATGGCTACACATTAGAGCTCAAATTCATTCTTGTAACGACCATTCACTGATTTAGAAGTCCTATGTAGGATTCAAAAGAGATTTGTGAACATGTTTTCAAATGTCTAAATAAGTAAATATATATTTTATAATCAGCATTGCTGATAATGCTCTAGAATTTTAACTAGCAAATGATTTCTCCCTTGTAAATTAAATTAGTTGCTTCAAAATTAGACATAACCAATGCCATAGATATTTTTATCCTTGATATATTGATAAAAGCTTATGGAAAGCCTAGCTACTATGATGATATAAAAACATTACGCATTTGTTGAAATCTCCCTTTTGCCTAGTTTTTATATGTATTGTTTCTGGAATATTCATTATCTTAGATAGCAAGAATTTTCTGACAGCATAATTTCTAACTTTTTCCTCATTTATTCACAATTCTGAAATAGGTACTATTCTTGTAGCGGTTGCATACTTTTTATACTTAGAGATTTTAGAGCAGGCTTTTTAAAAATCAACTTTTTCTTTTTCTGGAATGATTATTCAGGATCTTCTTAATTGAAGACTGTTAAAATCTATTGTAGTTGTTCTTTCATTTGGAGAAATCAAATACCCTGATTTAACTTTGAAACTAGGTGCTTCCTTAAATGTCCTTCTAACTGGGTAGTTAGCAACATTTATATGCCTAGCAACATTTATATGCCTATCATGTTTAATAGTGTTGTAATTCTTCAAACAATTGAATGAACTAATTTCAGGTATTTCAACATCTGTCAGAGTGATTGTCAAGAAACGTATTTATTTTTGTGTTCCAAATTAGAGGTGATTAAGCCATGAAGAATTGGAAAAATTAATTGATAATGAAGATGATATGTCCAAATCAATGTACAAGTCTCATTTTTCATGTCCATGACTGCAAAAACAAAAGTAACTTTTGATGTGTTTGATCAATACTTTAGAACATTTAACACAAAGTAATTTGTATTCTTAAGCCAGTGTAGACATCCACCAAAATTTGAAATTAGTTTCCAAACCAACTTAGAATAAATGTACAAATTAATTTGTCTAAGAAAAGAACTCCTGGAAAAAGATGTAAGACAACATAGTTATGGGAGGGATTAGTTATCTAATGTGTTCCTATTAGACAAAAATGGGAAACCTAGGTTGACTGAGCTAAAAATAAAAGTATTAGTATGATTATTGAAATTTATAGTAATTCTTTTTCAAATTCTTCTTTCTCTAGATTCAGGTTCTTTAAAATTTAAATATAGGTAATTTTTACTTCTGGATTTTATATGTTATAAAACTTCTTTCCAACATCCAGATGTCATCTAGACCAGACAGATTGGGTTAGAGGGTTAGGTCTAGTGTCATAGACCAGTTTTTCAGTACTTAAGGTAGAGCAATGATAACAACCCAATTAAACAGCATGATTACTGGTATTTAAAAGTTCTTCAAAAGTTCTGTTGCTAGTATAGCGTCCATGCAGTTTTCAAAATATTTTATTGTATCTGTGGTCTCATTTCTGTCTCCTCCTCCCATATCTCTATGAGGTAAGTTGAGCAGACAGCATTATTTTCCAGAATCTGTGATCAACAAATTCAGGTTCAGTTGGGCTAAGTGATTTGACCATCATGCAATAAGTTAGTGGCAAAATCAGACTAGAACTCAGATGTCTTAAATCTTAATTTGGTCAACATTTTCCTGTTACTCAGTGAAATGGCAGAGTTCCCTTCTAATTTCCTCAGGTGAGGCTGCAACTGTGCTTTCCAAAACAGGTATTTTATGTAGTCACTCACTCACTCACTCATTCATTCAGATATTAAACACAAACTATGTGCCTTTGAGTGTTAAGGACTTGGCTCAGTTTCTTGACTTGATTTCAGTTTCCCTTATAAGCTTGGCGCTTCCTTGGTGAGAACTTTGAAGGGATGATTGTGATATTTATTGGAGTATTGTAATTGCTGGGACTCTAATAATTGATAAGTAGGACTAGAATGTTCTTAAGAACAAGAAATTTCTGAAGTTTAAAAAAATTTAATGTACTTGTGAAAAATAAAGAGGCTAAGGTTTCTATTGATCACCACCCTGAGTGCTGGCCTCCTCTATTCTCACCAGAGTTAACCATGTTACCAGTTTGGTGAGTATGCTTCCAGACCTGGCATGTACCCATAGATAATACTTGACATTGTCGGTATTTCCAAAAATGGCATCATACTATTGCTTTATAAACTGCTTTTTAATTTAAGCAATATGTTTTGGAGATCTATGTATGTTGAATGAATCGATCTAACTCATTTTGCATTTCTGTAGTCTATGTTAACTGTTTCCCTATTGTGGGCATTTAAGTTGTTTTCAAATTTTTTCCCCTTTATAAACAATGCTTCAGTAAAAAATTTATATATGTTCTTTGGAGTAGATACTGGGATGTCTAATTGCATTAAAAATTTTAATAGATGCTGAGAAAATTACCCTCCAGATTGGCTGACCTGATTTTTATGCAGTCTATGAGATTTTTTTGTTAATCCATGCCTTTTCCCAGTGTGATATTATATAAAAAATTTGTTTTTGCCAATCTAATGGATGACAACCAATATGTGATCATTTTTAAAATTTGTATTTCCTTAGACTATATTTTCAAACTTATTGTCCATTTTTTCTTCTGTGAACTGCCTATTCATACTATTTGTCCACTTAAAAAAAGACTTTTTCTTATAGATTCTTATAGAATTCTTATAGATTCTAATATTTGTCTATTAATTACATTACACATTTTATTTTCCAGTTTTTGCCTGTTTATTTGTGGTATTCTTTCTATAGATGAGTTTCATTGTGAGGCAGTCAAATGTATTAATCTTTTCATTTGTCAATTTTTGCTTTTTGTATTTTATTCAAGTTCATAAATATATTCTCCTATATTTATAGTATTTTAAAAAAATTGTTTGATCTTTAACCTAACTAGACATTGTTTTTGTAGTGCTATGAGACAGATATTTGACTTTATTATTTCAAACCTAATGACAAAAAAAAAGTCATTGGAATAAATTGAGATTTGCAGAAAAGATGCAGAGATGGAGAGTTCATATATACCCTTCACCCGGTTTACTCTAATATTAACATCATATATGGTACATTGGTCAAAACTGATAAATTAACATTGGTTTATGAATTTCAGCTATATTACAAATTCTATTTAAGTTTCACCAGTTTATTCACTTATACTCTTTTCTGTTCTGGGATCTCATTGAGAATACCACATTGCATTTAGTATTCCTGTCTCCTTAGTCTCTTCTGATCTGTGATAGTTTCTCTCTTTCCTTGTTTTTCATGACCTTGGTAATTTTAAGGAGTATTAGTCAGACATTTTCTAGAATGTCTCTCAATTTGGGTTTGTCTGATGTTTTTCTCGTGATTAAACTGAGGTTATGTAGTTTTGGGAAGAACACCACAGAGGTGAAGTGCTTTTCTCATTACATCGTATCAACGTGACTTACCATTGGTCATGTTAACCTTGATCACTTGATTAAAGTACTGTTTGTCAGTTTTCTCCACTGTAAAATTACTATTTTACCCTTTCTATACTCTCTTCTTTGGAAGCAAGTCATTAAGTCCAGTTCACACTCAAGGAGAGAGGAAGCTCCACCCCTGGAAGGGAGGAAGTATCTACATATATGATTTGAAATTCTTCTGTAAGAAAGATTTATCCCTTCTCTCCCGTTTATCTATTTTTATAATAATTTATTTATATCAATATGGACTTACACATATTTATTTTATACATTGGGTTATAATCCAATACTGTGTTATTTATTTTTTGCTCAAATTGTTTCAGTTTTGACCATTGGGAACTTTCAGGTTGACTCCTAATAACTTTTTTTATTGTTCTTTTGGGGAATCATGTTAAATTAAAGGGAAACAATATATATATAATGGATTTAAAAAAAACTCAAAAGTAGTAACATATACAAATATACTTATTTTTCCAACATATTGACATTTTGCTTTGAAAATACTTATGACTTACAGTGATATAGAACATTTCATTTTTCAGGATTCTTTTGTATTTTGACAGGTCTCTTTATAAAGTTGTTTCAACTTATTACTATCTAATTATATTTTAGTGGCAGAGTATTAAACAGTGAATGACTTGTCTACTATATATAAAGGTTGATAAATTAAATTAAAATATAAACAAGAAATATGTGAAACAATGTTGCTTATCAATTGCACAATTATTTGTTTTTAAATAAGCGAAGATGTGTAGAATATATTAAAACAAAAGTGACCACTACTCAACAATTACTCAGAATTTTTTGAAAATCTCTTACCTTTGAAACTACATTCTAATAATATGTATAAAATAAGAGTATAACTCATATAAAATTGAATAAGATTTTTTTGCATAAAAGTGATAACTTTGAAATACTGTTTGGTGCATGAGTCACCTGTCATTCAAAAATTCCTAACTTGATGCTAATATTCAAGCCAATAAAACTTAGGCCTCAGAATTAGAACATTCTTTTGTAAGATTTTTATTTTAAATGTGCTTTGCTTTATAAATATATAGCTATATTGTGAAATGCACATGTATTCTTAGTTAATATAGGCATTTATTTTATTTAGTTTCACATGATGAAAACCAAAACTCATTTAAAATAAAAATCGAGAATGTTATTGGCTTAAAAATGATGCCTTGAACATGAAGAACATATATTATGTGTTCAAATTTGCAAAGATTTATAATTTGCTGGATTCTAAAATATAATATTCCAGATGATATTTGAGAGGTATTTGATGATTTCTCTTTCTACTACAAATAGTAAATTTATTGTCATTAAAATGTTGTCTAAGTGTAGCAAGCTAAAATAATAAAAACAACAATAAATTTGCAGCATTACAGAATAAAGTATGTTCCCTTTTGAATATTTTTTGTTATTAATTACACTATATGGATACCAGGTGGAAAGATAAAGGGCACTGAGTGTTAACTAGTTTACTCTGAAACTCAGTTTGCCTATCTGAAAAACAGAGATCTAATGATAGCTATTTTGCATGTTTTTTGTAGGCATTAATGAAATAATGTATTAGAAACATCTAGCATTAAGCCTGACACATAAAAATAGATCCACAAATGTTAATTCCTTCCTTTTCTGTTACACCAGACAAAATAAAAGTGTTTTTTAGTTTACTGATCTAGATTTTTTTCTAGAGTTAAGCTATTAGTTGTTATTTATAACATGTTCCTCATATATGATCCCTATGAGTACCTATAAAGAATCAATAAAAGCAAAAATTCTATAGGAGGTTTTTTTTTTTTTACAGTGGAGCAAATGTGCATAATTGGCTGGGAACATGTTTTATCAAAAAATTATGGCACCAATTTTTATTATGTATGATATGAATATAGGCATTCATGGTAGATTTGATAAATTTTTAACAGATTTTTCTGTTATTTGGAGATTATTAAATGGGGAGAAACTAAAATCTTTCTATGACATTAAGGAGCTAGCTTAAAGAGCTAAAATAGGAAATTATAATAGACATGGTCCTCAGGCAATCCGCAAGATACAATCCTCAGGGCGGTGATAGTAAATGAGAAGAGTAATGTAATGGTTATAATATAATAACCATGTTATTACTTTTAATAACGTGGTTTTTTTTTTCTATTTGTGGTGAGCTTGTGTCGTAATTTTTTATATATTTTTTCTTTCCCTGCAAGCAATGTGGCTTTTAGATGTTAACTGACTTGTTAATTTAGGAGATAGTCACTCTCCTCAACATATGTTTACATTTCTTCTAGGTTATCCAATTTCTTGGCATAAAAGTGTTTATAGTAGTCTCTTATGATCCCGAGTATTTCTGTAGTATCAGTTGTAATGTCTCCTCTTTCATTTATTTGAGTCTCCTATCTTTTTTTCTCAGTCTAGCTAAAGATTTGTCAATTTTGTTTATCTTTTCAAAAAACCAGCTCTTAGTGTTGTTGATTTTTTCTATTGTTTTTCTGGTCTCAACATATGTTTACAAATTCCTTTGCCATTTCTGCAAAGGTTTAAAGTTCCTGGTTGGTCTTTTTTTCTTCTTCAAAGTCTGGGCTTCTTAAATCTGTGACTTGGTGCTTTTCATTAATTTTTGGAAATTCCTAGTAATTATATTTTCAAATATTTTCTCTTTTATTTTTATCCCCTGTCCTCCTGAAATTCAAATTGAATTTAAGTCAGATCAGCTCACAATATCTTCCATATCTCTTACTTTTTCTTCTGTATTTTCTAGATTGCCTCTTCATCCATTTTTTTAGATAATTTCTTCTGACCTAACCTTCATCCATTGAGGTCTTAGTTTTAGTCATGATAGGTTTTAGTTCTATATTTCTAGTTGATTCTTCCATAAATATACAATCTTACTTTTTATAGTTTTAGTTCCTTGTTGAAAATTTTGTTTGACTTTTATATTTGCCATAGCCATAGTAAATGCAATGTTTTTTTTTAACATTCTATCTCTGATAATTCTTCTCCATGGGGAACTGTTGGATGTTTCTCTTGTCTGTTGTTTATGGTTGCTCTTATTCATGTTACCATAGCTTCTTTTTTGTCTGGTTAGGTTTGATTATGTGCTGAGTTCTATGTTTGTAAAATTATCCATAATAATTTACTGTCTAGGATGATGTTATAATCTTCCTGAGATGATTTTTATTCCTCTACTACTGTCAGACATCCAGGGAACCAGCAATTCTGGATCATCTTAATCTGATTTCAGTGTGTGAGATTTTCTGTGCTATTCAGACAACTCAGTGCATGACTAAAGTCAATGTTAATGCTGTTTTACTCCCAGTTCATCCTTACATCTAGGTTACAGCCTTTTGACATCTCAGCCACAGCCACAAGTCCTCCAGATTTTGCTGTCTAATTCTAAGAGGCTGTCAGAAGTATGATTCAGCCTCTCAACCAGAGCAGATCAGCCCAGAGCAGCAAGTGGCTCCAAATCTGCACTCACCTATTTGGTTTTCAGTCATCTGTGTTTTTATCCAGTAATTCCTTACTGTTTCATAAGCTCTTCGATGCTTTTTGAAAGATGTTATTTATAGTTCACCCAGATTTTTTTAAGTTAATATAAAGGATTTTAGAGTTCTCAGTAGAGGAGTGGTCTGAATTACCTAGTCCACCATCACCAGAAGTGCAAATTCCTCTACAATGCCTGTTTACATTGAAATTAAAATATATCTCTAGGTGTTTCTTTGCAGGAAAACAGGGACATAGAACTAAAACTTTAACCTGTCCTGAAAATTAAAAACAAATCCTGATAGCTATTTTTTGCTACTTATTTGTTGGTTCAAATTGAGATCTATTCTTATTCAGAATGTCTCAGAGTGGATGACTACATTGTAAATTAAAAGCTGTAAATTCAAAGCTTTAGGGCCGGCCCCGTGGCTTAGTGGTTAAGTGCATGCGCTCCGCTACTGGCGGCCCAGGTTCGGATCCCGGGTGCGCACTGACGCACCGCTTCTCCGGCCATGCTGAGGCTGCGTCCCACATACAGCAACTAGAAGGATGTGCAACTATGACATACAACTGCCTAGTGGGGCTTCGGGGAAAAAAAAGGAGGAGGATTACCAATAGATGTTAGTTCAGAGCTGGTCTTCCTCAGCAAAAAGAGGAGGATTAGCACGGATGTTAGCTCAGGGCTGATCTTCCTCACACACAAAAAAAATAATAAAAAAAATGAAAGCTTTACAGGAATCTATATTTCTGATAAGTAATTAACTTTTAAGGCAAAGCATTAGTGAGTATGTAGATGGCCATGTTGTTCCAATAAAAATAAAATTTGTAACACGTGTTTAAAAATTTGAGGCAACTAGAAGGACATGCAACTATGACATACAACTATCTACTGGGGCTTTGGGGAAGAAAAAAAGGAGGAGGATTGGCAATAGATGTTAGCTCAGAGCCGGTCTTCCTCAGCAAAAAGAGGAAGATTAGCACGGATGTTAGCTCAGGGCTGATCTTCCTCAAAAAAAAAAAAAATTTGAGGTAGATTTGAACCCTCCTTTGCTCAAAACTTTTTAAAGATGAAATAATGTTGTGTCAGAAAATAGCATTACAGTAGTTAGATTATCCCTAATAAAAAGATTTAAAATGTTAGTTCTTGTCTAAGGTGTAGAATTTGATTTTATGTCTTCCATTTGATAGCAATCAGCCATGAGCATTGTAATTAAAATGTCAAGGTCATGATAAACTACTATAAAAAGATATATTTAGTTATATATTTAAGTTTTTAAAGATTTTTAAAAATAATTTTATAATTTACTTTATAATTTTTATAGGTATAGGAACAATAAGTAAGAGTGAAGGAAGTATTTCCTTAGTTGGTATTTGGGAGAATCCTATTCATTAGCTTTTAGAGGGAGAGTATCTTTAAATATAACTTTATCATTTATTGCCAAGCACTGTGCTCCTTTGTTCTCTCTCCTGGGTCAAGTGGTTACCATATATTTAGATTTTAACAGAGTTTTGTGAGATCACAACTCTTGTCTTCCCTAGCAGAAGTGATTCTACTGATGATCATATGGGCAGAGGCGAGTCAGTGAGAAGTATTTTGGACAGGAAGGGGTTTCAATACCACTCTTATTGCCTTAGTCATAGTACTTCTGCACCTTATGTGCTGACAGTGGTGACCAATGAGTAAGGGACCAAGAGGAGCATAGGAAGAAAAGATTAGCAAGTGATAGTAAATTTGATAAAAGCTTGATTGGTAGATACTTAGAAATCAAGGAAATATTTACCATTTCAAACATTCTAAAACCTATTTACCTTTTAGTAATAAAACATTTGCCTTTTTTGGTTTGTTTTTCTTTTCTTTTTTGTGTTCAGAAAAAAATATTGAATTAAAAACATTTTAATCCTATATTACAGATAATATGATTCCTAGAGATCTGATGAGGGCTTCCAGAACCAGGTACTATAACAGAGCAATCTGAAACTCTATAGGGAAAAAGAAGATAACGGTGTTAGAGGTTTGAAGGAGGAGTTAGAGGAAAATATGGAGCAAATAAGAAGAAGAAATTAAAAAACAACTATGGATAGTGCAAAAACTAACAAAAGCATATGAAAGAGCAAGAGTAGAGAAATTAGGGCAGTCAGCTTTGCATGTCGTTTTTGCAGAAGCCGGTCGAAGGATAAAGGATAACAAAGGCAAAGGATATGTCAGTAGATCCCTCAGGTGACATTGTATCTGTGGATTGCATCTACTTTTTTGGGATTACAAAAAAAGGAAATACAGCATACGCTGCGAATAGAGAGAATTTAGTGACTGATGGAAGTAACTAGATTCTTGATTGTAGAAAATGGGGCCTCATCACTGTTAGAGGACAGCTGCAGTCAGAGCTACAGATGTGTTTTCTTTTCTTCTCCTTTTTCTCCCTTCCCAAATTCTGTCCTTGGCTTCGTCTCTGAAGTGTTATGGAAAAGAGTATTGTGGCAACGGTAGGAGAGACTAGGCATCTGAAGGCCAGGGGTCTAGTCCTCATTCACTAACTGAGTGACAAGTCAACCTCTGAATGGCAGTTTCCATAGCTATAAAGTGGAAATAATAACAAGTATACTACTATCTTACAAAGTAGTTTTAGTATAAGCTGAAATATTTTTGAAAAATATACAAAATGTAAGGTTTTATTTCAGTACTTATGAGAAGCAGTATGTTATAGAGTCTTAGTGACCTAAGTGTAAATCCTGTTACTCCCCTCTCCTCTTTGGTCTAGTTACTTAATCTATCTGATTAGAAATATTCTTATTTATACAATAAAGATGTAATAACTCCACATTATAGAATTGTGAGGATTAAATATGACACTATATGTGAAGAATCTAGCCAGAGTACCTGGCACACAGTAGGTGTTTGATAAATGCAGGCCCCTTTCTTTACATGGTGGTATTAGAAGTCTGCTCCATGGCTACTGGTCGGTCGATTTATGTGGTTCCATTTCTTTATTCATAATTTATACCTACCTCATTTGCACTATGATGTACTTTGTTTTTATGTTCCTTGTAGCTTATATGCCATGTCCCATAGTTATCTGTATATTTCCAACTCTGCCAACAAATGTTAGCTGCTGAAGAATGGGAATCTATCTTGGTCACTTTATATTCTCCATTATACACAAATCATAGGCAATTTGTCAATAAATGTTCACTATATTATAAGTGTCAACAATTAGGTTCTGAATGAAACTTCTGTGCTTGATAGGGTCTTTGGTTTGACTCTGAAGAGTGATTAACATCTATACTACATAATGAATGGTTATTTAGAAATTCAAGCATTTATTTATTCATCTACTTTTAGATTTTGTCCTCATGCAGGTACATGTAAGTGATGTCTTCAAGGGACACTTGAGTGGGTGCTGGGTATCTTTGTAATGTTGATGCTTCAACATTCAAATGATTAGGTCAGGCCTTCTCAGAATAATCTCTCTTTTGATTAACTTATTAATGAGGAACCTTAATCATACCTACAAAATTCCTTTACCTGTGCTACATAACAATCATGGGAATTACACCCCATCACTTTTGCCTAATTCGTTTGGTTAGAAACAAGTTACAGGTCCTGCTGACACTCAAGATGAGGGGATTTCACAAAGACGTGAATATCAGGGGGTAGGAATCACGGGGCTCATCTTAGAATTCTGCTTTCTACAGTATTGATATAATTTTGTGTCTCCAGTTGTAAATAATGTTAACAAACAAATAAGAACGTATATGACTTGAGAAGTTCTACTTTGTGAGTGCATTAAAATTTTGCATCAGAATTGTTTAGACTGAATCTATTACCTTTTGTATTCAACATAGAACCTCAACCCAGAAGCAAAAAAAAAAAAGAAAAAAAAAATCAATTTAAAGAAAAATCCAGGTGAATAAAAACATTTAGAATAAAACAAATGGTCGTGTTTGCCTTGCTGTTTAGTAGGTTCATGCCTTTTTGGTTTCCTGGGAAGAGAGCAGGAGATAAAGAGTTCTTGAAAAATTCCTGGCTTTGCTTCTCTTGAAACTTAAATCTGGTGACCATTTTAATGTATGGTAATTTCAACTGAAGTCAATCAGCAAAATAGAAGGGGAACTGGAATTGCATATAGTATGATGAACTTTATTTATGTTTTACTGATGATCATAACTACCAAGAAATGATTTTGAGGAACTTATAAAATGTTTCTACTATGCGTTTAAGAAAATACTTTCATATTTATTTTTTATTTTTTATTTATTTTTTGTTTATTGCAGTAACATTGGTTTATAACATTGTATAAATTTCAGGTGTACATTATTATACTTCTATTTCTGCATATATTACATCATTTTCACCACCCAAATTCATATTTCTTTTTTAAATGAGTATACAAAAATGAAATTGCAAAGGAAAACATACACCCCCAGAAAAACTTGTACAAGAATGATCTTAAGAACATTATTCATAATAGACAAAAAGTAGAAAAACACAAATGTGCATCAGCTGGTGAATGGTTAAATAAAATGTAATATAGCCACACAATGGAATATTATGTGACAATAAAAAGGAATGAAGTAGTGATATATGTTACAACATGAACAAACCTTGAAAACATTATACTAATTGAAAGAAGTCAGTCACAAAAAGACCACATATTGTATGATTCCCTTTATATGAAATGTCCAGATTAAGCAAATCCATAGAGACAGAAAGTAGATTAGTGGTTGCTTAGGACTGGTGAGGGGAGGAGGGTTGGCAGGGGAAGGAAAGTGACTGTGAATGGGCAGAAGGTTTCTTTTTGAGGTGATGGAAATGTTTTGAAATTAACTGTGGTGATGGTTGCACAACTCTGTGAACATACTTAAGACTATTGGATTATACACTTTAAATGAGTAGATTATATGTTATGTGAATATCTCAGTAAAAATAAAAAATATAGAATTGCAATCTATGCAGAAATAGAAGTACAATGATGTACACCTGAAATTTTTACAATGTTATAAACCAATGTTACTGCAATAAACAAAAAATTAAAAAAAAAAAAAAAAAAAGAATTGCATAGCATTCTAGCATTTTGATGCAACCCTATTATTTACTGCTCTCCTTACGTCTCTTGACTTTGTTCTGAACATTTTTATTGTGTGGCATGTTCCCTCTGCTAAGGCATGAGTATCCAAAATTGAAAAATATAATTCTGTATTGACAAATTTTCAGTAAGAACCAGTGGAAGGATGTGAGAGCATTATTGTTGTCCAGGACTTTTACCAAATTTGGTCAAAAGCAGTATACAATTCTCTTGGATGAAAGTAAAGGGCAGAACCATATTGTTTGTGTATTCATTAACTACTTCAGTACCTATTTCTATTGAATTAAATTTAGAGATAAGCTCTGATTATATGAGTAAGATTTTAGGAACACCCCAGATCACATGTTGTCAATTTAAAATTGTGGCCTGAACAATTTTTAATTTGTATTGTATAATTTTCTTTTCTGACTGCTGCTCATTAGGATATTTTAATTTAATTCGTTTTTTATCTAGTGTAATGATAGAAAGGCAAATGAGAATAATGTTTAATGACAATGTTGATGAAACAGAATGGATGGAAGTCTTCTGATTAGATTCAGAGTAGAAATCTTCAAGACAGTCTGGATACTTAGCTTCTGTTTTAAAATGCTTTACAGAATTTTCTTAGAATGCCTCTCAAAATGTATTCCCATGCCTTTTAGCATTATTTGTTTATGGATATCTGATGAATTCATTAATATTTTTAGGCTTTTTATTTGCTGGTTTTATTCCCATTTTGCAGATTGAATTACTCAAACTGCATAAGTAACATGATTTGTCCAAAACTGAGTAGGCAGTACAAGTGTTGAAATGTAAGCTTCCAGCAACAAATTATTTTTTTTTCCACCACAAATGAATATTTTAGTACATTAGAATAGTTTACTTCAGGCAACAGAATTTTATTTTAGCTTGTAATATTTATAAGGTAAACACAGGAACTCATATCTGTTACTTTTAAAAAGTAAAAATAGTAATCTTAAGAAATATGCTTTATGGAGATATTGTACTCATTAATAATTACTTTTAAAGTGAATAATATCCTGACTCTATGGAGTCTTTAATTTATTCCCAATGGTATGGCCTATATGAGTGTGTTAAGTGGTGTATACATTCTTTCTTTTTTTTTTTTTAATTTTATTTATTTATTTTTTTTCCCCCAAAGCCCCAGTAGATAGTTGTATGTCATAGCTGCACATCCTTCTAGTTGCTGTACATGGGACGCGGCCTCAGCATGGCTGGAGAAGCGGTGCGTCGGTGTGCGCCCAGATCCGAACCCCGGCTGCCAGCAGCAGAGCACATGCACTTAACCGCTAAGCCATGGGGCCGGCCATATACATTCTTGATATCATAGACAATTGCTAAAGAGACCCTAAGAGATCATCTAGGCTCTTTTCTTATCTCTAGGTAGATTATGTCTAAATTGTTTTAGAGATTGCTTTTTCTTTCTTTTTTTTATTGAAGTATAATTGACATACAATATTATATTAGTTTCAGGTGTACAACATAGTGATCGACATGTATATACATTATCAAATCATCACTATGATAAGTCTAGTTACCATTTGTCACCATTTTTATTACTGTATTTCAATATTATTGACTATATTCCCTATGCTGTACATTACATATCCTGTACTTATTTATTTTATAACTGGAAGTTTATACCTCTTAATCCCCTTCACTAATTTTGCCCATCCCCTCTCCCCATTCTTTTCTGGCAACCACCATTTTGTTCTTGGTATCTATGAGTCTGTTTCTGTTTTGTTTTGTTTGTTCACTTGTTTTGTTTTTCAGATTCTACATATAAGTGAAATCATATAGTATTTGTCTTTCTCTGTCTGACTTATTTCTCTTAGCATAATACCCCCTAGTTCTATCCATGTTGTTGCAAATAGCAAGACTTCATTCTTTTTTTATGGCAGAGTGATATTACATTTATATATATACAACATTTTCTTTATCATTTCATCTATCAATGGACACTTAAATTGCTTCATATCTTGGCTATTGTAAATAATGCTACAGTGAACATAGGGGTGCATATATCTCTTGGAATTAGTGTTTTCATTTTGTTTGGATACATGCCCAGAAGTGGAATTGCTAGCTCATATAGTAGTTCTATTTTTAATTTTTCGAGTAACCTCTAATCCTGTTTTCCTTAGTGGCTGCGCTAATTTACATTCCCACCAATAGTGGGTGAGGGTTCCCTTTTCTCTACATTCTCACCAACCCTTGTTATTTTTTGTCTTTTTGGTAATAGCCATTCTGACAGGTGTGAGGTGATATCTCATTGTGGTTTTGATTTGCATTTTCCCTGATGATTAGTGATGTTGAACATATTTTCACTTATCTGTTGGCCATCTGTATATCTTCTTTGAAAAAATGTCTGTTTGGGTCTTCTGCCCATTTTTTAATCACATTTTAATTGATTTGTTTTTTCAGTATTGAATTGTATGAGTTCTTTATATATTTTGGGTATTAATCCCTTATCAGCTATATCATTTGCAAATATCTTCTCCCGTTCAGTATGTGCCTTTTTGTTCTGTTGATGGTTTCCTTCTCTGTGCAAAAGCTTTTTAGTCGATGTAGTCCCATTTGTTTATTTTTGCTTTTGTTGCCTTTGCCTGAGGAGACAGATCCAAAAAAATATTGCTAAGACTGATGTCAAAGAGCTTACTGCCTATTTTTTTCTTCTAGGAGTTTCATGGTTTCGGGTCTCACATTTAAGTCTTTAATCCATTTTGAGTTTATTTTTGTATATGGTGTAAGAAAGTGGTCTAGTTTCATTCTTTTGCACATAGCTGTCCACCTTTTCCAGCACCATTTATTGAAGAGACTGTTTTTTCTTGATTGTATATTCTTGCCCCCTTTGTCATAGATTAATTGACCATTAAGCATGGGTTTATTTCTGGGCTCTTATTCTATTCCACTGATCTATGTGTCTGTTTTTGTGCCAGTACTACACTGTTTTAATTACTGTAGCTTTGTAGTAGAGTTTGAAATCAGGGAACATGATATCTTCAGCTTTGTTCTTCTTTCTCAAGATTGCCTTGGCTATTTGGGGTCTTTTGTGGTGCCATACAAATTTTAGGATTATTTGTTCTAGTTCTGTGAAAAATTCCATTTTGATAGGGATTGCGTTAAATCTGTGTATTGCTTTGGGTAGTGTGGACATTTTAACAATATTAATTCTTTCAATCCATGAGCATGGTATATCTTTCCATTTATTTGTGTCATCTTCAATTTCTTTCATCAGTGTCTTATAGTTTTCAGAGTATCGGTCTTTCACATCCTTGGTTAAATTTATTCCTAGGTTTTGTTCTTTTTGATGCAATTGTAAATGGGATTTTTTTTTAATCTTTCTTTCTGATAGTTTGTTATTAGTGTAAGGAAACACAACACATTTCTGTATATTAATTTTGTATTTTGCAACTTTACTGAATTAATTTATTAGTTTTAATAGTTTGGTGGAGTCTTTAGGGTTTTGTATTTATAGTATCATGTCATCTGCAAATAGTGACAGTTTACTTCTTCTTTTCAAATTTGAATGCCTTTTATTTCTTTTTCTTGTCTGATTGCTGTGGCTAGGACTTCCAATACTATGTTGAATAAAAGTGGTGACAGTGGGCATCCTTGTCTTCTTCCTGATCTTAGAGGAAATGCTTTCAGCTTTTCGCCATTGAGTATGATGTTAACTGTGGGTTCATTGGCCTTTATTATGTTGAGGTATGTTCCCTCTATACCCACTTTGTTGAGAGTTTTTATCATAAATGGATGTTGAATTTTGTCAAATGCTTTTTTCTGCATCTATTGAGATGATCATATGATTTTTATCCTTGTTTTGTTAATGTGCTGTACCACATTGATTGATTTGTGGATATTGAACCATCCTTGCATCCCTGGAATAAATCCCACTTGATCATGGTGTTTGATCCTTTTAATGTTGAATTCAGTTTGCTAATATTTTCTTGAGGATTTTTGCATCTATGTTCACCAGGGATAATGGCTTGTAATTTTCTTTTTTTGTAGTGTCTTTGTCTGGTTTTTGGTATCAGAGTAATGCTGGTCTTGTAGAATGAGTTTGACAGGGTTCCTTCCTTTTCAATTTTTTGGAATAGTTTGAGAAGGATAGGTATTAACTCTTCTTTAAATGTTTGGTAGAATTCGCTTGTGAAGTCATCTAGTCCTGGACTTTTGTTTCTTCGGAGTTTTTTGATTATTGATTTAATTTCATTGCTAGTAATTGGTCTGTTCAGATTTTCTGTTTCTTCTTGATTCAGTCTTGGAAGATTGTATGTTTCTGGGAATTTATCCATTTCTTCCAGGTTGTCCAATTTGTTGGTGTATAATTGTTTGTAGTAGTCTCTTATGATCATTTGTATTTCTGTGGTATCTGTTGTAACTTCTCCTCTTTCATTTTCTATTTTATTTATTTGGGCCCTCTCTCTTTTTTTCTTGATGAGTCTGCCTAAAGATTTATCAATTTTGCTTATCTTTTCACAGAACCAGCCCTTAGTGCCAATGACCTTTTTCTATTTTTTTTTTTTTAGTGTCTATTTTATTTATTTACACTCTGATCTTTATTATGAACTTGCTTCTGAGGACTTTGGGCTCTGTTTGTTCTTTTTCTAGTTCTTTTAGGTGTAAGGTTAGATTGTTTATTTGAGATTTTTATTGTTTCTTGAGGTAGGCCTGTATCACTATAAACTTCTCTCTTAGAACTGCTTCTCTTGCATTCCAGAGATTTTGGAATGTTGTGTTTCCATTTTCATGTGTCTCAAGGTATTTTTTTATTTCCTTTTTGATTTCCTCGTTGACCCATTGGTTGTTTAGCAGCATGTTGTTTAGGCTCCATGTGTTTGTGTTTTTTCCAGTTTTCTTCTTGTAATTGATTTCTAGTTTCATATCACTGTGGTTGGAAAAAATGCTTGTTATGATTTCAGTCTTCTTAAATTTATTGAGACTTGTTTCGTGGCCTAACATGTGAACTATCCTGGAAAATGTTTTATGTGCACTTGAAAAGAATGTATATTCTGCTGTTTTTGGATGGAGTGTATTGTGTATATCTATTAAGTCCATCTGGTCTAATGTGTTGTTTAAGACCAATGTTTTCTTATTGATTTTCTGAATGATCTATCCATTCATGTAAGTGGGATGTTAAAGTCCCCTACTTTTATTATATTACTGTCAATTTCTCCCTTCATGTCTGTTAATATTTGGTTTATATATTGAGGTGTTACTATGTTGGGTGCATAGATATTTACAAGTGTTATATCCTCTTGTTGGATTAAATCCTTTTATCACTGTGTAATGCCCTTTGTCTCTTGTTAAAATCTTTGTTTTAAAATTGATTTTGTCTAATATAAGTATTGCTACTCCAGCTTTCTTTTTGTTTCTATTTGCATGAAATATCTTTTTCCATTCCTTCACTTTCAGTGTGTGTATGTCTTTAGATCTGAAGTGAATCTCTTGTAGGCAGCGTATATTGGGTCTTGTTTTTTATCCATTCAGCTACCCTTGTCTTTTTATTGGAGCATTTAGTCCATTTACATTTAAAGTAATTATTGATAGGTATGTACTTATTGTCATTTTGTTAATTGTATTCTACTTGTTTTTGTAGTTTTTCTCTGTTTCTTTCTTCTTCTCTTGCTCTCTTCCCTTGTGATTTGATGACTTTCTTTATATAATTTATTTATTTTTTCCCCCCAAAGCCCCAGTAGATAGTTGTATGTCATTGCTGCACATCCTTCTAGTTGCTGTATGTGGGACGCGGCCTCAGTGTGGCTGGGGAAGTGGTGCGTCGGTACGTGCCTGGGATCCGAACCTGGGCCGCCAGCAGCGGAGCACATGCACTTAACCACTAAGCCACGGGGCCGGCCCTGATGATTTTCTTTAATGTTGTGTTTGGATTCCTTTCTTTTCATTTTTTGTGTATCTATTATAGGTTTTTGGTTTATGGTTACCATGAGGTTTATATATATCAACCTATATATTGAGCAGTGTATTTTAAGTTGATAATTGCTTAATTTCTAATATATTCTAAGAGCACTACATTTTTACCCTCCCCCACATTTTATGTTTTTGATGTCATATTTTTCATCTTTTTATTTTGTGTATCCTTTAACTATTTATTGTAGTTATAGTTGATTTTGCTACATTTCGCTTTTAACCTTCATACTAGCTTTATATGTGGTTGATCCACTACCTTTACTACATGTTTGCCTTTACCAATGAGGTTTTTTCTCTCATAATGTTCTTATTTCTAGTTATGACCTTTTCTTTTCTGCTTAAAAAAGCCCTTTTAACATTTCTTGTAAGGCTGATTAAGTGGTGATGAACTCCTTTAGCTTTTGCTTGTCTGAGAATCTGTGTCTCTCTCCTTCAGTTCTGAATGATAACCTTGCTGGGTAGAGTATTCTTGGTTGTAGGTTTCTTCCTTTCAGCACTTTGAATATATCTTGCCACTCTATTCTGGCCTGTAAAGTTTCTTGTGAAAAATCTGCTAATTGTCTTATAGGGGTTCCCTTGTGTGTAACTACTTGCTTTTCTCTTGCTGCTTTTTAGATTCTCTCTTTATCTGTTTCTTTTGACATTTTAATTATAATGTGTTTTGGTGTGAACCTCTTTGGGTTCATCTTGTTTGGGACTTTCTTTGCTTCCTGTCACATTCCTTCATTAGGTTAGGGAAGTTTTCAGTTATTATTTCTTGAGGTAAGTTTTCTGTCCCTTTCTTCCTCTCTTCTCTTTCTGGTACCTCTATAATGTTAATGTTAGTATGCTTGATGTTGTCCCAGAGGTCCCTTAAACTATCTTCAATTTTTAAAATTCTGTATTTGCTGTTCAGCTTGGGTAGTTTCCACTACCCTGTCCTCCAGATTGCTGACCCATTCTTCTCTATCATCTAATCTGCCGTTGATTTCCTCTAGGGTATTTTTCATTTCTGTTATTGTATTCTTCAGTTCTGATTGGTAGGTTTTTAGTTCTTTTTCTGAGGTTTTGACTTGTTCTTTCATTAGGAACATCTACTTTTGTCTCCTCATTTTGCCTTATTCTTTGTGTTTATTTCTATGTATTAGGTAGATCAGCTATATCTCCTGGTCTTGAAGGAGCTGCCTTCTGTAGGAGATGTTCTGTGGGGCCCAGCAGCACAATACTCTTTGGCCACTAGGGCCAGGTGCTCCAGGGGTGTCCCTTGTGTGGCCTGAAACTACTGCAGGAGTGCTGATGGGTGAGGTTATTGTCCAGCCAGCTGCGAGGTCTGGTGGAGTCACAGGAGTGAGCAGGGTGTGCACTGGTGCTAGCAGGCTAGACAGAGAAATTCAAAATGGTACCCACGAGCACCCGTGTCAGCATGGTAGAACAAGATTGCAAAAATGTCTGCCACTGGTTTCTCAGTCCCTCGGGACAGTCCCAGCTGCCTCTTGCCTCTCCTCGGTGCTCCAAGATTAGTAAGTGGGTCTCTTTCACGTATGGTCTATGTGCTTTTCAATGTGTTGTTTTTACGCTGGTTTCCAGGTTGAGTGAGTCTGCAAGTGAGCACTTTAAGAACAAGGTCTCTTTTCCCTATGGTTCTATAGTTTTCCTGGACATTGATTCCCCGTTTGTTTTCAAAGCCAGGTATCATGGGGACTCATCTCTCCTGTGCAGGATCTCAGGGTTGGGGTACCTGATGTGGAGCTTGAATCCCTTGCTCCTCAGGGAAAAGTTCCGTACCTTTGAGATCCCTTCCCACTGTGAAACACATGGTGTGGTTTTTTCCTTAATGGGACTGTATCTCTGCCTTTCCCACCCTTCTCAGTGCCATCCCTTGTTGTGGAGGCTCTGTTCATCCAGTTTCCAAGTCCCCTTCAGAGGGAATTTTTCCATATGCAGCTGTAGATTTGTTGTGTTTGTGGGAGGAGGTGAGCTCAGGATCTTCCTATGCTGCCATCTTGAACTCCAACCTCTTGAGATTGTTTTTTTCTACAGTAAAAAGCATTGTTTGTGTTCAATTTTTTAAAAACTATATCTAAAATAACCAAACCTGTTTATTCATTGTTTTGAGGAGACAAAACAGAGTAGTTCTCTAGCTTCCTTAAAATTGTAATTTATTATAATTAGCTTGTATTTAAAAGAGCTTTCTAAGGAGGTGCAGGCTTTTTTTTTTTTTTTTTTTTCTTTTTTTAACATTATCTGCCAGTAATCCCTGGGACTAGAAGTTATTCTATCCCATCAAAATAGGTAGGTTGTATTACAAACATAAAACAACAATAATAGCAGTAATAAAAACCAACTACTTTCCACTTGTTCCTAATCCCTTTGTTTCCCTGCATAGTTCCCCTCAGACATCTTGACCCATGGTTAATTAGATTTCCATATGGTTTGCTAGGTGAAGGCCTGTATAGTTAAAATAGAAACTGGTACATTTCAGCCTTGGCCACAGTAGGA
Organism: Ceratotherium simum simum; assembly: GCF_057802395.1. NCBI lineage: Eukaryota > Metazoa > Chordata > Mammalia > Perissodactyla > Rhinocerotidae > Ceratotherium > Ceratotherium simum. The sequence goes on from NC_141908.1 coordinate 42,259,195, forward strand.
TCTTTCAAAGCTATATGCATATTTTAAAATTTAGCTGTAGGCCTTAGTACATCCATATTCCAGTTTCTTTACCCAGGAACTGGACCAGTGAACATATGCTCAGTAACAGTTACCTCTTGGTTCCTAAACCAACAAACCATTGCTATCTGGGTATGTCCTAAATAAAGCTTCTTGGAAGTATCTATTGTGTTTTGAAGTGGAGGTTAATGAAAGAGTAACTAGTTGATGAGGATGATTGTTAGGTTGACAACATGGCTCACCTTAGCTTCCAATTGAGAGGAAAGATAGGTGTGAACCTGGTAGTTTTGGTAGAGTGTGTTGCTCCCTCTGCTCAGCTATGTGTCCCTTTTGGGGTCCCCATAGCTAATCTGATAATCTGCTGTTGCAAATTAGGTGAAGACTGTAATATCATGCTACTGCTCACAGTACCTCACTTGCCTTTTAGTAATCTTTTTATAGTGGTCAGTTTGTTTTAACTATCTATATCTTGTTTCATTTCTGAAGGGACTGAATAATTTTTGAAATACTGGAACTAAGTTTTACACAGATAAACAGACACTAAGTAAACCAATTTAAGAGAAATAGGAGTACTCCCCTAAAAAAATCCCCCAAAAAACTGAAGTGAAGAATGAGAAGTTTATCTTTGCTTATTTTGTGCTTACACTCACTCATCTTTTTCTTTAGTGGCATAGTGCTATTTCCACCACTTTTGTTCTTTCTGGGTTCTTGCTTTACCTTTTCAAGACCATATGTTAAGTTGTGATATGGTATTGTGATTATTGCATCCTGCTAGAATGTAATGTTATCTAACATTCCCTCTTAACATATCTGAATCTAGACTTAATCCTTATTAACAGAGAAAGAAGATATAAAGTGGAGGAAAATATAAGTTAAGAAACTATTTAGTTAAATGAGGTGGAGGCCAGGAAACTGTGGGGTGGGGGTGGTAGTATGGAAGGGGAAGCAGGAAATTCTCTTTGAACATATGATCGTATTATCTCTGTTGCAATGTTCTACAATGTTGGAGCAGTAATAAGAATTTGTTTTATCTGTACATTATTTTTTTTTTTTGTGAGGAAGACCGGCCCTGAGCTAACATCTATTCCCAGTCCTCCTCCTTTCCCCGCAAAGCCCCAACTATGATAGTTGTATGTCATAGTTGCACATCCTTCTAGTTTCTGTATGTGGGCCGCTGCCTCAGCATGGCTGGACAAGTGGTGCGTCAGTGCGCGCCTGGCATCTGAACCCAGGCCGCCAGTAGTGGAGCACGCGCACTTAACTGCTAAGCCATGGGGCCAGCCCCCTGCACATTATTTTTATTTCAGTTTGTTTCCAGAGATGTTGATAAAACAGTATAGTCTTGTCAAATTATTGCTATACTATAGTATGAATTTTTTTTAACAGCTGCTGGTTTAGTAAGAGACCTCCACATTTATGTAGAAATGTGGAGGCTCTATATCTCATAATTGTATATGTTTTTTGTTAATAGATATTTATGACGTGTGTTTTCTACCTCCCAAGGAGTTTTCTGAGGCAAAAGCACATGATCTTGAGGAGCATTTCTCAGTTAGATTTGCTTTATTGCACTAGTGAAATGTTAGGCTTTGCTTAGGAAATATTTTTAATAGTGGCTATGGCCTATTGGACATATAAAAACTAGAAACAAGAAGCTCTGGAGTTCTAACTGTGATTCTTCTTTTTGATCTTGCATGTAATACTGTTTTCTTAAGAAAATACCTAAGAGTTTTGGCTGTCTCTATGACTTTTAATCCGTTTGGGCTGCTATAACAAAAATACCATAGACTGGGTGGCTTTTATTTAAACAACACAAATTTCTCTCTCACAGTTCTGGAGGCTAGGAAGTCCAAGATCAAGGTGCCAGTAGAGTCAGTGTTTGGTAAGAGCCCACTTCCTGGTTCATAGAGAGCCATCTTTTTGCTGTGTTCTCACATGGAGGAGGGGGCGAGGAGCTCTCTGGAGTGTCTTTTATAAGGGCACTAAATCCCATTCATGAGAGTTCCATCCTCATGATCTAATGACCTCCCAAAGGCCCCACCTCCAAATACCCTCACATTGAGGGTTAGGTTTCAACATATGAATTTTGGGGGACGTAAACATTCAGTCTATTGCAATGACCATCTCACAAAGTTAATATGAAGCAATGAACAGAATAGATGAAACTTTTGTGCAGTGTTATCAAAATAATACCTAAAAGTTACCTAGGCTAGCGAATAATCCAAACACCATTTGTGTTTAAACCTTGGTCAATTGAATGTTGATACAAGGTAAAATGGGGTATTTAACATCTAATGAATGAGCCAATAGGAAAGCATTTTAAAATTTGTAACCAGAGATAATGGCCCATATAGGAGCTATTGTAGATTTCGTTGCAGTGGCTTTGTATAAATAAACTCCCCCTAGTACATTTAGAGGCCAGGATATCTGTTGCTAGACCAAATTAGATGACTTAGATGTGTAGTTCATATTTGAAAACAGCCTTTTCCTATAATATTGCTCTTTTAAAAATTTACATAAAACTTAGAGAATGACAATATAAATAGGAAACATTGACTTATTATTACTACATTTAGTGGGGATTTTTTTTCCCTTTGGTTTTTCTAATTTATTAGGAGAGTGAAGAGAGTGAATTCATAAAACATCATAAAATTATGTAGTACCATAGTTGCTTTTATGGGCAAAGTTAGGTCCTTTAGCTGACCTTGTTTCATATTCACGTGGTTTTATATGTACACATGGTTTTCTTGGTGGACACATTTTTTGTATGAGTTTTTGAAGTTTGGAGAAACAGTCTAAGAGGCAGCGGCAACACCAAAAAATTCTATTTAATATTTTGACATTTATTTCACTTTAATGAACATGCTACAATTAAAATTTGAAATATATTCCTAGCAAATTCTTGTATGATGTTTAATATGCGAATTATTTCAGAAACTGAAGGATGTATTTCTGTAAGCAGAATTGCAGAAGCGTAACTGAAATCATCCTGTGAAAGATGAGTTTAATTTAAAAATAGTAGCAGCTTTTGATAAATGCTACTATGGGGAGTCCTTAGAATGAGTACATTTTCCCCTTGGAATTGATGACAAATGAAATAATCACACACTTTAACTTCTCAAAAGAGGTTATTTTGTTTTATTTTATTTTACTTTTCAGGACCATTTATCTGAGAGGCTGTGTAGTATAATGATGACAAAGGTAGAAGATTAACATTCTAGCCTGGCCTGTGGCATGGATAGAGTCATATTTTGAAGGGAGCTAGCTGTGGTGTTCTGTATCACTAACTAAATATGACACATATGTTCTAATCTTGGTTGAATCAGTTTGTTTATATAGTTAAACTCTGTGTGTAAAGTGGCAGTGATTTTCACAGAAAGAAGAAGAAATGGGAGAAAACAAGATAGGTGAAGTCCTATCTTCAAAAAGAAAGCATGTTTGAATATTGGTTTCACCTTTCATGTTGGGTTCTAGGGATTTCAAGAAAGGGCAGAATATCTAGTAGTAAATACTTTGGACCACTTAATTCTCAAAAAAGGGCCAAGTCCTAAGGTATATGACAGATGGAAAGAAACATTTATTTTTATTTTCATGAGTAAACTTCATTTTAGTATAAAAATTGAGAATTTTGCACAAGCAAACTTTCACATATAGCACTGAGCCATAGAAAATTGGTTTGTGTAATTTAAATGGTCATATTTGAGGTAGCTAAATAAAACTAGGAAGAGCCCAGAGGCCATCTTTTCAGTACAGTTTGTATGTTGGTGTGTCATGAACATCCAAATGTTTCTCTTTTCTTTGTTTAAATTCAGGGCTTTCTGTGGAAACTCTTAATATAGCCTTTGAAAAGTTATGATTTAATAGGAAATTATTTTATTGAAATACACTATTTGTGATTTTTTTTTCTTGCCTTACCTACAAATAAACATGCATGCTTTCAGGCATTTAAAATTTCAGTGTAAAAAAACTCCTAAATAATAAAACAAGGACAAGCATCATAGACTTGTGATATAGGCAGATCTGAATTGAAATAAAAAAGCTGTATTAGTCAAACTAATTGGTAACAATGAAATATTTTTGAGAATATCAAAATTAACATGTAGTTTCCTCATGACAGAATATTGTACCAAAGAAAATTTTAGAAGCTTTGAAATGATACTCTTTGTTAGAGTGCCAGTTCCTTGGTATGTGTTTCCTTTTGTCACCTGGGGCAATTTTTCCAACACGTAACACATGTGATGTTTTTTCCTGCATTTGGAATAATCAGCTTTTCCCTGTGCTCATTAAGGGGGAAAAAAAACTGCAGCCAAGGTATTAGCACAAAGCAAGGTATTAACAGTGCCCAATCTCTACCAAATACCAAGTTCCTTTGTCTATTACCTAATTAACATACTTTAATGAGTTCACCAAGTTTAATGAATACTTCATGTAAAACTCAGCGCTTTCTACCTCCTAGATTAATCTGACACCTGATGTAACAGATCTGAGTAGATATTATGAATAATTCATGAGCTAGTATTTCTCAAATAACAAATAATACAGAATATGAAACATTTAATATGGAAGGAGTTCTTAAAGATTTGCTATATACTTACTTGAATATGGTATAATTCTTTACAGCATCTATTGAAATTCATGTTCTAGTTAATAATAGCTTGAAAGAAACAATGTAATTTATGTAAATATATTTCTGTTCATGCTAATGATTTTTAAAATGCAATGAACCATTTACTAATAAAACACTGCTTATAAGTTATATTCTATAAATAGACTCGGTTACTTTGACACTACTGGGTTGGTCTGCAAAGTCTTTTTAGTTTAAGATGTGAATAATAAACATTTCTTTCATAAAAAATTGACTTTTTGAACTGTTGAAGTTGGAAAGAGTATTCATAATGATTTTGATACTTTCTATTGATTTGTATTGACATATAGTTTGTGTATTCACATCTATGTACAGCATTTCATTTACCATTATATTTGGGGGTATAATAGGTCTGAGAATTTTAAGCACCCCACCTTAAGATAACAACTGGGTGTCAGGATCTATTTTCCCCCTATTTTGTTCATTCTACTGAAAAAAAGAGGAGCAGAGAAATATGGATAAGTTGTCTAGTTTTATGATGTTATTTTTGCAAATATTAAAGGTATTAGCAAGTATTGTTACTGTATTTCAGGATCTGTTCTAGGAGCTGGTGAAACAGAGATGAAAACCATCTCTGTCCTCAAGGAGTTTAGACTCCAATATGGAAGACAAGTTAACAAATGATTGCAATACAGTATGACAAGACCTATGAAGGAGGTTATCAAGTACAAATACTTAATCGTTTATGATTTAGCAACAAGAAGAAAGGTCTAATTTGACATTCCACATAAGGGAATAGGAAGACATTGTGACATCCCTACTTACCATTTCAGCCATATGTTCAATATACTCTATAACCATAAGCTAATGTGGATTTTTTAACATATCAAAGTACATCTGTCACAATGAGTTGATATCAGTTATTTTGAGAAAAAAATATGTATATTCAAGTAATACTGCCATCATTCAAACTATTTTTTCTCTTCTTCCTTTGGACTTGTATTCAGGGCCTATGGCAAACTGTTTTGATTGTAGTAGCAAATTTTCATGCTTTGAGGGTAGATTTAGTTTTTCAGAAGAACCAGAAATTATCTAGAACAAAATATGCCAAATATGGAATAACAGTGCAAAATTATTTTTGTTGTTTACCAATAATAGTAGAATAACACATACAACAATCAAACAAGAGTGTGACTATCAGGCAATGAGTCTGATTTTTTTCCCTACTTGTAAACTGACTCTAAAGGCAATTTCAATAAAGGTATTATCAAAATACAGTGCACTGTAGCAGCAATGCTGATATAAGTTACTTCAGTAACAGGAACTTTATAGTTGCAGTATGTGTATGTTAGTTGTCTAATAAATATCTCTAACTACGAAAATTTAAAATACTCCACTGATGAGAGTAAGGAATGTCAGATTTTCATGAGCCCTGTTCTGGTCTGACTATGTACCTGGAATTTTGTGTTTCAGAGGAGGGCAGCTGGGGTTGAGGAGGAGGAGAAGAAATTTGAATATGCCACTAAGGGATGGGTGAAGGAATCAAGAAAATTTAGCCTAGAGAAGAGGGAATTCAGAGAGGATATGATAGCTGTTCGAAATTATCCGAAGGACTTTCTTGTAAAAGAATTAGGTTTAGTCTGTGTGTCATAAGAGAACAAAACTAAAGCCAGGGAGTTAGTGATACAGAGGAACACTTCTTCCCCAAATGGAGCAGGCAGCCTCAGAAGCAGTGAGTTCCTCATCACTAGAACTATTCGAGTAGAGAACACATGATCACTTGATTATATTGAGGAGGGAATTGAAATATTAGATGATAATGTTTTATCAACCCTGTGATTCTATCTATGACAGCTGAAGATTTTCCTTTCCAAAATAGATTTTACTGGTGCCGGGAATCCATAACTTTCTTTACATACATTTCAATTCTCATATCTTGGAATATATTCAGGTTATAATATAGTCTTTTGGAACACATTACTGGATTTTTTTTTTTATCCCCAGAGAATATGGATATGTATAAATTTTCCCTTTTTAGAAAAGTCTTTTATAGAAGATTTCCAAATGGCTTAATTTATCCTTATTCCTGGTTCTCTGCAGCTAGTTTGTGCAGAGAAATAAGGCTGCATCCTCACCTTTAGGTTTGTTTCACTTTGAATGTTCTACAAGACGCCGTCTTTGGTTATTAAATGAAAGCGTTGTATCATGCTGTCAAGTTCTAGCTTTTCATGTTTTATGCTAAGAATTTTGTGTAGAAGGTCTTTTCCCCCTTTTGAATGAATGAGTTTGTATCTTCTTCATGTGGAAGCTTGCCTTCTGTCAGTATTTGTGATAAATTAGCTTCTGAATATCATTTGAAATGCTAGCTACAAGCTATGACTCTAAAACAATTTCCATTATATCAGATGAAACAATTCGTTTTTAGCCCACTAGGTTGACTTTCTTTTATTTTTGTGAGGAAACAAGTTAAATTTAATGCCTTTGCGACCTAATTGGAATTATGGGACTGGGTAGGATTTGTGGCCTTTGTGGACAAGCTTTTCCTATTCAGGAACACTGAAGGATGTATCCAGCTGAAAAGGCACTTGGTCTGTTTCACCTGTTTGAGGTTATATATTAAAAAAATACAGACTAGTATTTTCTTGGGCTGCCCCTTTTTAAGTCTAAGCAGATTAATTTGGCAATTAAATGTGCCATGGGTACTTTGAGTGCAATTAATTTGGTATACAGGTACTGTTACATGCAATGCTAATGTGAGTTAACACACTTGGATTTAGCGATCATTTTATAATGGTGGGTACCTTCTATAATATTAAGTTGGTAATAAGAATATCATGTGATGTGTAAACATAGGGCACAGTTAGTATTTTAAAATATGATTAACTCTCATTATTCATCTAGAGTGTCTGTTGGTTGTCATACTGTGACGGCTGTGTGTTGCTGTGTTGCTGAAAGCTATGCCACCAGTATTTCAAATACCAGCAGGGTTACCCCTGGTGGACAGGTTTCAGTGGAGCTTCCAGACTAAGACAGACTAGGAAGAAGGAACTGGCCACCCACTTCTGAAAAAATTGGCTGTGAAAACCCTGTGAATAGCAGCGGAGCACTGTCTGATATAGCGCTGGAGGGTGAGAGGGTGGTGTAAAAAGACTGGGTAGGGTTTTGCTCCACTGTACACAGGGTTGCTAGAAGTTGGAGTCAACTCTAGGGCACTAACAACAACAAATTCATCTAGAGTAGGCAGAGGAAAGTATGTTACTCTTATTTTTATTTAAAGATGAGGCAACAGATGCTTATGTTGCTGTCACTCTGTAAAATAGTAGTGTAGTGAGTCATAATAATCCAGGCCTCCAACTGGGTGGCTTGGTGAAACTGACTAGACTCATTCTGAAGCCATGGTTTGATATATTCTCCAAAGGCTAAGGAAAACCATGACCTCCTTTTCAGAGTTGTAAGTGTAGGGTCTGGAGTCAAATGGTCTGAGTTAAAATCCTGGTTCTCCTGTGTACTATCTGTGTGTGTCTTGCTGTCTCTTTGATCCTCAGTATTTGCATCCATAAATTTGTTATAATAATTGTACCTGCTTCTTGGGTTGTGGTGAGGATTAAATGAATTATTACATATAAAGTGTTTGTGACAGTGCCTGTCACACAGTAATAAATAATATTATCATTATTATTTCAGACTCTAGAGTCTTTCATAGCACAGTCAGCCCTTTGTATCCATGAGTTCTGCATCCATGGATTCAACCAACCACCGATTGAAAGGCTTATGATGGTTGCATCTGTACTGTACATGTACAGACTTTTTTTCTTGTTATGAGTCCCTAAACAATACAGTTTAACAGCTATTTACATAGCATTTACATTCTATTAGATATTATAAAATAAGTGACCTAGAGATAATTTTAAGTATACAGGAGGATGTGCCTAGGTTGTCTGCAAATACTATGCCATTTTATATAAGGAACTTGAGACGCTGCAGATTTTGGTATCTGGGGGGGTCCTGGAATCAATCCCTGGTGGATACAGAGGGACTGACTGTATGCAGTTTTCTGAGACACAGCCTTTTAAGTTGCTGCTATTCAGAGCCTGCCCTCCCTCCCTCCCCCTTCCCCCACCTCACTCCTTCCCTCCTTTCCTTCCTTTCGTCTACCTGCAAGCATTTATTGAGCATTTACTATGCTCTAGGTATTGGATATGAGGGGAAGAAAATTTCATTTTCCCTGTTTGTTAGACTGAACAATCTGCTGGTCTAGAAGGAACTTTCTTTGAGTTTTTCAGTCATTCTAGAGTGAATGAGGCAAGGGTATTGGAAAATTTGATCCCCTAGCTCTTCCTATCTTTCAAATTTTGAGTCCTTTCTGCTCTTGGCTAGGTTTTTGTCTTAGTCCACATAATTTACTCCCCTATTAACCTTGTTTTCAGATAATAATCAAGGTCACAAGATTAACTCTTTCTGCAAGGATTTTTACAGTCTGGTCCAACCCAATGTCTCTTCCTTATTTTGCAAAAATTACCTGTTTATTTCTCTTGAGCATGTCTATTTCCACACCTTTGCTCACATATCTCCTTGTACTTAAGTATAGTATTTCCTGTAGTCAGGAAATTAAATTCTCCAGAATCCAAATCAAACCTCAGTCTTCTGTAAAGCTTTCTCAGACCACTCTAAGTGTAAGATGTTTCTTCCTCCTCTGAGAGCCTGTTATATTCATCTGAGGCTCTTATGTGGTCCTTCCTGAGTATCCTTTGAATGCAGAAACCATTTTACTATTTCTTTGTATTCTTCCTTCCAGTATTTTGTGCTGAACAGATACAATAGAAATCTTTAGTAAATATCAGTTGATTTGATTTGTTGACATAAGGGGCAGTTTCTTTATATTACATATCTCAGTGTAAAATATGATGTAAATTAAAAAATTGCCTGAGAATAATTATGTTGCCTTTTCATAGCATTTCAGAGTTTAGGGAATTTTTAGCTCTTAAATTATAACCATAGTGCTAAGTACTAGGGGCACATATAGATAGATAAAAGTGGTGTTTGATCTCAAGGAACTTGCAATTCAGAAAGGGGAAAAAAAGCATAAATCAAGGCAGAAAGAAATAGGTTCTTGAGAAGTGGTAACGTATTTTGGTGGTGTGGGGCAAGGCCTATTTAATTTTGATTGGGTGAGTTAGAGAATGCTTCCTCAAGAAAGTGGCATTTGAGCTGAGCTTTGACTTCTGAAAGGAATTTGGTAGAAAGAAAATGGGGGTGTGGGCAAATTGTCATGGTAGGAAGATAGGGTACTTGGAGGGATGTGCTGAGAAGTGAGGCTGGTGAGGTAGTTTGGAATCAGTTCATTAAGAGCTGATGGCTTTTGAGAAGTGAAATAACATTGGCCAAACTGTCTAAGCACGACAGCCCTGGTGGCCTCTTTAGGGATAAATGAAATTTAAATGAGTTGAAACTTTAATTTTATAATAATAACTTTTCCTGCTTTATGCATTTTTAGAAACTTGAGAAATATCTGAAGAGTGCCTTTCAAAATTTAAGGTTTGAAAAAAAATCAAAATTCTAATAAGGGATGAAGTAACAAATATCCACTCCCCCCTTTCTTTTTTAAATTAGAGACAGCAGTCCTTCTGGTTAACTGAGTTCTTTCTTTGCCTCACTAGTTTTCTGCATCGTCTGATACTTGGAGGAGTGTTAAAAATTTGGAAACATATTATGCTGCATTACTTAGCTTATTGTCCTTTCAAGATTATACATAAACAAGCAGTTCACAATTCAGCAAAATGAATTGTGGCGTGAACAATTGAGGTTAATAGGCATTAACTTCATGATCCAAATCATTGATCTAATTTTCAGTCAGTATTAAATCTCAATGCTGAATTATACCAAAGTGATTATCTAATTTTGTACTTCTTTATGTATAAAGAATGCTGTGATGGATTTTTGACTTTTTCATTTAATTGTAGTTATTTTGGTTATTTTAAAAATATGTGTTCAGAGATACACGGTAAAGGAAAAACATCTTGGGATGGTGCAGTTCAGGAAATGAGGACAGTTATTTTAGGTCATCAAATAAAGGTCAAACCGTTGTGGAATTTTCTATCAGGCCAATGCTTCCATCATCTGGATATGTTAATGTAGTGTTATTGCATAGGGAAACTGCCTTGGGCAGGGGGCTGAGGAATGAATTGTGTACGAACTGATACACTGAACTGTCCAGCTAACACTCTTGATGAAGCAAGGAAATAACTAAGAATAGAATTAGCTACCACATTCTTGGATGGATGTTGAAGGAGTCTGAGGTTATATGGACTCTTTCCCTAACTCACTGTGTGGCCCTGAGATTTTAGTTTCCTGTCTTTAAAACAAGGCACACAACACATTGCCTTGATTACAGTTGATGATGGATTTGTTGTGAGGGTCATTTTCATCAGGTGAAGGTGTACTTTGAAATATTTGATAGAAATATTTTAGGGAATTTGCAATCACTGTTTCCAATGTTGGTAGTACTTTAAAAAAGAGAAATTAGCATTAATTTTGGATAAATGGGTGGAGTTGGGAGAGGGGAGGAGAAGAATTTTTTCAAAATTCTAGAAAAGGTGCAGCCTGGTAAGATTTTCCTAGCAGCAATGAGTATTATCTACTTTAATAAACAGATTAAACAAACCACATCTTTGCTTCTATATTTCATTAAAATGCCACATAGAAATTTTAAAAGGTTACCTTGAAACATGAGAATCTTGGGTATAAAGCAATTAGGTAGTAATGCATTTTTTAAAAATGAGGATTAGAAGTTCATTGTTTTCCAGATATGTTTGAAAAATAGAATCTATATTTAAAAATAGATAAGTTTCAACAAGATGATCATATTCAGTATCAGCTGAAATGGTTAAAAACATGCTTGTACGAGTCATTAACTGGATAAATATTTATTAAATTGTTCCCAAGAAAGCAGTGCGGTCTACTGAAATGATGTGGAATGTAGCATTAAGTAGGTCTGATTTTGAAATCCAGATCTACTATTCCTGAATGTGAGACTTCAGGAAAATATCTTAACCCACCTTTGTGTCCTTATCTGTAAATTGGGATGGAAATGCCTGCTTCTCAAGAATCGGGAAGATTATGGATAGTGCATTTAAAGTGCCTGGTACCTGGTAGATACTAAATGATGTATTATAGCAGATATTGAATAGATGGTAGCTCTTCTAATGATTTCTGCTGCTGCTGCTGCTCCTAAGCACTGTGCTAGTAATTGAAAATAAACATCTTTCTATACCAAAAGGAAAGGGTTTCCTTTCCTTTTTGAATATACTGTTCTAATGAAAAGGGAGATATCTGGTTGGTCACCTAAAATTATATCACAAAACGTTTTGATTTTCATAATATGATTGAAAATAGATGCCATGTGATCAAGAGGAGAAATATATACATAGCCTGTTTATATATACCCTAACTTGAATTATCTTCCTCCCTTCCTGCTCCCCCTCCCTCTCTTCTACAAATAAGTAAATATTTTGCTGAGCACCTACTTGGCACAAGCTACTGTGTTGTGTCCTAGGGAAACAGCAGTGAACAAGATAGAAATGACTCCTACTATTAAAGAGCCTACAGTCTAGTGAGAAACACAGACATAAAGAACCAAGGGAAATAATTTTAAGTTAATCGAAACATTTAAAAAAAAAAAAAGAAAAGAAACCAAACACCTTTAAACATGACATTTCTCAAAATGGGCAAGCAGCTAGTACTTGTTTTTCCTTCCAAGTTATAGCAGCTTAATGGTACTTTTAATAAAAAGTTCTTAACACAGAAGACCTATCCCATTTCAATGATCTTAAGAAAATAAAATCCATTTCAAGATTAGAATTGTAAAGTTGCAATTGGACCAGCTTACTGTAGCTGTAATTAACTTTGTGTGACAGTGGCCTGTAAGGCCAGAGCCTGTATTATGTGACGGGAAAGCAACTCCCACTTGGCCACTGACTTAATTGTGCCCTTGAGGCCTTCTTGAAACATCATTAGTTTCCTCCCATTCTATTTTTGCATTTGATTCCCCTTCCCATATGCTAAAGATGACCTTCATCATGATGAATATCTTTCTGACAAAGGGAGGGTGGACCTGAAGCCAGCTCACACAGTGTCTGCCCAGCTTAGAGGATAGCACAGACAGGGCATCCAGGGGTTCCCACGACCCCTGTCTTGTTCTGGTAGCTTTTTTCAAATAATAATTTTTCCAAAAATAAAAAAAATAAGCTTTGTTGCAGTTTGTTTTTATTTTTTATTTTGAAAGACAGTTATAGGATTTTTAAAACTAGGACGTAAAAGTAAAGAAACCGTAATACATGCTACACTTGTTAGCTGTGTGACTTTAGGCGAGGCTCCTAACCTCTTTGGCTTTCCTTTTTCCTCATCTATACAATAAGAGGACTCAACTGGATCTTTTCTAAGCTCCTTAACTCCCAAAGAATTCTATACTTCTATAATTCCATGGACTCTTTTTTTCTTATATTTTCTTCTACATTTCTACATTTTGTTTATTTAAACATAAAATAGTAATTTTTCTGTTCCAATTCACTTTTACCAAAAAATTATGAAAAATGTGTAAAGCATACGCTGTTTATTAAAAAATTTATTTCAAAATAAACACCATGTATGTTGGCTTTGCTGTCCTGTGCCTATATGCCTATCTTTTTTTTTAATTGAGTTAACATTGGTTTAAAACATTATACAGATTTCAGACGTACATCATTATAATTGGACTTCTGTTTACACTACATTGTGTTCACCACCAAAAGTCTAGTTTCCGCCTTCACCATATAAATGACCCCCTTCTGTGCCTACTTTTTTTTTTGTCATGAGTATTTGAGTCCCTCAATGAAATAATGTATTTTTTTCTTTTGGATTTTTATTCAAAATTAGAATTCTGTTTTTTAATTAAACAGTCTGAGAAAACACCCTTTATGCTAAACCTCTAGACTAGAACCTGAGGGCCAGATTGATTTCAATGTTCCATGAATCACTTGAAATTGTAAGCACAACACTTTGTGGATATATGTGCCTTGTATACTTATGTGGGCAGAGAGCTGTCAGATTATCAAAGGAGCCCATAATACCCCCAAATTTAAGAACTACTTACTGTATCAGGTAGGTCAGCAAAAAGGTGTTACTTTAAGATTTTTGGTGGCCTTTATGATATAGCCATGGGCTCAGGGTAGATGGGAATGATCAGCTATGTCCCCTCTGAGAAGAGTGTGGGCTCTATCATGGACCATGGATGCAAATGCTGAAATGCCACTTGAAATAAGTCATTCATTGCCTTTTTTGTTGGTCTTTTGTTGGTGTTTATATGTCAAATTTCTCATTTCCTTATTTTCTGCCTTATGTCTTATGTCAAATTTACACATATGGCGAAATTGGGTTATCTTTGCTAAGAGACTTGCTTTGTAGCTAATACAGATTTTTAAAACTATGTTATAAATTAAATGACGTTGTTTAATGTAAAGGCTAAAGCATTTAAGGTTTAAGAAGAACTGTATTGAAGTAAATTGAATGTACCAAAATGGAATGGGCTGTTTCTCTACTTTGGAGAGTTTAATTATATCTATAAATATTGATGTATATGTATAATATAATATATATTTTATATAAAACACTGATACAAGAAATTGACCTTAATTCACAATTTCTGGTGATTACTTATACCTTGAGTTGCTTCACAGAAAAATATTCAGATATGTTTGGAAAATGCAGGGCTTCCATGTGTTGCACTCATGTTTGTAGTTTTATGTAAATGGTGCCCTCTGGAGTTGTGCTGTATGATGACCCTAGGTAAATGTTATACACATCTCCTTTTAGCTGATTAAAGGCTCTGAGAAGCCCTACAGTAACAGTTTTAATTTTGTTTATTTGGCTGGACAGCTTGAAAAAAATCATATCTATCAAAATTTGGTGAAGCTAGTGCTCTGCAGAACACCAGGAAATCAATGCAAATGGATTTAATCAGATATCTTACTCTTGAAATACAGAATGTTACATACCTTGAAATATTCTGTTCAGTTTAAATGGTATGGGCAGACACCCAGACAATTTCCCCTAAATCATTATAAAGTTTTGGTCAAGTAGTGGTAGGTAACATTTATTGAGCACTTACTATGTGCAAGTGACTATCCTAGTTATGCCATAGGTGCTATTACTAACTTTATTTTATATATGAAAAAACTGATTCATAGAGAAATCAGGTGACTTGACAAGATTTGGCACAGTTAGCTAATGCTGGAGTCAGAAATGAACCTGGATGGTTTCATTATTGAACATGGTGCGTAATCCATTTATTTTGTCCCCCAAATCTTTGATTCTTATCATGGCAATAGACTACTACTTTTAAAAGAGGTCACAGATGCAGGGAGGGCAAAGGATATGTCCTGAAATCACATGATCCTCCCTTTCCCCATTTGCGCTACTCATGGGATCTCTGATGTTGCAAAGGTTTAGATGGGAGGTCTTTTTGCTCGTTATCTTCACCCGTCTCATTTTCTTGCTTTTCTCTTTTCCCCTGTGTGTTTTAAAATATTAACTCTAGACAGGTTCATCTTTGCTTATAATCTGACTTCCTTTAGGCCCAACTGAATTCCTTTGAGGACCCAAATCTGTTCTAATCTGGATGATTGGCTTAGGTAATGAAGCTGGGAAAGTTTTGGGAAGTCATTGAGTACAAAATGGGAATAGAGCATTGCATTCAAGTTCTGGGTACTTCTGAACACCTTCTAAGATATAGAGAAAGTACTTTACTATTTAAAAACTTTCTCATTTTTGCCATTTATGGAGAAGAAATACTGTACACATGAAGTCAGATGTTCATCAGTTCCCCTCAGACTTTAAGTCAATATAGAAAAAGTTGTTTTGATTAATGCCAAAATGAGGGATTACACAGATATTTAAAATTTTTTATTGAGTTATAAATACTTATGTTTACAGAATAAAGTATATGAATCTTAGGAATACAATAGGTGAATGTTCACCAGTCTGATGAAGACATACAACTTTTCCAATGCCCAAAACGTCTCCCTCATGGCCCTTCCCAGTCCATTCCCTCTCTTACCCAGAAGTACCCATTATTCCAATGTAATCAACACAGATTAGTTTTACCTGTTCTTGAGATTCATATATGTTGAAATCATATGTATGAACTCTTTAGTGTCTTCATATGTATGAATTCTTTAGTGTGTGACTTCTTTTGCTTATCATGTATGTGAGGTTCTTCCATGTTCTTGCATGTAGCAGTAGTTCACTCTTTTTTTCTATTCAGTATTCCATTGTATGACTATACCGTGATTTATTTATCTATATTACTATTGATGAAACTGAATTATTTCAATTTTGGCTATTGTGAATAATACTGATATGAATTTATACATTTATTTTTTATAGAGGTATGAACTTCTTTCTCTTGGGTATATAACTAAGAGTGAAATTGTTGGGTCATAGAGTATGCAAACATTTTGCTTTAGTACCTATTGCCCAACAATTTTCTGAAGTGGTTTTATCAATTTACATTCCTGCCAGTAATATATGAGAGTTGTAGTTGCTCCACATACTTGCTGACTCTTGGTATTGCCAGTCTTAAGTTTTAGCCATTCTGGTGAGTGTTTAGTGACATGGATATTTCATGCACAGGGAGGAATTCAGGACTTGTCTATCTTTAGTTTGTTTTGCTGTTCAACAAATATTTATTTGGAGCTATTTTGTTCAGAGTGCTCAGATGTACTTAGTTCAAGCTCTTAGTCTAAAGTAAGTCATGTTTTGCTTAATGGAGCTTAAAATCACTTATTCAGTACATATTTACTAACACTTGCTAAAGCTTGGGTAGCTGTGTGCTGTGTTCTGAGAAGGATCAAAAAGTAAAAGGAGAAACCTAGTCCTTGCCTTCAGTGATTGTGAAGTCTATGTAGGGGGGTAAAAACAATGCACATAATTGAGAAATCCAAATGACATGATGCCATTGTAAGTGCTAAATTGTACGTGGTAGACTGTAAGTAATATAGGAAGAAGGAATTGATATTGGTGTTTCTTAGGTTACCTTTAGAAACTCTCTTCTCCCTCAGCTTCCCATGTTGAAGCAATCACTAAGTGCTATCAATTCTGCTTTCTAAATATCTGGACTCTCTTTGCTTCTTCTACTGTGACTGTAGGTCAACATTTTTACTTGTTTATGTGTATTGTATTAAAATTACCTTGGGGGGTCGGCCCGGTGGTGCAAGCGGTTGGGTGCGTGCGCTCCGCTGCCGCAGCCTGGGGTTCGCCGGTTCGGATCCTGGGCACGCATCGATGCACTGCTTGGCAAGCCATGCTGTGGCGGCGTCCCATATAAAGTGGAGGAAGATGGGCACGGATGTTAGCCCAGGGCCAGTCTTCCTCAGCAAAAAAAAGAGGAGGATTGGCAGATGTTAGCACAGGGCTGATGTTCCTCACCAAAAAAAAAAAAAAATTGCCTTGTAAGTGGTCTCTCCACCTTCATTTTGAGTTCTCTTTTATCCATTCTCCTATTAGAATGTTCTTCCTGAAGGCTGGGTCTCATCACTTGAAGTCACTCTCCTACTTAAAATTCTTTAATTGTTTCCCATTGTTTTTTGGGCAAAATCAAAACTCTTTAGCATCTCATCCAAGACTGTATCATACTCTATCCCTGGGCAATATTTCTAGCCTCCTATATTGCCACCTCTCTCAGGTATACATACAATTTTCCATACATCCTGAATTCCTTCCATTTTTCTGAACCCACTAAGATATTTCATGCTTTTGCCTATGGTGTTTCCCTTTGTGTTTCTTTTCCTTAAAGATTTGGGTAAAAGTTCACTTATTCTAGGAAGCCATTTATGATCTACCATCTATGTCTGGTTTAAATGCCCCTTCTCTGTGCTCTGTGCATTTATAATTCCATGCATTCTGCTCACAGAGTATTGTAGTTGTTGATTCATTTATTCATTTTCTCTACTAGACTGTGACCTCCTTGAAAGCAAGGCTGCTGTCATTCAAACTTAATAGATGGTCAGTAAATACATAGATTAGCTGGAATTTTGGCCACTTATTTTATAGGATTTTTATAGATGAATAGGATGGGATAAAGTATTTCTAAGAGGTGGAACATATTGCAAAAGCATGGAGATAAGTTGTGTGTATGGAGGAAAGGAGAAATAAGTGGAAGGGGATATGGGAAGGGTGGCCTGTTTTGGAAGTATTTGACTAGAGTGGATAGTTTATGTTGAAGGATACTGCAATAGAGACTGAAAAGGTGGGGCGAGGTCAGATATGAAGGGCCTTGAGAGTCTGATGGAGAGGTTTAGGCTTGATAGGTATCCAAGAGGGAGTCATTATAGTTTTTTGAATAGGAGAATAATATGATGAAAGCAAGTTTTGAAGAATATTATTTTAATAGCAATTACATTTTTAGAGGATTTTTTTAGATTTTTAGAGGAGAGATTAGAGCCAGTGAGATCCAATAGAAGGCTTTCAAGGTAACGTAGATGAGATGATGAGAACTTAGACAATGGTAATGGCTGTGTAGATACAGAGGAAGACATAGATACAAATAATATTCTAAGGGACAAATTGATATGACTAGCAATAGAGTGGGACATAACTTCATTTCTCTTTAACTCTCCTCAGTTCTGTAGGAAGCCAGGGGTATTGGCTTACCCAATTTTACTTAAAGAATATAAAATTGCAAGCTTCTCTTTCCGTCTTGTTTGCAGTCGATGCTACTTAATTTAAATCCTCATTATCATTTACCATCCACACAAATCCATTTATAACTGTCATAGAGAACATAACGGACTCACACTCTTCCTTCCCTACAGTTGGCTGCTAACATTCATCCTGATGACGCATATAATTCCTTGCTGTCATCACTTCACATCAGCCATGCGCTGTTAAAGACTTAATCATCATGTGGCATTAATCCACCTAGAATTAGAGGCTCAGAGAATTCTGAAACTAGAAAGAACTGTACAGTTCATATTCATTTTGGAGATGAGAATCTGAGGCCAGAAATATTAAGTGATTTATCTAGTGTAACACAACTAGTTAGTTCTAAGTCTTCTGAATTTTAGTCCAGTATGCTTTCCATTAATTATATCATAATGTATTTTCTAACCCCAATTTTCTATGTTCCAAAACATGATTAGCTTTTTCTTAGATCAAAAACTTAGTTACTTTGCTCCTTGTATTCCTATACTCACTCAACAAGCTCCTCATCTTTATCTGGATTCCTCTCTTGGGGAGCTACTTTGCTCTATTAAACACCTTCTCACTACATATGACTGCTTGTTTTTGGTCTGGAGGACATTTATATCTATTTTAATACTCTTCTTACTAATATACTAAGCTTTCTCGTTTTTTAAATCTTTTGATGTGATTGCTGTGGCTCTTTCTTCCTCTTAATTTTTGTGTTTCTGTTTCTAGAATGCTGAACTAATTGAGGGAAAAAGATTATGGAAATATGCTGACATGAACCACTACACTTTCATACCTATCACTATCTCTACTTTGAGCTGATGCTTCTATTTTTCTTTGATTTTTATTAAAGTATAGTACACATATAGAAAAATGTGCTCTTGCTTTTGACTTTTGAGAAAATGAAGACCTTCAGGAACAATCAGACTGGTCCTTTTTTCTTGACCTTGTATGTTACCTTGTCCTTACGTTGTCCATTTTCCCAAAATGTATTTTGAAACAAACTAGTCCCAGCAAATACTTTGTAGAAAACAGAATTCCATGTTGAATATATTTTGGAAATATTCATTTTTATCCCTTTCTTTAATTTAACAAGCTCAATAGCAAAGTCTCTAAGCAATCTAATAGCAAAGACAGTTTTATAATTTTATTTAATCCAGCGGTTTTCAAATTTACTTGTCTATAGAACCATTTTTGTTCTAACATTCATTAATATCCTCAATCCTAGTGTCCCATAATATGTGTGAGTATCGATGATGTTTTTAGAGCTCTATACTTGTAAGAATGGTAGGTACTACAGGGAACAGGAAATTGGTTAGGTGGAACTTGAATGGGAAGACAAAGGAATTCAGTTTTTAGTTTTTAAGATTGAGACGACATATGCATGGAAGTTGACAGGATTTAAATTCGGTGAGATGCTGTTTTGTTTATCTAATTCTGCTTAACAAACCACCCCGAAATTAATGGCTTAAACCAGCAATCATTTTATTTGCTCACGATTCTGCAGTCTGGGCTGGGCTCATCTGGATGGCTGTTTGGCTGTTCTTGAGGGTTCTCATCTGGAGTTGGCTGAGGTCTGGGCTCAGCTAAGATGCTGGTAGCCAGGATTTTTTCTCTTTCTCCGTGTAGTCTTAGGACATCTCTGCTTCCACGTGGTGTCTCCTGTAGGGTAGACAGACTTTTTACACAGCAGCCGTGGTTCCCAACAGTGCAAAAGTGGAAGCTGCCAGGACTCCTGAAGGCATTGGCTCAGAATTGGCACAGCGTAATTTATGCTGCATTTTATTGCTTAAAGGAAGCCACAGGCCTAGCTCAGATTCAAGGTGAGGAGACTATAGGAGGATGTGAATACAGGGTAGCATGGTTGATTGGGGGCTACCGTGCAGCAGACTACCACAGATGCCATATAGCAAATGGAATGGAAAGTAGATCAGCTTGAGAAAGAAGTTTTAAATTTTTCCATTTCGTTGTCTGTTTTCCACATTATAATATTGAGGCAAGGACTGTATTTGGTTTACTATTATATTCCTAGCCCTTTGTACAGTGTGAGGTACTTAGAAGGAATTCAATAAACTTTTATTTAAGAAATAAATATATATAAAGAGAAGAGCAGAGGGTTAGGTACTGAACCCACAGAAATGATTCACAGAATGGAGTATATACAGGGACTAGTCAGAGAACCAGCCAGAGGGACAGATTCAAAGGAAAGGATGGTAGATGGTAGTATTCATTGTAGCAGAAAAGTCAAGGAGAATCAAGGTAGAAAAAAGCCTATAGGCTTTTATTAGCATTCCCTGAAGGTGCAAATATCATTCTTTATTCTGTCTTCTTTTGTTGGTTGGTGAAAATGTTTCAGAGATTTCTCCGGTCTTTAAATCTCTAATTTAACAAAATTTTATGCTTTTTAAAGAGCTTTAAGTGTAATGGCCCTAGTGAATCTGTATTATGGTAATTAGACTGAAAGAGGAATAATGCTTGACAAGTAACTAAAACATTTTTGTGAAATGTTATCATTTTGTAAAATCTTTAATAATATGTAGGGAAAATAAGAACTAGTAAGATCAGAAAAGAATAGACTCTGGAGTTACAATCAGAAGCAGAAAGCATATCCCATTTTTTTTTATTGTGATAAAATATACGTAAGATAAAATTTACCATATTGACCCTGTTGAGTGTACACTTCAGTGGCATTAAGTATATTCACATTGTTGTACAACCATCACCACTCTCCATCTCCAAAACTTTTCTATCATCCCATTCTGAAATTCTGTATCCATTAAACATTAACTCCCCATTTTTTCCTCCCCCACACTCCCTGGTAATCACCGTTCTACTTTCTTTATTTGACTACTCTAGGTTCCTCATAGAAGTGGAATCATAGAGTATTCTTCCTTTTGTGTTTGGCTTATTTGACTTAGCATAATATTTTCAAGGTTTAGCCATGTTGAAGAACATATCAGAATTCCATTTCTTTATAAGGCTGGATAGTATTCCATTGTATGTATATACACCAGTTTGTTTATCCATTCACCTATTGATATACATTTGGATTATTTCTACCTTTTGGTTATTGTGACCATTTTTTTTCTGCATGAGAATAGTAATTTTGCATTTTTTTCCCTCCTTGTAGTCTGTTTGACTTCTCCATATTCTCTTTTCTAGTTCTGCTCATTCAGGAAATTTTCTGGAAAAGTGCTCTGGAGAGAACAGTGAAAGACATATTCCCAGTGATAGGTAGAAAGCAGGGCCATGCTTTTCCCATGGTTGGAGAAGGGCTTGAACAAGGACTTGAAAGAAGAGGATGATGTTTATTTTGGGATAGGGTTTTGATAGAAGGAAAGGGAAAGAATTTTGCCATTTAGGTAGCTGTGTGACTTTGGATAATGTACTTGCTCTATCTGAGCCTAGGTTTCCTCAACTGTAAAATATAGAAATAATATCCATCTCACAGGTTTTTTTGCAGGAATTAAATGAAAGTATGTGGCTCATAAGAGGTTAATAAATGAAATGAAGTTTTATTTATGAAGTTAGATATGTGTCTTTGTTCTTGCATCATGGATGGTGGATTTTCACAAATATAGGCCAAATGCTTGTGATGATATAACTTAAAATACAGGTTTGTTGCATAATCATTCAGGGGGCTGGGGAAAGTGTAGCCAGAAACAGGTAGTCATCTTCCCGGGTTGCTGATTCTGAGGTCCCAAAAGAAGCTAGTTAAGGAGTCACATGCTATGCATGTTAAGATGCTGTAGGAAGAGAAGATAAACAACAGGTTCACATATGGACCTCATAGAAAAGCGTAAGGGCAGGCAGCCTGATTATGAGGATTGACTTGCAATTGAGCTGTTTATCACCTGGGCCACTCAATTTTGCTAGATTCAGGGTGACTGCCAGCAGGGATTTATTTATTCAGTTGTGGTTAATGATTCTTCTAAGCAACACTGGGCAGGTCAGTTAAAAACTAATAATAGCTACCATTTATTGAGTGTTTACTATGTTCTAGACGCTGTGTTAAGTGCATTACCTATGTCATCTCATATAATCCGCACAATTATTCTGTGAGGTATGTACCATTACCAATCTGATTTTATAGATGAAGTAGTTGAGGTTTAGAGAAATTAAGTAATTTGTCCAAGATTACACAACTAGTAAATGGTGAAGTTGGTATTTGATCTCAAGCACTTTGACTTAACTGTGTTCTTAAATACTACACAAAAATTAATTTTCCCTTTTCTTTTTATATCCTGATAACTATCATCCAAGGTTATTTGACTTAATTCCATTACATTTACACAGAATTTATCAAGAAGTTTCTCAATTAATAAGTTATAAAAGGTATAATCAGGAAGGTTAAAATGAGAAAAGAATCAGTATTTTACTTAATGTTAATTTTCTCTTTGATTAGGAAAACTAATTTAAAGAACTTTCTACATTACTACAAAGAGAGGCACCATACATCAGAATGATTCAAAGTCAAAGATGTTGCCTGGAGAGAATGTTTTGAAGTTGTGAAATATTGTATTTTTCAAGTAATGCTATTATTATTAAGAAGTTTCTCTCTCTGGAAGTTACACCAGAGCAAAGATATATTCTTCCATTTCATTCAACCAGTAAATCTTTATTAAGCGTCTGCTGGAGACTATGTACTATAAAGGTTTGCAATATTAAGAAAGGCACAGTCTTGCCTTCATGGAGGTCATAGTCTCGTGGTGAGAATGGACAAGCAAGTACTATACACAATAAAGTACAAGGTCCTGGGGGCAGAGGAACTAGCCCCCAACAGGAAGGTGGAGAAAGGAAATCTAGAGGAGAGAGAATCTGGTTGAAGCTGAATTGCCAAAGGTTCAAGGGGAAATGATTGAAGATAGAAGAAATATAATTGAAAACCAAATGACAAACTTGAGAAAGGATTTACAGCATATATCATATTTAAGGTTTGATATTTTTAGTATCTAAACCACTTTTATAAACAATGTTAAAATCAAACCCCTTAGACTGGGATTTGAGAGAGGACGTTTACAAAGCACATTGTCAATGTCGTTGTGGAAGAATAAAGACAAAAAGCAAGATTCAAAAGAATTACGAATGGCCTCAATAGTAATAGAAATGACAAATCAGTATAACATTGAGATATATTTTTTAAGATATCAATTTGTTAAAGATTAGAAGATTGATAATAACCAGTATTGATGAGGCAAGGATAAGGGAAAGAGGCACTATCATTCACTTACAGGTACAGATTAAATAGTTTCATTCTTCTTAGAGGACACTTTGGCAACATGTATTGGGAGCATTAATTTCTTCTGTCGGAGAAATTTTACTTCTAGTAGTTCATGTAAAGGAAACAATCAGAAGTCTGAGCAAAGTTGTATGTGGGGGCTATATTGCAACACTGTTTACAATAGCGAAATATCTGAAATCATGTTGTTTAATTAATTAGGTATGTCTTTGTGATAGGTTGATGTCTTGCCATTAGCACAGGCTGTCGAAGACTTTTAAAGTATCAGAAAACGTGCATGATGAAATCTTAAGTGAAAAAAAAGATTATAAAAATATATATATTTTGATTCTCTGTTTATTTAAATATTGGAGAGACATACATCAAAATGTTTGCAGTGGCTCTTCTCAATGTGTTAAAACTGCAGCTAAATTTTTCTTCTCTGTGCTCTTTTTGTTTTCCATGTTTTCTGTAATATACAAATATATTTTAAGTAATTAGGAAAAAATAAATCGATATGATTTTAAAATAATATCTTGGATTTATAAGTTGGAATGATCATATAAGCCAATTTAACAAGTGTCAGTTCACTTATGTAATTAGGTGAATTATAATAATTTAAACCTTTAATATAGCCTTTCCTGATTTCACTGGTTTTTCTTGCTAATCTCTACTCTTTCAAAAGAAAATGTATTGTAGACATTTGTTGAACAACGTCTGCATGTCAAGAATTATGGTAAGCAATGTTCATTTTTCTCCCAATGTAATTATTTTTTATTGTTCATAAAAAAATAATAGTATATATATTTTAGTCAGTGATCAGAATAAAAGGAAATGGGCTGAAATTATAGTAAGAAAATTACTTGTAAACAAAGTTTTAAAAAATTTTCGTCTTCAAAGTAAACACTAAATAGTGTTACCAAGAAAAAGCTCTCCATTCTCTATCTTGTCTAAAAATAGGATGGAGAAATCATCTGTTTTGGAAGGCTTAGATGTTAATCTTCACTGAGGTGGAATCATTTGACTTAACCTCTTGCTATCGCTTATAACTTTATAATTTTACAGCCTTGAAGAAAGAATATTTTCTTCATTTTTTTTGTATCTAGAATAATGAAAAGCATATCCCAGAATAATGATTATAAAGTTATTGACCCAAATAGAGTCTCTAAGTATGTCACTTGTGTAGAGTCTGAAATGCATTAGTACTCACTGAGGTTTGATAGTTAAGACTACAACTATTACATTATTTCATTTATTAGTTTTCTAAATTTATGAGGTAAGACTTAGAATCAAAACTATGGTTTAAAAAATTGTGTTTTGGGGCCTGCCCAGTGGTGTAGTGGTTAAGTTCACGTGCTCCACTTTGGCGGCCCGGGGTTCGCAGGTTTGGATCCTGGGTGCGGACATTTGCACTGCTTATCAAGCCATGCTGTGGCGGGAGTCCCACATACAAAGTAGAGGAAGATGGGCATAGATGTTAGCCCAGGGCCAATCTTCCTCAGCGAAAAAGAAAAAAGAAAAAAATTGTGTTTTGGAACTATTTATTTAATGCTAAGGAAAATGCTTTTTTTATTGGGTAGGAAGCGACTAAAGTATCTCTTTTGGTGCTTTTATGTCCTTTTTTAGTCGTCTTCTCACAACTAAACAATAATTTATATTCACAATGTTGTTAATGTAATTTAGTAATTGGCTTCATTAATCAGGAAGGAATAAAAGGAAAATTATGAAAATAAGTAAAGTGCTGTCCTACCAGAGATTATTGATTTTCCAGTAATTAAGATTTAGAAATCATCGTCTTTTAAAAGCAAGATCTTTCCAGATTTATAGTCTAATTTTTATTAATGCTTTTGGGCACCGAAGTTTTCTGCTAGTTAAACCAACTCTTTAGTGGACACATCAACTATGCAGTAAGTACGGCAGGCCCTTGACAAAATCGTAAAGTAAAACAAACACATCTTTGGACCTTTCACCTTTTCTTTTGGTGCATTTCCACTGAGATTCTTTATCCAGATTCTTTTTGGCATGCTCTGCCCTGAGCACCCCATGGTCCCAGGCTACTTAAAACTTTCTTGTGCTCCAAAGAAAGTAGTGGATTCATGGCGTATGTTAATCTTCAAAATAATTCTATCTAAGTAACATAATTTCTTAATTCAGTAAAATATGGAATGATAGCTGATGCTGAGAAGTTCAGGCACTGTTTGCATTTAAATCAGTGTATGAGTCTGCCCAATCCATGTTGCTCTGTCCCCAAGACTAGGTATTCTTTCATACTATGGCAGGTGCTATTAATATACTAAAAGGTCTGAGATAAACACCATAGGATAAATTTTCTTAAACTGGAATTTGGAAGAGGTGATGACCACATTAATGTAGATATTAATTTCATTTTCATGTGAATATAGACTATATATGTATGTATGTGTATGGAGAGGCTATAGAAAATATCTTGTAAATTGTGCTTTATTTTCTGCAATCAGATATGATGCAATGAGATACAGTTTCACTGTACATAGAAAAAATAAAAAGCACATTTATGCAGATTTAACGCAACAGATTATTCCCTTAAAAAAAGAGCAAGTTTTGAATTTAATTAAAAAATTAGAGACTATGTTCCTATGGATATGTAATTAATATTGTCATCATTTGAAAAAAATTAATATTATTGAGCACTTGTTATGCACTCAATTCTATGACTTTAAAGAATCATAAAATATGTGTCCAGCCCTCAGAAGGTTTGTAATCTCAGTGGGGAGAAAGCCTTTCATTCTTTTGTTCAGCAAACATTTATTGAATATTATACATACAAATTAAAAATCCTTTCTTTTGAGGAGTTTACAGGCTATGGAGGAGATAAAACATGTACATGAATATTATGAAACAAGTTCAGAAATGGTAAACTGGCATAATAGAAGTTCAAATAAAATCTTATGTGTTT
This sequence comes from Ceratotherium simum simum, assembly GCF_057802395.1. Lineage (NCBI taxonomy): Eukaryota > Metazoa > Chordata > Mammalia > Perissodactyla > Rhinocerotidae > Ceratotherium > Ceratotherium simum. The sequence goes on from NC_141908.1 coordinate 42,285,667, forward strand.
GGAGGCTATGTACATGAAAAGAAAGATGTCAATGTGAAGTAGCATATGCTAAATGCCAAATGAGTGAGATTAATAACACAGAGCTTTAGAGGAAGGAGTAATCACCTAGGTACAGGGCAGTTGAGAAAATTTCACTTATGGGATATGTCAAAATTGACTATAGTGGAGCCATTTTAATTGGAATCAGAGCTGCCTTTCCAGAGAAACTGCCTTGCTGTCTTGAACCTCAGACTGGGCCAAACCTCTGGACTAGGCCAAAACAGCAGTTTTAGAAGCAATTGTTTTAGAAGTCAACAGGAGAACAGACATGCTGATCACAAAGACCGAGAATTGTGGACTTTCTGAAGATAGAAACAGTAGTCAATCAATGTTAGCCAAGGCTAGCTGTCTGCCTCCAACTCTAATTAAAATTCTTTGTAATACAACCTCCCTTCTTTGCCTTTAAAAGCCCCTGACTTTTACTCCCTAGCAGGACATTATTTGTGTTTCTACCAGAATCTCTGCTCCCTGAATTGCAATTCTTTGATCTTAAATAAATGTTTTGCTTCTTAAACTGGTTTCTGTTTTTGTATTGACAGGTAAGACTTAAGTTCTCCTTAAAAATAAAAAAAGCTAAGTGGAGCCCATGGGGACGACACTCCAGAAGAGGGACGTGTAAACATGTGGTTCCACACATTGAAATGCGATCCTTTGCCTTTTCATAAATTAGCATTTTTCAGAAACTTTAAAAAATTTTATGTATGTAGAAATATAAAATTATATAATTATTCAAAGGAAAATATATAATAATAATTAAATATTGTGGCACATTTCCCTATGGGCTGAAATTTTGAACATTGAACATATTTGACTCATTTCATTGTGAGGAAAGTATTCCTTGTCTGCATTATGATAGAAATTTTGTTATAGCGAGTTGCATCCCAAGTATTTGAATGTAAGGTAGTGAGACTGTCCTGTGAGAATTAACCTTAAAGCCAACACTTAATACGTAAACATCTGAAACATTGCTTTAAAGGGACCAGATGACTCCCAAACCTAAAAAAGTTAACTAAAACCATTTTGAGTATTAACATTGCTAAAGAAAGATCATTCAATCAGAAGGAGGAATAGTCAGCAGCTAGGAGAGCATGGGCAAAGGAAGGTCACTGGGGCAAATGCTGATAATATCCATCAAGTCCAGAGTAAGGAATTGAGTGCTTGACCTATCTAACTCCTCTAATGACCTATCTAGATATAGATGGGCTATCTTTATTTTAAACAAATATTTGAATGTTACAACTCCTTCATTTAGGTTTGATGCTATACTCACTAAACAAACTTCTTCTTCTTCTTTTTGCTTTTTTCTGAGGAAGATTTGCCCTGAGCTAGCAACTGTTGCCAATCTTCCTCTATTTTGTATATGGGTCACCGCCACAGCATGGCTGCTGACAAGTGGTGTAGGTCCGTGCCTGGGAACCAAACCCGGGCCACTGAAGTGGAGCACACCAAACTTAACCACTAGGCCACAAGGCCACCCCCCCACAAACTTCTATTTACAAATTGTCTTTCTGTGGTGAGGTACTGGAGAGACAGTATCTCAGCAGTCATATATTATGAGTTAATAAAAATTTGCAAACAAAATTGTATTTCTTGGGGAGCATGTTTAAGAGAAATACTCAAACTTGACACATTCACTAAGGTAATGCCAATCTTTGAGAACTCTTGAGAGACAGCTGGCTTTTCTGGATGACAGCCCCTTTCCTTTTATTATTCACTGTGAGACTGTGATTTATAATAAGAAATATTTATTTGGTCTTCGTCCCCATTTCTCGCAAGAGCTTCTAAAACTCTTGGAATTTCCTAAGTTGAGGAGAGCCACGTGTCTTTTGTTATGTTAGTGAGGTATCTGTTGGACCCCACCTAAGGACAGGGGCTGGTTGCCAGGAGACCCAACCATGTGATCAGAGAGTTGGAACTTTCATTCCAATCTCCATGACCTCCAGGGAGGGGAGAAGGGCTGGAGGTTGAATCAGTCTCTGATGGCCAATGATTTAATCAATCATGACTACATAATGAAACTCCCATCAAAACCCAAAAGGATGGGGTTCGGAGAACTTTCCAGTTGATGAACACATGGAAATTTGGAGAGAGTGGTGTGCCTGGAGAGGGCATGGAAACTCCATGCCCTTTCCCTATACCTTGACCTGTGCATCTCTTCCATCTGGCTGTTTCTGAGTTACATGCTTTTTAAATAAACCAGTAATCTAGTAAGTAAAATATTTCCCTGAGTTCTGTGAGCTGCTCTAGTAAATAAATCGAACCCAAGGAGGGTTGTAGGAAACTCTAATTTATAGTTAGAAGCACAAGTGACAACCTGGACTTTTGATTGATGGCTGAAGTAGAGGAAGGGGCAGTCTTGTAGGACTGAACCCTTAACCTGTACCCCAAGGAGGGGATCGTTGGAACCTCCAATCTATAGCCAGTTGGTGAGAAGCACAGGTGATAACCTGGGCTTGTGACTGGCGTCTAAAGTGTGAGTGTTTGTATAGGGGGAGGCAGTCTTATAGGACTGAACCCTTAACCTGTGGGATCTGATGCTATCTTCAGGTAGATAGTGTCAGAATTCAGTTGAATTGTAGGATAGCCAGCTGGTGTTTGAGAATTGTTTGGTGGAATGTGGAAACCACCCCCTCACCCCCACCCTCTGCACATCGGAATTGATACCGGCTCAACACAAGGTTGACATAAGAGAAGCTATATTGTAGAAAAGAAACCATATTGTAACTTTGAATGACCTCTGATTAACTAACCCAGACATACTCTGTAGATTTTATGGCCCCCCAGCTGCTACAAGTTGATAAGTTTGTTCTTTTGTGTTCTTTAGGAATGTGATGACCCCTGGGCAGAGAGTCTATGCTGTTAGCCGTCATCAGTGACAAATGACAGATCAGGGTATAGGGCATTGCTCCAGTCTCTGATGCATATCCAGTAAAACCAAAGACTATCAGGAACTAAGACCAGATGTCTGCCCCCACCCAGAGATCAGATGGATGCCCCTACCTGGAGACCAGATGCCTCCCCCACCCAGAGACTAGCCCCCTATATAACTGGCCTGTAATCTTTGTTCTGTAAGATAGTTCTTTCAGACATTAGTCGGCCATCTTTCCCCTTGCTAACAAGCTGTAATAAAAAGTCCTTTCTCTTCTACCACCTTGCCTCTTGACTATTGGCATGTCATGCAGTGGGCAGATAACCCCCTCTTGGGCAGTAACAGAATGGGTGCTCAGAACCCCTGACTCACTTTACCTACATTCTCCAATAGTTTTGTTTAGGACACGTGTGACTTTGAGACACATCATTTATTACGTATGACCTGATATCATAGCTGCTTAGTGTAAATAAACAAATCAAAATTGTGGAGTTAGGGAAACAAATAATTTGAACTTAGAAATTAACCATGAAAAACCTCCACAAGGGTTCAGACCCCTCAACTCCCATAAAACCTGTATGTACAACTCATATGTTTGCAGTATTCTTATCTGTGCAGAGGTTTCCCGCCCCGCCCCCCCAAATATACTTCAATTTGCCTAGGGCCAGAGACCATATTGTACTTCTTATAGACCTCATAGGTTAAAGCAGCACACCAAAATATGAATGAAATTCAGAAACTACAGCAGCTTGTTAAAATGAAGGAATAGAGCATTTCTGTTTTTGAGTATACTTTTTTATAGAAAGGAATTTGTATGAGAAGGAAAAGAAAAAAAAAACATGGTAAGGACAAAGGCTTTAAAAGAGAAACATGGAGGCATAACAAACTACTTTGTTTGTGGCTGTGGCCAGTTTAATTCAGATTCTTGTTTGATTTATGTTCTGTGAGAGAAGTAAGTTTGATATGAGTTTGCTAGTTCACCTAATTAATTTAAAACAGGATTTAAAATCCTCTTAACCCAATTTAAAACTTGAAAGGTAACCATCAGTCAACAGGAAATAAGTCTGCAGAATTTTCTTTGGAAGGAATATTAACATGTCATCTGTCAGTATTTTATGCTTCTAAAACAGGTAGTTATTTTAGTTTAAAATTACTGTTGGATATAAATGATATTTATATAGATTATTTAAAAAATCTTAGTATGTCAACATTGAATAAATTTTTCTGTGTCCTGTACTGAAAGTCATTATGGCCTTTAGACTTGATTTTAGTAATCCATTTAATTCTCTGTGTACCTGTACACAAAAAGGATTGAATGTGAAATTGTAACTAAGCAAAAATGTTTGTGTATGTGAATATGATGTAGCAATTACTTTTTGTCTTCAAAATAATAATAGTAAGATATCTATTATAACTTTCAAATACAGAGAAATTAAGAATCCTAAGGTCAATTGAGTAGAGAAGAGATTGTTTTTCTTCCTTCCCTTATTTCTGTTTCTGAAGTTTTCTTGTTCTGTGCCACAGACTGGAACTGATTTTTAGCACACCTGTAATCAGCATTTATTTTGAACATTATTTACGAAGTGACTCTTGTAGCTGATGTTTCATTTATACTACTTAAATTTACTCTTATGTACTCAACAGTTGTTGTTCCTGGAGAGAAAAAGAGAAGAGTAGTGTTGTTGATTTTTTTAATTGTATTTTCTTGATGTTTTGTATCTAGTTTCATTTTCATCCTTTAGGAGGGATGATTTTGGAGACAAGTCCTCCTCGGCCATCCCCTCAATCTAAAATCCCAGTGATAATAACTGTTAGCAATTTAATGTGTTTCCTTGAAGACTTTTACACATTTATAATCATTCATGTTTAACCAAACATTTATTGATTAACATATAGAGTTTTTCCAATATTTTGCTATTATAAATACTGTTGCCATAAACATTATTGCACTTACATCTTTGTACTCTCCTTCATTAGGATATTTTTCTAGACTATGTTCCTGAGTTAATATTTTAAAAATTATTATACTTCTATTTACAGTCAGGTTGAAGGAGCTCTCTTTCATTAAATTTAAGAGCTTCTTAATAGGCTAATTCCTGTATTCCACAACCAAAAACACTAAAGAGAACAAGAATTCAACACAACAAATATTCCATGACAGCAAATTACGTGGTTACCTGACATTTATCATATTTCCCTTATTTGAGTCATCTTTGAAACTGCTCTTCTATTTGCCATGAGAGTACCAGTTTTGAAACAACCATCCCAGAACAGAAAGGTATATTTTAGTGGCTTGAAAAATAACAATTGGACTTCATTCTTGTATTGATTCTATAAATATTTTCAAGTACATATTAAGTTCAGGGAACTGTATTAGGTGCGATATGAAAATGAACCGTACATATATTTTTCTTAAGGAGCTTAATAATTGAGAATGAGAGAGAAGATAAGGCCATATGTAACTCGAAAAGAAAGCAAAATGTTCCGGAGAAGTCAGGAAGGACAGTTGAGGATTAAAGAGCGAGAGAGAGGTAAGACCAAAAGCATGTGATCAGGGAAGGTTTCACGGAAGAATGGGTGGATAGGCTCTCTGCGGAGACAAGGGAGAAAGGCCTGCATTCTAACAACAACACATTAAGTACCTATGTTCCGGGAAGGCACTGTGTGAATTAAGCACTTTATATTTTTAATTCACCTAATCCTCAAGGAACACTATGTAGATAGATGTTGTTATTATCTCAACTTTACTAATAGGGAAACGCAGGTCTGTAGAAGTTTTGTAACTTGTAAAATATTCCACAGTTAATAAATGGAAGCACCAAAGTCAGAACCAAGATCAATATGTAATAGCATGAGCAAAGCTAGAGGCCTTCAAGTATAGAACAATTATTGGGAATGGTGAGCCTTTGGGTTTAGGTGGAGTCTCAGACTACTAAAAGAGGGCACTGTAGTTAATAAGATTGGAAAGGTCTGTCAGGGTTGGACCATGGAGGTCATCAAATGCTAGAGTGGGACATTTGTAGAGAGTTTTTGACTAGGTGGTGACACGGGAATTTCAGATAGGTTGAAAATAATAAAGACTAAAAAATGGTTGCTGGATTTGGTAACCTGCTGGTCATTAATATATCAACCACATTTCTTCAGGATTGTGAGGCAATTGTTGCCAAAACTGAGAATAATGAGGACAGAGAGATGGTCATTGGATGTGGTAAGGGGAAAGGAAGCATTATGTACTTTCCACCCTCCCTTTGGCTTATCAACTTTTTAAATGACCCGTTGATTCTTCTGTCCACTGAGCTGATACTGCTACTACTTTACTACTACTACTACTACTAAATAGTAATAGTAGGGATAATTGGGTACATGTGTGTGGTGATGGGTTGTAATTAGTATTTTGGTGGTGAACATGATGTAATCTATGCAGAAATAGAAGTACAATGATGTACACCTGAAATTTTTACAATGTTATAAACCAATGTTACTGCAATAAACAAAAAATTAAAAAAAAAAAATAAATAGTAATAGTATTTATTGAGCTTATATATTAGTAGACTGTACTGATTACCTTATGTATATTCTCTTACTTAACCTTCAAAACAGCTTTATGAGATAGGTAACATTATTTACTGTATTTTACAGATGAGGAAACTGAGGAAAGGAGCTTAAGCAACTTGCTCCTGCTCACTAATTGGTGAATCCAAGATTTAATCAAAGTTTGTCTTACTCCAAAGCCAATATAGTATGAAAGTTGTGTTATATAACCTGATTCTTTTTTTTTTAACATATTCTGCTCAACTAGATCTGGAGTGTCTACATAGCCATCCTCATATCTTGAAAATTCTGTTCAATCATGTATATACTTTTGTTTCATAATCCTATTTTATACAGTTGTTTTTTCTTCACTTTTTTAATTTTTTTGATACGATAACAAACCTATAACTATATTTTTCTTGGAATGACGATAGAAATATATATTCTATATTATTCAAATATTTATTCAGTAATTACTCTGTGCCAGGCACTGCTTTAACTGCTTTATATGTATTAATTGCATTTAATCCTTGCAACAACCCTAGTAGGATTATCATCATTTTACATATAAGGAAACTGAGGCCAAGAGTATGTAGAGATCCCACGGGCAGAGAACCAGGATTTGAACTTAGTAGTATGCCTCTGTAGCTTGTGCTTTTAGCCACAGACCTATGAGGCATTCTGACAAATAAAGAGTAGGTTTTGAGGAGTTTTAATTTTTTTTAGTCTTTTTCTTTTGCTGTTAAAAATCATATTTATTTATGATCTGTGGCCCAGTTTTACATTAGAATTAAAAAGGACAAACCTGTTTTTCATTTTCCATAACTATCACTTTAAATGCCGTTTTAGTATTGCCAAAATTGCATTTTAATAATAGCTAAATCTATCAGAAAATTTCACTCAAAAGATCATTATTTTATTGACGTTTTTTAAACAGTGAAAGCTTTTAAAGATCAAGCACATTGTAAATTTTTATTTGTGTTTCCCCCCTATTTACTTAGCACTGGAATGAATGGTGCTTGAAGAGAACAAATTTACACAAAAAATATTGTCTTTCCACATGGTATTTTGGAGGCTTAGTGGTCCTCCTCAGTGATTCCTTGGTTGAAGGTATATCTGATAACTATTTGAAAGATTTCCTAAGCCTACAAAAATCTGTTTTTCTGTTTGTATGTTTGTGTGTTTCATATTTTGTAAGAGTAAAATAGCATTGTGCTGGGTGAATGATTCCCCTCTCTAGGTTCATTCATTCCACAGCTATCACAGAGTAAAAATAAGGACTAAGTTCACATTTATAATTACATTGGTTTTAAATGAGTCTCCTTTGCCATCTTTTGATAATTCTATTCAAAATGTTGTTGTTTTGCTTTACAATCCTAGGTATATTCCATAGGGAACACTGTTATAATTTTGTCAATAAACATAGAAACAAGAAAAGTTTATTCTAGGTTTTTGTTATTGTTGTTGTTAGAAAACTTATAAAGATAACTCTGGATTAATTATCCTTAATTTAAGCCTTTGTCTTAATGTATCCCTAGTTTTCCTTTGTTTCATATTGATTTGTTGAGACTATTATTCTACATAAAGTCTATGTGATAATACCTGGTTCTGTCAAGACAGTGAGGAAACAAAGTATTTCTTCTGGATAATGTAAACGGATATAACCCTTCTGTAGGGTAATTTGGCAATTCTTATCCAAAAGCTCCAAAATGTTCATATCCTTTGTACAAGTAAGTCTACTTATTGGAGTTTATCCTAAGGAAATACTAGAGGATATGTGTAAGGCTGTGTGCACAAAGATGTTTATTGCACTATTATTTATAATATTGACAAATGAAAAAACTGAAATATCTAAGAATAGGGGGTTAGTTAAAGTATGGTACCTCTATTGGTAGAATACCACCATTTGGTCACTAAACATTGTTATAGAAAATACTTATTGACTTAGGGAAATGTTCATAGTATAATACTAGGTAGAGATGAATAGTTTAATATAATTTTTAAGTGGATATTAATTAAAAACTAGAAGTGAAATATCAATAATGGTTTCTCTGTATAATGAAATTTCATGAGTGATCCCCCCACCTTTTTGCTCTTGTGGTTTTCTCCTAAGTTGTCTATATAGATATGATGTAATTTTGTGACTGGTATAATTATTAAAATACAAAATCAATATTATCTCATAAATTGTTACATGTTTTATTTCCCTTTATTGTGTGACCCACTGTACAGATTTACTAACAGAACTAGTAGAATGACAATGGAATTAGAAAAAATGCAGTCTATTAATAATTTGAGAAGAACAGACATAATATATTATTGAGGTTTGGTGTTTAGACAGACAAAGGTGTTTTTTTAATGTACGAATACTTCATCTGAACTGACCCTTTGTGTTGTGTCGCTCTGCAATATCTACCCCATCCGGCAGCAGCGAGTATCAAAAGAATTAGGATTTCAATGGGAATGGTCAGTTTCCTCACGATCTGTAGGCTCTATATACTTAGTGACTCTAGTTCAACCAATGTTCCTCGTAAAAGTGAAAATAAGATCATTTTTACCACTTCTCCAAAAAGAGAACTAGATACTTTGTAGTGCTCTCAGTGATCCCCTTTCTCCTATTGTTTATAAAAATCAATTTAGATCAAAGCACAATGACTAGTTAGATAAATAGTCAGTGGTACAAAGTCATGCTACACAAATTCTTTCATTTTTTTTCATATAACATTGAAACTGGTGTGAGAGCTAATTTGCCAAAAACAGTCTGTACCAGTGTTAACCCAATATAAATAGTGTGAAAATAAACAATCACACACATATAATTAATGATATGCAAGGCACATAAAGAATTATTTTTTGAAGTATAGATAATCTAATAGAAGTAGATTTGAATATTTTCATGAAATTAGAGCAAAAATATGAATAAAACATTAGACTGAAATTCAAGGCATAATTTTTAGTTCAAAGAAGCAGTACATGAGAAACAGGAGTAGTTGTTCAACTATTAAAATACTCCTCAGAAACTATTTCCTATTTTTATTAGAAAAACATGAACTCGAAGGTATATATTTGTAAGACGAGTTATATTGGGGGCATCTTTTAAAATTCAATATTTTGTCTGTTTTTTTCAGAGTATATTTTACATAGTTGAGATTGTACTACATAAATATATTGGGATCTTGTTTTTTACTTAATATTCTATTATGATATACATTTTCCTTTGTCATTAACATCTGTCATTCATAATATTCAGTGGTTACATGGCATTCCATATTTTTTGTATCATAATTTAATTAACCTTTCTTTTATTGTTCCTATTTTTTCTTTTCTAATAATGTAGCACCAAACATCTTTGTGCATAAACGTTAATTTGCATTATTTCCTTTGGACAGATTCTCCAAACTGGGAATACGGGAAAGGACTGAATATATTTTTTGTGTGTGTGAGGAAGATCAGCCCTGAGCTAACATCCAGTGCCAATCCTCCCCTTTTTGCCGAGGAAGATTGGCCCTGGTCTAACATCTGTGCCCATCTTCCCCTACTTTATATGGGATGCCACCACAGCATGGCTTGACAAGCGGTGCGTCAGTGCATGCCCAGGATCCGAATCTGCGAACCCTGGCCCACCGAAGCAGAGCGTGTGCACATAACCGCTGCGCCACTGGGCTGGCCCCGGGGTTGAATATTTTTAAGGGTCTTCATATACATTGCCAAATTACTTTGAAAAGTTGAACTAATTTACATTTTTGAAAGCAGTAGTATATAAAACAAAGTTATGCACATTATTGGAGGACACAGAAGGAATGTAAGATGTCTTCTCACACTTTTCTGGCTATTTTATAAAAACTAAACATATGCACATGAAAAGGATAAATAACAATACAGCAGAGCATGTGATGAAAGTATATTGATTGTCAAAAAGGAATCCGTAATGATGTAGGAGGTTAGGAATCAATCTTGACATTTCTTTCTCTCTCACTTCTTACATTCAATCCCCAAATCCTATCCCTTTTAACTAAAAAAATATATCTGGAATATATCCATTTCTCTCCATTTTCTACTGCCACTGTTTTGGTCAGGCCCTCATTATCCCCTGCACAAAATTATATAACTTGTCTGTCTTCCTCCAATTTTTTTTACTCTCTTGATTCTCCACCTTAGTCAGAATAATCTAAAACTGAAAAACTGATTATGTTGGTGGCTTCTCATTCCCCTAAGGATAAAGCTCAAACTCTTTAAATGGCTTCTGAGGCTTCCTGTAATTGGAATTTGCCTTACCCTTCTAGCCTCATTTCTCCACTCCGTCCTACTTACGCTTTATGGTCTAACCATGCTGTATTTACCATTCCTTAAATGTGACCTACTCAGGATCTTCTCAGTTTTAATACTTCCTTAGGGAGATCATTTCTGATCCCTAGATTAGGGTCAGATGCCCTGTTATCACTCTCATATCTCCTCTTAATTCTTCTGTCATAACAAAACATACTTGTTTAATGATATGCTTTTGTGATGGCATATTTTGTATTGTCATGTAATCTCTAGCACCTATATAGTATCTGACACATAGAAGATGTTTAATACTTTATACGTGAAAGAATGAATCTAGAAACGGAGACAGTGTATTTTAGGAGGGCCTTACTGAGAAGATAGGTCTTCAGGAATGAGCACCTATTTTGATTACAATAAGAGAGTAAATACTGCATAGATAAATCATATTTCCCTACATATGACATATGATTTTTCATCCACTGTTTCATTGTATACATACAGCCAAAATACCCAACCCCTTGTCTGAACTTCTGCAGTTAGAGGCAATAATTTCTTTAAAGGGATAGTGTGGATCAGGCTATTAAAGAAGCCCAAATTCTTTCTTTAGTTTTTACAAATAAAAATTGTATATATTTAAGTTGTGATAACTTTTTTTCCAAAACTCTATGAGTAGCAGTGAAGCATTGTCTGGCATAGCACCAGAAGGTGAGAAGATGGTGCAAAAAGACCAGGCAAGGTTCTGCTCTGCTGTACACGGGGTCGCTAGGAGTGGGAATCGACTTGATGGCACTAACAACAAACTCTTTTTCCCCAGATTTGTTGAGATATAATTGACATATAACATTGTGTAAATTTAGGATGTGTTGATTTGACACACTTACATAAGACAAAATGATTACAACTGTAGCACAACATTCATGTATATAATACAATATCATTAACTATAATCACTTTGCTGTACATTGGATCTCCAGAACATATTCATCTTATAACGGGAAGTTTGTACTCTTTAACCAACATCTCCTCTTTTCCCCGACCCCCACAACCTCTTAAAGATGCCTAATCTTTAAGCCTCATTTTGACTAGTCTTCATGACAATACATATTATGCTCATCAAATGTTGTGAGTGGGAGAAGGGAAATTATACTGATTTGTTATTAGTTTACATTTATCTAAGACATTTTCTGTATAACACTTTAGCTATCATTAAATTTCATTTAGTTTATTTCACAGACATACAAATAAAGTGTTCATAGATACTTAAATAAAGTGTTCATTAATTCAGACTCTACATAAAGGGAGGGCTGTTTTAGGGAATATGTTGCACTTGGTGTCCTAATTTTGAATTCAATTAAATTGATTATAATTTTAGTCTATTTTTGTTTTATTTCTAAAATACAATCTTTTGTCACATAGTAAAGAGAAAGTATTTCCATTTTTAATTTTAGAGGATATTGGTTCTCTAGTATCAGACTACTTTATCAGTCTTAAAATTTACTGATTCTACTATGTTGTGGTAAAAGAAAGCATTATAAGAACCTTGATGAACACAAAGAAGACAATGAAAATCACAATAAAATGCCAATAACTTACATAAGTTTCATTCCTAGATTTAACCATGCAGTTTTGGAATTTGATAATAGCACATTGTCTTTTGCATGTTAAACTCTTTAGAAGAAGAGGTTAAATAGAAATATAAAAGGTATTTTCATTTGAAGCATGTTGGTCTGAAGAATATGAAATAAAAATGAAGTTCCTGAGCATTAAAAGTGAATATGCATTTACTTATTTATCTATCTACTGTTATACACAATTATCAAAGATTGCCGGAATAAAAATTCTTCATTTTTAGGGACTTCTAGTTTTTGATGGGTTGGGTGAGTGAGGTTATACATGGTTTGGATGGAAGAGTCCTTTAAAAGAGAATACAATTTTGCTCCTTACATCATCATACTAAAGCTTATTTGTGTATAGAGAAAACTGCCTAATAATTAAGAGTTGACATTTTAACATGGTATTTGCAACAGACACATTGAATGCTTAATTAAATAGAACATTGCTTATTTTTAAAGGACCGACAAAAAAAATCAAACTCTGCTTGGCAAGTGAAATCTTCATAGTGGCAGAAGTGGGAAACCTGAAGGATGTGGCTCATTTTCTGTTTGGATGATGCAGAATTGCTCTAAGCAGTAAGCTTACTGTTTTCAGACAGCATTAGCAGCTTCAGCAAATACAACTGTGTCATCCTCTCTTAATACGGGGGGTTTGTCACTGCAAAAGGGAGATGATAAACAGTGTATGAGATCTGATATCTACATGATGGCTTAAGCAGATACTGATGCACAGATCTGCTGTTTGATGTTTTCTTCACTAGCCCTGAAGATGCTGAGACATAGAGATGGCTGTGATTATCTTTTATAAGACAGGAAATGCAATCTTTAGGGGTTTCTGGAAATAGAAAGGTCATGCAGTCTGGAACCTGTGAGCCTTTTCAATCTCTAAGTCATCAGGTATGACCTCATAAATTATGATGATACTATTAGATTGCAGAGTTATTGCTTTTTCTAGATCTTAGTCATTTAGAATATATTAATCAATGTAATTATTTATTATCAGATTTTCCTTAGGATGTTTGAACAAGTAATATTTATAGTAATAGACACCAGCTAAACAATATGAATTTTAGAAATGTGTATGTGTGTGTGTGTTTGGTCTGTGTTTACCTCAATTTTTTTTACGAGGGAGGAAGTGGGGACTAAGGAAAGAGATTCTTTATATGTGATTAAAAGCAAGGTTTGGGGATCTACAGATTTTTTTCAGATTAAGTCTGAATACAGTCAAACTGCATCTTTTATTTTGAATGATAAAAATAGCATAAATTGTGCAAACTGATAAGGGTACAGCATAGCTAGCTGCTTATAGATAGTGACATATTAAAAAAAATTTTATCTGGAATTTCTTAAGCATGAAAATAGATGTTACTACCGTTGTAGTGTGCAACCCCACAGCAATACAAGTTTGATGAGTACAATCTTGTTCATCAGCATGAGCTATAAGCTAATTTCCTGAAATTTATATTTCAGTATCTGAATTGTTTTAAAGGCATTAGTTTTAATCATTTCTCAGATCCATTGAAATAATGATGCTCTTGGTCCTCTTAATGGAGAAATCTGCTAAGGCATTGCTGATTGATGAAAGTAGACGATAAATCTGTTTTTTTGTTTTTGTTTTTTTTTACAAAGAAAGCTTGTGACATTTAAGATTGTTTAAGGTTTTTGACCCAGAGATACTCCACATTTGCTTACTTTCATTTTCAAATGAGAAGACTTGACTACCTTATACATGTTAACTACAAAGAGTAGAGAATCATTACAGCAAAGAATTTGGATTTATATATCCATTTTATCCTGAAATTCTGTATTTATTTAAACTATTTTTACCTGTCAAGTTATAATGCTTTGGTTTGTTATAGCATATCCTCAGAATTACGTGCTTGGGTAAGAAACTGTGCCTGTGTTTGACATTCAGATTTTGAAGGAATATATTTTATATTTTTTATATTACACATATTTCTGCCTCAATTTTAGAGGACCTGTCAGATACTTGACCAGGTAGTCCATATTAAATGGGCAAAAAGAGATAAAATGTTGCAGCATTTCTCCACAGAAAGATAGTTTTGTCTTCATGATTCTGTAGCACCCTGATGAGGGTGAAAAGATATAGTATTAAAAATGAATATGTTTATCAAAAGACTGAAGTGGAAGTCTGAAACAGTGATTTAATTCAGTCAAGGTGTCAGTTTCTCCTTTTTAATTAAAAACACATTGAAAAAATTATACCTACTGATGTTGGCTATAATTTATATGTTATTCAGGCTACTTAGCCAGCTTATATTCTTATTAGTAGGGAAGATTGCCATATTCTTAAGCTTGCTTAGTTTTGGAATGATTTGAATATACCTTTTAGTTGCTACAAAACCTGTTTAATCTGTTAGAATTTATTTCCAGTATTTGCATGTATTAGTCACCATGAGTACATTCTGTTTCTTGGCATTGCTTTGGGATTCCTCTAGGTATTGGTTTCACAGCATTCTGCTACTTTTAACTGTATTTATGACCTTTCAAAAGAATCAAACCATAAAGATTTTTGGTTGTTTTCCTTTAGTGGCAGTTAAATGAAGATATCTCAATAATTTTGTAAGGTGAAAAAAATTACTGTCTTAGACTTATCATTTCTTTACAAATTGGAGAGAAATTTCTCTCTGTTGCTATGTCAAAATACATTACACTAAAAAGTAAAGACTGGTTAGAATGTTGCAGACATTTAAATGTAATGCCAACCTTTTTTCCTGAGTAGCAAGATGATCTTGACCTTTTGAGTGGTGAAATTGATTGTAAATCTGTCCAGTAATGATTGGCCATCTTCTTTTTACAGTGGTTGCCTCTGTCTATACTATTTTACACATGCATTTCATCATACACCATAAAGGTTTCTAAAAGTAAGCTGTTTATAAGCAACTATTTGAGTAATTGTTCAATTCAGTAAGCATTATGTGAAAGCTGATCATTTGCATGATACTGTAATTGGTGTTGTGAGGAATACAGAAAAGGAAAAGTTGTTTCCTGCTTCCAAGGAGATTATAAGAAAATGTACACAATGAGCTATGCTCATATTTGAGTTGACTTTTCAAAGATGAGATACTACAATCAGTTTTTTTTTTAATTTTTTGTTTATTGCAGTAACATTGGTTTACAACATTGTAAAAATTTAAGGTGTACATCACTACACCTCCACTTCTACACAGATTACATCATGTTCACCACCAAAACACCAACTACAACCCATCACCACTACAATCAGTTTTAACTTAACTTACAAACTGATGAATCCTAGGATGAGTTGCATGTAACTCTTTTTCTTCTCATGTAGATTTCTTGGTGTTAGAGAAATAAAAGATTGAGTCAAACTGTATAATCAAGCGTTTCATAATGTTGACAACTGCATTAAATTCCTTTATAATGCATAATTTGTTGTACCAGGGCATTATAAACTGTGAATCAATAAAATAACTTCGTATGTTTTATAAGCCATAGTTGTCAATTTATTTTGAGAGTGAAGGTAGATCTAGCCCATTGGCAGGAGGCAGGGCAAGAACCTCAAGAATCAGCTCAGAACAAAAATGTGACCAATCTACTCTTATTCCAGGCTAGACATAGGTAATTATGTATTATGGAAGGGGTTTTTGTCTTCATAGAGACTGAACTTTGGAAATAAAGAATAGCAAGTTTGGAAGTGTTTGATGCTAACTAGGTCATTTGGGGAGTCCTTTGAATAAAATGGGGGGAATAGGATTCACCTCAGTCTCTGAGAAAGGGGACTGGGAGGAACTAATATGGAAATAGGCATTAGCCAGCTGGCTCTTGGATATCCAGGCACTACACTCTTCTCTTTTATACCAGTATGCTGGCTGAAAGTAGCCGGGGGTTGGGTAGAGTCGATGCAAAACCCTTGTTTCTCCGGAATCCTAAGCTGGGGTAGGCTGCCCAATAGTGCCGCCAAAGTGCCTGTTTTCTTGTAGTAAAGCAAAAGAAAATTGATTTTCAAATTCTTCTGGTTTGTAACAGTTGTTTGCAGTAAGAGGTATGTAGTTAAGCGTCCAGACTGCCACATTCACTGGATTCAAGTCTTAGCTATATCGCTTATCAGATATATGATCTTGGGCAAGTTACATAACCTTTCTGGGTATCATTTTCCTCGTTTGTAATATAAGGATAATAATGGTACTTACCTCAAAAAGTTGTTGTGAAGATCAAATGAGTTAATGTATATAAAGCATTTGTAAGAGTACCTGGCATAGGGCAAGCACATTATTGCCAACATTATTTGTTGACAGACATTATTATATACATTATAAGAGCTAGGATGGGCTATTGGCAGGTGTTCGTAGTGGTAGTCATGCAGTTTACTTTTGTTCCCTCTCCCTCATTCTCCTTATCAAATAAGAAATTCAGTGAAAAACATATGGTACACTGAAATAAAGATGGTTATAAAAATGCAAAGAAAAACATGCTACATCCGATTAAAGTCTTAACATTTACTGACTATCGGAATTGTGACTTGATGAAAAATTTTGTGTTGAATTTTTTTTGCTTCTGCTTACTAGGCTGATTTAAACTTCTATTAGGATTCCATGTGTATAGATGCTTTGCTTTCTTATGTTGTACCAGCTACTTCATTCATGACAGAAAGGTTACTGGGCCTTTGGGAAAATTTAACAGCAATGTCAGGTCTTTTTTAGTTATAGTTGAAGATAAAAATTAAGGAGTAAAAATCAAGGTTTAAATAAAATAATAGAGACAAATTACATAGCTTAGATTTAATGATCTGAGTTTTCTTTTAATCATTTAAAAACGTCCAGGACAAAAAACTTCGCTGAAAGTTAAACGTAACTTGCTTTGGTAATTTTATTTATTAATGAATATTTTTATTCTTGATGAAAGACTAAAATGAAATATGTTATAAATACAACACTGTATGTGAATAGAACAATTTAAGTTCCTATTTGATAGAGTATAATATTTTGAATTGCTGGTGATTATTTAATGTAAAGACATCTATTTGCTTAAAAATTGTCAAGCTCCTAAGTACAAGTGAGTAATCTGGTATCTGGATGAAATCTAAGTGCTTGAGTGTTACATTTTGTTGCATCTTTGCATTTTAGTTCTCTTCCCTTGAGCAATTTTCTTCATGTGCAGCTATTTCCCAAAAGTTGGCACAGGGTCAATCGAATCTCGTCATAATAAAATTTGTTAAAACAACATACAAACAAACAAACATACAAAACCCTACATTGTTCTAGCAAGTGCTGTACAGACCAAGGATATAAAGACCAATAGGTCCCTGCTTTCAGGAAGTCGCAGGTAGTGAGTCATAAACAGTAAAAACAAGTAACTATAACAGAATGTAGAAAGTTGTGAGTGCCATTGAGATTCAAAAGAGAGATGAAAGAGGCACAAATTATTCTGCTGTGAGTTCTATGGGCAGCATGTTTCAAGCTGAATGGGAACAGGAGAGAAGAGGCTAGATGGGGAGTTAGGGAAGTATGGAAAAGGTAGCTTTGAGGTAGACTTTGAAGACTGGCCAAGACAGGGGAAAGGTCATTTCCGGCAGAGGAAACAACATGAGCAAAGGCAGGGAGGCAGAAAGCAAATAATCTGTTTGACTAGTACGGAATAGTTCATTCTGGCTATAGCCTAGTGTGGTAATTCAGACTATCATAGGAAAGGTCTGTTGGGACCAGATAGTGTAGAGTCTTGAATGTTAGATTATGATTTCCAACTGAGAACATTTCTATGCTGATCCACTTATTCTTGGGAGAAAATAAAATCAAAAACAAAAGAGCAGTACCTATATTTTGCAGTCATTTTCAGAGCTCTAACCCTCTTGAGACTTTGAAAATGAAAATTAAATTCCTGAGTAGATTTAGTAGTTAGTAGACAAGGTAGGGGGTAGAAGCAAAATGAAGGACTTTAATAAGATTCTCTATCAAAATTGCATGTGAGAGCATTTCTCAGTCTATCCACAACCACTCACAAGCCCTAGATTTCAGATCCTAGGAGACCTCCTGCTTGTCCCTGATGTAAACTCTATTTTATTGGTAGGTAATCTGATTTAGCTTTGGCTTTGTTCTTGACATTTCCTAGACCAAGGACAATCTAGAGGGATCATTTTGATACAATGAATATGCATGTCACTGTGGTGAATATTTGGATAATAGAAACTTTGTCGTAGGGAAAATTGGAAATAGAAATTGCTATTTATAATCATGGAAGTCACAGAATATTTTAGCTTTGCTCTTTGTTCATTTAGAAATGATAAAGTAAATTGTCATTGCTAATACTTTTAATATCACCTTTAAATTTTCTTCTTTATATACCAGAAGCATTGCAGTATTGCCTGGGGTTAGTAAAAAAGCTGGGTAACATCCAAGAGCAGATTTCCATTAGATGTGACAGCTGGGATGTGACTTTTGTTATCAGACCCAGAAGATGATATTTGTGCATGGGAATTGTGAAAAAATTGGAATCGAATACTCTCATTTAGTATATCATCCGTATAAAGTATATCAGAAGTAAAACTCATGGAATTCCACAAGTGTGAGTGAAAATGAAACCAGACACAGTTGCTCTTCTGGCTCTGTATTTCGGGCAATAGCAGACCCATATAGTTGAGAATACTCTGTTTCTTCCTGTAGAAGTCTGCAGTATTTGAAAACCCCATTTTCTAGAAGTTCTTGTGAGGTTGTTCGTATTAATCCTTGTGACTTCACATTGCCTGGGAAAGAGCCATACATATGGTAGGGGCCGAACAAATTTTCAGTACTTGTTTTAGAATCACAGATCCATTTCTGGGAGAAACCTTGGAGATCATTGGGCTTTGGATTGCTTTAAAACTTTTAAACATTTAAAAAATTTTTTTCCTCAAAAATCAGATAAAAGACATTTAGTGAAGTGACCCTTTGCCCACCCCACACCTTTTAAAAAAATGATAATAAAGGAATATAAATAAGAATAAGTTAAAAAGGTAGTTGATTATTTGTTATCAAGCTCCTCTTTCCAAAAGGCAACAGACCCTGGTTTAAGTGAAGTACATTGCAAAATGTGCTGCACATAAATGTATACCATCTATTCCTATCCATTTCTTCTCTTTTTTTTTTCAAATTTTATTCGATCTTGTAAGAATTTATTGAGTCTATTGTATAGTATGGAGGGAGGCAGTATAGCACAGTAGTTAAGAGCTGAAGTTCTAGAGCTGGACTCCCTTGTTTGGATGCCATATCTTCCACGTTACTGCAATGTTGATTTTAGGAACGTTACCTAATCTCTCTTTTCCTCGGTATTGTCGTCTGTAAAATGGGGATACTAATATGCTAATCTCTAGAGTTGTAAAGAGAATCAATTGAATTAATGAATTAAAATAAGTATTTGAAATAATACCTAGCTTATCAAATATTAGTTGTTATAATTTCTCCCCACTGGTGTAGGTAAAGCTACAAATGATATAAAACAAATCCATCCCTTCAAGGAACTTATGTTATAGTATATGTAAATTATTATATACATACACACACATATTTAGTACATTCATGTGTGCATACATTCATACACACATTATACTTTAATTACATACTAAGCAAGAGACTAAGTAGCTTGCCTAAGATCAAAATTGCTGGCAAAGGATAGGGTGATATGGGATTCAAACCAGGCAGTCTAGCTGTAGAGCGCTTGCTCTTAACCACTGTGTTATACTGCTTAGGGTTATATACCCCTGAATGAGATACCATGTATAAGTGTGTTCTAAATGCCAAATTGAGATGAAAGACATCAAGGTAAACTGAAACTGCTGTGGAAGACTTCATGGAAATGTGTGACTTGATGTTCATTGACTTTCATTATACTCTTTCTTTCTGGTTTCTCTTCCACTACAAATAACACATGTAAAGTTGTTGGCACAGTTCCTGCCATAGGTGCTCAATAAATTATAGTTGTTATTATTATTATCATAATCTTTCTGATAATTTCTTCTCAATCTCTTCTGATTAGTGCACCACGCTATTTGAAACCATGAATCTAATGTATGCTCATGACTTAAAATTACCCACCAGTGATTCTTAATTGTGACTATGCATCAAAATCAAATGTTTAGCTTTTTAAAAACATTGATGCCCCAAGCTTATCTTAGAGGTACTAAATAAAGTCTATGGTGATAGAACCCAGGTGTCTATATTTACAGCAAAGCTTTCCAAGTGAATCTGATGGGCAACCAAAATTGAGAACTCCTGCTTTATATGGTGATGAATTTCAAATTTATAGCTCAAGTCTATATCTTATCTTCTGTCTAGTGTTCCAGACATTGCATCTTGTTAGACATCTCTGCTCATTTATCTTATAAATATCTCAAACTTGGTATGTCTCAAACTAAACTTACTATTCATTCTTCAAAACCTCTTTGTCTTTCCTAGCATGATGATCTGCTAATCATTTTCAACTTTTTTATTCCAACCTTAGATCCAATTACTCACCAAGTTATGTAAATTTCTTTCTCCAAAGGAGTCCAAAATTTACTCTTCTGTCCATTTCCCATTGTCTTGACTTCAGTATTAGTACACATTAATTTCTTACCTGGAAAATTGTGCTCATTTCTTACTTGGTATTTTTCTTCCCATCATCCATCCCCAAGCAACCTATTTACCATTCAGCTGCCAAAGTACTCTTTCCAAAATGTAAACCAGGAATAGGCATATTTGCCTACTTGAACTCATTCTAAGGTTCCCCATTACCTTTAAGTAAGATAATTTTCAGAGTTCAGATAAGTGAGAACATGTAGTATTTGTCTTTCTCTGTGTGACTTATTTCACTTAGCTTAATGCCTTCAAGGTCCATCCATGTTGTCACAAATGGCAAGATTTCCTTCTGTCTCATGGCTGAATAATATTGCATTGTGCTTATTTTATCCATGAATCTATTGACAGACACTTGGGTTGTTTCCATATCTTGGATATTGTGAATAATGTGGCAATGAACATGAGAGTGCAGATGTCTCTTTGAGATGATGATTTTATTTCCTTTGAATATATACCCAGAAGTGGTATTTCTGGATGATATGGTAGTTCTATTTTTAATTTTTTGAGGAATGAGACAGCGACATTTAAACTTAACTCTCTTTAGTTAAACTTAATCTAAATTCTACTAGGTAGAGAGAGAGAGCTTTCTCAAACCTTTTAAAATGCTGTTCTCTCTGCTGTAATGCCTTTGGCCCCTCAGTTCTCTTTCTTTATGCCTAGCTGACTCTTTCTTATGCCTCCAGATTTATTTAGATTAAGCGTGGCCTCCTTGTTTTTTTGGTGAGGAGGATTGGCCCTGAACTAACATCCATTGCCAATCTTCCTCTCCTTTTGCTTGAGGAAGATTGTCCCTGAGCTAAAATCTGTGCCAGTCTTCCTCTATTTTGTATGTGGGACACTGCCACAGCATGGCTTGATGAGCGGTGTATAGGTCTGTGCCTGGGATCTGAACCTGCCAACCCCAAGCCGCTGAAGCGGAGCGTGCAAACTTAACCACTACGCCAGCGGGCTGGCCCAAGCATGGCCTCCTTTTGAAACATCCCCTCATCCCTTCAGAGTGAGCTAGGTGTTTTTTCCTTATCTTCTTCTGATTCTTACCTTAATTGGAGCACAATACATGCTGCATTGTAGTCATTGATTTTCCTGTCTTGACTATGGACTGTTTAAGGGCAAAGGCAGTGTCTTTTATTTCTTTAAAGCCAGCACTAATACAGTGCCTGGCACCTGGTAACTACTTCATACATTTTTGTTGAATAACAAAATGGGGAATGAGTATGAAATGTTCATGAAAAAATATGGCCTAGGTCACTTTGGATACCATGAAGAATTCATATTAGCTGAGGTGTGTAAGTAGGGTTGAACCAGACTCTGAAGTGTTTTAAAGCTAAATCAAGGAATTTTGGATTTTATGCTTAACTGATATACCTTTGCAGTGTAGCATATTGGTTAAGAGTACTGACCTGCCTTCAAGCCCAGTGTCTACCTCTTAATAGCTGAGGGTTCCTGGGAAAGTTTCTTAGCCTCTTTAAGTCTCAGAACACTCATCTTTTTTAAGATTTTTAATGAGTAAATATGTGTAAAGTTCTAGCACTGTGCCTGGCACATTGTAAGCCTTACAATGAATGTTAGCTCTTATTATTGCAATTATATGCGACACAGAAAAATCAGACTAACAGTTTCAGAATGTAGAGTTAGAATTATCCAATGTTTGACCATTCAGATGGCAATCAGAAAACCAAAATGTTAGTTCTAGTTCTAGCTCTACTATTGGCTTACTGTAAAGCTTGAATGTATCTTAATTTCCTCATACAAAAAAAATCACAGTAAAAGTAGTAGTACTAATACATTCCACACCAGGATGTTGTAATCATTTGGGATGTCTAAAACAAAAAGACCGTCAAATTAAAAAGAGTGGAGATTTATTTCTTCTGAAGTCGTTGATACCACCATGCTTTTGTACAAGCTATGCCATTTGCCTGGAATGCTCTTCTTCTTATTTAACTTGATAATCCTATTTGTGCTTTAAGACTCTAAAGGGCATCTAACTGATGCCCAGTTTAAGCATCGGTTAGTGGGATTAGGTGGTTATTTGTATATCCCTTAGAATACTAAGCCTACTTCTGGTATAACATTCACCATGTATAACATCTGAAAAGATACATACATGTATGTCTTCTCCCTTAGCATGTGAAATTCTAGAAGGCAAGTGTGTCTTTTAATTTAGTATCCCCACTGTCTAGTTCAGGCACATGTTAAATGATTAGTAAATATTGACTCAATAAATAGATTATGTCATATAAATTTAAGAATAGTGAAGTATGCTTTAGTGTAGCAAAAAAGATTCTGAAGCTCATTCAGAGGTTGCTTACTGTGAACTGGAGATTAGAAAAATGTGTTAACAGTTATAATGAGCTATAATAGTAGCAGAATAGATATTAGTAATAGAATAATAGTAATAAGAATATGTTATCCTGTTGACATGTCCTGAAAATATAGTAGAGTTAAAGTTGAAGTAAAATCAGGAGGCTTTAGGTAGAACTGTCAGATAGAATACACACAGCTACTTTTCCTTTCTCCCAAAATCCTATTAAAAAGACAAGTAAGGGTATTTTTTAACCTTCTCACTCTACCAAAACTAAATGAAGGTGAGAAGAATGGGAGAGGAAAAAAACAGTGATAAAATTTTGTGAGCAAAAAGGCAGAAGAAAATGTCAAGTGGCTTGGCTAGCTGAGAAAGCAGAATTGTCAACTGGCAGTGGCAAAAGCTGAGAACCAACCCCGTTTATACTGAAGCATCCTGAAAAGGCACCAGGTATCTCTGAAAGAGAGAATCAAGCTAGTAAAGTAAAGACTATTGCGTTAAAATTCAATCACATTTCCAGATCCTCTTCCTCCTTCACTTCAGCCAACCAGGCAAATATCCCGCCTCTATTCCAGCAGTAGACTGGAGTTCTATTCTCTGGAGAGGATTCAACAGGATCTCTTTGGACTGAGTAACCCAGGTACAGTTGAGGTCAGAAAGCACGATATTTGAAAACAGCTGGATTCAGTGAGAATGCTGTGATCCCAACTCTGTTCCTCCATTTTGCTCTCATAAAGCTGGCAGCCAGACCTTCATCCATCAGACAGGATATTGGAGGATCCAACTGGAATCTAATAAGCTCAAGAGGAACTTACCAGACATATTGACATCAGAGTTCCCCAAAGAAACTCTCAAACCAAATTACTTTACAATATGCTCAAAGTTGACAAGTCCTATCCACATACTCAGAGCTTCCGATTAGCTTTTTAGTTTCATACTCTTATATATGAGCACACAACCAAAGATCATGAGACCTCTGAGGAAGACTTCTAACATAAAAAATAGAGGCCAATGATTTTTTGGATTTGATACCAAAAGCAAAGGCAACAAAAGCAAAAATAAACAAATGGGACTACATCAAACTAAAAGCTTCTGCACAGCAAAGGAAACAATCAACAAAATAAAGAAGAAACCTATTGAATGGGAGAAGATATTTTCAAATCATATGTCTGATATGGGGTTAATATCCAAAATATATAAAGAACTCATACAACTCAATAACAAAAATCAAATAACTCGATTAAAAAATGGACAGAGGATCTGAACAGACGTTTTTCCAAAGAAGATATACAGATGGCGAACAGGTACATGAAAAGATACTCAACATCACTAATTATCAGGGAAATGCAAATCAAATCACAATGAGATATCACCTCACACCTGTTAGAATGGCTATTATCAAAGTGTTGGTGAGGATGTGGAGAAAAGGGAACACTTGTGCACTCTTGGTAGGACTGTAAATTAGAGAAGCCACTATAGAAAACAGCATAGAGGTTCCTCAAAAAATTAAAAATAGAACTACCATATGATCCAGCAATTCCATTTCTGGTATTTATCTGAAGAAAATGAAAACACTAACTCGAAAAGCTATATGCACCACCATGTTCATTGCAGCATTATTTACAGTAGCCAAGATATGGAAACAACCTAAGTGTTTATCAACAGGTGAATGGATGAAGAAAATATGGTATACACACACACACACACACAATGGAATATTATTCGGCAATAAAAAAGAATGAAATCTTACCATTTGCAAAAATATGGGTTGACTTTGAGGACATTATGCTAAGTAAAATAAGTCAGACAGAGAAAGACATATAATCTCACATATGTGGAATCTAAAAAACAAAACAAAACAAAAAAGACCAAGCTCATAGATACAGAGAACAGATTGGTGGTTGCCAGAGGTGGGGGTTGGGGGGGTGAGAGAAATGGGTGAAGAGAGTGAAAAAGTACAAAATTCCAGTTATAAAATAAGTAAGTCATGGGGTATGTATAGAATGGCAATATAGTTGATAATACTGTATTGCATATTTGAAAGTTGCTAAAGAGTAGATCTTAAAAGTTCTCATCACAAGAAAAAATTTCTGCAACTATGTATGATGACAGATGTTAACTAGATTTATTGTGGTGATCATTTTGCAATATATACAAATATCAAATCACTATGTTTTCCGCTTGAACTGTTGGGAGCAAAGAGCATAATGGGAGAAGAAAACTTTGCAAATTCTATTATTAGTATTTTTAGAGAGATAAGATATTTCACCCATTAAGCAAAAAGATGGTGCTATTATACAGGAATATTGAAAGAACAAATAGGAGTTCTTGGAAATTAAAAATATGACACCAGAAATGAAAAACTAAACAGAAAATATGAAAGATAAAGTTGATCTTCAAGATCTTCAAGAAAATTGAGAGGAAAGTGGAAAATAGGACAGAAAGAATAAGAAAGTTAGAAGACACAAGGTCTAATATCTGAGATAGCAGTTCTAGAAGAGAGAAGAGGGAAAAAGAGAGAAGAAATAATTCCAAGTAACCTTTAAATATTACAAAATCATAAGGACATGTGTTTCCAGATTTAAAGGGCACACCAAGTCCCCAGTACGATAAATAAAAGTAGTCACACCAAGGCACATCATCGTGAAATTTCAGAAGATTGAGATTAAAGAGATCCCAAAAACTTTCAGAAAGAAAATCAACAAATTTCTGTCAAGAATGACAAAGAAAAATAGAGAGAAGACACACATTACCAATATTAGGAATGAAAGAGGTAATATTATTGTAATCTCTTCAGACATTATGAGGTTAATAAGGGAATACTAGGAAAAACTCTATGTATATAAATTTGTCAACCTAGAAGAAATAGATCAATTCCTTGAAAATAACATATTACCAAAACTCACCGAGAATGAAATAGATCAACTAAATAGTCCTATAACATTTAAATAAATTGAATTTATAGTTAGAAACATTTCAAAAGTGGAAATATACAGGTTCAGATGTTTTCACTGGAGAATTCTACGAAACAAGGAAGAAATGACAGTCTCTTCCAGAAAATAGAAGTGGGAGGAACACTTTCCAATTCATTTTATGAAGACACAATTACCACGCTACCAAAATCACACAAAGGCAGTACAAGAAAAGAAAATGTACAAACCAATATCTCTCGTGAACATAGATGCAGATATCCTCAACAAAATATTAGCAAATTGAGTCCATCAATTTATAAAAAGAATAATACTTCATGACCAGATGGGTTTTATCCTGAAAGCACAAGGCTGGTTTAATATTTTCAAACCAATCGATGTAATCCACAACAGATCAAATAAGAAAAACCACATGATCGTTTCATTGACGCAGAAGAAGCATTTGACAACATTTCACATTCATTCTACATAAAAAAAAAAAAAAAAACTTCAGAAAACTAGGAGTAGAAGGAAACTTCTTCAACCTGAAAGGGCATCTCTCAAAACCTACAGTTAACACGATACTTAATTGTGAGAGACGGAATGCGCTACCCTTAAGATGAGGAACAAGGCAAAAATATGAACTCTCACTGCTTCTATTCAACATTGTAGTAGAAGACTTAGCAAATGCAATAGGCAAGAAAAGGAGAGGAAACCATACAGATTGAAAAGGAAGAAATAAAACTGTTCCTCTTCAGAGACATGCTTGTTTATGTAGAAAATCTCAAAAAATCTAACCAACAAACAAAACTCATAATACTAATTACTTTAGCAAGGTTTCTGGAAACAAGGTCAACACCCAGATATCAACACACAAAACAGTGTGGTTAAAAAGGGATAGCACAAAGGATTTTCTTGGGGCGATGGAACTATTCTATATTTTGATTGTGGTAGTGGTTTCAGAATCTGTATATATGATAAAATGCAAAGAATTATATACCAGTTTTTTTAAAAAAAGTATTTGTAGGCGATCAATAGATTTACAAGATGCAGTATAATAGGAATAAATCCAAAAAAAAGTCCTGACCATAAAGTTTAAAATAATTTTCAAAAATACATCATGTTGGCAGATTCCTCAAAAAATTAAAAATAGAATTATTATATGATCCAGCAATCCCACTTATGCATATGTAACGAAAATAATTGAAAACAGGATCTTGAAGAGATATTTTCACAACTATGTTCTTTGCAGCATTGTTCACAATAGTCAAGAGGTGGAAGCAACCTAAATGTCTATTGATGGATGAATGGACAAACAAAATTTGGTATATACATATAATGGAAAATTGCAGCCTTAAAAAAGAAAGAAAGCCTGTCATATGATACAACATGGATGAAACTTGAGGATATTTGCTAAGTGAAATAAACCAGTCACAAAAAGATAAATACTGCATGATTTAATTTATACGAGGTATCTAGAATAGTCAAATTTGTAGAAATAGAAAGTAGAATGGTGGTTGCCAGGGGCTGGGGGAGGAGGAAAGGAGGAGTTGTTCAGTGGGTATAGGGTTTCAGTTTTGCAAGATGAAAAAGTTCTAGAGGTCTGTTGCTCAACAATGTGCATATAATTAACACTACTGTATTGTACACTTAAAAATGGTTAAGATGGTAAATTTTATGTTGTGTTTTTTACCACAAGATGAAATAATATGTTGGAGAACTGGTTTATGACCTGTTCTTGTAGAGAATAGGCTTTATTGGCTTTAATCTTTATTAGTAAAAGATTTTTAATAACTAACAAAAGTGCTAATACAAATTTAGATGGAATGAAGGGAAATATAGTTTTTTCACCAGAAGAAGTAATACCTCTCTATTTCTTAACAATTGAATCATATCTGGAAAATTGTGCTCAAATTTGGAACCTACATTTAAAAAAAGATGTTAACTAAGTAGAATTTCCAGAGAAGGTAATTCAGATAGCAAAAGATCTAAAAAACATGTCATATTAGAAACTTTTAGTAGAAGGCTGTTGTTGCCATCCCACCACATTTCACTAGATCTTTTCCATGGGATGGGAAGTAGCTTATTTCATTGGTGAGACAAGGAGCGTTTGGCTTTCACTAGCCTCATTTATGTACGGCACTGAGTTAATGTGGCTGCCCAAATCAATATTAGGTTTGTTGGAATATAAGCCAAGATATGGCTAACTGGGTTCCTGAATACTCTGCAGATCCAAGCAGTCTGACATGTGGATCCCAAGGCCTATATATGAGAGGAAAAAAGTCAAAGAGCATTTTAGCCACAGGCCCAAGCTGTATTCTCCACAGCAATACATTAATAGATTAACAATGGCTGATAATTTGATTACTATTTTACACTTTTATCTCTACCCCAGAGAGGAGAGGAACATAATTCATTCTTCTCTATTGGAACTGTCCACTTTTACTTGGCAAAGAGAAGACTTAGGACTAACAGTAATTATCTTCAAATATTTAAATCATCATCAAATAGGAGAAACAGAATTAGTTATATAGCTCCAGAATGGGAAAAAAAAACTAAACGGGTTGAAATCATAGGGACGCAGATTTAGGTCTCATTCATCTATTCATTCGTTCACTTTCAAAATTATAATTACATATATTAATATTAATTAACAATTAATTATTAATCCATCAATTAGACTATATATAATAATATATGTGTTTTATATATATATATATATATATATATATATATATATATATATATATATATATAATTTAGTGAGTGAGTGAATGAGACCAAAATCTGCCTCCCTGTGATTTCAACTCATTTATTTTATAGATAGATAGATAGATAGATAGGTGGACCAATCCTGAGAATACAAAGGTGGTCTTATAATCCAATAATATTTCTGAACATTATAAATTTCCAAAAATGGAGTGGCCTTTCTTGTGCAGTAGTTAGCTCTCTATCACTGGGTTTGTTCAAGCCAAGATCAGACATATTGTGATATTGTGGGTGGTATTCCTATGTTGGAGAGATATTGGACTAGATGACTCTATGAGTATGCCTGGAAAGCATAAAATTGGAACTGCTCATTGGAAGAGATGAGAAGAGCTAATGCTAGCAAAATAGAATTAGAACCACCCCTCAAGGTACACTTTTGTTTTTCATGGATAATCTAATATACTATTGAACTTGATTTTAAATGTTCATAATAAGTGGCAAAGAACTGTGAAGGTTGCCACATGGGAAAGAGCTGATATTATGTTTATTTCTCTTCTGCAAGTTGACATATAGTACTTCCAATTAAGTAACAATAATGGGATCCTAAATGCAATACAGTTGATGAATGATGATGACATATATTTCTAGTTGTTTAGTAAATGCTATTATGAATTGAAATTTTGTTTTAGTTTACTTGTTTGATCAAGCCATCAACAACTTTGATGAAAATAAAAAGCATTGTTTTTTTTCATTACAAATGGCTTTCTTCAGTCTAATCTTCTTTTTTCAATTCTCCAGAAAAATGTCATTAAGTTACATAGTGTCCTTTCGTTGCTTCCATTAAATGAAGAATCAAGTGTCACAGATTGTATAAATGAACAAATAATCCAAATAGGAGGTTTTTTAAAATATGAAATTCCATTATATTAAATGCATACCCGTTTACTCATACACAAGTATATCTACTCCTAACCTCCCCATGTCGCAGTCTTTTTGTCAATAAATTGTATGAATTGATTAGTTTAGATAGAGGGCTTAGCTTTTCCTACATAGGATATATTCACTTTTTCTTTCTCTCTTTTTTGTTTTTTTAAATTCACTTTTTCTTGATCACCTCTTGAAGCTAAAAACTTTTTTGCTGCTAAAGAAAAGGAGGTCTGGGTTAGTGTTTACATTTTCTGAATCTGATCCTAATTGTTAGTCTATTTTAAAAGAAATACTGGTTGATTTTCAAACAAGAAAGACACAATCTGTTAAGGGGTGACCTATCTCACTTGAATAAATTTTATATATGCCTTCAATAATTTAACTGCTGTCTGGCTCCAGTAAGGCCTATTTTTTGCATTGTCTAATGCTCTCTTGAAGAAGCGGTCAAGAGAATGAGGCACTTGTGTCTTTTATGGCCCATGAAGAGCTAAAATTCAGAAAAATCTTACAATGTCCTCCTTAACACACAGTAGTTTAAAATCAGATGGCTTCTCATCTCTGAACCATATGTATGAGTCCCTGCTTAAAGTATTTCTTTTATGCAGAGAAACAATTTCTTTAAAATTCATTAAATTGTAAAATAATTCATAATCTTTGCGTGAAATATGTGAGTCACACAAGGATCTTTGTTATGTAGATACACCCTCACTTTCCAGCTTCATTTTTATACTTTCAGTGGGTACCTTGTGCTCTAATAATCATATCAAACAATTGGAATTTCCTAATTAAGCATAACTTTTTCCTGTGCCTTTGTGTGTGCTGATCTCACTGCCTCATTTCACATCCCCCTCACTGTCAAAAACTTTATTCTTTAAAACTTAGCCTGGCTCAACTTCTTCTCTGAAGATTTGCTGAAGCAAATAACATGAGTTTTGGAGTTAAACAGATCAAGGTTCAAATCCTGTTTCTGCCACTTACTAGTTCTATAATCTTGGGTAAATTACTTAATTACTGAGCCTCAGTTTCCCCTTTGTGAAGTGGGGATAATATCCTATAAAGCCTATTCAAGTGATATTTGAAAAGCACCTAATATTATCCATGGTTATTATTAGTAGTAATTGTCTTAGTCTGTTCAGGCTGCTATAACAAAAAATGCTATAAAATGGGTAGCTTATAAACAACAGAAATTTATTTCTCACAATTCTGGAGGCTGAAAAGTCCAAGATCAAGGCTTCTGCAGATTCAGTGTTTGGAGAGAGCCCACTTCCTGGCTCATAGGTAGCCATCTTCTGGCTATGTCCTCACACACAGAAGGGGTAAGGGAGGTCTTTGGGGTCTCTTTTATAAGGGCACTAATTCCATTCAGAGGGCTCTGCCCTCACGACTAATCACCTCCCACAGCCCCCACCTCCAAATACCCTCAGAAGGGGGGTTAGGTTTCAATGTATGAATTTGATTGTGGGCACAAACATTCAGTCTGCAGCAGTAGTAGTGGTGGTCTTAACTTTGATGAAAGAAGGACTGATAGAGGTCTGAAGGAAAGACTGAAGTTTTCTCGTTATTTCACTTTTATTCCGTAAATTACATAAATCTGTAATTGTTGTCAGAAGTTCTTTCATAAAACTCTCAAGCTCCTTGTAAAACCAGTCATATCTTGAAATTCCAAGGTCCTTCCACCTTTAACAGTTTACTTTGCTGACCTCTTGAGTTATAGTG
The DNA here is from genome assembly GCF_057802395.1 of Ceratotherium simum simum. NCBI lineage: Eukaryota > Metazoa > Chordata > Mammalia > Perissodactyla > Rhinocerotidae > Ceratotherium > Ceratotherium simum. The sequence goes on from NC_141908.1 coordinate 42,317,118, forward strand.
TCTACTTCTAAATTGTGGAGGGGCTATGAAGTAGACCTGTAGACAGACTTGGCTTCTGATTGGGAGGCTTAACATAATGCCTTTTTTAAAATTATGAAAGTGAAATTGTTCAATAAAACACCTCTGTGACAAAATTAGGAACCAAGCACAAGAAAATTAAGCTAGGATCAACACTGAACATCCACTAAACACTAAGTATCTGTCTACAAGACATTGTTTCACTTATAAATTATGGATTTTTGCCTTAAAAATGTGTTGTCTTCAAAGCAGAAAGTCAATCAGTAGTTCTTCTCAGTTATTTGATGTTAGGATAGTGATAACTAATTGTGTCCGGCTGCTTGTCAATCATTTGATTGACTGAGTCACAGAGCTGTAATATTTCTGTAGAATTTGAAATCATGTGTCTTTCTTTGTTCTTCCTATTCCCTTCCCTCCTTGAAAATTCTCTAGAAACTTAGAAATAGATAAATACAATGCATTTCAAAGTATTCTTTTCCAAATTACTATTATTAAAGAAAATAAAAAAAAATCTTATATATTAGATGCTGTATATAAAATCCATATTTTATCTATTAAAAGTGCTTTTATTCATTGGAGATGGCCAGTTCATAATTAACTAGATTTACTTTTAAATAGTTTCAAAATTTTATTTACAAATGCAACTACTGCATGCTCAATGTTAAGGAATTGTGCATCTCAATCAAAAGCAGGCAATTTAGCATTATTAGATGCAGGCAAAAACTTGAACATAGATATGAAAAATAATATAACTGACAAAATTTTTATATTTTCTGAACTTATTCTTTTTACTGTTAAGTAGATATAAAAATATTATTTTAAAACTAAGAAGTAATCTATACAAAAAAATAAATTAAACATCAGACTCATTGAACACAAGTTTTGCCACAAGGAATTTTGTTTAATCAGTATGTACTTTTTATCCTAAATTTCTTTCTGATCCCTCCTCTGATCCATTTTGTTGTCATCATGGACTTCTGAAAGCTGATTATCTACCTAAAATGAGAAAAGCTTATCTTCAGTGTCATATTATTTCATTTCTTGATCTGGTGTGTGTTTTCCAAACTTAGACTGATTTCTTTCTCAGACTTCAAAAGATGGAGGAATCTGAAGTAGAGAAGAAATGGAAGCTATGTTGTGTGATTAACTGAGATTTTGGCTTAATCTTTTGGGGAACTAAGTTTTCTCATCTTTAAAATAGGATCATGGATTAGATGACATTAAAGAGTCTTTCTAGCAGCCATATGCTAAGTCCATTATTCTAATATTTCTGTTTTTTAAATTTTAAGCCAATATCATTCTCTCTTTTTTCACATACTCACAAATATCCATTGGGGGCATATACATGTTTTTCTCATTATTTTTTCCCCCATAATGTTGACTCTGTTTTTTAAACATTTTTTATCTGGTTTTCTCACAGTTCCAGTATCTTCATCCCTTTTCATTTTTAAATTTCTGCTCTTGTGTAGCTATTTCTGCACCAAAGACTATCTTCTTTACTGTCTGTTGTCTTAACTTCTTCAAGTCCTTTCTTTATTTCATTAGAAAAGTATGTTCTGCCGTTCTATTGCATTTTAAGTGAGTACTTTTAAATATGTAGTCAATTGTGTCCATTGTTTTGATGCTGTAGGCACCAAAGATAGTAATCAATTTATCCTCTATATGCTTCTGTTAAATTTTCCAGCATTTAATCTCTACAAATATACATATTGAAAAATTATTTATATTGGTGAGAAAGTAGATAAAAATCTTAAGTGGCCAATACTACAGGAAGTATTAAGCAAACTATATGAGATCAAACTGGATGAAATATTATGTAACAATTAGAAAGTATAATTTTGAGAAGTATAAATATAAAAATGTTTATTTTCGTCTTAGGATAGACTAAGGTATGCTGCAGTAATAACTCCAAAATCTCAGTGGCTTAATTCAATAAACATTTATTTCTTGTTCGTACTATGTTTCTAGTGTGTTTGGGGCTGAGATTGGGAGCTTCTGTTCCACACAGTCACTCAGGAATTCAGGCTGACAGAGGCTCAATGATTTTATAGTTGCACCACCTGGACCACCTGATCTCCTTGATCACTGCACTTGGGAAGAGAGAGGCCTGGAGCACACCCATTCTTCTGTTCTTCGGCCCAGATGTGACACACCATATCACTTTTGCTTATCACCCTTTGGTCAACACTAGTTACTGCAAGGGCCTGGGAAATGCATAATACTCATCTAGTAGTCCAGGGAGAGATAGAGGACAACATATTGTAAGCACTAGTAATAACCACACTTTAAGATTAAAAGAATAAAAATACATAACTATGTTCACATATATTTTTATTGACATAGATTAGAGGAAAATATAGAAAATTCTAAGATTTCAGAAAGAGAGCTTGAATGTCGTTTAATTTTTTTCTATCTAAAATTTCTGTTATTGTTAATGTTATTAATGTGGTATGTAAAAATTGGGAGAAATATGGCTTAGCTTTTGAGAAAATGAGGCAGTATGTGACATGGTAGAAAGAACATGAATTTTAAATTCGTATATTGGGGCCAGCCCCGTGGCTTGGCGGTTAAGTGTGTGTGCTCCGCTACTGGCGGCCCAGGTTCGGATCCCGGGCGCGCACTGAGGCACCGCTTCTCTGGCAGTGCTGAGGCCGTGTTCCACATACAGCAACTAGAAGGACGTGCAGCTATGACGTACAACTATCTACTGGGGCTTTGGGGGGAAAAAAACAGAGGAGGATTGGCAATGGATGTTGGCTCAGAGCCAGTCTTCTTCGGCAAAAAGAGGATTAGCACGGATGTTAGCTGAGGGCTGATCTTCCTCACAAAAAAAATAAATAAATAAAAATAAATAAATTCTTATAAAATTTGATTCACATTCTAATTCTGCCTAATATTAATTGAGCAAATTATACTCTTGGACAAGTCATTTAAACTTTCTTAACTGAGGTTCAGATTTCTCATCTTTGAGGTCGGGATAAATCTATCTACCTTCTGGAACTATTGGGAGGATTGTATAAGATAAAGTATATCTACTTGACTAACACTAATATGGAGCTCCTAGGTACTGTTCTAAGTGCATTAGCAACATGTAACTCATTTAATCTTCACAATAACCATATGAAGTAAATAAAATAATTCCCATTTTGCATATGAGGAAAATGAGGCAGAAAGAACTTGCTCAAAGTCACCTGGCTAAGTAGGTAGTAAGTGTCAGAACTGGATATGAACCCTGGCTGTCTGGTTTCAGAGATTTTCTTAGCCACCATTCTGCTTGTGATTAGCTCAGTGCCTATTGATAGAATGAATTTAATAAATGAGAGCTATTTATAGCTATAATGGGAAATATAAATTAGTTTTGGCTGTTTCTATTATATATAAATACAGAAGCATATTAATTACATGTATTTCTAATAATTGGAGCTTGGTTCTTCCAAGTGGTAGAAGAAATTCTCACATCTCATTTATACACAAAATTAATTTAAATAATAGATAGTTTTTGGTCTTGTGAAGGGACTAAATAATTGAGGAAATTTAAGAAGTTATCCATCGAAAGTGTTTTATACATTTTTACTCATCCGTTTCCTTTTTCCTCATTTCCCATTTCAAATCTAATTCCATTGTTTTTCCATGTTTACGGTAGTCTTTATTTTCTTTCTCTATATCCCTTGAATTTTGAGATAATTAGAAAATTTAAGAGTACAGGTGTTTTTTTGTTTGGTTTTGTTCTTTTTTGGATCTAAAGGGGAAAGTAAGTACAGTGGCCCTTCCTCACTCACTCTCCCACATTTTTGGCATTTGTGCAATTAGGAAAATCGGTTTGCTTAAAGTTGCTATTAAATGTAATAGACAATTTTTTAGTAAATTGCATGGCTACTCATATTTCTACTACTTTATCAGTAATATGATAGAACATATTACTAATAAACAATCATTAAAGTTAAAGAAAAAAATATCACTGAACTGGTTATTGTTGCTTACTTTACTTTTTTTTATTTTTTATTTTTTGTTTATTGCAGTAACATTGGTTTATAACATTGTATAAATTTCAGGTGTATATCATTATACTTCTATTTCTGCAGAGATTACATCATGTTCACCACCCACATACTAATTACAACCCATCACCACACACATGTGCCGAATTATCCCTTTTGCCCTCCTCCCTCCCCCCTTACCCTCTGGTAACCACCAATCCAATCTCTGCCTCTATGTGTTTGTTTGTTGTTGTTATTATCTACTACTTAATGAGGGAGATCATACAGTATTTGACCTTCTCCCTCTAACTTATTTTACTTTTTAAATTAATATTTAAACACTATAGTTTTCATATCTCATGTGTATACCTGAAGTATCTCTTTTCACTACTTGTTTTCTTATCATTGAAGTTCATCTACTAATGTCTTATTTATCTTCCTCCTCAATGCCCATTTTAGTTATTTAAAAATATTTTGGAATTTTCCGATTTATTTAATCTGTAATGCCTTACAAATATTATTTTATTATTCACCTAACTGGTTTGATTTGTCTGTTTTACTTATATCAGGAAACTTCTTTCCATCTTGAGTTTGAAAATTATTGAATGTTCAAATCCAATTCACCTATAACTCATTAAAAGACAGACATCATGGGCTTATTTCAGTTTAAATAATTTATATAATTGACTGTTCTGTATGTAGGCCAACAGAGAGCTATCCTAATTTATGATGAGAAGGCTAAATACTTGTGCAGTACTCTGGTTTTGTAGATTCTTACAAAGTTGTAAAGAACACACCTTCATTCATGATGAAAAATGTAGAAATTGCTAATTTTATTTTAAAATGTATATGTATACTTTTATCCCCTTCCTATAATTGATACTTATGTCTCCTACAAGTCTATAGTGTATTAGTAAAAATATCAAGATTTTGAGTGGCAGGACTGGAGAGGAGTATTGATATATGGGAGGATTATAAATGTTATTATCTTAGGCTAAAGCACAGATGAATCCTTGAATACAGACAAAGAATGACGCTTACACTGAAGTATAAAACAACTTAATATAAAAAAATTCAAGTATTTTACAACTAGAAAAGATCTTAGAGATCATGAAGTTGATTTTTAAACTCATCTTATTTTTTTACTTATATTTGTTTATGTCCTTCAGTTTCTTGGCTCAGCGTTCCTTCTGCATCTCAGACATCCTTTCTGGGATCATTTTATTTCTTCCTGAAGTATATAGTTAGAAATTCCTTTAGGAAGGATGACTTGGTAATAAATGCTCTCAGTTTCTGTTTGTCCAAAGTGTTTTTCTTGAATGACAGCTTAGCTGGGTATATCCTTCTAGATTAAATATTATTTTTCTTTAGGATTATGAAGATATTATTTTACTGTCTCCTGGCTTCTATTTTTATTAGTTTGTCATTCCTTTGTAGGTAATCTTTTTTTTCCTGGCTGCTTTAATAATGTGTCATTCTGCAGTTTCACATGATATGTGGAGGTGTGAATTATCTTTTAATTATCCTGTTTGTCATTCATTGTGATTCTTGAATCCAAGGATTCATATCTTCTATCAATTCTGGAAATTTTTCACCTATTATTTTCAAACAGTACTTCTCCCTCATTCTTATCTCCTATAACTCCAATTACTTTCTTATATTATCCTCCATTTTTTAAATGATCTGTTTCATACTTTTCATATCCTTGTCATTTTGTGCTATATTCTGTGTAATTTTTTCAGATCTTTTTCTCAGTTCCCTAATTCTTATATCATCTGTCCAGTCTACTATTTCACCCATCTATAGAGTTTTTAGTTTTAAAAATTATATATATATCTATATATATTTTTTCTAATTGCTAGAAGTTCTACTTTTTTCACATCAAGATTTTTAATTCTGTCCAAGATTTTAGGAGAAATTTTCCCCCCAGCCATTTGGATTGTAAGGAGAATCAAATCAGTAGCTTGGCAGCTTAGTATCAAGTCAGTCTTGCTTTGGGTTCTACTAATATCTTTCACCCTTATTCAAATAACTAGGCTCTTGTCTTGATACTTAGGACCAAACTACCACTTTGTCCACTTGTCCGCCTGGCAAAGATATGGTGATCTTTTAAAAATCAGCTCAAGTGTCTCTTTTAATGGAGTCTTTACTGACTTTTTTGGAGAAAAATAATCACCTTTATAGTTGAGTGTTCCCTGTGTGAATTTCTTTCACAATACCATTGTGTATTGTATTTAACATGAAGTCTATAAGCTGTTTGAAGGAAGAAACCATGTCTTATTTATTTTTGTGGCTCCAGTAGTACAAATAATAATATAAATAACAATAATAATAAATGACATTTATTGAGAACTTAATACATATCTGGCAAATTCAAGAACTTTAGATGTATTAATCAGTCACTGGAGACACAGAGATATTACATAAAATGCCCAAAGTCACACAGCTAGGAATTAACTGAAACAGGACTTGAATCTGGGTGGTATATGGCCTCCTATACAAACTCTCAGCGTCTATCCAACACTGCCTTTCTGTTGACCTCCTAAATGGGAGCATCAGCAGCGGAGGGATAGGTCATACCAGCAAGAACTTGGACTTGAGCACCGAACAACCTTATGGGGGTGTGGCAGATGCTTAGGGAAGGACACAATGGGACAGATGAAGGAAAGCCGACAAGACAGATGGAGACTTGTATAGCATTTATGAGAAAGCAGCATGAAGAGAGTAAAGACAGCCTGAGGCAGCAGTAGGGAAATCTAGCAGCAGTTAATATCATTGTCTGGGTACAAAATTGGGTTCATGGGCAGAACTGAGGCTCTAGAAGGACTCTTAAGAACAAGGCAGGAATCAAGTCCAGAAATCAAAACAAACAAACAAATCTGGAGAATCAGGTGGGCAAATAAGGCAGTAACTCAATCATGCAGGTATCACTACTCTTTAAAATACTTTTGGCTGATTAAAATTGTTTTTAACTTTTCCCTTTTTAAATCGTCAGATGTTAGGCCCACTAGGAGAGATAGTATTCTTCAGGTCACAGTGGCAGTAGTAAGTACAAAACTGTATGTTGTGATGAAATTAATACTGAGACAGAAATAGCCTAGCATTGGAAGACTTGCACCCCTGAACCTGACTGCGGACTATTCATTTCAACAGGCGAACTTCCCTGACCTGTGTAGTCCCCCAAGTGGCCTTTAAAGTTTGCAGGGGTGGAGTTTTCCCAAGTAAATGAGATAAGAAAAATCTTGAAATTTTTACATGGTGGTTTAGTTTATACATTCTTAACCCTATTCCTATGACAGAGGACTTCACTCTCCAATTCTTATTCTCAGTTCTATTTTTTCTTATGTGTGTAAAGATGAAATAACACATTTACTTTGCATAAGTAAATGAAACCTAATTGCTACTTCCCCAATTAGATACTTTAGAAAGGAACTCATTGCTTCTTTATTGAAAATACATAGAGGGGGAGAAAGAGTGATTCACTGGGCTAATTAAGAATAAATAAGCATCATATGATTTAATTGATGTAGTATATAAGATAGATTTAACTTGTATTACCATGAGAGAGTATAGTCTATATTTTAGAGTACGTACCAGATTTTAAATACCTAATTTCAAAGTATATGCTAGTAAAATTAGATGGGTTCATTTATTTTATGAAAATATGATGTGATCAGTGAAATTTAAAGTTAGGCTTAACTTATGCTTAGATTCCAGTTCAGCTAGTATTTATCGAACTCTTCTCTTATGTTAATTTCTGAGCTGATGCTTTCACATATATTGTCCTATTTAACACAGCATAATACAATTAGATATTAAACAGTTGACCTTTTGATATTTGTATCATACTTTAGCTTATTTGATAACGAAAAAATGGAACACCTCCAGAGTAAATACAGATGCTTGTGTTGAATATTAACATTGAATCTACATGTTAATGTTCAATTTTCTTAATTTCATAATTTAAGAAAACCAAGAAGTTAAAATTCTGCATCTGTTATTTAATGAAAAAATTGCAACACATTATTAAAGAAGAGTAAGAAAATAACGTGGTATGTGAGATGTTACAAGTTTGGAAAATACCTGTTTTAATGTTAGTGAAGTGAATGAAATCAACCTTAGTTTTCCATGAAGTCTTTTAACATTAATGAGGATTGACAAGTTTCAAGCCTTTGGAAATAATAAACACTTAAAAAGCTAGCTCTCAGGTCATGTTTATAAAATATGTGTGTCTATATATTTCTACTACTCCTTAAAACAACTGGAAAATCATTCATTCATATTAGCCAAGAGAGACCTTGTGAACTCAATTGAAAGGTAATTTCTGCATGGAGCTTCATGAGTAAAAATATACACATGCATTCCTTGAGTTAAGGGGAACATTCTTTGCAAGTGTTAAATACTTATATTTGATTACTCTTTTTCACTCCTTTTCACACATCCAGAAGTTTATTCTATACCCTCTTTTTCATGTCTTTCAGAAATTAAGCGTTCTTGAGTTAATCGTGCTATTGCGAGTTCTCTGATGACTCAGAGTCTCTTCCCCACCGTTTTTTCCTCTTCTCTTCATTTCAGCAGTATTTTTTGATAGCTGTTTCTTAAGGTCCTGTATGTAGGCTGACATTTTAATTATATGTCCATCTCCAAAAAATTTGATGTCATGGATTTTTAGTCATTAAAATAAACGTGAGACTTATGTGTAGGTTAGGGTCACAGCAGGAAACAGATGGTCACTCAACAAGGGTGATAGAAAGAGCTTAATGAAGGGACTATTTTTAAAGGTGTGGGCAAGATAAAGGGATATCAATTAGGGTTAGTGAAATCACATGAATTTGCAACAGCCAGAAACTGTCACTCCTCCTAGGCCTAAAGGAGCAAGGTGTGGGAGCAGTTAATGCAAACTGGCAAGACCTGTAGCTGTAGAAGAGTCACATGACAAGAGTTCTGGTCTTTGATAGAGGAACACAGCCATTTCCAAACTGTGACCCGACAGGGCCTATGTCTCTCTCCTTCCGCTCTTCAGTCCTCTGTCATTATCTCTCATTGGCTAAACTCAATTGGAAGCTAGAAGGCAAAGGTGATGCAGTCCATAAAGACATAGAGCGTGGTGGAGAAGAGGGGAAAGTGGATCTGTGAGGGCTAGTGAGAATATACAGCACATGATACCATTCTAATACCTAATAAAAATGTCAGGAAAATTGGTTGCTTTTTAAAAATTGGTATGATAAATAGTTCTAGGGAAGAATGAATTCTGAATTGAAAATGAACTGTTTTCTCCTCTATTAATCCATTCTCAGATGAGAGGAGAATTATCAAAAGGACTTGAAAAAGTTTGAATTTTCCTGGGAATTCATGGGAATACTGTTAGATTTTGGTTTGTATAACTAGAAAAGTTTATTTCGTTGAAGTCTGTGCTCAAGAGTTATGGTAAATTAGAAAAATGCATTATTTACTTATTTATAGAGGGTTTAATGATATTTGTCAACAATTCTAGAAGAAATTGTTAATATTTTGATCTGAATATTTTAACACTTAAATGTGCTGGCCCATATTACTTGCTCTTTCATAAGTGAGTGTATTGGTTCAAGGTCACTTCAAATATGAGAACTGAGCTAGAAATTTCTTTTTTCTGCTATTGCTCTCTAATAATTGTTCAGTAAAAAAAAAAACAACAAAACTCTTCCTTTAAAAAAATTTTTTTGGAGGTAGATATACTCTCAATTTACCTTCATATATACATTTGTATCCAAAACACAAATGTCTAAATGTTTAGAAGTAATCAAACTGTGGAAAATCATAGAATGCATTTGAGTTATGCCAAGTACATGGAGTTTGCCTTTAAAATAACTGAATATAAATCAATTTAGTCATAAGCAGGGTTTAACTGGAGAGGATCATAGATAATACTATGTTTTCCTTCTTTCCTGGGAAGGCATGGGAGATAGGTGCTTCAGTGGAACTAGGAAGAGCAAACCATTTCCTGGTGGAAGGAAAAACAAAGTCAAAATAGTTCAGCAAAGGATATGTGATTTACATATATGTAATACATACATACATAATATGTCCCCAAACTTAATGTATCAGAAACTTCAAACCTTGAAAAATATTGATTTGAGAAGTAATTTATTATTGTTTGTTCATTTGGTTAGAGGCCTATGTAAATGGATTTAAGATATGATTTCTCTGTGAATTACTTACTATTACTTTGTCCCAGGGTCATAGTCTATACCAGTGTTTTTCAAATTGCAGGTCACAACCCATTTTTAAGTCCTGAAATAAATTTAATGGATAGTGACTAGCATTTTTAAATGAAATAGAATACCCTAGAACAGAAAATATCAGAGTGCATTGCTTATAGTAAGGGTAAATATTGGTTTGTGAAACTTTTGTTTTGATTACATATATATGAATATATGACTGTGCTGGGATATATCATATATTTCTGACTATGGGTCATATCCCCCCAAATTTTAAAACATTTCCTATACTATTTACTGGAATCAATCATTTTATAAATGTTTACCCAATGGTGTGGCAAGGGTAAATTGTATTGAGAGGTAATGTAGTATATCTTCACTTCCTACACAGTGCTAGAATTTATTCCTAAATGGCAGTTAGGATGCATTAATGTATTTGGTGTTCAACAAATCTAAAGAGAGTAACAGAACAACGTGAAATAAAAATTAATCTTACCAGTGTATTTGGGATTACCATCTAGACTGGCAGCTAGTGCCATATGTCCCTCTGTATTCCCTTCATCACATCCGATGTTTACTTGCTCTTGGTAATAAGGGGGAAGGGAAATACTCCATTAAAAAATCTTTAATAATATTGAAATGATCTTTTGAACTATAATCAAAGTAGAGGAATTTCACTATATGTATTTGTATTAATTTGTATCTTGGGAATTTTCAGACTGAAAGATCATATATTTGGTGTCTTTATGGAACATCCACAGAATATTTAAGGAGGGTAATGTATATGAAACCTCAAAATAAGTCACTTACATTGAGTTACATTTGTATTCTAGCTCTAGTTCTTTTTTCTTTCAAAGTAACATTAAAATTAGGTCACTTCTGAGCCAGCCCTGATGGCCCACTGGTTAAAGTTTGATGTGCCTTGGCGCAGAACCACACCACTCATCTGTCAGTAGCCATGCTGTGGCAGTGGCTCACACAGAAGAACTAGAAGGACCTACAACTAGAATATACAACTATGTACTGGGGCTTTGGGGAGGCAAGGAAAAAAAAAGAAAGGAAGATTGGCAACAGATGTTAGTTCAGGGCAAATCTTTCCCAGCAAAAAAAAGAAAAGTTCTGTGGGCTTCCTGGAGCAAGGAAGTTCCATGGTGATTTAAAAAAAAAAACAATTAGGTCACTTCTGTTTGCAACTTGTGTAGTAATTAAGTAATCGACTATTTCCTATTTAGATTCCACTTCTACTTCTGTTGCAAAATTTTATCTCAATATCTTAACATTTGCTATTCAATAGAATTATCTTTTGTACGTGGGCAGCATGCATGCTTTTTATAAATAAGGAGATAAACCATTTTATATAAGTTGAAAATTGACTCAGGTCTTTGAAATCAAAATTAAATATTGTATAGGAGAGAACATCTTATTCCATATAAAGTGTTCCATTTTGCAGTTAAGAGACTGCCATTGTGAGATACAGTGGAATAGTGCTCCTTCTGACCTTTGAACATGGATGCATGACTTAGCTTTTGGCATTCTTCATAACAACACCCCGAGGGCGGAGATACATTCCAATGTGACATATATTTGAATATGTCTTGCACAGAGGATAAATTTAATTTGTAAATGTATCAATAACAGATTCTAAATAGGCTGAAACTTGTGTTTGTCTGGTTCAGGAAAATTATATAAATCCCATCTTTAGTTTCTATAACAATAGAAACATTGTTATTTTGCTCAAACCAACAGATTTTTAGAACTTTGCCAAACAGAAGAGCAATGAGCTCTGAATCCTGTCTTCATTTTCATTTTTTCTCTCATTCATAGTGTAGGTTTCTTTAACTCTGATTTCAAACACTTTGCCCTGACTTGTCTCAGCACATGTTGTCAGAAAGACACAAGACTACAGGCTATAAAACATGTCCTTCTACTGTATATTTTGCTGCATGTGAAGCACATGAGAGCCAATCTTTCTAGGTTGAAATATGTCTATAATGCTGCAGTTGAAAGTACTGATTTTTAAAACATGGAGGCCAAATCTTTATCATGATTATGTTTAGGAATTAAAAAGCTTTCAAAGAAGCCACACAAATCTTTTACTTTTCTAAAGTCTTATACTAGAATAGGCTTAGAAAAAGATCTTGGGAGACTCATTCATCTTCGGTCTACCTTTCCATTTCTCCTTTTGTGCTCAGTGTTCACTTTTAAGGCTATTTTTACATACGTGTTAACAATGAGATAAAAGTTGGAAATAATTTGTATTTCACTTCATTCAGTATTTTATATTTTGTTCATTTCTGTATACTCAAAATGGATTATACTCACCCCTTCCCCTATTGTTTTATTGAGTACCAGATCAGTGAGTGTATTGTTTTGAGCATGTGTACAATGTCCAGAAGACAGAGTGTCTTCCCAGCCATTCTAAATAGGTAAAATATATATATATGTGTATATTCTATATATTTCTATATATATAGAAACCGAATGAAAGTTTAATGCACATGATTGTAATTTACAGTTTAGTTTGAATAAAATGCATTATGCTGAAGCAAAGTAATTAGAGTTGTAGTTTACCTAATAATTGCTACTAATTGCTATCAAGATATTAGATCCCCCCAACCCCATTTTTAATGGAAGTGGAATTATTTCACCTTACCATAGCATTAGTGGTGTTAATACTAACGATTTTCATATTTTCCTTGTATAGTTGAAAACATCATCTTGTTTACAAGAATTCTTTTTTTTTTTTGTGAGGAAGATCAGCCCTGTGCTAACACCTGCCAATCTTCCTCTTTTTTTTTTTTTTTTTGCTGAGGAAGACTGGTTCTGGGCTAACATCTGTGCCCATCTTCCTCCACTTTATATGGGACGCCACCACAGCATGGCTTGCCAAGTGGTGCGTCGGTGCGTGCCCAGGATCTGAACCGGCAAACCCCGGGCCGCCGCAGCGGAGCGTGCGTACTTAACCACTTGCACTACCAGGCTGGCCCCTACGAGATTTCTTTATCAGAGATAAAAATTCATGTTACTAAATTGATGGGATAACAGTTTGTTTTCTGTTTTTCATCTCACCAACAAATGATGCCAACTAGAATGTTTGCCTCCCATTTCATGGAAAATAAAATGACATTCCTTCACTGACTATGTGGTCAAATTAATTTTAGTCTCCTCCTTTTTAAACTAACACTTGATAATTGCATAGAATAGTCATGTACAAATAGGTTTAAGTGACTGAATGAAACCCCTAAACTATTAGATCATATTAAAGTTTATTTTCTGAAATTAAGAGAATATATGTACTATTATTTAATCCTCTTTGTTCCCATTCTACAGAGAAATGATGAAGAGGCAGTTGTGGATAGAGGTGGAACTCGTTCTATTCTCAAAACACACTTTGAGAAAGAAGATTTAGAAGGTAAGACATTTTTTCCCCTGAGATAACTGTTGGTATGCTTTTCTAAAGTATTCCAAAGAGAAATGTGAAATTTGTCACAGTGTGGAGAGTTGGAAAAGTTGATATCAGAGTAATGGTGGTGGTGGTAGGTGGTGGATATGATTGTTTTGGTGCAGTCCAGAATGCCAACGGGCAGGCCTGCAAACGATGAGAAGCATTCATTCATCCAACAGACATTTATTGAACCTCTACTCTATTCCAGGCACTGTGTTGTGTGCCAGTCTTTCAATAATCCTTGCTTCAAGGAATTATAATTGATTGGGGAATGAAAAGAAAAAAATTATGACAGACCAGCATATTAGGTGCTATGTGAGAGGGGAGAATAGGACAGGAGGGGCATCTAATCCAGCCTATGTTGTCAGAGTAGGCTGTCACTGGAAGAGAGTTAAAGACACTTGGTCTTCTAGTTTTACTCAGATATATGCGGGAGAAAGATGGAGGCACCATTTGTGTATGTTCTCTTTGACAGGAAGAAGGTCAGATAATTCAACAAGGAGGTAGTATGGTCTAGCAGTTAAGTGTACAGGCTCTGAAACCAAACTGTATTAGGTTCAAATATCAGTTCTGCACCTTATTAGCTACAGAAACTTCAGCCAATTAGTTAACTTCTCTGCACCTCAGTTTTCTCAACTGTTAAACATAACAATGGAATATATTTCCTAAAGTTTTGTGAGAATTAAGGGAAAAATACTTAGAATAGTACCTGGCGTAAGAGTTATGTAAGTAAGGACAATTATTATTACACCACAGTTTAATGTACATACACCACTAGCTCATTTTTAACTTTTAACCACAAATTATTACTAGTGAGATACAAGATATATGATATTTTTCATCTTTTGGTTGAAAAGTGAAACCTAGGTAATCTGAAGTAAAACTAATCAGATAGCTCCTAATAATCTATTGCAGCTGAGAAGTAAGGGTTTATTCTCCTTAAGAATTGGAATGTCAACACTTAAATTACAATTAAATTCATTTTTCTTAGGTCTTATCTTTAGTTACAACAATTAAAGAACAGGAGAATTAATATAATATTTAGAGACAGCTTTCGACAACTATACCTACTCTGTGCCTGACATTTTGCTTGGTGCACAGAAAATACCCAGGTCTGGAAGGTTATACTTACTGGTTGGGTGTAGTGATTCACTGTGCTATCCATATTCATTTCACAAATTGAAGGGAGCACAAACTTGAAAAATCTAACTGATAATGGATAATATGAAGATGATTTCTCCTTGGATTTGAAATGCCATTATATTACCTTTTTTTCTCAGCAACATATTTACCTTCCTACTTATGTCATGCCATGACATACAAGCTATGCTTGTATTTACTAAACACACACAAGAAAACCTAATAAAGCAAGAAGTTAGCTTAAAAATATACTCAATTCCAGGGAAAAGCCATCTTGAGTTTAAAGATTATGATGGATGATCCATACACAGATAATTGGAAGTTAACAGTTAATAATTTATAAATGATTACAGCAAAATATTGAGTGTTCCTTTGGGTGCAAATACATAATATAAAAATAAGATTTAATAAGGTAATTTTAATTATTATAGCAAGATGTATTAAAAACATTTTCTTTTGTTGGGCATGGTTAGAGAATACAGATGACAGTGTATGATGATATTTAAAAGAGATTTCTGATTGGCAAAACAGAATTGGATAAGCCAGATTTTGTTCTGTTTATTGATGTTTATAGTGGGTATTTTAATCCCAGAAGTGAATAATTGTATCTAAGTCACTGGTGATTGAAATTAACATCATAGAATGCAAATGTAACATTACAAATTAGAATTTTGAAGGGAAATTGGAAAATCCTTATTTATATTGACTTCCTAAATATTTGTTCTGCTCTCAGACCGTACTAAGTAGATGAACATCCTAGCATTTGAGGATGCTATGGAGGATTCTGCTGTGATGCACACAAAGAATTAATAGATCTATTAGTGGTTTCTGGGTTGATTACTCTAACTCAGAAAATAATGCAGGGGCAATGTGATGGATGTCATAGTTCAGGAAAAATCAACTGGCAGCATAATATAAAATGAGTAAGTGGGACAGCACCAGTTAGAAAGATAGCATTACTGAGGGTAATGGTGGTGGTAGTTTCTCATTTTATGTAATTAAAGGAACAGACCAGGGCTTCACTTTTTAGGAGCTTCTTTAGTAATGCAGATAAAACACACTGATAGATACGTATTGTAAATGAAATAGAGTTGGGAATTGATATTGAAGACAAACATTTTATAAACTCTTCTTTCAATTAAAATTTTAAATTTGAAAATTAGTGTTTCTCAGGACTTACATGTATATACTTAGGTAATAGAATTACTGGTATAGTTTAACATCCTGAGCACAGCTTGTAGAAATGCCAGGGCCAGCCCCGTGGCTTAGCGGTTAAGTGCGTGCGCTCCGCTGCTGGCGGCCCAGGTTCGGATCCCAGGCGCACACTGACGCATCGCTTCTCCGGCCATGCTGAGGCCGCATCCCACATACAGCAACTAGCAGGAGGAGCAACTATGACATACAACTATCTACTCGGGCTTTGGGGAAAAAAATGGAGGAGGATTGGCAATAGATGTTAGCTCAGAGCTGGTCTTCCTCAGCAAAAAGAGGAGGATTAGCATGGATGTTAGCTCAGGGCTGATCTTCCTCACAAAAAAAAAAAAAAAAGAAATGCCAGGTAGTTAAAAATATCTATAAAGTCTCAGGTGAAATATGTTTAATGGAAAATGATCACTTGACCAATATCAACCAATGGTGTAGTATATTAAATATAGTCACATATGTTATAGATTCTGATGAATATGTCAAGTGTATAATTTTCTCTCTCCAAACCTATTTATTCCTTTGTTTTACATATATCTTGTACTTTTTTCTCTCTCTTCTCCTCCTATTATTTAAAATCAAGAGCATACAATTTTATTAGTTCTGTTCACCTCCTAGTTTTCTATATCATGCAGCCAGTAAATTCTTTGAATCTCCCTCAGGGGTTTGTCTTCTCAATTCTTCCTCTTCATTCCCACTGCCACTGCTCTAATTCTTTCCATCTCTGAATACTGTGTACTATGTCATTCCCACAATTTACCCTCCTTAATATTGCTAGAGTGTTCTTTCTAAGCATACTGTGCTTCCTATTGAAAATGTATCAGCAGCATTGAATCCCTATAATTAGACCACCTCAGGGTTCTGAGTAGAGCAAAAGTTGTTGAGGTTAACTGATTTTTATTTTTGGTCTCCCACGTCCATGTGGGATTAGTACTATCTAAAGTATAAGATTATAAAAGGAGGAATGCGTTAATACCCTTGAAATTCTTTCTTCTACTTACCCTTTAATACATGTGCAGTGGGTAGAGTGGCCAGATAAAATACACAATGCTCAGTTATATTTGAATTTTAGATAAACAATGAATAACTTTTTAGTATAGGTATGCCGTGCAATATTTTTATTTATCATGTTTTATTTGCTAAATCTGGCAACCCTGCTAGTGGATGTTATGATGAACCACCAATATCTCCTCTTAAGGACTGAGGCACTTGTTTCTCCAGTTGCCATGGATGTTGCCTGCTGTTGTCTCACACCTGAATTCTTTCCTAGAAATTACCTTTACCTGAAAGGAGTTGCCTCTTGCCTTTGGGAGCTGCCTCCCTTGTGGCATATTGAATTCAATGAATGATCAGTGAAGGAATGTAAAGGCCTAGTCTCTTTGCCTCAATTTGGTACAACTAACTCTGAAGGGCTGTCTCAGCTTTAAAACCTCCTGTGGAATCAACTAGGCCTTTATTGCAACTGTACCGTAATTCAACTTCTTCCTGTACCGAATGCTGCTGCCTCTATTTCCTCACAGGTGTTATTCTGACAGCTTTCTTCAACAGATCTCTACCTCAGAGTGTGTTTCCTGAGGAATCCGACCCACTTGTTGATCATTTTCCTGGTCCCTGAGCAGTACCGATAGACATACTTGGTAACTGGCAGGACCTTCATACTGGTTTCTTAACCTGTGGAGTTAAGAACCATTGTAGTGGGTGAAAAGGCTCTGAAACTACTTGCCTTGGCCATGATAGTAAATGAAAATCAGTATTGCATCTGACGGGAAATGGCAGAGATTAGTGCCATCTTTTAAGACCTAAAGTATGTACCAATCTGGCCGCTACAGAAACTTGTCAAATCCTAGAAGATGGTGGTGGATTACTGCAGACTCAGCCAAATGGTAGCATAAATTGCAGCTGTATCAGATGTGGAGTCTTTTTAGAGCAGGTTGGCCTCAGGTACATAGTATGCAGCTGTTGATCTGGCAAATGCATTTTTTTTTCTACTACTTTCAAGAAGAGTACCAGAAGTAGACATTCCTTTGGGGAGTAAAGCAATATACATTTATGGTCTTGCTCCAGGGCTGTGTTAACTCTCTTACCCTCTGTCATAATAGAGTCCAAAGGGATTTGGACTGAGTGGATATTCTGCAGAACATCACGTTGTTTCACTATGGTGAACAAATGAACGAGCTGTGGCAAGTACGTTGAAGGTCGTGAATAAGACAGATGCATTTCAGAGTCTGTTTCCCAGTGAATCTGATGAAAAGACAACATGAAGGAGTGTGCAACGCTGTACTGAGTCTAAACGCTAGGATGTGGTCAATTTCCACATGGGCCCAATAAAAATAATCAAGTGCCCCTTGAGTTATTCTTATTCAATTCTCTCTTCATTGTTCTCCCTTGTTCAGCTTTTTTCAGAATGGATGCCTGTACTTTAAAATTTAATGAATTTTTTTTCAGATATGACTATTATTATATCTTCTGCAGGCATAAAAATAAATTAATGACAAATCAGTAAAAACAGTATGTCCTATTAATAATTAGATGTTAATAAAGAGAAGAAAATTCAATAGCTAAATATGAATGCTGTTATTTTAGCCATTTTGACTGAACTGATCAATTTCCAGTCAAGACAATACTGTCAAACAATTGAATTGTTTTTTTCTAAAATTTTGTTTAAATACTTTTTTTGTGATAAAAAATGCATAGCATAAAATTTACCATCTTAACCATTTCTAAGTGTACAGTTCAGTGGTGTTAAGTATATTCTCATTGTTGTGTAACCAATCTCCAGAAATTTTTCATCTTGGAAAAATGAAGCTCTATACACATTAAACAACAACTCTCCATTTCCTCATCCCCCTACGCCCTAGCAACCACCATTCTACCTTCTGTTTCTATGAATTTGACTACTCTACATACCTCATATAAGTGGAATCATGCAGTGTTTGTCTTCCTGTGACTGGCTTATTTCACTTAGCATAATGTCCCCAAGGTTCATCCATGTTGTAGCATGTGTTAAAATTTTCTTTTTAAGGCTGAATTCCATTGTATGTATATACTACATTTTGTTTATCCATTCATCTGTCAATGGACATAGTTGCTTCCATCTCTTGGCTATTGCAAATAGTGTTGTTATGAACATGGGTGTGCAAATATCTCTTCAAGATCCTGCTTTCAATTCTTTTGAATATTTCCCATAAGTGGGATTGCTGGATCATAGGGTAATTCTATTTTTAATTTTTAGAGGAATTGCCGTACTGTTTTCCATAGTGGATACACAATTCTGCATACCCACCAACAGTGAACAAGGGTTCCAATTTCTCCACATCCTCACGAACACTTGTAATTCTCTTTTTTTAATAGTAGCCATCCTAATGGGTGTGAGGTGATATCTCATTGTGGTTTTGATTTGCATTTTCCTAATAATTAGCAGTGTTAACCATCTTCTCATATGCTTGTTGGCCATTTGTGTATCATCTTTGGAGAAATGTCTATTCAAGTCTTTTGCTCGTTGTTTAATTGGTTTTGTTATTGTTGCTGTTGTTGAGTTGTAGGAGCTCTTTATATATTCTAGATATTAACCCCTTATCAGATATGTGATTTGCAAATGTTTCCTCCCATTTAATAGCTTGCCTTTATACTCTGTTGATTGTGTCTTTCGATACACAAAAAATGTTAATTTCGATGTAGTTCAATTGTCTGTTTTTACTTTTGTTGCCTGTGCTTTTGGTGTCATATCCAGGAAATCCTTGCCAAATGCAATGTCATAAAGCTTTCCCTATGTTTCCTACTAATTTATGGTTTTGATTCTTATGTTTAAGCCTTTGATCCATTTTGAGTTAATTTTTGTGTGTGATATAGAATGCCTGCACCTTTACCCTGCATATTGCTTTGTTGCCTAACCTTACACCTGTTATAGCTGGCAGTCCTCCCTACAGGTTAAATTTCTCCCCAAATCATTGATTTATAAAGAACCTCTTTAGTGAGAGAGAGACTGTTATTTTCCATGTTTTTGGCAAGTATTTCTAGCATAATACCTGCTATTTTTCTACAGTCTGAGAACATAGAAGAAGCAGTAAAACCTCAGGAATATTATTAAAGACTTTCTGTTTAAAACCTTTTAGATTGACCCATACCAAATTGATGCCTTCTCATCTCCTCCATTTGCTAGTGTTTTCCCTCCACACAGAAATAGAATGCCCGTTTTGCCCATTCATTAGTGTTACCTGATCCCTCCTGGTAGAATAATTATCTTCCTTCTCCACACCTTTCTGAGTTTACATCTTTTCTTATATTATTGTTATGCATATATTTCTTATCTTTCTTGTTTGATTATAAGCTTGTTGGGGGAAAAATATTCATCTGACACATATTTTCATTCTCCCATGATATCCAACACTTTTTGGGTAGGTACTAAAAAATGTGTTGCATTAAATCTCATTTATATATAATTCAATAATATGTCACTAATCATGAAGGAAGTTAAATTTATATAATGTAATTAGGTGCATAATTAACGCTCATCAAATATTTAATTACCTTTCAAATATTTAATATGTAAATACAGGAGTTTCTAATTATGTTGCACTGTACTAAGATAAATAAATCTAGTTACATTTTAATCTGATTTTCAGGAATTCATAAATTTAAAAGTTTAATGGAAAAGTTAAACTGATCTTTAAATCTTGGCCTACAAATTAAATAAAAAAGACATATCCTTTATCTTGTATTACTTTTGGCAGATGGTAAAATACTTTTAAGTCAAGGATTTAATAGAGAAAATTATACCTCAATCTTGATAGTCTTTTGCTCATTCCATTTGAGGAAAAAAAAATTGGTTTACTAGTTTATATCCTTTGGGGACCACTTAATATATTATGGACCCAAAGTCCAAAGATAATGTAAGTAAAGCACCTAGCATAAAGCTATCATACAACATAATTCTACCAATGGTAGTACCCTCCTACTTTCTTCCTTTCACCCAATGCATTCCTGAGCACTTAAGATAAATATAATCATTAACTATATTTTAATATATCTTAAGATAACTTTAATCATCTGACCATAATCAGTGTAATGTCAAAAGTGTTTTTCACTAAAAAACCGTAGATAATGAGTGCTGATCTTATAATCATGATACAATATTTTGGAACCGAAGTAAAAAATCGTTTGAAAAGATAAAGAAAAGAAAAAGCCAAAAATTAGGCCTAGATCTTTTCTTTCTAATCTTTTATCACAAAAAATTGCCAATAGAAGGAAAAAGTGGATTCTGCTGAGAGAAACCCAAGTTGACTTCACAGAGACAGAGATGGGCTTTGAAGGATGAACGGGAGTTCTGAAGGCCAAGGAGGGATCTGTTATATTCTGGAATGGCACATATGGTGTGGCTAAAGCACTGGAGGTAAAGAGTGACTGGAGATAAAGTTTAAATATTAGCATGGGGTAGGTCAGATAGTGGAGAATGAATTAATCCTTGAAGTTACTCAGTGAGGTAAGTACTATTGTTATCTCCATTTTACAGATAAAGAAACTAAAGCACAAAAGATTGACTTGCCCAGGCCACGTGACTAGCAAGTGGTAGAGCAGGGATTCAAACCCACAAGAGTCTGGGCTTTTAATGACTGTGTTATAGAATTAAAGATAATGCTGAGCCTTGTTTTTTAGGTGACTGAATGGAGCAAGATGATTAGTAACTGGAAGACTTGGGTATATTTACTCACTTGACCATGACTATTTAAAAAAAGTTGAGACTGTCCTATTATGAAGCAATAAGGAATTGGATAGTTAGTTAGTACCCATATCACAATAGTTTTCCAAATGATTTTGCAAAAATTTGAAAAGTTTATAGCTAGTAAATTCCCATTAGACAGCTTCATTCCTACAAATAGGAAAGCCTCTTTCCCACTGGAGACTAGTTTTATTAAAACCTCATGTTCGGGGCTGGCCCCATGGCTTAGCGGTTAAGTGCACGCACTCCGCTGCTGGCGGCCCGGGTTCGGATCCCGGGCGCGCACCGACGCACCGCTTCTCCGGCCATGCTGAGGCCGCGTCCCACATACAGCAACTAGAAGGATGTGCAACTACGACATACAACTATCTACTGGGGCTTTGGGGAAAAATAAGTAAATAAATAAAATTAAAAAAAAACAAAAACAAAAACCTCATGTTCTCTTATTTTAAATTCTTGTCTCTGCTGCATCAAAAAATGAATAGTCTTTATTGTTTCCTTATTCCAAATGTCTTTTCTTTGAAAAAGAATCATTTTTCTGGCTATTATTGGTTGACTAACTTTTGTGCAATTTAGTATTGTTGATATAGGCTCAATGTCAATTAATGGGGCAATTCTAAGTGGTATTTGGTCTATTGGTAATAATTAGTGCAGTTAATTTATTATACAAAATCCATTTGAAATTGTACATTTTGCCTGCCAAACACTTTGGATATCTGAGGATCGAAATTAGGCAAATAGATGAATACTGAAGATTTCAGAAAAAAATAGCCAATAGTAAATTTCATTCCCTCATTGAGCTAACTTTGCCACCTATGCACATTTCATAATGAGCTGTTCTATTTTTCCATGAGTATCCTAAGAATAAGAACCAAATAAAAGAATATTCTTTTAAAGTCTTTGATAGTGGAATTTATTTTTATTCCTAAAATTAACTCTCAATGAGCTCTACATCATGTTCCATATTTCTTTATTTTAATTGTTTCACATAATTTTTGTATGTGACCCACATCAATTAATTTTGGTATGTAATTTATTTATGATATTTTGTCTATTTAAAGTGAGTGGTAACTTGATATTTATAGTCTTCTTTTACAGTATATTGTAGTTTTAAGTGAATTTGAAAGATCTAAAGTATTTTTCTAAATTTGGTCATGGTTTATTAGATTAGTTGCAACTGGTTATAGACATGTGTTTGTATGAGGATAGTAACATATATTCTAATGTGTATATGTGGCTAAGAAATCCTACAAATTTATGGTTTCATAATTTAGGGGTCCTATTTATACATTTTGCATCCCTAGCTTAGGAAGTCAGTTTTTAGGTAGCCGATTTTAGAACAAGAACCCATATTGTTCATTTACCTTCACCATTCCTTATAAATCAGGCTCCATTTAATACTGTACTCTACCTAGCAAAGGCACAGTACAGTATTTAGGGTATTTGCTCTTACGTGTGACTTAAGACATCTTCTCTGTGAAAACTGTGTGTTTGAGTTGTATGTATATGTCACATTTTCAATCAATTACTATTTCAGAGATATAATAGATGAAAAGAAATTCCTTTTCATTACATTACATGTAATCCTATGAATATTAAAAGAGGGAGCTTTAAGGCAAAGAAATTATTCCTTTAATCCTTAAATATTTTTCTTGAAAAATACTTAATACTTTGAAGACAAACCACAAATGACAAAGCTTCTATGTACCACATAGGTTTATATTAACATCATACTTTTCATTTGAGTTTTCCAGGCATCTGAGACTTAAGTGTGTTCGTTATTTAGTTACGCACTTTAATAGTGTGGGAGTAGTACTATGAAGGTGATATTGTGGAGGAGATCAGCTTAGTCTGCTTCTTAATTAAATTCTTAAATCTCTATTTCAGCTGCTAATCTTTCCCCCTAGAGCTATCCTACTTTAAAGCTCCTCCACTGCATGTGATCATAGCCTCCACAGGTTATCTCCTCTCTACAGGATCCTCTCGCAGTATAAGCAGGGGTAGGCTACCAGTCAGTTAGGACTTTTCTCGGGAAGTCATCATCACTCACCAATATCTAAGTAAGTGCTAATAGGATACAAGCAATCAGCCAGTTTCTGTTTTACGCGCTTCGTTCTCTAAGGAGGTTTAGATACTGGTGCTGTCAATAGGGCTCTTGAGTTCTAGATCCTGTTGGAAAAAAAATTATAGTGACCACTTTGCACATAAATGTTTACATTTAAAATATCAATTGCTATAAATACTGATAATAATGAATAAATATTATTAATTTATTGAAATTGAATAAATATTATTCATTTATTGAAATAAATTGAATAATTGAAAGAGGTGATGTTCTTAATTTTTTGGATAATATACACCTATAATTTTAGCAGTACTAGTACCACTGGAACCTTAATTGAATTAATTCCATTTTGAGCACCAGTATTCTGAGACTACTTTTCTGAATGCTGTCTTTTATATTTTCTCCCAGAGACCTTGTTTACGCCCTCATTCTATCTTCCCTCTTTCCTGGCTACCTAGTCATTCCTATTCCCTTAGTGTGTCAGAACTGCTGAAAGCACAGTGAAAAAACTGATTCTCTTGCCTTCCTTTCTCTATCATTTCTACCCCTTAGTGAGCTTCAGGTGGAAAGATAATAAAGGAAACCAAAATGACTGAAATCATGACTAGAAGGAAGTACATTTTTAATTTTCTGCTGGTAAATTAAGCTTTTGTCTCTGCGGCAGGGAAATTATGAATATTCTTTTTGACTGCTTTCAAAACTGCTTCTAAATTACCTTGGGACCATTTGTAATAAAAGTATTACAGTCTTACTAGCAAAGGATTTTGAATTTCCAGCTAAATTATTTAGAATTATACCTATTTTTTCTTTGCGTAACTCAATTTTTTTCTTGTAATGATAAATTGCCATGATTTAATCAGATGACAATATCACACAAAAGTGTTTTATGACATCACCGTGATTAATACAAAGCTATAGTGTCAGCAACACCAGTGCAGTTAATAAGAACATCAATCAAGAAAATGAAAGTCATGTTTAGTAAGTTGAGATATTAACTGTTTATGTGAATGGCTTATTTCTCTCATGCTATCTCACTTTAATTTTCTCTTATGGTTTACTAATCTGCATTCTATCTATTAAAACAGTGCTCTTAATTGCCAACTACAGTGGACCTCTGTCCTCAGCCCTTTTGAATTCTCTGTTGCTTTTAAAACTGTTGATTATGCCCTAGTTTGTAAATTGTTCTCTTCTCTCATCTCTCTTGTGTCTTTGTAGTTGTTTTTTTTTATTTTATTCACTGGTCCCTCTTATTCGGCCTGACATTTCCATATTTTTCCCCAAATTAAAATAGTTTTATTGTTTTAAAAGTTAAAATAATATGAATTCAGTTAGAAAAATCCAAGAAATATAAAAAGCATAAAGACGGCAAATAAAACAAACCAACAACCCTCAAAACTTACCACCTAGAAGTAATACTATTAATATCCTGAACAGAATAATAATGGAATTAATATTATGAACAGAATATTAATTTAATTATATGTCAGAAACAGACACATGATTATAACTAAATTACATATAGTAGATGGAATTATGGTACATTTTTATTCTTAAACTACTCTATTTTAATTCAAAAAACTTTCATATCTTTCCCTGTTAATATAGATATTATCCATTTTAATCGCTACTTAGCATTTCATTACATGGCTGTACCATGTTTTATTTAATCAATCTCTTATCAGTGGACATTTTGACTATTTCTCATTTTTCTCTTTTAAACAAAACTGCTCTGAACATTATTGTATACGTAGCTCTGTGCACTTGACCTTCCTGATATAATTCTCAGAAAGAGAATTACTGGCTCAAAAAGTTATAAACTTAAAATTTTGATACATGTTTTTATGTTGGCTTCCAGAATGATTGTACCAAAATATACTCACATTAACATAATGTGAGAAGTACCAGCTATTTCTTCAAACCTCTGACAATTCTCATATATCTTTTAAAAGTTGGTTTCTCTCCATATCTGTACTTGATTTTTCTTTTCTTCTTATTCTTCATAATTTCCCTAGATGATTCGCTTCCTGGAATGTTATTTCCACCTATAAGTGCTGTTGGAGTCCATGTGGACATTACCAAAATGCTCCTGATGTGTCCTGTGGACTTTCACACATTGAATGTACCTAAGGTAGACACACTGAAGAGATGGCTATGACCTCAGGAGAAGTCATCTCATACAAATATTAGTTGAGGAAAATGCTAAGGGAATACTTAGAAAGAACATGACTGCTGACTTAAAGTGTTTGAAAGATTGTTACATGGAAGATGAAATATACTATCATTTCATGTTACGTGGAAATAGAGTTTCACATGAGGAAAAAAAACTATTAAGTTGTTAAAATCACTCTATTGGATATGGCTACTTAGCAATGTTTAGTTTTAGAAATGTTGTTAATTTCTTCAACTCCTGTTTATTTCACGTGTTAAAATGAGAAGTTTCAATCAGGTGATCTCTAAAGAATTTCCCAGCTCTAAATTCTATGATCTTTAGATGAACTTCTAGAGTATGTTTTAAAATAAAAATTCCTTATTAACTTTCCTATTTAAATACCTTGAAGTTTTTCAGTTCTCTGACTGACAAGAAAAGTTCATTAGTTTTAAATTTGAAAAGAACTGCTCACTCTTTATAAACGAAGGGTTTAAAAAATGTCCTGTAAATTATTCATGCCTCTTGAAAACCACAGAAACTTATTCTATACCTTTCTTGAGGAAGAAAGCAATTTGAAGTAAAGATGTGGCAAAAAATACCATCAAATCTAAAATTTTTTTACGGAAAGGGTATGTCTGACTTCATTATTTCGAGATATGAAATTAGGTCATATTTGGTTAACATTCAATATACAATAACTCAGAGGTAGTACCTGCCTGGATATTCTGGAAGTATGGTATTTCTCCTGCAATTCTCCTCTCCAGGTTCCCTGGGGTTATTTAGACTAAATGGTTGAATCAGTCCTTAATGTTTCTAACTTGTTGCCACTGTCAGTGAGAATGAATGGGACTTCATATTCATTCATTCATTCATTCATTCCTCCAACTCTCTATTGAGTGCCTATTTTTAAGTGCCAGACACTATTCCAGGTACTAGTAACACAGCAGTGAAAAAAAAAGACACTTTATCTCCTTTTTCTAGATTTCCCAGTCATACAACATATGCCCCTCAAATTTGATCTCAACAAATGTTTAACACTGGGCAGCCTAGCTCCTTAGTCTCAGTTTCTTCTACCACCAAGTACAAGTCTAGTGGCATCCAGGGAGTGGAGGTGATGGAAGTTGCACTAGAGTTATGTGACTACCCACCATCATTTGGTGTAAGACCCTGTCCATTAAAGCTGTTGATCCTTTCTGGTTTATCTGTACAGTCTTGTCCAGTCAGCCACGCAACCTCCTCCTCCACGTACACATATACCAAAACCTGCCTTGAGCCTTAAATGTTATACTTCTTAGTGACCCAAGTCTTTCATTTTCCTCATTGTCAGGGCACATCGGCATACCTTTTCCCCGCTCAAGGTAAGCTCCTTGTACCTAAGTGATTTTGTCAGAAGGGCCTTTAGCATCAGTCACAACATGGGCCTAGAACCAGCCACACACATGCACACGCACACACACTCATGCACGTGGTGCATTTGTGGTGGTTGCTGTTGAGTTTGGGAAACAGGCCAGGCTCTCCTCCCAGCAATGGTGTTTCCTCTCGATGGGGATTAGTAGTGGGGGGCTGTGATCCATTCTTGCTTGTCCTCATTTAGGGCACTATATACCTTCAGAAATGGTTAATGACTTTAAATCTCAAAGTAAAGGGGTTTGGGTTCACCTTCCCTTCTTCCTGAAAGGCTCGTTGGATTCTATGTAAATCTGAGGAGGAAAATGGATGCAGGAGGGAGGATGACCCCTAATTGCACTTTTCAACATCATTTTAGCTCTACGCTTTTGCCTCGCCCAGAATAATTATTTTATTCTCTTCACTCAGAGGTGGGTACTTACTCAATATCCACATAATTACTGAACTACACAAGTGGGTCTTTCTAGAAAATGAAGTCATTCATTTATTAAGGTAATAATAATTTATTAAGGTAAATTGATCAGATTACTTGTGAGTATAGAGAATTGTCAGCAACTTAACAAGAAAAGAAAATTAGCAAGTTCCATCGTATGCCTCCACCAGGCACCAACCAGTGGTGTTCTGATAACCCTCTCAGACTTCCCTTCCCCCCTAGCCTCCCATAGCCTTGATTTGTAGCATTTGCTAATTTTCATGGTTAAATACTTTCTCTATGGCTGATTTCGCATCGTCTAAGTGTTTTCACCGAACACAGCGTTAGGATGAAATGTGTACAGCTGGCTCTGGTGAACTGTGTAAGCCAGCTCCAGCACACCACTGCTGCCAGGTTATATATGGCAGAATGCGCGTCGTTGTTTTCACCTAAATTTTCCTGTAAAAAAATGGAAAAATAAGAAACATAGTTTCTACATGTCAGTATAAATCCATGTTTATTGCAATGAATGTTTAAGGAAATAAAAATTCTTTTTACTTCCTGATAAAAACAAGGTTAAGTATGCTAATACATATCTCTGGACCCTCTGTGTTCCTGTGACTCTCTTTACAAGGCATGCTATCTATTTTTCACTTGCCAATACAAATCCTATCTTCTTTAAAGTTCTCTCTCCTTTGTCAGCCAATTTTTTAAATATTCCAGCCTACTACAGCATAAAATGCCGTGAAGAAGGGTCTGGATTTGTTGTCATTCATTTATTTATTCAAGAAACACTTATTGAGCTTTGAATATGGCAGGTACTGGGAATATAAACATGATTAGACAGACAATATTACTGTCTATGGAGCCTATCATAGGCATTATATACCTGATTATATGATTAGTTATTTAATTGAAATTTTGAAAAGTTTTATAAGGAAGTATATGGTGCTAAGAGAGTGTATACTGGTGGTTATATGTGATAAAATTAGACAGATTTGGTAGATCTGATTACACGGTGGTGTAAGAGTTCCCAGAAGCAACAGAGGGAAAATCAATGTACAAGCACTCTCCAAGCCTTTGTTTGTGTCACATTTGCTAATGTCCCATAGGTCAAAACAAGTCACAGGCCAAGCCCACATTTAAGGGTTGGAGGAATAGATTCCACCTCTTGATGGGAGAAGCTGCTAAAATATTGTGGCCATTATAAAAAATCTACCACATTTTCTATTTCTTATTTGTAAACATCTATACAGAATTGCCAAGTGTTTTTCATCTTTGCTTTCAGATGTTTCCATTGTTTTATTCCTTCAGTTTCATAGTTGAATTCCGTCAACTTTCTTCATGAAGGTCTCTTGTTTTTCTTCTCAACAAGTCTTCAGTTTTTTCCAAGCATGCCCTTCTGTCCTTAATTTCCAGAATGAGCCACTTTCTGCATGTGCATACGTCTTTCAGATTAATACACTACAAAACTAAATGTGGAAAACTTTACAGTTTTACATTTTTGCTCATTTCCTAACCTATTTCCCTGAAGCAAAGTGGCAGGGCTGTTCAGAATTCATAATTTAATTAAAATGGGTTAAGGAGGTGGGGAGTACTACCTTCTCTTTTGCATTCATTTTTTAAGTATGCCGGAACATATGTTAATCTATTTTCTCCCTCTTCCTTGCAAAATAAAACAAAACATAAATGTTTTAAAATAATAGTGAAATTGCAAGCTTTTGTGGTTATAAAAATACATGCTCTATCTCACCTTCTTTTTTCCCCTGCTCTAACATACACCTCACATTGTCCCCAAAAATTGCTCTTCCGTTTTTGGGCACTTTATCTCCTTTTTCTAGACTTCCCACTCATCTGCTAATCCAAAACTTACTTATTAAGACTCAAGTAAAGTCCTACCTTCTCCATCAGACTTTCCCCGATTGCCCACGTTATCCTTGATTTCGCTCTACTGTGAACTTCAACAGCATTTAATGGCTGGTACCACACAAGAACATTAGCTTTAATACAGGTTGGTATTGTTTACTGCTTTTTATTTGTATTCTAATTTGTATTATTTACTGCTGTTTTATTTGTTGGATGTGAGTTCTCAACAATTGGATGGTTATCTTTTTTAAGTGCAAGGATCATACCCTATAAGCATTCCTTAATATCCCGTTTCTTGAATGACTTGAACTCCAGTCTCTCTTTGAGCACTGTCAGCACCCGAAACCAAGCTGTGTTACAGCCTATCAAAACTGGGAATTCTCCTGTCTTTTTTTTTCTTAGAAAATACATATTATTGGGATTCATTCATTTATTCAAGAAACGTTGAGACTTACATATTGAGACTTTTTATGTCCCAAGATGAAAACTAACACTGCTATCTCAAGATATGAAGTAGTTTAGTTGCTATGTTTTGCTCAAGACAATGTTATAAACTATAAGAAATAGTGTTTTTGAAAATATGCCACAGTACCTTTTAAACTAGTAAAATCTCAGACTATGGTTCTTTTCATGAGCAACATTAGCACTTCCAAGATTTCTATTTTCTGTCTAGAATAGTCACAGTCATGTGGGCCCTTTGTTTTGTAATGATTACAAATAAGGCCCTAGGGTCAGGTGACTGTGATCAGCACTGGGTTGACACTTTCTTTTTCTCTCAGCAAACCAACACAAGAAACAACAGTGCAGTAGCCTAATAGTATCTCTTTACTACGTGCATACACTCACTCACACCCTCTTGGTCTCTTTTCTTTCTCTCTATTGCTCTCCCTCAGCAGAGAATTTCTGTTGGACTTAGAGTCTTTGATATATTATGATAAATGGTGCCTTGTTGTGTTTTCTGACTCTGTTAGAGTCTCCATGGAATTAAAGATCACATGCTTATTCAGCTTAATGTACTTGACCTTTTCCCATGATTGACACATCTAGATGGCTGCAGCAGCTCAGTAATTATGCACCAGCTGTGTTATATTCATTTCACGGAAAAAAATACACAATTCTTTTCAAGAGTAGATACCGTGACCCCTTCCCTGCCAGCTAAATAAAGGAGAGTAGTTTATTAGTATTATTATTAATCATAGTAGGATTCCTTACAATCCCCAAATGCATCTCTTTCCTTGCTACATTTTGTAAACATTGGTGTAGTATGACCACAGCCACTTCAAGAGTTGTTTTAGTATTATAATCCTCTAATGAAAACATTTACAATAATTCTGGACCTGCTCGACAAGATAGTATCCACACAATTTAAGTGTCAAAAATCCAGCAACAGCAAGATTTGTGCTCAAAAAGCAGTGTTACCTTTAATGCACCCTTTGTTTTGTTTCTCCTAATGGAGAAATTGTGTTTTCTCTCGACTGACATACAGGTAAATTCTGAATAAATTCTGGTGTTCTGTGCTTATCTCAAAAAATCTTTTCTTTTAACAGCACTGTTCTATTCTCACTCTTTTCAAAGTATATTCATATCCAAATGGTTCTCTATTTTTATTTATCTTGGGGTTTTTAACATGATATAAAGTTAATTCTTGTTGATCATTTTGATTAATTTAAGAAATGCCCATTTGAAAAGATTCCTTCTTTTAACCAAATTTTTGGCCTTTATTTATCATAAAATAATATTATTCCCTATATAATCTTGAAAAATAATTCAGATTATGTTTAATAATTAAGTCATTTCAGAACAAAGACATTTATCATTAAGTTTCTGAATTCTTTGTCTCCTTAAGTGATGTCTGCCAGAAGGGAAAATTCAATTTTGGACATAATATTGTAGGAAAAATTTATGGTAATATTAACCTGGAAATGTTATTTGTATACTATTTTCCACAGGATCTGAGGTGATTCTCTAGTTCCTTAGGCCAGGGTTATTATAGTTGAGATTAGAAAAGTTGGCAATGTAGAGAGAAGCAGGAAGACAATGAAATGGGACAGGAATATTTTATTTTGCTTTCTTACTCCTTTAAGCCACTGATGGTGAGCGGTATGAAGGAGAAAGGGAACTAACAAGTATCAGTGTCTATGTTAATGGGCATCATGTTCAATATTTTATATCTATTATGTTATCTCATATAATCTTTCTAGAAAATCTCCTAAATCCGTTGATAAGTTTTTAATATCTACATTTATTTATTTTGTTCTAAAAGTAAACATGACGTTTCTGGATCAGGGGCAGACTATTATTATTACTTGCAGCAATAACCACATTGGTTCTCCATGCCCCATTTTTCCCCTTCAGGATAATGCTATGAGAACTAGATGATTATACGCACCGGAGGGGAGCCCTAAAATTATGAATTGGGAGTTTATATAGGAATTACTATACAGCTGTCTTCTCCCCTCCTGAGAGAGGGAGGGAAATCTTATCTCCTTTATATACGCGAATCTCAGGGAAGAGAAGGGGAGGGTCCCTAGTTTAAACCCTTTGGAATACAAACCAGTCAGGAGCTCTGAGTCTTTATTATCTTTTGAAATGTAAACACATAAATCTGCGAGATAAGTGTCTACATCTCTTGAAAGGTCTCTATCCATTCAGTCGACCTTTAACTTCCAAAGCTTGTCCTTTAACCCAGATTCCAGTTTTCTGTGCTTTCGAGTTGCTAACCATACAGAAACATGGAAATATTTTCTCTGTGGTTTCATAGCCATAAATTGTGGCTGTTTCACTGCTCTTGCTGTAAAATTTGTGGCAATAGCTTTGTTTCCATTCTTAGTTTCTTAATGTCTTTAGTAGCATAACGCATTATTATGTATGTTATATATGTATTTTATTTAAAAATATCATCTCTATTTATGCAGAAGATTTATATACTCAATAAAAGTTTATTGAGCACCAAGAACTATCAAGTGCTGTTTTAGATACTTGGACTACGTCAGTGAACAGAGCAAAGATCCCTGCTCTTCTTAAATTTAAAAACTTCTGGGGGAAACTAGAAGTTAAACACTAAACATAATAAGTAGATTACATGGTATGTGAGTGCTATAGAAAAAATAAAAATAGAGGAGAATGACAGGCCTGAAGGGTTGGAGAGGGTAGGGTGTAACGTTAAATAGGTAGGCTTCCCTGAAAAGGTGAAATATGAACAAAGACTTGAAGGAAGTGAGGAATTATCCAAGTAGGAAGAATATTTCAGGCAGTGAAAAAACACAGTGGGGAGTTCCCAGGGGCAGTGAGAACAGCAAGGAGGCCAGCGTGGCTCGAGGGAAATGGAGTGAAAAGGAGATCGGCAGGAGAGATCAGAGAGCTAACAAGAATGGGGTGTGCAGATCGCAGAGGGCCTTGTGGAGTATTAGAAAAACCTTGGCCTTTTCCCTGAGTGAAATTGGGTAACATTAGAAGGTTTAGCTGAGAGATGATATGATCTAACTTGCATTTTAAGAGAACTACACTGCTGCTGTGTTTAGAACAGACCGTGGGGTCTAAAGATAAACTCTTCTGTTTGGGAGGCTGTTGCAGTAACCAAGGGTGGGTGTGATGTGGCCCTGATCCGAGTGATGAAGTGAAATAATAAGTGGACAAATTCTGGATATATTTTGAAAACTGTCCCAACAGGTTCCCCCAATGGATAGGTTGTGGGCTTAAGAGAAAGAGAGGAGTCTTAAATGATTCCACGGTTTTTGGTCTGAGCAAGTAGACAAATGTTTTGTCATCAACTGTGATGGACAAGATTGTGGGGAGCAGTTTATTGGAGGGGCTGGGGATGGGGAATATTAGGAGTTTAGTCCTGAACACGTTGATTTTAAAATGTCTTTTAGACATGCAGTAGAGGTGTCAGGTAAGCAATTGGATGTGCCAGTTTGGAGTTTGGGAAAGAGGTTTGAGCTGGAGACACAAAATTGGGAGTTGTCCATATATCGATGGTATTAGGGGCAGATTTAGGTTTTGTGGGGACTGAAGCATATGCAGTTTTGTGGGTTCTCTAAAAAAAAGAATTCAAAATTTGAATACAGATTAGGTACAGAGGTGAATATTTATTTAGAATGAGAAAAAATCAAAACAAATACTTATTTGGAAACTGATAAATAGCACAAAGTCATAACATTTGGACAAATAGCATACTATTTTTAATTAACTGCCTGACGTACCTCTGTAATACTTTTTTACCTAAATTTTTGACTTATAATGTCAGCAATATTTTAGTATTATTTTCTGTAAAGAATATGGAAAATTAACTCAGTCTTTATCATGATTAATTAAAATTTATTTTTTTATTAATGATAGTCTAGAAAGATTTCTTTCATCTTTACAACTTATTTACAATTTCATGAACATTTTCAGGATTGTCTTAAAATTTAAGAAAACTTCTATCAAGCTTTTTGCATATATGACCTATAAGATCTGGATGAATTTTCCAGAGACTAACTCTGGCTCTATACAATTGAAACTTTGCTTCTTCTCCACTACCCACATACTTCTAATGCCTAGGTAGATTGTGATACCTCTGCACATTGTGACACCACTTCAGCCCTGAACCTTTGTGTCATCGTGTCAGGTGAGTTTGGCACAGTGGGTACTAGGAGTATTCCTGGAAGCTATTCCAACTCTAGGATCGCTAACAATAGCTTACTCATATATGGAAATGTCTGTGAATCACGTAAATATGTTCCATTAAACCCAACCTAAATGTTTCTCCAACTCTCTTCCCTCTTAGTTTCCCAAAATGTCCATAGACACTCAAGTGCCCCCCATTATGAAGGTATCTTACATGCATAAATTTTCCTAAAATGTATGACCCTGAGAACACAATGCTAGCCCTCTCTCCTCTTACATGTAATCTACTCACTGACACAAATACCCCCTTATTTGCTTATCCTTTTGCTTCTACATCCTCATGAAATAAATTTCTCTATTGCTAGTCAGTGCTAAGCTACTCAGTGCCATGACTAGAGCTATGAGTCTTGACTTTTTTAAAAAAAATTAAAAGACAATTGTTTAGATCAGTTTTAGGTTTGCAGAGATTGCACAGAAAGTTCAGAGTTCCCATATGCCCCCTCCACTCCGTACATAGTTTCCCCTATTATTAACGTTTTACATTGGTGTGGTACATTTGTTACAATCGATGAACCAATATTAATATAATATTATTAACTAAAGTTCATAGTTTAAATTAGGATTTATTCTTTGTTTTGTATATTTCTATGGGTTTTGAACAAATATATAACATTACATATCCACCATTACACTATCATAGAGGACAGTGCCACTTCTCTAAAAATGCCCTATGCTCCGCCTATTCATCCCTGCTCCCTCCCCCTGAATCCCTGGCAACATTTGATATTTTTATTGTCTCTATATTTTACCTTTTCCAGAACATCATATAGTTGGAATCCTACAGTGTTTAGCTTTCTCACTGGCTTCTTTCACTTAGCAATATGCATTTAAGTTTCCTCCATGTCTTTTCGTGGTTGATAGCTCATTTCTTTTCATTGTTGAATAATACTCCATTGTATGGATGTACCACAGTTTGTTTATTCATTCATCTATTAAAGGACATCTTGGTTGTTTCCAATTTTTTTTTGACAATTATGAATAAAGCTACTATAAACATTTGTATGCAAGTTTTAGTGTGAACATTGTTTTTCAACTTATTTGAGCCGATACCTAATGAATGAATTAGGTATTTAGATTAGAATCTAGACACTTATACCTTTCACAAAAATTAACTCAAAATGGATCATAGGCCTAAATGTAAAACACAAAATTATATAACTTTTAGAAGATAACATAGGAGAAAATCTAGATGATCTTGAATTTGGCCATGACTTTTTAGATACAGCACCGAAAAACACAATCCATGAAAGGAAAATTGATAAATTGGACTTCTTTAAAATTAAAACCTCTGTTCTGCAAAAAATACTGTTACAAGAATGAAAAGACAAGCTAAAGAGTGGGAGGAAATTCTTGCAACACATATCTAATAAAGGAAATATCCAAAATATACAAAGAACTCTTAAAATTCGACAATACAAAAACAAACAATCCAATTATAAAATAGGAAAAAATCTGAACAGATACCTTACCAAAGAAGATATACAGATAGTAAATAAGCATATAAAAAGATGCTGCACATCATATGTCATCAGAGACTTGCGAATTAAAATAGTCAGATACCACTGAACACCCATTAGAATGGCTAAAATCTAAAACACTGACAACACCTAATGTTGACAAGGATGTGGAGCAACAGGAACTCTCATTCATTGCTGGTTGGAATGCAAAATGGTACAGCCACTTTGGAAGACAGTCTGGCAGTGTCTTACAAAGGTAAACATAAGCTTACCGTATGATCCAGCAATTGTGCTCAGAGTTATTTACCCAAATGAGTCCTGACTTTTTAACCAGCCCTGCAAGATTCTGCCTCCGGAAATTCCTTCAGCTTGGTCTTCCTTGCATTTAATGTCCTCAAGACATCAGTTCAGCTGTGTGTCTTGGCGTCCTTTTCTCATCTCATGATGTTTGGATATGGTTTCAGATTGTTTATTTTAGCCTTGACTTGGTAACTTCTTAGGATGTTACTTCTGGCAATTGCCCATCAGATCCACATTCCACAAACAAAGGCAATATTCACTATATCCAGTCAGGCCCTCTAGACTTGCCAGCCAGGTCCATGGTGCCCTTTATATTTGTCCATCTGGGAATGGTTATCTTAATCAGTAATTGTTAGAAACCTTTGCAATCTTTAAATTTAGTTCAAGTACCACCTCTCTGAAAAGTCTTTATTTGCAACTCTAGGAGATATTCACTGTCTAAACTTCCTCAATTTTTATTCATTTCGCCATCCACTGAAAATGCTCTCAAGAAGGTTACAGATAAACATTAATTTCCAACTGTAATGGCTAATTTTTAGTCTTAATCTTGTTTGACTCATTTTTAGTGTGTAAACTGGTAACTGCACCTTCTTGAAACTCTCTTTTTTTTTTTTAATAACTGTGAAGTGAAGCATACATACAGAAAAGTGCAGAAAGCTTATGTATAAAGTTTAATAAATAAGTTCTTTTTTATAAAGGTTTCTTTTTTTTTTTTTTTGGAGAAAGATTAGCCCTGAGCTGACATCTGTTGCCAATCTTCCTCTTTTTCTTTTTTCTCCCAAAAGCCCCAGTTCATAGTTGTGTATCCTAGTTGTAGGTCCTTCTAGTTTTTCTGTGTGGGACACCACCTCAGCATGGCTTGATGAGCGGTGAGTAGGTCTGAACCCAGGATCTGAACTGGTAAACCCCAGGCCACCAAAGCAGAATGCTCGAACTGAACTGCTACACCACACAGTCGGCCCCTAAAGTTTAATAAATTTTTTTTTTTTGGTGAGGAAGAGTAGCCCTGAGCTAACACCTGTTGCCAATCCTCCTCTTTTTACTAAGGAAGATTGGCCCTGGGCTAACATCCGTGCCCATCTTCCTCTACTTTATATATGGGACGCCTGCTACAGCATGGCTTGATGAGCAGTGTGTGGGTCCGCGCCTGGGATCCGAACCAGCAAACCCCAGGCTGTGGAAGCAGAGTGCACGAACTTAACCACTACGTCACCAGGCCAGCCCCCTTAATAAATATTTTTAAAGCAAAAACTTGTATCAAGAAACAGAACATTTCTAGCACCACGAAAGCTCTTCATGTGCCTCTCCCCAGTCACAACTCCTACTCTCCTTTATGCCCGAGGTAGAAACTATCCTGACTTTTGTATTGATCTTTTCCTGTGTATGCATCCCTGAACAATATATTTTAGTTTTTCTATTTTGAAAGCTTTATAAGGGAGTTATACTTTTTTTTTGCTTAATAGTATGTTTGTGAGATTCATTTATGTTTTTGTGCATATCTGTAATTTTTTCATTGTTGTATATATCCCATTGTGTGGATACACCCTACTTCATTTATACATTCTATTAATGGAGTTTTGGGTTGTTTCCAGTGTTTTGTCTTTATAAGCAGTGCTGCTATAAACATTCTTATATATCTCTTATACGTAAATATATCTGCGTGCATTTCTCTAGGGTCCCGGGAAATTACTGGGTCATAAAGTATGGATAATTTCAATTTCAGTAGAAAATGCAACACTGTTTCAAAGTAGTTCCACCAGTAGTATACTACTACTAGGTGTACGTGAGAAACTCGTCTGTGTCACAGCAAGGCATAGAATTGTCAACCATTTCAATTTTTGCCAAGGTGGTGGGAATATAGAGATATCTCATTCTGGTTTGAATTTCCATTTTGCTAAGAGCTAATGGAGTTGAGCACCTTTTCCTATGTTTATTAGCCATTTGAATTTTCTCTTTTATTAAGTGCCTGTTCAAGTTTTTTGCCTATTTTCTCATTGGATTTTCATCTTTTTCTTAGGATTTGTAAGATTTCTTTTTATATCTAGTGTATTGGTCCTTTGTCAGTTATATGTGTTGCAAATATATTTTCATGCTTTGAGGCTCTTTTTCCCCACCCTCATATAATGAAGAGAAGTTCTTGATTTTAATGTAAAAATATTTGTTAATCATTTCTTTTATGGTTAGTGCTGTTTAAGAAATCATTTCCTAACTTGGCATTAAGAAGACAGTTTCCAGAAACAGTAGAGATAAAAAGCAGATGTTCAATCTCCCATGTTTAATTGGAAGTCTGTGACTTCATTTTTTTTTTTAATTGTTTTTAAGCCTTTGATTTCTCTTTTTCTGAGTCTTAAATGCTAGTGTTATGCAAGGCTCCATCTGAATTCTCTTTCTTGCCCTACACTTTCTCCCTGATTGATAGCCTTCAACGTATTAGAGATTACAATGTAGTGATGGTCCAAGTAATTTGAAATTACTAATGTTTAAGATGCCAAAGTTTGTGAATTATTTGAAGTATTCTACTTTGTGGTATGTCTTGATATCTGGTGAGGTAAGTTCTCTCTCCCTGAACTTGGTTATTTTTCTTTCAAGTTTTTCCTTATACATTTTAGATTGTTTGTTCAAGTTCCATGAAAATAATGATGTCAGAAATTTGCAATTGTGTTGAATGCATACATTAATGCATGTCTGTTTTTGGGGGGTGCACATCTTCTTCTCATTGATTGATTCTGATATATTCATCCAGGTGATACCGAGTGCAACATATCCTACTTGTGAATGCCACTTTTTACATAAGTTGGGAGAGCTGAAACCTGCTGATTTATGAGAATAAAATAAATTCTTATTTATACGTGTATCCCTGATACCTAGCACAATACCACTCAATAAGACATTCATAATTTCAGTAAACATTTGTTAGGCATCTGCTGTATGCCAGGCACTGTGTCAGGTGCCAAAGATACAAAATGATGAACACATGGGCCTTCCCTAGAGAAGATTCATAAGAGGAAAACTACTTATAAGTAAATAATTACAATCAAGAGTTATTGTGCTTTAATTTATCTGATTAAGTGCTAGAGGGTCCTAAGGGGCAAAATGGTCAACTATATTTAGAGTGGAAAAATTTTATAGATGGCATAATCTTTGAACTGAGACTTGGGAAATGAGTAGGTATTCATCAGATAGTCTGGAGAAACAAAGACATTTCATACAGTTGGAAGAATAACAGCATTAAGTAAAAGCAGAGAGATTTGAGAACATCTGGCTATTCAGGGATGAAGGCGCACACACTGGATTGTATTGTGTTAAGCAGAGTGTGTTTAGAAGCCTGGCTGGAGAAATAGGCAGAGGTCAGATATAGTTTGGCCTCATAGAGTGCTAAAAACTTTATCTTATAGGCAACAGAGAGCAATCAAGGAGTTTAAAGCAGGGGAGTAATGTAGTCAGATTTGCATTTTTGAAAAAAAAAGTCATCAGCATTAAGGATAGATAAGAGATTGGACAAGGTTGGAGTTAGGAAAAAAAAACAATAAGGAAAATGTTCTAATAGTCCTGGTGAAAGATGATGAGGGTCCAACTAAGGATATTGAAGAGAGAATGGATTCAAGAGATGTAAAGTAGGACCTGGTGATAAATTAGATGGGCTTTGAGATGACTGGACAGATGGTGCATTTACTGAGATAGAAGACAGGTAGTTAATACTTGGAAGACAAAGAAAAGGATGAGTTCCATAGATATATTGCATTTGACATGCCTGTGGGATGGATATCTAAGTAGTATGTCCAATAGGTGGAGGGATACATAGGTCTGCAGTCCTAGAGAAAGATCTGGCATCAAGATGTAGGTCTCAGAGCCTGCAATATATATGTATTAGTTAAAATCGTGAGATCAAAGACAGAGCCCTAAGGTTCTCCAACCTTGAATGAGTAAATATAAGAACGAGCGAAGGAAACTAATATGAATAAAACAAAGGAGGAGGAGAAGAACCAAGAGAAAGTAAAGTCATAGAGAAGAGAGTGGTCAATGATATCAGGTGCCACGGATAGAACTGAAAACACTCCATGGAATTTGGCCTTACTAGGGGCCTTGGTGAAATCTGTTTTATTAGAGATAGTGATTGTTTCACACACTTAATTGTGAAGGGAAGGGAGCTGGTGAGAACGTGGTTAGTTGAGGAGAAAGTAGACAATTTTTTTTTAATGAGGAGAGTATGGTTATAAACTATGGGGAATAGAAGCAGAGAGATTATTAAGATAGTTAAATTAATGGTGATTATAAAATATATAACCAAATAATTAGTATTGTAAATGTTTGTGATAGACTTGTGGTATACTTAAATAGGTATAGTGCTAAAATAAAGTGCCAAGACCCAAATTGTACATATAAACATTCAAAAACTGTTTGCTGGATTGAATTGAACTGAGTTTTCATTAATATGTAAATCATCATCTTCTGTGCTCTGGAATAATTTAGACTTTAATTTGTGCATTTACTTTTGATGAAGGTCATCGGACACTATTTATTGGAGTTCATGTGCCCCTGGGAGGAAGAAAAAGCCATCGACGTCACAGGCATCGTGGTCATAAACACAGAAAGAGAGACAGAGAGCGAGATTCGGGATTAGAGGATGGAAGGGAGTCACCTTCCTTTGGTAAGAATCTTTCTCCTTGCTTTTATTAAATTTATGATTATAGTAATATTATACTTGTTTGTACAATCTATAATTAGCAGTAATACCTCATATTCATAAAATTGTTTATACTTTTGTAAATGATGTTGGGTTGGGCAGACTGGGGAGAAGTGGGAGAGAGAAAGCTTGATCTTTATTTTTCTTTTGTGTTCTACTTTGTGAAGGTGAGAATTGGCTTAGGTTTGTGATTGAGGAAATATATTTACGTAGTAAAGCTTAGTTGTATAAACTCTTGATAATTTATACAAAGTCATTGCTCTAAGTGGTTTGAAAATCCGGGGGAAATGCCTTTTTTAACTTCCCACTTACACTATTGCTGATGCCGCCCAAATTTCACCTTAGAACATGAATGTTCTACTATTTTCAATGTTCTTCCTTTGAAAGTGTATACAGAATATCAAAGTATAGTGATATGGTACTTGTTAACAATTCCTGAGTGTCATGAGAGCCTGTGTACATGACATAACCAAGAACCTGGCTTTGGGTTCCTCGACCTTCCTATCTCCTATGGCCCTCTCCTTCACTGCACCTGGCTCACCTACTCATCCATAATTACTCCACCTCTGAAGTCACCAGTGCATTCACTTGCTCTCTGATCACAGCTTTTATCCTTCTTGCTTGGTTGAGTAACTACTTGATCTCTCTACTTTTTTCCAGTCCATGTTATTATCATTCTTTCTTTATTTCCTTATATGTCATCAGAAAGAATTCATTCAACTTCCCTCCTATTAAACATACACACCTATATGCCTACATCTGCAAATATCCTCCTATCTCTTGATATAATGTGGGAATTTTCTTTTCAATTATGTTTACTTCCTGTTCTCTCCCACCTGGAAATTTACACAATTTATATCTAGTTGACCTCTCCTCTCAACTGGATTATTCTCATCATCTTTTAAACATGATAGAGTCTCTCCCCTCTTAAACAGTCCCCAACCGCCCTCAAACCCACATTCTCCCTTTAGTCATTCAGTTGTATTCAGATATGAATTAAGTTAGTGGCATATAAAGTTTGGGGTAACAATTTTACTTTTACTACTTTATAGATATTGCTTTCGTCAATATCTGTTTTCAATAAGTGTGGCAAAGAAGTCTGTAGTCTATGTTCTTTTCATTTTTTAAGGTCATGTCTTTCATGCCTGAGTGCTTATCGACAATTTTCTGTGTCCCTTTAACTAAGAAAATTTGCTAAGGTAG
The DNA here is from genome assembly GCF_057802395.1 of Ceratotherium simum simum. Lineage (NCBI taxonomy): Eukaryota > Metazoa > Chordata > Mammalia > Perissodactyla > Rhinocerotidae > Ceratotherium > Ceratotherium simum. The sequence continues at coordinate 42,359,025 of NC_141908.1, forward strand.
GCCTAATGGTGGCTGTATTAAAAAGCCTGTCCAATGTGCACACACTGATATTTTTCCACTTAGAGAACATTTTCCTATTTTATCTGGTTCTGTTCCATTTACTTTGTTCTCTTCTTTGTGAATATTAATTATCTGCATATTGGATTTATGATATCAGCTCTTTGTCCTTTTCCTTTGTAATTTAAAGTTTGTCTCTCATTATTCATTTGACTATTGGCAATATCAGTTCTTCATTTTACTACTTCTATTATGGATTTTGATTTTCTAGTTGCATTTTTAGTTTTCTTAAAATTCTTTCTTATCTCATCCTATTTTCTGTACGTTTCCTCCCATCCTTTCCTAATTAGGCTTTTGTTTTCTGCTTGGTAGAGTATGTTTTTCTAGTCTATTAATGATCCCCAGCTATTTCTGGACATTTTCTTTTGATCCTGAAGTAGATAATTTTCAGAGGTATGATCTTCCTTTGGGCCATTGAGATTATTTTGACTCTTCATTGATTTGTAGTATTTTTACAGACTGTTAATATTTTTTTCTTAGGCACTACCATCTGTATGCACCTTGTCTCCATCTCTGTGTATAGTTATGGGCATTAAACTTCCCCAACAACCATGTACTTCTGCCAGAGACAGAATGATTGTTGGTGGGGAGTGTGTAAATAAAACTACTCTGGGTATCCTGTACCGCATGATAGAGGATGGCGTCTCAGAGTCAGTGGGCAGGGAGCGGAGATGTGAAAGTGTCCCCCTCGTTTTCAGGCGTCTTTTGTTTCATGAAGTGGAGTCTGGGAATGTAATAAAGAGACAGTTGGGTAGATTTTTCTCATTCAAGCTCCAGCTGCTTATAGTTAGTACAGATTCCCTCTTAGACTCTGGGAATGGATTATATGTTGGATTAAGCTTTAATGGTTACTTAGAGTTTTCATCATCTTCTAGTGTTTGAGAAAATATATTGACATCATCTTGGAAACATTTAGCAAACAAACAAAAATAAGTTTGTTCCCTCTGCCTCTGTCCTCTCTTTCTCCACAGCTGGGTGCATTATGTCTGTTTTTCCAGAACAGTAGTTCTCAACATTGATTACACCTGGGAGTTTTAAGAACATATTGATGGCCAAGCCCCATACCAGTCAGAATCTCTGTGGTTGGGGTCCAAGCACAGGTGATTCTAATGTGCACCCAAAGTTGAGATCCACTATTCTAGAAACTTTACTATTCAAAGTGTGATCCATAAGTTAGCAATATTAGCCTCACCTCCAAGCTTATTAGAAATGCAGAATCTGGGGCCGGCCCCGTGGCTTAGCGGTTAAGTGCGTGCGCGGCGCTACTGGCGGCCCAGGTTCGGATCCCGGGCGCACACCGACGCACCGTTTCTCCGGCCATGCTGAGGCCGCGTCCCACATACAGCAACTAGAAGGATGTGCAGCTATGACATACAACTATCTACTGGGGCTTTGGGGGTGAGGGAAAGGAGGAGGATTGGCAATAGATGTTAGCTCAGAGCCGGTATTCCTTAGCAAAAAAAAGAGGAGGATTAGCATGGATGTTAGCTCAGGGCTGATCTTCCTCACAAAAAAAAAAAAAAAAAAAGAAATGCAGAACCTCAGGCTCCACCCCAGACCTCTTGAATCAGAATCTGTGTATTAATAATATCCTTAGGTAACTTATATGCACATTAGCACGTTAGAATCATATGAGGAGCTTTAAAAAAAATATTGATTTTTTTTGAGCCCCACCCTCAAACTTTAATTAATATTATTTCCTTTGGTACTGGTATTTTAAAAAAATACCCCAGATGATTTAATATCCAGCTAGAATCAAGAACCATTGATCCTAAGAAGCTTCTGCCTCTTTATTTGGTGAAACAGAAATAAGTCGGGTGGCCCAGATTCTCTGTCTGATGTGTCAGCCACTATTTTTGAATGCCACCTGCCTCGTTCCTCCCCCAACCATCTGAGTATCTTCATTAACATTTAGACCTGAGATCTGTTTTATCAGGGACAAAGGTTTGACACCTTGGTGGTCTCTAAGCAGTGGAACTTCCTAGATTTTACTTTTTTCAGTTTCTTCAGGACTAGTCATCTGCCTTTATTCCTGTTCCACAGTCAGTTCAGTTGCCTTGATAATCAAGTACTCAGTCATGTTCTGAGACTGAAACCATGTTATAAACACCATCCCACTTGATTTGGGCTTTGATATCCTGCATAGTGAGGATATATGAGATTACTATGCTGAAGGCTTCAAAGAAAATTTCTGGCTACTTAAGAATAATTATTCTACTTGGAAGGATTTCAGAGAAAATCTTTTGAAGACATTCCTACATGTGCCTGAAAATTCTTCAGAATTCACCGTCCCAAGAGGTATAAGATAGAGGAGAATACGAGGAAGCATCAGGTCCCTCTGTTGGGAACCTGGAAGTTTTATATTGTAAACTGGAGTATGGGTTTGTGAAGATGTGCAATAATTTGGGCTTATATTTCTGGAGCAAACATTAACTTAAAAATATTTTGGGGGACATGTTTGAATTTTGGCACTCTTAAAAAGTTTTGTCAATCCAATATGTGAGAAATATCAACAACATCTTGCTTTATTGTATGACCCAATCATGTAAGGCAGAGTTGTTAGGAACCTGGCTGTGTTAGTGCTGCATCCAGGTACAAGTGAACAGGCCTAGTCAGTAGCCAAAAAAGATTATGATTATGTCACAGACCTGCAATGGCTGGTTCCAATCCACCAGATCTGATGGTCTGAATACGATTTCTAGGTGAATCCAAGAGAGACCCAGCTTTTCAGCTGTGTGGTAGTGGTGGTGGTGATGCTTTGATTATACAAAAAACTTTTGATAACTGCAAATAAGTTCAACTACTTTTGTTACTGCACTTAATAAACATGATAGTTTATATAAGAATGTGATGATTAATTAATTCTCCTTCCTATTGCAATCAATTCCCTGATAACAGAAAACTGCTAAAATTTTGCATCTTATTTTTAATGTCGTCTTTCATTCACCTTGTATAATTTGAAATTATATTTTCAACTGGGAACATAGATGAGTTGTTTAAAAAGAAGTTTGAAGCATAAGCTTGAAGTCAGTGAAAATATGAAAGATAGTGGGAGAAATTCAGAACACTTGAACGTTGATTTGTTCCTCAGCCTCCCAACAAAGAATGTAACAGGAAAGATGACAGGAGTCTGTCAATTACAATTAGTTAATCTATAAGCAGTAAAAATAAATCTAAAAAAACAAAGACTCTCTTAAATGTTTTTTTAAAAATGTGGCACACAAATGTACTGTATAAATTAACACAACTCTGGAATTAGACCTAGGATTTTTCCAGTCTTAGATGGTAAATTGTACACACACAGGAAAAATGAAGCAAATATAGAAAACATGACTTCAAAAAGCTATTTTTTGATGGACAATGGCTTTCTGTTCCTATTTAACTCCCAATTGGCAGATATGTAAGAATATCAGTGTGCTTTTTAAAAATTATTTTATTATAAAGTATAACACAAGTGTTTATAAGTGTTAAAACATAGAAACATAAATGTGCAACTCAATGAATTATCACAAAGAAACATCTGTGTAACTACCATCTCAGCTAGCACTCTTGAAACCCCCTTTGTGCTCACTCCTAGTCATATTCTCTCGCTCCTCCCCAAAAGGATCTCTAGCCTGTCTTCTTAGACTGGGTGTTTTGCCTGTTTTTGAACTTTATATAAATGAAGCCGTACAAGAAGTATTTGTTTGTGTTTTGGTCTGTTGCTCACTATTGTGTTTGTGGGATTCACCGATGTTTTTGGCTATAACATTAGTTTATTCATTTTCATTTTTATATAGTATTAATTTGCTTGTATATACCATGCATTCTACTATTGATGGACATTTGAATCATTTATTTTTATTTATTTATTTTTTTGCTGAGGAAGATTAGCCCTGAACTAACATCTCTGCCAATCTTCCTCTACTTTTATATGTGGTTCGCCGTCACAGTGTGGCTGATGAGTGATGTAGGTCCACGTCCAGGATCCAAACCCTCTAACCTGGGCCACTGAAGCAGAATGCGCTGAACTTAACCACTACACCACAGAGCTGGCCCCTGAATCATTTACATTTTGAGGCTACTATGAATAATGTTGCTGTGAACATTTTTGTATATGTCTCTTGGTGCACATATGCATTTCTCATACCTAGGAATGAAATCATTTATTTCTGAGTCAGAGGCTATGCATATTTTCAGCTTGAATAGATAGTGCCAAACCATTTTCCAAAGCAGGGTACGTATTTACACCCCCACCAGCAAAGTATGAAAGTTTATGTTGTTTTATATTCTTGTCAATACTTGACAATTTTATTCTTTTAACATCAGCCATCTGGTAAGGTGTGAGATGGTATGTTGTTGTTTTAACTTACATTTCCTGATTACTAATGAGGTTGAGCAACTTTGTATGTGCTTTTTGGCCATTTGGATAGCCTCTTCCGTGTCGAGTCTTACGCTTGTGGTTGTTTTTTTGTTTTGTTTTTTACTGAATTGTTTTTTTCTTATTGATTTGTAGAAGTTCTTTATATATTTTGGATATTAGTCCTTTGTTGCTTTTATACATTTCAAATATCTTCTCACATTTGTGGCTTATCTTTTCACTGTCTTAATAGTGTCTTTTGATGTCTCTGCAGATTCCAGAAGAGGCTGATAAGAGGCTGAGACCCTTATTCTCTAGTGTAAATTTCTCTACACTATTTCCATTATATATTTTAGAAAATATGGAACCATTCCCTTCTCTTATCTACCATATTCTTGGCTACAGTTTGGATTACCATGCTCTATGTTTTCAGTGACCATCTTTAAAATAAATAAAGTACCTATCAATAGAGGAGAAATATTTATGCTTAAAAATTCTTTCTGATTTTGATAGTACTGTAATTTACATGATTTATGTCATACAATTTTAAGATGCATAGACATGAAAAAAATGGTCATTGGTTAACACATTTTGAACATATGCTATATTGAAACCTAATCTGAGTCCTTCTTTAGAATGCTAAAAGTATGGTTGGAAGAATGATCGTGAAAAGACTTTTGTGAGCATAACCTAATACCTATAAAATAGTTTCTACTTTAAAGAATGAAAAGCCAGATACAGGGAGCCGTATGTTATTTTTGAATCCAAATAAAATGCGTCTAGTCCTTGAATAGATTATCCTACTTTAATAAATCACCATTTCCTATACTATTGCTCTTATTGTTATGTCTTAGAGAAGTCTTTTAAATACCTGATACCCTACCTTGAACTTTCAAATCCTCTTTATTCATAATTGTGGGGGTCTTATTTCCTCATTTTTTTTTTATGACTAGTATTATAAAGCATTAGGGGAAACACTAATAAGTCTTAAATGTAAGGTTCATGCACATAGCAATTGAGTTTTGGGGACTGGATGCATGGTGAGTATTATAGATACCCAGATTACTGACACAGAGTAAACTGAAATAAGTCATTAAAAACATGATGAGAGAAAATGTTTCAAAAACATCAGGAGCATATTCCAATGTTGAGACATGGCTGCTCTGGGATATGGTTGCTGACAAGTGAGTGAGTAGTTAGGACAGGCTGTCGTGAAACAAAAAACGCCTATATCTGCTCACACTGGATAGGTCCAATGGAAAAATTTAATTGATTTCTTAGAGTAAGTCTAAAATTGCAATTTATGCTGTTTTCTTAATGGCTCTTCAAAGTACTGATTTTTTTTTTTTTGTCCAGATCAACTAGCTACAAAAGTAGGCTGATTAGAAGTACTTCATTTGACTCTGATGAGATCGAGTTTAGTAGATATTAGATAATCATCACCCAGATAGAATACTTTCAGGAAAAAGACAGTACCAGGTTCTTATTTCAGATAAACTGGATCAGAAATCTATATATTGCACTGTTGATTTTCTTAAGTACATCTGATATTTATAGTAATGCATTAGTCTCATTTCAAAATAAACATTCATGTTCCATCCAGGAAACTGGCATCTTCCTTTGAAGAGGTAGTGAGCCACGAGACTTGGCTACTGATTGAATTCTTGTTCATTTTACTGTAAAATTTGGTTTGATAAACTTCTTAAAGTATTTGGTAATGAAACCAAATCTCATATTTTTAACATTCTAAAGAAGAAATACCTTTACTAATGTCTGAAGCAAATACGCTATATAAATGTAGTTTCTTTTTCCTCTTTCTTATAATTTCTTAAGTATATATAATCAGGTATAAGATATAGTGCTGCATAGTGGTGGGAACAATTAACATTTAAAAACCGAGATGCTCTATTCTTTTTAAGACTTTATTTTTTAGAGCAGTTTTACATTTACAACGAAATTGGAAGGAAAGCACAGAGATTTCCCATACACCTTCTGCCCCCACACGTGTATAGCTTCCCTCATTATTAACATCACTCACCAGAACGGTACATTTTTTACCAAGGATGAGCCTACATAGGCACTTCATGACACCAAAAACCCATAGTTTACCTTAGGGCTCACTGTTGGTGTTGTAAATTCTATGGGTATGGACAAATGTATAATGACATATATCCATCATTATAATAACATATGGAGTATTTTCAATGCCTTAAAAATCTTCTGTGCTCAGCCTATTCATTCTCTCTCCCCTTGCCTCCCCCAACCGCTGTTTTTTTTTTACTGTCTCCATAGTTTTGCCTTTTCCAGAATGTCATATAGTTGGAAACACACAATACGCAGGCTTTTCAGATTGGCTTCTTTCACTTAGTGATATGCATTTAAGCTTTCTCCATGTCTTTTCATGGCTTGATACCTGATTTCTTTTTAGCACTGAATCATATTTCATTGTCTGGATGTACTACATTTTATTTATCCATTTACCTACTGAAGAACATCTTGGTTTCTTCCAAGTTTGGGCAGTTATGAATAAAGCTTCTATAAACATCTGTGTGAAGGTTTCTGTGTGGTTGTAAGTTTTCAACTCCTTTGGGTAAATACCAAGGAGTCTGATTGCTGGATCGTATGGTGAAAGTATGTTTACTTTTGTAAGAAACCACTAAACTGTCTTCCACAGTGGCTGTACCATTTTGCACTCCCACCAGCGATGTAAGAGAGTTCCTGTTGCTCTACATCCTTGTCGGCATTTGGTGTGGTCAGTATTCTGGATTTTGACCATTTTAATAGGTGTGCAATGGTATCTCATTGTTGTTTTCATTTTCATTTCCCTGCTGACGTATGATGTGGAGAATCTTTTCGTATGCTTATTTGCCATCTGTATATCTTCTTTGATGAGATGTCTCTTAAGGTCTTTGGCCCATTTTTTAAATCAGGTTGTTTGTTTTCTTATTGTTGAGTTTTAAGAGTTCTTTGTATATTTTGGATAACTGTTCTTTATTAGATACACCATTTGCAAATATTTGCTCCTGGTCTGTGGCTTGTCTTTTCCTTCTCTTGACATAGTCTTTCACAGAGCAGAAGTTTTTAATTTTAATTAATTCCAGCTTATTGATCCTTTCTTTCATACATAGTGTCTTTGTATCTAAAACGGCACCACCATAGGTTTTCTCCTTTGTTATTTTCTAGGAGTTTTATAGATTTTATGTTTTACATTTAGGTCTATGATCTATTTCAAGTGAATTTTGGCAAAGAGTATAAGATCTGTGTCTAGATTCATGTTTTTGCATGTGGACATCCAGTTGTTGCAGCACCATTTGTTGAAGAGACTATCTTTGCTCCATTGTATTGCCTTTGCTCCTTTGTCAAAGCTTAGTTGACTGCATTTATAGGAGTTTATTTCTGTTCCATTGATCTGCTTGTCTATTCTTTCTCCAGTATCACATTATCTTGATTACTGTAGCTTTATAGGAAGTCTTGAAGTCAGGTAGTGTCAGTCTTCCAACTTTGTTCTTCTCCTTCAATATTGTGTTGGCTGTTCTGGGTCTTTTGCCTTTCCATATGAGCTTAAGAATTGGTTGTTGATGTCCATAAAATAACTTACTGGGATTTTGATTGGTATTGCATTGAATCTATAGACTAAGTTGGGAAGAACTGACATCTTGGCAATATTGAGTTTTCCTATCCATGAACATGGATGCCCTATTTTCTAAGCTCCTTCGTTGTTTGCATTGCATTTTGAGATGAATATTATCAATGCCCTTTTGACTACGTCATTGTGAGACAGAAGAGATAGTATATGAAAATGCCTGACCCATAGAAGAAATTAATAAATTAAAATCTGTGTTGTCTTTTTTCTCTCTTTTTATTATCTCACCATAGTCAACTGCTATTTCAGTAAAATATAAAGTTTAAAGGTTAATGACTCATTTATGAATTTAAAAGAATTATGATAATTTGTAAGATTCTTGTAACTGTTTCATTAAATGAGCACTAGTTGTGGGATTTAATCGTAAAATAACTCTGTTTCTGTTTGCACCATCCCTTTGTATTTATTCATTAGGTCTAATTGTTATTCTGCTCCTGAATGAAAACTCTGAGGGGTTCCACAGCTTTTCTAGTCACTCTTAGGTAACTCAAAGTCCTCTAATCAGTAATTAAAATATTTAATCTCATGTAATAGTGAAAACTTTGAACTAGCTTTAACCATAATGCTTTTTCGCCTTTTCTTGCCCACGCCTGCTATAGTGGAAGAGAGAGGATGTAGTTGCTTTTTTTCCCCTCCTACTTTGAACTTCTTCTCTTTCTTCTAGATGCTCCAAGATCTTCCTAACTCTAGTTTATGATCCCTTCAGGTTTGGGGCATAGCAAATGAAGAGAACTAAGGGGGATGGGTCAGCAAAGTTCTTACTTAACTGGTTCTATTGCAAGCTAATGTCACACTCTCTAGGCTTAGCAAGAATTTGAATTTACTCATTCTCTCCTGGGGGTATCTCATCTCTACTCTCTTCTGCCTTATTACTTATTCTTCTTCATCCCATAGGCATTCAGCTGTAGTGATAGATTCTCTCTGCTGATGTCTTGTCACTGCTCCATGGCGGCCTCTTGGACAGGATCTAAGATGACCCAACATTCCACTTTCTCTCTCTCTCTCTTTCTCTGTCTCTCTCTATCTCTAATCTCCCTGTCATGTGTGCGGCCTAAATATGATTCACAGAAAACACACACACACTCATTGCTTTGATAAATATGGAGAGTGCATGTTATTCAAAGCAGCAATCTCAGCCATCAGCAGTTAGGCAGACTTTATGTTTCTCAGGCAGGACTCATACCCCAGTCCATTGCAGGGAACATATCAAGCTCTTCTGATGCCCTTGGAGCTCTACTCCTTGCAAGCTCCCATACAGAGGGAGGGGAGAAGATTTGGGAATAAGGAGATTTGGGCTCACATTACAGCTTTCTCTGAGGAAGTCCTTTCCAGAATGTGTCTACTGTTTTCAACTCATGACCCTTTTATAACCTTAGCATGGGTAAGGAGTTAGAGTTAGATAACTAGGTTTTTAGGGAGATGGTTTGTAAATTCTGCATATAGTCTTACATCCCCTTTGGAGAGAAATACCTATTGGTTCTTGGTGCTTCAGCTGCAATGTTCATTTTATCAATCTGTTACCCTATAACAAAATTAACCAATTAGCGTTAATAATAATAATATATTATTTCAATTTTGTAAATGAATTAAAATATAGGAATCCAAATGCACAGATTGTATATGACATTTAAATAATATGAGCAAAATTTTAAAGTTCAAATGAAGATGGAAAATATTATTGAGCTGCAAAGAGACTGGAGACTTGAATATGAAACAGAACCATTAAACTTGTCATCATTTCACGATTTCATAAGATAGATTATCTCAATATTGATTTATCTGAAGTGTAACAAGCATAAAGAGGAAGAAAAGTGTCTGTAATTCAGAAACACATATGGTAAACGTTTCGTGAATCTACTCCCTTCAGCTAAATGTCAGAGTACATGAGGCTTCTGGTCTTCATGATGGGAAGATCATATACATAAAATGGAAATTTCCCAGTTCACTTCTCTGGTTATACTTATGAGACATATATTTTTCAACATATTTGTTGACTATTCTCCAGAAAGGGCCTGAAAATTAAAGAACTTTTGGACAGGGCCTGAAGAAAGGAGAATATTTTCATTGATTACTAGGAAAAATGTACTTAAGATCTTGGTTAATTAATATGTGAATAATTAAAGCAATATGAGTAACATAGCTAGTAATAAAAAGATGAAAGTTTACTAACGAACTTGCTATTTGCAATTATGATTCTTTTGGTGGCTTTCCTCAGATAGTATAACTATTAAATTTGATTTTCTTAACTAACAATTTATTGAAAATATGGTCTATATTCCAAATGGAAATAGCTTATTTATTTCTGAATATAAAAGTAATACCCGTTCTTTGGAATTTCAGCACTTTGGAACATTAGATTACCCAAATCCTGTTGCTCTTACTCATTTCTCATCATTGATTCTACAGCCTCTGACATTCCTGACTTCTTGTTCTTTCTGAAATCCTATTCTACCTTGGCCCTGTTATACTACTTTCTGCATCGGCTGAAAGCTCTCTGAAGGCAGAGATTTTTTTCTGTCTCTATCTATCTAATTCACTGCCTCGAATAGTATCTGACCAATGGAAGATGCTTATTAAATATTTATTTAATGTATCAGTCCTTTTATATATCTGTCTATTCCTCTTCTGATTCTTTTGTTAACTCCTCTTCCTCCTTCCAAATCTTAAACCTTATTATTTTCCCAATGTTGAGTTTTCTTTCTCTAGTCTTTCATTTTGGTGTCTGTGTTTTTTGTTTTTGTTTTTTTGTTTTTCTTTTTTTGGTGAGGAAGATTGTCCTTGAGCTAGCATATGTGCCCATCTTCCTCTATTTTGTATGTGGGATGCCACCACAGCATGGCTTGATGAGCGGTGTGTAGGTCCGTGCCCATGATCCGAACTGCAAACCCTGGGCGGCTGAAACAGAGCATGCGAATTTAACCACTGTGCCGCCGGGCCGGCCCCTCTATTCTTGCATTTTTGAGTCCTCATCCATTGTAAACATGTGACTTCTCCAGTTAAATGCCACCCGTATCTCTACCTGTCCTCTTTTCCAGAATCAAATGTCCAGCTGCCTTATGACCATCTTCATACGTTTGTCCCGTAGTCACCTCAAACTCAGCATATCTAAAAGTTGTCTTTTTAGCTCTCAGCTTACAATCCTGGCTGCTCATTCTGACAACCCTCTTTTAATTAATGGTGCTATTATTTTCTCATTCTCCCTGCTTGAAATCCTCAATCTCTCTATTTGACAGGCCTATATTATCATTATAACCATCACCACTGCCACTAGCATCAGCATCAATCATCATCAATAATATTTATGTAGTCCTTTATAATTTTAAAAGCATTTTTGCATACATAATTTCCTCTCTGGGGACTTGGTTCTGTCTCCTTCCAGGAGACGAATTCTGGCAGATGGAAATATTTTCTATTTAAGGTATGTAATTTATTATTGCACAATAAATTTTAAATTACAATTGAGATAAGTGTAAAAAGAGAAGTATAGAGTGCTATGAATTAGGATAACAGGTATCTGACTTAATTGTTTGCATATAAATGTGTTTATGTGTGTGTTTGTGTGTGTGTTTTGCAAGGCTGAGTAGGTAGGCTGAAGTATATTACATTGAAGTAGACGGTGAAAAATATATAGGAGAGCTAGAGGAAACAGTATGTGCAATGATCCTGAAGTGGGAAGGAGCATGGTATTTTAAGAATCTGAAAGAAGGCTAATGTACCTGGAATGGAGTAGCAAGGGAACGAGTGGCAGAAGATAAGGCTAATGAGGTAGGGAGGGGATAGGGCCTCACCACAAACATTTACTTATACAGAAAGTATGACATCATATTATATTTTATATTATATGTATATTTTTCACCTTTGACTTCTGAAATTCTCTCAGTTGGGACTTAGTCATAACCTAATCCTTTAAATAACTGATTAATTGGTTTATTTTCAAAAGTAAAATATTTAATATTATAGATTTCAGTAATCACTATGTGCTTGTTGCTGATTTACTCATTCTTTTGTGTTTTAAAAATATTTGAAAATACCAGATTGGGATAACATTGAATTAATAAGATAACTTTCCACTATTGAGCCTTCCCATTAATATACATTTATTCAATTATTTAGGTCTACTTTTATATCATTCAATGAAGTTTTATAATTTTCATCACAAATCTATTGCATAATTTAGTTGGATTTATTCCTAGATAACCTTATAACTTTGCTTCTAAAGTAAATGGAATTTTTCCTACTAGATTTTCTAATAATTTTTACTATACTATAGGAATGATAAACTGTCTTTTGTCTTTGATCCAGTAGTTTCATGTCTTTTGCCAGCGTCCATAAAGCTATCAGGATAAATGCTGATCCCTTTCACAGTTCTTGACAGTTTTGGCAATGAGGAAGGGATCCTGAAAGAGACATGGCTTTTTGAAGGAAGAAGGCTGAAGGCCTCATAGCTGATTAATGGGATTTGAGAGAAGTCCATTGGTATTGGTAGCAAATTTGTTGATCAATTATATAGTCAGCAAGGCAATAAATTTTCCTCCACTTTATTGCCTGTTAATAAAGAGAAATTGAGATGGTAGTTGCAGGCTGAGAATCAGGAAGTAGATTTAAAGACAGCTACCTGAATGGTTGATACTAACTCTCCTCTAGGCAGGGGGATTTCCTTGACAATCTGGCAGTCAGTCTTGAAGAAGAAACAAACTCAAGGGGAAACCATAGATGAGGCATTGACTGGTATTGGGCTCTCATTGCCCCAGATTTGGTTTATGATGCTGATATAAGCAACCTGGTGAGGAATGAAAAACTCAATCAAAGAATTTTAGATAAATTCTTGTGGTCAGCCTGTGACCCTGGAAAAGTCCTTTAGCTCTTCATTGGAACCAGGCAAGAATTTAAGAAATTTTATCTTGATAGTAGGACTGCAGATGTCTCTAATCTGAGGTTATGGTGTTGCTGTACCAGTCTGATCGGTCGATTCTAGACACAACTGTGACCCTTGAAACTAATCTGTTATGTATTCAGCCTTCTGAACCATTTGCAGTCAGATAATCATGCTCTTTTTATCCCTAGAGCCATTCAACAATTGGCTGATAGTCAAGGTATCTGATGGATCTTCCACATTCCTTACCATCCGTAGGTTTCTGGTATTGTTAAGTGTTGGAAGAGCTTCTTCAAAAATCAAAATAAAAAGATTTTTGACTCAGCCTCCCTCTTTTCCTCCTGGTCCACACGTTAGGAAGGCAGTTTGGTCACTGAATGTGGCTTTCCCCAGGGAGGGATCATCTCCTCTCAGCTACTTTGTGGATAATGATCAGGACAAAAGTGTTTATATAGCTTATTTTAAATATCTGAGATTCCACCATGACCATTTTTGGGCATGATGCATCATCATTCTTTCCCCTTATAGCATCCTCAGGCTAGCCTGATTGGTACACTTTCCAGGTGGTAGTCCAGCTGAAAGGGGGCCTCAGGAATTCATACTTAATTCTGGATTAGGCACCTGGATACTCCTGTTGGTTGACATGGTCTTAAATCATATGTGTAATAACCACTTGTTTGAGTCCACTGCTTGCCAAGTCTGCCTACTGTGGCCCAAATCGACTAAAGTGGGGGACATAATGGGTCTCTATAAATTTTATAAAAATGCCATTTTCTCTCTTACTTCTTTTTCCAACGAAAGGTCTAGGTGTGAGTAGGAAATGATCAGAAAAAACGTGAAGTTATAGCTACTGGAATGGGGCATGCTCAATGGTACAGGGGTGGGAGTGAAATTAACGATCTTTCAGAACTTCCCCTGGAGTCTTCCTCATAAAGGAAAACGCCTGGATCTGGCTCTCCCAAACTGTGCCAAGCAGTTCTGTTCATAATTGCCAAAAACTGGAATTAACCTAAATAACCTTCAACAGGTGAATGGATAAGCAAACTGTGATATATTCCTACAATGGACTATTACTCAGCAATGAAAAGAATGAACTACTGATACACTCAGTGACACAGATAAATCTCAAAATCTCGAAAAACATTATGCTAAGTGAATTAAGACAGTCTCAAAAGGTTATATACCATATGTTTCCATTTATATGGTTTCTAGAAAAGGCAAAACTATAGCAGTGGAGACCAGATTAGTGATTGCCAGGGATTAGGGGAGGGACGAGGGTGTGACTACAAAGAAGCATCACAAATAAGCATCACATCACTCTCTTGTGATGCTTCTTTGATAAATTATATTCAGCATAGTTTTTGTATAAGTGAATTTTATCATAGTCTGCTCTTCTGAATATTATCATAAAATACAGCATATATGATGAGAGAAAATATGTGTATGTGTGTGTGAGAAATAGAAATAGTTTCCATGATGAGTGTTATAAATAATCCAAAATAATCACCACATTTAATTTTATTTTTGATAATATATATACATTATCTATTTACATTTTACACATTTATGCTTCCAAATTATGCTAGACTTAATGTAATGCTAAATTTAGTTTTAATTTCCCTAGCCTATCGTGGGTGAGAGTTGCAGTGGGGGGCAGGGGAGGTGTGAGTTTGGAGCGGTGTTGAAGGTGATGACTGGGACATTTTAAGCTTGAAGTCGTGGTAATGCATGTTCATGTCTCTGATTTTCCATAGACACGCCATCACAGCGGGTACAGTTTATTCTTGGAACTGAGGATGATGATGAGGAGCACATTCCTCATGACCTTTTCACAGAACTGGATGAGATTTGCTGGCGTGAAGGTGAGGATGCTGAGTGGCGAGAAACAGCCAGGTGAGGATTTTTGTTGAAGAGTAAAGGTATACCAAAGAATTTTCACGCTATTAGAAAAGGAGATTTCTAATGCCATGATTTTGCAAACATCCATCAGTGCTGCTGATTTCTGAAATTGCTCCTCTGTCCTGGGCATATCCTATAATGGGATATGGGTCAGAATGAAATCTGAAGGCAGTAATTATAGTAAACAGTGACACAGAGCCAGCAACAGCTGCAGTCTTAGAGATAAACGGTAGCATAATTTGTGTGTCATCAGGAAAACAATAGAAATCTAAAAGTAATTTATTTCTATCTTTTTAACAGCTGGCTTGTGCCCAAACTAGTGATATTATATGATAATTTGAGTGTGAGGCTTTTTTAAAGAAAGGGCAAACATCATGGTAAGAGGCTTTAGGTGTAGTCCTGATTTCATGTACTATTTGATGAGGATAAAAAATATTTTGTAATGTATTTCTAGGATCTATGTACATTTAAACAGTGATTTTTCAAAATAACTTTTTCAAAATTACTTTTTTCTGTCATTTGTAATTAATATTTCTATTTTGCCATATAATTGATGAACTGCTATAAAAGAGTAATAAACTAAATTTTGTGTTTGCTTTCCCTTTATTCATTCTTGCTCATTAGCTCATTTATTTAACAAACATTTATGGAGTATACATTATGTACCAGGTGCAATGGATATAGAACAATAACAACAAGAAATCTTAGATCTTGCCTTTAACAATCTCATACTCTGATGTGGGATTTAGACAAGCAAACAAAGTTGTAAATATTGTATAATGAATGCTGTGATACAGGTATGCACAGGGTTGTCATTTACCTGCTGCTTCCCAAAGATTAATGCGAATACAAATCACCTGGGATCTTGTTGAAATGTGGATTCAGTAGGCCTCAGGCGTAGAGCCTCAGATCCTGCATTTCTATTAAGCTGCCAGGTGATGTCACACCAATGTGTTTGGTTTGGGGACTACAAAGATCTAAACCACAAGGGTGAAGGAGAAGGGATCAAGATAGCTTTCCTGGAGAAGGTGATTCCTGAGCTGACTCTTGAAGGGTGAGTTGGAGTTAGCTAGGAAGAAAAGCAGAAAGGCAGTATTCTTGGTAGAGGGAGCAGGATGCACTTGAACACATCCACTGACACAGGTTTGACAGTTTTGTTAGGCTATCCCTTCTGTGGCCACACAGCTCTAATTGTTAGAAATTCTTTCTGTCTGCCAGGCCTATTTATCAATGGCCCTCAGATTGCAACAGCCTTCCGAAAGCCACAGTACTCCATTGGATCATATTAAACTTGTGGCCACATTTAATCATTGCCTTAACTCTACTCTGAGTTAGTGTGGAATTAAATGTTCAATCATGATAATATTATGAATAATACTGGTTTAGTTAATTCTTGTTTGATTTATTTTGAGTGGTCTTTATAGCTCTCTTTTATTTAAAAGGTATTAAAAGTAAATAGAAGAAAATCAAAATTGCTATCACCTAGTTCATCTCTGTTAACATTAAAACATAAATAAAACTGTCAATATTTAAAATTCAAAAAGTATAGAAAGATAGAAAAGCAAAAGTATTCTCCTACTATTGTTCACAGTACCTCTCCTAAAAGGTAATCACTGTTAATAGTTTCCTGTGTATCTTTTTATAAAAAATTTAATGCCTAGATCTGCATGTAAATGTATGCCCTTTGTAAAATTTATACAATAGGGTTTATATATAGTATTTATGCCTTACTTTTTTCACTTCATAATATATTTGGAATATTTTCCATATTATCAATACAGACTATCTTTTTCTTTTTGGTGAGGAAGATTGGCCCTGAGCTAACCTCTGTTGCCATTCTTCCTCTTTTTGCTTGAGGAAGATTGTCTCTGAGCTAACATCTGTGCCAATCTTCCTCTATTTTGTATATGGGATACCACCACAGCATGGCATGATGAGCAGTGTGTAGGTCCATGCCTGGGATCTGAACCTGCGAACCCTGGACCGCCAAGGTGGAGTGCGTGTACTTAACCACTGTGCCACCAGGCCAGCCCCAGACTGATATCTTTTTAATGACTGCATTACATTTAATTATATGGATGGACTTTTATTTATTTAGCCAGTATTTATGGCGATTTATGTTGTTCTATTTTTTTGCTATAAACATTGCTGCAGTGATTATTTACACATGAGTTTTGACATTATTTTGTAGGTATTTATGTAGGGTGAACTTCTAACAGTGGAACTTATGTACCAATGAAAGCAGACTTTTTTTACCTTGATAGGTATTGCAAAATTGTCTTCGTAAAATGTTTGGGTAATTTACACTTCTATCAACAGTGTATGAGAGTGCTTATTTCCCCCAAACCCTTACCACACTAACTTATCAAACGTTTAAAACTTTTTGCTAATTTTATACATGAAAAATAAATCTCATTGTTTGAATTTGCATTTCTTTAATTATTAGTAAGACTGAACATCTTTTCATATGTTTTCATTTTATTCTTGTGAGAAAACTGCTCATTTCATTTACCTGTGTTATGTCAAATCATTCATTATTTTCTTTATTTGCCTTTTTATAATTCCTTAAATTGGTGTTATGTTATTCTGTGTGAATTATCTTTTTGAATGAAATAATTTACATAAATTAGTCATTTTCCTTATGATGCTTTCTATTATACTATTTTAAATATAGAACCAAATTTGAAATAGTTTTCATATAACCTGGTAAATTTTAAGATTAAGAATCGTCTACCTTACTTTTTTCTTCTAATTGCATCAAAAACTAAGTACTTTGGAGTTTTAAAAATACATAATATATGTACTCATCTTCTTTATCTGATGATAGAAAAACAATATATGATAATCTTCTCTACAAATTAGTGATATAACTTTTGCTCTTTCATGATTAAAGAGTTGTTGATGAGAATTTAAAGTGCAAACTTCCCTGTTTAAGGCTAGAAGCATCAATCTTCAACTGGTTTTGAGAAATAGGTGTTTCTGGATGACTTGAAGGAAGGAGATGTGGTGGTTGTGATGACTAGACCACTCTGGCTACTTAGAGTCTCTTTAATCTATTGCTGAGAAGTACTTTTTGGAAGCATTTCATGTTTCTTTACTCTCATCCTAGATAATAGAACTGAGAAGTAAGATTGGATTATGTGTTTTGGCACAAGTAACTCCCTTGTTCTTAAAATGATTGGTGATTTTTCACCTTCCAGATCAAATAATGATCTGTCCTTTTAACCGGTAACTTCCTGTAACTTGCCCACCCCCATAGATCTAGGAGGTGACAGAGCAGTAGTAGAATCTAGTCTTTCACTCTGTCACGGTTGAGCGGGTGGGATTTTATCGTGCTCTAATGGATTAACTTGAACAACATGTTTATCCAAAACCCTCAAAATGTATTGCTGTTTATTTATAAAGAATAAAAGTGATGATCCAGTTAATTATTAGTATTCTCGAATATTATTAGATAAGATCTATGTTCTTAGCCATGCTTCTGCAACCTTATGCATGGTGCAGCTGTTTGAGGTTCAGGGAGACATCTGATGAGCAATCAAAATAGTAACAGACATTGAAGAGGAGGGTAGATGAATTTTGGCTGAGATACAATACGTCGGGGAAGAACAGAACGTATTTATTGAAGACATAGAAATGTGGTGCTTTTTAAAGTGGCAGAAGTAATTTTGTTCTGGTTGCCCTAGTTCATCTAAAAGGCTCATTTTAGTTAATTCATGACTCTATTTGATTTTTCAAATGAGATTTAATTCTAATAAATTATTAGCATAACCATTTGAAGCACTTCTTTCTTTTGATTAGTATTCCAGGAGGTATTAATAATTTTCTACCCTAATAGTAGAAATAAAAAGGATATTTTATCAGCTCATTGCACCTGTCACAAATCACATCTTGAATAATTCATGCCCACTGTTGCTGCCAAGTAAAACTTGAACAAAGTTTAGATTTTGAAGCTAAATTTTTGAATCATAATTATTTAATAAATGTTTGTGAAAACCAGCTGTTCGCTTTTAAAAACCCTAAAAAAAGCCATATGACAAGGGCTAATGAAATCAACACAATTATAATGTCCTGCTTATAAATAACATGTAACATTATTAACAGAAAAGTGCGTGAAGATACCACAGCTGTGCAATTGTGGAGACAACATGCTTGACTCACTGTGATTGCCCTTTAAAAGTGCTTCCCACAAATAAGCTCAGAAGAGGCAAAGCAGGGGGTAGCAGTTAGGCCTCTGATACAAACATGGTAGTGTGGAAAAGGATTATTACATCAAAACAATTTTATTGATGCTGTAAATGCATTTGATATTCAAAATTAGTAAAGGTTCAAGTCACCAGGATTTTTCAGTGCAATGTGAGATGTGAAGATAATATGGATTAAGAACAGCTAATGTCAGTAAACTCTAGGTTTGGATATATTTCATTTCCCCTTTCCCCTTAAAATAGGCACTTTATGATTACCTATGTTATTCTCTAGCCCCAACCCTAACCATGTCTCCCCTCTACCCTCCGTATTCCCAACTCTACCGAAAAGAGAATGTTTTCTTTTGAGAGTCCATGATTTCCTCCAAGGCTATAATTTTGAATGATATAGTAACTCCTTTACTTCCTATCTGGTTGGAATTAGAGAATAAAAAGTCTTAGAAAAGTTAAACTGAATTAGTGGGAATAGGATAAACAGAAAGTGTTAAATTCTATGCAAAACATCTATTCTAATTTGCAGAAGAATTTTATTTTGTAGATTTTTAATATGAGTATTGTAGAGGAGATTATCATCAACTTAATCCTGAAAGAATTCATGAAACACTTATATTATGTTGTTGTTGTTTAGTAGAAAGAGATTCCAATGTGTTAGTCATGGATGAAAACAGATCCAGACAGATTGAAGGAAATGAAAATAATCTCCTCAGAGTTTAAATCCACCCCTCCCCCATAGAAAATGACATGCAACTGATCTACAATTTTGATTTTTTTCATTGTCCTTCACTTCTTATTCATGCCTGTGAGACTTTTGTTTGCTTTGGTTTGCTATTCAAACAAATGTCAGCTGAGTTTATTTGGAAACTGGAATAAATTGCAGCACTTTAGGTCATTAACTGCAATCAGGCATTTTGCAACTGAAGTATATTCAGTGACTACAAATCTTGAAACAGGATTTGGTGTGTTCCCCGACCTGTTAATTTCTAGCTTTGAAGTATGAAATAGAATGAAAAAACAGAAAACAGAGATATACCTATGTTTTTATGTATATATATATTATTTTTAATGTCATCTTTTAAAAATATTCATTTATGTTTCTCAAAGCTTCTGGCATCATTCTGGAGCTGGCATAAACCACTGAATCTTGAAATATTTAGTAACTTGATATTTGTAATTATGGGTTCCCTTTTATGGAATGTATCTTCTGCCTTCTCCTGTAATGCTCATAAAACCTGTGGCTGTATTAAACCATCCATGCATTAAGTTATATTTGGTCATCTTAACTACCAAACTACTTGGAACTCTTAGAGACTTCATTCTTTTTTTCTAAAAGACTAAGCCCCGAGTTTGAAGGAACTTATTCCAAGGTATATTCCAAAAGAAGGAATATACCTTTTGGATTTGTTTTTAAAATGTCTTTTCAGATAGACACACAGATCAATGGAACAGAATAGGGAACTGAGAAAGACCAACACAAGTACAGCTACTGAGTTTTGACAAAGGGCAAAAGCTATTAAATGAAGGAAAAATGATCTCTTCAACAAATAGTACTGGAACAATTAGACATCTATAGGTAAAAAAAATTAACCTCAATCTAAACCTCACAGTACACACAAAAATTAATTGAAAATAAATCATAAATGTAAAACATATAGCTATGAAAATTTTAGAGAAAACATAGGAGAAAATCTTCAGGACCTAGGGCTAGATAATGAGATTTTAGATATGAAACCAAAAATACAATCCATAAAAGAAAATATTCGTAAGTTGGACTTTACCTAAATTAAAAATTTTTGTGCTATGCAAGAGGATGAAAAGACAAGCTACAGATAGGGAGAAAAATTTCCAAACCATATATATGACAAAAATATTATATCTAGAATATATAAAGAACTCTCCAAGTTCAACAGTATGAAAACAAACAGATCAATTAGAAGAATAGGCAAAAACACAGAATTTTCACTAAAGAGTAGATACATATGGCAAATAAACACATAAAAAGATGTTCAACATTGTTAGTCATTAAGGAAATGCAAATTAAAACCACTATGAGATATCATTGTACAACTAGTAGAAAAACTAAAATGAAAAAGTAGTCATAATAGCAAATTCTGGTGAGGATGTAGAGACACTGGATCTCTCATCCATTGCTGGTATGAAAGTAAAATTATAGAGCTGCTCTAGAAAACAGTTGGACAGTTTCTTATAAAACTAAACATGCATTTACTATATGACCCAGCAATCACCATCTTGGGCATTTATCCCAGAGAAATGAAAACTTATGTTCAAAAACCTCTACATGAATGTTTATAGCAGCTTTATTTATAATAGCAAAAACTGTAAATAGCCCAAATATCTTTCAGTGGGTGAATGATTAAACAAAGTCTAGTACATCCATACAATGAAATACAATTCAGCAATAAAAAGGAACAAACTATTGATATATATACAACAACTTGAATGGATTTCAAGGGCATTATGCTTAGTGAAAAATGTCAATCTTGGGTTGCAAACTATATGATTCTATTTATATAACATCTTCAAAATGAAAGAACTATAGGGGACAGAAACAGAGTGAGGATTGAGAATATAAAGGTGTAGCATGAGAGAGTTCTTTTGTGGTGTTGGAACAGTTTTGTATCTTGATTGTGGTAGTGCTTACTGAATCTGTGCAAGGGATAAAAATGCATAGAACTACACCCGCCCCCCCCATCTTCGCAGGTTCTTAAAATTTAAATTTTTACTTTCAAAGGAGCCAAGATAAAATGACGTAGATGCTTTGTTACTTATTTAATCATCTTCACTGTTATCTGGAAGTAAAATTAAATTATAAATTTCCTTATAAGAAAGGGTTTGATCATCTTATGTAGATCTGGAAGCCCATGACTATTTTAAAAATGAATTTATTATTAGTGTTATCACAGCTTGCAAACAATATTATTGTATGGGTCAGTTTATAGATTTATACTTAAATAATTAAGAAACTATATAATTTTTGTAATGTATAAACACACTTTTCAGGATTTCTTACCTGAGTAAAATTTTTAAATACTACATTTTGAAGCAATTTCATATATAAGGATGACAGAAAGTATTATAGCTCCAGAAATATTGTGAGGACATTTTCCAATTAAGAGAAACCTATAGTCACTCAAACATTATTATACCCTTTCGTAACCCTGAGTCTTCTTTACTACCCAATAGACTGGAAACTAGATTTCAAATCTAACAAGGTTCTTCAGTCAAAATAACACAAGCATGAGTGCTGCTGTATAGACTCCCTTCTTTTGCCCTTTTTTGTCTGAAAACCACATCATTCGTGAGTAGTATATAAGGTGATAGAAGATTCAATAAAAGTTATATCCATTCTCTTGGTGCCATGTCTGTGGATAATGTAAAAAGAGAACGAGAGAACAGAGAACATTTTTCAACTTGAGATTTTTTTCCAGACAAGGACAAAAATCAAATGTTAAATCAGTTGTGTCCACTATAGGCATTAGCATAAGATATTCAAGCTGAAAAAGTCCATAAATTCAACTGTAGTAATTGTATTACGGTGGAAAATGGGCACAGACTCCAGAGAAAAACAAGAACAACTTGAAGTTGAATCTGTTTTGACAAGGTCCCTGGCTTGGTGATCTTGGACAAGGTTTTACTGTGTTGAGTTTGTCTCATTATTTTACAGATGAGAAGACTGTGGCCCAGAGATGTTAAAAGACTTTCTCTTGGTCACATGGCAATTTAGCTGGGGAGTAGGGACAAAACCTAGATTTCTTTTTATTCCCAACTAGTCCAAGACATTTTCCACAATACTATCCTATCTCAAAATGTCCGCTGAGAAGTTGATCTTTTGAGATATTGACATTCATAGTGTAACCATGACCTCACTTTTATATCAGGCAAGAAATATTAATTTCTTATATTTGTTAAAATCATATTCACTGTCCTCATTAATTCTAATTAGGATTTTGGTGCTGGTATGAATAGCTAAAATTGTGATCTGTAACAGTTGGGACAGGCTAAATTATGTTAGAAAAAATATCTTACAATCTCAATAACTTAAAATCACAAAGGCTTATTTGTGGCTCATGATACATTCCATCATGGAGGACATGATACACATCTGTTCTTTGTAGTTACTTAGAGACTCCTGCTGATAGAGTAGCCTCCGTATTGAACATTGCTTATCCTGGCAATTAAATACTCCAGTCTGGAAGTGATACACATAATTTCTGCTCACAATTCATTGTCCAGAACTAGTCAACAGTTACACAGCCTCAGTTAAAAGAGAGCTAGGTAGTGATTTCCTACTTTTTACTAGGAAAAGAGGGAGAACTAGTATAGTTCATGAACAATACTAATGACCATCACATGATTTATGAAGTATTATGGCCCTGTTAAGGGCTGAAAAACATTAAGAATCACTAATATGAAAAATTCCCAACTGGGTAGACAAAAATACTCTATAAAATTGCCAGCACTGAAGAGATACTGTCAGTAATTTGGGGCTTAAATGTAAGTTTTTTCAACCTTCCAATGTTCTGTAAATTTATCATAGGCATAGTTACTCTTCCCTTTTTGTGAACTCTCGGCAGGCACGGCTCTTCTTCCCTATTGGTTTCCTTTTCACTTCCTGACAGCTTTTTGCTTGCTGAACACTGAGGACAGATCCATTGCTGTCTTTATCTTTCTTGGAACTCTGCACGTTAATCCTTCTGACTAGCCCTTTTGGTTAGTTATTTTTGGCAGATCCACTGATTCCTTAACTAGTTACTGCAACATATTTGTCCTCTGTTCAAATTGGATCATTTGGTTACATACAACAGTAATATAATATATAGATAATTTGAGTAATGTTGCATGGAAAGAGGAAGTTAGGGCAAAAATGACTAAGGAGAGAAGGAACGAGGAAAATGGTAGGGAATACGAGGAGGAAAGGTGATTTAGGCTAGGATTCATTAGAAATGGTGGAATTAAACTGGTCATCTATTAAGATTAGAGGGCAAGTCCCTAAAAGAATAAGAGCTTTAGTGCTTGTGCCAGAGCAGTAAAATCATTGGTTTCTCTTTATTCCTTCCATTTATCTTACTTAGAAACAATCTCAGATATTACTATTCATTTCACTCCAAGAAGGCAGTGGTCTCCCATTTGGCACCATGATATCACGGTTCTTCTCCTGTTCTCTATCTCTGGCTTCCCGCCAGAGGCCCAGGAAGTGGGGGCTGAGCCCAGTTCTTATAGTCCCCAGGAAGTGATTACAATCACCATATTTCACTCAAAGAAGCCTAATGAGTATTTTTTCTATAAAATAGGCCCCAAATTATACTAGCCTCCCTAAAAATCAAATGGAAAAATTATCAAGAGACTCAAATATTCAGATTTAAGGTCCTGCCACTACAGAAAAATGAGTATTCTTTCATTTTCTTTTGCATGTTTTTTAATTACCATTATCTCTCCATGCAGTATACTCTCTTTATTAGTTCTACAACAGATTCACTGGGACCACTGATTAAACATTTATTTTAAAATATTTTTTGAGAGCTAGACAAACTAGTAAAAATAAAATTTGAATTTGTATTTGTTTCCAGTATATCTTTCAATGACAGAAAAAATGCTTGTTAAATGGAATTAAAATGAAATAAACCAAATGACTTGGACTAGCTTTTACTTACTTCCAAAACCCGTGAAACCAAGAAGCAATGTATCTTTTTATTTCTACCTTTTCTTTTTGGGATAAAGAGTCATTCATCTATAATATAGTATTCAATGTGCTGATAATATTTATCTGTGTAGGTGGTTGAAGTTTGAAGAAGATGTGGAAGACGGAGGAGAAAGGTGGAGCAAGCCTTATGTGGCTACACTTTCATTGCACAGCTTGTTTGAGTTGAGAAGCTGTATTTTGAATGGAACTGTGTTGCTGGACATGCATGCCAACACTTTAGAAGAAATTGCAGGTGTGTCTTTTTTTCCCTGTAGTCTATTTCACTCTCATGGGTACAGTTGATTTTTGTTATTCCCTTTTCCTTATAATTCTCTACATGTGTAACTTCTGAAAAATTAATTCTCATGATCAATGTATGAGACCTGAAGAATGATTTTCTCCTTCGCCTTTTTTTAAGGTAAAAGAAGTCGAATCTCAGAGAAATATGGTCTAAGTTGTCAGTGGCAAGTCTAGAATAAGAACCTAGATGTCCTGACTCCCATTTAGTATTTATTGTTTTTCACTGTCATATTTAATTAGATTGTCACCATTAGAAAATTGAAGGAAAAGAACTTCATAAAGCTAGAGACTGATTATTTCAACATTCAAATACATGAAATAACCAAATGAAAAAATTTCAAAAAATGGGAAAAATGTTAGTTTAGAATAGAACAGAAAGGTATGACTATTTTTTAAAAACTGAATTAAAACTCTTGAATTCCAGAGGATACCACTTCCTCTGGAAGTGATGCAGTTGAGATTAGTTTATAATTTAACACTATGACTAGCCCTGGGATGAATGATTTGTATTAGAAGCCTAGTGTGGCTGTATAACACAGGCAGTTACATTTAGGAAGCATCTTACTGTTACTCTAGAAATGGAGGCAAAGAATTCCTGTATCTTTTGATCTGGAAGACAAACACATTTTGGTAAAAAAATAATACAAAAACACAGAAATGAAATTTGTAAGAGCATAAATGAAATGATTAATGGAGGTTTTAAAACTAAAAACCAAGCAAGGACTCAGGCAGTTTTTAGAAATTTCTATCTTGGAAAAAAAAATAAAAGCAATTTCATGTAGAATTTATTTGTGAAGTGGAAAGACTAAAGGGAGACTTCAATGTCTTAATTATATTGAAGAGAAGGAAAAAAAAGCAACCAAAACTCTATGTGTGTTTTTTGACCACATAAGTGAGAGACAATTGTATTAGAAAAATAACATACCTAATTTAATCTTCAGAACAGCCTCATGAAGTGTCATTCGAATTTTTCAATGAGAAAATAGAAACTCTGAAACTTTCATAGCCAAGGGCCTCTGACTTTAAAGCCTGTGTTCCTTCTGTTTCACCACAACTACCATCTGAAGAAAGAAATGGCTTGAAGTGGCTGTAGCTCAAATTTTAATGGCAGTTTGATTACTTTAAATATCATTTATTTGGTCGTTGGTACTTATAGGCATGCATACACTGCGATATGTGTGAAAAGAAAAGTAAGTATGGAAAGATATCTTGGCTCACAATATTAAGCAAAAACAAAAAAATGAGAAAGATAAGCCTTCCTCCTCTAAGTTTCATACAATACGTATAAAGAGGTTAGCCTTTAAAACCCATAACTAGAGCCTAAAAGACCGTATAAAGTTAAATACAGTATAGCTTTCAGAAGAACACAGCATACAGTAAGAAGTCACACCAAATGAAGACAAAGAGAATGGTTAACTTAGAAATTATCAAACTTCCTGAGAATGCTGGAATCGCAGCTATCCAACTCAATTTCTTAGCTTTACGTTATCGAGTCCCACTGATACCCAATAAACATTTTTATGTTTTAATTAATAATCAAATGACTGGGCTTTTCACAGTACTTTGCAGTTTAGGAAGCTCTTTTTAGTAATTCTACACTATCTTTTTTGATACTCAAAACAAACTTGGGGCTTAGAGTTATTATTGTTATCCTTACTTCATAAATAAAGAAACTGAGATTCAGAAGGTTAAAGGTCTTGCCCAAAATAAGGAGTTTATTTCTGCTACTTACGTCAGTAATGGCATTACCTTTGAAAATGGATTAATCCAAATGAGTTTGGGTTTGGCTACATATAATGAAGCTGTCAAATTCCTCAACCTGGCAAAATCAGCCTCAGAAAATACCCTTCATAGTTTTACCAGGCTTTACATTTTTTTAAAGCATGTAATTTCTAATGCTTTCTTTAGGAATTTGTTCCTACCAGGAAATCTTCTCCCATTAATTTGACTAAAACTCTGTTGTTCATTTTATCAGCTCAGCTCTGTGTTATTATTTAAATTTTGCTTCCTTTCCCTAACCTGCCCTCTTCCCCAAGCTCAATACTGTAGAATATGTGAAGTTTCTTATCTGTGTTAAATCTAGCTTTTTAAAGCAAATTGCATTTTCTAAGTCTAACCTTACAAATGAAAGTAGTTCAGTGGAAGTCTCAGTACCCCAGATAGCTTTTTAGTGTTCTTTCTGCTCTTCTAATTAGTCTGTATCTTTCTGTCTCCAAAGTAGCTCAACTTGAATGTCTCATTT
The DNA here is from genome assembly GCF_057802395.1 of Ceratotherium simum simum. Taxonomy (NCBI): domain Eukaryota; kingdom Metazoa; phylum Chordata; class Mammalia; order Perissodactyla; family Rhinocerotidae; genus Ceratotherium; species Ceratotherium simum. Next base: position 42,386,281 of record NC_141908.1, read on the forward strand.
TCAGTGTAGAGCGGTTTGTAAAATGCCATTCAGAAGACGTCAGTAGTTTAGAGCTGACACCACCTAGAAAAATATGATTACAAATACTTGTGTTGATCATTACTACTTAGATTCCTTTTCAATTATTAATGAAGAGATTCCCCCTCTTAGAGTAATTTTAATTTGACTTATTTAATCAAAAGGTATTTATTTCTGCCCTTAATAAAATCTCATTAAAACATTTTCTCCCTATGGGTTGTAATTATTTTCTTATTGTTTACTTACTGCTATTTTTACTTTGTGACAATTGAACTGTATTACAAAGTGTGCAATAAATAAGTATGCTTTACATTTGTGTTGTGTGTGAGGAAGGTTAGCCCTGAGCTAACATCTGTTGCCAATCCTCCTCTTTTTGCTGAGGAGGATTGGCCGTGGGCTAACATCCGTGCCCGTCTTCCTCTACTTTATATGTTTGACACCTGCCATCCCATGGCTTGATAAGCGGTGCCAGTGTCCGCGCCTGGGATCCGAACCCACGAACCCCTGGCTGCTGAAGCGGGGCACGCAAACTTAACCACTACGCCACTGGTCCGGTCCCTGCTTTACATTTTTAAGACTTCTAACTTCGTGGAATATTTTCATATGCAATATTATATTTTATTATCACAGCAACCTTATGAAGTAGGAAGGAGGCTATTTCCCCCATTTTATAAACAGATAAACAGAAAGTGATATCTCACAGGTGACACTTGCAGAGATGGGAATCATTTCTTTTGATTAACCTATGATCATAATCATAAATTTTGTTTTATTCTATTTCCTGATAATTTGTGACCATAGTGATTAACAATAAGTCCTGGAACTTTTTCTTCACCCCTTATTTATCATATTTTTCTATGAGTTAGGCAGTTGCTAACGTATTAGTCACTAGTTTTAATTTTCCAAAAGCTACATATAATAGTTTATCTTTAAAGGCTGCAAACCCTAGTACTTTGCAAATGCACAGGCTCTGCAGCATTAATGTTTTCTAGACATTTCCTAGTAGAGGAATATGGCCTAGATATTGTTTTAGAATGATCAGGATTTTTATATCAGTGTTCTGATATGTTTTTAATAGACTCTTAGGTAATTCTTTAAAGAGATTTTTGTAGACTTAGCAGGAGAAAATCCCATTTGTATCTGGCAGGTCTGTCAAGAATTTCTGGTATAATTAAAGTAGGATTTTCTTTTGAATAAAGTTAATTTAAAAATGTCTATTTGCTAATGTTTCAGGGAACTCAGAATGAATTTAAACTTCTTCCTTCAAAATATTACTTAACCTTTTCAAATCCAAAATTCTCCAGATGTATTTTCTTACCACAGTTTATTCTGATATGGAGATTAATTGTATTAAAATGCTTCTTAATTATATTCATATAAATTACGGGCAATTTTATGGTCTATGTTAATCTCTTTGAAATTCAGCACTGTAAAGATTAACAATGGAAATGTTCTCTCTGCAGTGTGTATACTTTAACCTAATTTTATCAATGACAGTAAGAAATTAAAACCAAAGCAAAGTTAGTACCATGGATAGATTGTCAATCATAGCTCTCAACACATCAAAATAACTTTTGTTGTTTAAAATCTTCCATTGAAGGAAAAAATTCATAGTTTGCTTTACTGGATGTAATCTACAGATTTGGGAGTATGGGAGTAGCCAAATATTTTTTAACAGGCCTACACTATTACCATCCTTGGTCTGGGAAGTAAGTATTCTTATGGTAGTTTACATTTTTAGTACACACACTCCTGTTAGTGCTGTCAACCACACTGTAGCATTTAGACTCCTCCTACTCTCCCACTCCTCTCCCAGCATCTTTTAAGGTTAAGACAATGGGTTTTTAAGGCAAAGCATTTATATGATAATCTTTAAAGAGGCAGAGATTTATGTAGAATCTGTAAAATCTCACGGTCTCTGGAAGCTTTCATTCAGTAGTCAAGATGGATTGATCGTGATAAAATAATTGACTAATTAGGATGAAAAATAATTTTTCATTTTCTGAGGCCCTTTTACACAAATACTACTAGTTTTTCCAGAGCCTGCTTAGTGCTCAAAGAGGGTGACCTATTTATCCTTTTCTTCCTGCTTTTCTTATCATTCAGATCCTGGCATTGTGCTTTGGCAGGCTAGACTGTATTATTTAGGCATCACAGCCTGCTGAGATTGTAGGACTTGACTCTGGGCCCAAAGCCATTATGGTCCATTATCCTTTCCTACTGTTCAAGGTTCGTACCAATATATATTATAGTGATGAAGAGAACAATGTAAGTGATTAGTGAATCAGCCTCCCTTTGGTACTTAAATCTCACCTCAGCATAAGTTATATTCTTAAGCAAGATGATTAACTTTTCCAGTTCATTAAGATATTATTTGATGCAGTTATACCTCAAAGGAGTTTACTGTGTGTTTCTGTGTGACTAATGAGCAGATGAGTGGAGTTTTTTTTTTTTCTATTTATTTTCTCTTATGTAACTGTTTCAAATAAAGACTTTATCTCTGAAAAACTGTGAAGCTAGTGACTTACGAGTTTTTGTAGTGCTCAAGCCTGGAAAGACTATGCTTTGATAGGAATTAAAAATCATAACTATGTGCTTGGTTTATTATATGATTCATTTTAATTCTGATTAGAATCTGAAGATACATATCATGGCTTACAAATGAAATTGCCTTTCATTTGGTATCCTTTTGGCATTTTAATAACCTACTTTACAACTCATATTATGAAGTGTATAATGCATATTTTATTACATTTTCCCATGTTAGCAAGGTTTCAGTGTAAAGTCACGTATGTCGACAATTGAGCATTTCCTTTATTTCAAATTAATCCAGGGTATTATAACTACTGATCTCCAAAGAACTGAGATATAGGTTTAAATATTCTACACTATCATACATTTTCAGATTTGGAAGGAACTTTGAAGATAATTACGGTGGACATTATGGCTGACTCCCAAACATGCATTCTATCTCTTTCCATTGTAAATAGCAGTGTTAAAGCAAAAGTTTAGCAAATTATACTCTGTGTGCAAATATAGCCCACTACCTGATTTTGTCAGGCTTATGAGCTAAGAATGGTTATTACATTTTACATGATTGAGAAAATAATGAAAAGAAGATTAATATTTTACAACATGAAAATTATATGAAATTCAAATTTTAGTGTCCATAAAAAAGTTTCATTGAAGTACAACCATGTCATTTGTGTACATGTTGTCCATGGCTGCTTTCATGCTGTAAAGACAGAGTTGGGTAGTTGTGGCGGAGATTGTATGGCCTACAAAGCCTAGAATATTTATCGTCTGGCCCATTACAGAAAAACTTTGTCTACCTCTGGTTTAGAGAATTGACTTCAGAGTGAAGGGCAGTTCTTGATTAATCTAAGCCAATCACGTGGGTCCCATCTCCTGTGTCAGTGACTGGCTCAGCATAGGCAGGGCTATGTCAGTTGGACTTAAGAGAATTTTCCTGGACAGGGGAAAAAGAACTTTTCTTTTAAGAGAAAGTCACAAAAAGGCAAAGAATCTATGGAATTGAATAAAGATATGTATTTCCTTGTTGCTGGTGGTAGCCACCTTATGACCATAAGAAAAAATCAACCCGAGGGGGAAGCTGACAAAATCACAAAGAAATAGAATTGAATCCAGCCTAACTTTGATCTTTCTGTTATGTGAACCAATGAAATTCATCATTTTAGATAGTTTGATCTGGCTTTTCTGTTATTGATGAACCTAACTTTGCCTCCACTTGATATACTATACAGATGAATATATTAAAACCACTACAAAATTCAAACCAAGGTCCCATAGCCTACTTAATGAAAATTGCAGAGAAAATCTTGTCCTGGGAAATATTTAGTGAGGGCCTCAATATTCCAATCAGTGCGTTAGGTGCCTTATATCCTTAGTCCTGGCAACAACATATGAGACAGATATTATCTCCATCTTACAAATAAGAACCCTGAGCTTATTCAGCCTTACAAGGTCACACAGCTAGAATGTGGTAGGGACCCGAGTCTGTTTTCCTAGTCCATTTCCCTTTCACACTGAAGGAATACATTATAAGGGAGAATTCTGTTAATTTTCAAATCTTCGGTGTACTCAGCAGGGCAGTGGAAGGCAATTCATTGTGATCTACTTGCTTTACATAAGAAGTTAGTGCCTCAAAAAATCAAAAAGAGTTACTATTTGATGATCTGAAAGTAGGTTAATTACACTGAGGTTTATTGAGGTGATCTTTGTATTACCAAGAAACTTAAAATGCCTTTACTCATCTACTTATTTTGTAGGCATTTCTGACACTATATATGGTAAATATCAGTCTGCTTAATTATAGCCTTCTGAAATCTCACCTTTTATTCTTTGTTTTATGGTTATAGAAGACATTTTAAAAATAAAAACATTTTTAAGGAAAGTTCGAGAGGACTGACTTTATAACATTGTGGAAGAGTTGTGTTTAATCTCTAAATGCAACCAACTAAATAGCTGCCTAAGCCGCCTTGAGTCAGATTTTTACAGATCGACTTTTGTTCACTTAAAGAGGAAACATAGAAATTATTCTCTACTAAAAAAGGGAGAAAAACCGTATTGAAATATAAAAATGAAACCACTTTCCAATTTTGAGCATACTAATTCTATTGGTATTACCTCTGATAGATTCCCTACCATCAGTGTGAATAATGGAGACATAAAGCACTTTGTTCTCAATACAGCTATGTCCATTTGAAAAATAATAATCTATAAGATGATTACATATTTAAAATTGAATGGTTTATAAAGAAAATTTTCTCAAGTCTTTCTTGTGCAACATTGTAAGATAATACTTAGAGTTTTTTAAAGCAATTCATTCCTATCTTAAGATGAGTAATATTACCTAGGGTATGTATATTTCAACCCAGTGGTTCAGTGCTGGCACACCATAGGAAAGCTATGCTAATCTTCTCTCTTCCTTCCCTCTTCAGATATGGTCCTTGACCAGCAAGTGAGCTCAGGTCAACTCAATGAGGACATACGCCACAGGGTCCATGAGGCACTGATGAAACAGCATCACCACCAGAATCAGAAAAAACTCACCAATAGAATTCCCATTGTTCGTTCCTTTGCTGATATTGGCAAAAAACAATCAGAACCAAATTCCATGGATAAAAATGGTAAATGTTTCTTTATTGTACTCTTTATGTTTATTATAGGTGTCTGAAATATCAAAGTGCTTCTAAATCCTTTAAAATATATTTTAGTTGAAAGTGATCTATTGAAATTTAGATTGTTGTAGTAGAATTGCTTCTTTTCATATGCTTATAGCCTTATTATCAAGCATCAAACTGCAGAAATTTTAACAAAGGATTTAAATTTCCTGACAGGCTCATGAAAGAATGCAAGGGAAATTTTTATGTAATAAGAAGTTACAGACGCAAATGCGGCAAACATAAACTGTGCATCAATGCATCCCAAACAAGGTCCTAGTCTTTGTCCCATAGCTTGAGAATGTAATGCAATGCTTTTGACTTATGGGCTTGTAGTTAAAATGAATAGTGATTACCATTTAGTGTTTGTGGAAAGAAAGATACTGGTTTCATGTTGCTCATAGTCAACAAATTTCATTAGAGATTACATTTGAAATGACTGGCTAGTGCATTGCCGGTGGCTCTACATGTATTAAGCCTCATTTCCAGTTCATGGGCCCATTGCTCTTTGCAGTGCTGCGTCTTCAACATCTGTGGAGCCACCACACTTACCATCTTCACACACCAACATAGAGGACACCAACCATTGTTCTCTAGCAATCATAACTTACTCCTTATGGTTTATGCTTCAGACTGTTTTATCCTTCCTATGTATTTTGTTCTCTCCCGGCATCCATTTGACCATTATTTACACTAAGGAAGTTGCTTAGGAATCTCTTATCATCCGTTCTTTCCGTTAGCCTTGTGAAGTAAATGAAGTTATCATGAGGATGATATGAATTTGTTAAACTTCCATCAACTATACAATTCCCAGTTTTAGAAGATAAAAATTAATGAAAAGTAATTTTAACTGCTTTACTAGAAAGACTCTGATTTCCACAAATGACTAAAGCATATATATTGACAGCATAGGATGTCTTATGTAATTTCACCACTATTTTCAAAAGCTTAAATACGAGTGCATTAAAATAAGTTTTCTCCAGACTTTGCTTTATGTGGGAATTTTTACCAGTTTTCATACTACCGAATCAAATATACAAAAACAAATAGAAGACATGCTTTTAATAAATCAATGAAGATGCTTAGATATACTATTGTCTCAGAACGTAGAACCAGTTCTTAATGGCAAAATGAGTTTTTAAATACTCATTTGATTTTTTAAAGACCTTTCAATACTGAATGTAAGTCATTGTCGCTGTATAGAAAAGTCTGTAGTTGTGCATGTTAAGTTCAATAAAAGTATTATGAGTACTTTATGGTATATATCAACTTGTATTTGTAGATTCCACTGAACATTTTGAGAATTTATAACTTGCTTTGAATCACATCATATATTTAAAATATATTCATATTCTAAATCACAATTTGCTTTAAAATGTTATACATGAAAATGACAAAATGAAGCTTTTATATTCTGAGACTTATTATAAATGTAGTACTTTGATTATGCTTACAATACTAGTATTTATTTGGTATTGATGATATTAACAAAACAGACTCATATTTATTAATTTTGACTATGGGCTGATGTCTATGTGATTCCAAAGACCATATTAAAATATTTCTTTGAACTAGCTCTCTATGAAAGCAAGAACATTTAAAAAAAATAAACTTCTGCCTTAATTTCATTACTTTTACTGGAAATCAGACAATAAAATATATGTCCATAAGAAGGATATGTGTTTATTCAAAGATGTAAGGATCTTGGGTTGTGAACTAGCCATAATTTATATCTCAAATTTCACTGGGGATAATGTTTACTATAAAATGATTTTATTGCATTTTGTTTTTGGAGGGAGGAGGGTACTGAATTTTCTGGATAAATCACTGATTGTAATATCATGTAGACTGAGACACACTATTTGTTATTGCTTTAAACTTCTGTTAAACCTAAGAAGACAGGATAGAATTATAGCTTTTAATAACAAGTCTACATATAGATAGATATAGATACAAAGTTTTCTGAGAGCCTGCTTTTTGTCTAATTCAGGCAAATACTTAGTTTCTCAGAAAACTAGGATGTGAGTAGTTCTGAAATGATTCTGTCACCATCTGTACAATCAGCCTTTATCTGAACACATACAAATCCTTTTGAGGCATACATTAGTGTAATAAAAACTTGGAAACATTTCTAATAAGATTCATATATCCAATTAAGTATTGTTGTGGAGTGTGCTGTCAGAAGTGGTTTTCTAAGCCTGGGCTTATAACACCTCCCCGTGACTTTGTTTTTCTTCCTCACACACTTTGCATAATTATGTGTGTTGAGAATTCTGAAAATGTGTATAGACTTCACCAATTTAGAAATAAACCTCCTATCCAGAAGTGAAAAAAAGTGTGAAAGACCTTTATTACTAAGGTTCTCAATCTACTTACAAACTCAAAAAACTGACAAACTCTAGATAAACAAACAAATCGAAATTCATAGCTGTAAATATAGATTTGACATTCTGTTCCAAAATATGCAATAGAGATTTAATTTTTTTGTGCAGTAGTACAGAGAGATGCAAAAGGATTTCAAGACATCCAAAAGGGTAAAAATAATATTCTTATTTTTTTCAAAAAACTCTTTAGTAAAGTATTTCATGTAAAAAGATTGACTTTTTTCTTTTAAGATTATAGAATAGGAATTAGAGTGAGAATTTTCTAGAAATTTGAAAACAAAACATTTTTCTTCCTAAGCATAGGGATAGAAATAAGCCCCTTCTTATTTAATATACTTTTACTTTAGAGGCAAAACAATTGAAATTCCCTCAAAAACAAACTGATGCTTACATAAAGTAATCTGAGAGAGTCATGTAGAATAAAGTTTCTACTTCCTTAATTGACTTCATTGAGCATGCTACCTTGGAAGTGGTCCCAAGGGTAAACATTTAGACGTTTCAATCTGAATTTCCAATGTGGATCTTTCCCATTGTATAGGTTAGAGTTACAAGATAGTGATTTCCATGCTCCTTTCCTCCCCAAGTCTGCACTATTTTGCTTACAACTTTTTAGTGATTTGTGATAATTTGTCAATCTCATCTCCAAATACACTAGCTTTACTTTTTTGTATAATTTTTTTCTTGGTGTTCTGCACATTCTCTTAAGGGCTGAGATGCAGGATGCTATGGATTCACCATGCATTTTTAATGCCACCATGCTGTGTTTAACTTTCACTTTTCATTAAGCATCAAAACTGTGAGAATTAAATGTCTGATTCTGATGTTTCAATAAAAAGTGACAGTTACATTTGGCAAAACAACAGTAAAAAATAATAGAAAAAAAATAATATCTTCCTTAACATTAGAACCCTGAAAATGATATGGATGGAAAGTACTCAAAATAAATATATCAAGAATATTTAAATAATTCCTTGAAACTACAAGGACTTTCTAAAAATAAAAATAAGACTTTTGTGTTAAATGATCTAGGAAGCAAAATTTATCAGTATTTATATTCATCATTTAGGTCATACATTCAATTACATTTTGAGACATTTGAATTAGAAATGTATTAAGAGATGTTATTACCCTGTGATAGCCTTTATATTTTAAAAAATAATTTAAGACTCTTACTTTCCTTAGGTGTAGGGTGTCTTCATTCCACTGTGTCCTTTACTAATAATTCTAACTTCATTCCTTTTCCTTCACATATCTTTCCTCCCTCCTATTCCGAATACTTTCCAGTTGTACCTTTTATTTAGGATCTCAAAAGGAGTTACAGAGCAGAAGGTCTCTGACTTACTGTCGAAACCACAGGTTATTGGAGAACATTTAGATTTGGAAGGATGGGATATAAGTTGACCCTTTAGGCCTGCATGGATTCCAGCCCTTAAAATAATGTACACATATGTATTGTGAATGATTTTTATTTATGGCTTTTGGAAATCAGTTTTATTGTTTTATAATTACTTCTTTTATAAATGCTGTACTTTTTATTTTCAGATGTATAATGTTTTTATGTGCATTTAAATATTTATATGCTTTCTTGTTTTTTAAATACTGGTGTGATCTCATAAGTAAGATACCAAGAGTTTAAAAATTTTCCCTCATAGTGTTCTACCTTTGAAGAAAAAAAAGCTAGAATAATAATTCTTGGAATTACTTGAGAGAAAACATATTAAGAGATTCACAGATGACAGAATTAAATGTTGTATAATAAAGGTATTTTCCATTGTTCCAAAAAAATCAAGATGACATTGTTGACACAACTGATGGGTCTGTTCAGAAGCTGTGTTGTTGCTACTGAGTTCTGGAATGTCAAGACTAGATCTTAACAACAAAAATATTTCTAGTATGATGTGTTTAAATTTGTTATTTCTTATATTACATTAATTATTGTCAGTCATACTAATTTTTCTCTAAGTTTAATTATGTGCATACTTCTCATGTTTTTGAAGTGTAGCTCACCTAATCAACATTTTCTAAGTATTTAGCCTTTCTTTCTTCATGTTTTCTATTCCCATGAATAAATGTATTGCTACACATGTATGTAACTTTGTCATTCATCTTTATATTTCTTTATTTTGCTCTGTCTTGTGTCTGTCTCTAACAGGCTCATCTCATCTCTGTACCTCCCTCATCTCCTACCCTTTGGGTACTGTAAATGCGTTGAAGGTTTCTGAGGTAGTGTAAACCAGCTTGGTTTCTAGGTTAATAGTATGGTACCTCCATGTCTTCATCCCAGTTTCCTTCTATTACACATGATTTTCAGTGGATTAAACAGAAGCAAATAATGATATACTTGTGATATATTATTCTATTGATTTGAATTTGGCCAAATAGAAATTTAAAAGCTGCTGTTTTACAACGCTTATGTACATATTTTAAAGAAAAAGAATAGGTAAGGACTTAAATGAGTTAATATAATACTTAACAGATTTTTTGAGAACATATTTTATAGTTGTGTTTTAATAATGAGATGCTTTAATGATACTGACTTAAAGTAAAAAATTACTACTTTTTGACGTAATCTCATGTTCTTCCCCCACAACTTTATGATGAGGGAAATGACTATGCCAGTCTCACAATGGACTTAGTGAAAAATTTATGGAGTAACAAGCAGAAAGGCACAGCTTCCATTTTCTAGTTAGTAGTCATTTGAATTACTCTCAATTTTTTCCTATGCTTGCCCTACATCTTTTATGATGTACCTTGGAAAAATACATGGTCTATAATAACGTTTTTTCTGACTGATATGTATGTGATCCCTACATGGAGGTCCAGAGGAAAAAATGAGTTCCTGACTTAAAGGAAAGTTAATTCAAACCATTGCTAATATGAATACTATATAAGATACACTTTAACTGGTAAGATGTATAACATGTATTAGAATTTTGGATTTAAGATGGTGAACTCTGAGTTTAAAAGGTTGGAAAAATAAACATATATGGTAAATATATAAGGATGATGTTAGGTTTCTCAAATGTTTACATTTAAATATTCATGGACACTTCCCAGTTAACGCTAATGATGCCCACTTTTCATCAGGCTTTGAATAATTTATCTTGAATGTAATAGGGTTACTGAGTTAATAAATGTCTCTTTTTTTTGGATAGTCATCTTCATGCCTCAAAATTATTTAGATATTATAATAACAGATGTGATTAAACATTGCAGTGACATTTACTTATAGGATATATTAATATGGACAGTGATCAGCAGGCAAAGTGAAGGTAATATAAAGAAATAGGCAAAAACATGTATGTTTACAAGCATGTGGAGTAGCGATTAGACAAATTCTCATAAACAATTAGAATTCATAAAGTTTCCACACATGTATGTGAGTGCTAAATCCTAACTTTATAATATTTTGTCCTGGAGGGGGAAATATCCTAGCAAATTCTTTGTTATTCTATTAGGAAATATATTCACTTCTGGTTGAAGGTAAAATCCTGTACCTGAATATTGTCACTGTATGAACTACTATTGTTTTAGCATCAGTGAGAAAATAAGGGATGCCCTTTCAAAACCTAAAGTTACTCATTCTTCTTATATAGTAGTATTTGAGTTAATGAAAGTCATTTTGAAATCCATCACCTTCTTCTGAAAGGCAGTAATAATTGGAATAAACTAAAGAAATCAGTGTTTAGACAAAGATTATAGTTGATAACAGAATTATAAAAGTTAATTTATGAGCTTTCTAGTAGTTCAATAGACTATAATTCATGTGTGGATTTTAGTTTTATGTATATAGATAGACATAGAAATAGATATATAGCAAATAAAATTTTAAGCTTTATTTAAATTCTTCTATTTTTTCAAAATAACCCAAAGCAAATTTGTCAGTTTAATTTTTAAATAATAATACCTATACATTTTTTTGTATTCTGCCAAGTTTTTAGATACTGCCTTGAAGATATATACATTTAGTGTGTATTGCTTCATTTTAACAAATTAATATATATACAGAGAAATAAGATTTTGAGTACTCTTTAAACTTGGGAGGACTTTTGATATATTAAATATATTTAATTACTAATATTTACTGCTATTATTTAACTATTAACTCTGAAATATAAGAGATATCAAATCTGTGGTTTATATTCCTACATCATAGGCTGGTAGTTTTTATGCTTTTTTTCCTGCATTAGCATACATTCTATGCACATGTCTAGAATCTAGAACTAGTAAGGAATTTCCTATCATCTAGTATGTCTCATGCTAATTAAATACTCTCCACTAGGTCATTATTCATATCACTTAAAATATTCATAGAAAATAGTTTTCAAATCCCTTTTTGATTATCAACTTTATAAGGTAATATTTTATAAAATTTTTATCATTTTAAAACAAGAATAACATAGAACAATAAATCTCAAAATATATTAATATTTACAAGAGGAAATACAAGTGCTGATGTTTTAAACATACCATATGAGCTGAGAGTAATTTATAAAATATTCTGCTTTTAAAATATATATATATGAAAACATAGGCTATTCAATTTCTTCAAATTTTAAATTACAGTGTATTTTCTATCCAATTAAATCTCTTCAAAGTTGATGGTTTTGCATTGGGTTGACTCTCTTTTTGTATGTGTTTGCTGAATGAATTAAATAATTGTTCTTCCGTGTAGTTTTATACCACATTAAATAAATTATTATAAGAAAGCAGATATATGTTTGTTTAATTTTTCCATGGCTTGAATTTCACCACTGAATTTTAAGAACATTCAGTAAATTTAGGTTTAAATATATCTAATGTTCTAACTCATGAAAATATGGAGAAATGATGTGAAACTGGTGATTGAAGACATCTGTTAGTTGCGCAAATGCATTATGTAAAAGGTTTTTTTAAAATAACAGTTATTATTTTGAGAATGATAAATTAAATGGCTGCTAATGAACAGTTCACAGTCATAGCTGCACATTGCGGTTAGAAATGGGAGAATGAAAATAATTGATGCAGCTTAAGTCTGTCGTTTCTCTAAAGTTTATATATCCCTTGGAATAGGCCATAATTAGAATTTGTGTGTGTGGTTTGAGGTGAATTTGCTTTAAACAATTATTTTTAAAATCTTTACCAAATATATTCTTTTACTTTGGTGAAAGTAGAGAAATATTTAAGTTCTAAAAGAATCTTAAGCCCATTACGTTCTGTCAATATAACAATTTTAAACCATAAAAAATTTTACCTATAATAAATGACCCCTGCCTGAGAGGCTTAATAGTTCCAAAAGCAAGATTATAGTAATATTTGAAAGTAAATTATTAGTGTTTGAAATCACACTTAGTAATTTCTAGGTAACAAAGAATAAGTGAGATTTCAGGAGAGAATTTAAAGAAAAGGTTTCATTTGTATATACGCTAGTAGTTTAGAGAAGTTCAGATAAGTACAGACGCAGTAATTGGAGAAGATGAGACTCAAGGTGAGCGTTGAATAAAGTTGAGATTTAGATGGGTAGAGAGAAGAGAGAGTATTCTTGTCTAAGACTATGAGAATAAGAGCAGTGTTTTAGAGTCATTAAGTTATGATCATAAATATAGTCACAGCTTCAAAGCTGGTTTATCATTACTCATTTCACAGCAAAAGTAACTAGTGAGAATAGGCAAAGATTAGGGGAGAGAAGAGATATATGTGAAATTAAGCAAACCTCATTAATTTTTGTCATTTAATTGCTAAATATGGGCCGATTTCAGGTAAGTTGTGATTGAAAAGAATGTTTCATATTTAGTGAATAATGGAAGCTAGCTATTGTCACATTCCTGGCTCTGTTTACTTAATATCATGATCTTCCCTATAATGAGGGAAAGATTGCAAAATAATTAAGTTGCTGGTTAGTGTTAATGGAAAACTGATACAATTCAAGTTTATTGATCTTTTCTCATGCAGACCAAGATCAGTATGCTTATGCGGTTGAATAGTGACAAGCATAAAATCATATGTGTGAGCTAAAGGCAGTTGTAACTGAAACTCTCATATAGAAATCTCTAAAAGTTATAGTCAAAGAATTTGTTCTCATTGGTTTGTTTTTTCAGATGCAACAGAAGCTAAACATATGCTGTGTACTTTTCAGATAAATATTTTTGCCCTTTTTAAAAAACTTTACATTTTAAGTTCTTCAGTCTGAGCTTAAATCATAATAGACGTCTATCTTGTCTTTCTCTCTCTAAATCATTAGTTCTGGATGAAATTTCGAAACCTATGATGTTTCAAAATCATGATTAGATTTAAATGTTTTTGTAAGTGATCTTTCTTGGTAAGGAAAAACTGTTTATTTGTGGTATTAATCTGAGAATTGATTTACATTTTCTTGACTAAATTCTCCCATTTCTACCTGTAACTGACAAATAAGAATATTTGTATTGATATAGATCTGTTTATATTGACCCTTCATGCTTACCTCATACACTCATTAAGAAATCTGTGTTAGTGTAGTTTAATTCATATTTCACTCAATATGTCTAGAATTATGTAAGTAATTGTTTGTATTCTGTAATAACAATCTCTTTTAGCAGGTCAGGTTGTTTCTCCTCAGTCTGCTCCAGCCTGTGTGGAAAATAAAAACGACGTGAGCAGAGAAAACAGCACTGTTGACTTTAGCAAGGTAAGCTTTTCTCCCTCTCATTTAAGTAAGCTGCTGAATTATTACTAGATATTACAACCCATTTTAAAAGGTGTTGACACAATTTTTTGCATGCATATTTTTTGTTTCTTAGCCATAGCTCAATATTGTTGTAGACAATGTTAGCATTTAAGTTCACATGTAACATTTTGCTTATTCACGAAACCAAACGTGTAAGCTTTATGCAGTCTTTAGGTTTCAGCCACTTGGTATGATGTATCTCTTCCAGTAAAAAGAATAACTAGACTTGACAGAGAATTTAACAGAAGTTTATTGTTTAAAACTTTTGCTAGTTTTCTTTCAAAATCATTTTTCCTCTATTTATGGAAAAGCAAATTTTAATAATAAAGCTTCATTGTTGTAATTCAAAGAAAGGCATTAATCTGAGGAAACACTGGAAGAAGATAGTAAGACTGAGCCGAGTTTTGAATAAAAACGTATTGGGGACAATTCAAATGAAATCATTTACTTGAATGTATTCTAAGAAAATGATGAGTCTGTGAAAATAATGTGATTTTGGTTAGCAAATTCCTGACATTGTACTCTTGTAGGCTACAGCAAACTTAACACTTGAACAGGAAAGAGGAGTTTCAATATTGACCAAAAGTAAAGAGAGTCAACAATTCTCTTTATCTGAGTGGCTGAAACAGTAGGAACTCAGAATGATTTTTTTTCATAAAGCACTTAGCCCTGGCAATGATTGTAACAGTGGGAGGAGGTGGGAATGGGAGGCAGCAGTAGAGGAAGATGCCTGCATCAAGAAAAGATTAATAGCAATCAGCTCCTTGTTGCTGTTTCAGAATCCCTCTGCCAATGCCTAAATGGTCTAGGTCTAGTCATGTGCATGCTCTCCCTCTGGTGCCTGGTGGAGTCTCTGTGGGAGCATGGTGTACCAGCTTAAGTCTGTTAATTGTGCGTGCAGGGACTGGGAGGCCAACAAAAGGGGCACACTAGTCCATGTGGGATGAAACAAAGGCATGAAAAAGGACCTCCACACCAGCAAGAGAGAGAGGTGAGGGCATACTCTGGCTATGTTTCTACAGTGGTTCAAAGCTCATTTCACTGTATGGAGGCGTGTGATTCAAATATTAAGCCAGGTCAAATGTATTCCATTTGCTACTCCAGAAAATATCCTTTTAAAGCATTACATCTTCATTCATCTGCTAGCTGGAATAAAATTGTTGCAAACTGCCATTTACTTAATTTCAGATATTCTTCATTTGAAATACTATCTTAAAAGCAGTGACATAAGAAATTGCTTACTTATTTATGCAGGCATTAACAGTATAACAAGGGCATATTTAACATTCTCAAAAACAATGATAATAAATCACATCTTTTCAAATAAATTACCTTTTAGCTTTTTTTTAAGGGTATAACCCTTTGACACTGAATTTTATATCTCCAGATCATTTTGCTTTTAGTTGTCTGACCTATCTTTGCAGCCTTCAAAAAATGCTTCATCACATTTGGAAGAAAATGAGTACTGCCAATTGGAGACAGTAGTCTTATCTTTAGGTCCTCCAAAACAATTAGAACTATAGAAGAGTGAAAAATAGATTTTCTTTCTTTTAATCCTTTTCTTCCTTATTGCATTTCCAATCACTCATCCATTCCATCTTTTAATAGGCAATTTAAATTTCTAGAGCCCTCTACTCAGTGCCAACCATCTATATTCCTCAGTCTTTTGTCCATAGCACGGCACATCAGAAAGAACATGGCTTTTGAGAAAGAGCCTTGCATCCTAACTCTAGCATTTAGAAGCTATCTGATCGTGGAGCAGTTCTCTGAACTTCAGCTTTCTCATTTGTAAAATAAGAATAATAATACCTATTTATAAATTTGTTGTGAAGATTAAATAAGATAATGTATAGAGAGAGCCTGGCAGAGTGCTGGGCATATAGTAGGTGTTCAAGAAAAGGTAGCTACTATTATTATTATTGTTGTTGTTATTAATAGTGTAAATGGTGTAAATAGTAGTGTCAAAAATAAATAGTAGACCAGAATTTAATGTTCTTTCTTCTCCACTGGATCTCTAGTGCCTTGAACACTGTTTGTTATGTATTTGTTGAATGAATCCTGTGAGATTCAAAATAATTTATGCCTTTAGTTCTGGAATTTTTTTGAAAAGCCAAGTAATACTTCTTCCTTGATAAGCTGAGAGGGCAGAGTAATAGAGTTTGGAAAGAACAAACGTGATCCATCATTATGGAAACAAACTTTAGTGCCAGGTTTTGCAGTACATGAGTTAAGGATTTTTAGCCTAATGATTTCAGTTTGGTAATGAATTTATCAAAGCTCAGCAAGTCTCCAGGTAACTTTGTCCATTTAAATATTTTAAGTTTTAATATGTAGATTCCAAACCCCAGCAGAATTTTGAGATGTTAGGGAAAAAAGAAAAAGTCTTTATTCATTTCATGTGACTTGATCCTATATTCTATCTACATTCAATCTACATACTTTTAACACTTCCAATGGATAGGCTCATCAAACTTACTCATTTAAGGAATGTTTTTGAGTTGTCAGGTTTTTGTTTCCTATAATGCTTTTGAAAAACAAATGTGTCAAAACACTATATCTCTTTGTTTTTTAAACTGACATGTAAAAGATAGCCAATTTAATTTTTTTGTGTGTGTGTGAGGAAGATCAGCCCTGAGCTAACATCTGTGCTCAATCCTCCTCTTTTTGCTGAGGAAGACCAGCTCTGAGCTAACGTCTATTGCCAATCTCCTCCTTTTTTTTTTCCCCAAAGCCCCAGTAGATGGTTGTATGTCATAGCTGCACATCCTTCTAGTTGCTGCATGTGGGACGCGGCCTCAGCATGGCCGGAGAAGAGGTGCGTCGGTGTGCGTCTGGGATCCGAACCCCGGGCGCCGGTAGGGGAGCCCGCACTTAACCGCTAAGCCACGGGGCCGGCCCGGCTATTTTAATATTTGCCAAACGTTGGTGGTATTTCTTTTATTTCAAATGACCCAAAGAAGCCTTCACATTCTTTTCTATGTAGAAAGAACTTTTTTCTGCATCTATCTTTAGTATGTGAAACATATTACAAAGTGTTGGATTATTAAATCCTAGAACTGTAGGAAACTTTAGAAATCTCCTCATTTAGAAGGTGAGAAAGCTGAATCCCAGAGAGATTAAGAGAGCCGTTCAAGATCACTGGCTGGTTAGTGTCACAACACCATTTCTCCCTGGAGAATCCCTATTAATTTTCTTATACTTTCTATAATGGGCTTAAGACTTAAACTTTCTCCCTAAAGTTCCGTCTGTATTCCCTTCACATCTCAGTGTGTGGCTTGTCCAGACCCTTGCAGTTCCACCACGATCTTCTGTCTAACTCTGTTCCCTGCAGACATAACTATTTCTCACCCACAGCTTAAGTACCAAATGCCCAGAACAAAGCATCTTTCCCTTCTTAGTGTAAAGGTCTGAAGAGCCCAGAAGCATGAGTGAAAATACAGATCCATAAGAGTATATAGCTTGATTTCTTCAAGGTCCTATTCAGAGAACCAGAAAATTCCAGAATTTTTTTATGTTCACTCCAAGTGTTTGTGTCCACTTAAGGATTGTCTTAGGGATGTAACTGAACCTAATTCCTCAGAGCTGTTTTAGGTATTTGTAATTTTATAAAAGGTTAAATTGCGGTTCTTAAATGTGATCTTTTGTTATATTAAAAGGTAGTTTGCCGAATGATTCTTTATGAATTTTATATTAACACAAATAAAAAAATATAGGACCACCCCAGGAATAATATAATATATAATTGTATAATATAATAATATAATTAGATAATATATAATCTATTACCTCCCCAAATTTAACTACTCCAAAAATAATATAATCTAATGAGTATAATATAATGGCTACTCCAGATGTATAGTATTTAACTATAAGTTATGTTTTAAATCAAAAGTTGAATTTGCTAATCCTGAAATTAAATTCTGTATATTTTAATACTTTTTCTAAATAACAGATATCAATCGATGATATATGAGGTATTATATAATGCAAAAAAATCATATATAAGTACCATATATTTCCTTTCATAAAATTAAAATATTTTAGAATATTATATACTCCTTGATTTAATTAAATTGCATCTTAAAGCAGTTATTTGTATAATTGCCACCTGCCTGAGGCACAGACTTCAATAGTTAAGGCCATGGCATTTGTCAAGCAATAAATGAGTTTATAGAAAGTTTTCCAGGTGGAATTTAAACTTCTTATTAAAGTTATGACAGGTATTACCAGTATAACTCATACTGTTTGTCAATTACAGATTTTCTTAAAAAGCTATTTTCTTTTTTAAAATTTTATTCCAGTGTATTAGCATGGTATAATAGTTATTTTCATGGGGAAAAAAACGTAATTGTTTATTCTTTTAGGCTCTGAAAGACTTATGAAGATTTATTATATTTGTCTCACAGGGCTAATAGTGTGTAGGTAATCTTTTAGTTCCTTCTTGAGAATTTATGCATTATAGTGAAATTGTAAAGCATTACAAATTTAAAGCATTTTCAATGTGTGCGTTTCTCCTAGCTGGAAAAACAAATACAAAAATGATAATAATCCCCATGAAATTTAACCTTGTATTGTTAAGGTAAATAAATAATTTTTGTATCTATAAATTAAAAGGTTAGATTCTATAAATTAAAATATTTGCCATATAATATCTCTATGTATATGTTCAATGAGTTTACAAGTTTATATTTGGAAGTATATTTATAAGTTAAAACCTTTTGAATTTATAATATTTGTCATAATTTTTAATAGGCAGTTTTGCTTTGCTAAATATTTTTTTTCTTTAAAACAGAACATTGGTTCTGTTTGATATTTTTAGTGACGTACTGCAGATTCTTTTTATATTTAATCCTTGTGATAAAATGTATACTCCATCTGATGGGTTTTATGTTTTGTGGCACCCTTATCTTACAGAAAAATTAAGTAGTTATAAACCTTCTAAATTACTGTACTGTCGTCTTGATTTTAGAAAGCAACATATTTAATGTGGTCACTAAAGTCTGGCTATGGACTTCCTAAGATAGTCTTTCTAAAAGTTTTAATTTTTTTCACTTAAACTTCTTGGAAAAAATATTCTCCAGTCATTAAACTTGCAAAAGAAATATGTGGCTGAAAAAAATCTTCTCATCCTCACCTGTATTTGCCAGAGCTCTTTTCTCTCTCTCTCGGCTATTCCCACTTTAATCTTTGGGCCCCATTTTGTTAACATGAGAGCATAATAAAACTAATTACTACAGCAGGTACACTTTTATTCTCCCTGCAGAAAGATTTTCGTAAAAAGCAACTCAAGTGAATTAGAAACAAGAAGTGGGCCTTGGAAAATTGACTTTAAAGTCACTGCTTGGTTTTCACTGAGGCCCTGTGTATAAAAATCGTTTTTTACTCTTAAGAATATTTTACATTCGTTTTTCAGACTTCACCTTTTACTCTAAGCATTTCTTCTTGTTAATGACCACTTTTGTTTTGTGTGCATTCATTTCAATCATAGACATCTCATATCAGAAGTTCAACTATGGTTCTTCAGCAACTCCATATGTTAATACTTTTATTCTTGTTTTCTTTGCTCTGCCATATCTAAATTCTCTGATGAGAAATTAAAATAGAAGAATGATCAAGCCAACTATAAAATGTGAAGGATACAGAATAGCTAGAATAAAAATGAAGACTAGTGTCATAGTTTATACTTCAAGGAAAAATATGATTATATTTCCTTTGAAATAGGCATATTTTGAGTATTAATTGAGATGAATTATGCACAAAATTAAAATAATTTATTATAAAAATATTTAAATCTATTGGCAAATGCTAATTAAATTATGATTAAGTTATATTCATTTAATGGAGCATATGCTCTTCCCCCCCCCAAATTTCAAGATTGCTGATGCTAAAGAAGCTTCTTTTTAAAAAATTAAGTAGAGAAACTAGTGTATTTGGCTTACTGATGGCAAATTAGAAAAATACACAAGTAAAGAAAAAAACATTATTTTTAAAGGGTAAATGAGATGTTTATTTAAAAAATTTCTTTAAACTATACTTATATAAGCTATATTTATTTAAACTGTATTTATTGATGGATTACCATATGTGAAGCACTGTACTAGGATATGATTTAGCAAATTTTTCCAATTTTGATTTATCTTATTTTACTTTGTGATGCTCGCAGGTTGATCTGCATTTTATGAAAAAGATTCCTCCAGGTGCTGAAGCTTCAAACATCTTAGTCGGGGAATTGGAGTTCTTGGATCGAACTGTAGTTGCGTTTGTCAGGCTGTCCCCAGCGGTATTGCTTCAAGGACTGGCTGAAGTCCCAATCCCAACCAGGTAAAAAGTATAAGAGCATCTTTTGCATTTTTCTTAAACCATTTTCTTGTGGAAAAAACCAAGGAGTAAACATAATTTCCTGAGTTTTTTCTAGAAACTAATGTGTAATCCACAAAACTATTGTTTCTTCTTGTTTGTGGAGGAGGGGAAAAAGTGTTTTAAAAATTACTCTGTCTCTTCTTCCTTCCTCTCAAACTTCTATTTTTGTTTTTTAGGGCATGCTCCTCATCTCTGTATACTCTGGTCTATATCACCATGTAAATCCTTTTTTACAATATTGGTAAAAAGTGATAATGTGTTAGGCTTTTCTCAAAGATTGTATTAGCCTGTGCGCTAAAGAGCGGATCCTGTATATGACTGTGGTCAGACTCAGAAAGATCAAAGTTTCCAAGGCTTGGCTTATGCTTGAATGAGTAGGCCTAACGTGTAAGTGCGATCATTAGGATAGTCCCTGCTGGATCTAATGTACTGTATATTTCAATCCTAGGCACAGTATGCCTCCCATGCATACAGTCTGAAGAATCATTGGTAATAGCATCATGGCACTGTGGTTGAATCCACATCAAAAGTGCAAATTTAATTTGATTACCCAAGCTTGTTTTTCATTTAACAATACATAAAAACTAACAACTTAGCGATAATACAAACTAAATTATGTTGTTTATCATTTATCTCTATTTTATAGATATAAAACTGTTGGCGGGCAAAATTGTGAAGGAAAAAAAAAAGAATATTGACTTCAGCACTTTAGGTTCCTAGCAATTCATCCAGGGGACCTTGTTTTCTTCCCTTCTCCCTCCATCAAATGTGATTCCTGTATACAGACAGCCTTTCACTCTGATCCTAATCCCATGGTTGAATATTATGTAGGGCCCCATTTCCCACATGGCTGATGCCCTTTGTTTGATGCTGTAACTGCTTCAGATGCCGTTAGTGTGCTTCCTCTTCCAAACACTGAAAGCCTTAGCCAAGTTAAAATGAGTAAAAGTTCGGGTGTTGTGGCAACCGGTTTTGTAGAATATGTTTCCTCTAGGGATCTTTGGGCTTAACTCAAGACATAGCAGGTTACATCACTCTGTGCTTTGATTACGGATAAGATACTCCAAAAATATAGCATAGTTTAATCAGGAGAGGCCTCATTTTGTTAAGAGCTCAGCTTACTGAAATGGGATTCAGTGTTTGAGTACCTATGCCTGAGTCTGTGGAAGGAGCAGATTTGCAGCAGGAACCTGGTTACCATTCGGATTGCAGAAAGAAGTGTCTGTTCATCTTGTTGGAGGGCTACTGAGACTTCTGATACATACCAATTTTTATTAAAAAGGCAGAGGATGAACTGAGCATGTTAAAGTGGCATCTGACTGTATGATTAAGACCATATTTTTATATATACAACCTGCAAC
Organism: Ceratotherium simum simum; assembly: GCF_057802395.1. Classification (NCBI taxonomy): domain Eukaryota; kingdom Metazoa; phylum Chordata; class Mammalia; order Perissodactyla; family Rhinocerotidae; genus Ceratotherium; species Ceratotherium simum. The sequence goes on from NC_141908.1 coordinate 42,408,272, forward strand.
CTATTCAGTGTTTCTGGGAATTTGGGATTCAGATTTAAGATGTCAAACTTACTAATTGTAGAGGTATTATTTAGTAGTGTAAAATTCCTTTTCAGTCTTCCAAGTGATGCATTCTTGTTCCACTGTTTAGGAAGGTGTCTGATGAACTCTCAGTAAACGATGGCTATTTATGACAATGATAGTTCCTGTATTTCAAAGGAAAGAAAAGAAAAATTCCCAGGAGTGGAGAAAAGCTGTAATGGGGTTATACATTCTCACTTTGAAAACTGTCAAGGTTTGGGTGACCTCATTTCATACTGACATGGCAAAATATGTGTAGAGAACAGTGGAGGAAAAATTAGGGGCACAGTAGAGCCACTGTATAAGGAGAGATTAAAAAGACTAGACCATTTAGTTAGGAAAGGTGAAAAATGGAAGAAAATTTGTTAGACAAATAGAATAAAGAAAGCTATTCAAGGTTCCTAATTACGCCTCCTTAGGAGGACAAAAGAGCATACCATGAATATAACAGCAACACACAGTAGAAATGTCAGAAAGTAATCTTTTAGGACTTTATAAATAGCCCATGGAATGGAAACCTGAAAAATAGCAAGATGTACATAGGTTAGGAAATTTCTTGAAAGTATTATAGTTGATAAAGCATCTGCCACCACATTAAACTATTCCTGTTTTAAATGTACAGTGGACATTTCTGTATAGTAAAAATTGACTTGGATTCAGTTATAACTGACACAAAAAATTAATGTCAAATCCTCTAAGACTGTGTAATATATGCATCATGTAAAAACATGTACAGTCTCTAAAGTTTATAACTAAATGAAGGGTAGAATGATAGTAACTATTTCAGTACACCTTATAAAGCCATTAGTCTTCATACTTAAGAGCATAAACCATTTAACAAATTAACATCGTAGAATTATATTACCGAATATAGCGCATTTTTTAATTTCCACAATTTCCCTGCAGCATTGACCTTTTCAGAGACAGGACGACTACGAGTTCTCCAAAGTTAGAGCACGTATTGATTTCTTCAAAAGCTCCAGTTGTGATGAGTTTGCCAGACTTTCAACCTGATTTAGATGGAATATCACAGTGCAGCTGGTATTTTTATTCCTGCAGCATTGGAATTAATAGATCACTAACTCCCCATTTTCTTCTGCCTAACTGATCTTTGATTTCTGACAATAATTTCTTTATTTAATGTAAATTTTACATACACCTACTGTTTTTTTGACCATGTGTTCTCTGTTTACACTACTGTACTACCTTTTTCCCCTTCGAACTAGTTCTACAATTTACGTATTAGTGAGTTCTCTTCCTTCCAATTCAGAAAGGTTTAATCAGATTTTACTTTTCCCACCTTTCTCTTCTAAAGATTATAGAATCCTTAAAATTCTCAATAACAACTGTGTAGGCTGTACAGGTAACTAAATGGGGGAAACACTGAGATCAAAATAACCAGGTGTTCCCAATCCTCAAGGATCTTAAGCATAAGAGTCAATCATTGTAAAATGTTTCAAAATAATAATAAACTGTGAAAAAATATGAAAGTGTTTTACATTAAAATCCCCATCTTCAGTAATTCCTTTGAGATGAGTGATTCTGTACTACTAAAATTATTTTTATATTTCTACCTTGAGACATTCGTGTGTTTTTTTCTTAATTACAGATTTTTGTTCATTCTTCTGGGACCCCTGGGAAAGAGTCAACAGTACCATGAGATTGGCAGATCAATTGCAACCTTAATGACAGATGAGGTATTTATTCAAGTTCATTGGGAACATTTCCCCCTACTAGGTACACCTAACTTTTGGAGTTCCTGTATTCATGATAATTTTCTGTGAATCAGATTTCTCTTTATTGAATCGCCCTTCTTCTATGCTTCCAGTATGAAACTTCCTTTGGAAAAATTTGTTCGAAAGGGGTAGTAAATTCACATACATGAATATAATGCTTTAAAGCCTCAAATTCTAAAGAAAATTCATTATTTAGTGACATTTAGAATATTTATAATATTCCCCTTATATGTGCTGCCAAAGTGAGCACCATTGTTAATATCATTGCTAATCTTGTTTTGGGCAAAATAATTTTAAGGTCTCAAGAAAAAACAATGGCAGTTTATCTGAATAGTATACATGACACCCAAAAGCCATGCAACGTCTATTAACTCTCTTTACAAAATTTCCTGAATGAAAATGTTCTTAACCTGGGAGTTTTTGCAGCTTTAGAGGAGCTGTAGATGAATTTCAAGGGGCCCATGATCTCTCTGATACAGCACACAAGTTTTTCTACGTAAAAATTTAGATGTAGATTTTTCTTTTGTACTGGAAAAAGCTTTCATCAGCTTCTTAAAGAGGTGTACGTCTCAAATATAAGATCATAAAAATAAGATAAAAAGTGGTATCATATAACTGGTTTTTTTGATTTCCCAAACACCTCATGGAAATCTGTTTTTATTGTTTTATTGTTAAAGAAGAGCAGATGCAAAAGATGACAGAAGGGACATAAGTTCAAAATTAATAGTAAATAACAAATGGGATTATACATTTTCTAGAATCTCATCTGAATAATTTAATAATATATTTGTTGAAATACATGGCTTCAGATACCTGAAAATCTATAAAAAAAAGCAAATTAGTATTGTATATAATTTTTCCTAAGTTTATGAAATCTGAAAATTTGAACTTGTGTTTGGGGTTTGATATACATTCTTCTATTATATCTGTTAAAATTATGTTTTATGGTTTTATATGAGTTAGTTATTGATGTTTACATGTAGGAAAAGAAAAGCTAGAAGAAAAACATTTTTTTCATCAGTTTCAGAAAGAACCAACTTAATGAGCATATGAGTTTCCTATGGCTGCCATAAAAAAATACCACAAACTGACTGATTAAAACAAGAGTAATTCATTTTCTCACATTCTGGGGGACCAGAAGTCTGAAGTCAAGGTGTCAGAAGGGCCATATTCTCTCTGAAGTCTCTAGGGGGAAAATCTTTCCTTGTCTCTTCCAGTTTCTGGTGGCTCCTAGTATTCCTTGGTTTGTGGCAGCAAAATTCCAATCTCAGCTTCCATCTCCAAACACAAGCCTTCTTCCCTGTGTTTGTGTGTGCTTCTCCTTTTCTGTCCCTTATAAGCATATCTGTCATTGGACTTAGGGCCCACCATAATCCAGGATAATCTCATCTTGAGATCTTTACCTTAATTACATCTGCAAAGACACTTATTCCAAATTAGCTCACATTCTGAGGTTCAGGTGGACATATATTTTGAGAGAACACTGTTCAATCCACTATAATGAGTAACATATTCTATTAAGGAAATCTGGGAGAAGACAGGAGAGTGAAAAAAGAGCTTCATGAGGACCACAAACCTGCTCTAGCAGAATTCTCTATGAGAAGACACTCACAGTATCTTTGCTTTTAGTGTTTCCATATTAATTAATATTTTGCAACTTTTACAGTATTGCAAAATAAATGGCACTGTGATTTGTGTTCCACAACTTAAGTACTGTCGCTTTCATGCACATTTGTTTCATGTTATATTATGTTTCCACATCTAAGACATTAAGGCATTACATTAACATATCTCTAGGGCATGGGACATGTTATCTGGTGAGAGGAGCATATTGTGTCATGGGAGGTGCATATATACTCAAGGTATCTCTTTTCCTCATCCTCCCTTTCCCCAATTAGGAGTCAAGATTTTCTCAACAGAAAGACGTCACTTCCGAAGTTTTGTAGACTAGTCAAGTGCACGTAGAACAACAGAGAAACATCCATGTTTTATACATTTTAGATTTAGAATGAGAGCAGAGAAGGGACTTCCATCTATTTCCTTGATTAATGAGAACTACCTCATTTGGGAACAAGCATCAGCCGTCTAATGAAGGCTCGAACACAAATCCTTTAGACTTGAAAGTTTAGAGCTTAGCTTTAGGGCAATTTGTAACTCTCTATGAGCAGTGGGGTAGAGAAGCAGAAAGTTAGTCCAAAAGATGAAAGCTGTTAATTATAATAGGACATGTGAATTACAATAGCACATTCATTGAATATCAATAAATAAATAAATAAATAAATAAATAAATAAATACTTCTTAAAGAGAAAAAAGTTTTTTATTGTTCAAAGCCCTGGTAGAAAAATTGTTCTGCTTATGTAATTGCTTTGAAGGCTATTGATTAATTATACTCATTAAGAAAAAAATTTAATATGTTGATTCATAGAGTTTACTTTGGTTAAGAAAATGATGAATTGGATTGCCTTATCAAACTGTGTAAATTCCATGGGAGCAGTTACCACTTAATATTCATTTTTGTGGCCTGATTTTGTCTGTTGCTCAAATAAATATTTGTTGACTGAGCTCTGTTTGATTTTTTCCTCTCTGTACTGGGAACTCCTTGTAGGTAGACTGTCTTTTCCTTTTGAGTTTTCAGACTTAGTGTAGTGTCTGGCCCTCAGTCAGGGTTCAATAAATCTTTTTTTTTTTTTTTAATGAATTAATGATTGAATGTGCTAGTCATCCTAGCAATACCTATTTTGAAGCAATCCAATAATCTATTTTCTCCCTTTCTGTTGAGTATAACTAGAGATAAATCATATGATTTTGTTTGTTAGTACTACTACCAATGTATTGATCCTTTTACATTCTTAAAAATTATTAAGCACTTCAAAAAGCTTTTGTTTATATAAATAGTGTGTCAATATTTATCATAATAGAACTTAAAACTGAGAATTTAAAAAAAATGTATTCATGAATTCATTTAAAATAACAATAATAAAGTCATTATATGTTAACATAACATTTTTTAATGAAAACAAAAGCAAAAACAATAACAAAAAATTACTAAGAAGAGTAGCGTTGTTTGTCTTTTTCTTGTTCTGGATTTTTGAGCTAATAATTTTCTGTCTCTATCTTCTAGATCTTAAGTCAACACTGACTCTTTCTGTTCAATCAGCAAACATGCCCAACATATAGTAGCTACTTAAGAAATACATGTGAAATAAATGTCCAGATTTTCCCCATCCTTAAAATGACATCCCTTACTGCTTAACATGGCATCTACCGCTGAAGAGGTGTTGGTTGAATCTGAATATCAAGGGCCCTGAAGGAGTGGTCTCTACTTGGTCCTGAATATCTTAGCTTCATTCATCTCCTAACGTATTGCAGTCTGATTTTTGTCACTACCATTCTACTGAAACTGCTTTCAGTAAGGTCACCATTTACAAAATATACCATCCTATGTTTGCCACTCATGTCACCTAATCTCTTATTGGCATTTGACATTATTGGACACCTCTCTTTCTTTTTTTCTCATGAAGAACAACTAAAATTTGTTGTGTGCTTTGTTTTGACTCTAAATCTTTGAGATTTGTATTATTGCTTACCTCGAGGTCATAAATGTATCCTTCTATGTTATGTTCAATGAATTTTATACTTTATCTCTCATATTTAAGTTTTTAATATACCTAGAATTGCTTTTTGTGTGTGATGTGTGGGTAGAGTTCCAATTTCATTTTTATATAGATAATCACTTGGCTTAGTACCATTCATTGACTAGTCCATCATTTATTCAATGGTTAGCAATGCCTACCTTTCAAAAAAAAATTATCCACCTCTGTGCCATCACTATCTTAATTATAGTAGTTTTACTAGAATAAGCCTTGATCTTTAGTAGGACAAGTCCCTTCCTCACTTTGTTCTTCATTAATTCATTCAACAAATATTTACTGAATATGGACTATTCATCAGGCATTCTTGCAGTTGCTGGGGACATATCAGTGAACAAAATGGACGAAAGCCTTTTCTTTCATTGAGCTAATAATCTAGTGGAAAGACAGACTAACACATAAATAAGTAAAATATATGATATATGGTGATAAGTACTATGGAGGAAACCACGAAAGCAGGGAAGGGAGATGTGGGTGGGATGGGGAGAGTTGCAAGTTAAAATCAGGTGGTCAGGGAAGCCCTTCCTGAAGAGCCATTTCAGCAAACAACCTAAAGGAAGAGAGGGAGCAAGCTATTTAGATATCTGAGGGAACAGCTTTCCAAGCAAAAGGATAAACAAGGGCAAATGCTTTGAGATGGGAATGTGCCAGGAATATCTGAGGAACAGCAAGGAGGACGACGTAGCTGGGTAGGAGGGAGAAGGGGAGAGGGCAGTAGGCGATGAGGTCAGAGAGGTAACGGGCCAGTCTGTGTAGGGTATTTGTACGTCACATAAGGATTTTGAGTTGGGAGGCAAATGGAAGATTTTGAGTAGAGGAATGACATGATTAATCTTACATTTTAAATGGATTACTTGGCTGCTGGATTCAGCCTTTGTGGAGGAACAAAGGCAAAAGCAGAGAGACCACTTAAGAGGCATTGCAACAATCTAGGCAGGCAATATATAGGGAGAGGAACCAATGCAATTCCCACCAAAATTCCAACAGGATTTATCAAGGAGCTTGATAAGCTTATTCTAAGAAATATATGGGACTGGCCCTGTGGCTTAGTGGTTAAGTGTGCGTGCTCAGCTGCTGGCGGCCGGGGTTCGGATCCCTGGCGCGCACCAATGCGCCGCTTCTCCGGCCATGCTGAGGCCGCGTCCCACATGCAGCAACTAAAAGGATGTGCAACTGTGACATACAACTACCTACTGGGGCTTTGGGGAGAAAAAAGGAGGAGGATTGGCAATAGATGTTAGCTCAGAGCCAATCTTCCTCAGCAAAAAGAGGAGGATTAGCATGGATGTTAGCTCAGGGCTGATCTTCCTCACAAAAAAAAAAAAAAAAGAAATATATGGAAGAACAAAGGTCCAAAAATAGTAAAAGCAGGCTTGAAGAAAACAAACACATTTGCTGGAGTTTACTCCTAATTCACTGCTGCTTTTTCTCAGTCTCCTTTTCTGGATTCTTCCTTCTTCCCACCCACTGCATTGATGAGAACTTTGCTCCTTAATTATCCACTCTGGCTCCTACATTATCAGTTTCTCCCTCCCTACTATATCATTTCTATCACCTTACAAAGGTGATCTAGAATCTCCTATCTTTTGAAAAGAAGAGAAAGAAAGGAAGGGAGGAAGAGAGGGAGAGAGGGAGGGAGGAAGGAAGGAAGGAAGGGAAGGCACTTTCTAGTTGTGTGATCTTGGGCAGGTTAACCTCAACTCTCTCTGCCTCAATTTCCTCATCTTCAAACTAGGAATGATAATAGTACATATTTTATGTTGTTATTGTGATGAATATATATTTATTGCCTATTATATCTTGGAGATAGTGGTAGGAATTAAAGACAACGTGGCTGGCCTCATGGAACAAACCCTGAAGTCATCTGGACTCCTCTATTTCTTTCACAGACAAATCCAATCTATCAGTAAATCCTCCTGGCTCTACTTTCACAACATATCCAGAATCCTACTACTTCTCATTTTTCAACTATCACCTGGTTTTCACTCTTATCACCTGGTCCATTACCACCATTATTATTCTATTATTGCAGTAGACTCCTAGTTGTTCTCTCTGCCCTCGCCCCACTTCCTTCTGTTATCAACACCATAGCTAGAGCAGTCACTCTTCCACTCAAGACCCTCTAATGGCTTCTCACCTCTTTCAGAGGCAAAGTCAAAGTTCTTATGATGATCTACAAACTCCTACAAGATGTCCTTCTGTCTCTTCCATCTTACCTCTCAGACCTTATCTCCTGTTACTCTCCCTTTAGCTCACTGCTTCCCAGAAATTGGCCTCCTTGCTACTTCTCAAATATAACATGCATGCTCTCACTGGAGAATCTTTGCACTGGCTGTTCTCTCTGCCTGGCTATTCTCTCTGCCTGGCTATTCTCTCTGCCTGGAAGCTCTTGCTTCTGATAGCTACACAGCTTGCATCCTTGCCTCCTTCAGGTTTTTGCTGAAATATCTACTCGTTGAGGCCTTCCTTAATCATCCTGTTTAAAATTACAACATCCCTCAGTCATACCCTGTTCCTCTTTCCTGCTTCGTTTTTCTTCATAGCACTTTCCATCATTCATATATATTCACCGATATTGCTTATTTCCTATCTCTTCCCTCCCATTAGAATGTAGGCTCCATGAGGGCGTAGATTTTTGTTGGTTTTGTTCACTGCTGTATCCCTAGCACTTAAGTACTTTGATAAATATTTATTGAATGAATGTTCAGAGTTTATATTTTAGCAGAAAAAATAGTATTAAACAACTAATTATATAATTAATAACTAATTATAATAAATAATTATAATTACAGTGAAAGCTATCAAAAAAAGGACAAGGCGTTAGGAGAGTATTAGCAAGATATCTAATCTTGTTTGAGAGGGGATCAGGGCAGGCTTCTCGCAGATGTATGTTGAAATCAGAATGTTTGGTTAGCTAGACAGTGAGAAGGGAGAAGAGCCATTTAAAGTAATTAAGTTATTGGGGAAATTGGTGATAGGAAATCAATAGTAAATAAGGTTTTTAATTTAAAATCAAATAAATTTTGGTGTCTATATCTTTGAGGAGCTTTAAAATCCTAGGAAATCAGCTGTTCTGAATGAATTTGGACAGTCGTCTGTCTAAAGCAGGTATAGGATCATGTGACGTCTTGAACTGTTTTTTTTTGTTTTTTTTAATTAAGTGAGACCAAATCAAGAAAGATTTCAAGAGAGTTGCTATGATCAGGGAAAGAGTAGAGTGGCTAAACTCTCACTGGGTTTAAGAACATTTGCAATTCTTAAATATTCAGATTATGTCTCATGGCCTTATAAAGATTTTATAAGAGGACAGATATTCTGAGCCGTCAATTCAGTGGCTTATGGCAGGGAAATCTATGTTTTCAATATTTAAAAAATCTCTTTCTCAAACTACAACTAAACTGTTAATATATCTTTGATGTCTTCATATTATCCTAAGCAAAGACTGTATATTTATCATATCACTGATCCTTTATGAAACGTTCTTAGCTGGAAAGTTAAAAAAAGACTTTGAAAATGATCATTATCACTTCTTCAGCAGTTTAGATTGAGTATCAAACCAGACACTAAACAAATGGTCTAAAAGTAGAATAGAATATTCAAAAGCACAACTTTCCTGAAAATTTTGGAATATTTGGTCACTGTAATACAGAGCAGCATAAAGAATAATACAGTAGTCCCAAACCTCAAATATTTGTTCTGTTTCATATTATGTGAAATACAAAAAATATCAGAAGTATTTATATTATGCTTAGTGTAAATTAGTTTTTCCCCATTTATCTTTATTTTTACTTTCCCCACTTATTATATTAAGTATATCATTCCCCTGTATGTCAGACAGGCGAGATTAGATTATGCTGCAGGAAAAACCAACTAAAATCTCAATGGCTTAAAACAACAAGGATTTATTTCTATCAAGCTGTGTGTCCATCACAAGCTGGCAGAGGGGCTCTGCTCGTCATAGCCACTCAGGCACCCAGGCCCATAGAAGCTCGATCTCGACCTGTGTTTTCTCAGTCACTATGGCAGACAAAAGGCAATGTGATGAGTCACAGACCAATGCTCATAACTTCTATTTGAAAGTGACATATGTACACCTAAATAGAGCACGCTGAATCCTAATATCAAAGAAGGCAAGGAATGCAGTCCTACCATGTGTCTAGAAGAACTGTGGTGTCTGTCAATAGCCTAAATGACTACCACAGCATGTGTGTGTGTGTCTGTGTGTGTGTCTTTGTGTATATAAATGTAACTGATACTTTGAATGGAAATATACTTCCTACACTGTGTAGATATGATATCCAGAAAATGCTAATTTATAACCTTATTATTATTTAAAAATTGAGACAAAATTAACCTTTGTAATTAGTTTATGTATGCCAGGGTATAAATATTGCTAAAATTTCTAATACATTCTATGAATTTTCTTCTCTATTTTTAAGCAAGGGCTTCTTTCAGAAAGTTTGATTTACCCACATGTAAATAAACTTTGCCAAGCTTGAATCATTAATTCCAGTTTAATGAGCTTCCTTTCATCTTCCTTTCCCTTTCCCTTACTCTTGTCTCCGGAAATTTCAACATTCATTCTAGCAGTCTAAGAAAAATGCATATCTGTGTGCATTCATAGAATAAACTAAATTATAATATTTTACATTAAAAACTTCTTTAGTTAGAGCTGTCTATTTCTTCAAATTGTTATAATCACATGTGAGATAACTGGGAAATGAAAACACTGAACACATTAAGATTTTATAATTGTTTTTTATCTATAAATGATACTTCTTTTCCTTCTATAGGTATTTCATGATGTTGCTTACAAAGCTAAAGATCGTAATGATTTGGTATCAGGAATTGATGAATTTCTGGATCAGGTTACTGTTCTCCCTCCTGGAGAATGGGATCCAAGCATTCGAATAGAGCCTCCCAAAAATGTTCCTTCCCAGGTATGTATATTTGAAAATACTCTTGAGTCCCATCATTTTGTTGTCTTTTAAATACCTGTACTAGAGTAGTATAACCCATCAAAAAGGTGCAAATTATTTAATTATATCCTCTGGGAAGGCAGAGGCATGAAGTTACAAAGTCTTCCTTGATTCTATTCAACGTGCCTCACTGAGAAATTGGTTTTAATGATACACTATTAAATCAAACAGTTTCATATGCCTGGAAAGATCTTAGACCCACCTTAAAAAAGGGTGTACCAGGGGAAAATTATAATAAAGACGTAAAATATAGCTTGGAAAAAAGCCCATTACTGTCTTTCTATATTCTGATACATTACTTTGAAATTGACAAGTGTTAGGAAAATTCAAAGGCATGACTTAGTCATATTATATAGAAAACTCCTTATTTCTGCTAATCACACTTATGATTAGGAAGAATTTTTTATGTTTATATTACCTTTGTGTGGGTGTATAGTATGAAAATTGTAAAAATTCTGCCTATAAAAATCTAATGTGCATTTTACTCATTATACAATCGAGAAAGATAGAAAGACTGTTGGAATTGTTTGGCATCATTTTCTTATTGCAGGCATGACTTTGTTGAGTGTGATGGTCAAATGTTTGTTAAGCCCACTCTTCATATTGCCACTTCTATTCCTACTGAATCTGCCTCCTACAACGCTCCCAGTGTCATCTACTCAGCCTTGCGTTTGGGGAGTCCTGGCTGGTCTGATTCTATTGCCCTAGTTGATGTGACAGATGGCCTAATTGGCCCAGCCCTGGACTTAGAAGTTTTTCTGACTAGCCAGAGGTGGGCAAATGAGCAGGTCAACCTGTCAACCATGAGTGTTTAAAAAAGTCATCTCAATCCCACTATCAATTTAAGGAAAATATACTGATGACTCATTTCTATATTTTCACTCTGAAGTCATTTCATAATTATTAAAGATTATTTGCTTTCCTTTTCTCATTAATTACAATTTTGTGATTCTATAACTGCAGCCACATAGTTTCAGTTGATCTACTACTAAAATAAAAGAAGTTGCTTAGGGAGTAATTGTAAGGGTTAAAGATTGTCTTATTTTTGTACTTGTATACTTCTTTGTACTTACAGTATTAGGAAAGACAATATAATGCTTCCTGAAGTAGTAAGAAAGGAACTCTTTAATTGATGTTAATTGGAAAAATTCAGTGAAAATATTAATACATTGAGAGTGAGACTTTAAAGGTCACTTATTAATACCAATTAGTTCTTGAAACATTAAAACTGAAGTCAAGCATTTTTGAAAATACTCTGCCTTTGAGGAATGATGTTTTTGAGGCAAGTTGAGACATGGGAGCTCTGTATTTTTAAAAATATTTTTATGAGACTCTTGATGCAACTAAGTGTGGCTGAAGGAAAACATATAACTGCACTGACTGATCTCACATAATTTGTGGCCACATACCTCTAGTGGGCCCTTCATGTTGCAAGTTCATCATACTGTATTTCCCTAGTTCAATCATTCTTTCTAGATGACTATTTCACACCTATTTTCTCCCCTCAAACCTTCAGCCCATCCTTCCTGATCCTCACTCTCAAATGTTGACTTGCTTTCCACTTCCCTGATAAATTTGAAATGATCAAAAGAGAACTTCCATAGACTCCCCCACCACACCTATCCAGATACTCTGCCTTCCCATGTATTACTATTGATGAATTATCCAAAATCAGCCTTCTACTTGTGCACTAGATCTTCGTACCTACTCAAAGACATTACTTCACCAACTCTCCACTGTCTCCCCTATATCATCAGTTCTTTTGTTCTGTATTATATCATTTTTATTAGCATACACTGCCATCTACTCACCCATTTCTTTGTTCTCCTTTGCATTAAATGCCACAGAAGAGTTCTCTGTACTACCTGCCTCCAATTCCTCTTCTCTAGTTCTCTCTTACACCTACTCCAATAAGGCTTTTGCCTCCATCACCTCACTAAAATTGCTTACACGAAGGTCACCAATGATCTTCACAATGCTAAATCCCATGGTCAATTCTCAGTCTGCATTTTATTTAGCCTATGGATCAGCAGCATTTGACAAAGTTGGTGACTACCTTTTCTTTGATATACTTTCTTTGCTTGGCTCCCAAAACACCACCCTCTCTTGGTTTTCCTTGTACCTCACTGGTCATTCCTTCTCAGTCTCCTATGCTGATTCCTCCTCTTCTCTCTGATTTCTTTATGTTGAAGTGATGCAGGGCTCGGTCCTTAGTCATCTTCTCTCTTCAATCTACACTCATTCTCTTGGTAATATCATCCAATCTTATAGCTTTAAATCCTCTCCCAAATTTATTTTTCACCTTGAACTTGAGAGTTATTTATCCAAATGCCTATCCTGTGTCTCCACTTGCATGTCTTATAGATTTCTAAAACTTAACATGTCCAAAGTTTGAACTGAGTTGTAGGTTGTCTCATTTCTGTACCTTTATACACCTTTGCAACTATATTAGAAAAAGCAATATAGTGCTTCTTGAAGTATATAAGAAACTCTGATCTTTTCACAAAATCTGTTCCATCTGCACCTTCCCATCTTGGTAGGTGCTAACTCTATATTTACAGTTGATCAAGCCAAAAACATTTATTTTTTTCCCTTCTACCTGACTTTCATTCTGCCAGGAAATACTCTTGGCTTTGTCTTCAATATTTATCCAGAATTATACCATATCTCGCTACTGCCACTGCCATCACCCTAGTTTATCTACCATCATCTTTCTCCTGGATTACTGAAATAGCCTCCTAACTGGTCTCCTTGTTTCTACTGTTGGCCTCTAGAATCTGCTGTCAACACAACAGCCAGAGTGACTCCAGGTTAGATCATGCTGCTCCTTTCCTCAAAACTCTGCAAAAGTTCCTCATTTCACTGCGAATAAAAGCCACATACTTAACAATGTCTACTAAACCTACACGATCTGGCCTCCCTTTACCTCTCAGAAGTCATCTCCTCCCACTTTCTTCCTTGCTTAGTCCTCTTCAACCATAGTGGCCTCCTTGCTCCTTGTTCTTCAAACCCTGCAGCCACACTCCTGACTGTCCCACTGGCTGTTCTTTCTGCTGTGATGTCCCCCAGTTATTCTCATGGCTAATTCCCTTGACTCCCTCAAGTCTTTCTCAAATGGCTCTTTCTCACTGACCCTGTCTGACCACTCTATTTAAGATTGCCACTCTCTCCTCCCCACCAACACACCCCACACCTCAGACCCCCCTTACTCTGCTTTAAATTTTTATTTTTCCATAGTTTTTAATCTTTCTAACATACTATGGAATTAATTTACTCATGTGTTTATTTGTTTATTATTTGCCTTTTTCACTAGAATGTAAACAGGCTCCACAGGCCTGGTTTGTCCACTGGTGTACGTGGTGGGGTCTAATACCTGACACAAACTGGCTCTCAATAAGTATTTGTTGACTGAATAAATAAATTGTGTAATTTGGTTAGTCAAATATCTACTCATCCATTGATTTGTTTTAATAACAAAATATGTGTGTTTCTGAACAAAAAATATTTCCTATATTTTCCTTAGAATGTTCATCAATACTGTTCTTACATACTTCTCTTTTCAAATACTTTTTTCCTTTATTATAAGATGACCACTCCTTGAGGAAATGGGTACTTTAGGATGGCTAATATCTTTCATGGTTTATCATTTGCCTTATCAATGTATAGCTTTTTCCATTATAAAACAATGAGTTAACTTATCCAGTAAGAGATAATTCTCCAGAAGACCAAATAATATCACTTGCTTTCTGAGACTTGTAGAGGCTAAGAAATGTTTCCCTAGGTGATTATTAGGTATCGAGGGTATTGAGGGCCACTCTGAAAGCTCTTTACTAATGTATGCTAATTATTTACCTACAAAGGCAGTTCCTTCATCAGTTGACAGACATCCTCTCTTTTATCTTTGAACTTCAGTTCATTATATCTATTCATATGCCTGGGAAATTGTACAACTGTTAAGCAATGAACTTTCCTATATTTTGTTCATTTCAAAACCTATTTTTCTCATGTTTTAAACCTGTACCAATTTATCTAAATGTACCATTGTACATAAGATCATTTGGTAATTCCTTTTTGTTCTTCATGTTTACACTAAACATAAAAAACATGTTTACACTATTTTAGAATGGCAGTCAAGTAAAAATTTTAATTGCACCACTTTAAATTTTTTTATTATCCTTTTAAGCACTTTTGAACGCATTGGTGTGCTCTGAGATCACCAAGAGGTAGGATTTTCTGACTTTTTAAAATCTCTGTCACTGACAAAAGTGGATGGAATAGACCTATGGGAAAACAGCACTTACATAAACTTCAGTCAGTTTTTCATTGGCTCAATTTAGAAGCTTCCTTTTGCAATAAGCTTTTGGATCTCTATGAGTCAGAAAGAACCATATTGTAAATCATTCCCAGGGTAGGAAGATATCAGCCAGAATCAATGAGGGAAATACACTTACAAAATATCTAATGATAATAGTTAATGTTTATTGAATAGTTGAACTATGCCAGGCATATAGCACCTCCTTACCCCAACCTACCCCAATCCTGGTCTCTCTTTGTCTCCTTCTCTTAGTTCATTTTTCTTCATAGCTCTATCTCTACCTGACCTTATAGCTTTATTGTTTGTCTCCATTAACAGAGCGCTTTTTCTTGCTCACATTTGCATCTCTAGCATCCATCACAATGAATGGCACACAATTATGCACTCAACAGTATTAGTTGAAAGAATGGATAAATGTCCGTTGCTTCATTTAATTCTCTCAACCACGCTCAGAGGTACTACTATTGCCACCAGTGAACGGAGGAGGAAACTGAGGCTTTAGGAGGCTAGATAACTTCCTAGTGGTCATGCAACAAATAAGTAACAGAACCTGGGTTCTTAGCCACTCTGCATGTTGCCTCAAGGGAAAAAATTTGTTTTTGTTATTTGCAACTAGCACCTGAAATTAAAAAACAAAAACAAAAAACCTTCCCACAGGAGAAGAGGAAGATTCCTGCTGTACCAAATGGAACAGCAGCTCATGGGGAGGCAGAGCCCCACGGAGGCCATAGTGGACCTGAACTCCAGCGAACCGGAAGGTTAGTGGAAAGCACTTTATGGACTTCAGAGACCAAATGATATACTGTTCTTGTGCGTCAGGAATTGCTGTTGTGAGATCTAATTTTTTTTTTATACTTTGAATTCCTACTCTTTGAGGGTGAAAAATGCCAATTAATTTGATTTCTCTGTAGTTACTAATGATTGTCATTAAAAACCAGAACAGTGGATACACCATTCCATTTTATCTTACCTAGTCTTTCATTTTGCTGTGCATAAAATGCATTCACAGATTCTTAGAGTGAATAAGAGAGCTGTCAGTTGCCCCTTCCAAAAGAGCCTGTTGAAAGCTTCAAGTTCAAGATGGAAATAAAAATAAACACCACGAATTCAGTCTTATAGACCCTATCGCATGACATGCAAGTAGGATGTATATAATAGTATTTTTTATTTTTCTGGTTGTAATTTGAAAGAGCTATATGATTTATTTTTCTAATCACACATCTTTGAAGAGATGAAAGCTTCAATTTATTTTTTAAAATGGTTCTTTATGGTTTTTTTGACAGCTTGTCTCTCTCTAAGCAATGTGTGAGCAGAAAATCAGAAACCTTTGGGTGGGTCTCCCTTCAGGGAATATGTGCACACAGCCTCCGTATAATTGAAGGCAATTGTAAAGGCTTTGCAGGATTGGCGCTCCCCTCCCCTCAAGGCCATTTCCTGTACTGCTTTCACTGTGTCCTCTAAGCTGACTTTCCAGTTCCTGACAACCCTGCACATTTTAATTCTGCTCTATTCTCTCCCTTTATCTATGTTTTGTCTCTGAGGAAATGTGCTTTTACGTCTTCCTCAGGCTCCATATACCTATTTTGAGATGGTTCAATTTTTTCCTTTTCCCTTTACTGGAAGTGTTGTTACTCCTTCTGTTTGCTTTCATATTTTCAAATGCTGCCTTTTCATTTTTGGTGGTTTTTTTTTTCTCTCTGTCTCAGGTGTAACATGCCACATAGCTTAGATTTTTTTCGAAGTTCACTTTTCCTTACTGCTTCCTAAATCCTCCCAGGTCACCAATATCCGGTCTCTTCGCTTCTCCAGAGTTCTTTCACAGATTCTGTTGCTGACGTGACTTGAAGTATCCATTGCTCATCTGCTCTCTTGGAGTTGCTGGTGTACATCTGGGCTGCTCTTGCACTGTTCTCTGCAATGACTTCTGGATTTAGATTTTTGCTGCTAAAAGCACGTTTATTACACAGTAATATAACACCTATTTAGACTAATGTATGCCCTGATAAGTAATTAATTAAAAGAAGACAATGGTCTAATAGAAAGTGCTATCAAAACTATAAATATTCACTACTAAGTAATAGTTCATAACCACCTCAAATTCTTTTTGGGATTAGGTGGAATGTAAATCATAAATGAATGAATAATAGACTAGTCGATTAAATCTGTTTTGAATTGTGACTTTGATAAATTAACAAATCATTCAGAAATGATCCCCCAAATTAAAAATATGCATATATTTTACCAAACACTAGTAGGGAACCTAAGATGGTCTGTGTGTGTGTGTGAATTTCACAGGTTCTCTGCAAGCCTGAGTTTTAAATGTCCTTTTTCTCAATTGAAATTTCATCCTTCTCAGCCTCTCCTACTCCATATCCCTCTGATGGAAGCAATCACTAGGAAAACATAGTGATTCTATCACTCCCATAATAGTAAGAGAGTTACTAACACGTTACTATCATGTCTACTTCAGTCAAATCAGAGCAATTAAAAATAATAGTGTCGGGGCTGGCTCAGTGGCGCAAGTGGTTAAGTGCGCGCGCTCTGCTGCGGCAGCCCGGGGTTCGCGGGTTGGGAACCACGGGCGCGCACCGACGCACTGCTTGGCAAGCCATGCTGTTGCAGTGTCCCATATAAAGTGGAGGAAGATGGGCACGGATGTTAGCCCAGGACCAGTCTTCCTCAGCAAAAAAAAGGGGGGGCGAGGATTGGCAGATGTTAGCACAGGGCTGATCTCCTCACAAAAAATAAAATAAAATAATAGTGTCAATGCAAAATAACCAATAACCGTTCTATAGATAAGAAAGATAAAATGAGTTTTACCTCAGTCAGGATGACGTTAATCTGGGAAGGCAGTTTCCACAAGGGAAGAAAACCTTCTGGAGAAGCATGGTTTTCAGTACAGTCTTATACCTTTTTAGAACAAAGAACATACATTAAACACATCCAGGCTACATATTCACCCAAGTTTCAAAGAAGTATTCAGTTGCAAATTAGCAGGTCAACATGACCCCGAAGTCAGGAAAGGGGCTAATACAGGCATTACGGATAGGGTATACAGGGGAAGAGTGCATTCTTATCTTAAGAGAGATTATTCTTTACTTTAAAGGTTAAAGCCGATGTGCAATGTATGTTTGATAGGCCATAAATCAGGCTTCTGTAGTTCAAGCCGAATCAGTTTTGAACCTGAATAGTTACCCCATATACCTCAATATGTGAAAATCTCTTGTCAATAGCCAAAATTTTCAGTCATTCTGAAGATGTACATTTTCCAAGGCAAACCAGAATTTGTTTCTCAAGAAAACAGTCATTTTTGAGGTGATTCTTAGGTTGCCAAATGAATATTCCTGTTCAAAAAATAAATAACAAAAGATTAATATTTTTGCATAATCCAAGTATATTCAGCATACTGGCGGTGTATTGGAACATAATAGGTTTTTTTTAACCTCTATGTAGGAACTTAATCATAGTCTTGTTCATTTTAATGTGACATCTTTATTCCACAGAGCACAAAGAGCTTTTAGTAGTCAAGTGTTAAGTCTGAATATTATTATTAAATGTTCAAAGAATGAGAAAACCTGTTCATTAATGCTTTCATTCCTAATAGATTAAAGAAAAATTTTAGTCCTCGAATTTTAGGCAACATTTCCCAATTTAATACTCTATCCCACCCCCCGAAAAAAAAAGATTCTCTTTCAAGTGTTTCAGTGTGGTTTTTGGATATATTCAGAATAAATGGATTTATACCAAGTAAGGTTATCATTGTCTCATGAATGATAAACGTTGAGATATGCTTAGATGATAATGGATCAAAATTACATTTATCTACGTTGGTTATTATAAAGTCCCCCTCCTTGTTTCCTAAAAATGAAAACGCCTATGGAACCTACCTGTCTCCACCACATATTACTGTCACCTATAAGGCCATTTAGATGCCAGTCTGGAACAACATCTGGTGAGGGATTTTTCTGGCAGAGAGAGTAGGTAACTGGATCTAGGGTTAAACACTACTTTTCTCTCTGGGGTGATGGTCACTGTTAGAGTACCCAAAAGCCGGTTTGCCCTCCCTCCTTCACTTTCTGCTACACTAATAGAACGTAAACGATTAGAAAATACTGCCAACAATGGAGGGTAGTAGGCCAGAGTTTAGGAGTAGTTTGATGTAGAAATGGCACAGAAATTAGAGTTATCCTTAAATCTCATTATTTGAATTTTGATTGAGGAACAGTCTGGACCTTGTTTGAGGGAATCTGGGATTTTTTGGTTGTTGACACAATATTTGGTTAGGAATTGAGGTAACACGGTGGTGCAAAGCTGTCCCTGTAGATCATGATAATACAACAAAGCAGATTAATATGAGTCTCACCTCTGCTGATGGAAAACATGTACTGTGACTTGGCAACAAAGCACATGAGCATTTTGATTTGTGTGTTTTTTATATTTGGATTTCACTATTGTGTTTTTCCCCCCGTCTTAGGATTTTTGGGGGCCTTATTTTAGATATCAAAAGAAAAGCTCCATACTTCTGGAGTGACTTCAGAGATGCTTTCAGCCTGCAGTGCTTAGCATCTTTTCTGTTTCTCTACTGCGCCTGTATGTCTCCTGTCATCACATTTGGAGGACTGCTGGGAGAAGCAACTGAAGGTCGTATAGTATGTATTATGCTTTTCTCTGAGCTTTGAAACTTAATTAGTTTTTAAGATTCATAGTTAGATAAGTGAGCATTTAATATTTTATTTCTTTATGAGGAGAGATTTGATGTATGGTCTGGCAGATAAACTGCATATGAATTTTCTGGATGGCTAGTCTCAGAACAGTTCATTGGTCTTAAAAGGTTCTGATCTCATCCCTGGCCCCCCAGTCCTAGGCTAGCTTTAGGCTCTGGTTCTTACCTCACAGGAAGTTCCATTTCCCATTTATACAGGCTGTGTTTCTGTCCAGACACTTATCATGAATACATGTAAACTTTTAGTAAGCAAAAGAGAAGCAAGATAAGGAAGGTGGAGAGGACACATCCCCATTCACTACCATTCATATTCTGCTGACTACCTGCCCCTTTTCTTATCCTCCTCCCCGACATCCTGCCCAAGGTTGCTAGGCTTTTCATAGCAAAGGAAAAAGAATATACCCATGTATCTTAAACATTTTCTCCATAGTTATAAAGTCTGCCTGTACAGCTTAGATAATGGAATCATTTATGTCTCTACACAGAGTGCAATCGAATCTCTCTTTGGAGCATCCATGACTGGGATAGCCTATTCTCTCTTTGGTGGACAGCCTCTTACCATATTAGGCAGTACAGGACCAGTTTTGGTGTTTGAAAAGATTTTGTTTAAATTTTGCAAGTAAGTGTTATGTACTTTTGGCCCTTAGCCCCTTTCTGTTTCGCTACTGCACTTATACTTCCCCCAGCTTCATGTTTGGAGGTCCACTGGGAGAGGTAGAAGTGGCTGATTTGATTCAGTTTGGCATTTTTGTCTCTCTGTGGAAATAAAGGAAAAGTAAAAGATTTGTGCATATTGCTATGTAATATTTATAAAAAATGATTATCAGTTCTAAGCACTGAGAAATCCCTTTTAGTTTTGTCTGCTTGGATGTTCCCTTTAGACAAAGTCTTGAGTTTAGATACTCATGGGATGTGAAGCCTATTTACTTTCACTTCCTGAATTAGACTTATTTCCATTTATTTAAAATGGTGGCAACCTGTTAAATGACCTTCTTTCCACTGTTCTTTCTTTTTCCTCCTCCTAGGGAATATGGGCTGTCATACCTATCTTTAAGAGCTAGTATCGGACTTTGGACTGCAACCCTGTGTATCATCCTTGTGGCCACTGATGCAAGCTCCCTTGTCTGCTATATCACCCGGTTTACTGAAGAAGCCTTCGCTTCTCTCATTTGCATCATTTTTATTTATGAGGCCCTAGAGAAGTTGTTTGAACTCAGTGAAGCATATCCAATCAACATGCATAATGATTTGGAACTACTGACACAATACTCGTAAGTACCATTTCCCCTGTTGGCTGTGGGGCTTTTCTTTTCACAAATATTGCTATTGTTATAAGAAATATGAGGAACTTACTCAGCAGATAGGGTGCCTTAAATTGATTCATGACCTACATCCTGGACTCTCACAGTTGAACAGGATTTTAAAAGTCATCTACTCAGCCATTCATCTGGTACTTGAGTTCTCATTATAACATCTCTGCCAAGAATATCTTTTTGAAGTTCTGTTTGTCAAACATTCCCTATTAAGTAGATAACGAACCAAGGTCAATTTTACCATACAGAGATTTTGTTTTTGCAAAATACATACGATTTTGGTCTTCCTTTAAGGCCTTTTTGATTTACTATAATCCAAAGAAATGTAGTACTAAAAATGTAAGATTTCAGATTTAGAACAATAAGGTAAAAGAGACTCATTGGGTCTTAATTGTGTTAGCTTGGTGTCTGAAAATATGATAAACACATAAATAAAAATCACTAAATTGAAAAGTAATTTTGCTTTTGGAAGTTATGACATTTATGATGGAAGTACTCAGGTATTGCCTGTTGAAGGTGATATTATAGTTTAGGATTAAAGATGGGATTGGATCTATTGTACTTTCTAGTTTTAGTATGCCAGCAGTTTGGAATTTCTCTAAGGCTGTGTTTGCAGAGTATATGTGGACATTAGGTTACTCTTTTCTTTGATTTAACTTTAGGATTTTTTTGTTGCATTTATATATACATTTTTATATAGCAACTATTTGAAGCAATATGTTCTTTATGAGGCAGTTATAACCTCTCTGTCAACAACCAGTGCTCTTCTTTTTTTTTTTTTTTTTTTTTTTAAGATTTTATTTATTTAATTTTTTCCCCCCAAAGCCCCAGTAGATAGTTGTATGTCATAGCTGCACATCCTTCTAGTTGCTGTATGTGGGACTCGGCCTCAGGATGGACGGAGAAGTGGTGCCTCTATGCGCACCCGGGATCCGAACCCGGGCCACCAGCATTGCAGTGCGCGCACTTAACCACCAAGCCACAGGGCCGGCCCCAACCAGTGCTCTTCTTATAAACTGTTTAGATATGGCCACAAATCTTTTGAAGATTTATTATCTTTATTTAGTATTAGAAGAAGTTGAAATTGTAGAAATTAGACCAAAATAGTGCAATGTTATAATTTTATTAAGAATGATGTAATGATACAGTGTTGAAATTAACATGATTTTTAGTACTTTGAATATTTCTTGGTCATTAGAGATATCTTTAACGGTACACCTCTGTTTTAGGACAAGAAAAATCAGAGTGGACATATAAAATAACTTTCCCAATAAAAGCAAATAATGAGGGTGTTGTGAACAGGTTTCAGAAGGGGGTGAGGAAGGTGTCAGAGACACTCAGAAAACAGGCAAGTGGGAAGAGCAGTTTGATTAGAAGGAGGGATAGTATTGATAATGTCTTTTCATTTCTCTTTAGTTGAAAAGAGAGCAGTGTCACCTAATTTGGAAATCCTTGCTGGGGTATATAATTATCTCTGCTTAGATTTTCAAACCTACTACATACCAGGCACTATGCTAGGTGCTAGGGAAATCATAAATAATATTCTGTTCTCAATGAGCATCCTGTTTAGTAGGGAATGTAGACAGACAACACAACGAAATAAGTGCTGTCTTAGGGAATTGGTACAGAATGCTATGGTTCCACATCAGAAGAGCACCTAACCCAGATTTTGGGTTTTGAGAAGACTTCCTGGAGGAAGTGAAGTAGAAGACCAAAAAATCAGTGGGAGTTAGGAAGGTGCTGAGGAATAGGGCAGGAGAGTGGTCAGATGGTTGGAATGGCACAAGCCTGGATGCAAGAAATTCATTAATGCTTTGAGATTTAAAATATTGTCCAATATTTCAAATATTTCAAATATTGTCTGAAGTCATAGAGATAGTGGTAAAACAAGAAATTAGACTCAGGTTATATGCCTTTTATGTAATTTTCAGTGCACTGATGAATACAAATAAGCTCTCCAAAAGAAACAATATGGAACCAAAAAAAAAAAAAAAAAAACAACTGATAAAAGGAGAGCTATTTTGTTTGAAGTGGTGGGGAGGGACCAATTGTCCACCCTTCCAGCTGTTCCCTGAACCCTCAGTGGCAGCTTCTAAGGTACGTCACACTGAGGAACACGGTTTAAAATCTCCTGGTCTAGAAAGGGAAAAGATCAGAAAAGCAAGAGCTGAGCCCTGGATAATGGTCACTGCTTGAAGGTAGAAGCATGAAAAAATGTAACCAATTAGGTAAAAAATAAGAAAGAAGCATCAGAATAGGAGAAAACCAAGGTTAATGTCAGATTGTAAAAGGCAAGGGACAAGACTGTATCAAGAAATCTTTAGAGAGGACAGGGGTATAGAGATCAAACAGAATGAGAAAAGGAGATCATTGTTAACTTTAAGAGAGTATTGGGTGGCAAGGGGAGGCAGGACTAGAAGCCAGTTTGCAAAAAATTAAGAAGAAAGTAGGCAGCAAAGAAATGGAGAATGTATGCGTAGGCCATTTTAGTGTCAAAGACAGTGAAAAACAGTGCCTGCTGGAGAGGGCAACGAGATCATGAGAATGGTATTTTGTAACAGAAAAGAGCTATGAGTGTTTGAAAATGAGAACAGAGAGACAGTAGAAAGAGAGATGATGGAGAGCAAGTGGATAAACATGGGATTGCAACCTCCCAGGGGTCAAAAACGGATGAGATCAAGACAAATTGTGGGGTTAAGACCAATGCTCAGAGGATAATTTGAGAGCAAAAGTAGCTTTATTTGTCCCTGATTCCTGCCAGTTATGGTGATTAAGAGGAGAGTGGCACAGGTCCGACTGGCTCAATGTTCCCATTTCTGCTTTTTAAAAAAAGATCCCCAAGTTTGAGTTAAAATTATGCTTTATCACAGTGTGGACATCTGAAACCTAATTATTTGAAGGCTGAGCAGGAATGTGTGCTAATCACTATGTTTGGTTGCCTAAGTCCCTTCTTAACCGAAATTAGGGGGGTGGAAGGGATGGAAAGACTGGTTCACCCTGATGGATGGTGAGGTTTTAGTGTCGCCTTGGCCCTGAAATGGGTGTCAGAGAAACATGGAGAATAACAGTCTCTTGGGAAATGTGGTCCTGACAAGATACCTTTACTGCATTGTCTTCACTTTAGTTTTCAACCCACGATTCTCTGGCTCCCAGTACCACTCATGTTGTGTACGTGAATCTGATCAGGTATTGCCATTACGTGCTCTTTGGAGAAGCAAAACCAATCTTTTTCGCCCTGCATATATTCGTTAGTGTACTTTTAGTCATGTGCACTAAAGAAAATAAAAGTTATTGCTAACAATAATGGCTACTTTAATGTATTGTATAATCTCACACTTTTGTACAAAACATTTTCTGTTTCATGAAGTCCACACGACACTTTTGGTGGTTTTCTTGCTCTTGTCACTGTGACCTTTTCACACTAATCAGTTTTTAAGGGTCATTATACTCATGCTCGCCTAAAGTTTTCTCCTGATGTTGCTGGCCTCATGCTTTCAGTTTTTAGGAGAAAAATTCTTAGAAAATGTCATAGCTACAATGCAGTATATCTGAGATTGCAATCATTGCAAACTTATATGCTTATGCTCCCACATATTTTGTTTAGGTGTAAGATATTGAAAAAAGAGGCATCATATTTAGGATCTACATTTTAGGTATTCTTTATACATGGGCCTCCTATATTCAGATTTCTTTAAATTCAAAGTTTTACCAACCAAATAACAAAATGTCTTTGATTTTTTTAAAAGGCTTTTCTAGTTCCTCTGGCATCCTAACCTTATAATGTGATAATATGCAAACCTTATATTTGAAGCTAGAAGCTTTCGTTTCATTGTGCCAAGAGCAAGTGTCAAGATAATCAACTTTGTTTCAAGAATATATACATTACACCAGATGATCAAGCTGAATATGTCAAGTTAGCAATGAGACATGAGTTTGTGGGAATAACTTTTTCTAGGTTGCTTGATTTTAAGAAATGGCAAAAATAGAATAAAACATTCTGCTTACGTAAGATGAAATGTTCCCTCAATGTATGGTAATAGTATAAAGCTCTCAAAGATGGCTAGCTAAAGAAAGAATAGGGTTGTATTAACTCTTTGCAGTTGGTTGGGTCAAAACAAAGAGCAGGGTCTAACTATTACTCTAGTTTCCAATATATTAGCAGACTGGAGTTAAATAATATTCAACAATTACCAAAGCTATTAGAAGGAGTAACCTTACTGTTAGGTTATGGGAAGTTTTTTTTGTTTTTGTTTTTGTTTTCCTATTGTTTTCCTTTGTTGTTTTTTCCAATACTCAGTCCTCTACATAACCCAGGACAGTGATCTGTTCTGGATAAATGTTATTTACTGACTGACATTATCCTCATAGAAGAATTTTATTTTTCTCATCTCCTCAACTAGATTTGAGCCTACTTTAAAGTAGAAAACATGTAGTAATTTTATCTGCCATAGACACAGCATAATAGGTATAATAAGTGATGCTTAATGTATACTGATTAACCGAACATGTTGTAGAATGATGAACATCACCTGGCCAATCTTGTTTGACAAGTAAAGACAATTCTGCTCTTTACAGTATCTTTAACACTACTCTTAAAGATTTCAGCTAGAAGTTTTGAATAAACTTGAGATGTTTTGAGAATCTTAATGTGGGATAAAAGTGTACAAATCTGCATCCATAAAACTAGTTCTGACTGAAAATTTAGACGGGGTGCCAACATAGTGGAGAAGTCATATGTAAGAATAAAGAGAGGCAGGACTGCAACCTACAGCAGAACTCTAAAAGTTGATAAGAGATGCCAGGAGAAAGACGATGAAAAGGAAGTTATCATAGCTCATTGACCTTTTAGCATTCACTAGTCAAAAAATAAAGAATAAAATTCAGATTTAGAGAAACCCTGTGTTTCAACTTTTTTTAATCACTTTTTTTACTATGTACACACTTGACCAAATTTATACAGAATTGATTGCAACATAACATAATAATTATATTTTCATGTATTTATTTGTGGAATGTATGTGTAACTCCACTAGATTAGTCTCCATAATGCTAGGACCATGACTATTAGGTACATATTTGTACCCACTGTACTAGCAAAGTGCTTCGTACATGTCATAAAATGAGCATGTTTGTTCATATTTTTACATTTCTGAAAATGCTTCTTACAACGGATATGCACATTTAAAATAGAGTTTTGTCTCCCTTAAAAAGCTAATATTAAGAAAGTGGATTATCTGACATCTTAGAATCAAATAAATATAATAGTAGGCACTCAATAAATGATTATTCAATAAATAAACTTCTGGCAACCCATGTCATTCTTGATTCTTAATTCAAACACTTGCTATTCTTGTTTTTCCTTCCTGCTTTTGAACTAAATTCTTATTTTAATAATAAAGTCTTATCTCCAGTAGCAGTAGTATCCAGTATAAGTTTATTATTTACTTGCTTTAGCCTCACTGTTCCTAGTGGACTATGAGCCTTTTGTGTAGAAGATTAACGTCTCTTCATCTTGCTGCCTCCAGAGAGCCAGGGGGTTGATAGATACCAGTAAGCCTTTGTTAAGTGTCTTTCAACAATGTTACTTCTCAGATCCACCTTTAGCTGCTATTTTCCTTCTCTATAACTATAGATTTGAAGACTTTAAATAGAATTATCTTTCATATTTTCTTGTCAAATAGCTATGAAAGGGCAGAAATTTACTTGAGCATCCAATATTAGAGGGAGATTGCTAAGCAGGAATTGGTGGTTTCTTCTTCGAGATGCATTGAAGATCCACAAGTCATGTGGTTATATATCAAATACACAGTATTTCACTTTGTTGAGATGTGATGACCATTCTCAGAGAGTTCACAATATTTGAAGTACTGACCCCATTTCTCTTCACTTCCTGAATTGACCTAGATTTAAGGAAATATTCTGAAATATTAAAAATGGAATATAATTATGTTTTAATTTACATTAAAATACCTCAGCACAGATACTGTAGTAATATGTGTATGTTAGTTTAAGTTACAAGTATGGGCAGCTAGTATTTTAATTAGGAGTCTAAACTCCAGGAATGGTCAGCTAACATTAAAGCAAAGAGCCTAAACTCCAGAAAAGATTACTGCAAACCCATCTATTAGCCACATCTCAATCAACACTAAGCCTTTGCTGAATGTCAGAAATGAATTTTCATTGGTGAAAGGACTGGCTTGTTAATCAGTGTACTGAACTGCACTGGTAAAATTAAAGGTAATCATTTTGAACTCAATGAAAATGAAAACACAGCTTATAAAAATTTGTGGGATGCAATGAAAGCAGTGCTTAGAGGGAAATTTATAGCATTAAATGCATATATTTGAAAAGAGATATCTAAAATCAAGTATCTAAGCTTCAACCTTAGGAAACTAGAAAAAGAAGAGCATATTAATTGAAAAGTAAGCAAAAGAAAAGAAATAATAAATATTAAAGCAGAAATCAATGAAATTAAAAATAGGAAATCAATAGAGAAAATCAATGAACCAAAAACTGGTTCTTTGAAAAGATCAATGAAATTGATAAGCCTCTAGCCAGGCTAACTAAGAAAAAAAGGGAGGACAGATTGCTAATATCAGAAATGAAAGAGGGACATCACTAAAGATCCCATGGGCACTAAAAAGATGATAAAGTATGAACAGCTCTATGCCCACAGATTTGACAATAGATGAAATGGACCAATTCCTTGAAAGACACTGTCTGCCAAAACTCACACAAGAAAAAATAGATAATCTGAATAGGCCTATATCTATTAAAGAAATTGAATCAATAATTAATAACCTTCCAGAAAAGAAAGCAGCAGGCCCAGATGGGTTCATTGTTGAATTCTACCAAACATTTAAGGAAGAAATTATACCAGTTCTCTACAATCTTTTTCAGAGGATAGAAGCAGAGAGAATACTCCCTAACTCATTCTATAGGGCTAACATTAGCTTAATACCCAAACCAGACACAGATATTATAAGAAAAGGAAACTACAGACCAATATCTCTCATGAACATACAGGCAGAAATCCCCAACAAAATATTAGCAAATCAGATTCAACAATGTCTAAACAAATTCTCACCACAACCAAGTGAGATTTATCCCAGGGATGCAAGGCTAGTTCAACATTCAAAAATCAATTAATGTAATTGATGATCAACAGACTAAAGATGAAAATTCACATGATCATATCAATAGATGCAGTAAAAGCTTTTGACAAAATCCAATACTCATTCATGATAAATCTCTCAGCAAATTAGGAATAGAGGGGAACTTCCTTAACATGATAAAGAATATCTACAAAAAGCCTACAGCTAACATCATTCTTAATGATGAGAAACTAGAAGTTTTCCTACTAAGATCAGGAATAAGTCAAGGATGTCCCCTCTCACCACTCCTCTTCAACATCATACCGGAAGTCCTAGCTAATGCAATAAGGTAAGAAAAGCAAATGAAAGTTATACAGATTGAAAAGGAAGAAATGAAACTCTCTTTCTTTGTAAATGACATGATTGTCTATGTAGAAAATCTAAAAGAATTGACAAAACACTCCTGGAACTAATAAGTGATTATAACAAGGTTGCAGGCTACAAGATTAATGTACAAAAGTCAATTGCTTTCTCATATACCAGCAATGAACAATAAGACGTTGAAATTAAAAACACGGTACCATTTACATTAGCACCCCCACAAAGAAATACTTAACTATAAATCTAACAAAATATCTACAAAATCTATATGAGGAAAACTACAAAACTCTGATGAAGCAAGTCAAAGAAAAACCAAATAAATGGAGAGATAGTCTGTGTTCATTGATAGTAGGACTAAATATTGTCAAGATGTCAGTTCTTCCCAAGTTAATCTATAGATTCAATGCAATCCCAATCATAATCCCAAGAGGTTGTTTTATGGTCACCAACAAACTGATTCTAAAGTTTATATGGAGAAGCAAAAGACCCAGAAGAGCCAACACAATATTGAAGGAGAAGTATAAAGTTGGAGGACTGACACTACAACTTCAAAACTTGTTATAAAGCTACAGTAATCAAGACACTGTGGTATTGGTGAAAGAATAGATAAATAGATCAATGGAACAGAATAGAGATCCCATAAATATACCCCCATAAGTATAGTCAACTGATCTTTGACAAAGGAGCGAAGGCAATACAATGGAGCAAAGATAGTCTCTTCAACAAATGGTACTGAAAAACTGGACATCCACATGCAAAAAAATGAATCTAGATACAGACCTTACACCCTTCACAAAAATTAACTCAAAATGGATCATATCTCTAAATGTAAAATGCAAAACTATGAAACTCCAGGAAGATAATAGGAGAAAATCTAGATGACCTCGGGTTTGGCGATGACTTTTACATACAATACCAAAGGTACAATCCATGAAAGAAAGAATTGATAAGCTGGACTTCATTAAAATTAAAAATTTCTGCTCTATGAAAGACAACGTCAAGAGAATGAAAAGACAAGCCACAGACTGGGAGAATATGTTTGCAAGAGACATGTTTGATAAAGGACTGTTATCCAAAATATACAAAGAACTCCTAAAACTAAACATTAATAAACAGAGCATTTTTAGGAGAGCGCAACTACTCTGTACGGTAGTGAATCCTAATGAAAACTATGGACTTTGGGTGGTAATGATATGTTAAGGTAGGTTAGTAAAGTATAGCAAATGTACCATTCTGGTGGAGAATGTTATAATGGGAGAGGTGATGCATGTTTAGGGGCAAGGGGTATATGAGAAATCTCTGTATCTTCTGCTCAATATTGCTGTGAACCTAAAACTTCTCTAAAAAATAAATTATTAAAAAAATTAAAGGTAATTAAGATATATGATATAGGAATCTTGCAAGTGAATCATGTAGCCTCAACAACTCCTAGAGATGGAACTCAAGACTTGATTCCTAACTGATTCTGTGTCCAGCCATTTTTGGTGCCTAATGACAGCTACAACAGTACCAGAATCCTGCTTCTATAATATTGTCACATAATCCTTGAATTAACCTTTTATGCAAGATGAAGTCAAAGTACCTGAAATAACAGAACTGGAGCTTCAACAAGCTGATGAAACAGGTTATAGGAAGTATTTTGCCCATATTTTCCAATAAATGTTTGTTTAATATATATGTCTGTATGTGCAACCAAAAAAATAGTATTTATCATCTTTGCCTTTCTGAAACACATTTGGAACATAATTTACCTATAGTCTGTGAGATCATGCAGCTTCTTAATATTTCTTCCAGCTGCTGGAATTTTAAAATTTCTTAAAGCACCATATCTCAACCAGTGATAAACATACAAGCAGAGAAAAGCAGACAAAGCTTAAATGCAACAGAGTTTTTTTTAATTAAATATTCATAATAAAGCGTTCTTCCAAAAATTCCATTGGATTTTTATATCCTTATAAACCATTGTAAATAAAAAAGATAATGAATAATAAAAGCATGTAGATATTTGACAGAGCAGATAGAAATACATAGCTATAAAAAGTTGTGAACCATTGCTCTAGCAACAATCTAGCAATTTCAGTTTCTAAGCATCAGTTAAAATAAGTTCGCTTAAGTTTTAATTTTTAAAACTAGTGTTTTTTTTGTTTGCTTTGTTTTTTTGGTGAGGAAGATCAGCCCTGAGCTAACATCCATGCCAATCCTCCTCCTTTTTTTTTCCCCCTTTTTCTCCCCAAAGCCCCAGTAGATAGTTGTATGTTATAGTTGCACATCCTACTAGTTGCTGTATGTGGGATGCCGCCTCAGCATGGCCTGACAAGCGGTGGGTCGGTGCGCACCCAGGATCCGAACCCTGGCGGCCGGTAGCGGAGCGTGCGCACTTAACTGCTAAGCCACGGGGCCAGCCCCTAAAGTTTTAATTCTAGGGAAAGAAATATTTTTCTTTTCAATGTCCCTTTAAATATTTCACTTTATATTTACTGAAATCTTATGGAGCAGATAAGATCTATTTTATAGAGCAAGATAATGACTTATGACTTACTAATAATCATATAAAGCATAATGAAAGGTAGAACCCACTTTTCTCAATGTTACGCTTTCTCTATCAGGTGGTGTGATCTCGTTCTGCCACTCAACTTTCTCTCACCTGTTGGGCACGTTGCTGTGAATTCTTTATGAGATTAGTGTAATGCCAGTGTTGGCACTTTGTATATGATTTGATAATTTTACTCAAAGTATCTGCCATTCCTATTGGGAAATTTTGAGTAAATTATGCTAGTCATGTAAAATGTTGCTACATTATTCATTCATTCATCTCTACTTTGCTGGGTATTTTAAGTGTCACCACTACATACTTTATAGTATTAGTCATGCTAAATGAATGCTTAGAGACATTGCTAATAACTTGTTTTAGAAGAAGAAAAACTTCCCTTTAACTATGGAAATTAATATGTTAATTGCTCGAAACACTATTTCTACTAGATATTTATAGAACTAGCCAAATTTTGTTAGCTTAGCATCTTTTTCTCTTTATACAAGCAATTCTTGATAATATAAGGTGTTCAGCCTATGTGCTCTACATTTATTATTTAACAAGCAAGAAAACATCAAGTGAAGACATATATATACAACTCCGGGAAGGGAAGAAGTTTACTTTGTAAAAACATTCCATGGTTATAGCTCTCAGTTGCAGGCAAAACAGTTTGTATATACCACCTAAAAAACTATCTTTGTAAATGCTCTCCCTGGAAGACCTTTCAAATATTATGTGAAAGGTAACAAAACGTGTTCTGTAAATGAATGCTCATTGCTGGTCTCAGTGAAGTTTGTGTCCAGGCTGGTTCTGCTGCTTTCATTCACTCCACTATGTCGCTCATCTCTTCATTACCTAGGTACCTGGGGTCTTCTTATTCTATCCGAACTTGCTCTAAAGATGATTAGTAGAATGCTAATTTTATTTCTTCCAAAAATTTTCATTTTGATATTTAAAAGAATGAAGCACCCACAGAATTATTTTTTAATCATGAAAGCAGGTTTTTAGGGGATAAGAGAGATGGTCCTTCTCACTCTGAAATCATATCACTGGGTGTTATGGGCTGAATGTGTTCCCCCAAAATTTGTATGCCCTAACCCTCAATATCTCAGAATGTGACTGTATTTGGAGATAGGGCCTTTAAAGAGGAAATTAAGGTTAAATGAGGTCACATGGGTGGGTCTTAATCAAATCTGACTGGTGTCCTTGTAAGAAGAGGAAATTTAGACACACATAGAGACACCAGGATGCACACACACAGTGAAAAGACCATGTGAGGACACAGCAAGAGGGCAGCCGTCTGCAAGCCAAGGAAAGAGGCCTCAAAGGAAACAAACTCTGCCAGCACTTTGAAATTGGATGTCCAGCCTCTAGAACTGTGAGAAAATAAATTTCTGTTGTTTAAGCCATCCAGTCTATGGTATTTTGATATGGGAGCCCCAGCAAACTAATGTACTGGATAAATGCTTATCGTTCAGTCCTTTTCGTGTTTGGAGTGCTAAGAGCAAATAATCTCAAGTCTTTCCCCCTGTTAATGGCAATTTCATCCTTTTAGCTGTTCAGACTAACAAAAAAAACCCACGGATTTGTTACTGATTACTCTCTTGCTCACACACCCAGATTTCTCAGCAAATATAATGGCTCTCTATATGGAATTCGAACACTCTTTCCACCTTCTCCACCTCATAATCTCTTGTCTAGATTATCACAGTTGACTTCCAGGTGGTGTCCCTGACTTTACACTTGCTCTTCTGCTGACTGTTCTCTATGAAGCAGCCAGACTATTCAAGAGAATAGCCAAGACTATTCTCTTGAAGCACAAGTCAGATCACGTCACTGCTTCTCAAAGCCCACTGGTGGCTTCCTGTTACCTTCAAGGTGTCGCATGATCTGTCCCTCAGTGCATCTCTCGTCTCCTCTCCTACTACTTCACCCATCTGCTCCGGCCACACTGACCTCCTTGCCCTTCCTTAAACACACTTGGCCTGTTTCTTCCTCTCAGCATTCACACTTGCTATTCGTTTTGCCTGGAATGCCCTTCTCCAGATATCTATGTGGCTTGTTCCTTTACTTCCTCCAAAATCACCTACTTGAGGACTTTGTTGTTGTTGTTGAGGAAGATTCACCCTGAGCTGTGCCAGTCATCTTCTATTTTGTATGTGGGTGCCTCCATAGCATGGCTGATGAATGGTGTAGGTCCTCGCCCGGGTCCCGAACACGCAAGTCTGGGCCACCAAGCAGAGGCTGCAGAACTTTTTTTTTTTTTTTTGTGAGGAAGATCAGCCCTGACCTAACATCCATGCTAATCCTCCTCTTTTTTTTTTTTTTTTTGCTGAGGAAGACCGGCTCTGAGCTAACATCTATTGCCAATCCTCCTCCTTTTTTTCCCCAAAGCCCCAGTGGATAGTTGTATGTCGTAGTTGCACATCCTTCTAGTTGCTGTATGTGGGACGCGGCCTCAGCATGGCCGGAGAAGCGGTGCGTTGGTGTGCGCCCGGGATCCGAACCCAGGCCGCCAGTAGTGGAGTGTGTGCACTTAACCGCTAAGCCATGGGGGCCGGCCCAGAGCCTGCAGAACTTTTAACCACTACGCCATGGGGCCAGCCCCAGAGGATTTTCTATCTAAAATTTCAACTCCTGTCTCTCTTTCCCTTTCCTACGTAAAATATTATATAATTTATTTATCTTTTTTTTTTTTTTTTTTTGTGAGGAAGATCAGCCCTGTGCTAACATCTGCCAATCCTCCTCTTTTTTTGCTGAGGAAGACTGGCCCTGGGCTAACATCCATGCCCATCTTCCCCCACTTTAGATGGGATGCCGCCACAGCATGGCTTGCCAAACAGTGCATTGGTGCGCGCCCAGGATCCAAACTGGAGAACCCCGGGCCGCTGCAGCAGAGTGTGCGCACTTAACCGCTTGCACCACCAGGCCGGCCCCTATTTATCTTTTTAAAGTAAGATTTATTGAAATATCATTTACATACAATAAAATATACCCCTTTGAAGTATACCCTTAAATGAGTTTTGACAAATGAATAATACCATAATTGAAATATAGAACATTTTACAACATGTTTCCTCATGCCTTTTTAAAGTCAGTCTCTCATCCCAACCACCAACCCTTAACAATCACTGATATGATTTCTGTCTCTAAAGTTTTGCCTTTTCTAGAATTTCACATAAATGGAATCATAGATTATGTAGCCTTTGTGTCTGGCTTCTTTCACTCACCATAATGCTTTTGAGATTTTCTCATCTTGTTGCATGCATCAATTTATTCCTTTTTACTGTTGGGTAGTATTCCACTGTATGGATGTACCAGAAATGTCTATCCAATCACAAGTTGATGGACATTTGGGTTGTTTCTACTTTGAGGCTATATTGCTTCACATGCAGGTCTTTATTTGAACTATATTTTCATTTTCTTTTGGGTAAATACCTAGAAACAGGATTGCTGGGTTATACAAAAAGTATATATTTTAACTTTATAAGATACTGCCAATGTGGTTGTACCATTTTGTATTCCCACCAGCAATGTTTGAGAGTTCCTCTTGCTCTGCATCCTCACCAGCACATAGTATTGTGCTTATGTGTAGTGGTACCTCTACCTATCAGTCTAATTTATTGTCTGTTCCTCTCCTAGAGTGAAGGGTTCATGAGGGATGGGGATTTAGTCTGTTTTAATCATTGCTTTCTCGGTATCCAGAAAAGTTCCTGGCATAAAATAGATGTTCAATTAATGTTTGTTGCATAAATGAATGAATGTTAAATGATTATCACCTCTATTTAGAACTAAAAAAACAAACAGGTTCATAAGGGTTTATAGCTTACCCAAGTGGAAGAACTGGGGTTAAAATCTAAGACATCTAACACTTAGTTGAACACTTTTGACACTGTACTACATTATAGGCTGCTGGCTTGCCCAAAGTAGTTATTGTGATTAATATTTATAGTATGGGAGAGTTTGGATACATTTTTATTTTATTTAGGTCTCTTGGATATTATCTTCAAGCAGTTTTTAATTTCTAAGAGGAAATAAAAAATACAAAAATAGGGGGATTTAAAACATAAATATCTGAATAATATTATAAGGTAAAATGAATTCTTATTTTAGAGCTTATTAGAGCATAAAAGTGCTTATTTTGATTATAACAATTCCCCGTGAATAGGTATTTGACAAGGAGGGAAAAAATCTTGGCTAGAGATGAGTTTTGCTGCATCACATTGAAGCCCCACTTCACCTTGTTGTTTTTAAGAAGCTTGGTAATAAGCTGGCTGAAAAGATTAGGATAGGAATCTATGCCAATGCCCTAGTTGTGGCCTTAGGTAAGCCCCTAAGAGCAGCCTTCTAGAGACAATGTCTTAACTCTCAAAAATGCATAGGAAGTACATGTGAAATACATGGGGAATAAGAGATTTGGAAGGATACCTACCAAACTTAATACTATGAGGACAGTAGAAAAGATTATAAGAAAGAAAGGCTTCTTTTCTCTGTATATTTTGAAGTGTTCAACTGGCATTGTGTGCATGTATTATTTTGTAATTTCTTTCTAAGAATGAGTTTTATGATGGGAAATTCAAGTCCTATGACAACCCACAGGATAAGCTAATTAGGGCCAGATGGTGCTCATCCAATCGGTTCCCGGTAACCAAATTTATTTTCCATTTTAGGAAAATAGCAACCTACAAAACTCAAAGGTAGAATACAGCAAAATGTTTAAGGTATAATAAGTAGATTTGCCATTCTGTCCATACATTCTCTTACTCACTCTCTTGGCTCCTTCCTTCAATATCCATTGATGTTCTCTTTATTTTGTTAGCATTGATAGTATGAAAATGAATGTGATGTGGCCTCCACTCTTAAGGAGCTCTGTGATTATCAAGAAGGGTCTGGAGATGTGCTTTGTACATAATGGCTGGACATAGAGTATTTGTTGAATCATTAAATGAAAAAGGAGCTAGAGGCAATGCATAGTCAAATAATTGCAACATGGCATTTTAAGTATTTATACTAGTATAAAGGCTCGGGGGAAGAAATAACAAACTACCCTGGGGAGCTGGAAAGCATTCATAAAAAATAAACCCTAAGTTATCACTCCATCTCTGTTGTACCTGTCACTTGAGTTTATTATATATGGCATATCTATGCTTTTCTCTCTCTTCTTTGTATCTGTGAGTTCTGCATGAGCAGGTCATAATGAGAGTTGAGGGCACTTAGGTAGATAGAATGCACTCCTGGGACCAATTGGCAGAGAGCCTTGAAAATTGTGATAAGTTTTGACAGAAAGGCCATTAGGGATAATGACAAAACTCTGGGAAGAATTATGTGGTAATAGATTAGAAGGTGATCATAAGAAGTGGAGCAAGGAGCAATAAACCAGATGTGGAATGTTTAAGTCCTGATTATTGACTGAGATAATGGCAATGGGAAGAAAGTGAACAAACTGGGGAAAAAAAAAAAAAGAAAAGCAAAAATTGGTAAGGTTTTATTCATTCATTCAACAAGTAATTATGGAATGCCTTCTAATTTATAAGAGCTATAACAAAAATTTTGCATACATGACGTTATTTAAACCTCACAACAACCTGTGGAACAATTATTACCCCTGCTTTACAGATTATCGATCTGAGGCTCCAAGAAATTAACTAATTTGCCCAATATCACATAGCCAATGAATAGTAAATGAGGGTCAAACTCAGGTCTATTTGGTTTTAAGGCCCATGAACTTTCTCCTAAGACATATCAAAATAAAAATAATAGTAAAAGGCCAGCCTCGTGATGTAGTGGTTGAGTTCAGCACGCTCTGCTTTGGAGGCCCAGGTTCACGGGTTCGTATCCTGGGCGCAGACATATACCACTCGTCAGCCATGCTGTGGCGGCATCCTACATACAAAATAGAGGAAGATTGGCAGAGATTAGCCCAGGGACAGTCTTCCTCAAGCAAAAAGAGGAAGATTGGCAACAGATGTTAGCTCAGGGCGAATCTTCCTCAACAAAAACAACAACAAAATAATAATAATAGTAAAGGATTATTATTATTATAACTCCTTAAAGGCAGGGACTATCATATATTTCTACATATCCCCCATAGCACTTAGCATAGTGCTCTGTACAAAATAATTTTAAACCATTAAATCAATGAATGAACAAACAAGACTGCTTGCTGTGTGCCAGATACTTGGGTGTAAAAGTGACAACACAGATGGGGTCTCTGCCCCCACGGGGCATATTATCTATTGAAAGAGTTAGACATTAAGTGTTACACAAATAAGTACTTAATTATAGTTGACATAGGTGCTATCACATAAAGTTACAGAGTGTCACGAGAGTGAGAAAGACTTCCAAAGTTATGTATTTAGAGGCCAAGGAGAAGATATCGCTATTTGAATAGAGATGGAATTCAGATGAGAAAAAGTTTAAAAAGAATTTAACGGAGAGAGTATTTATGTTTTTACTATTAGCTAGTAGTGGTGGTGTTTTACAGTTGTCTTGCGTAATTTTGAAAAGCTATTTTCTTCATAATGTGATATAGCTATAAGTTTAAATAATTTCCTAGGAAAAAAGTATAATACTCAAAGAATCTCTTCTAAGAATAAAATCCAAAATATGGAAATAGATGTATGTATTCATAAAAGACTTATCACTGTATTATTTAAATAATCATCTTAAAAGAAACAAATTAAATGTTTAGTAATAAAAGAATGAGTAAGTAAACTATGTCACATCCATTGAAAATGGTAGTTATGAAGAGTAATGTAGCAACATGGAAAATGCTTACATTTTACTGCTATATAAAAATTATTAAAAACATTGTATGCTCATAAATATGTTGAAAATATACATAAGAAAAACTACTGAAAGAAATATACCAAAACATTACAGTAACAGTGGAAAGACTATGAGAGATTTCTTTTTCATTTTTTATTATATAAATATTCTGTAGTGTGGTTTTATTATTTTTGTAATTCAGAATACTTTATGAAAAAGAAAAAAGAGTAAGCATAAAAACATATTTGGCTTCTACAGGTAGGTCATAATTCTCTGATTTTATGCCTTATCTTGATACCTAACTTGCCACCCAGCACTCTGGGGGCTAATTTAGTCAATCAAGAGACTTCAAAAAAATGAATCACAAACCATTCCTGTTCAGCGCACATAGGAAGATACTAATAATAACTACAAAGGCAAAGGAGAGCATCTGTAGCTCAGGGACTAAAACTAGTAATAACAGTGAAGGGAGTTCTACCAAATTATGTTTTTCCAGAAGACAGCCACAGGCTTTTCTCGTTTAAGGAAGACTGATCACCTCCATTAGCCTTCAAACAAACACAGAGACTTCTGGATGAGGGCATTTAATTATAATGTTTATCTAATCACTCTGTAGCCATTTAAATAAATAAGATGGCTTAGAGCACACGCTTCTCTGGGCAGTGAAGAGAAGTTTAGTGAAGAGTGTATTTTAAGCCAAACAATCCAACACCACAAGTCAAAATTATTGGCGTTTTATATGGGTGTTTTTAAAAATGTAAAAACAAGTACAGATATTGCCCATTCTTTTGCCTTTGAATTGCTGGACTTTCCAGTCTATGAGCTGGTGGTAGCAACAATTATAGTAACAACGGTAACAACAATGATGATACCTAACACCTCATTAGTATTTACTTATGTCAGAACCTGTTCTAGGTGCTTTTACCTATATTTATTCATTTTACCCTCATAATAACCCCGTGAGGTGAGATGGGTTACTGTCATTATCTCCACTTTAAGAAAACTGAAATATAGAGATGTTAAGTAACTTGTCCAAGGTCACTCAGCTAAGCGCTTGGATTTGAATGAGAAAGGAACTCTGGCTGGAGAATCCAAAGCCCGGTGTCCTAGGCACCGGGCTATCTTATGCACCTAAAGATTTTGGGGTTTTTTGCATTAATACTTCCCTTTTGTGGGCAGTCACTAAAAATTATTTTAGATGAAATTAACCGAAAAACTTATTCCAAGTTTATTTTCCATCTCCTCACATTGCTGTCACTAGTTTTATTTCTTTTTCTTTACTCTTCTTTTCTTTTTGTAATTTTGAGTTGGAGCTATTTGGACTAAGTTCATCAGTATAGGTGAAAAACAGGAAAGTGGGATTTTTCTTGTTTTGTCTTGATTTATTTATTTAGAATACCTGCTTTTGATGTTTAAGAACATAAGATCTAAATACAGAGCCTTCTTTGAGCCACCAAGGGTTGGCACAGAGATTTTTTTCAAATTCCCTGTACAAGTGTACTGCCTCTGCTGAGATTTCACATATCAGAGGTGCAGACTCAGGAAAGAACAGTGATTTGGTTGGCTATACATGATATCTGTGATGTATCAAATAAATCTTTTAGGTTCAAGTATGTATTTTTCCTCTTTGGAATTGATTTATGAATGAGGACTGTTATTAAGAGAGATAGGCCTGATAATGAGGTATAGATAGGTGAGTAATGTCCTATAGAGCCAACTCTCCAAACAAATGTCTCTCCTCTGAGCTTTCCATTTTTACACCAAACTTTTTAGTACTTTTAAAAAGTCACTAATGAAATTTAAATATACTCCCAGGAATAGAGTAACACATTATGCCATTGTCCTCACTAACACAGTACAATCACTTTGGAAAACAGAGACCATGGCCCTGAGGGAATGGTGCACCCAGCAAGCAAAGTGAATGGAGAAGTGATGCCAGCTCGGTGGCCAGGTTTAGATGAGGCTATGAGAAACATGAGAAGAATCTGGACAGCTGGGCTGGGGGTGGTGGTGGTATAGTTGTCATCATATGAGGGCAGGGCTACAGGGTGTTTTAGAGGAATATCTTAAAGGAGAGGGGTCTTGAAAGGGGAAGCTGAGAAGACCACAAAGTAAAATGTAGATTACTTAATTTGTTCTGGAGCCATCTCACTCTTCTGGCTATGGTGATGGAAATGGCACAGAGTTACATCGAGAGGAAGCATATTATAG
Organism: Ceratotherium simum simum; assembly: GCF_057802395.1. Lineage (NCBI taxonomy): Eukaryota > Metazoa > Chordata > Mammalia > Perissodactyla > Rhinocerotidae > Ceratotherium > Ceratotherium simum. Next base: position 42,448,033 of record NC_141908.1, read on the forward strand.
TTAAAAGAGCAGAGTTTTCAAGGTCAAGCAGACCTGGATTCAAATTTGATCAGTATGGCCTTGGATAAGTTATCACTTAGTTTCCTCCATCTATAAAATGTAGAAATCAAATTATTAAACTGGAAAACAAAGTGCATCCTGCCATGCATATGGTAGCTGTATGCATATCATATCTAGATGCATAGATATACAGTAGCTAGAGAAAGCATATACATATATATATACACACACACATACATTTATACATAGATGAATTCATGCGTCTACTATAGTGCTATCTTTCTCCCTTGTTATGTTATTTCTGCCAGAAACTTGCCATATATTCTTTTTCATTTTAGTTTCCTTTTATCATATATAAATTTATTTTTACTAAATTGTCAGAATATTCAAATAATTCACTATTAAACTATGGTGCTGGGCTTTTATTTTCTGAGGTAAATTAGCAGAATGACCAACTTGGAGAATTCTAATTGTTAGCTACCTACGAAGTAGAATGTTTGCCACTTGATAACAGATTCACACAATATATTACTAATTTACTTTAACAAGAAAGAGACTACTACTCCTAATGAGTGATATTAACTATGTTCTTTTTTGGTAGCATGACTACACAATAGTCATCTATGTTATCATTATTTGAATTCATGACATGGCTGGGTAAGGATTTGAGGCAGTTCTTCTGTATGTTCATATGATTTAAACCTGAACCATAGCATATATATGTACCTAGGCAAATATCTGAAATAATTATTCTAATCTCTGTAGCAGTTTTAATACTTTTTATGATTCTAAAAAGGAGACTTGAGGGAGCATATGCCAGTTTCAAAAACCAGGCACATGTTCACATGGCCCTAAGTTAGGGATCCCTGACCAATGGATTGGGCGCCATCCATCAGGAGGACCTTCAAGTTTTACCTGGCAGATTTCTGAGCAGCTCTCCAAGTCATTTGCTGCTTCCTCTCTCCCACATGCTGAGTTAGCTGGGATTCCCAGTGGGGAGGAGAAGGCAGGTAGCATATTTGTCCCTCCCTCTCACTGCCTTCAATATACTTTATTCTCAGAACCTTCCCCAGGGATCTAAAAACTTCAGGAATAATGAAAATATCTCTTACAAAGTTGGAGGCCCCAGACTTAACCTTTAAAAGATTTATTTTTACATTTTTTTCAAATTCTGACAATTTATGCAGAAAAAAAGTTAGATACCTGTTCTTTTTAAAAAATTTCTTGCCGTATTTATTATACAACAAGAGTATTTGTAAGAATAAAGTGGTTGAAATGTATTTGTTTTCTGAGTATAATTTGGAGCACAGTTATAGTTATTTTAGTTTATGGATTAATTCTGTACTCTGTCATCTCCTAACCTACCTGGTCTTTCTCGGACTAATACAGTATATATCTTTGGGGCCAATATCCATAGTTCCAGAATATTCTTAGTCATCTGGTTCTGCTATAGAATAAAGTTAGACTGGAAATAAGACAATGTTAAGTAAAACAAGCTTCCTTTGCCCACCCCACCTCCCATGGGCTCCACTTGTAAAAGGAGTACAGACCAGAAATCCTATGCCCTACTAGATCTTTTCCATGGTACCAGCCTACTGCTGAGCTTCAGTTTCTCATTTTTAAATGGGGACAAAAACACCTGTCCTACCAGTCTTAGGATTGACTTGTAGATTTAATGAGATTATATCAAAGTACTTTATAACCCACATAAACTTATATAATGATATAGCTACTTTATATTGAACATCTACTAAATTCTAGGACTAGTACTAGAAGCTTTACATATATTACGGTACCTCATTTAAACCTCAAATGACCCTTCACAGTTGTTATAATTACACTTGACGCATAATGAGTTAATAGATGCTCAAAGAGGTTGTGTGACTGTGTCAAATAGGTTGAGAGGGGCAGAGTCAAGATTCAGCTCAATATTACTTCCAAACAGAGGCTTTACTTTTCTTTCTACTCAGAACTAAGGCAAGAGCCTTATTTAAGTCCTTAAGAATGGTAGGGGGCATTAAGAAAGTGGGGGAAAAAAATCACTGAATAATCTGTGCCTTCACCCAAGCTGATGAAGAAAACACCCTGATAAAATCAATGCTTATATTTTAGAACAGACCACCTGAAAACCCCTGGGCTTCACACATGTTAAAAATAGTTTTTACGTATTGATTATAAAGTGAAAAGGAAGAAATAGATGTTTTAGATGCAGGAAGAATATGGTATGCCATCCCAGGCAGATCCAAGCTTATATTTTTCATAAGTTCCATTCTACTCGTATTATCCAGGATATACACAAATCACAAAATGACACAAAATAGAAAAAACATAAGAATTTCCTTTGCTTTTGGAAAACATGGGAAACAACAGAAAATTCTTTTCAGAAATGCAGAAAAATCATTTTTTTCATAATAGCTGATATGCCTTCCTTAGGCATTAAGATACATTTCTGTTTATAATCTTAGTACAGCTATATTTTTACTCTATGTAAAAATCAAGTCTCCCAGGAAAAACAGGGTATTTCACCACACTGATATTTAAATTCCATCACTAAAAATGTAGGTATACACTCCAATTTCTAACCTCTTAGACTATTTTGCACAATGAGTTTTAGTCATTGGAATGAATAAGTGCTCAGGAAAGCAGCACTGCCTCATACAATATGATTTGGTAGTCAACATTCTTGTTTTCCAGTAAAAGGGAAATTTCAGGAGCAGAAACATTGGGCTCCTTGAGATGTCACCGATGAAGAGAATGTTTCTGGGCAGCTTCTGAGTGAGTATATCTTAACAGGTTGATCACAGATCTGGAGTCTTCATTCCTCATAACAGCACTGCCAGACGTAATCTTGTTAGCCCCCTGTTTGCACAGTTGTGGATAGCGCTATGACCCACTTCATCACTGACCTCAACCGGTGAACCTTTGGCATCACATCTTCCATAAATTTCTGCCCTCCAAACCCAAGTTCCACTGGCATAACCAAGGCTGTATCTACATTAGCCCATGCTGCCAAATACTCAGCTGTACTTAGTTTGACGGCAAGTCCAACCTTCATTCCATTCTCCTAAATGTCTTTAATCAAAGCCTCTGGTTGTCAGTATCCTCACGATGAAAGGTATATTGATTGGCTCCTTCTGCATCCACTGGCTTTACTCACTGTTCCAGCCTGTACACCATACTATGCATGTCAAAGAAAGGATCCTGGTCTAGCTGCTTTGGGACACTCTACCGCAGGGTGACGAAAGGTAGTCACCGTTACATCCAGGTGCAGATAATTGGCTCTGGAGGCCAGCATCCTGAGGTACTCAGCTCCCAAATTGACCAGGTTCCTGTTGAGGATGGACAGGCCAATCTTACAGCTGAACACCATGGTACTGGTTCCCAAGAGCCAAGTTTCCCCACGATTCCTCTGACAAGATGAAAGCATCATCCTGATTTATCTTGTGTGTGTGTGTGTGTTAGTACTTTAATCTTTAGGCAGTGACTAAATTTTCTTTTGAAATAATGGTTAACTTTCCCCAGTGTAAATCAAAGTAAAGGCAAGAGTTATAGCTTTTAAGAATTTATTTTAGAATCAGTTATGTCTTAAGTTTACTTGCCTATTATTCAAATGAATCAGGACTAGCATTTTGCTTTGTTTTTGTTACTTGGATGGGGTAAGATAACAGAAGAGCTGACTTCTTTAGTGATTTTGCTAAAATATGCAAACAACCTCAAGTCTCCATTTATGTGCCTTTTGTTAGTGACATAAATGGGATCAAAGGGCTAATAAATGTTTTTGTTCCCAACTTTCTTTTAAAATAAATTCTGTTATTTCAAATAAAATTCTTCTTTTCAAATAAAATTCTATGCGTACGCATATATGTATATGCATACGTACTCATTTAATGTATAAATCTACTCTAATGCTAGTTCTCTCTTATTATGTTACTCCCACAAGAAATTTGGCATATTTTCCTTATTTTGCATTTTAATTTCTTTTTATCATCAATAAACTTATTTTACCAAATTTTCAGAGTATGAAAATGTTTTTCCATCAAACTCCTATGGTGTTGGGCCTTTTTTTCTGAGATAATGTCACAGAAAGTTCAATTTGGGGGAATTTCCCACCATGGGAACACACTGCCTCTTACTAGTAAACTGGCTTCCAGATACAGATTGGCAGGTTCGTATATGAGCATGAACAGTAACAAGACATTTGAAGGTCTGTGAGCTTTGCTTTTTCTTTTCTTTTTTTTTTAAATATAATTTTATTTATTTATTTTTCCCCCAAAGCCCCAGCACGTAGCTGCATGTCGTAGTTGCACATCCTTCTAGTTGCTGTATGTGGGACGCGGCCTCAGCATGGCCGGAGAAGCGGTGCGTCGGTGCGCGCCCGGGATCCGAACCTGGGCCACCAGCAGCGGAACGCACACACTTAACCGCCAAGCCACGGGGCCGGCCCGAGCTTTGCTTTTTCACCTAATGCTTTTTCATCTAATCCTGGCACAACTGCAAAATTGGAGCCAGATATTCAGGACAAGACATTCTAGACACAACCCACAGTTTTTTGGAGGCTACTATAGGTGTATCAGACTCCACTTGGAAGATCAATGTGGATACTTTAGGTTCTACTTTTTTTACTAAGTAGTCGTCTTATTTCAGACTATAGATATGCTACTGAGAGCTCTACTGTTAATTGTTGGTCCCTAGACCAGAGTCTAGGTATCTTCATTAGGTATGGAAAGGTTATTCACGTGAGAATTTGTCCCTGGATCCCAACCTCAGACTCAGAAATCAGGTCTGGGAGTACGATGCAGCTCTTATATCCATGATAACATAGATTAGGCATCTGTGGTGGCTCCAGAACTTCAGGACTCACCTGATCTGTCTTCTGGACTTCCTTTTGGTGGATGCCAGATGCAGGATCTTTCCTACCACAATTCTCTGCAATGTCCACTGATTCTTCGTAGAAGACATCTCAGTGACCTGAGTACTTTCCTTTAATGTCATTCCTTGAGAGCTTGAGCTACAATTATGCTAGATAGGCCTGGATCTGATCTTTTCAGTTAACCATATGGACTTTATCTGAGGGCTGCATAACTAAGACTAACCACACCATCACCTTGCCCACACCATTTCTTACTAAATTTTGTTCCTTTTTTAAACTTCAGCTTAAGCCTCATTTTCTTAAAATTTTCTTTGAGCACCCAGACTCAAAGTGTGGCTCACGTTTTCTTTACCTTCTTAGCAGCCTAGACTTCTTTATAGTACATTTCACAATGTATTTATATAATTATGTAATTGACTGTTTAGTATTTGTCTCCTGCATTTAAAGAAAGCCACCAAGATCATGTCTATCTTATTCAATACTACACTTACCATGGTGTCTTGCATGAAACTCATTAACTTTTTATTGAGTTAATTAAGCATTGTGCATAATGCCTTCATGACTAAGGTTTCAAGGGATCCTTTTTTTCTGGGTTGTCACACATATAGAACAAAACATATTGTAACCTGGGTTCCCCTGAAAGCATAGCCTAATACAGAGGTTTCCTTGACGGTTAATTGATCTTAAGGAGCAGGAGTGAAGAACAGGGAGAGTGATTGCTATAGACTGAATTGTGTCCCCTCAAAATTCATATGTTGAAGCCCTAATTCCCATTGTGACTGCATTTGGAGATAGTCTTGAGAAGATAATCAAGGTTAAATGAGGTCCTAAGAGTGGGGCCCATATCTGAAAAACTGTGATCTTATAAAAAGAGGAAGAGAGAAAGAGATCTCTCCTCTCTCTCTGCCATGTGAGGACACAGTGAGAACGTGGCCATCTGCAAGCCAGAGAGCCTTCACCAGAACCCAACCATGCTGGCACCCCGATCTTGGACTTAAAGCCTCCAGATCTGTGAGAAAATAAATTTTTATTGTTTAAGACACCAAATCTATGGTATTTTGTTATTGCAGCCCAAGCAGACTAATATAGTGATCTAGAGAAGGAGATAAAACCATTAAGAAATTGTGTTATCTAGTTGGTCATAAGTACAGGTGACTGATGCTTGATTTGATGGGATCTTTATTTAAGAAGGCTTTTGAGGGGCTGGCCCCGTGGCTTAGCGGTTGGGTGCGTGAGCTCCGCTGCTGGCGGCCCGGGTTCGGATCCCGGGCACGCACTGACGCACTGCTTCTCTGGCCATGCTGAGGCCGCGTCCCACATGCAGCGGCTGGAAGGATGTGCAGCTATGACATACAGCTATCTGCTGGGGCTTTGGGGGGAAAAATAAATAAATAAATAAGATTTAAAAAAAAAAAAAAAAAAAGAAGGCTTTTGAAATGCACCTCACAACTGTTTGCCCTGGGAATGAAAAGGGGAAGCATATATCCATCAGCCCCTATCACCCATTAGTTAAGGATGGCAGCAGTATAAGAGCAGGAAGCAAGAGATGCATGGTGCAGCCTGAAGAAAGGCACCAAGGGGTTGCACTCGAAAGTGACCAGTTGAAGCCTGTGCAGAACTGGTCACTGCAGCGGAGGCTGGAAGAAGAGTGGGGCTGATAGGATTTGAAGTGGCACACAGATTGTCTAACACATAGACTGCCGCAAAAGTATCGTGTATTCAACATCCACAAATAATTAATTTTGTACAATGATTTTTAAACAATCTTCATATTCTTAGTATTTCTATAGTGCTTATCTACATGGAAAAAGATATAAGGCAGTTTTTGTAAACTAAAGTGGAAAAGTAATTATGGCTGCAAGTAAATGCTGACTCTGACATTATTTTAATGATGCTTACAAATAGAATCTTGAAACATCATTTTTCAAGATGCCAAAAGAAATGGTAATGATTATTTAAACATTGTTTATCTCAGAATCTAGACAGGATGGATATACTAAGTTAACAACCAAAAAGCAAGTTTAACATGTTTTTTTGTCACAGAAGCAGTAAGCTTTTAACTATAATGAAAATGACATTGAGAAATAACCTGTTTTAAAAGCAGCCAGAGACAGATACTACCTAAGATGATCATTTTTTGAACATTAGTGATGACATGATAAGTTGCCTTCTACTGTTGAAAATAATCCAAATAGCTTGAGCATACAATTCTAATCGAGCAGGGTATGATATGTTTAAGAGAGATACTGGAATGGTTTCCCCATGATTGCAACCTTTTGAATTTTTTTTTTTTTTTTTGGTGAGGAAGATGGGCCCTGAGCTAACATCTGCCAATCCTCCTCTTTTTTGCTGAGGAAGACTCGCCCTGGGCTAACATCCACGCCCGTCTTCCTCTACTTTATATGGGATGCCGCCACAGCATGGCCTGACAAGCGGTGCATCTGTGCGCGCCCGGGATCCGAACTGGTGAACCCCGGGCCGCCGCAGCGGAGTGTGCGCACTTAACCCCTTGCTCCACCAGGCCGGCCCCCAACTTTTTGAATTTTTAAAAGAGAAAAGAAGACAAAGCTAGACACAGGCTGGACTTTGAGATAATTTGTACACATGGAAATAAGAAAGTAAATTTAGAGCTGCCACAAGGAGGACCAATTTTTTTTTCCAAATATATTTTATTATTATCAAAACAATCCAAATACATCCTGAAAAATGCAAATAGTATAGAAAGATTATAATTAAAGCACCAGTTCACTCAAAGGCAACACTTTTAACAAACTTTTTTATTTTTGATGGTAGTTACATATCTCTAAATAATATGCTTACATTACTATTTCTTGGTTTACCAATGTTAAATGTGACTGATGTACTTGTGCTCTTATAAATATGGATTTAGCTCACTTTCTACTCTTACCTCCAACCTTCCTTCTCACTCTAACTCTCCTTGCAATATAATTGTATCACATCCTAAATTCCAACAGTCCTATAACCTCTGTAACCATAAATTAACAAAGAACATGTATGAACTTCCATTTCTTGTTCCATCAGCCTCAGATAGTTCTCTTTACTCCCTACCTTGTAAGAGGAGATGAATAACTCTCACCTTTCCTTCCAACTCCCTATTCCTCCTTCTATCTCCCCACCCCTGATTCTATTGTAGTGATTGTTAACATACCTTTTATTCTGTAACCATAGTTAAGTGTTAAATAATTTGCCTAAAGATTGATTCTAAAATTTTTTTAAAACCCCACATTTTTAAAACCTTTACATAACTATAGCTACGTAAATATTGCTCACTCTAAAGCCAAGTAGTGTGCAGTTATTACATTTCTTTCTCTATGGCTCTAGTATCATGATTCCTATGCCATTTAAAAAACAATGTTCTGTACTTCCTGAATGCTGGTATGAGGAGCTCTGAAGACCCTCTTTCTGGTGAAACAACCATACTGGTGAAAATCATTTTAAAAAACAATAATGGAAAGTCTCTGGACTTTGTAGCCTTTATCCTGAAGTCTCTAGAAATTGTCTTAAGGGCATGCAGCAATGAAGAAACATTTATTAAAGGAAATCTATTAAATCTTGATGAGAACAGCAAGTCTGGGGTACTTGAGCCACAACCCACTTCCTCCTTACCCACCTCCTGGTTCAGTATAACAGAAGCTTCACTCTAGGCAGGTATAGCCAAGAACACAGGGCTCCCTTTCCTCCTAGTTCGCAGAGGAAGGCAACGGTAGCTTCCCAAGAAGGGCAGACTGCCAGCATTTATCATCCCACTCCCACCCCTGCATGTGTTAAGGAAGCTAAATTCCAAGTCAGTGTATCCAAGAGATTGGGGCTTCCTTCATTCGCCCAGCCCCCATCCATAGGGTGGAAGCTCTACCTCAGGGAGGGACAGCTGAAAATACCAAGGCCCCAATTGCCAAGAAGACCCTGATCGCTGCCCCTGCCCAGCTCCCTACTCCTAAAGCAAGGAGTCACTCAGAAGGAAGCACGCCATTGTCCCTGCCCCCAGCTCTTGAGCCAAACCTCAGAGATTTTGTCCAGGGGGAGCTCTGAAGCTCTTTCCAAAGGAACTGGTTTTATTTGGAACAGGGTATAACCTAAATGTGCTCTCAAAAATGATGGAAGTTTCGGTGGAAAGCAATTAAGAGGAGATAGTAGGTAGCTTTATGAGAGATATAGGCTAAACATTAGGCCAGCTAGTATACCAGAGAGAACCAGGGAAAGGGACAGCTAAGAAGAGCCCTCCTGGGGTGAGAAAAACCTCAGACAATGATCTCAACTGCGGAGGAGCTAGAGTTTAATTGGATCAGACTACCATAGCAATTTATACCCCAGGTTACTGTCAAAAACAATAGGGTAATGAGCCAGCAATTAGTGGAGCCTAAAGCTGGATGTATGGGGTAAGCCCTAATAGCTACTACTAAGAAAATAACTCAAAAAATATATACTGAAGAATAAAAAACCAACAATGTTCTTAACATCATGGTCCAATGAATTCTCCTTTTCAGCATTTCATGAGCTGCTCAAAATCATTCCATATTTTTGTTTTCTTCCTCTTTGGAACATGCCTTTCTTGGAAAGTCTTTTTTGTTTTCTAGAATTGCTGACTGCTTTCCTTTTCTCTTGCCTTCTGTGCTTGAATATCCTCAAGCTTTACCAAAAATTCAATAATTCTATCCTATTGTCTCCTTATTAAAATTTTAAGTGTACGGGACAGTGGATGTTGTACAGCAGCTCTGTAGAGCTTTTTCATGTTGTGTGAATAAAACTCTATACGCATTGAACAGCGACTCCCCATTTCCCCCTCCCTCACCCCTGGAAACCACCATTCCACTTTCTGTTTCTATAAGTTTCACTACTTTAGATACTTCATATAAGTGGAATCATGTGCTATTTGTCCTTCTGTGACTGGCTTATTTCACTTAATATAATGTCCTCAATGTTCATCTGTGATGTAGAGTGTGATAGGATTTCCTTGTTTCTTTTTTAATGGTTGAATAATATTCCATTGAATGTGTATACCACATTTTCTTTATCCATTCATCTGTGGATGGACATTTAGATTGTTTTCACCTCTTGCTATTGTGAACAATGAACATGGGAAGGCAAATATCTTTTCAAGATCCTGGTTTCAATTCTTTTGGATAAATACCCAGAAGTGGGATTGCTGGATCATATAGTAGTTCTATTTTTAATTTTTTGAGGAACCTACATACTGTTTTCTGTAGTAACTGCAACATTTTATGTTCCTAACAACAGTGCACAAGGGTTCCAGTTTCTCCACATCCTCACCAATGCTTGTTATTTTCTCTTGTTTTGTTTATAATGGTCATCCTAACAGGTGTGAGGTGATATCTCATTTTAGTTTTGATTTGTGTTTCCCTGATTAGTGATATTGAACATCTTTTCATATACCTGTTGACCATTTGTAGGTCTTCTTTGGAGAAATGTCTATTCAAGTCCTTTGCCCATTTTCAAATTGAGCTATTTGTTTTATTGCTATTGAGTTGTAGGACTATATATTTTGGGTACCAATGTCTTATTAGATGTAGTTTGCAAATATTTTCTCCCATTCCATAGGTTGCCTTTTCACTCTGTTGATTGTTTCCTTTGCCATGTAGAATCTTTTTAGTTTGATGTAGTCCCACTGTCTATTTTTGCTTTTGTTGCCTGTGATTTTGGTGTCATATCAAAGAAATATTGTACAATAAGACCAATGTCATAAAGATTTCCCCCTGTTTCCTTCTAGGAATTTTATAGTTTCAACTCTTGTATTTAATTCTTTTATCCATTTTGAGTTGATTTTTATGTATGATGTGAGATAAAAGGGTACAATTTCATTCTTTTGCGTGAGGATATCCAATTTTCCCGACACCATTTGTTGAAGAGACTATCGTTTCCCCATTGTGTAGTCTTCCCATCCTTGTCAAAGGTTTGACTGCATAGGTGAGGGTTTATTTCTGGGCTCTCTATTCTGTCCTATTGGTCTATATATCTGTCTTTAAGCAAGTATCACACTGTTTTGATCACTCTGGCTTTATAATATGCTTTGAAATCAGAAAGTGTGAGGCTTCCAACTTTATTCTTTTTTCTCAAGTTTGTTCTGACTATTTAAGATCCTTTGTGGTTCCATATAAATTCTAGGATTATTTTTTCTATTTCTGTAAAAATGCCATTGGGATTTTGATAGGGATTGCATTGAATTTTTTTTTTTTTTTTTGGTGAGGAAGATCAGCCCTGAGCTAACATCCATGCCAATCCTCCTCTTTTTGCTGAGGAAGACTGGCCCTGAGCTAACATCTGTGCCCTTCTTCCTCCACTTTATTTGGGACACTGCCACAGCATGGCCTGACAAGTGGTGCATTGGTGTGTGCCCAGGATCCAAACCTGGGCCACCAGCAGCAGGGCACATGCACTTAACCACTATGCCATGGGGCTGGCCCCCAGGATTGCATTGAATTTGTAGATCATTTTGGATTATATGGGCATTTTAACAATATTAAGTATTCCAATCCATAAACACATTTATATCTTTCCATTTATTTGTGTTGTCTTTAGTTTCAGCAGTGTTTTGTAGTTTTAAACATACAAGTCTTTCATGTGTTTGGTTAAGTTTATTCCTAAGTATTTTATTCTTTTTGATGCTATTGAAATGGAATTGTTTTCTTAATTTCCTTTTTGGATTGTTCATTGCTAGTTCATAGAAACTCAACTGAGTTTTGCATGTTGATGTTTTATCCAGCAACTTTGCTGAATTCTTTTATTACTTCTTACAGTTTTTTATGTGTGGAATCTTTAGAGTTTTCTACATATGAGATCATGTCATCTGCAAACAGAAATAATTTTACTTCTTCCTTTTCAGTTTGGATGCCTTATATTTCTTTTTCTTGCCTAATTGCTCTAGGACTTCCAGTACTATGTTGAATTGAAATGGCAGGAGTGGGCATCTTGTCCTGTTCTTGATCTTAGAGGAAAAACTTTTGATTTTTCCCCATTGATTATGATGTTAGCTGTGGGGTTGTCATATATGGCTTTTATTATGTTGAGATATTTTTCTCATTTTCCTACTTTGGTGAGTGTTTTTATCATGAAAGGATGTTGAATTTGTCAAATGCTTTTTATGTATCTATTGAGATGATCATGGTGATTTTTATTTTTATTCTATTAATGTGGTATATCACACTGAATGATATTTGAATGTTGAGCCATTTTTACTTGGTTGGATAAGGAATATCCTTATTCTAAGGATAAATCCCACTTGGTCATCAGGTATGATCCTTTTAATGTACTATTGAATTTGGTTTGCTAGTATTTTGTTGAGGATTTTTGCATATATATTCATCAGAGATACTGGCTTGTGGTTTTCTTTTCTTATAGTGTATTTTTCTGGTGTTGGTATCAGGGTAATGCTGGCCTCATAAAATGAATTTGGAAGTGCTCCTGCCTCTTCAATTTTGTGGAAGAGTTTGAGAAGAACTGACATCAATTCCTCCTTAAATGTTTGGTAGAATTCACCAGTGAAGCCGTCTGGTCATGGGTTTTCTTTGCTGGAAGATTTTTGATTACTGATTCAATCTCCTTACTAGTTACATAGGCCTGTTCAGAATTTCTGTTTCTTCATGATTCAGTCATGGTAGATTGCATGTTTCTAGCAATTTGTCCATTTCTTCGAGGCTATGCAATTTGTTGGCAAATACTTACTCACAGTAATCTCTTCTAATCCTTTTAATTTCTGTGGCATCAGTTATAACGTTTCCTCTTTCATTTCCAATTTTGAGTCTTCTCTATTTTTTTCTTAGTCTAGCTAAAAGTTTGTCAATTTTGTAGATCTTTTCAAAAAACCAACACAGTTTCATTGATCTTTTCTATTGTTTTTCTAGTCTCTAATTTATTTCTGCTCTGATCTTTATTATTTCCTTCCTTTTGCTAACTTTGGGCTTAGTTTGTTCTTCTTTTTTCTAGTTACTTGTGGTTTAAAGTTAGATTGTTTATTTGAGATTTTTCCTTTTTTTTAATGTAGGCATTTATTGCTATAAACTTCCCTCTCAATACTGCTTTTGCTGCATCCCATAAGTTTTAGTATGTTGTCTTTTCATTTTCATTTGTCTTAAGATATTTTCTAATTTCCCTTTTGATATCTTGTTTGACCTATTGGTTGTTTAAGAGTGTGTTGTTTAATTTCCACATATTTGTGAATTTTCCAGTTTTCCTTCTGTTATTGATTTCTAGTTTCATTCCATTGTGGTTGGAAAATATACCTGGTATTGATTTCAGTCTTCTTAAATTTATTAAGACTAGTTTTGTGACCTAACATGTGTGTGCATGAGAAAGCTGTGTATTCTGCTGCTGTTAGGTGAAATGGTCTGTGTATGCTGTTAGGTTCATTTGATCTATAGTGTTATTCAAGTCCCCTGTTTCCTTATTTATCTTTTTTCTGGATTCTATCCATTATTTAAAGTGAGATATTGAAATCTCCTAATATTATTGCATGACTGTCTATTTTTCCCTTCAATTCTGTCAAAGTTTCCTTCATATATTTGGGTGCTCTTCTGTTAGTGCATATATATTTTTAATTATTGTATCTTCCTGGTGAATTGACCATTTTATCATTATATGGTGTCCTTCTTTGTGTTTTTTGACAGTTTTTGACTTAAAGTCTATTTTGTCTGATATAATTAAGCACTCCCAGCCCCCACCCAGCTCTCTTTTGGTTACCATTTGCATTGAATATCTTTTTCTATCCTTTAACTTTTACCCTATGTGTGTCCTTAAATTAAAAGTCTCTTCTAGACAGCTATAGTTGGATCTTGTTTTTTTAATCCATTCATCCACTGTATGTGTTTTGATTGGGGAGTTGAATCTATTTACATTTAAGTAGTTATTGATCAGGAAGGACTTGCTATTGTCATTTTGTTAATTGTTTTTTGTCTGTTTTGTAGCATTTTTGTCCCTGTTTTCCTCTCTTTCTTTTTTCCTTAATGTTTTTTTGATTTTTTGTAGTGACATGTTTTGATTTCTTTCTTATTTTCTTTTGTGTATATTCTGCAGGTATTTTCTTTGTGGTTACCATGGGGTTACATAAAACATCTTATAACAATCTAATTTAAGCTGATAACAACCTAACTTCAATTGCGTACAAATACTCTTAACTTTTACTTCTTCCACTTTACACAGTATTGATGTCACAAATTAGATCTTCTTTTTAATACTTTTATATACTAGTTTATACTAGTATACTATACCTTGTACAATTTTTTTATATTTTTGTCCTTCAACTTTTATACCAGAATTAAAAGTGATTTATGCACCAACCAGCATTACAGTATTCTGTATTTGTTTTTATATTTACCATTACTAGCAAACTTTATACTTTCATGTGCTTTTGTGTTGCTGTTCAGCATCCTTTTGTTTCAGCATGAAGGATTCACTTTAGTATTTCTTATAAAGTCAGGTGTAGTGATGATGAACTTCCTCAGCATTTTTTTTTTTTTAATCTAGGAAGGTTTTATTTCTGCTTCATTATTGAAGGATGATTTTGCCAGATATAGTATTCTTGGTTAACAGTTTTTCTTTTTCAGTACTTTCAGGCATAATCATTTTATTGTGCTTTGCTTTATTGCTCTTCACAGACCTTGTGTTTTTTTAAGACCTGCTGCCAGCAAAAAGATTATGACTTGCTGAAGGCTCAGGTAATGATTAGCAGTTTTTAGCAATAAAGTAGTTTTAAATTAAGGTATGTACATTGTCTTTTTTAGACATAATGCTATTGACACTTAATAGACTACAGGATAGTATAAACATAACTTTTATATGCACTGGGAAACCAAAAAATTTGTGTGACTCACTTTATTGTGATATTTGCTTTATTTTGATGATCTGGAACCATACCTGCAGTATCTCCAAGGCATGCCTATATATCATCCCACTCCCATCTGACCTGCAAAGTTGCTACTGAAAAGTCCACTGATAGTCTTATGGAGGTTCTGTTGCACATGGTGAATTGCTTTTCTCTTGCTGCTTTCAAAATTCTCTCTCTGTCTTTGATTTTTGACAGTTTGATTATAATGTGTGTCATGTGGATTTCTTTGGATTCACTATCGTTGGAGTTTGTTGGGCTTCTTAAATCTGGATGTCCATTTCCTGCCCCATATTTGGGAAGTTTTTGGCCACTATTTCTTTAAATAGGCTTTCTGTCCCTTATTCTCTTTCTTCTTCTTCTGGGACTGCAGTGATGCATATATTGTTCTGCATGATGGTATCCCATATGTTCCTTAGGCTTTCTTCACTCTATTTATTAATTTTTTCTTTTTTTCTGGATTGTCTGATTGGATAATTTCAAATGACCTGCTTTGAGTTTACTGATTCTTTCTTCTGTTTGATTGAGGCTGATGTTGAACCCTTCTAGTGAATTTTTCAGTTCAGTTATTGTATTCTTCAGCTCCAAAACTTCTGTTTGGTTCTTTTTAATATTTTGTATCTCTTTGTTGATAATCTCATTTTGTTCATGCAACGTTTTCTTGAGCTCATAGAGTATCTTTATGATGGCTATTTTAATCCTTTTCAGGTAATTCATACACCTCCATTTCTTTAAGATAAATTTCTGGAGATTTATTTTGTTCCTTTGTTTGGGCCATGTTTCCCTGTTTCTTCATATGTCTCATAACTTTGTGTTGGGATTGGTATGTTTGAAATAACAGTCACCTCTCCTAGTCTTTATGGACTGGCTTTGTACAGCTGAAGACCCTTACTAAGCCACCTGACTGGACATTCTGGAGGCCTCTGTAACTTTTTTTTTTGTGGGGGGGGAATGCAACTTCTCTGGGCCTGTGTGTGCAATTTCTCAGTTAGAGACGGTTGCTGATTTATTTTTCTAGACGTTCATAATCTCTTGCTCCCTCTGGTGTCTGTCTGTGGCACTACAATTTCTCTAGTTCTATACCAAGCTGCCCTGATCTCCCTTGTTCTCAGAGACTACCAGGTATCCATAGTATGCTGGCTCTCCATCAGTACCCTGAGTCAGGTGAGACAGATACCTGTACCTTGGGCACTCTTCCCAAAAGCTTGAACACCAAACACATGCCATACTCCTCTTACTATTTCCAGAGGGAGAAGCCTCAAGTTTTTCATTTTCTCCTCATCTCACTGAGCCATCCTAGTCACAGCAATCCACTTTCCCCTTTCGTCTTTTTTTTCAGTGCACCTAGGCATCCAAACTATGATGGTTCCAATAGTACTCTGAATGAGAAAAGACAGAAACCAGTCCCTCAGGCAGCCCTCTGAAGAGCTGGAATGTCAGATGTAGCCTCTACTCTTTTCTCTCCCCCTAATGTGAAAAATATGAGCTAGGGTGCTCTCCACCACTGCTGAGCTGTGCCAGCTTGGAGGAGGGGCTGATGGCGGTTGTTCTTCCTACCCACTTGAATGTGGCTGTTCTCAGCTCTGTGGTCACCTAGGGTACTGCAACATCTTAACTGGATTCTGGAATTCTCATCACAGTATTTTGGTCCATATATTTTCATTAAATTGGTGTTTCTGCAGGGGAATGAGGATTAGGACTTTCTAGTCAGCCATCTTGTGATGTCACTCCTTCCCTGATTTGCTCTTGAGCTCTACCACACATTTGTCATTCTGAGAGTTCTTTCACTGCTTTCCTAGGTTGGAACCACTCTTTTCTTCATCCCGTATCTTCCTTTTTATTTATCAATTTGCTTTCTAATTAAGGATGCATGCAAGAAAAACTGAAATCTACCAAGAATTAACCTTTTTTATTCTTCCTTACATTTGATTTGATGGTTTGGCTCAATATATAACTCTAGGTTCAAAATAATTTTGACTCATAATGTTAATAGTATTACTGAGCGAAAAGTCTGATGCCATTCTATGGAGAAGGAGTATGTGTGTAAGTATATAGTAGTGGGGAGAGGATTTCTGGAATCAACTGTTATGTAGTTGGACTCTCAATTAGTTCCCATATTTTCAGTTCCACCTCTTACTCTACTTCTCGTTGAGTGTGAGCCCTTCTCTTAGTCCAGACCTTCCTTGGGATTCTACTGGGAAGTCTAGGTCCCTCCTTTACTGCACTTGGAAGGAGATATATATTTTAGTGATTAGGAGTGGACTGCCTAGGTTTAAGTTCTGGCTCTGACTTTTCTAGCTGTGTAACCTAGGCCAAGTCACTTGTGCCTCAATATTTTCGTGTGGATTATTTTAAGGATTAAATGTAAAAGTACTACTATTGCTATTATTATTACTCTGTTCTGCTTTTTCAAACATCCTGCTTTCATATGCTTTTCATATTCCATTTATTTACATCTCTCTTTTGCTTGTGTTTCCTCCTATGTTTCTTTTTATATTATTCTTTTACTTAATGAATTCTAGGTAATGAGAGAAAATAAACATGTGTATTCAGTCCTCTTTCTTAAACCAGAAGCTAAATCTGATTCTTAATTTTAGAAAATATTTAGCAACTTAATAGTTTTAGTGTTATTTCTTTTTTAATAATTTAAGCTCTTTTAAAACTAAATTATTCTCTCTGTGTGCATATATTATCTTTAATATATTTTCCTAGTGACCTGATGACCCAGAATCAAAACTGAAAGCAGGAATTTTGTTTCTTTTGATAGATTGTAGTGATAGTAGCCAAATTGTTCTAATGCTGGTCATAATTAAATTCTCTTTAAAGCATTGGAAGGAAAATGAAAAGAATATCAGAATATTAGAGAAAGCCTACTGTTTTTTTGTGTTATATCAAGGTGAAAGTTAACAGTTTTATTGCATTTTGTGAAAGATGAAAAATGAACCAGAATATAATATTGATGATGATCTTCATGACAATAGCAGTCACAAATTTCAAAACTGACTAGATTTAAACCAGGCACTTAATATGTGTTGTGTTACTTATTCTTCAAAATAGCTCTACTAGGTAAGCATTTTTATCCCCATTTTACTTATGAGGAAGCCAAGACTTAGAGTGCTTAAATAATTTGCCCATGGCCACACAGCCAGTAAAGGACAGAGCTTTCTGACACAAAGGCCTGTGTTCTAAGACACTATGTATATCCAATCTGGGACTTAGGAGCCTATAGCTTTAAATCAATTGGATTTATTAATGTCTATTACTGCGTCTCAGGTGCCTTTGTTTCCCTTTTGCTGTAGCTCTTCCCTCTGCTATCATGGAGGTCATTGCAGCTGCCTGGAGTAGCTATGCTTCCGTATCCCATTCCCTTAAAACCCTTGTCACCAACTTTCTCACTGGAATCCTCTGTCCTCGTAGAGGCCCAGCCCCAAGTGAACCCAGCTGGGGAATCCTCTAACCTCCCTTAGTGAGAGCAGGAACCATGCCTGTCTGTATTGCCCAAGTCAAGTAGAGTTTCTTGCAATAATATACACTCAATACTCTTTGAAAAATGAATGAGTGGTGGTAGAGAATAAACTAAGTTCCTGATATAGAAGACAAGAGAGACTGTTGCTCAGGCAGAGGGATTTACCAAGTAGAAACTGTAAGATATTTTCCTATAAAAACAATGTTAGAAATGGTAGTTAGGGTTCTACATTTCAATTAATATCACTAAAACATGAGTCTAACTAACTTTCAAGTTATATAATGTATGTGGGTTAATCTGGAGCCCAACCACCATTTTTATAAAATGCTTCTATAAGAAAATGCTTTCTGAAGGACAAATAGTAGGCTTATGAATGAATTTTTGGAAACAAACTATTTGTAAATTCAAGTTAACATCTAGACCATTAATTTGTTGGTAATCTTTGCTTGTCTTCTTCTCATTTATTTGTAAAGTTATCAAGAACATGAGGTTAAAAACTAGTTCCTATTACATAATAATACCACTATGCCCAACTCTTTCTTATTGTCTCTGCTCTTACCCCCACCTAGCATTCACCATGTTACCTTATATAGGTACTCAAAAAACTTTTGTGTATTGATTGTTTGATTTTTAATAGGGCTATCACTCATCACAAAGAACAGTATATCCTGAGATACCTAGGATTCTTGCTTCAACCTAGCTTTAATTTTGAATTACATAGCAAAATTATAAATGATCTTAAGAATATGAGTTAAATATGATATGGTTGTACAATATTAATAAAAATAAGTAAATTATAATAATAGATTTGGATGTTTATCATTTTTTCTTCTTGACTTATAATTTAGGGGTAAATGGTCATTGTAAGGTCTGGAAGGCATCCCGGTTTGAAAGACCCCAACAGCCCTGTGTTCTAAACTACGCTTTAAAAAATTTCCTCTGACTGGAACAGAGAGGGAAGACCCCTCATTCCAGGAAACCTTATAGAGTGGTCTAGTGTCCTAGCAATATATCTATCCTGCTTTCTGGAAATAATGTGTCCTTGAGTTTAGGATGACTTAATTACTTGTCTCTCAGATGGAGGAAGGCTAAGACTGGGAAGAAGGACCCATTACACATTTGTTTTGAGTACATTGACAAAAAAAATACTTATTTCACAAAAGAGACTATTTTCCCTTTTCAGGTGTAACTGTGTGGAACCACATAATCCTAGCAATGACACATTGAAGGAATGGAAAGAGTCCAATATTTCTGCCTCTGACATAATTTGGGAGAACCTAACTGTGTCGGTAAGTGAAACATTGAAAAATAAGTCATATCTTGAATCTTATTACTATAAGGGCTTTTGTTGACATTTTGAATGAGTTATTGTGAGTAGATTAAACTGTTTTGAATGCATACTATTGTAAAAGTGATAGTTTTGTCTTAATTTTAATTTCATTCATTTCAAGTATTCATCAGTAAACTGGGATTTTCTTTTATTATTAAATTTTTCTAATAATAGTAGGCCTGAGTTGCTCTAAAAGCACACATATACAGTGTCATATGACTAGGTTAACTGAAAGCACATTAAATAAGAGTGGTGTTGACCTAAATGAAACCATATGGCAGAACTAAGTCGGCCTTCTGTGTAAAGAACCCAGAACGCTTTTACTTTACTCTTGGAACACTGCTCCAGCTGTTCAGAATATGCTGAGGGGGAGGGGATGTTTGTTAATATTTTAGTGTAAATGTTGAAGTCTTTGGGAAGAGCAAAAGTCACTTTTCTTAACAAAATTCTGGCATCTCCCTCAGGAAAGGCTTTCTTACTTCCATTTTCTTCTTATCTCCTGCTTAACAAAGGGGCTGGCAATATATTTTTCACCTATCCAGGTTAAATCCTGTACCTTTTAAGAACTTTTTCTGGCTTCCCTCTGTTTTGTGATTTCTTTTTTTTCCTCATAGCTGCATTTCTCAGTTCTTAATCTCTTATAATGTTTGTGTACCTCTTTATTAAAAAAATTCAAAATATTCTGCTTTTAATAAATATTAAAATCTGAGTCGTCCTAGTTTATTTTCTATTCTTCCCAGTTACAAACATTGCAATCCAGAGTTTCTGCCACTTTACCTACCTATATAAGCTCAAATCCCATTATCACTATCAGCATAAAACTATATGAATTCTAGTTCATTTTATGAAACATACATCATTAGTAAGTGAGCCAGTTAGTGGCATGTAGAAATCTTTTTTGTTGTACAAATATTATAAAACTGTAAACGTGATTCTTATAAGACCACTAACCTAGTGCCTATTTTCTCAATTTTCCCCATTATATGTTTTCTTTCAGAATCAAAATCAAATGATTTACCCTCCATTTAAAATTCTATCTTGACCTATATTTTACTACCATTTTTCTTTTTTTTTTTTAAAGTTTATTTTATTTTATTTTTTTGTGAGGAAGATCAGCCCTGAGCTAACATCCATGCCAATCCTCCTCTTTTTGCTAAGGAAGACGAGCTCTGAGCTAACAACTATTGCCAATCCTCCTCCTCTTTTTCCCCAAAGCTCCAGTAGATAGTTGTATGTCATAGTTGCACATCCTTCTAGTTGCTGTATGTGGGACGCAGCCTCAGCATGGCCGGAGAAGCAGTACGTTAGTGCGCGCCCAGGGTCCGTACCTGGGCCGCCAGTAGCAGAGCGCGCCACTTAACCGCTAAGCCATGGGGCCGGCCCCCTACTACCTTTTTTCTTACCGTACTCATTTTCTCTAGAATAAGCCTTTACTTACTCTTGTTGTTTTCTTCTGTTATAGTTAACATTTATTCTGTTCTATTTTCCCCTAGAAAAATAACATTACTAGACTGCTTCCTCTCAGATAGCCATTTAAATTGACCAGTAAAAGAAATGATGAGCTGAACAAGAAAGAATGCTATCGTTATTCAGAATTTAGACATGGGATTGTGGTTGATCCATTCAACAGTGTATCTTCCATCTGTATTTCCCTTTTGTAAATTATCAGGATATTAAGTCTAATGAGTCTCTTGCTGTGTCCCTCACGTTGGTGTCCACTTCAATGCAGAAACCCAATAATCCCATCTCTAAATTATTTAAGATGATAATTTACTATATGTGTTATAAAATCTCTGAATAATTTAAGATTAAATAATAGTATTCATTTTATGTAATAGCGAATCCTGAATAATTACCTTCTAAGAGACTCACAGCACAATTGATCTGGCTAACCATGAGTTAATTTTAGATATTAAAAGTTTTAGGGTCGGGGCTGGCCCGGTGGCGCAAGCGGTTAAGTGCACGCGCTCTGCTGCGGCAGCCCGGGGTTCGCTGGTTCGGATCCCGGGCGTGCACTGACGCACTGCTTGTCAAGCCATGCTGTGGTGGCGTCCCATATAAAGTGGAGGAAGATGGGCACGAATGTTAGCCCAGGGCCAGTCTTCCTCAGCAAAAAAAGAGGAGGATTGGCAGATGTTAGCACAGGACTGATCTCCTCACAAAAAAAAAAAAAAAAAAAAGTTTTAGGGTCAAGCAGAATACAGTGAAAAATATTTTGCAATCAAAGCAAATCCAGCACTGTGGATTTTCTTTTTTTAAAGTTCTGTACTAGGTGCTAACATTCTGGCAGAAATTTTCATACTATTTTTCATTAGTTAAAAGCAGTATTTGCAATGGATAATTGCTAATCTTGACCAGAAATAGCCTTTATCACCAAAGGGAATGCTACATAATGAAAAAATCTTGTAATTGTTAAGCCAATGAAGACCATTAAATTTTTTTTGTCTTAATTGTTATGCTAGGTTTTTTTTCCTCAGCGTAATCATCAGTACCACCAAAAGCATTTTATTAATAAAGCACTGTGCTAATGGCTATTACAACTAGTTTTATAAAAATAGTGGTATAACATTTACTTTATATATTATTCATTTGATAATTTTTTTATTGAATTGTTACGTATCCCATGAATTGTAATTTATATCTTGCTAACTCAGCAAGTGCAAAGAACTTTAGCTTTCTTTGATTCTCCCAAACTGCTGTGTGCATAGTAAGTGTTCCATAATGATTGTTTTGAAAAATAGTCCCATATTACAAATTTACTATTTACTGCAAGTATTTGGTTTTGGTTCATTTTATTTTCCAGCTTTATTAAGGTATAATTGACAAAAAAAAATTGTATATAGTTAAAGTGTATGATACATACTTGTCATCTCACATAGTTACCTTTTTTTCATGAGAACAATTAAGATCTACTCTCTTAGCAAATCTCAACTGTATAATATAGTATTATTAACCGTAGTCACCATGTTATACATTAGATATTCAAAATTTATTCATCCTGCATAACTGAAACTTTGTACCCTTTGACCAATATTTCCTCATTTTCCCCTCTCCCCCCTGCCCTTGGTAACCATCATTCTACTCTCCACTTCTATGAGTTTGACTTTTTTAGATTCCATATATAAGTGAAATCATGCAGTATTTGTCTTGCTGTGTCTGACTTATTTCACTCAGCATAATATCCTCCAGATTCATCCATGTTGTTGCAAATGACAGGATTCCCTTCTTTTTTAAGGGTGAATGATATTCCATTATAAATTTATATCACATTCTCTTAATCCATTCATCTATCAACAGAAATTTAGGTTATTTCCATATCTTGGCTATTGTGAATAATGTTTAAGTCTTTTATGGCAAGCTAGTATATTTGAGTTTCTCTTTTTATATATATATTTTAACAGTATCTCAAAATCAGTCATTATAAGGAATTCCTAGGCAAGGTTTAAAATATTCACAAGCAATTAACTAGCAGCTGGTTAAGAATTGTCTCAGTGCCAGAATTACACATTTAGCTTGTATGTATATACGGGGCAAGACACTAATGCCAACTTTAATTTCTTATTTTATCAAACTTAATTTCTACCAGCTTATAAAATTGTTGAAACTTAGAACGTATTTGAAGAATAATTAGTAGAAATGAGTTTGTCAACAAGCATTTTTTTCATTTTTGTAAGTGAAACCATATGTTAGGCTCAATATAAGAACAAGATTTAGATTTGGTTTTCATGTCTAAGTCTCCGGACTTATTTTGTGTGTGTGTGTGTGTGTGTGTGTGTGTGTGTGTGTGTGTCAGGGGTACAGTTAGTATAAACCAGGAAATAAATGTATAATTTGGTAGGTCACAATTTTTTTTGATAACGTACTGTCCCCCAAAAAGGAAGAAAAAATAAATATCTTTTTCAAATTTGCTTTGAATTACAGTAACTAGGCAAGCTATTGGCAATTTATTATACATTATAAGACAGTTAAATGATCCTTTAAATGGCATCTGTGTTCTTAAGAATTGAACATAAGACCCAGCCAAGTCCAAGCAACATTTAGAAGACTTTTATATCTGCACAAAAGACTGAGGATGATCACAAATCTATAGATAATGTGTTTAAAGTGGAGCTTCTAGCTCCTTGTTGTATTTAGCCATTCTGCTTAACTGTTACTTTGCTTAGTAATACTCTACTAGCATCTCTGGACAGGCGCAAGAGAAGGGACTAAAAAATGCAAGGATTCATTTTTGCTACTTTATCTGCTTTTACAGAGTTTTGAGAGAAGAAAAATTAAAGCTATAATTTAAGGCCTGGGGGATTTTTCGTTGGTTTTTCAATTAGCCAAGTTATTGTGCTGTGTATTAGCTTAACATAGATAATTGGAATTCAACTTTAGCTAGCAAGGAAGGTGTTTGCAGTTAGATGAGAAAAGGGGACAGAATTCTTTTAGATAATTATAAGATATACTAACAATATTTCTCAAGAATCCTAGCCTTAGGGATAGCTGCCCCAAGTAGATCTTACTAGTTGTTTGTTTGTTTTTGGATAACAATGTAGCTATCTGTAATTTATTCTAGAATCTTTTGAAAGTATTTATTTTCTGCTATACAAGGACTCCAGGGCTTGAGGTTTTGTTCATTGGGCAGACGCTGTGTTGATGATCAGTCCATCAGTTCACATTTTTCTCCAAGATCTTTCTGGCACGATTCAATTTGTGTTCAGCTCTCGAATGTCTCAAGTACTAATGAGGTCACTGGATCGCTTAAACAATTCTTTTCTCTGTTTTGAAATAAAAATTAGTACTTTGGTAATCTAATCTTTAAAATAAAATAAGATAAACCAAAACGAGTTTGAAAGAAAATTTTTTATTTCAAAATATTGACGTTTGAAAGGCTCAGTTTTTCTTGGAGAAAAGAAATTTTTTTGACTTTGCTGCCACCTCATGGCTAAGACAGTAATTAGAAATGATCCTTCAGGGCCTTATAAAAATACATACCAGGAAAAAAAGTCCACGGAGAAGTCAGAGTAAATGTGAGTTTTGCCTTGCTCATGTAGTAACTTCTTCTCTTTTGTCCTGTAATCTAAGTTTGAGCCCTATCTTTGACCCCGAATTTCATTCCAGTAATAATATATCATAGTCTTCTTGATGCCTTTCTCACCTTTCTTGGTTGCTTTTGGGCTAGATAATTCTACAAAACCATTGTTCTTCTTTAATATGCAATAATAGTCCAACCATAGGCAGCACTTTGCTGTCCCCATGCAGCGGTGAGGCCACAGCAAATTATTTAACTTCTCTATGCCTCAGTTTCCTCAGATAGGAAGTAGAAATAATAACATCTACCTATTTTATAGGGTTGATGTGAAAATTAATTAGGATGATGTAGTTAAATGGCTTGGCATAGTGTCTGACTCTAGTAATTCTAGTAACTCACTTCTCAAATGTGCCATATTTTCAATAAAGCTGGTGTTAGGAACTTAGTAGCTATTAGGTTAAGTACACAATGATTGGTAAATCAATTAGTTTTCTAGGTTTAAATTTAATTTGAAAAAGGCAAAAATTTTAAAAATGGTTCATGTTCAAATGTAACATAATATAAATCTTTGGTATTTTTCACTACCTATCCAAATAGAATTCATAAAACATACTGTGCTATCTATTAAATCATTGTGAGAGCAATAGATGAAAAACATCAGCATCTCAACTGCAATTGGATCTTAAGATGTTAGTTTTCTGGAAGAAATGTGTCCATTTGTTTTACTTCCTCTGGCAGGAATGCAAATCATTGCATGGAGAGTATGTTGGACGAGCCTGCGGCCATGATCACCCATATGTTCCAGATGTTCTGTTTTGGTCAGTGATCCTGTTCTTTTCCACAG
Organism: Ceratotherium simum simum; assembly: GCF_057802395.1. Classification (NCBI taxonomy): domain Eukaryota; kingdom Metazoa; phylum Chordata; class Mammalia; order Perissodactyla; family Rhinocerotidae; genus Ceratotherium; species Ceratotherium simum. Next base: position 42,473,410 of record NC_141908.1, read on the forward strand.
TTACTCTGTCAGCCACCCTGAAGCAGTTCAAGACCAGCCGCTATTTTCCAACCAAGGTACTTAGACTACAATTCTCCTGATCAAAATGTAAACCAACATAAAGCAGGTTATAGAGTCATATATGTTTTAGGACAAAAGAAAGAGCAGTTGCTGTTATAAAAGGAGCCACTAAAAGGCTTTTGTGTGAGTGAGCTGTCATTTTAGGATTGTGGTGCAGCGAGGGAGATGAAGAGAAAGCATTTTGTGATACAGGTGTTGGGAGTGCACATGCCCTCTAGACTTTTCTCCTAACTTCAAATCCCAAAAATAAACTTTCACTTTCCCACTCATGTTTCTGGAAATCAAAAGCACACACTGCATTACTGATATCACAAGAATAATTATCATTATTCTTGCCCAGTGAACAGTGGGAACTATTCCAGCCTGACAGATACCTCATAGGAACCCCTGTTACTTTCTCTAGTTGGGAAAGCCCTGCAAGACTCATTGGAACACTATTTTCTTTTTCGTTTTTAAAGTGTCAGTCCCTCCCCCTAACCCACCACGTTTGCATCTGCATATTTGGAAAGGAAAGTAAACAGAGAAACAGCTTAGTTCAATATTTAACACTGTAAAGTAACACCTATAATGTCTGACTCAGCCAAAAAAAAAAAAAAGGAAAGAAAAGAAACAAGAAAACAAGCTTTTTAGGGATGAGCTAAAGATTATGATCAAAATTCCACTCTGGGAAAATATTTTAAGAACTGTTTCTTCCAGAGAAAACTTCTATAATGTCACCTCTTCCTTCCCTAACGTAGAAGATTCATTTCTTTCCCCTGAAAGCTTAATTCAATTAATACAAAATTATTTTTTTGTAAGTTGAAACAATAATCTCCTGCATTTTGTGTGTTTCTGTGTGTATTATAAAGGCAACCTAATAGAAGCCAGATCTTGATAATTGTATAAGGATTTTTGCTCAAAGATAGCTTTATAAATGAGAAATGGCTTTAAAAACTGGTTTACATAGAATGACTTCTAAATTTGCCCACTCTGTTGTGCACATTCCATGCTGCCACACTTATATCCCAGATAAACTAAAATATTATGCTTCTTCAATAAAAGTAGATAATTTTATTTTATGGTTCTTCAGGTTCATCATATTACAATGATACCTGTGTGAGAAAGAGTCTAAAATTCAGCCAAATTCTGGCCATGAAACCTTATTCTGTGTTCTAAATACTCACACACTTGGGTTCATAATAAACAGATTTTAAATGAATACTGAAAACAGAACAATCACCATTGTAGCTATTCCATAATGCCTCATTCTGGAAAGGTTGAGTGTGTATCCATCTTAATGACAGAGATACATAAATATATATTCAGGTTCTGACAGAGCTAATGGTAATATTATAGTATGCATAAAATGTAATATTATGATATTATGTCATAAAGTGTTTATAAAGTGTGACTCTAAATTATGTTCCTGAGTACTCCTCACTATTTATAGTTCCTTCAAGTGACAAGTGTTTTCATTATTTTTAGGTTCGATCCATAGTGAGTGACTTTGCTGTCTTTCTTACAATTCTGTGTATGGTTTTAATTGACTATGCCATTGGGATCCCATCTCCAAAACTACAAGTACCAAGTGTTTTCAAGGTGAAGTTATCATAGCATTTGCTATCTATTTCTCCATCTCTGTAGGTCTAATCTTCCTTTAGATGATGGCTCTAACCCTAGGACTTGGGTTTTCCATGAAAATATAAAAAATATCGATTAAAAGAGCAGTAAATCAAATGCCCACAGCATGACTAAAATTTTGGTCTAGTATTAAAAAAATAAGAATCAGAGAAATAGAAACCTAGAGGCCACTTAAAAAATTTCTTGTCAATTATTCCAGTTGTAATATCTATATACAACAGTCCTAAATGATAAGGAAGCATTTTGAAACTAAGGGAAATGTATTATCTTGATGCAGAATTGCACAGTGGATAACAGATAAAACCGGGTCTGGAATAGAATTCTGACCATGTTGCTAACTATGTATGTGACCTTGGGCCAGTAACTTAACCTGTCTGAGCCTGAGTTTTCTGACCTGGGAAACAGGGCTGGGGACTTCCTCAAAGAATTGTTGTCAAAATGAAATCCTTTGGGACTCACTCCAGCCACCAGCCATGTGTAGAATCCTTCCCTGAGCCCGTGATGTGACCAAGTGTCTTTTTTGCTGTTTTCACATAATGGCCTGTGCACACATCTAAAGTAAGAGTTACACAGTTATCAACGTGCTATTGGAAATGTAAATGAATTTGCCAATCGTAAATGATAAATATTAATATTATCTTATTTAATATAAGCGTTGAGTTAGAACACAGCTTTCTGGGCTTGTCAGAGTTCAAATCCTATCTCCACCACTTACTAGCTTTGGGACCTTAGGCAACTTACTGGACCTCTCTATGCCTCAGTTTACTTATCTGTATCTTCTTTAGAGTGTTATAAAGAAAAAATAGGTTAAAATGTTTAAAGCATTTAGAATGGTGCCTGGTGCCTTATAAATGCTTTGTGAATATTATTATTATTATTAATCATAGCTCACTCAGCATATCAGTTTATATTTAGGGCTTTCCTGGTAGCATCTGTAAGACTTAATTTGATTAGGTATTCATTAATCCGGTTAATAACTATGTACATTCTTTTATTTTGCACAGCCCACCAGAGATGATCGTGGCTGGTTTGTTACACCTTTAGGTCCAAATCCCTGGTGGACAGTAATAGCTGCTATTATTCCAGCTTTACTTTGTACCATTCTAATTTTTATGGACCAACAGATTACAGCTGTCATCATCAACAGAAAAGAGCATAAGCTAAAGGTATATTTTAACATCCATTTTAATGTAAATAATTATGACTTAACTGATGTCAATTGATGTTCATTATACTTTGCCTGTATTCTGTAGTCATTTGTACAGTGAAATATTAAAATAATGTGTTCAGGTTCATAATTTTTATTGTCTGTATTCATGACACTTTGTCCTACAATGAGCTTTAAATTAATTAATTAATTTTTATTAATTAATTTATAGCACTTGGCTGAGCTATAAACTCAGAAACCTTACCTCCAGGACTTAAAATAAAAAAGATTGCCCAAGTTCTAACTTTCTTTACCATGTTTAACATATTTTAATGAAATACCAATTTGTCTTACATCTTGGATTCCTCTTTTTCTCTATTTGACCCTAAGTATCTCCATTAGATTACATTCATTATTAAAACAACTTACATCTTCAGATATTTCTCATTGTTTTTAGTTATTCTTCTGATTCTTCTGTCTATAATGCCTATGACAACAAAACCCAGACATAAATGTTATAGTTTGTAAGTGACATTTTTATTGAGTTTTATTGCAGATTTCAATGACTTCTTTTTTTTACAAAGAGGATAAATATGGATACATCTTGTTTATTATATTCTGACCCTGCTATTTTGCAACAGTGAATAATTGAAGTTGTTCAGTGGTGTGCAGTTTGTCTGAGATATGTAATGTGAGCACTATCACTTACTGGAATATGTGAAATAAAATCAACAAAACTATTGAAGGGTTAAAAATAATCTGAATCAAACCTTGTAAAAACAGAACATGAACAATGTTGTTTTGTTCTGGTATCATGGGAAAATTGCCAGCTATCTTCACATACTCTTTAAACTTTAGGAAAAGATTCATTGTCAGAGCAATAGAAATCATGCTTTATAGGCCTTTATAAGTATGTTTGTTAGAAAGATTTTTTAAAAATCTCTGAACTGTTTAATGGAAAATACTAATGACATAAATGTGAGAAAGCACAATTTTTTGTAATAAATATTACTAAAAAGGAATTTTGTGTATATATTGAAGAGAGTGTATGTCTATCTTAAAACAAAGAGCATTCTTCATTCTCTTTGTAAAAAGTAACTTAAGCGTGCTCAAAAACTTTTTCATAAGGAGTTCATTCAATTCACTTGTTTTTGTCAAATAAAAATTTTAATTATTAAAGGTATATTTTACAAGAATATTTTATAAAGTCTTAGTAACTAGACCAGTGGTGTGCTGGTACATGTTTAACAATCAGTTCTGTGTGTATAGAAAAAGAGAGAGACCCTGATTTATAATGTTTGCTGATTTTCATGGTGTGAATACTCCCACTGTGGTCCATTTCAAGCTACCAATGTGACATCAATTGGCAGGAAAAAATTTTGAGAATTAAACAATTGGCTCTCATAAGCCTATATGAGCTGGCTCCAAAACACCGCTGAACTACACCATTCAAAATTGGAAACTAAATCATTTACAACCCTCAAACAAGGAATTCAGATTTCCAAGTTTAATAGCCTACTTAATATCAATTATTTAAAAATATTATCTGCTCTTAAAGTATCAGCTTTCTGCAAAAACAAATACCACCACAACTTAATTATTAAAGTTACACAGTTGATTAAGTAGATCTATGAAACAAGCATAAGTTCTTTATGTTGAATATTGTTAGTTTGCTATTCTCTTAGAAGTAGGAAAACATTCCTAGACATGAGTTCATTTTTTAAAACTGAATACATCTCTATTTTTCTCATTATAAAGTAATATATGATTTTGGTTTAAAAAATTAGACAATATAAAAAGTTAAAAGACAAAAGTGAAAAACACTGTAATTTCATTACCTAGAGACAACATTGTTAATATTTTGATATATACCCAAATATATATCTTTATACTACATATGTTGGTTATATTTTTTTCACATAAGAGCATTATCATGGTAATCATCCCATGTCAACCATATAAATCTGTATTATCATTTTCAGTGGCTGTATATATATTTCATTGTATGACACTTGTTTTAAAATGAGCTAAGACTCCGTTTTAGGAAGAAAGTGGGCTGTATAATCATTGTTTCTCCTTCAAAGGAAGTTTTTTTTTGTAGCCTTTATAATTAGGCAGAAATCCCACTGATTTCACAGAAAAATTATCCTTTGTAAAGGCTATCAGCTAAATTGATACAGGGAGTATTTTTTTCTAAGTATTAATGGAATCATATTAAAACAAAATGTGAAAGTAAGGGAAAACTGGCTAAGGGTGATATTACCTTTCTGGCCATTCTGTATCCTTGCTCTTTCCAGGACTTGCGCTTTGTCCTTCATGAGCCTATGGTAGGCCCTTGACATTCACAGCCTTTCCAAAGCTCTAAATCAACAAATATACTGTATTTCCCCCTTTACATATCAAATAGAATAGCTAAAATATAATAAGCATTCTTTAAGTGGTCCTTTCAAGTACTTGCATTTATAGAATTAAATGTAGAACTAAAGCATTTAATATTTTTGTCACTGAAATAAACTTGAGGCTATATTACTAAACCATATTACATTATTTGTACATTACCTTATTGTACAAATAAATGACTGTGTAATCAAAAGATTCATATTTTACCCCTTAATAGCCTAGATTTAGTAAGCAAGAGAGCAGATCTGGCTTAATCATAAACTTGTTGTATTGCCACAGGTAGAAGATCCATTCCTTTCTTGGCCACTATAAGTCTGAAAACTCCATCCTCCTCCTTGAATATGGATATTTGCAAAGCAAGTTCCATGCTGCAAAGACATATTTTATCTACATGGAACACTTCTTTTTTTTTTTTTTAGCCTATAACCTTTGTCTTCTATAAGCTTCAGTATAGTGTGATCTGCTGCTGCTGCTTTTCCTGTTAACAACAAAAAATCACCTTCTCAGAACATTCTTTGCTCAGAGTAGTGGTTTATTCCATAGCTGTTCTCCCCGCCTGTTGCTTCACCGAAGTGTTTGCAGTCTCCTGGCTTTGACTTGAACCACATTGTCACGAAAAGACATGTTTCTTGAGTACATCCCCAGACCACAAGTTAACCACATTTTCAGCTTTTACTAATTTTCCTTTTTCACTTGAAAATCCATTTTTGCCTTAGTTGGCGCATTCCCTGATGTAGTGTAATGAATCATGTTTTTTAGTTTCTGTATCGAGCACCTGTAGACTGCATGTTGTGTTTCTAAGTCTACATCATATATCCAAGTCACCTTGGAATTCATCATTTCGTTCTTTCTCTCTCCCAAACTTATATTTTAGATCTTTTCACTCCTTTCTCACCTCCATCACCAAAACTAATAGTTGGTTTTCTTTTAGAGGGTGTTTTTCATGCCATTAAAAATGGTTTTTATCATTTTATGAGTGTTACTACATACACAGTAAAGTTGTGTTGAGCTGCAAAGGCCAGACCCAACTCACTGGCTGAGTGACCTCCTCCTCCCACAGAATGAAGAAGCTCAAAATTAGCAACACCCTGGTTCACTGCGCTTCATGATCCTTTGGGTCGCTCTAGAGTAACAGAAGCTGCTAATGTAAAAATTTGAGAATACAAATTAACATATATATTATATATAGAAATAGATGTAAATCCATACTTTCTAGGATTTTTTGTTTGTTTCTTCCCTAGAGAAGTAGGATGGGCATGGGTTAACTGAATCACTTTGAAAAGCGTTAAAAATATCAGCTATTTTTTTTAATACATTCTCTAAAAGTGAAAAGAAAGAGAAATATTATCTTACAGAAAAGAAAGTTTCTGTTAAGATACAACTGTGGGATTTTCTACATGTTTCTGTAGACAGTTCAGGCTTCTTTTGACATCATTTTTAATAAACAGCAATACAACCCCAGATCACTTGAGTAAATGAATGCATTTGCAACATTCATTTGGCACCACATTCTCTTGATGATTATGGCATTTGATATGTTCTTTTTTGCCCTCTTTGTCAGCCTGGTTCTTCATGTCAATCTATAGTCTTTTATGTGGTTAACTTGACAGATGCAGGAAATTGCTGCCAAGCTTTGAAATGAATTTTTTCAGCGGTGGCATCTGGGTATCAGATGGTCCTCTTGGCTGGCCTCTTGTCTTGCTGCATGTTGGTTTTAGTGGGGTCTGGTGTAGCATCACCTGTTGCTATGCTCCCTTTTCCTCCCATATGTCCATTTCCTGTGATTCAAGGATGAATGTGAGAATAAAAGCTCTGGTTCTGTCTTTATTTCAGAAAAAAATCTACAGAAATATGTTAGAAGGTGAAGAGTTCTCTCTCTGACAAAGGGATACTTCCCTTTGGCTGGCATGCCTATCAGCTAATAATTTGGTTACAAAGACCAAGTTTTTAAAGACGTTTTAAATGAAAGGCAAGGAGAAGGATGATGATTAATTAGTGGAAGTTCCAGAACTGCTTTATTTCCTTTGATTCACATTAAATTAAGATGGTCCCGTTGTTGTACAACATAATCAGGGGGAAATTGTATTTTTGTTTTTATTATATACTTGTACTTTACAAAGCTAGCTTTCTAAATGTAAAGAGGAAATTATTCCCTCTGAAAGCATTATTTTGTCTGCTTTCTGCAATTCAGAATCCCACTGTTTACATTTGTATTGTATTTTTTTCTTTTTTTGGTGAGGAAGATTGGCCCTGAGCTAACATCTTTGCCCATCTTCCTCTATTTCGTATATGGGACACTGCCACAGCATGGCTTGATGAGTGGTGCATAGTCTGCACCCGGGATCCAAACCTGCGAACCCCGGGCTGCTGAAGCAGAGCACGCGAATTTAACCACTACACCACCGGGCCAGCCTCTGTATTGTATTTTTAAAACCCTAAATAAAAGCTGTAGGAAATCACTATCACGAAGAAGGCCTTGCTCATATTATTAAGCCATAGTGAAAGTGGACCCTGGGAAAGTCCAGGGTGTGCTAAAAGCACAAGCCCGACTCGCAAGGCTGCCCGTCCTCTGCCCTCCTCTGATGTTTACCTCACGGCCACTGGCACCTCTTCCATCTTCCATTCTCTCTTAGCAGTACCACAACTTTGCAAAACAGCCCAGAGGGCACCCTTCACACTGTCCTCCCTCAGATGCAGGGGCTTAAGTGGTTAGGTCCTTTACTGTTCTATATCCTTCTCACTCCAGAGTCTCTAAGACAAAACACTCCTCTAACTGGTTAAGATGTTGTCTTTTAAAGGGATCAAAATTTGATTTCTATTCTGTGCACCTCCATCTTCCAAAATGTTCTGCCAAAGGACCAGGGGACCAGTCTGGCCCTGGTGAACTTCTTCCTATGCCTTTTTGGTTAGGCTGACATCAGGGTGTTTCTCTCCCCTCTCTTCAGCTTGTGGTGATGAAAATCTTTCCTGAGTTATTTGCAAAGAAAAGTTTCCAGAGTCACAGTCATGAGGGAAATTGAGTTGAGGCATTTTGGTGAACTGTAGCATTGCACCAGCTGAGCTCACCCAAGGAAGGGCATCCCAGAATTGGTGACAATGCAGCAGGAAAAGGTCCTTATGTAGCTAGCTCCCATTTTCTCCTCACAGTCATCTCCTGAGCTTCTATCATTTGGCAGGCATAAGCAGAAAAAAAAGCAAGTACAACTGACTTTTTGAATGTTTTTTCCTAATAAAACAATTAACAAAGCAAAATAGCAGACAGAAAACACTACTATGACAAATATGGCACAAATACTCAGTATGTTTCACACTCCAGGCTATATGAGCTTTCATATTAAATAGAAACTGCTTGCAGTTTGGTAAGACTGCCTGTAAAAAAGCCAAAATTGGTCTTCGAGAAGAATTGGTAATCTCTGCTCCTGTTCATAATAACAAATTTAACAGCTATATTTATTTTGAAATAGTTATTAAATTTGACTCTAAAAGGTGTTTCAATGACGCATATTTCCTTTTAAAAAAGTCAATCTGTAACTTATTGATGTCTCGTTGTGTGCCAATGATTGTGCTAAAAGCTATGGGAAATACTGAGAAATTATATAAGCTACCTGCCTTTAAGAAACGTATACTTTTATTGAGGAGCCTTGAAACAAATAAGTACAAAAGAAACATTTATTGTTCAACTGCTAGAATATAATAGTCGCTAACGTTTACTGGGTGCTTACTGTATATGAGACATTGCTCTAACTGATTTGCAAAATTAGTTTAATTCTTACAACAATCCAACGAGATGCCTCCTATTATCATCATCGCCATTTTTCAGTTAGGGAAATAGAGGCACAAGAGGTTGAATGATTTGCCCAAGGTCGTTGGTTGAGCCAGCATTTGATCCTAAGCCACTTGTCTCTAGAACCTAAACCCTTAGCCACTTTACTGTACTACCTCTCATGAAGCAGTCATTAAGAGTTAGAATGTAAAGTAGGCCAAGTCTTTTGCTACCTCTGAGGAGTTACACTGTCCATTTCCTATAGGGGAGGGAGGGAGAGGGTAACACTGCTCTTCCCCATCTTCAGTCTCTCTCCACAGAGAGACCTTACCTATCAACATCTCCAAGAGAGCATCTCCAGCTCCCCACGTTTCCACATGCCCCTTGCACCCACCTTCCCTTATTTACATTTCCTGCCTGGTCCTGGAAAGCACTGACGTTTGCAACACCTGGAGCTCAGTGATGGTGGAGCAGGATCACAGAGAGCTAGAAAACACAAGAACTATCATTTTGAGGAGATGTCAAATTTTCTAGTGCTGAAACTGAAACAAATGAGAACAAGACAGTACTATATTAGGATCAAAATGAGTATATATAAGGAGCTTAGTTTCCGTGATATTATTTTTCCCAATAAAGGTCACTCATGGAGATAAAAGAGGGCAATTGGAAACTACGTGTTTTAAGCAGAGTTTATCTTTAGGAGATCTGACAGGCAGGGTTTCTTGGTATTGTCAGGAAGTGGTTTCTATTCACAATTAGGCCATTCTTATCTCTGTTGTTGACACAGTCCTTACTTTGTTTTCTCAGCCTCATGCCTGGTATATGGTCGGTGCTCAATAATTTTTTGTATGAATTAATAATAAATGAATAGATATATGAATTGTGAATTAACTTCCCTGTTTAAGGAAACTAAGAGAAGTGACTGTGTTTGATAATGACTTTATTTATCCCATAGGAATAGAATAAAAACTAATGTAATATTAACCCAGAAATACATTAAACCTATTCAAGTATGTAGAAGTCACTATAATAATAATTGCAATAGGAACATCTGCAAATTTTCTTTAAGTGGATTATATATTTTGAGACTGTTACCTTTTTATCTTTAATTTATTTTGCATTTTGGAATCAGTTATATAAGACTCAAGAGAGTATCTCTTTTCTATTCTTACTGTTCTATGGTGGTGGTGTCCTTTGTGTTTATATTAAATTCCTATGAGAATCCTCTTTTGTTTCTTTTAACAGAAAGGTTGTGGGTACCATCTGGATCTGTTAATGGTGGCTGTCATGCTTGGTGTGTGCTCCATCATGGGCCTGCCGTGGTTTGTGGCTGCCACTGTCCTCTCCATCACTCATGTCAACAGCCTAAAACTGGAATCAGAATGTTCAGCTCCAGGAGAACAACCCAAATTTCTTGGCATTCGAGAGCAAAGGGTTACTGGGCTTATGATTTTTATTCTTATGGGTTCATCGGTCTTTATGACCAGTATCCTGAAGGTAAAGAAATCTGCCTTTATAAATTTGAGAGAAGGCAGAATATATTTATTATTGTTTAAGAAATTTCATTTGAGTCTAAGCCATCAATTTGCAAATATTGTATGGCATGTGATGAAAGTGATGAATTTCTTTACTATGTTTATATAACTTCTTAACAGGGGAAATTATGTGCTATATGTTAGAATCCTTAAATACATTAAAAATTTAATCAGGCAAAGGAAAATTTGACATGTAAATTATTACTGTAATTTTGAAATGATGATCAACTTATGGGAAAAAGGTCACACTGACTTGTGACCTGAGTTTACTGCAGACCTATACAAAATAAAGTTTCTATTTTCTTATCAGTGGATGGATATATTTGCAATTAACATTACCTAGTATAAGATAGAAGTGCAGAGATGAGTGACTTCATGGTCGCTCATGGTCATAGCCACATGTGCAGTTTTGTATTGTAAATGTTCCATAGAACTACTACATGGACATCATCGTTGTATATTTATATTGTATATTATGCATACATATTGTATTCTATATTATTTTTTCACATTTAAAATTATTAAATCTATTTTGAAGAGTATAAAGAGTAATTATTTGTTATGTAATTTTGGCAGATATTTCCAAAGTGTGTCCATTATATTTTAAATTATAACTCATTTTAGTTGTATATAATTTAAAAATTCTAATTGAATTATTAATCATTTACACAAGTTTACTTGTATTTAATCATTTATGCAAGTACATTTGCAAGAATTAATTTCTATGTTATTTAAGTATAGTAATAGAATGATGCTGAGCTATTCCAATAAAAAGAGAAAAATTGAACAATCCATATGTCTACAAATATCCGGTATAATGTAGGAATAATATCTACATGTTAGTTCTGTTGTTCACCTTTAAATCAAATATCTTACCATTGGGAAACAAAATTCAAATTTTCCTAAAGTAGTATAATAATAATAGTTAATATTTATTGTTTACTATGTATCATGTGTATTTTTATAGATTTTGGCCTATTAAATACTCATAACAACCCTATTATTATCATCCCTTTTTAGATATTGGGAAACTAAGGCACAGAGAACTTAAGTAACTTATCTAAGTTTACACAGCTAAAAAGCGCGAAAGCTGGGATTTGAACCCATCTTTTCTGGCTTGCCCTATGCTGCTTCTAAAATATTTATTTTTCTGTGTTTTTCTTTGGTAAGTGCAAAATGGCATGACCACATGATATTTGAAAATAACTTGCGCCTTTTCTCCAATTGTTCTTTTACAGTTTATTCCCATGCCGGTGCTGTATGGAGTGTTTCTTTATATGGGTGCTTCATCTCTAAAGGGAATTCAGGTAAATTCCTTGCAGTAATACAGGCACATCTGTGAATGACTTACCTTAAGGTCTATTGACACTAAGTCATGTGATGGTTAAGAAAATGATATCATCTGGGGAGCAGCCTTCAGACCACAATTAAATTTCTTCAAAGTGGTTCATAATCTTAGAGTACTTTTGTCTCCCATAAGTATATTAAAATATATAAAAGGTTTAGACTTTACAACCATTTTAGAAAACCAATAGGAGTGCATTTAAAAATATATCCAAACATTTTTAATCTTTAATACTATAATCATGTATATGGACATCTATCCATAAGAATAGAAAAAACTTTATGCACAAAGATGTTCATTGAAACACATACTATCAGAATACTGGAAACAACCCAATTATCCAACAGCAGTAAAATAATTAAGTAAGCTATGGTACATTCATTTAAAATTGATAATTATGATGATCATAAAAGTAACATGGTAAAAATGCTTACAGCATAATGCAAAGTGAAAACGTAGGAAAACAAGTTGTACCTCCCTTAGGGTTATAAAGTCATGAGTACGGGTGGATTTAAAAAGAAGCTGGAGAAATAAAAACAATTTATTAAGATCATGAGATCCTGAGTGATTTTTTTCCTTTTATGTTTGTTTTTCTGTTCTTATTATAATAGTATTTATAGAATTATTTTGTAAGTTAAACTAAAAATAAACATATAGGGTAAGGCAGTTTCAAAGTATAAGGGAAACCTTATTAATTGTTTAAGTAAGCATGTGTTAAATAAATATAGTTGCTGTATTAATTTTCTATTGCTGCATAACAAATTACTATAAAACTTAGTGGCATTAAACAGCAAACATTTATTATCTCACAGTTTCTGTGGGTCGTGAATTTGGGAACAGATTAACCAGCTTGTTCTGGCTCAAGATGTCTCGTGTGGTTGCTGTCAGGATGTGGACAAGGGCTGCAGTCGTCTGAAGGCTTGAACTGGACTGGGGATCTAGGTCCAAGATGGCTTATCACAGAGCTGTGGGCAAGAGGCATCAGTTCCTCTCTGGCTGTTGCTGGGAGGCCTCAGTTTTTTGCCACATGGGCCTCTCCATAGGACACGTAAGTGTCCTCACGATATAGAAGCTAACTTCCGTCAGAGTGAACAATACCAGAGAGAGCAAGAGTGAAGTCACCGTGCCTTTTGACTTAGTCCCCAAAGTCGCACATGGTCACTTCTACTTTTTTTCTGTTTGTTATAGGTGAGTCATTATGTCCAGCTTGCGCACAAGGGGAAGGAAATTAGACTCTATCTCCTGAAGAGAATTGTATCAAAGAATTTGTGGACACATTTTAAAACCACCCCAAGTGTATTCTAAATCTTTGTAGAGGCTGTTGGCAAATTATTCCTGCTTATGATACTGTAGTGGGTTGAATAGTGTTCCCCCTAAATTCATGTCTACCTGGAATCTCAGAATGTGACCTTATTTGGAAATAAAGTCTTTGCAGATGTAATTAGTTATGGATCTCAGGATGACCTCATCCTGGATTTAGGGTGAACCCTGAATTCGGTGACTAGGGTCCTTATAAGCAGAGGAGAGGACACAGAGAAACACAGGGGAGAAGGTCACAGAAGATGGAGGCAGAGATTGGAGTTTTGCTGCCACGAGCCAAAAAACATCAGGAGCTACCAGGAAAGTTTCTTCTCTAGAGCCTTCAGAGGGAGCCATGGCCCTGCCAACACCTCGACTTCAGACTTCTGGCCTCCACAACTTCCAGAGAATAAATTTCTACTGTTTTAAGCCACCAAATTGTGGTAATTTGTTATGGCAGAACTAGAAAAGTTGTACAGATTTCTACTTAAATTTGCCTTTGAATAATCTTGTTTTAAACTTAACATTATTATCCCAAACACTTAAATTTTCTTGAAAGGAGACTAATTTTGAGGGTCATTTGTTGTAAAGTATCATTTATTTTTTGTTGACTAAAAGGAAAATACAAATTGCTGCTTTTTCTGTGACACAGCTAGACTCATTGCTGCTCAAAGACTTATTAAAGAAAAGTCACCTGACTGAGGATTATGAATTTGTCAAATTAACATGTAAGTGGAGCACAGGGTGTTAGATGGTGAGCTGAGTTTCAACAACAGACTACAAGAGAAACTGAAATAGAGAAGTTTATTACTCACAGGACCTGGAAGAAGTAGCCGGCATGCCTTGAGGGACCACATGGGGAGGTCAAGACAGGATGCAGAGAGAGCAAGAGAGACAGGCCCTGGGGCACATGCTTTGCTAGGATCCGGGGTTGGAGTGCTTTGGAGTGGTTTGGGGTGCTGCTATCTAGGGCGTGTGCTTGCGTGATGGGCTAGTGTCAGTTTAAGGTGCCTGCAGGCCGCTTGACCAAACAAAATGGATCCCAAGACAGCAATACCAGGGAGGAGCTTAGCTAAACTCTTGACACGGAGGGACAGCCAGCACGGGCACTCTTTTCCTGAATGAACAACTAACCAGCTTCTGACTTTGGGAGAAGGAAAACCACTTAGTCCTCAGGACAGTGCTGGATGTCAGGACTGAGGCAAAACTTCAGTATGAAGTCACTGTAAGATCACTCAACATCCCAAGTAGACAGTATGACTGTTCATCCTGACACTGGGTGAAATTAACTTGGAGGAAGGAGATGGTTGAGAAGTGTTATGCATTTAAATTTTACTCAAGTTAGATTTAATTTGCCCATTTATAATATCATGTATGAAAGTGTATTTTGAAAGAATTGGTTTGGTAAGGCAGATAGGGAAGAGTACTGAAAAGGTTTGTTTATTTGTTTTACTGGTTTTTTTTGTTTTTTTTTTGCCTTTGGCAAAAGTTCCATGAGTACTAATTTCATCTGTAAGTGAAAAGTATTTATTATTAGGCCCCAGGCTCACATAAATACAGCAGCAGAAGTTTAAGAAACAAAGTAAAATCGTTTTGATAGATTTCAACAGATTTTTCCCCCTAATTCCACTCACGTGATTTTATACCCATGAGGTTTAGGACTAAACAAAAATGTGAAGTTTTAGCATTATTTGGGGTGTAAATCTTTCAAATGAAAATTGAGGAAAACATTATCAAAGGCCCATGAGAAAAATATAATGAGTTTTAAATAGCACAAATGAAACAGCAAGCAAGGTCTCACGCTGAGAAACAGGGTTAGTGAAAATTTAAGTGAGCCCTGAGCTTAGGGTGTTGAAATTCCTATTTGGAATTTTGTGGCTAACTGGGTGGGGAAATGGGATATTGATATCAGGACAAGATTAAAGCCAAATGCAAAACTCAGAATACATTTATCATGATTATCATTATTGGAGTAGTGGTAATTAATCATGTGCTAAATACCAGCCGTTCAAAGAGCATGTTAATTTGTTACCTTATATGTTGGAGAAATCCATACGTTACTTTATTGTTTGGCAATATTAAGAAACTTGTTATCTAGGATTATCACTGTGCAACATGGCAGAAAAAATAGATCACAGTGTTCTCATGAATGCTGTTTCTGTACTCAGATATATAACCACATCTATATTCATTCCAACACTTCAGGAATCCAAAGTAAAGCAACTGTGCCATTTAAACAATAACAATTGACGCACCCACACACTGAAGTACACTTATGCAATAACATAGCCTCAGAAATGGAGAAATGGTGGCTGGGAAAAGTGAGTTCTATAGAAACTGAAACATTCAGCTGTAAGCCAGAGGATTTTACTTTGTTTCTTCCCTATTCCCACCTCCACCGCACCAAGTTTTATTTGTTTGTTTAATGACATGTAATTTTAAGAGATTTTGAGGAGATAGAAATAAAAAGACCTAATTAAATATTTGTGGACAGAATGGAGAAGGATGAACCAGGAAAGAATTCAGCATTTAGTACTCTGCAGAGAAAGTTTTCAATAAATGTTTTTGGAGGTTTGAATAAATATGAATAACTAAATGAACAGGGATGAACTAATCTGCATATGATTCTGGTTTAGATGACTGACGGAAGAAAGGTCATGCCATGCACACAAAAGGAAAGATGGGTTTATTTTGAGTTTGAGATTCCTATTGTACATACCAGCAAGTTTTGGTAAAACAGGAAGGTTTGAACCTAACGTTTGAGTCTATGGACATTTGTTCTTTGGCATACTAGAGTAATCTTGGAATATTTGATGAGAATTGCTTACAGCTTTCAAACAACTTAGCTAGGAAATAAAATCTAATATTATCCTTTTGAAAATAATAGATTGTACTGTAGAAATGGCATGAATTAGAACTGACAGTGATTGAAATCATCATTTTCTAAATAATCACTTCTTGTTGGAAACATTAAAAACTGCAAAAATTGGCCTGAGAATAGTTAAACAAAATGATCCACATAAAATAAAACTAAAATGCAGTACAATTTTGTTAATAAGTAGAGTATGATTAAAGATTTAAGCTTCTTGTGAAAACTGTCACAAGAAATCGATGGTTAGATTAAACTGTAAAATTTGAATTGAGAAAATTTGCTTTCATTAATAAAAATGGCCTCAAAGTCAAAGCTATAACAGTAATATTATGTTATCCAAAAATAATTGTGCTGTCTTTATGGTAAAATTTAAACAGAAATAACATTGATTGAGATGAAAAGAATTTTAATAAAATACAGTCGAAAAGGTACATAAGTTGTTTGACAGTGCAGTATAGGAAATTGATCAAGAAATTAAGTTGAATTAACAATGTTTGATCTGAAAAATACTCTATTAACAACAATTCATCTAGGTTAAATCTTTACGGCTAAGATCTTTGTGTTTGTAAAGACAGCATCAAAACCTTGTTGGGAATCAAAGTGGCAAGACCAAAACAACAGAGTCAAAATAAGGAGACAAAAACATTCTGCTCAGCCCCTGGATGGGGGTCGAGAGCTTAGGAGAGAGAGAGCTGAAGTAGAGATCTAAGTCTGGGAGACTTTAGAAAGTATGTGAAAGTTGAAGCCATGGATATGGATGAGCCATTCTGGGAGAGAAGAGGACCAAAGAATTGGAGTCCAGTCAAATATAGGAAAAGATTGTGACGTGAAAATGAAAAAGAGGACGATGATTACGTTTTGTCTCTCAAGGTTCTACTCTCCCGGGTAGCAACGTTTAGCATTGACTTTGATATTTTTAAACTCTCTAAATTATAACCTGTATCCATATTCAAGAAAATGTGCGATATTATGAAACTGCAATTGTAGCATTTCAGAGTGTATGCAGAACAGTTCTATTGTCTTGATGCCCAGATGTCAACTTAAGTATGATCCAGATGCAACATATTTTGGACCATATTAAATATCTACTTGTCCTACTTTTATTGTTGTATGTAAAAAGCAATGTAGTCTGTTTATCTTTTAGCTCTTTGATAGAATAAAGCTCTTCTGGATGCCAGCAAAACATCAACCAGATTTTATATATCTAAGGCATGTCCCACTTCGAAAAGTCCATCTCTTCACAGTTATTCAGATGAGTTGCCTTGGCCTTTTGTGGATAATAAAAGTTTCAAGAGCTGCCATTGTCTTTCCCATGATGGTATGAAACTTCTAAGTCAACTCTTTTTCTCTTCCTCTAATTTCTGCTCTCTTTGGAAACATGTGAACTGAAATTGTAACAATAGAGTCATTTTGAAGAATTATGGGAAAACTTGGTATAAACTTTAGCCACAAAAACTAGTGATTAGGATAGAGTTTGAGATTATAAATGAATTTCGGTGATTTATATTAGTTTTGTCTCTATCATTCTGAATATTGGTAGCAGTTGGAATTAATTGAAGTTGAATGGGAAAACGTAAACTTTCAAAATTTAACATTAAAGATATACTAGCAAATCTGAAAAGGTAGGGGATTTTTAAAATTAAATTTCATTAAATATTTCAGATAAATTTCAAATGCCTCCAAAAATATAGCGAATTTGAATGACTATAAATAATTTAATATATTATCAGCATAGATAAGAATGGTTTAATGTTCATTTGAAATAATGCAAAGTATTAACTACATGTATGTAAGGAAACAGTCAAATGTCTTTTGTGGTTTTTTTAATAGCTTCTTTAAATGACTCCTATAAAATCAGAGCCATTATTATGGGGATGTGGTAAGAAAAGGAAATGAAGGAAGCAAAAGTACAGACGATATCTTTCATACACATATATCTTCAAATTACACTTTAATCTCAGCTCTAATTGAAATTGATTTGTTTCTAGCAAAAAACAAACAAACAAACCTACATTTCTCATTTCTATTTTTTCCCTGTTTTAAACTATTTTATTATTTACTTCAGGTGTTAGCTCTGGTGTTTGTAAGAAAGTTGATGGACTTTTTGTTTACCAAACGGGAACTCAGCTGGTTGGATGATTTAATGCCTGAGAGTAAGAAAAAGAAACTAGAAGATGCTGAAAAAGAGGTAAGTCAGAGCAAAATCAATATCTTATAAAGAAAAAGAAGTACTTGTACAGGAATAGCTCTTTGCAAAATTAAATTGTTGTGCTTATCTTTAGATAGTGATTACTAACAACCACAGGTGGACTAGTTTGGAAGATTAATGTTTAAAATCATAAAGTTGGAACTTGAACAGAGAGAGCACACAAATCTTACATGAGGAAACCAAACCCTAATGAAATATGCAAGTACTTTGTACTTCCTTATCTTCTAAATTGTAAGGTTTATTTTTCTGATTCCTACCCTGTGGATGACAGAAACTTACTGATGCTTAACTATTTCCAAATTATGGTCATGCAATGATTGCTTTTTGGTTGAATATGTGAGAAGAAAAAGGAGACATTATTACTGTTGGTATTTTTCTAGGGAACAAAATTTTAATCAAAAGATTCTAATTCTAATCAAAAGATAAAATTAGTTATTCTTGAAATAGATGAAATGCTTAAGAGGAAAATGTTGATCTGATTTACTTTCTAAGTGATTTAAGATTGAGTAAATGTTGTTTGAGGAACTTTTGGGATTTAATTACTTTCATGAACTACTGATTTATCCTATTATGTTTTGTATGTTAAAACAATTTGTTTTGGGGTTGGCCCAGTGACGCGGGCGGTTGGGTGCGCGCGCTCCGCTGCCCAGCCCCGGGTTCGCCAGTTCCGGTTCTGGGCGCGCACCGACCCACCGCTTGGCAAGCCATGCTGTGGCAGCATCCCATATAACGTGGAGGAAGATGGGCATGGATGTTAGCCCAGAGCCAGTCTTCCTCAGCAAAAAAAAGAGGAGGATTGGCAGATGTTAGCACAGGGCTGATCTCCTTACAAAAAAAAAACAAAACAATTTCTGTTAAGTTTTATGGCATATTTAAAGTTCACGTGTAAGTCTGGGTCTATTTTGAAGGCTAGTAATCATAATATTTTTAAAGTATATAAAAACTACAAAGAATATAAACAAAAAAAATGAACAGCTCATCATTTAGCAGAATGATTGAGCCCACAGATTATAAAACATAAGAACAAAATTTCCATGTGAATAGAAATGAAAGTGAAAGGAAATATTTGGTGAGAATTGTGCATTATTCTTTCCATTTTTCCCTCTTCTACAAGGTGGTCAGTAAATGTATTCAGTTTCCCATCTACAGCATATTTTCTCAAACCATGGAAATATTCTTCTCGGGCCGGCCCTGTGGCTTGGTGGTTAAGTGCGTGCGCTGTGATGCTGGTGGCCCGGGTTCGGATCCCGGGTGCGCATCGAGGCACCACTTCTCCGTTCATCCTGAGGCCGAGTCCCGCATACAGCAACTAGAAGGATGTGCAGCTACGACATACAACTATCCACTGGGGCTTTGGGGGGAAAAAATAAAATAAATAAAATCTTTAAAAAAAAAAAAAAAAAAAAAAAGAAATATTCTTCTCTTCTTTGGGGAATTCATTTGCAAACATTTTAATGGTCTTATGTTTTACTCAGTCATTAGGTGCAGCCAGATAAAGCCACAAAGTCTAATGAGATTTCTTTTCAGATGTTTCCACAAATATGGCTACATAATGTGAGACTATCTGGCATTCCTTTACTTTTCCATGATGTCCCATCACTGACAATGGATTCTCACATTTAGAGATTGATCATGATAATGTATCTTAATTCTGTATGAATATTTCAATTTTCCCAAATATTTTGGAAGACATACTTAGAATCATACTTCTAGTAATATTAATATAACATTAAAAATATCATATTATAAAATTTTTGTTGTTATTTCTTTATTTTTCTGTTTGGTATATTCTTATTTAAGCATGAAAGATTTTTTAAAATAATGCTTTAACTAGGATATTTTGATAGTCTCTATTTCTTTTTAGGGCTTTGGTAGAAGTTTGCTCTTATCCTCAGATACTATTCAAGAAAAATATGACAGAACTTGATATAAATTAAATGTAAATAAGATGGGCACCAGAATATAGAAATTCTAAAGCCTTAAATTATGCATACTTGATGTAATTAAAATTATTCAGGTTAAAAACAATTTCCAAGAAGGTTTAAATTCCAAAGAAGACGATTTTGAATACAAAACTCATTGACCGTGAGCTTACCCTTAGTCTTTCTAATAATGAGACTACTATTAAGTGTACTAAAGCAGTTACTTATAAATATAATTTTGCTTTGATTTTCTGTCAAATATCTTTACTACTTCTGTAGGAAAAAGCTAGCAACAGTCCCAGCCATATAATTATCCTGTCTACAGCATTCTCCTTCCATATCCATACCATGGAACATTCTTGCCCTTCTAGAACTTTGTAAAATGAAAAATGATATGTATATATAGTATATTATGCTTAATATTTTTCCCTTTTATCATGCAAAGAAAATTTCAAATTCTCCCTTTTTATGTCTGTGAAGTAGGAGAGAACAAATTTGATAGTTATCATAAATTTATTAAAATCTGCTATTTTCATTGCCCAGAACCACTCACAGAGCTGCATGTGTATGGTACTTATATGTATGTGTGTTATATGTCCCTTTTGGAATTTATTAATCTCAGATAGGCAGGCACCCTATGTAATGAGGTTCCAACCTTTTTACGTTATAGACCCACTGTACTCCAATGGGTATTTACTGTTTCCTGATTATGAAGATAAAGATTTTAGAAGTAGTTAAATATTACTAAATTTCCTAGAACTCATGTTTTCTAAAAGGATACAAGAACAGATTAAAGATCTGTTGAGGCGAATTTATAGCTGTATCCTTCAGATCTTGACTATGAAAAAAAGTAAGGGAACATGCCTTGCAATACATTAATCAGGCAGGTTTACAGACCCTTAAAATCTCAAATAGATTAATATGATGATACTTTCATGTGATCCTCAGTACATGGAAGGAAACAAGAAAACCAATGGTACAGTGAAGATATAATCCATAATTGAACATTAAAATATAGTTCTGACCAGTGCAAAGAAAGATAATTCTCCATCTGACAACTGGAGAGAGAAAAGGAAGTTTGAAGAGGTTCATTTTCTAACTTGGAATTAGTATTAAAAAAATATGATCTGTATAGAGAGCAGGAAGATTTAAGAAGGATTTCACCGAAACTTCAGTTCTGGTTGATTTTCTACTTGGTCACCCAGATCTCGGTATTTCATTTTCTTGAGGTTATGGACTCCACTGAAGGATATGCTCTTCTTACTGTGGCACCTTATATCAAGGCCCAGTCTTAAAGAAATTGTACATTAAGGTGGTAAATGGACAAGTTCTCCAGAAATGTTGCATTTCTGCAATTACTCAAATTAATTGAGTAACTTTGTGATCTGGAAAGATGGTAAATAGCAGAAATGTCTCAGCTCCCTGAGACTTGAATTTAAAGTAGGCTCACCTCTTGTCCTTTTGATGATAGTTACAAGCTTGTACCTTTATCATCCAGGGTTTTACTATCAGTAGCCCACTTCTGGTCTTATGGCATTGAGAAAACATTAGTTTGACCTTAAAATTCAATAATGAGTTAAGCAGAATAAATAGCTACACAGGCCAGTCCAAGGTCGCAGAGCTTCTGTTCCAAATTTTCATGTACTTCATGCATATGCATACGCATATGCTTCAGTTTTTAGAAAGAAAGGATTATAATCAGGATAGAAATGAATATTGGAACCCTGACATTTTGCACATTGCTCTGTGTAAAGGGAAGACTGCAGAATCAAATTCTGAATGTCCAAATTTGCTCAGAGTACCAACATGCCTTCCTTCCCACTTAAATATTCTTTAGGACATTATACACATTTGACAAAAGGGTTGCTGTTAAAAGCAGAAAGCCCCACCAGAATGTTTGCTCCTGGGTGGGGGAGAAGGAGGTTAATGTTAGATAAATCCTGGAAATTCAGCTCTGGGCAGCGATCAGGATATTGACATCTCTTGGTTTATGGGAGGTTCACCCTAGCATACATGGTATAGGAAAAAACAAAAAGGGGGCAAATGAGGCATGTGATCTGAATGAAGCAGGATCATGAGCAAGGCCAAGAAGATGCAAAAGCAATCTAAAAACAAGGGCAATTAAACAAATTACAGAGCACGTCTTACTGCTAAAAAAGATCAGAATTGGTTATGGATTTGGGAAGCATGGCCTAATTATTACACAGGCAATGTTATTTCTGATTGAATCTTAGGGTGAGGAAAGCATGTTCTTCTTCCTCAAGTGGTGATTTTCAAAGTGTAGTCCCAGGACCTCTGCTGCATCAGCCAATGCCTGGCCGCTTGTTAGAAATGCAAATTCTTGGACTCTACTCCAGACCTATTGAATCAAAACTCTGGGGATTGGGCCAGAAATCTGTGTTAACAAGACCTCCGAGGTGATTCTGACGCATGCTAAAATTTGAGATAAGACCTTTCCTAAAACCACAGAATCTGTATCTCCAGAATATAATCTTCTAAATCCAAGGTTACGTTATCAGAATTTTTGTGTTTTATAATAATTTAGATAAGTCACTTAGAGACACTGAATCAAATATTCTGATGAAAAACGTATGAAAAACATCCATCTGTTTATATGAATTCTATGTGGACGACCCCTCTTCCTCATTTTTTCTTTTCAGCTTTCATTGTTAAATGAGTAGTTTTATGTATTGGCTCTTCTATCTATTGGAAATTTTAAGAGATAACTCTTATAAATATAACACTTTATGGGTTTCAAAGTATTTTTAACATATATATGTAATGCTTGCAGCATTATCTATTCTATTTGTAATTGAGGAAGGATATGATCAGACTTCTTATGTTCTGTAGGCCTTGTTTTCCTCTTGGTTAAAATAAAAGGGTTAAACTTGATTTCTGAAGTCTCTTCCATTTCTTAAGATCTATGAATTCTAAAATTTCTGAATATTTTCTCTAATACTCTAGGATCTTTGTGAACACTGGCTCTCCGCTGTTGTACTTTGAGCTATTTGAGGGTTCCTACATAGATGCGGACTTTCTGAGAAATGGATATAGTGACAGATGCTACCTGTTTCACTAAAGGTAGAGCATTTGTTAGGTGTCATGATATATGAATCATATTTTTTATGCTATCACAAAATATAATTCAGATTCATGATGTAGTTTTGATGAATAACAACCTATTCGTCAAAACACACTACAATTTGACTCCAATTTTATTTCCACTTATACTCAGCATAGGCCTTTGGCTTCAGCCAGGCTGTTCATTGTCGTACAAACACATCTTATTTATTCCCACCTTTTATCTTTGGCCCACATTGTTTCTTCCCACCTAGGGTTTCTTCCTTTCTACAACCAAACTGATAAATAAGACTGGCTCAGATACCACTTTCTCTGCTCCTGTACTTTTTACGATGATCCTTCTGATCCTCTGAGAGTAGGGTTTACATTTTTCTTTTCACTGTTGTATCCAAAGTACCTAGCAGACTTCCTGTCATGTAGATCGTGCTTAATACATGTTCGTTGAATTGATTCATGAATAACTCCTGGATTATTCTTCTTATTCACTGTGTGCTTGGCACATAATTCATGCTCCATAAATGTTTGAGTGCTGTTGAGTGGATTAGTTTTCTTAAGCCTCAATTTTCCTGTCTTTTACTGGATATAGCATTAACTGTCCTTTGCTTATTTAGTGTCTGAAAAATGCTTTGACTATCTTAAATACAAGATGGCATTTAAGTCACAGTGTGAATATTCCTCTAGTCAAATTGGTAAAACCCCTCAAACGTTCTTGAGTAAACTTGGATCATCATCCTTTTAACATCTTCACCATGTTGTAGAACTCAGTATATTTTTGATGAACACTGTGTAAATGAAGCGCGGAATGGAACTCATTTTCAGGTACTTCTGACTTGTAAAGTGATGGATACCCGCTTAGCTTTATGCTCTCTCTGTCTCTCTTTTCTGTGTGGTTGAGATAAACTAGGTTGTGATTGTCGTGACGGCTAGTGCCTGATTTGACTGCTCCTCCCCAGAGAGTCTAAATTTTTGGCTTCCTCACAGTGCTGCCTGGGATGCAGCCGGCCCTCCATCCCCGAGCTCCAGGGCCCACCCAGCTTCCTTCTGGCACTGAAGGCAGCGGCTGCTCTGCCACCCTTCTCTTCAGATAAGCATGGCTTGGAAAAGCTATCTTTAGAGGTGATGAGGTTTTGTTTGGATAGAATTATGACTAGTATAAAGCCCACACATGCTAACAAGCCACAGAGTGCAAAATAATTATTGAAAGCAATTTGAAAGAAAAGTGGAAAATCATCTGAGGAAAAAACAAAATTGTTCCCAAAGCCTTCGTCCAATTTTTTGCTGTTAGATTGAATCTTGAGCCTTAGCTTTCTGCTGCCAGGTAACCTAAGGACTGATGGCACTGTTCTTCTCTTCAGCTTTTTTGAGTTTTACTCTTTATTAAACCTTTGTACCTTGCTTCTTGACATTTTATTCTCAGTTGATCAGAAAACATCCTATATACAAAGCTTATCTTTCAGTGGACAACCTTGTATCTTGGGGTTTACTTAAATAGCATTTGGGATTGCTAGATTTCTTCTATGTCCCTCTGTGTCCATTAAGGTAAGCTTTTCTATAAAAAAGTAACCTTTTCTACCTGAAAGGATACATATGCTCTGCTCATGGCCTCAATGATGTGCATATAAGTTAATATGAGATACGTATTATGTTCCATGTATAGTGACTAACCCACTTGCCAGGCATGCCTCATTCTAGGCTGCAGATTAGCTCTGCTCAAATGCCTAAATGTGTAATTTCAAACCAAGATACTATCTACTCACGTTAAATTAGTTCTAATAGTACTGCCAAATGACAAGGGGACTAGGCATGCATGAGTAATAGGTACATCTGATGGGTCTTAAAAGAAAAATTTTCCTTGAAGAACAACAGAGAAAGAGAATAGAATTAATCTCCATAATGCAAAGGGGTAACAGACACATGTCATTAGTACTGCAGAGTCTAAATGTAACATAGGGCTTTGTGGGAAGGGGGCATTTATAAGCAGAGAAGTAGCAGAGCTCATGGAGTCTCCTAGCCTCTCCGTTATTCCACAGCATAGGCTGGATATAGATATTCTGTGTGCAGCATGGCCGAGGTCCCAGCAGAGGGGAGCCTGCCTTGGTTAGCAAGGTAGATGTGTACAGAGAACATTCCAAGAGTGAAAATGAGACCTGCCCCTACATTATTTTATATAGTCATAGGTTAGCTGAAGAGGCTCTAGAAGGCACCGTTTCTTTAAGTAGCAGAAATATGTCAAGGGCTCTTCAGACTAGGCAGCATGTAAGTTGAGGGTCAAGATCTGCATACTGAGGACCATGCGAACAGCCTTGCATACCAGGAATGATGACATGAGCCAAAGGTTATGTCTTTCTGGAAAGTGACTTAGACTAGCCAAGCTAGCTCTCTGCTAGGCTACTAAAAGAGGGAAGGCAATAAGCCCCCAGGGCCATCCTTATTTTCACTCCTCAGTTCCCGTTTGGTCAGGGGATCACCTAGCTCTTTATCTCTAAACATCTTAAAATTCCATTTCTGGAGTTGGAGCCAATAATTCTAACATTTTTAAATGGCCCCAAATAGTTCTCTGTACTTGAGCAATGCTAATTGACCCATTTGAAAATAAATGCATTAAGTAGGAGCTATAATCTATGGATAACTAAATTTTTTTTTGGTACATGGAAAAAGATTGATGATAAAATTATTGAAAACTAAACCAGGACATTTCAACATGGTAGAATAAGATTATCTTCATCCCAAAAATATAGTCGTAAAATGTTATATATGAAGAAATGAATATATGAAGCATTTCCACCCTTTAGGGAGAGTGGAATATTGTCATTGTAAGAATGAATCTGAGGCATAAGACAAAAGCATAGGATGCATCTAAGTAGAAAGGCACACCTGTGTTTTGGTCCATGCAGAAGCATATCTTCTACTGTCTCTTTCCAAGTCGCTAGAGGCATGGTTCTCAAAGTGTTGTTCTAGACCAGCATAATCGGCGTCACCTGGAAACTTGTTAGAAATGTAAATTCTTGGGCCCTATTCCAGACTTACTGAATCAGATACTCTGGAGGTGGGGCCAAGCATTCTGTATTTTTAACAAGCCCTCCAGATGAGTCTGATGTAAACTCAAGTTTTAGAACCACTGCTCTAAATATATCCCTCAGCCCCTCCTAATAGAACATTTTGGAAATGTAATTTCAACTTTGTAACAACACACTGATTATGTTAACCATACTCTTTTTCTCATAAAATTTAGATTAATTTTTTTAAAAATCTGCTTGGAAATTAACCATGTTTTACATTGAGTGACATGAAGGGGATTGTTGTTAGCATTTAAATTACTTTGTGGTATGAGACTCTCATTAATTACTTTATGTTCTTGGTAGCTGATGCTTTATTGAAAGGACCTGTGCTAGCATTAATAAATGCAAACAAAGTGGAAGGTTCTTAGGTTAATGAGACAGTGAGACATTAATCTGTGTTTCTTCTTTAATGTAAAATGGAGACTCATCAGGTTCACTTTATATATTTTACATTTGTCTTTCCAGGAAGAACAAAGTATGTTAGCTATGGAAGATGAGGGCACAGTACATCTCCCATTGGAAGGACACTATAGGTAAGATATAAATGTAAAAACACAGCAATTTGAGGAATGGAATGTGTTGTTATATACTCTACTTAAGAATTTCATACTATATGCATTCGTATAGAGGTTTGTTGAAGCTCTGTTAGAGTAGAAAGAACCGAGACTAGGAATTAGATGACCCTATCCCAGTTCTAAGTTCTGTCACTAATAGCTCTGTGAGTATAGCCAAGTAGCATAAAATGAAGACATACAGGGAGCTGTTAATTGAAGTCTTTTCTTCTCATATTTTACAATGTGTATGAAAGCTCTCTTTCACATCCTTTGAAAGTAGCACCTGAAGGCAGGTGGCGATTCAATTCTGGGATAAATGAGCTATGTATTCACTAAGTTAATCACAGGTTAATGTTTGAACTCTGGGAATTTACCCCTTAAAAAAGGCACTTCCAAATAGGTAATCTATTTCCTGAGTTGAAGGAATCAGTTATACCAGTCATTTTAGGAAATATTTATGTAACTCTCCAAAATATGCTAATCTTCTTTATGCACAAAGACATAGCAAAAGAAAGCAAACTCTTGTAAGTTTTAATAAAAAATTTTGAAAATATTTGGCCAAAAGTTATATGTACGGTCTCAAAGTGCTTAAGGATAATTTAAAGCCATCCCAGTAAAAAAGCAGAGAAGACTTTTTTCTTTTTTTTTTTTTTTTTTTTTTTGGAATTTTAACAGCTTTATTGAGGTATAATTCACATACAATGATACATACATTCATTTTAGGTGTAGTTTGACGACTTGGATATAGTGTTTGGATATAGTCATGCAATCTCCACCACAATCAAGAACCATGAAAAGTTAGGATGATTCGTGCAAACCATCATTCAGTCTCTGAGTTTTGTACAGCAGTGTTCTGAATAGGTTTCTACCAGTGCCCCCAAAGCTGCCACTGCCCCTGAGTGCTTGCACCAACTACACTTAGAACAGGGTAAAAGCCACATAAATGGGGAACTGAATTCAGATAGCTCCTTTCTTTACCTCCTCTGACCACATACTGCCAATCAGAATCTGTCTGCTTCTGTTCACTCTTCAATGTCTCTGGGTTTTATAGAGAAGACTTTTTTCTGAGGAGAGAAGTTGTCATAGTGTTAGAAAATAAAACATGAGAGAATCTTCTGGATCTTCAAGGTCTGACTGTAAAATCATATTTCCTAGATTTTTAAAATATAATTATCTACCACTTAAGGGTTAGCACAAGTATAGAAGGTGTTGTCTTCCTTTTTTTTTTTTTTTTTTTTAACAATATTTATGTTTTAAAATCCTGTTGATTGTTTAGTTGAATCAGCATATTCCCAAGTGTGTTTTGTAGAAACCAAGTCTCATGTGGTACCCCTCTCAAAGAATTCTGTGGTTAAGTAAGTTTGGAAAATATTCCATACTGCATTCCAGTTTGGAATTTCATAAAGCACATGGCATATTAAAGAATCTAAGTAGTACTGCCTTAAAAAGAAAAGTTTAACTTTGTTTAATCTAGCATTTTCTAAAGTGTTTTGCTCACAAGACTCTTTGTTATATAATATTACCAAAAACTTATATTCCACATGACAGTCTTTTGGGAATTATTTGACCTCCTGCTTCGAGTTATCAAGGGCTGGATGGATTAGAGGAATTAACACATGTCAGATTGGGCAAGGGAGGGAGCATGTGAGACCCAAGGCTTTGCTCCCGACTCTTGGTGTTCCTCTTAAAAGTTGGATTTGTTGCATCAATGAGGGTCATATGAAGCCTAGGCTATCTGTAGAAGTGGATTTTTTTCACAGCAGAGTATCTTTCCTACATGTGGTAAGAATAATGCTGTTTTCTCACTTAATGAAACTTTCTTTGATTTGGCCTATGATTTATCTCTGCTACCATTTGGTTGTGTTTCTAGCCCTGGGCATTTGGAGCACTCTGAATGTCATGTATAATTGGTGCCACTTTAAAATGTAAAAAAACGTAGTATAGGTGCTGATATTACAGGCTCCCTCAGCCATTTGGAAAGACCTCTGCCAAATACACAGGCTGCATTCATTTATTCAACAAATATTTATCGAGTGGCTTCTAAGTGCCAGGCTCCGTCTAGGTCTTGGGGGAACAGCAGTGGACAAATGGTCAAGAAACCTTGTTCTCGTGAAGCTTGTATTCAAGTAGACTGGAGGTAGGGGGAGACAGAAAATAAACAAATGAACAAGTAGGGTAGTATAGTATTTCAGATGGTGAAAGTGGAATAAAAACAAAAAGCAAACAAGAAGGATAAGGGTGCTATGAGGGGATGGAAATAGAAATTTTAAATAGAGTAGTCAGAGAAGGCCTGTTTGAGTAGGTGACATTTGAACAAAGGAGGGAAAGGGCTGTACCATGTGAAGGAACATTACAGGCAGAGGGAAGAGCACGTACAAGGCCCGGAGACAGCAGCAAGCCTATAGTGTTCCAGAATGGTCAGGGGGCCATTGCATGTGGCTGGAGGGGAAGAAGCAGAGGTGTAATAGCAGGAGATGAAGTTGGAGGGGTGGGGTGGGGTCAGAACCTATAGTGCATCTAGTTGGCTTTGACTCTGAGTGAGTGGGAGCTATTGCAGAGTCTGAGCAGAAGAGTGAAGTGCTCTGCTGAGCTACAAACGTTAGGGGCCAGAGGCTAAGAATGAACATGCAGAACCTAATCGTTGTAATTTGAAATGGTCATTTGAAATTAATTAGGAAAACTGTAGCCAAAACCAATTCTGTAAAACTAGAATCTTTCATTTAGATTTTTATTTTTTACATTTTTTAATAATTGAGAGAACTATTCAAATTTTCAATTTTTAATTATCAAAAATACTATGCAAAGGCATAAGACTGTTCTATATTTAGTTTCTATTACTAGATAACTGCAGTTACTTGTTTAATGCTTATTATTTCATTTTGGGTAAACTCCTGTCTAGAGATGATCCATCTGTGATCAATATTTCTGATGAAATGTCAAAGGCTGCCTTGTGGAGGAATCTTCTGATTACTGCCGATAACTCAAAAGATAAGGAGTCAAGCTTTCCTTCTAAAAGGTTTGAACTCTAAAATAATGTGAACTTATACTAATCCCAGTCGTTTTATGACATGAATCCATTAGCAAAAGAATAGCATTAGTTTCCATTGAATTTAAATCTAAAATGTTTCAGAAGATTCTTTTAAAAAGTGGGTAGAAATTGTAATTATCACATTTGTTTGTTTTTCAACATCTCCCTTTCAAATTAAAAGCTCACTCCAAAACTATGACAGTGGGGAGAAATGGTGCTATAAATGAGTCCCAGTGCATGACATTTTTGGACATTCCTTTTAGTCTACCCTTTTGCAGTGGGATTTTCTTGTATTCTCTCATCACCACTGCCCAGGACCCCTTAGATGTCTGTCCACATTTTGCTATCCCCCATTGTCCTTTTTTAAAACCATATGGCACATGCAATGGTCATTTTGTATTTAGTATATTTCTAATCCCGTATTCCAACCCCGTAAAAATCTTCCCTAACCTCTTTACCCCAAAACTTTCAGTTCCAGAAAGTTCTATCCCTTCTTACTTCTCTGTATGCAAACATTACAAACTACTTCTGTAGTTGTGGATGATAGTTTTAAATGCATGCTGGGGGAAGAGAGTATCCTTAAGTATCAAGACCCTACATCACAGGATTTCCAATTGAATTTGCCAGAATATAAGTAATAGCTTAAACTATCCAGTCTTCTTAGATGCTGATCTGAAGAAAAATCTTTGTGTTATGCTGATATCTCTTCTTATTAAAAGAGTGATTGAGGGATTTGGGACAGTGTTTAATAATTAATTTCCTTTATTTTCATGACCTTAAATTAACTTTTTCTACTTAATTTTTATATTACATTTTTGTCATAAGCTCCCCTTCCTAATCACTCTAGAAGCTGATTCCCCAAAGGTAAGACCCTCTCCCTCAAACCTGTTTCTTGGTTGCATTTCCTTATGTTAAATGTGTCTTCTAGAAATCTGGTCAGCCTATGTTCTTTGTGTGAGTTTTGGGGAGGCAAAAGGCATGGAGAGTCTTGGGCTTAGATCCAGTATCAGACTGTCTATGGTGTTCCCATAACTACTCAGCTCTTTAAGAGGGTTTGGAACTTGAGTACACTTTTTCCCCCACATGATTTATACAGATACATTGTATATAAATCAATAAATCTCACAAAACTGTATTTAGTAATGGCATCAAATTTCTATATTGGAAAAAGAAAATTTATCCCTATAATTAAGAAATTGCAAACCTTGGAGCTTCAATTTATGTACCACCATGCTTCCAAACCTGCATGATTTATCTAGCTTCATGAGAATATTTGGAAACATGGGCTAGAAAAAGAGGCTACATTAGACTAAGAGACTATATCTCTTGTTGCTGGTTTTTGTCACCCCAAAATGGCATGCTGCTTCAGTGTCATCTCTATCCCAAACAGCATAAACAAGGCAAACAGTGGATGTGCAGATGTCTTCACCCCAGAAGATCTGGGGATTAGTCACACCTCTCTCTCTCTCTCTTTCTCTCCTATCTCCAACAATTTACTCCAAAGGAGGTTAATATGAGTTACTCAATAGGCTCTCTCAAAGTCTTTTGGTTGATGTTTTCTGTCTTTAAAATCTTCATGTATTTCTTCACTTGGCTCAAGCTGAAGTATTATTTTATTCTAAAACGTGCTTTATCTTCCTCTCCCAAAGATCCCTGCTATCTTCTGATAGAGGCATCCTCACAGTAATTCTGTTTTGCCAGAAGTCTTGGAAGAAAATCAGAGTTATGAGAAGTATTTTCTCAAACTCATTGAAATATGTGCTTGTGGGCCCTTTCACATTAAAAAATATGGCATTTCTATGATTTTTAAAAATGTGAACTCCAGGTTTATAGGTCAAAGTAAAATGCCAGCCATGGAAAATATGTGAAGAATTTGAGACAATCAAGCTTGTAGATTGCTTTCCTTCCTGTATTGTATGGATCCATAGTCCAAAGTCTTTCTCTATTTTACTTTGGTTCAAGCAAAAGTTTGTATGTCATGATGTTTTAGGTACTCCTTAAAGTAAATAGTAAAGTCAAGTGATGCTTTTCACCAGAAAAACCTAGTTGTTTTAAAAATACATATCTAGATGACTTCAGACAGTAGATTAACTCTAGTGAACAATGCAGTGTGCTTTAAGCAGGTCCAATTTTAAAGAGACTATCCTTTATATTTTGATACAACCACTTGTTTCATATTCTTTGAACATATGTTCCCACTAACATCAGGTTCAGACTATTGTGGAATGAAAGTTTACCCAACTTTCTTTACCTTTAGATGTGATAAAATCTGTAGCTTTCCATGTAAAAAATATCTCTTGGTTAGTGGTTAATGTCTTTCATCTTCATAACAGTAGAAATTGGCAGGAAGAGTGTGGCTTCCAGAAATCCTAAATCCACCGGCACTAATAACAGCAATACCCTCCCAAAGCCACTGCTTTCTCTTGGTATCTGTTGAAGACATTGAAGTATGATGACCAGGAACTGTAAAAATTTCATGTCTGCTAGAGTATCCATTCATTACAAAAAGCCCTGAAGAGCAGGTTACCCGAGTCTTCATCTCTTGAGACCTATGCTGGCTTCTGTGCAGTCTTGACACCCCCCACCCTTCCATCCTTTCCCTTGCTATAGGCCCTACATGCTTATCAGAGAAGCCTAGATACCTTTTCTTAGTGGAGTTTAGAATAGCAGTTATATTTTCTCCATTATTTCATTTTTTGTTGTCAAAAATATTTTATCCAGTTTAACAGAAAGAAGGATATAAGAACTACTTGTAAATTCTACCACATCTGCAGGATGTGTAATCTGATCCTAGTTCCACAGTGGTATATGTACAT
Organism: Ceratotherium simum simum; assembly: GCF_057802395.1. Taxonomy (NCBI): domain Eukaryota; kingdom Metazoa; phylum Chordata; class Mammalia; order Perissodactyla; family Rhinocerotidae; genus Ceratotherium; species Ceratotherium simum. Next base: position 42,506,120 of record NC_141908.1, read on the forward strand.
GGGACAGGCTCCTCTTCAGCTTATTGAATGGATTGGTGGAAATAGGTCTCATTAAAAACCACATTGTATCAGAATAGGTGAGCAACTGCTATGTATTATAAAACTGACACCCAAGATCGACATTTCTTGGGAAGGGGCCTGGCAACACTAGGAAAAGCAGCACTTGATTTTGCCCTGGTGGCAGAGGCTAGGCTCTGGGACCACCCTCCCTGCTCCCCTCTATGTCCCGACTCCTACCACCTTCTTCTATCCTGAATTCTCCTTCTCTGCTCTGATTTCCTGGGCCGAGGCTCTCTCTTGACTGCTTGGTAAATGTTGTTCATAACAACTATTTTGGTGTCATTGAAAAGTAACAGTTTCATAGATTGCTTGGCAGCATGAAGGTAGGGCTCACATTTTCTTCTCTCTAGAAATAGTTCTTCTTTATATTCTAAACTGTAACTCCTCAAGGGTAGGGACACTGTCTCATCCATGTTGTATCCCTCGATCTTTGCAGAGTACCTGGAATATAATAGATATGCAATATATGTTTATTGCAATAGCACACAGTAGATATGATATATTTTTAATAAATATGTATAATGTATTTATTACAATGAAAGTCTAGAATTTGATTGATGTCCTAAAAGATGAAGGTAACAAGGAATAAAGCGAGAGTAGCCGTACAGTGAGATTCAAGTCAATAATGTTTTTCATAGAAGTCTTCAGCTGGTTATAAAATTTCTGCTTCATAGTTTGCTGAAATCTAATCTGATATCAAAACCACTGGTTTTAAAGAGGGGAAAAAAAGAAAACCCCAGTCTTTTAATTGATTACTGTTTTGTAATCAAATCACCAGTATGACCAAAGCAGGACGGCAAGAGGAAGCACATCTGTGAATCAAATCGACATGCAGAATCTCTTTTTTCACTGCTTGGTGACTAATAGTGCCACTGGGAATTGGCACATTTATAAAATTTTATGGAGCAGAGCATTGTGCTCATAGGAATTGTGTGTGTGTAGAGACCAGCATGACTCTGTCCCCACAATCTCCTACAGATAAGATCTGTTATTCTGTCTTTCAAAAGATGGAATTCACTGGAATTGAGAATGCCGGCCTCAGAATCCTGGCATTCGAACTACAAGGGAACTTAGAGGCCATCTAGCTCAAAACTAATTTACAGATGAGGAAACCAAGTCCCAGGGAGATTAAACAACTAGCCCAAGGTCACACAGCTCCTTCTTAGCTTCTGGGAGCTGAATATAATCTTCCAACTCCAAGCCCAGGCCTTCCTCCACTGCCCCATGCTGCCCTTTTTCATTGGCTTTGTTTGGCAGAAGAGGCTAGGAGCCAGGTAGTGCCCAAGAAAAAGTTAATTTGGAAACTAGGGTAGCAGACACTTGTCATATGAAAGGAACTTAAAGTAGAAAAAAGTGAGTCATGCAGATAGAAGAGTTAAAAATACAGAGTTAAGGCTCTCAACACATCATGTGCACACTGTCATCTCTTCTCATGGAAGGAAACAAGAAAAGGGAAAAACGTTGCTTTGCTCTGACCTGTAAGTAGTGTGTGCTGAGAAGTGTGGCAGGCATAAACCCGGGTGCCACAGACACTCGCTCACACCAGCGCTCAGCGCTGGCAGCGTGCCACAGATGGCAGAAGCTCCGGCACTTCTTACCTGATGGTGCCGGGTGGTGGTGACAACTGAGAAGGGCTGTTTCTAGCTTGAATTGGAGGAAAAACAATTTAAAAAACACACGCTTCGAATGTGTCTAAGTTATTGACCACTAAGAAAGCTGCCAGGAGGCCCCGTAGAAAAAAGGGGTTTTTAACTGTCACTTGGTTACTTGCAGAAGAGTTATAAAACCAAGGATTTCCCTGCCATCCACTATTTTATAAATTTATATTAAGGGCCGAAGTTAACAGTAAAAATGTGTGGGTTCTTCCAGCTCAGGGCCTCAGAGGCTGGCTGTGGGTTGCCCTTCGTGTCAGTGGCAGGGAGGGGCATGGAGAGGCCCCTGATGTGGAGAGCTCTGCCCTGGGCTGGAAGTAGCTGGGGAGTGAGCAGTTCTGCCCCTCTGGAGGCATGTACTCTTGGTGTGAGCTTCATGCACGTGAGCACATTATTTGAATTTTCCATGCAAACTGTCAACGTGAGAGTAGGAAAACTGTACATCAGAAAAATATCAAAAAAAAAAAAAAGAAAAGGTAGAGTTGCATTACCAGCTCGCCCATTGATAAAGTTAATTGGAGAATAGATAAAACATAAGCCAATTGGGAATGAGTTTATTCTGGAAGGAGTGAGATGGAACATGGTTCCTCTGATGGACAGGGTGAGGGTTTGTCTGTGAAGACATAGCACAGGTGTGTGGAGGTCAGCATGTGGGGGGACCGCCTCCTCCAGACCAGTGGAGCTGTGTCTGTCCTGCTGACCACGACACAGTTCTCACCAAAGGTCAGGATCCAGTCTGTGCACAAAGGATGAGCCACTTGCAGCCGAGCCCAGAAATACCTACTGCGACATCTTGTTTGTGCCATTTATAGTGTCAGTGCTATCTTGAGATGGGGCGTGACTGGCATTTTCAACAATCATCAGTGATTCATTTGCCCAAATGAAGACCTTGGTATTAATCTTGCATGCTTTTGGAACTGTTTTAAAAATGTCTGGTTTTTGTTTGTTGGTTTCTGTTTTTCGAATTTCCCTCTCTCTGTAGTTCTTGGTTTCTATCTCACTGAGAGCAGGGGGTTTTAATTGTTGCTATCTATCTATGCTTCGCAGCATGAAAGAGCAATGCCTAAGGGCCCTTGTGGTGCTTTGGGGTTGATGGGTTTTGTGTCTGAGCAAGCAGACCTCACAGTAGCCATGCTGGATTGCAGTAACAAATTTCTCCTTTTTTTCCCTGTAGCATTGAAAGCCGAAAAGAGAAGAAAGCTGACTCAGGGAAAGGTGTTGACAGGGAGACTTGTCTATGACTTGATCTTCAATTTATTTTTACATATACATGAGAAGAGTGCCACAATTATTAATAAAACTGCTTTGATCATGTATTGTAAATTCTGTCTCTAGTCCCAAATCCACCTTCATACTGTAAGTAGTGCAATACTTGTTTCATTTCTGTGTTTAAACTTCTGAGCAGTGAGACACCCTTATGAGCATATACAGTAGCTAATGCAAGAATCTCTGTGTTCCTTGCTCTATGTTAGACATTTGTAAACACTGGATTCTCATTGTCAGTTTTATGAGAGCAATAGCTTTCTTAAAGAGATAAGTCATATTTACCTAGTTTGTATTTTCCTACTTTAGTGACCTGAAGATAACTGATAATTTCATTCAGAAGAATTTTAAAGGTAGTTTTACTTCTTTTTATTTTTTTAGTGACTTATTTCAAAAGACCCAAATCAAAAAGTGAGTTTGAAGGCATTTTTTAATAATTATATTTATGCATTTCCTTGATTTAATATGATACATTTAATACATAAGAATTTGTATGTAACTAAAACTTAAAGTCATTTGAAAAAATATGTAGAAACCTGTTCACAACTTGTTTAAAAGAATCAGACACTAATGCAGAGTCAAGTAGTATTTGCTTAAAATTCAAGTTGTGATTACATGATCAAATACTAGGCTTGTATGAAGTGCTTTAGAAAAACTTTGTAAGTTTTGTGAGATTTTCAATATAAACCTTTATCAGAAATATGCTCTTAAATTTCTCTCCCATTGACAACAAACGTTTTCCAAGTAAACCTATTATATACATACTTGTGGAATGCCACATGGTGAATCATTGTACATGAAATTCCACTCCTGTACAGTTATTCTGCTGCTAAAGGTCATGTACTGCTTAATGCTGCTTTTGGATCATGTTCTAGTGTTAGACTGACAGGTCTCCAATTGTAATTTTTTTCTGCAAAGCTCTTTTCCACTTTTTAATTTAATTAAATGCATGTTGTAGAAAAATGCTTTTTTTAAATGAAAATTTCAGATTCTGTTTGAGAAGGTTCTACAGATATTTCAGTCCATATGAAATAATCCATCTTTACTAAGCTTATGTAAGAGGAAGGAAAGTTAAGAATTTTTGAGCTTTACTAAAAATACAGTATTTCATTTCATTTTAGATGAATGTGAAGTTAATAAAGACAAAATCTCATAGTGCTCTGGTTTCCTAAGAATGACCAGTGATCATCAACCTTATAATCTTCAGTGTCCAATTTTGTAATAATTCAGAGCCCTGTGGATTTTCCAGACTATTAATTACATATTCTGTGTATAAGTGCACAAGAAAAGTGAAAACAAATCCTCTTGTGATTAAGCTTATGAGAGAAATGAAAAAACAACAAAGCCTCTATTAGTTTCAACATTTTGATACCTTCTGAAAAATTCCCCTCACAGTCTTTTAAGGAGCCATTTCTTTTATGGAACATAAGCCTAAAGAATATAAGAAAAATTTGCAGTTAATGAAGTCTGTGTTTATAAATGCCAAGGAAAAATACAGAAACTTTCCATTCCAAATGTGTTGCCCTGGTGTGTTTTATAATACATATACTACATTGTAAGCATTTCCATTGTTTTATGATTTAGATTAGCTGTACACACCAGTCAGTTCCAAAAGCAGCCTCCTAGTGTTTTAATATATTAATAACTGTTCTATTGAAAACGATCATAGTGAATTAAAACCTTCACATGATCACCTATTTGAATAAGCAATCATATCCAATGAAATTCTGTATTTCTGAGTATTTTTATAGTCATTTTGTTCTTGTGTGAATTTTAATGCTATCCTTATGTTAATCCTAATATTTTGAAATCATATAAAATATAAGAAAAATGTAGTGTTATATATTTCCTCCTAATTTCAGATTCCTGGTCAAAATTACTGAATATCTTGAATGTAATTTATTGCAAAGTTTAGGTAATGTGTAAATGTGAGTAGGATATTGTGTTTTTCACAACTAAGAAATGTTATGTGGAAATAAATATTTATCCTAACTAATTTTCTTGCACATTTTAAATTGTGATGCAAAGTGTCTTGTCTTTTTTTTCTTAGTGTTAATCAGAATCAATGTAGAACATTTTGATTGTTTGAACATAGTATTTAAATTTAGACACCTTTGATATTAAGAAAACTTGGTGATGTAGACATTTCAAGACTGTTCAAACAATTTGAACTTTATGAACAAAATATTATGAGAGCTATAGTAGGATGTTATCTCTTTATTTTCCCAGAGAGCAGTGACTTGGGTGCTAATGGCCTTGCTCCCATGACTAGTAAAAGCTTCCAAGGTCATCAGTAGGATTTCCCATTATTAGAACTCCTTAGACTTCTGTTTTTACCCCTTATGGGAAAAGCATTTCTTGAAATTTGTCTCCTCTTTGTTTGTTACAGTAGGTCAAATGGGACTATTATTCTTTTGTAGCCGTCTAGCAGTATGTTGTAGAGGTAATTGCATTCAGAACTCTAATGTACTGGTTAGTATTTTTCTCTTCATTTGTGAGTTTACTTTGTAATTGCTACCATTTAACAGCGTTTCATATTGGGAAGTTTTTTCCTAAATATAATCGGAGTATCTCCTCGGTACACTTTAAACCCATAGCCTGATAGAAACTCTCCACTGACAATTCACAAGCAACTTACATTTCAACATAATTCCTAGATCTTTTAGGATTTTTCTTGGCTCTTAAAAGTGTGGCTTATTTTTTTCCTGTCTGCACTGATCTACCTCTGTTTCTGTTCAACTGTAGCTTGTTTGCTCCTGGGCACTTGACTATTTTACTATCATTGCAAGATTGCTCTCCAAATTTTCCAATATATCTATCGCATATATTCATGCAATGAAATGAGATGAGATCACAAGCATTTGAAAATTTTATGAGAGTAATTTGGATAATATGGTGATTCTCTAACTATCTATTTTGAAAGGCTACTTGTAATCAGTCCCCTTGAAGAAGCCTAATATTCAAGGATTACTGGTAACACTTTATTTAGAGATCTCTTTGGATGTTTTCCTTGGAAAGCTGCAACTCACTGATACAACTGTCACTCCAGTTCATTTTCTATTGGTGTATTGGCCACTACCCCTTGTGCTGGAACTTTGAAAATAGGACTGTGATCCTTGCTTCTCAGAGCAGGGTAGACATAACATAATATGACATGTACTGACTTGGTTGTGTGATGAAAGCCATGAATAACTGAAGGATGGAACTTTGAGTAGGGCAGAGTTTGAGGAAAATGTTATATAAGAGGTAGCATATGAATTAGGATGGAAATAGAGAAGGAAACCTACTCCAAGAACTGCAAAGATTCTCAAACACATGTCAGTATTGAAATAAAAACGAAATAAAAAAGCAAAGCTATGTGGTGTAACTGGAGCCTGACATATCTGATGTATGGCATTTTTGGAATCCAGCAAACAGCCCAATATGGTGAAGTGTTAGGAGAGTAGTGGAGACCTGTAAGAAAAGGTAGAAATACAAGTTAGAGACATTATAAATGATGTTAAGTTCTCTATTAGGACATTTGAACTTTATCCATTAAGAGTTTTGAATAATGGAGAGCATGAATTTTTGGAAAGATTAGCCTGGCAGCACAGTAGAGAATATAGTGGGGAAAAAATGGAATCATTTCCTTAGGGATCCTGCGCCCAGGATGACTGTCAAAGGCTCAAAGCAAACTCTTTCTGAGTGGTCTATAAACTTGTATTATGATTGAAACCAAACAGTCTCATTACGTCTCCTTAGGGACGTAATAAGCAACTCCAGACACAAAAGCTTTATTGTAAATCCATTCATGTAGAGCATTCCTTTATATATTATGTTTTGGGTACTATTTGAAAAATGTTCTAAAAAGCGTGGTATCAACAGTAATCCTAAGACTATTAACGGAATCTAAGTGTATACAAAATTCAGCCTACTGGCTGGCTCTTATGAGTCCAGAAACCACCTTTCCTCTGCCCACCTTTTCATCTTACTCATCTCATCCATTCTTGCCATAGACTTAGCTTTGTCTCTAGGTACTCCTGTCTTCTGGTGTGTGTAGAGTCATAGATTTCTGCCAAGCAACTTGTTTCTTCCATTTGCTTATAAGCTTCTTAAAGGTAGGAGTAGTGTTTTATCCCTCTGTAACTTTCCAGAGCCTAGTTCCGTGCTCTGGTCTTTATCCAGACAGCAAAGGCTATGTACAGAATCATAAATAAAATCTACAGTAGTCCCCCCCATCCGTGGTTTTTCTTTCTGCTGTTTCAGTTACCCGCAGTCAACCATGGTCCAAAAATATTAAGTGGAAAATTCCAGAAATAAACAATTCAGAAGTTTTAAATTGCACGCATATCTGAGTAGCATGATGAAATCTTGAGCCATCTCGCTCCGTCCCACCCGGGACGTGAATCATCTCTTTGTCCAGTGTATCCACACTCTATACTCTACCTGCTCATTAGTCACTTAATAGAACCCTCTTGGTTATCAGATCCACTATTGCAGTATCGCAGTGCTTCTGTTCAAGTAACCATCGACATCGTCTACTCCTGACGTCCAACCATCGACATCGTCATGGCTCGATAATCCTTCTGATGAATCATCAGGCTAATAGTAGCCTAACACTATGTCACAATGCCCATGTCATTCATCTCACTTCAACCCATCCCCTAGGCATTGTATCATCTCACATCATCACAAGAAGAAGAAGGGTGAGTACAGTACAATAAGATATTCTGGGAGGGAAAGAAAGACTACGTTTATATGATTTTCATTACAGTATATTGTTGTAATTGTTCTATTTTATTATTAGTTATTGTTGTTAATCTCTTGTGCCTAATTTATAAACTTTATCACAGGTGTGTAAGTATAGGAAAAAACATGGTGTATATATAGGATTCGGTACTATCCATGTTTTTAGGCATCCACTGGGAGTCTTGGAACATATCCTCAGTGGATAAGGGGGGGACTACTCTTTCAGAAGATGCTGCTGCTCAGTTTATTAAGAATGATTAAGGATTCAGAGAGGATTCTCACTGACATGTCAGTGTTGGAACAAAAGCAAATGCATTGAGCACCTTCGTGTGCCCAGCATCTGCGGACACAGACGCCTAAGGTGAGAACTTGTGTAATCTATGGAGTCACCAAACCAGGAGAAGAAGCTGAATAGCTGTGACTGGGAGGGGGGAAAGGGGAAGGGAAGGTGCCAGGCATGGATACAATGCCAGGCATACTGTATATATAAACCTTCACAGGAATGCAACAGTTCTGTGAAGTAGGTATTTTTGTGCTTCTTTCAAATTAAGAAACTGGGGCTCAAAGAGGCTAAGTAATGTTCTTTAAAATGTTTCTCACTGTGAGTGGTGACCTGAGATTCTAGCTCATATCCATCTAGCCTCGGCTGCCATGCACTGAGTCTCCAACAGGAGGCGAGGTGTGACTGCCTTCCTCCTTACCAGAGCACTCATTCTGGCTCATGCAACCAGAATCAGAGTAAGATGAGTAATATTTCTTCTCAGTATGTTACATTTTCTTTGTCACTCATCTTTCTGTGATTGACATTGGAAACCAAACCTACCCAATGAAATACTTTTTTTGCTCACGAGTCATAAATATCATGACTTTGGATAGGAGAAACTTAATGGAATAATTAGGGTTTTGGTTGTTTGATGGGTCACGCTTCTCACCATACATGCATTTTATTTTATTTTTTTTAAAGAAGGTGGGGCTCTCTCTCACCAGCTGAATCTCCTCTTTATTTATTTATTTTTTTCCCCCAAAGCCCCCGTAGATAGTTGTATGTCATAGCTGTACATCCTTCCAGTTGCTGTATGTGGGACTCGGCCTCAGCATGGCCGGAGAAGCAGTGCATCAATGCATGCCCTGGATCTGAACCCGGGCCACCAGCAGCGCAGCGCATGCACTTAACCGCTAAGCCACGGGGCCGGCCCCATACATGCATTTTAAATAATCTGACAAACCTGGGATGATTGTTCAGATGAAAAATTATGTAGAATAGGAACTTTGAATTTGTTGAAGTTTAAAGTCTGTAACACCAGGAAAGATACCCTTCTGCATTTAACAGTAAAGGAATTATCTTTCTTTTTTATTAATTCAAATTATTGAGTTTAAATGTTAGTGCTGTCACAGATAGGTGACATGCAGAAAGATAATAAATTTCTACTGAGCATGACGTTGATCTTATTAATACCACGCTCTGAGCTTTTCTTATGGGTAGTGATGTTATGCTTTATTACCCCCATTCATCTCTCATTCTCAACCATCTGTAGCCCTCAGACATCCTGAATACACACTCCAGATCATTCAGGATGTATGTAAAAAGGTTTCTTGGACACTGCTGAAAGAACTGTCACAAAGTTGGCACAACAAAATTCTCTTACTTTATGAAAAAAGCCATTCTTTTGTTTTGGTATGTTTTTCATTTAGAGCTTATTAAATCTCAAATATTGTACAAATCTAGTAGTTTTATAAATTGGAATTCTCACATCAACTTAGAGAAACGTAGAAAAAGCAGCAAATGCCAAGTGGAACTGGTAGCCTCAGTGACCAGCTGTGAATAAGAAAGGAAACACCCAGAATGACATACAGCCTGATGTGATCATTGATCTTTATGGTAGTGGCCTCCAGTTATCCAGACACATGGAATTATGTGCTATGCCTGCTATTTAAGAAAACTATTTAAGAAATCATTTTTAGCAAGGTTTCCAACAAAAAAATGTTCAAAAATAATTTTATTTTTTTATTTATTTTATTTTTTTTTGGTGAGGAAGATCAGCCCTGAGCTAACCTCCATGCCAATCCTCCTCTTTTTGCTGAGGCAGACCAGCCCTGAGCTAACATCTATTGCCAATCCTCCTCGTTTTTTCCCTTTTCTCCCCAAGGCCCCAGTAGATAGTTGTGTGTCATAGTTGCACATCCTTCTAGTTGCTGTATGTGGGATGTCGCCTCAGCATGGCCGGACAAGTGGTGCGTCCGTCGGTGCGCGCCCGGGCCACCGGTAGCGGAGCACACGCACTTAACTGCTAGGCCACAAGGCCGGCCCCAAAAGTAATTTTTAAAGTGATTTTCTAAAAATATTGATCAAAACTTAAAAAAACTTCTACATTCATAGAAGAGATGTGAACATTTCTCCCTTCCTATGGTGTTTGCACCCCGGGTGCTGGTGCACTCCACAGGTGGTTTACAAAAGGAGTCTTAGCCATCCACGTGCCTGCTGAGGCTGCAACTGTCGACGGCAGCCAAGTCTACACACACGTTAGCGGTATGGTTAGTTCCTGTGTGTTGCAAACTTACCTTCAGGTTAAGTTTTTCTCTAATTTACTTGTCAATTTCTTTACCTTCGTTTTCCAATATGCTAGTTTAAAACTCTTATTGGAGAGTAAAGCTTGTCCTATGAAGGTCAAATGAAATCTACTTTAACTTCAATCACATCGTTATCATATGCAGCGCTCATTATGTGAAAAATATGTGCTGGGATTTTTTTGTTACCTCTGGACTCCAGAGAAAACTTTTAGCTTGTTTAGAAACTAAAGGAATAATAAATTCATATAGTTTTGGTATTGTACAATAGTTGTGCAATATCAAATCAGATATTGTACAATATTAGATTTTATACAATTTTCTTAATATCTGTATAATAGCTGATATTGTACAACATCTACTATTGTACAATGGTCTTACTAATATCTGTACAGTAGCTGATATTGTACAATATCTGCTTTCAATTACGATAAAAGGAGAATGTCTATTTATTTTGCTTTTATGACTGTTAATTCAGTCCAGGATGTGAACACATGATCTATGACTGCTATCTCTGGATATAGAGCTCTGCAAAGATTTGTCTAGCTACTCATCATGATTGAACTCTATTAGAAATAGAATTATGACAAAAGCCCTACAGGTTTGAAGTTTGGTTTATGGTTCCAAGGGATGAGTGCGATTTGAGACTTAATTAAGATGAAGCTACTCAATGGCACACTCTGAAAATATAGCTGAAGCTGAATTTCACAGTCCTCTGTCCATTCCTATGCATAACTCACTGGCCTCATGTTGAATTGATAGTTTTTTTTCTATTTCTTCCATTTTTATATTTTTATGCTGTAGCTCACTCTGTCTGGGATAACTTTTTCCTGCAAATGGTCTGAAGCTAAGTTTAGGTTCATAAAATCAATTTTTTTTTAAATGAGGCCATTTTCCAAATAACTGAACAAAAAAATCATGTTTCCTCAGTTATCTAGATATTACTTAGGCTAAATTCAGCACCTGAAATCTGTAGTTATTTCATCAATATACTTATGTCAACCAAAAATAATTAGTCAAACAAGTGACTGACTTGGCCTTCTTTTTTTTTTCCTTCTACTGAGCCATCAGAGCTACCAAGATGATATTGTTGATATTATTTGTCCTTATAATATGAGCATCAAAATAGTTCCCTGGGACAAAATTATAAATTATGCATTATAAATAACAAAAATTATTTTAAGTTGATTTTTCAAAAGTTATATATATGTATGATAACAGAAATTGTATATATATTAGATAAAAGCTCTATGAACTGCTTAATTTAACACATTTCTATGTATATAATTTTTTACAAAAACTGAACTCTCTCCATGTTTACAAGGCAGTCTGGGATAACAAGCAAAATAAACAAGAGCCTTTTGGATAGACATGTCCATATGCCAAGTGGTTTAGGTTTGATTCAAGACACAAAACTCATTACCTCTGAAAAAATGAAGGCACATTTATTAAATGACCAGGAGAAATTCCACAGAATGTAGAAAGGGAATAATAATACATTACTTTCTAGTTTATTTTCAATTTTTAAAAACAAGTGCAAGGAAATTAAAATATTCTTTTAATTCAGATGCTCAAAGAAATGAAATAAGAAAAATGGATGCAAGGGCTCCTTCAAGTTAGGATTTGCAATACAAATATTTTCATCTTTTAACAGGGCGAGCGGATGTGTTCACATCTCAGTTCCAAGCTGCCTCTTTCACTAGGCAACATCAGCATTTTTTAAAGCATATTTACAATGCATTCCCATCACCCTTGCTGTGTTTTTGTAGCACCTATAGCCATAACTGGCACCTGGGGGCCTTGCATTGTTGGCAGTTTCCCTCTCATTTCTTTGGAGTCTATTCAACTGCTGTGGTTTTACTCAGAAGTCAGTGCTTTGCATATATGATTTCCTGAGACAATTTGAATAGTCTTTCTCAGAAAACTGTGCCAGTCTGGCTGTGAACAGCTCTTCTCTGAGAGGAGCTGACAGTAGCCTGGTCGGGTCAGCATGCTTGGACTCGGGTTCCCAGCCATGCCCTGCTAGCTTCTCTCTATCCCCACTCTTTTCTTACCCCTGCTTCAGTGACATCACTGCCCACATCTTGCTATCCCTTTAAAGAAGAGAACAAGATTTGGACTAGTCCAGTTAGAAAAAAATAAAATGCCACCCAGGGAACCTATGCAAAGCTCCCAGGAAAACAATTCATATTCATTGTTTCAGCAACTGATGTGGAAATGATTTTAATAAACAAAACCAGACTGAATAATTCAAACTTCTGTAAGGTAATAATAATCTGTTGCAAAGACAGAAGTCCCTATTTGGGGTTATAGATATGAAATTTGGGAATAAAGATAACCTTACATTTTTTGAGTGTATTTTTTTTAAGATCACCATCTTGACAATGCAGTTTTGAGATAATGAGAACAAAAATGGCTTTTAATAAGCTTTAAACGGCATGCTGTTTCGAGGTGCTAAGATGAAGAGAAGCACTGTTGTATGAAGTGGCTCATGTGAGTATATATATGTTGGTGTGCTGTACTGCTGTCGATTCCATGGTCTTCATCTGTATACCACTGGAGAGGGAAAGAAAAAGGTCAGAATTAGGAAGTCAGTTGTCTTTTCTTTCTTAAATTAATTCAGATGAGCTCTTGAGCATACGTGGTATAAAACAGGATGTTTTAATTCCTGAATCCATTTACAAACCGAAACGTGATCAACGAGGGTATCTAATTTCCCTCCAGAGCTTTGCCAGGGTGTGGTGTTCTGTTCTGCAGAAAGTCGCTGATTGTCCTTTGCAGGTGCTAAGAGAAGTTACTGTTGAATTTGGCTTTACTGCATAGTGCTTTAAGGATATGTATATTCTAATTAAAATATCCAAATCCATTTTCAAATTTGACTCAAAGGACACTTAGAACCATATCATGGATAAGAAGGAATATTTACCCCATTAGGCCCACTAGTTTTAATTAAGTGTTATCAAGGGTCAAATTTCTCCTACACGACAGTAAGATAAATTCTATTAAAATAAATGTTTTGTAAAAATAATTTTTCCTAATATATATATATATCACTAAGGAACTGAAAAAATCTATTTCAATATTCCATATATATGTTTAACATAAGTGAAGTCAAAAGTCAAATGTATTATTTGCCAACACTTAGATTTTTCACTGGAATTTTTTATCGGTATGTCTGACATTTATGTAGAAAGAGTTGATGACCTGAGGCAAAAATTTATCAACTCATATAGCATTAAACAAGGGGGAAGGGATTGCCAGGCAAACATATATTATGGAGACATAAATTAACTTCTAAAAATTGCCTAAGTAAATTGTCATGTCTTTTCTTTGAATGGTGGGAAAAAAACCCTCAGCCTTTTATAAGAAATCTGACCCAAAGGATATATACCAGGTTTTTTTGTATCAAAAGACTGTCCCACTCCTATACAGTGGGCACCGTTTGAACTGAGCACAGAGCAAAGCATATATGTTAGAAGAGAGTGAGGAAAAGTAGGCTTTTCTAGCTAATACAGACAAGAAAGCATTTTACACAAAAATATTTAGTGCAACACATAAATATACATATAAATATACATACACACTGTATATATACATACATATATGTACATGTACATATATGTATGTATATATATAAAATATTTTTTCTTCTTAATCTCAAAAGGTCTAGTGCAGAAAATGAATTTGAATTTCACTTCAGTTTACCTAGAAACATCCTTCTGTATAGGCAACAACAGCTCTAACCATTTCTGACTTTATATAAAAAAAGCCTAATTGTTTATTGCCTGTGGTTGTTCAACAAAAGATAACACAGCAATTGCAAAAGCCGAAGCATGCTGATTATTAATATCCCACTGTTGTTAGATCGGCTAGTAATACATACTAGACAGAAATGGATTTTCATTTGAGCTGAGCTATTATCATGCTGGTTTCACTTTAGAATTACTCTGCCACACATTTACTGAGTAAGTGATTACTTTTGAATCAAAATAGGGAAAGATTGAACAATCACATGAATAGGAGAGCAGTGTTTTGACACTCCCAGTATATGCAATATTGTGCTTCTCAACCCCAACTCTCTAATATGATTGAACATTACTCTGTGTCTGGCTCAAGGATATCACTTCTCCAACTTCTCAGTAGAAAAATAAAAACCCTTTTAATTCTGTCCTGTCTCCTGGAACCTCTGTGAGGAGAAGTAGCCCAGAGAGGGGATATCCGCCCCCACCAGCAAGCTCCCTCTCTTTGCACCAAGTTTTGCTATACCATTGCCTGGAAGTCCACTCCAGCATCCACTAGGGCTTTGGAGAGCTGAGCTGACTGCTGAAAGTGCACGTTATCTGCAGGGAGAGAAAGGAAACATCAAGTAACTAGTAGCCGCTCCAGTTTTCTCATTTTCTCTTGCGGAAGGGTAGGAAAGACACAAGAAGAAAGGGACTGATTGAAGTTCTAGGACTCAGCATCCCATTTAGCCCAAGACAAGTGAGTTGTGGAAAGCAACACTGTTTTATTGAAGTAAATGTAACAGTCTTGCCCCTCATGCTTTTGTTTTGTCAGTAGTGAAATTGCAAACCTGTCTGTGATACTAAAAAGTCTAATTAACTGAAACTCACCATCTGCTGTTCCATGAATAAGGAGGTACTCAACTTGTTTAAAATTTTCAGCTCTGCTCATGACTGTTGAATTCTGGAATTGGGAAAAAGAATGTCATTATTCAAAAAAAGATCTGCCATAAACTGATTTTTCACTTCAGTTTACAAAATAAAATGTTTTCAGCTGGGGCCCCCTTTGATACAAAATATAGCAAACCGATATTCAAGCAAATGCTGTCTCCATGCATGGCAGAATGCACAGCATGCCCTGTGCCTGGGAGACAGGACTG
Organism: Ceratotherium simum simum; assembly: GCF_057802395.1. Taxonomy (NCBI): domain Eukaryota; kingdom Metazoa; phylum Chordata; class Mammalia; order Perissodactyla; family Rhinocerotidae; genus Ceratotherium; species Ceratotherium simum. The sequence goes on from NC_141908.1 coordinate 42,521,270, forward strand.
GAAAGGGAGGATGCCACATCTTCCCTGCACATGCAGGAAGAGGGCACCTGCCACCCAGGCTGCATGCAAAACCCCTTGATTCCTAGATCCCAGATTGGCTTTGTCCTATGCATTAGCACAGGGCAGAGTCTCATATTAGCAATGTATGTTCCATGGGCTTATGCTGTAGTTCAGCCAAAAAGTGTATTGCCATGGCAACCATGTGTCACATGGTGCCATACATGCTACATTTCAAAAAGCCTGTACATAGCATTTGCAACTAAACATACTCTGCAATATGTCATATGAACTTTGGTCCACACTGCTAGGCTCCAAAGGAGAGGCAAGTATTACCTCTTTTGGAACAGATGTTTAAAACCTAGTCAAATGTAACATATGGGAGGGGTATGGGTGAAAAAGATCAAGGATGGCCTTAGAAAATCAGTGGGATGTTGTTGTCTGCCTCATTCTTTATTGGGGAAAATGTTGCTATTGGAGCAAGTTATTCCCAAATCAGCCAGGGAATTAGGACAAAAAATGGTGAGGACAGCTTTTTAAAGACTGCTTTGTCGCCTCAGTCAAGCAGGACTTCTAGAATGAGGGTGGGGTCTTGGATGAAAAAGCCTTTGAAAGCATGGAACTGCTCATCTGATCTTAATTTGGGTATGTTTACAAAGTTGGGATGAAGGTAAAAATGTCACAGAGACATTGTAGTGCCTTTGGGAGGGGGTGAGCTGGAGTCTGCTTCTATTGTCTCGTTATGGCTTGGGCAGAGGAAGGGCCAGTAGCCTCCCTATGGATTTAAAATCAGCCAGCTGGTCCTACAGCATCTTGGTGAATCAAAGTCAACTTTCTGAGAGCCAAGGTTTGTATTTTACAGGTATCTTTGTAGCTAACACCAGCTTAATATTTCTGATGAGAACCCTGATGGTCTGGCAGGAAAGGAATGGGGCTAAGGTCAGAATACTGGTATTCTATACTCAGCTTCAAAATCAATGAAGTGTTCACCTGGAGAGATGCTGCTCTCTGAGCCTTGTTTTCTGTAAAATGAGAATAAGGGTAATTCTCTTTCTCACAGAAATAGGAATCAAGAGATATGGCTTTTTTTCCCCAGGCTAAATTGATGATGCTGATGTGAGAATGCAGAACACAGTGTTTCTGGATAAAAGACATTCTGTCTATAACTTTCAGGTCAGAGTCACCCAACATGTTTCGCTTGACTGAGGCCCCCAAAGTCGCCTTATCCTGGAAAGCTTAGAGTGAATGCCCTCCCATTCCTGTGCAGGCTGGTTCCCACTTATCCTGACTATATTGCATTTCTGACCTAAATTGCGAATTTACCCATGAACTTTCAGAATAAACACCTAGGACTCACTAAAAGTCACACTTTCATTTTACTTTATTTTTAAGAAATGTTTTATCTGGTGTGATGTCCCAGATAAACCCATCCATGTATGAATCCACTCATCCATCCATCCATCCATCCATCCATCCATGCCAATTTTACCCCATTCATTCTTCCATCTATTCACTCATTTTTCTCATCTAGTCAATGAATATTTATTTGTTATATACCCCATTATACAATAAGATCCATGAGAAAAGAGATTTGTCTACATTGGTCATTATTCTTAGCATCTAATACATCTAAATATCAATTAAATGAATAAATAAAAGAAATTTAAGCACTTACATCGTACTGTTAACTGTATTCAGTCCTAGTTTTGCAAAGGCAAGTGGGAACAGCTAGCAGAATAAAATATTCTCATTCTGAAACTTACTGAGATATGTTTTGCATACTTTCAACATATACACCATGCCACAAATAATAATAGCTAACATTTATTGGGTATTTACCCTGTGCTAGTCCCTGCCAAGCATCATAAAGGATTTATAAAAAGCACTGCTCTATTTAATCCTCACAACATCCCTGTGAGATAGGTCTGTAGCAATCCTGCTTTCTACGTGGAGACAGCGAGATTCAGAAGTGAGTCACTTGCACCAGGTTACATCTGTGGGAAGCATCAGAGCTGGACACAAAGTCTGACGACAGAATCTCTTTTACTTCCTATGCTGCCCATGATGTGGTCTTCCAGCAAAGGAACAGTGAGAAATCAATTGTTGATTAACTGTCCTGGAATCTGTAGTACACAAATACTCTGGGTATCCTTTGGCTCCTGTGTCCCCATGGCTTCTCAGACAATTAATCAGAAGAGAGCTGGTCTGCACAGCCCTGCGAGATTTGGGAGGCGTGTTTTCTGACTGTGCAGCTGATGCAGAGCCTACGGCAGCAATAGAACCCTGAGCAATTTTCTGCCCTTGAGAGAGGAAAGGGTCAAAAGCAATCTCCCTAAAGGACAGTGTAGGGTTCTAAGCTGGAGACAGCAGAGGCTGGGCTTTGAACACTGACAGTGAACATTATAATCTGAGCCCCAGGCCCTGGTGCCCCTATTAGAGTGCTCCTTGGTGATCCTTTCTGCTAGTCTTGCTCTCAGCCTGTGCTGACTGCACTGCTGTTTCCTCCACCTTGTTTCTCCCCACATTAAATCTAGCTCTTTGCTTGCGGAAGATAGTCAACTTTAACATCTAGACCTGACCCAAATATACAGCTGTGTCACCTCACCCCCAAAAGCCTCACGAACCTTCCTGGCTTGGCAGCTTGAACAGCAAAAGCTACTCCTACAACCTCCCTGAGCCATAAAACTGAGAAATGTCAATGAAACATAGAGTAATAGTTAGGAGACATATAAATACGCAGGACAGTTAGCAAGGAATGTGATAACTACTGGAGTTTGGACCAAAACAGTTTCTGGCTGCCTTTTTTTTTTTCTTAAATGGAGTGAATACAGGCTGAAAGAAGACAATTTTTATAAACAAGTAAAACCCTGAGCCTAAGATAAATGTTGTGATGTACACACTGTAGCTGTGATGAACTAGACATGGTGAGAAATGCAACATACTGAGAAAAAGACGAAAACTGTGATAAAAGTGTCATGATGCAAATTGTTTTACATTAACAATATTACACTACAAAGAAAGAAAGACAAATACTTTAATGCAGCAAGAGAAAAATAAAACAAAAGCTTCTCCTGCAACTGCAAGATAAGTGTGCCATCTCCAATGCACACTTCCCCCTGCTCCCTGGGAGAAGCCTCAAGAAGGACCTCTCTGTGCGAGGGAGACAGGCAGCCTGGAGGCACGCACCCACTTTCAGGCTCTCAGGCTGCAGAGAACGTCTTTCTCCCCAGAAAGATGCAGCTGTGGCACACTGCCTCTGGAACCACCGATCATTCCCTACTAGACTGAGCATCTTGGCTTCCCAATCAAGAAAGACTCTTGACAGTCCACTATATGGTGCACTTTAGCCTGTGAAAGGCAAAACTCAAAGCCAGTGAAAGAAATGCACGCACTAATTTAAGGTATGATTAATGATCAGAAATAATTTAATTGTGCTATTTTAACCCACCAAAATAGGATAATCCTATTTGCCAATCGATGGAAACAGAAATAAAAAAGGAAATGGATGACTAAGTCAGAAGCCGAATAGTCTATCACCAACTACTAAAAAGGAAGCTCAGAGTGATAAATGGGCAAGGATGCAATGGTGGTGCAGTTGGCACTCTCCCGAGGCTAGAAACTTCCGGAGAGCCCCGCTGCCAGCAACAGTCTGGCAAAGCGAAGTGGGAAGGATTGGTCCAGTGGCAGTGCCGATTCCACAGCATCTCTGCAAGGAGCTTTTCCTTCAAGCCCTAAGAAGAACCATCTGTAGCTGCTTGTTGGATCATGCTGGTTCCTCAGTTACCTTCCAACAAATAAATCTTTGTATTTTTGAAATAAAAGAGAGAGCTGATAAAAGTGGGGAAGTACTGAGAGAAACAGAAGGTCTAACAATTTTTAAGCTACCCTTTGTGCCATCTAGGAACCATAAGGACAATGTGCTTCCTCAGGATAATGGTGGCAGCTGCCATGTTTTGAAAGCTTACTTCATGGTAGGCACAGGTGTCTCATTTAATCCTTTCAATAACCATGTGAAATAGATCTGATTGTCCCCATTATCTAGATGAGGAAACCAGGGTTCAGAGAGGTTAAGTAACCTCCCCAAGCTCATACTGCTAGTAGTGGTGAAATAGAATTTGAGTATAGGTCTCTCTAACTCCAAAGCCCATGCCCCTGAACATCATATTCCAGTGTTCCTTCATATTCCAGCCAAGCAACTCATCACCATTTCCAGGCTCTTGTGGAAAGAGCAAACAGCCACTGGTCTAATGGACAATCCAGTACTTCAGTGAGATATTACGAGTATACCGACTTGCTCTATGCATTCTCCCACTTGCAACCAAAGCCTTCTAAATAACATTAAATGATGTTATTTTGGGAAGCACCATTAATGCCACGGAAAACAGAGGCCACAGAAAATTTTTAAGAAAAAAATAATTCAACCCACTATATCAGATGTTTTACTTGTTTACGTCTATCAAACAACTGTACCTGTGAGATGCCAAGGAAAGATCTGCTGTTAACCCGACAGGGGGCTCTACCTCAGGCCTCACCAAGCAACACTGGCTTCTTTAAAGATCACACAGCAGTCAACATTTTATCAGCACTCAACAAACAAGTTAAGGTTTGGCTTAAATCTGAAGGTCTCTCTCCCTTTGGCATATTCTGGGATAATAGAACAAATGTCAAATCAGTACAAGATGGCATATTTACAAAATTGCACCCTGTTTTGCATAACCTAACGATGCAGCAGTTCTTAAGGATTGAACATTTCAAATCTGCTAGCAGAAGACTGCCAAATCTATGACTGTTTCATACACTTGCCAAAAGCCTATCAAATTTTGAGCAAAATGCAAAATAAATCTCCTCTACAAGTTAAATCAGTCCCTTCTGTGTGTTCCAGGCTGCCCTCTTCTCTTGGCAACAAGGCTCAGGACTTGGGCCCTATTTCTCTTGCCCTTGATCTTATCCTTCTCTCTGCGTGTGTTCATAAACCCATCCCCTCCCCAGTCATGTCCTGCCTTATTTGCCACCATTTGGCCTGCTCTTCCCACAGCCCTTCTTCCATGTTATCCCTCGGTTCATCAGATCTGCTTCACAAAGCCCCAGAAAACCAGCTCTACCCGCTACTCATGTGTCACCTGTACTGCTCTGCCTCGTCCCTTTCTGCAACCTATGGAGAGCATCTATGCTCTTCCTCTCCATCCTCCTAAATCTTTCTCCATTGGCTTCAGATACGTGCCCTCTCCCTTTCTTAACCCTCAGTATCTATGTGTTACATAACATTTTTGTGCCTCAGTTTCTGTGTCAGTAAAATGGAGATAATTAGAGCACTTATCTCAGAGAATTTGAGGAAGAATTGAACCTGATAGTCCATGTAAAGAGCTTAGAATAGTGTCTTGCAATAAAAGCGAGCACTTAATAAAGGAATGAAAAAAATAAATGAAACTGGATCCCCCTTGGTTGAGAAGAGTGGGGGGAAGGTGAACCCCTAGCTTCTTGGCCACTTCCCTTCCCCTCCCCACCTGCTTGGAAGGTACAGAATTCCTGGGGCTCCACAGTCACAATTTGGAAACCACTAGTCTTTTTCATACATATTGGGCACGTTGTCATGCTTAAGTTCATGCTTTATTGCCTACTCTCTTTAATTTCTCTCCAAAAATTTTGTGTGCATGTTTTGTCTCACCAACAAGGTAACAAACTTCTGAACAATTAAAACATCAGGCACCTTGAATGGGTGAATGAAAGTCTACCACATTTAATATTTTTTATAGGTTTGACTAAAAGACCTATCATTGACCATGTGAGAGACCATTCATCAATGCTAGTCAGGAACCCACTCCTCAAGGTGTGCCCACAGTTGCTATTTTCTTATTACTCTTGGGGGTGAGGGTTGTCTCATTGGCTGTCTGATTGCTTTTCTCAAATCTATCACCATTTCTGTCTGCTGTGGACTGAGACTCGTTGCAGAAAAGAATTGTCCACAGAGCTACACTGCCTATTACCGCTGATTTGTCACCCCTCCACTTTGGCTGCCTACTTAGAGCTTCTGGGACCAGCTCCTTGGAGTTTTAGGGAGATGAACGTCTTCCTTCTTCTTTGAGTTCCTGGTATCCTACCAAAGTGCTCCTGCCTTGCCACTTGGCAGTAAGTGGGTGTTATCTACAAAAAGAGACTTATGGAGTCACTGCTTAGGTCACTCCATTGGGTCCAAGCCACAGTTCCAGGGTCCCCTAATATTCTGACAGCTTTGTAAGAATAGGAAAGGGCACTCTCTCTGGTTGGACAGAGCTCCAGAGGTGCATGCCTTAGTGAATGGAGCATAGACTAGCTTTCAGCAGTGCACAAGCTGAACAACTATCCATGGCATTCCTGCCTGTTCTACTGGTATTTATAAATGGTTCCTCCAAGTTCCTTTCCCAAATGGTAGGTAGGACCTTTATTTCACAAAATATGCTTCTCTTGCTGATGTGGGTTTCTCTAAATTCTTCCAAATCTGGGTCATCAATGACATAATAATGAATCCTTTTTCTCATTTGAGTTTTATTAAAAATTGTATTCTCTTCCAAAGGCTATAATTCTGGCTACTGTATTGATGATTCTTTAGCTGAAAAAAGGACAAAGATCAGGGCCTTTCTTATTACACACTTTGGGCATTCCCATCCTGGATGTGCTGAGGAGAGTCAACTGGCTGGACTAAATGTGAATCATGTTCAAAATATTTCCCTCTGACCCATGGAAATGTACAGGGCAGTGAAAGCCTCTAAGGAATTATTTTCTTTGTCTTTTCAAAGAGGGTGGGAGGAGGGAGGGAGAGAAGGAGAGAGAGAGAGAGAGAGAGAGAGAAATAAAAACAACCTGGGAAAGAAAAGTAAAAGAAAATGGGGTCCAGAGGGGCAGCTGGGGCCTTGGAGGAAAATAGAATCTTTGAATGTATTCTTGCCAGAGACAAAAGCACAGGCTCATTTAAAAAACAAAGGAGGGCAGCTTTATTCTAAAGCCTGCTGTGCACCAAATATAGGCACTTAGATTCAGTTCTCCACATTCCGTGGAAGCAACTTACCAGGGTGGAAACAATTCAGTTAATGCATTTGCCTCACTTTCTCCTACCCACCTTAACTATCGCCCACCCAAATAATTCCTCTGAGTAACACGTTGGGAACCTTTAGCTCCCTGGTACTGGCAGTTTTAATGTGTCCATTGCCAGCAATGAATTTTGTGCCAAGAAAACCCGACTCCTGGCGTGGAAGGATTAAACAGTCCTCGGGTGCCATCTGTGCAGTGAAGTGAAAGAGTGACTTTGTGCACCCAGTGTGCGTGTGTTGCCATTGGCAGTAGGAAGTGACTTCTATTTACATGACTACCTCACGCAGCGAACACCTAAGGGGAGAGATGAAAATGGCCACCGCAGCGGGGGGTTGAGCTGGAGAGTAGAGGGATCAGTGTGGGAATGAGGAGCCTATGGGAAAGTCTGGAAAAAGATGCAGGTTGAAATGGCAGATTAAAACTAATTATCCCATAGGGTGAGGGCTAGTTGAAGAGGAAACACGCTATTGGCTAATGTTCATCGGGGGAAGTAGGCTAGGTGCCATAGACTTCCTTAGATGTCAGGGTTTGGACTAACCTTGTGCTTCTAGGCTCAAAGACTTTTCAGAATGGGATTTTTTTTTGACTCATCAGAACTTTTGACTCATCATCTACCAAGTTCTCGAGTCAGGGTTAGGGTCCTGGGCAGTACACCTCTGATGTTTCAGGAGTTTTCAGTTCTTTGGGATAAGTGAGAAAGCCCTTCAGCAACTCAGCAAATATGGCATACCATAGGAGGGGTGGTTTTCAAATGTGAGCATCCTGGTTGGTCATTGACAAGAAAATTCCAGCTGTAAAATGGGAGAAATGATGAAGATATACAATTTTTATAATACTGTTTCCCTTCAAAAAGTTTTTAAATTAAGTCAGGAAAGGTTTTAAGGTTTATACTTCATACTGGATAATCCAAAGAAAACATTGTTGAGTAAAGCCATGAATAGCTAATAATACTGCAGAGGGGAAAAGGGAATACAAAATAACTATGAGTCCAAGATAGACAAACTGAGGATTGAGAGATATATAAGGAAAATATCATGAGAGTCAAAAGGGGATGCTAGTCCAGTGGGAGAGCAGTACAAGTTTCCTAATAGATGGAGATGGAGGGGAAATGACATTCCAGGCAGAAGAAGCAGAGGACAAAGGCACAGAAAAGAAAGGCTCAGAAATATTCAGAGAACAGTGAACAGTCAGGTAAACTGGAACACTGTAACAAGGGTGTTGGACACTTGATGAATGAATGGGAGCTGGACTTCACGGAGTCCGCAGGACAGGTCTATGACAGTGTTGTGGGTGGGGGGTAATCTCATAGCTCTGTGTGGTGCAGACTGGAGTGTAGAAAGCTAAGAGGAGACAAACTGGATTATTCTTATAAAAGGAGATAGGTCATGTGACAGGGGCAATGTGGTTACGAAGAAGGGAAACGATGTCTAAGGCAGCTTACTGCATGTGGAGGAGAAAGAGTGGGAGGAATTGAATCCAAAGTAACATGTGGGACAATTAACAGAAATGAGGGCAGTCCAATTATGGGACTGCTTTGTCCCATAATATGACATCATTTGTGCACCTCACTTTACAGGTTGTTACCTTTCTATCCTAACTGAAAAACAGAGATGAAAACACACACACAGCACAAACACAGACGCGCACCCCACCCGCCTCTCCCCCAATGAACCTTGCGAAATAAAGCTGAAAGTAAGGGGTAAAACTAAACTGTCTGCACTTATCTTGCGAAACTATAAGTTTTAGTTGAGTTTTATTGTGCTACGATTAAATGGTTTCAGAATCCATAGTAATGTTGACATCTTACAAAAACAGTCAAATATTGCTCAGAGCAATGTACTAATATGGAGCTCATGTATTGAGCGTTGTGGCACAGATGAGAAATTGTGTTCTTAAATTATTCTTGTTTTTGTTTTTCTTTCTTTTTTAATTCACTGTCTTGGGAAGAGTTTTGAATTTCCTTTGGAAAATGTAAACATCAGATGATTTGTCTTGTCATCTGTAAGTTTCAGGGTTTTCAACTAACATGACAGATAGACTCAGGAAAGTTTTGGAAGGGCCAGAGTGCTAGAAGGGTCCCTAGTACTTAGGCTAACATTTCTAGCTGCATCAGCTTGACACCAAAGAGAGTGCTCTGGCTTTGCAGTGGCATCCACACTAGCACACGGGGCTTCCAGGGATAGTTGCACCCAGACCATATTTCCAATGCTATAGCCCATCTGCAGGGCAACCTGCCCACTGGTTCTCCCATCAGGCAACCAGCCTGTTGGATGCTATTTGGTAATTTGGGTTCAAGGACTTTTCAGGGTAATGCCCCACTGTACCTACTCCTCACCTGCTTTACTCATCTTGTGTGAAAAAAATTGTACATATTTGGCTATGAACAAGAAAATTACAGGCTTGTATATACATATTAATTATGATAATACCATAAGAAATTTTAATATATAGTTAAAGGTTTAGAGAGTCTTCTGGGCTCTAAAGGAATATGTTGAATTTGACATGTTTTCTAAACTGTAATTTTTATAATTAAAGTAATTATCTGATGTTGCTTTGTATTTCCAAATGAATGCATATTGTGACCTATATAGCATACGATAAAGATTGTAATTATGCAGAATATAGTAGAGGAAGCTATTGGAGTATCTCTAAACCACCTGTGTTATTTCTTTTTAACAAGAATTTTGTTGGAAATAAAAAATATATATTTTCTAGAATAGATACACTTAAAAGTGTTCTTAAACCACTTATAAATAGGTTATAGCATGGAACTAGTTCCTCATCTCTTACCCTGTAATGGTCAAGGTTGTCTTCTGGAGTTGGGAGACCCATGTAACGTTCTGTGTACACTGAGTCTGTGGTGGAGAAAAGAAAAACACTTAATTCATAGAATAAAAACTTTTCTTCGTTTTATTGGGTTACTTTATGTGCTTTTGTATGTCTTAACTTGTGCATGGGTCTTTCTTTGGTATTACCCTCAGAAATATCTCCTCCAGATCATTTTTATTTGGCTTGTTAATGCAGCCAGACTCCTGCTCAGACTCATGCCTTTCCATACTCAGCCCTAGCCATTCCTGCTTAGCCCTTGTGACGAGGGCAGAGGGATTTCAAACCATATGATTTAAAATCCAATCAATAATCCACCTGCAGAAAAGTCAAATGTGAAGCGCTAAGAGGTAAGGACTCTACATTACCATCTGACCCTCTCAAAGAATCTTAATTAGAAGTCACTTAACACCTCAATTGTCTGGAATCTTTTGGTCTTGACACAAGTATACGTCCTAATTTAGGATACTCTCTTTCCTTTTGGAAACCCGTCATAATGTTCAATTACTAGCTGCTTACTTAAATCATACTTTATTTTTTTGGTAGGTTGAAATTCACGATAATGAAAAGAAAAAATTCAGTTTATCATTTATTTGCTGTATAACTCCATATCGACTCTGCTACTCCATCAAAATGCAAGTTTGTTTGTTTTCTCTCATTTTGTGGAGCGGCCTCAATTTTGGTGTTATAACAGTTGAGTATTGTGAAACAGATTACATTAATATCTGTCTACTGAAATGACATAAGCTCTTGTATCTATAAATATGGCAGAAAAACATATGCATTATTACTCTTGTTATTTTGGATAATTAAACATATTTTTGACCTATTTTTTAAAAATTAAATAATATATCTACATATATCATATAATATATATCATATCTATCATATTATGTATATCATGTATATGATATATATCATATCTATATCTTAAAATATCAGTGAGAAAATTTACTGTGGCTGAATTTCAATATAACTTTAAAAATCTGAAATAACTGTTTTGAAAGATGCCCCTCTAAATGACCTGATTACAGTAATTTTTTTTTAAATTTTATGTATTTATTTTTCCCCCAAAGCCCCAGTAGATAGTTGTATGTCATAGCTGCACATCCTTCTAGTTTCCGTGTGTGGGACGCGGCCTCAGCATGGCCGGAGAAGCGGTGCGTCGGTGCGCGCCCAGGATTCGAACCCGGGGCCGCCAGCAGTGGAGCGTGCGCACTTAACCACTAAGGCACGGGGCCGGCCCTGATTACAGTAATTAAATAAGTATAAGAATAATATGTTGCCATTGTGCTATTTAAGTTAATGGCTTGAATTGCATTGTAATCAGACAAGTATATTAATACTGAGCTCATTAATTCTTTAAATGAATATAGCATCTAAACAACCACCTTTGGCAACATTCTGACTCTTTTTGAATGACTGGCGTTGTAGATTAAAACTACATTGATAATGAGTGTTAATTGTTCCACATGTAGTCTTCATGCCATTTCTATGGAAATCCCAATATTTTCCTCCAAAAAGAGTAACAGCATATTTTATCATTTTGATCAAAATGAATACAGACTATACGTAATTTTATATATCTAGAGGACACTAACATAGAAAATATAATATTTTAAAGGACACTTTAAAATACAAGATCTTCCTAAAATGCTCATATCTTTTAATGTTATTAAATACGAATAACTTAGGTTGTACATTTGATAGGGGGATAAATGACCTTTAAGGGCAAAATAAATTTTTCCCCAAACAGCCATAGACTTTAATTCTTCTTGTCCTAGAACACAATATCCCTTTCTTATTATGCTAACCAGGTTTACATGTGTAAGAAGATCTGAAATTTTAAAAAATAGTATTTAGGGTTGTAATTAGTATTTTGGTGGTGAACATGATGTAATCTATGCAGAAATAGAAGTATAATGATGTACACCTGAAATTTTTACAATGTTATAAACCAATGTTACTGCAATAAACAAAAAATTAAAAAAAAACAAAAATAAAAAAAAATAAAAAATAGTATTTAAAAAACGCAAATGCAGTTATTGTAAACTTATAGAAATATGCCTTGACATACCATTTACATATTCCTTCTATCTGATCTTTGAGTAAAATTGTTCAAATTTACACATATATAAGAATTCTAGAAAGTTCTTATGTGTTAGGTTGGTCCATATACATTTAACGAATTTCTCTTCTTATCATTACACGTTTCTAAACTCACAAAGATTGTTTCTGTTATTTTATTGACCACCAGAGGTCTTCAAAAAGAAGCCATCCAAAGAACAATTAATATCAAGCAGAAAAGTATTACATGAAAACAAATCCATTGTGTAAGGATCAAATCCTAACTCTGCTCTCCCATTTTTTTTAACAGAAAGATAGCAATGTATTTTTTACATTGACTTCTCTTGACTTGGAGAGGCTTTAAAAAATGGTTTTCCACAGTATTGGTACTACCATATATTAGGACATAAAATATTTAATGAGCATATTCATCATCAATGATTTTATCCTTAAACTACATAAAGGGCTTGAGATGGAGTCAAAAGAGGCACAAGAAAAGAATTCATCTCCCCACCACCTCTGACTCTTCCCCCCTAGCTAGTATTCCACTGCTCACTCCCTCCCCCTTGGGAATTATAGTCTTACATGTTTATGATGCCTTAGAGAATAATATTTTCTCAATGATGAAGAGATATTCTAGAGTGGCTTTCACCGACTTAAAGACAGTGTTAAAATCCAAACCCCTCAGGAATTCGTCTGTCCCTACTCTCTTCTTTCTACCCAAAGCCCCACTTATATTTGACCTTTACCTGAAGGGAAAGAGATACATATTTCTCTTACTATGCTAATATGGGAAGCCCCAAACTCATATTAGAATAAAGATAAGGAAGGGTTTATCTGAAGAAATGTAGCATTGAGGATGTTTTGAAATTTGGAAAACAGAATTCATTGATAAGATTTGATAAGAAATTTGGAAAAGAGTATTTGTTAATAACTAAATGTATATATAACATATAATACCATCCAGCCTTTCACAATAACAGAATAAGTCAGATCTTTTCATTATAGGTATCCACGAAGTACTTCTAAGATGAATCAGCTTATTCACTGCAGAAACATTGAAACTCAAAAAGGAATGGTTTTGTCATTGAAATTTTAAGGTCAACACTTAGTATCTCTTTATACCTGATAAGCAATTACGTACCATAATACTCCCACCGTGACACAGGGGCCACGGCTATTCCACACTTGAACACGCCACTTCCTGCTCCCAGGACCATTGAGGTTACGTACCCTCCATATGACTAAGGAATGGAAACAGTTATTTTTATGGAGGTAAAGGAATTAGGGACATATGGTAAGCGAGTCGCAGTTTCCACATTTCTCACATCTTTATATACTGTGCCTCTTTAGAGATAGAAAACATGGTAGAGGAGGCTTAAATTGGTCTTAATTGGACGGTATCTAAAGACTACACTTCCAGAGCTCTGGTCCCTTTTCTTGGTAGATGTAGGGGGGAAAGCATCAAAAATTTGGTGGGTAGTACCAATTAAACTTAAAAAAAACCCAATAAACACTAAATCTTTACTAACTTTGATGCATCGGAAAAAGTCTCTCTCCTTCCCTCTCTCCCTCTAGCCTTCCCTTCCTCTCTCCCTCTTTCTTTCCCTTCCTCTTTTTCTCCCTTTCTCACCTCCCTTCCTCATCATAATAAACAAAAGTGTAAGCCTGGCTAGTAGGGACTCATTGCCCAGAGACCTAAGACATTTTATTTGGACCTTCTTAGCTTAAAATGACAGATATAATTTTTATCTTCAAATATTTATATACAAAAGATATATTATCCTGCTCTGGGTTATATTCACTAAGAAATACACACAGATTCATCAGCCAAACAACTACTCACCCAGCCCCAAATTGCAATCCGTTTGTTGTCCACAAATCCCATTTTTAAAAATTGTCTAAAATACATGGAAGAAGTTCACGATTAGTATTGCACTGTGATACAAAACTAAGATCACTGCCCAAATGTGAAACTCTGCCATTTGTTCTCTATTTAACTCTATTAGAAGCTAAGATTAATTACAGCAAGTAAACAAACACCTGAGATAAATGTCTATCATTTTTAACTTAAGAGCCAGATACACAAGGTTTATTTTTGTTGGAGTCCATAAAAATTTGTGTGTGTGTGTGTGTGTGTGTATGATTCACAGAAAACAAATCCTGGCAGTTTTTTTCACAGCTTTATATAAAAATTTGCAGCCCAGATGCACTTTTCTTTATATAATTGAATTTAAATCTCTCCAGATGTTTTTCAGTTTCAGAGCGGCTGCCCCCGAAATGGAGATATATAGGGGCAGAGAAAATCTGGGTAGGGCTTAGAAGTGTCTTTGGGCCCCCTACCTGAGAACTTAAACACCATTCTCTAAATAAATCCCTTCTTATGCTGGGTGTTGATTAGTTAGCTCAGCACCATCAAACAGAAGCAATTTTTCCTTGATGGATTAAGAAGTCTTTTTGCCACTAAATTGTTTTCGGTATTGGAATCCACATAAAGATATGAGGAAAATGCTTTATGCACCTACTTCTTAATCTTAGCCTTACATCAAAAGGCAATTTGTTTACTTAAACAAAAATCTAGTAAATGGGGCTCTTAACTTTGTAGTATTGAAGGGGGTGGGGGACCCTTGCATTGACCCATATGTGACTTTGAGAATCTCTGTGTTTTCTATTGATGATATATGTCTTATGTTGCCCTGAGTTAAGCAACATTAGAAAAAATTAGTTTTCAACTCATTATCTTCTCACTGTAAACTTTTAAACTTAGAACACTTATGTACAGAAATGTGCACCAAATCATGAATGTACAGGTTGATAAAACTTTACAAAGTGAGCATACCCTTGAACCAAGATACAACGCATTACTATCACTCAGAAGCCTCCAGGTCATTTCTCCCTTTGCAAAAGGAAAACATGAAATGTTTTCCTTTTATTGGATTCCATAAAAATTTCACCCGAATTTGTGCCTGGTTTTGAACTTTATATAAATTGGGTCATGCAGGTTGTATACTTTGTGCCTGGCTTCTTTCATTCAACATTCTATGAGATTCATCCACATTGTTGTGTATAGTTCTTTTTAGTTGCTGAAATAGTGGTTCATTGTGTAAATACACTACATCTCATTAATTTTTTGACTGGAGTTGTATATTGTGGATACTTCATTCTGTAATTTTAGAACTTGCATTGATCAGATTTGAGAGGCCCTGGAATCTATGCCCTCTCTCATAGAAGACCAATGTGGATAAATAAAAATTTATTTTTAAAATATTATAGCTTCACTCTTGAACAAATTTGTTCTTTCTCTAATCTAAACCTCTCTTTTTTTTAGTTTTAAGGAAAATAGTTACTCATAAACTTTGATAAAAGAGACGCAGGAGTACTTTATAAATTGTCTGTCATCTTTTCTTCTCTTTGGTTGTTGCTTTTCTTAAAGGCATTTTCCTCCACCCATTTAATCATTCATGACTTTCACGCATTTCCTAGTTTATGGTTTCACATTATTTTAAGTCACCTACTTATTATGTTTCCCCACACATCCATGTAGTTGGTTATAGAAACTCAAAGATTACACTTCCCATTTACTAGTTGAATGCAATTGAAAGTAAGAGTTGGAATGAGACCTGGATTCAAATCCTGACTTACCTTGGCAAGTTACCTAACCTAAGAGCCTCCATTTCTTTCCCTGAAATATGAGGTATGAACATGCTCCTCCAAAGTTTACTGTGCAGCTTCAATGCCAACACAGGTAAAACATTTCCCATGTCGTTCAGGAGTAAAAATATCTCTTAAGCCAGATCATATCTATTTATAGTCCCATAACTGAAGAGCACAAGAATGAGATTTGATTCATACTTAATGTAGCCCTTATTATTAAGAGTGATGAGGTTTGTGCTCCACAATTTTCCCAAAATAGAGGAGTAACCCTCATCGAGACTGTAGGAGCCACTCCTAGGACTTCATAGCTGTCACCCTCCTACAATGTACACTAAACTCCACTATTTGTCCTTGACTATAGGGATGGTTTGCTTGTTATTTAGATGTTTACTCAGGGGTATGTTTATCCTGTAGTTTGTCCATATGTTTGATGAATTTTGAGTCTCTATTCCTAGAACATGGTAGCACATATTCAACTCCCTTTGTAGAGACACATACAGAGAGTAATTTAGGAAATACCTTTTTTTAACTTTATATAAATCTATGATGACATACATTCTTATCTAAATATGACACTAAAAATCTACCCCAGGAGAGAAAGATTACAAATTCATCCCAAGATTCTTTAAATTCTTCACACTTTACAACTTTAAAATATAAATTGAGGGGGAAAAATCAGATGACCTTTGAATTTATCTCCTAGTCACTCACCTGGTTGCTTCAATTTGATCTTCAACTTCAAATGTTCCCAGTCTTCTGTTGATTGCGTGCATGATCTTATCTCCTTGGTAACCACTTCCTCTGCCATCAAAGCTAGCTACTATAATGTTTTCTGTGCTTGCAAGGTAAGTAGCCCAGTTGAGTCTGAAGACAGCATCTGCTTTTTGACTACAGGGGCCTGCATATCTGTGAAAAATCCCAAATTGTTAGCCTTTGTGGTTTTCCTGAATCAAATGAGGAGTGCTTGCATCTCTATTCCCTGTCGACAAGAAGTGTGCCTCTTTCCTGATCATGAGCCTGAAATCGTGCCAACCACCAGGGTGTCCACAACAGGTTCTCTAAAACTTGGCAACATGACTATAATGGCTATGTATTTCCTTCAAAGATGCCCATCAGTTTTATCTTTGAAGATTCTTATCAAACAGACTTCATAAGCCACCATCTTCGAAGTTATATATATCTTGGAAATCAAAGAAATAAATTCTCTAATAGTTGGGGTAGGGGAGTGATGTTATGAAAAAATAATGAGGATGATAATAAATGCAACTTTGAATATATCTTACTATCTCAGCTTACAAACACATTCCCAGACTACAAGTGTATTTCCTAGGTTGGAACTTCCTTAAGGACTTTGATTGCTGTATAATATGCATTGCATTTCCCCCAGTACCTAGCACAGCGTTGCACACTAAGTCTCCACAAGTCATTGTGGAATGGGCCAAAGTATGAATGAATGCTGTTCCTTAAAACTTCAAAGGAGAAAGAAATAGACTACATTGGAAAGTGGGTATGTTGTTCAGCATTCTATTTATTAACAAGTTTAACTCCCTCATATCTGCAATCTTTATAGGCTACAACCTACCCCCCACACAACTGTATGCACAATCTCCATCAAGCCCTCTCATTTCCATTTGTTAATCAAGAGAAGCTCTCTATAGCTTGTTGCATCTCATTTAAATATGTCTTCTTTGCACCATCTACAGGACTCCTGGACCCAGATCCTCCCCAACAACTCTTTGCATCCCCAGCACATCTCTCCTACTCATCTGCTCACTGTCCCCTCCACAGGATTGGACAAGTCCTGTTTGCCTGCCTTCGCTAACATTTTCCTCTATCTCCTTAGAGACCAGTTAAAAGAACTTTAGTTTCAAACGAAATATTGTACTACTTTAATTTTAAACTAAATATTGTAACATTCTAACTTTAAAAAGAAGAATGCATTCATACATGTCTAGGGCAAGTAAACATCTTTTACAATGTGAAATGCCTTGGTCCTTTCAATGATATTAAATTTGGTAGAGTAATAGCTTCCCTTAATATTAATTATGTACCAAGTTACCTAAACCCCTGAGAGTAAACAACATTATTTTTAAAAATAGAAAACAAAGATCTAGACATCTAAGGACATGAAGAAGAAAATAACTGAAAAGAAATCGGCACTAAATTTAACCTGTTTTTTAAAATTTTCCTAATGAAGGGGAGGTCCAACTCTTACTTACTGGAAAGTCAAAGAAAATAAAAATATCACTCTTTTCAAAAGGATCCTTTTTTAGTATTGGGGCTAAAGCCTAAAGCAAATTAGAGTCACTGTTAAGTTAGGCTTAATGAAAATCAAATAGCACATGAGAAAGTTTAAAATACCTCTTTTTCTTTGAGATTTTTTGTTTTATTTACATGGAACTGTAAACGCAGTGGAGCAAAACTGTGTCTGATGCTAATATCTATACCCTTCCTTTTTTTTTTTTTTTTGGCTAGTTACAACAAAAAAGTGATGTCCTTGAGTTTCAGTTTTCTTTTCTATATAATGGGCCCAATAGAACTTACCACATCGGTTTGCTGTGGTGAACAAAATAAGGCAAATTGCCTGGCATGCTGCAGGCATCCCGCTCATTTGTTGGTTTCTTTTGTTTTGTTTTTAATAAAGGAAATGAGCAAGCCAGGACAGAAAGAGTGGCAATGTTGCATTATGCGTGAGGTCAGGGCAATTTTAGAAGGATTAAAGGAAAATGTATTCCTAATAATTTTATTTTACAAAAATAAAATATTTTGCAAAGATGCCACATTTAGAAATCACATGATTTCAAATTTACTGCTTAAAGACTTGTGATCTCAGAACTTTCTCTAAGACTTGAAGAAGTTTGGATTATAATGAATACTTTCCTATATCACATCTCTTCACCAAAAGGGGGAATGGAGAATACCAGGCAGTGATAGTTCAGGAACTAAAGGAGGAGAAACCTGACATCCTAATGAATCAAAGGCAACCAATGAGAGATGGCTGGCTGAGTCTGGGGGTAAGGAAATTGTCAAGACTGTTAATATCCATCTTTTGCTTGTTGAAATGTCCACGAGGTAAGGATGAACACTGGGACTTGAGAATTCCTTTGGAATTCCCTTGGAGTTCAGGGAAACAAATCAAAACGAAATTCATTTACCATTATGATGGAGGAAAAGCATCTACCTTCTCCCATTAGAAAGATGGTAGGAAACACAGGTTTGGGTTTGCGATTGCAAAATGGAAGGGGGAAATAGTAAAATTGCTCACAGTGATTCAGGAAGAGAGAAAGGATGCATTTGGCTCTATTTTCCAGTAAGCTGCGTTGGGCAAAAAATGTACGATGGTTAACTTCTAAATTGTTCCCTCCTCTTGAATACTTACACTTCTATTAGTAGAGGATATTTCTTGGATTTATCAAAATGAGGAGGCAAGATCATCTGATACCAAAATTCTAAACAAACAGAAAGATTAATTAGTGAATTAAGAACAATTATTAGCACATGATTTCAGTTCCTCATCTGTCAGTGATAAGTCATACCTAGTTTAACAATTTGTTAAAATAGAAGAGAAAAAGAAAATGAATTGCTTAGATTCAGCATGTTTTTAAGGTATAAAAACATTCTCTTGAAGGTTAAAATACTAGTTAAGTTTAAAACAATAAAGTTGTTTCTAATGTATCTATTAAATACATTGATGCCTTGTGAAATAAAAGTGCATCTCAGAATTGCTAATGTTTTGTTTTTATGATTCTGTTCTTTGGCATCTGATCTACTTATCTAGTTTGTTTATGGCTTATGTTCTAAGTTTTCCTCCAAAATGTTTTCCTCCTCTTGAATTTCCTAGAAGATGTTTAGGATTTTTAGTTGGCCCCAACTCTATTTTAAAATTCTGATTTAATAACATTTTTGTAATTCTTATTGCCATCCCAGACCGCAGAGCTGAGTTCCCATTTTCGGCTCTGTGTTTCACAGAATGAAATCAGGTTTACACGGAGCAAACTGTTGTGTACATTCTGTATCATCTTCTGTAGATCTGTTTAATTCTCTGTGCTTGATTTAACATCAGTTTAATAAAATTTGTCCTTAAATAATAAACCAATTTCTTTTGCTCCCAAATTCAGGATGACAAATTAGACTAATAAATCTAAAAAATAAAAAGAGAGTGAGAGAGAGTTGTTCCATATTTTATTAAGATTATTTCCAGCTTCAGTAGATTTAACCTGTAGGGAAAAAAATCCTTATCTCTAGAGCTTCTTCCTTACATTTATATTTTTGTGTTTTGTTTGTTACAATTGTTTTAGTCGAGGAAAGAAAGTAAAATCTTTATATAGATAGATTTCTCTTCGATTTGTATTTTGCTGCTTACTTTATGCCTTCTGATTAAATGTGCTTATAAGAACAAAAATTTAAGTCTGTATTATATTTCAATAGAATGTCAAACTGTCAGTTGATCATGATGTTTTTAATGAATATGCCAAACCCATCATTTGGTCTCTCCTTTGTTTAAATCAGCACTAGTTGATTAGAAGAGCTTTAGTTCCACCTTTTTGAAGATGCAGTCTTTTCTTTGTTTTTGTTTTTTTTTTAATCCCCAGTCCCACCCCCCTCTGCTCCCTGCTCCCTGACTCCCCCTCAAGCCCTCCTTCCCCGGAGTTTCTAACATATAATCACCTCCCAAGTGGACCCTCTCCCTCTGGTAGCTCCAAGCAACACTCCCTGTGAGGTTATTCATCCAATCATGTGGCTTCTCTGACCCCAAAACTTTCAGGGGCTCCCCACCGTGTACCAACTGAAACAGAATGTCACATCTCAGTATTCAATGCCTTCTGCACCAGGCAGTCCAGTTAGCTCTCCAGAACTGTAAGCCCTTGCCACTCAAGCCTGATTCAAGGGCCAGCAGCACTGGCATCACCTAGGAGCTAATCAGAAACGTGGAATCCTGGGTCCACCCTGATCTGCTGGATCAGACTGTGCATGTTAACAAGGTCCCCCGTGGCTCACGCACATTCAGTTACAGTAGCACTGCCCTAAGCTGTTCTTCAGAAGTACCCTACACTTTCCAGTGCTGTTCCTGCCATTTAAAACTAGATGAGTTGAATCTTTTCTATTATTATCCTATATTACAAAAAAAAAACTAAAATAAATCAATCCTGATGGATTCCCCCTTCTCTGTGAGTTGTTAGCCCTTAAGAGAAAAAATAAACAAAAAAACTACAATATTTCCTACTCAAAGAAACCTGTTCTTTTTAGTGGTCCCTGAATATTCATGATCAGGCTACCAGGGACTAAGCTAACTATGGGAGAGGGAGGGTTAGGAAAAATTCAAGATTTCTCTCATGAGTCTGAAATTTCAACATTTTATAGCCAATTCTAATTTTTTTATATAATCATCTCAGATATTTCCAATTTCTTTGGGTTAAAGGTAAAATACGTTAGGATATCATTAAGTTAAACACACAATTCATACTTAGTAGAACAGAGTTACTAACAGGATGAACCTAAACTAGCAATAATGCATTTTCTCCAAATACCTTTCCTCTTAAAAAAATGAATTTTACTTAGAATGGTATTGTATTTCAAGACAAAAAAATATAAAACTATCAGTTCCTGTGACAGAACATTTCATAGAAAAATAATTAGATTTTATATAATATAAAATGTATGTTTTCAGTCAAATTAACATATTTAGTTCTATTTTTATTGGTATTGCCATGAAAAGTTCTGTTCCAAGAGAAATTTAACTTACTTGTTTCATTCAGAATAATGAAGTCCAGTGTTTTTGAGGGCATCTGGACATTCTCGAGCATTTTATCCAAAGCTGAATTGTCTTCTAGGACTCTCAGTTCTAAGCAAATATGCAAGACACCAGTCATTCATTACAACGTGAAGAATTTGGATTGTGCAAAGCAATAACGAACAAGCAGGCAATTCACTGACAGGACTATACATCAGGTTATAAGCCTTGTGTTCAAGTCATTGTTAAAAACACTCTAAAGCCAAAGAAAATCACACTACGCTAAATACATGTTGGTCCTATTCACACACACTTTCCTGAAAAGCAAACGAAGGGTGAAATATGAGAAAATACCTTGATCATTCCTGCTGCTGTGCAGAGTATAGAGGGGCAGACCAGGGCCTGTTAACGTAATCAGGAAAAAATATGTTTTAGACGAGTTTTTTTTTTTTTTTTAAAGAAGATAGCATACTTTTCAAAAATAACATTTATTACCATTTAACTTCGATAGAAATTTGATACCATTTAACTTTGGTATAATAAATATCTTGTGGATAAGGAGTTTAATATGTGTTAGCTGTTCTTCCTTTTCCTTAAAATAAACGCAATTTGAGTGTAAGAAGTATTCCCGGAAAGGCACAGGGCTCAGCAGAATGAAGCAGGAAATGAACCTCAGGTCCTGCTGAGCGCCTTGGGCACGTTATCATCCCTGCGACCATTTCCTCGTCTGTGAGCTAAGCTCTGGGGACCCCATGAGACCTGCTATCCTCTGCTCTAAATCCAGGATCCTGCGCTGACCACTCCAGCTCTCAGGCCCCGCCCTCCTTAGGGCGGGGCTCCGGAGCCAGCCTCTCCTGGACCAAGGGCAGATTCCCCTCCCTCTGCCCCCACCCCACTGAGCCCTGGAGCCAGGAGACACATCTGCACAGCGCCTGACTTGGATAAGCGATTCCTCTCTGGCATGCAAAAGTGTTTTTCTCACACGCACATATCTTCACTATTTATCCCAACTGTGGTAGTTGCAGAGTGAAAGGTAATGTATAGAAAGCTATTCTATGAGCTCTTTAATTTTGACACAATTGGATAATAATATTAACTTTTACACTTGATCAGAACCACAGTGAAGGCATTATACAGACCTGGGCTTGAATCTTGGCTTACCTGCTGTGTGACTTAGGACAACATATCTATGTTTCAATCTCCTCACATATATAATGAGGATAATAATATTTACTGCACAGAGTTTTCTTAAGGATCAAACAAGATCATGAATACAAAACTTTTAGCACAGTGCCTAGTATAAAACACATGGCCAAAAAACACTGACTAAAAACAGCCATAGTAAAGAACCATAAAGAAAAATATAAAAGTAAAGAAAATAAGCTACTAAAGAAAGATTCAGATAACTGGTTTGGAGACCCCTTTTTGGAGATGAACAGTTCTTTTCAGAATATCCAGATTCTTTCCTTTTGAGAAGTAATCTAGCACAGTGCTTAATGGAGGGGTTGGGAGGCAGAGGCCTGTGTTTGAATCCTGTTGTGCCTCTGATTAGCTGTGTGACCTGTCTAAGTCACTTTGCCTCTCCTTGTCCAGGTTTCTTCATTTATAATAAAGACAACAATAATAACAATAGCAACAAAAGATGCAGCAGTGAGCAGGCTGGGTGACAGGCACCACCCACATACATTTTCTCATCTAAAGGGGCAAGTGCATAAAATAATAATTTAAAAACCCACAATACATGCATATATCAGGATGAAGTACTTCTGTTATGCATAAGCTCTGGGGTGTGTGTATGTGTGTGTGTGTGTGTGCGTGTGTGTGTGTTTTCAGTCAAAAGCAAGCCAGGCAAGTCTCTTGGTTAGAAGGGAAAGGAAGGGTGATTAACTAACTACTTAAATGTGAGTGAAGAGAAAGGGACTTGTATGATTTCAAGGACTCCTCAGTTTCAAAAGGAGAGAACTGAGCAGGGCAGAAAGAATATTTCCCAAACTGGAGACAGAAAGGGAGACTTCAGGGATGGGGAGACTGAGCCAGGAGGGCGGTAGGAAGGGTGTCCAGAGAGAGGTGGTGAGTGGAAGGGGAGGGAAGGCATGCAAGCTGAGGGGATGGAGGGAGCTCCTGCAGACAGACAGTCTGAGAGCCCTGCTTCTCTCCCTCCTGGTCCCCTAGTCACTTCAAACTTACCAGAACATCTCAGTTGATAGTACTTCGCCTCTTTACTAAATGAGACAGAATAGTACTGACACCTTTCTGGATTCAGCTCACAACTAACGCAGGTCACTTTTGTGGAGTTATTAAGTTGGATTCTGTAAAACCAATCACGGAAATGAAGTGCTTGATGAAAGGATCAATGAATGGGAGGAATTGAATAATGCCATATTCTAGTTTCAAAGATATCAGAATGCCAAAGCAATCCTCAAAAACTTTTCTTAACAATGTGAAATAAATACATGAATTAATTCATAATACCTCAAACCTCCTATTGTTTGGAAATATCACAAAACATCTAATAAAGTCATTCTCCTTTGTTGACAGGCAGATTGATTTATAAAGGAATAAAAGCACTCAATAGCAAATCCAGTTTAATATATTACTTAGGACAAGGCAGCAACAACAACAAAAAGATCCCCAGAACTTGTTCATTAGGTAAAAAGACTCAATCCAATAACTTGATAGAGCTCTTACTTATAAAGATTTCTTCCTCCTGGCATTCCTTTATATTCATTACTAATGTAGTATCTGGGAAAAAAACAAATGAAATAAATATTAATTACATTTTTAAGAAAAGTCAAATACATTCCATTTAACTCAAACACCAGCATTAGAGCTCATACAAGTGCATGTACATTACTGCTTGCTCTCTTTCGTCACTGCTGCCCAGCCCCCTGCATCATCTCTGAATAGGAGATTTTTTTTTTTTTTCAAACAGACTAAACTGTCCAAATGTAGGGATTTCTCCCTTATTTAAAGTGACAGGTAAAAACTCAAATGTCTTTTGTAAGAAAAATATGACGGGACAACCAGCCTGAAGCTGAGACCCCCTTTATCTATACTGTTTTCCATATTTTCTGTTTTATAACACAAACTACTCAATGGCAGAGGCCCCACCCTCCTGAGAGCGGCAGAGCCACTTCTAAAGAGGACCTTCAAGAATTGCTTTGGGCAGTGGCAAAATTCCTCCGTGGTGAAGCCAAAAGAATTATAAAAGTGCCTAAGATTCTAATGAAAAATAGTACTCCCTTTCTCACCAACTCATGCGTGGTAGCTGACAGCCTCTGCAAAGCTTTCTATTTTCCAGGGAGTAAGGCCGAGACCTGGACAGACAAAATAACTTCTCCAAGTCTTCCAAAATTCAATGCCAGTTGAAATTTAACAAAATGCCCCTGAATGCTAGTTCAGTGTTCCAGGACGTTTAGGAACAAGAGGCTACAGTTCCTCTAATGTAAAGCAGGTGAGGGGAAGAGGTAGCGCTGCTTGGTGGCATGGTATCAAGTCTGCTGAGCATCTGTGAAATCATTAAGCCTTCCGTATGTTAAAAAGAAAAAAGTACTGAACACATTCCAAATAGACTTCTCTTTATTTGTGGGAGATTTTTCCCTATTTCTGGGCAAAGAGGGCGTGATTTGACAAGTACGTTGACATCCTTTTGATTATTAGAATACTCACAGGTAATCAGTGGTAAGAGCTTCTATCCCAATGACTTCCCAGGCTCCTGTTGTAATAAATGTGCAATCCTGATGGGATTTTTTTAAAAAGAGCTTTATTAGACTCTCTAAAAAGCTAAGAGGAGGATAAATCATTTATATCAGGAATTCAGATCATCTCCGGTCTTCTTCTTGGGTCTCCCCACCCCATCCCATCTGACTCCAGATACACCGGGGAATTTGAATTAGTCTGATTATTTGTACACATTGATCAACTTTACCAAATGATTTCCACTTCAAGTTAGTTTCATAAAAAGGAGATCAACCTGAAACAAATTAAGTATACTCACTTCCCTATCTACTTGGAAATGACAAATGTGTTTGTAGCCCTCTTCATTGCTGATGATCTTGTAGAAGCTGTTCCCATCAGAGGTAAAATGAGGTTCTGAAGGCCCAAACTAGGAAATAATAGAAAACAAAAAACACATTACAGCATATGAGTTTCATCTCTGTACCAACGTTAGTTTTAGAAAGTCCTCCCAACACCTATGCTTAAAACTCATGCTTCGTTTACTTGCCAAATGAAACCAGAGTGTCTCAAAAGAAAATTCTCCTTCTAGAAAATGCAGACAAAAAGATCTAACTCCCAGGGAATTTCTTGTATGGAGCAAATGAGAGAATGCACGTAAAGAGTCTTACGCAGGACACTCAATACAGCAGTGGATGTTGATATCCTTGGGCATCTTCTCTCTGAGGAGGATAACTGTGACTTCTGGCTCTAAGTGTGCAAAAATTAGCACTAGCCTTTCAGTTTAAAGAAGTAAATTTCCTCAGTGTCACAAACGTACTTTCTTGAAACAGACTACTATGATTTTTGACTGTTTCAGATTGGAGGTGATTTGTAATTTGAGGGATTTTCTCCCCTTTTTTTACACATATTTCTTTTTGAAACTCAGACTTAGAAAGTCTTGAACCATTTCTGGAACAGATACTATAAGGAATGTCTGTCGTATATTTCATATAGAAACATTCCTATAGTTATCATTTTTATTATAAGCCTCTTCATTTTGCTAAATAGGATCAACAATTTCCAAAAACATAGTTGTATGGAAATATAGAACAAAATTTCCATTTTTTACAGTTCCATAAAAGATAGTTCCCAGAACATAATGCAGTTTAAGCAGAAGAGTATCTATACCAGCCTGAAACGAGTATGTCTCTTTATGACTTCGATTCCCTTCCTACATTTAAGAGCAGGTAGGAGATGGTCTTTTAAAATTGTTGGTTCACTTCACCCTCGATGTTTCCTCTCTCATCAGCTCCCATTTTGGGAAAGAAGAAAAATGCTTCCCTCTTCTATTTAGTGATTCAAAGCAAATTCATTTATGGAGCAAGCTGAGGCGTGCAGTACACTTGGTGTTCTCATTACAGAGCTCTGAAACACATTCCCCTCTCTAGACCTGTGTTCACAGCCTTATCTTTTTAATACATTTCCCTGTTTCCCCTGGATGGAGTTGTGCCTAGTAGAAATGTGTGAAAAGTGGCATCTGTCTGGTTAAATACAGAGAGGAAAAAACATATTTTTTTCAAAGAGTCGTGAGGAAGTGTAGCATGTCTCTTGCCATGGAGGAAACCACTTTTCATGTTGGCAAACCTCTCCCCTCTGCCCAATCAATGCCTGAAGAAAAAGGACGTGTGAATGCTATCGGAGCTCCAAGCCCAGCTGGAAGAAGTCCTGTTCCTGGACCAGGGGGCCTCACCTCTGTGCCCCTCTCTGTGAAATCTTTACATTTTTGTGTCACTTTTTTTTTCTCTTAAAGGGAGAAGTGGCCATAAAAATTAGGCGAGATTCATTCTTCATCGTTCACACGAGGTGCCACCATGGCTGGAGTTCTTTGATCAACTTGCTTCATTCCATGGTCTTGTAGCAACGTGGTTGGGGATTCTGCTCAAGGCATAGCATAGTGGGGGTGCGAAGCATGAGAAGTCTCTGAGGGTCATCGTGCTTTCTTGGATAAAGCTCTGCATTGAGGGGCCTAGTAAAGTGTGAACCCACATGAGTATGATTTCCTCCAAGGTGAGGTGCATAGCAGGTGTGGTGTGTATGCTGCTGGGTTTCTGCTGGATGTAGTCACACATCTCCTGATGCATTCGTGCAGGCTGTGGATGGAAACTGTGTTTTCTGCCTCTAAGCACATAACTTCAAATGTGGGGTCAACGAGCACATTCTGCATCTTGGCCGCCTTTCAGCAACGGTTGCTTTTTAACTTACCAGGAGCTACAATTTGCCTAGAGTATATGTTTTGTTTTGTCTGCCCTTCTCTTGACTTTTCACTTGTCCTCTTCCTTTTTCCAACTGAGCATGACATATATGCTCTATAAAAAGATGTCTCTACAGGGGGCATTTAAATATTTTGAGAAATAGGTCAACTAATATCTCTATTAATAACAAATAACATAGGGCCCTCATTTGGTATCTCTATATATTGAATAGCTTTGAATATCTACCCAAATTACAGAAAAACCCATAACTCTTAAACACTTACTCTTCCAACCCAGCCGGTAGTACTCATTTCAATGTGTTGCCATGCCTAGGGAGGGAAAAATATAGACAGTATTTCAAAGAGAAGTAAGATAATGAATTCCATTCTTCAGCCGCAATTTGTGGTAATATAAGCAAAACTTGTACTTAAAATAATTGAAAGCTGTCTCTGTTCATGTATTTGTATTTGTGTATTTATGTTAGCATTTTTAATGTAATTACATTAGATCATTTACCTCTCTTGCCTAGAGCACTGCCCTGGGTCTATATCCATTTACTTCCATTCCACTGGAAGCTCCCCTAGCCTTTTCAGTTCAACAGGTACAGAACTGAAGAGAATGACGTTATCTTTCCTCCACCCCCACCAGCTTGTTCTTACTCCTTCATTCTTCCCCTGGTTAGTGCCACCGATTCACCCAAGCCAGAGACGTAGGAATCATTCTAGACTCCTAGTCTTTTCACAGTCACCCCCCTCAGTCCCTGTCATCCACTTCTTTGGCTTCCCTTGTCCTTCTTGACTGCTGCTGCCTTAGTTCATGCCCTGTCAGGTTTCCTTGGTCCATTGCCCTGATCTCCTGGAGGGAGACCCAGCTGTTCTTCTCTCCTTCCTGCTCAACCCCTAGCTGACCTCATTTGGCAACAGACAGGTCTATCTTATTACGATCCTCTCCTATTTAAAACCTTGAAAGAGCTCCCCATGTCTTACAAGATAAGTCTAAACTCCTCAAGCATGGCAGCTGAGCCCTAGGCTAGATCTCTAACCTCAGTTCTCAGCATTGTGCCTCTCCCCCAAACCCTAGTCCTAGGTACCCCAGACCTTGCATGGTCCAAGCTATTCACACTGGATGCCTTTACATAGCCTCTGCTCATAAGGTCCTATGCCTTTATCTGCCCAGCATAGGGCAACTTACCTAGACTGCTCTAGCTGTCTCCATGTCAGCTCCCATCCCACTGTGCCTGCCCCCAGTCCAGTCGATCATCTTCTGTTGCCTTTTACCCTTTCTGTACCTAGTTTATACCATTTTAGGGCACAATATCTTGATATTAGGATGATTTAATTGGCAGGAAGCAAAGATTTTGGATTTTTTAAATTTGGATTCTGGCTGTCATGTGACCTAAGTAAGCTCCTTAACCTTACTGAGCCTCAGACTCCACGGTGTGTGGCTACTGTGAGTGTTCAAGAAATGGTAACTATTATTATTGATTTGCATAATGGTATTCCCTACTAGAGCATAAACATTTTGGGGACAGGCATGCTGTCTAATTCATTTTTCTTCCTATCCAGAGCTATGCACAGAGCTTGGGACACAATAGGTATTGAATGTTTGCTGCATAAATAAATGAATGAGTGAATCAAAATACAGGGTGCCCAAGCTTTCTGCGGTGAGAATCTGCCCTGTGCTCAACCAGGATGGGAGGAGGGAGGGGAAATGTGTGTTGGAGGGGTTCCAGCCAAGAGAGCACAAGGCCCGTTACTAGAAAAGGCTTGTAGAGTATCCTTGACATATGCTAGCAAACCTCCCCCGGCTCTACCCCTCCTGAGACTGGTGGCTCCCAAAGGGGCTTTAATTCTGAGCCACCAGCTTGGATGGACCTTGTGTTCTCTTGGCTGGAACCCCTCCAACACCTTAAGGTTGGATTAACACTTGCCTTTGCCTTAATGTTGCTACCCTCTCAGCCTGGTAGCTATCTATTTACATTCTAAAGCTGTTTAAAGCTTAAAGATAGTCACAGAATGGTAACAGATTTGTGGCCTCTTGATATTTGTTTTGTTTCACATATACTCAGCCAGTCATTCCTCATTCCCTGTATTCTCTCTACTGAAACACACTTCATTGACCTTGCAGCCCCTGGCCCTCTTGGACTTTTTGAATTTTGACATCAAATTCTGTTTTCTGGGTTTCCACTCACCCACCCCCTTCCCAAGTGATAGTATCCATAACTAAAACAATATGACTCGTGAGCGATGGTGAAATAGAAGTACCACCAGATATCAGACTATCTAAAAGTTAGTCAAGACTTACCCACTGCCTCAGGGTCAGACACAGAGTCAGAAAGAAGAGACATTCAAACTTTATTTCCTGATTCCCAGCCATTCACTCTCTCCCTGTTTTCGTACAGCCCTCGGATCACATGCAGCTTTAAAAGTGGAGCATCTCCCTCAGCCTTACCACTAAGCAAGTCCATCTTCCGGTGGACTCATCATAGTCACAAATATCCATGATTGAATAGTTCTGAATCCTCCGGAGCCACTGCAAAGAAATCCTTTCTTCGGTTACCCATGTCACGTCACTCAAGTAGTGATCCCTGGAAGGAAGGAAGGAAGGAAGGAAGGAAGGTAGAAAGGTAGGTAGGAAGGAAGGAAGGAGAGAGAGAGAATAACTATTTCCAGACCTTGGTACAAATAGACATTTTACTCAATGAAATCAATCTTAATGGGAATACAATTTTAAATGGTTGTTGAAACCATTCATTACCATAATATTTCACCTTTTCTTAAAGCTTAAAGTGTAATTTAATTTTCAATGGAAATTAAAATGTCTGACAGGAGAAACAGCAGCTAATATCATACAGTGGCTTAGCATAGTGACTCACACCACGGCTCAGGAGTTTTCAAGTCCTCCACTTGGCCATTGGTGGTGCCAGGGAGTCAAGGGTGACATTTTCCCACCTCTTTTCTGCTGTCTTGAGGGAACATTACAGTGAGGCCAGGGACATGGGCTGGGATTTGAATATTTTCTGGTAATTTGATGTGCTTTTCTAGAAAATTCTTCCTATTAGGGTAAAGCTACAGCTGACCCTTTTCTCAACTTCATTTTCAAAGGGGAAAAATCTTGACTCACATCTTTACAAACTCTGAAAGTCAAATAATTATATTGCAAAGAAAACTTTTCTCAAGAGTCAAAACATGAACCATGTGAAGAAATTAAGGAATCTTTTTGCATTTTAACACAAATTTATACAAAGAGAGATATATCTAGCAGTGCATCCTCCTCCAACACATACCTTTAAAAATTTTTGGAAGTACATTTTGACTTATTGTGAAATGCATGGAATTCATAATTTACTTTAGTGCTAGCCTCCCTAAATATTTGCTCTGGATAGTTTATTTTATTTTATTTGCTGCCTCCACCCTCCAATGTGATTGATTTTATATGACTATTCTTAATCACTCTTCTCCACTGTCTGATCAAAGCCTTGCTTCCTTTTGTCAGAAGGATTCAAGGAAATCTCTTCTTCCGCCTTTTCCTGTCTGGCCCTATGGCCATATCTGTTCCCCGACAAATGCTCTAAAAAAACGCTCCCTTGCTCTTCCCTTCACAGGTTATGCCCATCCCCTCCTCTTGTCACTTTGCTCTCCCTGCTTGACTGCAAGTTATCTGCAGCAGGACCACAGCTGTCCTGTTCACTGGGTATCCCCAGGGCCCAGCAGACTACCTGGCACAAAACAGGCACTCATTAAAATTCTGTGGAATGCAGCACTGAAGAAAGGGACAAGTCCTGTCCTGTCCTTTGTGACCTAAGGAGCTCTGTTCTTCCTTGGAATTCACAGATCACATCTTGTCTCTACTCCCTTCACAGACACTAAATCAAACAACAAATGTTTATTGAGCACTTAGGATGGATCAGGTGCTGGATGAAGCACTTTTAACACATCACCACTTCATTTCCCCCTTCTACAGCTGGGGACACTTAATGTCTTAATGCACCAGGAGTACCTGGGCCTCCAGGTTGTCCCCGAAGAAGACCAAACCCCCTCACCCAGCAGCAAAGCACCACACTGGCACAAATAGGGACTCCTCTCCATTTCACTCCTTTCTTTTGCTTATTAAGACCCTCTACACTATCTAGTCTGCTCGGCTGGTATTCCATGAACACCCTATGAGGTCTCTCAGCTGCCCCACTTTGTTCAATCTGTCCTTCAGTCTGACAAGACTGTCATGCTTTAACTTCTTTAGGTCTTACTCAAAACCCCCCTTGTCCATGATGCTTTCTTGGAAAGCCTCTCCTTCTACATGGCTAGCACCAGTATTATGGTGCTTATCACCAACTGCTCGGCTGCAGGGTCTGAGAGTGTGACTGCTTCTTTGCATGCCCAGGAGCGAGGGCACCTCAGCTCATCTAACTTTTCTGCATTGTGCCCAGTGCAGGGAGTTAATGAGAAAATGGAAAGGCAAATAAATCTTATTGGGGATAGGGAATAAATACTTGCAAAGGAAATGGAAGAATGAAATGCAAGATAGAAAATAAAACTTTTTGAAATTAATTTTCTAGACCAGGGATCAGATAACTTTTTCAGTAAAGGGTCAGATGGTAAATATTTTAAGCTTTGTGGGCCGCATGCTCTGTCACAACTATTCCACTCTGCCTTTGCAGCACAAAAGCAGCCAGAGACAATACGTAAGGAATCAGTATGGCTGGGTTCCCATGAAATGCTGAGATATGAAGTTCATACAATTTTCACATGTTGTGAAGTATTATTCTTCTTTTGATTTTTCTTCCCAACCACTCAAAAATGTAAAAACTATTCTTACTTGTGGGACCATACAAAAATGGGAGGGGGCTGGATTTGGTCTTGGGCCCTGTTGTGCTAACCTCTGTTCTATACCAGTGGTTCTTATTGTTTTAGGTCAAAAACCCTTTGTAAATCTGATGAAAATCATGTACCTCTCACTAGGGGGGAGAAAAAAGCCTCTCCACATACATGCACATATTTTCCAAGAGTTTTATGGACATCAATTAGGAACGTGGGCTCCAGAAACAGCCTTCTCCTTTTCTAAAGTGTCCTGGTGGGGGAGGGGGTGGGCAGCAAGTGAGGGGGGAAGAAAACTCTTTAACATGATTTGGGGGTCACCTGGTACTAAGTAGCTTTATTTACTAAATGCCATAAATTATGCTTTAGGTTCAGAAATCAGCCATATAAAAGTAACTTTGCCCTATTTGAAAACATAGAGTAATGGAATTTGGGAGGTCTGCCAGGAAACTCACATGCATCTGGCATCTTTCCTGCCCATTTCTAGATCAAAGGTTCATGAACCCATATCCCCCACTACCTTTGTCACTCTCCATAGGCCAAGATGTACTCTGCACCCTGTGAGGCCTCAATAAAGGTGGGTCACCAAAGGAATAGACAGTCAATTTTGAATTC
Source organism: Ceratotherium simum simum (assembly GCF_057802395.1). Classification (NCBI taxonomy): domain Eukaryota; kingdom Metazoa; phylum Chordata; class Mammalia; order Perissodactyla; family Rhinocerotidae; genus Ceratotherium; species Ceratotherium simum. The sequence continues at coordinate 42,553,948 of NC_141908.1, forward strand.
TCATATAAACATACTCCTCTTCAATCAGTTTCTCTTTAGGATTTAGAATTAAGTGGAGATGGAATAAGGGTGCATAACTGAGTTGAGATTATGCCAGGCTGAGATATCAGTGAGTCATGAAAAAGATATAAAGAAACCAACAGCTTAATTGTATTTTTTACTGAAAGGTTTAAGTCCCCATTTAAGACCAGGAAAATCCAACAAGCAGGATTATCAACTATACTTTGCACTATATGCCAGTTTTATTCTGCAAAAGCAGAGAGGCAAATATTGAGTAGACTTTGGTTATGTAATGTTTGGGGGAGGGGAGGAAGAGGGACCATATAGATAGCCTGGCCTTCCCTTGAACCAGTGACTGCCTATCCGGAGTTAGACATAATGATTCAACAAGCTCTTCTAACTTCTGGAACAGGAGTAGTCCAAGGGGAATATAGTTGATTTTAATACTAAAGTAATGAAGTAATTTCTGGATATAATAATAAGAGTTCACACCTATGTGGAGTCTACTATGTGCCAGGAACTGCTCCTCAGTGCTTGACATAAAGCTCATGACCACCCTATGAAGTACGAATGCTAGAGTTCCTGTTTTGCAGGCAAGGAAACAGAAACACAGAGAGGTTAAGTAACGCCCAAGGTCGCAAACTGGAAGGTGTTGGAGCCAAGATTCAAACCAAGCAGTTGGCTTCAGATTTTCTGCTCTCAGTTGCTTGCTCCTCCTGTAGAATCTCCACCCATCCCTCTGGTAAACATTACTAGCTAGCTTCAGCCTCTTGCTTCTTTTCAGGATAAAATTCTTCATTCCATGCAGTCTATTCCTAGAGAGTGTGTAAACTGAAAAACTGAATTTTATAAAGCCAATCATATTTGAATGCACTGGAAGAGACTTGCTTTTGAAAGTCATAGTACCGAGAATCCCTTTGTAAAGTGACTGTTGCTTTGCAAACAGTAGGCATTTAATAAATGTCTGTTGAGTGATATTAATTCCCCTAATTTGTGTAAATGTTTCTTTTGATATATTGAGGACACTTAAAATAAGGTACTCATTACTAACTGAAAAGAATATTGGAGAGAAAACTGCTAGTAAGAGCCACTGCAGACGGTGGACTGATTAATTCAGTGAATCACCCAAGGAAGCGGGCGTTCTGCCAGTGCTGGCCGTGGGCTCCATGCCACCCTCTGCTCTGATAGGGATGCCAACCCTCCCAGGTCCGCTGACAGATCGCTGAGGAAAGGAATGGGTGGGGTGAGATGGAGCAGATTTGAGGGCTGCAGTACCCATAGCGTGTGAACTCCTCATCTGCCTCCTTTCTTGCATGTGTCTAGCTTCTGGGGTATTTCAGTCCAGTTCATTTATCTTCTGTGTGACAATCCCAGGCCCTGAAGTCCCTAATTGATAGACCAAGGTCATCAGCTGTTCGGAGGAGACACAGCAAGTCTTTATCTATTGTGTCTCTCAGGAGCAGAGAGAACAGGGTGGAGCAAGTCATGAGCTGGGTGTGATGGAACCAGGAGCCTTTCAGCAGATATTGGGTGGGGTCATCTCAGTAGGACACACCCTCCCCAATCCTCTAGTTTCAGGCCACAGAATTTGTAGATGGTTGGGAGGAGGCAGAAAAGAGGAATTGCTATGCAAAGTCATTTTGAAAGCCATCTTTGGTGCAGACTGTGTAAACTCCTATTCCACAGACACACAGTCACGTGTATAACACACCTAAACCATTCATCCATCCACCCATCCATCCATCCATCCATACATCAACTGATCTATTCATTTATCCTACAGATATTGATTGGGCACTCGCTTTGTCCCAGGCACCCTGCTGGGTACTGAACATATTATTATAGGATTGGCCCCTACCTGTAGAACTTGTCTTCAACTCAGCAATGTGAAGCATTGCTCTAAATAAAACACTTAGGAGATTTATGATTTCACATGACATGTTGTTTTCTCTAAAAACCCCACTATGAGTAGCCAATACAAATGATCAGCTTAACGAATCTAATCAACTTGAGCTCTAAATCAATGAGGGTTTCAAGGAGGCTCACCCTAATTCAGGTTTAGGCCCGTTTAGGCCTGGGTCGCTGGAAGAATGACCTGGATGCCTTTCTCACAGTTGTCAGAGGAGCCCACTCCTAACAAACGACAAACCAGCCTTATCCTCTTGTAGAGTTTCACCTGCTGGAAGCTCTGTGATGAAAGGACGTGGCCTAATGGGAAAATTAGTGATGGGCACATGGGCAGAGGAAGGAAGAAATGTGCTGACCCTGGCAGGGCCTCACACTCCAGGAACTAGTGAATCACTAGGTAACACATCAGAGAATGCTGGGAGGTTTAGTAAGAGGCATAACTTGCCTGGATTAACTTGGCCCTGCTGGATCTTTGTTTGAGGCCAGAAAATGGAGCATCACCATGTACTAGAATATTTTCCCCAGAGGACCTTGAGCCTGGTTTTAGATAAGCTGCGGCCTTACTAGTATTAACAGAGACCAAAGCCAGATTTGCAGTTCCTTGTACAATACATTCCTGTGGCATTTCCAAAAATGATTCTTTGGTGAAATATCTTCCACACAAAATATCCCCAGTGAGTGAGGCAGCCCTCACAGCGAGGGTGGCATAAAGAACCACAAAGAAGACAGACTTAATGATTCGTTCATAAAGGGCAAAAAATAAGTCCTTAGAACTGCTTAAGGTTCCTGAGCTCAGCAATTCACAACTGCACCTTGGAAAGTGATTTCTAAGGGGGGAAGACTCCATCTCTTCATCTGTGAAATGGCCATGAAAATGATACCATAGGGAGTATATGAGGAAATAAAAGAGATGTGAGCAGAGCACCAAGCACAGTCCCCACCCATAGGAAGCACTCAATACATTTTAACTGGATTATCCCATTATTGTGGCCTCTGTCCTGTTCCAGCTCCCACACTAACTTGCTGTGTGACCTAGAGCACATGAGTTTACCTCTCTGAGCCTCAGTTCTCTCATCTGTGTCTCACGGTGGCGTTCTGAGTGTGTTCAGGAGTCCCCACAGGTTCTGTCTAATTTTCTGAGACTCCTGGGGGAAGTGAGGAGACAAGGACTGGGCCTGCCAGTCTTCCGTTTGTTTTCTGGCACTGCATTTCTGTGTTATATCTCACTCGAACAAAGGTTTCTGGGTCCTTAAAAAAGTTTGTAAACCACTGGTGAGGTCTACAGCCCTTTCCAGAGCTCCTATGTTTTGGAGCAGGAGCTCATGGCTCATCCTCCCTGCAGATAGATATTGGCTGTAGATCAAGAGGTCATGCTGGGCCCTGCCGGACTCTTCCTGGACAGCCCTGCACTTTCCCACGCTCCCGGTTCCTTCCACTTCGGTGCTTTCCTCCCACTGTGCCCTGCTGGGCTCTTACCGCTCAATCCCCACCTTCTCCAGGAGGCTTTCTTTAATCACTGAGGTCATGGAAAATCCATCTCCCCCCACCTCTGGAATGCCTCCAGCCTTTTGTTTATACCTCAGTCATATTCATTCTTGGAGTCATTTATCCGAATGTTTTATATCCTCTACCGGATCACAAGTGCTAGAAGGGCAGAAGCTCAGTCCTACGAACAACTGTGAGTGCGAATAGTGGGTGCTCAATCAATGCTGACGGAAGAGATGGTTGGACAGGACCAAACAGTGGATTTTTACCTCTGGGTAAATTTTTACAGCCTTAGACAAACTCAGGAAAAGAATTTTTTTTGATTTACCGATAAATGATTTTCCCCCAGGAAGCATAGGTTACTATAGATATTTCTAACCAAGTCAATGAATTAATAACCACAGAGCAAAGCTGATAGCATGCCTGATGTGGTAACGCAACCCTGAGAGAGTGGATGCTTCCATATTGCTCTGATGATAACTTCAGGAATCTGAGGGCACCAGCTGAATTCACCCGGAGGGAGGGACCTCGCGGAGTGCTGACAAGCTCTTGCTTTCAAGTCAGAAAGACAGGTCTGAACACAGACTACTGCTTGGTCATTTTCTTAAGCTCTAGACCCCATTTTCTCATCTGTAAACAGGCATATAATAATAGTTGTTGGAAAGAGAGAAAGTTACTTTAAAGATTAATAATATAAAGCATGTGATAATGCCCTGTGTCTGGCATACAGTGAGTGCTCAATATATGCTAGTTGTTATTTAAAAGCAACAACACAACCAACATAAATAATGGAAATGAATAGAGAGCAACTTGATGGCCATAAATTGCATGCAGCATGGTGGTTATCTTTATAGGAAAATAACAGGGGGCTGAGGGTGCTCAATGGCAGAATTTCAAACCACCAAGGATTAATTAAGCAAGTGGCATCATGAGGCACATCAGTGACGTTAGGCTCCTTAAATTTAATTCACAGTTTTCCTGAATTTCTCTAGTTCTTACAAGGACCTGCAAAGCTGTGTGTGATCTGACCTTACTTCTATCACTGTTCTCTTCACTCAGACAGCTCCGGTCACTGTGGCCTCCTGGAAGGTCCTCTAATGCACCAAGCACGTTCCCTCTGCTGGGTCCCTGCACTTGCTCTTCCTCTGCCTGGTACTGTGCCCCCAGTGATCCATGTGGCTAGATCCCCCCTTTCTTCATATCACTGTTCATAGGTCATCTCATCACAGAGCGCTTCCCTGACCTCCCTCCACCATCACCATCACCTTTGCCCTGCTTTGACTATCTTCACATTTATCAACACCTGACATGTTACATTTTTACGTGTTTACTTGGCTGTTGTCTGTCTCTCCCACCTTAAGTGTAGGCTCCATGATACCAGGGGCTCTGGCTGCTCTGCTCATCTTGCAGCCCCATCACTGGAACCGTGCCCAGCACAAAAACATGAGGTAGGTGCTCAACAAACAGTAGTTAAATGAAAGAATGAATGACTGTCAGCCTAGGTGACACAGCAGGTCACCAATGATTCTGCCATTCACTTTTAAAATGTTCTCTATGAAACTGAGAGCTATGAAACTGTTTACAACTCAAGCATTCAGGTTAAGAGTCTCACCCTATTAACACAGAAGCAGGAGCAGTGATTTGTACAGAAGTTGCATTAGTGGTTGGGCTGAGAGTGTCAGTATTTACAACAAAGAACTTCACAGTTGGATTCACAGCTCCTGCCTAGGAAAAAACAATCATGGAATTAGTATTGACAAAAAAACATAACATCATTGCACAAGTTTAAAACTGCACAAAAATGTCTGCATTACAGCCATGAAATTATAACTATCAGAACCAAACAATTTAATATAGATAAAATGAACATAAGGGAGAGTAATGAAATACAAGCTTTTCATGCTCAGGCAGAAATATATATATATATATGACATATATGTATATATGACTTGAAGGCCCAAAGCACTGCTGCTTAAATACTCAATGTTCATAATTTACATACTTCATGAAAACAAGGATAAATTTCTTAAAATCAATTCTACTATTTTGCAAATATACCCTGGCTCCAGAAGACAAGAAGTCTGATGGCTGACCACTAGCAAGAATACCTTGGGTTCAGCCCAAGACACAATGCACCAGGAAAACTAGTTTACCTCAGCCAAGAGCCAATAATGCTAATTAGGAAGCCACCATTTCCACTCCAAATTCAGGTTTACCACATTGGAGCTTTACAATCAATATTGTGACAGAAATCTATGAAACCTTTTTATATATACACATACATCTTCGATTGACAAATTAGTTAGAAATAATATGATATTTTTAGTGAGTACATTTTATGGTTTTTTTTTTTTTTTTGCCAGTTTCACTCATCAAAAAATAACATTCCACTGAAAATACATCTCCATATTTAGTCTTTGATTTTTTTTTCTTTTAACTTCCTCTGTCTTCCTAAAATGGCAGCTCTTCATAAAGCAAATTGAGTGAGCTGGTAAAAATAAAAATCCATTTTCTGAAATTGCTTACAGCAAAACCACTTTACTGTGAGATTTTCCTATAGACAATACTGTGGCCATTATTATTATGATACTAATGAAGAATCCCAGTTCCTTTCTAAATCCCCCTCTTCCTCAGCTTACACTGCTTAATAAAGCTCTTCAATTTTCAAAAACATGCACCTCAGAGTGGGAGAACAGCCTTGAAAACCAAGACGTGACACTATTATTCCAAATGTAGGACGCGTGAAATTTACATTAGTGCCAAATCTATAATAGAATCACTAAAACTAGTCATGTATCTGTTAATTAGTAATGCAACCTGATATATAACCAAGCTTTTCAACTTCATCTCGGGCACATTCCAACTTCTACAAATGAGATGAGCTTGTGATTCAATTATAGCCTCTCTTTTCCTCCATTTAAACATTTTCATTCCCCCTACCTCTTTCAAAAGCATTTTCCTCATCTTTTTCAGCTTGTCATTCCTCAAAGTTTTTGGAGAAATTACAAAACCTTAAATCACACTCTTTCCTGGGATAATAAAAATACTTTAAAATTGCCAGATGCTGTTGACTTCAGCAAGAATAATCACAGCAAGCTGTTGAAGAGAGACTGACAATATTTTCATTAGCAGGAAAGGATTAAATGAAACCATTCTCTTCCCATCAAATCACGGAACCACTATATGAATAGGAGCACAGACCTTTGGGTATGGAATCTGCACAGTCCTTGGGTACTGCAGTGACTCATCAGAGTAGAAGGAGTATTCAATAAGTGGGACTTCTGTGTCGTTAAATTGGGCATATGCTAAGAAAGTGCCGTTTGGAGACCACCACAGAGCGGAGTAGGAACTGAAGACTTCCTCTGAAAAAAGACATAAATTGTTCCGTTACAAGAAGTAGCTGATAAATTGGCTTTGGCATTCAAAATATTGTTCTCATTAGCTTTAGTAATTACAGTAGAGTTCAACTAATGAACCACTTTGCATTTGCTGGGCTTCCAAAATCAGAGTAATACAAATGAATAAAAATAAAATCTTCACGGATAGATCTGGATTGTAAAAATAAGTAACCCGTTGGACCATTTTAGAATATTTTAGCACACAATATTTAATATAAGCTCTACATTTTTTTCTTTATCTTATAATCCTCTAAATTTATGCCACAAAACATACTAAAAGTAAATTTCACACAAGGGGCTGATTCTCCTTTCTAATTTTCAAACAGTCAACATGCCAGCTTACTCTCCCCAACTGGGCTCAATTTGTACTGAGCCCGCAGGGTACTAGTGGGTGGTGTGTGGCTCCAGGCTATCAAACCAATACGGTGCCCAGAGTTTACTACTCTTGGCACAAACAAGGTGTGGGAAGGATGGATTTAGAATGGCAAGGAGCTCCATGAGACCCCTACTGAGAAACATCTCCTTTGCCTAGCCTAGAAACTGAAGACTCCCTTGGATTAACACCCTCCTCTAGTGTGTATACACTGATGGGTGAGGGAAGAGGGTCAAACAGGGAGGCAAATGAAAGGAAAGGTCTTGCTTTCCAGAACATTGACAGATTTGTTCTCAAGTTATGGCAAAGGTAGCTCCTCCCTATGTTTATTATGGAGTCTATTCATAGGACTTTTGATCTCCGACTCTTAAAATGCCAAAACCTCTTTTACCAACTGGGAATGGAGGACTCAAGTAGACTAGATGGTCCTTTATGCAGACTTAATCCACAAATCTCACGTTCTTCTGGGAGTGTAAAGGTAAAAGCAGAAGCATAGACACTTGAATCTTAGAGTGAGGGAATCGTCTAGCCCAATCACTTTTCTGATTCTTGAGAGCTCTTTAAAAGTTTCTTCCAAATGCTTGTTTCCAATAATAATAATGATAATAGTAGTAGTAACAGTAATAATAATAACACAACGTAATAATAATTATCATGATGAGCAGCTGACATTTAATGAGTGCTAACTATGCACGAGACATTGATAAACAACTGACAGCTATTATTTCAGTTAACCCTCACAATAACTCATTGTGCAGATGAGCAAAGGGAGGCAGACAGGCTTAAAGAGAATAAGTAACTTGGCCAGGGTCACACAGCCAATAATTGATAGAATCAAGAATGAATCAAGATTTGTCTGGTTTGAGTCCATGCTTTTCATCTCCATGCTCTACTGTCCCTTTCTGCCTATTTTAGCACTTTTAGTAACAGAAAACCTTCTACTTGGTAAGGCAGCCTGCTCCCCCTTTGACTATTTTACACCTATGTCATTGAGTTACATTTATGTAGAAATTGAGAATTCAGAAAACAGTTATCTAATTTAGTCTTCACAAAGATCCCTGGATGAGTCTGTTCATAGCCCATTTTACAGAGAAGGCAACTAAAGCTCAGAGAGTTTGAGTGAACTCCCAGAGACAAGAACTAGGATGCAGGCCTTGGGATTCCAAGTCAAGGGGGTTTCCCACTAAGAACTTCGTATACTGAGTTGATGTCTCATTCCTTGTGGCTTCTACCCATTGCTTCTAGTCTAAGATCAAGATGCAATTACATAAAATGAATACAGTTACAGCAAGGATATGGTTTTAAAAATTACTTTTAAGTACTGGTAGCAGGTAGTGTTCTATGTTTTGAATTAGTGGTTATTTGGAATACAGAACATATTTTTCCAAATTGATGATGTATTAAAGTCATCATTATAAAACTACTTCTTCTCCAACTCAAGGCCCTGAGAATGGAGGGACCATGGGTAGGGAGAAGGGAGAACAACAAAGGGAGGAAAAGATTTCCAGCCCTTTTGATACAAAGCTGGCCGTGAGCACAGGTGTCTACGGCTCCCCTCTACCTCCACACTCTGAACCTCCCCCACCATCCTGTGATAACTCCTGTCTCGTCATTCTGACCTTCCTTATATACCCCCTGGACCAAGAGTCCTCCCTGAATAGGGCATTTAAATAGCTTCATGACAATTATTTGTTGGCACCTTTGTTTCCCTCTCTGGGCTGAATTCCCTGAGAGCAGCAGCTGGGTAGCATTTGTCACTGTGTCCCCAACACCTGGCACAGTACCTTGCAAGTGACTGGCACTCAGTGTGAATTACATTGAATTACCCACACCCCCACTGTCAACATTACTACTTCAGGAGGATAGGGAGTGCTCCATCTTCCAGAATTATTTCTTTCTGTATCCCTTCTCATCCTTGCTCTCCCCAAAATTTTGATTTTCAGCTCTGGGTTAAGTAAACTATGTTCATACTCAAGAGTGAATGTCATGTAATTAACTTCAAACGAGCAGATAAACTATTACCATTTCAAAAAAAGAAGACATTTATTACTTAAAGTAAAGAAATAGGTAGATGGTGGTGTAGGGAGACTCTGAACTCACCTCCTCCCACAGACAGAACAAATTTACAACTACTCATGGAACAATGATCAGTGAGAGAGAACTGGAAATTGGATAAAAAGAACCCCCACAACAAGGGGCAACACTGGCAGAGGTGGAAGAGGCAGAAATACCTTTCTGCTAAAGAAAAAACCACATTCTAGCCATGGTGCTTCACAGCCAGCAGCAATCTTAAGGTACAAAGCTTTTCCTAGAGGAGCAGGGGATCTGAGTGGGAGGGCTATGCCACAATAAGCAGCCTTTGAATTCAGCACAACAAAGATGAATGCCATAATGCCTGGCTTTGCTGGATATTAAAATCAACGAGGAATACCCCCAGCAAAGCTGTCGAACATAACAGAAGGAAAAGCCTGCTTTTAAAGGGCCCATGCACAAATTCACCCATACTGGAAACCAACACAAAATCACCAGAAAGAAAGCTGCATAATCCTTTGGAAAAAGACACTCACTTGATAGGATTGGGGAACATCTCAGAGAGGCAGGAGGCAGCTGGGCTCACCTCTTCAGGGACTGAGACACTGGCGGCAGCCATTATTATGACCTAGTACAGGTGTGCTGACACAGATGCTGGCAGATGCCATTAGATTTCTTCCTCTGGCCTGTTAGCACAGGAGTTTGCACTAAAACCCACCAGAGCACCGATTTAATCCAGCTCAGCCAGGGCAGGCAGCATGCCCTAGGGACTGGCCCTGCCCACCAGCAAGCCCTTGGCGAACTTGTGGGCCTGTGTTGGCAGTGCCTGTGAGACCTCTGCAGTGGGGTGAGTGGGTCTGCCTCAGTGGGGTGCGGCATGCACCCTGGGCAGGACTCTTGGTGGGGTGTGTGGGTCTGCGGGCAGTGAGGCTTGACAGCTGCAGCAGACTTGTGCCACTGGCCTTCTCAAACAGCCACAGAGGTGATCTGCCCCACCTTCCAACACCTGAAGTGATTGTGTGCTGCCACACCTGGGGCTGGCCCCACCCAGTTGTGCTTCTGAGAGAGCTGAAAAAAGCCTTGCAGGCTGGAGGACTCCAGTAATTGTGAGCCCCTAAGCCTAGCAACCAGCAATGCTGGGGCCTGATTCACTTAACAGCAAAACAGCAGCAGATGTGTGCTATCAGACCTTGCAGCCAGCTGTGCTGGGGCTCACTCTGCCCAAAAAAGTGACTAAAGTGACTGTAGTAGCAGCATGCAGATGAGCCTTACAATTAGCTGGCCCAGGGGCCAGCCTAGCCTAGCCATGCACCCACAGCAAGAGCAACCCTGCCACAGCAGAAGGGCACATGTAACCCATATGGAGGACACTCTTGGAACATATGGAATTGGTGATGAGAGGGAAGCACATTGTTGGGTCCCATAAGGCATCTCTTACCTAAGGCCACATCTCCAAGATCAGGAGATGTAGCTGATCTACCTAATACATAGATATAAGCACAGAGAAGTAGGCAAAATGAGGAGACACAAGAATGTGTTCCAAATAAGGGAACAGGACAAACCCTCAGAAAAAGAACTAAACAAAACAGAGATAAACGATCTACCTGGTAAAGAGTATAAACTAAGAATCATAAGGATACTCACTGATCTTGGAAGAAGAATAGATGAACACAGTGAGAACTTCAACAAAGAATTGGAAAATATAAAAAAGAACCAATTAGAACTGAAGGAAACAATAATGGAAATGAAAAATTCACTAGAGGGAATCAATAGCAGAGTAGATAACACAGAAGAACATATCAGTGAGCTGGATGAAAGAGTAGAGGAAATCCCCCAAGCTGAAAAGAAAAAAGAAAAAGGAATTAAGAAGAAGTAGGACACCCTAAGGGACCTCTGGGACAACATCAAGCACACTAACATCTGTACTATAGCTATCCTAGAAGGAGAAGAGAGAGACAAAGGGGCAGAGAACCTATTTGAAGAAATAATAGCCGAAAACTTTCCTAACCTAAGGAAGGAAATAGACATCCACGTACAGGAAGCACAGAAAGCAGCAAACAAGATGAACCCAAAGAGGCCCACACCAAGACACGTTATAATCAAAATGTCAAGAATTAAAGATAAGAGAGAATCCTAAAAGCTTCAAGGGAAAGGCAAGAAGTTACATACAAAGAAAACCCCATAAGGCTATCAGTTGACTTCTCAGCAGAAACCTTACAGGCTAGAAGGGAGTGGCATGAGATATTCACAGTGATAAAAGGAAAAAGCCTATAGCCAGAATATTCTACCCAGCAAGGTTATCATTCAGAATGGAAGGAGAGATAAAGACTTCTCCAGACAAGCAAAAACTAAAGGCGTTTATCACCACTAAACTGGCCTTATAATAAATGTTAAAGGCACTTATTTAAGTGGAAAAGAAAAGACCACAAATAGGAATAAGAAAATTATCAAAGAAAAAAAATATAGGGTAAAGGCAAATATACAGCAAAGGTAGCTGATAAATCATCTATAAAGCTAATATTAAGGTCAAAAGATAAAAGTACTAAAATTATCTATTTCCATGATAAGAGGTTAACAGAAACACACACACGCAAGAGGTTAAATATGATCAAAAACATAAAACGTTGGGGTAGGGGAGTAAAAGTGTAGGTCTTTTAGTAAGAGGTCAAACTTAAGAGACCATCAACTTAATATAAATTGCTATTTACATAGTTTACTATACATAAACCTCATGGTAATCACAAACCAGAAACCTATAATAAATACACAAAAAATTAAGAGAAAGGAACCCAAACATAATACTAAAGAAAGCCATCAAATCATAAAGGAAGAGAGCAAGAGAAGAAGAAAGGAACAGAGAACTACAGAAAAACCCAGAAAAAAAGTGACAAAGTGGCAATAAGTACATAGTTATTAATAGCTACTTTAAATGTCAATGGACTAAATGCTCCAATTAAAAGACATAGGGTGGCTGGATGGATAAAAAAACAAAACCCGTATATACGCTGCATACAAAAGACACACTTCAGACCTAAAGACACTCACAAACTGAAAGTGAAGGGATGGAAAATATACTCCATGCAAATGGCAATGAAAATAAAGCTAGGGTAGCAATACTTAGATCAGACAAAATAGACTTTAAAACAAAAACTCTAACAAGAGACAGAGAAGGGCACTACATAATGATAAAGGGAACAGTCCAACATGAGGATATAACACTTGCAAACATCTATGTACCCAACATAGGGGCACCTAAATATATAAAGCAATTATTAACAGACATAAAAGGAGAAATAGACAGTAACACAACAATAGTAGAGGACTTGAACACTCCAGTTACATCAATGGATAGACCATCCAAATAGAAGCTCAATAAAGAAACACTGGCCTTAACTGACACATCAGACCAGATGGACTTAGTAGATATATACAGAACATTCCATCCAAAAACTGCAGAATACCCATTCTTTTTGAATGCATATGGAACATTCTCCAGAATAGATCACATAATAAGCCACAAAACAATTCTCAATAAATTTAAGAAGATTGAAATAATACCAAGCATCTTTTCTGACCACAACAGTATGAAACTAGAAATCAACTACATGAAGAAAGCTGGAAAAGCCACAAATACATGAAAATTAAACAAAATGCTACCGAACAACTATTGAGTCAATGAAGAAATCAAAGGAGAAATCAAAAAATACCTGGAGAAAAATGAAAATGGAAATATGACATGCCAAAATTTATGGGATACAGCAAAAGTGGTACTAAGACGGAAGTTTATAGCAATACAGGCCTACCTCAAAAGACAAGAAAAATCTCATATAATTAAAGAGTGCACCTAAAGGAACTAGAAAAAGAAGAACAAACAAATCCCAAAATCAGTAGAAGGAAGGAAATAATAAAAATCAGAGCGGAAATAAATGAAATAGAGACCAAAAGAAGAATAGAAAAAAATCAATGAAACTAAGAGCTTGTTCTTTGAAAAGATAAACAAAATTGACAAACTGTTAATTAGACTTACCAGGAAAAAAAGAGAGATGGCTCAAATAAATAAAATAAAAAATGAAAGAGGAGAAATTACAACGGATTCCTCAGAAATACAAAGGATTATAAAAAAATACTATGAAAAGCTATATGTCAACAAATTGGATAATCTAGAAGAACTGGATAAATCTTGGAATAATATAACCTTCAAAAAGTGGATCAAGAAGAAATAGAGGATTTGTATAGACCAATTACCAGTAAGGAGATCGAAACAGTAATCAAAAACCTCCCAAAAAACAAAATTCCAGGACCAGACGGCTTCCCCAGTGAATTCTACCAAACATTCAAAGAAAACTTAATACCTATCCTTCTCAAACTCTTCCAAAAATTTGAAGAGAAGAAGAGGCTTCCTAACTCATTCTATGAGGCCAACATTACCCTAATACCAAAACCAGACAAGGACAACACAAAAACAAAATTATAGGCCAATATCACTGATGAACATACATGCAAAAATACTCAACAAAATACTAGGAAATTGAATACAAGAATACATTAAAAAGATTATACACCATGATCAAGTGGGATTTATTCCAGGGATGCAGGGATGGTCCAACATCTGCAAATCAATAAACATGATACACCACATCAACAAAATAAAGAATAAAAACCATATGATCATCTCAATAGATGCAGAGAAAGCATTTGACAAGATACAGCAATTTTTATGATAAAAACTCTGCATAAAATGGGTATAGAAGGAAATTACCTCAACATAATAAAGGCCATATATGACAAACCCACAGCTAATATCATACTCAACGGTGAAAAACTGAAAGCTATCCCTTTAAGAACAGGAACCAGACAAGGATGCCCACTTTTGCCACTCTTATTTAACACGGTATTGGAAGTCAAAGCCAGAGCAATCAGGCAATAAAAAGAAATAAAAGGGATCCAAATTGGAAAGGAGGAAGTGAAAAGGAAAATCATGTCACTATTTGCAGATAACACGATTTTATACAGAAAATCCTAAAGAATCCACCAAAAAACTATTAGAAATAATAAATGAATATGGTAAAGTTGCAGGATACAAAATCAACATACAAAAATCAGTTGTTTCTATACCCTGACAATGAAGTCGAAGAAAGAGAAATTAAGAATACAATCCCAACAAAAGGACAATCACAACAAAAAGAATAAAATACCTAGGCATAAATTTAACCAAAGAGGTGAAAGACCTGTACATTGAAAACTATAAAACATTGCTGAAAGAAATCCAAGAAGACACAAAGAAATGGAAAGATAGTCTGAGCTCATGGATTCTAAGAATTAACGTAATTAAAATGTTCATACTTCCTAAAGCAATCTACAAATTCAATGCAATCCTGATCAAAGTCCCAACCACATTTTTCACAGAAATAGAACAAAGAATCCTAAAATTTATATGTAACAACAAAAGACCTCAAATAGCCAATGGACTCCTGAGAATAAAGAGCAAAGCTGGAGGTATCACTCTCCCTGTTTTAAAAATATAGCACAAAGCTATAGTAATCAAAACAGCATGGTAATGGCACAAAAACAGAAAAACAGAGCAATGGAACAGAATCAAGAGCCCAGAAATAAATCCACACATCCATGGACAGCTAATTTTTGAAAGGGAACCGAGAATATACAATGGAGAAAGGAAATTCTCTTCAATAAATGGTGTTGGGAAAACTGGACAGCCACATGCCAAAGAATGAAAGTAGACCATTATCTTACATTACACACAAAAATTATCTCAAAATGGATTAAAGACTTGAAAGTAAGACCTAAAACCATCAAACTTCCAGAAGAAAACATAGGCAGTATGCTCTTCAACATCCGTCTTAGTGGCATCTTTTCAAATACTATGTCTCATCAAATACTATGTCTTTCCAAGCAAGGAAAACAAAAGAAAAAATAAACAAATGGGACTACATCAGACTAAAAAGCTTCTGCACAGCAAAGGAAATCACCAACAAAATGAAAAGACAACCTAACAACTGGGAGAAGATATTTGCAAACCACATATCTGATAAGGGGTTAATATCCAAAATACATAAAGAACTCATATACCTCAACAACAAAGAAAAAAATAACCCAATTAAAAACTGGGCAAAAGATCTGAACAGATATTTTTCCAAAGAAGATATACAGATGGCCAGTAAGCACATGGAAAGATGTTCAACATCACTAATTATTAGGAAAATTAAATCAAAACTACAATGAGATATCACCTTACACCCATCAGAATGGCTATAATTAACAAGACAAGAAATAAGTGTTGGAGAGGATGTGGAGAAAAGGGAACCCTCACAAACTGCTAGTGGGAAGGTAAACTGATGCAGTTCTGCAGAAAACAATATGGAGATTCCTCAAAAAATTAAGAATAGAACTACCATATGATCTAACTATTCCACTTCTGGGTATTTATCCAAAGAACAAGAAAACACAAATGCATAGAGATATATGCACCACTATGTTCATTGCAGCATTATTCACTATAGCCAAGACTTGGAAACAACCTAAGTATCCATCAATGGATGAATGGATAAAGAAGATGTGGTATATATACACAATGGAACATTACTCAGCAATTAAAAAAAACGAAATCTTGCCATTTTTGACAACACGGATGAATCTTGAGGGTATTATGCTAAGTAAAATAAGTCAGATGGAGAAAGTCAAATACTGTGTGATTTTACTCATAAGTAGAAGATAAAAACAACAACAACAAACCAATACATGGATATAGAGATTAGACTGGTGGTTACCAGAGGGGAAGGCGGAAGGGAGGAGGATGAAAGGGGTGATAGGGCACATGTTTACGGATGGTAATTAGTCTTTGGGTGGTGAACACGATGTAGTCTACACAGAAATAGAAATATAATCATGTACCACCTAAAATTTATATAATGTTATAAACCAATGTTATCTCAATAAAAAAAATAAAAAAACAGAGTAAAGTAATAGTCAATTAGAAAATCATGAAATAAGACAAAGTGAAAATACAGAGAAATTGAGAGAGAAAGCCATCTGGAGACATGGGCTGGGGTGAGGGGCACAAGTTCCAGAACGTAGGCTCCTTCCTGAATGTCCCTCTACACTGTGGCACATGGCACTGTCTGGACCTTGCAGCTTTGTTTGTCCTTTTACTTATGAATCTAAAGAGTCTCAAAATGTATTCTTTTTCAATCCCAAAAAGTCTTCACAGCTGCAGCGGAAAGGGTGGCTCCAATGGGAGGATGGATCTGATATATGCAGAAACAGGTATTCTCTTTTCTAAGTATGGATCATCTGTAAATATACAAAACCAATTGTAGGAATTTCCCTTTAGGGACCAAAGTCCTGTTTTTAGAGACAGGCCCACATTGGAGTTGTGAAGCCGTTCTTCTGCTTGTGAATGGTTTAGTCATGAACAGGCAAATGAGACCCCTCCAGCTATTATCTACCTTGGAAAGGTAGTGCTAGGGGTGTTCTTATGTTAGAGATGCCCAGTGGTTCCGAGGAAAGGCCGGGTCACAGCTTTGGGAACAGGCTTTACCCAGTTCACGTGGGGGATCTTGTGCTGTGCTGTCCCAACAAGTGTTCAAGATGTTTTCAATCTCTAAGTGACTAGTGCTAGTAAATTTCATTATAAGCTTTAGTCAAACACTTATTTCTGGTCCATGGGAATTACCTTTCTTTTAAAGTGATTTTTTATTGTTGTTATAATGTTTTCCATTTAATTGAACTTGACTTAAACTGGATAAGAACCAAAATTAAGTTATGAAGAAAAACCAATTTTTTAAACTATGAAGAAGAAATAATAGGATGAAATAAAGAAGAGTCTTTAATAAGCATGAGGCAACCACATGAATGGTTTGGAAAAGCCTCAAAATGCCTTTTATCTCGGCAACTATTAACATGAATAATGTTTTTCTAATATTTTCTAAAACTCTTTAGTCTAAAAGAGAGAATAACCCTTCTTAACTTTTTTAGTTCTGTTTTGTTACCCATTTTTTTCCCTAAGCCCTTCTAATTATTTTTTTCTTCTTTAAAAACAGGAAATTATGATTTGTCCAAGTTCAAAAGAACACAAATCCACTATAAAACAGGCATTTTCTTCCCCTCTACTCCCCAATCTCTAGACAATATTTTGTCATCTTTTGGAATGCTGTATTTAGCTTTCCTTAGTAACTTCTGGGTTAGCTAGGCCCAGGTAGAAAAACATCAGATGTTAATCTGGAGGCTTTTATACCCCAGTGAAGCAGAAAAGCTACCTACGCAGTAAGGCCCTTTGTAGCAGTGGACCTAAGACAACAGGAGCATTGAGAGACAAGGAGACCTCAGCAGCACTAGCTACTGCTAAGAAATTCTTGTTATATGAGATATCTGGTGCTGTAAGTGCTAAAAGAGTTTGATGACATTTTTTAAAATGCAACTTATTTTGAACACCATTGAGTTTTCCTGTTTTTAAAGAAATGTTAACTATCTTTAAAAACTTACAGATTTTCTGATTTGAAAAAGCTTTAAAGTCTCTACCTTCATAAACCCAGTCGGTTATTCCATTAAATATTACATCTTGTTCCCCAGTCCACGTGATCCTCTGACTTGGCGAATTTGGCTCATTTTTAACATAAATATCACTGTTCCAAACATATGCCTAGGAAGATTGAAAAAAATATTGATAAATAATAACATGTTTACTATATTTTGTCCTGGGGTTTTAAAAATCATTTATACATTATTTTATCCTAAAAAAATATTGGTATGCAAGTGTAATGATTATCTTAGGTTATACAATTTGAGCAAGCTAAAGAGTCATTTACCCCCTCCCCCTCACATTCTTAAATTAGAAGTATACAGGGTCTAACCCCCAAATAACCCTAAAAACACTCTTAATATATTAAAAAGAAGAAGCTCACAAGCACCGCTAACGAGACGCTAAAGTGGATGAGAAGACCTAGAATACTGAGCAGGGCTATGGGACGATGTGTGCTTGTACATTTCTTTCTGGGGGAGGTGAGTAGAGGAAGTACAGTTGCATGTTGGAAGGGACAAGTCCAACTACAGATAAACACTCTGTCTTCCTGTTTAGATTCTTTTAGACTTCGGACATTCACCTGGGATGGTGGACATTCGGACATTCAATGACCTTCGGACATTCACTTCTGTATAGAACATGAAGATATATCTATAGTGACACAGAGAAAGTCACAGAACTAACAGAAAGCAGGTATGCCTCTGAAAAAAAAATATCTAAGTACAACATAAATTAGAATTTAGGAGTTTAATGAACATTTTCCCAGTAAACAAAAAATTCTCTAATGGTAGTTCAGAAACTTTCAGGAATTGTACTTACAGTGGTGGGCTAATAAAATATTATTTTAGGCAATAACACTATATTTGATAGTGAAGTATTGGCTTCCTAAGTGTCTGCTCTGTATCAGGGTTAGTAGCTTCTGCATATGAAAGATATGAGTCATTATTTTTCTGACAACAGGAAAGACTCACTAACCAATTTATGACCCTCTGGTGACCATGCGATCCACTGCGTGTTGTCTGGAATTCTGTCTTCTGTAATCAGCTGCCTGGAGAAAAGATAAAAGGAAACATTACCAAATGAATAAATCACAGTGGGATTGCTTTTTTTAAAAAAACTATTATTACACTAGAAAAGCATAATAGATTTTATGTGGAAGTAACTGACCTTTTATTTAAGTCATAAATGTCATATGAAGCTGTGTAGGAATGCCTCCATTGCTATAAAAGAAAACAGACATTTCAGGCTTTTGTGATTCTTGATAGTTTGGCTACCTGCTATAGGAGCTCAAGATGAGAGAGAAAGTAATGTATCATTGTATAATTTCAAATTTATCCTATCTTATAATTCCCTATCTAGAATTTTGGAATTAGAAAGTATCTTAAAGACCATCTAGTATAAACTCCTTTGGACTTCATCTATAACCTAGCTCTGCATCACCTCTGCCAAGGAGCCTCCCCAAGACCGTGGTGGGCTGAAGTGCCACTTCCTGTGCAAACAGTATTCCTAGCACTTACCACAGTATGTTAAGTTCACCTGTTTAAGAAAATGCAAATTTTCACTTTTCAACCATCTTACTGGCAAAATACTTAAAAGATCTATAATTCTATCGCTGGTGGTGATGTGGAGAAATGTTTACTTTCCTACATTGATCATGAAAATATAAAGTGTTACAGATTTTTAAAAAGCCACTTGGCAATATAGATTAAAATTGAAATACATATGCCATCAATATTTTAAACAACCATCTTAAGAAGCTAAAAAATGAAAAGCAAATCAAATCCAAAGAAATTAGAATAAAAGAAATAATAAAGGTAAAAGCAGTAATTAAATAGAAAATATACAATAGAGAAAAATCAAAGCCAAAAATTGGTTCAAGACTAGTAAAATTACTAACATAGTAAGAGTGAGAAACAAAAGTATGAATGACTAACATCAGAAATGAAAAATGGGATACCACAACAGACTCTGCAGACATTAAAAGATTATAAGACTATTATAAACATTTTTTGCCAAGAAATTTTACAAGTTAGAAAAAAGGACAAATTCCTTGAAAAACAAGTTATCAAAAGTGAGACAAGAAAAAATGGAAAATCTGAATAGTCTTACATCTAATAAACAAATTGAATCCATAAATAAAAACCTGAGGACAAAGAAAACTCCAAACTCAAGTAACTGCACCAGCATTTATATATAACTTTATGTGAGATTATATATAACCATATATAAGCAAATAACCTTATCTTATCATTTATCCAAATGAGTTGAAAACTTTTACCCACACAAAAAACTTACACACAAACTTTTATAGCAGCTTCATTCATAATGGCCAAAACTTGGAAGCAACCAAGATGTCCCTCCACAGGTGAATGGATAAACAAACTGTGGTCCATCCAGACAAGGGAATATTATTCAGCAATAAAAAGAAGTGGGCTATCACATCACAAAAAGTCATGGAGGGACCTTAAATGCGTATTGCTAAGTGAGAGAAACCAATCTAAAAAGGCAACATACTGTTTGGTTCTGCCCATAGGACACTCTGGAAAAGGCAAAATTATGGAAATAGTAAAATGATCAGCAGTTGTGAGGGGTTGGGGTGAGAGGGGGATGAATAGGAGGAGCACAGAGGATTTTCAGGACAGTGAAAATATTCAGTACGATACTATAATGATAGATACATGCCATTATATATTTGTCAAAACCCACAGAATGTACAACATGAAGAGTGAACCCTAATGTAAACTCTGACTTTAGCTAATAATAATGTATGAATATTGGCTCATCAATTGTAACAAATGTACCACGCTAATGCAAACTGTTAATAATGGGAGAAAATGCAATGGAGGCGGGGGGGCAGTGAGGGAGTATATGGGAACTCTGTACATTCTGCTCATTTTCTGTAAACCTAAAGCTGTTCTAAATGATAAAGTCTATTAATTTAAAAATAAATGAATTAGAGCTATACCAGATGACTTGGAGAAAGTTCCACATGGTATCATTGAGTGACAAGTGCAATTTACAGATAAGTATGGAAAATACGATTCTATTTTTATAAAATAAGCAATAACTAAAAATAATCTTTATGTTCATAGAATTATATGAATAAGGAGAAAATATAAAATATGGAAAGATATACACTGGATTCTTAACATGGCTACATGGGGAAAAGGCAGGGGAATGAGGAGTAAGGAGGCAAGCAAATAAGCAAAAAAATGACTGAAGATAAAAAATATATATATGATCACAGATTTACATTTATGAAAAAATATGTTTATATGTGGATGCATATATAAATTAAAGATATTTTAAAACAAATTACTTGTCTATACATCTGTCTTCTCCACCATACTCCTAGAGGTAAGAAATTGTTGTATTTTATATATTTTTTATTTTTTTATTTTTTATTTTTTTTAATTTTTTGTTTATTGCAGTAACATTGGTTTATAACATTGTAAAAATTTCAGGTGTAAATACCTGGAGTCTGGTCTAGTACAAGCCACATAGTATGTATTCAAGAAATGAACCAAACTAAAATAAAAATCAAATTTTACCTTGAGGATAAAATAGATGAAATGGGTAACCCAAAGACACTCAGCTGTATAACGGCAGAGCTGAGACACAAGCCAGCATTCCTAACCTTGAAGAATATTTCCCACTTATCATTTGTCACCATCCTATCCTCTCATGTCAACAAATATTTATTAAGTCCCCACTTTTTGCAAGTCATACATTCCTTTTTGAATCCTAGATTATCTTGACACAATCCATGCTTGTTTCTGGGAAACCTCTGAGTATAATACTTGCTAGATCCAAAAGGTGTGGTACAGGCTAAAACTGTTAAGAGGTTTAAGAAAGTTTGAGGTCATCTCAGGAGGACAGATCCATCATGGGTTGTAAAAGGAAACCCAAGATGTTTGGTACGTTCACTTCATGTTTTGAAACAGACCATCAATCTATTTGGGTTATAAACATTGGCAGCTATCCTCCATCAGGCATTCCTGGATAAGATAGGCTTCCTCTCCTTGAAGAGCTCATAGTTGAATGCAGGACATGGACAAGTAAATACAAGAAAAGAGTCACAAGAGATATCATGGAGGTGGGTGGGGAGAGGCAGGAATCATAAATTAGGCCTTGGGGAGTGAGAGAGGCCCATAGAAAAAGTGATTCTCAGACTGAGTTTCAGTGGCAGGGGACTGCCACACAGAGAAGTGGGGGGGAAGGCATCGTAGCAGAGAGAAGTTGAAACACAAAGATGGGAAAGATCATGTTTAAGAGCACAAGCTTTGGAGTCTTCTAACCTGGATTC
Source organism: Ceratotherium simum simum (assembly GCF_057802395.1). Lineage (NCBI taxonomy): Eukaryota > Metazoa > Chordata > Mammalia > Perissodactyla > Rhinocerotidae > Ceratotherium > Ceratotherium simum. The sequence continues at coordinate 42,575,985 of NC_141908.1, forward strand.
AAGTCTTGCTATAGACTGAATGTTTGTTTCCCCTCCAAAATTATATGTTGAAATCCTAACCCTCAAGGTGATGTTATTTAGAGGTGGGGCCTTTGCGAGGTGACTAGGTTATGAAGGTGGAGCCCTCATGAGTGGGATTAGTACCCTTATAAAATAAACTCCAGAGAGATCCCTTGCCCCTTCTACCATGTAAGGACACAGGGAGAAAACAGCCAACTATGATCGAGGAAGCAGGGCACCACTAGACACTGAATATGCTGGCACCTTGGTCTTTGACTTCTCAGCTTCCAGAACTGTGAGAAATAAATTTCTGTTGTTAAGCCCCTCAGTCTGTGGCATTCTGTTATAGCAGCCCAAATGAACTAAGACAAGTCTCCACTGTGCAATATCAGGCAATTTCTCTCTAAGTTTCAATTTTGTTTTTAGAAAAATGGGGATAATGATAGCAACAATCTCAGGTGCATGAGAATGCATGTGAAGTGCTTAGCAGGGCTCCTGGAACATTGTCAACTTGTATACATGACGCAACTACTATTATCTCTAGAGTATTGTGCAATAAGTGGAGATCCTAGGAGAACATCCATATCAGGCTGTATGGTACTTATTTATTCATATTTTCAGTCACTCACTCACTTATTTTTTTGTAGCCACAACTTAGAAGTAATAATTAATCTTTCTGGATGCACTAACTCAGTCATGGAGAAGCCATGGAAGAATCTAAAGAACACTGCATAGTAGACCTCCAAGGAAATGGAAGAAAACCAGACTTGTCTTTGTTCTGGATATGTTTCTTGAGAGTTGATTAGTCAACACATTTATGCTGTACAGAAAATTCTATTGGATATGCTGGGAAGTAAAATAGAAGATATATTCTCTACTTTCAATAACCTTATAATTTAGTTCTTTGCAATAAAATGTATGAAGAAAGTAAAATAAGCTAATGTGATAGAGAGTGAATTGTCGAGTGTGGGGGAACAGAGTGGCAGGGGGCAACGTTAGATAAAGGGATCCAAGAAAGCCTGAACCTGTGTTACTAAAAAGGGAGAGCCATATCACGATCAGAGGAAGAGGGTTCCAGGGGGAAGCACTAGCAAATGGTTTGGCCCTTAGATGGGAATGAAAGGGATGTTTGAGAAAAATAAAGAGCCATGCACTTAAAAGTCCTTAACTGTGGATTATTGACTCACCTGGGAGCCCTTAAATCTACCGATGCCTGGGCCCCACCCAAAGCTAAGCTGAGTTTTGCTTTGGGGTAGTCTGCAGGCATCTCTATTTTTTAAAAAAAACCTCCCAGGTGATTCTAAGGTGCAGGCAGAGGTGGGAAGCACAGGCCAAGCATGGTGAGTGCAGAGAGGGTGGTAGGAGATGGGTTCAGAGGGGCTGACTGGGGTCCAGTCACACAGGCTTCTGAGGATGCTGAGGTTAGAGTTGGTGTTTTACTCTGAAGGTAATGGGAAGCCACTGATCATGATCATAACATAACTAAGGTTTTAAAAGGGGCATTGTGGATACTGCCCAAAAAGCATAGACGGTGGGATGTGGGGGACAGAGTGAAAAAAGCAAAAGCAGTTAAAACTCCAGTGACACAGCAATACAAATTACCAATGATGGTTGTCCAGCTAAGGTCTACCAGTGAAATACATCCATTAGTCCACATCACATGGCACTATATACTTTGTTTTCAATGCAGAATCTCTCTACAGGTTTTTAATCTTTCCTACATGTCTCAAAACTTCCTATACTCAACAACTGTTGTCCAATCCATGAGTAACCAAAAAGCTGCAGTTAAAAGTTACTGGCAATTTGGGCCGGCCCCGTGGCTTAGCGGTTAAGTGCACGTGCTCCGCTGTTGGCGGCTCGGGTTCGGATCCCGGGCGCGCACCGACACACCGCTTCTCCGGCCATGCTGAGGCCGCGTCCCACATACAGCAGCTAGAAAGATGTGCAGCTATGACATACAACTATCTACTGGGGCTTTGGGGGAAAAAAATAAATAAAATTAAAAAAAAAAAAAGTTACTGGCAATTTGCAGCCATTCCAAACATGAAGAGAGTGTGTGATTAAGCTGTAACCTTTCCTGAGTGTGTGAGAATTTGACGTTGGGCTGGGTGACTGGAGGAAGCTGAGTGCTCTCTGCAGGGTGTTGATGACCAGTGCTGAGGTGCCCCCTTTAGAGTGGTTTGTATACGGTGGGACCTGAAGGCTTGGAGGTGGTCTGAGTCTCTTCTAGAGGAAGAGAAGTTTAACTTTTTTTTAAAGCAAATACTTTTTGAGACTTTTATTGTACCTAAAACTGAGATAAAGGAAGTAAGAGGTTCTAATACTAGAGGTACAAGTCAGACATGTAAGTTTACTTTCAAATTATAAGTTCTATTTTATTAACTTAAGGTTTTAGTATCTATAATATACTATTACTTATACTTTTTAGTATTTGAAAACACTGAAAATGAATTTCTTTTAAAACATTTGTTGGAATTATCTTTTATGAATGAGAATGATCATTTCTCCTTTTGATGCTGAATTAATGAGTTTTTAGTGCCTATTATATTACTGAGGTGTCAATCTTAAATATTCATAGACTTGAAATCAGTTATAAAATAACATACTCAGAGGATTCTATAAATGTCACAGTAAGAAAGCATTTCCTTTACCTTCAGATAGTTGTACTCTAAGAGAACAAACTGTCCATCAGGAGATACTGAATAATCATTTATAGAATGTTCAAACTCATCCTGTCAATCAAGAAGAAAAAAAACAACAATTGAACAATTTCATTTAACTGCCATTATTGACCACTTACTATGTAGAGGGTAAGATTCTAAACGTGTGGTTCATGCCTTGGAAGCTCCCAGCCTAGGAAAGATGGTACATTCCCCCACACAAAGGACCATAATGCAAGTGGATGGTGGTCAGGGTAGGAGAACCTGGGAGGGAAGGATTAATTCTAATGGAGGAAAGATGGCTGTGAGGTTGTGAGGCTGTGAAGGATCAGGTACAGAGAGAACTTTATCAGTAGGGGCAACAGCATGAGCAAAAACTCAGATGCGAGAAAGGACATGCATATTTAGAGACTGTCTAAAGGTTACATGTAACAGGACAGGATGTGTCAGACAAAGTAGAAGGTGAGAGGACACAAAATTAGAAAAACAGCTCGGACCTAAATATAAGAAGTGGAACTATGAGCTACTTTTTGCACATAAATGTGATAGAATCTCATCTGTCTTTTACAAAGATGCTCTGGTGACACAGTGGTTGAGATAAGATGAGAGAGGCTGCATCAGCTTTGGACTTGGGCAATGCAGTGGTCTGACCTACAGAACGGAGATAGGAACACAAGTTAGAATACTCACTATCACGAGATTAAACAAGGTCTTGAACCAGGATTATACAGTGGAAATGGAAATCCGAGAGACACTTGACATTGCAGAGGGAGAATCAACAGGGTTTGTTGAGGACTAAATATGGGGGATGCCAGAGGAATCAAGGAGGATTCTGAGGTTCTAGCTTAAGTAACTTGGAAGAGAGCACTATTTACCAAGATTGGGAACTCGGGAAAAGGAATAGGATGTTTACAGTTTGCTGAGAGAATGAAGGGAGATAACTAGTTTAGCTTGAAATCCTGAGTTTAACATGCCTGCAGGCCATCCATGTACAGAAGCCAGCAAGTTATTGGAAACAGAGGTTTAGATCTTGGGAGAATGTTAGTGTTAAAAGTGTGTATTCGAGAAACAGGACCAGAAAGGAGAGCGTGGATGCTGTGGAAGTGCCTGAAATTCACTGAAGGAGAACATGCAAAGCGAGGAGAGAGGCCAGCAAGCAAAGACAGAGCCCTGAGGAGCACTTACACTTAGGAGTATGGGCAGAGGAGGAGGAATCGTCAAAGGAGACTAAAAAGTAGCCAAGGCAGGGAGCATTCCAAGAAGGAGAGAAAGATCCACTGTGCCATATGCTGCAGAGAGAGTCCAACAGGATGAGAAACGAAAGTACTCATGATTTGAAAGGTTATGAAAAAAAATCCCCAGAATTTCCTTAAAGTATGAATTAATTATATGATTAAACATACAAATGTACTGTTCTCCAAGAAAATGGAGCTGTTTCCATATTCAGCATTGAATAGCAAGATATTATTTTCTTGTTTGTAGAGATATTCATGATCTAAAGAGAGAAAATGGCCAGATCAATATTTCAAGTTGCTATTAAACATCTTCATAAGCTAAAAATTATGCAACAAAAATTTAATATTTAATTTCACACAAGTACTAAGTAAGCATTTCTAAGTTGGAAAAACATTAACTGATGAATACTACACTAGTAGGCATTCATTTTTCCATCATTATTGTCAAGATTTCAATTCACGTTTAACTTTTTATGGTTCATATTAAAGAAATACTATGGTTTCTTTCTGTCTTATCTCCCTTTGCAGCCTTAAGTAGAAAAAAATACTCTCCTATAGGGTTTAAAAAAACAGGGATATCTTCTCAGTGCCACAGAAGTGCTCCACAATCTAACTAGAATGAACGTAAGCATAAAAATCTGTCCCTTCTCCCCCAAAAAATCCTTACCTGAAACCCATTGCAAGGAGTAGTACTTCAATCTATAAGTACTTTTTAAATAATCAGTTAGAGTGTAAGTTTTGCGACTGTCAGCTGTAGCATCATCTGCTGGTTGAAAAAAAGAGCCAAATGTTCAGTAAGATGGAACAACCTAACTTTTGCACAAAATAAACAAATGGATCTCTATGCTATATACTGGTCACAAAATACAGAAATATACTCTCAGAATGCAAAACACATTTTGAAAGATTTCAGACTGAGTAGATGGAGTAAAAATACATTTAACTGTCAAAGTGTATGTGAGTGTGTGTGTTTCACGGCGCTACGTTAGTGAGCTTCATTACGAAAGCCCAGATCAGCAACGTCCAATGGAAATATAATGTGAGTACATTTTCTAGTAGCCATATTTAAAAATTTTTAAGGTGAAATTAATTTTAATAGCATATGTTGTTTAGGTTAATATATCCAAGATATTATCATTTCAACACGTAATCAATATTTAAATGTGTTAATGAGATCTTTCAACATTCTTTCTTTTCATACTAAGTCTTTGAAATCTGGTATGTAGTTTATGATTCCAGCATATCTCAGTTTGACTAGGCACATTCCCAGTCAATAGCTACATGCGCCCTCATAGTGGATGGCACGAGGCTAGATGATCATTTTTGAGGCTCTGAGGTCCTCTTCGAAGCCCTCTAGCTCCTCACCGACCTTGAAGACATGCCAATCACCCAACTCTCCATTCTTTGTTTCTAGCATCGCTTTTCCTTGAACTTGGTGAAAGTTTACATGAACTCCTTCCCTTGGATTCTCTGACACCTCAGTTGTCCTCCTAATTCTCTGACCATTATTTTTCCATCTCTTGTTTTGACTCTATTTTTCCCATTGACTTCTAAGGCAGAAATGCTCTGATATTCAGTCTTTAGCTTTCTCCTCTTCTCTCTATGTTCTTCCTTCCAGAGAACTCCAGAGAATTTGACTTCCTGGGCTTCAGGCATATTTTCCATTTAAATAGATAACAAAATCTGTACTCATTACTTTAGCCTACCACACCTCAAACTCACATTTCCAGGGCTGTGTTGGGCCTTCTTAGTTGACTTGCCCCTTTCTAACCCTATACTTACCTTGTCTAAAACAGTTGTCTTCCTTCCCAAACTAGCTTTCTTTAGGGAATTTGTGTGGTTTTATATTCTGTTACTGGTGACCCAAATCAAAGTCTGAAAATCATTTTTGATGTTTCCATCTCTTTTACCACCATCCCCATCCAATCAATTCTGTTGATTCTTCCTGTGAAATATTTTTCCAGGTATCCCTGCCATCAGGTTCTCCTCAATCCAATCCCTCCACTGAACCACCACTGGGATGATTTTTCTAGAATGCTACTTTCATCCTGGTCACCTCTTCCTCAAAAGCTTTCAATGATTCCCCATTGCCTACAGGAAGATTCAAACTCTGGCACTTGCAGCCTCCACAGTCTGACCTGAGACTCTCTTTCCAGGCTCATTTTCACTCTCTCCCTGCATGGACCTTCTAACCTAGTCACACTGATCTGCCTGCTGAACCTAGTAGATCTTCTTAGGCTTTTCCGCTTCTGCTCCTTGTCCTAAGACACCTCCCTGCAATGTCTTCAACTGCTTCCCTGGCTGTCACAATCCTCCATCCTCCAACTCCCACCTCTTTCATGAAGATTTTAATTCTGCCTCCTCAGACTTTTGCCCCTACACTACTCATTTCGCTCCTGTCACTTAGTGACTTGTGTTGATAACTATTTTTTTCATGCCTACCAGTGCGGTTTATTCAGCTAGGCCATGTATTTGTTGAAGTCAGAGCCTTGGGTTTTTTTTTATTTGTTTGTTTGTTTTTGCACCAACCTTAGCATCTAGCACAGTTCTATGCCATAGTAGACGTACGCAAAAAAATTTTTGTTGATTGATGTAGGATACCATCCTACAAGCATAGTCAAGTCAATGTGATTCCTCTTCCCCAATCCCAGAGCCTCCACTGATGACAAGGAGCCTAAAGTCTTTTTTTAAATTCTCTACTTTTTCCGCATACACGCGAATATACACTCACAAAATCAGCCACCATCATAACATTCCTATAACTGCAATTCTTACTCTTTTGGGGATTTCAAAGCCGTCAGCATCTACTCTTGTTAATTTTTTGCAGCATGTGGAAAGGTAATTCTCTTTTAAAAAATGTCCTTAAGATTTTATTTCTTTGGATCTTATCCGATAACGCAGTCTTGTTTCTGCGTATAAAACCTTCAGCTTCACTAGGTAAAATTGCTACACTTCACTTTATTACTTTATTGATTTTGTTCAAGCCTAGTTTGTTAATTAAGTAAAAGAGGTTTAAAAACAAAACTATTTTTTTTCAATTCAGTTCTGCATCTCATTTCTGAAAATTAGTAGGATATTTGTGTTTGTTAGCAGAAATAGAGCAAGTGAGTAAAACTAGACCTTAGACTTGTCAACCTTCAAACAAGAAGCAAAGCCTTGTGCTACAGAAAATATTATTTGATACTCATATTGGACTACAAAACTACAAATCTGCATTTGTTCACTAAATTCCCTCAATTGTTTGTATTCATCTAATCATCTTTTCATATAGCAAATAGTTACAAAGTAGGTACTGTTTGAAAAACACTGTTGGGGCTGGCCCCGTGGCATAGCGGTTAAGTGCGCTCGCTCCGCTGCTGGCGGCCCAGGTTTGGATCCCGGGCGCGCACCAACACACCGCTTGTCAGGCCATACTGTGCTGGCGTTCCACATAAAGTGGAGGAAGATCGGCACGGATGTTAGCTCAGGGCCAGTCTTCCTCAGCAAAAAGAGGAAGCTCAGGGCTGATCTTCCTCACAAAACAAAAAAAGAAAAAAGAAAAACACTGTTGACAATATATATACCCTACTATCAAGAGCTATTAGTCTAAAATGGACATAAAACACATCCCCAAATTAGTACAATTCGAGGTATAAATGGTTATAAACATTCATAATCCTAATATTATCTGCTGATATAGATGTCTACATAGACCTATAGATAGAACAATTTATACACCTACACACATATGTATATTGCAATGGTCTGAATGTTTGTGTCCCCCCAAAATTCATATTTTGAAACTCTAACCCTCAATGTGATGGTATCTGGAGATAGAGACTGTGGGAGGTGATCGGGTCATGAGAGTGTAGCCCTCATGAATGGGATTAGTACCCTTAAAAAAGTGACGCCAGAAAGCTTTCTCACCCCTTGTGTCACATGAGGACACAGGCAACAGGTCCTCACCAGACACCAAACACTAAATCTGCTTGCATGTTGATCTTGGACTTCCCAGCCTCCAGAACTGTGAGAAATAAATGTTTGTTGTTTAAGCCCCCCAGTCTCTGGTATTTTTGCTATAGCAGTCCAAAGGGACTAAGACATATATACATACAATAAAACAGACATACCAACACAGAACACCTATCATTGACTCTTGATTTTGTAAGAAGAGAAAGAACTGAGTACCTACAATAGATCACATACACTTAAGTTGTCTCCCTTAAGTACTATCTCACATGAGGATATTTGCCCAGGTTTTCCAGGACAACACACTTAAATCTGGAATATTAAAATAATGGAAACAAAATTCCCTGTGATGTCACTTGCTGTCCAAGGTGCTGCTCTTCATGTTCGTGATGGGTTCCTCACTGAACAACTTACCTCTCCTGCCCGCCTCACATGTTGCTGGGCTCACTCTCATCAGGCCATAGCTTTTCTACACTCATCACCTCTATCAGATTTGGGCTCCCTTCTGCTCATAATGGGCTCAACGTGATTTTGATCCATCTGCTGATGTTCCAGATATCAACAGTGATGCCACACTCTTGCCATCTAGGACATCTGTGCAAGGCCCAGGCCTACCTCAGCTTGTGTTGGGCTCACTGAGCTCCTTTACAATGACCCTGCAAGCTGGTTTCCAGGGATCCTGGCTAACCAGTCCCAGAACAGCACTGCTAAATTGGAGCAAGTAGAACGACAAATGTTCCTTGTTTTTTGCATTGCCATTTGATAAGTAGTGCACATTGGAAGACACTTTTAAAACATCCAGATAAGCAAGTTCTGTGAGACATGAGTGCCAAGCCCAGGTTTTGACCTTTAGCAAATTCATAGTTTGCTGCCAAGTTACAACCTATTCTGTCAAACACAGAGGACTTGCTCACGTTTCTTCTTCCTTGTCTACTTGCTCACTGACAGGGCACTGCTGCGGCAACAGATGAAGGTCTTTGGCTGTCTGTGTGGTTTTCCTGGTGGGCCTGGGACATGCCGTTCATTTGACTTATCAGTTCAAAGCACTGTGCTAGCCAAGTAAAGCAGCTAATCATATGTTACCCATCGGCTTTTACAGAAACGTAGATTCACATCTTCTTCAATTTAAAACTCAAAAAAAAGGTTAACAACTTTATATTTTACTTCTTTGGTGAGAGTAACAATTACATTAAAGTGTATGAAAATGCCATTTTTATCAGTCCAAAATGGTAGAATGGCAGTATTTAAAATAGTTCAACCTAATAATAAATTCTTATCAAAGTGTATGATATCTTAATGAATCCTTGTTGTAGGATCAAAATCATTTCTGAATAAAAGTAATTCTGGAATGATAAGATCCAAGTAAGAGAGTAGCGTAATTCCATAAAATATTCTTGCCTTGGCCAATTGTTACTTTATGATTACAGGATATTTTGCGTATTTTTATACTCAATAATAAACTTTTTATCTGTATTAAACTATGATATATAATATTTCTACTTTACAAAGATAAACTGTTTTCATAAATAAATGGCTAATGAAATGCCACTAAAAAGAAATGTGCTCTTTACAGCTCATAAACTCATAAAGTTGTTAAACATGGGAAAAAGATATCCAGTTATAGAGTTCTTATGCTCCATACGGTAATCAGTTAACATTTTATATTGATGCTAAGGAAATAAAATGAGTGTTACTTTAGAATTTGCTCTAGCAAAATAGTAGCCTTGACATAGGGACAGAGGAAGAAAAATCAAGAAGGCAGAAGAAGAAATTGACTGGAAGGCTCCTTATACTCTGCATTATCCAGCAGCATATGCAGGCTACCACCATTGATTCAACAAATACCAGTAAGGGGTTGGGTCCCTACTGGCTTTGAAATCAGAGATCCTAGCTTTGAGCCCAGGTCTGATTCTTGTACTGTAGCCTCGGGAAAATTACTGAATCTTTCAAAACCTCAATTTTTAAATCTATAAAATGAGAATAATAGCACTATCTAGCCCATAGGAATTTGTCATGATTAAATGAGATAATACGCTTAGCTCAGGACTTAAAATTTAGGAAGCCCTCCAGACATGGTACACTATTTATTATTGTTTTGTTCTAAGTATATGCTAGACAATCAGGATACAAAGATGAATGGAAGAGTCTTTCCTCTGGAGTACCTAGCATTGGAGCTGAGATTAGGAAATTCACTGCAATAAAATAGTAGCCAATTAAGTTTCACTATGTTCATATGCCAAAAGATCCTAAGAAGACAGCATATGACCATCACATTGAGAAAACACTTAGGATAAGTACAATCTAATCATTTGCTGAGTACCAATGAACATCACTTTCTCCCTTCCACATGTCTAATACCATGCATAGCGGCAGTCAGCAGTTTATAGTATGGAGGGAAAATGCTGGACTTATGGAATTAGAGGATTTGTGAAGAGCGATGTTTCTGTGGTTACTATACACAAGAGGCATTAGAATGTAACCACAGTCACCAGATTTACCTTCTCAATAAGAGAAACACCGCAGGTACATCAAGCGGCATCTGATAAATGCATTGCCATTGAGCTGGAGCCTGTAGAATGTGGGACTGTGCACTCTAAGCCTTTACCCTAAGATCAGAGTGTCAGATGACCAAACTTTTGTTAGGAATATAATCACTATATTCTCAAAGGTTTACTCTGAAAGACCAACCAAATAGTACAACGCACATTTCCCAGAATATTCCCAGATGTTCCCAGAACAATTTGGAAAAAAGGAAACAACTTAGTGGGAGGTTGTCTGTTACGACTCCAGCCTCACCTCCTCCTCCTCCTCTCTTTTCACTTCATTACATTCACAGCGGCCTCCCAGCTGTTCCCCCAGACACACTCAGCCCACTCTTTCCTCAGGGACTTTGAATTTGCTGAACCCTCTGCCTGGAATGTTCTTCCTCTCAGATACGCTCCCTCATCTCCTTCAGGTCTTTATTTAAATGTCACCTTCCCTCCCTGGACTAACACTTGCAAACCCCTTGCTCATGGCATTCTCTCTGTATTGTCCTTCCTGGCTTTATAGCTTTTCCTTAGCAGTGATACCATCTAACATACTATATTTTTTACTTATTTGTCTTGTTTACTTCTGCCTCCCTTGATTGAATGTAAGCTCCAGGAGGACACTGTTTCATTTTGTTTACTATTACATCACCACAGCCAAGAACAGTGACTGGCACATGGTAGGCACTCCATAAGTACTTGTTGACTGAAAAAATGAAAGCCAGACAATACAAACACAAGAATACAAACACAGGACACAGCTCTAAATATGAGCACTGTGAACTCCAAGTGACTGAGGTAGTAGGCAGAGCAGCGCACTCGGCCAGAGGGGTCTAGACAGAGCGGGGACAGGAGCCTCAGGTTCCAGCCTGCCCCTAGCTCTCACTAGGCCGTCTCACTTCTCCAAGCCTGTGCCAGTCATTGACCTATTGTCCGGCCGCTCAAAATGTACGCTTCTATTCTTTGCTCAGTAATGCTGGGAAGGGGATCTACAGCTGTGTTTCCCAGACCCCTTTGTCTGCAGGCTTCCTGTTAGGTCCTGCGATTAGGGAGAAATAGGGAAGGCCTGGAGTCAGTAGGAGAGGAGGAGGAACTTCCTTTTTCTTGCTGATCCTGTAAAGCATGCACCCAGATGTAGCACCTGTCCCAGCCTCTGGCTTCTTTTGCAATACCTGAACCTGCTTCCTCATGCCTCTCAGTGGTGCCAGGAGCAGCTGGGGACTTCACACTCCTTAGAGCTTTGAGCCCAGATCTTCTGGGTCCCTCTTCTCCCCGGTTCCCAAGCCCTAGAGGTAGCTCCTTCCTATAGCTACTGTCTCTGGGTTACCACAGAATTGCTCTTTTGCTCTTTAATCTGTGTAACCAATTTTTATATTAAATCCTTCTGCTGAAACATCTAGTGTGATTTCTACATTTATCACGTCTCTGTACTCTAACTGATATAAGGACCTACACATCTTACCTATAAAATAAGAAGGTCTCTTTCAGCTGTAAGAATATAGTATCTAGCCCTGGGGTTGGCAAATTTTTTCTTAAAGGGCCAGATGGTAAATATTTTAGGCTCTGCAACTACTCAATTCTGCCACTGTAGCCTGAAAGCAGCCGCAGACAAATGTAAATGAATGGACGTGGCTGTCTTCCAATAAAACTTAATTTACAAAAACAGGCGGCCATCCCTGACTATAGTTTGACAACCCTATCTCAACATTCCTCAGAATTGTGAGCAACATAAAAAGAAACCAAACTTCTCCCAAAATCGGTTTTGAAAGACAGATGTTGAGACTGAAACTGTAATCGCCTTGAAACAATAAGAATATCAATGCAAGACTCCAATACTAACAGCACAAAAGTGAAAGTGGGCAGAATATTCAAGTCTCAAAATTCTGGTCAAGATGAAGATATCTATAGCCACTGGTGAAGAACTGCAAGGCCAAAGGGACTGCCTGAACTAGATCCTGTTTACACTGCCCGATTCACTCTGCCTTACCCCCAGCAAAGAGCCAGGAGGTTCAGTACACGCTGGAAGCTGGCACGAAACAGGCATCAGCACTGCTTTATTCCCTTTTGACATGGAAATTGCTTTCTTTCTTTCTTTCTTTTTGATTATAGTCAAACCCTCTCCCCTTGTCAGGACTCTTCTGGAAATAAATAAGATTGGTACAATAATGGCCAAATTTAATATCGATAATGCTTCTATGCCCCACTATATTGACTGACATTAAGCCAGTGTAACCCAAGGTGACGAGAAAGAGTGAAAGGTGGAAATGTCTTAACTATATGGATAAATGACCCACAGGCCTGTGAAACATGCAACTGTTTTAGCAAAGGGCTGGTTTCTCTCAAAAAATGCTCAAAAGTAATTGTAGTAAACGGAAGCTGTTACAGTGCAAGCTAAAAATGATTACCTTGTGTTTCAAGGAAAACTGATTAGAGAACATCAGTATTTGCGGAGGCTGAAAGCTCTAATACTGAATTGTTGAAGAACTTCCCAGAAAGATTTATAGGCATAATCAATAAGGTTACTCTCTGTGACAAGTGTTTGTCTTCCAGGATACAATGAAAAATGATCATTGGAAAACAAAACTGCCACAGAAATTACCTTTCTAGCATTTACCAGGCAAAACTTTCACCAGTAAGAGATAAGTGTTATCACAGTACCTACCTCTGGGACTGTTAAAAGAATAAAAAAGTTAAAAATATATAAAGAATAATAATTGCAAATGCTTATAGAGACCTTCCAGTGCATTGGATTATTCTGGGCATTGTACACTTATTACCTTACTTTCATCCCCATTTTACAGGTAAGAAAACTGAGGCACAGTTAGTAACTAGACTCAAGTCCCATGACTAGCAAGCACCAAAGCCACATTTGAACTAGGCAATATGGCTCCAAAGCCTGTGGTTCTAATCACTGCTCTAAACAGCCTAAGTATTCAGGAGAGTGATTGCACACGGTAAGCACTATGTTGGCAGTTTTTGTGAATTGGTATAGATGGATTAGACTTTATGGAAGTGTTTCAAGTCAATGTTTGAAACTATTCTAAACAGGTACATTGGTGGTATGATTTTGGCTTAGGTCAGTTGGTAGCTTACATTAGAACATAATTTGTTCTAGCACTCAAAGTCAAAGAGGTACCAATTCTTTCTGAAAATCCTAGAATTTTCTCTCTGGACTGTTAATAAGGATGGCAACTCTGTGACTTCCTGGAAAGGAAGTTGTACCACCCTCATTCTCTCTTCCCTGGTACCTCCAGTAACTCTCATCATCATTTCCCTAAACTCATAAAAAGTAGTCACGTAAGCTTTAAACAGATTTCTTTCCTTTTTTTTTCACGTTTCCTAGATTTTTTTTTTTTTGTGAGGAAGATCAGCCCTGAGCTAACAACCGTGCCAATCCTCCTCTTTTTGCTGAGGAAGACTGGCTCTGAGCTAACATCTATTGCCAATCCTCCTCCTTTTTCTTTCCCCAAAGCCCCAGTAGATAGCTGTATGTCATAGCTGCACATCCTTCTAGTTGCTGTATGTGGGAGCAGCCTCAGCATGGCCAGAGAAGCGGTGCGTCGGTGCGCGCCTGGGATCCGAACCCGGGCCGCCAGTAGCGGAGCGAGCGCATTTAACCACTAAGCCCCAGGGCCGGCCCCATGTTTCCTAGATTTTAAACATAACACAGTCCTGAATAACTCAGGCCCTGCAGTACACATTTTCAAAAGAGTATGAAGTTGTCCAATGACAAGATTCAATGATTCCTCTCTTAGAGCAAAAGCTACTACAGGGGCTTATTTTTTACTCTGCTTTCCACTTCTATCTGAAGTGGGCCTGACTGTGTCTTGTCTTCTTTATCCTGAGGGACTTTGTTTGTGTCTCTTCTCCCTCAAGCATCTTCAGTTTCTTTTTTCACTGCTTACTTCCACCCTGTCCTTAAGCATGCACAGGGTGTACCTATCTTAAAAAATATTTACCTGACCCTGCTGCCTCCTCAGCCATCTCCTTACTTCTCTTCCTGTATTTATGAACAAACATCTCAAATAAACAGCCCACATCTGTCGCCTTCATTTTCTCACTGTCCCTCCTCTCACCTCTTGATCTCTCTGTTACTACCTACAGCACACTCATTTCTCCCTCCTCATCATCTTTAATGTTTATTTTCTACACTATATATTTTGCCAGTTAATCAAGTAATTTTATATTATCATTTAAGTATTTAATCCAAACAGTCTTGTCTTAATTAGACTGTAAGTAAGCTGAAATGATGAATTTATTCTATCTTTGATTACCAGTGGCTAGTACTATAATCTACAAATAAGGGGTACATGTGATCTAGTACTGGACAACTTGGCCCCATGTTTATGAATATAAGAACTTTAATCAGAATTAAAGCAACATTAAGAAATGTTCATCAAAAAATACTTTTTTGCATGAGCTCTAAGATAATTCTTTTAAATCACCAAATATTTTATCAGGCTGTACTGGGTTGAAGAGTATTCCCCCCCTCAAAATCATGTCTACCTGGAACCTCAGAGTGTGACCTGATTTGGAAATCAGGTCTTTGCAGATGTAATTAGTTAAGTTAAAATGAGGTCATACTAAATTAGGGTGAACCCTAAATTCAGTGACTGTTGTCCTTTTAAGAAGGTCATGTGAAGACATGCTTTTGCTAACTTGGAAGATGGAGAGGACCATGTGGAGACACAAAGGGAAAAAGCCTGTGTGAAGATGGATGCAGAAATTGGAGTGATACAGCTATAAGTCAAGGAACACCAAGGATTGCCAGTAACCACCAGAAACTAGGAGAGAGGCAAGGACGGATTCTGCCCTGGAGCCTTCAGAGGGAGCATGACCCAGCTGACACCTTGATTTTGGACTTCCAGCCTCCATAACTATGAGTAAATAAATTTCTGTTGTGTTAAGCCACCCAATTTGTGGTAATTTGTCACGGCAGCCCTAGGCAACTAATACAACACCCACTGTATTCCTCGATGCTCTGGGCACCAGAGATATGAGTGAAAAGGATGTGAAAAACTCCTGCCCTCAGGCAACTTACATTCTAATGGGGGGGCATAAAGGAACAAATAGTAAGTAAAAAATGCCATATGTTAGATAGTAAGTGCCACCAAGAAAATAAAGCAGGGAAGGAGAAAAGGAGTATCAGGTTTGGGGATGCTGCCACGTTCAGGAGTATGGTGAGGGCAAGTCCCACAGATAAGGTGGCATTTTAGCAGAGACCTGAAGGAGGTGAGGGGGTGAGCAAGGGACAACCCCAGGGAAGAGGAATACCAGCAAAAAGATCAGCAAGTACAAAACCTCGGAGGCAGAATGAGTGAGCAAGAGGGAGAGAGTGGGGGAGGAGCTCAGAGAAGAGGTGGGGCTCAGATCACATGGGGCTTGTAAGCTGTTGTGAGGCCTCTGGTGTTTATTCTGAGAGAGATGGGGAGCCATCGAATGGTTCTGAGCAGAGAACGATGTGAACTGACTTATGTTTAAAAATGATCACTCTATTAGTTTTCTATTGCTGCATAACAAATGACCACAAATGTAAGGATACAACACCAACATCTTAGTTCAGAGTTCTGTAGGTCAGAGATCCAGCCTGGTATGGCTGGGCTCTCTGCTCAGGGTCACAAGATGGAAATCAAGGTGTTGGCTGGGCTGAGTTCTCATCTGGAGGCTCTGGGGGAAAAGCTGAGTCCAAGTTCATGCAGGTTGTTGGCAGGATACAACCGCATGGTTGTAGGACTGAGAGCCCTGTTTCCTTGCTGGCTGCCAGCCAGGGGCTGCTCTCACCTCCTAGAGGCTGCCCACATTCCTTGCCACATGGTCCCCTCCATCTTCCACGTCAGCAGTGGCATGTCAAATCCTTTTTGTACCTCAAATCTCTGATTACCCCTTCTGTGAGCAGCTAGAGAAATGCTGCTTTTAAAGGCCCCGTGTGATTAGCTCAGGCCCACTCAGGTAATCTCTTTTTTGTAAAGTTGACTGTGCCATATAACATAACCTAATCACCAGAATAAAATCTATCATATTCCCAGTCTCAGAGATCAGGCAGAGATTAGTACACGGCAGGGGAAGGAAATTGGGGGAGTTATTTTAGAATTCTGCCCACCTACCACAATCACCTTGCCTGTTGTGTTGAGAATACACTGTAGGGAGGTAAGAAGAGAAACAGGGAGATTTTTTAAATAATTCAGGTGAAAGGTGATGTTACCTTGGAGCAGGGTGCTAGTGGTGGAGGGGGTGAGATATAGTCAAATTCTGAAAGAACACAAAGGTAGAAGTGATAGGATTTGTTGAGCAATTGGATGTTGAGTGTGACTGAGAGAATGGAGTTGAGGAGAACTACATGAATTTTGGCCTCAGCAACTGGAAAAATGGAATTACTGTTTGCTGAGACAAGATGTGCTAAGGGAGTAATAGGTTTGGGACAATAAAGAATTTTGGGAGATGTTACTTTGAGATGCCAATGACATCCAAATGGAGACGTCCACTTAGTAGTTGCATATATGTACAAAGAGTTCAGGAAAGAGATCTGGTCTGAAGATACAAATTTGGCCATTGTCAGGTTATAGATGGTGTTTAAGGCCATGGGAGTGGATGAGATGACCTAGTGGAAAGAGGGAAGGGGTTCCAGGATGGAACCCTGGAGTAATCCAAGGTTAGAAGTCAGAAACGAGGGGGAACCTAAGGAGAATGGGAGGGAGCATGTGGTGAAGTAGAACGAAAACTAGGAGGCAGTGGAAATCCAGAGGGAGGTGGAAAAGAAGGATGATCAACTCATAGGGCATGTAAGACTCAGAGGGAGAACTGAGCTCTGGGTTTAGCAACACAGAGGTTAGGGACCTTGACAAGAACAGAGGCCTTTCAGTGGGGGGTGAGGATAAGCCTTATTCTGGTGGGTTTAAGAGGGAGCAGGGAGAGGAACTGCAGACAGTGAAAATCAAAAACTCTGAGCGGTGCTGGCCCTATGGCATAGTGGTTAAGTTTAGCATGCCCCGCTTCAGTGGCCTGGGTTTGCGGTTTTGGATCCTGGGTGCGGACCTCCACCACTTGTCAGCCATGCTGCGGCGGCAACTCACATACAAAACAGAGAAGATTGGCACAGATGTCAGCTCAGGGCGAATCTTCCTCAAACAAACAAACAAACAAATTCTTTGAGGAGTTTTGTAGTAAAAAGAGCAGGGAAAGGGACTGGGAGTTTGGCAGGGATGTGGGGTCTGGAGAGGATTTTTCTTTTTTTTTTTTTAAAGGATGTGAGAGATTATAGCATGTCTATACAGCAGGGGGAAAATGATGAGGAAGCAGGCAGAAGAAACAGCTGGAGCTATGTCTCTGAGTAAGCAAAAGGTGAGGGGGTCAGTGCACAAAGGAGGGCCTGGCCTTGGGCAGGTGCTGGGAGAGGTCATCCCTTGCTCTGGGAGGGGCAGATGTAAGTGAGTGTGCAGACAAGCTGGGCTGGTAGGAATTGAGGAGGTTCTCTTCTGATGGCTTCCATTCTCTCATTAAAATAGGAAGCAAGGTCATCAGCTGAGAACGAGCATGGGGAGGAGGTGCTGGAGGCTTGGGGAGAGGAGACGTGACGGAGTCCAGCAGGAGAGCAGGCCAGTGCAGGCAGGGCTCACCTGGGATTGCCAGGCAGTATGAAGAGGCCACTTGATGCTGCGTTGTGGATTTTCTTTTTAGTACAGTCAAACCATTTTCATCTTAATGAAATTATTACCATGAAGATTAACTTTTTCCCCTGGAGATTTAACAACAAAGATTTGAGTCATCAACGAGATTCTTTTGGGGCCATGTCAAATTAAACAGATGATAGCTTCTAGACATTGTGAGGTTATTTTGTTTGCTTTTGTTTATTTTATTTCATTTTTATGGCCATTAATTATTTCAAATCCTACTTTCCTGGGTCAACTTTTGCAGGTCTAATTTTTACCATGTGTTTTTAAACATTTATTTTGTGTTGATTGTTTTTGCCACATTTTCCCATTATAAATTGGATAAAATATGACAGTTATATGTGCTTTTTATGAGAAAATTGAGAGTAATTATCCTCAAATGTTTCTGACCCACTCTACTGTTTGACATTTGTATCTTAAATATTGCAAATTCAATTCTTCCCTATTCTTAATCACTTTGGATGCTAAGAGAAAGCAAGTGCTGGGCTCAAAATGTCTTCAGGATCAAAAAGACAGTATCAAAACACCCTGCTTTGCAATAAACTCAGGAGGTTAGGAAAGGAAGTGAGAAGAGGGGAAGGAGAGCATTCTGCGATCAGATTCTTTAGAGATCAGAGCTGACTTGACATATATTTTCTTTTGTTAGAAACTGAATCTTTCCAATGTAGTGAAAAGAGGGCAATAATAAAATACACGATATACCTATGTAGACTCTCCCACCCCCTACTCACCGCCGCATTTCTTTCTTTAGAATTCCCGATTCAACTTAGGTAATTACCCTCCCCCTTCCATGTTGCTAAGGAGGGAGGTTCCTCCTCATCCCTAAAAGGTGAGTCTTGATTAACCTAGTCCAAGCTTGGTACTTCATTCCCCTTGCCAGTGATTAGTTTCGAATAGACAAGTGGCACAAATCTGCCCAATGAAACATGAGGGAAAGTCTGCCTTGGGCCAAGGCACTTCTGGAAATGATTTTCCTCCCTGATACAACAGGCTATGAATGAGGGACAGCATCCTCTTCTGTCTTGTGAAATAGCTGTGTGAGCAAATGATGTGTTGCTGCAGCAGCCATGTTCGACCCTGAGAGGACCAGCTTGAGAATAAAAGCCAAGAATCTGAGAATGGCAGAGCTGAAAGATGGAAAGACCCCGGGTATTTGAGGATGTTGTTGGACCACTGCATCAACAAACTCTAGAACTGCCTTACTTCCGTACTTCCAATGACAGAAGATGCTAATAATAGCACAAGAGTAAAACTCTATAGTTTAAACAACTTTTGGTCAGGTATTCTGTTACTTGCAGCCAGAAACATTCTATCTGATAAAATCCTCATACAGAATCTGGGGGCTCTAAATTGTTGAGGACTAAACATCTAGGTGAACTACATGCCTGGGGGCCAGTCTGGTGGCTCCAGGATAGAAAGGACTGTATTTAGGCCCATTAATTATTAACTCTTTGCGCTTGGTTGGTTTCTGTACAGACTTCCAGGGGCAGCATTTATCACTTGCTCTTTGGTGCTCCCAGCGCACTTTGATCATTTACTAGAAGGATACTTAGCCCTTTTTATCATAGTTAATGTTTATGTTTCCTTTAATATTATGAATTATTTGAGGACAAGGGCCATATCTATCATTTTTATATCTCTAGTGACCAACAAAGTGCCTGGCATGTAGGAAATGCTCAATAAATATTTGCTGAATTGGAGAATTACCTTCTGTTGACAAGTGTGTGCTGGGCGCATGATCCCTGAAGCGGATCCAGTAGGACGAGGGAGTTAGGTCAGAGGAACTACTGCAGATTAGCTCTTGGGGGAGGATATAACCAAGAGGGCAAGAGAAAATTCTCCATGCTGACTATCCAGCCAGCTGTTCAAGGAGTCATCCTTATCTCTGCCCCTTCCCGCACTCTTCACATTCCCATACATTAAGTCCTACCTCCAAAATACGTCCTGTTTCCTTTTACATCTCCAATGCTACCCCTCTGTCCAATCTGCTATCATCTTTCACCCGGACAAGTGCCCCCCACCCCCATCATTATCTACACAGGAGTCAGAGACATATTTTAGAAATGGAAATAAGATCATGCCACATTCATGCTCGGAATAAAGCGAAACTCCTTTCTGTGTCCCTCTGTCCTCTCTATCACACTTTATATTTGTCCTAGCACATATTACTGTCTGAAATTACTCATGTGCTTGCCTACTACCTGCCTGCCCCATGGACTGTAAAGGCCCATGGGAGCAGGCTCCTCATCTCTACTGTTTAGGGCCACATGCCCTGTACCTGCAATAACACCTGATGTGCAGTAAGCATGCAATACATGTCGGTGAGTTAACAAATACTGCATCTGGCCACTATAGGACCTTAGCCTGAAGAGGTTTTAAATTTCATACTAAAAGAGTTTCCTTCCTGGAATAAAAGAATAAAGGAAAACAACAGGGTAATACGAGCCATCCATGAAACTCATGGACCTGAGCGTGAGCAGGCCGGGCTTTAAAACAAGTGAGGAAAACAAGGAGGTCTCAGCCCCACAGAGATGGTGTTAAGACTACAGGGGCCACTCAGGCAGTTTTGGGGGATCCAGTGTGAAGTCAGGAAGAGGTGGGTGGTAGTACCCACTTGACAGTCACCCCTCCCACTCCCTCTTCCTCTGTTATACATCCTGAGCCACCGCGGCCCTCAGGGCGCCAGGAACAAAGTCCCTGTCGGCTTTTGGCTCTGCCTTAAACTACTTCTGCTTCTTGGGTCTTAGATGCTGAAATATGTGACCTAAGCCCATGGGTCTACTTGCTTCCCCAGTGAACCAAATAATGAAGAAAGGTGCACATTAATGTGTACAGTTAACTAAAGCAAATGATTTATCATTAAGTTCAAAAAAATTTCCTAGGAAGTTACAATTTGGAAGTACGATATAAAACTGCAAATACAGTACTTGGCAAAAATAAAACAGCTAATTCAGAAGTTCTAATTTTGTGGTTTCAGTTTACTCTCAGATTGAGAGACACACCCTCTTTTGGAGGTCATAATGGAGCTGTGAAGACTAAAGGTAAAAATATTTACAAGATACTGATTTACAACAATGAAAGGCTATAAAGCAACGATTAATCATTAACTTAGAAAATATCCCACCAAAGCATTTCTTTAAAATAGTTATTTATGGGGATCAGCAGACTCAGGCAAGGCTAGAAGTCAAAAGATTTGGATTAGTACTTACTCACAGAGCCCTAAACTTCTATGCCTCAGTTTCTTCAGTGTAAAAAGTCAAGATATTAATATCTTTCTGTGACATGGATTTTTCCATGAGGTTCAAATGAAATAATACAGCGTGCATTAGAAACAAAGCAAGTGTCATTCAGTGCAGGTAGTAAATGTGGACCTACTACTACTACTAAAAATACCTAATAAGACTAGCCAAAAGTGGGAGATATCAGCCCTAGGCTGGAAGTTGTTGTCTAGCTACAGCTTTATATAGGAAAGGGGGTATCAGAAGCAGGCGCATTTCCTCAGAACACTTAGCATACGGGGATCAGCTGCCATAAAATTATAATACAGGTATACAAATGGGAAGTTGTATCATTCATACTAATAGGATCACATTAATTTTTTTTAGTTGAAGTATAATTGACATACAATATTATACTAGTTTCAGGTGTACAACATAGTGATTCAATATTTTTATATGTTATGAAATGATCACCACCATATGTCTAGTTACCATCTGCCATCACACAAAGTAATTACAATATTATTGACTATATTCCCTATGCGTGCATTATATCCTCGTGACTTACGTATTTTATGACTGGAAATTTGTACCTCTTAATCCCCTTCACCTATTTCATCTATGTCCCCCCAGTCCCCACCCCAAAACCAGCAGTTTGCTCTCCGTATCTATGAGTCTGTTTCTGTTTTGTTTTGCCTGTTTATTTGTTTTTTTTTTTTAGATTCCACATATAAGTGAAATCTTATGTACTTGTCTTTCTCTATCTGACTTATTTCACTTAGCATAATATCCTCTAGGTCCATCCATGTTGTCACAAATGGCAAGATTTCATTCATTTTTATGACTAATAGTCCATTGTACATACGTACCACATCTTCTTTATCCATTTATCTATTGATGGACATTTAGATTGCTTCCATATCTTGACTATTGTGAATAATGCTGCAATGAACATGGGGTGCATATATCTTTTCAAATTAGTGTTTTTATTTTCCTTGGATATACACCCAGAAGTGAAATTGCTGGATTGTATGGGAGTTCTATTTTTAATTTTTTCAGGAACTCCATGCAGTTTTCCATAGTGGCTGCACCAATTTACATGCCCATCAACAGTGCACGAGTGTTCCCTTTTCTCCACATCCTTGCCAACACTTGTTATTTCTTGTCTTTCTGATAATAGCCATTCTAACAGGTGTGAGGTGATCTCATTGAGGTTTTGATTTGCATTTACCTGACGATTAGTGATGCTGAGTATCTTTTCATGAGGGCCACATTAATTTTATACTTGATCACAAGCTAACAGAATGATTTAGAGTTTAAGAGCACCAGCTCTAGCGTCACACCACCTGAGTGTGAATCCCAACTCTGTGCAACCTCGAGCAAGTTCCTTAACTTCTTTGGTAGCCAGCCTCCAAGATGGCCCCCAGTGATTTCCAACCCTAGTATTCATGCCCTATCACATTGTATCAGGGTTAGTTTGTGTGACCAACAGGATACAGCAGACACGATGGCACACCATGTCTGAGATTAGCTCATAAAAGGCACTGAAGCTTCCTACTTGGCTACTCTCTTGGATCCTTCATGTTAAGGGAAGCCAGCTGCCCTGGCACTCTATGGAAAGGCCCACATAGTGGGGAACTGAGGCCTCTAGCTAACAGCCATGTGAGAGAGCTTGGAAGTGGATCCTCCAGCCCCAGTCAAGCTTTCAGATGACATCTTGAATGCAACCTTATGAGAGACCTTAAGCCAGAACCACAGAGCTAAGCCACTGTGAAATTCCTGACCCACAGAAACTATGAGATAACAAATGTTTGTTGTTTTAAGTTTTGGGGTAATTCATTGTGCAGTAATAAATAACTAAAGCATCCTCTCAAAGTTTCTGTAAATTGTCTGTAAAAATGGAGATGATAATAGTACCTCTTTCAAAAGGTTGTTGTAAGGATCAAATGAGAAATATGTTGAATGCCCTCAGCCCAATACCTGGCACAGGGGGAATACATATTAGCTATTACTACATCCTTGTGTATTTTCTCTTCTACAAGCAGGATGGTCTTGCATGTATTTACAGTCACATTCCCCATAGGCCTCAGCACTTTGTTAAGTCAAGTCATAACATTTCAAGGACACTGATCTGGCTCTAGTCAGTTCCTTTACATCGTCTTTGTCTGACCATCAATTGGGCAAATAGTCTTCTCTTTTTCTCTCTGATCCCTTTAGGGATGAGAGGCAACATGTCTAAGGGGGAAGTATAAGGCCCATGCTATGGCAAGGGAACCAAAAACCAAAATAGCTGGCCTGAAAAAGACCAACCCACTGACCTCAGGAGCTCTTGACAAAGGTTGACAGCAGTTAACTGAGCTACCTGGAGTAAACTCAAGCTGTTACAGAGCACACTGTTTAGAAACTGTCCTCAGAAATATACAAAGCTTTCATTCAGGCTCATTTCTGTGCTTTTCAACCTGGACTAGATCCTGGACTTCCTCAGGTAAACTTCATAGATGTTATCTTTTTTTCTCTGATTATTCCTGTCTCTTTCACGTTCAGGTTTTCTTTTATTACGGATAAATGGGTGAGCAGTCAAATTTCCTATGCACTGAAAGAAGGTATTGAGGAAATTTACTGCTAAAGCATTGAAAAGAACAAAAGAAGAACAGATATGTTTCTATCTCCTAATAAAACTCAATAATAAAACTATTTGACAAATAACAAAACAATAATAAAACCATTGACAAATACCAGAACTCAATAATAAAACTGTCAAATATTTCAAAAACTCAGCCTATAAGACAATGTAAAGGAGGAAATAAAGGGATCACAAATACTGAGTGAGAAGGTTTTATTGCCACTAAGCCACGAGGATTTCTATAATTCCACTAAGAATAAAATATTTTTATATATTTTACTGCTGAGTCTTTGGGAAACTGAATGTTTAAATATGCAACATCCTTCTATAATAGAATATTTGAGGGATTTAAAACAAAATACAATCCTTTATTATATATACAGAAGGAGGTGAACTTTTAATTTTGCTTGGTGAAATGCGTAATTCCTGACCTCAAGGAGTTTTTATTCTAAAAACAATTATGACAATAGTATTAAGTGTCTCTCTCTCTCTCTCTCTCTCTCTCTCTCTGCTTTGGGTGGGTCTAGTTCTGCTAAAGTCAGAGTTTCATAGGAAACACTCGACTTTCTCTTAAACCAACCTCTCAGGATGAATTTCGGTTTGCTCATTTCTTCCTCCTTTCTTTTGGCTGTTTAGTTCTTTGTTTTCCATGTAATCTAGGACTTTGTTTCATTTTTCTATCAACATCTTTCTTTTTTTTCTTCCTTCCTTACCTTTCCATTTATATTTCCTCTCTCCCACCTCCCTTCTTTTCTTCCTTCCTGGTATTTGTTTGAGTTTAAACCTAGATTGACAATCTGGAGGACATTTCTTGGTTGATGACTCTGGATCCTTTGTAAGAATGTTGTCCCTTACTGTGGCACAGCCCAGGAATGGTATTGCTGATTTAGTGAAAATGCTGCATTCCTGAACTTTCATCTCTGTCCCTTATGATAAGGCAGGAGTTGACACAAGATGATTTCTCTTTTCTCCTGAAATATACATACGTGCCAATTAGGAAATATGAGAAGGAAATAACTTAGTGGTAAGTGTAAATAAAGCACACAATGAAACCACATCTCCACCCAGTTGCCCCAGAGGCAACCTTAGCTACCCCCCCCCCCCTTATTTCCTACGTTTCCAATTACCAAAGTCTAATCGTTCACATTTCTAAGTTGCTCTATAGCCTCCAAATTCTGCTCTGTACCATCAGTTTCCCAGGACACTTCCTTGGCTTCCCCTCCAGCCTTGGCCCACTTCAACCTCCCCTGCCACTGCCATGCTCAACGTTTCAGGCATGCTCAGATTTCTCCAGTATGCTCCATCATCTACAGGTTAAAGTCAAACTCCTCCTGCTGCCCACCCTCCTCTCTCGCCGGAGTCCTTTTACAAGCCTAGATTAGACTATTTGATCTTGTGTCTCTCTGTTGACTCACAAGGCATTCAAGTTTTCTGGAAAACCTTATCAGATGGTTATCTGACGTTAACTATTCAAGTCTCCCCACAACAGAAACCTCTTGTGAGAAATCTTCCCTCACTTTCCCAGAAGTGATCCTTCTAACCACCAGGGAAGTTTGCTCAAGCCTGTCTAAACTATCTCATTGAATCATAATCATAGTTCGATGGACACATGTGAATCTTTCAGGAAGTCCCCACAAAGCGGACTTTCTTGAAATCTGTTCAAATTTCATTTGGAGAAGAGACTAAGTGCTACTTAAGGGAAATGGCAGTCTGCATGCCCCACCCAGCAAAACAAAATCCCTGTGGTTAACTTAACCAAACCACAGGGAAGGCAGTTGCATGACCCTGGCTCCTCGGCTATTTTGCTGTCCATCTCAAGTGGCTTATTAAAGTTTAGTGTTCCTTCCAATTTGCCTTAACTGAAGTTCCGATAGTTACAGTTTTACCCATCCTTCCAGTGATGCTGTGGTGCCTCAGTGATGTTTCAGAGACAAATGGGGGATCCAGGTTACTTTGATTTGTTTGTATATCTGTTTCCCACTAGACTGTAAACTTCTCGAAGTCAAGGACCTTCATATTTATAAAATTTAACCTTTGTATTTGCAGCAACTAGCACAATGCCTAGAACATAATGTCAGCCATGTGAATAGTGATTGTATGGATGATGCATCCTTTTCCCACAACACAGCTTTGTGTGTGTGGTTGTTTAAATGTACCAAGTATCACTTTATGAAAACAGTTATATTTTAACAGTTCACCACAAGAGTCAAATGTAAGTGGACTGATGTCTGCCATTTAATAGTTTAAAATGATGGTAACCATTACTTTCTTAAGTAACTAGAAGTCATTATCAATAGGTCAACCCACTCAGTTATTTAACCTTTGGCACCTTTGCCCTGGCCCTGAAATGGCAAGGCAAACACAGTTTTTGACAGCTCTACAAACTAATCCCAAACTGTCACCTTGAAATCTGGATAAGACTCCCTCAGTATGTAAGCACTGTCTATGCATTTCCTGGTTGACTAGACCATCCAGAGACAGTGCTTCAGTAGGCTGCCAGAGGGTGTAATACCAAAATGAAAGTAAATATTTAAAAAGAAAGTCGGGCCAGAGGAGACCCAAACTAGTTATTCTCACTTGTTTGCATCCAATAGTGTTTATTCCATAATATGAATGTTTTATATTCAGAGTTAGGGCTAAACTGGAAGTCAGGCAAGCTAAAAGAAATGAAGGGGGCTTGATATGAAAGAATCCACCAAAACATCACTGACCCCACCCCTCTCTGAACATTACCTTGATGATTCAGCTCTGCAATACTGACTTCTAAAATGTTCAAATAGTTATTTGCCTGCATCCCAACTCTCAAATTGATGAATTTCCATCACCCCTGAAGGAAAACGACCTGGGTGCCCTGTGCGGTGTCTTTTCTCAAAACTATTTTGGGGCTTTCTTTCTTATATTTTCCCTCCCCTTAAAGACATCCTGACTGCTATTTGGGATCTTTAAACATTGCCTCTTTTCCTTTGAAGATCACAACCACAAACTTCTTTCTTAATTTGAATTTAATACGTATTCAATTTAAATTTAATAAAAAGAAATTCTAAGACTTTCCCCTAATTTCAGGACTACGTATGTGTTACACATAAAAAGTGGCTGCTGCAAGGCTCGCAGCCTCAACACTAGATACGAGGTGAGGTGCATCTAGCTGCTGCACTAGAAGCAGCAACAACGCCAGGGAAGGCTCAGCCACAACCTGGTGCACTGGTCCAAGCCCCCAGCGGAATCCCCAGTTCTCCTCAGTGTGGTAAGACACTGGTCTCCAATTGTCTTATCTTGTTCAAATGTTTCAAACTTACCGTCTTTGTTCAGCAGAATCACGGGCACAGTGATGACGGTGACGAGCACAGCCGTCCCCAGCAGTCCCAGCAGCACCTTCCACACTGTCTGCAAGCCAGTCAGATGAGGTCCAGTTATAGCGAGCCGTCTGGCCCCACTCTGGGTAAGAGGGTCGGGGCCCGGGCTGCACTTGAGGTAGCAAGGTTTGCCGATGGGCGCGCACTGGCAGAGGGGCACAGTGGGCTGGGAGGGTTTGAGCGTGCCAGTCGGAGTTTGCAAGAGCGGTTGCCCTTGAACTTGTGGCTTCGGAGCACATTAGTGTTTGCTTCTCTACGCCTGCAGGTCAGAAGCCAAGTGAGGATTCGAGCGTGCTTTTGTTGGGTGGCTCCACGGGTCCTCCGAGGCTCGGCGACCCGGTTCTAGCAGAAACCCCGCGGGTCCGAGAGCTAGAGCTCTGGGATGTCCCTTCACCTGTCAGAGGGTGGCCCTAGAGCTTCCGCCGAATGGGAGTCTCTGGTCCCGTTCTGCGAGCTTTGGGGCAATTTAGGGAGGGTTTGGTGAAGAGGCGCCTACAGCTCGACCCTGGCGCTGGGGAAGTGGGAGGCGCGCCGCTCACTCACCTTCATCGCTGGCGTCTGCTCAGGTCTGAGCTTTCGCGGCAGCAGCGCAGGCAGGAGTCAGGCGAGCCGCCCCGACGCGCGGCCAGCTCGGCTGCTCCGGGCCGCGGAGTCACTCGGCGCTCCCAAGTTGCGGCCCGAGTTAAACATTAGTGAGCGCCCAGCCCGCTCGGGTAAAGGGGCGCGGGCAGGCTGCGGGGCGGGCGGCGCGGGAGAAGGCGCGCAGGGCACCGGGCACTGGCATCCCTGCCGGGGGGCGCCCGAGAGGCGCCTCCTCCCGGCTGTGCGGGGCGCGGGGCGGCTGCCGGGGCGCGCAGGGTGCGGGGGCCCCGGGGACGCGCGGGGTGGGGTTATGAGAGCCCGAGCTGCGTGAGCCGGCGCCCGGCATCCGACGCGGAGACTCGAGGCTGCCGACGCCGGGACCGTGTCTGTCTTAGCAGTAAGGGACCTTCCCACTCAGCTCCTGCAACTTCGCGCGGACAGGCGACTGAGCCGACAGAGGGCATGGGGCTCTGCAGACTCACAGAGCTCACTGCTAGCAGCTGGAACTAAAACCCAGGCCCCTGTCACTTGCCAGTGAAAGGTATGTTGGGGGAAAGTGGGGTGTCTGGAAGGCAAAGAAAGAGAAAAGGTGATTGTTCGCTAGTGAATGGCATTTAGAGGATTCATCCTCCACAGGGAATTTCTGGCTTGTTTTGCAGGCTTACCTTCTCATCAAGACGGCAAAAATAACACTAACAATAATGTGGAACTTAACTTTTTCCCAGCCTTTGCTTTAAGCATTTACTGTGTTTATTTTACAGGGAGGAAGCCTAGGCACAGAGAGGTTAAGCTGTTTGGCCAAGTCACAGAGCCAGGAAGTCGTGGAGCCTGAATTCACAGTCCATGCTCTTAACCACTACTCCATGTGGCCCCTCATTCTTCAGTCTTGCAGAGAGGATTTGGGGAGGAGAAAAAGGTCAAGTGTGGCTTCTCCTTCCCCCTTCTCTTCATTATGTCTTGTAGGTTTGTTAATTCGTTCATTCATCCCCACATCCTCCCATTTATTCTACCCATTCTGCAGATATTGGAGTGGCTACAATGTACCAGACTCTCTTCTGGATACTGGGGATAGAGAAGTGGGACAGCACAGATGAGGTCTGTGCACTTGGCACTTTCAGTATAAAATACACAGGTAAACATTTGCCTTTAGGGCCCCTCTATGCCCTCTTCCTCTCTTGAGGATAAGTACTCCTACCCCCAAGAGGCCTCTTCAGCTTGCTCACTGCAGCTGAAAAGCAAAGCCTCTGCCCATAGTTAGAGGTAAAAGACTAAAACTGAAAAGTCCTCTGAGGCATTAACACATGGTTATGAGTAAATTCAAATTTCCGTCCTTTATCTCCAATCTAGACTTTGCTTCTGAACTCAGGGATCTTTTCCCCTCTTGACCATTAGTTGCTTATGATACATACATACATACATTCACCCACACCCACCTCCAGAGGCTCGAACTTCATCTCCTCTATCAGCCTTGCCTCACCCTTCTCTCGTCATCTCTGTTGTCATTAAAAGTCTCCCCAGAGCCAGCCCTGATGGCCTAGTGGTTAAAGTTCAGCACTCACCGCTTCGGTGGCCTGGGTTTGCTTCCTGATGGCTATCTGTCAGTTGCCATGCTGTGGCAGCAGCTCACGTAGAAGAACTAGAACAACTTACAACTGGGATATACAACTATGTACTAAGACTTTGCGGAGGGAAAAAAAAAAGGAAGATTAACAACAGATGTTAGCTCAGGGCCGATCTTTCCCTGCCAAAAAAAAAAAAAAGGAAGCAGTTACTTTAAGAAAAGTTAAAAAAGTGTCCCCATTCACCATTCACAAAATCTGAAAACTTCAGTCAAAGATTTTCTTCTTCACTCTCCTGCTCCATTTACTTAGCTGCATTTCCTTTCAATTCTGCCTTTACAAGTATCTCTCAAATTCATCCTCTCCTCTCTCTTCCAACTTCTGGGGGAGGTGAGTCAATAGTGTTACTGGAACTTGTGAGCTGGAGCTGTGAAGAGAGGCCATCCAACAAGGACTACAGGGAAGGGTGTCATATTGGGGGCTCAGTGTCAGCCTCTGCTCTCATCGGTTTGTACACTCAGCAATGAAGGAGGGAAGCCACAAGTCACATCAGCCTCGGGGGGGGGGGGACGTCCATAGAGTTGAGCCCATGCTTAACCTCCATGCCTGCACCATGGCACTGCACATACAGCAAGCCCTGGGGAAGCTGGGGGAAGTTGGCTGACATCCACAGGATAGATCATCTTGTTCTCTGGAGGCCATTCCATGAGGCACAAATATCTTCACACTTTGCCCACTTTAACAGATTCTTTCGCAAGTCTCCCCCAACCTGACCTCTTTGTCACGAGTCTTTCAATCTTGTTTTTTCCAAGTCCCTAAGGAGCCGCTGGCCAAAACATTAGCCACTATCTATGAGTCAGTGTAGATCTTATATCAGGCCATCTCTCTTTCCATGCAAAGTGGAAAAAACAGATGTACTACTCAAAGTTTTGTCTGTTAGGAAGATTTCTCTTTCTACTGTATTTCCGGGCATCTCTGAGTGGGGCTATGAAACAGCAGCCATCCACTTATGACTGGTACCAGCTTACTTTGCATAAGGCTGACTCTTTTCCCCCTTTGTTGTCTGGTTACGGGGAACTCCCTATGAAGCCATGAAGCCATAGGTGTGTGTTGAGGGAGAGACATTGAAGCAGTGGGAGAAGGCACCATGGAGTCTAAGTTCTCTGCTCATGCGATTTTTTTGT
Organism: Ceratotherium simum simum; assembly: GCF_057802395.1. Taxonomy (NCBI): domain Eukaryota; kingdom Metazoa; phylum Chordata; class Mammalia; order Perissodactyla; family Rhinocerotidae; genus Ceratotherium; species Ceratotherium simum. The sequence continues at coordinate 42,606,542 of NC_141908.1, forward strand.
GCCTTCTGGACCTCTTGTACTCATCTGCTATATCTTATAGATACTATATTCACTTAATAATGGGATGCTGCTGAAGATGCCCAACTTTATCATTTGGTGGATCAGGTAACAACCAGTTCAGTATGGGTAGCTCAGGTTGTATAGTTGGTGTTATGAGATGAATTGTGCCCCCTCCAAAAAAGATACATTGGGGTCCTAATCCCCAGTATTTCAGAAAGTGACCTTATTTGGAGATAAGGTCTTTAGAGAAGTAATCAGTAAAAAGAAGTCATTAGGGTGGGCTCTGATCTAATATGATTGGTGTCCTTATAAAAAGGGGAAATTTGGCCACAGAGACAGACACACATAGAGAGAAGATGATGTGAAGAGACACAGGGAGAAGATGACCATCTACAAGCCAAGGAGAGAAGCTTAGAACAGATCCTTCCCTCACAGCCCTCAGAAGGAACCAACCCTGCTGATCCCTTGATTTTAGACTTCTAGCCTCCGGAACCATGAGACAATACATTTCTGTTGTTTGAGCCACCCAGTTTGTGGTACTTCGTTACAGCAGTCCTAGCAAACTAATATGCTTTCATTCTCTACCAGGGCTCTGTAGAAAGAGTAGAGTTGATTTTCCTATAGTGAATAGTCATTGACTGTTGTAGCCAGCATCTAAGATGGGCCCCAAAGTTTTGTGGTATTTTATTATACATCAATAGATAACTAATAAAATTGGTAAAGAGGGCATGAATTTGTTCTGGAAACCCTAGACGTTTTCTCTGTGATTCTTCTATTGGGGCTTGCCAGAGGCTTTGTACAGTCTCTCTGGCTGTCACCAGCACTTCTACTATTGTGTGTGCTAGGTCATTAAGATCCAAGTATCAGGGCAGCTTGCACTATAGCCTAGACCTGGGGATCCCTCTCTTGCTCTAGGCTTCATTCGAAACAGATAACCTTAGAGGCTACTGAGCAAATGGGTTGGAGAAGCACATCCAGTTGTGGTATATGGTGCCTCCAGAATGCAAAGAGTTCTGGCAAACATTGTTTCCCTTTGTGATGGGCATGGAACGGGTAGTGACTTATCTTTTACTGTGGAGGGGATATCCTGACATGCTCCAGACCTCTGACTCCTTTGAAACTTTGCTTAATTTTCATGGGATTTATCCTCTACTCTGTGGTCACATTTTGTTTTACTAAAGCATGGAAGGAACTTGCTACTTACTGTGCTTGAGGTGCAATTAGCATAATGTCACTAATGTAATGGACCAATGTGATGTTCTATGGGATATCAAGATGCTCAAGGTCCCAGGAGACTATATTATGACAGAGAGCGAGAGAGTTGACATAGCCCTGAAGTAAGAGGGTAAAACTACACTCCTGACCCTTCCAGGTGAAGGCAAACTGTTTTGGATGGTCCTTATTAATTAGATTCAAGAAAAAAAAAGTGTTCTTCAGGTTAATAGCTCCAGATATTAGTACTGACTGTGTTGTTTGATCCAGTAAAGTTACCGCACTGGAAATGGCAGCTGAGATTGATCCATAATTATTTTCCATAACCCATCTTACTTTTGCACGGGCTGAACAGGGAAGTTAATTGTGTATGGGATAGGGAACCAGCATTCCTGTATCTTTCAAGTTCTTAGATAGTGACACTAATCTCTGTACTTGCCCAAGGATGCAGTATTACTTTTGGTTTATCGTATGGATGTGGAGGGACAGTTCAAGGGGCTTCCACTTGGCGTTTATATACCATAATCTCTCTCTGTGGATCAGGGGATAAATGAGCCAAGGAATGCAGGCAGACTCTAGAAGCTGGAAAAAGCAAGAAAACGAATTCTCCCCTAGAGCCTCTAGAAGGAACGCAGCTCTGATGACACCTTGACTTTAGCTCAGTATGACCCATTTCAGACTTCTGATCTCTAGAACTGTGAGATAACACTTTTGTGTTGTTTCAGGTCACTACGTTTGTAATAATTTGTTACAGCAGCAATAGGAAACTAATACACCACTGGACCACAGTGGTGTTTTAACTCTATAGAAATTAGAATAAGCCTCTGACCAGTATTTGAAAACTCCTGGGAGGTCTGGGCATATCTCTTTTCACAGGGTGTTTTCAAACTTAGCTGTATGTCACCCATCCTTCTAAAGAAGATTTGGAAGAAGATTTTAAGGTATGTACTGTGGCAGCATTGCAGGTTCCTTCCTCTAAAAGATCTGGCCTCCATTTCAAACAAGGCATTCTGAGTCCCTGAACTGATTTGAGCCTGGAAAGTGGATGAGAGGCCATGAATTTCTATTGTGGAAACTTAAGTGAAATTTCTGCCCCAGATCTAGAATTTTTCTGATTGCCTAAATCAAGCCATGGTTTAAAATGCTGCTCATCCACTTCATTCTTAGGTATCCCGTGATAAATGAACCACCACCAATGCAGATTAAACACTCTGATCGCCATGTTATGCCTGCAGCTGTTTAGGTTAATAGCCTATTTTAAGAACCTGAGTCTTGGAGGTGGGGTCACCTAGAGTGAGGTGTTGCCCTAGAAGGATGCAGCCAGTGTTAGATTGCAGCAGAAAGCAGATAAAAAGCAGAAGCAATAAATACTTTGGTCTCTTTCTCTTATTTCTCTTTAACATCTTGCTTGTGCCTCACACTGGCTGAATCCAACTAAAGGCAGAGGGTAAAGGAGCCTGGGTCATAGAGGATGCTATCTGCAGGGGTCAGCTTCCTAAGGCACTGGGCAGGGAAGATAAGGGCGAAGAAAGGATGGGAAGGCCCAAATGAAAAATAACCAGGGGCCAGCCCCGTGCGTGGCTGTTAGGTTTGTGGGTTTGGATCCTGGGCACAGACCTACCCATTGCTCATCAAGCCATGCTGTTGGGGTGCCCCACATACAAAAAATAGGGGAAGATTGGCACAGATGTTATCTCAGGGACCATTTTCCTCACCCCTCCCCCCCAAAAAAAGAAAGAAAAATAACCAAATAAGCAGCCCAACCTGGTTGTAGTATGTATTATTTGCTTAATTGTCTCCTCATAAAGATTGGAAATGTTCCATTTGTTCTTTTATCTTTCTCTTCCATCCTTCTCCTTCCAGTGTCCAGTAAAATACCTGGAACACATCAGTAGGCAATAAGTGTTGGTTGAATAAAGGAAAAAATGAAATGATAAACGAAGAAAAAATAACATCAGACCTTTCTTTGTGTTCTTGGGAGCTGGAACCAGAGGTGTGGAAGAAATGAGATCTCACATGTAGATAGAAGGGAGAGTGGGAGGATGGCGGAGGTGGGGGCGTGGTGATTTTACTCTCGCCCACGGCTCTGGAGGCTAAGGGAAGGAAGTACCAAGGTATTTATTTGTTCTTTTGCTCGGTGGACACCTGTCCTCCACCTGATTGGGGAACTTTGCCCATCTATGTGGGAATGACTTCCTGCTGCCCCAAAGCCAAACTTCACATCTCACCTCCTTTGAAGTCCAGGTCAAATCTCACTCTTCCTTGTTACCTTCAACATTAACCCCAGCTGTTTCTGTTCGTTTTTCTGCTTTCCCTACCAACTATAGTTTGGAATATTATTCTTCTTGAGGTAGAACTTATTTACAACAAAATTCATTTCTACCAAGAGATACATAGGTGATAGACAGATAGCTGGCTGGCTAATCCTATGAATTTAGATATATGGAAAGAAGAAATTTCAGGCTGAAGGAATAACTATACACGAAGGCTTGAGAGGAAAGCTGGAGGAGCTTTAGGGAATATCTGTTAGTTTCGTTTCACCAGAATATAAGGTATTCTAGAGAGTATATGGAAATAAAGGTAAGTCATGGATGTGTTCTTCAATTTTAAATTCAATATTCGGTATGTACTAGGGAGCCACTGAAAGTTTTTGCCAGAGAAAAGAACCCAATCAGACTTAAACTGGTTTCTGCTGCTTGAGTTTCTCTTCGTGAAGGGGATTTAGGATGGAAAAGAATAACTACACGGGCAACTGGATCTTCTTAGTGATATCACATGGAGGTCTTTGCTATGGGTGTGTCCAAAGACCTTTATTCTGGTAATATTCCTTGTGCTTTGAGGGAAGAAAGGACAGTAGTTCTAATCTTTCAAATAGAAGTGAAACCAAGTGGGAAGAAGTTTGAAGAGCCAGAAACTACAAGGCAAACACAGTCCAACAGGGATGGTCTGATGCTCTTTAGCTTCCTGGCTAAAAGCATAATTTTAGTGGAGGTATTTACATAGGCTCTACAGTGTCTTTCTCAAACTTTTTTTCTTTATTCTTTACCTTTCCCCACTCTGAATCTATTTTAGATACTTTTTTCCTAACCACTCTCCCATGAAATTTTTTTTTTTTCGTGAGGAAGATCAGCCCTGAGCTAACATCGGATGCCAATCCTCCTCTTTTTGCTGAGGGAGATTGGCCCTGGGCTAACATCCATGCCCATCTTCCTCTGCTATATATGGGACGCTCCACAGCGTGGCTCGACAAGCAGTGCGCCGGTGCGTGCCCGGGATCTGAACCGGTGAACCACGGACCGCTGCAGCAGAGCGCACGCACTTAACCGCTTGCACCACCGGGCTGGCCCCTCTCCCATGAAATTTTAATACCACAGATATACTCTATGTCTGTTTGTGTACTATATGTACTATATATATATATATACCTGCACTTCATACTAAGAGTAATATTTTTTTGCCCCCAAGAACCACTCCCTTGGAGGCAATATTGCCTTCATTGATAATGCATGCTCTATAGTCACACACAATTCCTACATGAGCGTGGCAATTACTCAGGATCAGCAGAATACCATTACTCTTTTAGAGTACTGTTTCCAGCATATGACAGAAATACTGAGTTCACTCTGGGAAAGCTAACCCCTGAAATCTTAATGCTGAGAGACTGAATATGCAAACAGACGATGGCCAGACCATATACGTCTATTGGATTCTGACTCACAACCTCTACAGCAATCTGCCCAGAGTGGTCAGGACTTGGTCAATGACTGTCAGCTTTCCTGTTTTTACCTTTGCTTCCAACTCAGGACCAACCAGAAAAAGATTAATATGCTCCCCAATCCAATCTTGTAAGATGCTCCCCTTCTACTTAGCCTGTCTCGTGTTTTCCCATGCCAATAGTCTCCAATCAGCATATTTGAAGGCTCTCCTTTTCACCATAAAGCACTCTTACTCTCCTGCCGGCCTTTGAGACCAAATGCCAAGTGATGCTGGCTGATCCCTTTGCTATAGCAAGCTCTGAAGAAGTAGCCTTTACTTATTCTCATTTGGGTGGTCATTGTTTATTTCCATAATATGGAATGGGGATGTAGCCATGGAAGACCTTACGCATTTAAACAGATACTATAGATAATAATTCTCTCATTTATCTGTTCCAGTGTTTCAGCAGCAAGAATGACTCATTCACTGATCTCTGTTTTCTTTAAGTACTCCAAAGGTTACTATAACATTATGTACCTTGTTCTTTATCAGCCACAGTATTCAGATGATGTGTCCACATTTTTTGGCTGACTACAGCAGTCATAATATTCAAAGATGCTTGGAAATGCAGGCAGGTGCTAAAAGACTTAGATAAGTCATTCAGTAGGAGTCTTATACATATAAAGACACTATTACTGAGTTTATTGAATTCTTATATGTTAACTTTGACTTTGATGTGGCCCAGAAAAATGCTCAGTGCTCAAATGACTACTTCTTGAGAATTTTATCACAAATGTTTGTCTCTTTAGAGTTAAGACTTCCTGTCACATCCACCAGTGTATTAGCATTAATATGTTGACAGTTAAACTAAAAATGATTTCAAGAGAAGCTGAAGGATGAATTGTGAATTTGATTAGAAGATTGATTCTAAATCAGGTCAGGTAGTTATGAGTAGCAATGCAAAGACCACCCAAAGTCTTTTGGATACAAACTAGATGATGCCATGAATATTGAGAAAAAAACTTCATCAGAGGCTCCTGAGTGGGCAGCTCAGGACTCTGGCTTCTACTAATGGAAAAACAAAAAATTTCAACATGCTAAATTCATTGTGTAAAATACAATATATATTTTAGACAACTATATTTTAGAAAATATAAAAAATATTTTGAGTATAACTAATTGTGTATTTACATTTGGCTTTAATTTAATCAGGGTTCATACTTATTGAGACACTGCTTTGCCAGGCAGTGTACTAGGAATATCATGGTAAACAAGTCAGGCCCATCATGGGGATCACAGTATTTACAAACAAGTTTATAATTGCTAATCCATCCAAGTTTCCCAGCAAAACTCAAGACCAAATCTTAGAGACGATTAGTCTTTACTTTAACTTTACTAAAAAAAAAAAAGCTTTGTTGGGGGAGCTGGGGGAGGATATTAGAATTTCCAGAAGACACATGGATGCACTGGGCTGTGGACCTGATGTTTGGAGTGTGCTAGTCCTCTTGGCTCCTTCCTGTAGGTGCCCATCCTTCTGTTTCCCTCCTAGGTCTTGCCGTCTCTTCTTTTTTATTGTCTCTTCTATGCCGAGTGTCCCCTTCAGTAATATCTCCTTCAAACCAGTCCCTTCAGGCAAAGGCCCCACCTTTCTACATCTTTCTCCTCCCTCAAACTCCATTTATTCTGATGAACAGACTAGATTGGAGGTTGACATATGCGTTTATCAGGACTTTTGAGGCCAGAAGCCTTTCCTGATTCTTAACAGTTGTGCCAGTGTTCCTGCACATACTTCCTTCACTGCCCTTACCACGTCACGTTGAAATGAACTCTTAACATTCTGTCTCTCCTCCCCTGCTTTGACTGTGGCAGACGTGTTTTATTAATATTTGTATTTCTAGGAACTACAACAGTGTTGGGTTGGAGTGAACTCAGCAATGTATCAAAGCCAGGAACACAGAAACAACTGCTTTTTCCAGCCACTCAACATACCACCTGGAACGCAGCATAAAGAGCAAAGATTTTAAAGTCCGAGAAGCCTGGGTCTGTCATCCAATTATTATGTGCTTCTAGGTTTTTTTTAACCTACTTCACAGAGTTGTGAAGTTTTAATGAGATAATAACCCAGTAATTTCAGCTACTCCCTGAGGCTTTCAAATTTATCTATATGTTGATGATGTGTCCACATATCTCTTAGTTGGGATCCCTCTGCTGGATTCTGAGCCACCGGGATGTCCTGGCCTGATGACTCAGAGGCCTATCAAATGCAAGTTAGCCAAGAGTAAGTTAAGCATTAATTATTGCTGGTATTATCCCTCCTCACCCCCCACCACACACACCAAGTTTGATCCTTTTCCATCATGGCCTACCTCAGTGAAGGTATCACCTGCCACTTTGCCCAAGCTGGAAACCCAGCCTAAATCCTAGTTGAGCTTCCAGACTCCAGTGCCATGTCCTGTAAGAGGCCTTGCCTACCACCTGTCCAAGTGAGGTGCTTTGCCTCTGTGCTCCCAGAAAACCTCATGCCTCGATTCTTTTTAACAAAGCACCTATAATTCTGTAATGTAATTTTCTAATGTAATAATAGCTAAGATTTATGGACCCCTGTGCTGGACATTCTTCTAAGTCCTTTATTTGTATTAGCTCATTTGAGCCTCCTAACAACCCCATGCAGTAGGTACTGTTATAATCCCTGCTTTGCAGATGAGGAAACAGAGGCACAGAGAGGTAATATTCCTTCCAGTATTACACAACCACCATTTGAACCCAAGAGGTCTAACTCCAGAGTCCATATAATCATCTACTATGCATTTTCATATCCAATAATCGCCAAGGATTTTGTCTGTGTTATTCGCTGATGTACTCCTAGTGCCTAGGATAAAGTCTGGCATGCCATAGCTGCTCGTAAAGTGTTTACAGATTCACTGAATGAATAAATGCTAATTCATTTGTGTCTCTCCCTTCTGAAGGGCCAGGAACTGGGTTTTATTCTGTTTATTCCCAGCAGCTAGCCTGGGACCTGGCACATATAAAATTGTTAAGCTTGTCTCTCTGCATAGGTTCATTGCCACTCTGAGTTCCAAGATTACACTTTGCCTCTGTGTTTTTTTGAGACCTTGCATCCACCCTACCATGCCATAACACACTTTACTGCATGTCAGTTTTCAGTGTGTAGGAAAAAATCTTGGTCAGATGCTGCTTGACAGCTGCAAAAACAGAGCTGCACCGGAGCCAAACAATTTTGTCCCTTAGAGAAGCAAGGAGGAGAGCCTCCTGCCACCTGTGGGTGTGTGGGTGGAGGCCTGAATCATCGAGTTCTTTGCATTCCTTACAAAAAGATAACTCAAAGGAATATTACACAACATGGAGAAATAGGAGGAGAAGAAGCAGAGACATAAAAATGACTAAAATGTTGAAAAATATGATCTACAGGACTAAAAATAGTTGTGATCAAGTTTGGAGAGGAAAAATCTGTGGATCAATGTTCCAGTGCCCTGAAGGGCCGTGCATGAATGGGCTCCAGTTTGATAGAGATTGAACAGATGTTCACAGGCCTCATGGAGGAGAGGAATGTGCAAAATGCCTGGACTGCCCTCTGAGGAGCTGAGACAGGGGAAAACGGACAACTTTACTAGGGGAAAGGCAGCCTGAGCTTCAGCAAAACCTTATGAAAGAATATCCTTGAGTCCACGTTGACCCAGGCAGAGCGGAAAGGGGTGCACAAGTAATGATGGTATTTCCTGGGTAGTAGGTGTATTTTACATTTTTCTTTTCTAAATGAGCCCTTTAAAAATCCCAATAGAGTTTTAAAATGCATTGCAGAATTTCTCTAGAAACTCTGAAACCTTTGGGTGACATGGGGTTGAGGGGGCAGGTCAAACTTTCGTGGTCATGCAAACAAACAAACCATTCTCATGTTCCAATCTCCGGCTCATTTGATGGCTAGCATTTGAGAGACAAGTTGTTAGAGGAGCCAGAGCGTGGGTGAGCTGCTTACTCAGGCTGTGCCTCATTGTCTTTTTTGAGCAGCACTTTGCAAGCAGCATTGTGAGGATCAAAGAGGTACAGAAAATAAGCCACACACTTACTAAAGGGCTCATAGTAGCCTCCACAAATGGCAGTGGATTTATCATTAGTATTATTTTTCACTAGCATTATTTTCTTAATTTTCCAGCTAGGATTTCTGAGGTATTGCCCCATCATGACAAAGGTTAATTAAGGAAGATCCCAAAGTTAGAAGAGCTTTTGACTAGAATGAAGGGACTGAATTTGTTCCCCAGATGGACTCACTGGCTAAAAGGGGATTGTGGAAAGTATTTTATTCAACAGTTTGTTCCACAGCCAGTGTTTGGGCTATTGAGAAGGGGGGCTGCTATGTAAGTGTATTGTGATAACGAATGCCCTGAGGGCAGAGGGGAATTGTGTAAGAAGATGTATTCTCTCATTCTTTCATGTATGGTCATCTTTTCTGCCCAAGAAGAATGTACACACTTTATGAGCAGGAACAATGTCTTCTAATTTGTATTTATAATCTTTTTTTTTCTGTCTCAGAGTTTTCAAGAACTGAGAATGTGCATATGGATAAAATAAATCCAGAAATTCAAGCTACTTGTATTGCTAAACACATGTAGAGTTTCATATAAATATAATTCATAAAAGGTATAAATGGCAAGAGTTTCTTTCTATTCAATGATTTTGTGCAGCACCTGGTATACTACCCATAGTGGCCAAATACAACAACCCTCACCTTGCGGAGACCCTCTACCCAGCAGATGTGACCTCCTTCCTGGATCTCAGAGGTTCAAGGATGCAATGTGCCTGCATCTGTACCCTTGAGGTCCTGCTGTCTTCTCCAGGCCTTACAGCTGCTTTGAGAGAGGAGTGACCAAGGCATTCTCAGTTTTGAGGGGAGTGAAATAAAACCACCTGGACAAACCAGGTTCTCTTATTAAACTCCATGTTTTCCCAAGAAGAGCCTCTATTTTTTTTCCCTATACACTATTGAAGGCATTGCTGGTGGACAATTTTCAGTAGCTTTCTCCTCCCTATTGTTTTGAAAGGCACTGATTAGTAAGTAGATCATTTATATTTAGCAATTGACGTTTGAAATTTTATTCAAACACAGGATTTACTGTAGAACAAATCAGTCTTCATTATTTTAGTGAAAGCCATAAACTTAACTGAAACATAACACAAAGTCAGATTTCTGGACCTCTTATCTACTCAGTCATCCCTGTGGGAGGTTAATTCTTATGGATGGGTGAACTACTTTTGGCAAATGGTTAATGGGATATATGTTAGATGGGTATTATTTCCTTTAGGCATTCACTTAATGGTTGGGTGACCATTTCTAATTCCTCCTGATAATAGAAAGGGGTAAGAAAACATGGATGGAAAGATTAGATTTGAACCATATGAAATTGCTGATCCTTGACCATTTTTGACCTACAGAATTATAATTTGTTACAGTACAACTTAATATATCTAAGGTTTGTTGATAAAATAATACATTCTGTACTATGTCCAGTATAAAATTGACATTGGATTAGTAACATAGTACACTTAAGAAGAAAAGTTCAAAAATTCTTTTAAGTACAGCTGCAAAATAGGAACATGATAATATGTTCCAGACTGTAATAAACCAGTAATTGATGAAAGAAGACATCATTATGTTATTTTGTACCCAGTAGTTAAATATGATTCTTATAATTATAAAAAATATGTTAGTTTACTATAAACCCTAAAGTCAATAACATTTTGTGAAACAACTCTTTATTGTGTTATTTGAGTTGGAGGTAAATTGTCTTAAGGAGATTTAGGAAATCTTCCTTTATCTCACTGATGACTATGTATTTCAACAAGAAATGCTTTAAAAATTTTTTAACTACTCTGTACATGAATAAATTGTGCTAACACATAGAATTAAATATGATTGATAATAATTTTAATTAACTTATAAAGAGAATTTCAAGAAAAAATGAAAAATTTTGGCTTGAAAAGTTCTGAATAATGTCCTAAAGTAACCTTGCTCCTTTATATTTTGGTCTCAGATAAAGTAATAATTCACAACTCTAAATTATACAAAAGAACTAATGCTCTTCTTCTTTTTGTGTGCACCTAATAGACAGTCTTAATAAAGGAGCTAATGAGCATCTGATGGCATGGTGCAGCATAAACAGAAGGAGGAAATTAACAGCCTCACTAATCATGGAGTAAATATTTTTATATGGAAAACAAGAAAATGCGAAATCATAGAATGGCTGCATCTTTGACTAGAGAGGAAAACATGGCTTCTCTCCTATCAATTATAGGAAGTTAGGTGATGACCCCTAACCTCTTCAAAGATAAATACCTTAAAATGCTTGAGTACTTTCTTACTAGAGATTTTCCCTTTAGATGCTGCAGTTTAAGATTCTTAAAGGAAGAGTTATACTTTAGAGCTCATGAGAAGTGTCCCTTTTCATCAATGGGGAGTGTTCATTTATAATTGTTTCCCAGGGAGTTCCATGTGATGGGCTATGACCAGTATTAATTGTTTTAGTGCTTTCCTCTCAATATTCCTGAGAAACCTAACAAAGCTTTATGGACAGCCCACAATGTGCTCTCCCTCCCTCACATCCAGTCCCCAGAACCACTCAGAGTGCAGGCCACAGCCACTTCTCTCGGTGGCTTCTCCTTGCTCCTTGCCCTCCTTGGTCCTACCCCCAGTCAGTTCTCTGTACTCTGCTCGGAGAGATTGTCCTCAAATGCAAGTGTGGTCCTACTGTTTCCAATCCTTTGAGCATGTCTATAAATTCCTTTGTAACGTTGCCTCCTTTCCCACCGTTCCTGCCCGCTACTCAGGCCTGCTCTTCATTCTAGGCCTCTGTTCATTCAGTACCCTCTTCCAGGAACTCTTTCCCCAGCAGCATCCACCATTTCCTGTACCTGGATAATCCCTGCTTGTTTGTGACGTCTCTGCTTAGATGCTGCTTCCTCCAACTCACCTTCCCAGATCCTCCAAATCTGAATTCCCCTAACACCTCTACCTCCTCTCCCTGTAGCAGTGACCATGCTATATTACCATTGCCCTTTTGCTTTTCTGAAAACCTCTACAGTCTGCAAGCAACTTGAAGGTAGGGCCTCTTGTCTGTCTCATTCACCGTTGTATTCCCAGGGCCTAGCACAGTGCCTGGCTCAGAGTAGCCACTGAATGTGTGTTTGTTGAATGAATGAATGAAGACAGACAGACAAACAGGCGTACAGATACACAATGGTGCTTTGGGAAGAACTCCTATCTTTGAAGAGCTTATAGTCTGTTTTACTTTCTGTACATTGGAAGACTATGTGGAAGAATAAAAAGAACACAGTTTTTAATTAGATCTGGATTTATACACCAGCTTTAAAATCTACCAGCCCTGTGAATTTGAGTAATTTATCTAACCTTCCTGAGACTTAACATATGAATCAGCATAGGGATAAAAGATGTCTACCTCATGGGGTTCTTGTAAGTGCTAAAATAAGATGCATTAAACACGTGCTATAATAAGCATGTGATAATGTTGGCTTCCTTCCTTTCCAACACGCAGCTCTCCTTCTACTTAACACAAATCTTGGCTCACCTTTCCAGTGGACTAGAGATGTTCCTCCCTCATGTATGTGATCACACAATTTTAAAAATCATATTGAGAAGAAGGTAAGAGTTTACATTTATTAAAAATAATATAAATAAATATAACACATTAAAAGAATATGTATATATCAAGAATTTTTAAGTGTTTAAAGCATTGTATGTCAAATATCCTATCCTGCTATATAAAATAAGTAAATTTAAAATTAGATTTCAGTGGGCAGACTCAGTTTTATGGTGTTGGGTTCAAATTTTAGGCTGCTGTGAAATTTTATAGTGCATCCTTTTAAATATTAATTTTTTGTAATTGAATAAACTCAAAATTTAAAATTTTGAATGAAAATTAAAAATAGAATTGTATTTTTAAACTTGGTGATAATGCTACAAATTTTAGATCAAAATTTTTTTCTAAATAATGGTAATTATTTATTTTACTTGACTATGTAATGAGTTAAGAGATATGCAGAAAAAAGATCTAAGAACTCCTTCATTGCTATTATTTTTTCAGTGAAAGCATATGCCCTAAACTAGGACACAAGAGAGTCGGCTGAGATAGCCTTCCTTCCACAAAATTTACAACCCAAAGGCTAGTTTTACATGTTTTCTTTGCCGGCTGGATTGTGGCTGATCATGGCCAAGTGTTTTGTTGCTGTCGGTTTGGCTCTTAAAGGAAACTGGATCCTGACAACAAAGTTCAAGAATTATTGTCGGCTTCTCTGCATAACTTAGAAGCATCTCCAAAGGCATATGTACTATTGCCCTGGCAGACATATATACACGAGTACAGTGTAACACCTCCATCCTCCATGCTTGGCAAGTTAATGTGGATGTTCATTTTTATAGCCGCTAACTTATTAGCTGTGGATTACGTTGTCACTTTGTGTGTTACATTTCCAAGCATAAGAAGTGTGAGTGAGTTCTAAGACATGTGAAATGAAGGATCAACTCGCAAAAGCTGGTCTTGAAGGCATCAGAGAGTAGGGATAAAGACTTCATCATGCGGTTCATAGAGCCTGCCAATTCTTTGATTGACAGCTCTCTGTATGGCAAGTCTTGAGGGATTGGGTATTTAAATCTTAATTACAAAAAAGTGTTACAGAATACTAAAAATCATTCAAGAAAACTGGAAGGCGTATAATGTAGCATTCCTCTATTAATCTCTTATACAGAATTAAATTTGATTGACAAGATCCATACAAATTGTGTAAAGGAATTTAGGAAATCAGTACAAAACTGAAGGGAAAATTTTAAGCCATGTGCCATGAATGTGTCCTATATTATAAATGAAATTGCTCCACAATTGTATACACAAAAGTAAAACAGACTAAAATAAGCTTTAATATAAGATATAATCCTAACTGGCCTAGAGAACTAAAATCTCAGTAACAGGATTGAAACAAACAAACATAAAATACAAATAGCTGCTTTGCTTAGGAAAAAAAGTCACAAGAAATTATTATAGAAAAAAAATTGGATTCCAGAAGATAAAAGTAAAACAACTGTAGAGAAAACATTTTAAAATAAAAATAGAACATTTAAGAACATCGTTTACGCCCTTGGTGTTCTTATCTATGCCATTCCCTTCTGAATTCGTAATTCAATAAATACTTATTAATACTTATTACTCTGGTCCAAATCCTTTGCTAAGTACAGAGAATATGTAGATAATGATGGCAGAGTCAGAGTCCAGTGGAAAAGCACTCATGAAAACAGGTCATAGCAATAGAATGTCATTCAAGTATAAATAAAAAGCCTGGATATCTTCTGTTCCCCCTGCCCCCATATCCGCTCTCCACCTTGCTTTTTTCCCTGGGAAGGCTGATCTGTATGGACTGTATCAATTGTTCCTTTGCCCTTGGCTTCTGGTTGGGTTCAGCCAATGGGGACCCCAGCAACAGATCAGAGGAAAGGTTAAGCATGAGGTGAGTTATCAAATCCCCCAGCTCCTTCCACAGTGGGCTGTCTGCATCCATTGACCAGTCACAGTTCCTTTCAGGAAATGTCCTCAAATTACCCTTTTGAATGTGCCAGCTGTTCCCTGCCAGGCCCTGACTGATATGCCGTGAGAAAGTAGAGGAAGGAATCCTTTGGGGAATCCAGAAAGACTTCACAGAGGAAGTGGCACTTGAGCTGAAGAATAGCATTTCCTGAGAAGATAAGGGAGAAGATCAGGGTGGCTGGAACATAGGGCAAATGAATGAAGTGAAGAAAGAAGCCAAGACGATTTTGGAGTGGATTGTGAAGTGCCTTGTGTTTCCTGTAGAGGTGTTTGTTTGGACTAAATCCAAAGGCAATAGGCAGTAGACAATAGGGTATTTTGGTGGGCTTTTAAGTAGAAGGTAGATGATAACAGTATAAAGGAGTGTTTCTCAAATCTAATTATCACATGCTTATCACATGCATCCTTTTAATGGAAATATTTTTTGAGGACTTTTTCAGGGTTGACAAATTATTTTTATTATGATATGTATCCTATATATATCAGCTTTAACTCATTATATATAAATTTCTTTTGCTTATAATTTTTATACAACTAAGAACCAAAATTAATTTACATAATAAATAAAAACTAACACATATGAATTCTAAAATTCAAATTAATATTAATTTAGTGTGAAGGATTATGTTTTGCTGAGATAAAACCATGAAAAAAAATAAAAGTTCAATCAACATGCCTACAATAAAACTTGTGTTTTATGATGATTCAATTCTTCTACTTTTTGCTGCTCAAACTATTGTGCATCTTTCATCTATACAACATGCTGTCAAGTCATTTGGCCTTCATTTACTATATTGTCTCCCTCAAAACTTAGCTGCTTAAACAATCATTTTATTATGCTTATGGATTCTGTGAATCAGGAATTCAGATGAGCACAGTGGGAATGGCTTGTCTTTTCTCCACAATATCTGGGGCTCAGCTGAGAAGATTCAGTGGCTGGAAGTAACTCAACATCTTCACTCTGGTAGTTGATGCTCTGAGCTCAAAAGTGTCCCAACTCACCAAGTAGAATTTGCCTCACATTTTCTGACCTAGCTTCAGAAGTCATGCAAAGTCGTTTCCATGGTATTCTATTGGTTACAGTGAGCCACAAGTCTACTCAGATTCAGGGGAAGGGGGCGTGGACCCCATGTCTTGATGGAAAGAATGCCAAAGAATTTTCAGCCACTTTGTACAACTGCCACAGACTATGCTAACTAATCTTATTAAACATAAACACAGATGTGGGACACTAAAAAAGCATCTTTTTTTGTTTATGTGGCAGTCATCTGGATGATCCAGAATATGCTTGTTGATGGAATAATAACTGGAGGGTTTTTTCCTTAAGCTCTAAGATTGGCAATTAAGTTCCAAATCTGAGGACAGATGGGTGGTAAGTATCTCCCATTTTAGAGGGCGTACTGTTAGGCATTAGATATACCATTTAGGATTTAAGAAATGGCCAAAAGACTTTGCTTTCTCCTTTCCCGTAGGAAGACAGATGCCATGAGGTCCCCATGGAGAAACATATAGGACTTGTTACTCTGACACCGTATTGCATGCTCAGCATGGCCGACGTGGCACTCTACCATCTGGGCATCTACCTATCTACTTCAACAGCCAATTACAGGCTACCATCCTGGACAAAGGGTCAATATTGAACACCACTTGTAGATCACTCTAAATCGTCTCAGTTCACCTCTTCACTGTTGTGGTGACCAGTTTCCACACAGACTTACCAGCTTCCCACAGGTGCAATCTGACAGCACCTTCCTCGAGACTCTTCAGTGTGCCTCTGGCTTACTTCTCCTGGGCTTCTCAGGGGCCACGGCTTTGGGTTCCTGTGAGAATCAGTTTGGCACTTAAGCATGCACAACCTGGTGGTGTGGGAAGATGAATGTCCTTGGAGCAGTCTTTGACCAAGTGAGTGGGAACTGATGAATCAACGCTTGCCTTGTTCATCACCTGGCATCATTCTAAGATGCATTTCAAAAGGGTCCCAAGAAGGTCCTATGTGATTAAACACCAGTCACTGATAATGCTGGTCAATTTGTAAACATATCTTTTCTTAACTTTCCCACCTTTTTGCTTCACTCTCTCAAGCCCTAATCTGGACTCATTTCCCAAATAAACTACCTGTATGTAAGCCTTTGTTTCAGGCTTTGCTTTCAGAGACCCAGACTATGACAAGGTTCATAGAACTGCTGGATGAGTTCATATGGCAGGTGCCCAAGGAACATTGTCCTAATCCAAAGCCAGTAGTTGGGTGAAAAGAGGGGTGTTGGAGAAGCCAGGCTGAGTATCCTGTGATCTAGAGGCCCCAAACTCTGTTGTTGCCTGTATTGGTCGTCTGTCCATTTCTGGCTGATGTGTTCTTTAGTGGCATGGAAACTATACTCTTTCAAGCCATAAATGTGTCTGTAAACTAGAGCTTCATTATCATTTAAAATACTTGTGTGTGCTAACCAGATTCCAAGATGGACCCTAATAATTCTTGCCTCCTCAAATACATGCCCTACATAGTCCTCTCTTACCTTGTACAGGGCTCACCTGTGTAACCAGTAGGATGCTGCAGAAGTGACGGAGTGTGATAACCAAAGCTAGGTGATGAAAGATATTGTGGCTTCCACCTTGTTCTCTCTTGGGTCACTTGCTCTGGGAGAAACCAGCTGCCATATCAAGAAGACATTTAAGAAGGTCTATGGAGATGTTCATGTGGCAAGAAATTGAGACCCCCTGCCAATAGCCAGCACTAACTTTTCAACTGTAATAGTTTCCTATTTCTGCTCTAACAAGTTACCACAAATGTAGTGGCTTAAAACAACACAAATTTTCAGAAGTCCAAAAACAGTCTCATTGGGCTAAAGTCAAGGTGTTAGCAGGGCTGGTTCTTTCTGGACACTCATAGGGGAAAATCTGTTTCCTCACCTTTTTCAGCTTCTTGAGGCCACCTGCATTGGCTCATGAGCCCTTCCTTGCATCACTCCAACCTCTTTCTTCGGTCTTCACATCTTCTACTACCCACCTCAATCCTCTTGCCTCTCTCTTATACGATAACCCCCTGTGATTACATTGGGCCCATGTAGATAATCCAGGAGTGGTAGATAAAGCCGTGGAGTGATGTGGAATCTATGGCTTGTCATACATACAGGTCCAGTGTTTATGTCCAAATGAAGACCAGCAGTTTCTGTGAGGAACAAGCATCAGAAGTAAACACGATCTGAAATGCCCACTAGCAAGTGGGCAAAGAAAACGTGTCTACATTTGAGTAAAATTTCTATGCAGATATTTTTCAGTGATTCGACTGCAGGAAAGAGCAGAAATTTCAAACACACCTGAAGTCTTTTTACTCATTAAGTATGTTGTTCAAGAACCACTGAGGTGCATGATTTCTGTACATACTGACTGCTCTACGTTTACAGAGCCAATAGCCCACACGGGTACCTGGCTACCTGTGTGCACGTGACGTGGTTGGGGACCAGGAGGTAAATAAAGGATCTTACTGAAACCAAAAAATATATATATATATGTATGTATGTTTTAAAAATAAATTATTGTATTATGAAAGAATAGGGTACTTTGTGGGAATGGTAAGTAAACCTCATCTCAAGATTCTTAATTTAATCATGTCTGCAAAGTCCTTTTTGCCATGTAAGGTAGCACATTCACAAATTCTGGGGATTAGGACATAGATACCTTTGGGAGGCCATTTTTCAGCCTACCATACCAACTATATGAGTGAGCCACCTTGGAAGGAGATCCTCCATCCCTAATCAAGTCTTCAGATGATTGCAGCTTCTGCTGACAACTTGACTACAACCTCATGAGAGACCTGAGGCAGAAATGCCCGGCTAAGCCATTCCTAAATTCCTGATCCACAGACACTGTGTGAGATAATAAATTTTTATAATTGTTGTAAGCCACTAAATTTTGGGATAATTTGTTACTGAGCAATAGCTAATTAATACAAAATGGAAAAGTTCAGTAGTATTTAAAAATCCATTCACATTTTCATAGGAAATAGTAATATTAGATTTGTTAAAGGAAAAAATGCCTTTTAGATTCTTTATAATTTCAGCTGTTGGAAATATTTGATTAGTTGCAAATAAATTATTTTAATTTTCTTGTCATCTATTTAAGTGAATGAAGTTTTTGTTGATGTCAAATCCCAAAGAATGTAAAGAGATAGTCATTTAAAAATCTTATTCAGGGCTGGGAAGGAGAGAGGAAGAATAGGGGATGACTGCTAACAAGTATGTTTCTCTTCGGGGTGACGAAAATGTTCTAAAATTAAATTGTAGCTATAGTTGCACAACTCATCAATATATTAAAAAACATTGAAAACTGCAATTTAAATGGTTAAATTATGTGGAATGTGAATTACATCTCAACAAAGCTGTTTTAAAAATTTTATTCAAGCATAACTAATCTATGAGGTTAGAAGTCAGGATAATAATTTTCCTGCTGTTGGGGGCAGTGAATAAGAGAAGGCACAACGTTGGCTCTGATGCTGGTTTTTTGATCTGGCTGCTGGCAATATGGATGTATTTTATCTGTGAAAATTTATTAGGCACTTACAATTTGTATGCTCTTCTGAATGTATATCATACTTCAATAAGTTTTACTTTTAAAAAAGCACACAAAGGGCCGGCCCCATGGCTTAGCGGTTAAGTGCACGCACTCTGCTGCTGGCGGCCTGGGTTCGGATCCCAGGCGCGCACCGACGCGCCACCTCTCCGGCCATGCTGGGGCCACGTCCCACGTGCATCGGCTGGAAGGATGTGCAGCTGTGACATACAACTATCTACTGGGGCTTTGGGGGAAAAAATAAATAAATAAAAAAATTAAAAAAAACAAAAAAAAGCACACAAGAAAGCCAAAATGATATTATATGAACCCTAGTTCTCAGTGATGTGTACAGAAGTTTGTAATTGTCATTGCTGTATCAAACAATGAAAGGGATGCTTAGAAATGAGAATTGGGACAGGGACAATGACTTTTTGATAGAATGTGGTTTACTTACCATTCCCATAAAGTACCCTATTCTTTCATAATACAATAATTTATTTTTAAAACATACATATATTATTGTGACATTTATAGAAATATATAATTATAATAGTTATGATAAAACTCTTGTTTAAAAAGAGCATGAGGCCACTTCATTTAAAAAATCTGATATGAAAACTGTGTTCAAGGAAGCAAGCTCGAGTTTCTTATTTAAAATTTTGGGAAGATTTTATTTGGACATTTTATGGAAATTCAATATTTGGTATCCTCCTTCATGCGTTGTGTTATGTTTTTGTCACAATTCAATGGCATAATATAAAGAAAATGTAATAAATTTTGCACCAATCCCCAAAACTCCTGGAGTTCATCCATGATATTCCTGAGTTTTATGAGTTTATGAAATATTGAGAAATCTCTAGGACCACGGTTTTCAAAATGTGGATGTCAAGAACTAGGAAGGGTATGGGATTTATCCTACTGCAAGTTAATTCGTTAGCCTGCTGCAGTGTCATAGATGCTGGCGGAAGACATGAGACTCTTTGGTCAGAGACAAAGAACAATCTATTATTCACAATCATAGTAGCAGCCAGAGTATCATCATTTTTGCACTATTTTTACCAAACCTCAGTTCCCATAGAGCAATGTGAAAAGTGTAAGGTGACGTTTGCACATGCAGTGGACTGTGTTACAGGAGAGGAAAGCAAATCTCTTATAATGGACATTATGATCTTTTATAATAAACTTTGCCCAAGAGGGAGACGTTATCTTCATTACATTTGACAGTAAACAAACCTGCACTTTTCTCTGGAGGGAGACGCTGTCTCTATTTTTCCAAGGTTGTTCACAATACAAACATCCTTGAAAAGACAGTGATCGAAGGTAGTTGGTGCCTATGCTTGCAAAGCATGCAGAAACACAAGAGACTGGAGAATTGTCTTCAACAACTGATGCAGAACTCTAAAGTTCCCTGAGATGTTTACCTGAGGGGTCAATGAGGCCAAAACATTTATAAATTATACTAAAACATTGTTTGCCTTTTTCACTCTTATCCTCTCATAAATGTACAGCGGAGATTTCCAGAGGCTACATAAAATGTGTTGATGTCATTACTCTGATGGCTAATAGAATGTGTGCTTCTGTATTTATGTGTTTTAAAAATTTTTCCACTTTAATTTCTAATACAGTCATTTCAGTAGACATAACCCACATAAACAAAAGCTCTTTGAGGTTCTCAATATTTTTTAAGAGGGTAAATGTGTCCTGAGATCAAAAAGTTTGAGAATTGCTGCCCCAGGAAAATTATCGGGGAGATAAGACCTTGGGAGTGCTGTTATATGTGATGTTAGTTCTTCCCCTCTCTGAGTGAGAAGGAGACTCCAGAAGAATTGCTTCCAGACATTGAAGATGCCCTAAGAACAGAAGATCAATATTTCTTTCCTGAGCTGTACGCCTTCTTAGGCAGTTGATTGCTGAACTGCTACTATCCTAATTTGAGCAGAAAGAGCAGAGATTTGGAGAAAGATGACAGGGTAGAGTGAAGAGCCAACCGTGCAATTGTTGGCACTCACACCCTTCAGTGTGGCAAGGGTGCATGATTTACCTCTGAGTCACTTGAACAGTTCGTCCAGTAGTCAGGCTTCAACCGTTTTGTCAGTACCCTACCGAAAAGGGCTGAGATGAAGAGGTTCCAGCAGTAGGAAGCTGTGGGGTAGATCACTGGAGAGAGGAGATGAAAGCTGCGGACGTGCTGGTAAATACTAGTAAATGTTTAACAACTAGCTCTCCAAAAGAAAAAAAATAGAACTGATCTGTAGTTTTTGCCAATTTGTGTAGTGTGAATTCTCCCACCATGGCTGATTTCAAGTTACCAATGGATTAACAACCAGCTCACAAAATTTCTGAAAATTTAGCGATTGGCCAGTATGAGCTGGCTCTGGAATACAACTAAAGAGATTGGAATGAGTTGAGCTGGATCAGATCTCCTATACCCAGAACTAAATAGTGAGGTGGGCTCTCCCACAAGAACAAACTATGTCCTGAACTTACACTGTGCCTGCAAAAGAGGCATCAACTAGACTTCTCCCACACAAGGGAGTAAATAACCAGTGTGGCCAAGAGAGAACCATAACAGCATCCTTTAAGTAGGACCCAATTATCCCTATTCCCCCACCCAACTCCCCTCACCTGAGTAGTGGAGATGCTCAAAGAAAGGTGAGGACTACACCTCTTGTGCCCTACAGGTTTCAGGCCATGCATCAAGCAGCATGAGCTGGGGATGGCAGGGGGAGGGAACCCTGTGAGAATGAAGTTTTAACAGGATTAAAATGGACTGGACTGGAAGTAATTTGAAAGTAACTGGAAAGGAGGGTTTGTCCTAGCGCAAATGAATGTGGCAAGTGAAGAAAAAAAACTGTTTCAGGTTTGATCTCCCACCAAGTTCAGACTGTTCGATAAATCAATTATGCTCATATTAAATTGATTTGAAGTTTATTGAAATAAAAACCAAAAAAGTTAATCTTCTGGATAACTCGCAGAAAGACACTGTATGAATAGACTGAAATGAGGAGGTGAGTTAGGAAAATTTTAAATGTCCAGAATTCGAAGTTGAAAATCTGATCTAAGGAAGTGGTAGATGGGAGGTTGAATGGAGATTGGGGCCAGATTGAAGAGGCAAAGTTACCTGACTGGGTGACCAGTTTTATAAGATGAACAAGAAACAAAAGGTGTCAAGATTGACTCCTATTTTCCAACTTGGAAGGCTAAACATAATTTTGTGTTTTTGGAACTAAGAGTTTTTTAAATTGGCATGAATTTAGAAGACATTATTTTACATGTATATTGAAGTTGGAAGGGTCCTATCTGAATAATAAACTAAGATAAAGATGATGAATATGTCTCATAGTGTTAACATTTATTAAGATTCATGCTAATAACATTGTTTTGCTTGTTTCAGAGCTTTCTATAAATGGTATCATATTCTGTTTGATCTTCTGAGACTTAATTATTCCACTCATTATGTGTGGTTGTAGTTCATTCATTCATTTCCACTGATGAGTATTCTATAGGGTGAATATATCGTAATTCATTTATCCATTCTTTGTTTGATGCATATTTGTATTGTTTTCAGTTTTGTACTATAATTATGTTTACTACTATGAACATTCTCCTGATGCACATATCAGGGATACAATGAGGAAGACAACAGGGTATTTAAAATGTTTTAATTCTTAAGTTGTGGTGAACTTCATAGGTGTTTATTTTATTATTATGATTTACAATTTACATATATATTATGTATATTCTTTTGTATGCATCAAATTTTACATTTTAAAAGAATAAAATAGTGCTATGGAGAAAATAAGTGGAAAGGGGAAATACAGAATGTCAGTGTCTAGAGGGAAGGGCTGCAACTTTAAAGGGGGTGGTCAGAGAGGACTCACTGAGCAGGTGACATTTGAGCAAGACCTGAGGGAAGTGAAGGAGCGGCCACGAGGAGATCTGGGGAAAGAGTGTTAAAATACAGATATCACGTAAAAAAGTAAAAAAGACGACTTTAACAGCTAGTAAAAAGACTCTGCAGGAGAGGTGAGGGGTGGAGTATCAGTTATAACAGCTGCTCCCATCCTTCCTCTGAAGTTCTCCCCTGGCTGTCCAGTTGAAACAGCTACTGCCAGTGGGATATACGGCCTCTAGAAGCAGATCTCTTCAGCTAGCTTCACCAAAGTGAGGAAAATCCCCTTTCCTCTTTGCTTCTGGGAAACACACGCGCGCGCACACACACACACACACACACACACACACACACACACCCTGGACTTTACCGGAATACATAAACATAGAAATGGATCCATTTACAAGACACATTCAATTTGTTCTAAAGAAAGTAAAATATAGCCTTAACCGACCTTGGTATCACTTCTGTTCTACAAGTCAAACCTGTCTGGCAAACTGTACCCAAAATTTCCTCCGTTGAATCTTTGGGCAATCCCCTGTCTTCATTTCTATTCTTCCTCATTTTCCCTCAGGCTTCACCTCTTTTTTTTTTTGTTTTGTGACGAAGATCGGCCCTGAGCTAACATCTGCCAATCTTCCTCTTTTTGCTGAGGAAGACTGGCCCTGGACTAACATCCATGCCCATCTTCCTCCACTTTATATGGGATGCCGCCACAGCATGGCTTGACAAGCGGTGCGTCGGTGCGCGCCTGGGATCCCAACCGGCGAACCCTGGGCAGTCGCAGCGGAGCGCGCGCACTTAACCGCTGCGCCACTGGGCCGGCCCCAGGCTTCACCTATTTAGGACTGGGACAAATAGCTAAATTGTGGGCCCCTCGCTTAGGTGAACAGGTGCTTAGTGAGTTTACAGATTCCTTTCTGAAGAAGGTATCCTTGTCCACAAAAAAACAGGAGAAATTTATCCTGGCATTTCCCTACATCTCCTTACATCACCTGCCCTGTGGTAAAGACGTTTTCTTCCATCCAGTTTACTCTTAAAAGTTTGATAATAAGCCTTACAGGAAAAGAGACTTTTAAATAAACTTTAAAGGGAGTTACTAAAATCATAATTGCTCCGAAAAGAAAGACCTAAGGATAAATGATTTTCCTTAAAAATACTGTAACTGGTACAGTTTTGTTTCCTTGTGCAGTCACGTGCCACATAACGACATTTTGGTCAATGACAGACTGCATATACACTTATCCAATGGTGGTTCCAGGAGGTTAGTACCATAGGGCCTACGTGTATAGTATGCTATACCATCTAGGTTTGTCTAAGTACACGCTACAATGTTCACACAACGACGAAATCACCTAATGATGCATTTCTCAGAACATATCCCCGTCGTTAAGTGACACGTGACTGTAGATGTTAAAAACTTCCCCATTATTCTCTTATAGCAACTAATATTGCTTCTATTGGTAATAAGACACGGGAAAGCTCATGCAACTTGAAGTCATCATAAGGAGCCCATGCATTTGCTGGTGGTGGAAAGATACTTTTGGCAAGAAAGCACCTGCTATGACAAATATAATCAGTGTATTATGCACGTGAAATTTAAACTGTACTTTCTCCAGCCACACCAATGGTGGAGATGGTCACCAAGTTGTGACCCATCCAGTGGGATTTCCGCAACCCCCAAGCTTTTGTCCCCTAGCTCCCAAGCTGATTCTTAACCTTGCCGTGAAAGCTAGTGAACTCAGGGCTTCCTTGGCAGCCATGACAGCCACTGTTGATGTCCTGGTACAGCTCTGGCCTGGATATTAGTTTTCTCTGTGATGGCTGCTGTCCTGGTTGCACTTGGACAAGACATCTGTTGATCTCTCTTCTTTCATTCAGCTGAGCTATGAGTAGCCTGTTCCTTGAGGATTGCCGAAAGCCTTCTGTCTTAGAACTACCACAATATACCTAATTTCAAAGCTTTTTTATTTTCTGTCTCACTCTTACAAAGCTGAGGGATGGGAACAGGGAAGAGGGGAAGAGGGAAATCTCCAGTGAAACTCTCTTTGTCCTCTGGATCTGCCATGGGGTCAGAAACTGGGGTTTGGTGACAGTGAAAGTGAGAACTCATTGGTGGGCAGAGTAGCCACCATCCAGCTAAGGTCTGCAGCAGTCAGGAGCATTGGGCATCATCCAAGAACAGTGCTGTGTGTTGAGTTGTAGCTAGAATGGCCTGACAACAGGCTATCTGGGACAACTTCAGTGCTGGCTAGAGATAACAGGTTGCCTGGTTCAAGTAGCTTGGAGAACTTCCTACCATGGGAGAGGGAGGATGAGGTTGGGAGTGGACAGTTGCCTACAATTCCTTCAGTGCTTTGGGTCTTGCTGGAACGCCAGGGGTACTAAGCAAATGCTGCATTGAATGGGATGATCTTTCAGCCCCAGGCTTTCCACTCACTTAATTTGTGCATCACTCACCTTAGTCTAACTTATATGACGGGAATAAGTGAACATAAAATAAAGACAGTGTTATTTCTTGCTCAGCTTACATGTTCATTGAGCATCGGCTATGGCTCAACTCGACATATTTTATCAATGACCCAGCTTCTACCTGGGGCGTGCAGGTCTACGGCAGGGAAAGGAAGGTAGAAGAATCATCCTTAAAGCTTGTGTTTAGAATTGGCACCAGGCCCTTTACTCACATTTCATGGGCCCAAGCAAGTCACATCGCCAAGCCTGATGTCAGTGTGACAAGGTCTGTTCCTACCATGGTAGGGGGAGCCAATATTTGAGAACAATAATACAGGTTGACATATTATGTGAACTTGAGCAAGGCATTTCACTTCTCTGAGCCTCAGCTTTCTCCTGTGTACAGATGATGGTGATAGCATTTTACCTCTCAGGGTTGTTTAGAAGGTAAAATGAAGTAATGCATTCAAATGCCATATAAGTGTGAGAGCTAAAAGAATTAAAATGCTGCCCCAGAATTGCTCTTTCTCAAATATTATCATCTCAAAAAGCTGTAGAATTTTTCTCTCTTCAATTTTTCATTCAATACAGGAAATAACCATAAGGAAAAAATACACATTTTCAGTAAAGCTATCTGTACATGTAAAAAGGTATCTTGTCAATATTGAAATTTTTTCTTAATTGTTACACTTCCAAAAGAGTTGTGTGATATAGCAAAACTTATTAATGTATGAGTCTTTCCACAGCTTTTGGCCCCGTCCCCTTCCTCCTAAAGAGAGTTTTGACTGAGATTGCTTGGTTTCCTCCCCTCCTGCCTTCCAAAGAGGCCCTGCTGTTGCCCACAGGTCATGTGGAATGTGTGTTGCAGAATCTGAGAATGAGGACAGGCAGCTAGAGCCTCAGGGTCGTAAGGAAAGCAGGTGAAATGACAAGGGCCTTGTCACGGGGAGGTGAGATGTTTTTCTCTTGGGAAAGGAAAGAAAAGCCTCTTGGAGCTGCGATCCTGGAGACTGCAAGTAGGGAGGAGTTTTTCTAGGTGATCTTAGAAAATGAGGGTATAGAGATGTGGAATGTAATGAATTTGACTTTGAATCAGTGTAAGATTACGTTTCCCTGCAAGCAAAGAAAACCTCTAAATAATAGCTTACGTAAGACAGACTTTTATTCCTTGGTCACTTTAAAAAGTCCAACGTAAGTAGTTCATCACCCTTATGGAAGTTCCATGACCATCAAGGACTCAAGATCCTTTTCTCTTCTTGTTACGCCATCCTCAGCGTGCTCTCCCATGGTCCAAAATAGGTTTTTCAGTTCTAGCCGAATCTTATGTGTTATCGCTAGCATAAAGGAGGCCTGCTGACACCCTTTAAGGAAATTTCCCAGGAGTTGTACCCAACGCTTCTACTTAAACTCATTGCCCAGAACTTAGTCACATGGTCACACCTGGGAAAAGTTTTATTTTATTCTAGGTGTCCAACCAAGTTAGGGGTTCCACTTTTAAGGAAGAAAAGGAAAATGGATAGTGGGGCAGATGACTAGCAGACGTCTCATATAGAAGGAAAATTGTAAGATGATGTTGTGTACTATGTACTTCAATATTTTCAACAGTCCTTGAAGTGGAGAACTTGAGTTATTTTGAAATAAAATCTTGGTTTTTGTACTATGTTTCATTGACTGTGACATAGATTTGGGGCTGAGTCACGTGAGCCATGGCTCAGTGCTCATCTGGCCACTACAGTCACTACTAAGTTCTTATTTCTACTTACCGCTCATGGCTCCTCCCACTGAAATCCCTTTCTGTTCCTACCTATATAACCATCTGTGAGCCAGGAAAGGACTTTCTCCCTATCATCCTTCCAATTTATTGAATTCCCCAATGGATGGCCTTGATTTCTTGTTCTCATACACTATGGAGACATATATATTTGATTATATTTACTCTTTCACCTTGTTTTATTCTTATACTCCTTTTTGGAAACTTGGGAAATAGATCAAATGATAGCACACAAGTATCATGGCCAAAAGCATTTCTCTGTTAAGAACCTCAGTGTTCCAGGAAAAAGCCCAGGGACCTCAGACTCTTTCCTATGTCAAGATGTGGTTTCTGCTCATAGGAGAATTTAGGAAATACTCTGTATCCTTACTCCTCTTATATAAGATTGTTAACATCGAAGTCCTGTGAACCTTACCCCTAGCCACCGTGGGGGAGGAAGAAATTTTCCTCTACCCTTCTAGGTTCTTCTGGCTGGTCTAAGAATTAAATTGAGACAGATTAGGAGAAAATCAAATTTATTTAATTTTGTATGTATAGGAACCCCACATACATGAGAGGTTCAGAGACAAAAAGGTAAAATGGGGTATGTATGTTATCTTGAGCTGAGGAATGGGATAGGGGCATGAGGCTTCAGAGGGGTGGAGGATAATTCATAGGACGATAAGAAGAGTAGATACTCACTCCTTAGAGGTTTGCGCTGTCATTCAGGTAGGTCATAAAAAGTTATTTCTGGTAATAACTCTTATTATGGGCAAGGTTTCCAATTTAAATTTTCTAAGGGAGAGGTAAAAGTTTCTCTTGAGCCTGTAGGGACTCGATTGCCTTTAGCTCAAAATATTCCACATGCCGAGTTGCATGTCTTGGGGAGGCCTATTCTGAACCCCTGCACCACCTTGATGTCTTCATTTTCATTTTTACGAAGTATCGTATTAGGACTCAATGCTAATATGCCATTCTTTTATGGTTGTCTTGGAAAGCCCAAGTTCCAGAAATAGGTGTAAAGATTCACTGTTCACTTTCCTTTCATCTCAGGATGTTAGCTATAAATATACTATATTATAATATAATTTTGTTGTAAAAACAATATATGTTCATTGTGGACATTTGGATAAGCATAAAGAAGAAAAAAAATTCCCACTCGTATCCTAACCATCTCAAACATGTTAATGAGATTTTTTCTATGAATTTCTGTGAATTTATATGTGTTTGTATATATGTGTGTATGCATGTGTGTTTTAAGCATAATTGGGAATATTCTACAAACATATACTGTTTATATGTTCTGCTTTCCACTTGAGCACTTTCCATCCACAAATATTCTTTGAAAGCATGATTTTTAATTGCTGCATGATACTTAGTTTTATATACTATTAAAAATCCATATCAGTAGAGATTTCAGTTAAGCTTTTTGTTGTTGTTTGTTTTTTAAAGGTGAAATGACTTTGGCAACCACTCGGCAAAGCCAAAATTAGTCGTCAGAACTACAACTCTTAGTTCAGTGTTTATTTAACTACTGTAAGTTTCTTGAGGTAGGGACTATGCTTGTTTATCTTGGCTAGTCTCAAAGATGGCCCCCTAACAAACGACACCTCCCTGCAGTCATGGCCTTGGGTAGTCCTCTCCTAGAGTGAATCTGGGCTTGTCCTGTGTAGGCCATAGAATTCAGTGGAAGTGAGGCTGCATGACTTCTGAGGCTAGGTTGTAAGAAGCTTTGCAGTGTGTGCCTTGGTCTCTTTGTGCTCTGGGGGAATTCATAAGTCTGACTACTTGGGGCTGCCTGACTGTAAAGAAGCCCAACTTGGCTTTGTGCATAGGCCACATGATGAGAGAGAGAGAGAGACTGAAAGAGAGAGAGAGAAAGAGAGAGATGTCTGGCCAGCCCAAGCTTTTCCAGCCATGCCAGGTGTAAGAAAACAAGCCAACTTGGGCATCAAGACCAGTCAAGCTTTCATATGACTTCAGCCCCAACCATTGTGTGTAAATACATAAGAGACCCTGCATAAGAACTGCCCAGCTGAGCCCAGTCAATCCACTGAACTATTAGAAATCGTAATGAGTTGTAGTGTTAAGGCATTAAGTTTTGGGGTGGTTTGTTATACAGCAATAGAGAATCACAACACTGTTATATTAACTCCTATATCTTCAGCATCTAGCCTGAGTTGTCATACTTGGTATATTGTAGACGATTGGAGAACATTTGATAGATGAGTAAATAAACTTACAAGATAATTTGTGCACAAACACACACGTGTGTGTGTATAATTGTGAAATTTCCCTTGGAATGCTAAAAAATGCCACTTTGTATTTTCTTGTTTTTTTGGTCTCCTTCCTCACTGGACTGGATCAGTGAGGACTGATTTATTATTTGTAAAACGGAGTAAAGCCAAATGTCATAAATATTGGATTGGAAAATTTTCTTTCAAAATCATTTATTATTTGGTTTGAGAAACTTGTTTTTTAATAAGTACAATTTGGTTTTGCTTTGAAACTTCAGAATTAAAAAAAAGAAGAATTGAACATACAATAGTCCCCCCTTAGCCACAGGGGATATGTTCCAGGACCCCCAGTGGATGACTGAAACCTCAGATAGTACCAAACCCTGTATATACTATGCTTTTTCCTATACTGTACATACATACCTATGATAAAATTTAATTTATAAATTAAACACAACAAAAGACTAACAACAATAACTAATAATAAAGTTGGCTTTGGGACCGTTATTAAAATAAGGGTTACTTGAACACAAGCACTGCGATACTGCTGCAGTCCATCTGATAACTGAGACGGCTAGTAAGCAACTATTGGGCGGGCAGCACATACAGCGTGGATATGCTGGACAAAGGGATGATTCACATCCCAGGTGAGACAGTGCGAGACTTCATCATGCTACTTGGAACAGCATGCAATTTAAAATTTATGAATTGTTTATTTCTGGAATTTTCCATTTAATATTTTGAGACTACGGTTGACCATGGGTAACTGAAACTACGAAAAGCAAAACCATAGATAAGGATAAGGAAACCTACTGTACACAAGGCTGTGGAAATGGTGTTGTGTCCTGGCTCATGTTGCCACTACAGTACAGGGAGGACAGGTGAGGTGTGGCAGTGGAGCCGTCATGGAGCCAGCGCAACCATGGCAGGCGCTTAGGTGGGTACATTGGACATGGGAACAAGTATGGTTTTACATGGTGTCTGGGACTTGAAATAAGAAGAAAAGAACTAGAATTGTTTTCTAACTTTCTTTGCCCAACCCTGTTCTTTACGCTCTTGTGGCAAAAGATGGGCTTTAGAAAAAAGAGCCAAGACAATAAGGGTGGAGGAGGATAGATGTGGAAAGAGGAGGAACGGGACACTCTCCTCAGTTTGTGCTTTCTCCAGGGAAGAAGAGATGGCAGCCATCACATGAAAAGCAGAGCACTGTTTCCTTTGTTCCCCTTTTCTCCCACTCCCCCCTCCCTCTGTAACCAAAGCACAGAATGTACTCCAAGTGAGATTTGGCAAAATAAGAAAGGACGTTAGCCTTCCTAGGAGTTGCAGAAAAGAACTGGGACCTTGACTGAGGCACAGAAGTGTGTTCCTGCTATGTCCTGAGACAGGTGCTGTGGGGACAAATTTGCAGGCATGGCAATGAGGGTGTTGGTATTTCAGAATCAGAGAGCCCTACTTCTTTGCTAAGACAGGAAATAATATGAAGAGGCCAGCACAGAGCAAACGCTCAACAAATCTTTGTTACCCCTTGTTGGTCAGACTGCAGCACTGAACACAGGCAACCTGCAAAATGTCCAAGGAGTGATTTGTAAGTACGAAGTATCATCAAAAATAAGGAGCATCTTGGGGCTGGCCTGGTGGCGGAAGCGGTTAAGTGCACGCGCTCTGCTGCCGCGGCCCGGGGTTCACCTGTCGGCCGCGCACCGACGCACCGCTTGTCAAGCCATGCTGTGGCGGCGTCCCATATAAAGTGGAGGAAGATGGGCAGGGGTGTTAGCCCAGGGCCAGTCTTCCTCAGCAAAAAGAGGAGGATTGGCAGATGTTAGCTCAGGGCCAATCTTCCTCATTAAAAAAAAAAATAGGGAGCCTCTTGTGCTATTGAATATCAAAGCGCCTTTAGGTATTAGAATAGTAGACCCCGAGATGGGCCCTGTCATGTTGTACAGGGCATCCTTTCCATCCTAAACTTGTACTATCTTGCTTCAAACAGTTAAAAACATGGCAAGCATAAGCAAACCTTAGAACTCCTACAAAGTAGTACCATGACCACGAATTTTATCCTGAGGGAAAATTTTAGTGGAAATTACTAGCACCCATTTGAGACTTCTATAAAAAAGACATGAAACACACTGAAAAAGGTGTGCCTACTTAGGTTGCTGCTGAATTTCTAATTCACAAAGGGGTATGCTTTTCTCAAGGTTGTTACTGAAGCCTGGCTACTTGCTGTGTACAGTTGGAGATACCTGGAGAGGCTCCTTCTTACTTTAAATTTTTTTTGAGTAACCTAATTCTGACTTCAGCTTCCAACATGACTCTGCTCAGATTATCCGCTTTAAACAGACAACCCACTGGCTCTCTCCTTTGTTCTCCCGAGAAATGAGAGCTCTGAGTGGCTTTCTGTGGTACGTGTTACTTGATCTCACCATAGAGCAGAGATAATTTTGCCTTATACAACTTCAAAACGCTCCTTTGATAAGTTGATTTTGGTTTCTTACTTAAATATTGAACCATCCAGCTTATTATCACTTCTAGTTTGTTTTTAAAATGGATTCTTTTTTCTCACACTCACTAAATTCATCCAAAGAGTGTCCGATTTCTCCTTAAGCAATTAAGAAAAGCCACCCAGAGTATTAGCTACAGGAAGGCTGAGAATTATGGTGTGATGCAATGACCTGTCCCCTCTGTCCTGGGGTCTTGTGCCTCAGTCCTACCAGGTCAGAATATTCCACTGTCAGGCCACCTGTGTGGTCTTATTGTATAAATGAGCCAGATTATGTCAGACCAATTCTAAGTGATCAAACTCAGCAGGCTCATTGGTGAAACAGTGGGCCAACTTACATAATTTACAATGAAAGAAGTGCTAGGTCAAACCACAGAGCAACTGCTGCTAATTGGGATATTCCATCATCTACAGAATATTTATTGGTATTAAGCCAAACATTCGTGTTGCTTCAAGCATAGCTTGAGAAGTGCTGAGTTAGACAATATGCACTGAAGCAATTTTATTAGCTTATCTCTACTTTAGGATTCAGCTAAGTATCATCTTCTCTGGGAAGCCCTCCCTGATTCTACAGCAGACTCCATTGTACCACTTACTCTCAGGGCAGTGTTTGAATTACCTGACTCTGTTCCCCATTGGACTGGGTGCTCTTCAAATATATTAACCACAAGTTTGGCTTTGAAGAGTAAATGAATGAGCAAATGAGTAAATAAATGAATGAATGAGTGCAGTATCAGATGTGTGTAATATTGGAAGAGCATTGCACGCAACAAGCTGGTAGCTGTATAATCCCATGACTTTCCCCGAGTAACGATGATAGAGGTTGTTGAGGAGAAAAAAAGGAGATAAGCTATCTTATTTTATTTAATAAACTTAAAATTGAGTGTCTACTTGGAGCCAAATGCTGTGAAAACATTACAAAGTGCTTAAAAATGATATCATTTCCATTTATTTCATAACAGAATTTGGTTGGCCAATTTCTCCAACTGTACCCTAACCCTAACCCTAACCCTAACCCTAACCCTAACCCTATACGCCACTAGGTAAGGCAGCTTTCCATTGTTCTCTAACATTCTGTTTTTGGATTTTCCAGCTAGGAGCTCACATTCTTTCATAGCTTACTGCTGTTACTACTTTGTAGCACTAGAACAATATGAAGGGTCCCTTAGGGAACCCGAACGTCATGTATTTTGATAACGTTACCTTATGATCATGCTTAGTTTAATTTGGACATAATTCAGGAAAAAGAAGAGAGGAAACAGAAAAAAAAGCTTCACAGATTTGTTTTTTAATAATTAAACATAATCCCTTAAGGAGAGAATGCAATTTTATTTTAATTTCTTATTTTAATTTTTATTACGCTATTATACAAATAATCAGAGTGCAATTGGGGTATAGAAAACAAATTTATTAGAAATCTGAATCTAAGTTGGTTTGGCAACTGGATACCAAAGAGAAATGTATGAAATATTTTCAAGATTTGGGAATAATCAGATTTTTTAAAAGTATGTATTATGCAAGTTAATGTTGACATGGCATTTGAAATGGTACATGTACTAATATATGACTTACAGGAAAAGTCAGGAAAAAATGGCGTCTTCACTTAGGAACAGCTAAATTTGGGAACTAACAAGAGTAGAGCAGATAATTCAGTTAGTTGTTGCACGGAAGAAACTTACAATGATAGAAACGCCATTTTCTTTGATAACCTTCCTATATTTTTCAAAATAACCCATAACATCATTTTGTATAATGGATGAGTTTCCTTCAGTGGTCACGTTTCATAATTTGTAAAACCTAAAAAATGCCTAAGCTCCTAGTTAGAGTTTTTGTTTTTGTGTTTCTTTTCTAGAGTGCCATGGCATATTAAATTGCTTTGGGTTGAGTGTTTTAAATTCCAAAGGATATGGCCCCCAGAGGCACTCAAACAAATAGGCAGAAAGACAGAGTCATTGGCCTCCAACAACTATTTAAGTCAAATAATGGATCGTACGTGATTCTGGATGAATTGTGGTTCTTAAGTGGTAAAAAGATTGCGTTTCAAAACTTTGAGGTGTTGGTGTCACACCTTCATTTTCACAGAAACCCTGATATAAATGGTGCATAAGTTCTGAAATCATTCCATCAGGCCAATTTAATGTACGTGGTTGCTGGAAGGGTAGCCCCAAATGTGAAATCAGGGAGCTTGTCTCATTGGTGAGTGTACCTAAAGTGTTGTCCGTGGTATCAGGGCTGGGTAGTCTCAATGTTCCTCCAGTCCTGAGGCTGAAGCCCCAAAGGGAGCTGCAGAGCCTTATGTGAAGAATGATAAAGGTTTGACACTGGCAAAAGTGCCAAAGTCAGGGCCTGTTTCAGGTGAAGAAGGAGGTTTGGGGTTCTGTCACTAAGGTGTTGTGGTGGCTGCAGTCCAGAGCGTTGGAGCTTTATCAGCAACACTAGGGAGGACTCTGGTGTCCAAGGGTACAGATGGTGGGCAGATGCTCACATAGCAGAAAGAGGACAGATGTGACTGGGGCGCATGTCTTTCAGAAGCTGTGTCTATAAATCGTGTTGTTGTAGTTACCACGGCTGTGTAACAACCCCAAACCTGGTGGTGTAAAAAACTCTTTCATTATGTTCATGAATTCTTTTTTTTTTTCCCCCAAAGCCCCAGTAGATAGTTGTACATCATAGTTGTACATCCTTCTAGTTGCTGTATGTGGGACGCGGCCTCAGCATGGCCGGAGAAGCGGTGCGTTGGTGCGCGCCCGGGATCCGAACCCGGGTCGCCAGCAGTGGAGCGCGCGCACTTAACCGCGAAGCCACGGGGCGGGCCCTGTTCATGAATTCTTTGCACACAGCACAGCAAAGGCAGCTTGTTTCCATGAGGTCTGAGGTCTCATCCAGAAGACTGGAAGGCTGGGGGCTGACATCGTCTGAATGCTTGTTCACTCACATCTCTGGTGGCTGATGTGGCTGCTGGTTGAGGGTCTTTCCTGGACTGTCAACTGGAAGATCTACACGTACCTGTTTCTCCGTGTAGCCTGGGCTTTCTCTCAACACAGTGGCTGGTTTTCAAAGGTAAGCATCTTCAGCAGAGCTGGGTTCATGGGCTTGTGGCCTGTGCAGTCACACAGGGCCCCACACTCAAAAGGACGCCGTGCTTGGTTTTGTCTGGATATTTTTAATTTTTGAATAAGGGTCTGCTCATTTTCATTTTGTGCTGGATCTCACAAATTATTTAGCTGGTCCTGATTGAGAGACAGAGAGAGAAAGAGAGAGATAGAGAGAGAGAGAGCTAGAAGCTGTATTGCCCTTTTTGACCTAGTTTAGAAAGTCAGACTTCCACTACATTATATTTGTTAGAAGTCAGTCACTGAGCTGTCTCATATTTTAAGAGAGATGAATAGATTCCACTGCTTGATGGGAGGATGTCAAGGTTCTGGGAGAGTATATGGGAACATAAATATTGCTATGGCAATTTCTGGAAAATACAATCTGCTGCAAATGCTCTGCATATATTTCTGTAGGTGCCACCTACTGGGTAGAGTTTTTATTTTGGATAATCTTGTGTAATAGAGTGTTAAAATTAAAGTTAGAGACTGAGACACCAATGTAATGTTCCATGGCCAGATCACAATATGCAAAATTTACATTCCACGATTTGAATCCCCTCAACCACTTTCAGATGCAAAGAGTTGATATGGAGGAGAATTTAGAAATGATTTGTTTGGAAAGAGCAATTGCTCCATCCTAGAGACTTAGTGGGATTATCTTCTTTACCCCACCTTTAGCAAGAGGAGACCTCAACAGGTCCATTTGGAGAGTTTTGAACCATGTTCCCTGCAGTTGGTATTCTCAGAGGACTAGTGCCCAACTTATACCTTAGAAAGTCAAGGAGGTTAACAGCAACAAGAGAAAATGTTATCCTTATTTTTTATTAAAAATCTGATTTTATTAAAATTTATTATTTATTACTATCATTTTATTTAAAAAATAACAGTTTTACTTTATTTATTATTTTATTAAAATTTACTATTATTTTTTAAAGATAACTTAATCAATAAGGACTTTATTATCCCACCATAGAGAGTAAACAAGGTAGGCGGCTCCAGGTTAGGGTTGCCTGGGCCATCACCAAACCCTCTCAGAGGCAATAGGAAGGAATCTGTTCCAATGGTCCCAGGGAACACTTGATTCTCTCCAGGAAAGGGGAAGACAGGTGCAGGGAGCTGTTTTCTCTGTGCATTTGGAGATGGTCACTGCAAATATTTGGATTCAGGAGGGATGGAGAGCTTATACCCCCAGATTTTAAAGGAGCAAAGGCATATTTTCTGTGGAGCAGATATGTGGGTCACTGGGGTGAGTGAGTCAATGTGGGTTTCTCATCGGTTTAGTTTAATAGGGCCCTAAAGGGGTAAAGGACCAGAAGCAGAAGTTGGAGTTGATACCAGATTAATTAAGGGCTGTAGACGCACCCACAACTAGGGTGACCCACCATTTTGGTTTGCCCAGGACTGGGATTTCCCAGGACACGGAACTTTCAATGCTAAAACAGGGATATTACCTGACAAACTGGGATAGTTGGTCACCTTACCCTTGACAACCCATAATAAGATGCATCTTCTGCCGGAGACAAGGGAATTGCAGGCGAGGGGTCCAGGAGAGACCCTAGAGAACACCTGTGAAAGTGTCCGAGAAAGACTCACTTGTAAACATTGTAAATATTTAAACAAAGTCAGTTCATGGAGGACATTTCCTAGCCCCTTACCATTTCTCTCTTTTCTCCTGCCTCTGACTCCAACCCAGAAACTGGCTGGCGAGCTGCAGGAAGGGCACTGGGAGGGAGGAGAGAAACCACAAGGCGGAGAAATTGAGAATAAGCCACCCACAGAGAAGCAGCCCAAGCAAAGGGGAAGGAGAAGGCTTAGTGCTAAATCAGTTCTAGCTTGTGATTATATAAGGTGTTCTAATTACCCAGTTTAACTCTATTTGTACTAAAGTGACTGTAGGATGTCCTTGTCCTGACATAAATACCTGAGAGTGTCTAGGAAAGTCCTGGGATGTGCCTGAGTGTTCACCCAGGGGCAAGGGACGGTCAACTCCACTGAAACATGTGTAGAGGGACTGGATCATAAAAAAACAGAGGGGCTGTGAATTTGTCATGGCCCACACTTGTTCAATCTCCATTACACTTGAAATTTCAAAACTCCTGCTTTAACAAAAAGGAACAAATTGCACATCAGAGAAATGATTTGTCAATTCTTTTACTCCATTTTTTAAGGATTATACATTTTCCATGAACTGTTTAAAATTCTTCAGATTCTGATCTAGTTTGATATAGGAAAAATTTCTACCCTTCACACCCCTTGTTCAGCCCCCAATAGTACCCAGCGGCCATCCCACTAGATGCCAAATATTTGCTTCTTCCTTAGGTCAAAGGATTCCAGGAGATAAACATTAGATCTTCCATGGAGAATTGTGGGTTCATTTATTCTCCGGGATGATTGTAAGAAATGACTCATCTTCCTCCATCTCCACCCCACTCCCTCAAGTCGGGTGAAATCACCTGCTCCTTCCACCTGGGTTCAGCTCAGTTTATCTGCTTCTACTTGAGTTCTGGTACCAAGAAAGTTCCCCTTTTTGCTGGCTTGTCAATATTGCTTCTTATTCCCACCCCATCCCTACACTCACCCCATCCCTACACTCACCCATTTCTAGTATTCAGTTGCAAGACGTGATGTTGATTCCCTGGTCATTCTGGATCAAGCCATCTGAAGCTTCTGACTCTGTTGCCCAGGATTTCTGTGTTAGCGCCTTGGTTGCCGCGGCCTAGACACTGCTTGGTTTTCTTGGATCTGGGTTCCAGTCTCAACTCTGTTAATAACTTTCAGTATAATTTTAGATAATTGTTTTGTCTTCTTGGAGCCTCAGTTTCTTCTGTACAATTGGGATAAAAATAGCTGTATTTCCCGGGGAAATTGTGAAGAAACAATAGACACAAAAGCCCTTTGTACAAATTAGGTAGTAAATATATGAATGGTACTATTATTAGTACAATCCAGTTACCCAGCTGGAGTTGGGGTTTCTAACCCTGCCTTTATCCTTATTTGTCTTTACTGCATCCCTTGCCCCTTTGCCTGGATCCCTGATCTTTAGGACCTGATGTCCTGAACGCAAATATCCACCTGCCCACCTAGACGATCTTCCTAGGGTCAGTGCCCTCCTATTGCATCATGCAAGGATCAATAATTCTCTCTCCTTCAATCCCGGATGAGCCTCCTGGGCCTTCTCTGTTTGGCTATTCTCTCTAACCCAGTGACTACAGAGACCTGTACAATTCCAATTCAACCAACACTCTTCTCCCTTCTGCCCTCATAGCAATCCTCCAGAGGAAAATGAGGAGAGCAGAGTGTTCTGGAAGCCAGATGAAAAAAGAGTCGTAAGAAGGAAGGAGTGAACAACTTTGTCAAATGCTGATAATCAAAGAAGGTGAGGCCTAAAAATTGATCATTGGATTTAGCAAAGTGTAAGTTACTGGTGAGCTTGATAAGAACAAATTTGGGGTAGTAACGGTAACAAAAGTTGGATTAGAGTAGGTTCAACAGAGAGCATAAGGAGCTAAATTAGAGACAGCAAGTATAGACAGCTCTTTCAAGGAGTGTTGTTCTTCTTGTTAAGGGAAAGAGAAGAATGGCCAATACCTGGAGAGAGAAATAGGATTAAAAGAGTTTTTATCAGTGAATACAGAAATAAAAGCATGTTTTTAGGCAGATGGGAGAGACCCAGTAGAGAGGAATCAATTGATGAAGCAGGAGAGAAGGAGAATTGCTGAGCAATGGCTTGAGTAAGTTAAAGGGGAGGAATTAGTGCACCATTGGAGGGGTGGTCTTTAGGAACGTAGATGGCTCAACCGTAGTGCAAGAAGGGAAGTGATGCACGTGCACACAGACAGGTGGGTAGGTGGATGTGAAGGGACTCTTCTGATTGCTGTAGTTTTCTTAGTTACATCAGAGGCAAAGTCATCCTCTGAGAATGAGGCTGGAGGAGGTGTTGGAGCTTGAGGAGAGAGGAGAAGGTAAGACATAGTCACTTAGGAGAGCAGAAGTGTAAATGATCTAAGGAACTACAATATAATTGCTGGACAGGGTTAATCATCCACATAACGTTGGTGATTATGAATCTAGATTGATGTCATCAGTGGATTTTTCTCTAGATATGTTCATCTGTGTGGGTGTAGGCACAGAGGAGGCAGAATGTTGCATATAACCAGGATTGGGCTTTATCCAAGAGAGTTTGATGAAGCAAGAGCAAGGCAAAGGGGCTGGGGACAAATTTAAAGGAGGATTATAATAAGTGACCATGGAATTTGAACTGGACAGTGGCGGAAGTGAGTGAAGATACAAGGAGAACCAGTGAAAATGTTGTAGAATCAATGGATTGAAAGTGTTTGTGGAGTTGAGGGATTGGTGGAATTGGAGTAGAGGAAATGATCTGGAAAATAAAAGGTAATTTTGGCAAGAAATTAGGCTGTTTAAAATTGAGATTATGGAAGGTTTACAGTTACTGATATAAGTCCAAGGGTATATCCATGGGAATGAGTGGCCAAGGTAAAGAGAAGGACAAGATCACTGAAGAGGGGAGGGCAAGGAATTGAGAGGACAGACATGGGAAGCACTGTCTATATGGATATTGAACTCACTGAGAAGTGTGAGAGGAGT
Organism: Ceratotherium simum simum; assembly: GCF_057802395.1. Lineage (NCBI taxonomy): Eukaryota > Metazoa > Chordata > Mammalia > Perissodactyla > Rhinocerotidae > Ceratotherium > Ceratotherium simum. The sequence continues at coordinate 42,646,130 of NC_141908.1, forward strand.
AGAATTAGAAAGAGAATTAGAAAGCATTTTCAAAGAATAACAAGGAGTAACCAAGTAGTGGTGGGGGCGGTGGTGGGGTGGAAGTGTAGATGACTTCAACTGAATCAGTCACCTCTCAATGACATGCAAGTCTGGCTTAAGATGTTCTCCTAGTTTTTCCATATAGGCAAGTGGATAATGAGGGACCATTGTTTTACGCTAGCATTCTTATTCTCATCATTTTTCAGTTTCAGTTGCGTGGGTACATGAGTATTACAAAAGAAACAGAGAGAAGAGAATTTGGAGTAATAATAATTCAGTTACTTTAACCCAGCTAAGTAGTTAATCTCAAAGTGTTGTCTAGGGGGCCCCTGGATTTTCCCAAGACTTTTGTCAGGTCACAGCTATTTGCATAATAATGCTAAGATGTCATTTGCTATTTTCACTTTCTGTCTTAAGAGTGTACAGTGAAGTTTTCCAGAGGCTACATGACATATGATGGTACAACAGATTGAGTGCAGAAGCAGACATGAGAATCCAGCTGTCTTCTATTAAGCAAGAAATTAAAGAGATTTCAAAAAATGTAAAACAATGCCATTAAAAATTTTTATCTTTCTGTCTTGGAAAATATCAGGGTTTTTTTCCCCCATAAAAATTGTTATTTTTGTTAACTTGTAATGGGCTTATTCTTTTATTTTATTTATTTATTTTAAAATCCAATCATTTATTAAACAAACTTACTGTGTGTTTGCTATGTAATAAATGTTGAAGATTCTGAGATAATTTGTACAGCTCACTGGATGATGGAGAAAACAGATACAGAAACAAATAAAACACAATGTTATAATGGTGTGATATTTTCTGTCTAGGGTATAGCTACATTTCCCACTTTCTGTTCCTTCTTCCCAGAATGCTTCTCACCTCTATCCCCCATCTTCTCACAGCTGGTTCCTCATCATTTGAGGTCTCAGCTAAAATATCCCCTCTGCAGAAAGACTTCCTCACTCTATCAGATAAATTATCTGAAGTATCCTACAGCCAGCCCCCTCCACGAACACGTTTGAAGACACTAACGAATAGAATATGCCAAATGTGGTGGCTTATACATGATGACATGGTTCTCTTACCTAGGACTGTAGTGCCTATTTTGCTGGAGTTGCTCGCTCTCTCCTTTCCTGGCTTTGAAGAAGCAAGTGGCCATATTAGGGAACCCCACGTAGCAAGAAACTACAGGTGGCCTCAAGGAGCTGAGGACAGCCTCCAACCCACAATCAGCAAGACACCAAATCCCTCAGCCCTACAGCTGCAAGAAACTGAGTTCTGCCAATAGCCTGAGTGAGCCTGAAAACATATCCTTTTCCAGTACAACCTCAAATGAGGCTGAAGTCTCAGCCAGTCTTTTTTTTCAGCTTTATTGAGGTACAATTGACAAAATTGTAAGTCTACAATGTGATGATTTGATATACATATACATTGTGAAAGGATTTCCCTTCAAGTAAATTAACACATCCATAACCTCACATATTTACCTTTTTCTTTTTGTGTGTGTGAGAATATTTAAGTTCTAGTCTCTTAGCGAATTTCAGCTATACAATACAGTGTTATCAACTATAGTCACCGTGTTGTACATTAGATCCTCAGATCTTATTCATCTTATAACTGAAACTTTGTGCCTTTTTACCAACCTCTCCATATTTTGCCCACACCCCAGCCCCTGGCAACCACTTCTCTACTTTTGTTTCTAAGAATCTGACCTTTCTTTTTTTCCTTAAATTCTGCTTATAAGTGATAGCATGCAGTATTTGTCTTCCTGTGCCTGGCTTATTTCACTTAGCCTAATGTCCTCCAGGTTCACACATATTGCAAATGACAGGAATTTCTTCTTTTTTAAAGCTGAATAATATTCCATTGTGTACATATACCACATTTTCTTGATCCATTCATCCCTTGACAGAGACTCAGGTTGTGTCCATATCTTGGCTATTGTGACTAATGCTTCAATGAACATGAGAGTACAAATATCTTGTTGAGATATATTTTTGTTTACTTTGGATATATACCCAGAACTGGGATTTGTGGGTCATATGGTAGTTCTACTTTTCATTTTTGGGGGAAATTCCATAGGGCTTTCCATGGTAGTTTAGATTCCCACCAACAGTGTAAAAGGGTTCCCTTTCCTCCACATCTTCATCAACATTTGTTATCTCTGTCTATTTAATAGTAGTCATCCTAACAGGTATGAGGTGATATCTCATTGTGGTTTTGATTTGCATTTCCCTGATGATTAGTGATGTTGAGCATCTCTTCATGTACCAGTTGGCCATTTGTATGTTTTCTTTGGAAAAATGTCTATTCAGGTCCTTTGTCCATTTTTTACCTAGGTAACTTGGCTTTTCTGCTATTGAGTAGTATGAGTTCCTAGTAGATTTTGGCTATTAACCCCTTACTGGATATGTGATTTGCAAATATTTTCTCCTATTCCTTAGGCTGCCTTTTCATTTTGTTGATGGTTTCTCTTACTGAGCAGAAGCTTCTTAGTTTCATGTTGTCCCACTTGTTTATTTTTGCTTTTGTTGCCTTTGCTTTTGGTATCAAATCCAAAAAATCACCACCAGGACCAATGTCAAGAAGCTTACCCCCTGTGTTTTCTTCTAGGAGTTTTACTGTTTCAGGTCTTACATTCAAGTCTTTAATTCATTTTGAGTTGATTTTTGTGTATGGTGCAAGATGAGTCTGGTTTCACTCTTTTGCTTGTGACAATCCAGTTTTCCCAGTACCACTTATTGAAGAGACTAGCCTTTCTCCATTGTATATTCTTGGCTCCTCTATTGTAAATTAATTGATCATGTATGCGTGGGTTTATTTTTGGGCTCACTATTCTGTTCCGTTGGTCTATCTGTCTGTTTTTATGCCAATACCATACTGTTTTGATTGTTATAGCTTTGTAACGTAGTTTGAAATCAGGAAGAGTGATGCCTCCAGCTTTGTTCTTCTTTCTCAAGATTGCTTCAGCTATTCAAGGTCTTTTGTGGTTTCATACAAATTTTAGGAATATTTTTCTTTTTCTGTGAAAAATGTCATTGTCATTTTTACAGGAATGGCATTGAATCTGTAGATCGCTTTGGGTAGTGCAGACCTTTTAACAATATCAACTCTTCCCATATATGAGATCAGAATATCTTTCCTTTTATTTGTGTTTTCTTCAATTTCTTTCATCAATATCTTGTAGTTTCAGTGTATAGATCTTTCACCACCTTTGTTAAATTTATTCCTAAGTGTCTTATTCTCTTTGATAGTTATAAATGGGATTGTTTTATTAATTTCTCTTTCTGATAGTTTGTTGTTAGTATATAGAAATGCAACTATTTTTGCATATTGATTTTTGTATCCTGCAATTTTATTGAATTTTTTTTATTAGTTATAACAATTTTTTGGTGGAGTCTCTATGATTTTCTATATACAATAAAATGTCATTTGTGAATAGAGACAATTTTACTTCTTCCTTTCCAATTTGGATGACTTTTATTGCTTTTTCTTGCATAATTGCTCTGGCAAGGACTTCCAGTGCTACATTGAATAAAAGTGGTGAGAGTGGGCATCCTACAGGGAGGATCACAGCCAGTCCCTAAACGTACGTCAATTAGAAGCCTGACCCTCCAGCAGCAGCTTTCAAAGTTTGCAGATGGACCCCTTTTAGGGAAAGACTGGGAGACAGGCATTTTTCTTTGCTCCCTCTGTGCTGAGCCCTTGAGGGATAGCTGTCGCGGGTGCTTGAACACCTGTTAAGAACTGTTTATTTGTTTGCTGTATTCTTGAGAGTCTTGTGGATGCAAGCCTCGTTGGCTGTCAGAACTAGGTGTGTGTGGGCCCATCCATCAGATGAGAGTCTTAAAAGCCGGAGCACTAAATGTGGGTTCCAAACCCTTCACTTCTTGGGGAGAAGCTGGGAGGTGGGAGCACTCTTTGGAGTAGCCAATAATTTTCAAGAGGATAAGGGGGCCCTGAGACCAGAAGGTTTTAGACTCACTGATTTTTATCACTTACTGGAAGGTGACGACTTGCTCTCAGGGCAAGGAGGAGAGGTTGGACACGTGCAAAAGAAGCTGAGGTGGAGAGTCCTTTAGCAGTAAGCTTGCTGGTGACCGCAATCTACAACTTGAGATGTCACATCACCTCTCTGAGGGAACAGCAGGGAACATATGTAGAAAAAGTATCAGAAAGGTACTTGTTGAGCTCTGAGAGGCTTCCTAACTTTGAATAATACAAGAGCATTTATTTAATAAGTATCTTTTATGAAAATTGAGCAGTAAATCAATTTTTATATATAGGTATATGTCTATCTTTATACAAGAAAATGGTTTATCTTTGCAATCTCCATAAAGCCCATTTGTTTTAAAGGTTTAGAAGTTTGTTTTTTCTTTTCTGATTATGAAAGTAATACATGTTCACTATAGAAAATTCTGAAAAGTCTCAGGGAAATATGAATTTGTTGTAATTCCACCATCCAGAGAGAATGAGTTAGCGTATTATCTATTTCCTTCTGTCTCTATTTTTTAAACAAAATTGCTATCATATTGTATATATAATTTTACATCTACTGTATTTACTTAACCTCTTATTATGAGCATTTTCTCATTTGACAGTCATTTGAAATCATTATATGTAGTGGAGCAAAATATTCCACTGAGATTATACAATAATTTATCTAGCCAATCGGCTACAGTTGAACATGAGTTTCCAGCCCATTTTTCCTCTTTTATCAATGATATTTGAATGTGTCTCTCTCCATATACTCATTTATTCTGTACACATGCACACACACTCTCAGGCACATGCCAAGAACTTTGCATATGTTCTTGTCTACATCACTGGTTCAAAAATATTCGTTCTACTGAAGGAAATAAATATTGCAAAGATATAACCTCCTCTAAAATTAACTTATAAATTTATTGCCAATTACAATAAAATTGCCAGTGGATGTTTTTTTAGGATGATGAAATTAGCCTAAATTTCATGTGGATAAGTTAAAAGATAAGAAAGATTTTGAAATTGAAGACATAATTGACGAGTAATGGTGCTGATAGAAGATATTAAAATGTATTGTAAAACTAAAATAATTAAAACAGCATGGTTTTGTAATAAGGATTGACAGAGAAAATAATAAAATTGCCTGGAAATATAGTGTAGCATATATAGAAATTTAGTATATGATTAAAGATAGTATCATAAATAAGTAGTGACTCTGATGAATAGTCAATAAATGGGGCAAAAAGTACCATTAACTCTTTGCAAAACTATAAACAAAAACAAAAATAGTAAATCCCATTTCTAAAAAGCTAATTTGAAATAAAATTAGAAGGAAAGATTTATGGTGCCATCTAGTGGTGAAATGGGTAACTGCATACGTATTTCTTAACGCAGCATCTACTGGCAGAAATTTAAAACGCGTGGAGATTTGAGGGAGGTAAACTATTCATTAATAAAAAGATTTATACCTCACGCTTCACAAATATAAGGAAAGTTTTGTTAATCCTGATAATATGATTTTACTGTTTCAGAAATATTATAAATGGTAGCCTATATAGTGATGCTAAGTTAACATGTAAGATATTATGGTTGCAGACATTCACATAAACAAGCTTGCCAACCTATCATACATTTTTTTAGTAACACGATGAAACAAAAGAACTGCTTGAGAAAACGCATGCTGATTGGAAATTCATATATGAGAGTAGAACCTGCCAGTAGTTATAGCTTTGAATAAGAATACTTCCCCAGAAAACTGTTCTCTGGATTGTGGAGCCTGATGGAGTCCAGAGCTTGCTCTGGGCTTGTGGCTAGTGTGGCTGAGTGGTTCCTGGGCTTAATAGAGGCTTCAGCTCTCCTCATTGACCCCAGGTACAAGCTCCACACATGCAGCCGTCTCCACATTAGCTCTGCCTCCAGGCTCTCCATCAATCCAGCTAAGTTGCAGCAAGGACACGCAGGCGAGTCTGCAAAGCAGCCCTTCTATTTCTGGGAACAAGCCCTCTTTCCTCATCTGAGCGGCTGCAGCACAGCTATCCTGTTGTTGTGGACCTTTGCTCCCTGGCATGGTTCTTTGGTCAAGAGATGAGCTCCTAGACTGGGCCTGGAAATCCCCTCCATTGGCATTTTGGATTTAGGAATGAGAGAATTGGACCAGTCTGTCTCTGGGTTGTCAAGACTGAGAGCGTAAAATTCAGGAGCTCTGCGGGACCATTGATGGAACTGGAGAAACAGAAAGCACAAGTGGAAGGGACAAAGCCTGAAGGAGCAGCAATGGGAGATGGACGGAGTGGCACGTTGCTCCCATGCCTGGCTCTGTGGCTCCTATGAATATGTCTGCCCTCCGCTTAGCATGGACGTGCAGTTCCTCCTTGGATTCCTTATATGCCCAGTAGCCTTCTGATAAACTCTTCCTTTTGATAAAACAAATGTAATGTTTTTCTGTCCCTTAAATTCAAAATTGTGCTAATATATCTTTCGAAAGGACAAACCTGACCCGTAACTTTCGACGGCTGCTCGTTACCCTCACATCAAGTCCAAATTTTTTAGCATGGCCCATGAGGCCTCTGCTGATCTTGCCGGCCTCATCGCTGACTTTCCTTTGCTCTCTCCTTCTTCCTATCCACCTTTTGCCCTTCTCCTCCCCCCTCCAAGTTGCAGCCATATACAAAGACTCTCACTTCCCATACCAAGGAATTCTACCAGCCTCTGAGCCAGGCTGTTCCCTCTCCACGAACTACACATCCCACCCTCCTCCCCCAGCAGTTCCCATTCACCCTTCAGCTCCCAGCTTAAACATCACTTCCTCCAGAAATCCCCTTAAGTCCCCCAAAACTGGGTTGGTTTCTCCCCTTCTGTTAACACCATGTCCCTAACCCCATTACAGCTTTTATTGCTCTGCATCAAAATGGCCTGTTCAAGGAACTTACTCAAAGATGTAGGAAACAAACTGGTGGATATCAGAGAGGGGAGGGAATGGGGGGCAAAATAGGTGAAGGGGATTAAGATGTACAAACTTCCAGTCATAAAATTCATAAGTCAAAGGGATGTGAAGTACAGCACAAGAAATACAGTCAATAATATTGTAATAACTTTGTATGGTGACAGATGGTAACAACTTATTGTGGTGATCATTTCATAATGTATACAAATATCGAATCATAGGATATACACCTGAAACTAACAGGATACTGTATGTCAATTATACGTCAATTAAAAAAATGGCCTATTAATTTGTTTGTCTCTCCTAGGAGACTCTAAGCACTGTGAGGGAAGGGCAGAGTCTGCCTCACTGTTGCATCCCAGTGCTTTGTACATAACCTAGAATACAGTCAGCTCTCAAATATTAGTTCAATGAAAAAATGCATATACATGGAGAACCATATCTGTCATCTAAGTGAGAAACACTAAAGTCCGAGTGAGCTGTGAATCTTTTCAGAGCAAGGTGTCCGATTGGCCTCACTTCTGCATAGATGAGGGTCTGTAAATTTCTAATAACATTTTTGAGAGCTACTGCCTCCGATTTTAAAACCACACAAATATTTCTAACATATGAAACTTTCTCTTTTGCTAAATCGAAGCTAAATGCACATGAATCAATATAAGGATTATCTGTATTTTGTGGACATGGGTGGTCCAGACACCCACGAGGAGATAAATAAATGTTTGAGGTGGGTCCTTCAATGATTTTTACAACTGATGCCAATTTGGCAAGCTTGACCGGGCCCTACCAGTGTGAGGAACCATGATTTTGGTATGATGTTGGGGAATTTGTGGCTTCCATCTGCTGGTTATCTCACAAAATGTGGAGCTGAGAAAAATCACATACTGATTAAATCATAGAATCCCACACTTGGAAGGGACTTCATGAGATGATCTGGGCCCGCCTCCTGAAGGTCAATGCATAAATCATCTTGTGCAGATGGCTGTTTATACTATTTTTAAAGCTCTTTAAGGATGGAGATTACACAGCTTCCCTTGGTAGTCTGATCTTCATGGTCAAGAACTTCCTTTTTTAAAAAGCTCAGTTTCTTACTGCAGTTTGGCCCATTTCCTCTTTTTTTCAGCTTTCTGGGAATATGGAGAGTACATGATCAACCTTTACTGCTAATTATCTTTGGCCCACATTCCATACTCTTGCAATTAATTATTAAGATTTATGCTACCCACCCCAAGCTACACAGTTACAATTCCTTTATTTTTCAAAAGACTTATTTTTCCCTTCTACAATGATTTCTGTAATTAAAAATTTTTTCCTTAGAATCTATTCCGTTGCTCACTATATAAAACCGGTAGTAGCATTTCTGCTCAAGTCCTAATCAGCTGTAAACAAACAACAAAATTTTCTTCTTATCTTATCCCAGTATCATATCTGCTGTTTAAATTACAGCATTTCCTTTTTGTTTCTGGCATAGATTATGTTCCACAATAAATCTCAAGCCTTTTACTGTCAAACTGCTACTTTCTACATGTCGTATGTGTGTAATTTGCTTTGGGGATTTGTGGTAGGCTAAAAAATGGCTCCCCAAAGATGTCTACATCTGGATCCTCAGAACCTGTGACTATGTTACCTTACATGGAAAAGGGGACTTTGCAGATGTCATTAAAGCTCTTGACATGGGGAGATGATCCTGGATTATCCGGATGGACCCAGTGTGATCACAAGTGTCCTTATAAGAGAGAGATAGGAGGATTAGGGTCAGAGAGAAAAGAGACAATACGATGGGAGCTGAGATTGGAGCGATGCACTTTGAAGATGGAGGAAGAGGCCGTAAGTCCAGGAATGCAGGAAGCCTCTAAGAAACTCGAAAAGGCAAGGGAATAAATTCTTTCCTAGAGCGCCTGGAGGGAGTGTGGCCCTGTGGGCACATTGATTTCAGCCTACTGAAACCCATTTTGGGCTTCTGACCTGCAGAACTGCAAGGTAATAAATTTGTGTTGTTTTAAGCAACTAAGTTTGTGGTAATTTGTTACAGGAACAATAAGAAACTAATACAACTTCATTCATGAAAATATCTGTGCTCGTCTTGAACTTCATGGTTTTATTTATCAGACCACTTTCAGATTTATAGAGGTTTCATAGTATTATGTTCCCATCCTCCACAGCCACAAGAAAACCAGTGGGTGTTTACTAGGCTATTGATAACCTTAACTTCTTCGCGATTGTTTTAATATAATTTATGTAATAGAGGATTCCATTTAGTGAGAAGGTTTGTTGTGCCAGGTACTGCACTGTGAGCTTGGAACGTGCTGTCTCACTTAAGTGTCACAACAAAACCGTGGGACAGGGATTCTCATCCCCATTTTACTGGGGAAGTGAAGCAGCTCGGCCAGCCGCTGACAGAGCTGACAGTTAAGCCCCTGTCTGCCTGATTTTAAAGCCCATCTTCTCTCTCCCCTGCCAGTTAGCCTGCCTCTGCTCTGCGCTCAATTTCTCTAGCTGGGGTGTAAAATTGTTAAGAATCTGAAGCACCATAAATTTTCAAGGAAGATGTGTTACTATAAGTGTAACTTTCTTGGGGAAAAAAAATGCTATTTTCCTAGAAATGCCATGTATTTGTTCCAGATGTCAGAAGGAAATGATTTCGAACATCAAAATTGAAAGTATAATTGTTGGAAAAGTGAAAGAGATCACTGAAAAACATTGGGAGAAAAATAAGAACTCTCTCTGTCTTGGCAGGAACCTGTAATTTCCCTGGGAAAGTATCATTTATAAAGTGCAAAACTTCAGATTTAGTTTCCAGCAAAGTTATGGTTTAAACTCATGTTCTGCCCTGTGCAAGTTTCTGAAATTGTGTTGTTCTTCAGTCAGTTTTTGTTACCTAGGTAATTCGACAGGTTAGGTAAGGAAGATGCTATTTTATCTCTGTGCCCTTTTCCTTCTCTCAGTTCTCTCTGTTTAAAAGAGAAGAGAGTACAATTTCATTTTCATACCAACTATTCCCAACTCTGCTTGTCATGTGATCTGCCCAGGCTGGGAGGAGATACAAATTTGTTCTCAACTCCTCTCATCTTAACAAACCCCACCAACAAATATTCAATCAACCAACAACCACCCCCTGGTTCTACTAATCAGGCCTCTCCTTTTGCCTCTTTCCATCTGAAGAATTAGTAAGTTTTCTAAATTTTATATAAAATGTTCCACAAATATAGTGTCAAGTCCTACCCCTCTTCCAACCATACTGCTCCTATGTCCTTCTAAAGTATAAACCTTACAACTGCCCCTACTCCTTTTCTCTCGGGCAGAACTTGAAAGACCACAGTGGTACACTTATCTGTTCCCTTCATTTTCTTGTCTCTTCTTAATCTACTATAATTTGAGCTGCTTCATCATTCCTTTGTGGGACAAGTGTATTGGGTTCTTGTGGGGTAAGGGTGGGTATAGAAGCCAACTGGATATCTGTTATATGCACCAAAATAAACCTACTGTTCTCCCTCCAGCCTCTAAAATCTGCTCCTCATCCGGTATTTACTCTTAAGCGAAAGATACCATCTAGATGCCAAACCAGAAATCGAGGAAGCAACCTCCATACTGCCGCCTCCTATCCATGCCGCCCTCTTAATATTTTGCCTGCCTCTTCCTTTCTGTTCACTCTCAGTTTTTCAACTCAAGTCTTCATCATTTTTTGACTGAATTACTGAAATACTCTCCAAACTGCTGCTTCCTTCCACTCTTTAAAGTTGTTTTATGAGATTAGTAGTTTATTCCAGGTAAAAGAAGAAAGAAGAAAAGAGAAGGGACTGCTCAGGTGGAGGAGACCCAGATATCCATGTCCAAAGCAAAAGACATCCAGAGCAGTAAGATGGCCAAAGGAAGAATTAAAGAAAATGATAAGAAAAATTGAAATTAGAAGACAATGTGAGCATCACAGTGACTGCCCTAAAATGCATGTGGACTCGTGTGCTCCTAACACTCCCCATCTCCCAGAACACCATGGTATAATTGGACATGAGCAGATGAAATGTAGTCTATGTACGCATCTATTATGCAATGAGAGTTGTTAGGGTGATGAGAGGAGCTGAGTTTATAGAAGCATGACCAGAGTCACCAGCCATGGCTACAAAATAATGCATTACTATTACTACTATTATTATTCATTATTATCATTATTTTGTCTTCATGGGTATTTTATTGGGAAGTTGGAACACAGTAGCCTTTCCTTCTCATTCTCTTTCCTTATCGTCACTTCATTTATAATTTATTATGACACATTTAAGACATTCAAAAAGATATGAAGAATAATTAAATGAACACCCATATACTCACCACCCAACTTAAAATATAAAATTCCAAATACCATAACGATTGAAACACTGTGCTCAGTGCCCCCTTCTCCTCCTGACTCCCAACCAGAGGAAACCCGCTGTTCTTTCATTCCCACATGTATTTACTCCTAATGCCCAAATTACAATGGCTCTCACTCACCTAATGTGATATCTCCGCTACACTGCCCAGCTGTTGAAGATAACTTAGAAGTAATCCTTGATTCATCACTTTTTCTCATCCTGTGGAATGATGATGTGGGCTCACATACTGGGGAGAGGCAGTAGTGCACATTTCTTCCCAAATCTATGTCCAAATCCAAGTGTGTGATTGGCCACGGTGGGAGTACTCGCACCATGAACATTGGCAATAACTACAAAGCAAAGGTCTTCCTCCTATCCCCCCAGAGAACGAGTGTTAAATATTTACCATCACACTGCTGCTCACCTCCCGTATCCAATTAGTTCTGTTAGTTCTCCCTCCAGATTACATTTCAGATCTGCTGATTGAGCTAAGATTCAATATATTTATTGCTGTTATCACTCTCCCCAAGTTAACAATTATTCCTTTATATTATTTAACACCCAAATTATTTTCAAATTTTCCCAGTTTTATCAAAATGTCTTTCTACTGTTTGAATCAGGATCCAAATGAGGTCCACAGTTGCCTTTGATTGCTACGTCTTTACTGCGTCTCTTTTATTCTGTAACAAATCCACCCCCCCTTTTAAACAATTATCTGATAGAGAAACTGAATAATTTGTCCTATAGAATGTTTCACATTTTGCATTTGGTTCACAGCGTCCCCCATATTTCTTACTAGCTGGTATTTAGATTAAGAAGTTTTGTGGATTCGGGCTCGATTCTTTTTTTTTTTTTAAAGATTTTATTTATTCATTTTTTTTTCCCCCCAAAGCCCCAGTAGACAGTTGTATGTCATAGGTTCACATCCTTCTAGTTGCTGTACGTGGGACTCGGCCTCGCGTTGGACGGAGAAGTGGTGCCTTGGGGCGTGCCCGGGATCCGAACCCGGGCCGCCAGCATCAGAGCGCACGCACTTAACCGCTAAGCCACGGAGCCGGCCCTGGGCTCGATTCTTAGTCTAGTTCAGGGTAGTGTTTTCTACTGCATCGCTTCACGATTACTGGGTTTGGATGTTGTCAGCCTGACCCGTGCGTTACACAGTTCCTCATCAAATTTTCACCTAATGGTTTTTAGTATCTTTTGATGACGATTGTTGTCTGGATCTGTTATTTTATTAAAGACTGAAAAAAGGTGATTTTTCTAATTCTATAATTTCCTTTTTATTATTTAACTAGAATTCTACAAAAAATTTTTTCTCTCACCAACCATTTAGTTACTCTGAAGAACAATCTGTGCAGAAAAAGTATAACAAATACTTGCTTCTTTCTTTATATTTATCACTTTCTTGGAGTAATGGGTTGATATCCCAGCAATCTTCAATGATAATGAATATTTAAAAAAATATTTTACATAGAAAAAATTGTAAACCTACAAAACAGTTGAAAAAGTAGTACAATGAACACTCAGATACTCTTCACATTCTAGGTACACCGATTGGTAGTACTTTGTTACATTTCTACACTCTCTCCGTCAGCCGTTGAATATTTCCTTGTTTTCTGGCACAGGATGTTCCAAGCTCCCCTTACAATTTACATACTTCAGGGAAATCAAGCATTTCTCCAAAGAGCTCTTGATTTTTTAGTGGGAAATGGTATTTAAAATCATGCACATGCGTGCGCGCGCGCGCGCGCGCGTGTGTGTGTGTGTGTGTGTGTGCTGTGACCTTGTTAGATTAACATTTGTTAAGTAAAGCCCTGGGATATGGGATGGTGAGCCAAGATTCAACAAAAGACCACAAGAAAAAGTAAAATAGAGAAGTTTATTACTCATATGTCCTGGAGCAGGTACACGGCATGCCTCGTGAGGCCACACAGGGAGGTCAAGGCAGGGTTCAGGCGGAGAGAGAGTGCCGGAAGACCTGGGGCACATGCCTTTATTAGGATCCGAGAGTGGAGTGCTTTGGGGTTCCTGGGCTAAAGCCAGGTTGGTCAATTCAAACCAAAAGAGTGGGATTTTGGTAAACTTTGCGGGGTCTTATTTTAAGAGGCGCACAAGCAGAAGGCCTGGGAAGCAGGGAGAATGCTTATCACAAGGGCGGTTTGGGGAGTCCTATCAGGGAGTTACATTTACTTGTGACTCTGTTGGCTGTTATCTAGGGCATGCGCTCCATGGAGAGGCTAGTGTACTATGGAGTAGTTTTGCTAAATTCTCAACATATACATGTATAGGTACACTTATATATGTATATAGACACATATATGTATATAACATACACAAATATATAATTCATGTACGTGTATGTACACAAACACACATATATTCACGCACATATGCACTTGCTAGTATATCCACTTCAAATCCACATAGTACTTCCTCACCTTCCTATTCCATGTTTGCTTCTCTTTTCTCATGCAGTGTGAACCTGATCCCTAACAGTTTCAGAATTATTATACTAATAATACTACTAAAAACAAACCCATCTTTATGAACTGAAACTCATTCTTTTTTAATTTTTTGAAGGGCTATATAATTCCCCATTCTGTGGATGTATCTTGATTCATTCAGCCAGTATTCTATGGAGGAGTACTCAGGTTGTTTCTGATTTTTTGCAAGGAATGATCAATATCCACAAAGATTGTACATATGTAATTTTTTATTTTTGAGTGTGTATCTTCAGGGTAAATTTTTAGAACAGTGACTGTTGAGTCAAAGGGAAAATGTGTAAGTAGTTTTGGTATACTCTCAAATTCTTCTCCACAAGAGGTAATAAAATTTTGCATGCTCATCTGCAGTGTTTGGAAGACTGTGTACCCACACGTTTGTCAACAATGTATTGTCAAACTTTTGAATTAGAAAACATATCTCAGTATAGTTTTATTCATATAGGTTTTGCATATTTAAATTTATTTAAGGCACAATTTATACACAGTGAAATGCACGGATCTTACGTGTACATTTTGATGACTTTTGACAAATGTATACACTCATGTAACCCACATCACAATCAAGAAATAGAACATTTTCGTCACTTGAGAAAGCTCTCTTGTACCCTTTTCTACTCAAATTCCATACCTCCCTTCCCCAGAGGCAATCACTAAGCTATTCAACCACCATTGCTCAGTTTATACTGTTCTTAAACTTCATATAAATAGAATCCTGTAATATGTTCCATTTTGTATCTGGCTTCTTTTGTGCAACATGCTATTTGTGAGATTTATTCATGTTGCTGAATGTATTAATAATTTGTCCTTTTTATTGCTGTGTAATATTTCATTTTATGAATATGCCAGTTTTTCTGTTCATTCTTCTGTTGAGGGATGTTTGGGTTGTTTACAATTTTTTGGCTATTGTGAAAGCCATTAAGAGCATCCTATCATATATATACATATACACACACTTTTTTTAATGTCTATGTAGTTTTCCATTTTGTTGACATAACTTAATTCATTCAACCAGTGTCCTGTGGATAGATATATGGGAATTTAGGTTGTTTATAAAATCCGTTTCTTTTGGTTAATGTATATTGGGTAGGTGTATGTTTAATTTTATAACAAATTGCCAGTTTTCCAAGTGGTTGTCCCATTTTATCCTACCACCAGGAATGTATGAGACTTCCAGTTGTTCCACAACTTTGCCACAACTTTAGTCTACTGGATTTTTCAAATTTGATATAAATATATAATGCATTAATTCCATTTTACTGAATTTTTGTATGAGGATTGTATGTTGATTTTTGTCCAAGGCCCATGCAGCATGGGTGGGGTTAATGATAAAACTTTTTTTAGATCTCTTAATACGGTATATCACATTAAAGATTTCTTAATATTGAACCACCCTTGACAATTTTGCAATAAATTACATTTGGTTATAGTGTATTAATATTTTTAATGTGATGTTGAAGTCTATTTGCTGATTTTTTTAGGATTTTGAAATCAATATTCATAAATTAAATTAGTCCATAATTTTCTTTTTTTTCCTTCTATCTTTATCAAGTGTAGGTATCAAGGTTATACTCACTTTATAAAAAGAATTAGGACATTCTTCTTCTCCTTTCCCTCTAATTTCTGGAATAATTTATGAAGCATTATAATTACCCACTCTTTGAAAGTTTGATGGAAGTTCCATGTGAAGCCATCTGGACCTGGTGCCTTTTTCTGAGATAGTTTTTTGATACTATTCTCCATTTCTTCTATGGAAATTGGTTTATTTAAGCTTTTTTTATCTCTACTAGTGTCAATTTTTAAAAATTACATTTTCTTGGTGCTGGCCCAGTGGTGTAGTGATTAAGTTCATGCATTCTGCTTTGGTGGCTCGGGGTTTGCAGGTTCGGATCCCGGGTGCAGACCTACACACCTTTCATCAAGCCATGCTGTGGCGGCATCCCACATACAAAATAGAGGAAGATTGGCACAGATGTTAGCTCAGCAACAATCTTCCTCAAGCAAAAAGAGGAGGATTGGTAACAGATGTTAGCTCAGAGCCTATCTTCCTTACCAAAAAAAAAAAAATTACATTTCCTTTAACATTTTATGCATCTCTTCTAGACTTTCAAATACAGTCACGTATTACTTAATGACAGGGATACATTCTGAGTAATGCATCATTAGACAATTTTGTCATTGTGTGAACATCATGGTTTATAGTTACACAAATCTAGATGGTATAGCCTACTACACACCTAGGCAATATTGGACTAATCTTATGGGATCACTGTTGTAAATGCGGTCTGTCATTGACTGAAATGTTGTTATGCTGCGCATGGCTGTATATTTGTTCAGCATTTACAATAGTCTCATATCTGTTTTAATTTCATCTGTTTCAGTGGTTGTTTCCCAATTTGTTTTATTTTATATATTGTTGTTTCCTTTTTTTTTCCTTTTGCTGAGGAAGATTCGCCCTGAGCTGACATCTATTGCCAATCTTTCTCTTTTTGCTGAGAAAGATTTGCCCTGAGCTGACAACTGTTGTATTGTAATATTCCTTTTATATATTGCTAGATTTGATCCATTGATGCTTTCTATAGCATTTTTCACCTATGTTGAGTCAGATTGGTCTGTCATTTTTCTTTTCTGTAAAATCTCTGCAAGATTTTTGTATCAAGGTTATCCTGGTCTCATAAAATGAGTTTGGCAATATTCCTTATTTTCCACTTATTTATAAAGAGTTTATGTAATATTGGTGTTTTTTCTTCCTTAATGTTTAGAAGAATTCACCTGTTAAGCCATCTGGGCCTGGAATTCTTTTTTGGAAAAATTTTTTCAATAACAGATCTAATTTCTGTAATAGACAGAAGACTATTAATATTTTTCTATTATTTTTGTCTATTTTAGTAACATTTTAAAAGGAATTTGTCCATTTCATCTAATTGTCAAATTTATCAGGCATATAATTTTGTATAATATTTTCTTATCCTTTTATTGTCTATTACATCTTTAGCAATGTCCTCTTTTATTATAGGTGTTGGTAATTTTTCATCTTTTCTTCTTACCTGGTCTTGCTAGGGATTTATTAATTTTGTTAATCTAGTCAAAGAACCAAGTTTTGGCTTTGCTCATTTTTATTGTCAATTTTTCTCTCTTTCATTATTTTCTCCTATCTTTTTTTATTTCCTTTCTTTTACTTTTTTGAGATTTGCTGTCCTTTATTTCCAGTTTTAATAGGTAAATTTTAGGCTATTGATTTTCAAACTTTCTTCTTTCCTAGCAAATGCATTTAAAGCTGTATTGTATCCATAAACACTGCTTTAGTTATAGTTCCAGTTTGTATTTATGGTTTCTTCATTATCACAGAGTTCAAAAGTATTTTTTGGTTTTCTTTATGATTTCTTCTTTGACCCATAGTTTATTTAGAAGTGATTGCCTAGTTTCGAGCGGTTGTGAATTTTTAAGGTATCTTTTGTTTTTGATTTCTGGTTTAATTCCACTGTGGTCAGAGAACATACTCTGAATGATTTCAATCTTTGAAATTTGTTGAAATGTTTTGATCCAGGATAAAGTCAATCTTCATCAATATTCTATGTGTATTTGGAAAGAATATTCATTCTACTGTTATTAGGTGTAATGTTCTATAAATGTTAAGTTTATTTTATTGATTGAGTTTATCAGCTCTTACTGATTTTTCTGTTTGCTCTGTAAACTATTGACCAAGTTATTTAAATCTTCCACTATGATTGTGAATTTGTCTACTTTTAATTCAGTCATTTTAGACCTCATCTATTTTTGAAGCTATGCTTTTTGTTGTATAAAGATTTAGAATTGTTATATATTCCTGATGGATTGATTCCTTTATCATTTTTAAATGCCCCTCTTTATCCCTAGTAATGGTAGTTTCTTTAAAGTCTACTTCCTGCTATTAATATATCTATACAAGCTTTCTTGTGTATTTGCATATTATAAACTTTTTTAGTGTTTTTATTTTAACTTCATTTGTCTTTATATATAAAATATGTCTCTTGTAATAGTTGGGTGGATTTTTTTAATCCAGTTGGATGACCTTAGTCTTTAATATGAATATTTAGTTCACTTACATCTAGTGTAAAACTAGTATATTTGAGATTATATCTGCCATTTTACTCTGGTTTCTATTTGAACTGTAGTTGATCCTCTTTATTTGCTGATAGGGTGTATGTAAATTCACGTACTCACTAACGTTTATTTGTAACTTCAAAATCAATACTTCTAGCAATTTCACGGTCATTCGTGGACATACACAGAGTGGTGAAAATTTAAGTAGCTCTATGCGCACATTCCCAGTTGAGGTCAAAAAAAGTGATGCTCTGCCATCTTGTTTCGGCTCTCATATTGTAAATAAGTGTCTTGTCTGTGGTCTAGTTAGTTCCATGTTTTTCACATTTTTGTATTTTTTGTTGGTGATTTCCTTTTACATTTCCACCA
This sequence comes from Ceratotherium simum simum, assembly GCF_057802395.1. Lineage (NCBI taxonomy): Eukaryota > Metazoa > Chordata > Mammalia > Perissodactyla > Rhinocerotidae > Ceratotherium > Ceratotherium simum. The sequence goes on from NC_141908.1 coordinate 42,664,375, forward strand.
ACAGTGCACAGGGGTTCCAATTCTCTACAATATATTATTTTTAATAGACAGTCGGATTCTCTTTTTAAGATATTTGCATCAATGTCCATAAGTGAAATTCATCTGTAGAATTTTGTGCAATTTGTTTTCATATTTTGATATTAATGTTGCACTCATTCATTTCAGAAAAAAATTTACAAATTTTTATTCTTTCAGTATTCTGGAATAGCTTAAATATCATTGAATTATCTGATGTTTCAAGGTTAAGTAGAAATCCACTGTGGAACCATCTAGTCCAGGTGTTTTTTTTGTAGAGTGATCTTTTAAAACTCGTTCTATTTCTTGAATGGAAAATGGTCTCTTTAGTCCATCTATATTGGGGACAAGTTCAGTAAACTATATATTCCTATAAAGTTACTTTTTAGAATCTAAATTTTTAAATGTATTAGCATAGACATGTTCAAATTAGTCTCACTAAAAAAGAATTCCTTTACTTTGATAATTATTTCCTCTTTTTCACTTCTTCTTATAGTATTTGTGCTTGTTCCCTTTTAAAAAAAACTGGGTTTTTTCAGTCATTTGTCTATTTTCTGGTTTTTCTCCCAAAGAATTAGAATTTTTATTTAATTATAAGTTTGACTATTTGTATTCTATCTCATTATTTTTTGCTTTTTAATTAATTTATTTCTTTCATTTTACCTTTTATTTCTGTTTACTTTTAGTCTTTTTATAGCTTTTTGAGTTGCATGTTTAAACTATTTTCAATTAAATTTTTTATATATTACAAATATTTCATAGTAGGAATTTTCCTTTTAGTTCTACTTTGACAATATCCTTTAGATTCTGGTGTGTGATTGTTTCATTGTTGTTATTTTCTATAAACTCTGGAGATTTTGTATTATAATTACTTTTTGACAAAAGAATTATTTAACATTGTGTATTTTAATGTCCAGGTGAAAAGAAAGCTTTTAAAAATAATTTGTTATTCATTTCTAGTTTTATTGCATTGTGGTCAGAGAAGACTATTCGTATCATTATTGAGGTTTTCTCTGTGGTCTACTATGTGGACAATTTTTGTGAATTTTCCATGTGCTCTTGGAGAACGTGTGTCCTCTTTATCAGAATTCATAGTTCAATGTAAATCTCTAAGATCTACCATATTGATTATGTTGTTTAGGTCTTCTGTATCCTAATTTTTTGCTTCATTGGCTCTGTCTTGGGCTAAGAGAGGAGTGTTGAGATCTCCTATTAATAGTGTATTTCTGACTACTTCTCCGTGAATCTCATGTAGCTTCTGCTTTATGAAAGTGGTTGATGTGTTATTAGGTGCATAGATACTAATAACTGTTATATATCTTCACTATGATTCATAATTTTAAAGTGTCCTTTCCCTTACTTAATCTTTTTTGCTTGAGTTCTACCTTAGGATGCCAAGAGTGCAACCCCTGCTTTCTTTTATATGATATCTGCCTGGTTCATTTAACCTGACTTCTTTACCTGTTTATCTCCATTACTTAATCTTAGCTGTATAATTAAAGATATAAAATGCTTGTACAAGTCTTATGCTGAATATTCTCCAGTAATTGCTTTGTTGAGTGTTTTACTTTTATTGTATGGAATTCAGAGGTAGTCCAGAGTTTAGTAAACCTGCTTGAACTTAAATTAGGCCAACAAAACTCTGTACTACAAAGGTGACACTCAGTAAAATGAGCCTTGGGCATCTCAACCCTAACCGTGGTAATACATATGCCTTTTGATTTTAATTCCCTATGTAATATTCGTTCTTTCCCTTTTCCTTACTAATAGAATCCTGATTTTATATGAACTGCAATATATCCAGCTAAAGGACAATGTTTCCCAGCCTCCCTTGTAGCCAAGATGTGATCATGGGACACATTTCTGGCCAGTGAGACATAATTGAAAATCTGCTGGGGATTTCTAGGAATGTTTTGCTTTCTCAAAATTGGTGTATTCTCTTCCTGATTGTCAATTCTCTTTTCCTATGCTTCTTATTCTTGTTTTCCTCCTCCTCTTCCTCTTTCTTCTCCCACCCATTCTTCTCCTTTTTCTTCTTCATCTTCCCTGGAAGATAGACAGAAAAATGAGAGATGAACCAGCCATCTTTCAATCTTGAGGTGACTGTGAGAGGAAAGCCATTTGTTAATGATGGCAAAGCAGAAAGATAAAGACCATGAGCTATTACTGACATGTTTACCTTTGGACTTCCTGCCTCTGGACTTCTTGTTTTGTAAAAAATATAACCCCTTATTTAGTTAAGTCTCTGTGGTTGGGTTTGTATTACACACAGTTAAACATAATAGGTAACTAATATCTTCCAATTTATTTCTACAGTTACATGGCTTCTTACTTCTTCTGCTTCATTTCCCATTGTCATCCCTTAGTCTGCCTCTTGAACTTAAGGTAAGATTCATCTTCTCACGTTTTGATCTTTGGCATTCTTTTGGGCTTGATTCACATTCACTGTCTTATGCTTCCTTTTTTCCATTAACTCCAGCCAGGTACCAGTTTTCTTAGATGACTACCTCCCCTCCTTTGTATGAGCACATCCTATGGTTCTGAAGGCTGCTGCTTAGCTGGAATGTGCACAGAGATGTTCTCAGGCTTTTGACTTCAATATCATGGAACACGTATCTATTCAGCTTCTAAACCAAATTTCAGTTCCAAATGGAGCCCGTTGGGTCACCGGTGTGTACATTGTTTTCAGAGTGGAAAAGGTAACAATTTGCATAAAAGAAAGCATGGTGGACATTATGGAGTTGCATTGAGCTCCTTAGATCAGAAATGGGAAAAATGTAGTACTTTAATCTTAATTAAATACCTTAACAAAAGAAAACATGGTGGACGTCAGAGAGTCACCTTGAGCTCCTTTGATCAGAATTGTAAAACATATGATACTTTGATCTTATCAGTTGAATGCTTTAACAATCCACAAAGCCATCTCTTACCTAAAAAACAAGCAAATGAACAAACAAAAACCCTACTCTGAGAAAATAGTTGTGTGGCCTATGAGCCTCCCCACTCAGAGGCTTTGGAGGAAAACATCACGATTTTGGTTCTGGAGAAGCTGACAGACATAATCTTGATACATACAAAGGTAACTTCTGCCCGGAGTAGCTCTTTAACAATGATCTTAAGATGAGTACTTCAGGATCCTATTATTACTCAGACCTCATTGTAAGGTAAGTACAGAGTTATAAACAAAGATTTTTGTAAGATATGATAGTGATTAGACAATTTTAATCTTATTTTTTCACATGAAGCACTTAGGCCCAGAGAGCTTAAATTACCTGCTAAGGGTCCTACAGCTAGCACTAACCTTACTTAGATAACTCTAGTTTTAAATTTTCTATCCAACTCAGGAAATCTCATCATTATGTGAATGGCTGAGAGGATTATTACAGGTATTAATTCAAATTCACTCCCATTGATCAAAATATATAAATAATTTTTAAACTTTGGAACCTTATTAGTGGGTAATTGCGAACTTCTAGCTTACAAAAACACTTTAGAGATAGAGAAAGAGGATCCAACTCAAAGTGATATCAGCATCATGGTGGTGTAAGACATCCCTCCTTTTCATCTCCCTTTTTTTTTTTTTTAAATTTTTTGTTTATTGCAGTAACATTGGTTTATAACATTGTAAAAATTTCAGGTGTACATCATTGTACTTCTATTTCTGCATAGATTACATCATGTTCACCACCCAAATACTAATTACAACCCATCACCACACACATGTACCAAATTATCCCTTTCACCCTCCTCCCTCCTCCCTTCCCCTCTGGTAACCACCAATCCAATCTCTGTCCCTATGTGTGTGTTTATTGTTGTTATTATCTACTACTTAATGAAGGAAATCATACAGTATTTGACCTTCTCCCTCTGACTTATTTCACTTTGCATTATACCCTCAATGTCCATCCACGATGTCACAAATGGCTGGATTTCATCATTTCTTATGGCTGAGTAGTATTCCATTGTGTACATATACCACAGCTTCTTTATCCATTCATCCCTTGATGGGCACTTAGGTTGCTTCCAAGTCTTGGCTATTGTGAATAACGCTGCAATGAACACATGGGTGCATGTACCTTTACAAATTGGTGTTTTCAAGTTCTTTGGTAAATACCCAGCAGTGGGATGGCTGGATCATATGGTAGTTCTATCCTTGATTTTTTGAGGAATCTCCATACTGTTTTCCATAGTGGCTGCACCAGTTTGCACTCCCACCAGCAGTGTATGAGAGTTCCCTTCTCTCCACATCCTCTCCAACACATGTTGTTTCCTGTCTTGTTAATTATAGCCATTCTGACGGGCGTCAGGTGATATCTCATTGTAGTTTTGATTTGCATTTCCCTGATAGTTAATGATTTTGAACATCTTTTCATGTGTCTGTTGGCCATCTGTATATCTTCTTTGGAGAAATGTCTGTTCAGGTCTTTTGCCCATTTTTTAATTGGGTTGGTAGTTTTTTTGTTGGGAAGATGCATGAGTTCTTTATATATTTTGGAGATTAAGCCCTTATCAGAAGTATGGTTTGCAAATATCTTCTCCCAATTGTTAGGTTGTCTTTTCGTTTTGTTGCTGGTTTCCTTTGCTGTGCAGAAGCTTTTTAGTTTGATGTAGTCCCATTTGTTTATTTTTTCTATTGTTTCTCTTGCCCGGTCAGACGTGGTGTTTGAGAAGATGTTGCTAAGACTGATGTCGAAGAGCGTACTGCCTATGTTTTCTTCTAGAAGTTTCATAGTTTCAGGTCTTACATTCAAGTCTTTAATCCATTTGGAGTTAATTTTTGTATATGGTGTAAGGTAAGGGTCTACTTTCATTTTTTTGCATGTGGCTATCCAGTTTTCCCAACACCATTTGTTGAAGAGACTTTCTTTTCCCCATTGTATGTGCTTGGCTCCTTTGTCAAAGATTAGCTGTCCATAGATGTGTGGGTTTATTTCTGGGCTTTCGATTCTATTCCATTGATCTGTTTGCCTGTTTTTGTGCCAGTACCATGCTGTTTTGGTTACTACAGCTTTGTAGTATATTTTGAAATCAGGGAGTGTGATACCTCCAGCTTTGTTCTTTTTTCTTAGGATTCCTTTAGCTATTCGAGGTCTTTTGTTGTTCCATATAAATTTTAGGATTCTTTGTTCTATTTCTGTGAAAAATGTTGTTGGAACTTTGATAGGGATTGCATTGAATCTATAGATGGCTTTAGGAAGTATGGACATCTTAACTATGTTAATTCTTCCAGTCCAAGAGCACGGAATATCTTTCCATTTCTTTGTGTCTTCTTCAATTTCTTTCAGCAATGTTTTATAGTTTTCAGTGTACAGATCTTTCACCTCTTTGGTTAAGTTTATTCCTAGGTATTTTATTCTTTTTGTTGCAATTGTAAATGGGATGGTATTCTTAATTTCTCTTTCTGCTACTTCGTTGTTAGTGTACAGAAATGCAACTGATTTTTGTATGTTGATTTTGTATCCTGCAACTTTACCATACTCGTTTATTAATTCTAAAAGTTTTCTGGTGGATTCTTTGGGGTTTTCTATATATAAAATCATGTCATCTGCAAATAGTGACAGTTTCACTTCTTCCTTTCCAATTTGGATCCCTTTTATTTCTTTCTCTTGCCTGATTGCTCTGGCTAGGACTTCCAGTACTATGTTAAATAGGAGTGGTGACAGTGGGCATCCTTGTCTGGTTCCTGTTCTTAGAGGGATGGCTTTCAGTTTTTCACCATTGAGGATGATCGTCTCCCTTTTTAACAACTAAAACTCAACATCTATCCATGAACAAAAGTACCTCTGTGGGAGTTGTGGGATCCAGAACCCTATGCCAAGAGACCTGGGAGGAGTCTCACCCACCTGTGTGTCTGGTAATAGGCAGACAGACTTTGGTATAGTCTATGGAACCAGCAGGAGCCAGTGTCCTGCCCTTGGCTGTGATTGGAAAAAACCTGGAGTGTGCTGACTTGGGCAGACACCCTCAGGTGAGAGAGATTTTGTAGAAGTCCAGCCTTCTCAAGGGGAGCTTCCAGCACTCCATTTCATAAAAAATAAATTTAGACTCACTGGAGAGGGTAACAGGAACTTTTCTAACTCTGCCCCTGTTCTAAGGTGACACAGCTCCGGGCTGAACTAGCTGGTGGCAACCTCTCCCATGGGAGAAAGGGAGAGTGATGAGAGAGTGCCTGGATACCCTAGCTGTGCAGGACGCTTCTGGAGAAACCCATTTCTCATCAGCACCCAGAGTACTGAGGTGGGACTTCCATGACTGGGAGGAGAAAGGAGATCAGGAAAGAAGCAGACAAGAATATCAAAGGGCATTAAAGGGACATGGTTCCTGTTGATTGCTTTCAGGACTCTGGCAGAAACCCACCCTTAAGCCTTTGGGAGAACTTTACCCAAGGATTCCTTTATCAGGCCCACAGATACCTTCTATGCCCCAAGGGCTAAACCCATACCTCTCCCCACTCTGCAGCTGGCTCCTCATGCATGCTCCTGAGTGTGGTGGTAGGAGTTAGCTCCAGTAAATGAAATGCACTCAGAAATCAGATCAGGGTCTACGGGCAAGGGAAAAACCACAAACTTGAGCTGTAATGCCACCTTTTGGAAAACAAAAGATAAGTTTCCAGCAGCCAGCCTGGTGAGTTATAAGAACCAGAGAAGACATAGAAGCTTAAGAATTCTGCCACAAAAGAGAGCAAAAAGTGTGGAGCGGGTGTATCCCTACAAGGTCAGAGAAACTCTCAGATATATCAGGATCAATGAACAATATATCCCACCTGAAGTCAACTAGTACATATTTGAGGAGACATCTGCTTCTTCAGTCATGAAAGCAGCAATGCAAAACTGAAAAAACATGAAGAATTGAGGAAACCTGTCATTACCAAAAGATAATAATTCTCCAACTACTTAACTCAAAGACATAGAAGTTTTGTGATTTAGCTGGCAAAGAACTGAAATAGCTGTTTTGAAGAAACTCAATGAGCTACAAGAAAACACAGAAAGACAATTAAACAAAATCAGAAAACAATATAAAATGAGAAATTTTACAAAGAGATAGAAATCATAAAAAAGAACCAAACAGAAATTCTGGAGCTGAAGAATTCAAAGAATGAAAGATAAAGAAAAAAAGCCATAGAGAGCATCTACATCAAAGTAGACCAAATGGAAGATAGAATCAATGAGCTGGAAGGTAGGAACTTTGAAATAACCCAATCGGAGGAGAACAAAGAAAAAAAGAAAAGAGGAAAGAAAGCCTTTGAATTTTATGAGACACCATCAAAAGTAGAAATATTAGAATAACTGAAGTTCCAGAAAGAGAAGAGAGGGAGAAAAGGGAAGAAAGTTTATGTAGAGAAATAATAGCTGAGAACTTCCCAAACCTGGGAAGAAACTTGGACATCCAAGTTCACAAAGCTAATAGATTATCCTATTATTTCAATGCAAAATGACCTTCTCCAAGACACATTATAATGGAACTGTCAAAAATCAAAGACAAAGAAATAATCCTAAAAGCAGCAAGAGAAAAATAAGATTGTAACCTACAAAGGAATCCCCATTGGCTATCAGCAGATTTCTCAACAGAAACTCTACAGGCCAGGAGAGTGGAATGATATAGTCAAAGTGCTGAAAGAAAAAAATTCCAACCAAGAATACTCTATCTGGCAAAGTTATGAAGGATATGAAAGAGAAATATGATATATCAGTTCTCAGATTTCAGATTTCATCAGATATAAGAGAGAAATAAAGATATGAAAGAGAAATAAAGACTTTCCCCAGAAAACAAAAGGTGAGGGAGTTAATCTTCACTAGATCTACCTTCGAGAAATACCAAAAGGAGCTCTTCAAGCTGAAATGAAAAGATGCTAATTAGTAACGTGAGAATATATGAAAGTGTACAATGCACTGGTAAAGGTAAATATACAGTCAAATTTAGAAAACTCTAATTCTATAATAGGATGGTGTGTTAACCACTTAACTATAGTATGAAGGTTAAAGGAAAAGATAATTAAAAATAATTGTAGGTACTATAATTTGTCAACAAATACACAAAAAGAGGTAAATTGTCACATCAAAAATACAAAAGGAAGGGAGTAAAAGGGTGGAGATTTTGTACGTGATTGAAGTTGACTTGCTATCAGGTTAAAATGAACTGTTTTATCTATAAGATGTTTTATATAAGCCTCATGGCAACCACAAAGCAGACACCTAGCGTAGGTTCACAAAAGATGAACAGGGAATCAGAGCAGAAAATTAGAAAGGAGAATTAGAGCAGAAAAAGAGGCCAAGTCTTGGCTAATCCAGAATGGCTACTCTGATCTTTGTTGTTAAAGAAAATGGAGAACCAGGCACTCATGTGGCTCCTAAGGATGGGCTGAAACTGGGGTCTAAGACTTCAGTCAAAGCCTTAGATGAGAGATCTCCGGTTTCAAAATCACATGTTGGCAAAATGTTTGCTGCTCCATCAGCCTTACCTACAGCTGCTAGAAAGGCTTTGGGAACTGTCGAGAGAGCTATAGAAAAGTCAGTAAAGACTAGTGGACCCCTCAAACAGAAACAGACAAACTTCTCTGCCAAAAAGATGACTGAGAAGATTGTTAAAGCAAAAAACTGTTCCTGCCTCAGATGACACCTATTCAGAAATAGAAAAATTCTTTCCCCTCAATCCTCTAGATTTTGAAAATTTTGACCTGCCTGAAAATGCCAGATTTCACACATCCCCTTGAATGGAGTGCCTCTCATGATCCTCAATGAGGAGACGGAACTTGAAAAGGTATTACACTTGGGCTCCCCTTCACCTCTGAAGATGCCCTCTTCACCATGGGAGTCTTATCTGTTGCAGTCTCCTTCAAGTATTCTATTGACTCTGGATGTTGAATTGCCACCTGTTTGCTATGACTTAGATATTTAAGTTTCTTAGCACTTTACAGTTTGTGTGTGTATGTTTTTGTATTAATAAAGCAATTCTTTTTTTAACAGAAAAAAAGGGAAAATCACAAACTGAAAAAGGTAAGGAGAAACAGAGGAAAAAAGAAACAATTGAAATATAAAACAGCCATAAAGCAACTAATAAGATGGCATTAGTAAGTCCTTACATATCAATAATTACTCTAAGTGTAAATAGATTGAACTCACCAATCAAAATGTACAGAGTGGCTAAATGAATAAAAAAACAAGACTTAACTGTATGCTGCTTTCAAGAGACTCACTTCAACTTCAAGGACACACATAAGCTCAAAGTGAAGGGACGGCCAAAGATATTCTATGCAAGTGGAAACCAAGAGAAAGCAAGGACAGCTATACTTATATCAAACAAAATAAACTTTAAGTCAAAAATGATAACAAGAGACAAAGAAGGTCATTATATAATGATAAAGAGGTCAATTCATCACGAAGATATAACAATCATAAACATATATGCACCCAACATTAGAGCATCTAAATATATTAAGAAAATACTAACATATCTGAAGGGAGAGATAGACAACAATACAAAAATAGTAGGAGACTTCAATGCCCCACTCTCAGCAATGATAGGTCATCCAGACAGAAAATCAACAAGGAAATGCTGGACTTGAACCATACATCAGAATAAATGGACCTAACAGACTTTTATAGAACATTCCATCTAACGGCAGCAAAATACACATTTTTATCAAGTGCACATAGAACATTCTCCAGAAAAGGTCATATGATAGGCCACAAAACAAGTCTTAGCAAATTTAATAAGACTGAAATTACATCAACTATCTTTTCCAGCCACAATGGTATGAAACTAGAAATCAACAAAAAGAGGAAAGCTGGAAAATTTACAAGCATGTGGAAACTAAACAATACATTCCTAAACAACCAATGAGTTAAAGAAGAAATCAAAAGGGAAATTAAAAAAATATTGAAACAAGTAAAAATGGAAAAACAACACCCAAAACACATAGGATACTGCAAAAGCAGTTCTTAGAGGGAAATTTAAAGTGATAAATGCATACATTGAGAAAATACAAAGATTTCAAACAAACAACCTAAATTTACAACTCAAGGAACTAGAAAAACAAGAACAAGCTAAACTCGAAGTTTGTAGAAGAAAGGAAATAACAAAGATCAGAGCAGAAATAAATGAAATAGAGACCAGGAAAATAATAGAGAAAATAACAAAACTAAAACCCGATTTTTCAAGAAGGTAAACAAAATTGACAAACCCTTAGATAGACTAAGAAAAAAAAAAGACTCAAATAAATAAAATCAGAAAAAAGAGACATTACGACTGATACCACATAAATATGCAGGATCATAAGAGACTACTATGAACAATTATATGCCAACAAATTGGATAACCAGAGGAAATGGATAAATTGCTAAAAACATACAATTTACCAAGACTAAATCATGAAGTAGTAAATTTGAACAGACCAATAACAAGTAAGGAGATTGAATTAGCAATCAAAAACCTCCCAACACAGTATAACCCAATGGCTTCACTGGTGAATTATACCAAACACTTAAAGAAGAATTGACACCAATCCTTCTCAAATTCTTCCCAAAATTGAGGAAGAGGAAATACTGCCAAACTCATTTTAAAAGGCCAGCTTTACCTGATACCAAAGCCAGGTAAGGACACAAGAAAAGAAAACTATAGACTAATATCCTTGATGAATATAGAGACAAATATTCTCAACAAATATTAGCAAACCAAATTCAACAACATATTGAAAGGATCATACACGACGACAAAGTGGGATTTGTCCTTGGGATGCATAATTTAACATATGCAAATCAATAAACATGACACACCATATTAATAGAATGAAAGAGAAATATCATGTGATCATTTCAATAGATGCAGAAAAAGCATTTGACAAAATACATCCTTTTATGATATAAAAAAACCTCTCAACAAATTGAGTATAGAAGGAATATACCTCAACATAAATAAAGGCTGTGTATGACAAAGCCACAACTAACATCATACTCAATGGTGAAAGATTGGAAGCTTTTCCTCTAAGATCAGGAACAAGACAAGGGTGCTTACTCTCACCACTCTTATACAACATAGTACTGGAAGTCCTAGCTATAGCAATTAGTCATGAAAAGGAAATAAAAGGCATCTAAATTGGAAAGGAAAAAGTAAAATTATTGTCATTTGCAGATTATATGATCTTATATATAGAAAATCCTAAACACTCAACCAAAAAACTGTTGGAACTAATCAGTGAATTCAGTCAAGTTGCAGGATATAAAATCAACATACAGAAATAAGTTGCATTTCTATACACTAAAAACAAAATAACTGAAAAAAAAAATAAAGAAAACCATCCCATTCACAAGAGCATCAAAAATAAAAAAATATTTAGGAATAAATTTAACTAAGGAAGTGAAAGATCAATACAATGAAAACTGTGAGACTTTGATGCAATAAATTGAAGAAGACGTAAACAAATGGAAATACATCCCATGTTCATGGATGGGAAGAATTAATATTGTTAAAATGTGCATGCTACCCAAAGCCATCTATAGATTCAATGCAATTCCTATCAAAATTCCAATGGCATTTTTCACAGAAATAGAAAAAACAATCCTAAAATTTGTATGGAACCACAAAAGACCCCAAAAAGCCAAAACAATCCTGAGAAAGAAGAACAAAGCCAGAAGCATTACACTTCCTGATTTCAAGCTATACTACAAAGCTATAGTAATTAAAACAGTGTGGTACAAGCATGAAAACAGACACATAGACCACTGCAGCAGAATAGACCCCAGAAATAAACCCCCACACATATGATCTTCTAATATTTGACAAGGGAGCCAAGAACACTCAATCGGGAAAGGATAGTCTCCTCAACAAATGGTGTTGGACAAACCAGATAACCACATGCATAAAAGTGAAATTGGATGCCTATTTTACACCACCCACAAAAATTAACTTTAAATGGATTAAAGACTTAAACATAAGACCTGAATCCATAAAACTCCTAGAAGAGAAGATGGAGAAGCAGCTCTTTGATATTGGTCTTGGCAATGATTTTTTGGATACAGTACCAAAAGCATAAGCAATAAAAGCAAAAATCAACAAACAGGACTACATCAAACTAAAAAGCTTATGCACAGCAAATAAAACCCCAAAAAACAAAGAAATCAACTTAATGAAAAGGCAACCTAAGGAATGGGAGAAAATACTTGCAAACAGTATATTAAATAAGGGGTTAATATCCAAAATATGTAAAGAACTCATACAAGTCAATAACAACAACAACAACAAAAACAATCTAGTTAAAATATGGGCAGAGGGACTGAATAGACTTTTTCCAAAGAAGACATCCAAATGACCCACAGTGATATGAAAAAATGCTCAACATCACTAATGATCAGGGAAATGCAAATCAAAACCACAATGAGATATCACCTCACACCTGTTTGAATGTGTATCATCAATAAGACAAGAGAAAACAAATGTTGGCAAGGATGTGGTGGAAAGGGAACACTTGTGCTCTGTTGGTGAGAGTGTAAATTGGCGCAACCACTGTGGAAAACAGTATGGAGGTTCCTCAAATAAGTAAAATTACAAATACCCATGATCCATCAATCCCACTTCTGGGTATACATCCAAAGGAAATGAAAACAGGATATCAAAATGATATCTGCACTCCCGTGTTTACTGCAGCATTATTCACAATAGTCAAGACGTGGAAACAACCTAAGTGTCCGTCGATGGATGATGGATAAATAAGATGTTTCTATACACACACACACACATATATGTAACACACAAACACGTGTATATACATATATATAACGGAATATTGTTCATCCATGAGAAAGAAGGAAATCCTGCCATATATGACAACATGGATGGACCTTGAAGGCGTTATGCTAAGTGGGATAAACCAGACAAAGAAAGACAAATATTGTATGATATCACTTATATGTGGAATCTAAAAAAGCCAAACTCATAGAAACTTAGAGTAGAATGGTGGTTACCAGGGCCTGGGGGGTGGAGGAGTTGGGGAGATGTTGTTAAAGGGTACAAACTTGCAACTAGAAGATGAGTAAGTTCTGGAGATCTGATGCACAGCATAGTAATTATAGTCAACAATACTGTATTATATACTTCAGAATTACTGAAAGACTAGATCTGAAATGATCTCACCACAAAAAAGAACTGACAGTTATGTGACGTGACAGAAGTGTTAGCTAAAGCTACGGCAGTAATCACACTGCAATACATAAGTGTATCAAATGGACACATCGTACACCTTAAACTTACTCAATGTTATGTTTATTTTATCTCAAAAAAAGGAGGAGACAGAGAAAGAGAGTTGGCAACATTGCATACAGCAAAGAAAAATCTCCACCATGGCAATCAGCAGTGGACTGGCCCAAGATACTGGACATTGCAGGACGGGGAGATAAGAGTATGACAGACAAACTTAAATGTCTGCAGGTGCCAGGCAAGTGAGGTGTATAAATAGAGTGGGCCAGGGGAAAGTGCCTACATGTGTGTATTATGTGTGTGGGGGTGTGTGTGTGTGTGAGCATGCACAGGTGTGTCTTCTGCACACGTGTGTGTGTGTGTAGGGGGCACGATAGTGAGCCAGAGAGCATGTGAACCTTCCGAAGGAGGCAGCCGGTACTCAGCTCCGGAAGAGATTTGTTTTGTGTGTCTAATAGGCCTGATGGCCTACATTTTTAAGAGAAGTCAGAAATCAATATGTTTATGTAAAATACTTTGATTTTTCAATATTGGCTCAGAATGTCAAAGCATTGTACAGCCGTTCAAAACATGAAGTCATGTCTGGATACCAGATTTGGCTTGTTGGCTACCAGTTTGGGAAGAAGGGGTGTTTGGAAGGAATTGGGGCATGAGTAAGAAAGAAAACAGACAATGGTGAAGAAGCTCGAAAATTTTATTTAAGTCTATCTTTGATACATTGAAAGCGAAGCATTTTTATGACAAAAGTTTTAAGAAGAAAGTTCTCTTTCCCATGTCACCACTGTGGCTACCAGTCCTTCCTTATCTATTATTATAATGCAAATATGTTGTGATTGGAATAATTTATATGTACAAATCATATCATAGAAAACCCATTTCATTGCCAAGTTAAGCAGGTTAAGGTACTTCATCCAAAATAAGAAGAAAATAAGAGAATTCTGCACTTTCAGATTTTAAAGCTGACATTTTAGCAATATTTTGACAATGGTTTATTCCATTTACAATCTTTGGCTACATAGTATTAAAAGAAAATTTATTTATTGGCATGCAAAGCAATATGGCTTCAGAATACACCTCTTAAATTTACAGAACTTAAAATTTGAAACATCCCACGTGGCTGGCAGGTGATGTTGTGAAGATGATCTTGAATAGTGACATACTTACATCCTAAAAAAAAAAAAAAGATAGTGATTTAACACAGCAATAATACCAAGATGATGTAGTTAACCTATCCAGGAAATGTTTCAATGATTTATTTCGATAAAAGTTGTTTATCAATCTTTTCATCTTATAAATCTCTTAGTGTTGTGGACTTTTCAAATATTTGCATTAAAAGACAGCTTATCCTCAAGTTCTCCTATCAAGAAATATAAAGTGTATGAATAATTATAGAAAGCAATTATAAGCCATCAAGATAAGTGGTTAATTTTTGGTGTTTAGACTTTTACTACTATTCTTATTACATTAAGTATATAATACCATATATCCTGGTATTTAACTTTGTGCTAAAATGTATAGCAATTTGTAATGTGACATTAATATGTGAATGACTTGACATCTCCATGTTTTATTCATATCTGTGTTCCTAATGCCTCGTCCTGTATTAACAATCAGGAAATGTTTTTGGAATAAATGGGTGAACGGGTAAAACTGTAATGATCAAAAAGTAATATAATAATGTACTCAAATGATTCATCATGTTAATTATATGCCAAGAAAGTAAAGACTCTCTCCCTCGCATAGGGAACAACCTATAGCAGTATGATAATATTTATAAAAGTTTTGATGGTTTTCATAATGAATTAAAATGCAGTCACCTGTCAGTAATTTTGGTCTGAAGCAACCAGTTTATAAAGTCCCGGGTGGCAAGATTATCAAGAACTGTGTTCATCTCATCAGAGAAGGAGCCATCAGCATGTCTGCGGCGGAGTTCTTCAACGATGGTGACTTCTTCTGGGAAACTGAGAAAAAGAGAGGTGACATTAGTATTGGGTTAGACGTTTTAAATAAATGCTTATTGATTGCCTATCACTGGTAATATGTGTGCGGGTCATTGAGAAAACAATAAGTTTCTATTTACAGAGGATCTACTGTGAAAAGCCTCATAGAAACCTGCATGAACTGGTGCATGTTGGAAGGGAAATTATGTAGACAGTAAAAAGCAGAGCTGGGATCTGAAACCAACCCTGTATAATTTCATGACCCTTTCAAGATTCCAGCTGCTTCAAAGATTTTAGTATATTGGCCACACAGAGGTTTTTGAGACACTTCATTTGTCTATAATTCAGAAAAATGTATTATATCCTATAAAACTAGTGATTATCAGAACAGTCTTGCAAAGTGCAGTATTAAGGAATTAAACCTTAGCCTATAATAGATTTTCTCTTTGGTTTAATTAGCAGAATTTTTGGTATTTTTTAAAAATCCTATAAATATCCTCAAATGTGATTATTTTACCATCGATTTTGTAATGTTTTTAAAATCAGCAATAATACTAGTTCTCTTTTGTCTTGAGATCTCTTTAAGTCTCAGTAAGCTTGTTTTAAATCTCACTAAAAAAAAAATAGAGTTGAACATGAATTTTCTGCTTCTTATAATTCAAATGTCAATCAAAATGGTCATGAGAAAGTGGGGTGGTGGGCTGGCCCTGTGGCTTAGCGGTTAAGTGCGTGCACTCCGCTGCTGGCGGCCCGGGTTTGGATCCTGGGCGCGCGCTGACGCACCGCTTCTCTGGCCATGCTGGGGCCGCGTCCCACATGCAGCAACTAGAAGGATGTGCAGCTATGACACACAACTATCTACTGGGGCTTTGGGGGAAAAAATAAATAAATAAATAAAATTAAGAAAAGAAACAGTTGCCTTAGAAAGTGGGGTGGTAATTAGAAAATGGGTTTGGTTGTGGCAAGATTCAAGAAAGTACTAGAGGTATTACCTTCATTTTCAACTGTAATAATTTTATGGTTATCTATATGATAGTCCCACAAAAAAATGGGTATGTTGTTAAATATACAGATGCTTCCACATATCTGTATTGTGAAAGTCATTTCATTAAACATCTTAAGTTTAGTTCCTTTCAGTCTTCATCACATTTTTACCTGAGTACTTACTAAAACATAAATATATGTTAATCCTGTATGTAAACGTTTAAAATCAAACTTTAAGTTTTCAGCATTATTTCTTCTTTTTCCTTATTCCTGGTTTTCCTGGGACAGCCCTAGTTTATGCTTGTCTTGGTGTACTTATCAAAAGCACTCTATTTATTCTCAAAAGTGTCCTGGATTGACAAATTAGTACCGTAATTATAACACATCTAAAATGGGTGATAAAAATGTAACCTGTTTGACTCTATTATTAATACTCGCCACCAAAGAGAAATCAGACTAGACTTTTGTAGACTGTCTCCCACCACTAGGAGTTATTTCTTTACTTTGTGAGACTATACTAATTGCTTCTGTAATCCAGATCCATATATAGATAACTGTAGTCTAAGTTTTCAGCATCAAGTGGAAAAAAAAAATGTTAAATAAGAATGTACAGACTTACTCTCGCCTTCCTCGGCCTTTCACCAGCCAAGCAATGAATTCCTTGGCAGCTTGGCCTTCCAAATAAGAACTTACATCACTGGTAAAGGTCCCTTCAGCATGTCTCTCAAATTCATCATGACGTTTGGCAATGTTATTCCTGAAAGAAATGTGAAAGTTAAATTGAAGATCTGTCTCTTTAGCAATATGGTTCTCACCTATAAGCAGTGGCAGCTTTGGGTTCAGGATTCTCTGTAGAAGGGGCTTAGGGAGATTTGGGAGATGAGGGTGGCTAGGGGACTCGTCTTGAAGCTACATTAATTATCTGGATTGAAGGTTGATGGGAGAGGACTAACAACAACTAAGGGAGGCTAAAGGTCCACCCAGCACACCCATGTTCACCTCCCCTGCTTATCTGTGCCATTGACTATTAAAGCTGCATTTACTCCATGATCAATATACGTGGGCTATCCATTGTGCTATACTACTTGCAAAAAAGCAGCTGTTTGTTATCAGTACCTATGGGGTCAGATTTAGTTAATTGATTCAAGAGAAAACAAAGGACTATCTCAAAATGTCATCACAAGGACCACTTGATAAAAGATTAAAGGAAACGTGTGAAGGACTAGCCATGAGGAAAGCTAAGAAGATGACCCCATATCACCCTCAAGTGTGGGCAGAAGGCTCTGTGGAGGTGGTTGGCCAGCTGCCCTCAGTCTTCCCTGCATATATTACCCCTGGAAGGCTTCATCTTAAACACACAACAGAAACCGCCTGAGAGTGAGGATTGTTTTGCATTAGTTTACCAAGTTGTGGCATTTCCTTTCTAGGAATGAGGACAGTTGTTTTCATTTTTTCAGATTTGTGATTTCTCACATTTTACCAATGGCCCCATCTGTAGTCCTTAACAGGGACTCCTCCCAGTGTCTTCTCTGACCACGACCACCATCTTCTCTGCAGTTGTACCCTCCACTTTAAGAACTTTTGGTCAACCACTCTCTCTCTCCTATTCCTCCTGCTGGCTCATGTTCTCTTGCTTTCACTCTCCCTTCTCCATTCTATCCAGATAAATCTATGCCCTTTTCCTAATTTTTAGATTCCTTCAGCTACTTTGTATGCATAACTCCCCCTTGTGGGCCACTCTCCAAAGAAATTGTAAAATCCCACCATCTCTGTGAAACCCTTGCGGATGATTTCCTCCAGTAGCCTAGATGCAGCAAAAAACCCAACACTGTCAAAGTAAATCGAACATTAAAATGTATGCCTTATGATAGGCTTGTGTTCTTATTTGCCTTCTTCTCGCTTTATGCTGTGCAGCTAGGCTGTAATTTTAAATGTGTATCTTGGATTGTATTCTACAAGAAAAAGACTGCATCTGTTTCCATTCCTTACCATGATTAACTTGGCTAGAGGATACTTCGAATGTGATCACAGTCATGAGTTTGAACCCTACAGGAGAATGTTGAATTTGCTCTTATCTTTTGGTCAGAAATTAGATTCCAAACCTTGCAGATCCACAAAAGTCAGCTTCCAATTTTAAATGAGAATGCTCAAGAGAGTAAATATTGCTAAGAACACAGTTGGGAAAATAATTTAAAGTCTATGTCCCATTGGAAGGTGGGTAAGGAGTTTGGAGGGGTGAAAGGTGGGAAATCAGAGGCATAATACAAAAGATAGCATCACCAAGCCTGAAAATCATCAAAATTGAAACAGCTTATGGACACTATTTGGCGAGCACGATAACTTAAGAAAGTCCGGAGAAACTTTAGATATATTTAATTAATACATTTGTGTGCAAATTTTGGAACAGGTTCAGACTCTTACTTGTTCCTCTTGGTGTTCATCAACCATTGCACAAAATCCTGGGCACGCCTGGAGTCCAGGTACTTGCTGTAGTCGCTGGTGAATGTGCCCTGAGAATGGCGCTTGTCTTCATTCATTTGATCCAGATCATTGAGTGGGTCTGTCTGGGGAGCTGGGAATGATCTGTGGAGAACAGTGATTGGTGCAATTAAATCTCTCCTCAAGAGTAGACTCACTTGAGGAGCATCTTCTCTAAAAACATAGGACCATATCAAGCTGGAAGGCAGGTGCCTTGAGTATTTCCACAGGTTCAGAGAGACCTTAGCTAGCTATGGGAATGCCATAGCTTTATTAGAGTTGAATACACTCTGATTCTGAATTCTAATAACAGATTTTTCAACTGGCTTCTTTTTTTCTGAAAAAAGATTAAATAAATCTTTTTTATTTATATATAAAAAGATTTTTATTTTCATATAAAAAGATTTATTTAATCTTTTTCCAACTAATACATATACTCATGATTTTGCTAATAATGACAGAAGAGAACAATAACTTAAATATTTTAAAAGAGTAAAGAATCCCACGTCATTTGTTTGGGCAGCAAATTTATGTTTCCAATACTGTTTTGCATATATTAATTAAAAAAAGTAGCTCAAATACCTGATTATATGGTAGCTAATGGTGGAAGAGAAACAATTAAAATTTCAAAGAAAGACAAGAAAAAGCTCACTTGGTAATTTGAAACTGTATAGTGAATAATCCACATGCCAGTAATCAACAGTTGTTTGGCACGGTAAATAAAGGGAAATATTCAATGTGATTAATATTCAGAAATAGAAATGAGATACTATTTTTCCCTGTCAAATTAGCAAAGATTAAATACCGAGGAGGATCGTGTGAGAGGAGTATTTCTATATTGCTGATGGGAGTGTGCATGTGTACAACTTTTCTGGAAAGCAAGTTGGCAAGATATTATAAAAGATTTAAACTCATTCAAACCCTTTGACACAGAAATTCTACTACTAGAAATCTATCCTCAGAAAATAGTCAGAAACGTAGGGAAAAATGTTATTTGCAGCATTCTTTGTGGGAAAATTCGAAGAACTCAAGTGTCCAACAGAGCTAAATAAATGCTGTACATTGATGAGATGAAATAGTATGCAGCCATTAAATACATTTAATAGATATTTTTAATTATATGAGAAAAAGCTAACAACACAATGCTGAGAGAAAAAGCATGATACAAAGCTGCATAATGATCTGAGATATATTTATATACAATACAAATAAAATTTTTTGCATCATGAACATGTATGACTTTTACAATTAGCAAGAAATGTTATTTTTTAAAAGGAATAAAAAAAGAAAAAGTCGGTGTGAATAACTAAAATAATCTACTATGCAGTGTGAGTAATGCATGGATAGATAGGATCAGCTGAAGATTTCAAAGAGCTATAATTTCCCATGTAACACATTTTTCAACATTGCCCACCCCTTTGGTTATGAAACAACATACTCTGATCTATACTCCAGAAAAGGCTTTATCTCAATGATACTTTAAACATTTGAGAATTACGCAGAGTATTTACTCTAAATTGCCTAGACCTATTCACTAATCATAGTTTTCACAGGCTATATTCTAACCACAGTGCTATGCTAGTTCAAGTCTAAAGATTTAATACCTGGATGTCTCCTCTGTGTCCTGAAGGGAACGTTGCCAGCTGCCCTGTACCAGCATCACAAACAGTCCAGCCACAAAGTAGATGCTTTTCATTTTTGCTGCCTGTCAGAACACAGAGTCAAGGGCAGGTGAGGTGGGGGGAGACAGGCAACCATGTTTAAACATGTCAGGCTAAATTAGTTCGATTTTGACTCCGTAAATATTACAAATAGAAAGAAAAAGCCAGTTATCAATTTTATTCTGATTGTATTTCCAGCTTAATATTAAATAGTAGATTACATTTTTCCCCAGTTTTTTTGGTGGCAAAAAAGGATACAAAAGATGTGTACCACCATTAAGCTTTTTCATTAGTGTGGGACACTTCTGCTAATGATTAGAAGGCTCACTTCCAGACATGAGATTAAAAATGTCCATGATAAACATTTAAAATATCCACTCTAGATGATATGCTACATATGGTTAGCCTGAATGGCACCTTATCCATAATGCCACCCCCTTCACTATCAGTCTGGCTTTCAATTAATAGTCCTTCACTTCCAAGCATTTACATTATACTGCATTTCAACCATCTTAAAGCAGCCTCAGGCTACAACTTGGCATACCAGCTGTCGGTTCAGATGTATTATTCATTTATATTTTAAATAGTGTAACTTGGTCTAGACTTTGTAATTATAAAGCGGCCAACAGATTTGAGGTATTTTAGGGTGCTTTGACCTGTTCTAAATTAAAGGAAAAAAATCATTTTAAAGACAAGCAATTTGCAACAAGAACTAATGCTTCTGGCAACTTGAACAATCACAACTAAGACACTAAGAGATCACTGTCATAACGAAAATTAATTCTTGCTTCTGAAGTCTTGGAAGTCCTCAGGTTGTTCTATAATTGGACTTAGTCCAGGACATGTCATTCATTGCTATTGACACCCTAGACCTGGTTGTAGGATACACCTGGTTGCTTGTCCTTGTATCACAAGCAGATGCCCCGTGAAGACACAGGATGCCAATGACATGATGGTGCAGTGTGGATGGGGCGGGGACCAACACGAATGTGGGGCAGAACGTCCCCACAGGGCTAGCTCCTCTATTTTCTGAATGGAAACCTCAAGTCCAGTATTTGTCATGGACTTTTCTTTGCTTCTTTCAAGTCCGACCATGTTTACTTTGAGAAGTAGGGATTTCAATCCAAGTTTGATCATGCTTATCCATAAACAATTTGAATGAGTATTTTTAGCAAATGGCATTTGGTTTCAAATAAGGATTTTATAAATATTATCATTTTAAACTATCAGTCTTTTCTTTAACTTGCTAGCCATATTTATTATCTATCTTTGGCACTAAAACATGGAAACTGTAATACCTGCAATGGTTTTTTTTTTCTTTGAAATATTAAGTCCTTTTACATTAAGTGGTCAATTAGACAAAGTAATATAATAGGAATTACATGTTCATCCTTCTTCGTTCAGCAACATTAAATTAATTGTTTGGTGTTTTGCTATTCCTCAGTTTATCTAGTCAGTAAACTTTAGAAACCTTGTCATATATGTAGGTAGTGTCTCATGGTTATAATTCTTAATTATAATTCATCCTTTCAGGAATTTTGAAAAATTAAAGCAAACATTTCTTTTTGGGATTACATCGCTGTTGGAAAGTCAATTTAGTCCTAAATAATTCCTTCAATGCAAAGTCCCTAAAGGTTTTTGTAATGTCTTCTATTATGTTCTACGTAGGCAGATTTAGAGCAGGTGGTATTCTGCCACTGTGGGAGCTGATGGAAGAAGAAACAACAAAACAAAAGTGAATATTTGAAGTCCTCTACAGGCAGTAAGATGAGTTCTACTGAAAGAATGAACTGATTTTTAAAATTTCATTTATTTATTTTGTGAAAGTCTACAGAATTATGAAAAATTTAAGAATAAGTCTGGTTGTTTGAATACCACTACTGAGAAGGCAAATATTTATGTTATTTTAGTATCAGAATCTTATTTAATAGGGGAAGAATTATTTCCAATTACTTTCCCTCCCCTTTAGGTAGTTTAAGGAGAGAATCTCTGGTTTTGTAAGAACCACACAGTTCCACTCAGATTTAAAAGGAAAATGTAGAAACACTAGTATTACCTGTGTAGAAGGTCTCTTAGAAAGTTTAATCTTAGACCTAGGCAAAGTGACATTATATTATATCCCTATATATTGGTGTCGTAGGCCAAAGAAATACTTTTTAAACTGGTTAGCTAATTTCCTCTCATGGGTCCTTAGTATACGTGGGAAAAACACACCACTTAATCATTTACTCTATTGAAGATCTTTGTAAAAATGTTCTTTATCCTTAAGAGCTTAAAGAGGTACTTTAGAACAACTGATTTTTTTTCTAAAGAGATTTTCTAAAACTTCATTTCAGAATGTGAACATTTAGATTTTTATTTATTCCTATTGGTCCTCAATACACAGTAAATAATTATTAATATATAGTTTTACTCAATTCCATCCAAAGAATTCCCAATAATGGATATTTGTTCTCTGCACCAAATACGCTACGTCTTATTTACAAAAAGCCAATTTCATGGACTTTGATTTTTTGATAGACTCATTAGAAATTTGAATATTTGAAAGACGATGTTGATTCTGCTCTTTTGGAAAATGATAAGTTTTCATTGGTAAGGAGCAATTGCTGTTATAGCCTCTCTAAGGGACACATTTCTGCTAAATTTCAAAGCCGCCTTCTGTTCAAAGTAATATACACATTTATCAAATCCAAGGAAAAATATTTATTTTTTAAAATGTCACCACTTATTTTTAAAATGCAGTTCTCATAACAGTTAAATCTTGTAACAAGTACATTGATTTCAATCTTTTTTTCTGTTTTATACCTTGCATTGAATAATTTCTCCAATTCACTTTGCGGCTTCACTATGTTGAAGCATATGTAAATGTATTTTATATCACTTTTTCTTCTCAATTCTGCTCCATGTGTTATTAGTAATAGAGTATAAGATGAGAGAACGACGCTTTAATTCATAACACTCTGTCCCCGTAAAAATATTTAACTGTACCCCAAACAGGGTTTGCGATCTTACAGTCACTCAATGTTAATCTTACCTTTTGACACTGTGACGTGGAGCAGAGCAGGTGGAGAGAGAGCGAGCCCTCCTTTTGGAACTTTGGATGTGCTGTATCCTGAGCTCTGTACTTCTGCACAAAGCGCACTGCTTTTATATACTCTACCGCGTTGTTTAGCCTCACAGATATTATGCTGACAATATAAATTTCTCATCTGTGAATAATGGGTTTTTGTTACAAACGATTTCACTCGCCCACTCACTTTGCTCATCTGCATTCTACGCTTTTATTGGGTGGGACCTCAGAGACCAGGAAACTTTTTATTTACTCTCGTGCCTTTTTTTGTTGGGAATGGAAAGGGCAGTTTGGAAATTCACCTTTCACTCTCAGTCAGGCATGAAAATCACATAAGTACTCAGAAGGGAATTTTGAAGCTGAAGACTAACGAACTTAAAATTACGTAGTCCATGACTAACCCCACTTTCAGCCTGGGCTTGTTTGAGGGTCAAGTCCTTCTGTTTGCTATCGTCCACGCAAATAACCAATAACCATTCTATAGACAGGAAAGATAGGGCGCATTTTACTTGAGCTGGGAAGGCAGTCTCCACAGAAGGAGAAAACATTTCAGAGGAGTGTGATTTGCGGCACGATTATATATCATTTCAGAACAAAGAACATACATGAAGCATGACAGGATACATTGTTTTCCTCAAAGTCACAAGGAGATATTCTGCTGCAGTTTAGCACATATACAGCAGGTCAACATGACCCTGGTTTCTGGGAAGAAAAATTTACCTTCAAAAGAGTACTGATATTGACGTCAGAGGAAGGGAGGCATTTATCCCTATCTTCAAAGATTGCATCCTTTGCTTTGGGATAATGTTTGAAGCAGATGTACAATGCATGCTTGACAGGCTATAAGTCAGGCTGCTCTGGGAAAAACAACTTTAGGCCAAATCAGGTCTAAACCAGAATGGCTTCCCCATATACCTCAATATGTGAAAATTTATTATTATTTTCATCACTATTTACTTATGATGAATTTATCTGAATATAATCAATTCATTCTTTCATCTACCCAAATAATGTCAACACATACTTATTAAGAATCTTCTCACCCCCCTATATGGAATTAATTTGTATTATTTTGGTGGGGAATTTTAAAGAATATCAATTAAGAGCTAATGTACCATGTTGTAGTAAATTGGATTCAAGCAGAAATGATAAAGCAAAATGAAGATCAAACATCCAAGATAAGTGACGCTATAAGACAGGCTCTAGTATTTCTTTTTTCTTCTAATGGATATTTAAAGGCTACCTCTACTGATAAGAGAACCGGACACTAATTACAAAAGAATGAGACGTGAGGAAAACTGTTGTGATAAGATAAATACTGTCATATTTCCTGAGTTTTGTGATCTGCCACTTAGGACCTTAATGATCTATAGGATTTAGCAGATATGAGTCCAGTCGCATTAGAGAAAGAGAAAAATGGGATATAATCTGGACAGACAGCATGAGAACAGTGTCAGTGTAATTAGATTTTAGTCTGGCTGCTATCAGCAAGCTGTGTGACCGCGGTCAAGTCACATACTCTCTCTCTGCCTCAACTTCCTGATTTGTAAAATCAGAGGGTTGATTAAATGACTCTTCTAAAATAAAAATCTGATTCCATATGACAAAATCATCACAACATGTCCTAACTAGATTCCAATATCCTAATACCATTGACTGCGTGCAGAAGCTGATGACTTGTATAGAAGTAAATCATTGAGGCAGCTGGAAAAACATTCCCAATGAACTTAAACTGTTCAGTGGTGGATGGGACCCATTGTTGTATGTAGAGCTACTTAAGGGTCATAGAGATCAGTGCTCTGTGAAATTGGGAGACCTCAGGAAGGGGTTTTGTGCTGGTGATTAAAGCCTTTCTATTTAAAGTGTGGTTCAAGGACCAGCGTCACCTGGGAGCTTGCTAGAAATGCAGACTCTCAGGCCCAAGCCCAGAGTTACTGAATAGGAATCTACATTTTACCGAGATTCCCAGGCAAGTTGTATGCATATTAAAGTTTGAAAAGCATGGCTGTACAAAACACCCATCTCATTTTCTTCAGATCCTCCCTGGTGCTTGCTGGTATCTTGACCTGAGGACTGTTTTTTAGCACTACCAGCAGAGGGGGTGAAAAAGCAGAGAACGGTGGCCCGCCTAAGGGCCATCTGGATTAACACCTATAA
The DNA here is from genome assembly GCF_057802395.1 of Ceratotherium simum simum. NCBI lineage: Eukaryota > Metazoa > Chordata > Mammalia > Perissodactyla > Rhinocerotidae > Ceratotherium > Ceratotherium simum. The sequence continues at coordinate 42,689,868 of NC_141908.1, forward strand.
ATACAGTAATGACTTGAAAATGTGGATTAGTTTAATATACGATCAAATTCTTCTGCTCTCTTGCCTCAATCCTCATGAGTATGTTGACTATATTTTAGTCAATTGTTTGGCATTCAGTTCTATGTTTTTCCCTTTGCCTATTTGAGTAGATGTTTCTTCACCTGTCTGTCAGTCTCTGTCTGTGTCTGTTTCTCTGTCTCTCTTTTCTTTTCAGATGCTACCTGTTTGTGAAGCAGTCCTAAGATGGGAGGTCTGTGGATGGTGTATGTAAAGCCCTTAACACAGCGCCCGGCATCTCAGTGAATGCCACGCCACCCCTCCCCCCATATCTCACTACAAAACTTGTCTCTTTCCCTCTACTCCACTTGCTTTCTATTATTTCAGAAGTGACTATCCCAAGTTCTTTCAGGAAATTTCCTCTAGCTTCATCTCCAGACCATCAACACTGATGCTTGGGGGTCCCCAACACCATAATGGTAACCATTCTGAGAATGCAGAAGCACTAAGATCGCCACTGTATAAGGCACCGCTCCCCTCTCTAGGAGGGCAAAGTGGGCTCCTTAATGGATTTTGTATGATCAGAAATTAAGACAAACATCAAGTGCAGTTTGGACTTACGGTTCTTCTTCCAATGACTGTCCCAACACTATCCTCCACTTGTTCTTCAATTTCCATCATTGCAGTTATTCAGTTATTGAGATGTGAGGCAGGGAAAGTGGTGGCCCTGTATTTATATGGCTAGTGTTAAAAAGCTTGTCTGGAAGCAGGGAAGTTCTGCGAGATGTTATCTAGAGTTCTCCCATCAGGCTGCGTGTGGGGTGCCTGGTGGTTGCCGGGGGGGTATTGCCGCACGATAATACAATATGCCTTCCTGAAAGAGCAATTTAACTTGATATAAGTAATATAAAACATAATTATTATGTGAAGTGGAGTGCAAAGATGGGTATCGAGTTTAAGATAAAATAAGGTACTTGAAGATTTCTTGCTTTCTTTACGATGTTTAGGACCAGGGACAACTTCCATGGACTTACAACCTGTGCCATTGCATGGTGCTGCATGCTTAGAAGGGACCCCTGCTTGGCTTAATGCTCTACTCTTACCATCTTGAAATCCTTAATAATTTTTGAACAAGGGCTCCACATTTTTGTTTTGCACTTGGCCCCATAAATTATGTAGCGGGTCCTGCTTAGGACCTCATCTCACAAAATCATGGCATGTGGGGTTTTTGTATGTTTATTTTCCCCAGGTGTTTAGGATACTTGGGTTGAAATGTTTGAGAATGGCAAAGATCCAGATTCGCAGTGCACTCGGGTGGCAAGACTATGGGCAAGGGATACTCTTATGCATTGCTGATGGAGGTACACATCACAACACATTTGGGGGCGCAATTTGGCAATATTATCAAACTTACAAATACCTATAACCCTTGGCCTAGTAAGGCTAAAACACCATTCTGAAATTTAGCCCATATATATTCCTATATATATATGTAATGATGTAGGTACAAGGTTCTTCATTACAGCATTCTTTATAACAGTAACAGGTTGGAACCACTCCAAGGGTCCATCAATAGAGCAGTGTTTAGAAAAAGAATGAGGAAGCTCTTTATTCACCAATATGGAAAGGCTCTAAGATATGTCCTTAGGTGAAAATAGAGAGATGCATTATGGCTATATAGTAGGCCGCCTTTTGTGTTAGGAGAGGGAGGGGGACAAATACATATTTATTTACTTATCACTGCATTTCAAAAAATCGGGGGGCCAGCCTGCCCAGTGGTGTAGTGAAGTTTGGTGCGCTCTGCTTTGGCGGCCTGGAGTTCTTGGGTTTGGATCCTGGGTGTGGACCTACGCCACTCGTCAAGCCGTGCTGTGGCAGTGTCCCACAAACAGAAATGGAGAAAGCTTGGCACAGATGTTAGCTCAGGGCCAATCTTCCTCAACAAAATTACATAAATAAATAAAAGAAAAAATGGGAAGAATACACAAGAAACTAATGGAAGTGCTCACCTGTAGGAGGCAGTGTAGGAATGGGGTGCAAAGAATACTTCTCAATATGTACTTGTTATGCTTTTGAATTTTTTGACCACTTGATTTAATTATCTATTCAAACCAACAACAAAAAATGCAATTTAAAAACAAGTGACAGTACACCTACTTTGGGAAAAGGTTAAACTTGAAAGCTGAACTCACAACTACCCTTTGACCTAGTAATTCCACTTCTGGGTATTTTACCCAGGAGAAATAAAAACATATATTTACAAAAAGACTTGTACAAAAATATTCACAGCAGCTTTATTTGCAATAGCTAAAAGCTGGAAACAACCAACTATCCATCAACAAGAGAAAAAATAGACAAATTGTGGTATGGAGTTCATACAGTGGAATCCTACTGAACAATAAGAACAAAAAAGAACCTATAACTGATACTGGTATGAATTGCACAAATATTATGCTGAGTGAAGGAAGATGGGCACCAAAAACTGCATACTGTATGAATCCATTTTTAGAAGTTCAAGAACAGGCAAAACTGAGCTCAGAAAAAAAAAGACTCAGAACTGTGGTTGTTCCTTGGAAGAAGAAGGGCGAGGATAGTCTGGGAGGGAACTTTCTGGGGAGATGGAAATATGTATTCTATATTGTGAAAGGGGTGTGTGTGACCCAGGCATGTCCAATTGCCAAAATAGTGCAGCTAAAATATGTTATTTCAATTTATGTAAATTTTAACTAAAAGAAAAAATAGTAAAGTTAAAAAAGGGAAAAGGAGTGTGGGTAGAGGTATAAATAATACAGGCATGGCAGAATATTGATCATTGTTGAAATTGGCTGGAGAAAACAGGGTTTATTATGCAATTCTGCTTACTTTACAGATGTTTGAAATTTTCTAAACTAAAAAGTTAAATTAGAACTGTAGTAAAATAAGTGTGGGGGAGGGGCATTAGCACCAACTAATCAGTCACTTTGGAACTTAAGAGTTTGACCCTTCAGTTACTAACTAAGGCTAAAGTAAATGTAGTTGGGAGACAGGTGGCAGCAACAAGCTCGGAGGTCAGAGGGTAGCACAGGAGAGCGTGGGTAAGGGGAAAACTCTAATGAAGGCAGGGTGAGGAGCCACCCTTCGGAGGTAATGGGATAATAATTACAGCTCCCTTCTCAATCTTCTTCAAGGCCTGCCTGAGGGTATGCCCCTACTCTGTTACAGAAGACTCAGTATTAACCAGTAAAACTTTCCTTTTGAGTTTGAGGTCCACTTATGTTTCTCAGAGATAATCCTTCCACTATACCTTGCTCTTCCTAGGTTAGAACAGTATTCTCCATAACAAGGGTCTTCTGAAATACGTATGAGCCTTCAAAAGATAACAAAATAAATAAATAAGTAAAATAAAATAGATCATGTATAGCATCATGAGAGAAAAGTTGACATTAATTGAGATTTTTTTTAGCTTTGCAGAAAAAGTATGGAGTCATTTAACAATAGCCTTTGAAAATTTAAAAATTGAGTACATAGACTGTCATAATCAGATGCCCTTTAGCTCTCTTTGAGCGACTTAATGGGCTCAGGGGTCCAGGGGCAATAAAACTTCCTCCGGAAGTTCCGAGTTTGCCAGAGGATGTGAGAAATATCTTTACTGAGAGATATTTAAAAAACAGTTCGTGACCCATCCATCTGGAATGATTCTCAGGAAGCCTGCTGGGTGGGGGGACGATTTGGTAATAAGTTCAGTGGACAGTCTTCCCGCCCTGAGGCTTTGAGACCCTCTAGACAGCCCCGCTCACAGTCTGAGCAGGGGACCGTGTGGCAACATGGCTTTGCATACGTTGATTTTATCTTTTGCTAGGTCCCTGGTATAATGAGATGTTTAAAATTGTTCTAAGTTTCGGTTGTTATTTTTGTTCATAAAGGGAACAAGAAAGAGAAAGAAAACAAAATCACATTTGTACAAAATAATCTTATCTCATAATTTATAAGCAGAATATATATTTATATGTATAATACATATATATCATTGAATACATGTGTTATACTTCTATTTTTCGCATATTGTAGCTATAAAAAACAAACCATATGCCATTACATTTATCCAACCTCTTGCTCATCTGGAAAGACTTTTTCTTCAAGCTTCTAAGTGTCTTTAATGTAAACCAATTAAAACATTGCAATTTTTCAAAGGCTTCTGTAAAAGGAAGTAACTTCAGCCATTAGAAAATTAAAATTTGAAATCTATATACTAAAACAATGCAGAAAATGCAAAATGGTGTTATAAACGCTTTTTCCTATTCATTATGCCTTGTAATCAGACTTGCCCCCTGCCTGAAACTTGCTCAGTGTTGGCAACTTGTACTTTATTAGATATATTGTAAAGATATGCCCAGTTTTTTGGTGATATTGAAATGATATAATTATAGAGTGGAGAATAATGTATAAAGCCCTCTAGGCTATTGTCCTATTTTTTTTTTAATTTTTTGTTTATTGCAGTAACATTGGTTTATAACATTGTAAAAATTTCAGGTGTACATCATTGTACTTCTATTTCTGCATAGATTACACCATGTTCACCACCAAAATACTAATTACAACCCATCACCACACACATGTACCGCATTATCCCTTTCACCCTCCTCCATCCCCCCTTCCCCTCTGGTAACCACCAATCCAATCTCTGTCCCTATGTGTTTGTTTATTGTTGTTATTATCTACTACTTAATGAAGGAAATCATACGGTATTTGACCTTCTCCCTCTGACTTATTTCACTTTGCATTATACCCTCAATGTCCTATTTTTAAGTAGAGTTCAATTTATTACAATTCATTGTTTGGTTATTTTATTCTTCAAACGTAGAGAATTAATTTCTACAATTTCTTTTTGTAATACATTACCAAAAATAATTTATTTTTTCACTTAGAAATGATTCTACGGCCAGGAAGTCTTCAGTACTGTGTTCTAATCCTGACTCTTTCTTGCCGAAAAGTATATCATTTCTTTGTTGCCATGTTGTCAGAGGAAGTCAAGACTGATTTTTTTCACTTCCATTTTAATAAAAATCTTTTTCTCTTCATAGAGCACACTGGGGTATTAACTATGAGCCCTTTCTATGCTGAAGAAAGGTAGATTCTCCCTTTCTTTCTCATAAACCTGGTCCCTGATGATCAGCATCCTCCTCCATAAACACTGATCAGCCAAAGTCTAGAATTCAAAGACCATGGCTCTGATGCCTTATTTTTGTATCCCTTCCTCTCAACCCTCAGCATAATGCGCAGCAAAAAAGGTGATTCACTGAATATCTTAAAATTTGGGTGGATTTATTAAGCACCAATTTGAATCTAATGTTTTTATGGACACTTGTCCTACATAAATGTATTGTTTAGAACAGTTGACATTGATGAAAAGAATCAAGTATAAATTATAAATTCGGGGCTATATTTGATGAAACACCTGGATGAAAGCATAACAGCCTTTCATTCTAGTGGTTAACACAGAGTACCAACCACCTGATTAGGTGATTACTTTTTTTCATTTTTCACCTGGAATTCATATAAAGACTTAATTATAGGCAATAGATTTAGAAAATAATAATAATTTGAATGGAATAGAAAATATTTCTATTGTTTAAGGCCAGATTTTTTTGTACTTCGGAGATGAGGAGCAAGTCCCCTAAGATAATACAAATAGCTGCCATTAATTGAATGCCTACTAAGGAAAAAGCCTTCTGAATATATTATTGTCTAATTCTCGCAATATACAGTAAGTTAAATATTTTTGTCTTTGTTTTACAAATAATGAGACAAGGCCTTATAACAGGCAACCAAGTTGCTTAAAGCCACATCTGGGTCTGAATCCAGACCACAGTGCTTTTCTAGAGTGAGGCTCTGCAAAGCAGTGATGGGAGTCCAGGCAAACTCTCCCAATCTCAGAATCTGCCTTGACTGCTGTCTGAATCCACTCACAATCACCAGATGGCTAAGATAGCAAGACATCTAATGATTAAACAATTGGCAATTCCAGGTATTTTATAGTTTAGCTTTTATTTTTAAAGTGTATGATTCAGTGGTTTTTATTATATTCACAATGTTGTATAACCATCATCACTGTCTAGTTCCAAAACTTTTTCATCATCTCTGAAAGAAACCCTGTAACCATTAGCCGTGACTCCACATTGCCCCTTTCCCACCCCTTCCCAGCCCTTGATGACCACTAATCTACTTTCTATTTATATACTTGCATATTCTGTTTATTTCATAGAAATGAAATCACTCAATATGTGGCCGTTTGTGTCTGACTTCTTTTACTTCAGCATAATATTTTCAGGGTTGCTCAATATTGTAGAATGAATCAGTACTTCATTTCTTTTTATGATTGCATAATATTCCATTATACGTATATACCACATTTTGTTTAACTATTCATGTGTTGATGGATATTTGGGTTTCCACTTTTTCGCTATTATGAATAATGCTGCTATAAACATTTGAGTATAAGTTTTTGCCTGGTGTATGTTTTTAATTCTGGTAGGTAAAGTAGAATTCTGGAAGAATTCTAAAGGAGAATTTTAGAAGTATAATTACTGGGTTATATGATAACTATGTTTAACTTTTTGAGGGACTGCCAAGCTGCTTTCCAAAGTGACTGTGGTGATTCCATTTTTTAAGAATCAGATCCATGAGTTTTGGATATATCACACAATTGACTTTTCACTTTCTGCAGATTTCACTTTCTGCTGAAGAAGCTGGGGATATTAAAAGAACATTGGATTCAGAGCAGGGCATGGGAGTGGAACAGTTCTTGGCAAGAAGGAGAGCCCATTCTTATTATTTTCTCTAGATTGATGTGAAGACAGAATGGGAGGGACAAAGAAGGAGGCAGCCTGAGGTTGGGTATTTGAGAAAGTCACTTTGGAAGAGCTGCTGTCCTGAGTGCAGCTGAGCAGGAATTTAGAAGAACAGAATTTAAGAGTCAGACAAGGGAATTTCTGATATTTGAGAGGTCTAAGTGTTTGGAATGCTCATGAGGTATAAGGGATGGATCTGTAATGACTGAGGGGGGTGAATCCTCTGAGTTTCCTCTCTTCTGTGTCCAGAGTTGTTGTGGTGTGAATGGCAACTGATTAAAATAGGTATAACAAATTATAATGTTTTCTTTAATTGAGAATGAAAATATTCCTTTTATTGGCAAATGAAGATGGGTCAAAATAAATATTCATAAAGCACCCAAGAGCCTAATTTCCTGGAATACACTCTTCTTTTATATCAAAAACTTGAGTCTACTGATTCTAGAAATGATGCCATCATTATTATAGATTACTTTTACTGAAAATCATTACAAATGAAGTTTTTTAAAACAGATTTTTAAAAAATTTATTGAGATGAAATTCACATAACAAAATCAAACCTTTTAAAGTGAACAATTCAGTGGCATTTAGTATATTCACAATGTTGTGCAACCACCACCTCCATCTTGTACCAAAACATTTCCATCACTCCAAAATAAAACACCCTATCCAGTAGGCAAGTTCTCCATTTCCCCTCTCCCCATCCTCTGGCAAACACCAATCTGTGTTCTATCTCTATGGATTTAACAATTCTGGATATTTCATATAATTGGAATGATACAATAGCCTTTTGTGTCTGGCTTCTTTCAGTTAGCATGTTTTCGAGGTTCACTCACATTGTAGCATGTATCAGTACTTCATTTTTTATGGCTGAATAATATTCCATTTTATGTATATACCACAATTTGTTCATCCATTCATCCACTGTTTGGACTGTTTCTACCCTTTGACTATCATGAATAGTGATGCTATGAACATGCTTGTCCATGTATTTGTTTGAGAACCTGTTTTCAATTCTTTTGGGTACGTACCTAGGAGTGGAATTGCTAGGTTGTATGGTAATTCTATGTTTAACTTTCCTAAGAGCTGCTAAACTGTTTTCCACAGTAGACTAACTGTTTTATATACCTACCAGCAATGTACGAGAGTTCCAATTTACTCACATTCTTTCCAATGCTTGTTTCCTTTCTTTTCTCTTTTTTATAGCCATCTTTGTAGGTGTGAAGTGGTACTTCATTGTGGTTTTGATTTGCATTTCCCTAATGACTAAGGATATTAAGCATCTTTTTATGTGTTTCTTGACCATTTGTATATCTTCTTGGGAGAAAGATCTATTCAAGTCCTTTGCCCATTTTTTAATTGGCTTGTTGAATTGTAAGAGTTCCTTACATATTGTAGATACCGGACCCTACAAATAAATTTTTATATACATATATAAAATATATATACACACATATATATGCATATATATGTAAATATGTTTATTATACATATAAAACATATATACAAAATATGTATATAACATATATGAAATTCTTTTCCAAAAATGAATACAATTTAAATGAAAAAATTATACATTTTAATAAATTACACATCTTAACAATTGCATTCATAGTTTCCATGACTTTACTTATTTTCTGGGAAATATGACACAAGGATGATGTGAATATTGAGTAGCTATTTATAAAGTACCACAAATTTTTAACACTTTGATAATGATAAATTTCTAATATTTGTTAAGAGGAAATACCATGTAAAAGACTAAGTCTTTGCCAAAAAACTGATACTAGGGTTTCCTATAGCAGGTTTCAGTGGGCACGGCTCTTTCATCAAAGAAGATTATGCAAACAATATTTTATGGCTCCTGATATTGTAACTTGAGAGAGTAAATACTAAAAGTACTCCGGATATGTTGAAAGTGCTTTGGCAATCTGGAGGCACACATGATTTTTTTTTAACTCATACGTTGATAGGCCCTAACTAAAAACAAGAGAGAGATACAAAATGCTTATTTAACATGGAATCTTTTAAATTTTACTTTTGTTTTTCTGAAAGTCTGATTTGGAGAAATAAAACCTCAGGTTTGCACTTTCATTTTTCTTTATTTCTGGAGCCTCTGCTTAGGCAGCCGGAGTGCTGTTGGCAAGACACACCGAATGCCAATTTGGGGACCGTTCTTGTGTGATATCTTAGAAGCTTCCCCTCTATCTTGCCCCCTTTTGTAGCTCATGGCCATGGTGTGGGAGTTGGTAGGGGAACAGGTGTGGGAAGATACAGAGCAGGAGTAATGTTAGAAGATATCCAGAAGAAATACTGATAAGTGGAGAAGAGGTGATGGGAGATTGGAATGCTAATATTATTTTGAGTCCAGTCACAAAATTGGATTTACGTATTGGATGGTTTGCCTGTACATACACACAATTTTGTTGAGGCCAGAAACAAGGTGCATATCCTGTAGAAGTCACCAAGTTATAAGGAGGCATAAAATTCCATTTTCAAAGCCACTCTACAAATGTTTATTTAAGCAGTCACTTAATGGCTACTTCATTAACTGTACTTAAATCCTAATAATGACTGATAAGGGCCTGTTATTGGGGTTGTGTTTATTTATACTCTTTATTGAGCATTTGATTAATGACGATAATATGTAACAAAGCCATCTGAAAAGGCATTCAAGATACTCCTTCTGGAATACCTGACAAATCATACTGCCTGTATTACATGGAGGTGTGGTGGTGGTAGGAAGATCATGGTCCAGCAGACCTGAACCTATGAAATCTTAGGTAAGCTCCAAACTTGTAGCTCTTGTTCCTAATCAGAAATACACATACTTTAACTTCTAATTCACAGAGTTTGGAGAATTAAATGGAATAATGTATATGGAGTATTTGGTATGTAATTGACATCCAAAAAAAGGCAATTAAATTATTACTTAAAATAGAAATTGAAACCCGCAGGCCAAATCTGGCAACAGATGAGTTTTCTTCACTCATAAATTAGTTGTCAAGTGTTCAAAATTGAGACAGAGTTTACACTTAAAAATCCAGTTTTCTGGTTTCTCTTGACAAAAAACAGGCCAAGAAACAATAGGCCCATATTTCTACATGGCCACAGTTTGAACTAGTAGTTGCTATGCCTTTAGATGCACTCACCAGCTCACCAGAGTCCCACACTTAGGTTCCTGGAGACCTTGCTGAACCCCTCCTTGGTTTGCTTCATTCCTTCTGATTGCCTGGCTGGGCGTAGCAGTTGCTTGAGATTGGGAGCTCTACCCCAAAGAACCTGTTACATTTATTCAATACAAGATTCTCAGCTATCAATTTAATTCATATAAAATCCATTTCATCAAGGAAGATGGTGGATGGTGATGGTGATGGCAATTCCTTTGAGAATGTTATCATACCAGCATCAAGCAAGGTGTCATGGTGGGTCCTTGGACCTCACTTTTATCCTCTAAATCAGGGAGAAAACTTCAACCTTGGTGTTTCTAGGAGATATAAGATTGTTATCCCACCCCATCTTTACCAATAGAGCCTCAAAAGAGACCCAGGAGAGCTCTATATTGAGAGGAAACAGAAATCCTCAGTATAAACACTATAATCCCAGAAGATGATGAGATGCAGAGGAGAGAAGAGTGAACTAAAACATGAGGTTGACTCCTATTATCCAACTTATGGGCCTCAGTTTTTGGAAGATGATTTAGGGCTTAGGAATTACCTTGTGATATCCCCTAATGGAACACAGAGGAATTCTTAGGGCTTGCAAAGCCATGGATCCAGCCCTAACTAAAAACCTCTCTGTGGCATACAGAGGGAGAATGGAATCTCAGGAAGAGAAAGAGCTTGCCACATCACAAGAATTAGAATTCAGTTCTCTTGATTCTGTTTGGCAATTTTGCAGACACACAAGGCCACACTCAGCTGCATCCATGGGATCTTAGACAGTTCAGTTCACCCATGTTGAATGGTCAACGAGAAAAATATGATATAAAATGTACAACTTTTGGAAGATGTATTTCACTGGTTATTTTTGATGACTCCAAATTTATAATCTGCATTTAAAGGAACCAATCAACTAAACTTTCGGGGTTTGAACTTATGACCTACCTGATCAGGAACTGGAAACAATGTAAGGCATGGGTATCCTTGTTTCATAATGTGAAAGAAACCGTTAGTGATGGAAATATATTTATTAAGTAAAATATATTTTGAAAACTACTGTTTTTTTTTTTTAAATAAAAGCTTCTAGAGGAATGAACAGCATTGGAGAAATTTATTTGACTTTTTCCAGTCTGAACATTTTGTGCCAAACTTCCTTAGTCTGTCGTGTCCTGGAGATTCACCTAGAGGCAGTGAATATTGGAGGTAGGACAGCGCAGTGGGCTGTGTTTCCGTTTCCTAACCCAAATTATTTTTGTTTCAAAGACCAATCTCTTTTAGATCTCTAGCTAATATTCATGTTCTCCCTAACTCCATTCTCATGACTGTGGGCCACCTGCTGCTCAGGGATTTTTCTTTCTCTTCACTTTGAGGAGAAAACAGTAAGTTCCTATTACATACTAAGTTCCAGAAAGGGCAAGATCTGTTTCCACTTTGAGATCACACATCAGGATTCTAGTTTCATGGGCCCTCCTATCCACAGAACATAGGACTACATTCAGCAAATATTTATCAAGCTCCTCCTACCTTATTCCAGGGACTGTCTAGACCCTGGGTGCAGAGATGTGAAAAGACAGATGGGGTCACTGCTCACAGGGAGCTTATATTCTAATGGGGAAATAGGTAACAAGAGAGCAGGTACATAAATAAAATAATTTCCAATGTTTATAAGTGCTTTCGAGAAAACAAAACTAGATAATATGGCTGGAAGTCTCTGGCTGTGGTAGAAGCAACATTAGACCCAGTGACCAGAGAGGTTCTCTCTAAGGTGGTGACACCTGATCTGAGACGTAGATAACAAGGACACAGCCAAGTGAAAATTTGAGAAAACCACATTCCAGGCCCTGAAACAGGAATAAGCTTGGCCTGCACACATACATACAAAAACCAGAAAGGAGACCAGCGTGGCTAGAGTTTGGAGGGACGAGAGAGTGATGGAGAGAGGGCCAGAGCAGAAGGCCTGTGTGGTGCTTTATAGGTTGTGTATGAAGCGGGGTGAGTGAACTGTCCAATTCCTTCAACCACGCATTTCCCTGGCAGTCTGTCTTCCCCAAAGATGTTTCCATCACTACTGTCAAATGTTCAACTCCTCAGACAGGTATTGAGATACGGGGATGAATGACTCATTTAAGATAAAGTTGATGAGCTTCCTTGGACACTCATGACTTCTATATTGATATTCCTAAAAGGCCACGTTGTTTCAGGAAAAGACAAAGATTCATTTATAAAGTGATTGGTGATTCTGAAACTTATATTAAATTCACTGATATGGGAAAGAAACTATTGGCTTCAGATTCAGACTATTAATTTCTTGAGAATTAATTTATTGAAAATGCAAACTAAAAAGTAGTTTGCTTTATGTATCTAGCAAAGCCCTACCAAATACCTACTATATGCCAGACACTGTTAGCTCTACAAAGAACAACTAATTTAAACCTTCAAACAACCCTATGGGGTGGGAACTATTATTATCCCCCATTTCACATATAAGGAAACTGAAGCAGAAAGGACTTATGAAAACTGACCAAAGTTATGCAGCTGGTATGTCACTGAGCTGGGATTCAAACCAAGTAGTCTGACTTTAGTATCCATGCCCTTACCTATTACAGTCCACCACCTCTAAAATGAGTTATGATGAACATAGTATATTGAAAAGAATTGACATATGAGCTATCTTATATTTCATGTGAAAGGAAGGAATTTGCAATATTGCAAAGCATTACTTTAATCTTCTAAAGAAAATGAGAGAGTAGTATTGTTTCCTATTGGTATACAAAGCACGTGTATATATTAAAACGTCATTACTTTTTGTCATCTCTTTTTTCTTTTTGTTTTTGTCTTTGTTTTGTGAGGAAGATTAGCCCTGAGCTAACATCTGACGCCAATCCTCCTCTTTTTGCTGAGGAAGATTGGGCCTGAGCTAACATCCGTGCCCATCTTCCTCTACTTTATATGGGACGCCGTCACAGCATGGCTTGACAAGCGGTGCATTGGTGCGCGCCAAGGATCCAAACCTGTGAACCCCGGGCCGCCAAAGCGGAGGACATGCACTTAACCGCTATGCCACCAAGTCGGCCCCCTTTTTATCATGTCTTAAAGCTGGAAATTTAGCTTAATGCAATGTGATATAAGCAAATTTTATGACTTATCTAAAATTTCTATTATGTCCATGAGTATCTGAAAGGATATTTCAATAGCAAACTGAATATGTGTGAATGGATAGTAGTTTTTGAACATATAAATAATTTTTATATTATTAAAAATGTTTCATAAAGACCTTTATTTCAAAAATTCACCCTCTGTAACAGTGAGAAAAATTCCTGCCCCCAATGATGAAGGATTAGCAGAGATGCTCCTGTCTTTGCTTGTCAATGAACAGTACTTACGAAAGAAAGAAGATGAGTTGTCAAGCATTGTGGCATGACCTTAGCTTGATTACATCTCTCTCCTATTCATAGGGTACAGACTTTGGATAACCACAAAATGAAGGACGTAATGCTCTACCAATGAATATTTATTAAACATATACTATCAAAGCAACTTTTTAAGTAAGAAGAGTAAGTAATGGAGTATTAATTAGAGGCCAATAGAATGAAATCTTACTGCTCTAGTTTGCCAAAGACATTACCTGTATGTCAAAAAGAAGTGCTTATGACCAGCATGTTAGTATTGCATGCCGATAATCTGAGCAGGTGGTCATTAGAGACCTTTCCTAGGAGCCAGATCATTTGCCCCATGAATAGCTCGGTAAGGTCCAGGCACTTATTTCTCCCTGAATTCAAAATTATTCCACTTCAAATTGCCAAGGTACCTGTCCATAATGCCAAGGAAATGTTTTAGCAGTTCTCCTTTCACAAGCTGAGAATAATTTACTGTGTTCAGAATTTTTTTGATCTGTTTTATTGGATAAACTCAAAATATCTGCTTTATTAGATATATTTAAAATATCTGCTAGGTGCCTTCTTTCTTCTTTACAAACAGCATAATTGAAAGCATTGTTTTGGTAGAATCTTCTCAGAAGACCACGTAATCACCATTTAAATTAGCTCTAATTCATTTTACATTTGCTTATTTTACTGTTAACTTTCCCAGAATTGTATTTTTTTTTTTTTTTACAATTAGAACATCTGAATTTTAATTACATTACCATCAAGAAGCTCATTAAAGTCACTTAATTGGCAACATTTCCAAAAAAACCTTAGCTGGGTTTAATATATTTTAAAGAGTTACTGTCAAAGTATAATTTCACCATTACAAACAGCTTGGCAACAACATTTGCATAAAGATCTGTCAGTTTCTGAAAAATGCTCAAATGTTGGGAAAATCAGATTCGTTAAGTCGCCGTTGCTGAAACAGTCTAGATATGGAGAAATTGTCACATATATTCATCTTTGTAACCCCTGCAGTACCCACAATACTGCCATACACAGCATAGGTATTCCAAAAATGTTTCCTAAAGAAAATAAATCATACATTTTATACTTTGGGATACCTTAAAAAAAATTTTAAAACCTCAATGAAAGTTTCCTCATTTGTGGTAATTTAACAAAATACCCATTTTCTTGCTGCTTCTTTCTCACTCACTCTAAGAAATATTAGATGATGACTTAGATTTTAAAACAGATCTAAGGCCAGCACTGCAGGACTAGAATTTGAGATTGTTTTGAGATGGTATAACCTTTTGTGATTTCCCTCTTACACGTACTAGAATCCCGTCCCTAGAGTTCTGATCTCACTTGAACTTGCATTGTAGTTACTCATATTCATTTCTCACCTTTACAAGACTTTGAGCCCTGGCCTATAGACAGACATCCTGTTTAATATACACGTCTTTTTCTGGGGGGTGGGGGGGTCACCTCTAGTACCTAAAACAGTGGCTTGCAATTGCATTTGATGAATGAATGAATGAAAGTCTCAAGTTTGTGATATATGAAGGATGATTATACTTTGCAGCATTCATTAGGGTGTTGGGATATCCTACTCCCCAAATCTCGAATGCAACAATAAAATGTGGTAAATGATAGTTATCATTACAATTTGCTTCCTACAAATAGAAAAGGTAAGACATTTTTAAATCATCCCTTTTAGTTTGGTATTTTCTACTAAAATCTTTCCCCTTTGCACTTTATGTACCTTTTTTTTTTTTAAGATTTTATTTATTTATTTATTTATTTTCCCCCCAAAGCCCCAGTAGATAGTTGTATGTCATAGCTGCACATCCTTCTAGTTGCTGTATGTGGGACGCAGCCTCAGCATGGCCGGAGAAGCGGTGCGTCGGTGCGCGTCTGGGATCCGAACCCGGGCCACCAGCAGCGGAGCGTGCGCACTTAACCGCTAAGCCACGGGCCGGCCCCTTTATGTACCTTTTATCTTCCAAGCCAGAAGAAGAATCTAGTGAAGCTGTACAAAATGTGAGCATTTTTTAAAAACTGCCTCTCAAATTGCTACTTTGCTCTTCACTGCATCCTTCAAGTCTTGCGCAGTGTCTGGTAAACAAACAGACTCCATAAATGTTTGCTGAATGAATGAATAAATACATAAACACATGCTGACGGTCCTGAGGAGCACCCGGATGATTCTACTGGGGGTCAAGGAAAGCTTTATCAACAGTCATGTAGAAAAACTGAGTCTTCCGTGAACACAGAGGCGTTCACTCATTTGCCAATTGGTGAGCTTCAACCATATGCTAAGTTCCAAGATACGGTCTGTGAATACTCCTCTAGGACAGTACCATCCACTAGCACTTTCTGTGACGATGGAAATGTTCTACCTCTATATCTACAATATTATTGTAGACCGTGGAGAACCACTGGGGGTTTCTATAAGGGAAAATGATGCAATTAGATTCACCTTTTAGAAGTTGCCTCTGCGGCAGTGGGAACAGAGGCCTGGGGCTGGAGACTACTTCTTACACATTGCTATTAAACGCCAACTTTGCATATTCCACAAAGGCAGAAAATAAGTTGGAGTAACAAGATTTTCTTATTATTTGTTATTGCCCTGTTGTCTGCCTTGACGGAATACTAGGAAATGACTGTTGGTTATTCTCTTCTGCCTAGTGGGAGAGAGTGAATGATGAGAAAATTAAGAGGAAGTCTCCTGGGCTTGCCACAGAGGCTGCTGCAGGCAGAACAGAAAGGGAAGGTAGGAAGGAGCTTCTCTCTGACCCTCAGGGCAGCAGCATTTGCATGGATGTGGAGAGGAGGGGCTGTGGCCAGTCCCGAATCTGTGAGGGTGTAGCCCAGGCTCCCTGACTGCCACAAAGCATCCTTTCCTTGACAGGTGGGGTGAGGCTATGTGGCCTGAGTAGGGGGCACAATTTCAGAAAGCAGTAGTGGAAAGAGTGCTGGACTCAGAAATGTCTGAAAACTCCAAAGGAGTCTGTGGTCTGTGATCTTCGAGGTCCCTTTCTGCTGTAATGGTCCAGGCCCGGATTGGTTCTTCTGGCTATAGAGCATGAGAGAAGGCATGAGGGTCTTCTACCTACAACTGGGAAGAATCAAGCTAGAGATGGGGAGAAATCATCCAGGGCAATTCAGGGCTGGGAAACATGTCAATGAAAAGTCCCCTAGGTAGTGGCTTCATGGATACTTCCAATCTTCATTTAAAAAAATAGGGGCCGGCCCGGTGGCCCAAGCGGTTAAGTGCACGCGCTCCGCTGCGGCGGCCCGGGGTTCGCTGGTTCGGATCCCGGGCGCGCACCGACACACTGCTTGGCAAGCCATGCTGTGGCGGCGCCCCATATAAAGTGGAGGAAGATGGGCACAGATGTTAGCCCAGGGCCGTCTTCCTCAGCAAAAAAAGAGGAGGATTGGCGGATGTTAGCACAGGGCTGATCTCCTCACAAAAAAAAAAAAAAAAAAATAGCTTCTGGTCACCTGGTGTACATCTTTTTAATTCTGTGGCAATCACAGGGATGGCAAGTTGCCCATAAGTTTCTTGTTGACAGGGACAGTTACTGGCAGAGCATTGCCTTTGGGATTACAGGCATTATGGTTTTTTTTTTTTCTTTTTCAAAATTAACTCTATAATGTAGAATTAAAACCCCAGAAAAATCTCATAGATATAACATTTTTCCTCTCCAGCTACTGATGTCCATTTTATTTAATCTCTTGCGTTGTTTAGTTTGGTGTGGTTTAGCAATCTGAAGGCAGTTACCATTACTAATTCTAAAAAGGGATACAAAAATAGGAACATATCCAAATTTGGAGCATTTCTTAAAAGGAGCCTGAGTTCAAAATTCTGACTTTATCCTTATCAAATGCTTTTGGCAATGTTGAAGAAATCTTCTGGGAGAAATTTAATAAACATTTCTTGGAGGGACAGCATAGAGTGCAAACATCAGGGTGCCTCTATAAAATGCAATTCAAACTTGATTTCTGAACAATGCTTTTGCATACTCTGAGCTGTTCTTTCCAGCATTTGGAGTTTTAATTACAGAAATCCAAACCTGCTTCTAGATTCTTCTCCTCCCTGATCAGCCTAATATTATTCATGTACTTGCCTAGCACAAGCATTTCTTCCCGTGATAGAAACTGGAACCTGAAATTAATGCACCCAGACGAATTAATAGCACTTTAACTTCTGACTTTATTTTTTCCTCATATGAACAGGTGATAAAACACTGTCTGTGTCCAAAGCAGAAGGTATGGTTTCCTGTTCTCTTCTTTCACAGAGTACCAGAAAATGTAAACAATATTCAGGTTGAAGTTCTGAGTCCTAATTTTTTGCCAGCCTTTCGAATAACATTCATTTGTTTGTTTATACCAACATTTAACAGCATAAAGAATAAAACAAGCAAATGGTCTGAGGCATTTATATGAAGTGTTCAGATTGTGACAAGCTAGGATCTGCGTCGTTTTTAGTCTGACAAAGAAAAACATTGCTTTAGGAAGTGGGTCATGTGGGTGTACAAGTGCTTCGTGGACAGGCCGGATATGCCGTGGTTCTGGTCAGAGTACCACTGAAACACAAGGGAAGAAACCCGATTTATTCCTGCAGCCACACAGTGCATCTAGCTTTGACTTTTTTAGGCTTTCAGGACCTGATAATTTTTCTAATATTATGGTTGAAATTCTACCTAAGAATACTTAAATAAATAAAATAGTTATCATCTAAACATTTAGAGCAGGAAGATTTAAAGACCTTTTGTTAACCTTCACTACTGTTTCATATTCTTTAAACCGCTATTTTAGATCTTGGTGGCTGAGTTTTCACAGCGGCCAGCATCCTGCAGGATCGGGAGGCAGGCCTGGGGTCTAGGGCTGGTGCGCTGGGTCTGTTCCTTTGCTTTTCTGGAGCTTGGTTTCCTCATTTAAAAAACAAGGGGGTTGGATTCGATTTTCGCTAAAGCTCCTTCTGGCTCAAACACTCTATGAGGCTCTTAGCCTCTGAATCTAATTCCTCTCCGTTGCAGAAAATCTACAACACATATAACCATAAATACTCTTTATAGGAGTTAAAAATAGTATCATTTAAAAAAAAACCAGGAAGATGGTATTATGGATTTAAGCTTTATAATTGGAGAGATGCCGATAAGATTATTGTTTTCACTGAATAAAGATGGCTAGTGGTTAGGGTGTAATGCTCTGTGCTTATAAGTTGAATTTACTTTGGGGGTCACAATTAAAAAAATCAGAAAAATCTCACCTCACGCTTTGTAAATTATTTTTAAAAACACAAATTTCCAAAAGATATGGGTTTCCTTTTCTGGGTTCTTTTTCAACATAAGCAAGTGCTGGAGAATTTATGCTCGCTGAAGAGGGGGAAAGGCAGCGATCAGGGATTGTCTCCCTTGCCTTGGCTTTCGCCTTATTTTCCTCGCTGTTTCCATTTCCCGTTTCTTATGCAACCTGGATTTTACAGCTAGCTCATTCATTCATTCACTCAGTAAAAATATGAGCTTCTGTGGCGGGCCAGGCATGTGCCAGGCACTGAGAAAACAGAGATGAAAGAATTCTGTGACTCTGAGTGAAGCTGCATGACTTTAGGGAGCCTCTGAGGTTTCTGATAGCATTCTGCAGTTGCTTCTTACTGAATAAACAGAATCTTCTAGTTGCTTTGGGACTCCCAGGTTTTGCATCCACAGGCCACACTTATCCACATAAGATCACAGAGCTGTTGGATGTTTGAGCTAGAAGACCTTTTAATCTTGTGGACCCCTTTATTTTATATATGACTCAGTTGGGATCCCCAGTGGTGACATGGCTTGCCTAGTGGCCTTCAGGGAGTTAATGAAAGATCCAAGATTCATTTGCTAATGTTCTGCCTACTCTACCCTATAGCCTCTTTGTTAGATTTTAGTGAAAAAATAAAAAATAAGATTCCTCCTTTTAGCTTAGGGGTCTAAGGCCGTGAACATAAGTAAAACGAAATTATGTACCATTGCTTGGAAATCCACTTGTGCATTAACCAGAGCTTTAGCAATCTGTGCTGAGTTTTGAAAGTGCACATTATCTGCAACAAAGAGAGAGAGTTAAAGTGCTGCTAAATACCAGAAAGCATAGAGTGACATGTACTGCCTGGAAATGAACACCAACAATTATCTAGTCATGCAGTTGACATTGTCAGCAGTGAGTAATCACACTCATTTATGGAAATGTCCCTGACTCTTAGGTACTGACCCTGAGCATAGGCATAGGAGGATGGTTAATGTTTCTTAAACAAAGTGATGCTGGCTCAGTATTTTTATGTGTAAGAGTCTTGCTTAAACCTCACCATCTGCTGTTCCGTGGATGAGAAGATAGTCTACATTTCTGAAATATTCTGCTCTTGCCATCACAGTTGAATTCTGGAAAAGAGGAAAAATTAACATTTTAGTTGCTGCAAGTTCTAATAGAAAACTAGCTAAATCATTGTGCAATGGACTTAGCACCAATACCGAAATTATGTATTGCTTTGCTTGATAAATATTTAAGAGTCAGAGCAACACATTTTCATCATCATTTGCATTACTTCCATCTGATTCTTAGTTCGAAAAACTGAAAGTTTATGTGTCATATGTTACATATGAGTGAGACCTTAGGCATAAATGATGCCCGCTCAAGCTGTGTAGGGGTTGGCGGTGGGGAGGAGCATGGGGAAAAGGGAGGTTAGGGAAGACAGGATGGGGAAAGAAAGAATAGAATCCAAACGGAGTAAATTCCTTTCTAGCGAGGTGTTTTGCAGCTAACAAAAGATCATCATATTTGCTTGGAGACCCAGCAAATGTGTAAACTCTGAATGACTGCTTTAAAATTATTTAGCATATTTGAAATAAATTAATGACCTAAATAAACAGAAAATGCTTACTTTATAGTGCTTGAGATTATCATCCTTTGTTGGGAGACCCATGAATCGCTCTGTGTAGATAGATGCTATAAAATATATAAACATATGTTGTTTGCATGTGATATGTCATTTCATTAACCAACAAGACCCACTAGTTTGATACCTGCTCCTCAGTTCTCCCATGTGGAGCTGCTGAGGAAGGTTCTTCATTTCCTTTCCTGTAATGCTCCACGAAAGTCATTTGCTCTAAAATTTCCTTCACTAGGGCTAGAAGCAACGGAGGAGGAGATTATGGAAACAAGAGCACCTAACACTGGAAAGGGTTGATCTTCAGCTTTTTCACTTATATTCAGAGCCCTTCAGCAGGGAGCTGTTGAGATAGGAATGACCCCATGGAATGACCTCATTATATTTTAAAACAAATCACAGCCACCTCTAGTACTTTTACTGGTATCTTAATTAATCTGGGATGGAAAGATGTTCCTCAAATCTTCCTCCTCCAACATACACACATTTTTTTGTCCGAATAAAGATCCTCTACAAGTCACAATTGTCTCGTTTCTACACCAACACAGGGAAGAGGATCTGATGATAGCTAATTTTTGAATAATTATTAGAGATAATTCCAAAGAATCATCCTGCATTGATGTTAATCATAAAAATAGGCACACACAGGAGGTTTACTTCTCAAACAAGTTTTTTCATTCTTTGATTTCTGGAGCAATGGAGCTGGCAGCTGCAAACTGCGGTGTGGAGGTAAATTGCTTGGCCCCAGCCTGACTTTGCATAAGATGTACTTAAAAGCCAGTTATACTGCAACTATACACTTGCAAAAACACAGACTTAGCTCTGATTTTAAAGCTTTGGTTCAGCAGGGAGCACGAGGTTTCTGGGATATATATAAGATATATTGGATTTTGGAAGAGTCCTTCCTCACTCTTAAGATTTCTTTGGTTGTTGCAACATGATTATAATCAACCACATAAACAACCTTGTTTATACATTATATTTTCCCTGGTGATGCTGGGGTGAATTTTACTGCATAATTTGTTTTCCTAGCAACCTCAAATATAGAGTAATTATGTGTTAAATGTTTTCACAGCAACATTTATGAATATTTCCATACCGTAATATTCCCAGCTGGAGACTGGAGCCACTGCTATCCCACATTTGAAAAGACCAGTTCCCGAAGCAAGGGCCAATGATGAAACATAACCTCCGTAGGACTGCAGAGACATTGTTATGAGTCAATCCCAGATTTACTTTCATAAACTCTCCAACATATTTTTACAGCAACTCTAATCACGATAAGTGCTTATGGGAGGTGGGGGATACAGGTATGGTAGATTAAACATCTATCTTGCACCCGTGGCAGCAAGCTCCACCAGACATAACAGTAATTTCACCACTAGTAAATTATACATTCTTGGTGTGCTGATCAGAACATGGTAGGGGCAGTTTAAGAGATAGATATAATTGCAATTTTTCTGCAAAAACTTCTTTTTTTCTCTATATTTTTCCAACCAAAACCTTGCTAGAGCAAAACAGGATTTTACTTGAAAGAAATGCACATAAAAAGATTATTCCCAAGATGTAAAGCAAGATACTTCCCACAGTTTGCAAAAGTTCTGTGAGGCAGAACTTATATCTGTGTATTTACTTATTTACTTTCATAACAGAACAGCGGGGGAAGGACATAAGAACCTTTTGAATAGTTTAAGGCACGGCCAGAGTTTGTGTATAATATAGTGTTACGTATTCTATTTTGAGGATTCCTGGCATAGCAGCTCAAAGGAGGAAAAGCCATTGGTGTCTTTAAAAATCTTATATACCCTCCCACAAATTTAATGGAAAAACAAAGAAATATAAAAGGGGATACAAAACGCAGAGTCAGGAGTAGGTTTAGCTCTCATCGATTTTCTTCTCCAAGGAATCAATAGGT
The DNA here is from genome assembly GCF_057802395.1 of Ceratotherium simum simum. Taxonomy (NCBI): domain Eukaryota; kingdom Metazoa; phylum Chordata; class Mammalia; order Perissodactyla; family Rhinocerotidae; genus Ceratotherium; species Ceratotherium simum. The sequence continues at coordinate 42,712,061 of NC_141908.1, forward strand.
GATTCAGAAATGTGACCCTGATAACAGAAGGAGATGTCCACCCATGTCCCTTGGAAATTTGAACCTTTTCCTAAAAATGAGGAAATGAAGAGAGCAGCACAGCAAGGCTGCATCTGCCCCTGGAAGATGAATTTAGTCTGTATAAACATGCTGGGAGAGAGATGCTTCTCCTGAGAACATTGATTAAGCAGTGTTCTGGGACATGGATCCCCACAAAGTTGTGCCCTAGATTAGGAAGTGATTCGCAGTGTCTATTCTTGCCCCAACACAGGAACATCCCTATAAATTATAAGAGGATGGTGTGACTTTCCAACTAAGGACATGCCATTTTTTAGGATCTTCTTATCACAAACTTCTGGGAATCATTTCCCTCAGGTCAGGAGAGATCCTATCGCCTTTGCCACAGAAAAGTCAGTCTTTAAAGAGTGTGAAAGAATGAGAATGAGCGTGAGAGCTCTACAGAGCAAGCAAGAGACAGACAGACAGACAGACAGATGGTGATGGCAGCAGGTCAGTGGCAGGGGTCTATTCTTAATCCATGAAATACACGCAACGGGGAAATAAGATAAACAATCTTGCTGAATTCAACAGTTAAAGGAAGAAGTCTCTAACTAGTTTTGTTTTATGTTTCCAGCTCTGGGGAATTTTATTGAGGACCCTTGGCTACAAAACCCAGAATAAAAGAGGCAGCTCTAATTATACGTGGCCTCCTTTTATCATATTTGAAGGAGAACTAAAACATGTTTTAATAGGGGAAAAATATATTTAAAAAAAAAAAGGAACATTTGGGTTTAAAAATCATTTTGGTAAGAGAAAATTTTCTATCACATTCAAACTTTCACTTATCATATAAAAATAATTTGTTTTGATGAGTAGATTAACAACTATTACTGAAACAGATCTCTCCTTCCTTCTTAATTTCAGGTTCCAATGGAAGTAGAGTAAGCGTTAAGTTTTCGAAATATTATTATTGTTTACGGTTTTATTGGAAAAATGTGCTCCCTGCAAATAGCAATCCTGGCTCCTGCTTCTCCTCTTCTATGCCCCAGAACAGGAAAAAGCATGAAGCGAGATTTAAAGTAGAAAGCATTTACACGTAATAAAGAGGATTTTGGACATTCCTCTTCAAAATCTTAGAAATTGTTTATCTGTATCAACTCAGCGATTAGATGACAGTGCTCTATCTAAAGAAAATTCCATGTTTTCAGGAGGAATACAAATTGTGTCTAGGAATTTGTAAGAGCAAAACTAGTGCAGCAGTAGCACAACGAAAGAAGGTGTGCTTTAAATTCTCAGGCAGCTTAGAAAAGCTATTCTTATTGTAGAAACGAAGAGAAAAAAAAAAAAAACGGAGTTGACTTTTTTCTGCTCTCCCATGGGTGGGGCTCCAAGGCAGAGTGGGTGGCTGCTGCAAGAAAAGAACCCACGGAGCAGATTGGTCATGAGAATTCTAGAATTTTGTCCTTTGCACTTAGATGCCTTGCCATTTTGTTTAAATGAAGGGTATCTTTAAAAACATTCTTAGAAGGGCACAGAATTTCAAGGGGTTTATGGAACACTCTTGTGTGAGCCATAATGCATATCAAAACATTTTACCTACAGGCAATAATAACTAGCTAACGTTTGTATGGCCAAGGTTATTGCAAGGTTCTTTGTGGTCCCACACAATCTGTCTCGCTTCTCCTACCTCATACCTCCCCCTTGCTCACTGGTTCTCTTGAGGTTCTTTGAACTCTCCAAGCATGATTTGGCCCCAGGACTTTTGCAAATGCTGCCACCATCTGCCTGGAATGCTCTTTCCCCAGAAATTGGCATGGCTCACTTCCTCCCATTTCAAGGCTTAAGTCACAAAATAGTCTCACCTGTCCTTCTAATCTAAAATTGCACCAACCCTGCACCAGGCTCCTGTCATTTTTTATTTTGTTTTTCTCCATGGCACTTATCATCCTTTAACATCCTATACATTTTGCTTACTTTTCTTCCTTATTATCTTTCTCCCCAACCATTCCCACCACCATAAAGGTAGAGATTTTTGTTTGTCTTATTAATGAATGTATCCCCAGCACTGGGAATATGGCCTGAAACACAGAAGGGAATAGAATAAAAATTTGTTGAATATATGACTTTCCTATTAGCTCACCTAACCCTCACAATGACTTAGTGAGGAAATTATTGCTCACTTCATGATGAGGAAACTGAGGCTCAGAGTGAACTGAGAGTAGTTACAGAGTCACTAATCAGCAGAGCTGGAAGTCAAACCCAAGACTCCTGACTCTACAACCCATGCCATTTCCTCTATTCCTCTACACTAGGGCAACCTCATTGGAAAACCTGAAGGTCAGAGTCTAATATAGTCTCATTCGAGGTGCATTTGCCCTACTTTTACATCACTGATCACACATAGCAATTCAAATTGCTTATAATTAGTCACTGGAAGAGAAAGGAACTAAGATTAAATCATGAACTAATGCTTATTCAACACCACCTGGCTAGGCCTATATCAACAAAGCAAAGCCCATAAATGAGGTTGTTATTCTAATAATTTAGGCAAAACCCCTGCTGCTCTTCAAGTGTCAGAATAATTGCTTCAAGCTTTCTTTGCATAAACCAGGGTTTTGCAACTTCAGCACTATTGACATTTTGGTCTGGATAATTCTTTTTTGGGAGGGGCTGTCTTGTGCATTGTGGGATATTTAACAGCATCTCTGGCTTCTACTCACTAGGTGCCAGTAGCACACTCCCAGTTGTAACAAACAAAAATGTCTCCAGACCTTGCCAAATGTCCCCTGAGGGGCAAAATTGTCCGGCTAAAAACCATTGTCATAACAGACACTTCCTAGGCATGGTGCTGAGTGCAGAGCGGCTATCCGACAAGCAGCTAAAAACAGGACTCCTGGGCTTTGGTTTGTGTGAGCCAGAGAAACGAAAGGGTAAGATGAAAATGCCTCCTCTCCCCTTCTTAATCTGGATAAGAGAGGGAAATGTAGGATTTGCTGCTTACTGACCAATTAACTACAAAAAAAATTGTGCAGTTAGCTATAGTGTATCTCTCAGACCACTAAAGTGCCTAACACTTCATGGAAACAGACACTTCCTTGCCTGATATGGAACACGATAACAGCTAAATAACCCTCACGGTCATTCTCAGTGTCGTCTTCCTTCCCATCTCCAGTTTCCCCGTAGGTCCCTGCTTATTATGCTGTAAAAGAGGACTCAGAGCTGTAACCTCTTCCCACCCCCCTACTTCACGGCCTAAATTCAGGCCCTTGGTATTTGTTGCCGGTATTGCTGCTCTCCTAGCTCCTTGGCGCACTCCTCCTCCACCTCAGGCCATCCTTCACTCTGCAGCCAAGAGTGTCTTGCTAAGACACCAATGCCACTCCCTATTGACTTCTAGAGCGTTTCTCAAAGAGGTACTCATGGAATCAAATACTTTTTGGTAATACAGTATTAAACAAAATTTAACAGGAGTCTTTACTATTCCTTCAAAGAGCCTATACACACTATTATACAGAATTCATGATTTGTCTAATTATTATACCAGAGAATCTTTTCCCAAAAAATTTCCTGGTGCTAATAGAACACATTTGGGAGAATGTTGCCTTATAGGATTAAATTCAGTTTAAACAACATCATAGATTGTGAGATGGCCAACTATTGTGCTAAACATTTGAGAAACAAAGCTAAAAAAAAGATAAAGTCCATTCCCTTGATGAGCTTACATTCTCATGGGAGAAACCAATAGACGGACAAGATAGAACATGGTAATTCCTATAAGAGCAGTAAAAAGAGCTATTGGAAAACAAACCAAGTCACATCTGAGCTGGGTCTTAAAGAACAAGTACGAGTTTTCCATTTTGGAGTGAGAAAGAGGTGGGGAACGGAAGAAGAAGATGGACACTACAGGTGCAGGACACAGGACTTACAAAATCATGGGAATAAAGAAGCACAGACATAAGTCAAATTATTCACGAGGTGGAGGGAGAAGTGGAGAGAGATGAGACTGGAAAAATAGGTTGCAGCCAGACTGCTAAGGGCCTTGCATGGAAGGAAATATGTTTGGGCACTAGGTTGAGGTCAATGTGTAGCTCTAGAAAATATATAAGCAGAAAAGCAACATGGTAAGAATTGTGTTTTGGAACCATAACTTCATTAGCAAGATTGGAGCCTATGAGGCCAAAGCAGTGAGGCTAGTTAAGAGGCAATTGGAATAGTTAATCCAATACCACCCAACCTGTGATCCATGGACCAAAAGAATCAGCATTACCTGGGATCTCATTAGAAATGCAAACCTTGGGCCCCACCATGGAGTTCTGAATCAGAATCTCTGATGGTAGGGCCCTGGAAACTGTGTTTTAGCAAGTTCTCCGGGTGATGCTTATGCGAGCTACAGTTTGCAAAGCTCTGGTCTAAATTATATACTGAGACTTGAACTAAGGCCATGTCAGTGCAGATGACGAGAACAGATTTAGGTGTTTGAAGGTTGAATTAACAGAATTTACTAACCAATAAATGTCGGAGTCAGGGAGCAGTGGAAGATGCAAATAGCTCTGAACTTACTAATTTGGGTGCCTAGGTGTGTGGTGGGGTCCTTAATAAAGAAGAGGATTGTTTTAAAGTAGACTATAACAAGTTTAGCTTGGGCAAGTTAGGCTTGAGACCCCTGTAAGATATCTAGGAGAGATGATTAGTAGGCATTTGTAGTGTGGAGCTCAGAAGAGAGATGCGGGCTGATGGCAGGGATCTGGCAGTCATTATCATCTTTGAAACTACATGGATTTCCCCAAGGAAGTGAAGACTAATGAGAGTCAAGGCCAGACCCAGAAAAAGATTGACATTTAAAGAATAAATGGAGTGTAATGATCATGGAGATATAGAAAAATGAGAAGAGAAATATGTCACTGAGCCATGGATAAAGGCCACTCTCCTTTAAGTGGCCTAAAAGCCCTTCTGTTATCTGGCTATCTACCTACCCAGAGTCATGTCTTACACTTTCCTCACCATACACCGTAAGCTTCTGAAGTTTCAGGCATTCCCAACCAACTCAGAGTCCCCACACATGCCATATACTGTTACCTCAGGACCTGGGCAATGTTGTCTTCATTCTTCCTGGAATGCTGCATTACTAACCTATCTTCACCAAGCTCAAATGCTACCTAATTTCTGAATCTCCCTTCCGCTCTCACAGCCGGAATTAACCACTGTTCTGCCTGGTGTTCTCCACAAGTCACATCTCTCTTCACACATGAAACATTGCTAAACAATTGCTTTTTTGCTCTGCTAGAAGGTCAGGGCTATAATTTACTTTATTTCATCCCCTATAGAACCTAATGTAAGACCTAGTTAAGATCCAATAAAAATTTACTACGTTCATGAAAGAATGAATGAGTCAATGGTCAGATGGGTGGATTAATAAATATGGATTGGTCTTAAACTCAAAGAACTTATAAAAACGGTATGGCATTAAGGTGTTTTTCCTTCAGGACCTTCCGGGTCCTCTTGATGATTTAGGAGCTCTTCAAGTGTTGTTTCCATTGGCAGCCCACTTATTACTTTTTTCTCCCACACATGCTGTTAAAGTTTACCTCACAATCACTGCCATCTTGGAAAGTAAGCAATAAAGGGGGCCTAATATACTATTTCTTCCAGAAGCATTTGCACAGACATGGTGAGAATCTCTTATTGAAGAATTTCAGACTGATATGAATGTATTTTTGGGTGATGAGTGGGTTCCTTAAATCATCCCACATAGATGATTCTCTACCAAACTAATACCTAGAATGTTCTATAAATGAAATTAAAAGTTCCACTTTATAGTTATTTCAAAGCCTACAGTAAAAGCAAAGTAAAACTCTTAAGAGAAATGTTAATGATTATATGTAAGTGTTCAGCTTGAAATTTGAATCTTTCAAGGGTTTACTTTAGGAAATTTCATAAAAATGGATGGTGGGTCTTATCTGAAATATTTCACTATGAAAATATTTCATTTATTCTCACCCATTTGAATTCCATTCTGTTTAGATATTTAACATTTGATAGTTTTAAGAAGGACCAAATGGCTTGAAGTAACAACTTTCCACAAATTTCATAACAGCTCTTCATCTGGTCACTGAGCTGAGTTGAGCCCAATCCTGCAGATTCCCTTCAATATTGGGTTTCATTCCCTCCATCTTGTGCGGGCCGCTCTCAGAGAAAACAGCCAAGAAAAACAACCCAAGCACAAACGGCTGCAAATTGACTTGCAAATGTACAAATCCAGACCAAAAAGTGAAAGAGGAAATCTTCTTTGAAGGGTAATTATCATAATTTATAATGGGCAAATCTAAACTCTTTCCAATATTTCTCCAAATTTTCCAAGGACTTCATTGCCCATGACTGATAAGTTTTGCCACTTCTTTTTAATGCGTTTTTTTTTTTTCCCCCCAAAGCCCCAGTAGATAGTTGCATGTCATAGCTGCACATCCTTCTAGTTGCTGCATGTGGGACGCGGCCTCAGGATGGACGGAGAAGTGGTGCCTCGATGCGCACCCGGGATCAGAACCCGGGCCTCCAGCATCGCAGCGCGTGCACTTAACCACCAAGCCACAGGGCCGGCCCTTTAATGCGTTTTAAAAATCTGCACAGCTCCTCAAACATGGGAAATTATCTCCATGACCTATCATTCGGAAACTAAATAATACTTCTCTCCAGTTAGTACAAATTAACACTAGGTTTGGTAAAATAACTTGATTACCAAAAAAAAAAAAAAAAAAAGAAAGAATCGCAACAGCCAAGATATGACTGGGATAGGGTAGGTGCTAGGGAATCTTATTCTGAAAGTTCTTGTAATTTCAAACTTTAGTTTAGCTTTTCATAAAAATGAAATGATAAAATACAAAATAAAAGGTATATATTAGCTCTAAAGTAACAAAGAAAATTAAACCTCTGATGAATATGGTTCAGTTCAGTTTACTATAACGGCAAAAAATTAAGTAAAAATGTATCAATTATGAGTTAATTTGCTGTACAGAGAAGAAACTAAAAAATTGAAAAAAGGAACAAACACTTAGAGCCACCACTTTGAAGCCCAGATTATCCAAATTGACTGTTTCCATTGACAGATTAAATTATGTTGCAACATGAACATTTCATGAGAAACCTTACAAGCGAACACTTTAGAAAATGATGATTGCTGAACTGAATAACAGGCATAAAACATATAAAACAACTCACCCAGCCCCATATGGCTATTCTTTTTTCATCAATGAAACCCATTTCTATGAATTTTCTAAAGTAAAAGAAACAAATTTTTAGAATTTTAAGTGTGTAAACATGACATTTACTTCATTACACAAGCATATTTAATCCAAAGATTTAATAGAAATGCTACGTTTTCTTTGTTTAAACACATGCATAATAAGGCTGCATTTACAAATAATTAAGGGAGTATTATCATGTTTTCTGCAAAGGATAAAAGAATCCTTTAGTCTCCACAGTACCTCTACTGAGAGTTCTTTCAGGGCTGTAAGGCCGCGTATCCTCATTGTGTGGGTGAGTTACTTGGGACTCAGACAGGTCAAGAGACAGGCTCGAATATAACACAAGAAGTAATAGCACCAGGACTAGGAGCAAATTTCCAAATCCCTGTCTTTTTGGAAAAAGGTTTTTGTTGTTGCTGTTTTAAGTTTTATTAATTTCTTATAACTTTGCTTAGATGTTAATGATAATCGCCATCTCATTATTGGTCACATCCATCGGTGGAGAAATATCCATCCCTCTTCCATTTCATGGTACTCTCAATTTATCATGGTATGGATAATTATATATATCTTTTAAGATATAGACATGATTCATTTGAGCTCCACCACGGCAGAGCCTCCATTTGAAAACTATTTTGAAAATAAATCTCTCCTTAGGAGCAAGAGGCCATGCTAAAGGGCAACCTTTAAAAAGTCCTCAGGGAAGCCCTCAGAAATGTAACTTTGCGAAGTTGGTACCAAACAAGAATGTTTTAGGCTAATTTATTCCATGTCCCCTTGAGGGCTGGTGTTCTAGAGTATTGTGATTTATTTTGAGAATGGTTTGATGAAAACTCAAGAAACTCTCAGAGAAACAGAGGCAGTGGAATTAAAAAGCAAACTGGATGAGGCATTGCGGAGGCCTGGATGCAACAGTAACAAGAAGGAGGGGAGGAGACCAAAGTGACACACACGGCCCCAGGAAAATCCTATTTTTTTGTTCCTTTCAGTTATGTGAATGCCCTTTCTCATTCTTCTCTGGAAGTAGGATGGAGTGATTTTTATTAGTTGAATAAAGGAGTTTCTTAAAGGGATTTCACAGCAACCATTTTGCTCTTTGCATTGATTCAACAAGCACGTTTCTGATGCATAGAGGAGTTGGGCAAATGCCCGGGACAAACAGATGGGAAGAAGCCCCGTCAGTCACAGCTTACCCGACACTGATTCTGAGGGACACTGAGGAGTCTAGAGGGAAGAAATGCAGTAGCAAATGGAAAGTTGCTACCTGTGTGGATGCTGTTCATGGTAAAGCAGAGAAAATGTGCAGCAAATTGTGGCATTTCGGCAATTCTTCCACAAACTTCAAAAACCAAACGAAAGAAGAGAAGGTTCACTTTCTTTGCAAAAAAAATAATCTTGCCAGTAGTGCTTGAAGACAGTTCTGAGCCATAAAACCAATCGTGATTTTACGATCTCCCAGAAGCTAGCAATCATATTGCCTTGCATCTGGGGTAAAAGCAAATAACAGGTGATATATGGGAGCAGGAAATTCTTAACAACTCCCTTCCTAGGTTCATTCTGAAAGGATGACATTTACAGGAAATGATAGTGCAATAGTTAACAGGGAAATGAAACATAACACTTAATGTGGTGGGACGAGGTTAAAGGTTAGCTAGATAATCTGAGCACTTTGAGACCAATCAGGCTCTATAAAATTTACCTCCAAATTCTGAAGAGCTTTCAGGAGGGTTATCAGGAATACTGTAGATAATATGGTTAAATCAACCAAATGTTAGTAACAAATGAAAAAGCATGTTTTTCTAATTTGGGAGGCTGGACTGAACTTTACAACTTTTCTCTCATAAAAATGGCCCTAGACCCCGGCCTGGTGGCGCAGAGGTTAAGTGCGCGCGCTCTGCTTTGGCAGCCCGGGGTTCACAGGTTCGGATCCCAGGCATGCACCGACGCACCGCTTGTCAAGACATGCTGTGGCAGTGTCCCATATAGAGTAGAGGAAGATGGGCAGGGATGTTAGCCCAGGGCCAGTCTTCCTCAGCAAAAAGAGGAGGATTGGCATCAGATGTTAGCTCAAGGCTAGTCTTCCACACAAAAAAAAAAAAAAAAAAATTGGCCCTAGACCAAAAGTCAGTTTGGAAGCCTAGTGATCAATTATTATTCTATTTTGGAAATGTTCTTATTGATATCATGTATAACAGTATAATATGATATTTTTTTCTCATATAATTCTTCCTTACCATTAACCCTCAAGTTATATAAATTTCAAAGTTGTGGATATGTCAAAAATGCCAAAGATACCCCAAATGAGCAGAGTTGACCCGATAACTACTGTAGTTTTATGAGTCCCACACATGTACCATTTGCAGAGAAACCTGAATAAAATAGGTCCCAGGTTCACCTATGCTTTGACCTCACAAGCATCTCTGTGGAAGGATTCTCTTTTGTGTAGTCAAAAGTCGTGAAGTTGTATGGCTTCTTTTTTTTTCCTACTTTGCATTATTTGAATCTATTTATTGACCCTCACTAGTATTTACTGTTTCCAAATATGTACATATGATTTTATTTTGGTATGTAGAAAATTTAGACAGATTGCATTTTGTAAGAGATTCAACAGGACAAATTTCATTCTTTGGGAGGTATTTGAAGGCTACCATAGAGGGATTACAATTTCAATTCCCCAGGCCAGACATTCAGTGTCTGATTCCTAAAACACTTCTTGGGGAGACATATGGTTGAATTATTCCCAGTATTATCATTATAAATCTATGCCTTTTAACTTTTGTTTTCTCAAAGCATCAGATTCCAAGGTTTTCCTTTCACTTTTGCAGAATAATGGTTTCAAGCAAAGTCAAGGCCAGCCCCAATTGGCATCTCCACTATTCCATATGTGTGCTGCATGGGCCACACAGCTGCTCCTTGTTCACTAGAGTGTTTACTAAAAGCAATGCTGTCCCTTCAGAATGCAGGTAGTTTATCCACTTTGCAAAGATTGTAAGTGCACTGAAAGTAGAGATTGTAAATTGCACAATTTTACACAGAGTATATTGCACTGGCATGTATTAATATTTGACCAATTGTTGTTAAATGACTGACTAAATGAGTGAATATACGCCTGCTATAAAACAAGAAGACTTTCTTCAGGCTCCAGCCTAAAAGTGGCTCAGAGAAGGTAAAGGTAGCCAATTACCATGTCTGGCCCATCTTCAATTCTAAACACGAAAGACATTTATGTTATTGTGAAAATCGGTAGAATTTGTGGCTTCATGTCCTATACGTTGAACATCAGAAATAACAACTTTTGTTAAGGTCTGTACGCGGGTTACAGGTTTAAATTTTCATTCCATCCAAGGAACACATTAATAAGTGATCTGATCTGTTTCTAGAAGTATTCTTCTTAAATTTGAATTCTGCATTTTTGGCGGTAAATAAATGCATGAAAATATAATGATGTATTTTGTTGTTATGGGTGGTGGGTTATGACGATGAGATGATGATGATGATGAGATTGTTTTTCAACCAATGGCAAAACAAACCACTTTTCAGCTCTACCAACTTTGGAAAAGACCTAATTGAATTACAAATGAGGCATAATTTATATCTTTGTCTTTGATGTAGTCCCAGGATTACACGTCCTTGGGTTTATTGCATGGTTTAAATACAAATAGATGTGACCTACAGTGCCAAAACAAAAAACAAAAAACAAAAAACCCATAACCCCACAAAACACAAATTCCTTAAAGAATTAAGTCTATAATGCTGACAATTGTGTTAATATTCCCATTAAGGCACACCACAGTCTTTATGTGAGATCTCTTGGTGGAGTTTTTCTTTGAATTACCTTTTCTACATCTCTCTGTCAGGCAGAAGACTCTCCCAAACAAGTTAACAGTGTGGAAAGGCCAAAAATTTGGATCAGTAAGAAAGATGGAGCCTCCTAGAAGTTATGCGTGAATGATCCCCAATTTGTGGTTTCATGTCCTGTATGTCACTATGTATCTCGTAGTGTTATTTAATAATCTATTGATTTGTCATATTTTAATCAAATAGGCTTTGTTTTTAATTGACTATTTTGTGCATAAGTGTGTGTATATTACCGTTCACAGAAAGGAAGAAAAATTTGAAAACATATGGGTTATGATTACTTTTCTATTTTTGAGAATAATTACTTGTGAGTCTAACTAAACTCTTCTGCTTTGATCAGAGACAAAAATACAGAAAAGTGTTGTCTAGGCCTGGCTCCTAGCTGTTGAATACAATCTGTGTTGTGTAGGCTGCATTGAAATCTATAACTATTAATAGTATTAAATGGCATTAAGATGATAAAAGAAATGTACTAATGCATTATCTAATTTGCTACAGTGTTTGACCTTTAGCTGTCACATATGTATATACATCCATGACTAAGAGTGCAATTGGCCTGTGTTAGTTTTTACATTTACAAACTGCTATTCTCTAACTTCACTTATTCATATCGTAATAACAGAGACCCAATAACTATAGAGAAATATCCAGCAGAATCCAAATGTTTCCAAATAAGCAATAATTTTGGTGACTATATTCTTTATGTTTCAGGAAAAAATGACTGAGCCATAAATTGTAGTTGAGAAGAAGAACTCAGGTTATGAATCTGCCTTGCCTCTAAATGTTTTCTTAATATAATTTCTATTATGTAAAATGAATTTTTTCGATAATGAAAATAGGAAAACATTTTCATGCTAAAATAACTGAACTTCACAGCTAGCTTAACTACAAATTAATGCCTAACATATATAAGCATATAGTGCTGATAAAATCTTGAGCCATTTCTAAATTTAAAGGTAGAATCCACAGCATCAGCAAGTTCAGATATTTGGTTTCCTACAGACCATCCCTAGAGTTATACAAATTTTTCTGCTAATTGTGAGCCATGTTAATAAGTGAAAGGATATTATAATGACTGAAACATCAAAAAAAAAAGTATTTGTCATTTATCACTATAAGTTATTTTCTAAGCATTTATTAGCTCTTTTCCATGAATAAGTTTTTCTCATATTGGGCAAAAATATCCCTTTAAGACTAACGATAGCTTTAGATGAAGTTAGGAAAATAGACAAAAAGATTTAAGTCATTAAGGATGAAGAAACCCAATAGTGATTGCGTGACTTTTGTTGCATGTCAGTTTCTGTTTGAATGAGAAGGTGCTCACCTGACAGCTGTGATCTGGTCCTCAACTTCATAAACACCCAGCTTTCGATATACTGCATAAAGGAGTTTGTCACCTTGGAAAGCTGTTCCTCGACCATCCACCAAGGCAATGACTATCCCTTCCTTACTTGCAAGGTAAGATATCCAACTAATAGCGAATACAGACCTTACGCTCTGACTGCAGGGACCACCATACCTAAAGGAAAAAAAAAAAAGAATCTCTTATTCCTTTGTAAAACTCAACTTCCCATCATGGCCAAGAATTGCTTTTAGTATTTCTCAGTACATTTGTTTGACAAAATTTCAATAACAGCGGCATTAGAACTGGCTCAAAATCAAGAGAGGACCAGGCTTTTCCCAGAGGTTTGCTACAAGGAAGTTGTTTTGGGACACAGCCTCTCTTATTCCCCAAAACGGATACATCTAGGGTTGGCATTTCAAGGAATATGTGTGGGTTTTTCGTCATTTCTGCCACCTGCCACTTGCTAAAAGCAGGCATAAGATATACTAAAAAAATGCATGGTGTTTTAAGCAAATTGTGTGTAGGTCAGCACTGATTTTGGGTGTGATTCCACTAAATGCATTCCATTCCCTTATTTCATTTCTAACTCAATTACATAAGATGTTAAGATGATTTACAATATTTTTTTGGCTGCAATTTCTCTATCTCAAAGGTATTCTGACACATTCGGCAATTTGCCATACAAAGGAAATTCAACACAGCAAATGCAAGCAAGTCCATCTAAAATCTCAAAACTTCCTCAGTCTATTTTAAATAGCCATATTTTATTTACTCTGATTAGTTGAGGAATATATAAAAACAGCATCAATAAGAACTGTTACCAAGGAGAATGGTTTATTCTATCTCATAAGTGTGTATTCAATTCAACATATTTTCAGTAAATAGTTTTTACACCAAAGAAAATATTACATACACTTGAATTAGCAAGGGATACTTCTTTGATCTGTCAAATTGAGGAGGAAGAATCATCTTGTACCATAAAGCTTGAAAAAAAAGGAGAAAAATCTTCATTCCACTATACTGATAGCATTATTTATTTTCTTTAATAACAATAGAGAACACAAAATCAATTCATAACCAGCAAATTTTTAAGAATTGAGAATGTTTTAAATTCATTTTTATTACATATTTTTGTCTAATTTACAAATTACTAGAAATCTTGAATTATTGTTTTTCTAGAAGCACACACTCTAAAATTAAAATTAGTTAAGCTCTTTTTAAAAAATATCAGTGTTAAAATGGAGCTATGGAAAAGTATAAGATTAATCCTATTCACAAAAAATATTAAAGGTATTTTGTGAAACTCTACTGTTACAGTAAAATTGTTTTGATATTGTAGGATTTGGATTATAATATTTACCCTATAACATTTTTTAAAAAAGTAAGATAAATGTTCAGCTTCACATCCATAAATAAGAAATTTTTTAAAAATCTTACTAATTTCATCCACTTCAAGTTTCTTTATTTCCTCTTTAGGCAGCTGGATATTTTTCAACGCATTTTCCAATTCCTTGTTTTCTTCCAGGATTTTAATTTCTTAAAAAAATAAAATGTTCATTTTTAATGAACAACATTTCCATAAGAAAATTCCTTTCTTAAAATTCCTCTGGCTTTAATGTGGATGAAACTGAAACTGTATAAAGATTGCTTAAGGAGTTTCATATTGACAAGCATATTTTTAAACGAGTTTATGAAGTACGAGCTTATGAAGGACATCAATTATTGTCGCCTAAACTGTTCCTTACGGTATCGAAACAGAATCACAAGAGCAACAATGTTTTTATTCAGCCACATTTTCCCATCTCCAGCTTTTCTTTTTTAACGCAAAGCTACAACCTGAGTAGGTGACATTTTTTTATCATCTACTAAGAAAAAGAGTAATAGAAGTAAAATCTATATTGCTGAAACCTCAAATTTAAAATAATTATGTAGTTACAGAGTTTGTTTATAAATTTTCAATGTGGGAAGTCAAATATCATTTTTTTAATTTTTATGTCTATTTCTTTCTTAATCTATTCCTGTTGTACTTGGTTAATATAGGATATTCTTCCTTTTTTTTGGAGGGAGGGCAATTGAATTACTGTGTATCCTGTTCCTTTGAATCCTTTCTTTCACGGTAGTTATATATCTTAGCAAAACAAAAATATATCCACACTATGATCTCTTTCTCTCTTTCACCTTAAAAGATCTTCTAAAAAACTGTTGTTTATATTTGAGCTCAGTTATGTTTCACACTTTAATCTTTGAAACTGAACAAATCCATTAATCTCCTGATGCTGTAGATTGGTGGTATATGCAAATGAGTTTCTAGCAATGGAGGGAGGGCTTATTGTAAGCTTTATTTTAAACTAGAATTGATACCAGGAATCTTCTAGAGAAAAGTCAGACTTTCATATAATACGTGGAGTTTTTACCTTTATTTTTACAAGAGACTCTGGATGACTTCTGAGATATGGCAATTTCTACAAAAGACATCCTGTGGACTTCTCGTTTTTGTGCCTTTTTAAAAAGTGGTCCTTGAAGATAGGGAACTGGAGGAGTACTTGTAACTGCACTAAGTTTGCCAAACCACTTCCCTTGTAACTCTCAGTTTTCATATACTCATGGCATTTTGCTCCAACATGTTATATTTAATCTTAGAACAAATATAGATGTTTTGGTATGAGTTGTATAAGATACATAATAAATTTCATTTTAACTTTGGATAATCCATCGGGAAAGAGATACTTGTGGCATCTTAAAAATTAAAACCAAAAAAATAAAATGAATACACAATTCTAAGTACAATGGAGCCAGCTCTTCATTTTCTTTGTGCGAGTTCTGTATGCGGAGCTGTCGTGGGATAAAGGGAATCCTGTGGGGAGCCAGCACACACAGTGGTTATTTACTTATTTGGTACTATTGTTATCATTTTACCAACAGGTTCTGGAAGTCAGCGACAATCTGCAGGTGTTGTCAGATTGATTTGACTTTGACTCCTTTTCCATTCTGTTCCTAGCTGTTGAACTTTTCTGATTCATGACTTGCTGAAATGCCAAATTTAATTTAAAAGCTTACTAAAGCTTCTACATGTTTTTAGATGATAAGTGGGCAAGTTTCCCACCCCTTGGAGCAAAATGGAATTTCATAGGGCTGGGAGGAGAGGAAGGGGTGGCAATTGCGTTACGTGACTGCGTTAAAAGTCTATGACTTGGCAAAGGAGCGCCCAGTCCAGACTGCACCTTTTACCTTCTTTCCCTTGTCATTATATATTCAGTACTCAGCATACTCAGTACCTCGTGACTGACATGTATGTGTATGTGTTGTCTCTATATTTGTAGACTCTTCCTCATGATGAAATCAAGTGGTAAGAATGATGGATCATGTATGAGATTTTTGTTTAAATCATATTAACCACAATATATTGCTCATTAATTAAATTATGTGAAGAATCTATGGAAAAGCTGATAAATGAGTTCAATCAGTCGGATAATTTTAATGAGCACCTGCTGTGCCTGAAGTAACTAAGCCTCAACTGGCCCTCACTGTCAAGTGTCAACTCTTCTGGGTTTCCATAGCGCCCAGGGCAAGTCCTCTCAGTTATTTTCAAATGCCGTTACCCCACTTTGCAGAGAAAATGGAGCCATTGCATTATTTTCTGCAATGTCTACAAACTTTCACACAATTATGTCGTTAATTTCTTCATCCTGTCTCATCACAATGCAAGAAATTAATCCCCTCACCTGTCTCTGGACTCCGTCTTTTCCCAGCTTCTCAAGGGCCTCCCTCTTTTATATCCTCAACCCCTTTTGGTATCTTAATTTCTTCCATCAGCATTTGCCATGCTCAAATGTTTATCATCTTTCAAAAACAAAATTAAACCTCTACCAATCCCTTCCAGCCATCCTACCTCTTTCCTCTTCTCATTAGCCAGACCTATTGAAAATACTATCTCTTTTTATTCACCTCCTATGCAGGCCTTAATTTACTGCAATCTGGCTTCCACGTCCCCTGCTCCACTGAAACTTCTCTAACCAAGGTAACGCTAATCTCCTTCTTGCTGAGTGCATTGATTTAGAGCAAGTCTCACTTCGCTCTCTGAAGCACTTAACACAGATGACTACTCCCTCTCTCTTGAGATCCTCTCCTCCCCTGCCTTCCATGACACCACACTCTCAATGTTTGTCCTCCTCCTTCTGTTCCCTCTCGGTCTCCTTTACAGCTCATTTTTCTCTTTCTATTTCTCATGTTGGTGTTCCACGTGGTATTTTTTTTATTGAGGTATAGTTTACATATAACATTATATTAATTTCAGATTGCAATATAATGATTTGATATTTTTATATATTGTGAAATGATCACAACAATAAGTCTAGTTTACATCCATCACCATACAGTTTTTTTTCCTTGTGATGAGAACATTTAAGATCTACTCTCATGGCAACTTTCAAATATGCAATACAATGTTAACTATTGTTACCATGCTGTACATTATATCTCCATGACTTATTTATTTTATAAATGGAAATTTGTATCTTTTGATCTCTTTCACCCATTTCACCCACCACCTGACCCTCTTCCTCTGGCAACCACCAATCTGTTCTCTGTAACTATGAGCTCAGTTGTGTTTTTTTAGATTCCACATATAAGTGAGATCATATGGTATTTTTCTTTCTCTGTCTGTATAATGCCTTCAAGGTCCATCCATGTTGTCACAAATGGCAGGATTTCACTCTTTCTTATGGCTGAATAATATTTCATTGTGTACTTGTATATACCACATTTTCTTTATCCATTCATCCGTTGGTGGACACAGGCTGTTTCCAAGTCTTGGCTTTGTAAATAATGCTGCAATGAACATGGGGGTGCACTTATCTTTTAAATTAGTGTTTCGTTTTCTTCGGATAAATACCCAAAAGTGGAATTGCTAGATCATGTGGTAGGTCTATTTTTAGTTTTTAAAGTAACCTCCATACTATTTTCCATGGTGGCTGCACCCATTACATTCCCACCAACAGTGCACAAGTATTCCCTTTTCTCCACTTCCTTGCCAACACTTGTTATGTCTTGTCTTTTTGGTAATCACACAGCTTTATTCTAGGCTCACTCTCCACGCTCACTCTCCACTACCATCACCCACCTTCATTTTTCCCATTCTGCTATCTCATTCACTTCCATGGCCTTAGTACCCATGTCGTTCATAAACAAATTACTTCTTGATCATCATCTTCAGTCCAAACTAATCCTCAAACATCCAAATCCAAAACTATATCACTCCAGGACAGCTCTACTTGGCTATCTCATCAGTACCTCAAATTCAACATTCAAAACAAAATTCATCATCTCCCCAAAAACCGTCTCTCCACAGTGAATCTCCTCCTTCAGTAAAAAGCAGCAATATCGATCCACTTGACCAACTCGGACATCCAAGCAGCATCAATCCCTCCTTCATTTTTGAGTCTTCAGTTTGATGTAGCTATCATTACGAAACATTTCCCAACCCAAGAAACCCAGATGAGGTGCCCTGCCTATGTGTTTTCATGCCTTATTTCCTCTATCTTAATACTTTACCCCACTGCAGTGGGACTGCCCATTCACATGTTTGCTTTCCCCACTGATCTATAATCTCCTTGAGGACACAGACAATGTCTAACCCAGTATCTGTTGATTTTAAGAATCTAGTATCCAGCACAGTGGCTGACAATGCAGTAGGTGCTCAATAAATATTTATTGAATGAAGATTGCTGCATCAAATGCAATGGAAAATGGGTGAAAATAGTACAAATAAATAGAAGACACAGTATCCGCTCTAAAACCCAGCTCAAAACTTGTCTGGGCATTTATTAAAAATACAGATTCCCTAGCGCAATCTAAGATCTACTGAACTAGAATCTCTGGGGAGGGCCTGAGAATCTGTATTTGTAATAAATATCTCCAGAGAATTCATCGTCAGGCAAGTTTGCAAAACTGTGCTCTAAAGGGATTTGTAGTCTATTTCATGAGTTAGAAAACATATAAGTACATACGACATATATGAAAGTGACACGAAGACTGTACCTATTTTGTAAGTACTGGGTGAACTAATAAAGCTTTGCAAGCAGTACAAAAATTGGTATCTGGCAGGAATGTGAAAAGGATAGTAAGAAAGTGGAAATTCATGCTATAGGAAAAGGAAAGCTGACCTTTATTTTGCAGTCATGATAAAATGGGAATTATACATTTATGGTGATTTCCATTACAACAAAAGCTTACAGATTTGAAAGTAGTACTGCTTTAAAATTTCTCTCACTGAAGGTTGAGATGAGCCAAATTGAGAAATACAATCTGTTATTCTTAAAAGTATTTCATTATCAGACACAAGGTAAAAAAATCTTCCAAGTGAAACTAAATTCACAGTCCCATTATTATGAAGCCTGTCCTGTCCAGAGCTCCTGAGCTGACTCTGTTTTTGCTCATTACCTTATTTTCACCTGTTCTTGAGCCATTGAGCTGGCAGCCAAACTAATCCCAAAGCAGTCTCCTGACCTGTCACCAAAGCTGTCCAGGGATGATCGCAGGCACGAGTGTTGAAGTCCCGCATTGTTCCTAGTCTCCACCAACTTCAACCCTCTAATGCTGTTTAATAGTAAATCAAAAGATAACAGAGAACTGCAGGAAGAGTATCAGGGCGATTACACACTTGGATAACTCTGTCGAGAGCAAAAACAGTCGTCTTTGAGCTGTGAACTATTTTGAACCTATATCGCAAATACGGAATGGAGGACTGTCTCAATAGCAGTTGAAAATGGAAAGAACCTCCAAATTTCAAGGCTTTCATATGTGGCAATAGTGTGATGTAGCTGTTAAAACAAAAAAGTTAACATGAACTGGAGTTATATCTGGAATTTGTCTCCAGTTTGGGATGTTACAAAAAAACAGGAATTCCTACTTGGGAAGGAGGTAGTACTAAATATCCTAAGTTTCCTTCTAATTCTAAGCTGCTTTGTTTTTTATAAGGCTGATTAGGGAAGACAGGATTTATCCCTCTGATATAACTTATCTGTGATATGCTAGATTCTTACTGCAAATAATTATTAAATTTCATGTGATTGGGTTTGACTCAAAGAATATCCAAATCTATGTCATAATAAGCTATATGATAACAGGATTCCATCATAGTTCCCCTTGTTGGTGTGGGGAAACTGTCTTGCTTCCTCCGGTGTAGTGTCACTGAGAGTTCAGGATTTCTTTAGACAAGACAAAAGCATGCAAGAGAGAGTACCTTGATCGGTTCTGCCATCGTGAAGGGTGGAAATGGGGAGGCCTGGGCCTGTGCACAGGATGAAAACAAAAACGTGGCTTAGTTTTAAAATAACACCGTTTGCAATAACAACTGCTGGTAGCATTTGTGATTAGCGTCAACCTCAAGTACATCTTTTAATTTGGCAGCTATTTTTTTTCCGCAGAGAAGTAAATATCGCCTTTTAAGTCACATTTAAACAACACACGAGATCAGAATCCAATCAAAGAACAGACATGAGAGAAGAGCTGCTTGTGCACTTTTCCAAGAGTGCTCCTGAATAGTCAGGATCTAATTACACAAATGGACCCCAGATATATGGGATAAATGGGACATCTTCTGGGAAGATGTCATGTTATTTGGGCCAGTTTTAGCTGTGTCATTATTATCAAATAACCTTCACTGGTACCCAGATTGTATTTTTAATCTGGCTTCTTCGTTCCATGTTCAGTTTATTTTAGTAGGTAGAACCCAGCGTCTTTTTTTCATGTAATTAATATATGCAGAAATACATTTATATAGAATATGTTCCCTGTTCAAATACGCTGCAGCAGGTCACATTCCCCAAAAAACAGACCCAGAAGGAGTGCTGTGACCAGAAGTTTATCTGGGGTGGATATTAGGAGGCACACCCATGGGGGAAGGAGAGGAAGGGTGGGGCAGTGAAGGAGGGTGGGCCTCTGTACAGCCACAACACAGACATCAGCCAAACCCATAGGGAACTCTGGAGATGGACGGCCTGCAGAATTGCCTTGGATGGGACCAACGGGGCCAGGTTTTATACCCCAGACTGGAGTGGTCATTGGATGTGGCCTAGGATAAGAATAATCTCCAGAATGGGGGCTCAGCCACCAGCACTCTCAGCAGCTGGAGAAATGTTTGTGCAGAAAGTGGCTGTTTTAACAAGATCTAGAAATAATCAAACGCTAATTATCTATCACTTACTTGAACTATAGAGTAAAATAATACCTGGAAATATACTTTTAAAGGATAAATTTGCTCAGGTAGTCAATGGGTTAAAAGTAACAAACATGCAGGTTGGGAGTCAATGTTCATTTGTACTCCCGATGCTTCCTTCTATGTGGAGGGAGTGTCCTCAGAGTAGCACCCTTGGTCTCAAGCAAACGGAGAAGGAATGACCTTTCTGGTGAGTCCTGAGAAGACCCGGGTATGAGTAGCTCCTTCTGCCTTGTTCCTGGCTTCTTTCTTCCTGTGGAGAACAGGCTTTTGATCTGTTCCTCACTGCTATAAGTATGACAGTGCCAGGCCCCACAGGAGAAGCCAGTGGCTGTCCAGTTGTACCCATATTTGTGTGAGTAATTGTAGTTCCAGGGTGCAATATTAGGAAGCCCACACCTTAGCCACATTTTCGAACTAAAAGATAATAAAACTAATATAATGATTTCCTGCCTGACTCCTCAGTCCAACTTGGGAGTGAGGAGAAGGGATATTATTTATTAGGCTCCCTCAAAAACTGGCAGTTCTTTGTTGTGTGGATTCTCAGAATTTTATAGAATTTAATTTCAGAGATTTTCATTTTGGTCAGCTTTTCTTCAAAGTTATTAAAAGGGAAAGCACACATCACATTTTGGGTTAGAATGTAAGGAAATGAGACATGGATCTAAATTTCTAGACTTTAGTCAATCAGCATCCGCTCTATGGAATTTTCATGGATGTGCAATTCCACTAGTGACAATTGTCATATGTTTTGTGCCCAAACTATGAAACAAACTAATGATTGACTGCCCTTGACACAATGGCCCGAGGATGTGGTCCTAGAGGCATAAGCATCAATTATCTAGAATCTCTCCTTTGCATTGCTTTTGTTCCATCAGCATCATCAATATCCTTTTATCTATTTTAATTCTATTATCTGGAATTTACTTTCTCTCTTGGAGACTTTGAAGTTACATAATGAGGCTTTACTCTTAGTCCCAAAGGGAAAGATTTCAAGGTTTTTCCTATGATGGCTCAGTGACTCATTTTACTGGAGCTTCAAAAACACCAGACGATGTGATGCTTCCCACACAGTATATTTTTTGCTAAATGGGAAATTACCATACTGCCGAGGAAAAGTGAGTGTGGAAAAGTCAGGCGATTCAAGTTCTAGAAAGGACTCTTCCATCAACTTTTGATAAGATCTTAATCTTCACTCACTTATCTCTTCAGTGGGCACTTAGGCTCAAGTAGCTATTAGGAAGACAGTTATATAAAAAGTGATACAGTGATTTCAAAAAGCATTAAAGGATTGTACAAATGCAGAATGCATTTAATGCATGTAAATATAAATATAAATCCATGTTTGTAAGTGTAGGGTCTTTGATGTCTGTATCAGTAAATATATCAGCGTAAAAATTAGTTTTTTGGTAGACTTTGCAAAAGGCAGCAAAACTTTGATCTTCTCTAGTACCTATGTTCATTCAGCAAACATTCAATGTCTGTTGTTCAATAGCCATTCTTCTTGGCCTTATGATTATAAAGATTAAAAGAAAGTAGCCTTTGTCTTCAGGAGAGAAAGACAGACAACCAGATGACTCAGTACACTTAGTTCAATGATACTATGTTCCAGGCATGTAAGCTTACAATATATGCTGCATAAATACATAGCGTGGGTTGAAAAATGTTGCACATAACTTGAGAGGGACATTTAACGTACACCTTTAAATGCCATAACCACAATCAGCACATATGGTCATGAACAACAGTCTTTTGATTTTTCATAGATGCCACTGACCAAACATTTGTGAAGGCGTTGTATCAAACCGACATCTTGTGTCAGTTTGATGGGAGCATTTGGGTTAACGTGTTTATTCATTTCCTCATAGTCAAATGAGGGGGCTCAGGTTCTGGGGCCAGGTGACTGGACTGAGGGAAGTGGCATTGTCAGGGTGGCTTTCCTCTGGGAAGTTAAAGGGAACCTCGTGGTCCTCTGCAATGAGCAGGGATCTCAATCAGTCAGATTCCATTTATTCTGTGAGCTGCCCACCTCTACATGGGGAGTAGATACCAGAAACAGGAGAGTGGCATGTGTTTTGTTATAACCCCCTCTGTTTTCTGTTCCCCTGACAGGGAAATTCAGGGATTAACTGGGGAGACAGGACAGACAATGGAGGGTTAGATATTTCCCAAGTCAGTTTTCCAAATCCCCATGATGACTACCAAGACCCCAACATATCTCATGATCTACCGATCGCCTAACCTAACCTGTTTTATTGCTTTCCACACGTTCAAGATATACATAAAATGTTATGCATAAAATAAAATTATTTGGATAGAAATTATTCACTAAACGTACACATGGCCTAAACAACCAGGAAATGTTTAGTATATTTTATTGCCTATTTTTTAAAAATATTTGGATGAATTACTTATTGTTTTCCATTTTAGAAAGGACATACTAGGTGACAAAAGTTTCTTTTCCATCTCTACTGAAACTACATTTCAAAGAATTATTGGCCTCCAAGGGAAGGAGCTCAGGTTTCTAGGCCATTGTTCTTTCCCCTGGCTGTAGGACATTGACATTTCTCCAGGAAAATGAGGCTGAAGTCCAGCAACCATCTTATCAGAGAACACTTCTTTTTATAATATTGTTTGAATCCTGCTGTAGATAGCTGGTAGATAGCGTTTGCACACAACGTCATGGTGCAGTGTCACGTGGTGGGTAAGAGCTTGAGAGTTACAGTAACTGATGCTTATTCCCATCCCGGCTCTGATGCTTACCAGCAGCATGGATTTTTTGCAAGTTACTCTGTTTCCTCAACTGCAAAAAATAGAGATAATAATGCCTTCCTATGTTCCTTTCATTTTTTCCATAAGCATTAGATAAGATAACGTAGATAAGATGCTCACATATAACTAGGGCTCAATAACCTGTAGCTAAGGATTGATCAGATGGTGGTGACAAGGACTACGACAGTGGCAGTGGGATGGTAGTGGCTGTGCTATGTCCATGACCTACCGTAGCAGACAAGTGCGTAGTACTTGGCGTAGTCACTGAAACTTGCTGTGTAGTATTGGCACCTTTCTTTCCTTAGATGGCAAGTAATGCACTTCTTGCTTGGAGGATAGCTTCCAATGCTAATTCTAGGAGAAAATGAAAATAAAACTAAACTGAAATTTTGAGATTGTAGTTATCAAAATGTACTACTCCACGTAAAATGACTAATTTACATATTGACATCAAACCCACTTTATTTTTCTGATGCCAATGTCACTTAGAGTAGAGGGGAATCATTGTATTTTGGTGTAGCCTGATTTTCAGTCCATCTTTGCCCAAAAAGGCACAAATCCTGAGGGAGAAGCCCTCTGTGTTTTCCTGGAGTGGGAGAAATATTTAACACCTCAAGTGGGAGTGAGGGAGTCACTCCTTATAGCCATTACTCTCTTACACTTAACAAGTGGTTGTCAATGCATAGTTGTGCATCGTCCCATCTCTCTTTTTGTACTCCCACAGCAAAATGCAAGGAAAATCTGGCCATTTCACCAAGAAAGGGGTCCCTATTCTTATCATATATCTGGAAGGGGAAAATAGTAATAAGCAAATTGGAAATAAGAAACCATAGTTCTATGTGGCTCCTGTGTCTTTCATTCCTTTTGGCAGGAAATTTGGGCTCATGGTAGCTCTTCCTGGGAATGCTCCCTCCACACATTCTTACACAAGCCAACCTGCACCTATTACGTTGGGCCCACTCTCTGCTCAGCAGAGCCCTCTGTGTGGTTCCTGAATGGGGTGATTGGCTTTAATACACACACTTCCGGACCTTTGCCCAAACCCTCAGAATCAGAATCTCATTTGGGGCAGACTAGGTGGTATTATGCCAGGGTGGGGCAGGGTCGAAGGCCCGTTATGGCTGGTAAGGTTACCTGTCACACTGCCGTGTTCCTTCTGCAGCTGCCCCTGACCTTGCCTTGGGCATGGTAGAGGGTAGCCAGAGAGGAATTCTCCCCAACAGATAAGAAGCCATGCTCCAGGAGGGAAGAGAGGAATGCAGCAGAGGGAAAATTTATTTTCTCCATTACGCTTGGTATTCATGTTCATATTTTGGTGTTATCTTGGAAACATTAGGTAGGCAGTTAAAAGTAAAGAGTTGAGGTCAGCATGCCTGGGTACAAACCTTGACTCCAACAATATCATCTGCCTCGTAGAGTTGTGGGGATTGAATAAAATTACGTATGTAAAGCAGATAAAAAGGTGCCTGGCATATAGTAGACTGCTGGCCCACGGTAACCATAGTTGTTTTTTTTTTTTTTAGATTTTATTTATTTATTTTTTTCCCAAAAGCCCCAGTAGATAGTCGTATGTCATAGCTGCACATCCTTCTAGTTGCTTTATGTGGGACGCCGCCTCAGCATGGCCGGAGAAGCAGTGCACCAGTGGTCACCCGGGATCCGAACCCGGGCCGCCAGCAGCGGAGCCGTGCACTTAATTGCTACGCCACAGGGCTGGCCCACCATTGTTTTTATTTCCACACCCAGAAGGGGCTATTGAGGACCCTGTTCCAATCTCCAAGTGGACCACTGACTGAACTTAAACACTAATTTAGGTCTAGAGATAAGTTACTTTCGATCATAATAGACTTATATCAAAGTGAGCTGTACTAAAAGCAATCACACATTATGGGAAAAAATACAATGCTCAGTAAAGAGTAGGTATTTAATAAATGTGTGTTAAATGAATGAATGTCCTCAATTGCCTCTAAATTTAGTTGAAGGATTTAGTATCATGTTTGTACCAGCATTAGAATTTCTTGGTTTTTCTTTTTGAAAACGAACATTTTGAGTTGACTGATATATTGGGGGTGTATATTTTTTATACTGATGTGGTGTATAACATTCTCTGAATGTTTTATGTTAATTCATAAACTATTTTTATTATATTTCAGGCTTTTAAAAAGTATTCTACATCTCCTGAGAACCCTGACAGATTTTTTTTATTCAAATATCAACGTATAAAAATATTAGAGTGAATTGACATAAATTACCTATAGATATTCCTTCTTCCAGGGTAGCCTTCAAACTCGTTGCTAGAATAAAACCTGAAAATGTATTCAGAAATTATTAAATAAGTATTGATAACTAAAGGTGTAAAAACTGTTAGTACTAATACTGATGTAATAAACAATATAGTCCAACATTCATCTAATGAAACTATTTATTAATTGCCACTTATGTACATAAATCCCTGCTGTTCATAACTGAATTTTGTGTACTTACTCTGACTTTCAAATCACAGGAGAAAGATTAAATTATGCAAAGTGCTCTTTTTGATTATAAATATATTATATTCTAATTCATTAGTTACGAGCCACACAAAATAAACTAGGATATTTGACTAATATTACCCTTTTCCTTTTCAAGATTTGCAGTTTATTGGTTTCTCTACGCTGTAGTATTCAATTTTGTCTATGGTTTTGAACACATTTTGAATCTATTTTACAGAAGCCCTGACAGTAGATAAATTTGCTATAAGTCAGGAAACTCACCCACACTGGGGTACCACACAAAGGGGCATGTTAATTTACCCAAATGCAAACCAAGTCACAAGAAAACATACTGTTACTTACGTATCCGGGTCCCAGTTCTAACCTGTCTTAATATAGCCATGAAGTGGGAAATCCAATTTAGCGACATAATTTTCACTCCTCTGTTGAGTTCATCTGAATATCACAAAAGTAACTGTCTTTTTTTTTTCTTTCTTTCCTTTTTTTTTTTTTTTTAGGATGAACATAATAGGGTGTGAAAAGTTTGGAATAGAAGAACCAAAGTTTGGTTACCAATTTTTAATTCTCAGGTCTGTTCAGCAGCCCAGGTACTTCTATGTCCTCACTGACTTAAAAACATTGTTACTCGGGGCTGGCCCCGTGGCATAGCGGTTAAGTGCATGCGCTCCACTGCTGGCAGCCTGGGTTTGGATCCCGGGTGCACACCAACCCCACCACTTGTCAGGCCATGCTGTAGTGGCGTCCACATAAAGTGGAGGAAGGTCAGCACAGATCAGCACAGATGTTAGCTCAGGGCCAGTCTTCCTCAGCAAAAAGAGGAGGATTGCCATGGATGTGAGCTCAGGGCTGATCTTCCTCACAAAAAAAGAAAAAAAAACCTTGTTACTCCAAAATGAAAAGAAAACGAAACGGAATACAACTATTTCCTGGTATTAAATTTATCTTCTTAAGTGGCATCCTTCTGCATTTCTTTACTAACTTCACCTGACTCCAATCATCACTTGCACGTGCCTTTTCCACATTATCCCAAACCACCTGTGAATAAGCTACTCAGTATCTTTTCCAAACAGCCCCCTGCAGTTTTCTTGTTATGTCAAAGGTTTCACTGTCTTCATCTCTAACACTTACCTCAGAAGCCACTATCCCTATTCCCTCACAGCCACTAATTCACCAGTCTTGTTCAGCCTCCATCTGTCTTGCCGTCTACCTACCCTTCCTCTCCTTCGTTTAGTAAATATTTATTGAACTCTGCCTCTGTGTCAAACTCTATGTCAAGTGCCAAGGAAGCAGAAAAAGGAGGCATAGCTTTCCTCTCAAAGAGTCCATATTGTATTGCCATTATTCTAGTTCAGGCCTCTATCACCTCAGGTCTAGATTATAACCATAGCTGGGTCTTCCTGCCTTCAGTTTTCCTCTATGTCCTAAACACATTATGCCTGAAATTAATCTCCTCTCTGTCTTTATCTTGTCACTTAACTTACACTGGTGACTTTTTTTTCTTTTTGGTGAGGAAGGTTAGCCCTGAGCTAACATCTGTTGCCAATCCTCCTCTTTTTGCTGAGGAAGATTGGCCCTGGGCTAACATCCATGCCCATCTTCCTCTACTTTATACGTGGGACCCCTCCCACAGTATGGCTTGATAAGCGAGTGTAGGTCCGCGCCTGGGATCTGAATCTGTGAACCCCGGGCCACCAAAGCAGAGCACGCGAACTTAACCACTATGCCCCCAGGCTGGCCCCTACACTGGCGATTTTAATGGCTGCTCCATAGAATGTCCAAACTCCTTTGCTGACCATTCAAAAAATTCCATGGATTGGCAATAGGGTTCTGAGCAGTCCAGTGAGCCTAGACTATTGATCTTCCCCTCTTGCTCCTAGAATTCCAGCTAACGGTGGGTGGATTCTGAGCATTAAGAGCGTACCCTGGGTTTAGACTTTATTAGAAGTCAGGGAAAGGAACTGTACATTCTTGATTATAGAAGTTTGATCATAAAAGATTATTTTAAGATGGTTTATCTGGACAGTATACAGGATGGACTGAAAAGGGAAGAACTGGAAGAAAGAAGTCCCATGTTGAGGTTAACAATAAAAACTTTAGATTTAATGTGTTTTGGGTTTGAATCCCAGTTCTGCCACTAACTATGTGGCCTTGGCCATGTTAATTAAATTTCTGAGTATCAGTTTTCTCCTCTGTAAAACTGGTATAATCATTTCTACTTTACAAAATGTGGTACACAGTAATTGCTCAATAAATGATAGATGTTATAGATAATACTCTTCAACTTATATAACAGTGAGACACTACAAAGAAATTTCCATATCTGTGGACTTTTGAAGGTCACTCATTGCTTCAAATGCTGAAGAGTAAAATTTACCTGTACAAGTTACTATTTTAAAAATTTTATACTTTTTATATAATTACCTACCAAGTATCAGGAGAGAAATGACCACTTACTAAATATTCTTTCCAAAAGGAAATCATGCTGACTAGTTATTAAAGAACACGGAATCTTAATGAAATTATAGATGTCTGAACTAAACTATAGAGTAAGTGGCAAAAATGCTCTTAATGAAAAGAGCTGGTGCAGCATCAGTTGTACGTCCATCAGGGCCAATTAAAACCTGAATGGTGCATTAAGCTTCATGCAATACTTACAGTGAATCCTGCGTTACTCTGAATATATTTATGGCCTCCCACTTGCCACTTGTAATTTGAATAGCATTTTCCTATAAAAAGACAAACATTATGTTGTGTGAAGCCGAGCGTTATTTGAGCAACCTCAAGTGAATGATCTTTGAGGAGATAAATCTTGGAAGGAACGTACCACAGTGTCTTTGATATAGTGAATATGTTTGTAGCCATCCTTGTCACTAAATATTTTGTAGTATGAAATAGCATCATAGCTGAAAACTGGTGTTGAAACAAAGAACTGAAAGAAATTAACAGAGGTTATGTTCAAAAGAAAAACCAAACTAAAACTACAGATTTTTTTAAAGCAATGTCTAGTGATAATAATAGGAACCAGAATGCCTTGAATCCCCTACCTTCCATCACTCACATCTGAAATTCCATTCTTTCAGATAAACAGCTTTTCTAGTAATTCTAACAGGCACTTGCGCATTCCAACTACTGCTTGATCGCTACTACATACCCCTGGGTTTATCATGTTATATTTGATTGAATTTCTATGTTCTGATGTTATGTCATTTGAAATAGAATTAAAAGAATGCCAAATGAACGTTGAGATTTAACCAAGTCCAACTTCAAAATGTGCTATTTTACCAAAGTGTAACTCTCATTAAGGCTCCTAGCCCTTTAATTTTTGATTTGTCTGATGCCAAGCACCTAATGCCAATGATTCAATGAAGACATTTTAAAGATTAAAATATCATGGCCTGCTAGCCACAATTTTTAATGATAGGGAGGGACTTCTGGACTCAGAAAAAAATGTTAGCCAGGACAAGCAAGTGGGAGGTTTCCTCCTTGAGCTCAGGGACCATAGCAGACCTCATTGCTTACTCTGACCTCTTCCCAGTCCCCCACTGTCCCCCTGCTGGGAATCAACTTAACGACCTAAGAAGTCCCTGACACTCAGCTGTAGCGTGATCTGGAGCAGAGCAAGCCACGCCTCAAACATCCTGAATGGTGCAGATAACTAAAATCCTGCAAATGTCCTCACACCAAATTTAGGTAACAGTTTCTGTCATTAAAAAAAATAGACTCATCTTACATTTGTTGGCTTCTTTTTTTACCCTGGTCATTGGGTTGTGAAATGACAGTAAAGTGGTGAAAGACCTACATGAGGGAAGAGCTACGCTACATCATGCAGAGTAGATATTCCCATAAACAATCCCAAACCAGCTCTCTCTAGCTTGTGAGAGAAAGCTCTAGAGTGCTTTCACATGACTGTGAAGCAAGACTTCAGCTCCTTTAGAACTGACCAAGCGACAACAACCAAAACAATACCAGTATCTTTTAGCTACAAATACCTAGCTTGCTGGCATCAAGTCTGAGACCTACTTTTGAGCAAGAAGAGGGCAGGGGAACTCTCTGTAGGCCTCCTTAATTGGGGCCCCATGTGTCATCTGATACTTGATGCTTTTTGATAAAATTGATGATTATGATTGTGTGATATTAAACTGCAATTTATTTGATATGGTGTCTGTAATAATCCAAATAATGTTCCCCAAAATTCATTTTCTCACAGAACCTCACAGGTGACTGTTGTGGACTGAATATATCCCCCCAAAATTCATATGTTGAAACCCTACCCCCCAATAGGATGGTATTAGGAGGTGGAGCCTTGAAGAGGTAATTAGGATTAGATAAGGTCTTAAGAGTGGAGCCCCTATGAATGGGATTAGTGCCCTTATACGAATCACCAGAGAGCTCACTTCCTCTGCTCTGCTCTCTGCTATGTGAGGATAGAACAAAGAAGTTGGCAGTCTGCAACCTGGAAGAGAGCTCTCACCAGAATCCAACCATGCTGGCACCCTGATCTCAGACTTCCAGCCTCCAGAACTGTGAGAAATAAATTTCTGTCATTTATAAGCCACTCGGTCCTACGGTACTTTGTTACAGCAGCCCAAATGGATTAAGACAATGACCTTATTTGGAAATAGGGTCTTTGCAGATGTAATCAAGGTAAGAATCGAGACATGATCTTATTAGCTTAGGGTGAGACCTAAATTCAATGACTGGTGTCCTCATAAGAAGAGAAGAGGACACGAGGAGACACAGAGAGATACAGAGAGGAAGGCCATGTGAAGATGGAAGCCGGGATTGGAGTGATGCAGCTGCAAACCACGGAAGTCCTACGATTCCAGGAGCCACTAGAAGCTGGAAGAGCCAAGGAAAGATTCCTCCCTGGAGCCTTCAGGGGGAGTATGGCCCTGCTGACATGTTGACTTTGGACTTCTAGCCTCCGAATAGTGAGAGAATGAATTTCATTTGTTTTAAGCCACCAAGTTTGTTTGTTACAGCAGCCTCAGGAAATTAATACCGTGTCCGAAGTCTTATCACTTTGGCACAGAACTGATAAGTCTTTAACAAAATGAAAAATGGAATAACGAGAAACTGTTGTCTCCTTATATGATTCCCTTATTAGTTTGGTTAATAATAAGACCAGACTTGGTAGAAGTTTGTGTATTGAGACTAATGCCTCTAAATGAAATTGAGGACCAAGAGGCCCAGGAACAGGAAATTCTGATTTGCGATTTTGCAGATGGAATTTCATTAGCATAGTTCTGGCAAATCATTCTTTCGTTTTAGAATGAAACTCTGCTCTCTCAGCCAAATGATGATATACTTACTAGTAACCACATTACAATGCCTCCCTCTCACTTCTAAGGGTGAAAGACAAAAAACTGGCTCTCGCCGTCTTAACCACTAACATGGAACTGAGGTCACAAAATATTTTAAGGTGCCAGAGTGAAAAAATATTCTCCTCATATCTGCAGTTAGTTAAGAAACTTTAAAAGAGGTTTTGTTCTAGATTAAAACTTAAAATTTCATTTCCATGGAAAATAAAAAGATAACAGGGCAGAGTGTTATGTTTTAAGATATTAGAATCAGGCAAACAGGAAGAATATTTCTGCTAAGCAAAGACTGTTATCTTCTACCCTTTTATTGCACACGTCGAAGACAGCTGCTTCGGATGCGCAGGTAACTCGGGTGAGGTAAAGAGAGTGTGAAATGTTTCCGCATTCACTTTGCCAGAGCTGGGTCCCTAATGCACTCTGAGTTAAACGCTTCTTGCTGCAAGCCACCCTGGGCCCCAGATAAGCACACGTGACTAGGTCGTCCTCAGTTTTAACAAGGCCTCTTCACGGGTCCCCTTATCACGTTTAGATTTTCTGAGAAATTACTCATCTATGTGCAAAGCCATTTAAAATATTTTACTTGGAAGGTAAGATTATTTACCACGAGATAATTTCTTGCCACAATTGATAAATGACCTGAGGACCTACTTATCTAAGGCTGAGGCCTAATCCGAGTCCACATTTAGTCAAAAGCACAGACTTTCAGGCATCCAGTAGAAAATTCATTTTTCTGAACCACGGGATTTTTCCAGCCACCTAAAGGAGGTGTAGCGTATTGCTTAATTATTTTAAAATAATTTAAATGTAGCTTTGCCATCTAAGCATTATGCTTTTCGTGTTTGTTCTCCAAATTTTAGTGATTAAATACTAGATCCTTTGATGAAATTTCTCTTTTTGTCTGTTCTCTACAGGGCAAAAAGCAATTTATTTACTGCGAATTTGTTGTTATTCTTCTGATCAAATACCAAAGAAGTTAGGCTATTTTCCCCAAGTGAAGACACTGAATATCTCGTGCTGGAGGAAAGCGTGATGGGTAAAGCTCTCAAGAAACTATTTGCTAGTTCTGTGCCTACAACTAACAGGTCAATTACTCTTAGCGAGTCATCTAATCTCACTTTTCTAATTCATAGGTGACCTGCAAGGTCTTTTTCAGTTTAAATCTCTTTGATAAATTCTAAAGGAATAACTGCTCTAAAATTACTCTTTAAATTTATACTAAGATGACTAGCTTGTACACTTTACCTAAAAACCTCATAAATACTACTTGAACAAATATCTGAAAGACATTCATGTTTCTAGGTTGTTTCTGGGTAATTTTATTAAGTTACAGCTTTGATTATAGGTCAAAGGAAGCTATACAGCATATTATGACATATGAATTATGACTATATAAAGTTGTGGCCTGACTTTTCCAAAGACATATCAGAACTTATAAAATCTAATGAATGTCCTCTTCAAAGCCAGTTGCCTTGGGAGAGTGTGAACCTACTTTTGAAAGCTATAATTGCAAAGAGTTTTTGACAATTCCTTTTCTGGTATTTAGAGACTTTACTGACTATTGGATAAATTTTAAGAGCTTGAGAATAATACATAAGAAAAATAATTTTTCCCAATAGAATTCTAAAGCTACAGATATTACAATGATCTACAGCAAAATCATATGTTGCAGATAAATAATTCATTTATACACCAGATTTATTTTGGCATGACTTTTCATTTAATGTAGGGACCTCATCTTCCCTCAAAGGACACATATGTGCCTCCACTGAGAGTATTTAAAACAATGTTTTACATCTTCAGAAGACAATTAATGAATTTATTCATTCATCCATTCATCTAGCTATTGTTTGCTGAAATTGCAAGGCTGGTGCTATACAGACTGTAAAAATTGATAAGACACAATTGTTGACCTCAAGATGCTTAAAAATAGGAGATTTCAAAAGATGCATTCCAAAATGTTTCAGTGTTTTCAACGCTGGCAGCATTTTCAGAATAAATGTACATGGATTCCTAAGATCATGTCTTTGAGAAGATAGTTGGTATCATTGTTTATCTATTTATAAAAGCACATAGTTTATGATACTTTATATAACTCTAGTTATATTATCATCATGGGGAATACAACTAAAGGAAGTTTTCGAGTATTCTTTCTTCTCCTCATCCTTTACTGGAAATCTTTAAAATGGGAGTGATTTTCCAAGTTAACTTTCTCCTTTTCTCAAGTTTTCAAATGCTGATGTAGAAATTACTTTTCTGGAAGGTGAGCTTCTGATTGATCCAGAATCTAAAAAAGTCAGAAAATTCTATTCTTTCACTGAATACTCTTAATTTTTCCTATACAGTGGCAAAGAGTAAATTCAAATAGTACATTCCCACTTTTTTTCTGAATTACACTCCTATCCTTGTTACCTTGTTATTTTAGAATACAATTTACGTTTACTGTATATAGTTAATAAAGTAATAACTATTCTCTAGTTAATAAATAAAACCAAAGTATCTTTCACTGAAAACAGGGAGTAAATATATATAAACTAAAATTGCTGCATCCAGAAAACTGTACAACAAAGACTTTTTAATATCTCATGATTTTTACTTTACAATTTACTTTCTCTGTACCCATCTTAACTTTGAATTTTTACAAGACTTTTCACCTTAGAATTGACTTCTGAATTCTTTATTGTTCTCATATTATGGGTTAATGTGTTAAACCAGATCCTAGGAGTTTTCTTTTTCTTTGCATGTGTCCAAATCTCAGAGAAGTAGCCTTTTTTTTTTAACCCAAATGTTAGTTGAATTCAATCATATGGTTGTGATAAGTGGCAGCATCCACACAGCATTCACTTATTTTCTTTCCTTTTTTGTATTCTTTCATATAGGATATAAGATACAATTGATATTTCCCTAAAATATGATTTTTTCTACACTAAAAATCTTCATAAATAATTGAATAAACCTATTCAAAAAATTCAGATATAAATGATCGCAAACCATAACAAAACACACATTTTCCCATTTGATACCACTTTACTTAAAAACTAGAATGTATATATATATAATTCACTTATTCATTTCAGTTTATATAAAATTTATTATGAGGTAGAATGTCTCAATTACCAAGGATACCCAATGTATTTACTTTTCCTGGATTCAAGTGGCTAATAATTATTATTATTTTAGTCAGATTAGAGATTGTGTTCCCTTTTGAAAAATTATCTTCCTTCGTGTTTTTTACCTTGATATTTTTTCTATGAAAATTAGTGGCAGTTTGGACACATTTCAAATAGCCCTTTGATAGCGGAGAATCTGTCAAGTTTCATTAAAATATAAGGAAAAGATAGCAAAATCATACTCCACCAGCCCATCCAGTTCTGCTTTCTTCTATATGTTCCTGGGTCTAAAAGAAAAAAAAGATCACATCAAGCATGTTATTAGGAGGACAGTTTTTCCTAAATATAATCTAGGCATTTGAACCAGTTAAGCTGCCTGGTCAGAGTTTACCATTTCTAGTCAACTAACTTCACACTTGAGTTTAAGATGACTATATTCAAAATTTTATACAACAGCACTATTGCACACACATGTGTAATCTAAGGGCTGGATTTTATTGCAAACCTTTAACAATTCTGGTTAAATTTTCCATAAGGCAGTGACTGGAATTATCCCAGCATCTATGGAGGCCTGGCACAACTCAAGCATTTGGAGTTGTACAGGTAAAAAGGCATTTCACAGTGGAGTTTAGGTTCAGTTCTTTTCTTCATCTTATGAAGTAGCTAGGAATGTTAAAATTTGCACTGAATCTTACTTTGGTGTATATTTTAGCATAACACAGTGAATCACTTATTGAACAGATATTTAGTAAGCCTAAAAGGATGAATAGGCTTTTCTAGACAAATAATTAGAGAAGGAATATTCTAGACAGAATGAGCAGCATAGAGATCAGGCCAGTTTAGTAAACCACAGGTGATTGAGCATGGCTGAGTGGAGAGCACCTATGAGAAAGAGTTAGAAGATGAGGGAGAATGCTGACGTATCAGCAAGGTCTTAGAGAAGCTTTTATGCCACCCTAGGAAGTTTGAATTGCATCTATAGTAAATCCTTAGAAGTATTTCAAAATCACCATTTAGAAAATGTAACTGTGAATATGATACAGAGAAAGGATTAGATTTGGTTAAGATAGAAGGAGGCAGAGGAACCAATTGGAGGGCTATTGTAATGTTTGGAAAAAAGAATGATCAAGACCCAAATCTAGGTAGCCGTAGTAAGGATGGAGCAGAGAAGATATAGCCAGAGATATTTAAAAGTTCGCATCCTCAGAATGAATTTGAGGGGCGAGTTGAAAGCTCTGGTATAGACAGAAATCACCTAAAGGGAGCAAGTAGAGAGTAGTGACAGAAACCGTAAGATAATCAGCAACTATTTCCTCTTTTTGCTATGAATATTAGGCTGCATTTCCCAGGCCCCACCATGTCCAACTGGATGTGGTCATGTGATAAGTTCTAACAAATGGTGTGTAAGCAGAAGTGACTCATGCTACTTTTAGGCCTAACCTATAAAAACCTCTTGTACATGATCCTTCATTCTTGTTTCCATCCCCCAGCTGGATGTCGATGCTCAGATTTGAATAATCTTGGACTAGCCTTGGAAGCCACTGGATGAAGAAAGCAGAAATGCCATCAACTTGGGCTCTGGAATGATGTGTGGGGGAGAGCACTCCATCCCCCACCCCTCACCAATCCCCACTTACCTGGACTCACTATTGGTTGGTTACATGAATGTGCAAAAATTTTCTACTGAATTACCCCACTGAATTATTGGAGGGTTTGTTGCTGTTGTTGTTGTTATAGTAGTTAGCCTACCTTGCAAATACATTAACTTGGAGGATAATAAGATTTCTAGAGAAGTCAGAAGAAGAAGAGCTGGAAAGGAAAAGAACAGTCAGTGAAGGAGAAAGAGATCTATGAGAGAGTGTACGGTCATAAAAAGCAAAGAAATGATAAATTTTAAAAACACAATTTGGAATTTCTCCATAGAGATAGGCCAGTGCTTCAGAAAGAACAAGTTAAGACAAGACTTGAAAAAATAGTGAAACTTTTTTGGTTCATTATTTTTAGCCATAAAGATAAAATTAATTTTAATTTCCTTTTCAGAGAAGGAAGAATAATATGAAAAGTATTTCTTCTCCAAACTACAAATTTCTTAATAAATCTCATTAATGTAGCTATATTACAAGTAACTATTGCCAATTTTGAGTGTGACTCCCAACATGAATAAAATGTTGCCAGGTCACTTAACTTTAAATGTCATTTGATTTCAACACACACACACACACACACACACACACACACCAATCATGAGTACCGTTGCTAGAAAATTCAACACTCTGTTGTTCTTAAATCTGAAAATATGTTCTATGTATTTATTAGATTATTTTGAAATAAAGGTTGTTTTGAAATCCTAAGGTTATTCAAATCTGGTATTCTAAATTTAATCACTGTTTTGGGCCATGAAACTAAAGTTTGTATTCCAAGGAATTCCACATCTCATTGAATGAGCATCTTACATGTTCTGTCAGTTGAGATTAAAGTTGTCTCAGATTTTGACAAATTAGAATTTCAGATTCCAAAGCAGTCACAGTTTCTAAGTGCCTAGTTTTAAGAGCTAAAATTTGTATCTAAATGACTAATCTTGCAGTTTTAAACTAATAAACTTAAAGCAATAATTTCTAATACATAGATTCAACAAAAATTAGGCCAATGATTTCTAATTAACTAGCATGACCAAGATTATTCTGTATTTTTTTGCCTATGATACTTCGTTAAAGCCAAAATATTTCTGCTTTGTATATTAAAATATAAATAAGATAAAAACAAGCTTCTAGAATATTCCTTCAAAATTAGTCAAGCTTCTTCCAGACACAGTAGTGACTTACAAAATATTTTTAGCCTGAGTAATGTTGACTATTATAGTCCTGATATATTTCCAAACAGATTCATATGACTTTTCCCTTGCAAAACATAATGTTTTAATTTCTAAATGGAATTTAGTGATTTACTTTGATTGCTCTGTGCTTTTGTTCTTACTTTGTAAAATAGGTTTATTCTATATTTGGTTTAATGAAACATTTCTTCATAATTAGAAGTCTCATGAAATGTACCCATCAAATTTCCTATTTAAAGAAAACATTTCGTATTTCTTAGTCTCTAATATGAGTACTTATGAACAGGCTTATTTTAAAGCTTTTAGATTGGTGAAGTAGTTTTCTGACTCATTAATTCAACAGATTATGTTTGGATTTGAGCGATAAAAACAATTAAAACTCAACAATAAATCTGTGCCTAGTTTTCAAGTTTTTTCTCCCTAAAATTAGCACAGTATGGAACACTCTCCTAAGATAATAGGATAACAGGATAATTTGATCTCATATTTCAAGTCATGTTCTCAGTCATCCATTTTTGATTTTAAAATGGGAATATTTGGCTTCATTTTGATAAATATCTATTTCCTTTGGAATTTTTATTTTTCAGTTTTGACATTGAATAGAACACGCTGCCCTTTGCATTTTTTTCTCTGGTTCTTTTGTATAGGACTTGTCTATTTCCCTAATAGACCCATCTTATCTTTTCATCTTTATTATTTTGCTTTTTCTGACTGCCAGTTTTGTAATCTTAAAAAGATGGATTTCCATCCTAATTGAGAACTGGATATCTGATTTTCCCATTGTTTCATTATTTCATTTAGTCTTTTTCTCTGTTCGATTCAAAGGCAAAGTCATTCACGAAAACAGGAAATATCTTACTTATTTAATAAAAGTAATGGACCTGTGAATAAAGAGTGTTCTTTTTTTTGCAAAGAAATCAGGAGTTGAATGCAGTAATTCTGGCTTTATAATATAAAATATTAGCTATAAACAAGTCCCCACTCTTGTACTTTCATCTTCAAAAATACACCTCTGTGGTTTTAATATAACCTACCTTTGGACAATCCCATATCTGCCAGTCTTCCCTGAAATCACATATAGACAAGACTGAAACATTCTGGATTCTTTTTAGCCACTGCAAACATATTCGATCATCAGTAACCCATGTGAGCCAACTGAAATAATAATCACTGCAAATAATGAAAACAGACAGTCACAACCATAAACCAAGTTCATATTCAAATAATTTCTTAATTTCTGTTTTCTAAAAGATGTATTTTATTATTATGAAATAGTTATTCCTTAGATAAGGAAGGCGGAACTTTTCTTTCTCTGCAGAGAAAGTTTATACCTGCTGACTTTTAGAGAATATCTATAAGAGAGTTCATTCAGTGAATGAAATTATTTTATATTTGACTTTTCCCCCCATTTTGGATTTTTACATCCTAGGAAAGAATTTAAGACGTAAGGCCAAAGCTACTGGTCAGTCTAGAGGGGAAAAAGCATTAAACTGGTTATTTTGAATAGGTAAACTCAGTTTTTCATTTTTTAACTAGTTGAGAGAGAGCCAAGTGTTGGTAAAGGCCATCTTTCTTTCCAGGCAGGTTTGCGTTGGAAGCCGAGATTTAGTTGCGACCACAGTCAGGGTTTGAAATTCGGGTTAGTACGATAATGTGAGATGAGGTACATGAAGTAACTCAAATAGAGCTTGGCACCTAGTAGGTGTCAATGAATGGCAGCAATGATTGCTCAGCTCTGAGGATGAACTTGTAGATAGAGAAGATCAATGTAATTGAACCACAGATTTTTGGACATCAACGTAAAAGAAATCACAGAGCTGGAAGGGGTCTCAGGCTCAAATTCCGGCTTTATCTCATACTAGTAGTTATACTAACTTAGGCTAGCTACTTAACATATCTACGCCTCTGTTTCTGCATAAAATGAGAATAATAAGATTACCAATTTTAAAGGTTGTTGTAAAGATTTGCTAAGAGTGCTTAAGCGCTTAAGAATTATGCCTGCTACATAGTGAGTGCTCAAAAAATGTTAATTACTATTATATTGTTAGTATCTTACAGATGTTCAAACAAGCCTCTTGACTCCTTATATGGTGCTCTTTCTATCATTCCACTTAAAAAAACATGAATTTAGTTAAGTTTTCATCAACTAGATTGGGGTGGAGAATAACAGATAATTCAAAAAATTAAAGCCACTTTTGATTATTCAAGAGTGAATTCACCTTGGCAAGGCCCAGCAGAGGCCTCTGATGAGGTTCTTTTTCTTGTTAGTGATCAATCATTCAGCCCTGGCTGACTGTCCTTCATGAGGCAGGAGGAGAGGAGCCAAGCCTTGGCCTGCTAGGGATGGGAAGTGGTAAGTCCCATCAGGCAGGGCTTGGGAACTTCTCCCTTTTATCTCCCTTCAACCAGAATGACCATGGAGGACTGATGTGGGGCTGAAAGGTTGTGTCATCAGGACGAATCAGACAAGATCTACGTAGGGCACCGTTCTGGGGAAGTAAGAATGCTTCACGGCCACCTCTGCCTATAGTTAATCCCCAAACAGGTCGTTCTACAACCAGATTATTGAGAATAAACTGTATCCTAGTGAAAAATGCTAGTATTTGGAGAGTGTTGGCTTATCTTCTCTTGCTATGCATATGTGATAAGCATCAATCCACAAACCCCAAGTTGGAGAAAAAGTAGGCCAGACTTAAAAGAAGCCAGGCTGAGGACATATATGAATTTTACGATCCCTACCGATTGGTCCCAAATTCACATTCATGCATCTGTGCAAAGTATCACTTAGACTGACCACTGTGGTCATCTTTATATATATGAAAAGGGTGGCTATTTTAAAACCACTTTAAGAAAATTATTTGTCATTTTAATTTTGCTTGTATTTAGCTTTACCTGCCAATTTTATTTATTTATTTTTGTTTATAGTATACACATCATAAACTCACTAGAAAAGAAGTGTAAACCCTGATTAAGGAATTTCAGGGCCGGCCCCGTGGCTTAGCGGTTAAGTGCACGCACTCCGCTGCTGGCGGCCGGGGTTCGGATCCCGGGCGCGCACCGACGCACCGCTTCTCTGGCCATGCTGAGGCCGCGTCCCACGTACAGCAACTAGAAGGATGTGCAGCTATGACATACAACTATCTACTGGGGCTTTGGGGGAAAAAAATAAATAAATAAAATTAAAAAAATTATAAAAAAAAGAAATTTCAGTGTTAAAATTCAGTTGAAAAGGTGGGAAGGGTATGATATTAATATACCTCGAGGCTATCATTGCTGGAACTGGCACTTCTCTGGGACCTACATAGTCAGGGTAAGTGGCATCAATAATAAATACCCGAACAACAGGATTCTTAGCTCCAGCCTGCCAAGAAAATGGAGATATATAAGCTCATAAAATTCTAATTATCACCAACATCTTAAAGACACATTAGGAATTTAGGTATATTTTCATAAGCTAATAATGTTAACTATATTACCATTGAAAAAATTCTAATTATAACATGACCAGGAATTTCATTTCAATTTTTCTTGCAGGGCAATTGCAAATATTGTGTCAACCAGAGTGAAAACACATACTTTAAATGATTAATGAGGGAGCTTTGATTCATAGAGAAAAATATTTTAGATATGAAAATGCAGTTCTGTAATCAATATTCTGTTTTCTGACTTTCAAGACAGATATTTCCCAACATTATTATTAGGATAATTATAATAATCATTTCTCCATGTGCTAGGGGAAGTGCAGAGGGGGATTGATT
The DNA here is from genome assembly GCF_057802395.1 of Ceratotherium simum simum. Lineage (NCBI taxonomy): Eukaryota > Metazoa > Chordata > Mammalia > Perissodactyla > Rhinocerotidae > Ceratotherium > Ceratotherium simum. The sequence goes on from NC_141908.1 coordinate 42,752,997, forward strand.
TTGGGAGGAGAGTGTAAAGAATAAATAATGAAAGATACTTTTTGCTTTTACCCCTATAATTTGGTCGAGGACAATCACCAAAGACTCAGTCTCCTAGCCAGTTACATTACTACTGCTACCATTCCCAAAAGATTAGGGAAATTTCACCTCCAAATAAAGTGTCCAAGTGATTTACACTTTTCTCGTTTTGTGCTTTCTGTGCTATTATTCGCCCTAAATTTACATGACGGTATAGTTTATGCCCAGACAACTTCTTAGAGTTCCTGTTATTTTACCACAGAAAAAGAGAATCTTATAATTGCTAAAAAATTTAAATCCACAAAGTTGAGGGACATTGTCTTAAATGACTCCATGCTGTTTGAATTTCTCTGAAGAATCTCCTCCGACCTCCCGGTTTCACTCCAAGGTTTCGCTGGGACTCTTTTCTCACTTATCAGTCCAATGTCAGACATTTCAGCTACTTGAGTCTTAAAAGAAACATGCGAGTTTGGGCACCAACTTCTCTGTCAGTGTCAGTTACTCCTCAGCTCTGGGTTTCTTCATCTCTTCCCGCTCCCTTACACTCTCCCAAAGATCCAAGTTCCTTTACATCTTGGGTCCCAACTATCACACCTCTCACTTCCAAACATCTCAAGCTTTCAGATTTTCTACAGAGCCCTTGTGGGGTCTCCTACGTAAACACTCACGTCCTATCCATTGCCTTCTCTCAAATGACTTTTAACACAAGTATTAGACTATTTGGAATTTCTTTCTCTCACTATAGCCACTTTGACTCACTTTGGAATCCGCTTGTGCGTATGCACATCCATCTCATCTTTGTCACATATAGGGACCCTCTGGATCCATCTATGACAGTGTTCCCCTTGGCAAGTAAAAACAATAGGAACTAAAGGACAAAAAACTGCGTTCCCAAATCACTTGTGCAAGAGGAGTATTTATGCTTTGATCTTCCTCTTTCAGATTTCTTGTCTAAATTAAATTAGGGTACAATGCTCCTCCACTGTGACCTGGCCATTCTCCTACTGCACATACAAATCTCCTCTCTTCAGATACAGGACTGAATGAAAAGTATGTGCATTAAGAATTCTAGAATGTTTATGCCAGAAATTTTACAATCACACCGTGTCTGATTTCCTCAAGGAAGAATCTAGACTCACAAACCTAAGCTATCTTGTGTGTCCAGGAAAGATCATAACTCATGCCTACTTCTACTTGACAGGAACATTTGTATTTCCCAATCTAGTTTGCATTTACATGAGAATTCAAGAGGGAATTGCAAAACAGAACTTTACCCTGAATTTGGAGCACGAGATATGAAAAAATTAAAATTAAGTTAAGCTTGTTTTTCCTCCATGATCTAGACCATATGTTTTTCAAAGATTCTGCAATGGATTTTGCAAAGACTACTTCATCCAGCACAACCAGATGTCCAAAGCAACAGATGTCCACATAAATAATAGAACACAGTACAATGTTTGCCTCACAATGCACAAGGATAAGAAGCTCTCCAAACTTGTTGATCCCACCTCTATTCATGGTATTGGTTGCTCATTTTGATACCAGGAAAATGAAAGCATCTACTAAAAGTATTCAACATACCTTTGGGTATGGAATATTTATCGTTCTGGGATATTGTTCATCGCCATAATAGGAATAGGCAATAACTGGTATCTCCATATCATTAAATTCTGCATACGCCAAAAATTTTCCATTAGGAGACCACCAAAGAGCATATTTTGTAGCAAGCATTTCCTCTGAAAAATAAATACTAGCATATTAACTACAATTACAGCCTACTCTTAAAATCATTCTAAATGCTTCAAAATACATTGTATATAGCTATTTATTGACTGAAATAATTTCTTTAATGTGGATGTGACATATGTCATACTTTGATTATTAAAAGATAAATAATCTGGGTTTAGAGGAATAGTTTAACCTTATACCCCATATCAAACATCAATTAGTCTTGTTAGGATTTGACATTAATCAGAAATGTAATTTTTTAAATAAATTATAAACATCTCAACAATAATTAATTTTTCCTTTAGAGGCAGCTTCTGGTTTTTATAGTCACCTAAAATAGCCAAACAATGAAAACTGTAATTATACTACAGGGTGATACAAACATTGAAAGTTGACTTTGTCTCCTGGGAATATTCTTTTTAAAAAATCAATTCAGTTGTATATTTTTTAATAAAGGCAAGGACTAGAAGACCCTTAAAAGTCTGGTTAAGTCCTGGATCCTACACAACCTGAAAGAGGAGAAAATTCATGAAAGTATCAAAAAACTAACAAGATTTTCTCACAAAATAATATGGAAAGTTGTTTAGTTTTGGAAAAAAGATTTATTTCTCTAGGAAAAAAAAAACCTGAGAAAATGTGCTAATATGGCATCCAAGGACCATATATTTCTTGGAATATAAATTATTACTACCACTTTATAATGCTTATGAAAATAAATTCTACCAGTCTTCCGATAATAAGAATTTGTTCTTTCAAAACTCGTATGTCCTGTTCAGAACCTGGAAACAGCTGTCAGAAATGCCACCATTCATCGAAATAACATATCACTCATCTAAATTTTACTAAATGTATGCAACTATTTTCAATCAAAAGCCTAAAACAGCAGCAGTAGAAAAAGAATACAGCTTACCTTCATAAACCCAGTCTGGGATTCCATTAAATATTTTATTTTCTTTTCCATTATATGTTATTTGAAAAGGTGGGTCTCCTGGTCTTTGTTTCAAATAGATATTGTTTTGATAGACATATGCCTAGAAGTGGTGGCAAGTTAGTTAATAAAGAGAAATTCCATAAGAAATACAATGAAGTCTGTATATTTGTGTTAATTATTCACCTAATATCTTTAAAAGAAGTGGTAATCCAGATGCAAAAAAGACTCACAACTAAAATATCATTTTAATAGGTCAAAAAAACCAACACATTAACATCACTAATGATTTTTAAAGTCTATATCAAATAATTAATAACATCTGCTATTACATTAGTTGTTTTATTATCCAAATAAATAGTTATGTACATTGACAGAAAGTCACATAAATCTCTGAATATTAATAGCTAGCCAGATCTAATCTTTATTTAGAGTCCTTAAATAAGAGCTTGGACAAAATTTCATGTTGTCTGAAGCTAGTCTGGGAAACTTGTGAAAACCATATTTTTCCTGAGCTTTCTGGCACAACGCATCCTGGCTGAGTATAAGGATAAAGTTTTTGACTGCGATATTTAAAGAAGTCTATCCATGAGCTTGAGTTTTTGCTGAATTCTCAGATGGGTTTCAATTTATCAAAACTCGTCCCGTTTTTAACCACTAAAATAGTCATGATTTTTTTTTCTTTCAGGCAAGGAAATTTAACAAAGGCCAAAATCAAGTGGCTCCTCTTTTATTTAAATGATTAAACACTTCTATAATTTAAACACTTACTAATTTACTCCCAACAGGCGACCAGCATAAATACTGAATTGGACGAGGAAGCTCATTTCTTCTTACAAACTCTCTAGAAGGAAGAAAGACAAACAAATAAATAACCCTTGCTATTAAATGTCAAAAAAAAATCAGTATAAACAGAAAAGATAAACAAAAAATAAAAACGAAGGATCATCCTCTCTGCTTCTTCGAACCTAATGGAAAGAATGCAGCATCATGAGACTGGAGACACGGGATAGTAGTTACCGTTCTTCACTGGTTACTTAAAAGTCCCTTAACTTCCCTAGGTCTGTTTTCTGACCTTTATAGTGAGGTGAATGGATTAAAGATTTATAGACTGTGAAAGTGGGAATACCTCTAGAAATTATCTAGTGGAACCTCCTCATTTTATAGAAAATAAATGTGAAGTTCGAGAGATGATATGACTTTTTAAAGTCGCATTGCTGGTTCTGGGCACACTCCTAATTAAATCAAGTCTTTTAACCCTGAGGACTGTAAAATTTGTACACACCAGGCTGAGATGGTCGCTGAAGTGCTTTCCAGCTCTGAAATTCTATAATTGTGCTGAAGTTTAATATGTACTCTTCCACAGTCTCATTCACAAGCCCCATCGCTGTGAATGCATATGCATTTCAAATTTTTGAAAATAAGATGCCATTTGACAATCTCCCCAGGGATCTGACTCGAAATCAGAAAAGGAAAGGAACATCTGATCTCAAGCTAAACTGAAAAGCAGATCATATCCTGGGCAGTATGCCTTAAGCTTACAAAGTCTTCCTCCCATGGGGAAATTTCAAATATCCTATTGGCCAAAAATCTCACTTTGATGCTTAGGATCGGCCTACAAATACTCGATTCACTGACTTGCACTGTGGAGCTTTCGTAGTTCTTCAGCAAGAATGTGTTCAGATTTTTATAAGTGCTAAAGAGTCATAGAATGCCATGCTTAAGTTTTGACTATTATCTTCTTGAAGATTGTATTAATAGTTTCACGAAGAACGCTTTTGTGCAGACGCAAAACAAGACCCGCCTCCAGGGTATAATGTGAGGAGCCTGAAGAAAGTCTCCCTGGCTTTCCCCTCTAAAAAAGTCTCTCCAACCTGGACCTAACATATGCCTGACATTTCTATTTTTCCCATTCTTTTAAAGTCAGGACACCTGTGAAGACTTGTAACACACATTGCTTTGATTTAACTTAGTTGGTCATGCAGCATGAGGCCTAGTGAACAATGAGGGAACATGGCACTGGAGAGATCGGTTTTGATTGGAGAAAGAGTAATGCCCCTAGAGGAAGGAGACCATTAGTGCTGCAGTGGGAATCCTGACTGCCAGAGGGCAGTAGATGAGGACAAGGCCCCCGGAAGGTCTGGAACATATTGAAAGACATATGAGGGCACAGGCAAAGGAATGACCCAGAAGGAAGACATTCTTCATCTGGTTTACTATTCTGTTTCAAGCCAGCGTTCATGTTACCTTTGACATTGTAACACTGCCTTAGGTTTCCACAGGACTTGGAATCCTCTATGCAGTCACGTAGACAGCGCCAAACTGAAAATCTCAGGGCACAGTCTCTTCATGACTGGCACATCACCACAGCTGCCATTTTCTATGTTTTCTAAATAATTAACAGTATGAGAGAAAGTGGAGGAGGCTGCTTTACAAAGCAGCCTCTCCTCAGTATTCCTTTCCTTGCTTGAAACCAGAACCATCTTCCTTTTCTTTGTGGTAGATTTTCATAGACTCTCCAGAGGCACATAGAAGACTTGAAATTAGTGGTATTCAGTCTTGCCTTGAATCTTAACAAATTTGTCTTTCCTTACTTCCTAAATTATGCTATATTTACCTGATAAAAAAAAATCTGGCAAGTTAGATAGATATGCAGGAAAAACAAAAAACAGGGATTTGATTAAATTCACTGCACAAAAGCTAAATAATTAAAATGATTCTAGACCATAAAGCTTATATAACCTATGATTAAACGATTTGTTTTGTCATCTTCTTGGAATGCTGTTTAATTTGGTGAACCTCAACATAGGTAGGGTATGGAGAATTTCAAAATGATGAAAAGAAAAACAAGGAAATGATCAAAATCTAAAGAAATTGTACTGAAAGAGTAAGGTTTCCACCTCACTAGTCTAAAGGTTTCTTGAGAGTGGGGTTGGCGCCTCGAGCTCATTTGTATCTTCCCCGTACATGCTTTTCCATAGTAGGTGCTCAATAAATACTTCTTGAATTTGCTGATGATGTGGTTACAGAGAAGAGAAAGACTCCGAGTTCATTAGATGGGTTTAGATTCTACTTTACAAAGCAGTTTCTAATTCATAATTTGACGGTTTAAAGAGATCAGAGTTATTCTTTTCTGAAAATTTAAAAGAAGTAGATAGATAAATTTTTTTGAATTGTTGTGCTCTTGCTAGACAAAAGGGGAAATAGACCATAAGATTTTTCAATACCTCTTCAAGCCATATAATTATTTTTCCCTTTTATATAACAGCGAATAGGATATCACATTAAGATGAGTAACTAAACCAATTCATTGTCCATACTTAGCCAGAGTAATTTTTCAAAAGTGCAAATCTGATCACGTCATTTCCCATTTAAAACCCTTCAGTGATTCTCTATTGTCGTCAGAACTGGATCTAAACTCTTTGTAACGGTTTCCATATTATTATTTGGCCCATGCTTCCTGGTCCCAACTCCTTCTCAACCTTACACCACCTCCCACTAGTCAGTGTGCCCTCCTCCAATTTCAACTCAATTGACGTACTTTGAGTTTCTTGAACACTCCATGCTCTCCTTTCCCTTTGGGGCTTTACATACATTCCCTTTGCCGGGAATTGTCTCCCTCAATCTTTCATCTACTTACCTATTAATTTAATTTCTTTCTTTTAAATTGTAAATATTTCAAATAGTTAAACATACAAATAAAGAAAATAATACAATAGATGACCATTTATCCACCATCTAATTTGAAGAGATATTAACATTTTGCGATTTAAAAAAATTAATTTAAAATCAACTAATGGAGTATGTGTTCAGATACAGCTAATGCTGCATCTTCCTCCCTTTCGCTTCCTTCCAATGAAGTAGCCACTCTGCTAAAAATAGTATATCATTCCTATGCATGTTTTTGTTCTTTTACTATGTGTCTACCTCCATAAATTGTATATTTATAATTTGGTGTTCAAAAGTAGGGAAAATAAAACTATATTATGTATAGAAATGCAAAATATTAATCAAATAAAAAAACAAATATCCCCTACAAGTATTTCCTATAATTTCTTAAGTTTTATGGGTATACATGTATTGTAAAGAAGTAAGAAACTAAGATCTATAACAAGATAATGTAGTCTTAACCTCAAATAAGAATCAGAATGAAAAAAGTTTATATATTAGATTTAAATAGTATTAATAAACAAACATGAAGTTTTACCCATTTGTAAGGTCATAGATGTGATATGTTGCTGTGTAAGAATATCTCCAAAGCTGTCAGAAAGAAGAGAGGCAAAGACAAATTATGACTCTTAAAAATCTTATATCAATAATGTATAATCATACATTATTCATCATTCAACTGAAGGTTCAGAATTATAAAAGGACTATTTTCACAAGGCATTAGGAAGGATATGTTTCAATTCCAAACAAGTCTTCATTTAAAGAGTTTAACTGTGAACTTTTGTGTTGTTTGTCCAAGTTCCAGAACTAATCTCAGCAGTGATTCAACCCTCACTCCATAAAAAGCATATCCAAGACATTTCTTAATATAAAAAGCTTTCCTTTTACACAGTCTATCCTAAGAATTTTCCCTTTATGCTTTACCTTGATTAAAATAAAACCGCTATGATTCCCATGGCTCATAGGATTACCCTGCATCTGGGTAATTCATTATAATGATGCCCTTTAAAATTAGGTAAAGAGAATTTCATTCAATGTATAGTTTTGTTACAAAATGCTTGCCTTTCTTTGAGTATAGTTTTTTGTTTTTTAATAATGGAAATTAGAAAAATAAATAGGAGATATATAACTTACAACGACTCCCAAAAAAATCTGCTCTTTTCCTCATTGAGTATATTTCTGCTATGGTTAGTGAACAATGCAAGTATTATTTTGGATTTTGTTTCTTTTCTTTTTTTTTTTTTTTGTGAGGAGGATCGGCCCTGAGCTAACATCTGCCAATCCTCCTCTTTTTCCTGAGGAAGACTGGCCCTGGGCTAACATCCATGCCCATCTTCCTCCACTTTATATGGGATGCTGCCACAGCATGGCTTGCCAAGTGGTGCGTCTGTGCGCGTCCAGGATCCGAGCCAGCGAACCCCGGAGCACGCACACTCAATCGCTTGTGCCACCCGGCAGGCCCCTAGATTTTGTTTCTTAAAAAGTCTTTCAAACTTTTGGCAAAGAAGCTCCAGCAGGTTGAAACACGTCTTTCTGAAGATTGCTGGTGATCAGGACTTGGTCCATTGGAAAATAATCAGCTGACTGAACACCTGAGAGTGAAGATTGACTTTTCATTCTGTATATTAAGGGAAATTTGCAGATCGAGTAGGATATGAAAAGTGGCAGTTAAAACAAAAGGTTTTTGGTCTAAAATTAATTATTAGCAGTTTAATTTGATAGGAAATTCTTTTGTTCTTTTGCAAAAAAATCATCTTGAAGATGTGTAAGTAGAACAATAAGATGATTAATTTCACTCTATAATTTCGAAAATTCAGGAAGGGGAAGTTAAGTAAGGCTAAATGGTCTGGCTTGGTGCATACTCCTACAGTAGATTTTTGAAGACAGATTTAAACCCTGCTCAACCACTGACTGTATATTATCTCACTTGAGCAAGTGAGTTAAATGTTACATCTTGATTTTCTCGTTTTCAATAATGTTAAACATTCACAAGGTTAAAATACGTGAGAATTAACTAATGATTTATAATGTCAAATAGCTTTAAAAAATATAAGGATAATTCTCTCATTTCTGATGAATATAAGTGCTTCCAAATGAAGGTTTTTTCCTCTCAGAGAAAAGTAGTTTCTACTACTTGATGATAACCAGACAAGAATGCCAAATTCTGAATTATTTGTGTACATTTCAGTTATGCTTTTTGGGCTCATCTAGAATCCACATTAGCTTTTTGAATATTTAGAGATATAGATAGACTCTTTCTTCCTCTTATGTTTATAAACCAATCTGTGGGTTAGTAGGAGACATAATCAGATATACCCAAATTAAATAGTCAATACCTTTAAATAATCACTTTCTAGATATGCAAAGTGTCGATCAGGTGATAAGCCATAATTCGAAGCATTCACAGTTTTCTGAAATTATGAAGTTGATTAGAATACAGAAAAAAAAGAACACAAAGCCATATAAATTTGTAGTTCTAAAAGAATATTATATCATTGATATACTCTTATATACACATACTTTCAATGAAATTCAAAAAACGTTTATGAAGTACGTACTGTATACAAAGAAATTTGTTAGATACTATGGGAGGAGAATATGATAAGATATACTTTGTGATTTCAAGAAACTTAAAATGTTAAACTTGTAAATAAGTAACTTGCATTACGAACTAGAAATCTGTAAAAGAGGTATAAATCTAGCACTGCAAAAGCGTAAAGGAAGAAGTGCTCGAATCCACACGAATGGATCATTAGTTGCACAGGGGAGGGGAGTATCACTGACTTTAAAAGACTAGTAGGCTCTTGAGGGTGGAAAAAGTAGGAGGATGGAGAGGCCAGGAGGACAGACTAGCATGGCCCATATATCATAACTACCATTTATTGAGCATTTATCCCATTTTAGTCACTGTCCTAAGCATTTTCTAATGTTATTTCATTCAATTCTTATATTAACACAAAGAGTATTATTATTCCTACTTGACAGAGGAAGAAAATGAGGCACAGTGAAGTTGGTGTAGTGTAGAACCTTACCCAAGTTTCCATAACTAGTAAGTGACAGAGCCAGGATTTGAACCTCAGTTTGCCTGACTATAAGGACTGAGTTCTTAACTCAATTCTCAATCTCGTACCGTACTGCTTCCACAGAGGAGGGAAGATGCTAGCCGATTTAGAGGAGGCATAGACAGTAGTCCAGTGTGACTAGAAGAAAGAATTGGAGGAGATCTACAGTGGGGGATGGAGCTGAGAAGGCAGGTTGGGTCCAGATCTGGTGCTAAGAGTTTGGATTCTGTCCCTTGGTCAGTGAAGAGCTGGCAAAAGTTTTTGAGGAGGAAGATGGTGTTGGATACATACCATGGTGGTATTACTCAAAATGGTATATGATTCTCCTGTTTCAATATTATAGAGTATTATATTATCATCTGTGGATTGATGAAGATATTCTTGTCCTTTAAACAAGAAGGAAAACAAACCATGAAATGATCTTCCTTAACATGAAATACATTTACAACAAAGAGAAACCTCTTTTATTTTACAGACCTACTTTGTTTCTTCTCCCTGTCCAGTACATGTTGTTTTTTCAGATTTAAATTAATAAGTTGAGGGTGCAAGGGAATAAAGGATGCTTTTTTCTACTTTACACAAAGATGCCATATTTGCTAGTAGCAGCCTATTCTAACCAGTTCAGGGTGCTCAGGAATAAAATTGGGTTTTATCTGTGTTGCAAAGAGGATAAACTAGTTAAAAATGGTACATTTCTTTTGTAATAAAAAAGTACGTTTGGGTTGGGTTTGATTTAGTTTAAAACCTATTTTGTGTGCATTTTCTTTTCTAAAGAGAAAAATGAAAATATTCAATGTTTAGTGGCACTTTAGATATAAACTATAATGTCATAAACTATTTAGTCGACCTTACCATTTGTTAGATTAGACTTATTTGGCGACATCTTATTTTGAAAACCTGTATGCAAATATCAATTTTATGGCCTTAAAGGATTTGTTGTCAGAGTGAGATTTGTCCATTTCCCAGATTAACAATGGGATTTCTCTTTTGGTAAAATTCTCATGACCTCTCTTAAATAGGTGCGTATCTCGCATTCTGAAAAGCTATACCATGCACTCAGATTATTCCAACAATGCATTCTCAACTTTTACTTTTCTGCTAAAACTCCGAATGGCATCATTACCATTGGGTAAATCCAGTCTAAACGGTTCTGTCAAAAGCGCTTTGGAGGCCACTTGGCTTATCTAAACGATTGCTCTTTTTTCCTATTTCAACTGATATGGCTTCTGTTACCATAGAGATGTATTGGCACTAAAAACAAAAAACAAAAACATACATTTAAAAAAACTCAAAAGGTGAAAAAATAATTTACTTACCTGAAATCCAGTTTGGAAAGAATGTTTTATAAGAAAATGTCCCATTTAAAATATCCTTCAATGTGAGTGCTCTTCTTGTACTTTTTTCTGAGTTCTGAACTTCAGGGGAGGAGGAAACATATTATTACTAAAAAGGTTAATAACTCAAATAAATTCTAAGCCTGTCTCGATCTGTTCTTTCTCATATAATGAAAAGATCTGCCATTTGCTAAACACTTGTTTAACTCCTGTCTTAATAGCTACTTATCTCCCTCTTTATAGACAGGGTAACTGAGGCTTAAAGAGGTAGTTTGATTGCCTGGAAGGGAAAACTGCTTGGGAAATGTTGAGGAGTATGAAGGGTAAACAGGAGCACCACGCTGAGCAGTAGAGATGTTATTCTTTAGGCAGTGAAGAGATGTCAGAGATTTTGAAGAAGGAAAACGAGATGAGGTTCCAACAACTCCAGGCCTTGCAAAGCTGGGATTGCAGGCCATGCAGGTTTGACTGGAAACCTAGCCTTTTAAGCAGTTCACTGTATTCCCTCATTTCCTCACATATGTTTGCCTTAGATTTTTACTGATTTATTAAGGATGAATTTTAGCATCTCAGTTGGTCAGATGAGATCAGCCAGAATCTTTTCCTTCAGACATCTCAAGAGAGGCATTAATGAAGATTGATAATTTCTTATCTTGACAAAGGAGTTTTATAAAGAGAAAGAAAAGACCAGGAGAAAAGAAAACCACACCGTCTAGACACATAATCTTAGAAATTCCAAGAGTGGAGGTTTTCCATATAAGAGCTAACCTAATGTATCTCACAAACCACAAGCAAACTTCACCTATATTTGAATCCTCCAAAACAATTGTGTTTTTCAAACATGACTGTATTCTCAGAACAAACTCATTCTAGAGCCCTGAAACAGTCAGATCCGCCAGATGGGTAGTATAACAACCAACTTCCAATCCTCCTTCATATCCATATTGCCACTCTCCATCCCTCCCTCCTTACCCCTTCTCCAGGCCACCACTTCCAGAACCAAAACTGAGAAGAATGTCCTATACCTTAAATAGCATTTATGAATCTGGCTTTTGCCCATGTGAAAATAAAACTGTCGAAGATGAGAGCTGTAGCTTTCTCCTCCTGCTAAACTCTTCTATAGCTGTCCATAACTCTTAGGATAAAGGCCAAGAATGTTAGTCTGGTCCATAGGCCCTAGGTGGTCTGGGACAGCCTACCCCTGTAGCCCCTTCTTGTCCTTTTCTCACTACTTTCTAGTCTCCAAACACGCTGGGCTTTCTGTTCCTTAAACACTCATTTCTTTCTCCATGGCTTCTGCCCCTCTGTCCACCCTCTCCCTTCTCCTTATAACTTGTATTCAGCCTTTAGTGCTCAATACAAGAGCCACTTCCTCTCAGAAGCCCTTCCTGACTCCCTGGTGTGGGTTTGGTTCCTTTGTTATACATTGCTATATTCCATGTTCTTTTTTTTCTGAGCATTGGTCTTGGCTTGTAATCATGTATGTATTCAAGTGGTTATTTTATTAATGTTTCTCCACCTCCCACTGTATTCTCAAAGCAGTCACCAGAAGACCAGGGGCCATAGCTAGTTTTGCTCACCATCACATCCCCAGTGTCTAGCACATAATAGGCATTTAATAAATACTTGTTGAATGAATGAATACATAAATGTAGGACAGATGGATGGATGGATGGATGGATGAGTGGGATTTGTGCCCTCTTCTTTACAGAATATTCCACTACAAATTTTCTGTATGGCTTTGCTAAGTCAATCTCTGATATCACAGCTTGCTCACCTGTAATACAAAAGACTGGACTAGAAACTGCTGATAATCCCTTCTAGCTCTACCATACTAGATTTGAAATTTGAGGCTCAACAAGCTATAGCAACCTTGTTGTTACATAAAGGTACTGCCTTGTGATAAGAGCCAAATAACCAACTGGATAATAGCATCTTCTGTTATTTTAACTGATTTACACTGATGTATCTATGATCCACACACTTGATTAGGACCATGGATTTTTTTTCTTAATTTACTAAAAATTATTCTGGTGGCTATAAGAACACAAGTTACTGGTGAACCCCTTTGCAACCAGACACTAAATACTTAATAACATTAAATTATTCTATTTTTTTAAATAATCATCTTCTTATATTCTCTTTGCATCCTAAGTAAGGTTGTATGTCATGCAATTATTTATAATGAAAGTTCTTCTATTTAATTAAATGGTCTTGTGCAAAATTCATACCACTGATTTTGTAATTCTCATTCAATGAATAAGGGGCCATTTTACTACAATAGCTTTAGAATAATTGCTAAGTATTTTAATTCAGTTTTATTTAACTCTCCTAAGAGCAAATTGCAATCTGTTTCTACTGTAGTCAAGAGGAAACTCTAACACTATCTATCTATAGTGGAAATTATTTTCCATTTGAGATATATTTAATTTGCGTCTACACAACCCTGAACATCTAGATGAAAAATCTTACCATTTAGTGAATCCCTTTATTGTAAATATCAAAAAAACACTAGATAATTGTTTTTTTAAAAAACTTTTTTGAGATTAGTTTAATAAATGAATATAATCTTGGTGATGTCTTTTTTTGTCTAGTGTAAATAATGCTTTGATTATGGCTAATGACTTATATAATAGACTTTCCTATTTAATTATCCTTGCATATAATTTTCTTGACTTACAATTATGCTTAATGGAGAAATTCATAGCTACAATTAGTCTTCATTTTTATAGAAGATTAAATTAAGTAAGATAATTCAAGTGAAACATTTAGCTCTTGCTTGACACATGGTAAGCAGTCAATAAATATTAGCTTTTGCTATTATCATAGCTTATCAGGATTCTTCAAACGAATATTTTTAATCAATGTTTGCCAAAATAATCTGACCACTGGAACTTTCATTATTTTGTTTTTGTTTTTGAATATCTACAAAAGTCATGATTTGGAAAATGCAGTTTCAGATTAGACTATTAGTACATACAATTAATGTTTAATTTTATTCAAATATAATGAAATTTATCAATTGTACTTGGAACATTTTGGTTATTGTATAGCTCCATAACTGAAATATCAGTTATGATCATAAATACAGATAGTACTAATATTGCTTATATGGATAAATAAAATTTATTAAAGTCAAGAGTTTCAAATTATGTTTTAAATACCTACTGATTTTCCTTTTAATAATATTAATAATCATGCTGATCCTTATCAGATTTCTTTAAAAGATTTTAAATGTTAGTTATTTACTCTTTTAGAACCTCTAACCTAGATTATCCAGTAAAGTTACATGACAGTATATCTTATATTGCTTCTAGTAGTCATTTATTTTAAATGAGTATACAGTAGCTATAAATGCCAATAATCTATATAGAGAATTTAGCATATGTTGTGTTATGACTCAAAATACCTATAAAGCAATTTTAAACATATATTAATTGTACTACTAATTACCATAATGATAATAAGCCCCACTGGCACCCAAGAAGTGATGAGTGGATATGCAGAAAACATATCCAGAGGAGCCAGATGTATTTATTTGGAAATAGGGTTCATGGCACAGATTTGGGGTAGATGATTACTCCTAACCTCAGATGTGATGTAGCCAGGGCTTAGAAGGTATGATTATGCTGGAGTCAGTCTTGGCTCAGAGTGAAACCAAATTAAATGGGAAGAATTTAAATTAAACATTCTTCTCTTTCTGCTGAAAATGATCACGTGTTCATAAATGTAATGCAGTAATGTATCTGCTCTGAAATGTTGCATTAGGTTACATACTAAGAGATATAAAACATAAGGTTTACTTAGAATTTCCAATCCACGTTCTGGTTCTTTGTACATCTAGAAAGATCATAAACGTAATAATGTGTCTCAACACCATCAGTATTGACCCTATATCAGCCACCAAAAGAAATGACCTTCCATTGGGCTCTATGAAAATTCCATTGGCTTATTGCTATCTCAACACTTACCCAAATTTATTGAACATGAAACTTTTTTGTCTCTCTATTTATGTGAATTGCATAAGTCATAGGTCTTTACCCTTGAGAGTAGAGTGTGTTAGATTATTCTTATTATTATATGCCCGGCAGCTAGGACAGTGCTTGGCGTATAGTGAGAGCACGAGAAATATTTGTTGAATGAAGAAACAAATCAACTGGACAGATTTTATGTTAACTTGTTTTCACCAATTCTCTCCCAAAGATACACATGCCCTTATTCTCTACCTTCCTGTCCATGTTGTAAATTTCATGTATACACTCTTCTACTTGGACACACCTTCAGTTAAATATGTATCAAAATTTAGTCCTTGGAGTCACTTGGAATTCTTATTTGAAAAACAGATTCCTAGTCCTTATCTCCAACCTCCTGATTCAGACTCTCTAGGGATGTGGCCCTGATAGTTCTCATTTTTACCAAGCCCCCTGGTGATTCTTCTGCAAAGAATTCAAATTTAGTTATTTCACTGAATCTACTTGGTTCAGTGTACTCCTGTGTTTCTCAGTGGACTTGCTACTTGCCTATAAACCCGTGGTAGGTGGGTGGCGCTGGCCTGCTTAGGAATCCATACCTCATAGACATAGACTCCCCACATCTAAGTGTTGATCGTGGCTTTTAAGGAATGTTAGTGGTTTCCTTTAATGTTTATGCCTCTATTCAGTCCTCTTGCTCATTGTCTTTTGAGGCTATGTCCAAATGAACTCCTTTTTAGGTACATTCTCTCTGTTGATCCTTGAGGAATGGAGAAAGGGCAAGGGGATTAACTCTGCTCCAGATTAGATTTAAGCAAGATTGCAGGAAAAATATTGGGGGGTCATTGTTTTCTGGTGTTTTGAATGTGTGTGTGTGTAAATCAAGTATACAATGCATCTTCATGGCATCAATCACACTAAACAAATTCCAGTCACCTGAAAAATATTTCACTGATAATTATTGAATGAATAAATAGATTTTCATGCCCCTTCCAAATCACGTTTTAATGTTGAAATCTAATGTTTTGATTATTTTGGAAGTTTAGTATTGGCATCTATAATTTTTAAACTCTAAATAGTTGAGCAAATGTAGAAATGAATTCTGAAAGCATCTCTCTCTTCCATACATACTGACACTTACTTGATTAACACTTAATTCCTGACAATGCCCTTATATTCAATTTGGCCCATCTTTAGCACAGTTACTCATACACTGCTTATACATTCTAATTAACTATACTTTATTTGCATTTTCAACTTAGTAAAGCAAAGCTGAAAATTATTTCAACTACGAATCCAAGAAATTATAATTCACAGAAATAATTCACAAGTAAGTAGTGATTCACTATTCTCTTAATTCCTTCTTAAAACTTTGTGCTTCTTCTTTATTAGGATTCTGATTCTATTTCTGCCATTTAATTTTCTAGTCCTGCAAAACTGGGAATAAGTGTCAGAGCAGAGACATCTGATGTTAGCTCTAATATTCATCATAAACTAAATGAGAAAATGTGGTGCATTAAGTGGGCACACAAATGGCTGGCAGGTCCTTTTGTTCTCACTTTCATATTTGATTAGGAACTGATGCTTGTGAGGCCACCCCAAGGAAAATGACATGGACTCCCAGGCACACTGTGCCTGTGTTTCTGCTGTCTCTGCAGAGATGCTGTCTATGAGGAGGCATGACCTCCAGCCACTGCATCAGGCAGTGTTTGTTTCTGGAGTGAGCACCACAGGGTCAGGTGTGGAAATTATTGGGGTGGAAAGTATACTATTTACAAACTAATATTATATTTGGGCAAAGGCTGACAACTTTGAAAAAAATGGATCTGAGATAGCTTTAGACCAATAATAGGAAGTGTCATAGTTTACTAAGTTCTTATAGGTATCAAGCACTCTACATACATGGTCCCGTTAAATCCTCACAGCAACTCTCTGAGATAAGTACTACTGTTAACACCATTTTACAGGTCAAGAAATGGAAATTAGAGAGGTAAAGTCATTTGCCTAATACATAACAGAGCTGGGGTTTAAATCCAGCTCCATCTGATTTTAGAGGCTGGGTCCTTTATCACTATACTATGATTTAAAGTGAAAGCACATGTAATAAAACAACAACAACACACAACAAACACAAAAATAAGGTCAAGAACCAACCAACACACAAGGGTGTAGAATAATCATACCTAAAAATGTAGGTTAAGAGAAATGAGGCAATTTGAGCTTTGTCAAAGCAGAGTTCGCTATAAAGCTTTTAAGTCTGGTTGAAGAATGTGGTGGTTCCCAACTCTGAAAGTGAGTTTCCTTTGTTCTCTCTACAAACAACACTGAAAAATGTAAGTTATTCAAAGGAACTATCAGGTTTTTTTTTTTAAAGTCCATTTGTGTATTATGTTATTGTTGTGCTACATTATTTTAATTAGGGTGATTTTTTCATGCTCTAGAAAGCTTTGGAAATTATAGGATATAGACAACATAATGCATAAGAACATGAATGGTAAATGCCATTTCAGTGACCCTGAAGATGGAAGCAAACCTTGTCTATTTTCGAAGGCCTACTTTGTCTCCTCTGCTAGCTCATCTTCCTCTAATCTCTACTTTAATGTTTGGTGTGGCTCATATTGGTGTAACTTGGGGCCTGAGGAAGAGCCACTTTCCCCAGTCATTTCATTCTCCCAGGGTTTCTGTTTCATATCCCCAGGCTGACTCTCTCCCCGCCCCCACCACTGCCACACCTGACCCCCGCTGCATTTTCTTCTCTGTATTCCAGACCTGCATATTAAACTTCCTCCTTATCATCTCCACTTGCATGTCTCATAGGTACTTCAAAATCAATATGTCCAAAGCTAAGAGAAAAAAAATTCCCATGCTGCCTTTCCAGATTTCTCCAAGTCAGTGGCACTATCATCCATGTAGTTCCTCAATTCAAATACTTGAGAGTCATCCTCGACCTCCCCCTTCCACCACTGCCTTTATCCAACACCCAGGCCTAAACACTCTATCTCCAAAATCTCTCTGTTGTGTCTGCTCTTCTCCATTTCTACTGCACCCCCAAGGTAAAGCCATTACTCACGAGGTGGGCTATAATGGACGCCTAATCGCTCCACCTGTGACCTCATTCTTGATGTTTCATTTTGGTTTTGATTTACATTTTCCTAATGACTCATGATGTTGAGCATCTTTTCATGTGTTTATTGCTCATCTTTGGGGAAACGTCTATCCTATGCCCATTTTTAAATTGGGTTATTTGCCTTTGTATTATTGATTTGTAAGAGTTCTCTATATATTCTGGATACAAGTCCCTTATCAGATATGTGATGGGCACACATTTTTTTCCCATTTTGTGAGTGGTCTTTTCACTTTTTTGATGGTTTCCTTTGCAACTCAAAAGTGTTAAATTTCAGTAAAGTCTGATTTATGTACTTTTTGTTTATCGCTTGTGCTTTTGGTCATATCTAAGAAACCATTGCCTAATCCAAGACATAAGGATGCATTCCTATGTTTTGTTTTAAGAGTTTTATAGTTTTAGCTCTTAAATTTAGGTCTCTGACCCATTTTGAGTTAATTTTTTATGTATGCTGTGAGGAAGGGGGTCCAACATCATTTTTTGCACGTGGCTGTCCAGTTGTCCCAGCAACATTTATTGAGAAGGCTTTCCCTGTTAAATTGTTATGGCATTCTCATGGAAAATCAATTAAGCATAAATGAAAGGCTTTATTTCTGGACTCTCAATTCTATTCCATTGATCTATATATGTATCCTTATGCCAGTACCACACTGTTTTGATTATGTAAGCTTTGTACTAAGTTTTGAAATAAGGAAGTGTGATTCCTCCAACTTTGTTCTTTTTTTTCGAGATAGCTATTCTGGGTCCCTTGCATTTCCACATGAATTTTAGGATCAGCTTGTCAATTTCTGCAAAAAAGTCATCCAGTATTTGGATAGGGATTGCATTTAACCTGTGGATAAATTTGCAGAGTACTTCCACGTTAAAAAATATTAAGTTTTTTGATCCATAGACATAGGATGTCTCTCTATTTATTTAGTTTTTTTGTATTGTTTATTGCTAATGTATAGAAATACAATAGATTTTTACATGTTGATCTTGTGTCTTACAACTTTTCTGACGTTGTTTATTAGTTCTTGTAGTTTTTTAGTGAATTCCTTAGGATTTTCTATAAATAAGATCATGTCATCTGCAGATAGAGATAGTTTTACTTCTTCCTTTCCAGTCTGGATACTTTTTATTTATTTTCCTTACCTAATTGCCCTGGCTACAACCACCAATCAAATATTGAACAGAAGTGATGAGAGCAGACATTCTGCCTTGTTCTTGATCTCAGAGGGAAAGCACTGAATCTTTCACCAGTGTGATGTTAGCTGTGAGTTTTTTGTAGATGCCCTTTATCAGATAGAGGAAATTCTTCCTATTTATAGGCTGCTGAGTGTTTTTATAATGAAAGAGTCTGGGATCTTGTTAAATCCTTTCTCTGTGTCTATTGAGATGACCATGTGGTTTTTGCCCTTTTTTTAACTAATATGACTTATTGTCATAATTGATTTTCAGATGTTAAACCAACCTTGTGTTCTTGGGATAAATTCCACTTGGTCTTGGTGTACAATCCTTTTTCTATATTGCTGGATTTGGCTTGCTAGTATTTTGTTCAGGATTTTTTAAATCTATATTCATACGAGATATTGGTCTGTAACTACTATTTTCTATAACTTCTCTTTTTGTGACATCTTTGTATGGTTTTGGTATCATGGTAATACTGGCCTGATAGAATAAGCTGAGAAGTATTCTCTTCTCTTCTATTTTTTGGAAGGGTTTGTGAAGGATTGGTAATAATTCTTCTTTACATGTTTGGTAGAGTTTACCAATGAAGCCACCGGGTTGGGGTTTTCTTTTTAGGAGGTTTTTAAATCACTAAATCCATTTCTTTAGTTGTTATAGTTCTATCCAGGTTTTCTATTTATTCTTTTGTAAATTTTGGTAGTTTGTATCTTTCTAGAAATTTGTCCATTTCGTGTAAGTTATCTGATTTTTTGACATACAGTCTTTCTATCCTGTTCCTTTAAATAATCCTATTACAGTTTTTCTACCAAGTATAAAAGCATAATCTGTATTAAAAACATTTAATTTAGATACTAAGCAATCCTATTCTTTTTTAATTAATGCAATAAAGGTTAATAAGGATTATAAGTTATTCTGTTATTACTACATAATTTTTGTTACTTCACAAGGATACTGAAATGAAAAATAAGTTCTTTGCTCTACACATAATAGGCAATAAATTTTAAAAAGACTGATTAGTATTTGATTATCCTATGGAAAGGGTAGGATAATTTATGTCTATTTTCAATTTGTGCCTACTGTGTTAATTATTGCTGTATTTTAAGTCTCTGTTTGACTGTCTCTCGTTCTTAAAAACTTTTAGCCCTGATTCTACATCCCCAATTTGAGCTTTAGAACATGTAGTTCTCAAGGTATATTTATGACTAGATATTCTTATATAAGTTGTAACACAATCACTTCGGAAATCAGAGACGGGTGAACTCCTCTGCATTATGGGAATCATCTAAAGACTTGGATTATTTTCTAAATTATTTAAAAAAAAGGAGAGAGACTTTGCCAAGATTTATCTGCTGTGATTTTAAAATCCAAGTGCAAATTGGAGAAATATAATCTGCAAAGTTGATCTATTTACACTCAACTCAAAAGCTCTTTTATGTCCATGAACTTTCTGAACCTTTTCCTCAACCCTCTAGACTTCCCCATATTTCCTCCAAAGGAACAGTGAATAAACAAGCTTAAAACTCTTAAGATGTTTGAGGGAGTATGTTTCACAATTCTTGAATACTGGGAAATTTTCAAGCCCTGAAAACATATTCACATCTCCTTTGAAGATGATTTCTTCTCATCTTATTTTACAAAAAGTGATTGTTGAGGTTATAGTAGTAGTAACAGAATTAATAATGATAGTAATAATAACAACAATGGATTTCTGCCTAAAATATAGACATTCCAAATGACATTTCTTCTTACAAAATATTGATTTCTGTTCTATCTAAATTGTTTGTGACTTCGGATATCTTCTGAAATAAATTATATAAGACAATACTTAGCTAAGCAAGCAATCGCTATAAATTTTATATATGTGTGTGTATAATCATAAATACATATGAATTATACATATTTTACTATGTAAATTTGTTTTCATAATTTTGGCTTCATAGAAATCAGTCTCCTTTTGGTTCCCTGAACTTCCTAAAAACTTTCTTGCTAGTTGGTATCTGCTTTTCCCTCTGTGTTGAGGATTTATCCCCCAGCTTGTGTCCTCCCTCTCCTTAAGGTCTCAGCTCGAATATCATCTCAGAGAAGCTTTCATTGACCACTTTGTTATGGACTGAATTGTGTCTCCCCAAAATTCATAGATTGAAACTCTAACCCTGATGTGACTGTATTTGGAGATAGGGCCTTTAAGGAGGTAATTAAGATTGCATAAGATCATAGTGGTGGAGCCCTAATCCAATAAAATTGGTGTTCTTATAAGAAGAGGAAGAGACACTAGGAGTGTGTGTACACAGAGAAAAGGCCATGTGAGCACACAGCAAGAAGGCAGCCATCTACAAGCCAAGGAGGGAAGCCTCCCGAGAAACGAAACCTGTCTACCCCTTGATCTTAGACTACCAGCCTTCAGAACTGTGAGAAAATAAATTTCTGTTGCTTAAGCCACTCGGTCTGTGGTATTTTGTTATGGCGGCTCTAGGCGTCAGAACCCTCACTCCAGTTGTTCTCTATAGCACTTTTAGGAATTTGACATATTCTGTAAACTTGTTTGTTTACTTGTTTACTATCAAACTGCCCTTCCCCAAGGGCAGAGACTTTGTCATTTGTGCCCTAGACCAGTGCCTGGTATTTGGAAGGTGCTTAATAAATAATTGTTGGACAAACAACCAAAGTGTCCAGGAGCTACAGTGGACTGGACCTTGTGCTAATCTCAGTTTTTTCATATTCAGTAGATTGTTATTTTTAATCCCAGGAGGAATCCTATACCTCTTTCAATCCAAGGGTAAAAATCCAAATGTTATAGAAGTCAGGCAGATACTATAAATGAATATGGTACCCTGTGCATAATAAAATAGAAAGTTGTAGGGTCTATGACAAACTGGAGAATGCATTGCCCATCTAAAGACAGCAGCTGCATCTCAACTAACTATACCATGGGCTCGGTGTTGCCAGATCTAATATTTAAAAAGAAGCCAAAAATCTAAATTTTTATGTGAAATCTTCTGAGTTTTAAAAATTGGCAACTAATACCAATCTGTGTAAAACACTGCAGGCCCAAAACAACAACAGTAAGAGGAAACGTGTTTAAAAGTAAACAAGAGGACTTCAGGGAGATCCGAGGCTACACTAACAATGGTTCTCCTTTCAGTGAGAGGTGCTGGAGGCACCGCCCAGGAGAACTTGCAATTTCTCTGCACTGCATACCCCCTTTCTTTTTTTTTCTTTCACTCAGCTTTATTCTCCATGCCCCCTCAACTTCCTTTATCTTTCCTCTTCCTTTCTTCTCTTTTGCTTCTGCCTCAGAGCTGCCACTGTCCTGTATGAGTATCTTGCACACAAAAGTTTCTGGAAAATATCTGTTATTTTTGATCCAAGGAGGTGGGAATAGGAACAAGGATGATACCCAGACATAAAGATTTGCTACACTCAGAATTAAGACGAACTTTGTTGAAATTGAAACATATCACACAAGACAGTCTAGTCGCCATCTTTGTGTGTATATGTATATTAGGATGAAGAACACAATAAAATTCTAGCTATCACTTATAAACAGCTACCATGTTAGAAATTGTAGAAAAATAATAGCTAATATTTATTGAGTGTTTGCTCATCACTATGTGGGAACTCTACACTCAATAGAATTCAAGGAGAGAGCAGATAACTCCTATAATTCCTTTCACAAATGAATATCACAAATTTAGGTCCAGGAATTCAGAAACTATAAATCATGAAGCAAGGCCATATAGAATTTACTTTTGAAAGTCTGGAGCGTTTGTTGCTTTCCAATTCTAGTTTTTTGTTTGTTTTTTGTTCTTCTCACCTCTGTAAACCTCTTGAAATGAGAAGGTCTGTGTGTTTGTCTTTGGGCTCGGCAAAAATGAAGAGAAGGTGTGGAGCTTAGTTTCCACCCTCAGCCTCATTACATCTTCACACAGGAAGAGGGGTGATGTTTGGGAGGAAAAGAAAAAGTGAATAGAAGCAGGAGAATAGAAAAGGAATCAGTTGAAGAGGAGTAGGCTGAGGCCAAGGCGGATAGCCTGGGACTAAGGGACTAACCCACATGTGTTTCCCATTTGGTGAAAATAAACATGGGAAATTTCACAAGTTTCAAAAAGAAAATTGTCCCTTGTTTTTATTATTGTGTGAGTGATCTAAACAAATTTTTTTCATTTCACCACTACATTTTCCTATTTGTTCCTAAAATCCTGCCTAATTCCTCCACAGCTCTTGTAATCCTGAGGCTGCTGTTCCCGGGAGCCCCTCCCTCCGTGGAAAAGCCCCTTTCTTTTCTTCTCTCACTTAGAGCTGGTGGGAAACGACAGAAATCCTTATCCCTTATTGGTGGTGATGACCATGCATCCATACTGGGTTCTTACCCTGCCCCTCAGAGGGAAATCTAGACTACTGTACCTTTGTTTCAACAACTGGCACAATGATGGGCAGGTAGTTAGTGGGACTTACTTTATTAATATATAAATAAATGAATGAATGTTTCTTAATTGGGTTTTTAAGTTTCTCAAAAGAAAACTGTTCTTATGCTGGCGCATAAATCCTGGGCTACGAGGGCACTTAAGGCAAATGTGAGGTAATGGGATTTCTGAGGAAGTATGAGAAGGCCAACTAGAAGCTGTCCTTTCCAGGCACTGGGCAGACGCGAAAGTGAGAACTGGACCTGAAGCTCCAGACTGGGGATGGTTATGGAGTGGGGTGTGAGAAGAAAGGAGTGAAGTCAGAAGAACACATATAACAACAGGGCTGCCTATGCCACCGACTTCAGGGAAGGAGGGCTTCACTCTGGTCCTGCTCAGGAAAGAAGGGGAATGAAGAGTCCCATGTACAAGTTATTTAAGTGACATTCTAAGATCTTCAGCCAATTTAGAATAGAAAGTGAATGATACTATGGTAAAAAAAAAAAATTAGTTCTCAGCTTTTTCATGATTTTTCTGTTTTTGAATGAACAATAAAATTTCATCTAAAGTTTAGTTTGATTATTTCATTCCCTCAGGAAATTACTTTGCTCTGAAAGTTATCCTGTTAGTTGAAACAGAAAACTATGTTCTAAATGACATATGACTTTTATAATACATATTAGTTTATAGCATATATTTATGTGTATAATATACATGTCTAAACTTAGGAAGAGGGTAAAGATTGCGATTATATATAATTACACAAATGTCCACATGTGTGTATATTTATACACTATTTCCAAATGTATAAGTATAGTATATTTCTTATTAGAAATTATGGCTCAAATTCCAAAGTGCAAATGCAATCTATCCTTGCCTGTGGACACGGAGGCAGGTTCACAATAAAATCCACACGCTTTTGTTCTCCAAATATTTATTTCTGAGGAAGTGAAGTGTCAATTTCAAGTACTAAAATCAGAGCTAATTTTGAATGGATTAACATTCAACAGGACAATAGGACCTAATCCACCACCTGACAATTGCTGGTATGAGGTAAATATGTCCCCAAAACCACTGAGGTAAAACATTGGTCTGAAAATAATTTTAAATTGAAAAAGTATGAGAAATATGGTGCATAAAGCACATCTCAACAGCCTAAGAATAATTGTGTGCTAGCAGAGAGCAGGAAAAAGGACTGAAGATTAACACTGAAGATAAAAGAGCATTGCTTTCATCTTATTGGTTAATCTCTTCATTTTGTAATTCTGTGAAAATCTTATGAGATTTTGAATTTTTCAAAATATTTTTCTATATTTCATTTTTTTAAAGCAAAAGATCAAGACTCACACATTCTTTAGCTAAAGTCTTATCATTGATCTTCCTTTACTGTCAGTTGATTTTAACCAAAGATATTTCCCACCTTAGCTATCATAAGCTTTTAATAGTTATTAGTACAAACTTTTCCCCCTTCCCTAGACCCGAAGGCACATGACCTGTTATTACCGTATTTTTTTTCCTGTTTTAGAACTTGAGCTTCTTCTCTTCATAAATAGTTTTATAAAAACGTAATTCTCATAATGTCACCAGATTATTTATAGCTAGAGTCTTAATCTAAATTTAAACTAGCCACAATATCAGTCCATACCATCTTCTACTTTTCAGCAAAGTGAAATCAGTGTTAATCTAAGCCTTTTTAAAAGGATCGATTTATCACTAAACATAATGCTTGTTTAATAATATTTAGTCTTCTACTATGATTATTCATTGCTGCTGCATCTAGAACAGCAATTTCATTTTTCTATACAGCTATTCCTGAGATCTCTGTCCTTGACTGCCTTCCTAAATTTTTGGAAAGACTCCTAATAAAAAAACTCCGTAGGTTCTGTTTTAACTTTTCAATTCTTACTCATCTTTACTTTCCATGAGGCAATCCAATAATGAGAAGCGAAGTTAGTTAAAAATATTGTCTCTAAAGACCTTTCAGAGCTTGTAATTTAGCATGTATTTTGGGAGGATGTGGGGGTGATACAGAATAGTGCTTAGGTTTTTCTATTGCCGAAATAATACTGGAAATCCCTTCCCACCCTCGCCTTAAATTCCTCAGTATTTCTGGTTGTTCAACAACATATCTGTGTGCTTACATGTCTTCTTAGAAATAACAGACTTACTTCGGAAAATAAGCACTCAGGAAATGTCCAATCACTTGTGACCCTGTATTAGTGCACTTTCCAAGCTTTTCTAGGTAGATAGAGCAAATTAGAGTAAATTCTTACCTCTTAAAGGACGTAAGACAATGCACATTACCAATAAAGCAAGCACGGCAGAGGTGGCAACTCCAAACACAATTTTCAACCATCTCTACATAAAATTAAAAAAAAAAAAATTAGACAAATACACAATTTCTGCTAAATAGCAGAAATGGCAAGATTTTGTTTACACCCAAATCCTGTCTCTCCCTCCCCATAAAGCTTTTGATTGTCTTCCACTGATCTGGCTGTAATTGCTGGAATTCCTCCAGCTCTGCAAGGACAAATGTTTCTACAGTATATTTAGAACAATTCCCCAATCCCAACCCACTCCAGGAAGTACATACTTATGTACAAATCCTTACCTTCTAAACAATAGAAAACTTTGATTGCACTCAATTCAACTCGCCCTCATTCTTTATCGATACCTGAGGCCGCATGTACTAACCTTCATTTTTCCAGATGTTTTTGAAAGTTAGCTAATTCTGACTTCAGAGCGTGGGTCACCAGATCTGTGAAAACCGTTGAAAAGAAGCAAGTCTGTCTTCGTAGTTGGAAGCCAAAGCTAGGACAAGGTTTTTTCCTTTTTTTCCACGGACTTTTGAATACCGTGCCAAATTTCAAAAGATTTCTGTAAAATTAGAAACAGATTTTGGGGGCGTTCTTGGCCTTGAAACGAACTGCGAGTGGCTCAAGGGAGGTTTTATAGCCTTCTCATCCTTGTAAATTCTACACCAACATCTGCTTACGTTGACATACGGAGGTTTTTAACTTGTTTTTTTTACAAGTTCAAGTTTATGTTTCATTTTCTTCTAGAAATCACTCACAGATCACTTTGGCAAGCCACTGGGTTTTGTATAACCTTTCTATTTGCAACCAAAAGAAGAATTTAAAATAATACAAACTTCCAGGTATGTACAGTATACATATATCTAATTTTTAGCAGAGGGAGAAAATTAAAGCCACATAAGATTTCGTGAGAAATACACCACATAACTGCATTTTTTCTTCCTCCAGGAGATTATGAGGTACTGCAGACAGAAATGTTTTTCTTTCAGCACAATTTCTTTGTCCATATAGCACCATATGCACTTTCAGTAAATACAGAAGTTTAAAAATTCAACTGTCTAAACCCACGACTGCTTTACTTTAAAGAAATAAAATGCCATCTGGTGAAATTTAGTATGGGTTAGGTGTGTATGCACAGGCCAGAAAGATAGAAAGATCAGTAAGAATAATTTACCAGCAGACCTTTGGAAGAATGGAAATGGCTTTGCAAAAGTGATATTTTTCTTCCCTCTCAGAATATCTTCTGAGAACATTTAGTAATTATAAAGCCTTTAAAATAAATAAAAAAGCATTTGAAAAGAAAAGTAAGTCCTATGTACAATTTCATTTGGCTAAAGCTACATAATTCCAAAGCAATTGGTCAACTTGACAGATCAGTGAAATGGTTGACTGAATTAAAAAAATATATACACACACATACAACAGTTTCTTGGAGTATTCTGGCTGGTTCAATGCAATTCACTTGGATAGATTCTGTGGTTCCACATACACACAGTTGTTAACCCACTGTGTCTTTAGTTTTTCCACTAATGTTTTTCTTCTTTGGAAGTTTATAATATTCTCAACCTGACTGAAACAAACTTCATGGTGATCTTTCATGAATTGTTCATGAAAGGTAATGAGGAAATGTTACTGAAATCTGTTGCTGTTTATTTTAGTCAGCTGGTCTGGCTATCCTGGGAGGTTTTCTCCGGCAAACGGCAGGACGGTGGCTTGTGAACTTCCTCTCAGACATTCTCCAGACATCCCTCCCGGAATTCCAGCCTTATGAAAATTCTGTTGAGGAAAATGAGTCATTAAGCACTTACTGGCAGAGACATGTAGCCACTCCAGCTTCTAGATGAGCCTCCCTCCTTCGCTGTTGATGGGGCCAGCTTTTTACAAACTGAAGCAACCATTAGGAGTAATGTCCAAGTTATGCTATACACTTGTAGGCATCTCCGTGTGATTGTGAGATCCTCAAATCCAAGATAAAAGCCACTAGCCGGGTCCCAAACGAACTGCTCTCATGTGGGTCCTCTCACATTGATTGCCTTCTTTGGAAAATTCACACAGTGTGTTCTCAGAAGTTCTGTCCCAGTCTGCCAAAGCTGCAAAGTCCACGAGTACTTCTTAGTGGTTTGCTTCCAAGACATCTTTATATTCTGAAGAGAAACTGACTGTAATAAATGATTAGGGTGTAATTAAAATGGATACTACTCGCTTTAGCAATTAAAAATGCCCCGTCATGTGACTGGTCTGTGTACCACTTAGGACTGCAGCCAAGTCTGGGCGTCCACAAGAGACTCATTTGCCAGGTTCTGTGGAGAAATTGGGGTGCTTTAAGATGGACAAATTTAAGTTGAAACTATTAGTAAGGGGGAAAAATTATGAGACTGAAACATGTTTATTTAGTTTTGTTTGTTTTTTCGTTGGGAGGTTGGGTGATTCAAACTGTAACTTCTGGAAAATTCTTACTGGTTTGAACTGTTTTAAGAAAAATGAGACTGACTACAGAAATAAAGATATTAAGAGTTTTTCCATCCAATTTCATGAGTTTGGGATATATTGCTTATAACAGAGCTACACATGTCCATCCCTTTGAGATAATATGTAAATTTTCCAATTTTCATCCAAAGAGGGACTCCCTCAAAAATTTGGATTCTTTTAATATTATAAGGTCTTTACTGGCTTTTTCTTCCTTTATAGTCGAAATGAAAATGCTTATGCTAACACTTTTTTTAAACTTTAAGGAAATTGGTTACTGTTCTTATTTTGTACAGTTAGGTTAGTGTCCAGTCAACATTTTTGCTGGAAAAACAAATATGAATAAGCCACAGTCTGTGTCCTCGGGGAGATTTTAGTACAAACATGGCAGGTAAGTTCTTACATATTTGTTTCTTTTCCCTTCCTAAAGCTCTTGCTGAGAATGAACCTAAAGCTGGGTTTGTAGGAAAACCATCCTTAGTAGGAAAAAGCACCCTGACTGGTTGTTGATTTCTGCATGGACTCAGGAGGAGGGACAGAAAGTACACATAACACATGTTTGTACCCATTAATTCAAATCTAATTTTTGTCAGGACCAGGACTTTTCTCAAAAAGCAACACTGGATCTATTCAAATGTTACAAAAATGAAAAGTATGACTTTGGCTTGTAAAAAATTAAGAGCAAAAATTAGCTTTTTCCGATGGACCTTATAAGGCTTAATTTGGAATATGACTACATTCTTGTAATCCCACTGGGTAAGTTAAATATAAAGTAAATCCTTAGCTTACTAAGAGAGCTTTCTAGAACTATGTAGTAATAGTCATTGTATGTCCACCCAAAATGATTTTGATTTAGATGCTTTCCAGAAAAAACATTCAGCTATACATTCCTAGAGTGTGACGGTAAGACTATGCTGAAAGCATAAATAAGGATGTCGTTTTTTTTATTGGTGGTTAGGGAGATAAAGAAAGAGGGATGCATTCATTAACCAAAGTCTAAAACAGATTATTTAAGGACAAGTGACAAGTAAGGGGTGGGAGGGCAGGAGTGGAGCCAACATACGCCTTGATTTTACACTCTTTAAAATAAGAATTTTCTCCTAAGAAGGCCATGACTGCCCATTTGATTCCTCAGATTCAATAAACATTTCCTGTTCACTGTTATATACAAAGTGCTTTAATACATTATATATTTCATTTAACTCATACCAATATTCATTTTACTGATTAGGAAATGGAGCTCAGAAAAATTAGATAACTTGCCCAAGATTCCAACAGGACCCAGTGTTTTGGGTGAATTGAGTTTGAATTAAGTTTGCCTCTTTGTGATACTTCCTGAAGCTGATTCCAAAGAAATAAATATTTTTAAAAATTTTTAATTGATATCTCCCTGATTTTTCTATTGAGAGACATCTTAAGGGTGTGAAGGTGGATCATTAGAACTAAAATATGCACAATCCTCATGTCTTCAGAGGACATTGTTACACATCTCAAAAGACCACAGTCTCGGGGCCAGCCCAGGTCACCTAGTGGTTAAGTTCAGTGTGCTCCACTTGGGCAGCCTGGGTTTGGTTCCTGGGTGCGGACCTATACTACTCTCTTAGTGGCCATGCTATGCTGGGAGCCCGCACACTAAAAAATAGAGGAAGATTGGCACAGATGTTAGCTCAGGGCGAATCTTTCTCAGCAAAAAAAAAATAAATAAAAAAAAATAAAGACCACATTCTCACTCTACAGGGACATGTCTGAAATATTAACTTGGTTATCATTTTCTTAGAATTGGGGTCTAGTAATCAGAGTTATATAATGCCTGGGATTAAAAGGTCTTCCTCTGGGGACTTGTTTAAACTAAGGGATTCATCAGAATACCCATCATCAAAGAGATTTAGAGATTCAAGCTAGGAAGGGTCCTCAGATAGTAAAAGCTCATCATAACTATCACATCTAGAGAAGTGGCATAACATAGCATCAGTGAGAAATGAGACAGTTTAAACTATTTTTTGAATCTGGTCTATTTTCTAAAACCACAATTGTTACATAAGGGAGCATATGAAGCAAGATGCCTCTCTGTTTCTAATTGGTATCTACTACCTTAATAGATGTTATAATTAGATGTCAGTGGTTCATTATCCTATAATAATTAGGGCAAGTTCTCCTTGGAGGTGCAGAGTTAACTATCAAAGTTGAATTAGAAAAGCAACACTAGAGAAACAACCTGTTTTTTTGGGTGCTTTGATGCAAAAATGCAAATATTATATCTCCTTAGAAGTGGTTAATTCATAAGAAAACTGATTAAAGAGTATAAATTGAATGTTGAATGTATAAGTACCTTATACATTTTGATATAACTTATTAAAGCACATTGCTATTTCACTAGTATTTTTAGATTAGAGAGTATTATTACTACTAGCTAATGTTTATTGAACACTTATACTGAGCCTGACATTTTTCTAAGCCCTTTACATATACTATCTCATTTCATCCTGAGAACATTAGTACTATTATTATCCTCTTTTAAAGATGAGATATGAGTGCACAAAAAATTGAAGTAACTTCTGTGAAGTCACATACCTTATCACTATGTATTCATATGCTACGTAGGTGGTAGTGATGGGACAGGAACCCAGACAGTCTTATTCTAGAACACAATTTGATTGGTCTCCATGTTTAGGGTTCTGACAGGAAGGTATTTATAGGTACAGTGATGGGATGTGCAATCAAGGCTGGATCAAGAAGGAGGTGAAACAGAAGGAAGAAATTAGACGGGCTAGTAAGCTGGATACCTTGATGAGGCCAAAAGCACAAGTTTTAGTAGTAACCGAGTGATGGAGTGGGAAGTAAAAGAAGTTGTTGCCAGAAAGCAGCAGGTTTCACTTTAAGATTTCAGTTCAAGGAGCTGACAAGGCCTAGAGAGTGGACACAGAAGCGGTGGCTGAGGAAGAGGAAAAAAGTGAAGGTAGCTAGAGATATAGTTGGCAAAACAGTGAGAGGCTAGGGTGTCACTTGGGATGTCCATCTGGAAACTTAATTCACCCCAAATTATAGTGATACTTGGGGAGGGGGAGAAATACCCCGAGTTACACTCTAAACTCTTTACAAAAAGAGTTGGAGAGATTTTTCAGTTCAAGATGGTAGACTGAACATATATATTAATTTCTTTGCCTTCTGAAACTCCATTAAACTGTAAAGGGAGGAAAAGAATGAGACATACAACAGTGGAGAGAAGGAAGAGAGTATCATCAGTGGATAAAGCAGAACAGAAACGCAACTGTCTGGGACACATCTAGAAAGGAACTTGCGTGGAACAGTTCCAGAATTTAGATGGCATTTACCACTGAGGGTAGGCGAGAGAAATGGGGCTGAAAAAAGAGGACTAACTAGACATGCATATATGGACTCTCTACCTCTGGATCCAGAACAATCTGTAGATGGACATTTATCTAAGGCAAAAATAGGAGATTTAATTTTAAAAGATATTAAACTATTACTGGAGAGTACTAGAGGAGCTAGCTGGGAGTCAGTGCACCCGAGTTAATCCAGTCTGCCAGCTTAATGGCTTCCTGACCTCTTACCCTTAAGCAAAACCCATCAGCCAACAAGCCCCACCTGTGTACTAGATTCTCTCCATTCTTACTTCTGCTAGAAAACCAAGAATCAGTAGACAAAAATAGTAATTTTTTCTAAAAAAAGAATCAAAACTCTAAAACATGAAAGAAAAAGTAAAGATACTACAAAGAACTAATAAGAAAAAAAAAAAAAAAGACACTCAAGGAAAATAGAAAAAGTGACCATGGAGAAAATTCTGAGAAAAGACAACGTTTACTTTATTTTATCTTTTTTGATTGATTCAATTGTTAATGTATGCATATAATAAAATATTTGTAAATAATATTAAAATGCAGAAATACAGTCTATGATGTTAGTAAATATTCACAGTATATTGTAGCTAAGAAATCAGATTATGCAGCACACTCTCTTTTTGTTTTCCAGGAATGATTGCATTTGTACCACGTAAATCTTGAAAGACAAACACAAAATGTTAATGATGGTCACAATTTTTATCCTCCTTTGAGTCTGTATTTTTCATCTTCTTTATTTTTTTTTTAATTTTTTGTTTATTGCAGTAACATTGGTTTATAACATTATATAAGTTTCAGGTGTACATCGTTATACTTCTATTTCTGCATAGATTACATCATGTTCACCACCCAAATACTAATTACAACCCCTTACCACACACATGTGCCGAATTATCTGTTTCACCCTTCTGCCGCCCCACTTCCCCTCTGGTAACCACCAATCCAATCTCTGTCTCTATGTATTTGTTTGTTGTTGTTATTATCTACTACTTAATGAGGGAGATCATATGGTATTTGACCTTCTCCCGCTGACTTATTTCACTTTGCATAATACCCTCAATGTCCATCTATGTTGTCACAAATGGCTGGATTTCATCGTAGTATTCCATTGTGTATATATACCACATCTTCTTTATCCATTCGTCCCTTGATGGGCACTTAGGTTGCTTCCAAGTCTTGGCTATTGTGAATAACGCTGCAGTGAACACGGGGGTGCATGTATCTTTACACATGGGTGTTTTCAAGTTCTTTGGATAAATACCCAGCAGTGGAATAGCTGGATCATATGGTAGTTCTATCCTTAATTTTTTGAGGAATCTCCACACTGTTTTCCATAGTGGCTGCACCAGTTTGCACTCCCACCAGCGGTGTATGAGAGTTCCCTTCTCTCCACATCCTCTCCAACACACGTTGTTTCCTGTCTTGTTAATTATAGCCATTCTGACAGGCGTGAGGTGATATCTCATTGTAGTTTTGATTTTCATTTCCCTGATAGTGAATGATGTTGAACATCTTTTCATGTGCCTGTTGGCCATCTGTATATCTTCTTTGGAGAAATGTCTGTTCAGGTCTTTTACCCATTTTTTACTTGGGTTGTTAGTTTTTTTGTTGTTGAGATGCATGAATTCTTTATATATTTTGGAATTAACCCCTTATCAGATGTATGGTTTGCAAATATCTCCTCCCAATTGTTAGGTTGTCTTTTCGTTTTGTTGATGGTTTCCTTTGCTGTGCAGAAGCTTTTAAGTTTGATGTAGTCCCATTTGTTTATTTTTTCTATTGTTTCTCTTGCCCGGTCAGACATGGTGCTTGAAAATATGTTGCTAAGGCTGATGTCGAAGAGCGTACTGCCTATGTTTTCTTCTAGAGGTTTCATAGTTTCAGGTCTTACATTCAAGTAGAAGACAACCTTTAAAAAAGCTTAAATTCAGCAATCCCACTTCTGGCTACATATCCAAAGGACATGAAAACAGGATAGCAAAGAGATACCTGCACCCCCATGTTCACTGCAGCATTATTTACAATAGCCAAGATATGGAAGCAATCTAAGTGTCCATAAATGGATGAATGGATAAGGGATCGTGGTATATGTATATAATGGAATATTATGCAACCACGAGAAAGAAGGAATCCCATCTTTTGCAACAACCTGAATGGATCTGAAGGGCATTATGCTAAATGAAATAAGCTAGACAAAGACAAATACTGCATTGTATATATGTGGAATCTAAAAAAAAAAAAATCAAGCTCATAGAAACAGAGTAAAAAAGTGGTTGCCAAGGGGAAACAAGGAGGAGGTTGATAAAGGGTACAAACTTTCAGATATAAGCTGAATAAGGTCCGAGGATCTAATATAAAACATGGGGACTATAGATGATAGCACTGTATTGTATAACTGAAATTTGCTAAGAGAGTAGAACTTAAACGTCCTCACCAAAAAAAAAAAAAAAAAAGATAAAGATGTGAGGTGCTGGATGTATTAGTTAACTAGATGAGGGGAATCCTTTTGCAATGTATATGTATATCAAATCACTACAATGTACACTTTAAATATCTTAACAATTGTTTTCAAAGTTCTGAGAGAAAATGCTTGTCAAGCTATAATCTACTTAGCCAAGAAACCAGTCAAATATGAGGACAAAATAAGTATGTTTTCAGATGAGTAAAAACTCAGACAGTTTACACTCCCAATATCTTTTCTTAGAAAGGAACTTGAGGGTGTATTTCAGCAAAATGAGGGAATAAAGTACTGGAGTCATCATTCAGAGGAGAGCAAAGCTGAGCCCAGAAGTGAAGAATCTGGTCTTTGGAAACCAGAGACTAACATATGAGCCCCTGTCTCCAGCCATTTCTTAAGTCAGATCTATTCCTTTGATTAACTAATTTTTTTCTAAGTTTAGGTTGTTTTTCATTCGACTTGGAAACAAGAGTCCCAATAGTCACATAACTGATGGAAGTAATTGATAGAATGTAAAAGTAGAACCTTAAGAACATTCTCTACTGAGTAGCATGAGAAGTACTATTGGACCCACAAAAAATGAAATGCAATCTTACCAAACTGCTTATCTCAAAAGAATACTTACATAGTCACAATAGCTTAAGAGTGTTTATTGGTCTTAAATTTTTATAATTCACTATGGACAAATCACAAAAGACTTCCTTCTAGTCAGACATCATCAATCAAAATTATTTATTATTTATACATCAATAAAATTAAACTTATATGCAACAGAAGTTGGAAAGTGGAAGAGGATAAAGAAACACAGACAGAAGGGCAGGAAAATTCATGCCTTCATTTCTCAAAGCAGGTGGTCAAGAGCTCTCCTCTGTGATGGACAGAATAAGAATCGGGGCACACGTAGCAGTCCACGCCATGCCATCTCCAAAGGGTAGAGGGGAAACATTGTAGGAGGAGAATATTTACATTAGTACAAATAGTCAGTCCTATGATTTTTCACATGATTTCAGAAGTGTAAAAATTAAGTCTGCAAATTCATATCATGGATATTAGCTGGTCTTCTCCACTAAGCAGTCTCATACGGTAGGTGACATCTGTGCTCAGTGTCTTTTCTCCCCCTTTTGGAGCATTTGTTCCACAGCACAATAGAAAAAATGAGTAAAGGGCAAAACCAGGCAGTTTAGGCCAATCCACAAGCTATAAAATATAAAAATTTTATTAGAAAAATATAAACATAATGTTAAATGTTGCTAGAAATCAAAGAAATGCAAAATAAAATACCAAAATGGGATATTCTTCACTCATTGGATTAGCAGAGATTAAGAAATGGTAGCCCAGGTGCAGAGAAACAGGCACTCTCATGATTATCTGATGGTAGAGGAAAGTACTACCAACTTTCTGGAGGGCAATTTAGGAGTAAATATCAAATCTATGCGTCCCCTTTGGGATAGCAATTCTACCTCTAGGAATGTACTTTAAGGGTGACATTGGATAAGTGTACAAAGATGCAAATACAAGAGTATTGTTGAAACTCAACTTATGCTACCTAGAAACTGAAAACTATCTAAAAGTCCATCCAGAGAGAATTAGACAAATCCATAATGGAACATATAAAAATGAATGATATAAGTCTAAATTTGTTGACATGGAAAACTTCCACAATCTATTCCTTGGTATGTATAGTATGATCCCATTTTTGTGGAGGGATTTGGTGGAAGAAAATCTTCATGTAGGTATATACATAGTAGAAACTCTGGAAATACATGCCTCAGAGTGTTGGATCCCAAGATGGGGTATGGTGGGTTTAGTCTTTCCTGGAAGCAGAAAATAAAGGGAGTGTATTATCTATAGCATATTTACAAACAATGATATACCCACTAAAGTAAGCCTGCTTTTTGTTTTCACTACGTCCAGCAATTCTAAACAATTTTAGTGATTAAATACTCCTTCCTTCTGAAGCAGCCCATTCTATTCCCACCATATCCCACCCATTCCATCAAAGGCCAAAAGTGGTACCCCAGTGAGAAAATAAAATTAGATCAGAGGGCCAGTTGGTTAAGAAAATTGTATGAGAGCATATTTCTTTGTGGGAGTAAAGAATATTCCTCTGCGTATATTATGCAAAGTATATGAGGCCAAGTTGAAGACCTTACAATCTTTGTCTTTCTCTATCTGTACTCTCTCTACTTCTCCTGCCCCCAATTCAGCCTCTGATCTACTATCAGTGTAAGCCTGGGACTCTCCATTTACAAACCCACCAGCCCACGCCACAGATGCAGCCTTTTCCCTCTATCAATGTGCATGTTATTTTCTTGAGTCGTATTCTTATGGCAAATTTTAGTTTTAAAAGAGAATTGCTGATAATGCTATACTTTAATTTAAAATAATGAATATCTTAATTGTGGTGAATTCAGGCAGTTTGACAGACTGATGGGAAGGTTATGTAACTTTAGGAAGTAGATTTTAAAACAGTAAAGGAACTGGGAGAAGAGGAGATGGGACTTTTGGTAGCACATCTCATTCATATCTTTTAGGTGCCTACCTACAGCTAGGTGTAAGGCAGGCCAGGACGCTTAGGTTTTCAAGAGATAAATCATATGCTATCATGAAAAAAATTAAGTGGCCTGACCTGAGGTCTATGCAGTCTTATGTCAACACATAAATAATTTTTCTTATGAGTCTAGTAGATGGCATCCTGAAAGACAAAGAGAATGATAACAGAGTAAGATTTATAGACGAGAAAATAGGGAAGACATTACCAACACTGGCTCAAGTTCTCGCTCAAATGTCACCTTCTCAATTGAGGCCAAATCACTCATTTAAAATTGAGCCCTCTCGGGGGCCGGCCCCGTGGCTTAGCGGTTAAGTGCGTGTGCTCTGCTACTGGCAGCCTGGGGTTCGGATCCCGGGCGTGCACTGACGCACTGCTTGTCCGGCCATGCTGAGGTGGTGTCCCACATACAGCAACTAGAAGGATGTGCAACTATGACACACAATTATCTACTGGGGCTCTGGGGAGAAAAAGGGGAAAAAAAAAAGGAAGAGGATTGGCAATAGATGTTAGCTCAGGGCCAGTCTTCCTCAGCAAAAAAAGAGGAGGATTGGCACAGATGTTAGCTCAGGGCTGATCTTCTTCACAAAAAAAAAAAAATGACCCTTCTCAATCTCTAGGTTTTTTTTAGCTTCTTCTTCTTTTGTCCCCATAGATTTTACCACTTCCCAATATCCTGTAATATTTGTTTATTTATTTGTTTGTTATTTTTATTGCTTATTTCTCTTTCCCCCACATAGAGCTCCATTTTTGGTTTGTCACTCACATATCCCAACGATATATGGGAACAATCCTTGACATAAAATAGGTGCTTAATAAACATTGCTGTAAGAAGGAAGGAAGGAAGGCAGGGAGGGAGGAAGGGAGGGAGGGAGGGAGGAAGGAAGTAAGGATATAGACGATACGGAGCTCACCTGCAGCTCACTGTGGGCCCAAGCTAGATAATGCTCAAGGAGAGTACCTGCAGATGGGACCAGTAAAAGGCCAAGCTCACTATTGTTAAACAATCAGATATTAACCATTGATATCTAACGATGGTAATTTAATCCTTGTGCTTCTGCTTCAGGTTGCCTTTCAACATGAATTGCAGTTTTGTTCATTATAACATGGAGAATTAGTAATAGGGGACTTTGCTGCAGCTATTCACTTATTTTTTCCTGAGAACTAAGGAAAGAGTACCAGCTATTTATGAGAAGTATCTGTTTTATGGATTAGTGAAGTGAGAATTAGTTGAACTCCGTGTCTACTTCCTTTTGACATTCTAATTAGTGAAATTTCTTTTATTTATTTATTTATTTGTTTGTTTGTTTGTTTGTTTATTTTGTGAGGAAGATCAGCCCTGAGCTAACACCCATGCCAATCCTCCTCTTTTTGCTGAGGAAGGCCAGCTCTGAGCTAACATCTATTGCCAATCTTCCTCCTTTTTTTTCCCCCAAAGCCCCAGTAGATAGTTGTATGTCATAGTTGCACATCCTTTCTAGTTACTGTATGTGGGACGTGGCCTCAGCATGGCTGGAGAAGCAGTGAGTCGGTGCACGCCCGGGATCCAACCCGGGCCGCCAGCAGGGGAGCGCGCACACTTAACTGCTAAGCCACGGGGCTGGCCCCTAATTAGTGAAATTTTGATGAGTACCTAATCTAATCAATGCTGTGTTCTACTCTGATAATTTTTCTGGCAACTGTATTTTTAATATATATATACTCATATACACATATAAAATAGTATCATAATATTATAATTAGTTATAAGAACCATCATTTGATTAAATTCCAGAAATGCCAGAAATCTAGAAAAATCTTTGTAATGGGGTTCATGTGCCAGAATTATGGAACTATTTTTTTGACAAGTGATTTGCCATGCTCATGGTGGATGACTTGGTATAACCATCAATTCGAATGGCAAAGCTAAACTGACATAGTGAAAGAGTTGCACGGAAGCTAGTGGGCTCTGACAAGCCTGTGAGGCTGTCTGGACCACCAGGTGACAGAGGGATTGGGCTTTTCTTGTAATTGATGCAAATTCTGACGCAGCAAGTTCTCCCTTTCATGCTGCCTCCTCCTCCAGGCTCATACTGATGAACCATCACAGAGGAGGGAGTTGTGAAGGGTGAGGGAATCAGTAGGCAGGAGCAAGGAAGAGCAGGGGAAAGCGGATTGTGTGGAACCACACAATCTACTCAGGCCTTAACTTATTGTCCTACAATGTGATACCACAACAACTGGCCACAGTGAGGCATGAGCTCAAACCCCTGATTTCTCTCTTGGTGAACACCCAAGGCTAGAGAGACTAATTGTCTATGATACTTAGGCATGACCGTCTGTTCTTTTCTAACTTTGTTCCTACTTTCAAAGGAAAAAGGAACAAGAACTTTCCCTTCTCTGCCATTTCCTGATGGAAAGAAAAAAGAGAAAATATCCTTTGTTGAATGCAAGAAGGGCCATGCTTGACTACAAGAGGGCTCCCCCTAGTTTTGCTTATACTCAAATAATAGAAATATCTAATATGCACTATTGGATATTTTCACACATATTCTCAGAGCCTGAAGTATTATTTATGCCAGAATCTCTTTATCCCTACTATTCTTGCGTGTTTGTCCATCACTAATGGTAGAGTCTTTCTTTTGAAAAACCCTCAGTCATTGACCCCTCAGTACCATTACAGCATCACCATAGTGGTGTAGGGGAGGGGGAAAATCCCCCCTTCTACCCTTCTTGTGTTCTTATGGATGGACTAATAATAAAATTGACACAAGACCAGATTAACTGGAGAAAAACCAAATTTAATTAGGTGGACAGGAGAGAATCATGAAAATGATGCTCGGAGAGCGATTGAAGCAGGCAGTATATGTATCTTTTAGAGAAAGAAACAATAAACTTGTAAGGAATTGACAGGACAAAGAAACTTAGCTTTTGGGTACATAATTAGTGAGTAATTTAGACAGAGCTTAAGTTTGAGATAGTAAATTAATAAGGTTTGTTTATGCAGGCTTCTCAGTCCAGAATTCCCTAGCTCTGGAGATAAGATTGCAGGGAGAGCGGCTTTCACATGGGAGATTTATTTCCCGCTTTCGGGGAGAACAGAGACAGAAAGGGCAGGATGCCCTTTTTGCTTCTCAAGTAACTTTAATTCAAAATAATCAGTATGCCATTGTGGGATATTTTGGGGTGGCCTGCCCTGGGCCCCAACAGTGGCAAATCTAGTGTTTCATAGAGGCACAGAAACTTCCATGGCTTCAGTATTTCTAACATAGTCATATCTTAGTTACAGCCACAATAAAAATACCCAGAAAAAACATATTTTTCGTGACACCTCAGGAAAATATCCACCTGCTCTAAAATTCTTTTTCATTACGCTTCTGAATTTTACCAAGACCAAAGATGCAGCAAGTTTTTGAGGAAAAGAAACACTGTCTACCTTGCGTAAGATTTTATCCAATCTTTTCATCTGAATTTATAGACTAGAAAAGTTTTTCAGAAACACAAACTACTTTTAATCATGATGTTGCTACAGTCTATGCAACAATTAGGTAGTAGAATACTCCAGATATTAAACCAGTCATAAAAACTTCAGTAAGAGACCAAATCAGATAC
Organism: Ceratotherium simum simum; assembly: GCF_057802395.1. Taxonomy (NCBI): domain Eukaryota; kingdom Metazoa; phylum Chordata; class Mammalia; order Perissodactyla; family Rhinocerotidae; genus Ceratotherium; species Ceratotherium simum. The sequence goes on from NC_141908.1 coordinate 42,793,144, forward strand.
AGAATCAATGTCTCCTAGTTCTCAATTCAGGTCTAAGGACGGTTATCTCAGCCTATTTAGGAGACTTGAAGTATAGGGGAGGGGTGGGGAAAATAATGGGAATAATGCCTTCCTTCTTCCTGTTCCCTAGGTTTTAATGGTCTTAGCTATAACAATAATCAATTGATTATAACTTTGAAATGTCTAAAACAGAGCCATCAGAAGTGTTGTGCAGAATGAATTGTCATTAACCTGGCTGAGTATGTGTACATGTGTGTGTGAGACAGATGTAAAATCATCACAGAAGTCTAAAGCAGTAATAGTAAAAGCCAACATCCTCCCAGACAATAATCTCAGATGCTTGAGAGTCAAAGCTCTTTGTGTGGCAGACAAGCCCAAGTTTTAAGATGAGAGGGATCTTGATGTCCTCCCTTCCCATTCCCTTAAAGTTTTAAAGGCGTGGATCTGACTCTCAATTGAAGGCGTTCGGGTGCCTGGTGATGAACCAGAGAAGTTCTGGGAGGGTAGAAACTCAGACACTAGCATAAGGATATAAAAATTGTAGAGGAGGAAAATTTTTCCCTTCTAGGTTCTTTGGCTGGTCTAATTATCAAATGACATAAGACAGATTAACAGGAGAGAAACAAATTTAATTTTGTATGTACAGGAGCCCCGAAGATATGAGGCTCAAAGAAGTGACCAAAGAAGGCAGATTTTATACCTTTTTGACAAGGAAACAATAAATTTGTGAAGAATTGGCAAGACAAAGGGGTTTGGGCTTTGGTAGTAAATAAGTGAAGAAGTAACAAGGTTTGTTTATACAGCTTTCTTGGCCCTAAATTCCCTATCTCTGAAGATAAGGATGCCTTCTACCCTCCTGGTACAGGGAGGGTACTTTTCACACAGGAGGTTTATTTCCTGCTTTCAAAGGAACAAAGGTGGGTCAGAATGTCCTTCTAGCACCAGCTGTTTCCTAAGTAACTTTAATTCAAAATAATCAATATGTCAAAGTGGCACACTTTGGGGTGACATATTCTTCTCTCCTTCAATATAAAGACTAGAAAGGTGGGACTTCCCTGAGGAAGAAGAAAGAAAAGGAAGGCTAAAACTGCCTTAGAAGATGAAGCTACTGTACACTGCAAAACTGTTCTGCATCTCCACCCATACAGGCAGGTGCTGGAGAGCCAGGAAAAGTAAAGACTGCACTCTGTTGATGTGAATAAATGCATGGGCTATGATATCATGCAGTTGGGATAATCTTCTCATGCTTCAACCCAATGCTGTCGATGAATCCCCGTTTTGATCATACCACTTACACAGTTGTCACTTTGGCCTTTGTGAGAGATGCGATATAGAAAAAGAAAAATAATGAGAGTGAACAAACATGAAGAGAGGGAGGGTTAGAGAGAGCTCTGGCCTTGCTCACCTGTGGGGAACTATAATTATAATACACAGAAATGAGTCAACACCTGGCTCTTTCTTTTCCATCTCCTTGTTTCAAACACTGCCTATAATCTTGCCTTGGTAGAAGAGAGACTACTTGATATTCTCTCTTAAACTGAGTTGCCTGGAAACAGACTCTGAGATGGAGAGATACAAGCAGGGTTTATTTTTGGGGTGAGGTGGAGGGTAGAGAGGTTGCTCTCAGGAGATACACCTGTAGGGAAGTGAAGAAGGTAAGATGGGGCAGAGGAAGACGCTGACCCGCAGTACAAGTGCAAAGGCCTCGGTCTACCCTATAGGGACCTCAGGAGTGGGACGGCCCTTCAGAGTTGTCCCAAATATAGTAAAGGAAGACAGGCTTGTGTCCCTCATCAGTCAGTCATTTGGCTTTGGATAACACTTAAGAGGGCATAAGGTTAGGGAACGCAGTTCCCCTCAGCTCAGGGTAATACCCAGTGAGGGAGGCAGTTGTAAACTGTCAGCAGCCATATTCCCAGGCCCAGGGCACGCATGTCTTGGCCCTGAAGAGGGGATCTGGGCAAAGAACCATGGTGTCCATTATATAGTCTCACAATTAATTGTTTTATAAGATATAAAGATATGCTCAACCAGAAAGATAAGAAAACTTCAGAGAATTAAGAGAAAATAAGAGAATTCAAAGGTAGGTAATAACTTGTAAGACTATTGGAATTTCATGTTTAAACTGAATTTTATCTATGTCTTGAAAAATAAAATGTCTAGAATTGCACTATCCACTACAGTGGCCACTAGCCACATGTGTCTATTGAGCACTTAAAATGTGGCAAGTCCAAATTAAGATGTGCTAGAAGCGTAAAATACACACCAAATTTTGGACACTTAATAGGAAAAAAATAAGACGAAATATCTTATTATTCACTTTTTTTTTTTTTTTTTTTGGTGAGGAAGATTTTCCCTGAGCTAACATCTGTTGCCAATCTTCCTCTTTTTGCTTGAGGAAGATTGTCCCTGAGATAACACCCTTGCCAATCTTCCCCTATCTTTTGTATGTGGGACACCGCCACAGCATAGCTTGATGAGTGATGTGTAGGTCCACACCCAGGATCCTAACTGGTGGACCCCGGGCTGCTGAAGCAGAGCACGTGAACTTAACCACTATGTCACCAGGCTGGCCCCTTATTAGTAATTTTTATATTGATAACATGTTAACAGGATATTTTTGCTATATTGAGCTAAATAACATAAGTTATTAAAATTAGTTTCACTTGTTTCTTTTAACTTTTTTAATGTAGCTATTAGAAAATTTTAAATAAGTTATGTATATCACACCACGGTTTTGTTGGACAATGCTGGTCTAGAATAATCTCAAAGTCTGACAAAGTTGTTGTCTCAGCCTGCAGCCTTGTCAGACTGGAAAGGGCCACAGAAGGGGAGTGCAGAAACCCTCTCTCCACAGTCAGAAACTCATTTCCTTGGCCTTACTAGAATAGTAACCCAAAAACATCTTAGTTCTTGAAAGTCCAAGATATGACCTGGGCCGTACAACCAGTCTGCCCTCGTTGCTAGAGTGGGAATGGATGTAGGAAGTGCCAAGATTCATTGTGCCATCCTTCTTGGGAACCAGAGCCTCTGGGAAGTAAAGGCATTTGCTTTAACCACAAATCAATAGATTCTGACTCATTTTAAACCTTTGCCTCAGGACAAGGGAATTGTAACCATCACAGCTCAGTGATCAGTATGGGTCTACTAGGAAACAGCTGGAGTCCAGTGAGTAAGTCCTTGGGTGTAACGAAATAACTACCTCATATGCCAGGAGTCTGACCACATGTGGCACTAGATGAAGACCAGGCAAAAACATGAGTCATGGATCAAAAATAAGGTAATGTAAAAAATTACTTGTATTTATTTCTACCACCAGCAGGGCTGTACTTTTGTATTTGTTTTGTTTATTGCCATCACTTACATGCCAGCCATGTTTTCTCCAGCTCATGATTTTATTTCAATATCATCCAGAACCACTCATTCCTTCTGTCTCACTGCCAATGACCAAGTCCAGACTTTCATCACCTCAGCGCAGAATGACTGCAACCAGTTTCTTCCTTGATCTTTTTCCTCCTAATTTTTTTCTCTTCAATCTATGATTTCACCTGCTAACTTCTTGTAGATTATCTTTTTAAAACACGTCACTCCTCTGCTCAAAAAACTAGAATGACTTCATGTTGGATACCCAATCAAGCCCAGACTCGGTATGGCTTTCCAATAGATAGGCAAAATATGTTCATTTTTCTTTTTCTTTCTTCCTCATTCCCTCCATTTAGAATGTGCTTCCTACTCTTCTTCCCTTTTTAAATCATTTTAAAGAAATATGAATTGAACATCTAATATATGCAAGATATTATTCAAATTCCTTCTTCACTTTAATTCATAAGCTTTACTCATTTGATCCTTGACTTTTCTGAACTTATAATACCTATAATTTGTATATTGCATGATTGCTGTATACTCATATTTTTTCTGATAATTTTATGCTCATAATCATTGAACTCTCAACCAATTTGTTAACTCCCCAAGGTCAGAGATCACATCTTATACCTCAAATCAGAAAATGAAATGAATGTTTATTGAATGCTTTCTCTGTGTCAGTCACCATAAGATATCTTCAACATTTTTTATCCAGAATTCTCTGTATCCACTTTTCCTTGTGCGTGTGCTCTCCTTTCATCATTTCCATATGGCCCTGCCAGACCGCCTCGACTCCCGACGCCAAATAATACCGACTCAAGTATGTGAGTAGCAGATTTACTGGTGTTTTGGGACAATGATGGTGGAATTTCCACCGGTAATTACTACTTGGGCTGCAGCCTCCTGCTTGCTCCTGGGACTCCCTCTCTCTTCAACGTTTTCCCCCTTCCTCTCTAGCTCCTTCTAACTGATCCTGTTTTAGGTAAAAACGGTTTGGTTATCTCTTTGATTCGTGACCAATGGAGCCCTAAGAAGGCCTCATCTTCAAAGCTAACACAGCTGATGGGGGTTCTAAAACAAAGAAAGTTCTCTCTCTCTCTCTGAGAGATATTCTATGAGTTTTAAGTAATTTTTTTCTGTTACATACAATTTTCTCATTTAATCCTCTCAACAATCGATTTTACAGCAGCTAGCAATTAATATTTATTGAATGTTTACTATACACCAAGCATTGTTTTAGGTGCATTATCCATATTATCTCATTTAACCTGTACTATAAACAAAAGAGGGAGGTATTATTATTATTCACATTTTACAGGTTAGTAAACAGAGTGAAGATAAGTTAAATAACTTGTCACAGAGGACTCAGAGAGTAAGTGAAAGAGCCAGAATTAAAACTCAGGCAGTATGATTCCAGAGCCCAAACCCTTAACAACGTTGCTGTTCTGCTTCACAGAAAAAAGAAACTGAGACTTGAGAGATTAAGTGACCTGCTGTGGTAACACAGAGGTGACTAGTGTGGCTGAAATCCTTGCTCTGTCCACCGGGGGATGGTGTTCCATTCTCTGCTTTGTTTGGGAGAGGTTTGCTCTCATCCTGTTGATGTTTGTTTGTTTAATTTCAGTATTGTTTGGGATTTTTCAAAAAGATTCTATTTTTTTAGAGAAGTTTTAGGTTTACAGCAAAATTAAGAGGAAGGTACAGAGATTTCCCATACACCTATTGCCCCTAGACTTGCGCAGCCACCCCCATTATCAACGACATCCCCCACCAATGGTACCTTTTTTACAATTGGTGAAACAACAGTGACACATCATAATCACCCAAAGTCCATAGTTTACCTTAAGGTTCACTCTTGCTGTTTTACATTCTATGGGTTTGGGTGTTTTATATTCTATATTTGGACACCTATCCGTCATTACAGTATCATACAGAGTATTTTCACTGCCCTAAACCTCCTATGCTCTGCCTGTACAGCCCTTGCCCTCCCATGGTCCAATCCCTGACAACTTCTGGTTTTTCTACTGTCTCCATAGTTTTGCCTTTTCCAGAATTTCGTAGGGTTGGAATCAGACAGTACGTAGGCTTTTCAGATTGGCTTCTTTCACTTAGTAATATGCATTTACGATTCCTTCATGTCTTTTCATGGCTTCATAGCTCATTTCTTCTTAACACTGAATAATATTCCACTGTCTGGATGTACCACAGTTTATTAATCCACTCACCTACTGAAGGACATCTTGGTTGTTTCCAAGTTTTAGCAATTATGAATACAGTTGTTATAAATATTCATGTGCAGGTTTTTGTGTGGGCATAAATTTTCAACTCCTTTGGGTAAATACCAAAGAGCCATGATTGCTGAATCATATAGTTTGATGTTTTCACTTGGCTTCCCTAACAAGTACACAAAGTGACTTAACTGTGTATATTATATTCACTGAGATACAAAAGACAAGTCAGTCCTTTTATAAGATTCATCCTTAATTCTGCCTTTTTTTTGATTCCCCCATATCCAGTCCATCAAGAATCTCCTACCAATGTGCCCGTTTCCAGTTCCTTCCATTTCCATCATCCTAATCCATGCCAATCAACTAGTCTGGTGCCATCTAACTGCTCTTTCTGTCTTTATTTTGTCTCTTCCAACCACTTTTTCAGAGTAGCTGGAGAGTAAATCAATTCCTGTCACTCCCCTCATGAAAATCTCAGATGACTTCTGATTTCCCTTAGACTGAAATCCAACTTTAGATCGTCGCCAACAAGGCCCTGTATGACCTGGTGTGGGCCTCCTTTCCAACATCATCTTAGGTCACTCTCCTTACTCATCACATTCAACCACACAGGCCTTTTCTCAGTTCCTTGAATAGACCAAGCTCTGCTCATTTGGGACTTCGCCTTTGTTGTCGCTTTTGTCTGGAAAGGCTCTTCCCTCCACTCTTTAAGTTGGTTGTCTTCTTGTTTTCCAGGTCACCTCCTTAAATTTCACCTCCACTCAGAGTCCTTTCCTAACCTTTTATTCTCTATTATGCCATATTTGTTTCCTGTGTAATAGATTAATGAAAGACAATGAATACATCCATTGGAGAATGGATAGATGAAATAGATAAATCTTGAATACATGAAATGAATAGATCCATTGGAGACATAAAGCAAAAATACATCAAATAACTAGAAAACAAGTCTAAAGTAACATGTAAAACATGTTTACTAGTGTGCTAGATTAAATACATAATCTGTGAAGGAAGTCAAAACAAAGGAGAGAAGATTAACATAGGAGTTAGAGGTTTCTTGGAGGTAGTGAGACTTTGAAACACTGCATGGTTTTGGATTGGCAGAAATATTATGTGGGGGAAACTAAGAAATTCAACTTGATAGAAACAGAGAGGTTTTGTAGGAGAATAATAATAATAACAATCTGAGATCAGTTTGTGATGGACACAAGAAGTGACATGTTCATATAGCAACTGTAAATTGATGTCAGTAATTGTTTTTTAATGGAATATAGCAGAAATTACACTTAGTCCAATATTGCTGCCATTGCTCAAAGCTTCTTTGAATTGTACCCTGTAAAATGGCCTGGAGAGTATAATATACATTTTTTTTCAATATTCTGGCAAATATTTGCTCTTTTAGATTAATGTCATTTTTGAAATAGCCAAAAGTCATCTACAGCCAACTCTAGTGAATGAAATGGTGATATGTTGTTGTTGATATCTGGGGTCAAACATAAGGTCTCACTCTAAAGTAATGATCCATATCTACCTCTCTCTCTCTCTCTCTCTCTTTCTCTACCTACCTATCTATCTATCTATTAATCCTTGTATATTCTGAAGGTTTTACAGTTGAAGAGATCCCAAGACCTTGTCAGGAAGTATAGCATAACTGGAATTGGATACAGCTTCCTAAGGGGGAAAAAAATTATTACTTACAAACATGGGCTCTCGTGGTTTCTTTTAAAAAAAATCATTCTTCTGGCTTTTTTAGCCACATTTTTTACATAAGAATCTAAGAGCTTAGGTCATAATATTCTAAGTACTTTTATTGCATTTACAATAGGCAGATTACATAAAAGAAAAATGCCTTATTTTTAAGAATTGGCTATGTTGGCTAAGTTAGCCCTCTATAGGGGGTTTCTGTGCTCAGAACCAGAGTGTAGTGATTGTTTGTAAGAGAACAGGGCCTTGTTTGCTTTGGGATCCTGACAGTAACATTAATATGTCTTGGTGTAAAAATAAAGCAAACAAATAAAATAATTTGTGTACAACACTAAGGATTGTGCCTGGCACATAAAGTATATTCAATAAATGTTTATTCCCTTTCCATTAGTCATGTTTTGAAAGTTTAATATCCTCAATAGTTTTATTTTACTTTTTTCCATGGTAAACCATGTTTTGAACATACAGGAGCAGTGGAAGTGGTGGGCCTATAGGTAGAAGTTTAGTAACATGATCTTCCATGTAAGATAAGAAATTTTTGGTTCAGTTATTGGTATCACAAAACTGGCTGTTTGGATTCAGAAAATGAAATTATCTAGTTACAAAATACATTTTGTCCTGTTTCTAAATTATTTGGCTAAAGAACTTGTCACATGCATTTGAGTCATACAAAGCTTATACACAAAAGCAGTTGGATATTTGAAAATAAAACATCTTATGAACTAACTCTCATATTTCTTTAGATATTATTGTATGAGTCTGAGTCCAGTCTGGTGAGAGAAACCATATAACAATTTGAACAGGTAAAATTTAATACAAATAATTATTAACTATAATGAGATTGGAGTAACAGAGGATTAGCTAATAAAAAGTAAAAACAACTCTAAAGAATATGGAAATAGTAGATATATGAATCAGCTGCTTCCCTTGTGGCTGAGATAGAGCATCCAAGGCTGAGATGCAGACCTTATTGGAGAGGGCAATCATAGCTCACTGAAAGCAAAGAAGTGGTGGTGGTGCCCCTGGAACTTGCTGGAAGTCCACTTTTTGGAGTTTGCTGGAAATGTGCCCTCTGGGTACCAGAGAAAGCTGCTCATGGGGAGCTGTCTTACTGGAGGCACTCTACACAAAACTGTCTGAGGAGGCGCAGCTGCTGGCCACTGAGTCCTGCTGGCTGCCATGCACGGCAAGAGCCTGGGGCTGGAGAAGCCACCCATTCTGCAGAAGCTTGCCAAGAAAGCACACCAGAACCAGGAAGCAAAACCCTTTCTTTCCGCACTGTCTCTCTAGCACCCTCTACAGGCAAAAGTTAATGCACGCCAGCTGGCAAAGTAAAAACATTTAAAGGTTGTTTGATTTTAGAGAAATCATTTTGAGTTTTGGAGAGAGACAAAGAGGTGGTAAAATAGTTCTCATGTATAACAACTTGTTCTTTGGGAAACACAGAGTTAAAAAGATTTGAAAATATTTGTCTAATATGCAATTTCCTTTTAGACTTTTTTTCCCCATGCTAGAAATAAATATGTAGATTACTTTTTAGTTAATTTGGATGTTGATGTTGAGTTTCTTCTAAATTTAACAACCCCATCCTGAGAGAAGCCACATGCTTTATTTGGGTTACACTGACCGTAACATTTTAAAAGCATTTTGAGGCCATCAAATTTTTAAACATTCAGATTTTTTCCTTTTACATGTCAAAGAATAAATAAAACAGAACTTAGCCTAATATCTTGCACATAAATATTTATTAAATCATTAGCTTTATATTTATTATTTCTAATTCAGTCAGTCCTAATACTGCATGGGAATACTCTTATTAATTTCTAATTAGCCATTTTGCATTCATTGAAGCAAGTTTAAAAATCTTTACTGCTTTCCTTATGTCCCTATGTCCATCCTCATGTCCAAAGCCGAACTCAGCAGACAGCCTAGTGATTGATCCAGGAGAATGAATTCCATTGGCCTCCTGCTTTGGACAGTTACACTAAGCTGTATCTTTCATCTATATTTACTTCTCTCCTGCTTTAGTAGCAGCAGCAACAGTAGCTATCCTTCTATCTAAACTTAACTTTTTCCTCTTCATTTCATCCCATGCATTTTGCCTCAACACTTCTGCCCTCCTCTCTCCTTCTTGAGACTTGAATCTCTCCCTGTTTCCTGACTCTCACTCCTCAGCCTGTAAGCAGGCTTGAAACTTCGGATCGATCCTCTTTCAAACTTTTCCTCTCATCTTTTTCTCTCTTTTTCACAATGCCCATTTAAAGATCACCTATGCTTATTACATCCATTTCCTCACCTCCCAAAATTCACTTTTTGTTGAAGAATATCTAGCAGGCTCGCTTGGTATAGGTCGGTTTTCCTTAGCCCAATCACACAGTTCAATTGAGCACTAATTATAAAGCATATTAAAAAAAATTTTTTGGGCCGGCCCTGTGGCTTAGCAGTTAAGTGTGCATGCTCCGCTACTGGCGGCCTGGGTTCGGATCCCGGGCGCGCACCGACGCACCGCTTCTCCCGCCATGCTGAGGCCGCATCCCACATACAGCAACTAGAAGGATGTGCAGCTATGACATACAACTATCTACTGGGGCTTTGGGGGGGAAAAAAAAAAAAGAGGAGGATTGGCAATAGATGTTAGCTCAGAGCCGGTCTTCCTCAGCAAAAAGAGGAGGATTAGCACGGATGTTAGCTCAGGGCTGATCTTCCTCACAAAAAAAAAAGAAAAAAATAATTTTTTTTAACTATCCTAATAGTTGGACATTGTGAACAAAGATGTACATGGCACCAAATATCCATCCACCCCTCTGCTACCCTGGTTCCAGAGCACATTGTGATTGTCTGGGCATTCTTTTCCTCAGAATCCTTACAAGGTAATGACCTGACCTTCCCTTGTCCAGAAGATGACGCTTCTGGGCCACTTGGTGAGGCCTTTGTCTGGGAGAATGCAAGAAAAATAGGGTTGGCTCTCAAGGCATCTTTGTGTGTGTGTGTGAGGAAGATCGGCCCTGAGCTAACATCTGCCAATCCTCCTCTTTTTGCTGAGGAGGACTGGCTCTGGGCTAACATCCATGCCCATCTTCCTCCACTTTATATTGGAGGCCACCACAGCATGGCCTGACAAGCTTTGTGTTGGTGAGCGCCCGGGATCTGAACCGGCAAACCCTGGGCCACCGCAGCAGAGCGCCTGCACTTAACCACTTGTGCCACCGGCCCAGCCCCTTTCAAGGCATCTTTTGAAGAGGATGGCTGTGATAGAGCACAGGTATCTCACAGCCCTCCTCCCACCTCTAGCTCCATTCAGAGAAGTCCTGACGTCTCCCCACGATTGTTGTATCAGAAGTTGGCATCCTCTTTCGTTACTTTATTTCCTTCTCAGACCTTACAGAGGAGTTGAATCTTATTAATACTAGTTTAATTACTGTCTTGACATGAGAGCAGCCATGTTTGGTGGTTCCATTAACCTACAGCCACCAGCAGACAAAGAAATATACAGCTGCTTTCTGTGTGGCGGGAACTGGCCTTTCTCCCACGGAGATAGTTGCAATTTGTAAGAATTTCAACGTCCTTTGGGCGTCATGGCCTGGGGCAGACTGGCCATCTGTGCTGGGCTAGGACGATAACCAGGGAAAACAATGCACATACACACACACACAATTCCCGGGCTGGGACAATAGCCAGGAGGCTCAGTACACGTATGCCACTGATAACCATTTGTGCGTGGGAACACTGAATGCTTGCACTGTAAACTCTGTAACTACTTCTATAAACTGCTGGAAACCGAGGCGTGGTGAGTCTCACCTGTGGAAGGGACGCCTTGCCCAAAACATGTGATTCCCGCCCAGCCATGTTGATTGACAGGACTCTCCCACCAGTGGGGCATGGATGTTGTGAGTAACCGATCTAACGTGTTCTCTTTTCAGTCAACCTGGTGTTTTTCTTTCCGATTGATTTGTGTTATTTCCCTTCAGTCGATGTGGATGTTTTCCCTTTCCAGTCCATCTGCTGTTTTTCCTTCTCGTTATATGACCTTTCGAATCTGCTGTTATCTCAGCCAATGTGGATGTTTTCCCTTTCCAGTCGAGCTGATGTTTTTCCCTCTTAATATTTGACCTATTTGGATCTGTTTGCGGACTATCACCTTTACTCTCCTCAATATAATAAAATATACCTTCAGTCCATTTGTTTGGAGTGGAAAGTTTCTTTTATGTCTCCGATCGAAGCCCCGAACAACTCATAACAACTATTTTATAAACACTTGAGTAAATAAAATTTAGGGATATTTTTAAATCAATGTTTATATTATCTACAAAATTTTCTCAAACTTATTATACACTTTAAATCAAAAAATATTTTATTCAAACCATAGTTAGAATGACTTTTCTTTTTCTAACAGGAGGTTATCATAATATTTGATGGTAAAATTATCTTTTATGGATTGTCATGTGTTCTTTTTTCTTATCTCCACACTATCCATCCGCAACATCCCCACCCCCAAGATGGAATAACCCCAAAAAGAGCTTCGAGACATCTCCTGGACACTCCACAATCCAATGCAATCTTCTATCTCCATCCCTATTGGAAGTAATCTCTCCTTCCCCTCTCTTATGGCATTGATCGTTGTCTTCTGTATATTATCTTCACTATTGGGGAGAAGATCTTATGGACAAGATCATTATTTTACTCACTATTCTCTGTGTCCAAAATACAGTACCTTACAAATAGAAGGACTGAAGGATGTTTGATGAATAAAGAAATAATTGGTCATTTATTAGATGTATGTATATCCCTCAGTTAAATTTATTTTTCCTTCTTCCCTTCTCATTTCTTTGTCTATGTGTTTTAGTGTGGGTATCTTTTTATCCTCCTTGTCTCTATTTCATTTTGTTTCTATTTATTCCCTATAAACCTTCAGTTTCTCTTCTTTTTCCTCTCCTGCATGGAACACAACATTTTACATGGAATTAAACCTTTTGTTTGTTTGTTTCTTGCAGTTATTTGAGTTTTGCATTTTATCTCAAAATAAATGAGTGATAAAAATAAAACACTGAAATAAGTTGTTTATTACAAAATTTATGGAAACTTAATTGATCTTTCCGCATGAGATTAGTGGCTTTCAATGTAAAAAACTGTTTAGTCTAATTAAACACAAGATAAATCAATGTTTTAGAGAAAGATTTGGGATTCACTTGTTAAATGAGATAAATTTTTGAGAATTATACTAAATTGCAATTTTGAACTCAACATGTTATTTAACATGAATTGTGTAAAGCAAAGCCATGAAAATATAAACCTAGGTCAAAAGCTAAGGAAAAAAGTAAATTTAGTAGTAGAAATCTTGGTGTGGTACTAAATTGATACTAATGTTAGGTGAGAAACCCTGTCCAAAATAACATTAAATCAGTTGTTTTGGGGGTCAATTTAGTATTATACAAATCCTTACAGCTTGATAAACTATAATCATTTCCATGGCCTGTTAAGGGATTCAAAAAGAAAGAACTAACCACCTAGCAGTCCATTCATCCTGTGTGTATATAATAAAGTACATAAGCTTATAAAGACAACAGAAGACAGGGTTTGAAGGAGATATTTAAATTGGAAAAATGCTCACCCTTGGTTCATTGTTATTTTATATATGTAACTGAATTAAAATTTAAAATGTTTTTCATGTGCTAACATAATGTCCATTTTAAAAATTCGTATGTAAAATATTAATATATTTCATCAAATATATTTAGCTTAAATAGTGGCCCAAATGTATTTTAACAACTGCATGGTTAAATACTACTTCTTATGAACAGTCTGTTCCTCTTCCCATGGCCCCTCTAGGATTTGATCTTTAACTTGGATTTAAAAACTATGAACTAATAGGGCTCACCAGTGTTCACATTTCATCTTCAAATGAGATGCTCATGGAACGATTAATTTCACATAAAGAGAGACTTCATAATACTCTATGTGGAAAATATCTAAAAATTATCAAGACTATCTGCAATGCTTTCCATATGTATTTGATGTTTTATAACCTATGACCTAAGAAAAAAGTTTAGGGATTTAGAAACAAATAAAAGACAACCACCATTTATGATGGACAAAAATTACTGTTGACATGCTACAACCCAACCTCTCTCTCTCTCTCTTTTTCATGCAATTGCTGATCATGTCACAACAATATTATAGTAATATTCTTGAAGATGAAGACAGAATCTAATTAAAATTGTATCTACATAATAGACCTAGGCGAGTCCTATAGCCACTTAATAAATAAATGTTGATATTTATGTTGATATTGATACCTATCTTTCTGTTGCACTTATAAAAGATCTGGACACTAAATCTTCCCTCCAGCTACACTAAGTAGCATGTTCATAGAAACCATGTTTCATTACAGCTACTACTTTCTTCTTGAAATAAGCTGTCTAGGCTAAACATTGGACATGGCGGGCTCCAACCCTATTTATATCCTCCTTATTATTAAACATAGGCCTAAAATTTACTATTATTATGCTATACCTATAGCTGTGACTACTACAACTGCTCCTGCTACTATATTCTATCCATTAATTCCTACTATGCCAATTGCTAGGTATGTTCCATATAATATATGAACTCTCATGGCAGTCCCTCAAGATTGGTATTAATTCCCTAGAGTCTCAGAGAGAGTAAGTGACTTGCCCAAGTCACAAAGCTAATGAGAACCCAAACCCAAGTTTGCCTCACTCCACGCTCTCACCATAAAAACAAAGATATAAAATTGTCTATCTAGTTTGACTCATTAAGGAGACATGGACAAACTGAAGAAGACAGAAGCAGCTTGTAGCTATTTCAAATTAACTTCATAACTCTTAGAAGGAAATAAAGTAATTTTTATGTGTTTTTCTTTATTGCTATGACTCATGTAATTGTTTACCAGATTTTGGAAATGGGCATTTTATTATGCTCAGGGTGAATGAGTGTTACTTTCCGTCTATGTTCTCTCCATTCTGGTTCTGGAAACGTGAACTGTGCTAGATGCTGGGAAGTGACATTTGGGTTTTGTCTTTGAAGAATATAAATGATGTCTGCTGAAGAGGTGGTGAAGAAGGGCTTCTAACCGTGGGCAAAGGCACACATTTGAGAAAGGTTCAGGGTGACCAGGAAAGACTTTAGTAAGAGCGTTTGGTAGAAAATATCAATAACACCCAATAAACAATTTACTTAGGGATTGAACATTGCTAATATTTTCTCACTCTCTATTGCTCTTTCCCATCAGCTTATAAATGTGTTCGAGTCTCTTACATCTTCAAACCAACAATGACAATAATCCAAATTAATAACCAATAATTCAAATTCTTCTTGGCTTTATGTTCAATTGAATTGAAAACAACACCAGAAGCCTTCTTTTCTCTAAGAATAACACTCTGCCGTAGGGACTATCAAATTGCAGAGAGAAAATAATCCCCTCTTTTACAGCATTTTTCAGTTTCAACAGTCTGTTGTGACATGCACTAATCATCCCTTGGAAAACCATATCTTGTCCATTTTTGTATTGTCTCAATGCCTTACATTCAAGATATCTGTATAAACTGTAAATTACTGTATTTTAATTTCATATGGTCTGAAATGATCTCAAACTTTTTGTATAAAACCTTTACATTTCCTACCCACAGGTTGGCCAGTGGTCTTTTGGCTTGGAAATGCTTGTATTTTTAAATTTCCTGATACTTTCAGGCCTTTTGAACCTGCCTTAAGACATGACTGCAGCCAGTGTACCTGTTCTGTGAGACCCCTGCAGTGCCCTGAGCAGATATGAGCTCCCTTCAAATGCGTAATGTACTCGGCAGATATTTAGCACACAGCTGATATTACCATAAGTCTTTACACAAGGTCTTAAAATGAAAGCAGCCAGGGATCCAGAAGCGTGGACTATGAGAATGCTAGAGTTCTAAGGGACCTTTGATATCATTTAATCTAGTCTCATTTTCCAGGAGAGGAAACACAGGCCCTGTGAGATGAGGTTGCTCAGTCACTCAACTAATTGCAGGTTTTCTGGGGACTAAAACTCGGGCATTCTAACTGCAGACTGATGTCTATGTGTCATGAGCATATTTTATAAATGACTCTAAAATGTTACAATTATTAACCGTTCAGTAACTACCAATCGAAGTGCTGCAATTATTACAATTGTTTGGAAATGAAATACATGCATCACAGTTGGAGTTTTCAGGTACCATCACATATTAAATTTTATGCTATTTGAAACACGTACTTTAAAACTTTGAAGTATAAATAACTCTTCTTTATTGAAAAAAATTACTGGAAAACAGACGAAAAAACCTGATATTTGTTGACAGCTCAAAAACAGTGTACATATGTTACAGTAGTACATTTAGCTATTTTATACATTTAGTTTCTTGCATAGTTTCCAAAACATTCTAGAAGATAGCAATACTTTAAATGGAGTCAGCTGGAGTTTTAAAAAGTATTTTAAAAAAACTATAATCTTCTTTTGTCCTCTTGCATTCCCAAGAGCTCTGAGTGGTTAGTAGTCATCTTCGCTTAGGTCTTATCAAGTAAAGATTTGAAGCTGCTGTTAGATTGAACTTAATTAATCCATCAAACCACAGAAGAATTTTCTTTTCATTCCCTCCAACATTTTGCTTCCCCTAAGTCATAAGAGGTAACAGTCTCCCTGGAGCAGGCCATCTGTGAGACTCGAAAAGTATGGCTTAAAATGGTCAAGTGTGGCTCTGTCTTGATCATATGGCTCTTCCATTCCAAAAGAGGCTACTTGTCTACTTGGGAGAATGTTCTGTAATGCTTGACCCTGTGTCTATCTCTAAATGATCATACTTACTTCAGAAACACTGAAAATGTCACAGCCACAGAGAAGTTACTCTTCTGCCTGGAGAGGGGTAGAGGTTGACATTTTCTCTTTATTCTCTAATAACACCCAGCATCTGCTCCCAGCTAAATCCTGTGTGAACCCTGGACATCTCCACTGACACAGGTAATCTTGTACGTGTTAAAACTAGTCTAGATTTAGCCACGATTCCTGTTGCTAGGTAGTTTTTGAGCATAGTGTAATGTTCATGGAGGGAAGCCTGAGGAAGTCAGCCTTAAGCTACCTGATGCTGCTGCCTCATAACACCTCGCCTTTTATGGTGCTTCATATTTTTCAGAGTGCTTTCAGATATACATATATATCACTTAATCACTAAAACTGGGCAATTGGTGTGGGAGGCAGAATTCTAAGATGGCCCCCAGGATTTCTGCCCACTGCTGTATATGCCCTGAAAACTCCCCTGACCTTGACTGTGGGCAGGACCTATGAAGATGACGGGACAGTCGCTGCTGTGATCACAGTTAAGACTTCATCTTAGACTTGAGATATCACAGACTTGAGACAGAAACTCTCCCGTAGGCCTTGAAGAAGCAAATAGCTGTGCTGTGAAAGGGCCTGTGAGCAGGCCACACGGTGAGGGCAGCCCTAAGAGCTCAGAGTGATCCACAGTGGACAACTGGCAAGAATATAGGAATCCCAGTCATACAGCTGCAAGACAACAAATTCTGCCAACAACTTGATAGAGCTTGGAAGTGACTTTTCCCCAAGTGCATCCAGATGAGAACATCATCTGGCTGACACCTTGATGTCAGCCTCCTCAGATCCTAAGCAGAGGATGCTGCCCGGATCTCTGACCTACAGAACATGCGCAATAATAAACAGGTATTGTTTTAAGCTACTAAGTTTGTGGTAATTTGTTATGCAGCAATAGAAAACTAATAAAAGCAAAGGTAGATAATACTAAAACCATTTCACCAATAAGGAGACTGGTTCAGAAAGATGAACTGACTTGCCTAATTTTATTCTGACAATCAGTGACAGGACTGAGATTGGTACCCTGGATCCTCATTTATACTCCAGTATTCTTCCCACAGTACTATATTGCTCCACACTAATGAGTATTATTGGTAGATTTTCTTTACCCTTGCCAACAACCAAGATAGATAACTGAAAGCATAATATGCTGTCTTCCTCTATACAGCTCAACACAGAGTAAAGCAATGACTTTATTAATTCTCACATCAGTTCTGCAGTACAATAAAAACATTAAGCAAAATCATATTAATGTTCAGTTGATAATATTTTAAAAGAAGCTTGAATCAAATGTCAATCCTCATCACTAAACAAACAATATTCTGAATAGTCAAGACTGGGAAATACGATAGGTAATTCTACCCACTTTTTGTATTGTTTCTTTGGTGAATTATTTTTGAAAACCACTACAAAATTCCTTATTTTGAGACAAGGCAAATCTAGCCCTTTGTGCACCATCATCGTCCCCCAAGCCTGGAAAACAAAAGAGACAATGAGAGGAAAAATTAAATGCACATTCGATTAAGAATTCATTTTGGCGCAAAGTAAAATTAAGCCCACAGTAATTTACTCACTTGGCCACAGTTTTTGCAAATAATCTCGCCATTTGTTTGATAGTCTGCAAACTTGCTTTTCAGTGCTTCGTTTTCTCTCACAATGTAGAGTTTCCTAAAATTATCAAGGAGTAAGAAACATCCCTGAGAATTTGCAAAGAATCCAAATGCAGCCCATGGGTACGTGTTGTTGGACCTGAAGTGCATCCCCATGCTGGCATTATCCTACACCTCATTCCTTCTCTCCTTCCTGCCTCCCCAGATCATCAGGCAGATGCCCCCTTTCCACACACACCTCTCAAGGGGCATGCTGCCTTTTGCGGCTTCTTCCAAGACTGTTGATTATTTTAACTAGACTTCAGTTCAAAAAGTTGAGAACAAATATGAGTATACAGCAAACTGATGTGCCTTGGATCAAAATGACTTTGGGTCTTACACTTCTCCCTCCCTGACCCAGTGCAGTATATTTGAAAAACTGACATTTGAAACAGGGATAATATTTGGGGACTAAAAGTGGGGAAGTTCCGAAAAATAATGAATCTCATTTGTATTTTTTTGCAAGAACATTTACAATACAACCTGCCTCTCCCCTTATAAAGAAACTTAAAATTGAGTCTTCCTGGACTTACTTGAATTCTTGTGTCATATTGACATGGTGCATGTTTTCAATTACGTGGATATCTTCTCCAGTGCAGGCCTGCATACTGCAGTTTTTGCAGAGGAAACTTATTAATGATGGGTTATCCTTGTAATGCTTTGCAATACTTCTCCTGTTTTTCATTTTATTTTCCATTATACTTTGCATCTGTAATTCCCAAATCTGCATTGAGAAAAAAATATTCAATTTTTTTTCATAGTTTCACTGAAATAAGTCTCCTGGGATTCAGAGCTGTTAGACAGTTATGAAAACATACACTTGGTCCATGGTCTAGAAATAAAATAGTGAGGTAATGCCCCCTCAAAGAATTTAGTAGACAATCTCCTATAATCATGGAAATGTGGAACCCCTAAGTGTTCAAAAAACAGCCCATTCCATTTTAGAAAAGTTCTATTGTGAGAAAGTCCTTAGCAATATTCAACAAAAAAAAGTCTCTCCTTCTAAACTCCCCCCACTAGTTTTAATTGTGTCTCATAAAATAAGTCTAAATTTTCTTCCACATGGAATCTCTTTAAGAACTAAACACCGTTATTACATTACCTATAGTCTTCCCTTATCTGTGATAAGCCCTCCAGTTTCTTTCATCTTTCCTCATACATTGTAATTTCCAGACCCTTTCCTATCTTAGTCCAGACCCTTTCCTATCTTAGTCAATCTCCTCTTTACATATTTGTGGCAGAAACCACTAGTTCCCCCCACCCCGAGTATCCTTTCTTCCTAGGAACAGAACTATAATTTTATTTCTGAGTGGAAATATGCTAGCTAAATGACTACATTTCCAAGCCAGTGGCCTTTGAGACATAAGGAGATATTGAGTGGAATGTCCAGAAAGTCTCCTTACGTATTAGATAGCTGGCATGCGCACTTTTTGCCTTCTCCATCTTCTTCCTCCTTCCTGCCTAGAATGAGCATGCGGCAGTTGAAATTCTAAAAGCTATCTTTGACTTTGAGAATGGAAGCCAAATACTAAAAGGGCAGAGAAGAGAGAGAGAGAAGTCATGGCTTCCTCATGACATCATGGAGCTATCCTGTGGGTCTAGATTGCCCACATTCTTTATGTGAGAGGATAAGCCCTTAAGCCCCTGTACGCCAGGTTCTGTGGCTAGTGGCCAAACTTATTTCATAACAGAAACAATGCAGTTTATGAGAGACATAAAACTTGAGATAGACACTGGCCAGTTCTCACACCTACATAACATCACAGTAGAAAAACCTGCTTCTTAAATAATTTACCTCCAAACTGAACCTCTCATACATGACAAATTTATATTAAATTGTAGAGGAAGCCATTGTTTTCCTTAAGACTGAAGGGAAATTTTTGGTAAATTATCAGTGCTGATGAACAAAGCTGAATGGCCCATCTCTTTGGCTCTTGCTTCTATGTTTTAGGCCTTGATTCAAGGCAGTCATATTTAGCGCAGAAAAGAGAACAAAACCTTGCAAGCAAAACTGTGGGCCATATCATAGGTTAATCAGATAGGTACAAAGAATAATTTCCTATTTAAATTATAACAACATAATAAATTGAAGTATTCTGTCCCCTAAAAGTTTAATTAGGTTGTTCTTGCAAGATATTTATGGTTCAGTGAGCTGATTAAAAGATGATTTGGCATAGGACCACACACATGTGGGCAATTAAGAAACACCTATGAGTGCAACAGAAAAACTAAAAATAAACCAAGGTCAGTGTAGGGATATGTAACCAGAACACCAGAAACTAAAAGAATAGCTCTAAGATAGCGAAGAAGATAAAATAACTAGAGGGGCAAAAAAAGAAAAGAAATCATAATAAATACATGGAAGGCACGGCTATAATCAGTCTAAGTCCAAATAAAATGTAATAATGTGGCAAAAGTTGTTGGGTCAATGCCAGGGAAAATGTGTATAATCTTCAACTTGCTCCTGGAAGTCTGATTTGATTTTAGAAGATTTTAGTTATGTATAAACTCTGTATATGACGTGGAAAATAGACCTCACTCTATGTGTCAACTCTCATCATTTATTAGCAGTTGCCAGAACCTTGTGTTGAGAAGGATCCTCAGATCAGAAGAAAAGACTGCTGTGACCTGGTAGCAATGTGTGCTGGGGGCTTTGAACAGAGCAGTGGTGGCATGTACCCCACATTATTGCTATCCCTGCTCTCAGCCTATCTACCTGGAGTAGTTTTAGGAGTATAGGTCTCTTAGCCAAAGGAGACCTAAAATGGTAGTCCATTCTGGGGCCCCCAAAGGGACTGTATCTTGTTCTAGAGATTATCTGGAAAAATTAAACTCATAAACTCCAGAAACTATTCTAGAGTTTACCCAAAACAACTGGTTTTGAAACATCAATCTTTGAAAACATCCACTTGAGTCATTCATTTAGGACATTAAATGTAAAGCAATAACTTTCCAGTGGTATTGCAAGGCCACAAATGTTTGATTTGACACTACAAAATGTTTGGTTTGCCTTATATTTAAAAGGGTTTTAAAATATAAATTTGTGTAGAAACCTGGCCAGGAAACCTTGGAGTTGGTTATAGCAATGCACACCAATTTGAAAGCATCCCTTTCGTGAAACTCTATTTAGGGTAGAGCCAATTCCAATGTTAAGAAACTAACATTCACACCCATATGCAAGGGTGTGAATTTTCTTCTAAATGGATTGTTTGCTATTATAGTAGTTACAGTCTTTAATTCAGTGGTATGGGGGATTTCCTGAAATATTGTAGAAATACATTCTTCCTTCACTGCATTTCTCTCACAACTCAAATAACTGTTAGTAAATTGAGATGCAGCTACACGACATATTATGTATTTTCTTATCATTCAGAGCTAACCTCAATGTCACTCCCTCTAGGAGAACTTTCTCAACCACCCAATCTAAAGTACCTATCTAGTGACTTGTTTCATGTCGTCCTAGTCTAATTCTCCAGCTCTTATCTCTATATAATGTATTTCTTGCTTTATTTCTGTTTATTGTGTCTCCTCCTCAAATCTCACCATGTACACACAAGAATATAAGCTTCATACAGCAGGAGTCTATTTGTGTTGTCTGCCACCATGTTCCCTGTTTCTAGAACTTTACCTGGCATATAGTAGGCATTTCATGAATATTTCTGGAATGAAAAATTGGGCCTGTACAAACAGATTGGACCAAACCAAAATTACCAGATTGGGTTAAGCGGGTAAATTGCACTAGTCTTTCTGGATCAAGGGCAGCCTAATTTTATATTACCAAAGTTTATGGTTGGTTCCACTGGAATGGCTCCCTGATGATTTCTGCCCACCGAGGATCTTGATTCTTTGTATCAAGAGAGAGAATCTGGACTAAGCACAGCTCATCAAACTGGAACTTATAATTCAGCACAATTTTTGTCTGAAGACTTAGCCACAAAGATATCAATGGCAACCACAGGCAGACATTTTAAAGTGAAGACTAAATTCCAAGAGGGCTAAAAACAATACCTTATGAGCATACTCCTCTGGTCTCATATTTTGAACATGGTCTATAGCTTTATACATCATCTTCTCTCGGAAGTCATTAACTGTCTCACGTTCAACAACTCCTGAGCCGCTGTGGGCAACCAGGACGTAGGTGCTCTCATCAGCTCTGGCTCGACCACGGGCCTGAGAACATAAAGAAATCAAGTAAATGAAGGGCTGTCTTGCTGTGAACTCTCTCATTTTTGTCCTGGAATGATATTCATTGATCACTGTCCAAGCCTTCAAATGATCTCTCTATTTTCAGTGAAGTTAGTTATTATCCATTCTTTACAAGTTGGCTATTTGAAACTCAAAATGCACTTCAATGCAGAAACAATGTTCTAGAGTGATGATGGTTAGGTCCCCACACAGGCCCTCAAAAGCCTCAGTAACACAATACCATTCTATCTAGCCTTTTTGTTCCCCAGGACCCCTCTCTCAAACCCTGCGAACTATAATCAGTGACTTGCACTGGGGGACCCCACTCCCCTTGCCTGGTAGGAGGGATGAATGAGGAGAACGGGCATCTCTGACCTTGACACCAGGGCTGTGGAGTGTGCAGCTCCGTTCCTGGCATCCTACATTGGAATTTGAGCACATTTTCCCTTGAAAACATGCTCAACATGGTGATAAATTTCTCTAGTCCTCATTAGAAAATGATGTTTAGTTACCTTTTGAGTAACAGAAAATTTTGTGGCCTGGCCCAGGAACCTAACTATTAACTATAATATTATCCTCATGGAAAATGCACTCAGAGTAATAAATCACTAACAAATCAACTCCTGAAATACAATTACTTCCTAATTTGGTGACTGTCTGGTTATCTTAGTCTTCCATGACTTGCCTTCTATTGGAGGATGCAATTTAAAGTATTGAAGAAAAAATCCTTTAGTTAATTTTACAGGAAGAATATTATATCTATAAATCACAGAAATCCTGTATATACTCAACAAAAGGTAACAATTACATTGTAATATAGTGTGGGTAAGAGATAAAGTGAAATTGAATGAAAACTGGGACATCATGCTGTTTTTTCTCTTTTTGCATGTATACATCTCCCCCCCTCAACATTTTATTATGAAAAATTTCAAATATATAGCAAAGTTGAAAAAATAAGGGAAGAAAATGTAGAAAGAACAGAGCTCCCTAAGGTTTGGTGCGTCACTTTGTCAGACATTTGTGGGACCCTGTGCTTCAGATTCCTGGTCCAGCTGTGGGCTCACAGACATCTTAGGAATAAGGAGGCTTATTTTGATTCTTGTGGATGGAGCCAGTGTCATGTTCCTAAAAATCTTAGGACACAGACATAACAACCAAAGAAGAATTGTTTAAAAATACAACAGGTATCTAGTTGTCATATGAATTAAACAACAACATAAAAGGCAGTAATGCTCAGCTCTTTGAGATTTCTCTTTTTATTTTTATTGTTATAATTGACATATAACATTATATAAGTTTCTGTTGTGCAAAATAATGTTTTGATATTTGTATGCATTGCAAAATGCTTTCTCTTTTAGTAGGAAAACAGATACATTTTTAAAAGTGTGTGTGCTGTTTTACTAAAAGAAAACAATTAAAATAAGAACACAAAATCAAAAATTAACATATTAGAGGTATTTCAGTGTACCTGGACCATGGCTATTTCGTTAGTGACGAGACCATAACGGATAACGATATTACATTCTTTAATATCCAGACCTTCTTCTGCCACTGTGGTAGCGATAAGCAGATTTATTTGTCCTGTGCGAAATTTACTAATGACTTCTTTTTGTTCATTCTGTAGAAACATGTTAATAAATTAAATTTTGTGATGCTAAACACATTAAAATCTTCTAATTAGGAGAAGAAATAATAAATTACAACTGGTCAGTGTAAATCAAAGGATTAGCTCATACACGGATTTGCTGCCATCTGTTTTTGGCATTGAACAAAGACACGATGGTGAGACAACATTTGATTTCCAATCTGGGATTACCACACAATAACAAAAATATTTCCATCCTCCAGTCTGGAGGTGGGAAGATCATCATTTATGCCAAGGAAATAAATTGATGGGTGACTTGGGAGGAAAAAAGGAGGAGATGCTTTTAGTTGAAAAGAGGATAAGGCAAGGAGAAACTAAAATGGGCTTTGCTTTTCACTACATTAACTTCAGAATCTTTAACATTCAGAGAATAAGAGGCAGTGACACTTTTAAAGATTGTTGAGTTTTGAGTCAACAGAGTCATTCAAGCAAGAAACGTATGGAATATTCCTGAAAGGACATGTAGAAAACTGAAAACACTGGCTGCCTCCAGGGAAGGATGCTAGAAGACTGGAGGACAGTGGCGTGCCCTGCACCTTATTAATTTTGAAACAAGTATATATATCATCTGTTCAAAGGGATGATATAAATAAAAAGAAAAGAAAAAGTTATCAAAACAACTATATCTAAATTTAAAAATCTGAATTTTGAAAGTTAATATAAGCAAAGAAATTAAAATATGGACTCTGGCCCTTGTATAGGAAGAACGGGTGAGCATAAACCTAGCCTGATATGGCAAGTGTAGTTTTATTTTCATAACCACTCTCATCAAAGCTGTTGGTCCAGTCGGCCTTTGGCGCACAGTCACACTATCTTTTGCCCCCGTATATTAAACAAAAATAAACACGTCAGAATAACAGTGTGTTCTCCTAGCCCCTTCCCTTTCTTCTCAGAGGCAGTAGGTGTCTTTATTTGACTCCTAAATGCTGGGAATCCTGCAGAAGACCCCCTCTCCACTCTTCTCTGAGAATTTCTCCCTCTTGCACTCACATCCACTGATAAAAACTTATATGTCCTTGGATTTTAGTAGAAGATGTCTATGCCTTCATTCAAAGGAGTAACTTTAATAATGAGAATTTCAGACACAGCATCAGACCCTGAAGTCACATCAAGTAGATGCCTAACTCCTCTCCCAATGAGTAAGTCCAACTGAGTTTACAAAGTGAGGATGTGGGGAGTAAGAAAAGGGGTGTGTTCTATATTTTGGCATGCAAGCCCCAAGTCTGAAATGGATAAGGAGCAAAACGCAGCTTGAAAACACAATTTCCATTTGACCCTGTCTCTTTTCAAAGAGGAGCTGAGGCCACATACAATCAAAGTCATAACACTAAAGCTAACATAATAGAAACTTAAAAACAAAACCAAAAGTGAAAGACTATAGATGTATTACTTGTAAATATTAACACAGAGGCTGTGAGGCTGAACTTCAATTTTGCCTGTGAGCTTCCTGGAAGCTAGGACAAAAAAGCAAACATATTAAGTAAACTAGTTCTCATCTCAAAGAAGAAAGTAAGCTCCTTACCCAAGGAAAACAATACTTTCTCTGGCATAAATTTTAGAGGCAACTTTAACAAGAGTACATGTAGAGAGTATAACGAGAATTATAGTGGACAATTTCAAGAACTATTTCTTTTCAGCTAACACTAAAATAGATTTAATTTGCTCCATTGGACTGAATGATGATGACCATAACAGAACTGAAGTGCCCCCTTGTCCAGCAAGACTCAGGATCAATATGACTTCAGAAGAACAGTTTACTTTAACAAGCCATCATTGTTTCATCCATGTTTGTAATGTCTCCAAGTGCCCTTTTTCTCTCCCAAGTGTTTTTTTCCGTGCACACGATAAGCAATATAACGAAATGAAAACAAAATAAAACTAAAAATCTTAAAAAGGAACAGAAAATCTCTCATAGTTCCAAATCTCTAACATCAAATGTCTTAATTTTTCCAAGTTTCCTTACAGATCTCATCCTATGCAAACATATTTTACATAGCTCTAATTACAATGCACACATTTTTATGGGGATATGATTTTTCCACTTGATATTATATTGTAACTATTTTCCATTTTGTTACTAAGTTTAAATGTCAATAATTTTTGCAAAGGAAACTCAATTTAGAAAGTTCCTCCAAATATGTGAAAAAAATGACTCCTAGGACAATGCTTAGCCTGTCAAATACCACAGATTAGATCGCTGGTAAACTCATATTTTTTTCAAGAACAAATGTTTCATTATGTAAAATTATTTGTGGGGCGGTGAGAGAATTGATGAAAAAAAGACTACAACTAATTTGCGAAGAGCAGTAACAGCATAAGAAAAGAAATCCAGAAGGATGTTTATACCTGTGTCATGGGCTTGAACTCACTGCTGTGTCCAGCTCCAATCAGATGGTGGGCTTTGACTCCCACTTCTGCAAATTTTTCATTTTCAGTAATCCACTGGGAAAGGGCATATGCACTCTGTCGTGTTTTTGTGAAAATTATTCCTCGTGCTGATTCGTCAGTCCTTGTATAATGTTCCATTATGGTGTTTCTTAATTTGGTCAGTTTTTCATTTTCACGTTCTGTGTTTTCAGCCAACTTTTTCAATATTTTCTTGTTGTCTTTAAGAAATAATTAGTTTAAATTAGTAAAATACTATATGTGAATAATAATTACACTGGAAGATTTTATGTAATGATGGACTAAGATGTGGCTCAACTACAGTTAATCTTGTGCTATATCTAATGATCAGACTAGTTTAATAAATTTATTGCAGTCATCTTGACAATAAAACCAGATGACCAAATGATTGATTGTGATCATGCAACTTACAGCTAATCTGATCATATCAATTAGAAATGGCCCCAATGAGTGGGATTTCTTCCTTCAAAATAAAAGATTAAGAGGGCCTTTTGAAGAGCTCTTGAGAAGCAGTGGGTTTATGTCAAAGAGATAAATGCATGAGACCATGTAATAAATGTTACATAGATTCTTACCAAAAAATAAAGTCATGAGAAATCTATCTGTCTCTTCCAGTTCCAAAGGTTTCTTTTCATCACCATCATCACCACTCTCATCACTAGCATTTTCTAGGACTGCATACTTCTTTTCTTTCTCATCATTATAGAAACTTTCAAGGTGGTTATATGCATCAATCATTCGGATTGTGTCATTAATTTGTAGGGCCTCATTGTACTTTCTCAAATGTTCTGCACAAACACGGTCTTTGCGATTTCCTTCTTTTGCAGCTATGAAAGAATATATTATGTACAGTGAAATAATGATCAAACACACCCCCAAAAATTGTGCTGTTGACTTGAATATGTTTATGATACTGACTCCAAAATAGGCTTTACCTTGTTTTTGAGATGGGCAAGTTAAGACTTAAAATGTTTCATGAGCTCTAAGAGGGGGCAAGTTTTCCAGCTCCTAGACTTGTTGCTTGAGTTCTGCATCAGTAAGAATACATACCTGATCCATGCTGACTCAGAGGAATTGCATGAAAAACATATGAGTTGAGTTTGTGTTTGGAGATAGAGCTGTTAATATTTATCTTAATAATCTAAATATATAATAAGTGAAAGACTCTGGAGATAAAGAGAAAATGGATGAATTGGTGCTTCTTTCCTTAGAAAAGGAATTGTAACATGTTTATCCTTTTCCTATTTAAAACAGAGAAATTCCATTTGATGTTACATTTGCTTTCAGTTTGCTTGGGAATATGTGATATAGTCATCTGAAATCTTGGCATAAACGTGGGATAAACTGTTAGGTCAAAATCCAAATTACCTTTTTTTTCCATTTTAATGGCCCATTGTTCATAGGGTTGAGTTCCAAAATCTGACATTGGATTCATTTGGCAAAAAGTTTGAATCTTTGTCATTATTTGCAGAAGTTTGTCTTTAAATGGATCCTAAAAATAAATTATATACTTATTCTCACATGTTTATATTGTTAAAGGAATCATATTATGTTTGTGAAAATAATTTCCATGTTACAATAAATTTGATTTAGAATCTTTGTCTAGACAAAGTAACCAGTTAATCTCTGATCATCTCTTTGTACATTTATTTTTTATTAGTTTCTCTTATACCTCTACTCTCAAAC
Organism: Ceratotherium simum simum; assembly: GCF_057802395.1. Classification (NCBI taxonomy): domain Eukaryota; kingdom Metazoa; phylum Chordata; class Mammalia; order Perissodactyla; family Rhinocerotidae; genus Ceratotherium; species Ceratotherium simum. The sequence goes on from NC_141908.1 coordinate 42,820,864, forward strand.
CACACTCACACCAACACTGTAAACCCCTTCTGAAATTTCCAACTGAAAAATTTTACCAAAATAAAATTAATGAATGATATAAACCCGGAATGTTAATAATAATTTTTTAAAAAAAACATATTAAAGTAATGCCACAATTATTTAGAAAGCCTGCAATCCAATTTAAGAAACATTCCCCAGGGGCCGGCCCGGTGGCGTAGCTAGAGGTTAAGTTTACGTGCTCTGCTTCGGCAGCCCAGGGTTCTTGGGTTCGGACCCCTGGGGCAGACTGACGCACCGCTCATCAAGCCATGCTGTGGCAGGATCCCACGTACAAAATAGAGGAAGATGGGCACAGATGTTAGCTCAGAGCTAATCTTCCTCAGCAAAAGGAGGATTGGCAATGGATGTTAGCTCAGAGCCAGTCTTCCTCACACTACACAAAAAAGAAACATTCCTCTTCGAAGAACTGGTTTCAGTATGATTTCTACCAAAATAGAAGTTAAGTGGTAGAGTTTTGAAAAAAGTCAGAAACAGAAGAGTGCATACTATATGATTTCATTCATAGAAAATTCAAAATCAGTGAAAACTCAGCTTTGATGTGAGAAGTCAAGATAGTGTCTATCTTTGGGGGATGGTGACTGGAAAGGGCACTGAGGGGTTTTGGAGTGCTGACAATGTTCTGTCTCTTGATCTGGATTTTGGTTACACAGATGTGTTCAGTTTATGAAAATTCAGCAATCTGTATACTTATGAATTTCTACTTTTCTGTATGTGTGTTATACTTATTAAAAAGTATACCAGGGCCGGCTCCGTGGCTTAGCGGTTAAGTGCGCGCGCTCTGATGCTGGCGGCCCGGGTTCGGATCCCGGGCGCGCCCCGAGGCACCACTTCTCCGTCCAACGCGAGGCCGAGTCCCACGTACAGCAACTAGAAGGATGTGAACCTATGACATACAACTATCTACTGGGGCTTTGGGGGGAAAAAAATGAATAAATAAAATCTTTAAAAAAAAAAAAAAAAAAAAAAAAAGTATACCAAAAGTTAAGTAAGTTAAAAAGGAAGATGGCAGATTCTTTTTAAAAAATATCCTGAAAGTGTTGTGTTTAGTTTTTTTTTTAAGGATTATGAGCAGAAACATGCATTTAAACTTATCAAGTAAACATGAACAAGTATAGGAAAGGAAACTGAAGTACATTCAAATGTGCCAGTTCAGCTGGAATAGATACTACTTTTTTTCAAAATTTCAAGAAAAATCTATGGAGGTTGGTCACTAACATTGGTTTAGTGCCTACTACATTTCAAACATAACTACTATCCATTACACATGTTTCTTATCATTTAATCCTAGAATCTTTAGGAGATTCAATGATTTCAATAGATTTTCTTTTCTTTTTCTTTTCTTTTTTTTTTTTTTTTGAGGAAGATCAGCCCTGAGCTAGCATCTGTGCTAATCCTCCTCTTTTTGCTGAGGAAGACCGGCTCTGAGCTAACATCTATTGCCAATCCTCCTCCTTTTTTTTTTCCCCCAAAGCCCCAGTAGATACTTGTATGTCACAGTTGCACATCCTTCTAGTTGCTGTACATGGGACGCAGCCTCAGCATGGCCGGAGAAGCGGTGCGTTGGTGCACGCCCGGGATCCGAACCCAGGCCGCCAGTAGCGGAGCGCGTGCACTTAACCACTAAGCCACGGGGCTGGCCCCAATAGATTTTCAATGATTATACTTTTTATCAAGTACATATAGCTAAAATTTATCATGCTCTTAAAATTTTACGAAAGAAAGTATCAACATAATGTCCTGGCCATAACGTTCAAACTAACTCTGTCACAGTTTTTATACACTGTAGTTAAAACATTCCTTGCAAAAGCACAATTAAAGTAAATATTTCACTTTACCATGTAAGTATTTTCCTAAGAAAGTAAATAGGTAAATTAGGTAGGATTCCCACTATCATTGTCAGCTGTAATCTGGTAACAACAAAATGGATCTGTGGAATATCAGAAAACCAATCCTGGAATTCACCAAGAAAGCAAAAAAAGAATAAAACAATCTCTGGTAACCCATCTAGCTTAGCTGTTCAACCCTCCCACCCTCATCCTCCAAGGCTCATATATAGTAAACCAATTACTGAGCTACTGTTCATATAAACCAGAAGATTAAAAGCAGGATGAAAGAGAGAATTCACAGTAGTGCTTTGCTGCCTAATATCAATTAAAAAAAAAAAAAAAAAACCCTGCAACTTCTTTGCTAAAACTTTAAAATAATATTGTTTAGATAGTAGGTATAAAATAATCTTTGCTTCTTTCAGTTGAGTATGGTATCACCAATTAAATAAACATAAAATTTTAAGCACATACTTCTCTGGTGTCATCTGCAATTGCAAACTTTTTGCATGGCTCCTTTATTTGATCTTTGAGTTGATCAATATTTTCTTTCACGGTTTTTATGGTAGATGCATCAAGATTGGCACATATCTGGAAAAGAGACATTTTTCGATATTCAAATAATTACTTTTCCCTTTCAATTGATTCAATGTAGAATTCTTTTTCATGTAAGAAACAGACAGCACGACTTGCTAAATATAACATTTTAGTATTGCTTTACTGTGGATCTCATTAACCAATAACGTTTATCCTGATAGAGTAAAAAGGACCTTCTAAATCAAATTGGTAGATAATTCCAGAAAAGAAGTGTATTTATTTTCATTCCCTAAATTCCATTTTCCAGCTGGAAAAACTGACATGGAAAGAATATAGCAAATTGCAGAGATCAGCAGAGAATGGTTATGAGATGACCATATTACCTGAGGCATTTTAAAGGTCATCTTGACATCACTGGATTATATTACCACCCTCTTCTACACATAAAGTGTGTATGCTAGGAGTGCAATGCTAGGAGCAGCTGAAGCTCCTGTGCCTGGATCTAGATTGGAGTCAGTTCTTAATCCCAGTAATAAATTGTATCTTGGAACCAAAACTTGTACCTTTGTCTACTCTGCATGATTTTTACTGAATTCAACTTAAAGAAAGGGACTTAAAATACAAACGCAATTGCCTTGGTGCCAACACACATCTTAGGTTACTCTGAATTCCTTTAACACTTGAGATCAACAATAGCACTTGATGTGGTGTTATCATTTTGGGGCAGCTGACAAGTAATAGATCTTTAATAAAGATTCTCATATCTCCATTTTCCCATTTAATTTGAATACACAGAATATGAGAATCACACAGAATAAAAAAGACACGGTAGAAAATATGCAATTTTGAAACTCATGGAGCAAGTATGAAAATTAGAAACTTTCATAGTTTATGCATATTTCCATATCAAATAGATCGAGTTTAACAATAGGAGTAAATATTTAAAAGAAAGTGTTTCGTTTGTCCCAACTTTTCATTAATTATATCTGTTCTCCATAATTTTTGTGATATTGTTCCATGGCATAGTTATTTATTAAGGTATGTTACTGTTCTGTAGAAGATTGAGTATATTTACTTTAACTAAAGCAAACAGATTTCACTTCACTGATGATCACTGAATACCTTCTTTCATGCACTGCATGGCACTTGGACCTAACCTTACTTAAAAAGCCCAAGTAGCACTGGCATGTGTTTTAGCTTTGGTTTCTTTGGTTACACATAAAGCTAATGACTTACTTTTAAAATGTGTTCTTCAGCTTTGGCTTGCTTGTTGGCTGCTCCAACACCAGGCGAAGCTGTTAGTCCCAGGATCTGAGGTAGGGGAATCACTGGTTTGTTTTCTTTCTCGAGTCTATTGTTTTTCAACTTCTGTTTCAAATAACGCCTCATGATGTTATTATAGACTCCTTCTTTGTTGGTGTGATGGCATTCATCGATGATGATGAGGGAAAAGTCTTAAAAGAAAATTCAGATGGTTCATTCGTCCATACCAGCAAGGTACGGTGAAAAAAGTACCTTTAAGCTAGTCAACTGAGCTGCTGTGGGGATGTCATTTCTTGGGCAGAATACTGGCACAGCCCTCTTCTACTGTTTAAGAGGGGAATGTACCTATCCTAGTCACCTGTACATACAGAGTTCATGTATATCAATGAATATGATATCTAATGATATCATATTCAATCATATTCAATGATATGATAATATCTAATAGGAAATGATATTTCCTATTAGATATTATCTCCGTTTAATAGATGAGTTTCGGAAAGTTTATAGATCTAAAGAGTGTTATGGGATGGAATTCAAACCGTGGTTTATTCCCAAAACTCTCAGGATTATACTTTTGTTCTTTAATAAAATATTTAATTTTAAGTTAGTAAATTTTAATTTTTACTATATCAAATGAAAACAACACTATTTAAAGAGGGATTATTTTGCCTTGTTTTAACATTGCATTTCATTATTATGATTATTTATACTTCTTTCTCTTCCTCTCGCATACCTTCTCTTCCCATCCCCCTCAAAATAGAAAGCATTGTATTTTTATTCTATGGAGAAGAAGGCAGATCTAACAGGATCCACTAGCATATAAAAAAGAACATGTCAGTACCTACAAATAAGAAGTAAATGAAAAGTCCAGTGAGTGCTTGATTTAATAATGATATTCTTATGCAGAATAAAGTGATCCTATAAAAAAACTTATCAAATTTTTTGTTTGTTTCTTTCCCCAAGGAAGTAGAAGGGTTTAAATGAAAACTCAAGCAACGAAAGACAATCTAAACCAAAGTTCATCTTTTTTTAATCAACATGTAGAGAATTATTTAACTAATATAGCCTCTGTTACAATCACTAATATTATTACTAATTCTTCCTTTTCCAAATATAAACATTTCAACCAACCTGACAACTGGACACCAGCATCTTCTCCTTTTTCTGAGTTTAAAAGGGAGTTTTCAAGGATTTGAGCTGTACTGATAATAACGTCATGGGATTTGACAACTTCTGGAAATGATATTTTCAATTGAGTATCACCACTTAATCTAGTAATTCGATACCATTTCTTCAAAAATGGATTGAACTCTTCACGGAAGAGCTGTTCAACTAACGGTACCTTTAAAAATACCAAAATTAAAAAAAAAAAAAAAAGAGCAAGGTCAAAGCAAAAGAAGTATTGACCAAAGGCCTACTATGTATCAAGCATTATCAGAGGTGTTTACATTATCAGTTAATTAGGCATAACAACCTATCCATCATTCCATTCATTCATCTGTCAATAAGCATTTATTGAATGCCTATTAGATGTAGACATCGTATCTGGAACACAAAGATGCTTAAGATATGGTTGATAATTTTCAGGAGCTCAATCTAATTGAGCACATAGACTAAGACTAAACAAAACAAAACACATTATTGCAACACAATATAATAATTCTCCCATAGAAACATACAAAGCGACAGCAAAGAGGAAAAAACAACTGATTGCTCAAAAGACAGTTTTAGAAGGAATTTAAATCTTGTAAGCTGCAAGGAGATAAATTGAAACTAAGTCTCGATAAGAAATAAATTTTGAATTTGTAGAGCAGGGCCGAGCTACAAAGGGCTGTGAACACCAAGCAGAGTATTTTAAATTTTATATAACAGTTCACAGGACCCTTGTGAATTGTGTTGTAAAGTTGATTAATTCCTGTTTGTTTTGGGATCAGGCCAGAGGCAACATGTCTAAAGGATTGGAGGGAGCTGAGAACCAAAAATGAGGAGGTAAGGCATTGCCTAGGAGAACGGATGTGAGGTGAAGGAATGGACTACTGGAACAGCTTTGGTGGCTGAGAAAGAACAAAATAGCAAACAGGTTTGGCAAAAGCAGTGGAAACTGTTTCAGAGGCAACTAGCATTGTCAAGTGAGAATGTGTTGGTGTTGAGGTGCCTTGACCTGATTGGCGATTCACAATGTCTTGGCATTTGCTAACAGGTCAAAATGCAAATCTTCGTGAAGACTCTGACCTGCAAGACCATCACCCTGGAGGTGGAACCCAGTGATACCATGGAGAATGTGGAGGCCAAGATCCAGGATAAAGAAGGCATCTCCCCTGGCCAGCAGAGGCTCATCTTTGCAGGCAAGCAGCTAGAAGATGGCCTCACTCTTTCTGACTACAACCTCCAGAGTCAACCCTGCACCTGATCCTCTGTCTGAGGGGTGGCTGTTAATTCTCCAGTCTCGCATTCACACTGCCCAATGATGGCATTACTCTGCACTCTAGCCATTTGCCCCAATTGAAGTTTAGAAATTACCAGTTTCAGTAAAAGCTGAGCCTGTTTAAAATGTTAATAAAGGTTTTGTTGCATGGTAGCAAAAAAAAAAAAAAAAAAGTCCTTATGTCATAGTGTCTGCTGGAGGTGGCTGAGTTGACACCTCAATGCTACACATTACCAGTCATTCAGAATACCTCCTGGATTAGGGGAAAGGAATAAGCAAGCCATCTTGAAGGTCATATCCTAGAAGAATTTATACAACGGAAGCCCAGGGGTGTACACTGTGACAAATAGAGAGTTGGCAGGAAGAGTTTCAACAGCAAGTATCAAAGAATACGCATTAATATTCCTCATAATGTAACTCTCTGATAATGTGATCAGCAGTTACTTTTCCACTGGTCCGTAGGGTATGTGTTATTCACCTTTTATCTTGAGGCAAGCCTCACTTATGTGTAAAATGAGGGCTGGCTGATCCCTGTGGGTGAGGAGAAAGTGTATGAAGAAGTGTATTATTAGTAGAAATGACTAAGGCTTCCAAGATTGAAAGTGGGGGGATTGTAAAATGGAATCCATGAATTTCAAGGAAGCAAAGTGGACTTACAATCAATAATCAAGTTTGATAAGTGAAAGAAAATAACACAGGGTGGACAAAATAAAGAGAGAAGCTTTCAGTTAGTGCTTTTTTTTTTTCAAAGTAAAGTCTCTGATCTACCTGCCACAAAATCACATGAGAGATTCGGAAAATGCACAGTCCTGAGCCTCACCCAAGAACTACTGAATCTAGGGACCATCTCTGGGGACAGAGTCTTGAAACCTGCACTATTATGAAGCTTCCCATGCAACATTAAAATTTGAGAACCACAGCTCCTCTCTCTTTTCCACAAAGTCGGATTCATTTTTGTAGAACTATTCTTTTCATTCCTCTTATATAAGCATTTTTCACAGAACTAGAACAAAAATTCTAAAATTTGTATGGAACCATAAAAGGTCCCGAATAGCTACAGCAATCTTGAGAAAGAAGAACAAAGCTGGAGGCATCAAGCTCCCTAATTTCAAACTACATTACAAAGCCACAGAAGTTAAAACAGTATGGTATTGGCATAAAAACAGACAGATAGATCAATGGAATAGAATAGAGAGCCCAGAATTAAACCCACGCATAAATAGTCAATTAATTTATGACAAAGAAGTCTAGATTATACAGTGGGGAAAGGACAGTCTCCTCAATAAATGGTTTTGGGAAAACTGAACAGCCACATGCAAAAGAATGAAACTGGACCATTTTCTTACACCATACACAAAAATTAACTCAAAATGGATTAAAGATTTGAACATAAGACCTGAAATCATAACCCTCCTAGAAGAAAACATAGGCAGTAAGCTCCTTGAGATAGGTCTTGGTGGTGATTTTTTGAAGCTGACACCAAAAGCAAAAGCAATAAAAGCAAAAATAAACAAGTAGGACTACATCAAACTAAAAAGCTTCTGGATAGCAAAGGAAACCATCAACAAAATGAAAAGGCAATCTAATGAATGAAAGAAAATACTTGCAAATCATATACCTGATAAGGGGCTAATATCCAAAATATATAAAGAAGTCATACAACTCAATAGAAAAAAACCCAGCAATCCAATTAAAAAAAATGGGCAGACGATGTGAATAGATATTTTTCTAAAGAAGACATACAGATGGCCAACAGGTACATGAAAAGATGCTCTACATCATTAATCATCAGGGAAATGTAAATCAAAACCACAATGAGATAGCACCTCACACCTGTTAGAATGGCTATTATCAAGAAGACTAGAAATACCAAGTGTTGGTGAGGATGTAGAAAAAAGGAAATCCCTTGTGCACTGTTGGTGGGACTGTAAATTAGTATAGCCACTATGGAAAACAGTACGAAGGTTCCTCAAAAAATTAAAAATAGAACTACCATATGATCTAGCAATTCCACTTGTGGGTATTTATCCAAAGAAAACAAAAACGCTAATTCAAAAAGATATATGCACCACCATGTTCATTGCAGCATTATTCACAATAGCCAAGACATGGAAACAACCTAAGCGTCCATCAATGGATGAATGGATAAAGAAATATATACATATAAATATATATATATACACACACATATATAAAGGAATATTATTATCAATAAAAAAGAATGAAATCTTGCCATTTGTGACAACATGGATGGACCTCAAGGGCATTATGCTAAGTGAAATAAGTCAGACAGAGAAAGACAAATACCATATGACCTCTCCTATATGGAAAATCTAAATTTTTTTTTTTTTAATTTTAAAAAACTGAGCTCATAGATACAGAGAACAAATTGGTAGTTGCCAGAAGCAGGGGCTGGGGGTGGGAGAAATGAGTGAACTGTTTTTTTGTTTGTTTGTTTTTAGTTTAAATGAATTAAATAATAAATAATAATAAAGATAGAAGAAATAATCTGAGAAAGAAGTCAGAAGGAAAGATTCTGAGGAAGGGAATGGAAATCAAATTTAGCAGAAGGAGATAGCATGACTCAGAGGAAAGAAAGTCAGCCCTGAAAACAGCCACTCCAGCTACTTCTTGTGTGACTTTGGACAAGTTACTTAATCATTTCAATCATCTCAATTTACATGTTAATAAAATGAGCATAATGTTAACCTACGACAGAGTCGTTGTGACAATTAAATGAAATAGAGGCTAACATATTGCCTGTACTCAGAAAACTTCCCTGATATCTCACCTATCCTTTTTTCCCTTGCAGTAGAGTATGGCGGAAGGAGAAGACCAGCTAACCTCAGAGGAAAAGGGTTCAAGTCTCAGTTCTGCTGCTTATTGGCTGGATGATCCCTGACAGGCCAATTAAAGCCTCAGTTTTCTGATGGGTAAAATGGGGATAATTATGGTTACGTGATAGAGTAGCTGTGTGGAATTAATGAGATACAATAAAAATAATTATTATTATAAAGAGTAATACAATACTAATTATTATATTATTCATACACATCTCTAATTTCCTAGACTGTAGATCCTTGAGGACAGGACCTGTATTTGATTTGTCTTTAGATACTCTCACGTTGCTGAATGAAATAAGAATTTCTAAACCGTGAAGTGACATAGAATCCTGAGCTTCTCCCATAAAGGATGACTCAAGACCTTCCAAAGAAGCAGCATCTTCTGGTCTACAGAACAAGAAGAAGTTGTCACAGGAGGTAGCAGGTGTAGGAAATCCTGATACCCACTCTCGGTGGTGCTGACTTCCTACTGAAGCACACAGAGAAAGCCAGCTGCAAGTCTGACATGGCTAATTGGGAGGTGTGTGGTCCTCTTGGAGCCTTCTCCTGAGATGTGACAGAGTGCCTGCCAAGACTAATCAAACCCAACTGTACCCACTTCTGCTGAATCATATGGGGCTGCATTACAGCATCTGAAGGAACCTGGGATTCATCTCTCGTGATGTTGAAGCCCTAGATAGGAAACAGAAAGTCTGGGAACACAGGTGGTGTTTTCATTTCTCCTCGAATTTGAAGGCGATAACTTTGGAAAGGATGGAGGAAGGGAGATGAAAGTAAATGGCGTTAGGGAACAGGATTTCTCTTTTCTAGATCAAAGGTTATAATACCATGCTATTGGGCCAAACACAGAATGCAGGTTATGTAGACTTACTGAGCCAGAGATTCCCGACTCAGTCAAAAAGAATTAAAGCTGAAATTACCTTAAAATTCAAAGAAATGGGATAATAAAGTAGATAATTACTTTAGTAATTAGTAAATAATTACATAGAAGAACTAGTGTAGGGATTTCTAGTAATTCTTAGGGAAAAATAACAGGAAAGCAGGTCAGGAATTAGACTCATGTCCTTAAATGTCTACACAATAATGTAAAGAATATGAATAATTAATGAGGATAATTTAACATCTAAACCTGGCTGTAAATGTGGACTAACAGAATCATCTACATGCAATGGGATGAAAGATTTGTGACAAGAATATAGAATTGAGAGGAGAAGGAGTGATTACAGAAAGGAATGTGCATTAGACACAAATAAAAACATGAGACCTGAAATGATCATCAACATGAATGATATGAAGAAACAAACATAAGTATTTACATTCAGGCTCAAAAATTAACTGCACAAAAATCACTCAAGAGAGTTCTAGTTTAACAGATTTTCAAATGAAAAGGAACTGAAGCTTTTTAGTTCATGGCAAGCTCAAGAAGAGTCTGTGGGTGCCAGCACCGGTGACAAAGGCAAACCAGTCATGGGCTAAGTGTCACAACTCGTCTTTCCTACATTGCACTGATAAGACTATATCTATAGTATTTTTGTCCAGCTCTGGACACTGTGTTTTAAGAGGGGTCTAGATAAATGTCTTGAAAAGTAGGAGCACTCAGGATGATGGAAAGTCTGGAAACCATGTTATACGAAGAACAGTTAAAGCAACTGAGAATATTTATCCCATAGAACACAAGGAAAAATATCTTAAGAGCCACATGACACTGCCTTCTCTGTGAGAAGGGCTGTCATAAAGCAAGAGAATTAAGACTTATTCTGCATAATCACAGAGGAAAGAACTCCAACCAATGTGTGTGGATTCCAGAGAAACAGATTTTGGTAAATACATGTAGGGCTTTCTAACAGTGTCAGTTGTTCAAAGAATGGATCAAGCTGTCTTCTTAGAAGGGAGACCTCCTTTATATTAGAAGTTTCTCAGCAGAGGTGAGAGAACCACTCTGCAATGGACGAAAGCTGGATCCTGAGGGCCTCTTTTCAACTGTAATATACTATGATGCTGTGACCTGATAGGGAAAGTAAAAGAAGCAGACGAATAAAAAATAACTCCTAGGTTTTGAGGCTACATGCTTTGGAGGAGGTGATAAAGAGACAGAGATAAATAGGGAAGGAGAGCCCTCTGGGAGGTGATGAGGCTGAGTTTGAGGATATAGCAGAATATTCAAACGGTATTAAGAATGTCAGCTTAAGTGGTTTTGAATTCAGTTAACTTTGTTCTTTTTATGGATCTGACACTTAAGACGCTGTTCACTGGTGAGGGAATTCCATTTCCTTCGTTGTGAAGGTGATGAGAAAGGAGTGGGAGAAGAAACTAATATTTACTGAGTTATTCCTAGATTAGATAGATTATCTGGTTTAAACTTTAGAACAACTATATTAGATAGAATTATTTTGTTCATTTTACAGATGAGGAAACTAAAGTGAGAGACATTAGTAATTTGTCCAAAGTCAAATTACTGGTAGGTAGAAATAGTAATCAAAGCTAGATTTGTTTTATTCCAAAAGATAATATCTTTAATAAAGGGAACATATGACAGGCTATAGACAAATAAATTCTAATCATATGACCATTATCACAAAAGAAATAATAGTGGGCATACGAGTATAAAGGAGAGGACTTCAGACTCAGTAGACACATACAAAATGCATGTGGAAATACATGATGGAAATCATTCAGATCACGGATTCTGAGCACATTTCTTTAGTACTGAAAAGCAGGTTGCAACTAAAACTTTTAGCATAATAGAAACCCACAAAATATAAGAAAGGTGTGTAATCTATTACTATATTTTCTGTAAAGGAATAGATGAGAATCTAGTTACCATAAGTAAAGGAAAAACGATTGTTTCTGGTGATAGAAAAGTATATTCAATTTTACTCCATAAAATGGTAAAGATTAATATCTCCAATTTACAAATTTATAAATTAATAAACTCTCATTTATCTTAATAAAGCTCAAATAACCAGATTTTCTTTTACAGTGAAGGAGACACATACTTGTTTATGAAGATTGGCCTTCAAATACCCCAAGACATGAATTATTAAAGAAAAATCATAGTTGCATTTAATGTAACTAATATATATATCTTTATGATATATATACTGATATATGTAATCTTGAAAGTTAGTTATCTATTTTTCTATTTAACTAGATATAGATCAGTCAAATATTTACTTAATTTTCTCTTTATCTTCAAATCAAATTACATATATTCTGGACAAAGAGTACTTGCCACCTTTGACCAAAGGTCAATGGTTAAAGAGACTCTAAATGACAATATTTGACCCCCGATTCCAGTAATATTTTGAAATAATTTATCTTTACATGCCATGATGACTTAAATTAGTACCAGTTAACCTTAAAGAATATCTGAGTAAATATACTCTTTATACGTAAGTTACAGCTATTTGATTTAATGTTCTGGTCTTACGGAAAATTTTGTTTTAAAGGCTAATAACTTAGATATTACATATAACTGGAAAAGCAAAGATTTAAAATAAAATAAATTACTTATTTTGATATTACTCCTAATTAAACTAAATCTGTGTGATCCATTGTTCCAAATGTCATTATACAAATGCTTCAGAATAATAAAACAAAAATAAACAATGTTATATTATGTGCATTTTGAATACCTTATTGGCAAGGACTATAATTTTTCCAGGTTGGGATGTTTTTTTCTTCTTGTCCAGGTGATCCCTGGCAATGTAAACAGCCACTCTGGTTTTCCCACTCCCTGTAGGGAGGCATATAATGACATTCTTCCCCTCCAAGGCTGGTTGGGCAACTTCCATTTGGTAAGGCCTGAGCTGCAGTTCTGGCTCAGGGGATGCTCTTTCTGCCACATTCTCTTCATCTGAAGGAAGTTAAAAGGAAGAAAAATAAGGGAATGGACAACATAACTAAGGCTAGAAAGCCTGAAACTCTACACAGGCCTCTTGTGGTTTAAATTCCTTTTCATGTGTGGTCCAAACCAATCCATTTTCTATTTTCCGCACCAAATGGGTGTCAGCTCTCCGTTTGCATTTGCTGGATACAACTCAGGTGGTCTATCATGGAAGCAGCCTGGGGCATGAGGGTGCAGAGGGAGTGAATTAATAGGATAGAAGACTGAGAGGGGGCAACATGAGGGAGACTTCACAGAGTGGGCAAAGCCAAGGGGAGATCACAGAAATGGCTGTGGTGCAGGATTGGCAGTTAATGGTTCTTAATACATCAGACTTTCCATTCCTTTGTTGAGCCATTATGCCCTACTTGTTTCTCTTAGCCCTTCCACCTACATGTCAAGAGGAACTGGGAAAGGAAGAATCATTAGTCCTCCTTGATCTGTATTCTCTCTTACTTTTTATGGCAAAGATATTATAGCTGATGCTACTTTCCTTCATTTGAAAAACTCTGTCAGACAAACAAATACCAAAAAGCATATCTGTCTGTCTGTCTGTCTATGTATCTATCTTTCTATCTATCTCAAACATCTAAAAATGACCCAAAAAAGTCTCATTTTTGCCATTTGAGGCAACCAGATTAACCAGAAGCAATATTTAGAGAGAGGGGAAAAACTCCTCCCATGCTAGCCTTTAATTGGCAGGTTTTCATTGAAAGATGAAAAACAATTTTGTTGGTTTAAACTGAACTGTGACTAATTTTGCCATTTAGTTGTGAATTGTGATCTTTATCACTTCCTTATACGTATATATCCACATATTCATATTTTCCTGAAACTCAAAGCACAATAGATTAAAAACATTTCCAATTAACATAGATTTCTATATTTAAAATAATACTGACAAAGTAAGTACTAACATACATTAATTTTATGAACATTAGAATAAAATCATTATAATATATCTTGGTTTAAATATATTTTGTTTAGAAGTGGCCATATTTATCTATATTAGCCCAGGGGAAAAGATCTAAAAATGTATAACTTATCATGTGGAATGCAGTAAAATAAATATTATAACAATTTAAAAGCCCATCTTATGATTTATGTAACCACAAGAAAAAATGGAATGACAGCACTTATCAGTATTTCATTACACATGAAGTAAGTGTTCTTTCTCTTATCACTGATTGCAATAAAACTAAACTAACATAATCCCATTAACTTCAAAAAAGTTGCTGATGGTCCCATTTCAGCAACTGGATGATTCTATTTAACTGGGTTTTAACTTGTTGTGATAGTACTATCAGAACAGGTAGGAAAATTCACACCAAATACCACTTAGTAAGAGTCATCTACTAACCTGGCAGGAAATTTGCCTTCCATATGGATGACTAAGCAGAGATGCAATACATTTAAGTTATCATTAAATCAGCTGCTGATTCATTTAATAAGATTTTCAGGAAAAACTCATTGAAGATCATCAGCACTTAAAAACATACATTTACAAGTTTTCTTTCCATGCTTGTTTTGAACTCTACAGCAATTATAATAATTCATCTTCTATTTTATTTATGTAAGGTTCAAATTTATTTAAGAATATCGTTACTTCTCTCTTAACTGGCTTTTATAGATTATCAAAATCCTAATATTCCACCTATAAGCAACCCAAGTGCCCGTCGACTGATGAATGGATAAAGAAGATGTGGTATATATATACAATGGAATAATATTCAGCCATAAAACAGACAAAATTGTCCCATTTGCAACAACATGGATGGACCTTGAGGGTATTATGTTAAGTGAAATAAGCCAGACAGATAAAGACAAACACTGTATGATTTCACTCATATGTGGAAGATAAACAAACACATGGACAAAGAGAACAGATTAGAGGTCACCAGAGGGGAAGGGGGTTGGGGGTGGGCATAAGGGGTAAAGGGGCACATATATATGGTGACTGACAAATAATAATGTACAACTGAAATTTAACAATATTATAAACTATTATGAAGCCAATAAAAAAATCCTAATATGCCACCTATATTAGGAGAATTTATCACCTAACTTTTCCAAAAGAGCCATAATAATTGCAAAGGAAGATGTATTTTAAATTGTGTTTAACACCAAGATCCAGGAATTTACTTTTGCTAAGTTGCTACTTGATCTAGGAAGTTTGTTAAAAGTTATTAGCAAATTCTCTTTGTTTAACTTCACTCTAGGTACATTTTTCATAGATTTAAAAAATAAAAATAAGGTCCTGCTTTCCTCATAACAGTTGCATGTACTTTTTAAAATAATAATTTTCTTCTTCTGCTTTTCATGCTTACTGCTATATCCTTGGGTAAAAGAAAAAAAATAAAAAGAGAAATTGAGAGCAATTTTCTAAGTCTCTTTCCCAGGAATCTAAAACAAAGTCAAACGAGTAAAACATCAATATCACTTATGCACATTACATAGTTATTGTATTAATAAATTTAAGAAGAGTTAGAATGTTGAAAGGGCTATCGTGTTCAAAATTTAATTCTAGAACCAAATTCATGATGTTTTACTGCTACTTAACTAGTTAAGTATCACTAATTCATTCTGCAATAACTATTTACTGGGTGCCTATATGCCATGTCCTCCCAAGAATTCATCCTTGTCCTCAAGGACTTCAGAGTCTAGGGCATTATATTGCTGCCACTAAAAATATCTGGCTGTTAGATAGATAGGTAAATTATCTTCCATATTTTCAAGTCAAGTCTAGGAAACTTGATGGGTAGCCCCAAGTTTAAAAGAGAAGCACAGAGTGAATATGGAAAAAATTAAAGTTGGATTCATTGTGAGAACAGCATCCAAAGAAAAAGAACTGGGTGAGTGCTAAATATTCAGCCTGATTCTTGCCTTATCACATCCTCTGACATAGGGATGGAAGAATTTATCCACATAAGCAATGAGAAGAGAATTTTCTCTTCTCTGTCACCAGAAGGAGAGAACTGGGCTGATGTCAATGAGCCAGGAGCCAATTTCCTTTATGAAAAAAAAAATGTTTGGGTTTTGTTTGTTTGTTGTTTGTTTCTTTTTGGCTCTCTTTGAAAAGCTAAATCAATCAAATGCAATAATGAAAATGATATTTAAAATATGCACAGGTTTTGAATAACATTGTGCTCTTCCTCTACAACAAATATTGATTCAAGAACTTAAAATTATACTGTATCATATAAATGGTCAAAAACTGAAATCAAATAGGGCTTAAATAATAACATTCTATTGGAACTACACCATGTGGCAAATTTCATTCTCACATTGATTTTGACAGCTGAGTTATTCTTGGAGAGAAAAGGTCTGTCACTGCATGTGTTTGAAAGCGACAAAGTATTCCTTTACCTATAGTATGTAATCACGAAAAAATACACCATTCCAGCTGGACAAATATTAATAGGTATTACCTCAAAATAGTAAGAAAACGCTTTCTACATATCAGGTCAATGTGTATTGCCAAGAATATTGCCACTTTGTGAGAAGCAGTATATCTCTCTGAAAATGAGAAACAGAAAAACAAAAAAGCCTTCCATGGTATAATCAGAATATTTAAACTATGCAAGTACCACTAAGTCTATTTTACAAAGGCTCAATACTTCCACAAAGGAACATAATGTTATGGTATTGGGTCATGTCCATGATCTTTATGGCTCATATGTTAAATCCTTGAAGGTGGACAAAGGACAAGTGGAATAAAGTCCCTTTCATGTCAACCTCAAAGGTTAAAATACAATCCCAAACACTGTAATGCTTTTCAGTGATTCAATACGTGTTTAACAATTCACAATTTATCTAAATGTTTTTTTGGTTTGATTTCTACTTCATCCTATATCATGTACCTGAGGGAAAGGAATTTCAGCATTTTATAATTTCAGAATTTTACTACTCACTATGCAAAGTAATTCTTTGTTCCTAAGCACTGACCCCATCTAGAACGTCAATGGGTGCCCTTTGAAACTGTGTTTGTCTTCAAATGTATTTGCCTTTGAACATGTATTTGCTCTTTAAAAGTAGGTTGCGTTTAGATTTATCATGTCTTTCATGACACATTGAGGACTGAAAATCAGTAAATAGTTACATTTGCTAACAGCTCTAAATAGACAAAATGCCCTGCACATAGAGGATGTCCATTAAATATTTATTGAATGAATGAATATTATTGAAAAGCCCTTACTTAGACAAACAAAAATTAGGATGAGGTCCAGAAGCTTAAAGCAACCCATAAAAATGTTAAATATTAGCTAGAGTACATTTTGAGTTCTAGCATCAATAGCATTTAATAAAAATGTTAATGATTAAATTTAACAATTGTATAACAAGCATAGAAAAAACAAATACAATCCACAGAAATAAACACATGTCAAGAACTTAATAAACACTGACTAAATTAAACAGAAAATGAATTAACCCTTTTTAATTAAAATTAAAGTTATGACTGACATTTGGTGAATTGTTTCCTCAAACCAACTTGTTCTAAGGGATTTAGGAGCATTTTTGTGGAAAAAAGACATTTAAATAAAAGAGGTGGTACACTCCAATTTGGAAAGCTTTTAGGGCAGATGATCATCTTTATGTAAAATATTTTGCTCCTTTAGGCCTATCGTAGATCTAAATTTCTCTAATTCTTCTGACGGTGCAGGATAACCTGAAGCACACAATATTTTTTAAGTGTTTTCTACAACTCAATCACAGAACAAACAAAGAAGAAAGTAATTTGTTTCTTAATTTGCCAGTTTTCTACTGCTTCTTAGCTGGCCATGTTGCAAACATATTTTTTTGTTTGTGATTCATTAATTTTAATTATGAAATATTTTAAACATACAGACAAATATAGAAAGGCGTATAACAGACATCCAAGGACCCATCACCCATTCTTAAAAGGTGTTAACATTTTAGCTTAGTAATAATAATGGAAATGCACATTCAAAGAACAGAAAGAAGAGATTTGAAATCAATCAGACCAACAAAAGTTAGGAAATCTGATAATACGAAGTACTGCTGAAATGTGGGGATTGGGAAGAGGTACTCTCATTTACTGCTGGTGGAATATTCAACTAATGTGAAGAGCAATGTGGAAACACCTAGTAAAGTTCTCATTTAGTGATGGAAATATTTTGCAAACTCTACTCCTATGTAAGAGATATTTCTCCATATTGGAACTCTTTTAACTATATGTGTAATTTCTAGTTATTCATTTTAAAAAGGACTTTTGTCATTTGCAGTTATCTGCAGAGTCACACTCATCTTATTGATAGCATTAATTTTTTATTTAAAATGTATTTTAATTAAGAAATGAGGGTTTGGAAATAAATGTACCAAATAGGATACAGAATTTAAAAGCAGTCAGATTAATTGAAATAGATCTCATAAATAAAATAGATGACATGATTCTATGGAATATGGCATATGCCAGACCAAAAAGATATGTACTGGATCAAAATTAGAGAGCTTGATTCTAAGACTTTTGTAAGTTGTACTTTTAAAGAAAAGTGAATGGCAAAGTTCCAAAACTACTTCAACTGTAGAAAAGAATTGCTTTAATTGCATAAATACATTAGGGAGGGTATGAACAGCCCCCATGCTTTCCACTATATGGTGTCTTATTTCACACTTTTTAAGGTTTACACAACAGTTAGGCAGTACCTGAATCACTTCCCATGGTGCCTGAATCACTGCCCATGTTGCTGTTATGTCCAAGACTTTCATCTAAGCAGCTGACACTTCCTTCTGCCAAACTTGTGTCTGATTCTGCAAAGGAAAACATTTTAAAATATTTTTAAAATATTTCTGAGAATAAACGTATTTTAACTGCACACCTCTACAGCACACAGTACATACAGTTCAATGCAAGTGGGGAAGGCACACCCAGACAATTATGAAGAAAAGGTAAGAGTTTCTGGCAAGCTACATTTAAAAACTCCACTATGGATGAGCAGCTGCCGGGTAGTGAACCAAATACACATACCTACTTAAAGGAGCATACGCCCAGTATGAGAGCTAATGCAAATTTGTGAGGATTTTGACTTTTATCGTCTCCCTATATGTAAATTTTGTCCAAAAAAAGAAGATCGAGGCTTGATAATGTCATTTAAACAAAAAGCATAATATAGAAACCATTGAGTTAGTTGGTAGGGAATAAACAAAGCAAAAAAAATAATAATAATAAAGTACATGGATTTACTGATTAGTTATGAAAATAGCAGTTCAGTGATAAACATAACTTAAAATCTCATAAAGAATTTGCTAAAAAAAAAATCATTAAAGCCTGGCATTGCAACTGTACTAGAAGCTTATGCGAGGTTGGAATTAATTTTTTTTTCCTTATTATAATTAAATTAAGCTTCCATCAAAAAGTTACAGTTAATATGAGTGCCAAGGGCACACCTTTACTTGTAGTTCCCGATTTTCTGTTTTCAGTACTCAGTATCAATTCCTTTTGAAAATCTTTCCCTCAAGGGAAGACTTCTCTCCTTACAGTTTTTTTCCAAGGACTTATACAATCCCATCCTCAAGGATCAGAACTATTGCTAAACTGGTAAAAATAAATAAGGGATGGTTACAAATGTCGGCTTTGGAATCAGAAGGACTTGTGAAATTTGCTGTTAATGTTGCTCTGTGCCTAACTTCTTATTTAAAATGGGGCTGGTACAATTTATCTCATAGGATTTGATAATCATTAAGTAATATGAGGCACAACAACCTCTTAGCACTTTAGCTTAATTGCTCGTGATTGCAAAATAAAATAAAATTCAAGTAGTTGGTGTATTACTAGGGCAAGAGTTTCATTCAACAATGTTCTTCTTACCATTAATAACATTTCATAATACTTATATTTTTTAGATAACTATTATTTCTTGCTAAAGCTGCCAAAGGCACTAAATAAAGTATATTAAAGTAGTCTTTATCTATTTAAAGTTAGTCTGAGTGTCACACATTTAGGGCTGGAAATAGAAACGGGTGAAAAACAGACACACAGCATGTTATCAATAAAACTTCTCTGAAAAGAGACAATATATCACTCTTTAAAACTACAGCTATCTTCTCTTTCTTTAACTAGATATATTTCTTAAGTCAGGTATATTGAGGTATAATTTATATACCATAAAAATCACTCTTTTTAGGTGTATAGTTTGACAAGTTTGATGAACGTATACAGTTTTGTAAGCACCATCACAATCAAGATTTTTCCATCATACCAAAAGTCCTCCGAAGCCCCTATTAGTCAACTTCCTCCTGCTTTCCCCTGGTATTCAATGATTTGGTTTCTGTTCCCATAGTTTTATCTTTTCCAGAATGTCATATAAATGGATTACTGCAATATGTAGCCTGTATGTTTGCCTTCTTTAACTTAGCATAAGCCGTTTGAGATGCATCCATGTTATTATTTATATCAGAAATTTGTTCCTTTTTATGGCCGACTAGTATTCCCTTGAGTATCTGTGACATCTACGATATTTCCCTTCCAACTTGGATAAGCCTATGTGGCTTGGGAAATATAATGGAACTACAGCCAATGCCAATCAAATATGTAAGATATCTTTCTTAAAAGTTAAAAGAAAGCTGATAAGAAATTTGTAGAAAAATTCTCAATGGACATACATTCTGTTTAAGTATATTAGCACAACATAAATACACTAATGTGAAAATACTGTGCTTATCAGTTGTCATAGATTAGCTGTAAAACTCAGATTTGAGGAATCCCTTATGATCACACAGGAAAACCTGCATAACTCACTGAGAGATTTTAAATATGGCACTTTGCAATTCCCAGAGGTAAGCCTTGTTAGAAGCTCAGTGGCGAGTGTGGGATAGAACTGTCAAGTAGAAGAGCGTTTTGGGCAGATGTACTGATGAAAGGAGAATATGATTCGTAAGGAAAGGGCAAGGTGTAAAATGAGATGGGGAAAATGTCATTGCAAGGATAATTCTAGATCTAGAAATACAGGCCAAGCTTTTTGAGGCAAAAAAGTAAATTTTGACATGCTTTTCATTTATTGTTCTAAATGTAGAATTGAGAACTGAAGATAATACCAAAAATACTAAAAAATACTAACAAATATCTAAAATCTTACACTGTATCTCTAAGTTTCCCACTAAGTGTAATAAAAATGGAAATTATATTTGATTTTCATTTTATTTTCTAATCACTAGCAGTTAAGCCATAATCTTAAATCTACTTCATGCATATGTAAAGCCAAGATTTTTCCCAAGCTTTGTTCCAACATACATAAGGTTCAGGGAATTATTTAATGCAATGTGCACGAATAATTTATGAATATTAAAGTGGTTACCCAAAATAGGGCATTATTAATTAAATTTATTATCTGGATTATTTTGATCTAACAAATAAATATGCAATGTGTCAGAAAGACACTGAGCTCAGTGTTTTCACAGATATAATGTAAATTATATTTTAATCTGTCCACATCCTATGTGGTAAAGATCCATTATCATCATAGTTTTATAAGTGAGAAACCAAGGCTCAGAGAGGTTAAATGGTTTATCCATATCACACAGCTAGAATGAGAAAGAGCTGGGAGTCTCCATTTTCTGAATTCAAGTCCAGTATTCCAGTGTTTTTTACTCAACAGCACACATGGCTGATGACCTGTGTGAAGCTTTGTAAACAGGCAATCCAGTATCCATAGTGTTAAGTGAAATGAAAGGTTTTTTTTAAGCATATAGACATATTCACAGTAATGTCAAATTTTCTATCAATCTTGAAACAGCTTATCTTTCCAAGAAAAAAAGTTGGAGAGATTGTTTTATTTTGCTAACATTTCTGATTTCATCAATAGACTTTCGTTTACTTTACATTTAAACATACACACTTACACTGAAACTTTTTTTCTGCACACAAAAGAGAAACAATGCTATCTTTGTTGGACAAAATTAATTGCAATAATTCTGCTAGAGATCGTTATGAAAATGAAAGTGAACATATAGAGGTCTATTTCTTTGTCATTTTATGGATATATAATTCTCCAATTTCTCAACACAAAAATAATTTTGTTTCCTAGGCAGCAAATCCTTACACATTTGATATATTTTTTTGATTTCATAGAAATAGAAATACTAAAGGAAATAACTTTAATAATAGAAGAAAATATATTGTCTCTTTTATACATTGAGAATGTCTTCCGTGAGATTTTCTTCCTGTGTTCACTTAAAAAAATCACGTTACACACACACACACACTAAAAAGCCAGATCAAGAAAGTGCTTATGTGATGCCAAAATTAAACCAACTTATTGAGTTTATAAGCCAAGAATTCCTGCAATTGGTCTTATAGGATTATCTTGCTTCATTCTTTGTACTTTTCACAGTGTGTCAAACCGGACTTATGTCCTAATGAATAAAGTCATGTGTCTATGATTTTAAAATAGATCAGATAGAATAGAGTCAGTTGGAGGCAGGGTGTCGCCGTGAAAAGAACATGTGCTATAGAGTCAAACAGATCAGTCTCCAGATCTGAGTTCAGCCACTGCCAATAAGTGACTTAACCTTTTAAACATTTTTTAAATATGGGTTGTAGTTTCTACTTTCTCATTTATTGCAGGAATGATTCTGTTAGATCAAGGAAATAAATCTTGAAATGAAACAAGTCTTAAATTCTTGTGAGGTTGCTGCTTAAAGAAGCTTTGAATATTGGAGTTACGTTACATAATAAGTTTAGTTAACTTTTATATAGGTGTTATTTCCTCTAGGGAAAATATCAAAGCTAGCTATGAAACAGATTAGAAAATGCTGGAAATTTCTAATTGTTGAAGAAAAGCAGTTATTCAAATCAAACCCTATTGGAATGAAGGAAAACGATACTCATCCAGTCAAAAGACAGGATTTTCTGTAATAATTTTGTAAACAACACGAGAAAAGAACAGCTTTGCTTACAGTGATAGTAAGTGTCCAAGACCAGTCCATAAGCCACGGAAAAAACTGCCTCCTTTTGCAATCACATCTTGAATATCTTACTAATAAGACAGAAATATTAACTGAAATCTGAGAAATTTCATATTTAACATCTTATGGAACCTTAAATACTTTAAAATATTTTTAAACCATTTAGAAACCAAAAATATTGAAGTTAAAATTCAAATGAAAACCTCTCTGTTGAAGGCCTTTTTAGATTTATTCCAATGGAAAGTGTGCCCTCTGCTGGAAAATGCTATTATAACAATTAGTTGAGAAGTACATTGTTTATTCACCCTAAGAGCTAAGCTTTATCAGGTAAGATAGGACTTGGTTCTTACTTCTATTCCTGCCAGGTAGTATTCCTCCTACTTTCAGCCTAGATGCATTTCTCACTTCACAGAATATTTCTCCTTTCCTATCCCTTTTCCTCACTCTCTCTGTGGGAAACTGGTTTTGCATTACAGCAGGAAGCAGTGCACGGGGCCGGGCCTTGTGCCTATTGAGAAAGAAGAAGGGAACCAACGGATTCCATTTTCCTGAGAGGGAGCGCTTACAGGGTCTACAAATAGTCTACTTTCACTTGTCACGGTAATTTTATGTTTATTCTAGCTCTGATCTCGTGAGGCATTTTAACTTTACCTCTTTAGCTATGCCCATCTTCCCTCTAGTTGCATAATCCCCACAGCCTGGAATATCAAAGATTACCCCTAAAACTTCAAACATGTGTGCACGCATAGGCACATACATAAAGACTGCATAGGCTTCCTAAGCGTGCTTACTTTCTTACTACTAATAATACAAATTTCCTTTTCTTCTGAAATAACTTAATCCTTTTTGAGAGGAAATAGATGACTTTTATTTTCAGCTCTATGTATATGGATTTGTGCGTGCGCATGCACACACACACGCTCACATTTTGGTCTGTCAGATTTTGTTCTCTGTGCCAGGGAACATGTGTTCCGGCAGAATGGAGACAAGCCACCTCCACCCACCTTGCATATTCTCTCCTGGATCCAAGCTTCTAGGAAATGAGTTCCCCAAAGAGAAAAATCTCTCCTAAAGCCACAGGCCCACATGGCTATCCATGGAGCTCCTCTGCTCCTGTTTATAGAATTCATACTGCTGAAATGTTGCAGCCAGAATTAAATTTGAATTGTGTGCCATGATGTTCGCTTAAATTGGAACATCTATGCCGTTTGGCCTTTGGACCTGGGTCTCATATAGAAAGATAGTTATTAAAGTCTAGGGTTGTAGGGATAACCCATACCCACTAGAATGACCCATTCATTCATTGCCAGTCAGTAACAGAGGCAAAGAGTCCTAGAGTGGAATGAGTTACGAGTGATAAGCCAGATGACCACATGGGAGGTAAGTGTTGGCAGTAACAAGGTTTAGGGATGACAAGACAGAAGATGAATTGGAAGCCTCTTTGGCTGGTAGGCACACTTCAGGAAGAGCTATTCAAGTCAAGCAGACTTAAGCAGACCTGAGGAAAGTATAAGGAGCAATACATTTAAGGGTACCCTGGTGAATGTTCAACAGTCAGCTCTTTGGGGGAAAAAAAGCCACAATTGAAAATCGTGCCAATTTCATGGTGTAACTATTCCCACCCCGGCTGATTTCAAGTGCCCAGCGTGATGTCACCGAGTGGAGTTGGGAAGAGATGTGCACACTTGACTCTTGCAAGCCGCTCTGAGCCAGTTCCAGCACCCCAATGGATACCTTCCTCTAATGAAGGGCTTTCCTACAAACATTGTCTGAGATAATCACACATGCATTGTGCTAGTATTTCATAATTGTCCAAACAAGGAATGACAAATTTTTAAGAGCATTTTTTCACCTTAGGACAAGCATTTGTAAAGGTCATAGTTAGAGAAACCTATTAACTCTCATTGATCTTAGAAGACTTATCTCCTACCACTTTCCTCCACAAATATTCCCCTTAATCAAGCTGTACCTCTAAATCTTTGACAGAATTTTGCTGTGTTTATTATAACTTGATTGATTTTTATAGACTTTATTTTTCAGGGTAGTTTTAGGTTCACAGCAAAATTGAGCTGAAGGTACAGAGATTACCCACACAGCTCTTCCCCTCACACATGCATCGCCTCCCCCGTTATCCACATCCTCCAGCCTAAACTCTCTTGAACGTTCCTATACCTGCACTTTTGCTCGTGGTGTTCACGCAAGCTGAAATGCTGCCTGCCACTTCTGTTTACAAATCCAACAGAGGGCCTTCAAAGCTCAGACGAAATGTCTCATATTCTTCCTCTGGTAAGCTTTCTCTAAGTCTTCTTTCTTTCACAAGTCTTCTCTCTTCATTCTTTAATACTTGCACTTTTGCTATAGATAGATTACTTTTTCTCTTTGAGGGCGTGTAATGTATTTTCTTGAACTGGATTATAATTATAAACTCTTTGAGAGTGAGGACAAGACCTCAGTGCTTGATTCTCTCAATACAATAACATGACCTGACCACTCATTCTCTGATTTCTAGTCCTTATTCACATGCCAAAATAGAGAAGGTAAGGTCTAATAATCAAATTAAAATTAGAATCATCACCTTTGTTAAAACCCTGCTAAAAAAGCTTTAGGCTTGTAGCCATAAAAGAATGGCATGAAGACACATCTAGCATATCTTAGCTGCATATCAGGGAGATTTCTTTCCCCAAAATACCTATGTTCTCATTCCTGAGATATGAACAGTAACCCTCCTAGAACGACTGTGCAATTGTAGAACTATTATGCATATAACTGACCTAGTAGGTTTCAAATAAAATACAAACCTATATTATCCTTTAACAAACACCAATAGCAGCAGCAGCAGCAGCAGCATCTCTCTCTCTCTCTTTCTCAGCTCAAATTAGTATTTGCCTTTTGGATTGCCTCAGTAGTATTTCTAGTTCCCAATAATTAACGTAACTAAATTTAGAAAAATACAGAAGTAAAAGAGAGCTATCTTCATTCAAACCAATCCTGTAATAGTATGGCTGATTCTCTCACAATATTATTGTACACTGCTGTATCAATTGTCTTTCCCACTAAGGTCTCAAGTGCTATATGCTATTTACTTCTAGAGATTCTAAAAATCTCTAAATTTCTAGAGGTTACTGCTATAGAACATTATTTTGGTCCTCAAGTGCAAGGATAAATTTTGTAGCATTTTTACAGAAATTAGTATGGACCAAATCTAAGATTGGACTTTGGTCTATAAAAAGGCAAAACAAAACAACAACAACAAAAGTGCTATAACAGATTGGGCCAGGGAGAAGGAGGCTGTTTTATAAAGGTCAATGTTTAAACCCCTCCTACAGAACATGATCTATGCAAAATATATCCACAATATATTCCAAAGCATAATGTCACCGGATAAACCTCAGGAGTGGAACATATGGGGGAATATGAAAAAGAAGGTATTAAAGTCTGAAAACAAGCAGGTTGGTAAGCTCATTAGCTGGGGTGGAATTTTAAAATCTTCACGTGAACGAATATATAAATCAAAATATACACATGCATTCACAGTCATGCGCACTGCATATTCACACATGGCACACTCTACACTGTTACATTATAATCTCCACACTGGAACTGCGAAATTCTGTTTTCTTTATAAATGTAAAAGCGCCCTCTGCTGGCCAACCTGTGGTATTTGCATTTTCTAGTTTCACAACAGGGAGATGTCAACATCCAATGATGAAGTTCGGGGGATTTTCTGTGGAACTCTGCATCCAAGTAAGTTTATTCCAAATACAATAAATTTTATTCATTTTGAATCTCATTTACTTTACTTTTATTTTCTTATAGAGCATTAATTCCTAAAGCAGTATAATAAAAAGTTCAGTGTAAAATAACTACTCACTCACTGTGACAAAGCAACATCAGCCAGACAACTAAAAACGACTGTACAATCAATTTTACTTACCTCATAGAATTAAAATAAGCCATATAATTAAGTATTTGCTATAATTAAAATACTTTTAGTAAAAGAAAAAGAATGTGGGCTTTGTGTCCCTCTTTTGTTTTCTAGGGAAGTGTGTCCTAGAGAAATACTGAAGTTTTCCAATATTTTCTTGTTACAGAATCATCAGTGACTTCAGAAAGCACAACTATAACATCCAGCATTAAAATCCTACTAATGTGCTGAGAACTATTCAAATACCCTTTAGAAATTATTGTGCTAATCTGGAAAAAGGTAAAATAAAAAATCTTTTTGGTATACCTTAATTATTAACCACTTTTTTAATAGGAAGCATTTGGAGGGAAGAAGAAAGAAGAAATACGAGCCCCCAGTGTGGAGACATGATGAACTCACTCTCCAGAACTATCCACTGGGGAATTCTGATATAGCACTCCTAGGATGAAGGAGAGATGTGATTAAAAGTGGTTTCAAGGTGGGCCACTGTTATTAATGGTAGTGTGTCTCACCCATCAGGTGTGTTAAGGAGTAAAATGGGCTGAAAAACAGTATATAAAGAATCTTTGCATTAAAACTATAAATAATTAACATTGTGTGCACCAAGACTACCATGCACTAAAAAAAATATTTTAGAAATTGGTTCAGAAATAAAAAATAGAGAAGTCAATTTAAAATTATAAATAATTTGAATCGCATTTTTTTCTTTCTGCATATGAAAATTCATATTTACAGAATGTGTGCAGCTGAAGTAACAAGTTTCTTTCAATGCCACTTTGGTAACTGTATTTGAAATCTTAACCCAATATATTAGAATTCAAAATAAATGTTATATATTATCAATATCAATAAGATACACAAAACAAAATTATGCAAATGCATATTAGAGACTATGGAATACTTCCACATTTGACTGTTAATTCTGTCAAAGAATGCCTATGCAAGCAAAATTCTTCTACAGTAAATTTTGCAACAAAAATTTCAATCAAAAGAACTCCAATAACTTCTTTGGGCTAATGGTGATTTACAAGTTACTTATATCAGTAATTCTTAGTTCTGAAGAGCAACAAGAAAACGAACAGACACTTGGAATGATCCATAGCATCTCTCAGTAGCAGTGTCTAACCCCTAAAGCAAAGGCACCACGTTTTCATAAATAAGTTACCCTTTGTTACTGCTCTGGAAAGGGCCAGAATGGATTGGACTAACCTGCTCCCAAATCCACATAAGCAATCCAGACATCACAAGGATCTTACAGACTAGAAGATCATTAAAGTCTGTGAATTGGATGGAGTCCTCAGATTACTGTACAGCTTACTGTACTCTCACACGTTCTCAGACTATTATATATTTTAATAGTCTGTACTTGTCTTTCATAGCACTTAGTGTATGACTATTACAAAGCACTTACTGTGCAGCTATATAGTGACTGGGCTGACACACCCAACAGTTGAAAGTGCCGGGGGGCAGAAGTCATTTCTGTTTGCTTCCCCCCCACCACCCCCTGTATTTACGGTACTGAGCACTGAACACTACATGCCTGGCATAGGATAGGAGTTTGATAAAGACGTGGTAAATGAAAGAAGAGAAAGGAAGCGAGGGACGGAGAGAAGGAGGGAGGGAGGGAATCCAGGAGGGAAAAAAAACCCTTTCTGTCCCCTAAGGCCATTATTAAGATCTAGATTTTATTTTTTCCACAAGATACAGCTTTAAGTTTTATATTAAATAGTAGGAAAATAGAAATTTTTTAAAGTTTTGCCTTTAATTTTGTCCACTTGGAGACCGAGAATCCTCCATAGATAGATAAACTACAGGCCGACAAGACGCATTAGTCTGGCAACTTTCGATGAAAAACCCTCGTAGGAGATGCAGGATCATCTCCCAGCCTCCATCGTGTCTTCAGTCCTTTCTAGTGTGGATTTAGAAAATAGCCGGTAACCCACAGAGATGTCAGGTAGTCCCCCAGGGAAGTTTATTAAAAAGTGAGAACCCCACAGTCAGCTAGCAGATTTTGGCATTCCTATAGAATCACGATTTCTGAAGGAAAGCATAGCTGCTCAAATTGGAAAAAAAAAAAAAAAAAAACTCCAGAATTCAGGGTTAAAAGCTTCGCTGTTCTACACATTAAACCTTGCTACTTAAAGTGTGGGCCAGGAGCAGCAGTAGCTGCATTGCCCGGGAGCACGTGAGAAAGGCAGACGCTCAGGCCCCGCATAGGACCTACTGAATCAGAATCTGCAATTCAACAAGACCCCCTCCTCCGCTAGATTCCTAAGCGCTTCAAAGCTTCAGAAGCGTTGCATTTAAAAACAACAAACACCATAAACTAGGCCAAATAGCAGGCAAACTATCAAAAATATTGGTACTATTCATGACAAAAGATTGTTATCCTAAATATTTACGTAGTTCATATAAACCAGCAAGAAGAATATAAATACCCTAATGGAAAAATAGATAATTAACAACAAAAAGGAATGAACTTGTGAAAGATGTTTTTCATTAGAAATCAAAAAATTCAAATTGAAGTAACAAAATGCCAAATTAGAAGAGTTTGAAAATAACATCACCCACTCTCGTAGAAGAGACTTCTGGGCAATAAGCACTGTCCTACACTGCTGGAGGACATGGAAATTGGTACAAGTTCCTGCAGCGAAATTTGATATTAATTATCAAATGTATTAAATTTATAGAAATCATTTGATTCAGCAATTCCAATTAGGTAACATGTTTTTAAGAATTAAAGTGAGACATAAATTCACAGAGTTGTTGTGGCATTATTCACGTTGTAGAAATTTGGAAACATCCTAAATGTTCAACAATTAGTTCATCAATTATAATGCATCCAATGGATGAAACTATTATTCAATCTTTAAAAACCATGCTATAGGGCTGGCCCCGTGGCTTAGTGGTTAAGTGCGTGCGCTCTGCTGCTGGGCGGCCTGGGTTCAGATCCCGGGTGCGCACCGACGCACTGCTTCTCCGGCCATGCTGAGGCCACGTCCCACATACAGCAACTAGAAGGATGTGCAACTATGACATACAACTATCTACTGGGGCTTTGAGGGAAATAAATAAATAAATAAATAAATAAAATTATAAAAACCATGCTATAGAAGAGTATCTAATGAAATGCCATTACATATAAACAGCCAGGTACATAAAAAGACCTGAAGGATACATACCCGCTTGTTAAGAGTAATATATCTATGCTGGGGGAGTATGGGTGACTTTTTCTTTGTGTGTTTCCATGTTTTGCAAATTTCCTGCAATGCAGACGTATTACTTTTCTGAGTAGAAAACAGTAAACTTTGCAGTGGTGTGCTGGAGTCAGCTTATACTGGCTCACAAGAGCCAACTGTTAAATTTTCGGGAATTTTGTGAGCCAGCTGTTAAGCACAGCCATATAAAATGATTAAATTACATAAACTTACAATTAAATAAATTATATTAAAACAAAGGTAATAAATATTTAAAGCTCATCATTTCCTGATCATTTTACTAGATTTTACTATTATCTATGATGTTGAGACTATTTATGCCTGTGGGATCTGTACGGTGGAAATGCTACATGACAGTGTGCACGTCTCTTCCTACCTTTGTGTTCAGTGACATTACGTTGGAGGCTTGAAATCAGCCTTAGTGGGAGTAGTTACACCATGGAGTTGGGCAAATCAGGGCTTTTTTTCTTTTCTCCAGAGAGCTAGCTACTTGCTCAACATTTACTAGCACACCACAGACTCTAAGTATCTCTTGAGAAAACAGAATGTGACCCTTTTGGGGAGAGAGGAGAGGAGAGGATTCTCCTGTTATGAGCAAATTAGAGAGGGGAACATAAATCAGCTTGATTGTTCAGGGCTGTTTCACATCAAAAGGGTGGATGCGGCGGCATCTAGCTCGCACATCAATTAATTACTGCAATTCAAGCCAAGCCCAGTTTAGCATCTATTCATCGTCCTTTCTACAGCCTTGGTTTTGGTCTCTACAATCCAGCTGAACCTCTCTGAGACACCCCAATGTGGAAAACAGGGGAAAAGGTAGTGGCCTTATTTAATAATTAGACCTTTGGATGAGTCAAACTAATTAATGTATTTGAAAGTACTTTGACAACCATGAAATATAGGGCATGCTTATGATATCACATTACAAGGACCATGGATATCTTATAAAGTAAAATTAGAACCAAATGTGTTCATATTCATAACATATTAATACTGCATTACTTTTGAAAACATTTGTAGCCACAAAGAGGAATTATTTTAATTTAATCTACTCTAGAAAATTTATTTTAATAAAAATGTTCACAAAACCCGAAAGCCCCAATTTTTTCCCTCTGTTTAACAGATCCTGATGTCATCAATGCACCAACTGATTTTTCTGGAAGTAGCAATTAGCATATGTGAAGTATGTACACTTTCCAAGTACCTGAAACTACAGAAGAATCTGCATAAGACGATTCCAATGCATTATTCTCCATGTCACAGCCATCCTTCTCTGGACTTGGCTGATCTGTTGCTAGAAGCACTGGCTCTTTAACTTCCAGACCATCTTCTTGTAATAAATTCTCAGTTTCTATGAATAAAAATATTAGAATGTAAACAATAGTGCAGTGCAAGTTTTTATACAGTATACAGAATTGTTATTCTTATTTTGACAACAAAATGGGGGTTCCTAATAGATATTTACCTGAATACACTTAAATACTTAGAAATTCTAAACAGAATGTAAACTGTATTGCAATGCAAGTTTTTATACGATATAAATTGCTGTTATTGTTATTTTGAAAATCAAGTGGGGGTCGCTAGTAGAGATTTGCCTGAATATATTTCAACACTTTGACATTTTGAAGAGCTTGGAACATGTTTTTTGTTCTGACACAGTATTTTTATTTTTAATATGGACACAGTGAGTAATTCTTTTGTAATGATTAAATTTTATCTAAAAAGACAATATGATAAGTATTATGCTAATCACAAGAAAAGTGCGATGATTTCCTCTCTGACCCTCACCTTTAGGAAGGAAGCCACTCAGTGATACAAAGTCACATTTAAGGCTGAATTAATGAAAATGCAAATTGGTGATGGTTTTTCTTTAGCTTGTGTTCTTGCCATTTTGTTCCCTCGCTGTGCGTTCCACACAAGATGTACATATGCTTTAATGTCAGCCGAAATTCATGTATTCTGAGTTTCTGGAGATTTTTTACAATTCAATGAAATATTCTGCACCCTTCCTTTCTCCATCCCTCCATTTCTCCCTTTCAGCCTTTCCTCCTTCAACCAACACGGATTGAGTGTTTTCTTAAGGACATATGTGGGTTACAAAGGAAAACAAGAATTTCTGTCCTTGTGAAGTGACAATCTGTCAAGGAAGACTGATGTCATAAAGAAAATTTCCTCAAGTATCATTTGGGACTAGTCTATCTTAAAGAATAAGGAGAAAATGTGTCCTGGGTTTGGAGAATTTCCTGAAGAAAACCGTTATGACTTTGGACTTTTGTCTTTGGACAAGACAACTTGACAATATTTGCAGCTACATGTTAAGTTATTTTCGGGGCTTATAATCATAATGGTCAACTTATTTTGTGCTTACCATATGAGCACTTTACATATCTTAAATCATTTAATCCTCAAAATAACCCTAGGTAATAAGTAATATTATTATCCTCATTTCACAGAGGAGTAAACTGAGGTACCAGCGCTGGGAGGGCAAGTACCCGGCCAAAGTCACACATCTAGGGAAGTGAAGGAGCCAGGATCCAACAAGCATCAGGATCCAGAGTCTAGGCTTCTTCTGTATAGTCAGCTCCAGTCACCATAACAAAATACCATAGACTGAGTGGCTTATGGCACAGAAATTTATTTTCTCATAGTTCCAAAGATTGGAAGTCCAAGATCAATATGTCAGCAGGTTGGTGTCTGGTGAGAGCACTCTCCTTAGGTTGCAGAAGGCCACCTTCTCTCTGCATCTTCACATGGTGGAGAGAGAGAGAGACAGAGATCTCTCTCCATCTTCTTATAAGGCCACAGTGTTATCCAATTAGGGCCCACCCTTCTGACCTTTCATTTAACCTTAATTACTTCCTAAGGACATTATCTCCAGATATAGTCACATTGGGGGTTAGAGCTTTAACATATGAATTTGTGAGGGGAGGGACACAATTCAGTCCATAGTTCTTAACTACAAGAATAATCACAGCTAACTTTGTTCTGGTCATCAAGGCCTGCCAGAAAAATGCTTAGATTCCCATAATAAGATGTACCCCTGACTCCTCTGATTGGATTTTCTGAGGAAATGAGAAGTAAACTGTACTTATTTGGAATTAATTGGTCAGGAGCAACCCGACTGTTGGGAGGGGTGGTGAGAGAGTATAAGAACGCTGGGCCCCAGACAGAGATTGGCATTTGCCATCCAACCTTCAAAAGAAGCTAAGAGACCCCTTTCTACTCTGCTCCTGCTCCCTGCCCTCGGAAAAGCCTACATATCGGAGTCAACAACCATCATCACCCACTTTAGTCGAATGAGGGAGGAGCCCCAACTATGAGAGGACCCTGCCATGGGATCAGGGAGGGACAAAAGGGTGGTGGATAATTGGTGTCACTTGTTTTCTTTTCAGAAGGCCTTTCCCTGTTTATAAAGTGCTTGGCTTTGGCCAGTCAAAACGTGTGCATGGGCTGGGAGAATTTGGATAAACTAGTCCCTAAGCCATTCTGAAACACACACATAAAGGGCTAATCATAATACAAAGTTATGGCATACAATAAGGAAAGTAAAGGAGAAGGCATCTGACTACTGGATGTACGTGATGAGGTGTGTGATAACACAGGTATGATGGGATTTACTATATATACTGTATCTAGATTACTATTGTTCAAAGAATTATAATTTGAAAAATCACATTAAACTTCTAACAAGGCACCTTGTAAAGTGGAACTTAACGATATCTTAGAAATATGGCCAGACATGTTGTCAGGAGAATCTAGAAGACACTTTGAAACAGATCTTCTAGACTCTTTCTAAACAAGTATTCCACTGTACACAACTATAAAATGGGTAGGTACCCTCTATTTGGGGGGTGGATATGACAAGATCTTTTGTGATCGAAAAGGCTGCCCTTTCTAATATCCCTTGATACACTGAGGCCAAAATTTCCCAGGGAACAAAAAAATCTAGAGTGTAGCCATTTCCCTTTGAAGTTCAAGTCCTAGAATGTTTGTCATGGATGGAAACGGTCCCATGAGGTCATGAAGGGGAACTCATCATGAGAGGGTGTGGTCTGGACTGGGCTCCAGTTCATCCTTGAGGTGTGTGAAATCTGGCCCCATCATAGTATGTAACTTCGGCTGCAAGTCCCTTCAGACGGAGCAAACTGGCATTAGAGTTATGCTGTGGAAACAATGGCTGGGCCACAATGTATAAACGAAAAAAACCATAATCTTGATGTTGGAAGCAAGTGGTACCACTATGCACCCTCCAGAGAAGTGAAGCAAAATAAAGATGCTTCTGACCGAGAAGGACTTTTTATACAGTTACACTTCGCTGTGGAGACAGAAGCAGTAACAGTAGAAACCTCGGAATCTGCTGGTGGACAGATCATGGAATTACTGCCTGGCTTTTGAAAGCTAGATTGACCACCTTTGGCTGAGTAAGCCCCCCCTCCCTGAAAATCCTTAAATAATTCCATAGAGAAGGGAGAACTGCAAGGCCTCTTGAGCTTTTCACTTGTGGGGGGCTTGAACATATAACACCACACAGCCTTTGTTTTGGGGTGAAGTAAAAAGACCTTGTCCAAACATCTTAATTACATTCACTCCCCATAGTTCATTCGCACACAGGTCCATTAATGCCAATTTATAATATTTCAGGGTTTTTTAATACCTCATAGTAAAAATATTTGACTCTCTCTCTCCATATATATATATATATATCGATGTGTGTGTATTTCTAACTACTGGGCAAAATTAAGCTATTTCATAGAGTATAGTATAGCAACATAATATGCTGTTTAATAATTTAGAACTATCTGTTTTTATTTTGCATATGTAACTTAGAAAATTGTTTACTATGTATCTTACTCCATTAGAAAGTGTGGTATAGGGGCCAGCCTGGTGGCGCAAGCAGTTAGGTGAGCCCGCTCCGCTGAGGTGGCCCGGGGTTTGCCGGTTCAGATCCCGGGCACGCACTGACACAACGCTTGGCAAGCCATGCTGTGGCAGCGTCCCATAGAAAGTGGAGGAAGATGGGCATGGATGTTAGCCCATGGCCCGTCTTCCTCAGCAAAAAAAGAGGAGAATTGGCAGATGTTAGCTCAGGGCCGATCTTCCTCACAAAAAAAAAAAAAAAGTGTGGTATATGAGAATAGGGACTTTGGATGTCTCATTTAAGTCCATATCCCCAGCACCTAGAATAGTGTCTGGTGTAACGTTGGCACTCATTACATGTTAACTGAATGACTGACTGACCAAAGAACTGAATGAATAGAAGTGAAGTAAGCTTGAAATGATTATAATTCATTTAAGTCATTCATTACCAATTAACTTGCGATTTGTCTTACATATGCTATTTTTGAAAACATAGGATATATACTCTGAAAAGAAACATAAGATGGCAGTTCATATTAGCTTTACAAATAATATATGTGAAAGGGCTACAGAATGTTACTTTTATTATTATAATTAAATAATTTAAAAAACTCACAGGAGGTAATATTGAGGAATGTTGGCAATTACAGACCTTTTACCAAATTTTCAATAAATTCCTTAAAAATGTATATAAATGTCCAGAAGACTATACAGCAGAGTTGTAATAACCATTAACATATTTTCTTCCAGTTTATTTGTGTCTATTCAATGTTAAAATTATCTTGATAAAAATTTTAGGCAATTACTTTGTTTCTAAAATAAGATGAGTAGTGGAAAGTTTTGAACTAGGAGTCAGCTGCCAATATTCTGGCCCAGTCTGCTGAATTTTGAGATCTGCGGGAAGTTAATTTTTTCCCAGGCAGCAGTTTCCTCATTTGTAAAGGGAATAAAATCGATGATCTCTCAAATTGCTTTCAGTTTTGAAATTTTGATTCTAAATATCCTCCTGTTTGGCATTGTGTCTACGGCCTTCATTAAACTGTAAATCACTAGGGGAAATATACAAACGCATCCTTAGCAGAATTAGAAATACCTGCATTGCTTTCGAAGCCATTGGCGCCTGTTAGCTCTTGGACAAGTGCATCGTTTCCTGTTTCACTCAGAACAGTCAGAAATGTAGAAAACCAATTTTCTTTCTGCACGATCCTTTTCAGCAGCTCTCTTACACCTGATTCATTTCCATTATTTGCTGCAGCAGCAATCTGTTTTAAGAGAAAAGTAGAATTAGAGAAAATCAAACATCTCCTGAAGAAATTTAAACAGAAACTAGCCTTTAAAAAAGTTGAGCAATTAAGCATTAAATATAAATAAAGGCTTATTTTTCAAATACTAAAGAAAACAGCAATGCCACTCGTAGCAATTCTGGATTCTAGGGGGAAAAAGTCTCTGGGCCAGACCCCTTTTAAATATGCACCATTTTTTTAAGCTATTGAGATATTCAAACCTGACGCTTAGGAAATAAACGTTTTACCCCTGCCACTCAGAACAAGGGGTGCAAAGAAAGTGTCTTGAATTTCTAGCCATGCTATGTCTATTTACATCAATCTCTTTCTGTATTTCTAGGGCTTGCTTGCTTTTTTCTTTTAACCCCTGGAGTCTATAAATGGAAAATCAAACATTTCTTATTTGACTCCTCTTTCTTTACTCTGACCATTATGGAATAAGTAATTACTATCACAGATTTATATTCTTGCCTATTTAATATTTGCACTATTATAATTGCTATAACAAATTTTTCTTAAATTTGTGTTTACTTAATATCATGAGACAAATTTATTTCTATACTCCTTTTTGCATGTATGGGGCAAAATTATTTCTATATCCATTCATTACAATCTTTAGCCTTTACTTAATTTCTCTTTTAATCTAGTAAGTCTTTTGAAATGTGGATCACTTGTGTAATCATTACCACAGTGCATCTCCTCAGTTCTTAATACAGCACCAAACATTTGGAGAAAAGACTAATATAAGCCACATTTATACCAGAATGAAATTAGACAGGACATCACCAGCTTGCTGTGCCATTAGGCAAGCCACTTCATCTCTCTGGGCCTCAGTTTCTACATGTGTCAAATGAGACAACTGAAAATAAATTCAGGAATTCTCCATCCTAGCTGCACATTAGACTCACCTGGGGGAGCTTTAGAAAATACTGGTATCTAGGATCTACCCCCAAAGATTCTGATTTGTCTAAGTTGGGAAACCAGAAATTATTTTTTAAAGCATCTCATGATTCTAATCAGCAGCTTAGATGAGAAATACTGACATATACTCTCAAACGTCCTTCTCAACATTTGCCCATCTTCTACATGTATAATTTGGATTGTTTACCTAGATTAATTGTTTTCTAAAAATTTGTGCATTTTCTAGTCCTATAAATATATCCCATAACCTTTTAATGTCAGAAATTTGTTTGCATTTTTGGAACAACGTCTGGCACAAATTCAGTGTTAGCTATTATTATAGTTGACTAGGAAAAGCACCTACCTTTACTACTACCTTTCCTAAGTGGACACTACTCAGTACAAGAATATACAGCATGATTTCTACCCAATGGATATATTAGTCTTAGTTAATAATGTTATTATAAAGGCTTTGCACATATTAACCCAGAAACCCTGAAGAAGGTACCAATATTAACCCATTTTACAGATCAGAAGTCTAAGGCACAGAGAAGTCCAACAACCCCCCTAAGGCAATAAAGTTAGTAAATGGCAGAGGTAGGATCTGATCCCAGGCAATTGGCTTCAGAGGCTGAATACTGCCTTTTGAGCTATAATTATAGCTAATAATTGTCTCCAATTTTAAATTCATTTTCTGGCAAAAAGTGATTAAAATGACTACTTGACTTAATAAAATTTAAATGATTTCAATCCATCTCCCCCACAACATTTTCTAAGCAGATTCTTGCTCATTTCCTACCTTTTCTCTAACTTCATTAATCTCCTAATGGAAATTCTTTGTCTTCTCTGGTGTTTGTGACATCTTTATTATTATCTGCTAATTTAAGCAATAATTGCTAAAGATGTTAAATAAGACTGGTTTGAGCTCCTTCTTTTAACTCAACTATTCTCTGTCTTAATTACGCCATCCTTTAATCAGCTTTAAATCCATCTGACAGAAGTAATCAGAAAGAATTTCTCTAAAAAGAACAAGTGAGGCACTGTAATGAACACTTTTATTAAAAACCTAAGCATAATTATATCCACTAAATTTTCTTCAACTATTAATCAGTTAAGTTGATTTTTACTGTAGAATTACATTTGTCAACTTGCTTTGTCCTTATTGAGTTCAGGCATTTGAGGATCCTCATGCCATTATTTCCTACAAGTATTTTCATTATTTGAATGTGAAACTATGTATAATATTTGTGCAATTTTAGCAACTTTATCAAGATTGAATTTTTAAGAAATCTTCCCAGTTTGGATGCTAGAAAGTACATCAATTCCCTTTGAAGCAACCACACAATTTTTTTTTTACTTAATCTGTTCTCCTAAAGCCTAGTAAAGATATTAGATCCCAATATATAAACTCGATTACTGAAATTCTTCAGAAGTGAATATTTAGACTTGAGACCGCAACAGGACATATAATGATTCCCACTCATGTTCCTCCCCCACTGAATGTTTTCTCTGAATATGAAGTCATAAATGTCTATGGATACATTGTTAACTAGTTTATGGAATATAAAATAAATATGAATTTGTGGAGAATACAATTTAATGTTTTCATATTCTAAATTCTTTGACCTATGGGGTTTCTTTCCAATAGAAATCAGTGAAGAAACCAGTGATCTTTCCATTAAGCACTGACTTGCCAACACAATTGTCAAGTTTGATAAAAAAATGTTTTCTCTCCCTCATTACAACCTGAGATAGCTATTTAAATATAACAGTGATTTTTTAATACAGCAGAGCTAAATTCTCAGTACCAGTAAATCAAGAAGTAAAGCTCACATGTTAAAAACAAAGAATTTCAAAGAACTAGTTCCCCACAAAGAGTTGATGTCTTACCAATGAATATGTATTGTCATATTGACATAACTAATTTCTCATTAGTACTTTTTCTTGCTAATCAAATTCTTATCCATCCTAGTTTACCTGACCATACGATGAGCTGAGGGAAACTGACTCAGGTACACAACTTCATGTAGGGAGAACTGGACTCAGTTTCTAGCTGCACTGGTCCTAGTATCTCTGGTTCTTCTATGTAAGTGAGAGGTATATGCTTTGAACTGGCCAGGGCTGAAACATGCACCTCTCTTCAGCTGTTCAGATTGATATTAAGACAGTATGGAAATGTTTATATGATCACTTCTTTTCCAGAATTCATGGCTGTCTAAGTCAATGGATGTGCCAAGATGTCACTAAGCATCCTAAAATAGAGGCAGGTCTGTACAGGGGCACTCCCTTACTGTTAGGAGTCATTCTATTATAATGGTCTATAAAGCGATTCTTGTATTTATTGCTGAGTCTCCAGTATTTACAATAGTGCCTTGCATACACTGGACATTCTTTAATTATTTGTTAGAATAATGAACACTGATCAACACTACAACATAATCTCTGTGAAAGCAGAGACAATGACTGCATGATTATCCAATTTTTTCACCACTAGCATGGTGTCTGGCACAAAGATGTCACTCCATCAATTTACAAACAAAATGAATGAATAATCAATCAGTTAAATAAGTTTTTTTGGGTACATGTTGGACACAAAACTAAATCTAGGATCATGTTCAGAAACTCTGATGTATGGGGGGCGGGGACTAGGTGGTAGATGTGGAAATCCTAAACTAAAATAACAGACCAAGTGGAAAACGTCTACCTGAAAACAGGAAAAGAATTAAAACAAAATATTTTTTAGAAGTCCTGATTTCTTAGTTAAATGCTACTTTACACTGTCAAAAAAGCAAATTTGGAGATCTTATGTCCATCATTCACCCATTTCCAAATGCCTGGCAAGGCAATTCATTGTATCATGTGTTCTTATCTTTTATTCCAGACAACATTTTGGAAATAAATTCAATCAATCAATCCTTATTAAGCGCCAACCCTATACCTAGTCTTGGATAGGTTCTGGGAGCTTAAAGATGCAAGACATAGGTTTTCCTTCGAATCACAGTTTCATCCAGGGACTTTAAGAAGCAGGTCTCAATTTCAACATGGGAGATTTACCTAAATCCCTGAAACTTTAAATTCACAAGGAAATGTAACCAAATGAATGATAATAAAAGTCATCGTCATCATATTAAAATAGCTCTTTATTATTTATAAAGGTTTTTCATAAACATGATTTCTCATTTGTGTTCACTAAAACAAGTAAGAGGAGAAATTATTATTATGTCCATTTTCACAGTCAAACTTAGGATCAGGGAACTTAAATAATTTGGCCCAAAGTAACACATATAGTAGGAAACAAAGATAGATCTCAAATCCAGGTCTTGCATTCCAAATTCCCATTTGCTGTTATAAGATAAACATTCATCAATGACCCCCATATCAATATAGATTCTTCTAAACCTAGTGCTTCCTTCTCAGTGTCCTCCATAGCTTATTTTTGAGACTGATGATACATGTAAAATGACGGGTAAAAAATTATTCCATAATTACACAGAGATACTCTTCCTCTTTAGAGATCCTCAAATACATAGCTCCTCCATCTTTCAGAGCCTCCTTTGAAATATGAATCTAAGAGTTTGGGTTGTTTTAGCTTTAACTGCTACCAGTACACAAATGTCCCTTTACTCTATATCTTCTTTGTGTCAAATCCCTTGCATTACTGCTAGCTGCCTCCAAGCTTGCCAGAATCAAGAACTTGGATAAAATCTAGCTGGCGGAAATTCAATCCAGGCAAGACAAAAGTGATGCTGATAGGCAGAAGTATTTAGAGTAAATAAGGAGAAGTGCTGTTTCGCTGGCAATCGGGACATCGTACCCACCAAACATAAACAGCTTTGTGGTGTTACTGGACTCTGTTGCTTCTGGACTTCCTAACAGCTACTGTGGCTGGAAATGCCATCTTCCATCTCCAGCTGGCTTGAAGGCTGCATACTGTCTTCCAAATTAAGATTCTGCCACAGTGATGTACACATTTGTCATATCCAGCTGGACTACTATAATGCGTTCTAGCTGGTTCTCAATACACAAAACTACATAAACGTTACAGACAACAGCGTAAAGTAATTTACTTGTTGGGAAAACCAGCCATCAAAATTAGACGCATGCTTGGGTCTTTGGACAGGCCCCATGGCTGTCAAGTATACAAAGGAGCATTACGTTTAGTCACTAAAGACCAAGCCACATCATAGGCTGATGTGAGACCAATGCCCAGAACTTTGTAATGAGGATACAAACAATTGATGAATTAAAAAAAGAGAGAAGGAAAGAAAATTCAAAATCATAGCATGTTAGACAAAGCCTTTGACTTTTAGTCATGGGTTTATTTGCCTATATGCCTTTCAAAATAAGACTTATGACTTACAATCTTGAATAAGTCAGATTCACATAGGTCAACATTCCTACACTTCACAGTACATCCTCACTCATAGAAAAACAACAAACAATAAAACATTACATTAAAGTGTAAAGTCATCTGTAAAATTTACCCTGTCAAAATGCCACCAAAGGGGCCGGCCCAGTGGCGGTGTAGCGGTCAAGATCGCACGTTCTGCTTCACCAGCTGGGGGTTCGCTGGTTCGGATCCTGGGCTCGGACATACTCATCGCTCATCAAGCCATGCTGAGGCTGGGTCCCCCAACTACAAGGACATACAACTATCTACTGGGGCTTTGGGGAGAAAAAAAAGGAAAAAAGGAGGAAGACTGGCAACATATGTTGGCTCAGAGCTAACAATCTTCCTAAAAAAAAAAGATGGCTTGTGAAAAGAAACACTATTCCTTCACTAATATGAAAAACTGCAACCGGTGGCATATTTTTTTAACGAATTATCTCTAACTTTTGATTTGCAGAGAATGTTGAAACTTTGACTAAAGGGAAAAAGAATGTGTGTGTGTGTGTCTGTGTGTGTGTTCGTGTTCGATGTAATTTCCCCATTTGGACCAAGACTAAATGGCATAATGTATAATATAGACAAGATGTTGGCAAATTTTTTCTCTAAAGGCTAGATAAATATTTTAGGCTTTGCAGGCTATACAGCCTCTCCTTGGAGTACAAAAGCAGTCATAGTATGTAAATGAATGAGTACGGCAGTGTTCCAATTAAACTTTCTTTACGAACTCTGGAAATTTAAAAATCTAAAAACCATTCTTAGCTTTTGGGCCCGCAAAAACCACTACCAGGCCAGATTCAGCCCATAGGTTATGGTTTGCTAATTCTTGTTCTGTGGAACTATATTAAATAAGACAAAATTCCACACCATCAGGACCTAAATCCCTAGCTCTGCCACTGTCTTCTTGGGAGAACTTGGGCAAGTTATTTAACCTGCCACAGTTTCCTCATCTATAA
Source organism: Ceratotherium simum simum (assembly GCF_057802395.1). NCBI lineage: Eukaryota > Metazoa > Chordata > Mammalia > Perissodactyla > Rhinocerotidae > Ceratotherium > Ceratotherium simum. The sequence continues at coordinate 42,863,133 of NC_141908.1, forward strand.
AACAGAGTTAATAACATTAAAAACCCCAGTGAATTAGTGGGAGTATGAACTGTGATAATACATTTTGCAAATGATACTAATCACACATAATAAGTGTCTAGTAAATGTTATCTGTCGGTGGACATTATTATTCTAGACTTAACTCAGTTTAAGCCTATTCAGTGAAAAGATTAGAAAAATAGCCCTTTTGTGTTTAAATTTTCAAAATTATGTTTATAAGTGCCTAGACAGTCTCTTCTCAAGAAAGGAGGAAACCAAATTTACCCAAAGATGTCAAAGAACTACTGGGGCTTTGGGGGGAAGAAAAAAAAAAAATTAAAAAAAAAAAAAAGAACACTTGGAATGCAGCAAATGAAGAAGCAACCCCAAGTTGCAAATTTTGTCTAAAAATTAGGCTGGATCTGAACTGACACCTACCCGATTTCCGTCTTCAAGTGTCAACAGCTCCACTGCCACACATTTATCCAAGACATCTCTAACCAGAAGCTTGTCCACCAGGGTGGGCTGAAGGAGGTCCAGCAGTTGGAGACACTCATCATGAGCGTTCTCAGAGGATGGAGAGGGCAAGTCGGTGAGCTCGGGGTTCATGTAGCGGGCGGCTAAAGGGCTGCCTGCTCGCTGCAGGGCCTCCACAAATTCCCTAGCCCAGCCCGGGGGCCAGACCCCCTTCTCCAAGGTGCTCAGAAGCCCTTCAACTGCTTGCATGTTCCCGTTGGTGGCGGCCATCGTCTGAATCCGCTCCTTCACCTCTGCAGGCAGAAAGGTCAGGTAGTCTAGTACCGGCTCCACCTGGATGTACCTTTTCATCCTGGCCCTGAAGCACGAGATGAGAGAGCGGAAACACTTGTCTGTGGAATACCCATTCGCCATCTTTCGTTCTCAGAGAAGGGAGAGGATTCTCCCAAGGAGAGAGACGGGTTGCTGTATTTGCTCAACAGGTGGGATGCGGCGCCGCTGTCCGCGGCCTTGGAGTGCCAGGGTCTGCCGCGACGTGCGTGACAGCGCCGCGGTCGGCGCGGGGCCCCGCCGGTCGGCGCGCAGAGGCGCGGTCGCACCTGGGCAGGGGGCCGGGGGCCGGGGCGCGCCTGTGGGCAGCTGCGGGTGGCCGGCACGGCCCCTCGGGCTCTCTGCAGGGCTCAGCGGACGCGGGGACCAGGGCGCCGCCGCTGCACGCTCGGGTGGGAGCTTTGAGTCCAGCTTTCTGCGGGGCAGTTCTTATAGTTTGCCTGACTTTGGTTTCTGTTTCGATTCTCTTCTTCAGGACTTTGCAAACGTAACCGCCCGCCGGGCAGGGAGTGTCTGTCTGATCCAGGAGGAAACACCCTTTGGTAGGTTCTGGGAAGGAGAGTACTTTGGCCAAGGGCACTGTGGGAAATGGAAAAGGAAAGCGAATTCTCTCTCCCACCTAGTCAGACAGCAAGGCTCCAGCAACGCCAGCAAGTATTTTGTCCAACTTGCAGGGTTCTGCCTCCAAATTCAGATTTCTTTCCCACAGCTGCCTGGAAACACCCCTTGTCAGCAAAAACGTGGAGGGCGTGAAAGCGCGTGACTCGGGACTTCCCAGGCCAGGAGTAAAGAGAAAACTGGCACAGACTCTCCTGCCGACAGGAAGGAGTTACCCTTGGCTGGTGAATGCAGACAGGTTCTGGCCCAGCCAGAGTGGTAAGACTGCAGGGGACCAGTGGAGAGATGAAGCTAAGACATCTGTCTAGAGATGTGTAACCCCAGGACCCCAGGATGAAGTGGCCTCTGCACCTTTCTAGAATAAATCTGACCTCTTGTGGGTCTCCAAGAACTAACTCTTTCCCCCGGGAATTTGTGGGTGGGTATGAAAAAGAGTGACTAATGATCAACAGTTAACTTTACTGCCTCGTGCATAGATTGTAGTGTTTATTTGTGTTTGACCAGGGCCTGGTGACAGATGCAGAGGACTTTAATCACCAACTCAGTTTAGGAGGAAGCCAAGACTGAAGGTTTCTCTCTCTCAGCATGTAAGTTTCCCATATTTTTAATATACAACTTTCCTTTAATAAAACAAAACAAAATCCCCAACAACTTATTTTTGATATAACTGCCATTCTTTTCTTGGATTCAGTACAGCAAGTTTTGGCTGAAGCAGCTAAGAACTTAATTAGCAACTAATGTACCAACTTGTAGTAAACATCAACATTTGTCTATGTCATGAGGGAAAAAAAGACACCCACACTGAAAAATGGCAGCTTCATTTCAGAACAGGAGCCACATAAATGTGAGTTCTGCGGCCCTGGGTGACTGTGGGTGGTAGTGTGTATGCTTCATAATGAGAACTTCATGGTCCAGAATTATAGGGAGGTTGGAGCAGTCATTAGGCTATCAAAAAGATATATGTAGAAAAAGTAATCTATTAGCAAAGCACATTCAATGAAGTTTAAATAGGCCAGGGAAGCCTGGGCTATGCTGTGGACTAGATAAGAGAAATCTAGTCTTTGTAATTTTGGGGGCATACAAAATATCCAACTGAGTACTTTGTAGCATGTTGTCTAATTTTATTCTCGAATTGTATTATGTAGCTAAGCCTTTTTCTTCCCTGAAGGGTTGTAAACTACTTGAAGAAAGGACATATTTACACAGTAACCAGTACAATACTCAACAAATAGTAGACCCTCGCTGATTTTCCCCCTGAATGGGAGTTTTATTTGCCTTGACTGGAGCAGGTGGCCTAATGTCACAGACACAGTGAAAGTTGTTGAAGGAAATGGAACCTTGGCCTTGCAGGTTGGCCTAATTTATGCTGTTATTTTCTGTCTCTTCATGAACACTGCTATATCTTTACCGACTTTTGGGAGTTTACTTGGTACCTAGGTAGAAGATAATCATACTAGATGTTTCTACATAAGTATTCAAATTATTAATTTTAGTTATTGTATCTATGAAGATATCTAGAATCTCTCCCTCACCCCCTCAGGTGCTGGCAGGTTTCATTCAGTAGGTTAAAGCAGAAACAAACAAATCAAAAAAACATTCTGTGCCGTGGTACCCATTCTTCTATCCTTTAGTTTCAAACACGGGGGAATAAGAAGGGTTTGCTAGGTAAATATGGGGAAATGATGTCATCTTCTTAACACCTTAACAGGAATTGCTGTCCTGGTGAGAGGGGTTTCAAAGTAGAAGTTTAAATGTTTTGTGGTTAGATTATATCATTCATTCATTCAATCATTTAAAAAATATTTATATATGACCAGTGTTGCTCTAGGTGCAGTTAATAAACTAAACAAAGTTCCTACTTTTATGGAGTGCACATGCTAATGGGAGTGGGAAGACAGATAATAAATAATAACTAGAAAATATACAATGTGCCGGGTGAGGATAAGTGCTCTGAGGACTATGGTGAGATGTAGATAATAATACATACTAGTGTTTCCCTGGTTGATTTTCCATATAGATGCCCTCGCCTCACCCTCTCCATTAGCATCACTCAATATCCATCAGTAACAATTCATGTTTACTCTCAAGTAAGAGTCACTTTGATGATGAGGATTGAGTGATGAGGACTGAGAATGAGTGGGAGCACACGAGTTTTTCCTCAGAAAGGGAAACCTCTTTTCTAGGAGTCTACCATAATCTTGATAGGACCCCTTCTGGAGGAAAGAGGTTGAGGAAAAAAAATCCAAGCCACAACCTCTCAAAATGTATCCTTTTTCTTCACCTATATTTTTGCATTATGATTTAGTTTATTTTCTTCTTTTTGTTTGAATAATATTTTCCTCTGTCAAGTTTCTTCCCATAACTTTCATTTTCATCCTCCTTATTGTTTTCTAAATGTAAGTTTCTGTTTCCTTTCTCCTTTGAGATAGGAAATCTTGCTGATCTATATCTTTTCCTTTTTCTCTAGACCTACCTTTTTTTTTTAAACCTAAAAGAAACATTTTAGTGTTCATCATTTTTAAAAGTCACCCTTTAGCATGTTATTTTTTAAATAGTAATTCAGGAAGATACTAGATAACAGATTCCTGCTGTTATCCAACTTTTCGTTTGAGTTTTCTACAATTAACAAGTAGTACAAATCATAGTTGTCACTTCTTTGACAAACTAGAACTACAATTTAATGGCCACACATGGCAGTAATGTCTTTTCCAAAGAAAATGACAATAAATTTAGTTAAATGAGGAAATCCTTCTAGAATTGTTATTCTGTTTCTTCATTAATTTACTAAATTGCATCAATAAAGAGCTTACTCTGTGGCATTTAAAGTTAGATGCCCTTAACCTAGCAGTATAGAGTTGTGATTAAGCGTAGAGATTCTGAGCTTAGGATGTCAAATTTCTCGGTTGTAAGATGAGAATGATACCAGTACCATGTCTTAAGATTGTTCGAAGGATGGACTGTAAAGCACTTAGCCCCAGGCCTGTAATGTTATATGTGCCCAGTGAGTGACCACCAACATTCTTACCAACAATGAGTAAGAGATGACGCTAGTTCTCAAAAAATGCACAATTTCCAGAGGAAATAAATTAGTCATGCACATAAACACTATATAATAATTAGCCATGTAACTCAGTTTTTAGACAGCGTTGCTTTTTGCAAGAAACGGAAGCTGATAGGCTGATTTAGCAGAAAAGTTTATTAAAAGGATACTGTCATAGCTTTATATTTCAAAAACATAAGTAGTTCCAAAATAGAAAAATAAATTCAGAAATTCTGGCTGTTATTAGATCATGATACTCATTTCTTAATTACTTCCACCAATTCAGTTATAAAGTTCTGGTTTTAAATGTGCACATGTAAAAGCTTTTCTACATAACAAAACTGTTTTGACAAAAAAATAATCAGGTGTCAGTGGAAAATTTTTAAACATCCCTTTTTCCAAATGCTTCTTCTGTAGCTTAAGTGCTTTCAAAAACAGTTACTTGCACACTTATACATATTTTTGTTAAAACAGCACCTTTACCTCAAAGGCATAGATTGACTGTGCTTCTTTTACTTTATTTTAAAATAAATGCTTAAGAGCAAACTATAGTCAAATGTAGTTCGAGTTCCATTGTCTTTGCCTTGAAGTCATGGTTGGCATTTGGCTGGTAGATATTTGGGGGTTAGATGTCTCAGCCTGTGTCTGTTCTAACTGAGGGGTGGCTGTTCCAATTGCTTAATACTCACCCCCTACAATTAGTTAAAATATCTTTATTTAACCTCTGTTCTATTATAACCGGCAAAGTTTTGAAGTAGGATTATTGTCAAATGAGTTATTAAAATCAAATATTGAACCAATCTTTTGACTTGCTAAATCATAAAAGGTTAAACTAAGATTTTTAAAAAATAATAAAGCATTGTCAATTACAAAATATTTTTTATTATTAATGCACTAGATTGTATCAATTGTATTTAACAATCTTATTTTATCTTCATCTGATCCCTTACTGTTGAATTTTGTGAAGACTTTCTAAATAAATACATATTCATTTATTGGGGTCTCTGTTCAAATATTTTTACTGATAGGGATCAAGAATAAATTACTTGGAGACTACAGCTCTAGAGAGCCTCCCAAGGGGTAGAGGTTTGTTTTGACGTGAATACAGCCATGTTTGGCCGTTCATTGACCTACAGCCACCAGCACACAAAAAAATATAAAGCTACTTTCTCTGTGGTGGGAACTGGCCCTTCTCCCACGAAGAGAGTTGCAAGTTGTAACATTTCAAGGCTCTTTGGGCGTCATAGCATGGGTCGTACTGGCCTTCTGTGCCAGGCTGGGACGATAACCAGAGAGAACAATGCATGTACACAACTGCTGGGCTGGGACGATAGCCAGGGGGTTCAATGCACGTATGCCCCTGATAACCATTCGTGCATGGGAATACTAAATGCTTGCTCTGCAAACTCTGTAACTGCTTACTCTGAAAATTACTGATGCTATAAAAACTGCTGGAAACTGAGGCCTGGTGAGAGTTCCACCTGTGGAAGGGACGCCTTGCCCAGGACGTGTGATTCCTGCCCTGCCGAGTCTATTGACAGGACTCTCCCGGCAGTGGGGCATGGATGTTGTGAGTAACCGATCTAATGTGTTCTCTTTTCGGTCAACCTGGTGTTTCTCTTTCTGGTTGATTTGTGTTATTTCCCTTCAGCCGGATGTGGATGTTTTCCCTTTCCAGTTGAGCTGATGTTTTTCCCTCTCGTTATATGACCTATTCGGATCTGTTTGCGGTCTATTGCCTTTACTCTCCTCTATATAATAAAATATACCTTCAGTCCATTTGTTTGGAGTGGAAAGTTTCTTTTACATCTCCGATCGAATCCCCCGAACTTCTCAAAACAAGGTTGTAACGAATTTGAAAAGCAAAATTAACAAGAGTGGAGGAGAAAGATGCATAGGTGCAAAGAGAGAGAACTCTGGGAAAAGAAGGGCAATTTACTATTGGGATTTTGAAGTAGAACGTTTCAAGTTACTAGTATTGTTATTGCTTTGTGACAAATGTCAGTATACTAAGTTAACACATGGACAAGAATATATTTCATATCCTCTTGCAAGACATGCTGTCCAGCAGATTTTTTCTTGAATGGAATATTTTAATAAAATTCATTTTTTATTTAAAAAATAGTTTGTGTTCACTGTAGAAATTTTCTGGGGAAATCACATAATATTGAAGAAGGTTATTTGAATTACTTGTAATCCCATCATCCAGAGATAGGCATTTTTAATAGTTTAAGTGTATTTACTACCAATATTTTATTGTGTAAATATAACGTTTCAACGTTTGTTCAATGGAGAGTGAGCTGAGATGGTCTCAACTTGGGGAAGAGATCTCCAAGTAAGAGATCTCCACAGGGAGATCATGTTGACATGCCAAAGGGAGAAAGAGCCTATGAGAGATCCCCTGGCAGAGATGGCCAGGATATTTGGGCAGCCTAATATTGAATAACAAGTTCATTTCTGTGTTACACTTGCTGTACTGACCCTTCTTAGTCCCAGATCTTTCATAAAAGTCTGCCAATATAACAGGCTTATAGTTGTGGTGCTTTGGGTAATGAAGGAGAGGCAGTGGCCCCATGTGGTGGGGCAGGGCTGCGTAGAAAGAAAGTGTATCTGTAGAAAGTGAGACAAGGAGTATGGATTGAGAATTCCATCCAAGGGAAATTATGAGAGCATCAGCCCTGTAGGAATCCTCAAACACCTTGGGAACTGTGCCAGACTTACCGTGCTCTGCAGGATGGGAAGGGCCATCTCAGTAGGCATGCTTTCAGCTGCAAGGTAAAGAATGCCTGAATAAATGTGACCCAGCAAGAGGGATTGATTTTTCTGACATAATGGGAAGAGTCAGTGATTCATTGAGGTCAGAACTCTGGGATGTGTTCTGTAATTTTCTTGGTTTTATTCTCATGGTTGCAAAACGGCTACAACAGCTCCAAGCATCATTTCTTCCTCCAACTGCACTTAAAAGCAGGTTGTAGGGGGATGGAGCATAGAGTTTCTCCCATTTGCTTCCCCCCAACAGTGAAGAAAAGAGATGTCCCAGGAGTCCCCCCAGCAGAGTTTCTCATATATCTCATTGGCTGAAACTGGGTTGTGCCCACCTCCCCTAAAATAAAATGATACATCAAAAAATTCTGATTTCTAATAGTAAAGCATTGTTTGTCACAGGAGCTCAAGCCATTTTATTTGAATATTAAAATATAAAGATGACCCAAGGAAGGCTAGAAAACTTGTTTTCTAGGTGCTTTCCCTGTCTGAGCACACACATGACCCTTGAAGAACATCCCCAATAGGAAGTACCAAAGCAGCCACTGAGTTCCTGTGGTGGCAGCAGCGTGAGCTAGGAAGTTGTTCTCAAGTCTAGCTGCATATTAGATTCGTATGGAAAGATGTATACATTTATCCATTACATCAGAGTTTCCACGATTGGAACTTTAGTGTCAGTTATTTTTCCTTTCAATTCGAATTGTGACTTCACTCTCCGGCTGGAGTCAAGAACAAGAGATTAGACTGCTAACCTAGACCAACTGAGAGTACAGTGGATTCTCATTATTCGCAGTAGTTACATACTATAAAGTTGTTGTGAGCACTGAATTAACGAATGCTGAACCATTCTCCTGGGGAAATATAGAATTAGATTCCTGCGAGCCTCTGGTCACAACATTTCGAAAACCGATCAATACATACCTTGTTTTGTGTGTGTTTCTAAAGGCATCTTATTTAATATATAGTTGATTCATTAACATTGAACTCACAGTCAATAACACTATAACTCATGCCTGAATGAAGCTTATCTAACGTATTTTCTCTATGAGGCACATCATAGCCTTCCTGTGCTTAGAAGCACTAGATAACACTTCGGGGGGCCATGCTTGGGGGCCATTTTAAACAGTGAAATCACCAACAAAAAGTGCAAAAATGCTGGAGCCAGCCTGTTGGCTTAGTGGTTAAGTTCACATGCTCTGCTTCGGTGGCCTGGGGCTCGCAGGTTCGGATCCTGGGTGCGGACCTACTCACAGCTCATCAAGCCATGCTGTGGCAGGCATCCCGAATATAAAATGCAAAAAATTGGTACTAAATACATCATGAAAAGGACACTTGTTTACAGTATGAGAACTGAAACAAGAAGGCAGAGATTCACCTTGTTTGACCCCAGCTGGGAACATGCCCATCGGGCAAGTCAGCTTTTTGGTGCTCTGCACATGTCCACCAATGACTGTGAAAGCACCAATACTAATGATTTGGGGATAACAAATAAATTTTAGCAATAGTTAATAGTGAATAGTTAATAGTTAATAGTGAATAGTTTCCTTGTCTAACCAGGAGAATTTGGAAAACTCGATTGTGCTTTGAGGACATATTCCTCAATCATTTGTACTAATTCAGTGTAGCTAAACCTGTGATATAAATGAACATATATTTTCAGCAATTTAATAAGAGCGATGTTGTAGTTTGGAACATTCATCTGCCAAATCCATTGACCTAGGCATTGTCAAGCATTTGCTTAGAACAAATAAAACCTATTATGCATCATAGAAAATAAATATCTTCATGGCAATAGCCACCTTGGACACGACAGAATGTAAATCTCTAGCTTATATTTGGAAAAATTGGATCACATATGAATTCAACTAAAAAGGTCACCTAATGTCTGTAAATTAGAGAGAAAATAACAAGGACAGGAAATCTGAATCTGTGGGACTGGAAGAATTTTTGTTTACCTCGTACCTAACTGTTACCTGATGGTAGTTTTCCAACTTATTGGTTCAGCAAAGAGAATGAGGGACAGAGGGGGGTACCCCTATGTCATTAAAAAAAAAACTCTTGCTTACAGTAAATAACTGTAGTTTCTTCTACTTTTTATCAACCGTGAAGAGTGAAGTTAGGAATATTATCAGGAAACTCAAGTTCCACACCAAAATAAGCTCCATTGCATAGGCACTTTTATTGCAAGTTTATCATACCCTAGGTGACTAATATTTAAACTACTTTGAGGAAACTTAATGTGATTTAGTGATACCTTAGAGGGTGATGGAGAGAGGCTCCATGGGTGAGGCTCTGGGCCCCACCATTACTCCAAAGAGAGCAGATCGACTTTTATTGGCTTTACATTTTGGGGTTCCATGTTTTTGGACAGGTATTTGAAAACCTCTGTGGTGAGAGGTCAGAACATCGTGTATAAAGAATTCTTATAAAAATAAAAATACTGTATCTGAGCCTTCTTAGACTATCTCACATTTATATACACCCAACCAGTAGCAATATGAGTTTAGGCTGGGCAGCTGCCTTTACCCCATCAATTTCTCATAGAACCAAATATTAGAAAAGTTGGGCAAATTCTGGAACCAGTATACCATATTGTTGAAGGAGGGAAAGGGACTTCGATTATATTATGCCATTATTGTTATAAGTGAAAGAATGCATGAATAAAATCAATAAATGAATGAAAAGATGACATACCCATTTATTCAGACTGCAAATTATACTACATTTTACAAAGTAAAATTGTACTAAATTTTATAATTTAAATTTATAATTTTTAAATTAAATTAAATTTAAATTTTATAGTATTTTAATTAAAATATTTCCTGATTACTCCTAAAAGAATTAATTTTTTTCTCCTCTGGATTCCTAATTAGAATGTGTGTGTATATGTGTGTTGCATTTGCACATCTGTATGCTTATTTGTATTGAGGGTGTATAGATTTATCAGCTCTAGGAAGCTTGCATACTCCTTCCCAAACCCTTAAAACTAGTACAAAATTTTAGAACTTATTTAGCACAGATGGCCTTATTTCATTGATTCTTTCTCCCTTGTATGCAGTGAAAACCTCAAGAGGGACATATTATACTATGTGGGAAATTTTTAAAAAATCATAGAGTGGTCCAAATAATTGCTACAAATGATCTATTTAAAGATACTTCAAAATGAAAGATTTATGATTTTAATACATATATGAATATAAATAAAGCTGCAAGCATGGACTGGGAGTGATATCTGATTTTATACATTTCAGACATGTGATGTTTTTCAGGAATAGACTGCTTATGTACACATAAGTGGGCTGTGTGTTGTTAATTAGGAATTAAGGATGATATTAACATTTAATATTTGTGGAACACCATAACGAACTGTAGAGAAAACCTGAGCTTCCTCACAAAATGAATTCTGAAAGCTGACCCAGGTTCTCAGATGGGGCCAAGCACTGCCTGTGGCTCATTATGTTCCCTGAAACTTCAATGACAGTGTCTCTGAGGAGCCAGCAGACACAAAGCAGCTCAGGCCAGGTCCTAGACATTCAGCTGTGCCCACGCCTTTCTCAGAAAGGTACTAAGTGGGGAAGCCTTCCCTTGCTTCCTTCCTTAGGCTCCTCTTTACTGCTACCTGCCGAGGATGATGTTGCCTCTGCTGCCACCTTGTGGGGTTTTCACTATCAAATCTTAACTGTGTCAGAGCTGATTTGGCTGGTATTAAGTAAAATTGTAACTATGTACAATTATAGATCTTTTGACAGATAGCAGAAAAGGGAGGTAATCTATATTTCCCAATGGGAGAATAAAACCATGACTATAATTTAGCATAAACTTAAAGTATTTTATTTTATAAAAGCGGAGAACAACATAAAGAGAACTAATCGATCTTCTAGTAGGGAATATCCCCATTTTGCAAAGGAGGAACTGAGATTCACAGAAGTTGTATTATATTGCCCAATGTCACATTGTCGGCAGATGAACTTGGAGTCAATTATCAATCTCTAAAACATTTATTGCACATTTCCCTCGAGAGTTAGCATAGAGAATAATGACTAGAACCAACTGTTTTAAAATGTGGATTTTATTATTGTTACGGTATGATGAGGACAACAGATCAGGAGATGATTACCATTGAAAAAACAGTTTGTGGGCCTGCCCAGTGGCATAGTGGTTAAATTTGCACGCTCTGCCTCAGCAGCCGGGGGTTTGCAGGTTTGAATCCCAGGCGCAGACCAATGTACCGCTCATCAAGCCATGCTGTGGCGGCATCCCACATAAAAAATAGAGGCAGATGGGCACAGATGTTAGCTCAGGGCCAATCTTCCTCAGCAAAAAGAGGAAAATTGGCAACAGATGTTAGCTCAGGGCCAATCTTCTTTACCAAAATAAGAAAAAACAGTTTGTTACAGTTTGCAAGAGGAGGGGGCACAGCACACCATGCAGAGCCTTGCGGGAAAGCACCAGGGTCATTCAGGATGCAGAAGGAGCAAGGCAGAAACATGGACAGGAGCCTTGATTCTGGATTCCATGGGAAAGGCAAGGCAAGGCAGGGTAAGCAGGGCTAGAATTGACAGTCTGAATAATTTCAGTGGGATCTGGGACACAGGGGCTGCCCCTAGTTGCCTGGTATCTGTCCCTGGGAAGATTTGTGCAGAGCAATACTGTGTCTTGGAGTGTAAGAGCCAGAGAGAGGAGGTAGTTCAGAGCATGGGCTCTGGATTGGCTGGTTTGCCAATGAAAGGCACACTCCCTGGTGAGTCGTTTGCTCTCTCTAAGAATTGGCTAGTCCTGGGAGGTGTAGTCTCTCCCTGGTCAGCAAGTCTCCAGATACTAGAGCATCAAGAATACAGAAAATAGGAAAACATAGTTAATACACCAATTAACATATTCTCTTGAAATCAGAGAGTGTGTGTGAAAGAATGAAATCAGTAGAGTTAATAAACAGAAATTATCCTAACTCTGATATTGGTTTTAAATTATTATCTGCATAATATGGTTAGCTGATAGATAGTTTTCTATATGAATGTCCCCAAATATCAATCAGGAGGAAATATTGATCTAAATATAAATAAAATTGATCTAAATATCAGCTAATTTTTTTCATTATTGTAAAACTATATGATAGAGTTATAAGCTTGAAGATATATGTTTTGCTTAGTTAGTACTTCAAGGTTGAGATCATAATCGTTTAATTTTTCAAGTTTGTACTGAAAAAGCTAAATTTTAGGCACATGCTTTTACAATAGAAGTCAGTTTTCTTTCCTTCTAAACCGTTTTTACTTTATGTGCACATTTATTTAAAATAATGTACAGAAAGATATTTTACACAGGAATTTTAATTTAAATAAATATTTGATCTTTCTTACCCATATACCTAGATATTTGCTTTCTGTGTCCCCACCCACCCCTTTTCGGTACTTTCTCTTCATTTAATTATGTTTTCTGATATCACTAACTACTATTTCGACAATTAATGAGCAAACTGTAGCCCGAAGATTCTGTTGCCAGGTTACATCCTCCTTGCTCCCTGCTTCCCTTCTCCTGAGCTGGTTGCCATAGTGCCTCTTGTAATGGGGGGCTCAAGTCCATACTGGAATCACCGTGGCTGAATAAAAACCTAGGTTCCCTCTCATTTCCTCTCTCTCTTCTACATAGCCTAGTTGTTTGATCAAGTATTTGGATTTAATTAAAGAGAGATTCACCATTCAATATAATTATTCTATAAATACTTTATGTAATTTATCTGGATTTTTGCCTCACAGAAAAATTACATAGGCTGAGTCTCTAATTGAAGAGTTGTTAATTTTTGGCAGGATTGTAAGTGTAAGTTGTGGAATTTCTTTTTCTTCACTGTCTGGCATTTTCCACTTGCTTCTGAAGGTCCGTGCTCCACCGTCCTCTGCTTTGAACTGTTTCCTGGGAGGCTGACCTTTGTGGACTGCATCCATGAACTCCCTTTTCCTCTGGCTTCTGATTAGGATCAGCCAATGGAAGCACTGGCAGGACAGGGAAGAGTCATGTTGTAGTATTTGTTCCCTCAGCTCCCTTCCATCCAGTACATCATGCATCCTCTAACTAACAGTCATACATCGGATGGCCCTCTCCATACAGCTCTTCTCTCTGGGTTTTAATAATGGCTTCCTTGCCTTGCCCCTCAGCCTAAAAGTGGTAATGGAGCTTCACTGTTGCTTGCACTGAGATGCTATACCATCCCTTATTGGTGCCTGTTAACTATGTTAACACCTTTGTAAATAGTGACTTTGTATTACAATCCTTCAGTTAGTATGTTTGAGTGTGTCATCTGCTTTTTTGGTGGTTGGGGCAGCAATTGAGTTTTATGGCTAAAGGCCAGAAAGCAGAGCAAATATCCGAGGTAGGCTAAATTGAGCAGATCTTGGATGGTGCATTAACTGGGCTTGTTACACCCACCCAGGTTACTCCTGGCACCATCACTGATCATGGTTCCCCATCTATGTTAGTATATGTCATAATTCCTATCCTCAGGAATCTTACCAGGAGAGTGCCAAACTTTTTTCTTTTTCTTTTACTTCAATTTCTAATTTGGGATAACTCAAGCAATAAAGTGCTTTGTAGCTTAATTCTTAGATTTTAAGCAACTTAAAAAGCTCTAAGCATGGAACTTTATTCATTCATTTGTTCAAAACTACAGGAGCGCTGTGGGTTGTCAATTTCCAAACATGAAAATTAATCAGGTCATGTTTTGTTTTAAAAATATTTTGCAACTGTTTTGATCTGTGTCTACATCCACATTGCAACTTATTACCATCTTAGTTTCCTCTTAGAATGTAATTGGTGCTACTTATTTCACAAGGTGGTTGTGAAGATCAAATGTGATAATATTCAGAATAGCTGTAAAAAGCATCATGTGCTATATAAATAAATATATTGTATCATTTTAGTTTGACATTGACTGGGGAGGTGGGTAATCTTATCTTCACACATACACAAAATACCTAAGGATTAGTGTGGAAATGGGATTATCTCAGCTTTTAGCCAGTCCATCATCTATTTAAGAACTAGACCGCTTTTATGTTTTTGATTAAAGTATTTTTAGTTTTTTGTAACATGACTACTCTACCATGACTACTCACATTATACGCAATCAAGTTACGAACCAAAGGAATAAACATCAGCAAAAAAAGTATTCAATCAACATTATTTCATTTATATCTTTCCAGAAAGTCAGTTTTCTGAGTGTATGATCCCATGTTACCAATACAGAGTCGAACTGATATTCATCAGCATGAAACCTGCATTTAAAATTTAAGATAGGTATTTTTCCAATACTGCCTGAGTAACAGACTACTTTATTGAGGCTATTAATCATAGCGTTGCTGCTTTTATTGAGCATTAGTTGTGGACACATATTGTAGTCAACATTATATACATGGCATTTCTAAAGAGTTGCATTGAATCCAAATTACTTGAAGGGCTTCAAAATCCAAGTAAATATGTATATATTCAGAAACTATATCATTTGTCACCTTTCTGAAGAGCCCTGTTGACACCTTCATATATGCATTACTGTTTATTAAATTGCTTTAGAGTTTGTGCTTCTGCCAAAAGAGTACTTAATATTACTGGAATTAGAAACAGAAAACTGTGTTGTTGAAAGCTTAGCTGAATGAGGTCAGTTTATCACGTGGCAGGTCTCAGTGATAAATGATAAATAATATTTATTTTTGTCTTATTTAGGAAGCTTATTATTTCTCTCTCTTCTCACTAGTGGGCAGTAACCCTTAGGCATTTGCTGAAAGAAACAGTTTTGAACTTATAATGAAATTATTACTGGATGGCTTCATTTTATACTGTCATATTTTTATGCCTTATGCAAATAACACATATAGAGCCTTTACTATTCCATATTAAAAACACAATAATTTCTGGAGAAAATATGTTAGTTATCGCATGTGTATCAATTAAAACTATGGCATGAAATCTATGTGAATGTATTTTTGCATGAAATAGATAGATAAATACTAGGGTGGATCCAAGGTAACAACACAATAGTAGACATTATGACTAGGTGTCCCCTTTTCCTCACCTTTCAGATTTTGTGTGCTGTAGCCTGAACTGTGTCCCCCTAAAATTCATTTGTTAAAGCCCTAACTCCTAGTGTGATGGGGTTATTTTATGGTAATTAGGTTTAGATGAGGTTATGAAGGTGTAACACGAATGATGGGATTAGCGCCCTTATAAGAAGAGACATCAGAGAACTTGCTTCCTCTGTCTACCCACACTCGAAGAAGAAAGGCCATGTGTGGACACAGCGAGAAGGCAGCCATTTGCAACCCAAGGAGAGAGTTTTCACCAGACACCGCCCCTGGACCCTGCTGGCACCTTGATCTTGTGCCTTCAGTCTCCCGAACTGTGAGAAATAAATTCCTGGTGTGTAAGCCATCCAGTCTGTGGTATTTTGTTATGGCAGCATGAGCTGACTAAGACATTGTGTATGTAGTTTCTCAACCTACATGGATTTAAAGGTTGCCAGAATCATTTGCATATATAATAAGCCACACGTTTAGTCCACTAGATCATAGAGCTATTTCTATTATTCATTAACTGTTATGGACAATGATGTCAAAGAGGCATTAATTGCTGGGACCCCTCTAACTTTCATTACCAGCATTAGCAATTAATTTTCATTTTAGGGCCATTTTGGAGAAGCACCTTCCACCTCACAACCTCCCACCTCCCACTAAGTTCTTTGCTACTTCTCAACAGTTGCTGAATATGTACCAAGGGGAGCATAACAAGGTTCATTAAGATGCAGGTGCTGGGTGGTTGGTAGGCACCCTTGCTAGCTAAGCTGTTCGCTCCAGCCAGCCTCTTAGATCAACAACCTACTTGGCATTGTTACTTAGTCTCATAGGCATCTCAAATCTAACATGCCCAATATTGATTTCTGGTTTGCCCATTTCAAACAGCTCTTCCTCCAGTCTCCATCATTGGCAGAGATAAAGATGGACACTAGTTAAAGGGGTAAGGATGATTTTAATTGGTAATATACTATTAATAATAGGGAAATAGTAATAATAACAATAAGGAAAAGAGGCTGGTGTGAACTGAACTCAACTTTGATTCATACAGAGGTGACTGGGCGCTTTAAATAGAGAATGAGGGAATAAGGAAGGAGTAAGTGGGGTTCTGTGGAGTCAGGGTAGTGAAAAATTACAAAAAACAGGAAGAGGGTTTAGTCCATGTGAAACCCATCCAGGTTTGCTAACTGGTGCTTACTGAAGTTAGGCTCCTACCCGCCCACAGAGACTGGGAGACAGGGGCCCTGTCTTCAGGTGTTGGCTGGAACAAATAGTAAATTCTTTTGGCAGCCTTGAGTTTTCTCAGGTAGGCACTTTAAGGAGGGCTAGGGTCATCCTAGGGATGCCGCCTTGAGCTGTCAGAAACTATGTTAATATTTGTTCAAGGCTTTATAGGCCAGGATTAAGGCCTAGTCAGGCAGAGGGCTCAGAAGAACCTGACTAGAGTTTGGTCAAGGAGAGAATCTTTGTCACCACGTCATTAATGGGAAAATCCAAAACATCAGTAAATCCTGAGGGCTCTATCTTAAAAATAGAAAATAATCTCACCACTTCTCACCATCTCAACTGCTACACCCTGGTAAGTCACCATCCTCTCTAAATTACCAACAGATTGCTCACAGATCTCCTTGCTTCTACACTAACCCCCTTCAGTCTATTGTCAACGCAGCTGAAAGAGTGATCCTTTAAAAATTAGGTCATATCACGTCCCCCTAAGGCTCCAAATCCTTCAGTGACTTCTCATCTCACCTTATACCCAGAGTATAAAAGAGAGTCCTTACAATGGCCTGTAAAGGCCCACGTGATCTGCCCCAATGGCCCTGCTTTGTAACCACGCTTACAACTTTCCCTCTTGCTCAATCCACACCAGACTCTCTGGCCTCCTTGCTGTTCTTTAAACAGGTCATCAGCCTTCTGCCTTAGGACCATAGCTCTAGTTCTACCTGGAATATTCTTCCTACAGATAACTACATGTCCAACTCATTCATGAACTATAAGTCTTTGCTCAAACCTCACCTTTTTAATGAGGCTACTTTGAGCCTCCCATTTAGTACTACAACCTACTCTGTTACCTCCCTAGCCCTGCTTCTGTTTTCCTTTTGTTCCACAGCATTTATCATCTTCTAATATACTATATATTTTATTATCTTTACTTATTGACTTTTCTCCCTGATAGAATATAAACTCCAGAAGGACAAGAATATCCCTCCCCATCTTGGTGCAATTTTTTCTGTCTAAACTAGCACTACTTTATAGATGCTCAATAAATATTTGTTGAATAAATGAATTACTCTTTGTAAGTGAAATTTCTTAGTGATATAAAATAAGCTCCACTGATGTCTTTTATTAGCTGGTATGTCTTTTTATAGTATTTGGCATATAAATGATTTCTATGAGAGAGGAAGGCTCTGGCTCTGGAACTGAAGTTTGCTGAGAAGCAGTAAGACTTTTACTCTTCTTTTTCATGTTCCTATCTCCCCACCTCCCCACCCCCCTATTCATATAGACGGAGAGAGAAAATGAGGTGGCAACAGACAGGAAAGGGAAACATAATTAATTTAGTGTTTAGGTAAATGTACTGGTTAATTGAATATCTAAATTTATGAGAAGACCAAAGGCCTCCAAGATTTAGAAGAAATACCATAAGTAGACATAATCATGAAAGCTTTATGGTCACCAGAAAGCATGTATCCTATGTAAGATAAGTAACTAGATTGGCTAATCCTACTCAAAACCATGCATTTCTTGTCTATTTCTCTAGTTATTGGTGTGCAATTTTTCTACTTCTTAAACCCTTTCCTCTTACAGTGTAAATAATTTTTATTATACTTTGAAATCCTGTGGTTAGGGGTGGGAAGAAGGGGAAATGCATTGTTTAAGAGACCACATTCTGCAGCCAAACTGCCTGGGTTCTAATCTCAGCTTTGCTACTAACTCTGCAACTATGGGTAAGTGACATACAACTCTCCACCTTACTTTTCACATTTGTAAAATGAAGATAATAATAGTATATATATGATAGAGTTGTTTTGAGGAATAACACCTTATAACATACAGTGCCTGTTACATAGGATTCACTCTATAAATAGCTATTTTTATAGAATTATGGAGTATTTTCTGAAAAGAAAAATATATAATTTAAAATTGTTTTTTATAGAATACATTTTCATAAAATGATATTGTTCAGAGCCAGCCCTGATGGCCTAGTGGTTAAAGTTCGGTGCACTCCACTTATGTGGCCCGGGTTTGGTTCCTGGGCACGGAACGACACCACTTGTCTGTCAGTAGCCATGCTGTGGCAGCGGCTCACATAAAAGAATTAGGAGGATCTACAACTAGAATGTACAACTGTGTACTGGGATTTTGGGGAGGAAAAAAAATGATATTATTCATACAATACTTAATTATGGAAGCAAATTTTCATTACTATTATTAAAAAAAACCTATTTATAGGCTCATTTTAACTTTTAAATTCCTATATTTTTTATATATAATTTATAATTTGAAATACTAGGTTTAGAGAGGGAGAAACGCTGCAGACTGTGGTGCTGAAAGTTCTCTCTGTATCTCATATGGTAGTGTACAGGAGGTAAAATAATTTTCCCTTTACCATCTAAGTTCTTGCCTGAGAGACCTGTAATAAAAAACAGATTCACAAGAGAAAAAACCCAGAAGTTTACTATCATGTGTTCTCATGCATGCATGGGAAATACCCAGGGAAAAATGAGTAACTCTCAGAGGTGTCTTTGAATTCCAGCTTAAATACCATCTTCAGATAAAGAGGAAAGAAAGAAAGGTATGGGGGAGACTAGCTATGGGGAGGTTACCTGGAAAAGCAGGATAAACAAATGTAAGGTTTGTTATGCAGATTTAAGTCCCTGCCTTCTCCATTAATAAGGGTCTAAAGTTGTCTCAGAGTATTAATCTTTGTCCTTCCTGGTAGAGAGGGTTGGAGGGACTTGTAAATTTATGTCTTGCTTTTAGGCAAATAGAGGGAGAGCAGAGAGCTTTTCTTGTATCTGCTTCTCAATTGCCTTCAGGTCAAATAATCTTTATGCAAAGTGACATATTTTGGGGTGGCATATTCTGCTACCCTTCAGTAGGAACTTCCCTGGGTAGCTCTCTCAGAAAGAGATACATTGCTAAGAACTGTGAAGGATCTGATATTTTATCCTACTTGCATGCTAACAAGTAGCCTGCCACAGTTTCATAGAAGTTGACAGAAGGAATGAGATTCATCTGTCAGAGACAAAGAACTTTATTATTCACAGCACAACAGGCAGCATGAGCTTCAGGCTCTCATTGATTCCCCTTGCTCCCAAGTCCCACAGAGAGAAATGGAGCCACTAGGCAGGTGCTGCACAAGCAGTGCGTTTGTATCAGAACAAGGAACTCTGAGCTTATGAAAGTCCTGCTAGCAAACCTACCCAAACTTTGCCCTGGAGCGAGAGATTTTTTTTGTTATCCTGCAACAAATCTCTCTGCCCTTGAGGGAAATACTATCGCTATCTTTGAAACTATATGTGTAAAAATGCAAAAGACCCATAGAGACTTGACTTCCAACAAACACAAATGTAATGCATCAGTAAGGCTATTATGATGAATGGAAGATGCACAAAAATTCTGACCAGAGATTTAGACTAACATTCTAAATGTAAAACTCTCAATCCTCTCTGAGAATTTCTTTGAATATATAGTTAATCAATTAGAATAAAACTTTGCAACAATTTGTTTTGCTGTGTAATCCTTTATCCCTTGATGCTTTAATGAGTCATATATTCTTTCCTCTTATCAAGTAGGTTTTACCATCACCCTCCATTTATTCATTTATGCCAATAATTTAACCTTATTGGCTAAGGTATTTCTTTTTTTTTTTTTTTTTTTAAAGATTTTATTTATTCCCCCCAAAGCCCCAGTAGATAGTTGTATGTCATAGCTGAACATCCTTCTAGTTGCTGTATGTGGGACTCGGCCTCAGGATGGACGGAGAAGTGGTGCCTCGATGCGCACCCGGGATCCGAACCTGGGCCACCAGCATTGCGGCGCGCGCACTTAACCACCAAGCCACAGGGCCGGCCCTGGCTAAGGTATTTCTTATCATGTTAGAGGAACTAACGCACATTTTCTCAAGAGTGGCTTGTATGTTAGCAATCTTCCTTTTTCTCTGCCTCTTCCTGATAAAATTAGGTTTCACAAGGTTCAACATGTTCTTCTGTAAGGTAGCTGAGCAATAGTTACTCAGCTTTGCAAGGTTGATTTCCTCTGCAAATAGGTGGTTAACACTTTTTTCCCACATCTTTATTTTTAAAAAATGTTTTAATGGTTGTTGTACTCTTCAGAGATAACTCAAAATAATATCATCCTGGTCTCTTTAAACTAAAGTTACAACTCTCCTACCCTTTGGGGTGTGTGTGTCTGTGTCCTGTCTTTTCAAAGCTGATGCTACAAAATTCATTTGAGTTCTAGAGAAAAGCAGAACTACTTATTTACTCAATTACTATTACTTAATAAATCAAAAAAACTGAGCATTTAACTTTCCATCGAGTGATAAAAACCAAGCTGTTCTTCTCCGTGAGTATAATCAGGAGGCACATCTTAAGAGTTTGCCCAAAGGTTGAATCATCAGCAGGGTGATTCAGGACTCCTGTATATTACCAGCGTATAAATAGAGAATCATTTTTTAGCAAGTGCATGTCTCCTGCTATATTTGAGACATGCTTATATTAAAAAAAATGCATTGTTCATTTGAAAATGAAATTTAATTGGACATCCTGTACTTTTATTTGCTAAACCTGGCTACTCTAGACACCATTTATTTACCAAACAAACCACAAATAACCTTTCGGTAAAATTTAGCGTCAAGTAGGTTTTATTTGGCTCAGAAGCACTCCCCTGGGGGCAGAGGTCAAGGTTTCAGTTTTGATGATGTGACATCAACGCCATGCAAAAACAAAAAGTAACAACAAAAAGTAACTCTGCAAGTTTTGAAATGTATAGATGTGTATTTGGAAGTCCAGCTCAAAAGAGCAGAGGGGTAGGTTAAAGGAATTCATGGATGGGCAGTTTCAGGTTTCTAAAAGGAGAAAAGAAACCTTGGCTTGCAAGGCCTTTCCAAAGAGGGTGGAAATTACCGCGGCAAAGGCTTTTTCGCGGTTTAGTGAGGAGAGAGCGCGAGACCTGAGCGAGCCAATAGGAGCCGAGCAAGAAAGGTTTGGGCGCGTAAAGCCAATCAGAGACGAGATGGGTGGGACTAGACTCCGGGAAGCGGTGGCCTACGGCAGTGTGGGCGTCGAAGGGCAAGACTCAGCCAATAGGAACCGAGCAGGGCGGGGCCGGACTGCTGGAGAGGGCGGTCTCGGGGAAGTGAACCGTGCGGCAAGCGTGCTTTCAGCCCCACCTGCAAAAGCGCCTGCGCCTGCGCCTTTCTCCCAGCAGGGCAGACGCGGACTCGGAGGGTGACGGGAGCTCGCTCGGCTCGTCATGGCCTACCCGGGATACGGAGGAGGGGTGAGTCCCGAACACTGCGCCGCGGCCTCCGCCCCCTCAGGGAGTGGCGCCCCTACCGGCGGTGCCAGCGTGCCAGGTCCCTGCTTCCCTCGCTGGCCTCTGGTACCCGGCGGCGCCGGCGCTCCGCGCGGTGCTGGAAGCTGGGTCGGGGCCGAGCGGGGAGCCTCAGGTGTTCTGGTCCCTGAGGCCCCTTCCGCGCGTCCTTGTGGAGCCAAGGGTGTGGTGCGCTTTTAAAAATTTCTTTCCTGGAATGGAGGAGCAAACACTCTTTTCTTGTTCCAGTAATGTTTTGTGGTCCACTCCCCCCCGCCCCCGCTCCGTTTTGCTAGAGATCCTCTTTCAGAATTTTTGACCACTTCTTGTTTTCTGTCCTTTAAGTTACATACGAATAAATTAAGATATGCTAAATGTCTCCTTATCTTTACTGTTCTACCAAGGGCAGTCTGTTCTAGACTGTTTTGGGGAGGTGGGGAGGATTATTCTTCCTTACATAACTGTTTATCTGCATCACCTTTGAGAGGTGGAAGTCGTAATTGTAGTATCGTAGTGGCTTGCTTTTTCTTCTTAGAAAAGAGCCCAAACCGTCAGTATTTATGTCAGTGATCTCCAAAGTGGGATGAGCCCAGTTTGTTTACAAAATGGGCGTGCGGGATGATCCATTGGGGGTGTGGGTAGAAAATAATATATTTTCTATTTTTATTTCTATTTGTTTATACCTAGAAAGAAAAATTGAACTTTACTAATATTTAATATAGGACTTAACACTGTCATATGGCAGTGGTCTTCAAAGAGTTACTCAGAGCCTTGGGAGTACTTGGGAATTTTTTTTTTAAGAGAATGAATTTCCAGACCCTCAACATCCACACATACTCGGTCCTAAAATTATTTGCTTGAAAACTTGCCAGAGTTTCCCCTGGAGTCTTCCACTTTACAAAGTCTACCCCTCATCAGTCCTTAAACTTACTAAGGAAGTTTAAGATGCCTAAGGAAGATAAACCCTCCCTCAAAGATTAGTCAAGGTAGCATAAACCCAAGGGGCTTTTAAAATTTCCCTATCTTCTACATATTTTCACTAGGGTGAAGCTTGCTGTTAGAAAGTAAGTATTTTTATAACTGTTTTATGTTCTGAAGTCATATAGGTGGTAGAATGGGGTGGTGCAAGTAACAATTTTTCATTTGAAGAAGTTGCTACTTCTTTACCCACATTTTTGTCAGAGTGCTTGTATCTGATGGCGACTTCCACAACAGCAAAGAGTACGCCTGTATGTGTTGTGAACATTTAAATACCCTTTACCATTTATTTAAATGTAGCAGCTCTTTTCAGCTGTTCTCACGCTCATCGTTAGTAAATAGCTGGAAGGAAGAGTACCCTCAAACAGCTGAAGCATATAGATTAGTGAGACTGATTCTTTTAAATGTAATGGAAATATTTTCAGATGTATTGGATAAAATTTACAAATAAAACATATGATTTCTTTACTAGGAATATATTCATGAGGTACTTAGAACTGTTTTATAAATCACATTAATTATAGTCAGTCTGCCTCTTATTGTTTCCTAGGTTCTTTTAACAAAATATAAAATATGTTAGCTGATGGACCTATTTATTTTGATAGTATACTTTTATCTAATTAAGTGCATGATTCATCTCATTAGGAAATGCATTTCCAATAAATTTTGTCTTTCTTGTTTAATAATTGTTTATCAAAATTGTAATATATATATATTTACTTATTGTGTACTAATAAAAATTATAATCTAAGGAGAATTTTTTTCTCTGTTTCTCATGGCCACAGGAAATGAAACAAAATTCAAAATTTCAATTTTTATACATAGTTTTATTTTAGGTAAGTATGACAAAGTGAT
This sequence comes from Ceratotherium simum simum, assembly GCF_057802395.1. Taxonomy (NCBI): domain Eukaryota; kingdom Metazoa; phylum Chordata; class Mammalia; order Perissodactyla; family Rhinocerotidae; genus Ceratotherium; species Ceratotherium simum. The sequence continues at coordinate 42,886,761 of NC_141908.1, forward strand.
CAGTATTTTCAAACATAAAAATACATTTTAAGCATAAAAAACTTACACGGATGAGATATTCATGGAAGAAATAGAATAAAAGATGAGTTCAAATAGTAAAAGGAAAAATGTAAAATTTCTAAATGTTACAGAAGAGCCTTTTCAAAAATGGATGGGAGCAGGTATCAGATCATTATAGTGTGTAGATAACAGAGGATGCTTTCCAAAGAGTGATGTAAAAGTTTATTTGTAAATGTCAAGATTTACAGTATGTTGGGCATTGCATTTTTTATAACTGTTCCAACTTTAGATAAAAACTTCATATGTCAACATAAAATACGAGGAAAGGTATATAATGTAAAAAAAGTTTTTAGGGATAGGGAAGCAAAGTGTTTGAAGAACACTGACATAGGTACAGATGGTATCCTGAGGGATGAAGTGGAATTCGTACATTGGCCTCTCGTTTCCTTTCAGCCTATAGTGACTTATTCCAGTTTATATGTGCAGAGTTCTCTGGGGTTACAGATTAGATGATCTAGTTTAAAATAACCCTCACAAAATGGACAAGTAGTTTGAAAATTTCTGGGAAGAAACTAGGGATTGAAGGTAATACTAAAGATTTAAAAATGTGCAAAACAACATGAAAATGACATCACTGATACTTTTTAAGTCCAAGCTTTTCTTTAGTCACATCACCAGGTAATAACAATGATGATCTAATGATCAGTTTTGACTCATTTGAAACTATCAAGAAGACAACCTGAAATATGAATTTATATAAACTATTTTTAGAGGTTAACCTTGTTGGCCGGAGGCCCCAGTTCCCCTTCGCATGGGCCCTTCTGCATGGGTCTTGGGCTTTGTGCTGGCCGTGTTCTATGAGAGAGAAACAGAAGCTGCCAGTCCTCTTACAGTCTTAAGCCTGGAACGGACATGGTGCAATTTCTACTCCATTCTACCAGATGAAGCTGAAATAGGCCCAGCCCAGGTTCGAGGGAGTGGAGAAATAGTCTTTGCCTTTGCATGGGAGAAGTGGCAAAGAATTTCCAACCGTCTTTAATCTGCTCACTACTAGGCTCTCACATTTTTGGATTTTGGGGAAGTTAATGCTGCAAGTCAGGGAGGAAAGGTAGGTAGAAGGTCAATTCTAAAGACAGATTCTTCATATAATACAGCTTGCCTGACTGATTAAAAAACAAGTGTGTTGAACCCTCAAGACACAAATGGAGATGCCACAGTAGAGGATCCATACCGAGTCATTTGATACCACCTCCACATTAACTTTTCACAAATATCGTTCCGTTTAGTTTGGCTTCCCTTCTTATAAAAAGTTTTTCAATTTTTCTTTCTTATGTGAAGCTCAAGGTGGCAAGAGTCTCAATAAGCCTTCAATTCTTGGATATGTCCGTGGCCTTGATTACTTTCTGTGGAGGCCTGGGACCTCCATATAGCAATAGCAGAAGCCTCGCTGTTTGTTGTTGCTGTATGCTCTTAGAGCGAAAGCTGAGCTGGGAGTTTTGCTAATCTGGGTTTAGATTTGTTCTCTAAACAAAAGGTTTTGGCCACCTCGTTGAGCACATTTCCTGGCGCTCCAGTACTTCATACGTTTGCCTGTGACGACAGCCCACGCTGCAGCTTCTCAACCTGCTACAAAAGGCTCCCACCTTTTGTCTCTTCCCCCCCAGCTTATACTTAGAATTCTTTTCTCTTTTTGCCTTCTGGCAATCTCTGCTCATCCTTCAAGGATGCAGGTCAAGAGGATTTTTGTTCAAAATTGGATAACGAACCATTTTGATACTTCTTCCTCTCCAGACTCATAAAAATACTGAGTAAAATGCCTTTCTGCAGTATTACAAATGTGTACGAAGTTCCAAAGTGAAAAGAAGGGAGAAATGAGAGCTCTAGCAGGAAACAAAGGGATCAGCCTCTGAGGTCAGAGTCTATTTGAATCATGGTCTACTTCTTACTAGTTATTTGACCTTAACCAATTCAGGAAACTTCTTAAAGTTTCAGGTCCTCAGCTGCAAAAAGGAGGTAGTACTTTCGTACCTCGGAGAGTTGTTGAAAGATCAAATTACATAATAGGTGGAAAGTACTTAGAACGTACCTGTACCTGGGATATGAAAAGCTCTCAATAAATACTAGCTGTGTGTTATTGTTGGTATTCTTGTGTTTTGAAGAGGACCATTGTTGGAATTACCACTTTATTGATCTGTTCATTGTTATCTTGCTGTTTTAAAAATAAATATTTCCTGGCGGAGAGTGTTTTTCAGCCCTGTGCAGCTTCCCACAGTTAGGTCACAGTTTCATTGTATTTACCATGTATTCTTCAAATTATGTGCCTTGAGGTATACTACTACTTAGTTTTACTGTAGGTGACATTTTCTTATATTTTTTACTTTTGGTTTATTTCAGTGATGATGATGGTAAACACTTTTTAAAATTGTGCCTCATGTTCATCTGTTAGGTTAAGTGCTTAGAGGCTAGAGACTTCTTTTTTCTTTTACAGTTCTTTTAATGCTGGATAACATGTTACTGAACTGAATTATGTCCTAACGTAGGACATCTAGTATTTTGTAGCTAATAGCTTTTGTGATAGTGAATTTGGAAGCTTTCAGTAACACTGTTCTTGCTTTTCAATGGACTTCTCATAAATATTTTCTTTTAAGCCAACTTTAATGGGTAATAGGTAATATTTGTATTAATAACCTTCTCCTTTTTCACTCTTATAGTTTGGAAATTTTAGTGGTCAGATGCCAGGAATGCAGATGCAAATGGGACAGTCAGTGCCAGGAACAGGGCCAGCTGTGCCCCCTGGTGGATACCCCGGATACCCACCGTATCCAGACAGTTATTCCTCAGCAGGAGATCCCATGTGGACGTACTTCACTGCTGTTGCTGGACAGGTGAGCTGCTAAATACATTGCACAAATATTAGTTTTAAAAAATGATTGCTATTTAAAAGAAATGTCAACTCTTTTACTTAGTGTTTTATTTTAAATGTATATGAAATTTGTATTTTAAACTTATCTAGACTAATTTTCTTCCTGAGATCAGAGATGAGGGTAGTCATAATTATTTCATTTTTAAAAGTGTATTAGTATGATGCCTGACACAAACTAAAAGAGGAAACAGGGTGGTGCGTGGAGACTGAGCCAGAGAGGATTTGGACAAAGAGATCTACATGTAAATCTCCTTGAGGAAGCTGGGCCAGAGTACCAGAAAGGAGACTTGTAAATCATGGATGGGTCTGGGAGAGGGTAGATGGTGAAACAGATCAGGAAGAGGTAAAGAAAACAGGCCAGAATGGAGGTTCAAATACCAGACTAATGAGCAGAGATGGAGAGTCACACGTGAGTCCTAGTTACCATCCATATCTTCTTTTTTACTGGTCAAGAAAAATTTATTGAGTACTTAGAATTTTGTAGAACTCGGATAACATTTTTCCTTCATTATTCATTCACTTAAGTGTTCACTAGGTCCCGTATGCTTAGCTAGCAATAGAGCATATGCACAGAATTATTACATGTGGCAGACACTGTGTTTTGGCTACCCCAATTCCATTCACAACCTCCCTTTCCCTTTCTTTTCTGTGGTAGAGGTGGAAAGCCCAGTGCTCACCATCACAGACACCTTTGTAACTAGTAAAGGTAGCCATGTGCTATAGGACTGACCATGAGGTGTAGGTGCAATTTCTTTGGGATGCTTTCCTTTACCAAATGAGAAAGTCCTTCCTGAAAACTAGCATTGCCCTTTTGCTCCTTCAGTCTTCCTGCCTGGAAAGGGAACTTGAGGTATAGAAGTACAGCAGCTATTTTATGACCTTGAGGCAACAGACTTGAGATAAAGGCCTCTGGTTGGGGAATGTGGAAACATGTGAAGAGATTGATGGCATCATTAAATTTGCCATACAGTCCTGTTCTGCCTAGCCCCAGACTTCTTGTATAAAACAGTAAACGTTTATTGGTTTAAGCCTCTTTAATAGCATTTTCTATTTTTTGAAGCTAAATGCAATCCTGTTAATGTTATACCATTCTTATCTGCAAGGAACTCTTAAGTAGTATAATACTGGAAATAAGTCTTTTATCTATAACTAACTATATAATAAATCTATTTTATAAAATTACAATTTAAAACATAGGAACTGGATGTATATATTTAGAGACTTTTATTTGACTTCTAAACTATTTCAGTGTTAGCAGTTGTCAACAAAAATTTGCTATGTTTATACTATTTGACACTTTCCTTAAATTTTCCATAGTCTCATGCTTTTGAATAATTAAATGCCGTGAGGACATGGCCCTTGTTATTCTGCCTTACCAACTAGACACTAGGAATATATTAGTCATTCAGTAAATGTGTTGAATGGATGCATAAACTATCTAGTTGTCCATTTTTAGTCTAAATATTTAGACAATTCTTTTATATGTTGAATTTTGCTTAGCTTTAAAGAATCAGGTATAATATTAGACTTATGCATTATGATCCTAGAACCCAACTGTGGAATTCACCTCTGCAGCTGTATTCTTTTTTGATAGGCCTCATAATTAATGATGCTCAATGAGAAGGGTCCAGTTAAAGGTTTCTGCAGTGTCCCTTTTTATAGGATGACGTTTTCTGAACAGTAATGATTCAATCATCAGATGGTTTGGGGAAATGCTCGGTTGTGCATTCATAAATAGACACACACACACATACACACACACACACACGCATCTCAATAATACCAACAGCTTTAGCTTGAGTGTGCACACTGCTTGCTGTTTTCCACCCAGCAGCTCTATGAGGTAGGCGGGATGGATGTACCATAGATGGATCCATAGATGGATCAATGGCGATTAAGATTAACTGAACAAATAGAACTTGAGTATCATTTCAAAATGTTGCTGCCTATCAGTTAACCTTACCAATGGCATTGATTTTTTGTTAGTTATCTACCTAAAGCTCTTATTATTTAATTAGAAATTGCAATTTTCTACCACTAAATGCTATGTAATTTAGTTGAAGGTTTGTATAGTTGATCATGATCATCAGCTCAAACTGCAGGTAAAGAGATCCAAAATGATCACTTGGATTTTCTCCATATAGTTAGGAAGACATTGCTTATTAGTCAGTCAGTCAATTAAGATAACATGTTTTCACAAAATGTATGAAATTTGAGTATGAAGTAGTGTACTAGGAGAATGCTTTCTGATGGTGATAAATAACTTTTAGCAAAGCTATTCAGGTAGTTTTTCTGACTTCAAAAATTCTGTAAAAAGCACATATAAAATCAAATTTCATTCATTAATTAGATTTTAGATTTTTAAGTTTAATTCACACTGGAACGAGAAATTGTAATATTTTCAACCTTTTGAAATAGTAAATGAACATGAGCAGAAACTTTCAGAAATGACTGTAGTTTAACCAAGAACCAGTGGTAATTGTCTTCATTCTACCAAACAACTAACGTGCTTTGTACTAGATACTGTGCTAGGGTTGGGGATGCAAAGATGAATGAAACTCGAACACTGACCTAGAAGATCTCTGTCTAGTCAGGGAGGAAGACAGGTAGGAAATGATAATAATATAGGGAAAGAAGTGCTGAAGGTGAATGGGTAAAGATTATAGCAACACCAGGAACGTCCTCTGACCTTCACACTTGTTCTCTTTGCCTAGAACAGCACTGTCCAAAATAGATATAATGTGAGCAACAAATGCAAGCCACATGTGTAGTTTTAAAGCCTCAAGCAGTACACTTTAAAAAGTAAAAAGAAATAGGTGAAATTAATTTTAATCTATATTATTTAACCCAATAAATCAAAAAATACTAACATATCAATATAAAACTTTTTAATAAGATAGTTTACCTTTTTTCATTACTAAGTCTTGGAAATCTGGTGTGTATTTTACACTTGGAAGAACATCTCAGTTCAGACCAGCCACATTTAAGTGCTCAGTGGAACATATGGCTAGTGGCTACTGTATTGGACAGCTCAGGCCTAGAACACTCTTCTCACATGTCTGCATAGGTTGCTCCTTCACTTTCTTTCGATCTTTCTCAAAATTCACCTTGTCGGTGAGGCTTTTCGTAGCCATCTATATAAAATGGTATTTGCCGCCTCCACAACGCCCATGCAATGCTCCTTAGCGCCTTCACTGCCATGTTTTTTCCCTTAGCACTTACTACCATCAAATGTAATTTCTGCCTTATTGACTCTCTTCCACCACTGAAATGCAAGCTCTGTGAAGGCGAGGGATTTGTTTTGGACACTCTGATACCTAGTCCATTTAATGGTGCTTGAACATAGTAGGTTGCTCAATACATCTTTGTTAAATGAATGAATTTGTTATTCTTTCTAAATGAAAGATATTTGTTCATTTATATCTCTACATTTTCTTAACATACTTATTTTAATGATTGCTATATAAAATTAATTTCATCTTGTATGGATTTGTTCTAAAATTGTTGATTTCTTGTTGGCTGTCTTTCTGAATATTAGATTTTTCCACAGATTTTGGAATTTTGGTTTGTAAACTTATTTCACGTGGAGTTTTTGTTTATTTCCAACCTCCCTCTTTTTGTCTGCTTCCATGTCATCCCTTCCTCTCCTCATGCCACCCTTCCCTATTTGGTGGTTTTGTGATTGTCCCCACCTGGATAGTGTCCAATCAGAGTTCATCATAGTTCAGGGCTCCTGCCCGGTGGCGATGATGCAGATCCCATCAACAAGCTGGGGGCAGCCTGGTTTAGCATTTTAGTCCTGCTTTCCTGAGCCTTCAACTTCTCAGAAGTGATATCATCAGATAGAAGTCCGCAGTATGTTTTGCTTGTTTCGTTTTGCCTCCTGTCATGAGTAGGGAGCCCCATCCCACTTCCTGCATTCCAGCAGTGAGACACATTCCTGGATGTCGTGTGAAGTCCTTCGAAGCAAACTCCTTGCCCCTACTGCAGATCTGCCCTCCCTCTACTTCCTAGTTTTTGCTTCTATGTAATGTATCCAAACACAATTTAGGGTTGGAATTTAGTATATATAAATTAGCTTCATACCTTTTTTTTTTTTTTTGATGAGGAAGATTGGCCCTGAGCTAACATCTGTTGCCAATCCTCCTCTTTTTGCTGAGGAAGATTGGCCCTGAGCTAACATCTGTGCCTGTCTTCCTCTATTTTATATGTGGTACACCTACCATAGCATGGTTTGATAAGCAGTGCATAGGTCTGCGCCTGGGATCTGAACCTGCGAATCCCGGGCTGCTGAAGTGGAGTGCACGAGCTTAACCACTACACCACTGGGCTGGCCCCAGCTTCATACATTTTAAAAAATAAAAACTATTCCAATAAAGCAATGAGCCTCAGATATATTTAGAGAAATAAGTATATCTTCTTCTCTCACAATTATTTTCCTTCTTAGTTGCCACAGAAGGTCCCTTAACCTGCTGTTGTATTGCTAAGTGACTTAAGGTCTGGCTTGGGTGAGGCAAGTGAGAGACTTGCATTTAAATTTAAGGGGATTTAAAAAAAACTCAGTAATCACAATAATTAATGTTTTAATGCAATATTTAAAAAAAAAAATGCAAAAAAATCTGTGGTGAAAAATATTCAATTTTTAAACAAAAGATCTGACCTTGTATTTGCACCACTCACCTCATTTGCCTCCTGTTGATATTGACCCTGTTTAAGTCTATAAAGCCTGTTTGGCCTATATGACAATTTTATGTTTGTAAGATATTAAAGTATATACCAGTTTACTTATCATGTTTCAGTCTGCTTGTTTGGGGATAAACCCAAGTATTTAGTAGAACAACTTAAGACAAAGGATTTTATATTTCAGTGACTTTACTTATATCTATCATGAAAGTTTTATAAGATGAAGGGTTTATAGAAGATCAGAACTTATACTGCTCTGGGACTTTTTGATGAATTTAATGGAAAATTTTCTGAGTTTTATAGCATTTAATTCTCAACTCTGGTAAAATAATAAACTTGGTTTTTCATAGAAAGATTATACATTCACTTCTGAAGTACAAGGCGTATAAACAGACCATCATCCACCTGGTAGTGGTGCAGAGCAGTAGGGGGAGGGAACATGGGCCTTGCAGATAAATGAGCATGTAGGAATTTGATGCATGGAGTTTAGAGCTATTTTTTATTTTGTAGAAGAGGAAATAGTGACATGTGTTTCTTAGTTTCATTCCATTCATAAAGGGTCAACAAAGACTCTGAGTTTTATACTTGTTAACTCAAATTTATAATCACTTTTTCTGTGTATCTTTTGAACCTACTACTTTTCAATTTTGCTTTCTCTGTAAACTTTGTTCTTTCTATACAAAAGAACCTTTATTCTCTTCAAAGTTCCTTCTTCTGTCTCTCTGGAAGTATAGAATTAGAGAAAGGTCCTCTGTGCACTAAGTGGACTTCTGTATGAAATGTTATAGAGGAAGCTCATACTTGAACAGAAATTATCACCAGACCACATTGGATTAATTTCTCCTCAATTTAATTGGATTGGTCTAGAGTTTTAGTAAATTCAAATTTCTCTTTTCTAGACAGTTTTAGGTTTGAGCCTGTTGTTTGCACAATGCTTTATTTTGATAAATGAGAAAAAATTGATGAAGCTTAGTAATTCTAATTAATTTTATCCTCAGGTAGAATACGATTTCCCTACTTAAGAAAAGTTAAAGAAAAAATAATTTGTAACCATGTTATCTTTGGTGTACTGGAATATGGAAGATATTTTTTAAATTAAAAAAGAGAGAGAAAAGTCATTTTCTACCTTTGCCTTCTGTTTTAATAATTTGTAAATATTGTCTTTTAAAATTTCCAGTAATTAAAATTCCAGTAAAGTAAACTTTCCAGTAATTGACAACGACCTGGCATTTGTGTCATCATTTCACTGAGATACTATTGATAGTGGCAGCTGTAGACTTCATTCACTGTGTTTTTTTTTTTGTTTTTAGTGATGATTTCTTCTGGGGTCATGTTAGAAGTGTGTTTGTAGCTTTTAGTCGTGAAATATAATAATGGTTTGATATAATAGGGAAGTAGGTAATTGTTGGTTAAGTAAAAATTCCTTCTAAAGTCTTTATCATTAGAAGAAAAATTTCTAACCTAGCTCCTAACCTAAAAATATGGCTGATTTTTTTAGAGTATAATTTTCTACCTACAGAATTTAAAATTTTGTAAGCAAAATTCCAAAAATATGCATGACAGAGAAAAGGGCACTTAGCAACTCTGTAGGAAATATTACATGGATGGTCCGTTGAGAAGAATGCTTCTCAGTATTTTTTAATTCCTGTTAGAACCATTGGAATTTTTGTTATAAGGGATTCCTTACTAAAGATCCATAGAATATGTGTGTTTATAATACTTCGTAGAAGTAATTTGTGAAAGTTTTTTTTTTGTTTCTTGAGTCTCTTACAAAGTACATATTTTAAATTTACCTCCTTGATCCTTTCTCAGAGCTATTGTTTTGCATTTGTGACAATGTATGTGATATTTCCAAATAAATTACTCTGTATTTTTGTAGAAAATAGGATGAGGTACTGAAACATAATGAGAATATTCAGTCTGTTTCACTTCTGTTGTGGTTTCTTGTTTGCATTAAAAAATTTTATTTCCCATAATAAGTTCAAACAAGAATGTTTGGTCAATAATCAGAATAGCAGCAAAATGCAGGAGGACTCTAAAATTTTGCTGGGGATAATGGTGGGGAGGAAAAAGATATTTTCTCTTTCCAGTTAAAGCTTCAATATCCTTTAGAAATAATCTCCCCCAGAATGGACACAAGGGGAAAGTTTTTGAGACATTTCTGAACACATTTTAAGCATTTTTCTAACTATTTTAACTAGAGGTGCAGTGATTCTCTCAAGATATTATTTTGAGCTATTATAGGACAGAGTGATTATGCTGTTTTTCAGAAGTAGAGGAAATATATATGAAAGGCTTGAAAAATTAATATAATATAATTTGTGAAAAAATTATTCGTGTTGTGTGATGTTCTTTGCTGTCAATATTTATTTCTATAATTTTTAGTTGATAGAGTAATGTTTTGAAGAATGCATATTTATTGATTGGCCTAGAACAGCCAATTAGCATTTTACTATGCTTTTTATACAACTGCGAATTAAATCAGCTTATAATTATTTTTTAACAGGATGGTGAAGTGGATGCTGAAGAACTTCAGAAATGTTTGACACAGTCTGGAATCAGTGGAACTTATTCTCGTGAGATCTTTTTGTTTCCGCCCCCCGTTGAAATTGGAATAGAAATTCATTTTCAAACTTTTTTGTCCCCATACTTAAAATATTTTTAAAACATTATCACAGATATATATGTGCATAGTTTAAAAAGTCAAATAATTCTGCAAAGCTTGTTATGAAAATAACTATTCATTGGCCCTTCCTATCTCCCAAATGTTAACCACTCATAGAAGTATCATATTTATTTCTTCTTCCTTTCTTCTCCCCTCCCCTAAGGAAAAACAGTTGCTTCAGTTCAGAAGCTCATCTTTTTCTTACTTGGTCCATTGCCATTAACTACCAAATGATTTACCTACATCCAGTTTCATCTTACTATAGTTTGTTCATTGTAAACTAATGTTTCTGAAATGGACATATTAGAATTGCCCCTCTGTTCCTGAAAATCCTTTAGTGACTTCATTGGTCTAATCTTTAGGGTGACATTCAAAACTTTCATGATCTGGCCTTCATCTGCCTTTCTGATGTCATCATATGCCACTCCTTCACATATACCCCAAGCTTTAAGCAAATCTCTTACTCCGTCAAGTTTTGTGATCATAGTATATGCCAAACTTCTACTTAAACCCAACTTGTCATTTGTGTTAGGAAGCCCGAAGCTCGAAGTAATTGTCAGTTATTTTATAATTGCTTATCTAATTACCTAAATCCCCTTACTAGTTGTGAATAGTTTGAAGGTAGTAATTTTTATTTTAGTCTTTTTTTTTTTTTTTTTTTTACTGTGGATGCCTAACATTTGGTCAAAGTTTGTTGATGGAGTGATTGTGTATTTTTGGCAATTTTTAAATGTTTTGTCTTGAAAATAGAGATTGTCATAATTTTACATAGATAAAAATTGGGCAGACTCCAATTCAAATAATAGATATGTTTTATAGCCTTCAGTTTGGAAACCTGCAGAATTATGATTGCCATGTTGGATGTATCCTTGAATAAAAATAGTAAATACTAGAATGTAGAATAATTGCTTTCTGAATATTAAGGCAATTCTTGGTTGTAAATGACCATAGTAAGCCAGAGAGTTTAAAAATACTTTGTAAGATTCTGTTTGAATTCCATACTTTTCCTTCTTTATACAGAAGTCTATTTGTATGCTAAATATGGCTAACTCTCACAGAAACATACCAACAATTTTTTAGTCAATGATTTGGAGTTTTGGGTCAGGAAAATTCTCTTTTTATCAAAATTTATTTTTCTTAATAAAACTATCAGAGAGATTACACAGGAAAAATGGGATTTAGTGAATTCAAAGAACTTTGGGCAGCTCTTAATGCCTGGAAACAAAACTTCATAGCTATTGATCAAGATCAGAGTGGCACAATAGAGCCTCATGAACTGAATCAAGCCATTGCTGCTATGGGTAAGAATCTTAACATTCTTTAGAATCTATCCAGGTCATCTTTGTTCTTTGATCAGATGAATCTTAATTGTTGCAAATTGCTGAGTAGTAAAGAGATATATTATTTCACAAGCTGTTAACCTAGTTTGATTTCAGGGTTGTAGGTAAATTTTGACTTAAGACCTTTAAGAAAACCATTTATCTGTGATTTTTTTAAAGGTGGTCATTCATACATTCTGCTTGCTAAAATAGTTTATGAATTTCCTCTGTTGATATTAAATTTATTCCTCCCACTTAGTATTCACTTACCATTTATATATTCTTTGGTAACTTGGTAAGATCTCTAATTTGACAGCTGAGGCTTATCTCAATCAATTACAGGTCTCCATATAATAGTCTAGCTTTTCAGCAGTAAAAACCATGTTTTTTGTTTTTCTTCTTTTTCTTACATGGTATAGAACACACAGTAGACACCAAAATGTCTCAAAATGGGAAGTCTGCATTTTAGAATATTTTAAAAGAATGTATCTTTATTTTTATCATATCTCTGATAAGGTTCTCAGTCTACTTTCTTTCAAAAAGTGATAATATACAATGGTGTTTAATTTATTTACAGTTAATGCAGTTTTAAGTAGTTTTCTTAATTGTGTTTACCTTTGTGATTTTATTTATACTCATTTCTAAATAAAATACATTTGTAGGAAAATTAACTATTTGAAAGCTAAAATCTGAACCCAGTGCAAATTATCTTAAATTCCAATTTAAAGAAGTCAAAACTAGTGATTTGTTTTGTTTTATAAGTAGATATTTTAATTTACTAGATGGTCATTTTAGGGGCAATCCTGGCCATATAAACATATAGAGCCTTAATACCCAATGGATTAAACTTGGTCCTTAATTCAGCATAATGTTGGAAAATTAATATAACCTTTTGCAAAAATGAAAACCACCAAAGAGTTCACTTAGGCAGTTGAGTGTGACAAAGAGGTATTTTGGATTATTCAAATTGAAGATCTTCAGATATATTTAAAAATATTTATATTATTTTACTGAGAATGCTATGGGAAATCTTAAGAATTTTATCAGTACCACATCCAGATGATAACCCTCTATTCGGAAGCTCAAAATACATTTGCATATAATTACATTAGTTTGCATGTTTTACTTCTATTAATTTATATCTTTCCTTTCATTTACTTTTAGCTAGTTTCCTGAATTACATTTTATTATAGCTACACATAGAATTTTCTCCTATTGCCTTTAATTTTTATTGTTTTCCCCTTTGAATGAATTAGTGTCTTTTGTCTAGATCTACTAATCCAGTGATATATAAAGACAGTACTTCTTGGCCAACATTCTTCACAGTAAAATGTACATGTCTCATTAAATGCACAGGACCATCTATAGGGGTGCAGAAAGTAGAATATATTAATTTATATTTCTAGTTATTTTTATTTTATTTAAATTTCAGTTTTATGTATATTTTAAAATGTAAATAATCAAACAGTAGTACATGTATAGAATTTAAAATTAAACTAATACACCTGTTATGGGAGTGAATGATGCAAAATGCTTTACTGATAGGAGTACACAATCAAAAACTTGGAGACCACAGGCCTAGACAACAAAGAACCAAAGAGACAGTGAGAAGGCTGTAGTTGAGATGAAAGTCTGTGAAGAAACAGAATAGGGGATATGGGACAAAAAAGAATAACATTTTCCTATTTCTTGCCCTTCTGAATAACCATGTTGGTCCTCAAATTTTCTTTGGCCACAGAAGACACTTGTAAGTAACGAGAAATATAGTATTTGAATGATAGCAAAGATCACTGATAATCTTTGCTTTGATATTCTTTAAAGAACTATAAAATTACAGAATTGATGAGTGAAGGGGATCAAAAGGTACAAATTTCCAGTTATAAGTCAGTCATGGGGATGTAATATACAGCACGGTGACTATAGTTAATAACAATGTATTGCATGTTTGAAAGTTGCTTGGAGAGTAGATCTTAAAGTTCTCATCACAAGAAAAAAAATGTTCGTAACTGTATGGGGACAGGCGTTGACTTATTGTGGTGATCATTTCGCCAGTTTGGTCATCTTGCCTATTGATCATTTGGATCAATATAAATTTTTGAATCATGTTGTGAAACTAATATGATGCTATATGTCAATTGTACCTCAATAAAAAAACAAAAATAAATAAAATACCTGAAGAGTAAAAAAAATAAATAAAATTTCAGAATTGAAATATTGAAGCATTAAAACTTATGAAATACCCTAGGCATTATTTCAAAATCAAAATATCTTTTAAAAACACAAAAGGATAATTATTTTCTTTTCCTTAGATTTGACTTTATTACAAAGCTAGAATTGTGACATTTATGTACCACTTAACTATTAGTAATGAAGCTTTTGTCTGATCCATTTCATTAGGAATGTTTTTTTCCTAACATATTTTTATGGAATGTATTTTGAAAGTTATTTTACAACTTTATTAACAAGCATGCAATATTTGTCGTGGCGGTCTTATGGTGTTTAGTTTTAGAAGTTTTAATTTTATCAATCCCTTTTTTTAGGTTATAGATTGAGTCCTCACACATTAACTGCTGTTGTTAAACGTTATAGCAAGAATGGCAGAATCTTCTTTGATGATTATGTTGCTTGCTGTGTAAAGCTTCGAGCATTGACAGGTATTGACCATTTAAAAATGGGTACAGTATTATGTAGCTATTTTTCTTGAGTAATGTCTGTGGTTTTCTCCAGCAAGTTTATAATATCATGTGTTTTTCCCCTGTATTCACTATTAAATCTAATGAGAGTTGTAACGCTTTAATAGTGAAAAATTGTTATAGCTCTGTTTTGGAAAGTTTTCTTGATGTCTCAGTTGCCTGGGATATAAAATCACATAAGACTGAATTGAGTATGAAATTATTCATTTTTTTAGTTCCTGGGGACACCAAGTATTTGAAACTGTAGATTTTAAATTATAATAAAAACGTAATTTTTTTTGTTTAAAGATTTCTTTAGGAGAAGAGACCACTTGCAACAAGGGGTTGTGAATTTCGTATATGATGATGTAAGTAACCTGATATTTTGGTATTTATATTGTATTTTGATATTTATACTGTGATCTGGATGTGTTCATAGTTATCAAAAAAATTTAAGTGATCCCTAGTACCAATACTGGGAATAATATATTTTTATAGACCATATTCTTTTTCCATATTTTTCAACTGAATGCAAATATAAGAATCAGTTTTGGTACAAATACCAACTTGACTTTATATTAAACATAAAAATACTTTTAAATTTTATGACAGGTTTTTGACAGTTTATCTTCCAAAGCATTTTTAAAGGCAAAACTACTATTATTTTTATAAGGAGTAGTTTACTTGTGGTGATCTTTCTTCTAATAGAGATAGGAAATTTTCATCTATGATAGATTATGAAGCTGTTCATTTCTCATTTCAAATGGTTGCTATTAACCTGATTCCAGTGGTTTTCTTTTTTAACTGAAGCTATAGGAAAGTTATATTTCACATGTACTTCAATGTTTCATGGTTTTCGTTTTTTGTTTTGTTTTGTTTTTCTTATGTGGAAGTTAGAGGGTCAACATGACCCTGCTAGTATATACTGGTTTGAATTCTAAGCCTTGGAAACTTCAAGTTTCCCCTCCTTTGAAAGTGCTTACAATTAAGCAAAAACAAAAACCATTTTATTGTTACCAGCTGATGATTTTGCTTATGTATTAGTTTTTGCAGTGCACTATGACAATTTGAATATCTGGAATTTGAAAGGTGAAGAAATACTGTGAATTTTTCTGCTTGGAAGAAATGAACTGGATCCCTTTGAATTAACACTTTTGGGGCTTTTCCATATTCCTACCTGTTAAATCTTTTCCCTTTCTATGTGTTTTTACTTTAGCACACAGTTCAAAGCAATAAAAGAGATGTTTTTGTATTTGAGATATTATTGCTTTTAGAAAAGTTATTGCTCTATAGATATCTGCATAATGTAATAAAATATTGGTATGATTAATTGATATAAATATCTCCTAACCTTAATTTTTAATAATATAAACCTAGAGGAATGTACTTAGAAGATAGATTATATAGGAAGCCAAATGATGAAAGCCTAGATAAAACTAATGTATACTTATCTGAAGGTTGCAAATTATACTTTGAAATTTCATTTGTAGTTGGTGTTTCAGGGTGAGCTAGAAGGGGAATCCTGGATTTTGTGCTGTATTTGTAATAGGGTTTGTTCTTTGATCACATAATCAGAAAGCAAAGTCTTCACAGGTCTTTGCCTGTGAAGAAGAAAATTATAGTTCCTAAGATTTTATTTTAAATCACCTTAGGTGGACCATAAAATAATCTATATAGTGAAATAAGACTACAGGAGGCAATATTTTTTCTGTTTTCATTTTTGCATTGTATATTTTTCTTCAATGTTTTGTTGTCTTCTATGGAAAAAAAATTCTTAATAAACAACTTTTCTCTCTGCACTTTATTTTGTTAGTGAAGACATAGAAAACCTAAAATGGCATCTTTCTCTAAATCTAGGTTTTCTGGAAATGACACATATTTTTAATGAAAGGTCAACATTTAAATTTGTTCTGTTAAATTGAATTGTTCTTTATACATAATGTCAACTGTTTACAAAGTAAAAAAATCAAGTAATCTACCACTTTGTTTAAATGTTCAGAAATGATAAATTTGACTTTCTTGACAGCATTAACTGGGGGTTTTGGCATTAGTAAACCAGTAAGTCTTCTGAGCACGTCTGTGTAATGTGGGGTACAAGCATGGTAGGCACCACAGCAACATTTCTGAGTGGTATTACTATGGAAATTGCAAAGGGGAGTCACCAGGTCCTTGTCATTTAAAATCCCTGGTATAAGCTGTTATAATTAATCCAGCCCCTTTCTTGGCAAACATCTTAAGTCTGTCTTAATGAAGGTTTAATAAACCACATGTTTTTCTTATACTTTAACTGAATATCTTCTGGCTTAGAGGTGAATACAAATTGACATAATTTTAGTATGGCTGATGACCACATTAATATACAGTTTTTATAAAACTCTATGTTTCTTAAAGAATGGAGGATGAGTAGCAGTGTCAGGGAAAGGGAAACACTCCCTCTACTCTTCCTGTGTTCTTATCGCTAGACTAATAATAAAATTTACACCAGACCAGATTAACAGGAAAAAAACCCAATTTAATTGCATGTGCATAGGAGAATTATGAAAATGATGCTCAGAGAGTGGACGAAGCAAGCAGTATATATATATATATATATCTTTTTACACAGAGAAACAATAAATTTGTGAGGAATTGACAGGACAAAGAAACTTAGATTTGAGGTACGTAGTTAGTGAGGAATTTAAACAGAGTTAGGCTTGAGAGAGTAAATTAACAAGATTTGTTTATGCAGGCTTTTGGGCCCTGAATTCCCTAGCTCTGTTGATATGGATGCAGGGAGAGCACCTTTCACATGGGAGATTTATTTCCTGCTTTCAGAGACACAAGGGAGGGTCAGAGTGCTCTTCTTGTACTGGTTTGCTTCTCAAGTGACTTTAATTCAAAATAATATGCCATTGTGGAATATTTTGAGGCAGCCTGTCCTAGGCCCCAACAGCAGTATTTTGAACAAAACCTTTGATAAACTTATAGAATTTTAAATCAACCTTCACTTTTAAAAATTCTGGAAAGGAAGTAATAGTAATAGCCATTTTGACATTGATAATTTTATAAAATTAGCTGTCAAATTCATTTGGTCAGTTTTATAAAAATATGTGAATAAATAAGCCATATAATTTTGTCCTCTGGCTGTTAATTTTTTTTCACAAACATGTATTTGATAATGTGGGAGGATGTTAACTGAGCCATAAGAAAATACAGAATTCTGATTAGAAGTGTTGTAGGCAAAAGCTAATATAAACACACTGTATATCGTTCATGTTGAATAAAGGTGATAATGTGACACAGCAGCCTGGAGTCTTAACATCAGTTTATAGATGGTCCAGTTACTATACTGTTCTGAGGTCAGTTATAATTTTCCTTACTAAGAGGCTCATGGTTGGGGTAAAACTTTAAAAATGGCATATGGTGGGGCTGGCCTGGTGGCGTAGTGGTTAAGTTCATGCACTCTGCTTTGGCAGCCCAAGGTTCGCAGGTTCGGATCCCAGGTGTGGACTGATGCACCTCTCGTCAAGCCATGCTATGGCAGTGTCCCACATAAAGTAGGGGAAGAAGGGCACGGATCTTAGCCCAGGGCCAATCTTCCTCAACAAAAAGAGGAAGATTGGCAACGGATGTTAGCTCAGGGCTAATCTTCCTCACAAAAAAAAAAAAGAAAAATGGTATATGGTATTGTTCATATCAATTTCTGCCAAATGACACTTTGTATTAGAACTCTTTACACAATTCTCTAATTCATCCTTTTCTGAAGGTGTTCCTATATGACTTTTGGTCATATGAGGTCTGTGAAGGAGTTTCTATGGCCAAACATATCTGGGAAATTCTCACCCTCAGGGAGCTTAATAAAGCCTAAAGTACATAAAATCCTATTTAATTTTACTTGACCAAATTTTTTCCAAACTTTTTGACCACAGAACCCCTTTCTCTAGCAAAACTAATGTTCCGTGCCAATCCAACTTAATTGTCAGGCAGTTTTTTGCACTTTACGTTAAATAGATAATCTTATAAAAATATTAGGCATAGAGCATATTTTACTGGGATTTTTATACTGAAATGCAATTCACTTTTTTGATGCTTTTAAGATAATTGTTGTAACAAACATCCATTACTAAAGTAAAAATTAAACAGTTTTGTCACGAACATGACTAGAATATGAATATAGTGTGGTAGTTTGTACTGGTTAACTCATATCCACTTATGATGATGTAAATTATTGAAAAATGTACACTCTTAATGTTAAGTGCTTTTATTTATACAGTAAACATGTTTCCATGTCATTTTGAGAATTTTTTTAAATAAACATTCAAATAGCTTGCTGTAAAGTTTTGTATCATACAAAATCTGTTACATATATATGAGATGCTTCAGTTCAAATAACAGTGCAATAATTCACCTATGCCTAAAACTCTGCCAAATGATTAAATGTCACGTGTTGCACTTCTGTTTTGAGTGGGAGTTTACACATTTTAAATTACATCAAGGGGAAATCAATACTGTTGGAATCTTAATTTGGTCCACTTTAAATGTAATTTCAAGGACTGTGCTCATTTTATTTATAGGATGCATTCAGAAACAAAAAGTAATAAAAAGGTCGTGATATGTTTATTTCCAGAAAAGACATTTACCCTGGAAGAAAGTAGAATTTATTAATGTAATTTAAAGCCTATGTAATTAAAAAAATAACAAAAGTTAATTTGTAATTATTTAAGTAAAATATACAAATCAAGTTCACTTGTAATCTTATAGCATTACTAAACTGGACAAACAATAAATACTATTTGTCAGAAATGTGCTTTTCTTTGTCCTTTTATGTTTGACAAACTTATAGATGATATGTTTTCTATTTCCTTGTAGCAGTTTTCTGGGAAATTAATAGGAATAAATTTGTGAAAATATGATAAATCTAGCCAGTAAAATCCAAGACTTCTTTCAGGTTAGCATATTTTTCTTTTAAATTTTAAAATGCAACCATGGGTGTTTTATTACTTTGAATATTATATTAAAAGATCACAATTTTTTTGGACTTAATTCAATCAAATTTAGGTAGTGAATTAAGCACTTGAAATAAGTATACCATGCTAAGTTATCATCTAAGAGTATGTCTAGACTTCATAATAATATTAGATGATACCAAGAAAAAATAAATATTTAGAACTTCTGTTATTATAATGATGAATGCAGACAGGATTTTAAATGAATACTGTTCAGATGATTTGTAGTCTAGAATAGGGTCATAACATCACATATGTCCATTTATTAAATTAAAATTTTCCTGTAATTTAGAATACTGAGCACAAAACTACTTTCTAGCAAAACACTGGGAAACTTATGAAAAATTTATGTTTGACTCACTGTCAGCTCATTTGAATGCTGGGAAATTTTTGCTTTTAATTGTTTCTTGCCATGTCTTTTTCTACTTGTTTTAAAAACATATTTTACTGGCATGTAAAGGAAAGATCCTTATTTAACATTCCTTTTACCCAAGTAGCTTAGTAATACGCAGATTTGTGTTTTGGTTTGCAAGCATTCAAAACTTGGGTGTGCTTCTATACATCTGAATATACAGTAGGTCAATATTGGCAGCACTTCTATGCTACTGTGATGTGCTGTACAGTTAGGGAATGAGTAAGGTCCTTGCCTATGTGTTACATATGTTTTCAGGTGTGCCCTTTCTACAACGTCAGAGATGGCAATTTGGAAAGCTTACAGAGAGTGAGAATAATTGGGTAGGTCATCATTTAATAGCTATATTCAGACACAAGTATGCCAGGAATTAATTAGTACCTTCTGATACATGTGTGTGTTGTGGGGGGAGGGTCCCAACCCTTTCCTTTAAGCATAAAAATATAAATATGTCCTTTAAAGTTACATGCATACAGTCATTTGCAGTTTTTAGTTCATTGTATTAATCACATTTTATCTTGTTATGATTATTGCAATTTCAGAGGATAACCTGAACAGTGCTAGTTTGAATGCTCCAGAAACATACTAAAGATCCATACTCTTTTGAAAATCATAGGTCATTTGAAATGAGGATTAACTGAATTTTTGGATGGATATTTAATTTCCCAAAGCTGTCTAAATGCATTACCCCCAAATTTATCTTATGGCAAGAGACTTGAAGTTGTTAAATATTTAGCTTTTTCATAGTTTGATTCTCATTTTCTAATCGGCCTCACTTATAGCTATCAATACAATGCTTTGGTTTGGTTT
The DNA here is from genome assembly GCF_057802395.1 of Ceratotherium simum simum. NCBI lineage: Eukaryota > Metazoa > Chordata > Mammalia > Perissodactyla > Rhinocerotidae > Ceratotherium > Ceratotherium simum. The sequence continues at coordinate 42,907,230 of NC_141908.1, forward strand.
TTCGTTTATCAAATAGGGAAATATTCTCTTGGTTTTTTAAACCATAAAAATGAATGGTGGAGAATCCAAACCACTAAACAGACCAAGCAGTCCCTAGCTTAGAAAATGCCACATTATGACCGACAAATTTTATTTACAAGTTTTCTTTGAAGATGGTTTGATTTTTTTTTTCTTAAATAATAGATGAATGATTTTAGGGGAGCAATTAAGAATGTATGAAACTTAGGAAAATGAAAATAATGTTATCTGGATATTTTCATTCTTGATGGAAAAAAAATGAATCAAGCATACATTATAAAAATTAGTTTCACATGTAAGTTAAAGCCTGTTTAGCCATCAGAAATTTTAAGTAATCAAACAATAAATATTTTAATAAATTACTATTGTGTTCTCGACAGGCAATAATAAAAAGTGAAATGTTTTTATGTTTCTTTAATTTTAGATTTAGTGCTTTTTACCACTCAGTCCAGCTTGCTAGTGTTCCAGTGGAACTCAGTAAAACTGTAGTAGCACTGTTACAATTATGTGATTTCATGAAATACATCAGCACCACCATGCCTAGATCTAGTACTGTACTTAGCAAAATGTTGGAAATAGTTGGCTTCTCTAACAAAAGTATCCTAACTAGCTAATGAGATTTACTTTCTTTTTCCCCAAAATAATTTCTTTTACAAATTCTTGAATTTTCATGTATAAATAGATCAGAAATTATATGCTTCATTCTTAAATTATGTATATATACTATATTTTAAATACAACTTGTACACTTTTAGCTACCAAAAATTTGCAACCATTTTTACATGAAATTTACATTTTTCTTATTTACAGTTATTTGTAGAAGGTTATTGCAAAACTAGTTGTGCAAGTAGATTAAACTGTCAATACCACATACCAATCTTTGAAGAAAATATTTGCTAAAAAATAAATATTTCTGCACAGAGTATTTCAAAAGCATCATGATTTCATGCTACATTATGTGCATAAAGACTAGGAAAAAGTATGTGTTTTGGTAGATTGTTTCATTACTTTTAAAGCATTCCAAGGTACTTACTACTTAACCAATGTGTGTGAGCTTCTTTATATCAGATGACTGACATTTTCAATTGATTACACATTATTTTTTGAAATGTATTATTCTTTAACTGGCAAACATTCTAATATACATTTTCCTATCAAAATTATAGAACGCAAATTTCAACTAAAAAGAGGTAATGTGCCTTTAATTAAAATCAATAGGTGCCTAGGAGTTTTAACTCAATATTTTTATATTATTTCTTTAATATTTGGAAAAAGAGTGCCATATAATTTCAATGCTATTATAGGGACATTTTGATGAGACTATGTGGAGGAGTTAATTATAAGATTAATGATCGTTGAATTTTACTCCCAAATAAAATAAGGGTGATGGAATGGTGTGGAATTTTTTTATATACTCAAACACTATAATGTCAGTATGAAAAAATAGAGTTTAAATGCTAACAGTTGTGATTATTTTCAAGTTAAAAACAATAAAATACACACAGAGGAAGTACAAAGAATATAAGTTAAACGTATAGTGCTTTAAAACCACAAGTGTACTAACTTATTTCGTGACTCTCAAAATACAAATTAATTAATGGAAGTCACAGATGTCATGACTATGATTTAGGAATTCATCTAAGTTTTGACATTAGCTTTTCAAGAATAACCATGTCAATATTGCCACTTATAAAAAAGTTTTATTGGGAGCATTTCTGTAATACTTCTTGCTATTCTCATTTTAAAGTTTGATTATGATTGATAAAACAATGAAATTGGTCAATTGATTGTATGTTTCTGAGTTCTTAACATTGCATTTCTATGGATGTTTTATTCTTCTAATCATAGTAATAACGTGGTAGTTTTAAATAACTTTTTGTTAGTCATCTCTCTCAACCTCCACTTAATAGTTTATATAAATAAGCCTTGTGATAATGTCTTTTCATGCCGTCAACTATTAATAATTCATTTCTTCCTGTGAATTTTCTTTTCTGTATTGCATATTCTTAAAGCAAAGTGTATTTGTACCACAAGAGCATGTAATGAATTATTGTAAGCTTGGGCACTGATCAATCACAATACCTAATACTTTATACAGCATTTTAAAACACGATCCTTTTAGTTTTTGAAAGGTTAACATCACTTCATTATAAGTTAAGTAGAACCACAAGAAAACAGCTTTGAATGAGAACACTTAAGAAGTGAGGGGGATGGGGGAAGCTATTGCATACCTAGAAAACAATTGCAATGCAAATGTATAATTTTGTGGATGTTGGACAAAGGCAATATTTGACAAATGTTGGGATACTATAGCAGAAGAAGTTTCCCTAACACTGGTGTTGTCCTACTCTGAGCAAATGGATCTTTGAGAGTTGTGTGAGGATCACTTTATAGATTTTTGTCACAGAGTGTAAATGGGGTCGGTGTTGGGTAGGGGAAAGAACAATGGAAAGTTTTTAGAACACCTAGGTAGTGCTTCTGCACTTCCGCCATAATACTACCATCTTGTGTGATGATGCGAAAGTCACATGATGATCTGACAGTTTTAAGTACTTTATGATTTACAAAGCACTTCCATATATATATTTCAGAGGCTTCTCCACACTCCTTCAAGATATTTAAGATGTTATCTCCATTTTTTGTAGTTTTGAATAATGGGGCTCACTTGAGGGTTTGCCTGGAGAGTAAGTGGAGAAGGTAGGATTTGAATTCAGGTTTGCCACATCAAGTCTCCTGCCATTTCCATCGTTCCACACTAGACCTTAGGCAGTTAAGCTCTTAGCTTAAGATCTGTATAATCTATCTGTGCAACGAGGGAGTGGGCCTCGATGCCTGAAAAGAACCGATACAACTGGAAAATCTATTTTCTGAAGAAAGTGTATTTTCTTTCAAAATTGTATTTGGAAAATGTATTTTTAAACTATTCGGGCACTATATCATGGATCTAAAGAGGGGCATCCACAGTGACCCAGCCTTTACAGAATACATGCCAGTAGTACTGAAGTCGACAGATCACCTTTGCAGAGTTGGCATTTAACATCGATTCAGAGTAGATATGTTTGCACAGTGAGATTCAGACTCTCACTATTATTATTGTAAATAGTATCACTTTAAAGTTATAAACCTAACAGTGCAAAATACAATTAAGAGAGAGAAAGCATTAGCTACACTTGCATTTTTCTGAATCAAAAACTTTAGTCTTGGTAACAGCCAATTGGTTGGAGACAAAGCACATTATCCCAAAGCTAAATTGCGGAAAATTGTTTTCCTGCTTCTTTTTAATATCATGTTCCCAGATGAGAACCCAAGAATCTAGCATTTTTTGAGTACCTAGTATGTACCAGGCACTTTACTATATGTTATCTCATTTCCTCCTCAAGTTCTTTGAGGCAGGTACCGTTATCTCCTTTTTATAGATTCAGGAAGACTCAGGGAGGTTAATTAACTTGCTTAGGGTCACACAGCTATTAATGAAAGAACTCGTCCTGAGACCCAGGTTGGTCTGACTGTAGACCAACATTGGTAAGTCTACACTGGAGAGTCTCAGAGTTTTTGTGTGCATCAGGATCACATGGAGGAGGGCTTGTTAAAAGATGATTACTGGGCCCCACCCTGAGTTTCTGATTCAGTAGGTCTGGGTGAAACCCAAGAATTTGCATTTCTAGCAAGTTCCCAGGTTGTGTTAGAGCTGCTGATTCTAGGACCACACTTGAGGACATCATCATCTTGTCTTCCAAGTGCCTCTGAACTCACATGATAGACACATTTGTTTTACTGCAAAAATATGGTTAGAAACCTAATAATATTTGAATTTTTATGTAATTATAAAAATTTTGATTAGCAGTAAGAAATCTACTTAAATATATTAATCTAGTTTGGGTTTTAACTGTGGATAAGCAATTTAAAGACTCCACTATATTATAAATTAGTCAATGTTGCATTCACTTTTAATAACTAGATCTACCGAATTCTTTTTTTTAACCATGAAAAGCATTCAGAGGAAAGATACTGTTGTTAATAATTATTATTTTAGATATGCTGATGAGGTGATAAATTTTATCCTTTGATAGTCAAATTTATGATGGGATTTTAAATAACATTTGGATAAGGTCATTGTTCTTTTAGGTATTTTGGAATCATTGCTAAAGATCAACCTCCAAAAGGACCTGGTAAGCAACCCTTCTACACACGTATTAAACCTGACACCGAATGCTGCTATGTGCTGACTTAGTTTCCATGTCTTCTGACTAGAAGAGTTGGAAAGTTCAGCTCTGATGACCAATTCATTATAATGGACTTAAGAAACTATGCTGTCCCAAATTTGCCCTGGCCTTCGCATGTTTGTTGAATGAGTGATTATTAATTTAAAAACCCTGCAAGAACATTGCTTCAGCATTTTTTATTCCTGGTTTTTTCATCAACTAATTAGAGTATGCGACGCCCCTCTAGGGTAAAATGATAAGTCTTAACTTTCAGCTCTCTGCCCAGCAATTAATAACAGCAGCAAAACATCTAACCCAAATAAACTTTAGATTTTAGATGGCGTTTTATTTAGGCCTGGGGACCGGGTAACATTTTTCGGTGGAAGGCAAAAGGTGTTATGTTAGTGCTTATAATTACCTAGGAGAGCAGTTGCTATACTGCCGTTATTGGCTGCAGCAGTTAAACCTGGCTCTCAGCAGGATCTTTGATGGAGGGGTCAGACTGTTTTTGCTACAGCCCATGGGGAAAGTGACAGTGATTTTAGGCATTAGATCTTCAGCTGGGACAAGGGAAAAATTTTGTAAATTAAGATAATTGCTTTGGTCATCTATAAGTCATTTTAACCATGGAATCTTCTGACATTTATGCCTGACTAACTGCATCTTCATATTGCTCAGGCTTTTTTTAAGCTAATATCCTGTAGGAAGAGATCTTCCTAATCTTGTCCAACCCTCTGAGACTTAGATTTTAATATCAAGCAATTATTTTGTGTCAAGGAATTAAGAAGAAAAAAGGCCTTGTTATACTAGAACATAAACAAGCTGGGTGCTTACACAGCATTCCCTATCTTCCCATTCCTTCGTGCTCAGTTTTTATTAAAAAGTATGGATGCTTTTATAGAAGTTTGAATTTTATGCATTCCATACCAAATGTCGCAGCTGAAGCATTCACTAATCAATCAGATCTAAATACCTCACCTGCCAAAAGCTCGCTCCCTACAAATGAACAGTCTCTGGTGAATTCATTCGGAATTTTCCTGGAACTTAGGCTGGCAATCCTTATGAAATTTGTTGCAGCTGCAAAAATGTGCTTAAATGTGGAAATAAAATCCCTACTTCGTCCTCTGAATCAGTTAGCCATTTCTGTCTCCCCTGCTAGACACCCATAAATGTTTGTTGAATGAGGAAAAGAAAGCATCAGTTAGTCCCTAGATTTGTATCTGCACAATACCAAATGATTGGGGAAGCTGATTAAAATTATTATACTTTTACTGAATTGACTGGTCATTTTGCCATACATACTTGGTCGCTTATGTTTTGGCTTTTCAAAAATTAAGCAGGGATAAGAACATGCCCATGCCTACAGATTGCCTCCCACGCTGATTATCAATTTATGTGACCATTTAAAAATGTATAGGGAGCAATTTAAGGTCACTTGAGTCATTTTAAATAGTGCAAGAGTTTTTGTAAATTTAAACAAATCGCTTGGATTTGAAACTAATATATTAGTGTCAAAGGTAAAGGTAAGTCAATAGATTATATTTCTATCCTGGAGAGATAGAAATTAATCCATTTCATATTGTGCACAAATATAATGTTTCTTTAAAAATACATGTGAGTGTAAGTATTTGCAAAGGATGAAGAAACTTTCGAAAAACTTCAAAATTTTGTTCAGAAGGAAAGGATATAATGGAGCAGTCCGTAATAAGTTTAAAATTGTACTCAAAAAGTAAAGCTTAACTAGAAACTGACTAATCAGAATCTTAACTTGCAATTTTTTCAATACCCTGATTTTATGAGACACATACACCCACCCACCCCCAGTCTAACAGTTGAAGATAGTTGAAGATATTAAAATATATTTCATTGTATGTTCCAGTATTCTGGGGTCAATATATATTCAGCCCAATCCATATATAAAAGATTTTCATTTAATCTTCGATTAGCAAACATGTTTGATAACCAAACAAAACTGAAATTTTATTGGAGTGTGTGCATTTCCTTTATAGGCAGGTAAATGCACATTGTTTTTCCACAACTGGGATTAGAAAGCCATAGAACAACATATACTTAATGGAAGCTAATTTTGCCATGCAAATTCATTAAAAATGCACATTTTTTGAAAAGAAAACTATGTGCGTCCATTCTTTTGATCAAATTCAGGATTGCCCTAAAATATGGATCAGAAGAAAGCTGTGGCTGTCAGTTTGTGACAGTCACATTTTAGCAGTTCTTAAGGAGACTCCATCCCACCCCCCCCAAAACAGAAAAATTAGAGAAACTTGTTTCTAAGCATTCAAGGAAATGTGCCAGTGGAAAATATTTTAGGTAGTTTGTGAATGCAGTTAGAGACAGGATTTAAATAGAAAGGCCTTTTTGTCCTCATTAATGCTGGCCTACATTCATGTATTTGGAGATGGCTTCCTATACTGTCAGAGCTTTATAACTCTAAAACTGTTTTTTTCCAGTGTGGTGGAATGAATGTAATTAACTATAAACATCTCAATACAGAAGGGTATCTGTTCTCAAAAGTGACTAAAGTTCTCTTTCTCCCCCTTGAACTACCGTGAGTTGAGGATCATCTGAGTTGCATCCATGAACAGTTTTATCCCTTAGTGTCTTATTTGCTTGGAAGGCATTTTCATAACAAAGTACTGGTTTAGTAAAAGCAGTAAATAGGAGTCTCCATGCAAGAGAAATTGGAGTTTCCTAACATGCAGATGATTTAAAAAATAAAAAAAAATAAGGTGCCTTGAGATGCTGGCAGTTTTAACATTTGGAACAAAAGAATTCTTATGTATATTTACATCCTAACTGCTCAATTATACCTTACAAGCTTCAATTTAGGAAAATATACAGTACTTTTGCATATAATGGTACCTTGTGAGCCCCTGAGTCAAGTAGAGAGGATTTAAATACAAAAAGGAAAACAGCCATTAAAAGCACTTACATTGTATGTGGAGTAAATGGTACAAAATGATTATTTCCCTGGAAGACCAGGATCAGAAACATGCCTATGAAGACCCAAGATTCCTACAGTGCTTAGGGATGAATCTGTCAAAGAAGGATGCCTAATTGGAGGAAGGTAAGTTTTTCTTTGCCTCGGGCGAAGCTCTAAAGAGAGATCACTGTCTTGTTTTACAAGTGAAGTCAAGTTGTCTTCCGAAGCTGTGTTCAGATGCACCCCACTTGAGAGGGATTCTTTGGATTTAAGTTTAGATTTTTCAAGGTCTAGAAATTCAGGGCACTGATAGAAAGAAAAGAAAAGGAAACTCGTTTTTATAATTCATTTGGACACATTTCTAAAATTACACTTATGAAATCTAAATATGTTTTCTTTCCCCATAAATCGGTATTTGATGAGTGGTGTTAACCAACCTTTCCCTCCCAAAGATGGGTCAAGACATTGGAGGTCAGGTATCAGTTAAATAATCCTAAACAACCATTCCAAGAACTTTAATTTTACTCTGAAGCCAGATCAGATTCTTTTTTTTTATATATACATTTTTTTTCACATTGAGTTTTCCAGATGAGTTTTAATTCAAAATTCAAGACAAAACTGGGATCGGAAACGTGGGTCATTTGTGAAGTAGGGAGTATAAGGAGGAGAGAAAAGAAAAAAAGAAGAAAAATCACCTGTCCCTAGTCAGAAAATATAATCTAAATCTACTGAAAACAAAGGACAAAGTACATGGTTTTGCATATTTGCCAGCCATTCAAAACTAGAGATAGATAAATTTCTACTTTCATATTTTAGAAAGATTTCATTATTTTTCTTCTGCACATTCCCTCCTGTTATTAATGTAGTTTCATTTCCCAGAACATTTTATACTAAATTCCCAAACTTCTAAAAAAGTTTTACAAGATTGTTCTGTAAATCCTAATTTAAATCGTCATTCACAGGTCCAATTTGGCCAGTGTTTAAGTAACTAAGAATGATTCCCAGGATAGAATTCCAAAGGAGTTAGACTTTTCATATTAACATAATTCAGAAGGGCCCTCTTAGAGGGCTTCAGAGGCAGGTTATAAAGGACACTTCAACATTCCTCCTCTTACCATCCTCGGGGTGAGAAAAGTTTATAGATCTCTGCTGATGGGTAGGGCACAGATGAGATTACCAGTCTGATGGCACTGGACTCTCAGGTCTTCTCTGGCCAGCTGCTATTTCTCCTCCCCTTCCTGTCTGACCCTGCCCAGCCTCTTGTCATGTGAGCAAATTACAGACCTTTCTCTGAAGCGCTTTCTTCAGAGGACCCAGGGCTATTCCTTAGCTTTCAAAGCTCTACCATATATAAGCTTAAGTAGATTGATCCTTGAAAAAAACTTTTTTCTTAAAAAATGCTAACATTTTAAGATCATTCTTCTATGTCCATTGTTCTCAAACATTAAATGAACATAAGAATCAGGGAGCTTGTTTAAAATGCAGATTACTGGGTCTATTCTCAGAAATTCTAATTGAGTAGAAACAAAGATGGGGATGAGAATCTGTATTTTCCACAGCACTCCTGGTGATTCTGATTCAGGTAGTCCCTGGAAACACACACTTTGAGAAACACTCTTGGTTGTACACTGTCTAAACTCACTTGTGAGGAAGGACTGAAACTTCGATGGGTCTTGATGGATGCTACCGGATGACTGGTTCTCATCAGGCCGATGACCGGTCTCTGATACTCTGCTCCTGCAGTTACCATACTGTAGGCTGGGGGGACCACAGTAGTTTGTTTCTGCAGTAGCTGTAAGATGGTCTGGATGTCAGCAGTCATCTGGGATTCAAGTCTGCAGGACAGACAGAAATGGGGGAAGACAGGCCTAAAAATAGTCCAGGATTGCAAAGCATTTGAGAAAATTCAGCACCACCCACAAACAGAGTTATAGCCCTGCTTTAAACAAGAAGGGCAGGAGAGGGAGCACGGAGATTCTCTCCTGGCTGTTGCTCACTTTCTGTCTCACTAATGCTTCTGATAAAGACCATTGCTTTCCTGTTCATTTAATAAGACCTTAACAGAAAAACAGCTGAATGGACTAGTTTACATTTTTACAATGCACATTGTATTAAATTTTTACAATTGTTTTATTGATTTCAAAATGTAAAATGCACTGGGAATCTATTTTTAATCGATAATTGTCTTTGCTTTTTAAGAAGGCTTTGCTCAGTTTCTTGTGAACATTTTATTTACTCTTTAGAAAAGAGATTTGGTAGCACATTTCTTTCTTAGTTGCAACAATTGGATAATTTCTTTTGTGTTTCTAATTTATATTACCTTTATTTTACCTTGCCTCTCTCCTATTCACATCAAGTATTGTGTATTAATCATTGTATTCTTTCTTTAATGTTAAGTACTGTTAAATGTTAAATTCCTTTCTCATCTACAGTTCGGGGCCTTTGGTATTTAAGAAACAGATCAAATGTAAAAGTTCACTTGCTTCTATGACCCACCTAGCTTGCAAAATATCAGTCTGATCATTTTTTCCCCAAAGCTCACAAGTAGCCAACTGGCCTGTTAATTTCATGCTCATTTTTAAGTTAAAATTCAAGGGAAAATAGCAAAATACAATAGGTCTGATTCCCCTCCCTTGCATGTGTTAACATCATTAAAAAAGAGAAAATTTTGTGGGCATAAGAACAAAAAATTTGGACCATATGCCTCTTGAGAAAAGTCTTCTTTTAACTTTCTACTTATTTGTGCTTACTATTTTTGTCTTTGAACGAAAAATGCAAAGAAAGGTAAATCTTACCAAAAATAGTAAAATCATAGAACTAATTTTGCCCAATTATATGCATGCTATATTTATGGAATTCAAAGTGGAGAGAACTTAGCCTTTGATTTGAAAGAGAACAAGAATAAACCTGAAAAACATGAAAAAGATCATTTAAAAATTTTTAGTTCTTACTATTGATACTACAAATCTTCCTTCTGAGAATCATAAGGACACATTATTCTTACAGGTTTTCTATATTTGATATATATAGCCATATAGCCTAGTATCTTCTAAACCAATAGCTATAAATTATACATGATTGTTCCTTGTAAATGTCAGAATCACACACTGAAAAGGGAAAAATTGAGTTATCAACTAGTTTATTTATCTACTTGTTGCCTGTAGGTCTGATCTCATTTTTTATGGTGCCAAATAAACTGAGCAGACTTGTTATTTTATGGTTGTGCATCAATTTTTCCTTTCACTGTTCAAGGCCCAGCTCAAATTTTATCTGCACCCAAAAATCTTCCCTTATTTGACCCAGGCAGAATTCATTTCTCTTTCCTCTGAGCCCTCAAAGAAAATTCTATGTTCAGATTTCATCATAAATATTTCTGAACAAATTTATCCTATCATTAACAGCATTTAATATTTAGTGAATGGCTTATACTTGTTTATTACATTGAATGTAAAAGGATTTGGGGATGGGGAGTGGAATAAAAACTTTATCAACAAATGAGATTCAAGAACCAATAGAGAGTCAAAAATTATCATAATGTGTTTGAGTCCTATAAAACCTTTGTCAAACAGCGTGGTCTCTGAGAAACAGCATCTGTATGTCATGGATTCTATCTATTTGAATAGTGTCTATGAGGAAAAAATCTGTTGCAAGATGGGGCTTCAGTAATTGCTACATGCTTCTGTGAGTGGGACCCACTTCACCTTCAAATGTGCAGGTGAAGTAACCGGTGCGGGGTGAGAACTGAGACTGTTTGTGTCAACATGACTTAGGTAAGACTGCAGACCACCTTTGTCAACATGACAGTTGTTTGTTCCGGGAAATCTTTGCCTGAGAAAAATAAGACTAAACAAATAAATAACTTTACTCCTTCAGGAAATTTCTATAGATGAACTCATTGGAGACAGCTGTCCGCTCATCGGAAGAAATAACTTGCTTATCAAACAAATTTTATTTATGCAGACTTGTTTCAAGATCCTCACCTCACTGTGTCCATCAATCTTGAACTATTATATCATAAGCTTTGCCTAATTCCAATCAGCTCCCCAGAAAGGCCCCCAGAAAGGGGACTTTGAAATGCCCAGACTCCGAAATGCCATAAATATCCTACTTATTTCCTTTCTGAGATATCACTTAGACTCTGTTAAGATGGCAGTCTCCCTTCCTGCAGTGATTTTGAATACTTAGTTTTGTTTTATTAATTGCTTATCTGATATTTTCGGTAGTTCGATGCAATGGATTAAACATTTATGCCCCCCCCCCAACTTATATATTGAAGCCCTAACCCCCAATGTGATGGTACTAAGAGGTGGGGCCTTTGGGAGGTGATTAGGTCACGAGGGTAGAGCCCTCATGAATAGGATTAGTGCTTTTATAAAAGAGACCCCAGAGAGCTTCCTTCCTTCTTCCACCATGTGAGGACACAGTGAGAAGACAGCCATCTATGAACCAGGAAGTGGGCTCTCACCAGATACCCAATTTGCTGGTGCCTTGATTTTGGACATCCTAGCCTCCAGAACTGTGAGAAATAAATATCTGTTGTTTATAAGCCACCCAGTCTATGGTATTTTTGTTACAGCAGCCTGAACAGACTAAGACACTCAACAAGTGGAAGCTTTAGTGAAGAATATTTTTACTATGCATAGATTATATTTTCATGTTTTATGACTAGGGTCTATTGGCTTAACTGGAATGGATTCTTCTGTTGAGACTACATAATCTACTTTACTCAAGAGGAATTACAAATAATTTTTTAACGTCTAGCTTGGTCTTTAAAACAGAAAAGAATAACCCAGTTTTATAACTTATTATTATTTTTTTTTGTCAATGAAGCTTACCAGAATACGCCAGCCGAAAATATGCCACTTGGGCACATTGATAATTTTGAGCTGTAGGTGCTTGAAAAACAGCATATGCAGGGAGAGGCTTTCTCTGAACACCCCTTATCTGCCTAAAGGCAGATCCTCCAAAAGGAGCACAAGTGTCATAAATCCTCTCCCCGAGAGCTTCATCAAGCAGGGGAGATTGACTCTTGTCACAAGAGAGGAGACTAGAAGTTGACATCACACTCAGGCAAACTTTGTCACAAATTATCATACCTCCCATCTAGTCTTCTAAGGGTCCACTCATCTTTCCTAAAAATCATTTCCTCTCCTCTAAGAGGCCTACATCCCTCTCCCTTTTCCATATTAAGATGGTATTTAATCCTGAATTCTAAGCCACCTTGGGACTTACTCATTTTTCCCTGGGCATCTCCCATGTACACATGAGGTATACATGTTAATAAACTTTTGTTTGTTTTTCTCTTGTTAATGTGTCTTTTATTACAGAGGTCTCAGCCAAAACTCAGAAGGGTAGAAGGAAAATTATTTTTCTTCCCTTACATCAGCATAGCTATACAACTGAATAAAATGAAGGTTTCATCCACTTATTCAAAGACCCACAATGTACCAGGCACTGTGTTAGGTGGGAAAGTGAGGAGAGAACATGATGATGAATAAATATGGACTCTGATCCCAGGTGCTGACAGGAGCTGACCACCTAGAAAGGAAAAATGAAGGAAGTGCATAAATTACCATAACACTAGGTGAAGCAAGTGCGCAATGCCGCACTGAAGGCACACAGAATAATTGCTCTGCGTGTTCTGCAAGGGATGGAATCATTACTAAAAGCTTTCACCTTCTGTGGGGCCTCCCTACTCAAAGTGTGGTCAAAGCTGGGAGCTTGTTAGAATATGGAATCTCTGCCAGACTCCAGACCTACCGACTTAGAATCTGCATTTTAACAAGATCCCCAGTTGATACAAATGCACATTAAAGTTTGAGAAGCACTGCTTTGCTATCAAGAGTTAATGATTTCTCTAAATAGGTATATCTGTAGGCATAATATATAAACATATAAGAACATTTCTTGTGTAAACCTTTAACCCTATGTATAGTTTAATTGGCCATTAAAGCAGAAAAGCAGCAGCAGCAAGGATGGTTCCAGATCCACCATTTATATTGTTTTTTATTGAATTGTGTACTTGATACGTGTATTTGGATGAGACAGATGGGATAGAAATTCACAGTTCTGCATTAGAACAGAAAGCTGAAGCTAAACAGGGTAGACCCAACTCTAGAAAGTGTCCCAGGATTCTCGCTCTGCACAGTTGAAGTCTGAACTGAGCTGCCCTCATCGTACTTGTTTTCTTTACTTTTGCTTCTAAAGTGGAGGGAAGAGGTTGTTGGAGATGACAGTACAGTAAAAATGTAGTATTTTTGATTTTAAATCTAAAAGAGGCTAAGCTGAGTCAGGCAATAAAATGTTTGTGAAAATATCAGAGATAAATAGAAAAAAGTTAGTCAAAAGAAAAGAAGCATGTCAAAGGACATACAGACGCTGGGAACATGCCAAAAGAGCTTTAATTGCAGTTTGGCTGTGGAAAAGTTTCATATAATAACAATTTGAAAAGCTAATGTCATAAAATAACGATTATTGTTATTAGTGGGCGGTTGCAAACCAAACGAGTCCTAGATGTATGTGCCCTTAAAAGTTTATATTTTCAGCCCTGGGACATATTGAAAACAAATGTTTTCAATAATCTTTGACTTATGCTAGCAGCAACGATTGGTACCAATGACAAGGCCACAAGGAGATCCTAAAAATCTCAATTTTAGTCCTGAGAAAAGGTCCAAATCATGAAATACAAAAATACATGTGAAGAAGGAAAATACCGTAGTCTTCCCTTATCCGTGATTTCACTTGCTGCAGTTTCAGTTACCTGTGGTCAACCATGTTCTGAAAATATTAAATGGAAAATTCCAGAAATAAACAGTTCATAAGTTTTAAATTGCACGCTGTTCTGAGCAGTGTGATGAAATCTTACACTGTCCCTCTTTGTTGAGGCTGGGACGTGAATCATCCCTCTGTCCAGTGTATCCACACTGCATACGCTACCTACCGTTAGTCACTTAGTAGCCATCTCGCTATCAGATAGACTATTGGGGTATCGAAGTGCTTTTGTTCAAGTAACACTCATTTTACTTAATAATGTCCCCAAAGCATAAGAGTAGTGATGCTGGCAATTCAGGTACGCCAAAGAGAAGCCGTAAAATGGGTCCTTTAGGTGAAAAGGTGAAAGTTCTCTACTTAATAAGGAAAGAAAAAAATCGTATGCTGAGGTTGCTAAGCTCTATGGTAACTTTTATTACAATATATTTATAATTGTTCTATTTTATTATTACTTATTGTTATTAATCTCTTACTGTGCCTAATTTATAAATTAAACTTTATCATAGGTATGTATATATAGGAAAAAACATAGCATATATAGGTTTCGGTACTATCCAGGTTTCAGGCATCCACTGGGGTCTTGGAACATATCCCCTGTGGATAAGGGGGGACTACTGTACACTCAGATGAACACCAATAATAGAAGTGAAATTCATTGTTAATCAAATTTTCCCTAACTGCAAGAACAGCGCTTTCTATTTGTATAGCATGTGGAGTCTCCACATTTGTTATCTTAGTCTTTACAACAGCAATGCAGGCAGGTATAAGTCAAAGAAAGAAACTGATCCTGGAGAAATTTAACTAACTTGACTCAGTCATCCCATAAGTAAAGTAGCAGAGTTATGACTTTAATCTAGGCTAACCAATTGCAAGTACTGTGCCAGTATTGTGCTAAAGAAATCACTGCTGTCCCTGTCATTCATCCATTCATTCACTCACTTTTTAATTTACTCAACAAACTGAATACATACCAAATGTCCTGGCAGTAAAGAAATGAGCAGTTATTTTCTCTCAGTCACAGGAATGGAAGAAGTTCAAGTTCAAAGACTACACATATCAATTCTTATGTGTTACACAGTATATATATTTATATATGTTATAAGAAGATCAATGTGGCTTGGTATAAATAGCAGGGGAAGAAAAAAAGCAAATGTATTAATTAACTAACTAAATATGCTTCTCTGACCAATAATAATTATCATGGCATGTTCTTATACTTTACTTAGGAATTACTGACTCTAAGTAAATGATTGTTTAAATTTTCTCCGGTATGTTTCAATTTTACAAGACTTGAATTTGGCACTTGGGAATGAGATATGGACCTCAGCACCAAGCGATTTTAAATTCAATTAAATTTCCTGGTAACATATATGTGTGTGCACACTCATTTTAACGCGTTTACTGTATTGTTTGAAACTGTTCAATTCTGGCATAAAGATTTAAAAAAACAATAAAAACAACAAACAGCATGCATAAAACACATAAGAAATATTAAGCAGATAGTAAGTAAACCAGTAGCTTATGTGGTATAGGCAAAACTCATAGGATGTAAGTATAGATAAGGAGTAAGCTAGTAGCTTGTTAGATATGGGCAGAATTCATAAGATCTATTAAATACAGACAGCATGCTAATAACCTGCAAGACATGTCAAAGATAGAATATAAATATGATGTAACAAACCAGAGTGTAGCATATGAATAGAAAGAGATGGAAAGAACAAGTTTTTCTCACATCACCTCTGGGTAGACAATTGTCACCCCCAAATTTGGTCACCCACTGGTGACATACAGCATAGGCTCATTCTGGCTCTCCATATGCTTAACTTACAAAAAGCCAATAAAACACATGGCTGTTCAGCAGGCTAATTATAGAGGCATAGCTGAGGCCAGGTGCACTTGCCTTACATCTTTGTGGTAGAGCAAGTATGTGTCATTGGCACAGGGGATTTTTTGTCTGTGGACCCCTTTGTGCAAACCTCAGCTCTGGTCCTCGTAACTACACCATCGGCAGAGAAGGCTGATGCAGCATATATGAACACTGGGTAAACTAGGATTCAGGGAATGTAGTACTTTTGCCATGCTTACATTTATAAGAAATGTGGTATTACCCCATTTGGCTCCCCTCATCTCTCATTGTGTGTTTCAAATTGATTTAGTAAATCCTGTGATTTGAGCATTTTAGGTTCATCCATGCTATCGATGTGACCAGTGGAATACTTTGCCTGGTGGTGTACCTGGATGCTACCTTTGAATCAAGATAAATTCCCACGTGAAACATAACTAAAGCAGCTAAATCATATTCATTCATATATTTTTTTCTGTCTTATTGACCAGTTTAATTTTAAGGAATCCATGCAGATTTGGGTTAAGGAGTTCCATCCTAACCAAAAACAAAATTAAAAGGGGATAGATTAAAGATGGGGGGAAAATGGGGAGGATCTGGACTTCAACTCTGTGGGATTTTCAATTCAATCACATTTTTGACAAGTTGACTGAATAAATGTTTAAATAATTTCATCGATACTTTTATTTTTTTTTAATTTTTTTTTTAAAGATTTTATTTATTTATTTTTCCCCCCAAAGCCCCAGTAGATAGTTGTGTGTCATAGCTGCACATCCTTCTAGTTGCTGTATGTGGGACGCGGCCTCAGCATGGCCGGAGAAGCAGTGCGTCGGTGCGAGCCCGGGATCCGAACCCGGGTCGCCAGCAGTGGAGCGCGCTCACTTAACCACTAAGCCACGGGGCCGGCCCTCATCGATACTTTTAAAAAAATGCCATTACACATGATTAAGTTACCAGAAACAACCAAAAAGCTTAAAAGAAGGATAAAAAGAGGAAGGATATTAGTCAACAAGCTAAATAAGAATTATTTTGAGGAAAAAAAAGGAGTTTTCTTAGGCAGCTGATGTGGTTAATACTAATTTTATGGCAAGTCAAGAAAAAAATAGGATTTATGTGGCCAGAAGTTTGAAGTGTTCTAAATAAATGCTCCTTGCAACACAGATTAATAATTCTGTCAACTTCTAGTCTTATTTTAAATAAGTCAGCATATGAGGAAACTATGAGATCTATTGCAGGAAAAATTTGCTATTTACAAAGAGTCAAGCTAAACCCAACTAAGGGCTTGGGTTATGTTCTCTTTTTGTCTCATCATTGCTTATACCTGTTAAGTTGTTCTTGAAGCAAATCTAGTCTTTGCTCCACTTCTCCGTATGTGAGGTCACTTTCGGTTTCAGAGATCCCCCAGGCAGCTCGCTGAAGTGCTGAGGGACTAGACTCATCAGCCTGAGTCCGGGCATTTTCTCGTTCCCAGACTTTTGTGTCAGAGATATCTGTGGGAAATAGCAAGATGAATGTCAACTTCTTTAGGTGCCCATTTGCATCAGAAACACAGAGACGTCCACAACACAAGCAGGAAGGGATTTTGAAGTATAACCTGAAGACAGAGAACCAGAGTGACTCAGAGACCTGTCCAAGGGCCACAACCAATTGATAGCTGTGTCCCACCCACCCTGACCCTGCCTGCTGTCTCCCTCACCATTTCCATATGAATAAAAACATATAGCCGGTTATGAGTCTTGAATACAATTTTGTCTTCTTTCTTTTTGTGCTAAGAGGAGACACGGATGGCCAACTCAAAACTCTGAGTAGAGAATAGTGATTTCGTGCTTTTATATTTAGGAAGAAACAGCACCATTTGTACTGCTTCCCCTCTGGTTTAAGATTTTAGGGCTCTTTCCTGCAGGATAATTTGCATACTTCATGATTCAAAATGGGCCCAAGGAGAGAGCCATGGAGAAGTACTGATCTTCAGGAACATTCCCTTAGGCCAAACCAACTCAAAGTAGAGCCAACGAACCATAAGCCGTTAAAGATGGGAAGGTCTTGAAAGTGCTCTAGTCCCATGACACTCTTCCTTTACATTCCTCTGCACTCTCCTTTAACATAGTCACATTAATTTCCAATATTCTTTCTTGTGGCTCTTTTATTTAAAATATTTTCATGTTACTATACTCTAAAGCATATTGCTTATCTCTTCAAGTCCACTTTTCAAATGCTCTGAGTGTCTGTTACGTGCTAGGTACTTTCCTAAATGCAGAGCAATTAAAGACGAAGAAGATATAAGCCCTGCACCTGAGGAATTCAGTCTAGCAGGGTTTAGGTAATTTTTCATACAGAGATTCATTTTCTGAGCTTCTTTTAATTTACTGCTTCTGCTGCAATCTGTGTTTGCAAGTTATCAATATTTGAGGGCAAATAATCTTACTTTTTCTCTCATTTTTGTCATATACTTTTGATGGCTTTTGCTATGCCTTCCTACCCTCTACATTTTATGTATCTAGAAAAGGGCTTAAAATGAATAAAAGGTTGGAAAACAAAACCCATGAAAAAGTACTAATGGAGTTTGGAGTTTATTTCAGAGATAAAGAAGGAGCGACGTCTTTTTCTCACTGGGAGGCTAGTAGGAGGAAAAGACTATCTGAAACTGGTCTTCATTTTCACATGGAAATAGATTTGAATTACAGAAAGTGATTTTGGTTTGATAGAAAGACTTCTTTTTTTTTGGACAAGTAGCTATAATTAAACACTGACAAAAGTTATGTAAACTCAAGGAATTTATATTCTAAGCTATTTAAAAAAGTTGGATAGGAAGTAACCAATTTGAGGAGGATTAGCTATGATTCTAAAAGCAGGGAACAGGATTTGTAGGACTTCTTGAAGTCCCCTCCTTTCCTGCCTTTCTACAGTCAGATAGCTTAAAAGCATCCTCTTTCTCCAAGTAGCAGACAAAATTTCCTTTCTTTATGGTTTTTCTATCACTATCCTTTTGTCATTGAATACACAGAAATTTCTCTAATGAGGTGCCTACAATTTCTGCCTCAGTTGGATGAAGCTATAAGAAAGAAATTAGCATATCCAAAGATAGCATTAGAAAAATATAAGGTCAGGGTTCCCTGTTCTATGGAAATGGCTAACAGACCTCAGAAAGCTTGCTATGAATTCCAAATGGTTCTTTGTGATGAAGGCTTCCTTAGCCTATAGGATCTTGGTGCTTTGTTTTAAAGTGACAGTATATAATTTCTTTTGATGTTTTACCAAACAGAACAAGAGGAAAATGAACACAGAAAAATGTTATTGCTGGAATTTCAAGAAATGTATCAGCAGATTTTCACTGAAAAGTATGATTTATTATTCACAGATATGTAACTCTATTTAAAATGCAAAACAATAATACAATGTTTTAGCACACTAGGTTTCCAATTTGGGAGCAGCAATGCCAAACAAACATTCAGAACACACATATAAATGATTTGATGAGACCAATGCTTGTCCCTGTCTAACCTCCTGCTAGCCGTTTCATGTAGGAATCTTTAAAGAAGAAGATCATAAGAACTGATAGGGAAGTTACATATTATGCTCAGAAGTTCTGTGCCAAGAAAGCTTACAGAATTTCTGCCTATGCTTAACAGCTCTCTCATTCTCAAATCATATATAATAAATTGATTTTTAAATAACAATGGTGAATCACATGCAATAAATTATGTAGGATTATATTTTTTCTTCAGTGCACAATTATGTTCTCCAGCAAAAATGAATAAAATGTAAACTATTAGATAGAGACTTCCTTGATTATAATTTACTCTTTTATTAAAATCTGGATGTGTGTGATTAGCTTGTTTTAACAGCAATATTAAAAAAAAGGCGTTCAATGGGGAAATCCTGGTTAGTGGTCTTAATCAAAACGAACATCCTTGTAGACACTTTCTAAATATAGCTCAGAAAGAATCTGCACTTGGTTGCCTTGGAAAATGTTGCTATAGTTGCAAGACACATTTCTGGGAATGTATGAACAGAAAGAAAACTTGCACTGTGCTCTGGATACATAATTTTCCTAGAGTCAACTTTCTACCTCAACTTAAGTAGAATCAGAGTCCCATTTGTTTTTTTCTTTTTAGTTTTGTCTGAAGTGCTTTTCTGTTGGATTCAGCATGACAAATGCCAGGAATGTGAGTAACTGAAATTTCCTATCCATGATCAAACTAACATTTGTGGAGATTTAGTCGTTCAAACTGCAGCAGCTACAGCCACACACTTACATTATTCAAATTCTCGAACATTCCACAGTACTTGACCTTAAAAAACCATTAGGGAATGAAATTTGCAGTGACTGAAGTTTTAGAATTCTCCATTGGTTGGTCCTATTAATAAATCAGGTTAACCACGTGTCACACTGATTGATGCTATATGACATCGATTATGTTTATTCAATCATCATGCATATTTAACTATGCATTTTCTAGGTAATTGTATATATTTGAATAGGGTTTGCATTGTAAATCTTGAATATTAAAAATTTGTAGATATTAAAATTATTTGTTAGAATACTATTTATTGTGCATGTAGAACAGCTAATTAAAAATAATTGGAAAAAGTGGCAAAGAAAAATATAAGATGAAGGGCATGAGAATTCACTGTCAGCGAGTCATTATAAAGTCTAATAAAATCCAAAAAATATATCTTTAATGCCTTGTCACTTGAGAATCTAAAATTCAAGAGGAAAACAACAAAAAGTACTTTTTAAAAAATCAGGGCCATATTAGGCTGACTTGAGGAGATAGTAGAGATGGTTCAGCAAGCTCTTCAGAACTTCTGACTTCCATGATACAACTTTTTCTATTTTTAGCACTTCCCAGAGTCTGTTTCATAAATAACTAAAATGAGACATTTGGTAATCATGTCTAATATTCCATTCTTCCATTGTGATAAATGAGGTACTATTTTCACTCACTTCATCAAGATTTTAGATTGTCCAGAGAAGATTTGCATATATTCTTAGCTTACTTCAATGTGAGGTCATGGCAGAAGCTGATTTGATAAGATAGGGAAAGAAACTTTGAAAAAAATGTAAAGCCTAAACATCCTAGATTCAATAAAACTTTTGTTGTCAAATATAGTCACTTTGAGTAATGGTGACGATGATAGGTAATATTTCCTTTGTGCCAAAATTTTGCTATCCTGCCAGGCCAAAAACATCCTATTTTTCCTTCATTTCTGTTATATTCTTTTGATTTTTTTGCTATACCTTCTTTATTGCTATGTTTTTATATATCCAGGGATATATTCAATGATTAAAGGGTGAGCAAATAAAACCTGAGAAAATGCTAAATCGAGTTGGGATGTTATTTCAGAGAAAGTAATTTATGCATGTTAACTTGTTTAATAATCGCAATTGACAAGTTGGTTAGAAAATATTATTTTTCTTTTAAAGATGTGCAAACTGAGTCTTCATGAGGTCTGTCAGTCACTTATCCAAAGTCATAAAGGGAGCAAATGATAGAGATGGGGTTGAAACCCAAGCAGTTGACCCACACCTATTCTCGCACCCACTTACTAGATAAATCTGAATAGATCTATAGATCTAGCTCCTGTTATGCTAAGTTTATTGTTCTTCTGTGTGACAGTTCTCAAGTTTTCCTGAGTTTCTCATCCTTTCACATCAAATCTGCATACATTAATCAAGCATTATTACACATCTCATGCATATTTTCTACCATAAACCTATATATTTGGGTATTCCTTTTGGTAGAGATGTTAAACAAATGTGTTTAAATGAGTTGGATCAAGAGAATACTTTATTTAGGGGCATTTTTCCCTATTTTCTGATAATTCCCAGTAAAATGAAATTCTTTTTGGGATTTACTGTAGAGTTATTGCATTGGCCTTTCGTGCTATAAAATGACAGGGTTCAGGGTAAGGAACAAGCGAAGAAGATACATATAAGAATCAACTGGTTAGTTCTCTTAAAATACTCATTGATCCCCTCTCTCCATTGGAATCACTACAGTAGATATTACCACAATGTTCTATGTGGCATTACATTAAGTCTGACTGGTCACAAAAACTCTCTTATGATATTGTTTGGGCATAATCAGTGTTCCAGAATCGTGCAAACACTTTGTAGATGATCTGAGATTTGAACTCTTTGAAAATATTTAATGAAATAGCAAAAGATTAGATTAATATGTGTCAGTACAGTTCTTCATTTGTGAAAAGTCACCATTTAGTACCGAAGAGAGAAAACCTGATTCCTGAGAAACTCGATTACCTTTGCAAGAGTGACTTCTTTTATCTATGTGAATTCTTCCCGAGATGGGCACTGTTTCTTCAAAATCGAGTCCAGCTGCTTTCCCTATTCTTGGAGGAGAATCTACTATTCCTGAAAAGAGAGGCTTTTGTTCATCGTCAATGGAGGAGATGAAAGATGAAGATCTGCTTTTTTTCTCTTCAAAGTGTTTCTTGGAACTCTGATAATTTCTTATGGTATCTACAGAGTCTTCAGGATCATTTGTACTGTTTGCTTTGCCAAAATCTATCAAAGAAAAGTTATTTTATAGAAAATAATCAAATGTGAGACTCTATGCATATTATACTACCTATATATAAACTACCTTTTTTTAATAGTGATGTTCTTTGAATAACTTTAACGTAGAATTTTCTATAAAACCATAAGAAAAGTTGTTCTCTTTTTTCCTATTGAAATTGTAGCTACTTAAGGAGACTTTTTTTCTTAATTCAAGGGACATTAGATTATCTTAATGAAATACATTATTCATTTCAAGATTAAAAGGTTATCTGTGACAGTAATAATGCTTACATCTCAGAAAAAAAGCTATAGGATAACTTACAACCTTATACATGCTCAGCAGTCAATTGTATTCCTAAAATCTGCTGCACTCTCTCTTTAAGGAAATGGAAAAGGGAGGGAAAATGTGTCCCAATTCTAAAATATTAGCACTATGCACGTTGTTGTTTGTTTTTAACCTTCGTGTCCTCTCCTCTGTGGCAGCCATTCACACATTACACAGGTCAAAACTAGAAGCTTCTGGTAGTAAAGGCTGGTAGGCTGAATTTCAGCCTTAGTTCCATGCATGTAATGGCTTCGACATTCCAGGCAGTTTAGTTGTGTAGCATATTGTGAAGAATATAAAGCTAAATACAGTAATTAAGGTAGATTTACCTAATTACAGTAAAGCCAGTAGTGCATATTGGCTGTTTTATACTGAAATGTCAGGATAATTTCAGCCCTGAAGGTTATGTTAGAACATATTTCAGTGAGAAAAACTCAGAGACAAATCTCAGAACTTGTTTCCATTAATGTCCTGGGGAGACGGTATAATTCTCCATCTGGTTACTGCTAATAACTAACCAATATACTCCAGAAGGTATATCATTTTCTAGAGACGTGGTTAAGATAGTGTCCCCATCTACTCTCTGCCTGGTTGTGCTTACTTTGTTATTTATAGAAGACCAAATGAACTGATTTAAGGCCACTCCAGAGAAACTTCCAACTGTTTTTTAAAATTCCCATATGGCAGAGAAATTAAACAGAGATTTTTTTCCTTCATTTTTTTTAACTATCGTAATTTAAAATATGAAAAGCCAGAAAGCAGCCCAAGGTAAAAATGGATAGAGTTTAAAAATCGGCTTCACGTGAAATTGTTATTAAAGAGTTAGTTTATGTTCTGTCAATTAAAGTAAAATGTAGCAAAAGCCGATTGCTTAATTTTTTCTTTAAGGTTTCACACTTGCTCAGTGATTTCATCATCGCTGAGAAGACCATGGACCTTTCCAACCTCAAGCATTGTAAACATCACTCATAACTCAATGTCACTTATATTTCTCCGCTCAACCACTAATCTCATTGGTTGAAAATATTCAGATCAGCCCTTCCTACACAAAACCTTTCCTCTCCTGTGTCCTTGACACAGCTCGTTAAGCTCCTAAACTTCATTCTTGTCATCTTTTTTATTTTAACTGCTCTTTTTCTGAAAATTTGATCAACACTCCCCACTTTATGAACATATTGTTTCACTCCTTAAAAAATAATAGTTTCCAATTTTATGCGAGTAAATTTTTAAAAAAAGAAAGGCTTCACTTTTCTAAATTATCCTCATAGCTGCTTCGTGAATTGCATCAGTCTGCCGCTCTAAGTAAATGTTTTTGCAGTTTGAGCACCAGTGGGATGTGAATCAGCTCAGGTTTCTCGTCTTCCCGAAAATGCTTTCCTTTTTTTTGGTAAGGAAGATTGCCCCTGAGCTAACATCTGTTGCCAGTCTTCCTCTTTTTGCTTGAGGAAGATTGTCCCTGAGCTAACATCTGTGAGAATCTTCCTCTATTTTGTATATGGGATGCCACCACAGCATGGCTTGATGAGCAGTACGTAGGTCCATGCCCGGGATCCGAACTCTCGAACCCTGGGCCACCTAAGCCGAGCGAGCAAACTTAACGGCTACACCACCGGGCAGCCCCTGCTGTCCTTTTAAACACGTTCATGGAATCTTTTCCAGCAGAATCACATGTAAACGGAATTAATCATTAATTCATATTCCTCCAATCTAATTATAGATAATGCTAACATGGATATTTGTAATGAATGTACATCACAAATTGTTAAACCACTTTGTCTCTTTGGCTTGAGAGGTCTTGGGAGTTCTTTGTAGATTTTTAAATCCTCACACTTGGTAAAATGTTCTGTCCCACCTACTACATGGGCCTCAGTCTTAGTTTACTAATTTATGGCTTGATTTTGGATGTTTAGGCACAAATTAATCAATTAACATATATTGTAAAGTTGAATTATAACTTGCTGATTTCAACTCAGGATAGGTATTCATAAAATGTTGTGAATGAGGGATTATTATTTAGTCCTGTAGTAAAATGGAGCAAATTATTTCATATATGTGGTATCTAAATCCTTTAGCAAAAGTTCCAGATAAAAGCAGGATCATGAAAGAAGAAGAAAAAGTTTGATATCCTTGCATTTTCCAATTCATAAGAGGAATTACTCCACATTTATCTCTGTGTTCATTGCCATTGGATGATCAGCCAGCTGCTTCCAGGAACCCAGGCCATATGAACAGTTTCTTTGATGCACTCCAACTACAACAATATTTTTCTGTACCTTACTAGATAAATCAAAGCTTCATACGCTATCACTTAAAATGAAAGGTGAAATGACCATCTATTTGTGGATTAAAAATGGAAACTGCTCAGGCTTAGGCTGGAGGTTGGCTGATGGAATACAGGAGATTGGACTGAAATGCATTATAATTAGCCTCCAGGTACCTCTAGATTTCCTTTTTTTTTTCAGGGAATGATTCACCCTGAGCTAACATCTGTTGTCAATCCTCTTCTTTTTTTTTTTGCTCCCCAAAGCCCTAGTGCATGGTTGTGTATCCTAGTTGTAAATCTTTCTAGTTCTTCTATGTGAACCACTGCCACAGCATGGCAACTGACAGACAAATGGTGTGGGTCTGTGACCAAGAAACAAAACTCAGGCTGCTGAATCGGTGAGAACCCTGAACTTGAACCCCTAGGCCATCAGGGCTGGCTCAGGTACATCTAGATTTTGATGGCCTGTTCCATTCCTGCCTTTTTCTAAACTGGACTATTGATAGACATTAAATAGTATCAGTTACTATTTTTTCTTAATGCTATTCTTATTCTATGTAGAAATAGTATTCTGAGGGAATGTTACATTTTCCCCTTTGCTAGAAGTGAGATTGTATAATCACTCCTGTTACCATCATTTTACAAAGAAAAACTTGCCCGTTTAATTAAGCCTTAAATTTGTTTTCCAATTTAGATTACTGAAAACCTTTTTTTAATCCCTTGTTTCTGCAGGCTGACTATTCATCTCCTTCCCTTTTCTCAAAGGACACAATTCTAAAGCATTTCTGATTTGTCTTGTGGGTGTCTCTCTGGGTTCAGAATGAATTGAAGAGCACAGAATATGAGTGTCCTGATGGAGTGGTTGATCCCATCCATCTTAAGAATGATAATATAAAATTCTTCCATTTCAAACAATTTGGGAACAAACTCTTGTGCTAGCTCCATCTTTTATGGAGTCTTTCTCTCAGATTAATTACTATTTTTATTTGTCAGACCCAACAGGTAGACCTAATTTTTGGTCAAAGAAAGGCATTTAATGTGCTGTCTCAGTATGTGAGTTTTAGATTTCCTGCTGGTGACAGTTTTGAGATAAGCTGGGCATTTTCCAGCCAGATGCATTTAAAAAATTCATTTCATTGGAAAATTGGAGTCTAAAATTAATTTCTTCATTTGATTTCAAGTACCTTAGTTTCTCTCTTTAAAGAATGTTGAAAGGCAACTAGTGTCATTTTCGTATACAAATATAAGATAAAAAATTTTAAACTATTTTAAAAATTAAAACAAAGATACATTTATATATTACTAAAATGGATAACAAGAGCTAATCATTTTTTGTTATTGGAGAAGATATTCCAAAGAGATGCCAAAATATAATACCAATACATTTAAAGGCTTAGTTTAATGAAATTGGAATTAGACCATTCCTATTCTATAAAAATAAGTTTAAAAAATGTATATATTTACTCCTTACTTCAATAACTTTTATAGAATTTAGTTTATTTTAGAGAAACACTTTCAAAACTCTGACTCTTAGATGACAATGTGAAATCACTAAACCAATATTACAAAGAAATAAAGTTTATTGCTATCCTTTGAAATGCAAGGTGTGATGAATTCAAGACATTTCCACTCTTATTTTCTGGAATATTAGATTTTTCCAGTTAAAATATATAGAAGTGTTCATTTCAATAAAAATTATATGGGTAGGGAAATGAGAAAATTGCAATCTTTCTTCCTTACTCTAGGGATATACGTATGTATCTATTAAAATGGGTTTCTATTTTTCATGACATGCGTGGCACCATCTAAGTTCAGTGGAAAGAGGATACTGAAGATTTTTTCACCTTAATTTCCATCCCTTTGGTTGGCACAGGCACATCTTTCACACTATTTTAATTTTTTTTTCCTGTTTTTTGGGCCTGTTACATTGCTATTCTCTTTGGCTTATTCTCTGCCAAAAGGTCATTAGCTTCCTAAATCAGCCATTAGTAGCTACTTTGGTACTGCATTTTCCGTCCACAGAAAGAGTTGAGCAGAATATTCCAAATATGTGGTCACAAAAGTGCTATCAGCAAAAACTATACGTGTGTGTGTGTGTGTGTGTGTGTGCATCTCATATGCCATTATACATGCTATTGTACTAATATATTATGTATATTATAAAATCCACACAACATAAAATTAAAAAAGAATATATTATTCCATAACCCAATGGATCATATTGGCACACTCTGAAGTAAGCACAATCTAACTCTGAAGACTACTTAGAGACTTTTTTTCAACATGTTCCAAATGGCTATACGTCATTTACTTCTGTTCTGTCCAACTATCTTACCAATGCTCATGGCCACTGAATAGGTCACTGAAGATTAATTTTTATTCTTTATTTTCTGTAACAATAACATTTACATTTCTATATCAGGAACTGTAGCACTTCATCCTCCAGTGACCCTAGTCAAGTTGGGAAGATCCTGGGCACCCCTATGCCAGAATTTTAGGAAGGAAAGAGAACTACTTGAAGATACTTTCAAAAAATACAAGGTGTCCTCAAGTTCGTACCTGAACTGACAACTCTCTCTTGTTGAGAAGTGAATTTATGTCCTCAGAAGAAATGTGAAGTTCTTTCATCAACAAATTCATTTTAAGAGATAAGTGATCCAATATGTTAAGCTTCTATTTTGTTCAAGTGAACTTGCCAGAGGTTCTATATATATCTTTTCTTTTTTAATATATCTTTTTGAATGTAAGCTCCTTAGCACCATGTGGTAGGCATGATTGGAAGGTTGGGGTGGGGGTGGGGAGTGGAGGACTGAAGGCTGAAGAGTTCCAGTGCCTCGTTGAGTAGGCAGTGAGAGGCAATGCAAGAGTCAACCTCTGACTGTCTTCAATGCCCAACCACATGTTGCTCCCTCTGGTTCTTTTTGTGTGTGTGTGTGAGGAAAATCAGCCCTGAGCTAACATCCATGCCAATCCTCCTCTTTTTGCTGAGGAAGACTGGCCCTGAGCTAACATCTATTGCCAATCCTCCTCCTTTTTTTCCCTTTTTCTCCCCAAAGCCCCAGTAGGTAGTTGTATGTCGTAGTTACACAACCTGCTAGTTGCTGTATGTGGGAGGTGGCCTCAGCATGGCCGGGCAAGCGGTGCATTGGTGTGCGCCGGGGATCTGAACCGGGCCGCCAGTAGTGGAGTGCGTGCACTTAACTGCTAAGCCACGGGGCCGGCCCCTCCCTCTGGTTCTTGATGCCTCTGCTAATTAATTCACAGTCATTAGTGCTCTTGGATGTCTGCCTTCAAGGTATTGTTTCACATGAGCAGTAAACTAACTCTAAAATAACCAATGCATTTTACAGGTAGCTTTCAGTTTATGTACCCCCATAATCATTTAGCATCAATTATCTTACAAAAGTTCTCTGTTCTTTATACTTACTTATATGTGTGCTTTTCTCCTAGATATTGATTCTACATCAAGAAGTATAGAATGAGTGGCCAGCTTTAGAGTATTAGATTGGAGTGATGGGGACTAAATTTCTTTCAGCAAATTTTACACTCACCTCTAGCACCTTGAAGTCCTAAATACTGGAATAACTCTCAGCCTCTGAATAACTGGAGTTAATTGTGTTTTCATATTGACCAAATCATCCTTACTCACTGATGACACACCAGGAAACTTCAAAAAGCTGCAGGCAGGCAAATCCCTTACCATCTACACTTTATATAAAATGGATCTCATAGACTAAGCCTGTGATTAAAGGAAAAATTTTCAGAATCAATAGAAATGTCTAGTTGCATGAGCACAATCTAAATTGTGACATTCTCTCAGGGCCTTATCAGGAGATAAAAACGTTAGGTTATTTAGCTTCAGAATGAGGAAACTAAACAAGATTGAAAGGAGATTTAATAAATCTTCAACTGTATGGGAAACATTATTATATAGACAACATTCTCAAGCTGTTCTTCATTTCCAGCGAGATCAAAATAAGAGATTAACTTCAGGATAAGAGATTTAGATTAAGTCTGTGGAAGAACAGCTTGAAAGTAATGGTTCTGATTTTAGAAAAAGTCACCGATATGGTGTGGTTGCATGTGTGTGTTTGAAGACAGGGAGATAAATTCCAATTGAGGGAATGATATGAACGAAAACACAGAAACAATTTATATGGAAGAGAGGGCAAGTTAGCTCACTTGAAATGTAGAGCAAGTTGAAACTGATAGATGAGCTCCTTAGGGAGAGAATTCAGGGATAAGAGAAGAGGGCCAAGAAAAGAACTTGAATTAAGAAGGCAAAAGGAAGAAGAGAATCAAAAGAATGATGCTCAAATTCTATTTAATTAATTCATTCTTTCAACAAATATTTGTTGAATACCTGCTATGTAGCAAGCACTGAAGCTACAGGTGACTAAATATTTCCCACTTCCATGGAGCTTATAAATCTAGAGGCAGACAACACTGATTAAATAATGATGCAAATGAACACAGAGGTACAACTGAAATAAATGCTGCAAAAGAGAGGAGCTGATGCGGGAAGGCCAGGTTAGGGTGGTTAAGGGAAGGGTGGTATGAGACAAGACTGAAGAGGTAGGCATAGATCCATCCTATTAAGGATTTAGGGAATGGGAAGTCCCTAGAGGGCTTTAAATATGTGGATGACGTAAACATAACTGCATTTAGAAAAAAAAAATCACAATGGTCCAGTGGGGAGAATAGGTGAGAGAGGGGCAGGTTCAACGTGGAAAGGGGAGCTGGGACGCTGTTTCAGTATTACGGCTTACAGATTATGGTAGCTTGGCCCAGAGTTGTGGCTATAAAGATGGAGAGAAGTGAACCCAAAGGGACCTAGTTTGAAGGCTAAACGGAGATGTATTGGAGGTAGCAATAACAAGATTTTTTGCCAGAGTTGATGCAAAGGTTGAGAGAAGGGTGCATCCTACATAGATATCTGGTTTGTGCAATTGAGTGGATTGTGGTGTCATTTAGAGACATGGCAACTCATGGAAAGACAGGCTTCCAGAGGGACATTATGAGTTCAATTTAGGAAATGTTGAGTTAGAGCTGCCTTTGAGATTTCAAGTAGATGGTTTAATATGCAGTTGGATATATGAGATTGAAGCTCAGATGGTCTGGGATTAAGATGTAAATACATACATCTCCCATGTGAGAATATAATTAAAGTATGGGTATAAATGAGATCACCCAGGGAAAGAGTATGATATAAAACAAGAAGAGAAGAGGACCTAGGACCACACTTTGAGAAACTCTAATAAATAATAACTGTTTTAGAAGATAATGATCCTGCAATTATCTTCAGGGAATTGGTAAGAGTAGGAGGAAAATAGGAAGAGTACAGTGTCACAGATGCCAAGAGAAGAAAAAGAGGGGAATTGGCTCACAGTGTCAGATTCTGTTGAGAGGCCAAATACATTGAAGACTAGAATGTTTTCTGGATCAATATGGGGCAAGAGTGGAGGCTTCTTCAGGAAAGCCTTCTCCCATCTGCCTAGGAACAATTAAATGTACCCTCATCTGGGTTCCCACTGAGGTGTGCTTATTCATGTTACAGCACCATTTGTATTTGAAATGATAGAGGGCGTGTCATCTCTCTTCCTAGGGAGGGCAAGGGCTGTTTTACACAATTTGTTTCTGAGAAATTGAGTAGCTCTTTAAAAATGTGAAATGTTAAATAAATATTTGTTGGATATATGAGTACAACATAAAGAATAGTCAGAGGGGAAGAAAAACCAAGAGAGGACAAGGAGTGAGTGGCAAGTAACTCAGAGAATTTGAGGATGAAAGAGATTAATACCACCTTCAACCATATCATATATGCATGTGAGGATTGAGCACTAGGCCTGTAACAAAAGTCTTCCCTCTAGAACACTCTGCTCAGAACTCTGAGGGGTAGTTATACAATTGCTATTGAAGGAAGTAAAAATTATATTAAAAATTAAAAAGTTACTACCTTAGAGACGGGCACCTCCACACCCTAAGGATTCCTGGTATAAGGGGGAACGTTTATCGATCCTGACTGACTCTATTCATGGAAGACTTGCCCTAAACTGTTCGGGGAAAAATTGAGAACAAGAGAGTGCTCCAGAGGGATAAGTTTGGGAGGGTTGGGGTGGAGGGGGTCCAGATGGGGACGCGTGTGTGTAACCTGATAATCGCTTCGCGCCATAGCAATTCGCGCCATAAAATGTAACTGTTTAAATGTTTTAAATTAGCCAATCATGTAAGACCGCGCCAACCTTTTCCCGCTTTGTGCTCCCAAACCCTATATAAGAATTTGCCCTTTAAGGTCCGGGGTCGACTCCTCTGTCTCCTGCGAGAGATACGTGTCGACCCGGAGCTCCGCTTAATAAACCTCTTGCGTTTGCATCAAGCTCGGTCTTCTGTGTCTGTGGGTCCGCGCCTTCCCGAGACTGGAGTTGGGGTTTCCTTTTTGGGACCCTACACTATTAATTGGCTTCCTTTTTTTTTTTTTTAAACCCATCTGCTCTATTTCTTTATCTGTGATGTCCTTGCAGATATCAGATGGCTTTGTTGAATGACATTGTTGAGAGCTATCAATCAAAAACCATGTTAGCTACTGAAAAAAAGCAAAAGATTTGCCTTCCTAAAGCCTGAATGAAGTTTACCCTTGAAATCAGAAGTATCATCAGTGTTTAAGTAAGAGCAAATAACCACGTGCTCTACATTTAAGCTTTAGAAATAGAATGAATTTACCTTTTTCTCCTTCACTATCAAATGACAGTTTCCTTCTTCGTAGTTTACAGTTGTCTCCTTCAGAGTCATTCATGGACTGGGATCGTAGCAAGAGATCAGCCTTTGTTGATGGAATGTGAAGATAAAATGGAAGATTATTCAATTTGAACATAATGTATTATCAGTAAACGCTCTACTGTTTCATATCACTTCAACCACTTTGAGACTGTATTAGATTTCAGGCAAATAGCTACAATACTTTGGTTAATAGTAGTCTCTAAATTATAAAATAGACTGATAGAATAATTCTAGTAGTTTGACCGTCTGATGGGGAAATCATAGTTGTAGAAGTTATATACCAGAAATGTTTGGGGATGTTGTTGTCAATACTTAGAGACAACATATAGCTACATGTAGAATGTATTTTATGTAACTTGGTAAAGTTAAAATAAAAATAATAATTTTAAAAAATTTGCAGAATCTGTATTATTGCAGAGAAAAAAGTGTAAACTAATTATAATTAGCTATGATGTTTAAATTACAGGGTAATGATTGCAAGGTTAAATTTCACAACAGTAAATATAAGGTTGAATTCAATAAACACTATGTTTTGAACCCTTTATTACTTTTTGTTCCCCGTTCCTCCTTTTCCTCCCTCTGGTTCACTGTGTAAAATATTATCCGTCTTGTAAATAAAAATGGAAGCTCTCAAATAAAACAAATGGAAGCTCTTGTTTTATTAATTTGGTTGCTGCCTAAGCTTTTTATGTAAAGAAGTTATCTCAGGTAGATATCTGCTGTTTTCCAAGGCAAAATCAGAATGAGGTTGGTGACATTAAACTGGGATTTGATAAAGTGCTGAATTAAAATCATTATAAAAAAACATATGCTCTTGATAACTTGAACCTTTTACCACCCAAATATTTTTCAACTTTTCAGTGTTTTGAAAAGAAGTAATTATGAGCTGCTACTTCAGGTTATTAAATGGTACCCTGGTGACCTTAAAAGTTTCCCTTTCTCTTTAAGTCTTTCACAGTACCTGGGAATAACTATAACTTCAGAGAGAATTAAATCTACTACCTTTTACCTAACTATTAACTTGAGGATCTTTTTTCCAGAGAGTATATTAGTTACCGTTAAAATACACTGACAAGTGTCAAAAGTCCAACATCTGATTTCTGACAAAAAAGTATTTAGAATTGGAGTTGGGGTTATGGGGCTTGAAGGGAAGGGGATAGAGGAATAACCTAGTGATAAATTGTGGGCTGCAACATAAAGTTCTACTTTCTTAAAATAGTGGTAGGTCACAAGGCCATGTTTTCATAGTGGAAGAGAGTGAGGGATAAAAGAGCTACACTCTCAAAACTCATTCTAGGTTAAATTATATATAGAATAATTTAAAATATTATTTCTATTAGACCATATGTTTTTCCTTCTGCAGCACAAATTTTGACTCAGGTATAAGCCTGATTAATTTATACTTCTATGATTTGGAAATTGTGTTAAATATGGACCTATACTTGAATGAGTTTAATTTTTTCATTATTATTGAAAAGACATTGCTAACCAATGTATGGTGTAAATAATAGCTGAGAGAATATTTTAACCTCTGTATAAGATAAACTCTTTTCGGAGATTTTCAATTGTCTAGAATCACCCATTTCTTACAAATAATTGGCACACTCAGTATAAACCAACACATTTTAAATAAAATATGTCATCCAAGAGTTCCTCAAAGGTCAAATTTAATTGACCTACTTAAAGTTATTCAATATATTTGAAACTAATTAGACTGATTTTCTTCCCTATAATTTAGAAATTCCAATATTAAATTGGCTTTGTCTTTCATATATTCAGAATTGGTCAAGTTTTGCTACAATATTTCACTTGATCTTTCAGAAGTATTTGTGCCATCCCAGAATAAAGTAAAATGTCACAAGTACAAAAATAAGCAGACATATACCTTTGCACTCTCATGCCTGAGGTTGAAAGTCAGCTCTAGGTTTGTGAGAAAGTGATCTGAGAACTCAGGGTACATATCCAAAACCTCCAACAAGTCTTCTCTCTGGATCTTATGCAAATCACAGTAGGTGAGAGCTCTTACATCTGCATTAGACTTTCCAGGTTTGGCATAAAGATGAACCATTTCTCCAAATATATCATTTTTTCCTACCAAAAAAAAAAAAGAAAAAAGAAAAAAGGAAAAAAAAGGAAGTAAAAGGAATCTGAATGTAAACTTTTCTTTCTAAAAGTAGAAGGGGACAACTGACCAATCCCTGAACCAAAGATTTCAAATATAAGACCCCATAGCCAACAGCCACTGGGTAGCAAAATTCTAGTGTCCAGTACTGACTGCCCCAGTCATGTTTGTTTGCTGACTGGAATTTTGCCTCTTAGCGCACTGGTCCTGGTATAATCCCTATTATTTCCTTGTTTTGATTCTTTGGCTAAGCATCTAGAATACAGCAAACATGGCTTTAGTCTGCTATGCCCTACATTGCTAGAAAAGGGTTTTGCCATGTGTTAGGTGTAGTCTGATTTTGTCAATTCAGGAATATGAGAAAGGCTGCGGTGAGTCAGATGCACGAATTTTCTATCTCAGGATGGTTTCTGGAGGTGACGCCCAGCATGGGGTTATGGTGGAACACTTTCAACACCTAAAGGACTAGGGGTACAATTTGAAAATGCTCTGTTTCCTTTAGTAACCACTGTTGGATTTGCCCTTAATGAATTTGTCCAATTGTTTAATAAATCTAGTTATATTTTCTCAACATATATTGTCACACTTTTTAACAATATGGCCTTTATTCTAACAATGTGTCCTTGCTCTTCTGCCACACCTGGGGTTATTTCAGTGTTTGGTCTCTGATGGGCCCTTTCCACCCCCTCTGCCTAGCCACAGGCCACCTGCTTTTCCAGACCTTGTTCAATGACAAGGATCATCATGACAGCACAACTACAAATGCTTCTTGAAGACTAAGTAGGTGCCAGGCACTGGGTCAAATGCTTTGGTGCATTAAGTCATTTAATCCTCAAAATAATCTCATGAAGAAATTACTAATTATTATCCAAATTTTGTGAATATGGAAAGAGGATTAAAATGGTAAACTGATTAGGTCAAGGTCACCTTCTCAGTTGGGTGAAGTGAAGGGAGGGAGAGAATAGCTACAATTAAATGCCATGCATTCTGACTCCAGTCAAAATCTTTACACATCTGATGTATTTAATCTCCTCCCAGTATTTTTCCTGCATGTCAAGGCCAGTTAGATTTTTCTGTTTCTAAATGTCAAGAATCTTAAAATTAGTACCTGTGGAATACTTATGATTAATAACTACTGATAGATTATTGATTATATTATTTTTAAAAATTGTCAATGGCAGTGTAAAATAGTGCTTTCTTACATATATCTTGAAGTTTCTTTTCAGATTTAGAAAAAACTCCCTGGATCTGTTAATTTAGTTTTTGGTAGACAAGTTCATATATACCTGACTATGGAAACTATCAAAGGCTGTTAAACAATAAAGTTCTAACTAGTCAAAAAAAATGCTGTAATGTTCTGATTTTGAATGCGAATTTAATGGAGAGAAATCAGATACCATATCTTTCCAAGAAAAACTGATATTGGAGAGAACGCATTAACTTTAGTTTAAATAAATACTTAGTTTTTCAAAAATAGAATGAATAATCATAATTTGGGAGGATTTTTAGGTGAAGATTTACATGGAAATGGGAACAGAAAAGGAGAATCTCTTGAAGTTATTTACAGTTTTAACATTTCCATATAGATATTATCAAGGAAAAGCTCTGCACTAAATTCAGCATGGGCTTTGTATTTTAATTAGCTTACATGACTGTAAATGAGCAAAGAGTGAACCAGTCAGCAAGTACAGCTTAACTACATTCTAAAAATTACTTATTTTGTGAAGCAAGAAGGCTTATTACCTTCCTGTAGAAGCTAGGGCTGACTTATTTGAAGATCAGGAATTCAATGAAGCATGCCCCTTCCCTCCAGAGTGAACTGTCAAGGCCAAATCTGGTGAAAATCCAACTTTACTGTGGAGCTGCTAAGTGATTTAGACTTTGTTTTGCCTGCTCATTAGATTGTAAATCAAATTGTGCATAGAGACAACTTGAGAAAAAATTTTTTAAAAAAGCTGTCATTATAATAAAATCATCAGAATATACAGGAATCATTCCAGCATCTTCATTCATGTATCGGGTCCCATGCTATGCTGTACTCCGGTTCTACACAGCAGTGAAGAAAAAAGACAACATCCTTGTCCTTTTGGATGTTAACATCAAGAGCTGAGTGAAAGGAAATCATTGAATTGCATGCTCATTATTTAAATGGACCTGAATTTAAGCTACAGGAAAAAAAGAAGCGCAAATGCTCACAAACATTGGGGTGGGTGTTCCCATGGGGAGACTGAGGCTTAAACCTACTGGTTTTAAGGTGGTAGGAGAGGAGAAGAGCTGATCTCATTTTTCTCCCTTGTTTTTCCCCATTGTCCTAATATTTGAAAGAAATGCTACAAGTTTGCACTGACTAAATTTATTTTTGATGAGGTAGCTTGGACAGATGGACTTTCTTTTGCACCCAAATAAGTTTAATTTATTACTAATTTTAATCTCCTCATCACCTTTATCCTTGGGTGTTAAGTTTATAGCTCTGTATTACCTAGGTAAGGACTCGTATAATTCTGTCTAATAGGACACAGC
This sequence comes from Ceratotherium simum simum, assembly GCF_057802395.1. Lineage (NCBI taxonomy): Eukaryota > Metazoa > Chordata > Mammalia > Perissodactyla > Rhinocerotidae > Ceratotherium > Ceratotherium simum. The sequence continues at coordinate 42,943,535 of NC_141908.1, forward strand.
AGCTAAAAGGGCATGGCATACAGATGAAACTCATCAAAATACAAACTCAGTTCATGATAGGGCATTGGCACATGCCAGTAATTATGCTTGCAATGTATACATTTTATTAAAGGTGTTAAGGGATGGAGCGTGAATCCAAGACCCTCTAACATGAAAAGGTTTTTGTTTTCATATATTTGGCCTCAAATGTTTAAGTAGCTGCCAAGAACTGAAGAGAGTCATGGAAGTATTTACACATCAGAGAAAAAGTGAGACAGTCAGGAAAACATATTTTCTACAAGGTTAATTTGATTTGAATTGAATTTTAAATAAAGCTTTAAAATTACCCATCAATCTTAAATAGTACTCATAAATAAATAGATCAGTCTTCTTTTCTGTCTTTTTAAACTATGCATTGCACCAGCTAGTAACTGAATTTGTCACCATCCAGTTCTAAAACACTCACCCAGAATAGCTACCACAATGTCATCTTTGAGGATTTCGATGGAACCTCTGGATAAGAAATAAAGTGCAGTGAGGACATCCCCACAGTGAACCAGGGTGTCTCCTGGAGGTGCATGGGTGGTCTTGAACTTCATTGCCAAAGCTCTAAGGCAACCTTTACTTGCCCCCCGAAAGGCTTTGCAGTTTTGCAGCAAAGTCTGGTTGAGATGTAGACAAATATCAGCTTGTAAACACTCTGGGAAACCCTTTAGGACCTGAAGAAAAAGCATAAAGAGTTTCATACTACCAGTGCACAGGGTACCTCCACCTGAAATAAAGTATATTTCTTGCTCACAGAACCACAGGTGTAGTAATTGTCACCCAGGAGTTCTTACAATGTTTCTACCTTGCCTACCTTAATGAATACTTGGTTTGCTAAACATGTCAGAATTTTAATTCAAATACTTTTCTCTGAATTAACTGCAGGCATTCAGACTCAACACAAATGCTGTCTCATTAAAATGTAATGCCTACAACGTTTCACACTGCTTCTCGTTCCCTGCATTATGTTATGTAGCATCATACTGTGCACAGATATAATGCAATGTGACAATTAATAAGACATAACTAATGAAAGGTGGTACAACTAGAAAGACAACCTTTTGAAGGAATCTCAAGTCAATTGGATTGCTATCTGTGGTATATATCTTAGTTATAATTAGTAAAAATGATGATCCTGAAATAGCCATGGTATTTGTAAATGTCATATACCAGAGAGTGCTCTTAGCTAACAGTACTTGGAATACTGACGTTTAATATGCACATTATTAATACTAAATATTTTGATAAGCATTGGAAATAAAGAAAGGGAAGGAGAACAGCAAACATAATTTAAAAGTATAGTTCAGTTTTCAGAAATGGAAACTGTGCCAGAATTTACAATGCATACATGAAGCTTCTACCAGCACTATTGTTTTGACAACTTATTCAGTGACTAAATTAAAACTTGTATAAAAGATTAAACAATAGCTTCTGACAAGTGCTACTCAATTTAAACTGTGTAAAATATTAAGTTATTTTATAAAATTCCCAGTATACGGTGGGTCAAATACACTCATTTCTTGCTTCTCTGTATGTGTCATAGCTATTTTCGGTGTGGTATATAGATTTTAATTCTCATGGTGATTTTCCTCTGTCAGTAAAAATAGATCCATTTAAATATGCTTTGGGGTAGAGGGAGGAGGGATGATATAGTGCCTAATGATGTAATTTTAGGTTTTCCTACCGTTTTGGGTCAGCCTTGCTATTGCTGTCCAATATAGCTGAAAGTAATCATGAATTATTTTTATAGATAATTCAAATGTATGTGGTCCATAAAGGAACTTCAAATTAGATCATATTTGAATTAACTTGCAATTATTACTATTTTAAATATGAAAGCAGCCACAAGGATCTTGTTTCTGTAGGACCACTGTGTGATGCAATCCATCAAACTGACTGTGATATAATATAAAAGGATCAATGAGAGACCTGAAACACAACAGCCATAATTCTGATCTTGTTTCCTTCATTGTCTAGACACCCACAGAAATGGGTCAAGGGTGTTTTAGAAGAAAATCCACAGAATATGAGTTCAGATCACAAATTTGCCACAGGTTGACACTTGTACAAGTCACTTTATCTCTCTGTGTTTCTTTGCCAGAGAATAAGAGCCTTTATAATGTTGAAATTTGTTGTAAGTTACCAATAAATAGTGTGCCAACTAGTCAACAGTAAGACACTGCTCACCCAGCTCTGTACAGATGTAAATACTCAGATTTTTATCCTGAAGTTTCTGTATTACTTGGCTCAGACCCAAAAGAAATGAGCCTTCCTCTGAGTTCCTGGGCATTCATCTGAAACCTCTCCCCTTAACTGTAACTTACAGTCTGCGTCTACACAACTGGACTCTAGCCAGATTTCCTACTTGGACTAAAGATCTCTCAAAATAATAACTTTCCTAGTCTTTGCACATTTCTGCCTTTGGGGGCTGGAGTTCCTTTTCCTACTCTTTGTTGGGATCCTAAACAATCCTGCTCCTCTCATGGAACCAACTCTCTAGGTCGCTGATCCCTTCTATCTGTCTAAACTATCACATTGGATTCTTTGGCAGGTGATGCTAGACTGGAGTTAACCTAGGTTTGGACACTGTTTATTGAAATGGGGCCACTTTATTTGGGGGTACTATAGTAGGAAAAAAACCCAGTCCACTGGCCTCTTTGCGTATGATTTACTTTTTCTCCCTGAAGCCCACTGTTACGGCCTTAGTATAACTCTCAGATGTCCCCACGTAAATAAAGATGTAAAGAGCAGTACACCAAGTGACAAATTAGATACCCCTGTTTTTCTTTTAAGATTTGGCAGTAATAAGGTACAAAAAGGCATTTTATATTTCACGTAAATGGGGGAGATATTGCTACCATTTTAGTAGTTGGAATAAGAACATTGAGCTTGTAGCTGCTGCTTCTGGCATTTTCCTGAAGTTCATCAGTTATACTTTCTGAGTATAGCCTGGTTATAGAAGGAAAAATGGTGCACTTGTGTGTGTGTGTGCGTGTATGTACATACACATGGGTGTATATGCATGCTATGAGTTGGAAAATGCAGATGAGATAGAGATAGGAGTTCATTTCTCTGAGTGTGTTATACGAGCTACGGAATCAGATAAGCATGAGCTGAAGTCCTAGTTCCATCACTTACTTGTTGTGACTTTGGTCAAGTCAATGAACTTTTCTTGAGATTCGGTTTATTCTATTGCAAAAATAATTAATAATATCTATCTCACAGGGTTGTGCCCACAACTAAATGTGACAATGTATGTAAATTATTCCATGCATTGTAGGTGTTTCAATAGACAGTTTATTTCTGACTTTTTCTGTGCGTGTGTGTTTTTTTTGTCACACATATTTATTGTTCCTGAAAAACTGGTATGTTCTCCGTAGCTAAAAATTGAGAGACACAACACCGATTGTGTTCTCTCTTTGGTCTCTTTGGTGAATAGGAAATTCACCACTAAGTTTTGTGTTCCATTGTGTCAACAGAGTTTAAATATTTTGTGCTCCTTTGCCTCAACAGAGTCTAAGAATTCTTTTTCCTCTTATCTCTCTAACTTTTGTTTCCTGTTTCTGACTTGTGTCAAATTTTTTGGCTCTTGCACTTCAATTTTGACTGTGAGTTATCTTAAATTCTTTTTAAAAGTTGGAAGTTACTAAATCAATTTACGAATGTGTTCTTAGAATTCCAAAATTCTTAGAATCAGTCACAAAACTTTAAAGGACACTTGGGAAAGTTTTTCAACATCATTCTCTTCTCAAGTGTCCTTGTTAAGTGTTATCACCTCCTAACATTCATCCTATTACAGATGTGACACCCACTAGAAAAAATGACTTCAAGTTAGAGATATAATAAAGTTCCATGAAGAAGCCTCTGTTTGTACACGAGGGAGATACACAGATCTTGGCATGAAGAACTTGTCTAGATTAAGGAATTCTCTTGTGGTGTTAGCCCTTAATTGACTTTCTTAGTTTTCTTAAGTCAGTTACATAGATGACTCAAGTAAAACTCAATAGAAGTTAATATTCAGTAATTGAATCTCTTACTAGCCCAGAGGTTTAGATGCCCTAAATGAGTTAGCAGCTTTGGAATCTGGGTTATGCCTAAGTAAAGGGACTTTAAAAGGGGAGTTAAAAGAGAGGGAGCTGTAGTGGAATAGAGGTAGAAGAATATTGAAAAGAGTGGGAAGAAAGGAGTAGGTTTAAGTAGATATATATCCAAGGCACCGCTTTGCATTGATCCCAGTTGTTTTGCCTTCCTTGCTTCCTACTCATTGCACTTTTTTGGTCAGGTTTGGTTCCTCTCCTAAACTCCTTGACTTGGAACTTCCTCATTTAGCACTCGGATATTGGCATTTCACTGGACCTAACAGATCTGGCTACAAAGAGTAGCTATGTCAAGTACACAAGCTGGTTTACTGATTGTTATAATCATTTCCACTACACTCTACACAACCTTCTTGTCTGTCAAGTTCTGAAGCTCTGAGGGTACACAGCACCTTTCACTGTGCAGCTGGAGCCATTGTTTTGTTGAGTTAATCTGATTTCAAAGACCAAGGAGAATCGCCCAGAATCAGTTTCATGGGCGGCACCTTGGAAAAGTAATCCTTATTCTTTTAGCAAATCTTTATTAAGTATCTACTATAATCCAGGCACTATGCTACACATGGGAGCATAACAATGAATAAAACATGTTCTGAAAAAATACCTGGCCCTCAAGCCTTTCTCTAAACGCCCAGATTAAAAAAACTTTTAGTAAGTTTAACCAGAATTTTCCACACTTTGCTTTTCATGCCAAATTTGGACATTTATAATACTAATGGTTGTTCAAATGAACCCTCAAGGTAACTGTCAATTTAAGGTGAGTGAAAAGCTCTAATTTCACTTTTCTAATATTGGCTGTTATGGGGGCAGAGTTTTAAAACTTCCAGAAGTTTCAGAAAATTTTTTCAAGGCTGGCAGAAATCCCATGTCTTCATTACGGTAAAAGGCCACTCGAATATTTTATAAATGTAATACTAACTTTCCTTTACTTGAATTTATGTAGATAAAACTGTTTGGGATTCTCAAATTATGTCAGACAACTGAGACATTTGTTCTTTTAAGTGAGCATGAAATGCTTTCTGTAACTGTTAAAAGGAATCAACCCCATAGCTTAGTGCTAGAGGACACAAAGTTTAAGGACATTCAAACAAGAATAATCCAACAACTACAAAAGGAGATAGCAATGTTAAATCAAAGTAAAACTCTTTGAAGAAATCACACAAAGAGAGAGCAAAAATGGAAATAATTAGCCATTGCATAGTAAGCATCTATCAAACATGATCCGACATTAATTCAGAAATATTCAACTTTATGTTAAACTTCCCTCAAGTATATAAGCCAACACACACCTAATGGAATAAATATTACAATATTGTTAATATTTGCAATTACGGAGTGTGAGAATTCAAATTTTCTCTATACTGAGCAATGAATATAAAATTTAGAAATGAATGGATGCTGAGTTAATGTAAGCCTGCAAATTGTGACTTCATGTATGTGTGCACATCAAAATATTAGTATCATTAACTTTTTAATCAGTAAATCCTTAAATTTAAACTTACATATTTATGCTAATAAAACAAGTATACCATCCATTTTACGTATTGGGGCCTAAATGAAAAAGAAGTTTGGCCTAGATCTATGATAGACTGTAATTAAAGAAATGTGTCCTGGGCTTCAGTCAGCGGAGTCTGAGTAGAGGAATATCCTAATTAATGAAGATTTTTCTCTTTTTTGATGTGACATTATGTCAAGCTTCAAGGTGAGGCCTGCTTTATATTGAATTTTACTCTGAGAATAGTTCTTTATAATGAAATTTCAACATACTTTTGTCTTTTCACAGTAACTATATGTCCTGTGGGTAAGACAGGTGACTTACAGTCTCAAACCCATAATTCTCTTCTCCAACCACCAGTTTAAGGCTTCCCTTTGTTCCTGTGAGATAGCGTCCGTGCTCCTGGCCCCACCTCCATGTGATTAAAGAAAGGTGAGGGTTGCAGAAATTTATTTCCTTATTCAACTTTTACCTGGCTGCTGATAGATAAGGATTTCTAAATGAAGTTATATATTCACGATATATTGACAATAAACTCTATTATTTCTTCCTCAAATTTAAGACACAGGATTCAATGTTTGTTGTTTCTTAGTCTGGATTGCAAAACACTCTCTTAGGGTGGGTACACTTTCTAGGTTCTGTTGGAAGAGCATCAGCAATTGAGTTTTTACTAAGACTTTCTCCAGACTCCTTCCATAGTGTTTTAAATCCTTGTATTTGCTTTTGAAAAGAATCGAAATGTATTCTTTATTAGGTGCCCTCATCCAGGTAGTATTGGAAAGTGGATCTATGTTGTAATGAATGGTTTTTGATTTGTTTCACAGTGTAGCTGTGGAGGGGGACACTCCTCAAGGCAGGCTGAAAAGGGCATATTCAGAAAGACAGCCTGAGGGTGGTAAATGGTTCCTCTAAATAGTAAATTAATCATATGAACAACTTTGGTAACTGTGATGACTGACATTAGGACATTTTCTGGGGATATTCTCTGGGCTGTTAAATATACTTAAATCTTGACAAATTGGAATTAATCAAAACACAAATTAATAGTCCCTATGAAACACTAAACCTCAAGCATGATTATCAGATAGATTATGCAAGAAATATATTAAATCTTAAGTCTCTGCCCTAGAGTACAGCCTTAATATTTTACAGCATTTTCTGATTCTGATAGAATCAATGCCTTGTGGGCATTCGGCGTTTAATAAATCTTGAGCAGTTATAAGATACTAAACCTTGCTATTTGCTGTTTCTAGAAGCTAATGTCCTTCCTTAATGGATTCTATAATTTGGAGGTCATCCCAGATCATATTATTTCTATGGTTATGATTTATCATTAAGGAATAGGAAACACATAGTTTTCATGTTTTCTTGGTTATTACAAGTTTAATACTTCATGTTTAATCACTGATCTGACAGGTGGATTCTTTTAGTAGTTTTAAATATACAAATATACATAGCCCTAGTCTGAAGTTCAAATTGCCTTGTCATCTACTTTCTTATTTTACTTTCACATGGCTGATGAGAATAAAGAATTGTTTTATTGCATAAGACCATCATATCTGGCCAGATTGTTGGCAAAGCAGAGCATTGTGGAATCCATGACTAGGGGCTTTTATAAGTCTTGGGAAAATTAACTAATTTTCTGCATGTAACTTTTCAACATTTATCATATGGTTACACTATTTAGGAAAAATATATGAACAGAACAAAAACTTGCCACACATAGACAAGGCAAACAACATCATAAATCCTGAACCAGTTTTGGTACAAGTAAACGTTCCTTGAAAAATAAACAGAGTCTTCCCTCCTGCATCTTCCTCTTCCCTCTCCAGCAGCTCCTGCCCCTAGTTAACAGCGTAGCTGTGAGATGTTCCTTTGCTTTCAGAACACTTAAACTTTAACCTCACCCAAATGAAGTCTGAGCCAAGGATGAGCTGGAGTGTGGGTGATGACGTGCAGGCACAGGGGATTTATTGCTTTTACATACATGTCCTTGTTACCATGACTCTGGAATCCTTCTGCTAATTCAACAAAAGCCTGACTTAAAAAGGTGCATTAGGATTTCTGAAATCAGGTCTCAGGGGGAACCCTTGGATCCCACTAGGGTTTCTAAAGATAAAAGGAGAGATCTGCATTCTGAGAAGCAATTTCAGGACTCTCTCCTCAACTCCTCAGTTACTCAAGAGAGGGAGTGAGGAAAGGGATAAACAAAATATAACTATAGTGGAGTCTATTGGTTGCTTGGAAATAGTTCTTCCCAAATGGGTTGATTGTAGACAACCTAAGCTTGCTTGCAATGTAAGGAAAAGGAAAGTGTAATCTGCTAGGTGTTGAAAAGAATGATTTAAGTACCACCTTGTGCTTGATATACCATCTTGAGCTTGAATCTAGCTTTATGTTTCAGAAACATTTCTCATATATAATATTTTAGAATCAAATCTTTTGGTTGATTTGTCAACTTTGTATAAGAAATATAGAGTGGTGATTACCCCATTCTCATATATGAAAGCTGAAATACAAATGCATTAAGGAATTTTTATTTGTGGAAGAACTAAGACTCCAAATTTAGTCCAGGATTTCGTCAACTATTGCAACTTGCCATAGCTGTCTATCAAATTGGATTTCTAAAGTCGCTCCCAATATGTTGAGATACAAAATGTTTCCCATTCATTTTATTTATTGAGTTTTATCAATAAGTAACAAAGAATGGAAATATAGCATAAATGTCATTTTCATTTTGTACCACTTAGGGTTTTTGTTCCTCAGAAAGATTATCGCTAGACAACAATTCAATTGTTTTCTAAAGAAAGTGATGGCTGTATCAGCAATTGCATAACCTTTTGCAAAATAGCAAAAGCTTTCAAAATAGTAGAAATTCTCTTTCTCCACCTATCAGATGCCCCTCTGTAATATGTATTGATTCTTTTTACCCAGCCCTCTGAATGTTCCAGATACTGTTTTATCCTGGCACATTTCTACTTCCACCAATTGGCTTATAAACCAGCTAGCTGTGTATGTCCTGAAACCTATTTGGGCCAACTGTCCTTGTTAACGGAATTATATAATTCAATTATATCGCACATAAAAGAATAAAATATGTGTAAAGAAAGAGAGCAGGGGCCCCTCACCCTCTGAAAATAAAGCTAAATGGTTTGGAAAACCTTTATAAAGGTGAGTTATTTTAAAAAATGCAACCACAGATTGCTTTTGCATTAGGCGTGGGTGCTTAAACATTTATAAAAGTAGAAATTTTATATAGTCCATTAACTCTAATTATAATCCAAAAAATAAAAAAATTATTAAAAAATGACCAGAAAATCAGAAGCATATGGAAATTAAGAACCATGCTCTATGAGAAACTTTGGATTAAAGAAGACATAATTTAGAAAGCTACAAAAGGAGAACATTCCATACTAAAACCCATGGAACCACAGAAAAACTTGCATTGAAGGGAAAGCGTATAGTCTTAATGCCTTTGTTATTACAGAAGAAAGACTCAAACAATAAAAGACTAATACAAATGTTAAGAATAATAGGACAATAAAAAGAAACAAAAAAGAGAGAATTAATGAAAGCAAAAGTTGAAAATGAAAAGAATCGTAGCAAGAATAAATTAATCTAAAGGCTAGTTCCTTGAAAAAAATCCAATGAAATATATAGAAGGCCTTTCAAAGGCCTGTAAAGGAAAGAAGACAACAAAAATATACAAGTTTAGGAATGAGAAAGCAGATGGACCTACTGACACAGGAAAGACTAGATAAGCTAAAAGAATCCTACATACAACTTCATAATAACTTTGAAAACCCAGATAAAATGGATGAATTCTTCACAAATAGACATTACCAATATTGACCAAGGAAGAAACAGCTTAAGTAATTACCATAGTAGAGTTGGAATGGTGATTAAAGACCTGCTATTAAAACCACTAGGACCACATGGTTTTACAGATGATTTCTAACATTTAAATAGCATATAACTGTACACCCATATCATTATAAAATAGATGCAAAATTCTAAATAATTTACTAGCCAATAAAATCAATGAAGTATCAAAAAACTATGACCAAGTAGGATTTATTTCAAGAATGCAAGGATATTCAAAAATATTAGTCTTAATGGTGAAGCTATTTTCATTAAAATCAGTTATTACTATTCAAAACCGTTTTGGAGAATCTAGTGAACTAAAAAAAGACAATAAATAGTGTTTAAAAAAGAGAGAATAAATTTATCTCTCTTGTTGCTGATATAATTGCATACCTAGAAGATCCAAGAGTAAATCCTCAAGGGAAAACATCCCAAAACCAAACCAAACCAAACCAAGCTAAACCAAACTAAAGAAAAAGTCCTATCAGAATGAGTCAGAGAATTCGTTAAGGTGGCTATAAAGAAGATAAATAGTTTCACTCCACATTATCTATAAGCAGGTAAAAATGGAAGTGTGTAATATATTTCATTTGTTCAACTAACTAAGCTACATAAAATTTAAGAATAAATTTAATAAGAAAGGTAAGAATTTCTAAGAAGAAAATTATAAAATCTTATTGAAGAAGATTTTACTTTTTAACATCTAAACCAGCAATTCTCAATCCTGGCTACGTATTAGAATAGACATATAAAAATACTGAAGCTCAGACTTCACTATAAGCAATTCTGATTTAATTGTTGGAGGGTGGATCTGAAGCACTGACATTTGTTTAAAGTATTTCAGATGATTACAATGTGCAGCAAGGATGAAAACTTAACATTGAAATCTCAAAATTACGTAAAAATTAATGTGAAGTTCATAGGAAGGAAACGGTTAGCAACAGGCTTACAATCCATTCTCTATCTTTCCTGAAGAACATCCAGAAAGAAAAGTGACCATCTAGTGATGAGCATTTATGATCTGCTCCCAGCAAACACACTTAGGGCGTGGGGTAGTTCCTATCTATGGAGTGTTTTGAGCAGGATGTATCTAGTCTAAATTGGTTTTGGTAAACAAACTTTTTATCAACAGATTTATAGGACATGGCTTTCGGGAAAATGTCACGTAAGTTATGTAACTTCCGTACTATAAAATGTGAATGTTTAATGACCAAAAGAGTTTCATTCTGCTTAAATGTTATGTCATCACCTACATTGTTTAGGGACCTTCTGTGTTATATCTGAGCAAGGATACATGCTAATATGACAAGTAAGTATCTCCATTCTTTGCTTATGCCTTATGATTATAGATATTCTTGAAATTATTAATAAATCCTGATACTGGTTATAATTTCTGATTCTTGTGAGCCAGATTTGAGAATCTGATTTTTGGGTTATTTCGAAAGTCCAATATGGAGTTTGTTGTAAGTGAATAAAAATAGTTATATATTTTAAATGGAAGAATAAGTACTCTCAAGTAGCCAAGAAAACTAAGAAAAACAAGATTAGTAAGGGTTAACCTACCTTGTCAGACATTAAAGCATGGTATAAAACCACTAAGTACCAATTATTATTATATTGCCATAGGAAGGGACAAATGGAGCCAACTTGCGAGTAAAGATATGTATCTCAATAGATCTGATAATTCAATGTGCAGATAAGGTGGTATTTTAAATCAATAGAAAAAGAACGACCTTTAAATTCTACGAGTACTACCTTCTACTAATGTGAAGGAAATAGTTTACAAAACTACATTTCAAACAGATTACAGAATTTTCTTTCTAATCATATAACAAAATTTAGAAGAAAGTCTAGGAAACTACTTGTATAATCCATAGGTTTAGTGGGACCTTTGAAAAACAGGACAAGATCTCTGTTGACTTGTTGACCATATTTAAAAGTTGACTAGTTGGACCATATTAAAAAACAAAAGGGACTTTTACATCCAAAAGATGTCTTAAACAAAACCAACACATTGAAAAGAGATTAGGAATAAATTGCAATATAGATGACAGATAAAGCATTAATATCTATAATTTACAAAGAGTTGTTATAAAATGATAAGAAAAAGGTAACCAGAACTATGCAAAAATGCTATGAATAGGTAATTCATAGAAGAAACCTCTTGATTAACCATTTTAATTAATAACCTTGCTTTATTATAATGTTCTAGCTTCAGTGCTGCTGTTACCTACTGTTAAATATTAAGCTCGGCTCTTTGGTAAAGCAGGTAGAATTAAAGTTAGACTCTGGACTAAAGCTCCCATCTTAGAAAACACTCCCAAGGCCCCATTTTCCTAGCATCCACACATTGTGATTCACAGTGAGAACTAGATGATGGCTAGAAATGGACCTGAATGATTCAAATATAATAATTATGTGGTGGGAGTCTTTGGCTTATCTTCCCACCGTGGGATGTGTTTCTAACTACTGATAGGTTTCAGTTCTGTGTGTGTTGTAGAGCATTCTGATCTAAGAAGATTACCAATAGAGTGGGAAAAATGAACTACAGCACATATGTAAATAATTTAGTATAGCTCCCGAGTGTTAAAAAGGTACCATCTGAGGTGCTGGACCCCAAATAACGAAGAATCTTATCAGATGGTCCCTAAATTGAGTGCAGAGTTCTGCTGGAGGTGGCCCATCTTACCAATAGGAGCCCAAGATGCAAACTAAAAGGTTCTTTAGGAAAGAGGTGATTATTATACATTTTTTTTCATCCACACTCATCCCCATGGATAGCAATATGTCTAAACCAAGAAAAACAATTAAAATATATGTAATTTTCCTGAGTACTACTGGCTTAAAGCTATATGATCAATTGAGTTAGATGAACTACTTGTGCTTATTTTCAGCCTTAAAAAATGATTAAATGGCTAAAAAAATCTGACATACTGGGTGGAACATTTACATATCCATTTTTAATATAAATTCCCATGCCACTGGGAATGTCTCAGACAATTCTTCCACTGAAGAAATTATTGGACTTGTATTTTGGGAGAAATTGTAAATAGTTTGATTCCATTAAGTTTGATAAATGCAGAGTTACTTAATATTTGAATTAAGAGGGACTTAAAGTCATATTTTCAAAGAATATTTTAAAACTGAACTTGGATGTCTCTATATTTTTTATTATTGGCCAAATCTGTGTTGAATATTAAGTGATCTTAAACTGAATTGATTTTAAATTACTCCTGTGCTCCTATCACTCCAAAGAAAGTATTTGGAAACACATCACACTCTTCAACATAAGAAATTGTATTCTAGAGTCCTGTTCGAATAGTATCACTATTTTATTTTATTTTTTTAATGTTTGCAACTTTTTTTTTCTTTTTTTTTTTGTGAGGAAGATCAGCCCTGAGCTAACATCCATGCTAATTCTCCTCTTTTTGCTGAGGAAGACGGGCTCTGAGCTAACATCTATTGCCAATCCTCCTCCTTTTTTTTTTCCCCAAAGCCCCAGTAGATAGTTGTACGTCATAGCTGCACATCCTTCTACTTGCTGTATGTGGGACGCGGCCTCAGCATGGCCGGAGAAGCGGTGCGTAGGTATGCGCCCAGGATCCGAACCCGTGCCGCCAGTAGCGGAGCGTGCGCACTTAACTGCTAAGCCACGGGGCCGGCCCAGTATCACTATTTTAAAGAGTTAAAAAATGATTTGAGACATCATTTCCACCTTCCTACTAATGGAAGAGGAACATTATTAATAAATGGAGAAACTGAAGCACAGAAACATATTCATTGTCTCAGTGTGGTATTTCTGCAATGACTGTTCATGTGTAAAGCCTCAGGCCATGCTGTCACTATTTGTCTTGGCTCAGGAACCACTAAAGATCAGATCTCACTGTTGATGAGAACTCGCTTTGTACATAAACAGCATGGTGTCAGCTGTAGGTAAGTCCTTCTGGATGATGGGTGGAGACCAGGATGAAGTGACCATCACCATTTGTGAAACATGATTGAGCACATACCATTTGTGACCTGAAAATACCACCTGCCTGTCTTAAGCTTGATATTGTTCATGTCAGGGGGCTTCAGATGGTATTTATTGCTCTCTGTGGTATTTTTGAGACTTTAGGGTAAATAGCCTTGGTGAAAAACAGGAAGGGCGTGCGCCTTACCCTTTCTTAAGCATCTATTGTTCAGGCGCTGGTTACAGCAGGCAAGTATGTGTGTTAATAGATTTCTTGCTAGTGCAAAATTTTAATACCTATCCAGTTTCTGCAAAGCCAGACAATTTCTGTCAACTAATCAACATGCAGATGAAAATATCTTTTAAAGTGCATTGTAGACAACTACTATTTTAACTCAACTCCTAAATGGTAACTAGGTATGTCTTTACAGAAAATTAAAAGATGTCATCAGTCCTGAGGGTCATTATCATTTAAATGCAGGTTTTGGCCAATCTCTATGCCCCCTTTGCAAATATGTGGATTTACTTGTTAGGTCCCTTGGACTCAAGTGTAGAGAATGGGCATATGTCTTTCAAATTAGGCAATGTTTGCAATGCTTTCTGCACCTTGACTGCTAATTTTGAACCTACACTTTTTTGTTAGAATATTACTGGTCAAACAAAAAATATCAACCTAAATTGTACAAGCTCACCTAAGCAAAAATTGTATTATATTGTTGATATCTTTAAAGGTGTGAGTGATTTTATTTCCTGAAGAATTCTTAGATATAGGATCCTTGCCCAGTGGAGGGGTAGCCAGATATGAAGGCACCATATTTTTAATTATTTTACTACAGCTCTATGACTCTAATCAAGGTTTTTCATTGATCATATTTATCAACTTCAGTATATAAAGGATCACGAGGAAAAGGTAAGGAGGGATAAAAACAACATGGTGAAGACAAACCATGCTATTTTGTAAATGTTGCTTTATATTTCTGATAGAGTTTAATGTCACAAGGATTGTTATCTGAGTTGCTGAATCGTACATAACTGGAAGAGCTCATCATTACATTTCACTATGATATATCAAAACAGCCCATGGGTGGAGTAGATTTGAATGTGAAGGTCTGGCACAGATGAAGTCATTTAAATAAGTGGAGAGAATGGGTGCAACAAAGTTTTTGATGGAGTAAAGTGAGATCGTGGATGAGGATATATGGTCAGTATTAGCAGTTAGCAGTAAGTAGTAGTAGTAGTAGTAGGTGATGGTTAGTAGTTAGTAGTTAGGGTAAATAGTTAGAGTTAGACTACTCTGACAGACAACAGAGGAGCTGGAAAAGAGTCATGGAAGAAAGGAAAATCATGTTTTCATTAGAATGCTCTTTAGAAATCACATCAGCCCAAACAAGTACAAATTTCTACTAAACAATACGCCATTCTTCATTATTTTCTTTTCCAGCTTTGATTGGCTCTGTTTGTCAGGTCCATATAAGGGTGTGCTTTGTCACCCAGAGTCCTACTGTGATAGCAAGCATTTTTACCCTACTAGGTGGACTCTTGATTGAAATCTCTAAATTCTCCACCTCTTCGATTCTGCTCCTAGCCCACACCTCCTCCTCTCCGAGGACTTCATTTCGTCTCTGCTTGACCAAGAGTGAGCCATGGAGCCCAAGTGCCATCAAGTTTCCTCCTGTACTCCTCAAGGTCAACACTTTCACCCTTTCTCTTTTCTTTCTTGCCTATCTTGAAGGAAAACTAATCTCTCTACCCTGCTGAACAATTTATCCCTCTTCCTAGGTTCTTATTCCAACTCCTTTCTACGTCTGTCTCTCAAAATTTTCTCTATTAATGACTCACGCTAAGAAATATTCAATTGTTCCTCTTTCTTCCTAAAATAAGTTAAACAAAGTTGCTTCTGGCTTCCCTGCCTTAATTCTGCCTTGTGCTCTCCTACATATGAGCCTCTACTCTTGTCCTTGTTTTTACCTGAAGTGGTTCCCTTCCATTCTCTGCCATCAACAATTCTACCACCCACCTAGTCCAGTGGTTTTTTGAATAACACCCAATGCAGAAGCAGATGTTCTATAAAGGAGACTCAGAGGCCCACTACAGGGAGCAAGAGAGTGGGCAGCAGATAGGCTAGAATCTCCATCCTCAAACACAAAAACTCCAATAATAATAGTTTTAAGCATTTAGCATATTTGAATTCTGGTGCTTTAAAAATATTTGAAAATGACAATTTTAATAAAATTGCAGAGAGGTTAAGTGACTTGTTCAAGATTAGCGGCAGATTGAGGGCTAGTGCTCGAGTCTTCTGAATTCCTATTCCATATTTTTTAAATATTATTCAGGCATTACTAGGGCAGCATTTATAGGTAAGGGATAAAATTCTTCATTAAATGTTCATAAAGGCATTTCTTCCATGCCAACATAATTTTAAATTATGGAGTGATTTCTGTTATAAATGATTTATTTCTCTCCATCTAGAGTGACGTATAGACCATGGTTATCGGGGCCCTTCTTCATTCAAGCTAGGTTCTTGCATATCATGTGAAGAAACTTGATTCTACACTGACATGGAAGAGGATTTCCAGTTCTTGGAAATGTTGTAACTAAAATCGATGTTAGATAATGTTGGAAAGTTTCAGATTGGGTCAGAAGATAGCTTTGATTTGGGGAAATTCCTTGAGATTCTGTTCTAATCTGAGAAAGTATCTCTTCTTTCCTAACTAGTTAAATTTCTGGAAGTAGAAGAGAAAAGATCTTTCAGAATTGACCTATAGACATTTATGAGATAACTTTTACTATTCCTAAACCTGACATCAGATGCAAAACAACTTTCCTTTCACTATCTTCATTATCCTAACTCTCTTCCTTTTGCACTGTGAACCATCTGGTTCAACTGAAAGGGAGCCCATAGTGTTCCCAGAATGCTTTTGGTTCTGAAACATTCTGGCAATAGTTGTTTCATAAAAAGCAAATGATTCAGGGAATAAGGAATATGGCTGCACATTGTAGGTTAATTCTTTCCTATATTTCGTGATTTATCCAGGAATCAAATGTTTTGGGTTATGAAAAATAATTTTAGATCAATTAATACAATGTAATTGGAAATCTTGTACCTCATTTGGACATGGTTGAACAGTAAAAATGACCTGAAATGTTTCATGAGAAATTATATTTAAGGTTATACTTAAATGAAATAATGTGGAATGCTGATGTAAAATACAACAGTTTGATGTACTTTTATGTATCACAATACATAAATTTAAATCAATTTAGATTATTATGAAATTACAATTTAGTTAACAATAAACTAACAAGACACAAGGATTTTAACAATGTGGTTTTGGAGGTAAAAAAATCCACTGGATTATTTTTTTTTACCTCTTGATAAGTCTAAGAGTACAGTTGCTTTTCTCTAATCAGCTTTGTTTTGTTTTGCACATTGTGCTTAATAAGCAAGCATCTTCCATTTGTTGAGTTTTCAGAGTTATCTTGCACTTTGATTTTTTACTCACTTTGCAGTCACAAGATGAGAAATGTAGACACTGTGTACAAACAAGAAGGTCGTGCAAAGTCAAGCTCTCAAAACCACATGCAAGACTCAGTGGCACATGGTTTAGAGCTCACACACTCCAGGATCATGTAACACAGGCATGCAGATGAGAGGAAAGAAAAGCACCTACATCATGAAAATAGAGGATGATGAAAGAGAATGACATTTTCTTTGTGACAATTATCTAATGCAAACCGTATACCCATAACCTTTGCCAGAGTGGAGGAAGGGGCAGATAAGTGACTTTTTGTGGGGATGGGGAAACTGCATATAAATATTATTAGAGGTCAAGTCGTTGTTAAAGTTAAAGACTTCTATTCTGTACTCGGCCTCTTCCAGGGTATCTTCCCCATTTTCTTGCTTTGTATTTCCTCTGCTACGTCATGCAAAAAAGATCAGAACTAACATTGGAAATCATTTAACAAGCTCTAAACCTGACAGATAACAAGAGTGTTCTCCACAATTTACACGAGAATTAAATTGGATATAAATACCTCCTGTTCTTACCGGTGGGTGTTGTGATTCCATGTATTAAGGTGTGAAGCAGACAGGAAAGAGATAAATCTTTCATAAGTACATTGTAAATAGGCAAGTGGTATATAAACCATATTCATAGGTAATAGAGTCAAACAATGAAAGGTAATTAGTTGTCACAAAATAGACTTTATCACAAAAAATGGTCACAAAACTAGAGTTATATGAGCAGGGGATGTACAATAAATAATTGTTTTACTACTGCTATTGAAATAATCTGGCAGTACGGAACAAAAAAATTGAGTGACATGTGTTTTGATTAAAAATTCTTGACATTGCTTCTGCCAACCCAGCATTAGAGGATCCGCAACAGTTTCTGAATGCTGATATCTTTTTTAAACAATAATACAGTTGGGAATATATAAAAAGGGTCAATTTGTAGGTGCTTTCTCGTGAGATTAAAGTGATACGTTGGTAAGATCAACTTATCAAATGAATTTTCATGAGTAACTCTGAGATAAGTAGAAATAACTCATGGAATTCAGTTATGGTTTTATATGAAATGTGATAATTGATTAGCTCTTAAAATTACAATTTTTATAATGGCATGCCCTTAATTCTCAGTCAAATAAATCATCAACGGCTATGATAAACTTATCTGTATATAAAAACGTCTTTAAATTGGGCAATAGTTGCAATGCTTTCTGCACCTTGACTGCTAATTTCAAACCTTTGCTTTTTTGTTACAATGTTACTGGTCAAATTAAAAATGTCAATCTTAATTGCACAGGCTCGCTTATACAAAACTTGTATTATGCTGTTGATGTCACTAAATGTGAATGATTTTATTTTCTGAAGAATTCTTAGAAACAGGGTTCTTGCCCAGTGGAGGAGAGCTAGATGGGAGGGTACCATATTTTTAATCTTTCTTTAATAGGTCTATGATAAGCCATAGAATTTGTATTTATCATATAATTTGTCTTTAGTAATCAATCTCTGTAGCCAAACAGCTATGTCAAAAGAATGTGTGCAATTCTCCTAATAATAAAAAGAGCTCTTTGGAACACATTAATATTATTAATTGTGTTGATTTTTGAGCATTGATGGAGGAGGGAAGGGTTATGAAAAGTGATTGTTGATGTTGAATTTGCTTAAAAGTTATGAAGGAATCCATATTTCCCCCTTGAAAGGAAAGATGCATTAAACCAGGTACAGTAAAAGGGCAGGTAGTTAATTGTTTAAAATATAGAAAAATTGTCCTTAACAGAAACATGAAACTTCCTATCATAAAATCTTTATGACACACTTAAACTCCCTAATGTTTCCTACAGACCCTCAAAATGTCCTATTTTTTTAAAAGATTACTATTTGGGGGCACCATAGTTGTTACTGTTTACTTGCCAAATCTTAATGCACATGGGTCCTACTATTTTTTTGGGTGCTGGCAGCTAGAGCACGTCATGAAAGCCCAAGTCTCAGCTTAGCAATGTTTTCTAATCACAAGTGGGAACTCTAACACACACAGTTATATCAGTTTGCATCATGTTATAACGCCTTTGCCACACAGTGTAACTAGATATAGCACCATGCAATGCCATGAATTGAGAATGAGAGACTATCTCCAGGGGAGAAAATAAACATCCGAGGGAGAAAAACAAAAGCAGGGGGTTCAAAGCTGGTGAGACTGGCTTTTCCATTTTGGCTGTAGCTATAATGTCTGAGGTGCTTCCGTTTTGGAAAACAGAAATACATACCATGTTCATGTCAATGCCATTGGTGTAAGTCCACGCGTGCTGGAAATATTCTTCAAGTCGTTGCCTCAGAGGGTTGGGGATTTGGTGAAAGCGAATGAACTCTTTTACTCGCAGCATCTGCATGTGGTACCTGGCAGTTCCCGAGTATAGTCTTTGGATAATTGCAGATACATTCCCAAAAATGCTTGCATACATTAGTGCTGGATTGGATAAAAAACAAAGTTATGGGAGAAGAGTGCACTTGGGCATATTGTATCTTGACAGAATCTCAAGTATTAGATTTTTGATTATCTCAATCCAGTTGTGAGGATTTACCACTAGCCCATGGGGAAAAAAGAAGTTTAGCCAATACTGTTTTAAATTTTATAATTTTGATGATAAATATGGAGAGGGAAAATATCTAAGTTCACCATGGATTCTAAATTAAAGTAAAAACTCAGATTGTTTACAATATCAATCTGTAACCTGGAATTTGACTAGAGATAAAAATGCATTTAGAATAAATATTTTGTTTGTAATGTAATAAGAAGGTATGTCATGGGGTTATCGTAGATATGTTTTCTGGAAGTGGAGTTAAAATGTAAATTTTTAAATTGTCATTTCTCTGCCTCTCAACCTCAAACCTAACCTTATAATATTAAAACTCTATTATAAATCTTAAGATTATTTTGAATGCTGTGGATTTGCTAAAGAATGATAAATTGTTTTAAGAAACTCATAGTTTCCCTAGAGTATTTATCTGTATATAATTTTTAATCTATTAAAATTTATTTTTATAGTATTTCTGCATGAGAAATAGATATCTCTAGTTTAGAACATAAGACTATAGTTTTATTTTGTACAGAAAAATAGAATACATCTTCGTTCTTTCATCCATAGAAGGAAGGAATTGCTAAGACAACTCTTGCTATATAGTCAATACTTAGATAGAATACCGTTTTTAGTGCTTCCTGGGCTAAATCTTTATGATTTAACATAAGCTTTTTAAGCATCTTCTCTTTCTTTTTATATTTGTATTCAATTTCTAATAGCCCTAAAAAAATGCTATGCCCTGTACAGAAATTCACATCATGATACATCACCTATGTCTTGATCTTTGGGAGTGTGCCAGAGCCTTAGAGAGGAAATGACATGTTTAAGGCATTGCAACTGCAATGCACCAAGCAGGTGGGAAAAAAATAAACAGCTTGAAGTGTTTGGTTGGACTATATTCAGTCAACACATTTTTTTCCCCCCAACATATTAGCTCTATAAACCACTTAATCATTTTTGAAGTAGATTTTGGCCAGATTCAGGCTAAGTGTTTTAAAATGACTTAAATTCTTGGTCATCTGGTTTTTTTCCCATCTTATCTTTGTCTCTTGGTTATTATGGTCCTTGTTTATCGTAGATGTCCCAAGTAAGAGAATGTCCCAGAGAAGGGAGTGGCCATTTGTTTTTATCTATTTAAAGGGATGAAACTGGGGGAGATCTGTAGTGAGGCTGAATTGGGATGTGTGAAAGACAATAATTCTCAGTAAGATACACAAGGTGTTTAGTTTGTATCTTCCACAGAGAAAAGACTCGAGCCTAATTTGAGTAAATGAATAGTTAATTAATAAGGGAGTTAGCAATACTTGCCTGAAAGTAATTCCTGTGCTCTAAGGAGATTCATGTGAAAAATATATTTTACTCTCCCTAATTGTAGTATTGGAAATATTTATGCATACTTCTATGTCTCCAGAGTACCTATCATGTTCTCAGGAAATAGTTTAGTTAGTATTAAGTTCACTTGATTTAATCAGAGGGCACATAATCAATGCTAGTTATTTTACCTAAACCACATAATTACCTGGAGAAGAGTCAGGGAGAACATTCTTATTTTGTTTTTAATAAATACTGTGGTTTTATATCCATACTGACACAAAAATGAACCAAAACGTTAGTTTGGGTCACAAATAGGTATTTCCACTCATTGACAAGATGGCAAAATCTAGATTATAAATTCATGGTTGTATATATGAATGACATATATTTCTCTTAGAAAACTCTATGCTGATGGCTTTTTTTTTTTTTTTTTTGGTGAGGATGATTAGCCCTGACCTAACATCTGTTGCCAATCTTCCTCTTTCTGCTGAGGAAGATTGGCCCTGGGCTAACATCCGTGCCCACCTTCTTCTACTTTATATGTGGGATGCCTGCCACAGCGTGGCTTGATGAGTAGTGCATGTGTCCTTCCCTGGGATCTGAACCCATGAACCCCGGGTCGCCAAACCGGAGCATGTGAACTTAACCACTACATCACTGGGCCAGCCCCTGATGGTTTTTTAAATTATATAATGAAGGCATTTTTTTTTTTTTTTTGGAAGCACATGGAGCTAAAGGCTGTAAGCAAGAGAGAAGCACAAAATGATAATATTCTGTATACATTATTTTGTTAATGTATCATCTGGCATAAAATATGAGTCAAAAGCAAGATGGCAGACTATATATAGGTGTTTCTTTCCTCAACTCAGTATTTTATTTAGCTTTCCTTAATAGGGAGTTCTTATTTCATCAAAATGATTTACTTTAGGTTTTAATATTATAGAAATAAAATAGGTTTATCTTAAAACATCAGCATACCACACCCAAAATCTGATATGTTCACCAAACTCATGAATTTAGTTGAACATTGGGTATTAGCTGAAACATGCTAATAAAACAAATACACTTGCTTTTCTACCTATTAAAAACATTGTAACAAGAAATAAATTTTATTAATGTGTAATTTACATATAATAAAATGAATCCATTTTACGTATATAGTTCAGTTAGTTTTGACAAATGTATACACTTCTGTAAACGCAATCAAGATATACAACATTTCCATCACCCCAAAAGAGTCCCTTGTGTTCCTTGACTGCCTGCCAACTCATTTCAGACCCTAGACAACCACTGAGCTCCTTTATGTCTTTACAGATTAGTTTGCATTACCTAGGATTTCATATAAATAGACTCATAATGTGTATATTCATTTGTGTCTGACTTCTTTTGCTCAACATAATGTTTTTGAAATTGCTGTATGTATCAGCAATGTGTTCTTTTTTATCGCTGACTAGATTTGCCTCACATGGCTCTACCACAGTTTATTTCTCTCTTCTATTGACAGAAATCTCACTGTTTCTAATTTTTGGCTATTATGAATAAAACTGCCACGAACATTTGTGTACAAGTCTTTGTGTGGGCATATATTTTCACTTCCCATTTAAACACCTAGGAGTGGAATTGCTGAGTTGTGTGCTATGTTTAACTTTATAAGAAACTGCCCAAGTATTTCCCAAAGTCGTGTCATTTTACACTCCCACTAGCAACATACGAGAATATCAGTTGCTCCACAACCTTTTCAACATTTGATATTGTCAGTCTTTCATTTTAACCATTGTAGTGAGAATATAATATCTCATTAGGGTTTCAATTTGCATTTCCCTGATGACTAATAGCATCTTTTCATCTACTTATTAGCTATTCATATATCTTCTTTTGTGAAGTGAGTGTTTAAATCTTTTGCTCATTTTTAAATTGAGTTGTATTCTTATTAGGGGGTTGTAAGAATTCTCGATATAGTCTCAATACAAATCCTATTTTTAGGTCTAAGTATTGAGAATATTTTTCTTTCAGTATATCATTTGCCTGTTCCTTTTCTTAACAGTGTCCTTTGGAAAGTTGAAGTTACTAATTTTGATGAAACTCAATTTATCAATTTTTATTTTATGGCTCAGGATTTTTTTTTGTTTGTTTCAGTTTTGGTAATTTGTATCATTCAAAAATTTGTCCATTACATCCAAATTATCTTATTTATTATCATAAAATAATTCATTATATTTTTTTATCCTTTTAACGTCTTTAGGATCTGTAGCTATATCTTTTCTTTCATACAAAACATTGGTAACTTCTAACTTCTCTCTCTCTCTTCAATCTGATTGGAGCTTTATCAATTTTATTGATCTTTTAAAAGAGCCAGAATTTATTCCCATTAATTTTCTCTATTGTTTGCGTGTTTTTCATTTTATTAATTTTTGCTCTTATCTCTGTTATTTCTTCTACTTATGTTAGGTTTAATTTGCATGTCTTCGACTAGCTTCTTAAGATGGAAGCTTAAATCTTTGATTTTAGATCATTCTTTTTTAGTAAAAACACTTAAAGCTATAAGTTTATCTCTGAACACTGTTTTAGTTACTTCTTACCATTTCTTATACATTTTATTTTCATTTTCATTCAGTTAAAACTATTTTATAATTTTCCATGTGATTTTTTTTCTTTGAATCACAGATTATTTGGAAGTGTGTTAATTTCCAAGTATTTAGGAAGTTTCTAAATATCTATCTATTGTTATTTCATTCTTTAATTTTTCTTTTTTTACTAATTTCTGGTTTCTCTTGTGAGCAGAGAAATACTCTGTATGATTTAATACTTTTAAATCTATTGAGATTTCTTTTTGGTCCAGAATTCGATCTGTCTTGGTGACTTGTTCTGTAGTCCAGCATAGAGTCTGTCTTGGTAAATGTTCCATATATGCTAGAAAAGAATGTGTATTCTGCTGATATTCTATAATTGCCAATATAAGTTAATTGATAGTATTGTTCACGTCTTTTATATCTTTACTGATTTTCTGTCTACTTATTTTATGAATTACTGAGAGAAGAGTGTTGTAATTGCTAACTATAACTGTGGATTGTCTGGTCAATTTGTCTGTTTCTCCTTTAGGTTCTGTCCGTTTTTGCTTGATGTAATTTAGAGCTCTGTAATTGGGTGCATACACATTTAGGATTGTGGTGTTTACTTTATCTCTGGTAATAGTCCTTGTCCTGAAGTCTACTTTGAAATCAGTACTGCTCCTTCGATTTTCTGATGATTAGTGTTTGTACATACATATTTTCCATCTTTTTCTTTTACCTGTGTCTTTATATTTTAAGAATGTTTTCTTTAGACAGCATGTGGTTGAGCCTTGTTTTTTTTTTTTTTTAATGAGAATTTCTGCAGTTCAATGAGAGTTTAGATCACTTACATTTAATGTAATTATTAACATGGCTGGAGTTAAGTCTACCATCTTGCCATTTGTTTTCTGCATATTCCCCTTTCTCTTATTACGTGCTATCTTTTGGATTTATTGTTTTTTATTATTCCATTTTATCTTCTCTATTGGCTCGTTAGCTGTGTTGCAGGATTGACAATATGCATTTTAACTTACCACTATCTACCTTAAGTAATATAATACCACTTCATATATAATGTAGGAATCTTACAATATGCTTCCATTTCCCGTCCCATTTTTTGTGCTACCATTGTCATATTTATTACTTCTACATATATTATAAATCCTACAAATTCATTCTCATTATTTTTACTTTAAACAATTATCTTTTGAAGACATTTAAAAATGAGGAAAAAATCTTTTAAATTTACATACAGATTTACCATTTCTAGTGTTCTTCGTTCCTTTTTATAGATCTAAATTTTCATCTAGTATCATTTTCCTTTCACCTGAAGAACTTTAAAATTTCTTGTAATCTGCTCATGATGAATTATGTCAGGTTTTGTTTGTCTGTCACTTTTGAAGGATACTTTAATTGAACAGAAATTTCTGTTAATAGATTTTGTTTTTCTTTCAGCACTTTAAAGATTTTATTCCATTGTCTTCTGGCTTGCATTGTTTTCAATAAGAAATCTGTTACCAACCTGATGTTTTTCCTCTGTACATGATGCATCTTGTTTTTTCTCTCTGTTTTCTTTTAAGATTTTTTCTCTTTATCATTTGTTTTCAGTAATTTGATTATGATATGCCTTGGTGTGAGTTTTTGTGTATGTGTGTTTAAGGTCTTTCAGAGTCACTGAATTTCTTAGAGCTGTGCTTGACAGTTTTTATAAATTTTGGAAAAATTTCGGCCATTTAAAAAAATTTTTTTTTTCTACTTCCCTCCCCCATTTTTGGGAGTCCACATACACATTTGTTCAAGTGCTTGGGATTGTCTGCTAGCTCCATCATCCTTGTCAATTCCAGTTCTGGGTTTTTAAATAAACTAATATGACAACATCATATTAGTTTCAAGTGTACAACATAATGATTTGACATTTGTATGTATTGCAAAATGATCACCATGATAAGTTTTGTTAACATCTGTCATCATCGTTACAGAATTTTTTTTCTTGTGATGAGAACTTAGCCATTTTCAAATATGCAATACATTATTATTAACTATAGTCACCGTGCTATACATTACATCTCCATGACTTATTTATTTTATAACTGGAAATTTGTACCTTTGACTCCCTTCACTCATTTCTCCCACTCCCCCACCCTTAGCCTCTGGCAATTACCAATCTGTCCTCTGTATCTATGAGCTTGGTTTTAAAAAAAAAACTTTTTTTTTAGATTCTACATATAAGTGAGATTATACAGTATTTGTCTTTCTCTGACTTATTTTCCTTAGGATAACGCCCTGATGCTAAGGGCATACTCCATCCATGTTGTTGCAAATGGCAAGATTTCTTTTTTATGGCTGAATAATATTCCATTTTGTGTGTGTGTGTGTGTGTTTGAGTGTGTGTATATATATAGCACATCTTCTTTATCAGTTCTGAGTTTTTAAAAAAAATTTTCTCCTGCTTATGAGTTACATTTCCCTGTTTCTTAGCATATCAATTAATTTTTTAATGGATACTGGGCATTATAAATTTAACATTGTTCCTCACTGTATATTTTTTGTCTACCTTTAGAAATGTTGTATGTTGTTCTTGCAGGCAGTTAAAATACTTGTAGATCAGCTTATATCTTTTGAGTCTTGTTTTTTAAACTTTCTGAGGGCTAGACTAGCCCTAGTACTATGGCACTATTTTCTGAGATTTCTACTGAATACTCTTAATATTCAATGAACGCTTTCCACTCTGCTGGCAGGAACTTGAATATCTCCCAAAACTATGTGAGCTTTGAAAGTTGTTCAGCTTACAGTACTTCTGGTATTTAAATGCCAGACCTCATACATTTGTGACTTAGTATTCATCAGTAAACTCAAGGGGATACCTAAACAGGTTTCTGGAGTTTTTCTTTGTCATAGCTGCCTCTTCTCTGGTTGTCTTGCAAATTTTAGCACCTCAGCCTCCATAACCTCTGATGTTGTTTTCATAACACAGTGAGATCACTGTCATCTGTTTAGGTCGCTTCTCCTTTCAATATGGTTCAGAAAGTGCCTCCAGGCAGAAAGCTGAGGATACTATGGGGCCCATCTTGTTTGTTTTTCTTCTCTCAGGGATCAAACTTCTCTACTGTCTGTTCTCCAATGTCTGAAAACAGTTGCCTTATATATGTTGTTCAGTTTTCTGTTATTGAAAAAAAAATTTATAGGGGTGTCATAAGGTTCCAGTTACTCCATCATGGCTAGAAGCAGAAATCTAATAACTCTTTTTTTTTTTTTTTTCTGGTGAGGAATATTGGCCTTGAACTAACATGTCTGCCTGTCTTCCTCTATTTTGTATGTGGGATGCCTCCACAGCATGGCTTGATGAGTCGTGCGTAGGTCTGCGCCCGGGATCTAAACCTGCAAACCCGGGGCCGCTGAAGCAGAGTACGTGAGCTTAACCACTACGCCACTCGGCTGGCCCCTAATAACTTTTTTCTACATGTTATAAAAACAAGAAATTCTCCCAAGATGTTTGTGAAGCAGGTCAGAGATGGAATACATTTGCCTTTATTTACTGGATTATGTGTTTTTGAAATTAAATGTGTATGGTCACAATTATAATAGTTGAATAAAAATACAAATGTATATATTAGAACACAGATATAAATATACGAGCATAACTTGTATTACACTTATTTAATGGATGCTTAAATTTTATTTTAGTTTTCATCTTGAACTGTGTATACTTTTAAAATGAATTCCCTGGTCACTGTTCTCTGTACACATTCAACAATATAGTTGGTAACTGTCTTTGCAAATAGCAGCTTTTAAAACTGTGTCTATAGGCATTTGAGTTATCTGCATTTAGTTAGAGGACATTTTTTTTTTGATGAGAAAGATTAGCCTTGAGTTAACATCTGTTGCCAATCCTCCTCTTTTTGCTGAGGAAGATTGGCCCTAGGCTAACATCTGTTAGCCTACTTTATATGCGGGACGCCTGCCACAGCATGGCTTGATAAGTGGTGCATAGGTCTGTGCCCAGGATCTGAACCTGTGAACCCTGGGCCACGGAAGCAGAGCACGTGAACTTAACCATTATGCTCCTGGGCCAGCCCCAGATGACAGTTTTTAATGTTTAATTTTTAGTTTCCTTGAATTATATTGCTGTAAGAGAGAGGGTAGATTGCTTTGTTTTCTACAACTTGGCTCCAAATTTTTCTTTTAGAATGAAGATTAGATTTAAAGAAGCTTAGGGATGATGAGAGAGTTCAACCTGGTAACTAGACAAAATAGACTATAACTAGGATTAGTACATATACAATATTTTACATTATATTTTTGCATATTGTATTTTATTTTTAGGTTTAAATCAGGCTAGTCATAGAGCTAAGAAATATGTACTTGGTGTAGAAATATAACCAAACAAAGAAAACCAAAGCATTGTCTAACACAATTAGATATAAATGGAAATATCATGCATAGACATATCCATATCCATTAAATGGCTAAGCAAATTTCAGGGCATTCTCATTATTGTTAAATTTCAAGTCTTAATTTTACCTTTTTTCTGTATTTATGGCATAATAGGTCATGATAGAATTCTCCAGGAATATCTATAATCTTTTTCTGAGTGACATTAAGCTTTACATAATCCCATTTTGATTAAAGTTTGTAGGACCAAGTCTGTTATTCAAATAAAGGATGTTATGTGGAATATGGATGTATCTTACTCTACCCAATTAACTACAGTGTTTTCTCCTTTCTTAAAAGATGAAATTCATCTTCAGGAAACAAATATTCTTCTTAAAGAATCAATAGAAATGGCCTAGTACTGCATTTACAAGAGAAGGAAGGAAGGAGACAGGAAGAAAGGAAGAATAAAAACTGCTAATAATCCTCTGATTTAGGGATTAGAGATTGGGTATAGAGCAAGTAAAGAACTGAGTTTTCTTTAATTTAAAATAATTCACATGATAAACAACACTATGTCTATCACTTAATCCTCACAGGTGGTAAGGATTCCCAAATGGTGAACAGGTTATACTTCAGTTTTTAAAAAATTCTTTTTTGCAAATTCTAAGTTTCAAGATGCTGTTTTTGTTTTCTTTAAAAAAAATGATATGTATTTTTTCTACACAGGTGTTTAAGTAATTAAGAACAAACTTTTTTTTCTTTTCTTTGTTTGCGACCTGTGCCATTCAAATTGATAATCACTATAAAGTATTTACTAGCAGATGCAATCACAGAGTGGTTGGGACTGTTTGCTCTGAGAGATTCAATCTCTCTGGAATGAATTTTTCTTTTTTTTCCAGTAGGCCTTATTTCCATTTCCTTCTGGGTGCAACGCTACTTCTGTGTTTATAGCCAAGATTCAGCCTGAATTTGTAGAATATCTTAGGAGTTATTTAAATATAATGTTATTAAAAATACCAAGACGTATACGAAAAGTAAATTTTAAATACAGTGAAAAATAAACTGGGCGAATCTATTTAAGTTTTGTATATTAAACTTATCTAAGCACATTTCATTAGTCAATATGTTAACATTTAAAAATCAATTATTTGGGGGCCCGCCCCGTGGCGCAAGCGGTTAAGTGCGCGCGCTCCGCTGCGGCGGCCCGGGGTTCGCTGGTTCGGATCCCGGGCGCGCACCGACACACTGCTTGGCAAGCCATGCTGTGGCGGCGTCCCATATAAAGTGGAGGAAGATGGGCACAGATGTTAGCCCAGGGCCGTCTTCCTCAGCAAAAAAAGAGGAGGATTGGCGGATGTTAGCACAGGGCTGATCTCCTCACAAAAAAAAAAAAAAAAAAATCAATTATTTGGATCTATTCTCAAATATGTACACAATCTAAAGATGATGATCTTATTTAAGCTTTAAAAATCCATCATGCTTTTGTCAACTGTTGACTGCTATCAGCAAGATTATCGTTAGTGGTTCCACAGTGTGATTTTAAAAAAATATTAACATTAAAATATCTTTTTTTTAACACAGACTTTTTTCTTGTTCCAAAGAATATACCTTATAAATGATGCTCATGTTATTACCCCGTTATAGGGTAAAGGGCAAACACTTAGGCTTTGGCATGATGTCACAGGGAAAGGAATTTTTAGTCAATGACTGGGAAAAAAACACACATATAAGAGTACATATACATGTATGTATTGTGTGTATATATATACACATGAAAGATTAGCTTACATTTGATATCTACATATCTATCTATCTATCTATCTATCTATCTATCTATCTATCTATCTAATGTCTAGTAATGTAATATAAGCTAATCTTTCCCATTCTAATCTGGCTTCTGTTTGAAATAGAAAATAACCATTGGTAATAAATTACAGACAATTTTTTACAGCAGTAAAAGTGAACTGCAAATCTCACTCCAAGACTGATGTCACTCCAGTTTTACTATCGTGGTTTCCTGAGATCCCAAAAGAACTTTGTTGTCTCCCTTTCACAGAAAGAATCAGAACTGATAGAATATGATACCCATATATGAAATCCCATTCTCTCCACAATTTTCTAGAACATCTTTTGTCTTATTCTAAATGTTCTAGAGTTATCAATTTTGTGATATTATTTTACCCCAATAGATATCAAAAGAGAAATCTACTTACAGCCAATCAACATGACACAAATTGAAAAGATTTTCTCCGAATTGGTGTTAGGAGACACATTCCCGAATCCTACACTGGTTAAACTGCTGAAGGTAAAATAAAGTGCTGTGACGTATTTGTCTTTAATGGATGGTCCAGAACTTGAGTCACTGTCATTGTAACGTTTCCCAATTTGTTGTCCTAAGGAATCCAACCATCCAATTTTGTCAGTCAGGTAGGGCCTTTCTACATTCCCAATCGCATACCAAATGCAAGCCAGCCAGTGAGCAATCAGGGCAAATATGCACATTAAGAGCATTAGAACAGCAGCGCCATATTCCGAATATCGATCAAGTTTCCGGGCCACTCGCACAAGACGAAGGAGTCGAGCTGTCTTCAAAAGACCTATTAATGTTGTTGTCTGTGGAAATAAACACGGCATGGTCAGAAACAATTGGTAAACATTTCAGTGTATGTTCCTGTGAAACAAAGTAGGTAGAAACAGGTTAAAACAATATGGTAGCATTGAGGGTAACTGTATATTTGAATTAAGTATTAAGGTTAGTTTTTTTTTTTTAAATTTCATACTTGCTTTGGAAAATACTTTGAAAGTGTGTGGCACATTGATTCAGTATCTTGGCATACAAGACCCATGAGACAGAGATTCTATCTGTCTAGTTTTATGCTCTAATCAAGTGCCTTGCACATAGTGGGTACTCAGTGAATCATGCATTCACCAACAAACACTCCAGTGTGTTACTGATGTGCCTAGCTAGTGCCACACACTGGGATTATAGTGTTGCGCTAACAGACATGGTCACTTTTCTAATAGAAAGAGACAGTTGTGGGGCCCGTTGGGTTCCGTCACTCTGCTACGGCTGCAGGGGTTCACTGGTTTGGATCCTGGGTGTAGACATACACACTGCTCATCAAGCCATGCTGTGGCGGGCACCGATATACAAAAATAGAGGAAGATTGGCACAGATGTTAGCTCAGGGCCAATCTTCCTCACAAAAAAGAAAAAAAAAAAAGAAAGAGACAGTTATTTACTAGACAAACTGTCTTCTCCAACGAAGAGAAACAAGGTCTACTGTTATTGCAAAGAGATAGACATTTTTAAAATAAATAAATAATAAGATCATTTCAAAGAGTGAAAAGTGTGATGATGATAATAAAACACAGTGATATGATAGGGGGTCTTTGGGGGAATGGATTGGGATGGGTCCACATTAGAAAGGAAGGCCAAGGAAGGTCTTGCTGGGGAGCTGACATTAGAGTTGAGAAAGACCTGCATAATGAGAAGGAGCCAGTCAAGCAGACAACTGGGAAACTGATTGCATGACTGCATACATTCATTAGGCACTATATTTAAATTCATTTTTTCTTCCTAAATGTGTTAAATTGGTAAATTGTTTCTTGATATCCCAAGATATTACGTATTTTGCTTTGGGATGTGATATGTGTAACTAATTGCATGATTATTACTGACCAGGTATCTAATGATAGGACATTTTTTATATAATAACAGGATACTTAACTGGTTGTTTGGATTTGAAATCTGATAAGTACAAATTACAAGTTCATTTCTTAGGATTCCTACATAATGTCAACTATAAGTACCATATAATTCACAGGGCATATAATTATTCCATAGTTACATGGTGTTTACCAATCAATTATTGAGTCATTTTATGTGTTCATTGTTGGTGTTTATTTTGCAAAGTACCTCCAACTGTGTTAAGAAAACATATTTTAATGAAAGAAATAGCACAGAGCATAACTATCACCCTATATCTATTCATATTGACTTGGTGAAAAAAGAGCACTAAATATTAAGAAAACTCTTCTCATTAAAATTCAATGATAGGGGCCAGCCCCGTGGCTTAGCGGTTAAGTGCACTCACTCCGCTACTGGCGGCCCAGGTTCGGATCCCGGGCGTGCACCAAGGCACTGCTTCTCCGGCCATGCTGAGGCTGCTTCCCACATGCAGCAACTAGAAGAACGTGCAACTATGACATACAACTATCTACTGGGGCTTTGGGGGGGAAAAAAAAGGAGAAGGAGGATTGGCAGTAGATGTTAGCTCAGAGCCGGTCTTCCTCAGCAAAATAGGAGGATTAGCATGGATGTTAGCTGAGGGCTGATCTTCCTCAAAAAAAAAAAAAATTCAACGATAGGTGTTGCGGTTTTTTTTTCTCTTGTGTCAGAGTGGTCACAAGGGAAGGGGAGCTCCCTCAGCTTCCCCTGAATTCTTTTGTTAGTCTTGGAACTCCCTAGAGGTAGGAGGAGCTTGTGTAGTTGAGATGTGCTTATTATAATTAGACTCTGGTCTGCTCATTTGGGGAGGTGTAGAGAGATGAGTCTTCTGTTTCCAATGCTGAGTTATTATTTTTTAGTATGCAATAAAAAAAAGAGTTTTTTTTCCCACAAATTTAAAAGTATATCTCATCTCAGTGAATAAATGGAGAATTTAAGGTGGTATTAGGTGGTTCCCTGAGGGAAAAAGCTAACTTTCCACTGTTTGCATTATCAAAATTTTAGCTTAGTAGTTATGTGCTAGGACTTTGGAACAGACAAACTTATGTTTGAATTCTACTTCCATACCAGTGTGTCCCCTAGGATAAGTTATTTATTTAATATGAAGCATCAATTTCTTCATCTGTTAATGAGCATAGTAATGCCTCCTCACAGGATTGTAGATAATACCCAGTAAATGGTAGCTTTTTGTGTTTTTATTTGAATATCCCATATGCTTTTGTTTCCATCAGTAAGCAGGAATTTGTATTGTGAGATGGGTTGATAGAGCTTACTTATTTTCCAAATGCATTACTTTGATATCCAGAATTCCAAATGTAGGCTTTTCAACACTGGCCTTTCAGCCTCCGCAGGAAATGGCAGGGGTTTTAAAGACAAGAACATCATCTAGATGCTCTGACTGCTCAGACTCTGGAAACAAGAATTACCCTGGTTCAGTGTGTCTCCATTTCTACACTTCACAACTTAAGTTGTGTGTTTATTTTTCTTCCTAACTTTGTTACCTATTTACTTGTGTTTAGAAATCAGAAATATTTAAGGTTATTGTTTAAAACTTCTTGTCTTTGGAACAAAATTTCTCTCTGACCTCAAAATAAATGAAATGTAATGAAAATTCTCTAGATATTTGGTTAATGAAGTGAAATGCTTCTAAACAAATGAGCTGTTTTAATAACATTGGGATGAGAAGTACTAAAGACTCTTCTGGCTGCAAAGATGGTAGAGTAAAAATGATGTTATGAAAAGAAAAGGAATCAAATCTGCTGTGCATGCGACCTCCCTCCTTTCTGTCCTCCCCCCAAAGAAATTTCTGATGTTTTTTCTAGGATTATATCAAAATGAGGTAAAACCTAGATGACAGTAAGTTCTCTAAGCAGATAAATAAATATAATTTATACAGTAACATGCAAATGACATCTTTTCTGGGAAAAAAAATCTTAAGAAATATGGTACATGATAAACTCTCAACCCACTTGACATTATTCATACAAAATAATTGCAAAGGGAGATAGAGAGGGAGAGAGATTACTAAGCAATTGTTTTATCTCCCAGTTGCATCATAAGGATGAATGAATAATGACTTCAACGGTCAAAGCTATTCTCTTGTGATTCCGTAGCATGTACCCAAGCATAACTACATATGCTAGTTTGACAATGTAACAAATGACTTGGCCTTATTTCTGTTGTTATCAAGATGCTGCTAACACACCTGGGCATTCTTCCCTAGCTACAATTGCGTACAGCACATCTTGTAGATGACACTTAGGATTGCAATAACTCTTTTCTTCTTCATCTTTAAATATTTATTTAAAGATTTTAGTGCTTTTGCCTCAGATTACAGAATAGAGAGAAGAGATTGCACCAAAATCTCAGAGTAGACTAAAGAATGATCAATCTCCCCTTGCTTCTTTGTTGGAGACTATTAGTCCCCATTGTTTAGTTCAATTGACTATTTTTGTGTTATTTGCAAGTGAAAAATGGGACCAACAACTACTTTATAATATAATTGTGTTAACATCAGAATTTGGTTGAGTAGAATGTTTTCAGAATGCATGTTTATCTCACGGTATATCTAATTTCATGTAATATCCAGACATATTACAGAAATCTGTCTTTGTGGGTTTTTTTCAGTTTTGGAAAAATTGAAATAAAACTATCTTTAAACCCATCACAACAATTTAAAAAATAGTAGTGGTAAAAAATTTTCTCTTACATGTTATTTCTTGAACTTTTCACTGGTATTAGAAAAATACTATTTATTGTTGCTTTTGGTAGAGACTAAAAAAGCATAAAAGATGATTAGAGGTAAGTGTGACTGTTATTACGAAATACAAAGACATCATGATAACAAATAAGATACAGAAAGAGGTGAGCCATTTTGTAGTAGATTGAGGCAAGGTATTTTGTTTTCTAGTCCTGCTCATGAACTACATAAAGGAGACATAATGAACTTTAACAAGTCAAGTCTCCACTTCACCAGTACTCATGCCATCTCAGAACTTGACTCCTTTACTGTGATTGAATGATACTTCAAACTCTTTTTGCCTGAATGCCACAGTAAAGAAAGTCTACTTATTTAAGACTTTTATTTTTAATGCACTTTGTCAGAATTTTTTTTATGTAAAATGACTCTTCCTCTGGAAATTCAATTATTCAAATTTCTGGGTGGCTGATGAATATCATCCAATTTCAATTTTTTAAAAATGAGTCCACATCCAGAGTTTATTAAAGCTCTAGATACTTTTTTTTTTTTGTGAGGAGGACCAGCCCTGAGCTAACATCCAATGCCAATCCTCCCCTTTTTTGCTGAGGAAGACTGGCCCTGGGCTAACATCCATGCCCATCTTCCTCTACTTTATATGGGACGCCGCCACAGCATGGCTTAACAAGTGGTGCGTCGGTGCGCACCCGGGATCCGAACCGGCGAACCCCAGACCGCCGCAGCGGAACGTGCGCACATAACCGCTTGCACCACCGGGCTGGCCCCAGCTCTAGATACTTTTTTATACTGAAGTAGAAGTTAGTTTCTTTTATTAAGTATGACTTTCTTAACTAAACTTTATTTAAAAAACACATACTCTAAACAATTGCAATTTTGTTAGTATGTTAGATACTAGACCCAGACCCAAGAAGACTATGTGATTTTTTTTACTAGACATTTTACAATGGACCAGACGATATTCTCTCTCTCTCTCTTTTTTTTTTTGTGAGGAGATCAGCCCTGCGTTAACATCTGCCAATCCTCCTCTTTTTTTGCTGAGGAAGACTGGCCCTGGGCCAACATCCGTGCCCGTCTTCCTCCACTTTATATGGGACACCGCCACAGCATGGCCTGCCAAGCAGTGCGTCGGTGCGTGCCTGGGATCCAAACCGGCGAACCCCGGGTCGCCGCAGCGGAGCGTGCGCACTTAATCGCTTGTGCCACTGGGCTGGCCCTAATATTCTCTCTTAAAGTAAGTGGAATTCTTCTTGAAGGCTTGAAATTAGAATAGGTAATTTCTTATTAGTATTAAACAACTCTCTACTCAAGAATAAATTTGGCTACAGTTAAACTGAGAAAGCCTCATCAATAAGAGAAAATCTTATGCTCAAGAACTTTTCAAAATAATTTTGAAAAATAATTCTACTATTTTTTTAGTAAGCGTTTTCAAGAATCTTGCATTTAAAATACTTTATTTCAGAGGTTTACTCTCTAAACCTTTGCCTTTGATAAGTGGATAGAATTATTCTTTTGTAAGTGAGGAAATATAATTATGTAATCTTTGGTTTTGTCTACACTGTTGATAGAATGAATTGTCACTGAAACTTTCTACTTAATCCATCCTTCTATCCTGTTTGTCAAGAAA
This sequence comes from Ceratotherium simum simum, assembly GCF_057802395.1. Classification (NCBI taxonomy): domain Eukaryota; kingdom Metazoa; phylum Chordata; class Mammalia; order Perissodactyla; family Rhinocerotidae; genus Ceratotherium; species Ceratotherium simum. The sequence continues at coordinate 42,979,354 of NC_141908.1, forward strand.
TATTTAAGTACAAGTGGGGAAATGGGAACACTTAGTGAGTAATACATTTCATAACTCCACACTCCTGTTTTGCTTTAGATTTCATTTCAATTCTCTCTAAGCTCTGGTACTTGTATACACCATTTAATGAATTACTTACTGAATAAAACCCAATAATGTTGAACCTAGTTTCTAGTCTTTTGTTCAGCTTGAGTCACACCATTTCAATATTTCTAAGGATACATTCACTGATACAATCAAAGGGCTATATTTTGAATGTGTAAAAAACTCTTGGGGAAATCACCTACCTTGTCCTTCCTTTATTCATATCAAATCTCACAAGTTCCTTTACAAACTGTGGGTTTTAAAATGAAGGAGATTTTACAACTCCCTGGGAAACTCACTCCAATATTTAACAGCCTTTACTGTTGAGACACTTTTTATTTTGTTTTATAATTAAGATTCTATTTTGCTGCAATTTGAACTCACTTTCTCTTTCTTTAGTTACAGTAACATGGGAAACTTGTCATCAAATGATTCTAAATTGTAATAGGGAAATGTTACAGCAAATAATTAAGGATATTATATTTTTAAAATGGGAATTAGACTTGTTTTGAAAAATACTTAACTAAAACTTGTATCGTATGCCATCTCTAGCAAATTGTAGTCAATAGATCACATGTAAATGATGAATAAATGATCAACTTAAAGCAAAATATTTTTTTTTGATTAAACGTTCTTCTATTTCCTTAGTTCAAAAATTATTACACTGGGGATCCCATGTCCCTCATTTGTCACACCACAGATTTTTGGAGGCTGACCAACAGCTTCAAATACAAGCCAATGGAAACTTCTGCCTTAACTCTCAAGAATGATCTAGAGAGAGACACAGTTACTTTATGTGTAGACATAGATATGCAAACAGGTCTTCAAAATGTGCTTTGTTATTTAAATTTGAACATGAGTATGTCTGATATTTTAGAAATTTACTTCTAGCAAACTAATGACAGCTATTGTAAAGATCGCGTTTAGAAAGAATGTTGACAAGATGATCCGAGTTTCTATATGGAGGCCTGCTAAGTTTTTCCTTGTCCGTTCCATGATTCTTCTATCAGACTAGTGAAGCAAACATACCAATAGGAGCAGAAACTCCTCTTTTCTGTTAGAACTTTCCCTCAAAGAACACTGTATTTACTTAGGTTTCAAAGCCCTGTCTTGCCTGTATTCAGGATTCATGAAAAATAACAGTATAGTGTGAAAGGAGAGAGGTCAACAAAACAAGTAATTAATCAAAAGAATATTAATTTTCAGGGGAGGGAGAGGTTTTTGAAGCATGTAACTAAACAGTAGTCTAGATTATAACTGTTAATATCTCTGAAAGTAAGATTTGACACAGATAAGCAAAATATGGGAAAATTTGAGGCAGATAATGAAAAGTTGACTTTCTGGAGACTGAGCCAATAATATTGTTCCTTTGCATCAATGATATTGAGGTAATTGGCTATGGATGGCATGATGTTTGATGATAGAAAAATTAAGAAATAGAGAATCTTTCCCTGGTCTGTCTGGATGGCATTAACATCAGGAAGATATTAATGACATAGGTAAGCCCAGTTATTGCCAGTATTCATTTTCTTCAATATGTTTTTTTAACATTATAGAAGATCCTCTAGTTATTTATTTATTTATTTATTTTTTTGTGAGGGAGATCAGCCCTGAGCTAACATCCGTGCTAATCCTCCTCTTTTTGCTGAGGAAGACCGGCTCTGAGCTCACATCTATTGCCAATCCTCCCTTTTTTCTTCCCCAAAGCCCCAGTAGACAGTTGTATGTCACAGTTGCACATCTTTCTAGTTGCTATATGTGGGACGAGGCCTCAGCATGGCCGGAGAAGCAGTGCGTCGGTGTGCGCCTGGGATCCAAACCTGGGTTGCCAGTGGCAGAGCGCGCGCACTTAACCGATAAGCCACCTGGCCGGCCAAGATCCTCTAGTTATTAGTAGGTGATTTGCATTTACTTAAACTAAAAAATGATTATTTTGAAAAAATGAGCAATTCTGCTCATATATCTCCTTTAGTAAAAATGTATATGCCAAGCTATGCTCAGTGTTGCTAACATATATGTTTTGTAGATAAAACAACTAGATCCAAAATTTGAATATTTCTTCTTCTCCAGAGTTGAATGTAAATAACATTAAAATGTTACAGTACCTGCCATTTAGGGAAATTGGCAAGGAAGACATTAATGTTTAATTGACCTTGACAAAATTATTTTCTCTAAGGTCATCCACGATGCTGTGGTGCACAGAAGAATTCAGTTAAAATTAAGCAATTAATAAATCATGACTGTTTTTATGTTTAGTTGAAAGTCACTCCTTCACTTGTTTGTTTACCTATTTATTTTATAGAAATGTTCACTTGTGAGCACATGAAAATCCTCCCCTGGACTTCCTCTTCATCCCAGATAAGGTCTTACACCCAGATACCAGATCTTGTATATCTAGGCAGCAGAATCATTCCTGCCACTTTTAAAACTGCGAGTTTCAAGACTTTACCTCAGACCTACCAATTATGAATCTCCAGACTCTTTATAAGATTTACACGGAAATTGGTGCATATTCCTGATGTAGAAGCTTTGATCCAAACCAACGTTGCCATGATTGTATCTAATTTATAATTCAATAAATAATCTCATTTCTTTTTCTTAAACTCACATATATATCTTTCTAGTTGCTCATGCAGTGGCCAACTTGCCTACAGGCCATCTGTACTAGGATGACTAATAGGCACCTCAAATTTAACATGGCCCAAACAGGAATTTCTTCCCCATAAAGCATCTTCTCCTCTCTAGGTTTTTCCCACCTGAATAAATGCGTGACCATCTATAAAAGTTGCTTAATCCCCCTCCCCTCCAAATAGAATGTTTCAAACACGAAGAAAGAACAACAATAAAATCTTTGAACCATTGTTAATTCTGCTTTTTTTCTTACTCCTCCAACAATATTTAACCCATCAGCAAGCCCTAACAGCTCCCCTCTAATATATTCCTAATGTATCTACGTCTCTTCACCTCTATTGCTACCAGGCAATCCAAGCTGTCGTTGTTTTGTTCCTCTTACATTATAGCAAAGGCTCTCAAAGTAGTTACCCCGCTTCTACCCGGGCTAAGCTGTCTGTAGACATCAGCTGTGGGCTCTTTCAAAATGTCAGTCAGATCGCGTCATTCTCACCCGGAAGGCTACCATTACAGCCAGAATAAACGCCAAACCCCAGAGCTCCACGTGCTTTAGTCCCTGCCTCTATCCTCATATCTTAGCTCTCCATCCCTCACTCACTGCGGTACAGCCCAGCGGCCACTGGCTTTCTTTCTGTGCTAACATGCCAAGCTTGTTCCTCAACTGGGCCATTTTCACGAGTGTTTTCTTTTGCTTAAAATGCTCTGCATGTGGTTTCCTGAGGCTGTTTCTCCTGGTCAAGTCTCGACTCAAATGGCACCTCCTCAGTTGTCTTTCCTAATCTCCCCATCCAAATTAGCCACCCACCCAAGTCATTCTGCACCACATGCCTCTTTCTTGTCAGCTCACAAACATCTGGGGAGGGAAAACAAAAACAAAAACAATAACCCTTTCCTTCACCACCTGCAGGATTCCAACACTGCCCTTTTTCTGTCCTTTTATTACCAAGATTCTAGCAAGAAGGGGCCCCACTCGCTTCCTGTTAATTTCTGAAGCCACTTCAGTTTAGTTTGTGGCCAATATTTGATCCAATTAATGCCAACACATACTGAACTGACATATCCAATGACTTATTTTCAGTCCTCATCGTGCTTTATGTTCTTACAGCATTTGACATCCTTTTCCTCAATTTTCCTTTACTTCTTAGTGGAGTGAGGTAGGTAGAAGTCCTATGAGGCCTAGAGCAGTCTCCAACAACAACAAAATGTCTTGTGTATTATGTAACTTTTCAACGTCCCACAGTCATTTGTACAGGGGAAAAACAAATTTATAGCTGCTGAGCTTTGAAGCTGGGTTTTACATATAAACAGAAATTCATTTTTGCACATTTTAATATCGATTAAAATTTCCAGGAATTTAGCTACCATGTAAATTGAGAGATGATCACCTTTTTTAGTTTGTGCCCTCACTAAGAGTTGTTCACTGTTTGAGAAAATTACATCTTCAGTGACAACAGGTCTTGTGGAATTTGTATACTGTGTGATTCACAGCACGGCCATATCAGTCTACATTCGTCGTTATCACAGTCACAATGTCTCTAGGTGTGTATAAATGTTAATATATGCATATATATGCATATATACATATCTACCTCTATATATGTATATACATACATAAGCACACACATACATATATATTCAACCCTTGTGTTAAATACAAATATAAAGAAAGCTAATAATATTCAGTTTAATACTGGATGTATTGTTTAAATGTGGACTTCTTCATTACAACTAGGTACAAGCATCTGATAACTTCATTATATCATTTAATGTAGATATGTCTGAATCATTTATATATTCAACTAGATATTTTATCATGAACATTTCTTTTATTTCTCTTTTATATTAAGGATGGGTATTATATATTATATTTGTGAAATTATGTGTGTAAAAAGACTATATTATCTGCGACTTTTATTTAACAATAGTAAAAGGGGGCACTAATAAATTACCTGTTATATTGGGTCTGATGTGGCTGGGAACCAGCACTTTGTAGCTCCATGCCTCTAATGGGCTTCCCCTCTAACCAGCATGACCTTTCTATCTGGAAAACTTCCACTGGTAATCAGGAACTCCCCCTTCCATGCTTACATGTTCCCTTGTACACGGCACTATAAAAGCACTCATCAGATAGTATTCTATCTGCTCATCCACTGCTCTCCCAGCCGAGACTGCAAGCTCTCAGACAGTGGGGTTGTTGTCTTTTTTCTGTAAACCCAGGGTCTAGAACACTGGCACATAGTAGGTTCTTAATAAATGCTTATAGAATGAATGAAAATACTTGAGGAGGGCGTTACCATACCCCTTTCTGGAAATGGCAATATGAATTAAGTCAATTTTCATTAAAATTTGTAGAAAATTTACATGAAATTCTGGTAAAGCAGATAAAATCAAGCTACTCTTTTTATAGCAGAGGTGGATGGCTCTGAATCTTATCGGACTGTCTTGCTGTCAATCCTTGAGTGCCTCTGAGACTCTCTCAAGCATCTCCATGAAACCTGAGTTTGAAGAATATTGGACTAGATGATATCTCATCAGAGTGACCTCTAGCTTAATGATTTTGAGATTTGTCAATTAATTTTGGGTCAAAAATCCCAAAGAGATTTTTTTTCCTGCATATTTATATGATGAAACTTCCCCAATCAGCCCACGTGAATATAAGATCTCTTTTCTCTGAAACTATTTCTTTTCTTTTTTTTTTGTTAGAGACAAAAATGGATGCTGTATATTTTTAATACTCTTGTTACATGACTTATTATACACTTTTGGAAAAATTCTAATCTGAAATATCATTATGTACTGAAAAGCCTGATTATAGTTATATAATATAATTTGCATGTAAAAGGAGTATCTTTGTTGTCAGTCTTGAAAAATGTATGAAGTAATCCAATCCATCACTGGTGGTATTGTTATCCATCAAAGCTGACCCAGCCCAATATCTGATTCCTTATGCCCCTTCCAGACCCACCCCTCTGCTTGCTATCCTTGATGCCAACATACTTCCCCCTTCTCACTTCTGACAGGTGTGAGGTGATATCTCATTGTGGTTTTGATTTGCATTTCCCTAATGGTTAGTGATGTTGAGCATCTTTTCACGTGTCTGTTGGCCATCTGTATGTCTTCTCTGGAAAAATGTCATTCAGGTCCTATGTTCATTTTTTAATTGGAATATTTGTTTTTTGATATTGAGTTATATGAGTTCTTTATATATTTTGGATATTAACCACTTGTGGGATATATAATTTGCAAATATCTTCTCCCATTCAGTAAGTTGTCTTTTGGTTTTGTTGATGGTTTCCTTTGCTGTGCAAAAGCTTTATAGTTTGATGTAGTCCCATTTGCTTGTTTTTGCTTTTGTTGCCTTTGCTGAGGATACAGATCCAAAAAAATATTGCTATGACTGATGTCAAAGAATTTACTGCCTATTATTTTTTTCTAGGAGTTTTATAGTTTCAAGTCTTACATTTAAGTCTTTAATCCATTTTGAGTTTATTTTTGTATATGGTGCAAGAAAGTGGTCCAGTTTCATTCTTTTGCATTCAGCTGTTCAGTTTTCCCAACACTATTTATTAAAGAGACTTTTTTCCATGGTATATTCTTGCTCCTTTTGTTGTATATTAAATGACCAATTAATCGTGGGTTTATTTCTGGGCTCTCTATTCTGTTCCATTGATCTATGTGTCTGTTTTTGTGCCAGTAGCATACAGTTTTGATTACTATAGCTTTGTAGCATAGTTTGAAATCAGGGAGCATGATACCTCCAGCTTTGTTCTTTTTTTCTCAAGATTGCTTTGACTATTTGGGGTCTTTTGTGGGTCCATAAAAATTTTAGGATTATTTGTTCTAGTTCTGTGAAAAATGCTGTTGGTGTTTTGAAGGGATTACATTGAATCTGTAGATTGCTTTGGGTAGTACAGACATTTTGACAATATTAATTCTTTCAACCCATGTGCATGGTATATCTTTCCATTTATTTGTGTTTTCTTCAATTTCTTTCATCAATGTCTTATAGTTTTCAGAGTACAGGTATTTCACCTCCTTGGTATTTTATTCTTTTTGATGTGGTTATAAATGGGATTTTCTTAATTTCTCTTTGTGATTGTTCATTATTAGTGTATAGAAATGCAGCAGATTTCTGTCTATTGATTTTGTATCCTGCAACTTTACTGAATTCATTTATTAGCTTTATTGTTTTAGTGGAATCTTTAGAGTTTTCTATATATAGTATCATGTCATTTGCATATAGTGACAGTTTTACTTCTTCCTTTCCAATTGGATGCCTTTTAGTTCTTTTTCTTGTCAGATTTCTGTGGCTAGGACTTCTACTACTATGTTGAATAAAAGTGGCAAGAGTGATCATCCTTGTTTTCTTCTTGATCTTAAAGGAAATGCTTTCAGCTTTTCACTGTTGAGTATGATGTTAGCTGTGGGTTTTTCATGTATGGCCTTTATTATGTTGAGTATGTTTCCTTTATACCCAGCTTGTTGAGAGTTTTTATCACAAATGGGTGTTGAATTTCATAAAATGTTTTTTCTGCATCTATTGAGATGATCATATGATTTTTATCCTTTATTTTGTTAATGTATCACACTGATTAACAGATATTGAACCATCCCTGCATCCCTGGGATAAATCCCACTTGATCATTACATATGATCCTTTTAATGTATTGTTGAATTCAGTTTACTAATACTTTGTTGAGGGTTTTTGCATCTATGTTCATCAGGGCTTGCAATTTTCTTTTTTTGTAATGTCTTTGTCTGGTTTTGGTATCAGGGTGATGACCTGTAGAATGAGTTTGGAAGCATCCCTTTCTTTTCAAGTTCTTGGGATAGTTCGAGAAAGATAGGTGTGAAGTCTTCTTTAAATGTTTGGTAGAATTCAGCTGTGAAGCCATCTGGTCTTAGACTTTTGTTTGTTGGGACATTTTTGTTTGTTGTTTTTTGTTTTGTTTTTCTGTTTGTTGATTATTGAGTCAATTTCATTACTAGTAATCAGTCTGTTCATATTTTCTATTTCTTCCTTATTCAGTCTTGAAAGGTTGTATGTTCTGAGGAATTTATCCATTTCTTCTAGGTTGTCCAATTTGTTCATGTATAATTGTTTGTAGTAATCTCTTATGATCCTTTGTATTTCTGTGGTGTCGGTTGTAATATCTCCTCTTTTATTTCTGATTTTATTTATTTGGGTCCTCTCTTTTTTTTATTGATGAATCTTTCTAAGAGTTTACCAATTTTGTTTATCTTTTCAAAGAACCAGCTCTTAGTTTCAACAATCTTCTTCTACTGTTTTTTTTTTTTAGTCTCTATTTTATTTCTTTCCACTCTGACCTTTATTATTAATTTCCTTCTGCTAACTTTGGGTTCTATTTGTTCTTCTTTTTCTGATTCTTTTAGGTGTAAGGTTAGATTGTTTACTTGAGATTTTTCTTGTTTCCTGAGGTAGGCTGTATTGCTATAAACTTCCCTCTTAGAACTGCTTTTGCTACATCTCATAGATTTTAAAACATTGCGTTTCCATTTTCATTTGTCTCCAGGTATTTTTGTTTTTTGTTTTTTGCTGAGGAAGATTCACTCTGACCTAACATCCACTGCCAGTCTTCCTCTTTTTGTATGTGAGCTGCCACCACAGCAAGGCCACTGACAGACGAGTAGTGTAGGTCCACGCCTGGGAATGAAACCCAGGACACCAAAGCAGAGTGTGCTGAACTTAACCACCAGGCCACTGGGGCTGGCCCTGTCTCAAGGTATTTTTTGATTTCCTTTTTGATTTCTTCATTGACCCATTGGTTGGTTAGTAGCATGTTGTTTAGCCTCCACATGGTTATGATTTTTCTAGTTTTCTTTTTGTAATTGATTTCTAGTTTTATACTGTTATGTTATACTGTTATGGTTGGAAAAGATGCTTGATATGATTTCAATCTTCTTAAATTTATTGAGACTTGTTTTGTGGCCTAACATGTGATCTAGCTTGGAACAATGTTCCATGTGCACTTGAAAAGAATTTGTATTCTGCTGTTTTTGGATTGAATGTTCTGTATATATCTATTAAGTCCATCTGGTCTAATGTGTCATTTAAGGCCAGTGCTTCCTTGTTGATTTTCTGTCTGGATGATCAATCCATTGATGTAAGTGGGTGTTAAAGTCCCCGCTTATTATTGTATTACCATCAATTTCTCCCTTTAGGTCTGTTAATATTTGCTTTATGTGTGTAGGTGCTCCTGTGTTGGATGCCTGAACATTTACAAGTGTTATATCCTCTTGTTGGATTGTTCTCTTTATCATTAAGTAATCCCCTTTTTTGTCTCTTGTTGCAGTCTTTGTTTTAAAGTCAATTTTGTCTGATATAAGTATTGCTACCCCAGATTTCTTTTTGTTTCCATTTATATGTTTTGTATGTTTTCCATCCCTTCACTTTCAGTCTGTGTATCTTTAGATGTGAAGTGAGTCTCTTGTAGGCAGCACATAGATGGGTCTTGTTTTTTGTTATCTATTCAGCCACCCTATGTCTTTTGACTGGGACATTTAGTCCATTTACATTTAAAGTAATTATTGATAGGTGTGTACTTATTGCCATTTTAAAAATTGTTTTCAGGTTGTTTTTGTAGTTCTTCTTTTCTTACTCTTTATCCTTGTGATTTGATGACTTTAGTGTTATGTTTGTACTCCTTTCACTTTATTTTTTGTGTATCTATTATAGGTTTTTGGTTTGTGGTTACCAAAAGGTTTATATCTAAGAACCTATATATATAGCAGTCTATTTTAAGTTGATGGTCTCTTAAGTTTGAGTGCATTCTAAAAGCACTAATTTTGACTCACAACCACATTTTATGTTTTTGATGTCATATTTTACATCTTTTTATTTTGTATATCCCTTAACTAATTATTATAGATATACATGATTTTACTACTTTTGTCTTTCAACCTTCAAACTAGCAATATAAATGGTTGATCCACTACCTTTACAATATATTTGCCATAACCAGTGAGATTTTTTTCTTTCATAATTTTCTTATTTCTAGTTATGGTTTTTTTTTTTTTTCTGTTTAAAGAAGGTTCTTTAACATTTCTTATAAGGCTGGTTTAGTGGCTTGTCTGGGAAACACTTAGTATCTCCTTCACCTCCGAATGATAATCTTGCTGGGGAGAGTATTCTTATTTGTAAGCTTTTTCCTTTCAGCACTTTGAATGTATTGTGCCACCCCCTTCTTGCCTGTAAAGTTTTTGCTGAAAAATCAGCTGATGGTTTTATGGGTGAGGTTCCTTTGTATGTAACTAATTGTTTATCTTTTGCTGCTTTTAAGATTCTCTCTTTATCTTTAACTTTTGACATTTTAATTATAACATGTCTTGGTGTGGGTCTCTTTGGGTTCATCTTATTTGGGACTCTCTGTGCTTTCAGGATTTGGATGTCTGTTTCCTTTGTCAGGTGGGGGAACTTTTCAGCCATAATTTCTTCAAATAGGTTTTCTCTCCCTTTCTCTCTCTCTTCTCCTTCTGGGACCCCTATAATGTGAATGTTAGTATGCTTGATATTCTCCCAGAAGTCCCTTAATCTATCATAATTTTTTGAAATTCTTTTTTCTTTTTGCTGTTCCAATTGGGTGATTTCTACTACCCTGTCTTCCAGATAGCTGATCTGTTCTTCTGCTTCATCCTCATCTAATCTGCTGTTGATTCCCTCTAGTGTATTTTTCATTTCAGTATTGTATTCTTCAGCTCCGATTTGCTCTTTTTTATATTTTCTAACTCTTTGTTGAAGTTCTCACTATGTGCATCCATTCTTCTCCCGAGTTCAGTGAGCATCTTTTTGACCATTACTTTGACCTCTTTATCTGGTAGATTGCTTATTTCCATTTGTTTAGTTCTCTTTCTGAGGTTTTTGTCTTGTTCTCTCACTTGGAACATATTCTTTTGTCTCCTTATTTTGCTTACCTCTCTGTTTCTTTCTATATTAGGTAGATCAGCTATCTCTCCTAGTCTTGAAGGGATGGGCTTATGTAGAAGGTGTCCTATGGGACCTAGTAGTGCAATCCCTCCTGGCCTGGTCACCAAATCCAGGTGCTCCAGGTGTGTTCTCTGTGCAGGCTGTGTGTGCCTGCCTGTTGTGCCTGGGCTACAATTCCTGCTGGCATGCTGGTGTGCAGCACTGGCCCCCTGGGGCAGGAACCACTTTGGAGGAGTGTTGGCTGGGGCCAGGCCACAGGGAACACTGGGATTGGGTAAGTAGTGCTAGCAAGGTAGATGGAGAGGGTCAGAAATGGCTCCTGCCAAGGCTAGGCCAGCTAGGTAAAAGGAGAGTGAAAAAATGGAGCTCATTTGCACTTCTGTATCTGGAGAAATTTCCAACAGATCCCTGCCCCTCTGGCACATGCTCTAAAATTAGTCAATCAATTTCCTTCACATATAACCCAGACACTTTTCAAACTACTGCCTGTGCATTAGGACTCAGAGTGAATGAGTTTGTGCACACCTCCTTTAAGAGTAGAGTTTTGGTTTCCTATAGCCCTCCTGCTCTTCCTGACATAACCTGGTTTTCAAAGTTAGACATTATGGAGACTCCTCTTCCTGGTGCAAGTCCCCCTGGTTGGGGAGCCCAGTTTGGTTCTTGAGCCCCTCGCTCATCTAGGTGGACCTCCACAGTTGTGATATCCCTTCTGCTTGTGGATTGTGGCACTGAGGTTGTGGGTTCTGACTAAACTGCGTCTCTGCCCCTAATACCTGTCTCAATGTGGCTTTTTCTTTATATCCTTAGTTGTGGAAAATCTGTTCATCTTCAGGTCATTCTCAGTAATAATTGTTCTATATGTAGTTGTAGTTTTGGTGTGTATGTGGGAGGAGGTTAGCTAAAGATTTTCCTACACTGCCATCTTGATCTAATCCTGGTTTGATTGCTATTGATTAGATATCATCAGTAAATCAACTTCCCCTAGCAATTCTATTTGCCTATTTATCAGTTTACCCAGTCTTTGACTTCACTAAGCTGAAATTTAATTTGCTGTTGGTTTATATACTTTAAAATTTAAATGAGTGAGGTTTTACTCTATTGTTTATCAGTAAGAACTTATTTGGTGTGATTACATGGATTACTCGTTGTAAGAGACTCATAGAGATAAATATCAATAAAGAAGTATTTCACTTTCTTGCCTTTGAATTAAAAATCAAAGTTGAGTATCTAACATTAAAAGTTCAACTAGTTTAACAGTAGCCGATTTTTCTTTTTAGTATTTTCATGAGTTTCACATGTATTATCTCATTATAGTCTCAAATTAAAAAAACAACTTAAGAGGGCAAGGTAATATTATCATCATTACAGATGAGGAGAGTCAAACTTGAGATTTTGTCTAAGGTTTGCAGAATCTAGGACAAATGTATTGTTTCATTGCCCTCCTCTTAATTGACTCACAGTTTGACAGGCATGTTCTATAGGAGAGGATATACTTTTAAGCCTATTGGTTCCCATTGGTAAAGTAGGATTCTCTTGTCCTGAAGCCTTAATTGGTCAGGAAGCAACCATCTGCAGAAGGAATCTTTTATATTTGATCTCTTCTTGAACAACAAAAAAAGAGATGGTGAGGGGCTGAGAGATTCTCAGGTAGAAAAGGACTCTGAATTTTTAAAATTCAACACATTGAGGTTATCTTGCTCAACCTATCCCTAGAACTACTTTCACACCTTCTGTAAATCTTTCCACTACAAAATCCAGGAAACTTATTTACAACAAAAATTAGTGGCAATTAAATGGAGGGGACTTCAGAAGAACTTAACTTCTTTTGGATCAAAGAACCCTTTGAGAATCTGCTGAAAGTTATGGATTCTTTTTCCAGAAAATGCATTATACATATACCTGTTGGATTTCCTTAAAGTTTCCAACTTTATAAGGTATTGGGAACACAAGAAATATTTTCCAACCTAGATGTTATTTAAGAGAGTTTTGAACAAGACATTTCAGAAGATGCCTCTTCCATCTAATTTGAACATAAAACCAGTTCCTGCTATCTCAAACCACAATTATGAGTCAAGAAAGAAAGAAACATCTTCATCTTTGACAGTTTTAAACCCATGAAGTTAATATGTAGAGATTTTACATCCTGGGAATGTGCTATGTGCTATGAAACACTTGTTTCTAAGTTTAATTTGTTGGTCAAAGGATGAGTAGTTTTTAACATCTCTTGGCAAAAATAGAAAGAATTGTGAATTATTTGCAACATCAGATGGTTTCATTTCATTTTATAGCATTTCCAGTTAAAAATGAATTTCATCTGTGAGATATAGGAAGTTTGTAAGGCAACCATTTTTTTTTTTTTGCAGTTAAAATAGATTCACTTTCATAATTGCAATCTTTCAGAAAATAAGATTTTCAAACAGCTCTTACCTCATCAGAACCAGATCCAAAAATCAGCAAGTCGAAAGGAATTGCTGCAACCATGTCAATCAGGAACCAGCCTTTGAAGTAGTGTATTGCTATTTTGGCGGGATCACTTACCACTTCTTCATTCTGATTTACGTATGTTGTTCTGAAGTTTATTAGAATATCTATGATAAACATAATATCCACAATCAAGTCTACCACATTCAAAGGGCTACAGGAATAGCCACATTCTCGTCTTTTCTGTTCTTCTCTGTCATTGAGGAGAAAGGCTGCAGAGTAGGGAGTGAAGATAGCAGTGTATATGACCAACAGCAGAATAAGCCAATCCCAGACTGCCTTGAAAGGACTGTAGTGTAATATTGTAAACTTGTTGATGCGTGGCGTCTGCAGTTTATATTCGGGCAGGACATCTGCTCCTAAAGAGAGAACCTGCATACAGAAAAGAAAATCATATACTACATAAAAATGCCATTCATTAATTTCCAAACTTATAAAAATATTAAGGTAATTATACAGTAAAATCTATTAGAAAGGATTCATGTAATTGTGAAAGTATGTGTGAAAAACACATATATTCAAAAGAACCCATATAAACCCTCACTATGCAATAATATATTTGTCCCCAGAAAATCTTAGTGGTATTTCTTGATAAATATGGTTTTCACTGAAAAATAGTGAATGACACTGAGATACCAAGGAATGGTTACTAGTTCCTTTGCAACATGCTACAGCTAAGAAATAAAAATACATAGCTCTTTTTAGAAAATCATAAAATCAGTTTGATACATGAGTAACTAAGTTTTCAAACCTATGAAAGGATTGGCTGTAATGAATAGAAGCAATCTACTTGGATCCATGGTCATATTTAATTTACATATATTTAATTTATAATTAAACCTAGATGAATTAAACCCAACTCATTCAAATCTTTAATTAAAATTTTCCCACCTGCAATCTGTTTTTAACATTAGAAAAAGAGGCACAAGAGATTAAAATAAACACAAAGGAACCTTTTTGCTAAAAGCTTGAGAGAGTATTTTATATTCTGGGAGAACTATACTTTCACCCAAACTCCTCCAATACATTTTGAGAATTGTGAAGAGAGAATGGTGCAAGGAGATTTTCAGAATATTGATCTGGGAATGTTGCAAGATTTTTAGACACCGAGGAATACTTAAACTCTAAGATTTATTCTACTTAATAAGGCATTGGGTGGACTAAAATAGTTCATCTTTTAGAATCTTAGTTTATCTGAAAAAAGAACTGAACATTGTTACCCTACCCAGTAGCAAAGTTCACGAGCTTGTGATTTTAGACCAAGTTTCAAGAACAAAGGTCAAAACAGAAATGTCATCTAGGTACCCAGAAAATGTAATTAGCCTTAACATACAGGTTTTAAAGAAACATAAATTTTTGATGGCTGCACAAATGACACATAAAGACATCTTTTTCAGGGAGTGATGGGCTATAATCTTTTATTATGAATATCTCACATATATGTAATGTCCTTATTTCAAAGTTAATTTCACTGAGTAAATTTTTAGATTAGATTCTTCTAAACACAGCTAATACATTACCATCTTTGCATCAGAGATCTCAGGTAATCCCTCCTTGGCTAGTCAAAGAGTGTTATTTCTACATTCTTGGTAATTCTATCCATTTACCCTGATTATAACAATAAATTATCTCAGGCAAGTTTTAATTTTAAATCTTATTTTCGTTATCACATCTCAATTTTTTTTTCACTGATAAAGAGTTATGATTTCTATTTTAAAAAGAACTTGAGAAGTTAAATAACAAATCCAAATGAGATACAATATGACTTTTAAATATAAGAAAAGAATTCAGTTAAAATAGGCAAAGCTGTTTTTAGATAACAGCTAAACTGATTTAACTAGCTTTAAAGAAAATAATAAAGAACCTAACCATTTTTTCAGCCCAGAGTAAATTTGAACTACCAGTATATGGAGGAAACAGGGCTTTACTTGAAGCTATTATGAGAAATGACAAGAATTAATTATTAGTAAAAGAGCAATCTGGAAAATAAAGTGATTTCACTATTTAAGAAATACTAAAAATCCTCAGAATCCGAGATCTATATCTAAATCTATATCCATATCTATATCTATATCTAACTTCCAAAATCCAAACAGGAATAATATTTGGATAATTTATCAATTGATAAGTGCAGACTGATAGAACCTGGATCCTGTTATGCTTAGTACAGAAAACCAGTGTATGACATTTTGGTCTGGAAAGAGTGGATAATCTCAAGTTGTCATTATGTAATGTCCCTTTCTCATAAGCCAAGGACTACTCAGAATGTAGAAAATAAAATCCAAAACCTTATTTTGGCTTTTAAAATCATCTAAAATATGGACCCATTTTATCTTTCCAGTTCCTTCTCCCATTAGATTCCTCTATGCACACAGTGTACTCTGGCAAGACATAACTAAAATTTTTGAGCTGCTGAGATCTTCCCAAATCCCTAAATTCACAAATTTCTCACATAAAAAAAGAGTATACAGTTATCCAAAGAGAACAACAACCACAAAAAGATTATTTTTACAGATAGGGATATCTGTCTGAGCATCATGCTCCCTGCTTAATTGACATACTTCTGATGCCAGCCTCCCACATGGAGCAATTTGAATCCTTGTTTTAGCAGAAATATAAGTTAGAATGCGTACAGCAACTTGGAACTTCACCTGAGAAGTAAAAACTGTGGATGAAACTCTTTCCATCCCACATATGCAGACATTCATTTCATATGCAGACACCCATTTAACAGTTAGATGACTACTGTGCTAAGAGCTGGAGACTGAAAAATTGGGATGACACTGTCCCTGACATCACGGAGTTTATGGTCTATTGGGAGAGACAGACGTGCAGGAAAATGGAAGCCCTGCTGAGATCCACTTGACTCAGTTCCTGGGGTTGGTGGTGGTGCTGATGGGCGGTGGGGTGGTCTCCTTAGAGGACTTTTGGGAAAAAATGGCGCTTGAACTGAGACTTTGAGTAGAGGTAGAAAAGAATGCAGCTGGGGCTGAGGAAGTTAGAAAGGGAAGAATATTCCAGGTAGAGGGAACAGAATAAACAAAAGTAGGGAGGCACGAAATAATGTGTTGTGTGTTAAGGAATTAGAAGCTGCTTTATATTGCTGATGCATAAAACCCAAGAGAAGTGGTGGAGGACGGCAGTGGAGAGGACAATGACAGGCTGTGGAAGATCTAATGTGACACGATAGGGAACTCAGGCTTTCTCCTTTAGGTCAGGGTTTCTCACACTTGAACAAAATACAGGTTTCCTTTAAGGGAAAGACACTTATTGCAGAACCCCAATGATGATTTATATTATTTTTATTTATTACCTTAGGTAAATATGTACAAAAATAAAAATAGGTTAAAATGTCTTATGCATATATGTCTTAATATGACTTAGGGGTTGAATTGTGTACCCCGAAAAGATATGTTGAAGTCCTAACCCCAGTACCTGTGAATGTGAACTTATTTGGATATAGGGTCTTCGTAGATGTAATCAAGTAAAGATGAAGTCATAGTGGATCAGGATAGGCCTTGATGCAGTAACTGGTGTACTTATAAAAAGAGGGAAATTCAGGTACAGAGACACAAGGACACAGAGGGAGAATGTCATGTGACAATGGAGGCAGGTATGACTGCAAGCCAAGGAACACCAAGGATTGGTGGCAGCCACCAGAACCTAAAAAAGAAGCATGGAAGAGATCTTCTCTCAGAGTCTCCAGAAGGAACCAACCTTGCCAATACCTTGATTTTGTAGGTATTACCAATACCTTGATTTTGTCCCCAGAATTGTGAGAGAATAAATTCTGTTGTTTTAAGCCACCCATTTTGTGGTATTTGGTTACGGCAGTCCTAGAAAACTAATACAATACCAAAAACGAAAACAAATGAATTACAAAAGTATTTGTAAAACCAGCGAATTCAAACCATCATCACTAATTCAATATTTGGCATATCTGTAGGTCAAAAATGATTGCATTTTGGCTATTATGTGTGGTTTGATCTAATAGGGAAAATATTTTTCTGTATTCTAACCTCAATGCCTTTTTGTAAAAGTATGTTGTCAAAATAGTATTATAAACTTCAAAGACTTTATTACTATTTTAGGATAATCTAGTCTAATCTTTAATTCAAATTTTGCTCCTTCTAGGCTTTAAAAGCCAACTTAAACGGTGTTACTTGGTACTTTATAAAAGTTTTTATTTGAAGTTGAGTTTAGCTTTGGGGCATTATTGAATTCTACATTAAGTGATTATCTAATCAAATTAGCTCTGGAACTAGGATCAGAAAGGTAGTTAATTTATTATATACCTATTGATACCAAACCATTGAAATTGGGTATGTACAACAGTGGAGTGTGTTTTGATAATGCATTTATAGTAATTAGTATGGTACCAAATATTACAGTTTAAGTTCTTTCGACTTCTGCATGGCCATGCCTGTGTTATATGATCACTCGCTCATGAATATTACTAGCCAAAGGACTTCAAAATCTTTTATTTATACAGCATGCTTTAGCATCATGGGGCCTCATTGTAAATCCAAATGCAGTCATAGGCACTGAAGTCAGGTAGATGGCAGTACTCTATCATAAGGTGCCAGGAGAACTCACAGCCCTTTGAGAATATTCCTTTCCGCGGATTTTGGTTTGAGAATTGTTAAAAGTTACTAGGAGAGAAGTCAAAGTGGCCCAGTTTAGTTTTAGATAAATGCATCTGGGAATGGAATGGAGGAGAAACCAGAGGAGGCAGGACCAGAGGCTTAGAGATCAATTAGGACTTTGGTACTAAGAAAGATAGATAAGCGAGATCAGGAAAGCCTGTACTGGGAACAGGTGACAGAGATGGAAAGAAGGGACACATTTGAGAAATAAATGCTTCTCAGGGTGTAAGGATAAGGAGTGGGGAAACATTTATTTCTTTATGGTTCCAATAATGAGTCTTATTAGAGCCAGTCGTGGTAATATAAATCTCTGAAGGCTCAACCACATTTGGAAAATGGGAAAGAGCCCTAGACTTTAAATCTGAAGACCTGGGTTTGAATTCCAGATACGATTTTTCTTGGAAGTAATTTAATCTCTCTGGATCTCAGTTTTTTTTTTCATCTATGTGCTCGGGATAGTAATCTTTGTCCAAATTACCTATCTATACAGAGCTACCATACCACATCACATACTTTCTATAAAAGTAATTGATAAAATGGGAAATATTTACATAAAGTAATTTCATTATTGTTTAGAGTTCTAGGCTTAGTTGTTTAAATTCAGATTCAAACAAAACAACTATAACCAAAACATTTATGAACCAATTGGAGAAAGTTGAACACTGACTGGACATTGACAATATTAAAGAGTTGTTTCAGTTGTATACTCATTGGAATAAACTAAGCCAAAACACAGTGACTTAAAAACAATAATCATTTTATTATTCCTGATTCTATGGATGAGAAATTTAGGTAGGGCTTGGCTGGGCCATTCTGTTCCACACAGTGTCAACTGGGGTCACTCAGTGATTATCTGGTTGGTGGCTAAGCTTGTGTGGAGAATCCAGGAAGGCTTCACTCACATGTCCAGTACCTTGGTGGGGGTAGTTGAAAGTCTGGGCTCACTTAAGATGCTGGAACACCTGGGTCTTTCTATCTATCTATGTATCCGTAGATTTATATCTAGATCTACAGATATAGAAATAGATATATATCTTTAGATTATACTATATATCTATGTCTTTCTCTAGATATAGTTTCTATAAAAATGATATATAGTTTCTCCATATAATTTCTTTCCAGGAGCTTCTCCATATGGTTTCTTTAGCACTGTAGTAAGATGTTTTTTGTGGAGGTTCAGTACTCCCAAGAGAGAAGTGGAAACATCCAATCCTCATCAAGTCAAGGTCTGGAAGTAGTATAACATCATTTCTGCCATATTCTATTAGCCAAAGCAGTCAAAGCCCAGTCTAGATTCAAGAAAGTAGAGAAAGAATCTTTACCTTTTGATAGGGGAATGGCATGCGTGTAAAAGAAAAGAAATCTATTGTAGCCATCTTGGAGACAAGCTATCACAGGAATTATTGACGATTGTTATTTTTAGATGTGATAAAGATATTGTGGTTATGTTTTTAAACAATAGTCCTTACCTTTTAGGGGTAAATGGGGAAACAGTTATGGATGAAATGCTATAATTTTGGGGGCTTGCTTCAGCATAATCCAGAATAGGTGAAAGAGAAAAGTCTGTTTATATACAAAATTAGCTTTATGTTGATTTTTATTGAAACTGGGTGATGGGTAGACACTACTCTCTTTATTTTTATAACATGCTAAAATTTTCCATAATAAAAACTGAAAAAAAAAAGAATTCTAGAATCTCAGCAAGAAAGGTCTAAGATATTTGAAGGTATAATTTTTTCAATTATTTTATTGAGATCATTATGGTTTATATCATTATGTAATTTCAGGTGTACATTATTACTTATCAATTTCTGTATAGACTGCATAGTGCTTGAGGATACAATTTTTTGATGGAAAAAAGAACTGGCTCTACACACATCACAGGGGCTCACTCCTATCAGAATTGAGTTGATTTCTTATCAGGCAAGTTTAGATTCCTTTTTCTACAACAGAATGTTTACTTTGCTCCCTGCACACCTAATTCATATTATATTGACCTCCATTCAGCCACACAGACTGCACACAATGCCAGCTTTGCCCAACCTTGAACTGTTTGCTTTCATATTTCCATCAAATTGGTGGCTGGAACAATCAAGAAGATAGTCAGGCATGCTAAGTCTGCAGATGGTCATTTCTCTGAGTATACTTAGCTACATTGCTCAGCAAGTTAGATTAATATACGGCCGCTTTTCAGAGAATCATCAGGTTAGGCCTTTTATTGAAATACTTTTACTTTGTTAGCATTTCATATTCAAACTTCAAGTTTTCATTCTGGATTGACATAAGAAGTGTGTTTTTGCATTTTTTCCTCACAAAAATACCACTAAACACAATGTTTATGTTATTTAAGGTCATTTTTGTAAATATTTGCATTACATATCCCTTTTATAATTCATTTCTAGAAAACAATTGAGGAATCAAAAAGTTTCATCTGTTTATTTTAAAAAACATGACAGTAGAACAGACTATTATTATAGTCTCTTTTTGCTTTCTTGCAGAAAACTATATGAATTTAGAATTTCAGTACAATTATTTCTATTTCTCTTTACATTATTTTAATTGTTCTATTTCCATTTTAATAGTCAAAATACATGTATCTTTTATAATGTCACCTCATACTTCTTTGGAAATGGGATAAATGTATAAATAATAAGTCTCAAGTAAGTTAAAAGGAATCATGACAGAGCTTTAGAGCCATTCTGTTGGAAATAAAATATTAAATAAGTAAATATTTATTTTAAAAAGGTGAATAGGATTCTAAGGGGCCAATGATTAAAAAGAAAAAGGCTGCTACACAGTCTATTACGTTTCCTTAAAAGAGCCAACTTCTCCCACACATTTGGGAAATAACATACTTTAGAAAGATAAAACATGATTAATTGAACTATTATAAAGATTTTCTTTTAAGAGAGAAAGAAAAGAGGGGGGAAAAACCCTCACTGTATAAAAAAAGGGGAACTCCATGGTCTCCAAAAAGATGTTTCTATTTTCTCTTTCCTCAAACCACCAATTAACCGTACAGTTTAATACAGCCTACAATATAGTTATCCTTACCAAATACAGTTTTTCTTCTTGCCAGCACAACTGCTATTTGTTTAACCTCTAACAGTTAAGTGTTGTATAAAACCAAAATCTTTATATGAAACTGCACTATTTATTCAATGAAGATCTACTGTGAAAATTTTGTGCGAACACCAGGATTAATAACCACTCTTCTCTTTTGAAAAGTGCAATAGGGAACTATTAAGCCTTCTAGAAGATTACACAGTAGTTTTGGCAGTTGTTAAACTCCATGCTGAGGTGTTGGTAGAGACTACTCATCTGTTATTTATCCTTTACTAGGGACTTGCAGTTAACTAATAGTATTTTTAACTATTGGGAAGGGTAGTCAGTAACCAAATGAATCAGATAGATTGTATAGCATCAGGAAAGATGTAAACTCCTCTGGCTTTTCAGCAGATGATTTGGGAAACACAGCAAAACCTGGCAATTATCATTGAAACAGGCAACCCCAATGATGATTACTCAGATATTTAAATTAAAAGATGGAAAAGATTCACACAATAAATCAAATCTCTCACATAAGAAGTTTTTTTTTGACAAAATATTAAAATTAGGTAGTAGAATCACTGCAGTATTCCGTATTCAAATAATTTTCCTTTATCTTTATTTAAAAGTTGCTCTAGGGGCCGGCTGGTGGCGCAAGTGGTTAAGTGCGCACACTCCGCTCAGGCGGCCCAGAGTTCGCTGGTTTGGATCCCGGGCGCACAGCGATGCACCACTTGTCAAGCCATGCTGTAGCGGCGTTCCACATAAAGTAGAGGAAGATGGGCATGGATGTTAGCCCAGGGCCAGTCTTCCTCAGCAAAAAAAAAAAGAGGAGGATTGCCAGATGTTAGTTCAGGGCTGATCTTCCTCACACACACAAAAAAATTGATCTAATTTAAGAAAAAATGGAATTTAGGAAAAGGAGTATTTAGCACACTAATTCATAAGTAAGCCTTTCACGTGTATTCCTCAAAAGTACAGATGACTGAAGAACAGGCTTAGAGATGGGAGAGGGAAATAAAGGGTTTGGCTGGGATAATTTGAATTAGACGTGCCAGGTGCCAATAGGAAGAGGTGCCTGGCAGACAGAAAGTTTGGGACAGAGCTCCCAACAGAGTTGGAGCTTGATATTTCATCCTGCAGAGGCAGTGGCTGAAGTTCTGGAAAGTGGATTCATCTGCCAAGAGAATGTAAAGAGACAGTAAATCCACTGGAAATAACTAAACTGTGGGATGGAGAAAAAAGGCAAGGCAGTATTCCTGGGGCTTAGCACAGTACCTGGAATATACATAGTAAGCACTCAAAATAGTGGTTGAATGGGCATGTTTGTAGCTTAAAAAAAGAGACAATGGAGATGGCAAAGCTGAAAATTCATGAGAAAAAGAATTCTAATAGAGACAGCTGCTGGAATCAAAATTTGTGGTTCTCTCTTACATGGAGTAGAGTTGTTCCTAGAACGTGTCTACCTAGCCAAGAACTATATAAGCAGCCCCATCCGTATCTAGGTATTGCCATGTGACTGATGAGTAGCACTTCTTGGCCAAGCCTCCAAGAAGCAGGTATGTCTTTCCCTGCTCTTTTTCTCCTTCCACTGCATAAAGTCGGATGCTTCCAAGGCCTCAGGTCCTTAAATCCTGTAAGATGGTGGAGCCTTCAAATGTAGGAACTCTGGGTCACCAAATTACCAAGAGAAAGAAAATCATTCCCTGACAAAAATGCCAGCTTCTGCTTTTGGTTGATCATGAAATATACTATTGGGATAAGCCACAGTGATACAGGATTCATTGGTTCCAGCAGCTGTCATTACCCTGATTAATACTTGGATCTTTGATAAGACAAAGACCTCAAATAGGCAGAAGAGAAACATCAAGTCCATAGCTTATCCCATTCCTTCCCCTGCTCTCCCTTGAGGTTTAGTTTAATAAAGTCACATAACTGGTGTTAACAATGCCATGTGTCAATGTGTAAAAGATCAATAGAGCTGCATCTAAGTCCAGCAAAATCATGTGAACTAGCTTACCCATCAGTTTGGTGACTTTTTCAAGGGTGGGGTGAAGAGAGATAAAGAAGCACAAAGGAATGGATATATTCATGCTTATTTTGCTTAATCAAGCTCTTTCTGCCCAAGTGTCCCCAGAACCACTACCACCAAACCAAATGTAAACAGAGAAGATGCTCCTTTGGAGAGTGATGTGCTTTCTCCAACACCTCCTTCCTTAGGCTGCCACTGCCACCACTGATACTTGGGAGAGGAGATGAGCTGCCCTCCTCAGTGTCCTCTGTCAGTCTATTTTGGTTCTTTTCTCCTTTTTTACTTGAAACTTGGTGGATGGGATAACACTGTGACTCCTGAGAGTGCCTGCTTAGCTCATCAAAGCTTTGTCTTGGAGAAAGAGGATGGTTAATACCAAGTATCTTTCATGTTATTTACCAGGACCAGTATTGAATTATGACATTCAATTCTCACAACAGTCATTTGAGATAAGCATTATTATCTCTATTTTTATAGAGGAGGAAACTGACTCAGAGAGGCTGAATAATTTACCTGAGGTCTCAGAGCCAACCTTGGTATTATTAGCCATTATATTCTCTAACTTTATTGAATGACTATTATTTACTGAAGTCTTGATGGGCATTATCTCATTTAAATGCTACAATTTTACAATGTAGGTGTTTTCTGTGGGTTGAATTGTGTCTCCCAAAAAGATATGCTGCAGTCCTAAGCCCCATACCTGTGAAAATGACCTTATTTGGAAACAGGATCTTTGCAGATGTAATCCAAATTAAGATGAGGTCATATTGGATTGAGGTGGGCCCTAATTCAATGTGACTGTTGTCCTATAAGAAGAGAGGAAGAGACATAGAGACAGACACACAGAAAGAAAGCCAAGTGATGATGGAGGCAGAGATTGGAGTGATGCGTCTATAAGCCAAAGAACACCAAGACTGCCAGCAACACAGAAGCTAAGAGAAAGGCATGGAATAGATTTTCCCCTAGAGTCTTCAGAGAGAAAACATGCCCCTCCTGACACCTTGATTTCAGACTTTTAGCCTCCAGAACCATGAGAGAATAAATATCTGCTGTTTTAAGGCACCTAGTTTGTGGTAATTGGTATGGCAACCCAGGAAATTAAGACAGTGCTATTGTTTATTCCACTCTACAGAGGTGAAAACCCAGGTTAGTTAACTTCCCAAGACTGTCTGGTCCCATAGGGCCTGTGTTCTTATCTACAGCAGCATACCAGTATTCAATTCATTTCTTTACAGGGATAAAAGCCTGTTTTTTCTTACTATACATACTGCTTCCAGAAGAAGAAATTATTTTATAGGGTCTGTGTGAAAGTTTTCATAGTTATCAAAATGCTTTTAATAAAATCCTAATCACTTATGGCAAAACAGTGAATAAAGAGAATTATGTAGAACCACTTCTTGCCAAGAGCCTAAATGCCACTTGTTTAGATGGACACACATGTGTAGGACATAGAAAGAACAAAACACAAATGTTAGTTGGCCATGATGAGCACCAAAAATAGAAATAAAAAAAAATTTCTACTAGTTAGAAATTCACATTCTGTCAAATATCGCTGAATAGGCCAGAGTCTGGACTGAGAGAGCCATGTTATGTATCTCAGCTCTGCCATGGCATTTAAAAAATCTCCCTGAGCATCAGATTCCTTAGCAGCAAAATGAGGACAGCAATGTCTACCTCATAGGCAACTGTGCAATAAGTAAGATTGTATAACCCCCGTCTCCCCATAAGCATCCAATAAGTAATAATACTTTTATAATTTTAGGCATATTTAACTTGAACAGCTCAAAATGAAATTTAGATGAAATAACATCAATGTCAATTATAATATTGACTGAATCCAATTCTCTGGTGTGACCCTTAGAGCAAGTCAATTATGCAAAGACAGAAACCGCGGAAGACAGATGGTGAAGCCTCTTGGTTATGTATGTTTACTGGTAAGATAACAATTTTTCTTTGCTTATGAACATCTCAGTTATGCTATATTGGCCTGTGGGCCATGTGTAAAGTGGTAATGTAGGGAATCAACTATTTTTTAAAAGCCCTAAAACACTTTGAAAGTACTCAATTTAAGCAAGTGATACAATATTTTCTTATAAAAGCGTGTGTCTTGGAACTATGGAACATTTAGTTGGCCTGTCTGGAATGCTTATCATAAAGAAAATCAAACATCTGACGGGTAGTTGGAGAAAATTACTCTTGAATATCTTCGGAGATTGTGTGTATTTCTCTATTTTGCTGCAAGTAATGAAATTGTATTTCTTTAACATGAATTTGTAAGTATTTACGGAGTCCTTGTCAGTTTTAAATTTCGAGTATTCTTTCAAAGGGTACTGGAGAAATGATACATGCCACAAAATCAGTATAGATGATTCTGAGATTCTGCAATTCTATTATTTTTCTTATGTCACCAAGGTTGTTTACTCAATTACACTAAATTAGTGTGGTTTTACTGTGTTTGTATCATCTATAGGTCAAAGATTAATGTATTTTAAGGAAAGAAATCAGAAATATTCTCCATAAAAATTCCAGTATAGAGTTCTTATCACAAGGAGAAATTTTTTTCTTTTCTTTTTATTGTGTCTATATGAGATGATGGATGTTGACTGAACCTATTGTGTAATCCTTTTGCAATATATGTAAATCAAACAATCATGCTGTCCACCTTAGACTGATAAAGTGATATATGTCAATTATTTCTCAATAAAATTGGAAAAAAATTCCAGAATGATGGGGAAATGTAAATTTGTGTGTGTATGTGAACAAACACATCGTTATCTATCACAGTGTATTATCTTGGGATGTACAGGTAAGCTTTCGTGAAATCCTTTGAAATTATTTAAAAGAATTTAAGATGTGTGGTGCTGTTTGTTTCTCAGGAAATATGTTTTCATGTCATTTATTGGATTCTCAAAGTCATCTATGACCTACGAGTAGTTAAAAACCCTGACTTAGGACATGGACTTCTATGGGTTTATAAATCCCTTAGAATCACAAATACATTTATAATCATCAAGTGAGAGAGAGACAGAGGCAAAAGAATAAGAATAGGAAATGCTTAGAGAGAAGACGAAGCATACAGCAATGGAGTGGCACTAATAGGAAATGTCCTCAAAGTTACAGTGAAGCCAAGGATTGCATCTTGACTGAAGCACAGGTGAGCTGTTTGTCCATTATTGACGGAGATTTTCTGAGTATTTACAAGATGTACAGTCTGCTAATTCTAAGGCTTGTGCTTTGCTTTTAAATAACTTGGCTTCAAGGACAGTTTCTCATTCCTGCTAAATTTCCAAATGAGAAACGTCTTCTTGTCGAGGATTGAATACATTTGTTTACTAAGTAGCCTTAGCGACTGTGACATTCCTAGCAAATTTGTAGTTGACAATCTTACTTGGTTAGGCCATGTCTGATAATTAAGAGTCAGTAAAACCTGACTCTCACTGCAAGAATCCACTCAAGTCATTTATTTTAGTAGCAAGTTCTTGGAAGGCCATCATTTACCTCCTGGATTCGTTCTTTTTGGAGGTCTGACGAGCTTCATTAGGGACCCAGAAGAGCAATGAATAGAAAATGCCAGAATATCTATACGCCAACTCAATACAATATAAGAAGTAAAACAGGATGCCCTCTACAGAACCAGGTGTTAAATTACCTATTTTTCTTTTTTTTCTTCTTTCTTCCGTCCCTCCCTCCATCCTTCTTTCCTTCCCTTTCCTTCTTTTCCCTTCCCTTCCCTTCCTTTCTGTTCCTTTCCCTTACTTTCTCTTCCCTTCTCCTTCCCTCCTTCCCTCCTCCCATCCTTCCTTCCTTTCTCCCTTCATTCTTTACTTCCTTTCAAAATGAAAAGGTTTAACAGAAGTCAAACTTATGCAAGGAGGAATTATGAAATAGGTTATAGAGTTGTTTACTAGATTCTAAACTGCGTGATAGCCTTAATCATATTTGCTATTTTTTTGCACTTCAAATCACCCATGTCCGTTGTTGCCGACACAGTTAAGTACTCACTACATATTTTCTATTGGATGACTAACCTGTGACCCAAGTGGTCAAAAATTCATGAGAAGAAGGAGGCTGGTTATGTGATAAATTATTTTCTGTTGTTTTAAATTCAAAAGGTTCTATGAAAAATGTCTTGCCAGCACTCAGAAAAAGCCCTTAAATACGGTATGGGCTACCTGATTACTAAAAATCTAAATGTCTCTTCCATGTTCAAATAATAACAAAAAAACAAACAGTAGCAACAATCAAAAATGTAAAAAAAAAGCATTCCATGTTCAAAAAAATTACTGAATAAATCTGCACAATAAGAAAAAAATCTGAAAATGACATTAGATTTAATTGTGATATATTATCAGCTCTTCCAAGAGAGAAAATACACCACCAAATATTCTACTGAAAACAATAATGAATCTTGGAATTAATCTGACACTGATGTTCTCATAGTCAAAAAAAGTTATACCTGAACAATGGTTAGAATTATCAATGAGATAACTTTCTTTCTTTGATAACCAACTATCAATCAATTTTCTCTTTCAGTCATGCAGAAGAATCTAGAGTTCATTCAAGAAAATCACCTTTGATCTTTTAAGTACCTTAAAGCAATGGGCATATGAATCATCTGAAATAAATTTAAAGAAATAAATATGATATTCTTGCTTATTTAGAAGACTTGATGTAGAAGCATAATTTTGTACCAAAGATTCATTAGCTTCCTATTTTTTGTGCGTCACTTCACGGGGATAACTTCCTAGGAGGTAATTTCTCTTGATTCTAAATGGTCTTGAATTCCATTTTGGCTTATATTATACTTTTTACCTCATTAGAATTTTTTTACTTTGACATTTAAAAAAAAAAAAAAACTACTAAGATTTTTGACTCCTATCCATGTCTCCTGGGGGGAGGTATGAATCTGATAACACTTATCTGACACAAAAAGTATTATGCAAGGGACACAGAACAAATGAAAATCAAGCCAGTTTATGCTTCCTGATGACAATAACCTCTAGCCTAATAAATGTGCAATAATATGATTATCTCTACACTTCAATCTCCTTGATTTCTTCATTTTTGCAGTTTTTACACCTCACTGATTGATAAAATATGCCAGTTGTTTCAAATACAGCTAAAAACTGTTACACTTACTCTCTTGTTAGAGACATGAACACAAAAGATATGTGTTACTTCCTTTGAGACCTTTTATCAAATTTTACAGGGTAAACAGGAGCAATGTCTTTTAACATAACTCATTTCATAAATAACCCTTTTTACTAATTTTGCCTTATTGATACATTTGTTTAAACCTCTTATATATAGAATAGTCAATAGACACTCTTCTATACTGGCATCTAAATCAGTGGTTTCTCAACTCATGGATTTCACAGTCTGGTAAAATTAAAAAGCAATGGGGTGTATCACAGGGTTGCCAAGCTTTTATTTAATCAATTACAAATGTTAGGAAAAGCAACTATCTTTCTCTAGCACTATCATTTCATGAAAGTATGTTAATATAAAAAATCAGGAAGGATAAACTCTTAGAATAAAAGGCAATCATCTCAAGTGTGTAAATTCAGCTTTATGAAAATTTTATTATATGAATTCATCTTTCTCATTTTGTTGTGGACAGTATAAACTATGTCACCAGCAAGCACTGCCCTGCAGACCAGGGTTTGGAAATATTGTCATACACATTATCTCAATTATAAAATACATGGGTTGAGTTAAGTGATCTCCAAAATCCCTTCAAGTCCTAACATACTCTAAGTTTCCAATTGTTACTGCACTTTTTGTACTGTAAATTACTAGTCAAGAGTGGTTTCTGTGTTGGTGACATTGAATTCAAGCTCTATTGCGAAAGGGAAGATTTCCAATTTGTAAATTTATTTTTTTAAAGCATAAGGATGTATCCTATACACTTATTAGATAGGCAATTGCCATGGTAGTGTAGGACTTAATGGCGGCAGACCACTGAGTACTAAGATTTCTGCCCAAGTGTATTTCATGTTTAATCCAACTGTCCTTTAGTGAAAGCTGCCTCAGATCAATCATTTTGGTCACAAAGATATTATTCTGTGCAGGGACAATTCAGTGAGTCATGCTGAGTGCTAATGTGCACTGAAATCTGGTTAAGGGTATAGTTAGGACCTGACTATAATTCACCATGTCTATTAATATTATACATTGATCCAAAAATCCACTAAGTATCATGTAAACCTGCATTCTGCCATCTAGGCATGCATCTCTTTATCCCATTTTCATCTTTTTCTCTATGCATTTTAAGTAGCTATGGATCCGGAGGAGGAATTTACTTTTCTAGATGATAGGCTGTCCACCATTCAACAATTTTTGAAATCTATCTTCAATATTTCTTTTTATAGAGTGTTTTTTTGAACTAAATTCAACCTCTGAAAGTAATCAGAATTTACCCAGCATTACACAAAATCAAATTTAACATCTCATTAGTGTGCTGTCTTATCTCTTTAATTGAATGTATCTATTTCCTTGCCACTATAGGCTCAGTCGTTAGGGGCTAAGCTTATAACTGTGTCACCAACGAGTGTACAAATATAATATAGATGTGTGTATGTGTGTGTGTGTGTATATATATCAATGTTATATATATATATATCAATGTTGGGATATTGGCTGGAGTCTGAAAATAGCAAGGGAGAGAGACTACATGTTAAATGTGCTACGGAACTCTTGTCTGGCAATATTGTATCAGGAAAGAAAACAGAAGATATCAAAAACACATTTCTGTGATTAACTATACATGTTGTAGATTAGGAATGATTAGCTCTCTAGTAAAGCAAGTGGCAGCTCAGGCTGCCACCTTGAACAGTGTTACTTCACTGGTAACTAGTTTTATTTCCTCTTTTAATTTGAGGACTGATGATGGGCTTTAAGTGATTGCAGCTCAGCTAAAATACTCAAAATTTATCTACTTGCCAATAAATTTTAGAACAATTTAACCAGGCACTAATATTATAAATAAGTTGTTGTGGAATGAGGAGAGGTGATTCTAATACATTAAATGTCAAATAGAGTAATAGTGAATGATTTTAAATGGAGAAAGAATTACATACAAATGAAGAGATGCATTGTTTTATCAATCTTTGCTTATGTGTGCTCTTAAGGGAAAGAGGAGAATTACCATAACCAGCATGTCATTTCCAAATAATTCTGTTTGACTTCAGGATGGATTTCAGTTCCTTCCTCTGTCAGTAGGGGCTTTGTTCTGGAAATTCACAACATACTAAAAGAAAAACCATACAGTTTAAAGGATCCCACACTGACTGAGGGCTGGAAAGCTATGTAAATTGCCTGTCTTTAGGGAGGAGTTCAGTCAGCAGAAGAAGTTATCATGTCATAGAAAAGGTGGAAGCGATTCTTTCACCAAAGGTTGTGAAATCAGGATGTCAGCTGAGTTCTAACTGTAATCCACCATGCTCGATCAGCTAGTGAACTTGTATATTTATGTGCCAGGAGCTAACTCTGTCAGCTGCTGAGGTGTTTGGATGCTCACATCTCTTGGTCCTCTCTGTCTTGGAGTAGCCACTTAGGTAGTGGTGGGCTCAGCAGTGGCTCCATTTAAATGTGTTTGGTTATGACTCTTGGTAACTGTTTATCTTAAGGTGGAGGAGTCTGATTACTGGCCACCTAATACACTCAAGTTCCAATTAGAGAAGAAAAATTCAGCAACAATCTCAAAGCATTAAAATAATTGGGACACCAAAATATAAATAAAAATATCAACACAATCTGATCTTATGCCTTTTACTAAAGAATATAAAGCTAGTAAGCCAACACAACTGAAAATTGTACATTATCTAGCTTGCAGCTAGCTATTCCAAATTATGCAAGATTATCAACAAAATGTCTTGGCAGAAGAATTTAATTTAATGTCCCATTTATATATCTTGGGCTAGCTATTTATTCTTTGTTATAATGTATTTGAAAAGTTAAGGTGGCACGTAATGGCTAAATACTGTTATATTTTGTTCTGTACTGAAAAAGTAAGGTCTTGAGGACTCATACAAGATAACAACTTTGAGAGCAAAAGCATATTTTAATGTAATAGCTAAAATTTCAAGACATACTAAATGAGTAATGACTATTTTTGACCTTGTACCAGAAGCGCTGTCAGAGGTGGATCCTGCACTCAAGTTGCTCTTGAACTGACCTGGGGAATGAACGTGCAAACTAATAATTTTCATAAGATGTGCCAAGAGCCAGGCAAGCAGAATCCCTCAACTGCTGTGGGGCCATCTACGGACGCATGACAAGGGTGTTATTAGAGTAAATCTTAAAAGGTAACTGGAAATTTTTTTCAGGTGGAAATGAGATGCTTTTCAGGAATAGGCCACGATACTAGTAGAGCTTGGAGACACACTCATCAAGATTGTTCAGCAGGACAAGGGCTGTGGTCTTCAAGCCCTTCTATGTATAAGGACTACCCAGGAAGCGTGTCAAAGGCTGATTTCCTCTCCTCTGCCCTCTGAATCTAGGTGAGACTCAGGAATCTGAATTTTAACAAGTATCTAGAGTGAATCCAAAACAGTCTCCTGTGTATATATTTGTGTGTTTGTGGATGTGTGTGTATGTATGCTTGTGTGTGTGTTTGGTATGTGTGTGTGTTTTTCTGCATGTATGTGTTTGAGAGTGGGCAAAAGAAGAGGGGGCATGGAGATAGTGTGGATGGAGAGGTCTGTAGGGAGCATATTATGTGAAGTTGTAAATGCCCTGCTGAGGAATTTGGCTTGTGAAGCGATACAGTTACTACGAAGTTGTAGACTTCAAAATCCCAAATAACAGGAAGTCAGTGAAAGAAATATTGACTTTTATCTAAATTGTGTCTGAAGAACTGCAAGTGAAGAGAAGCATGTTCTTTGATCTAAACCACTCTTGTTTGAACAGCAGTCTCTTCAAAGCCGTAGCTGAAATATTCTTATGGAACCAGGACCTGGGGGTGAAGAGAGGAGTAAGTGAGAGTGAGAAGTAGTATCAAGAAATGGAGAAGAAGGAAAGAGACTGAATCAGTAATCTCTCAAATCACTCATTCGTTAAATCACTCAATCCACATGTACTGGGGACCTACTCTGTGCCAGTCGCTGAGCTGGGCTGTGTGGGTGTAGAAATGTAAGATTCATTCTTTCTCTTGAGGAGCTCACATTTCAATAGGGCCATAGAGAAATAAGCAGACAATGACAACACAGTGTGATAAGTACCATAACAGAGTTAGACATGTGAGTTAAGAGAGTACCAGAAAGGCCACCTAACTCAGAATTGTGTGTGTGTGTGTGTGTGCGTGTGTGTGTGTGTGTGTGTGTGTGTGTATGTATGTGTGAAGGTTTCCTTAAGGAAAGCTGAACTCCTGAATTGAGTATTTAAGCGGAAATGAAAGTTCTTCAGAAAAAGGAAAATGAGGAAAGGCTTGTAAGAAGTCAAAATCGCCTCCGTACTGTGGGTTGGTATAGTTGCACTATATTGTGTGACATGGCTCCAGACAAATTGGGGAAATTATAATAACAACCCACTCTTATTGAGGTCTTACTATGTGCTAGACACTGCAAAGAGCTGCACAAGGATAACCTTAATTAATTCTCACAATAATCCTATAAAGTAGGTATTGCTATTGTTTCAGGTTTCAATGAAGTAATTGAAGCCCAATGAGGTTGATAAACTTGCCAAAGGGCATAAAACTGATACACTATGGAGCCAGGATTAGAACCGAGGCAGCCTGGGTGATCTTACAGATCATCTAATACTGCCTTTATGCACTGTATATATAGGATCTTGCATGTCATTTTAAGAAGCTTGGACATTCTCCTGAGGACAATTAGTTGTTAAATGAAATAATCAGATTGTCAGTTTTTAAAGACCACTTTGCTCCAGCAAGGATAGTTTGATTGGAGGAGATCAAAATCAGTCTCTGAGACTAATTAGAGGTGGTTGTCATAATTCCAGAGAGACACGCTGAGGCTTGAATTAAGATAGTTTCTCAATGTGGTAGGCAGCCTCTATGATGGTCCCCAATGATTCTGCCTCCTGGTATTAAATGTTCTTGTGTAATTGCTTCCCCTTGAGCATGGGCTGGACTTATTGACTTGCTTCCAAGGAATAGAGTATGGCAGATGCGATGTTAGGTTATATAAACCTAACCTTTTTATAACCTCAATGTTAGGTCATAAAAAGACTGTAGTTTCAGTCTTGCCTGCACTCTCTCTCTTGGACTGCTGCTCTGGAGGAAGCCAGCTGCCATGGCATGAGGCAGCCCCACGTGGAGTCCCATGTGAATGAGCTCAGAACAGGATCTTCTGAGGCCAGCCACCAGCCTCCTAGTGAGTGAGCTTGGAAGCAGATCCCTCCCCAATCTAGCCTGGAGATGACTGTAGCTGTGGCTGTCACCTTATTGCAGCCTTGTGAAAGACTCTGAGCAAGAACCACCTAGCTAAGCCTCTCATCCAAAAAATTGTGAGATAGTAAATATTTGTTATTTTCAGTCACTAAAATTTGGAGTAACATGTTTCTCAGCAATAGAAAACTAATACATCAAGAACTGTCACCCTAATCATCATATATATCCCACAAGCCCCTGGAGACACTTGGTATATATGTGGCAGTTTGACACTGTATAATGATGCTATTTGTGTACAGAATACTATGTAGCAGGATTTTTCCAGAAAGGTATTACTACCTCTAATTGACAGTAAAGCCCTGATGAATTCAAATTGCCTTATAATAATCTATTTTTGTCTACTTTTTTCACAAAATATATTTTTGGCATTTTTAGTATAATGTTGGAAGATCTAGTAGTCAGCCCTCATGCCAGCTAACATGGTATGAGGTCAGAGAACGGGACTTGCATTCCTAGCCTCCACCCAGATTGCCCCTCACTGTGGATATTAAGCCAGGTATTTATCCCATATCTGAGTGTATGGAAGAAACCACAGATGTTACAATATAGTTGTCATTGTAACACATACTGTAGAGCCAAGTAGGTGACTTGAGATATACAGCAAATGCTTTTTGATATAAATGAGATTATGATGCACTCCTATAGCTGAATTTCATGACTATATAGGATATTTATAACCCTGGAATAACTGCCTTTCATTACGTGTTCTCCCCCAAATAGTTGACAAAGAAGGCAAATTTAAAATGGAGTCCTTGAAGACCCCCACCCACCCCTGGCATGTACTTTCTCATCCCCATGAGTCATGGGCTGTGTGCATACAGTTGGCTTAGATGAGCTGGCACCCTGGAAATTGCAGCAGCTGCACTAAACAATTACCAGCCTCTGACGGAGAAAATTTCCCATGGGGGACAAAGAGCCAGCTGGGCATTGCTAGTGCTTGTCTGGTGGACGTTTGTTAGTTTGTATGAACACTGAAATTCCCAGGGCAGCAATCAATGGATGAGATAATTCAGCCTAGAATACATTAACCCAGAAAACTGCAACTGGAGAAGACCCTTTCATGGGGGAACTCTGTGCCTTCAGCAAAGCAAATTGGCAAGTGTTGTCCTGAACATTTAGAACCTGGATGAAGCCTCTGAAGCTTGGCATCTTATTAAAGGAGTCTGGCGCCCACTAATGAAATTCAGTCTATCCGTCCTTAGCGTTCTCAGTAACCTGCTGAAATAATGTCCTTAAACTTTCCGTCCAAAATTACACTGAGTTTTATACACAGAACAAACTTCTAGTGGTAATCTTCCAGGACATATTCATTATACCAGAGGCTGTATCAAAATATTAATATTTGCCTGGATTACTCTCAGATAAGAATATCTCAGAGCACCTTAATACATTCAGTAATTCAGAAACGCTCATTATCTTGAAATTATCATTTACCTTGTTATAAAGACAGATGCTGAAACAAGGTGATTTTTACAGCGGATTTTATATCTTTAATGTAATATATATTTAAAATAAAGGTTATGAATCTTAAATTAATGAAGAGTTTTCTTACCAGTTCATTTTAAATGACTTCCATTTTGCTAAGCTATATATCATTTGCTCTGTATCTTTAAGATTATAGATTCAGTAGTACATTTTATTAATACATTTTAAAACATCTTTAAATACAACTAATCTTGAGATAATCGATGATACAGAGGTTAACCCCTGTACTACCAGTAGTAAATGATAATGGAGATAACATCATGTATCATTTCCTTAAGAGCTGAAGAAAGAATAACTTTCCAGAGAATATTTGCAAATTTGAAGCTTCAAAAACAATCCTGTTGTTACCTCTAGTAGAAACATAGCTTCTCGATATGTTAAAAGTGGTTGTGCATATGATTAAGTCCCACATTTGCAACACAAGCTTTTATCATAGCAATAAAAATGTGCCTTGGTCAGGAGCAGAAGATGTACCCCTGAACATCATTTACATTTCATTTCCCTTAGGACCTAGGAGATAGGACATCTAAGATAGGCTAGCTACAAAGACCTTATCATTCACTAGCGCCTATTAAAACTGATTTTTTTTTTTTTTGAGGAAGATTAGCCTCGAGCTAACATCCGATGCCAATCCTCCTATTTTCACTGAGGAAGATGGGCCCTGGGCTAACATCTGTGCACATTTTCCTTTACTTTATATGGGACGCTGCCACAGCATGACTTCACCGCGCTTCGGTCCGCACCCGGATCCGAACCTGCGAACCCCAGGCCGCCACAGCGGGTCGCGCGAACTTAACCCCTAAGCCACAGGGCCAGCCCCTTAAAACTGATTTTTAAAGATAAATTTCTGATGTCGAAGAGCGTACTGCCTATGTTTTCTTCTAGAAGTTTCATAGTTTCAGGTCTTACATTCAAGTCTTTAATACATTTTGAGTTAATTTTTGTGTATGGTATAAGGTAATGGTCTATTTTCATTTTTTTGCATGTGGCTTAGCAACATATTTTCAAGCACCATGACTGAGCAGGCAAGAGAAACAATAGAAAAAATAAACAAATGGGACTACATCAAACTAAAAAGCTTCTGCACAGCAAAGGAAACCATCAACAAAACGAAAAGACAACCTAACAATTGGGAGGAGATATTTGCAAACCATACATCTGATAAGGGGTTAACCTCCAAAATATATAAAGAATTCATGCATCTCAACAACAACAAAACTACCAACCCAATTAAAAAATGGGCAAAACACTTGAACAGACATTTCTCCAAAGAAGATATACAGATGGCCAACAGGCACATGAAAAGATGTTCAACATCATTCACTATCAGGGAAATGCAAATCAAAACTACAATGAGATATCACCTCACGCCCTTCAGAATGGCTATAATCAACAAGACAGGAAACAACTAGTGTTGGAGATGATGTGGAGAGAAGGGAGCTCTCATACACTGCTGGTGGCAGTGCAAAGTGATGCAGCCACTGTGGAAAACAGTATGGAGATTCCTC
Organism: Ceratotherium simum simum; assembly: GCF_057802395.1. Taxonomy (NCBI): domain Eukaryota; kingdom Metazoa; phylum Chordata; class Mammalia; order Perissodactyla; family Rhinocerotidae; genus Ceratotherium; species Ceratotherium simum. The sequence goes on from NC_141908.1 coordinate 43,015,625, forward strand.
AAAAAATTAAGGATAGAACAACCATACGATCCTGCTATTCCACTGCTGGATATTTATCCAAAGAACGTGAAAACACCAATGAGTAAAGATACATGCACCCCTGTGTTCACTGCAGCATATTCACAATAGCCAAGAGTTGGAAGCAACCTAAGTGCCCACCAAGGGACAAATGGATAAAGAAGATGTGGTACATATACACAATGGAATACTACTCAGCCATAAGACATGATGAAATCCAGCCATTTGTGACAACATGGATGGACATTTTGGGTATTATGCAAAGTGAAATAAGTCAGAGGGAGAAGGTCAAATACCGTATGATTTCCTTCATTAAGTAGTAGATAACAACAACAATAACAAACCCATAGAGACAGAGATTGGATTGGTGGTTACCAGAGGGGAAGAGGGGAGGGAGGAGGGCGAAAGGGATAATTCGGCACATGTGTGTGGTGATGGGTTGTAATTAGTATTTGGGTGGTGAACATGAGAACATGATGTAATCCATGCAGAAATAGAAGTATATTGATGTACACCTGAAATTTATACAATGTTATAAACCAATGTTACTGCAATAAAAAATAAAAAAAAATAAAGAACAAACAAAACAAAACAAAAATAAAGATAAATTTCCTAACCGCAATGAGAAGAATAAGAGTGGAAGAAAAATGTGAAATTCTTGCCTAGGACTTGATAACAACTAAAGACAGTATCTTGAAAGTTTAGGAGCTTATGATCATTCCTGACATTCTGCAGATTTTCCTGCCATGATGTCTCTTCTTTGGGGTTGGCAGCTCTCATCTCCTAGCTTGGCCTCACCCTGCAGGCATAACAAGTGTTCAAAGCGTAACATGCATTTGAAGAGTAAAGGAGCAGGGGCACAGGAGCAAAGCCAAGACCCAGGGTTTGTGGAGCACAAAGTTGCCTGGCAGCCTCACCAGCTGCATTCTTATTCCTTTGGCTCTTTTTCCAGTTCCAAATCTATCTTCCCTGACAAGCAGACTTGAAAAAAAAGAGTCAACAGGGTTTTCCCTGTAGGCTTCAGAGATAGGATAGAGAAGGAAAGAATTTAAATGGAGGAAATTTTACTTTTTTTTGGCAGTCGGCGGGCTCTGAAAAAAAGCAGACTGTCCTTTCTATCTTCACAGGGAATAATATCGATGCACACACAAAGCAGAAATATTATAAACTCTACAACAAAATATTTTGTTCTAATGCTTCCTTATTTTCAGTCTCTTTCTATTACTGGATGAAATTTTGTTCAGCTCTTAAAAGCCAGATTTCATAATAGATTTAGGAAGGAGTTTGGCTCTACCTTGCCTCCTCAAACTATGCCTACTCTTCCTATATGGCCATCCATCCATCCATCCAGTCATCCATCCATCCATCTATTCATCTATCCATCCATCCATCCAATGTCAGCTGGCATTTATTGAGCACGTTCAATGTATCAGACACTGGGAAAACCATGAGAAACAAAAACACAGCCTCTGCCTTCATTGAGCTTACATACTAATGGAGGAAGGCAGGCAAGACACAAATAACTACACAAAGATTTGATGGCAATTGTGATGTGTGTGATAAATGATAAAATGAAGGCACTATGAGAGTGTAAAACTGGATGAATATAACTTAGTCTGGTAGGGGTGAGGGTGGTTAAGGAAGGCATCCTTGAGAAAATGGTATTTAAGCTGAAGTGGGCTAGGTATGGTGGCGGCACCTAGAGGTGAGACTAGAGACAGGTAGGGCTCACAACCTGGAACGGCCGTGAGGCTGCCATTCATTCCCTGGACCTAGAAATCCAGGCTTCTGTAAGAAGCGATCTCCATCTCCCTTTAATACTCCATCTCTTCCCATTTAGTTGTTCTTCACAGCTTTGGGAGCTTCGGTGGTTTTCCCATGTGGATGATAGTATTGTAGACTATTAGAGATAGAAGTGGGCCCACAAACTGTCCAGCAAGCAGCTGTGACCTGCTTAAGGTCACAGAGCACCATGTGTTACCTCAGTGGTGAACATCTTATAGATTTAATCTACTTGTTTGTCATAAAAATTTTAAGTTTAATAAGAATTATTTGCAATTAGCACATTGATTCTGTGACTCTTCTAAAGTAATCCTATAGCATATTTTGTTGGTTTCTACTCTCATAGGCTAAATATTTCCTTAAATCGTTTTGAAAATTCTCCCCTCCACCCCATCTCAACTCACTTTAGAGAATGTGTAAAACTGTTTCGAACCAGGTCACCATCTGAATTAATTCAAATTCAAAATTGCATAAGTCTGAATGAATTAGCTTTTTAAGGCTATATTACACACTGTAGTTCCCCACTTTCCAGTCCAGTATGAAGCCACAGAATCATGAGTCATTGCAATTTCTGGTGCTAATTTAATTTCAAACCTCCTGCTTGCCTTTGGTTTAAGGTAGGCCCTTGGGCAGTTTAAGCTCCTGACCTACTTCAGAGTTTCTTTTATACTCTGGAATGCAGCTCATTTTATAGAGCAGGTTAAACTCTAGAACAGGTCATTAATCATTGTAGCTCCCTGGGCTTTCCTGGTGCTTTCGAGAAGGAAGCAGAGCTGATACAAATAAAACATGTGGGGAATTTTTATTTTGAAAGCTTCAGATCTGTTCACAGAAATCAGGAGGGAGGGGAGAGAGGTACTGCTCTCTAAATTTAGGTAAGTGGGGATGACTCAATTACTGGAAAATGTTATGTTCCTCTAACAGGAATGGGAATTTGAGGATCTAAAAGTCTTCTTTTAAATTATATAAAAGGTCATTCAGTATTTTAAATTTATATCATATTTATTGAAAAATTGAATATAAATTATTTATCTTTTAAAACTAATGCTAATTATTTATTAGCTAAAGGATACCCTTACACATTGATGAAAGGTTTTATTTTATGTGATAGGACTATCAGAGCTTGAATTTCTAGTGAAAAGGCAGGCTTATGAACTTTATATATTCTTGTGGATTCCGAGCAAGCATATTTATTTATGACAGCAAATGATCAGTACCCAATGCACAACTCAAAACTCAACTGAATGAGCAATTAGCTTTCGCTATTCAAGTATAAATCAAGTAATAATACATATTTTGCTCCTTGTTCAATTTTTCTAGATTGGAAATGAAATTTATGTGTATACTCATAGGATAAATAAGCACTCAAGGGCATTCATCTGAGGGAACTCAAAAGGATGTAGCATAAGTTGGTATGGAGATAAAAAGTGTGAGGTCATGATGGCAACTTTTTTGAGACCAGGAGTGATGTTCTCATATACTCGATTCTTAGTTCCATTGCTGGGCCTTGGCTCAGCCTCATCCTCATCCTATAGCACCTTCTCCACTATTCTAAATGCTGCTCATCAGTCAACGCCCAGAACAAGTCTTCTCTTTTCCATGAAGTTTCTCCTGACCATGCAGATATAACCTTTACCTGAATACAAATAGAGTCTGGCCCATACTTGTCACCCTTTAATTATATACAGCTCTGTAGTATATTTACTAATTATGTCGTATATTAGAAATAGTCTCCCTACCTAAATTCATCAGAGGAAGTCGCTGTTGCACACTGCTTGTGCATAGCAGGTAGACAGTGTTTCATGTCACAGGTACACAATAAAGGATGTCTCCAAAGGACAGAGGCAGCGGAATTAAACTTGAGAAACGACATTAAGGAATCGCGTGTGTGTGTATGTGTGTGTGTGTCTATGTGTTGTGAAGATTGTTCCTACTTGCATGAAGACTGAAGTATAGACTGGAATCAGATCTCAAGAGCTGGAAAAAAATATTTTTACCTACCTGGGAATGCCTCTGTGGAGGTCTTGCTAGAATCCCTGCTAATGCCCTTTTTAAGGTTCTATTAACTCATGGCTTTTCATCTTTCTTAGAAGGGAAATAAGTGCAGGCTGATCCTCAAGGTAGAGAGATGGAATTTATTTTAATTTCTACTTCATGACAATGTCCTCTTAGATTTTATTTGAAGGTATTGCAAATGCAGCCTGATATTCTGTGAAGAATGATTTTGCCAAGGAGACCATAATTTCTCAAGGGTTTAATGAAGCTATTTCAAGACCTTAGGAGAGGGAAAAAAATCTCTAGTTGAAGGTAGGTATTACGCTAAGTTATAAAAAATGGAGTTCTGCTTAGTTAATATAAGAATTCTGTTTTTTAAGATATCTAGGCTTATTGAAATGCTACTGTTTTAAATAGACACCTGTGGTATATGCATTTTTCTTAGTTTTCCTGACCAATTACTACATTGAAAATGACTCAGTCTACAGTAAACACAGGAAGCCCACTACATTCATAAATTTATTTTGAATCACAATTAATGTTTCTTCTTCAGGAGAAGCCTATTTTACCAAGCCCCTAACATCTTCTGAAGGTGAAGAAAGGGGAATGATTACGGCAGTGGTGGTACATGAGGAAGGTGGGGAGGCAGGAAATTTGGGAGGACACAGATAGAACCAGCAAGTCTGCTTCTTAAATATATCTTTTCTTTCAACTGCCATCCCTTCACCTCCTTCCCCCATGTTTCCATCAATAAAAGATTTGATTTAACGAGTTTCTCCTTCAAGATGCAAATACATCCCAGTGAGAACAAAACTTCCAGTTTTCATGCAGCTTTTTACAAGAAACACTCTAACCAAATTAGCAACATTCAGAAAACACAGATTTTTATTACAAGAAGAAGTGAGGGAATTTATTTTTAAACAAACTCTATTTATAATTTACTTTAGAACATTTGGATAATCTATTAGATAGTCATCCATGATATGGAAGAAGCATTATTGAGCAGAATATACCCAGCAGAATAGTCTACCTTATAGAACTGGAAATTACTAGGTTTAAAAATCTCTCTGCTGGGGCTGGCCTTGTGTCTAGTGCTTAAAGTCACACACTCCACTTTGGTGGCCTGGGGTTCACAGGTTCAAATCCCTGGCGTGGACCAACACACTGCTCATCAAGCCATGCTGTGGTGGCATCCCACATATAAAATAGAGGAAGATGGGCACAGATGTTAGCTCAGAGCCAATCTTCCTCAGTAAAAAAAGAGGAAGATTGGCAACAGATATTAGCTCAGGGCCAACCTCCCTCACCAAAAAAAAAATAAATAAATCTCTGCACTAATGTTTGTGTGTGCCTTGTGCCTTCACTGCCCATGTCTCTAGCTGGCTAATATCCTCTACTTTCTTGCCTCCTTCATGTTTCAGTGTAGGCATTTCCTCCTTTGATGACTCCAGACTAGGTTAGATGACCCTTCTGTGTTCACAGATCACCCCTTACTCCACAGTATAACCTTGATTACACTTTGTGATGGGTTCGGTTAATCTTTGTATCTTTGCCCACTTGACTAGATGGCAGGGATGTGTTACTATTGTAACCAGATTTTCTAATACAGTGTCCTGTCAGAGTAGGCACTCCATACATATCTGGAGAATGAGAGAATTGTTTGCTGTTTTGCCTTGGTCCTGACACTGAGCATTTAAAGAGTGCTTACAACAAAGAAGATATTATTCCTGCTTGGATTCTAATTAAGGATCTATGACAAAGAAGGAACAAACAGTGTAGCCAAGAACACTGGCATTATTAAGTGAAAGGGGCTGGAAGTTGAATCCAGGAGACATTCTCTTATCTCCATTTAGAAGGTAAATATAGCAGAGTCTCAATCTCTTACAGTTCAGCCCAGGCTGGAACTCAAAACGTTAAAGGGATGGATATATGATGTCCTTATTCCCTCTTAGCAAAGAAGTATTATCAGAAGTTAGAATCTTCTCTTGTGGAGTGTCAAGAATGTACTATATGAAATGGCATTTTATTTAGCCTGGTTACCAATTGATGGGTGAGCACTGTGATAGGTTCTTTAAGGAATATTTTAAGAAGATGTTATAATCCTATTTCTCAAGTCATGGTTAGGAAGATGAAAGAAACTCATTATACATTCACACATACACAGAAATTATCTGTCTCTCTCTCTCTCTCTCTCTCTCTCTAATCTATCCATCTATCTACTGTCTATCTATCTATCATTTATCCATCTACCAAGAGATACAAAGCTACCTGGAAATAAACTGTTTAGTTGTGTGAAAAATAGACCAAGTATCCTTAGAATGTAAGGATGGGAGAGGTCAATGCAAGGTGAGAAGTCTGAGAAATTTACCTGGAGATGACATGGATCTCAGAAACGGGTAGGATTTGACATTCAGAGAAAAGAATGGCAATTGGCAAGTCTAGGGATCACTGTGAGCAAACCTCCAGGTCTTGTCATAAGCAGGACAAGTGGCACTTAAAGGACATCGTTTGTCCAGAGCAGCCAGTATGTGCTGGTGCGGAGTGAGAATACAAGAGGTAGGGAAGGGGGAAAGCAACCCATAGTGTAAGAGTGCTTTGGGAGAGGAAATAGTCAAGTGTCTTCTGCTGTGTGTGTATATGTGTATTTGTTTTCCAGGAAGATGAGAAGAGTTGATTCCAAAGTGTTAAAGTGAGTTCATGTGGGTTCTAGTGCAAAAAAGGAATTAACCCATTAAAATAAAGTTTTCTCTCTAAGATAGTGTTGGGAATAACTGTTTCAAACAATGCCAGTACTTTTAAATAGCTACGTTAGTCTCACTGGGTGAACCAGAATCAAGGCGTGCAGCAGGTCACTCAGGTTAAGCATTAAGCCAAAGCAAGAGAAAAGAATGATATTATTGATGTCTGCTGCTTTCTACAGCTACAGAATCTTGGGAAATTGAGAATATTGCAGAAGCAGGTTCTCATAGATTAACCAGGAATCTTTCCTTCCTCTACTGGATAACCACACTAAAAAAAATGTTTCCCTGCAAACTTCAAAGTCTATTCTTAATGTTTTCTGGAACACAAACCGAATGTCAAGTGCCAACAGAATATAATTATATCCCAGCTATTAGCAGGTTAATTTCACATGTTGTAACTAAAAATTCCTGGAACTGTTATGCAGCAGTAATTGTGTTCTGAGTTTATTCTTAAGAGTTGAGAATGGGGAAGGACTCCTTTTAATAAGAAATTAACTCTTCATAAGCTATGGAAATAAAAATAGAATGCAGAACAAGTAAAGTACATTTCTGATCTTAATATCTTCTCAAAATTCATTCTTGAATTTCACAAATTCTAAAATAGCTAATTTAATATTCCGTATGGGTGAGAAACAGATATGTGTGTTAAATACATAGAAAATATTTTTAAAAGTCTTACCTTAAAACCAATAATTTCAAAATTCTTCAATTACTGTGAAGAAGACGCCATGTTGGCTAAATAAGGTTATTTCCTTCACCCCTGAGACATATATGTCTGTATTTTGCAATATGGTCTTTTGACATGGATTTCAATTTTACCTTCAATGAAAGAGGGATTCTGCAATGTGGAATTACTGTTCTTGACAACATTTAGGAGTTCTACTTTTCAATGATAAAAATAATTTCCTAAGAAACAGAAGTTCACTGTTTTCTTTGTTACTGTTTTTTATGTTCTTGTATATTGTGTCTCTTTTTGACAATTAATATCAATTCTACATTTGAACCTGTTCGTACAAAAGTAGCATCAGTTTCTTTTTTCTGAGAATATTCTCAGAACAAATCAGTAATAGCCTAAATTTTAGTGACTGTGTTAAAAAAAAAAAGTTGTTTGCTTTCCCACAAAGTTAATTTTCTGTCTATTCTTGAGGCAGATAGTAGAATATTCATCTTCAAAAAAATAGCCTGTTTGATTACTTGGTTTTAGCTAGTTATGAAAATTCACTTCTGCTAGCAACTCTGAACTTTTTGAGCAGTTTATCTTGTGGAGAAGAGGAGGTTAGGAGGAGTTGCATCAGGATGCTGATGGAATTCTGGGACTCGGCAGTTTATATGGAAAAGAGAAGATACAGGAATTAAAATGGCCCTGCTCCCAAGTGGGAGTGCCAAGTGGAAAGAGCACTGGACTCCAAGTCCAGAAATGAGGATTCTAGTCTTGGGTGTGCAGTTAACAACTTGTGGTGCTCTGGATAATTCACTTAACTCAAAATTCTCTACAAAAATAAGGACTTGATCAGCAGAATCAATGAAAAACTTTAAGTAGTTTTGGTAAAGGAAAGCACAGAATAAACAACAGAACTAGAGCAAAGTTTAGAGTGCCTGACCCTTTCAGGTTCTTCAAAACACACACACACACACACACACACGCACACATACACACACACTCTCTCTTAAGAGAAAGCCAATATATAAAGCCACTTAGAATGAAGTTGGTCTTACTGAATCTGGGGGTGGTGTGGAGGTCCCAATGCTTCATCCCTTTGGGCCTCATCCTGCTTACTGGTACCTAGTACCCAAACAAGCGCAAGTTTCAAAACTATTGGAACAATTGCATTAAGACGGTTTTAGATTTTGTAAAAGAGATCTCCTCGAAGACAGCACTAGGGTATTTCTCTTTTTTTTTTTTTTTTTAATTTTTTATTTATTTATTTTTCCCTCAAAGCCCCAGGAGATAGTTGTATGTCATAGTTGCACATTCTTCTAGTTGCTGTATGTGGGACGCGGCCTCAGCATGGCCAGAGAAGTGGTGCGTCGGTGTGCGCCCGGGATCCGAACCCAGGCCGCCTGCATCGGAGCGCACGCACTTAACCGCTAAGCCACGGGGCCGGCCCAGAGTATTTCTCTTTATTACATCCTTTTTTTCTTTATCGTTGTAGCAATAACATGGTAAAAAAACCAGAGAGACCACAACTGTCAGAATGAATCCTAATCTAGCCATAGCGTGGGTGATAATTCTTTCCTTGGCGGTTTGATATGCCAGGGAAGATCACTGCATGGAAACGAAATAAGAACTAAGGAATCTGTGTCTCTGTTGTTCTCCCTGAACTTAAAAAAAATAGGGTTTAAAGATTCAGGATGGAACAAAACTTCCTCCAAGGTAAGACTCCTTCTACTTCCTTGCTCACTGATCTCTCCCCCTCTCTACCTTAGTGATCTAAAGGAGCAATTTGGTTTCAAAATGCAGACAAATTTGGGGGAATCTCTGTAAGAAACATATTTAAAATCTTAAAATGACTAATCGGAAGTCTGAGCTGAGGGGTCATTTTAATTTATTATATAAATAATATAAAATAATTCTAAAATGCAAAAATATGATAATGATCTCTAATATCCAGTAGTTTTAATATCTCTTTAGCTTTTGCTCACTTTCAAATACTAGGTTATGTAGAATGGACAGTAATACTTATTCTTTGGGAAATAATTTTTTTTTCAGTTAAATTTATACTGAAATCTCATGCTTGCAGTTGTCCATTTACTAGAACTAAAGTGCTCTGTTCATCTGGATTTATTCATTCATTTCTGTGGAAGGAAATGTAGGAAAGAGAAAGAAGTCCTTCTTCATTGGAAACACCAAGTAGGCTGGTAGGATCTGACCATGGTAGAAAAAAAAGGAGAGGGAATGAGAGGTAATATGGTAGTCAATTTTGGAAGTAATTCAGGTGCCTGCAGGTAGGAAAATTTAGGGGCCTGAAATCACTATTTTCCAATTCCAAGCTATGAATAATGGATATTGCTACGGGCATCATTTACAAATGACAGCATATCATCTGAAACAGGATTGTACAGCTCAACTGGTGGCTGCCAGTCAATCAAGAAATAGCCCTAGAATATGTCTCTCTTTTACATCCTATTTTTCTTTTGATTTACTTCACTCAATTTCTCCTATTGTTACTGTGACCTGAAAATTAAGATTGTATTTCTAACAATGACATGGGGATTTGTCAGCTTGACTCTTCACTTCAAATGTGAGAACGATGAACAGGCACCAGAGACTAGACCTGGCTGCGGACCATTTTTTAATATTTTCTGCCACATCTAAAAAGGAGAACTGAGAGACCAACAGGGCATAGAGGAGCCAAGGAAGTGTGGAAAACAGCATGGTTATGTGACCTGGTTCTCCTGGTTCACCTCATGCCACAGGCTACCTCATCTCTGTCCTCACCATTAAAGTTACATCCTTAATACCACCAACCTCAGGACATTGGGACAAGAGGCAGAAAAAGAGGGTTCTCCATTCTCTCTGTGGCCACTAAAATACTGCAGAAGGTCAGCTTTAACTACAGCACTCTCAGAAGAAAGACCTAGACACTTTTTCATTCTCTTCTCCATGACCCTGCATCCTAGGTTTTTTTCCCTTGCTACCAAAGCAATTCTAAAGGAGTAGGCTTTAAGATACAGGTGTACTTGTGACAGATATATTTAAAACAGAAAAGGAAATATAGATGATATTTAAAACAGAGAAGGAAATATGGATTGTATTTTCTCCAGCTCCTCTAAGCTGAGTTCTATATTTGGTACATGGTTGGAAAAGAAACCTAAGTGGACTTCACTAAAACAAGGAGGAAAAATGTACTTGCTGTTATGTACCGTCCCCTTCCTACCACTATTACCTCAGGCCTATCCCAACCTTCTTTCTTTCAAAAGTTTAAAATTTCTAACACATCCATTTGGGTTGAACATACAGTGCTCACAGTTATCTGTGAAAAAGCATTTTGTCTAGGCTAGTATTTTCTAAAGAATCTTCCCTCACATATGAATTCCTCAGAATATTAATAGGTGTTGTATATAAACAAATTGACAATTAAAAATGGGTCTGTCATTAAAAAAGTTCAAGAAATACTGAGTAAAGCAGAATTTTATAGATTTCTTTAATTTAGGGCTTCTCACAACTTTTAATGTGCTAATTTGCCATGTTAATTTCTGGGGACAGGAGAAGGTATTATTTGACTAAGAAGATTTTCTTCTAGGAAACATCTGTGAGACCAGTGTTCTGAAGAAGATACTTTGGAGCACTCCAGCCTAGGCAAACTCTTTTAAATGGTGATTGTTTCTTAGAGGGTTTGCACAGTAATTCAATATGGCAGTACCTCCCCCTGGACTCAGTAGCTCCCCGATGAAAGTAAGCCTGTCTCTCTAAATGATTTGTGTAAATAAGAATTAACATGTCTTTTTTAACAAAAATATTATAATTAAAATATCACAAGAATATATAACTGAACCAATAATCTCATTAAGAAACCTACAGAAACAGTTACAATGTACAATAACAATGAAGAAACATAAAACCTAGGTCTCTACAGGATTCTCTTTCCAGCTTCTTTACCTGCAGAATGAAAGAAACATGGGCTACATCCATGTTTCCCAAATTTGCCTGATCTTAATAATGTGGGAGTAGAGGTTGCAAATGGAATGGGGATTGCTAAAAATTCAGAATCCTCAGGTTCCGTTGAAACTTATTGAATTTCCAGAGGGTAGGAGGACAATGAGAGAGAGAGAGAGGTGTTCCAGGTGATTCCATTGATCAAGAAGTTTAAAAAAAAAAAAAAAACCCTGAGGAAGAAGATATCTAAGGTTCTTTTGAATTTTAAAATTTTTCGAAGATTAACTGCTTTTTAATGAACTCTTTCAAAGCAATTGAGTTTTAGAGAGTTTATTATCTAACTACATATTTTCCATGATAAATGTGATTTGCACAATACAGAGAAGTAAAGCTAGAAGGGAAAATACATTACCCACAATTTCACCACCCAGATAACCAATGGGAACTTGTATTTTATTTTATTTTATTTTACTGTCTTATTTGGGATTTTCTTCTAAATAAGATACCATGGTTGAATTCACTTCCCATCTCAAGAAATAGTTCACAGCCTCTTAACATTACAAGACCTGGGGTTGCTTGGGATTTAAAAACGCCGTGTCTTCTCTGGAATTTCTGTTTCTGATAAAAATCCTTTGCCTAATTCCTATCCTGTGAAACATGAACAATTTAGTGCTTCTGCCCACTCTCACTGGGCAACCTGCCGTGAACTATGTTTATCCCAGTCCTTAGGCAATAAGGGCAAATGTGCAAAGGAACTCTCTCCAGTGCTTCCTTTCTGTCCCTGGGTCTGGCTTTAACCCAAGGCTCACTACCTGGGGGGATAAAAACTGAACCATGCTGGCAACAGATAATCTGTAATCTCCTGTGTTTTGGTTGCCATAGCAACCAGCCTACTGCTATGTACACTAAATTATTTTTACCTGCCTCTTCTAACCATTTGTATTTTACTTCTTTACTTCAAGCATCTAGTTTCAACCTGGTTTCTTTGGCTGACAAAACTTTTAAAGGAGGCAATATTTTTTCCTCCCTTCATTCTAAAATGTGTAATGAATGTACAAAACCAAACAGATACTTTTTAAAAGTAATTATACAGAAATGCTTGCTCTATGGCTCTTAGTGCCTACCAGAATTTAGTACTGATATTGTTCCTTCATCATCTAGACTATGGAGAAGTATGACTTTTAGCTAATGAAGATGTTTTAAACTGAAATGAAACTGTAATTTACAATACGTCAGCAAGTGATGATCAGTTTTGACATACATATAGTATTTAGTGAAAATAGGTAGAAAATTAATTTGTTGCTTTTTTATTTACTTTGTTTATTTATTTTTTTTGGTGAGGAAGTTTGGCCCTGAGCTAACATCTGTTGCCAATCTTTCTCTTTTTGCTTGAGGAAGATGGTCCCTGAGCAAATATTTGTGCGAATCCTCCTCTATTTTGTTTACGGGACCCTGCCACAGCATGGTCTGATGAGTGGTGCATATGTCTGTTCCCAGAATCTGGAACTTAACCACTAAGCCACTGGGCTGGCCCCAATTTGTTGCTTTTTTAAATTACACACTTTCCTTTCCAAAATGGTGAACATCTTTAATTTACATTTAATATGTATATAGTATACAACATGCTTGCAGTAGTCAATTGTTACTAAGATATCTATAGTTACTTTTCATCTTTTCCTTATCATTGACTAGATTACAGAATATATTTATTTGCCCATAGATTACTAGAAAACATAATCCAGGATCTCAAAGCTTTGTATTCAATCAAAGACTCTTGAAGGCAAAGACCTTGACATATATTTTTGTATCACCATTGCACATAACACTTTGACTTACATTTAATAAGCACTCATAAAAATTGAATCAAAATTATTCTGATGTGTGCTTTACTCCTACTTGCAGCATCTATGTATATTGTTTTTCATTTCAGTTTGCACGTATAGACGTAGACCAAATCCAGATTACGGGGAAAACATTGGATGGGGATTTCTGTTTTGCTGCAAGTTTGATGGTATTCTACATATAACAGTAAGGTAATGGATACAAAACTAATGTCATATTAAATTAGAAGTGTTCAGATGCCATTTTGGATGCCTGCATTACATTTCAAATTTAATTTGGAATTTTGTGATTATTACTATTTCTGGCAGTTCAAGATGATCTGTACAGTTTTCTTGAGGTTTGCATGATGTTTATATTAGTTTAGGCAAGAAATGAAGCTTAGGAAAACATTTAAATCATATGTAGAAGTATTGTGAATTTTGATTTCTGTAATTTCAAAAGTGAAGAATCAATGAGGCTTTATAAAAATAACTACTGAAAAATAGATTCTTTAATTAAGTGTAATTTTTAATTCATGACCATGATATTGTGATTTATAATAAGAAATATATATTTGGTTTTAGTCCCTGTTCCTGGCACAGAGCTCTTCAACCCTTGATTTATTAATTTCCTGAGCGATGAGAACAATAAAGGTGTCTTTAGTTATGCTGATGAGGTGACTTTTGGAAAGGCCCTAGGTCACCTAAGGATGGGGGCTGGTCCAGAGGAACCAACCATGGGATTAGAGAGTTGGAACTTTTAGTCACACCCCAGCCCCGAACCCCTGGGGACAGGAGAGGGGCTAGAGGTTGTATCGATTGTCAATGGCCAATGAGTTCATCAAGCATGCCTATGTAATGAAGCATCCATAAAAACCCAAAAAGGTGGGATTGGAGAGCTTCTGGGCTGGTGAACATGTGGAGGTGCTGGGAGAGGGCGTGGAATCTCCACACTCCTTTCCCCGTACCTTGCCCTATGCATCTCTTCCACCTGGCTGTTCCTGAGTTATATCCTTTTATAATAGACTGGTAATCCTAAGTAAAATTTCCTCTGAGTTCTGTGAGCCACTCTAGCAAATTAATCAAACTCGAGGAGGTAATTGTGGGAACATCCAATTCATAGCCAGTCCGCAACCTGGACTTGGAGATTGGTGTCCGAAGTTGGGGGCAGTCTTGTGGAACTGAGCCCATAACTTGTGGAATCGGATGCTATCTCCGGGTAGATAGTGTCAGGATTGACTTGAATTGTAGGACACCCAGCTGGTGTCAGAATCTGAATTGGAGTCAGAATTATAACGACATTATTGTTGAAAATTATTGCTATATATAAAACCACTTTTAATTTGCAGTTGTGTTTGGAAGACATTTTTTAATACTGTCATTGAAGAAAGATTAGGACTAAGTTTATCCAATTTGAGGGAAACTACAGAAAGTGTTAAGAAATTTTGCATTATTAAGCCTGAGATGATAAGTAATTTTTTTAGCTTTATCGAGGTGTAATTGACATTAAAAAATTACACACATTTATAATTTTAAATATTAGCTAACAAAATGAAATCAATATTATCCCTCCACTATAAATCAATCTCCATTTCGAAAGAAGTACTGAATTACAAATACTGTTTGGATTTCTGTCAAAGTAAGTATAAATTGAGAGCCATCGAATCACATGAAGAAATAATGAGCATATTTACAATGGACAGAGTTCAGTGGAAGGTAAAAAGCCGTAACCTTTGAGCTCTTCTTTACGTCAGTAATATCAGTGTAATTTTGCTTTTCCTGAAACTGAGTGGCATGCCACTAACAAAAAACAAAATCCCTCCATACTAATCTAAAATCAGTATAAAAAGTGAGATATAAACTTAAATAAAAGATAATGCTGAAATGAAGCTCCCCTGTTAAGGATGAGTTTTTTCAACTTTTTCAAGAGTTTGAGGAGTTTTGGAGAAAATCTACCACAGTCTTTTCCTTATTTGTGTAGACTCAATTTTCTGATAAGTTACTACTAAACTTTCAGATTAAGACTTCCGGCTGTGCAGCCAAATGTTATGAGTATGTCCAAATGCTATGCTGACTTCTGAGTAGATTTAGGGGACAAATAGAGAAACAGAATAGAATCACAGAAAGGGTGTACTGGAGAGATTAAGAACTTCACTTTTGTAGTCCAATGACCTCAGTTTGAAGGCTACTGCTACCATTTCCTATGTGACCCGGGCAAGTTGCTTCCTCTCTCTAAGCTTGATTTCTCTTCTATGAAATGGAGATGATAATAATAGTACCAACTCATAGCACTGTTACGTGAATTAAAATTGATTATCTGTTAAACCCTTTAGCATAGAGCCTGGCACACAGTAAATGCTCAGTCAAGGTCAGCTAATACTAAATCTATCCTAATTCTATTTTCATGCCAATATTATACTTAAATGAATCCTAAATAATGAGAATCTATTCTGGCTTTAAACTTCTTTGCAGATTTCTAGATTCTATGGCAAATGTCTTTCCTAAGTCTCTGTGATTACTCCTAAATTTTCTTGAGAACTCTCCTTAGTGAAGCTATAGGAAAACTATACTTGTGGACTAGTAGTAAATCTCTGTCCCATCATCTGTTCTCCAGATTAAAATCTTCTGGTTCATTTATGTTCCTTCTTATGTCTTATTTTTTTATGATTATGCTATGAGTATCTATTAAATGCACCAGATTATTTCTCTTAAGTAACAAAGTAATAAGTTGTAGAACTATTTGGTCATTATTTGACCAGCACTGAGGCTAAAGGAAACTCAAACTACCTTTAGTTTCATAATATGATTTTGTAGCATTTATTACATTAGCACTTGTAAATGCTATTACTATATATTTTTTTGTTGTGTTTCTCCAAGTAGTTTATAACCTCTTGAGTATTGGTGCCAGGTTTTATACTTCTGTGTCTCTAGCGCCTACTCAGCACATACTGTGCATTCAGTGTGTGTGTGTGTGTGTGTGTGTGTGATGCTGTTAGTCTGAATGCCTATCTTCATCTTTACAATGAGCCATTATTGTTTTGTTCTCCATTTTTAGAGCCTCTCCTCCCCCACTGCATCTTTCTGGTGTGGTCACCAGTCACAAGGCTGCACTTCTTCCACCATAAGGATGACCACAGGACTCAAGTTGGCCAATCAGAGTCCACTTTCTCCAGAATGATATGGACACTGGAGGAGAGGAAGCCCTTCTCATCAGATCACCGACTGTGAGTGCTATGTGAGACAGAAGAATCTAAGGGCCTTGCTTCCATCAGAAGGGCAGCGAAGTCAATACAGAAGAAAGCATAGTGGAGAGAGGGAGAGAATGTCATCAGCTGTTCAAACAGTGAATGTAGCCATGGCCCCAAGCAGATCCACCCCTGCCCTTTTCAGTTATGTGACCCAATAAACTGCCCCTCTTCCTTTTATTTTTCACTTATGGTGGTACGAGTTGGACTTGTATTACTTGCATTCTGTTACAGCATGACTGATACAGTCTCACATGACTGGCCAATAAAGATTTGGAATCCACAGTGCCATCTTCTTAAACCCTCTGATATTCATATGCATACCTAGGGAGAGTGATCTAACACAAAATTTGTAAAAGTTGAACATGACAACAAAATAATACATTTTATCCTAAAAATTAGCATAACATTTGAACTAGAACTAGCCTTAAGAATACTGAAGTCATACAAGAGTGCAAAAATTTGGTTTACTTTTATTTAAAAGGGGACTGATATGCCAAGAATTGGATTCTCAACAGAACCATAATTGTATGATAAAAGCAGATCTTTGTTCTCCACCCACCCAACTTTTCTTCCAATTCATTGTTTTCTCTCCACCACTCCACTGGAATTTGGTAGGAATTAGCCAACCAGGGCCCTGCCTCTCCAAGGTGGATCCTACTACACGTCAGCCTATACCAGCTGGATTGTAGTTAAGGAAAAAAATCCACACCTTCTGAGAGTTATTTTCTATTTCTTCCAGTCAATAAAGAAGGTCAGATGGAATTTGACATAAGGAGCTGATGCACTCCAGAAATTTGGCCTGTAAGACCAGCCAATAAAAGGAGTCTCTGGACCTGAAACAGCAAGAATTAGAATCTTGCCTAAAGGGAGAATTTGGAAGGCAAGTATTTGCTTTGGGGATTTTTGATCAGCAGATTTACTCTTGCTTAATTCTCTCCAATACCTTCAGCCCTCCATTTCTGAATCTTTTAAGATCCTTCTTATGTGTTGTGTATTACTCTAAGCACTAGTGATACAGACCCCTCCTGCTTCATTCATTCATTGGTACTCACAATTCCCCAAGTGTGTCCCACACCAGACCCTGATTCCTAACCAGAAACTTCTCAAGCTGCAAAACTCATCTAAGAGTATATATTCCTCATCTACTGCCCCAAACTCCCAATATAGGGCATGTTTCCTCTCCAGGCACCCTCTGCACTCTGAGTTTACCTGTAGTGTAGTACTTCACACTGCATTGTAATGCCCATGCACTGTACTTGGCTGTTTCCCTCACTTCTCAAGGCAGAGAATTTGTCTTTTACATGAATTCCTACAACCTAGCACTGTACATACAAACTCTCGATAAATGCTTGTTGAG
The DNA here is from genome assembly GCF_057802395.1 of Ceratotherium simum simum. Taxonomy (NCBI): domain Eukaryota; kingdom Metazoa; phylum Chordata; class Mammalia; order Perissodactyla; family Rhinocerotidae; genus Ceratotherium; species Ceratotherium simum. Next base: position 43,033,183 of record NC_141908.1, read on the forward strand.
TGAGTAAACAAATATATGAACAAATAAATGAATAAAAACATGGTTCCTATTCTGAAGAAGCTCACTCTAGCTGGGCAGGCAAATAACCAATTGGCTAATTAGTGATTAGCCAATGTATAGTAGATAAGATCCAAATAGTGAGAGGGCATAACATGAGCAGTGATTAATTGTTCCTTTCATTTACGCCTTTTTTTCTTGATGTCTGCTCTATTGTTTATGCTCAGAAGAGTGTTTAAAACTCATTGTTGAATGATATATGAACAAAACCCTTATATCTTTTGAAGAAAAGATTACTATACAAATCCATTAAGGGAATAACACAAATAAGAACATTAGATAAAGAATACACTGTTGGCTGCCTATAGCAAACACATTGAGAATATCTTGACAAGGAGAATTTCCACACCGGCCTAACAAAGGGAATAGTAAAGTCTTTGGGTTATTATCAAGTTATTTTCTGTGACTAGGGAACAAGTGTGTTATATGTTGTGAATATGGGCATTCCAGAGATGGCTATGATCAGGAAACTAAACAAACACTACATGAGAAAATAGTTACAGGATCACCCTGCCTTCAAATACTTAAACAAAATTTCCAGAGGCTATGTCTGCGGGAGGAATTTCTCAATATTTGATCTCTACCTTATTTAGTCTGACTTGTGGACCATTGGAAGGTTTGTTACTAAGAGCTGAAGAGGGTGCTAAAAAGAAGATAGAGCATTCCTATTGATCCTCTTTCTAATTTCTGGTCTCAGCCTTTTTCCAGTCTGTCATCATTTCTCGCCAGAACTATAGCTGCATAAGTGTTCTATCTGTCTCCAGAATCTCCTTCCTATCACTGTATCTTTCACATTGTAAAAAAAAAAAAGTGATCCTTTATGAAACAAGATCCAATTCTAATCTTCCAACATCTTAAAAAGACTTTTTGCCTGCATCATACTTCTCCAATTGGGGTACTCTGGAGAGGGTACTTCACGATTTGGGTGAAGTATGAGAAGCTGTAGGAAAACTATGGGGCCTTCTGTGGGCCTCAGCAGTAAGTAGTTTAAAATATTTCTTAAAATGTTAAAAGAAATATTATAATATTGTGGAGCTAAATATAAAAGTCACAGGGATTTTAAAGAAAAAGCATGAGACCTTAAAAGAATGTCAAGCTTTTGATGGGAGCTGTTGCATTTACTCAGACCCCCAAGGCACTTATGTGAAACAGGTAGTGAAGAACTATCTAGAAGGGAGAGTTCTAGCAGCTCCCCAACCTGTTACAAGCCCCTGCCCAGCCTTGCCTCTCCCTGGCCCAGGAAACCACTTGTTCTCAGAAGACATGTAGACTTTTGTGTCTCTACAACTTTGTTCTTGCTATTTTCTCTACCTAGCATTCTCATCCTTTTCCTAGTCCATTTGGCCAACTTCTCTTTCTTTCCTTCCTTTATTCATTCATTCGTTCATTCAGTAAACATTTCATGAACTCCACTCTGCCAGGTGTCCTACTAGGCCCTGGCAGTATAGCGATAAAACGATCCTGCAGAGATGGTGAGGAGGGTAAGGGGAGGTCATACAAGAACGTTAACAAACAGAATAATGTTTGACTTTGCTTGTTATGTACTTAGCACTGTGATGAACAATTTCCACACATCACTCTAGTTAATTCTTTTTCCAACCCTGAGAAATAAATTTTGTCATCACTAGAACTTGCTTCTGTCACACAATAAATGGCACTTGTCTCCAGGGCGCACAACAAAATTACTTAGCCAGAATTAAAACACAAGTGCTGTGACTCCAAGTTATGCTCTTAAACTTAGTACCCGGTTTGATAAGTAACCTTCTAGATCCAGCTTAAATGTTCCATCCCACCTCTTTTTCTTCTCTGAAAATTCTTCCCTAACCTGCATTCCTGTATTCTTTATTAACACGGTTTCATTATGGCTATTTGTATATATGTTTCCTCTCACCAGGCTCAGAAAGTCCCCAGAGCAGGTGCCACCTCTGATTACATGTGCATCACCCTCTCCTGGCACAGTGGACCTGCCAAATGTGGCAGGATCTGGTGGGCTCTGTGGTGGACCAAGGGCATGAAAGCTTTCCAAAGATCGTACTTGACTGCTCACAGCCCTTATTGTGTGTTTTGTTTGGCCTAAAAAAGCATTTTGATTTAGTTTGCCAACTTCTAGAAATTAAGAGTTTATCTTAAATTCTGCATTTCCAGCTTCTTTTTAAAATTGGAAGATTTGGAAACATTGGTCAAGCATTCCTACAGGACCACAATTGGCTGGAGCTGAGTGGCAGCCATCTGCTTTGGAGGGGTCTTGCACTCTACAACTCGCTATGGTCCCCACTACTCCTGCTCTGCTACCATGCCTGCTTTATCACTTATGCTACTGGCAGGGCCCTAACCCTAATATTTTTAGCCGGTCTTCTGTGCAATTTCTAAAATCTCTTAATTTCTATATACCCATATGACAGTTACCATCCATAGATAACAGAGTTTTTAAGGTAAAAACAATTGCAAGTAAAGTTCAAAGCTATCAAAATGGTGCCAATACAACACAAATAACAGTAGATTATTAATTTACCACTGTTAAACCCAGTTTACTAAGTATAAATTAGGGAAAACGAAACGCCAAGGGTAGAAAGCCTCATTACTACATAAATATCAAAATAGACATTAGAGTACAGCACATATAATTTCTCATCTCAAATAAGTAGAGACTACTCAGATCCATTTACAATTGACTCATGGTCGTTACATAGCTATTTCAGCTTACACATAAGAGGTTATTTACAAACTACTATAGTGTTGTTTATAGTGATTATAATTACAGAAAAACTTTATTAATTCAAAATCTTCAACGCTTGGGATAGAGATTGGGGTCCAGTTTACCTTTATATGACAGGTTTTGAAAAAATTCGCTAAGCAAAAAATACTAGGTAAGTTGTTTGTAAAAATAACTATTTACTTGACACATATTTTAGAGTCATGAATTCCCAACAATGTAAGTGCATTGTAAGCGAAAGCTAGGTACTGCTTAGGTTGGTATTTTGCTATAATAAGTACAAATCATTTTTATCTACTTTTTTAAAGCAAGAGTCCTGCTAGACAGTGACAGTACCTTTTTACCCTAGTTCAACTTGCAATATTTATTTGAAAACAATAAAATATTGTTCTTATGAAACGTAATTGTTTTACTCTGACTTTTCATCATCTCAGAAAACTTTTTTCCCAAAGTCAATGGACTTATATCTGACTCTACTTAGTAGAGTAAGTGCCAAAAAGGAGGCTATAGTTAAGAGTAAATCCCAATTAGTCACCTAAAGCTGCAATAGACACATCCATTATATTAAGAAACCATGCTTTAATAATGCAAGAGTTGGCAGCAAAACAATAAATATCCAAACAAGATGAATAGCAGGTTAACCATCTCTGCAACAAAGGGAAAAGTACCTAGTTAGTCCATTTTTGCTTAGTCTTGTAATAGACAAGATCACACTCTATAATTTTATTTATCTGTTACATCAGAGGGTCGCTCAACATCTCAAGATATATTTGAGTATGAATAAATAGCTTACCTTTCTTGATAGTCATTCACAGGAAAAACAATGTGTTTTATGACACAGAAAAGAACATTAAGAACCGTTGAAATTGATAGTAAAATCGTGTCCTACCTGGGTAACTTTCTCTGTCACATTGTGTGTTCGATCTTTAACCTTGGGTGCAATAATGGTTTTATCTGAAGAAGGAGGGGATGTGTTCTTTTTTTCAGTTTTGACATCTGAAAAATTCAGAGTAAGCTGTGGAATCTTGTTAATGGTGCTGTATTTGTTGAGGTTTGAATCCGACGTGGATCCCAGGAGACTTGACTTGATATGATTAAAAGGCCCTAAAAAAATTGGAAAGTATTTGTAAAAGCAGTATCAGGAGAAATAGAAGAAGAAAGAGATGGTCCTGAATGACCTGCTGGTGATCCATGACCAATGTGACCCTGACTCAGGTGTGACTAAATGCAGCCAGCTGATACCTGAACACAGGGTTTAGGGTCACCGTCTGCCATAGGGAGTGGCATGTAAGTATCTGAGGATAAGATGGGGTCCTAAGTTCCTCCCAGAGAGCAGATGGCAGCTTTAACTGCTAATCAGCTTCTTTCATTAAAGGCTGGAATAGAAGAAAGGACTTCACTCCCTAATATTGGCCAAATTCTACCTCAAAGTTTCTCAAGAATTTCTTTTTATAATTCAGTATTACTCAAGGAAGGAATGGCCTATGGTTAAAATCATGTTGGCCATGAAATTTCTGAATGGGGTGTCTACCCTGCTCCAATATGTATTATTTCCCTGTCTGTGCAGTGACAAATGACAAGCCAGCTGGGTTCTTCATATGCTTCTATTACCTGTACGAGATGCTTCTAGAGCTTCTAGAAGAGTTAAGGCCAGATGGAGGAATTTCAGGTAAGGCTGAGAAGAGCAAATGTCTTTTTTCTTTTTTTTTTTTTGTGGACTCTAGTGAAAAATCTAGGATCCTGTGACAGATTTTTAAATCTATCCTTTCTTTTCTTTTTTTCTTTCATTTATATTTAAGACTGACTACTTTTTGAGAAAAAAAATAAAAACCATAGCAGAAGAATGCATTGGCAAACATAACTTGCAATGGAAGTGACCACAGCTAGGTAATAGGACATGTCTGGAGATGGTAGTACCTGGTTACCTTTTTATTTTTCTTCTTTTGTCGTGCTGTATATGAGATATCCAGAACTTGTTCATTTTATAGCTGAAAGTTTATACCGTTTGACCAACCCTAGTCATTTCTCACATTCCTTTTCTACAAAGACAATTTGGCAAGGTGCCAGGACTCCAGGCCCCCTTGGTTAGGGTGAGTACATTGACCAACTACATCTTCTTCTGAGATGAACCTATTGTCTGCTGCTTATGGAGAGTCAGAAAATGCTCCAAAGAGTTTCTTGTACAATGGGTAATGTTACTTATACCATTATGTAGCTCTTAAAAATTAGCATCAGGAAGAATTTTGTAAAAATCCTGAGCTCATGAGGGTTATACAGCTGTTAACTTTCAGCCTTAGAGAGTACTTAAAACATGCAAACTGTGTGAATGAACTTGCTAGTCAGTACATTTTGCCTTATGCTATTTTTTTCCCTGTTCAGAATGCAACTGATACATTTTATGGATCAAAATGTACTTTATGCACCAAGCAAGCTATAAACACTTGAAAATTATATTTATAGGTTGTGTATTTTGGACCACAACAATCAGTAAACTCAGTTCAAATATAATGCAAAGAAAAATATACTCTTCATAGTTCGTAGTTACCTTGGAGAAAAATCACACTATATTTGTTTATAAAAGTTTATATTTGCTTATTATAAAAGACTGAAGTGATTTTAAGAGAATTGTCACCTATTTAACAAACGCCGTGTTTCTTGAGTTGCATTTCTGTTCGTTCCCTGAGTTTTCTCCATGATGATGATGAAGTCCATCCAGGTGAAAAATGTCACTGAGCTCTCTGGGCATTTACCGCCCAGTAGGTTCTTATTTGCGTATAGATTCTTATTCTCTTTTCTATTTCTTTGACAAGGATAGAAATAAGAGCCAAGAGTGGCATCAAATTAATTTAGCCTTCAGCTAGATCTCTGACAGAAACCCTATTCTTCAGGTCTTGGTAGAAGTCTCCACGACACACAGCTAATTTATTATTATAACATATCCTAGATAGTGTTTCTTTTTTGCAGCTTTCTATGGCTACATTCCAGGCCTAAATCTTAATATTTAAAATTTGTATATTATTCTACGACTTCAGACTTCTTAGATACTGTCTTTTCCCCAACTTGAATGCCATATTTTCACTCCTTAAGTAATTTTACTGCACACAGGAACCTAGACAAGAGATTATAGAAGGTTGAGCTCAGGTATATAGTTAAACTGTGTTTAAAACCCTTAAGCCCATCTTTCAATTCTCTTTCTATGTCATCCTTCTATATGTTAGATTTCTGTAGCAGATTATCTACAGAGTTTTTTAAAAAATCAGATAAAAACGTGAATCATCTGTGATGTTAAGGCAGAAAGGCACTGTTAACATACTTTGTCCTTGTGACCAGTTCCAATAAACTCCACTGAATTGGCTACACCAATAACCATGTGGTCTCCACTATGTCGGTAGTTCACTGAGGGGGATTCGTGGAGGCATTTTTGGTTGTCACAATGATGAGAGGTGGCTGTTTTCTCACCTTAAAAAATTGTCCCATATGTCCCAAGGAGACATAGGTGAAAAGCCTTTTTATAATGATCTGAGTCTTGAACCTAACAGTTTCACATTTAAAGAGTATAATGTACTTTTAACACGATTTTAATATACACTGAATTCTACACAGCTGCAACTACCATGTAAACGGAAGATTTTACATTGTTTTGTTCAGAACTTTACTAAAAGTTGTTCACCATCTTGGAAAATCATGTCACGTGGAACTACACTACTTGTGGCATTTGAGCTGCCAATACAAAATTTCAGACTTCAGGTTACAGTCTGTGTTTGTAGCTGTTACATGGAAACATGTAAGCAAAGAGATTTGAGGTTTTTTTTTTTAATAGTGTTGGAACCAAACATTACTACATTTGTAGAGAATTATAGGAATCACACTAAAAATCATTAATGAAATTTATTTCAAAATTGTTTCATATTATTGTTCTTCTATATATGTAAAATGATGTGATATAATGAAAAGAAATCTATCTGGTAAAAACTAAACACTTGAAATTATTCGTTTGGGGATTGCCTACTGGTTTTCAGTCTCACTCTAATTACTCTCTAGAGATCTGCTACAACTTCTCCACCATGTCTTGATTGTCATTTCTTTTCCAATCTATTTTCTATTTCCCTTTGCTTATGCAGGCATACAGTCTGCAGGGTCTTATTTGAGGATGAATATATGTCCTGACGTTTAGTAGGATTTCTTTCTTCTGTGCAATTCATTACTATTGCGTGTCATCACACAGGGAATCATTCTGATCTTACGTTTAAAAGCAGGGGCCAGCTCATTGGTGAGAATGTCATACTTCCTCATTTTCTCCCCAATTTGTCTTGGTAGATTATTCATAATTCAATTTTAGTTATTTCTCACTTTTAAAATTCATGTATAAATAAGTCTCATCTGTTATTATTTATTCCAAGGATGATTTTTATTTCCTTATCTATCCATATTGCTGTTCTATCATTTTATCCAGCACGTATATGGACTGTTTTCTCATGTCTTTAATCCTCTTAAAGCCAAATTGTTTTCTTATGTCTGATTATTGTACTACGTCTTTTGGTGTAGCTATATTTGAACATTAATATATTGAGAGAAATATCATTTTATTATAAGCTGCTTTCATTTCTCCTTTATATGACAATTAAGGAATCATGTTGCTCTTTTGGGAATAGGTTAGAACGTCCCTGAATATTGTTTCATGTTAGGAAAAAGAGTATAACAAAATATTTGTTGAAACAAGGGGACACTGGGTCTGATAGGGCTGAGAAACCACTGGTTGACACATCATACTCAGATTTGGCCTCAGAATATTATAACTTCATTGCAGTCAGTATTTTCACTTTTCTTGTTTACTGGTGGAAAACCCTTTAAACTGTTACTCTACTCTATTTTCTTGTTAAGCTCTTAGTGTTAGCAATTTAATCTAGATTTTCTTTTAAATCTATACATTTAAAGAATTCAGCAGAACTTAAAATATGACTTAATAATTCACGCATGCTACTTAGATAAGAAACTTACAATTTATTTCAACCTGTATAACAAAGATCATTATGCTCTTTTGCACTGATTTTGAAGCAGATGTTTATATGCAGAAGTCTGTTGGAGTCTGCAACATGATCAGTGTTGGCTTAGTTTCCTCTAAAACCTATCTAAATTCTAATGAAAAAAATTTCCAACACTTTAATTAAGATGGGTATTAGCAATATCCTCATTTTACCAATTGTAAACCTAAGCAGACAGAATATGAGGCCAAAAGGGAACAGGAATCAAGGACTACTAATCAGAATACAGGGTTTCCTACCTCCTAGGTCTATATTCAGAGAGGCCTTGGTTCAGGTTTTAAAGGTGAAAGGCAGCCTCTCTGAGAGTGATCATGAACAGATGGGATTTAGGATTCTAATGAAAGAAAGGAGAACAATCTGAAAAACAAAGTAAATGAATTTAAAGAAAATAAATGGGCAGAAATAAAGGGAAATAATAGATTCAATAGAAAGGAATATAAAGCTCGAAATTATGTAGGAGGACTTAATGTTCTTTAGAGAAACACTTGCAAAATGGATAACTAGTTTAAATTTTCTAATATACTAGGAGGAGTGGAAAACAGGTAACCAAGTAGACTAAACCAACAGCTGGATAAAGTTCTAATATATTACAAGTGTCTGATTAAATATAAAGTAGGCCAGGTGCCAGCTACAAAGAAATACTCTGCATTTGGAGATAAAGCCAGAGGCTAAAGCAACAACTGGGAAGAATTTTAAAGATATTTAAAATTTTTATGATGAAGCTATTTAAATTTATCATGAGTTACAAGATGCTGAAGGAGAATATATTCTCTTTCAGATGGTGCTGGAAATATAGCTAAGGACATCTGACAAATTTTTTTTTAAATAATGCTATGTTTTTTAAAAGATCATTGCTCTTGAGGGGCAAATGGGACAAGAGAGAAGAAAACCAAAAAGATTAAGGTTACTTTCAAATCATCAGGCCTTTATACAATATTTCTTAGGGCACTGAGTTTATCTGGGTCAAGTTTAATAAAACCTAAATTGCTGAAGTGCTTTAACACTAAAGAAAATGCAAATGCAGTGCTTAGTAATTGGGTTTTATAAGAGAACACTGTCAAGAAGCATAAGGCAACCAGTGTAACACTTAGAAAGATATATAAGAGGTGATCATCAAATTATTTGTAGTCAATATCCATATTGTCTGTTTCAGTGCATGACATAATTTACAGAAAATAATTGTCACCATTGAAAATCAATTTGCAAATTCTTTTAAGATCACAAATACTTGGTAACAGCCAATGTAGCTTATGAGAAACAAGTTATATCAACTTTGTAAAAGCTGTAATAAATCTTGAGGGTAGTTTTGTTTCTGACTTACATGCCAGATTCATAGACAAGTTGGAAACTGAACATGCCATTGTCAACGGCATGCAGAGTTACTTGGGATAGTAAGGAGGTGGAAGCAATAGAGGGGTAAAATGATAGTAATGACTTATTTACCAATTTGGGTAAGTGGGGTTAATTTTTATTGATGACTTGGGAAGCAGAATGGGAAGAGAAACCACTAAGTCTGAGGTGAAAATCAGTTTATGAGTGATTGAGGTAGGATTAGGTTCACCTCTCACATATTAGAGAAGTTGTTAAAAAATATTATGCACACACAAACATATAAAGAGCATATGCAATCTATTTGAATTACTGTTCTCAGTCTTCGAATATGGGTTACACTTTTAGATCTCTAAAGTCTTATTTTAAAGAGTTAGAGTGCTAAGGGGATTTATTTAATTGAAACAATACTGATCCTAAGAAAGAAGGTTAAATGGAAATTATTCTGTTTTAGAAGAAAAGAGTGACTATCAATTTGCTGTTTTTGGACTGTGATATTATGTCAAGATTAGACATAGCCAGCTAGTATCCCTGTCCACTCAGGGTAGATGAAGGGAAAAAAATTACATTTCAGCAAGAACTATTTAGGCTACCTCTTTGTGTAACAGGCAGTAAAATGTATTTCCCAAGAAAGTCAAAGAACAGGGTGCTCTGGAGATAAAGATGCCTCTACCACCTGCGCAAGGGATTTAGACAATGCTCTTGTCTGAGGAGAACAAACCAGACGACATTGAAAACCTTTCAAATGCATTCCTAACTTATTTATTTTGGCAAAGATATGATTTTTCATTGAGTTAGTGAAAAAACTGTAATTACGTATTTGTATACACAGAAGTGCAGAAATTTGCTTTTTCAAATGAGTTTTAAAAACAAAGCCAAAAATATTTAAAAAGCACACAATGTATTGTCCCATATCTAATTAGTATATTAGTTGCTCTGTGAAAGTCTTAAAGAGCCAGACACTTCACTATTTTGTTAATAGTTTTCAAAACCAGAGCCTGAACAAATAATGGAGATTTTGGAGAGCATACTTACATTGTTTTGCACGTGTTATATCTAATTTGGGAACTTAACTTCATAAATATTAATATGTGAAAACTTTCTACAATGGTTTAGAGTTTTCTAATCCCAAATCCTGTCTTTGATGATTCATTTTTATTCAAAGACTAATGCTATTAAAAAATGGAGGGTTGAGGAAAAAGGGTTGGAGATGCAATGGATTAGTTTATGAGACAAAACCAAAATTACCGCAGTTTGAATGACAACTATGTGGACTACTAGTTTGGGAGATAAGCAAACTCATTTTTCTATTTATTGAGAAAAATTAGATTCATTTCTCACTGCATTTAGAAAATCATTGGAAAATTAATGTTTAATAATTTATTGCTAATCATTCCGTGCTAAAACCCGTCACATTTCACACAGGCAGGTTGGTGAGAACTGTCTGTATTCTATTTCTTGAAGTTATATTCTGAATTATATCAACTCAAATCACCACCCACAGCTGATACTAATTTGCTCCCTTTTAGAAATCTCCGTGGACGGGCCAAGGATAGGATAATCATGTAGATGAAATCCCATCCTGCTATTGGAGGTCACCTGCATAGACCCTTTTTGAAGTGCTTACAAAGTAAAGTTGGGATGGGGAGAAGATGCCGCAATTGCCCTTATAGTCAAATTACCCTGGACTGCTGACTAGAAAACATGTTGAGTTTCTAGTGCTACTAATTCATAACTATCACCAGCTCTGTATTAATTAACGAAGAAATTGCGGAATCAATGTACAAAACTTCACAGTGATCAGAGTAGCACTGACATATAGCAGAGGCCAAAACAGTGAATTCTAAGTAATGATGGTTACTGGTGGAGACGTGTCCATGCAACACACATGCACAAAATGAGTCATTGTCACCATATGCACACCCACAGCAGCCTGTATGGCCTATGTTAAAAGACTAAGCCTCAAAAGTTTTCAATTTGTTGAGAATAATATGATTATTATATTTTGCATATCTACTATGATATAGTAGAAAAGCAGAAGTGAATTTCAAATGTTATCCAAATCCAAATTTATCCAGAAGTATTGCCAGTTAAACATTACCCTGCAGTAGCTGTAGGTCATGCCAGTGATTTCACACTAATATAGAACACAATTAAAAACGATTTAAATGTAATATAGAAAAATAGAACATGACTATCATGCATGTACAGTTTACCACTACAGTAAGCTTAAAACCATACCCCCTGCCATCCAGGAACGTGAAACTAGTTTTAAGGAAACAAAAGAGGAACAAGTGAAGTAATGCTGTCATGTAGCACTTTGCTTATTTTATTTAATCTTGCACTGAAAAAAATTTTTTTTGGTTGAAACAGGCTTATGTGCCTCTTTCACACTGTAATATATTTACCTTGATATTTGTTTCTTTTCAAATGATTTAAATATTTAGGAAATGTACATTGTCAACCTAGGTTTATACTTCTTCCAGGAAAAAGGTGTTCATAATCATTTTGGTGACTCAGCTGAGAAAGTAACAATGTCTCCAAGAAAAATCAAGCCATGATGTCTCCACCAGGCACCTGGACTAGCTAAGGGCGTGTGATGTTGCATTGAACAGGGCATACAGCAGGCAAATTAACATGCCGAGTAAAGGGGCACTTGGAGCATCAGATGATGAAATTTGAGTTTATACATTACCTTTGACACTGCGACCATTGTCTGTTTTGAGCACATATGGATAAAAAAAGAGAGAAATACAAAAAGAAGACTAAAATTATGTTATATACACTGAATGACCTCTGTAAAAACAATTAGAGAAAACAGGATGTAATGATTGAAAATTTATCTTTGAAATTAACATTTTGTACAATTCAACCAAGTAAAATGCATATACTAAAAATAATACCTGCCATCATAAGTATTCATGTTCAAATATGTGAAACATTTATCTCACTTAATTTAAATGGATTCTAAGATACAGATTTTATAATTATGACAGTTTGGAGAAAGACATCCCCAGCTGCCTGCAGTTGTGATAAAAACTTTCAACCTTGTCAGAAGTCAGTTTTAGCATCGTTTCAACCATCACTTACAAAGAAAGACTACAGAACATTTTGCATGTAAAGTAATATTTTTTCATATAATTTAACCTAGTATGTTAATAAGGAAAAATGTTTCTAAGGCAATGGTTTACTTTAATAAACCAACTTGTGTTATGAATCATAATTTTATTAACTGTCCCTCCTACAAATGTTTTTCAATGTATATTTTGAAAATACCAAATAATACTCAGAGAGTTATTCTTAAGCAAAAATAATTGTAAGAAATCAGTGAGAGACTTGACTGTTCAAACGTAATGTGAAGTTTCTAAATTTATTCAGTGTAATACCTAGGATATTTAGGAAATTTATTTATATTAAAATGGGTTGTTTTCAAATCTCGGAATGGAGTGTTTTCAGATTTATTTTGAGATTAGCAATCTGACTCTGTTGCATATTTACTACTAACAAAATATGCATTACTAGTTTTGAAACAAACAAGCTTAAAATAAATGAAGTCATGTCAAAACCATTCAAATATATCCAAGATTTGAAAAATCTTTTCAACATTTGTTGACATCTATGCTAATGTATGCATATTTAAAATCTCGGGATATATCCTACTTGTTTCAAAGCTTACAACTGAAGCAATTTCAATAGTGTGGTATATTGAATTGCTGGTGTAGACATTGCCTCGGACAGAGATACACAAATAAAATTGTGACCTTACGTGACAACACTCCTCCCTCTTTGAGGGACCATAAAAAGCAAATAGAGGTAATGGAAGAGACCTTGATTACACAGAATTAGCTCCATCAGAAGCTGGGCCCGGAAATCACTAGTAAAGTAACAACTGCTTGCAAGTAGTGAAAAATTATAACTCTACTCATGAAATTACGTATAAAGATTTGCAAATTCCAACAAAACTGACCAAAAGTTGCATTATATAGTTAATGCTGCTTTGCCATTCTGAGGCAGGGCATGCAGTCTGTGTGCTGGTGACAGCTGAGACCTGCTTGTTACTCCTCCCTGACAACGTAAGTGCAGAAATTAGAGTAAGCATCAGCAGCTTAATAGAGTAATTTTGTCTGTTCAATCTAATAATGAAACAATTGAGATTTATATTTTGTATGTCTATTTATTTTATTTTATTTTTCTTGTAGTGCATTTTTATTGTATTTATAAATGTGTTAGTCCATGACAGGTTAGAAAAAAAATTCTGGTCCTTTACCACAAATGGTTTGAGAAGTACTGTTCTAAGGTACTTAATGATGTAGATTAAATGAAAGGATAATGTAAAATATTATGCACTAATATATTTGCAAATTATTGAAAGTTCTGTAAAGATAGCCTATAAAAAGGAGAAAATTTCTCTTCTTGACTGAAGAGACGAGATCTGAATTCAAAATCTAGTGCCTGTGTGATTTAACGTGTTAACCAGTTACGTGGATTCATAAAATTAAAACCAGTGTTAAAAGTTTTCCATCTTCCCTTATCAGGGGCGCGGTTTCTAAAATATATCAAATTATATAGCCTTAGAAAGTGTAGTTTCTGCTATGCTAATCAGTGATTTTGTAGCTGAAATCGCTCTAAGTCTGAAGTACAAAATACGCTCTGAATTTACCAATCGATAGCCAGACATTGACTGTAGCATCTGCAAGAAAGTGATACATTTTTTGGAAATAACATAGCTTGCATGGAGGAAGAAAATTGAGGATGATCTCAACGCCAGTGTTCATGTGTATAACCTTTACTTGGAAATCCAACAATATTAAATCATTCTTTCCCATAATTATAACGGTAGCTGTGTACTAAATGGAGACCACACAAAATCGAAAACAATAAAATTAAATCATGAAATCTGATCTAACCTACTCAGCACCACTGTCAAAACACAGGCTAAGTCTGTATCATGCACAGATTATGTTTCATTTAATATTCAAATTTACTGTTTCTGAATGCTATTATACTGTAACTCAGCTTCTAGGGAATAACGCCAATCTCTGAAAGGTCAATATAATTCCTAAAGACGACTACACTAACTGGACTAACTAAAAAGTATGCTAATCATTTGAATCACTGTACTGGATTTATTGTTGTTCGGTCATAGGATCTATTGCTCCAAGGTCAAATTTCAGAGCTTTCCTTCAGTCAGGAGATATTCGAGCTTGCCATTACTAGATGGTATAGGGCCTCAGATGATTAACCAGTTTGGGAATTGTCCTTGATTTTTTCTTTTTTCCTTTAGACCTTCTTTGGACTACGGATTAACATGGGTATATTAATTGCTCTTGTACCATATACAGCTTCTCAAACCTATTTCTTATAGAAAACTGTTCCTTCCATTTCTGTGATATTGATTTATCTCTCTTTGAGCTTTTTCCTGCCAATTCATTTTCTTTCACCATTTCTGCCTTCTCTACTTCAGGTGCCCTTTAAATAAAGATCCCCTACATGATTCAATCCTAAGATTTTGGTTTAAATTTCAGAGTGTCGGGGAGCAGATAATTCATTGTTTTCTGATGTGTGTGGTTTTGGAACATAATTCATGAGCACAGTCCTCTCAATGTCACATCAACATTTAACGAGTCTCTGCCATGAAATAGGCAATTGTGCTGGATACTAAGGCTGCGGAGCTAACTATACCAGAGCTAACATGCAAGAGGAGCTTTCAGCAACCTAATTATTTGTTTGTACATCTAATAGGAGTAACAGACAGATATATAATGTGTAATAAATGTAGAATGTAATAAATGCTATAATATATGTAAACACTGCTTTGCGCACTCAATGTGTGATATCATTTAATTCTTCTGGTTTGGGAACGGGAAATGAGTCCTTATAGCTATGAATAGTAGTGTGAGGAGGGAAAAGAACAAACTAAGGAAGCAAGAAAATGCGTGATACATTTTTGGGAAAAGGCAATTATCTTTGTGCAGGTTTAGAATAGAGTACATAGTAGGGGAGGGAGTCTTGCAGAGGCTTGAAATATAACTGTGGTCAGCTGGCAAAGTGCCTAGTACCCTATGCCAAGGAGCCCCGTGATCAGATTTTTGTTTTAAAGGGAAAATTAGCAGCAGCATGGATGATGATGAGCACTCACAGGAATAAATACCACAGAAAGGACGTTGGGCCTCTCCAGAACCCAAATCTATAGGATTCAGAAAAGTGGGACTGATGTATTCATGCAACAAGTACTCTGAATCTCGGACACCTGGGGAAAGTTCAGTGACTCAACAGAGCCCTCCTATGGCCAGGTTTCATGCAGCAGGAGTGAGGGAAGAAAACCATTGCATGGATGGATTGTGGATTCTGGAGAGAGGCAGTGCTGGGTTTGAAGGCTGGCTCTGGCACTCTGTAACTTTGGGCCAGTTATTTATTTAATATATCTATGCCTCAGTTTTCTCATTTATAAAATGGGGCTTAATGACAGTTCCTAACTCATAGGGTTGTTATGAGAATTGAATGAGAGTTAATGTGTGTCAAGCACTTACATTGCCCCACACACGTAAATACTTAAATGGTTATCCATTACCACGTTAATCGTGAATTGTTTTTGTCATTTCCTTTAAGCATCCCTACTTTCAATACTGGCTAGTATAAGATTGCAAACAAAAAGAAGCCAGGGAGAGGGGCCGGCCTGGGGGTGCAGGCAGTTAAGTGCGCGCGCTCCGCTGCAGTGGCCCGGGGTTCGCCGGTTCGGATCCCGGGCACGCACGGATGCACCCGCTTGTCAAGCCATGCTGTGGCGGCGTCCCATACAAAGTAGAGGAAGATGGGCATGGATGTTAGCCCAGGGCCAGTCTTCCTCAGCAAAAAGAGGAGGATTGGCAGATGTTAGCTCAGGACCAATCTTCCTCACACACAAAAAAAGAAGCCAGAGAGAAACAAATGAATTCTGAATTTGCTTTTCAAGTTGGTTTTGGTTGAGATTACGACTTTTTTCTCTAAACCTTTCCCTTCCCGCTACCTACGGCCCCCATCCCCAATCAGTTTAAAGCTTTCTGACCACTCAGTACATCATATTTCATACACCTCTTCCTTTTGGAAGAGTTGGTCAATAGAATAGTCCTGTGATGGTACACCACTCTTTCTGCCCAGGGCTTGACTATTTGCTGAATGCGTCAAAACTATTTATGCTTGATAGTGTCATCATCTAAGCATATCTTATATTAAGCATTAATTAATTAATACTCCATAAATTAGGCAGACAATGGTTATTATACTATTTCGGAAACAGATAAAGAAGCCAGAAGAAACCAAATTATTTATTAGGGTTCAAAAAAGAAATCAGTAACAAACCTAAATGTAGGACTCATATTTTTAATAGACTTTATTCATATTTCTTCCCCCAAGGCGTAAAGATTAATGTTGAAATTAAAAACAATATGGAAATTACCTTCCTTTACCCATTAATACATGTTTTCATATTTTAAAAAAAACAAACATACCTTCACTGGCGTGTCGGTCTCTAAATATGTTCTTGGGGTGGATGCTGAATCCTTCTATGTCATGCACTGAAGAAGCCCTCCGTATACTACAAAGGCTCTCCTTGGATCTGGAATGAGTCAGCTGGGAACTTGACTGCAGCATGTCAGGGTAGAGCCGGTCCCATTGTCTTTTGGGAGAGGAATGGTCAAGAGGTCCAGATATATTCACCAAGGGGGAACACTGGCTGGGCTGTATCAGGGCTTTCGTATCATCTGCTTCGGAGGGGCTGCAACTTTCTTTTGTAGGAGACTTAAAGTGCTTCATGGCTACTGAATCATCACTGTGTTTAGAAGAATCGATTACTACCACATCGGGGTCTTCTTGTGGTAAGGATTGCTTTCTGTATGTGAGAACTCTCAGACTAGGGAACTTGAACCCAAAAAGTTTCCCTACAGATAGAGAGGAGAGAGTATTATTACAAGACAAAGGATATATTCCTTAAAACAAACATTGCTGACTCATATATAACACCAAGTAAAAAGAATTATTAATTAATATTTAAGGCATTTATAGTTGGAATGTGAGATATTGTAGAAAACTTCTCTGAGACCAATATGAATTATCATATAAGTAGAAAGAAAGTAATCAAATAATTTTACAGTGTTTCTGATGGTTAGATATACTCCAGTGACATGAAAGCATTATTTGGATCACAGGAGGTTTTTTGTTCTAATAAATTAAAAACATATATCCACCATACATCCACTTTTTAAGGGAATTTGAAGGATGGAGCTCAGTTTAAAAAGGAAAAGAAGGGATAGAGCACCGTGTGTAAAAGGGACGGACACAGGAAAGATTGTGTGTGTGTGTGTGTGTGTGTGCTGGGGGCAGTTATTGTGTTGGAAGTAGGAGCGAAAGGAATAAGGTGGGGTTAAGGAACTGGCCTGACATACCTAGAATGTTTGTATTTTTGATAACATTGCTAGTCAAGTGTGGATGGGAAAGTGGGGTCAACTGTGTATGAGATGTTCCTCATTACATTTGGAATTCTTGAAAAGCTTTTGGTTTCAGAGAGATGTATTGTAAAGATAAGAATTTCTTTTTCCTGATTTTTTGTTTTTAAACCTGAGAATATGGCATGAAATGTTACACACATCTCAGAGTGGATGACATAGAAGGGCAATAAGTATAAGCATTAAAGGGTGGATAGTAAAAATTAAAATATTAGCTAATAAACACATAAACTCACTGGTAGTAAGAAATGCAAATTAAAACAAGAGGATATCATTTTCCGCTTTTCAATTTAGTAGTAAATGAGAAAAAGAAGCATAAGATCTAGTGCTGGCAAAGAATACTGGTGAGCATTCTGACACTTTGCTGGTGGGATTGCAAATTGCTACAAATTCTTTGGAAAGTCATCTTACAGTATGTATTAAAACAAAAAAAATACACTTTTCATTTGACAGAGCAATCCCATTTATAGGGTATTACAAAGGCAAAAAACTAGACAATCTGAATATCCATTAGGAAGAGGAAGGTTTAATAATTTATGGCATTTTTATACTTTGGAATCTTATGATGTTCTTTAAAAAACAGGAATATATATATGTTTTGATTAGAAAGTTATTAAAATATAAAGTGAAAAAGCAAGTTTCAGCTTAAAATGTTTATGATGATAGTATTTCATTAAAAATAATAAAAGCCTATATTTTTCCATATAAGTTGTATGGCAGTAGAGAGATGTGGAAGAACATACTCCAAACTTTTAATGTTGATTGGCTAAATGTGTTTGGAATTGGGGGAAGTATCATGTACTGCGTTCTTCTTTATATATTTCTATTGTTTGTTACATCAAGGATGCGTTCTTTTCTAAATTAAAGAAAACACTAATAAGATAGAACTTCTACCCCTAGAAGAACTAAAAAGAGAAGAGAAAGCATCCAAATAATATTATGTAATTCAAAGCTTTTCTAGGTATCATCTATAGGAAAATGCAGAGTTCCTAATTTCTATTGCCGGTGCAGTGGCTAGGTCCACATCTCCCCATGGCTTTACAATTACAGATTGCCCTTCTAGTCAGTTGGTGTCTTTGGGCTACAATATTATCTACCTTTTATATTCTTTAATTGCCATGGACACCATTATCTTTAATAGATTCACTATGAACTTTTCCTCAGTGCATTGAGGGTAGTTTTAAAACATGAAAGAACACTTAAAACTCATGAACCTTTCTGAATTTTATTTGACTATACTCTTCCAGTATAGTCTTATCTACACACATATTTTAATTCCACCTTTAACCCAATGACTCATAAATCTGTATCTCCAGCCTAGACCTCTTCTCTTAGTTCCAGACCTACATATCTAATGGCCTCATCAACATCTTCACTTAGACGTCTTAAATACACCTCAAAATCTCATAACAAATCCAATTTGGTGATGTATTCCTCCAAGCCCAGCCCTTTTTTTCAGTGAATGGCATTACAATCCATCTAGTCGTATAAGCCTGAGACTTGAGAGAACATAGTTACTGTTCTTTCTCACCTCCATCCCCCATATCCGATTAATCCACTAATTGTGTTCATTTAACCTCCTGAATGTCTTTTTAATGTTTTCACTTCTCTCATCTCTACTGCTCTCACTTTTATCTAAGCTACTATCGTGGTTCACCTGATTCTTGCAATAGGATGCTAATCACTTTACACATTTACATCATATTGTCCATGCTTTAAATAAATAATTTTTATCCTTTAAAAATCTCACTTCTGATCATGTAGACTATTGTTTAATCTTTCGCTGCTCCCAGTGACTTCCTGCTTTGGGGATGAAGACAACACTGTCTCCACTCTATACTTGCATCTTTCCTACCTTGCTCTCTAGGATCTAGCCATATGGACTTTTATTCCTCTGGAGGCCTATGCTTCTTTCAGATTGAGGGCTTCCTTTGTTTGATACTTTTTACTCTTCCTACTTAGCACATCCTTTAGGTCTGATCTCCAAAGTAATTTCCTTTGGGAAGCTTTTCCTTCCTTCTGAACTAGATTAGCATTCTTTTCATAGCTTTCACTGTAGTTAATAATTATACGCTTGTTGATTTTCTTTTCTTTTTTTACTCCTTTTGCCCTCCCCACTTCTCCTCCGGTAACCACCAATCTAATCTCTATATCCATGTGTCTGTTTGTTATTGTTGTTGTTTTTATCTTCCACTTACAAGTGAAATCATATGGCATTTGACTTTCTCCTTCTGACTTATTTCACTTAGCATGATACTCTCAAGGTCCATCCATGCTGTTGCAAATGGCAAGATTTCATCTTTTTTATGGCTGAGGGGTATTCCATGGTATGTATATAACGAGTCTTCTTTATCCATTCATCCGTTGATGGGCACTCAGGTTCTTTACAAGTCTTGGCTATTGTGAATAATGCTGCAATGAACATAGGGGTGCAAATATCTTTTTGAAGTAGTGTTTTCATTTTCTTTGAATAAATATCCAGAAGTGGAATAGGTAGATCATGTGGTATTTCTACTCTTAATTTTTTGAGGAATCTTCATACTGTTTTCCATAGTGTCTGCACCGGTTTGCATTCCCACCAGCAGTGTATGAGAGTTCCCTTTTCTCCACATCCTCTCCAACACTTGTTACTTATTGTCTTGTTAATTACAGCCATTCTGATGGGCATGAGGTAATATCTCATAGTAGTTTTGATTTGCATTTCCCTAATAATTAGTGATGTTGAACATCTTTTCATGTGCCTGTTGGCCATTTGTATATCTTTTTTGTAAAAATGTCTGTTCAGATCCATTGTCCATTTTTAATTGGGTTGTTTGTTTTCTTGTTGTTGAATTGTATGAGTTCTTTATATATTTTGGATATTAACCTCTTGTTAGATATATGATTTGCAAACATCTTCTCCCAAGTGTTAGGTTGTCTTTTTGTTTTGTTGATGGTTTCCTTTGCTGCATAGAAGCTGTTTAGTTTGATGTAGTCCCATTGTTTATTTTTTCATTTGTTTCCCTTGCCTGGTGATACATGGTATTCAAAAAGATACTACTAAGACTGATGTCAAAGAGTGTACTGCCATGTTTTCTTCTAGGAGTTTATGGTTTCAGGTCTTATGCTCAAGTCTTTACTTCATTTTGAGTTGGTTTTTCTATATGGTGTAAGATAATGGTCTACTTTCATTGTTTTGCCTGTGGCTGTCCAGTTTTCCCAACACCATTTATTGAAGAGACTTTCCTTTCTCCATTGTATGTTCTCAGGTCCTTTGTCAAAAATTAGCTGTCCAAAGATGTTTGGGTTTATTTCTAAGCTGTTGACCCCATTCCATTGATCTATGTGTCTGTTTTTGTGCCAGTACCATGCTGTTTTTATTACTATAGCTTTGTAGTTTATTTTGAAATCAGGGATTGTGATACCTCCAGCTTTTCTCTTTTTTCTTAGGATTCCTTTGGTTATTTGGGGTCTTTTGTTGTTCTATATAAATCTCAGGATTCTTTGTTCTACTTCTGTAAAAAACGTCATTGGGACATTGATAGGGATGGCGTTGAATCTGTAGATTGCTTTAAGAAGAATGGACGTTTTAACTATGTTAATTCTTCCAATCCATGAATATGAAATATGTTTCCATTTCTGTGTCTTCTTCAATTTCTTTCCACAATGTTTTACAATTTTTAGTGTACAGGTCCTTCACCTCTTTGGTTAAAATTATTCCTAGGTATTTTATTCTTTTTGTTGAGATTATAAATGAGGTTGTATTCTTTACTTCTCTTTTTGCTATTTCCTTGTTAGTGTATAGAAACACAACTGATTTTTGTATGTTGACTTTGTACCCTGCAACTTTACTGTATTCATTTGTCATTTCTAATAGTTGCTTGGTGGATTCATTAGAGTTTTCTCTATATAAAATCATGTCATCTGCAAATAGTGACAGTTTTATTTTTTCCTTTCCAACTTGGATCCCTGTTATTTCTTTTACTTGCCTTATTGCTCTGGCTAAGACTTCCAATGCTATGTTAAATAAGAGTGGTGAAAGTGGGCATCCTTGTCTTGTTCCTGTTCTTAGAGGAATAGCTTTCAGTTTTTCACCTCTGAGTATGCTGTTAGCTGTGGGTTTGTCATATATGGCCCTTATTATGTTGAGATACTTTCCTTCTATACCCATTTTATTCAGAGTTTTTATCGTAAATGGATTCTGTATTTTGTCAAACATTTTCTTGGCATCTATTGAGATCATCATGTGACTTTTATTCTTCATTTTGTTATTGTGGTGTATCACACTGATTGATTTGCAGATGTTGAATCATCCTTGCATCTCTGGAATAAATCCCATTTGATCATGGTGTATGATCCTTTTATCCAATCCTTTTATTGTTGTATCCAATTTGCTAGTATTTTGTTGAGGATTTCTGCATCTATGTTCATCAGCAATATTGGCCTATAATTTTCTTTTCTGTGTGTTTATCTTTGTCTGGTTTAGGTATCAGGGTAATGCTGGCCTTGTAAAATGAGTTAGGAAATGTTCCCTCTTATTCAATTTCTTGGAAGATTTTGAGAGGGATAGGTATTAAGTCTTCTTTGAATGTTTGGTAGAATTCACTGGGGAAGCCATCTGGTCCTAGACTTTTGTTTTTGGGGAGGTTTTTGACTACTGTTTCATTCTTCATAGCACAGATTCTTCTCTTTAGATTCTCTATTTCTTCTTGATTCAGTTTTGGAAGGTTGTATGACTCTAACAATTTATCCATTTTTTCTGGATTATCCTCTTTGTTGATGTATAGCTTTTCATAGTATTCTCTTATAATCCTTTGTATTTCTGTGGTGTCTGTTGTAATCTCTCCCCTTTTGTTTCTGATTTTATTTATTTGAGCCTTCTCTCTTTTTTTCTTGATGAGTCTAGCTAAAGGTTTGTCAATTTTATTTATCTTTTCAGAGAACCAACTCTTAGATTCATTGATTTTTTTAAATAGTTTTTTTAGTCTCTATTTCATTTATTTCCTCTCTAATTTTTATTATTTCCTTCCTTTTACTGATTTTGGGCTTTGTTCTTCTTTTTCTAGTTCTTTTAGGTGTACTGTTAGATTGTTTATTTGAGATTTTCCTTGTTTCTTAAGGTAGGCCTATATTGCTTTAAACTTCCTAGTACTGCTTTTACTGTATCCCATAAATTTTGGTATGTCATATTTTGATTTTCATTTGTCTCCAGGTGTTTTTTGATTTCTCCTTTGATTTCTTCATTTACCCAATTGTTGTTCAGTAGCATTTTGTTTAATCTCCACATTTTTGTGGCTTTTCCGGTTTTCTTCTTGTAGTTGATTTCTAGTTTCACACTTTTGTGGTCAAAAAAGATGCTTGGTATTATGTCAATCTTCTTAAATTTGTTGAGACTTATTTTGTGGCCTAATATATGATCTATCCTGGAGAATGTTCCATGTGAATTCAAAAAGAATGTGTATTTTGCAGTTTTTGGATGGAATGTTCTGTATATTTTGCTAAGTCCATCTGGTCTAACAGGTCATTTAAGGCCAATGTTTCCATATTGATTTTCTGTTTGGATGATGTCTCCATTGATGTAAGTGGAGTGTTAAAATCCCCTACTATTATTGTGTTACTGTCAATTTCTCCTTTTATGTCTGTTATTAGTTGCTTTATATATCTAGGTGTTCCTGTGTTGGGCACATAAATATTTACAAGTGTTATGTCCTCTTGTTGAATTGTCCTCTTTATCATTATGTAATGCCCTTCTTTGTCTCCTCTTACAGTTTTTGTTTTAAAGTCTATTTTGTCTGATGTAAATATTGCTACCCCAGCTTTCTTTTTGTTTCCATTTGCAAGAAGTATCCCTTTACTTTCAGTTTGTGAGTGTCTTTAGGTCTGAAGTGTGTCTCTTGTATGCAGCATATATATGGGTCTTATTTTTTTATCCATTCAGCCACCCCATGCCTTTTGATTGGAGCACTTAGTTCACTGATATTTAAAGTAGCTATTGATAAGTACATACTCTTGCCATTTTGTTACTTTTTTTCTAGATGTTTTTGTATTTCTTCTCTTGCTCTTTTCCCTTGTGATTTGATGGCTTTCTTTAGCATTATGTTTGGGTTCTTTTGTCTTTATTTTTTTGCATATTTATTATATATTTTTGGTTTGTTATTACCATGAGGTTCATCTATAATAACCCATGGAAACAGCAATCTATATTAATTTGATGGTCTCTTAAGTTTGACCTCTTACTAAAAGTCTTACACTTTTACTACACCTACACATATTTTATGTTTTTGATATCATATTTTACCTCTTTTTTGTGTATGTATTCCTCAACATTTTATCATGGAAATACGTATTTTTGGAGCTTTTGTCTTTTGACTTTCATACTAGCTTTATAGGTGGTTGATCCACTACATTTACTGTATATTTGCCTTTACCAGTGATATTTTTTCTTTGATACCTTTTTTTATTCCTGTTTATTTCCTATTCCTTTTCCACTTAAATAAGTCCCTTTAACATTTCTTGTAAAGCCTGTTTAGTGGTGATAAACTCCTTTAGTTTTTACTTGTCTGGAAAACTCTTTATCTCTCCTTCCATTCTGAATGATAAACTTGCTGGGTAGAGTATTCTTGGCTGTAAGTTTTTTCCTTTCAGCACTTTAAATATATCATGCCACTCCCTTCTAGCCTGTAAGGCTTCTGCTGAGAAGTCAGCTGATAGACTTATGGGGTTTCTTTTGTATGTAACTTATTGCTTTTCTCTTGCAGCTTTTAGGATTCTCTCTTTATCTTTAATTCTTGACATTTTAATTATAATATGTCTTGGTGTGGGCCTCTTTGGGTTCATCTTATTTGGGGCTTTCTGTGCTTCCTGCACCTGGGTATCTGTTTCCTTCATCAGGTTAAGGAAGTTTTCAGCTATTGGTTCTTCAAATAGGTTCTCTGCCCCTTTGTCTCTCTCTTCTCCTTCTGGGACACCTATAATATGGATGTTAGTATGCTTGATGTTTTCCCAGAGGTCTCTTAGACTGTCCTCATTCTTTTTGATTTTTTTTTCTTTTTTCTGTTCAGCTTGGGTGATTTCCTCTACTCCTTCATCCAGATCATTGATCTCTTGTTCTGTGTCATCTATTCTACTATTGATTCCCTCTAGTGAATTTTTCATTTCCATTATTGTATTCTTCAGTTCTGATTGGTTCTTTTTAATATTTTCCAATTCTTTGTTGAAGTTTTCACTGTGTTCATCTATTCTCCCAAGATTAGTGAGCATCCTTACAACTATTAGTTTGTGTTGTTTAACAGGTAGATTGTTTGTCTCTGTTTCATTTACTTCTTTTTCTGAGGATTTGTCCTGTTCCCTTATTTGGAAGATATTCTTTTGTCTCCTCATTTTGCCTACTTCTCTGTGCATATATCTATGTAGATCAGCTACATCTCCTGCTCTTGAAAATGTGGCCTTATGTTAGAGATGCCTTTTGGGGCCCAGCAGTCTACTCCCCTCTCTTCACCCATGCCAAATGGTCCAGGAGTATCCTCTGTGTGAGCTACACGTGTCCTTCTGTCGTGGCAGGGTTGCTCTTGCTGTAGTCACATGGGGAGGTTGGGCTGGCATCTGGGCAGGTTGGTTGTAAGGCTCAGCCATGTGTGGCTGCTATGGTCACTTTAGTGGGTGGAGCAAGCCCCAGCATGGGTGGTTTCAAGATTTAATGGCACACAACTACTGTTGTTTTGCTGTTAAGTGAATCAGGCTCCCAGTGTGGCTGGTTGCTAGGCTCAGGGGCTCACAATTGATGCAGGCCTCCAGTGCAGCTCCCTACTCACTCGACAGTGCAGATAGGTGGGGCTGGCCCCGAGTGTGGCAGCACACAATGGTTTTAGGCATTGGAAGGCAGGGCAGATCCCCTGTATGGCTGTTTGAATTGGCCAATGGCACAAGTCTGCTGCAGCTGACATGCCCCACCATCCGTGGACCCCACAGCAGAGTTCTGACACATCCTGGCTACATTGGCCTACAAGTTCACCGTCAGCTTGCTGGTGGGTGGGGCCAGTCCCTGGGGTGGGCTGCCTGCCCTGGCTGTGCTTGATTACCTTGGGTGCTCTAGTGAGTGGGGCAAACCCCTGGGCTAACACGATGGAATCTAATGGCGGCTGTCCACATCTGTGTCAGCACGACTGAACTAGGTCACAATAACAACTGCTACCAATGTTTCAGTCCTTGGGGGTGGTTGGCCCAACCACCTCCTGTCTCTCTGAGATGCATTCTGAGCTCAGTAAGTGATTCCCTTTTACCAATGGACTACGCGCTTTTCTTTCTGGTGTTTTTGCATTGGTTTCTGGAATGGATGAATCTGTGCTTGGGCCCTTTAAGAACAGGTTTTTCTTTCTCCAAAGTTCAATAGTTTGTCTGGGTGTATTCCCCACTGGTTTTCAAAGTCGGCAAAGCCACGTAGTAGGGGATCTTGTCTCGGTTGTGCTGAATCTAAGGGCTGGAATGCCTATTGTGGCATAGATCCCCTGCTCAGATCCCCCACTCCTCTGGGAAAAGCTTGGTACCTTTGAGATTGCTCCTGGCCATGAAGTGCCATGGCCAGGATATGGTTTTGTCCTCAGTAGAGCTATGTTTCTGCCTATTCTAGCCCTGTCAGTGTTGTCCCTTGTTATAGGGGTTCCTTTTATCCAGTTTCCAGATCTCTCTCAGAGGAAATTGTTCTACAGGTAGTTGTAGATTTGTTGTATTTATGGGAGGAGGTGAGTGCAGAGTCCTTCTATGCTGTCATCTTCCAAACTCTCATCAGAAGTCTAAAATCAAGGCATTGGGCAGGGCTGCATTCCTCCTGGAGGCTCTAGGGAAGAATTTCTTTCTTGTCTTTTTCAGTGTCTAGAGAATCCTGCAGTCCCTGGCTCATGCCCCTTTTTTCATATCATTCCAACCTTTTGCTTCCAGCATCAATGTCCCCTAGTAGTGTTATGAGCAGCCTGCTTCCCTCTTATAAGGAACCCTGTGATTACATCCACTTCGATAATCTAGGCTAATCTTCCTTGTTGATTTTCTGATTAACATTTCTCTCCTGTAGTGGACTGTAGGCCTCATAAGGGCAGGGCCCCTGTCTATTTTGCTCACCAAACCCCAGCTATGACACAAAGCCTGAGCATGGTAAATGAATTTCCATGAACAGATTCTAAACTGATAATGTGCTTCAATTTTGACTGTGGAAAAACTAGAATATTTAATTACTCTGACCAATTTAATTAGAGAATCTTAGCTTCCTGGAATTGTATTGATCCATATTTACCAAAAATGATTGTTTCAATAGAACTCAGTAGCTCATAGAAATGGTGAACTCTATACCATGCTCTATATACCTGATACAACTCTTATTGTTAATCTCATCTTTTTTCAGAGATTACTAATTACTACCATTCTGATTCTAGAGGATACACAGAAATGTTTTCAAACTCATCATCTAGTGAATTTTATGTACAATACCCATTACAGAAAATTTTAGAATTAAGCAGACTAATTTATTATTTTAAGTTTTAATTTGTGGGCTAATAGTTAACAGTGTAAAATATAATTGAAATAGAATACACCTTTCCAATAAAAGACATGACACAATGCACAATCTCCAAGTGCATTCAGCATTAAACTCTGGATTAATAAAATATAGATGAGAGTAACCAATCTGTACAAATAAGATTAAATAACAGTGCATCACGTTAACTGTTTTGCAAGCATTCTTACATAAATCTACTAACAACTTTTATACGCTCAAGTAAATCGCCAAGTTAAAAATCAGTGAACTGCATCAAAGTCATTTGATTAGGTTTTAATGCACATGGAATTGAGTTATAAAGCAGTTTACAAATCAATTCTGTAAGCTTATTACAATGCACTGAAGGTCAATGCCTACTTTTATTCATTTTTCATCAATTACATTACCCTCCTTTAAAAACAATTCACTGCCTTTCTTAATTAATGACCGTACAAGGCATTTAGTTTGCTCCTATAGTTTAGTCATATCCAAGGTGGTACAGATGGTCTTTTCTGCATCACTAGGTTCATATGACCATGTTATATTGCATTATAGATTTAGTTGTCTAACTGCAGTTCATCCGGAAAGAATACACATTGAGAATTTTGCTCAATGCTAGCACTTTCAGGCATGAAATACAAAACACAGATGAGTGTAATCCTGTTATGGTTCTTAACACTGAAAAACACCCTGTAAGTTAAGTCTCCATATTTTACTGTATTTGCTTTCTAACTTGAATAACCAAAATAGATACTATTTTTTTTGATCTACTAAATGTTTGATAAATCTGAAATAAGAACAATAGAATAAGCTTTTTTACAAGCTTTTTTTAACACATTCCCAAAAATAATTGTAAGTACCGATAAACTACTTACACGGACATGATTGTGTTTAAATACGCCATTGTCATCTAAGAGGATTTATGGTTTCTAACATAATGAACCTATAATTAACTACTACTACAATGTCTTTCTCAGGACATGTCACTTTTGTGAAGCTGCTGAATATATATTTTGAAGCTGTATCTTCACATATCCTGTGTCATATTTAACTAAGAGCTTTTAACTTCTCAACCAAGAAGACACGGGGACATTTCCATCATCTTTCTCTTTAAAAAGCCTAGAATTATGACTCAAATCTATATATACAAAGACATTAAATACTTGGCCCGAGGTTAAATAGGAAACCAGGGTAAAGTCAGAATAAAATAGCAGTTTCCTTGATTTAATTTCACTTTTACCCAAAATTTGGTCTTTTCTTGGGCCATAAATATCCATATGAGAATCTAATGAGAATCATAATTCACTCCTCTAAATAAATGTAGACGAATGCATCCACACGATTTTGTTTATGATCTCAGAGGTTGCATAACAAAATCCCTCTTCCCCAACCAAAACCCTTCCACTAACCTTCCCTAGGATCCCCTAGGATTACTCGACTCTTAATTTCCTTCCAGCTTTGAGTTTCTTTGCTTATATATTTACGCTAATCATAGTTCTCATAAAATTCTAATGACCATAACTACATTTCTACCCTATCTCCTGTGGTAATTGGACTTTAGAAAATGGTTTTACTAAACTTTTCCAAATTGAGAAGACCTCATCAATCTGAACTGTCATTTCTCTCTCTCTCCCTCTCTCTCTTTATCTCCTCTAGGAGCTGGTTCTCATCTACTAGAGTTTGGAATAAAACTACTGTGCCAATTTTGACCGCAAACAATTCTTCTAACTTAGGAATGAATATACCTAGGAATATTAGAAACAATAATATTCCTTGCAGAAAAACAAATATTTCTGAAAAATTCTCCAGGCATTCCTAATCATTGAATTTCTTCACAATTACAAACTTCTAATCATTCCTTTGGTTCAATGTCTCATCATTTCTACAAACTCTTAGAACTTCGATTATCTAATAATTTGATTATCTAATAAAACCCAGTTAAATATAAATCAGGAGCATTTTACTCTTGCTTGGTTCTGCTTAGTTGAATCATGGACTGAAAAGTAGAGAGAAACTTAAGTTCAAACGGGCATGTGGACTAGAGAATACAGTTGCAAAAGGAAAGGATGTATGTGTGATGTTTGGGGAAGTGGTGGATATTGTAAAAGCCATGAGCAGAGATATTCCTCTCACAAAGGATTAGGGGTTGTGGGAGGTGTCTTAGGTTAGATCTCTGAAAACAGACTGTGCAAAAGGTTTTATGGGGACTGTTCTCAGGAAGGGAGGAAGGCAGGATTGGGCAGAGGAAGTTAAATTGTCATGCAAATGCAACTGAAGCTTCAGCCAGTTCTGGGAGCTCTGGAGCTGGGATACCCCTGCAGAGTTATGCCAGATTAAAGTTAGGGTATCTGGCCTTTGTCTTTCTGTATCAGTCAGGCACTGGCTACAGCCACTCCATGTGAAGGGCCATAACCTTGGGTAAAGCAGTTCTCTGCCTTTGACTACAATTTCCAGTGGAGGGCAGAGCTGTGTACAATCAGCAGCCAATATTTCCAGCAGCAGGGCTGTCCCAACCCTGAGGAAGAGGTCTAGCTGAGTGGCAGAGTGTCCACTGTACAGATGGGGAAGAATAGCCAGCTTTTGATCTGAAAAAGACTATGATCTGAAGTAAGTCTAATATCAGCTATTAGCACACAAAATAAGGATTTGTGAATTAATGTCAATGCACCTTTCTAAAATCAGGGAATTCACAAGTCTGACACTTAAATTGGGAGCCTTAAAATTACTATGAGACTTTTCTCCAGCCAAATAGCTCTGGATGTGCAGAGAAACATGACTTTAATCTCTGAGTCAGAGAGAGCAACAGATCCAATTTGACAGGAGAAACAGGAAAGATAATTGACATATCTGCCTTTTCTTTTTAGGTAGAAATATCCAGAGAGACACCCTGCAAGGAGATGAGTCTTTCTTACTCCTAATTATGTAAGGAGTATATGATGTTGCCCATGGACTGCCAGAGTAACCTATAATATTGTCAAAGAAGGCAGTTAGACTGGGAAAAAGGACCATTCAGTGTGAATTCAGTACTGATCTGGCTAACCCGATTAGTGGGTGACAAATGGGCCAGTGCAGCTAGTGTGCTCCTGGTATTAGTGACAACAAAAGATCACCAGGGAGTCCATTGACCTAGTAAACCAGAGGACTCTTTAAAGGAACAGATGTGGTCAGTAATGCCTTGAAAGACTAAGACTCCTAGGCATTTCCTAGGGCACGAGATAGTAGAGAAAAATCAACATCTTACAATAAGGCAGTAAGTATAGGACCAAATTGGAATCTCTAAGAATCGTTGAGTCCTGACCCAGTAGCTCACGGCACACGGGTGTGGTTGGGGGAAGTTAGTGCTGTAGCAGGAGTGAGAGCAATCACAGGAGCTGCAGCGGCAGCAGAGAACTTCTAGACGAGGATCACAAATGCTGATGATATCTGAGTGACACTGCTTCCAACCTGGCTGGGTCATCACGAGAGCAAAGAAGCCGAAAACACAAGTTTGGGGTAAGGGAGATAAGGCAGAAAATCGGACAGGACAGTGGATTGCCTTTAATCACCCAAGGTTAAAATTCCCCAGTTAGGAGGGATTGGAAATGAAAGTAAACACATCAGTATTACATATACCTAGTTAGGTTTCTATGTTATAACTGCTTAATAAATCAGTGTATGACTTACAAATACTGTTATTTAGTTTCTCTTCAGTAGATTTCTTCCTTTTCCAAATGCCAAGTTGAAGAGTCCTTTAAGTTGTGTGAAAGTAATAACATCTTAACCTCTATTGACCCGGGATGACATGTAGTCGTCACATTGACAGGGACTCTCATGATGGAATATTCCAAACACAAATGGTACAAACACCAGTTACCCAAATACTGTGTGAATAGGGACTGTCCTTGATTTGAGTGTTGCTAGGTAGGTAACAAATTCTTCTAAATGATAGCAGAGTGCATGAGGACTCTCTTGTGTGGAAATGCTGATTTAGGCAGTCATTAACATTCATTGTTAATGAAGGGATAAAGCATAATTTTTTCAACTACTAGAAATTTTCTTGATCTTAAAAATATGTATTTTGCCCAAATCCTAGGGGTGCAACATGATATAAAGTTGACTGCAACCTCTGACTGAACTTTTCCCAGATTTCTTTTAGCAATCATGTCATGATTCATTTTTCTATATCAAATTTAATTGTTAAGAAGAGGAAACTTCCAAACACATGATAATAGTAAACATTAGTTACGTTGTAAAACCTTTAATTAAATCCTCCTGAATAACAGATTGTTTCTATAGTAATGTTTGCTGAGTGGGAAACTCTACATTACTACCGCAGCTCTTCATCTTTGAATTAAAGAATGACTTTCAGTTCCAACGGAGAACAGTACAAACGCTGTGAATGCCCGTTAATAAACCAGCTATGCAGAATATTTCTTTTTTCCTTAGCTTGAGTCTGAAAACTAAAAT
This sequence comes from Ceratotherium simum simum, assembly GCF_057802395.1. Taxonomy (NCBI): domain Eukaryota; kingdom Metazoa; phylum Chordata; class Mammalia; order Perissodactyla; family Rhinocerotidae; genus Ceratotherium; species Ceratotherium simum. The sequence continues at coordinate 43,064,752 of NC_141908.1, forward strand.
ATAAATTTGAGAGAGTAATGTAGTTATTCAGACAAGTTTATATTTTATGTGTCAATTATTCAGAATATTGAGTCCAAATCATACGAATACATTTTTAGTGGCTTAAATTAGCTAGATAGTTGCCTAAATTACCAAATGTATTTTGTGTGTATAGATTTAGCTTCAATTGAAGCTTTTAGAGTAATTCAAACTTTTATTTTACTAAGTATAAAATAAAAATTCTCTTTTGATTTGGAGAGTATAATTTTAATCATTTTAAAGATAATGGAATCTCCTTTATAGTAGCCTAATAAAATTAAATGAAAAAGTTCACTTTTGAAAATAACTGTAAGAATAAGAAACTAGAGGAATGTAACTTTATTTTGTTTTTACATTTAGTTTCATCTAAAATTTATCTTTATAGTTTTATCTAAACATTAATTAACTTAGACCAGTAGTTCTCAAACTTTAATGAGTATCAGAATGACCTGAAAGGTTTGTTAAAATACAGATTGCTGAATTTCTGTAATAAATAAATCAGCTGTTCTGGTGCAAGGCCCAAGAACTTGCATTTCAAACATGTTGCAAGATGATGCTGATGGTCTCACACATGGAGAATCACTGACTAATGCTCATTTAGTAGGAAAAATAACAGATACTCAATATAAAAATAACTTAGTAATTCATTTATTTATATATTCTACAAATAGGTATTGAATACTTACTATTTGCAAAATGTTGGAGACACATGGAAGATACATTTCTGTATGGAGGGATATAGGTTGGAGATACATCCCTACTATAAACTAGTGCTGAATGGTTCCTGGCCACTTTAAATGAGGTAAGCATTCTCTAGTTTTTCACAACCCTCACCTCTCTCTATTTTTATTCCTGGCCTTCTTCAGTCATTTATGTTACTTGTCTACCAGGCAAACAGGTATGACCAATGTCATAGTAGAGACAGGTGTGCGGTACCATGATGTCACAGGGGCAGGAACAGGTAAATCTGTCTGGGTGAGTTAGGAATGCTCCACAAATGAAGGTCTTTTGGGGAAGGTATACCAGAGGAATGAAGTCACTCTAGTAGAGAGGATACCAAACAAAGTGGTATAAAATGTATGATGGTTTCAAGGAACCACCACTGGAATATGGAATGTGATGGAGCTGTGGGGTTGTAATGGGAGATGAGGCTAAAGAAGATGAGGCCATATCATGGGTCTTTGTATAATGCACAGGGTTTTGGAGTTTTATATTTTTAGGCAATAGAGAACCATTGTAAAGGATATAGATAGTGGAGTATTATGATCTGATGTACAGTGATATGACATGTGATCCTGAAGAAAGAGGCTGAAAGCAGGGATAACAACAATGAGATCATTGCACCAGTATAAGAAAGATGCGTTGAGGGCTTGAGTAGGCAATTACAGTGGGCTGTATGAAAGAGATGTACATGAGGTGTACTTGACAGAATTTGACCACTCTTTGGTTGGGAGAAGAGAGGATTAGAGAGAAGGAGAAGTTTAGCATGATGACCAGGTTTCTGGCTCAGGTGGCTTGGATGATGTCACCACCACGATGTATGAAGACAAGAGGTTTTGATGGAGGGGTGGATGGTAGCTGGAGATGGAAAGACAAGTCTTAGCTTGAAATGCAAAATCTTCCAGAAATGCTAAAATCTTCCAGACAAGACGTCCAGCAGGCAGTTGAATATATGAAGTTCTAAGTAATGAGAAAAGTCTAGAGAAAGGTATGGGCTGGAGATACTGATTTGTGAGGGGGTCTTTACCCTGTAGGTCACGGATGAGTCTGCCCAAACAGGTTGAACGGAGAAGATGACCAAGAAGAGAAGAATGCTAAGAGCAGCTTCTGGGGGATAAACAAACAGCATTAAAGAGTAGAGTAAGAAGAACAAGAAAATGGTGCTAAAATAGCAGTCACAGAGATCAAAAGAAGCAAAGATACATGGTGTCACGGAAAATAAAAAAACGGAGAGAAGGAAATCACATTTAGCAAGGTACATTCAATCAGAGGGCAACATAGAGAGCACAGCATAGAGATGTCAATTATGGTGGGCAGAGCAATGAAGGAAATAATGGAAACAAGAGAGTAGGTGTGGAAAATCCAAATGCTGATATGAAGAGACAAGTAACATGAATGAAGAAAGCAAGGTGTAAACAAACAATGAGAGATGAGGACTACAGCAAACTGGAGAGTGCATTCCCCATCTAAAGATGTGGCCAATATTCTGTTCCAGCTTGTTGCAAACGTGTGTCCAGATACTCATATTTTTCCAAATTAAGTCAAAGGTCTTAATTTTATGTATAATCTTCCAATTTTTAAATTTTGGCACAAATTCAACTAATTAAAACTTTGAGAAAATATCATGTGATATACACAGAATGTGTCTGTCGAAGTATAGGCTCTTCTCAGCAGCACGAGGATGAGCAAAAGGGAAAGAGCCAGTAGAAAATCTTGGTGAGGAGAGATTTTGAAGGAATGAAGGAGGGAATGGATTTCAAGTGGAGATTTGAACCTCAGTTAAGATTTGTCCCGAGGCATTGAGATACATTTGTTGAGGTTGGGCTGATTAAAGGGGTCCTGCCCGGGCCCTCCCCTCTGCTCTGAGGTGTGGGAGGTGAGGTTATCTGTGGGGACAGAGGAGTGGATTTGAGGTAAGAGTCATGAGAAGCCTAATGAAGGTTTGAAATGCTTGCTAAGGGAAAGAAGTGAAGGATTTGAAAAAAAAATTAGGATTTCATGTATAGTTTTGACATGTATAATCATTTATGAATTAATAAATGATAAAATGCATTACTTGTCTGTGAATAAAAATAACTTAACTTGGGCCTGTTTCCTTCTTGGGAAATGTTTCAAGTTTAGTAAAATGAGAATACTTCATGGATTTTTGAGAGTGATGGCAACAGTAAATTAAGTAGATTTAAATTTAAACAAAAACTTTTTTAAATTGAAAGAGGAGTGAAAGTGTTATTAGTTAAAATTTATTTGGGGATATGAGCTTAAGGTCAACTTTTATAGTGGCTCAAGCTGAGTCTGTTTTTTAAACAAGATAAAATCATAGAATGCATTCATTTTATGTTTGGATGTATATATATGTTTTTTAAATATTTATTTATTTGTTTATTTAGTGTGTGTGTGTGTGTGTGAGGAAGATCGGCCCTGAGCTAACATCCATGCCAATCCTCCTCTTTCTGCTGAAGAAGACCTGCCCTGAGCTAACATCCATGCCCATCTTCCTCCACTTTATATGGGACGCTGCCACAGCATGGCCTGACAAGCGGTGTGTCGGTGCGCGCCCAGGATGTGAAGCCGGGCCGCCAGCAGCGGAGAGCGCGCGGTTAACCGCTATGCCACGGGGCCGGCCCCTGGACGTATATTGTTAAATAAAGAAATTTTTGTTTAATTTAGAATCTCCCAATGTCTTAGAGAAATTTTTAACAAATTAAAATGTGTGCATGTGTGTATGAACCAGATTGGTGATCTTAGATTCCTGCTATAAAATAGAATGAATATAAAATTCAAATATACTTGTAAATAATTTAAAATGAAACAAAAATATTTTATTTAAAATAATAAAAGTAAAAGTCTCTTAATCTTGATGATAACTCTGAAATTAATAGTGTAAGAAAGAACACACAATTTTATCTTCCACATTATGCAAATATTTCATAGCAACAGATATTAAAGGAGAAAAAAATAGGACATTTTCCCATTGCTTTTAGTTCCTTTAAATGTGGCCCCTGGTTAGTTGGTAGGAAAAGTACAATTTTCTCTTCTGCTTGGTACAATTTCCGTCTTTCAGATTGCAGAGTCTTACAGAAACCATTAGTGAGAAAAAAATTTAGTTATATCTTTTATTTGGTATTTATATTTATTATGTAGCAACTATTGGACTCAATTGTGCAGTATTTATCAATTTGATAGTTAGACCTATCATAATAATACTCTCTCCTGTACTTGCTTCATTCGAGCGGACATCAGTCAGCTATTTGTGGCTGGTCCTATATCTTTGGCAGAGAATAAGTTTGTGAAAAATTAGTTCTTCCCAGAGAAAGCTGCTCACTTTTGTTGTGTAGGGTTCCTGATCCAGAAACTAGATATTTGTACTGAGAAATGATCCACTGCTTCATTCAGTACAAAACAAATCTCTAGGTTCCCAGAATTTACTCAGTCCAATTTATCATAATCCCTTTTTATAATCTATCCTTTCTATTGTGTATTTAGCTCCTTTTCTATTACTTAATCTTCTCAATTTAATAGTTCACTTCTTTTTCATCTGTTTCTTGTGTTGTCACATCACATTTTTTCTTTTATTTTGTCTACATTTCAGGAAAGGCAGTTAAATTTACAGAAACCCATATTTTCTCAAACAAATTTATCCTTTTCCCTGTTACTCTCACTTAAATCCCGACACTCAGGGGCACACACACGCACATATACTTACACATTCCTTACGTAGATAAGAAATTAATCATTTTAAAGGTTAAGGTGTTTCTGGAAATAAAAGGTATACCAAAATTTGATTTTATTGTATTTCTTTGTTTGTTTGTTTGTTTTAGTGGTCACCACTAGAACAACAATGTTTGAAATAACCAATATCACTATTTTACACAGGTAGTAAAATTATATTTAAGAAAAAAAAAATTAGCAGGAGTTTGCCAAAGATCAGAAATAATACAAATTAGAAATTGGATAGTATCAGAATCTACCAAGTCTAATTTGTCTTTCTATAACTTTTCTGCTTGATTTAACAGTCAACTCTTCAAAAACTGACACCAAGTAAAGGGAAATTTAGAGCATATAATGACAGAAGGGTATAATCAAAACCGATACACTGGTTGTAAATAATGGGCCTTGGCAACGCTCTGGAAACAACTTTATCTGCATGTTTGTACTTTCTCCAATGATTCCCTATGTGAGTGACAGCTGCAGTGTAAGGAAATCACTCATGTTCACAAAATAAGAAACAATCTCTATTGAATTTGCTATGACTTGTGCATGAGATGCTATTTTAATCACAGTATAAAGTTGCATAGATTACGTATTATATCCTGGGAGCCTACTGTATAGATTATCTTCCATTCAAGAAATCAGTTTCAATTCTCCATTTGTATTTCAGTTTGAAATGAATATTTTATTTTTAAAAAATCCCCTTTTTTGTGCCATGCTGCTGATACACCATTCCCCTTTTCACTTCCATCCAATTTGATGGACCATGCAAGACAACTATTCTATGAGAAAAATGAAGAATTTGTAAAGACAATGAAAAAACAAAACTAGGCATCCCCCAAAACAAATTATCTTATTGACATCTATGACCAAAATACAGGCTGACATTACCTAAAGTATACTCCCAGGAATCATTCAGTAATGACTGAATTTGTTAGTGGAAAATGTAAAGAAATCAACTTAAAGGAACAAGACTTTGGTATTACAATAGTTTTTTGCAGTGCTTCAATTTTGTTTCTAAATATGTCACCTGGGGGAATGACAAATTTGGTGATTTTGGTAGAGTTTTCCCCAAGTGTGAAATTGTTCAGAGTAAAATATTCAGAATATTGGAATCACACTACATTAATATATTTGTCCCAATATTGCTTTAACAGAATATTGTACTGTCATTTAGACATACCTGAGAAGTAACTGATCCTATAAAAAATTCTCAGTGAGGCATACATTTGATTTAGTTTTACACTTAGGTTCACAACATAGGCTTTTGGGACTGTGTTTTTTATTTTATGTGTATTTTGCTATCTGAATTTATATAAAATATAACCACTTCATTTTTCAAATATTAAAGTTTTGTGATAAGCCTTCTAGCTTCCCAGACAGATTAGGTATCTGTCTTCCCAATGACAGATACCTAAATTTCAGTTTCCTCATGGGTCCTCCTAAAAAGAGGATCAATATGGGAGGCAAATAAAAATACCCATAAACTATGGCTAAAGAGTAATTACAGAAAGAGACATTACAAACTTTAATTTACACGTAGGCAGGGAAATAAATGCCCAAGACCAGCAGAATTGGCTCAGGAGAGCACACTGCAATAGAGAATCAGGCAGAAATGAAGTGCAAAAGGGAAGTATAAAAGTTGTCTTGGAGTGATGAACACATATCAAATAGGGTTTACCCTCAGAAGAACAGGGCTCTGCACTGAGTATTTCTTACTCAGGTCTATGACCTGAATGGACAGGGCACTGGTTACTAGAGAGACAATAGAAAGTGGTTTGAAAAGTGCACAAGACCTCAGATAGCAGCCTTGGAAAAGCACTACTTCTTGGAGAGGTGGAGGGAACTCCAAAGGCGGAGTTGTCTCTTGGAGGCTGGGAAATAAGGAGGCAGCTGAATGTAAGCTCCTCTTACTGATAGAAGAGGGAATAGAAGAAACAGAAGACACAGTAAAAACAGGGAGCAGCATATATTTTAAAGAATAACCAAAAAAAAAACCCTCCCAAATGTGCAAACTCCTTGCAATGTATGAATGAGCCTTTGAATTGAAAAACTAAGAAAGCCACTCAAATAAGTCCCATTCTCTTTGCCCCTCACCAGATTTCCTGTTAATGCTGGCCCAGGAAATTCATTCATGAGTAGATATAAACAAGAAAACACTCGTATTTGTACAAAGATATAATAAGAGAAAAACAGAAAATGGGAATAAAAACATACTTTGTAGAGGAAATTATGCTAAAAATCTAGTTATGACATAGAAGAGCTATATATCATCCCAAAATGAATTAAAAAAAATTTAAACACATAATTGAAGATATGAAATAAGATTATGAATCAAGAATTCAAAAACGTGGAATAAAAACTGGACAAGAAGAAGAAAATGCAAAGCAAGAACTGAAAGAATATAGGCAATAAATTCAGGGAAGAAAAAGACAAAATCCTGTAAAAAATTAAGACCACATTACAAGCCAACCACAAGAATAAATGTTGGAAATGAGAGAAGTCAAGAAAATAAAACAGAAATAAAGAGAGAAAAAAGGACAAGAAAGAAAGTGATAGATATGAAAGGCAGGCAAAGAAGGTCTACTACATATTATTTGAGTCCTTGAAGAAGAAAAACAAACAAACAAAAAGAAGTAAAATAAATATTTAAAATTATAATTCAATAAAATTTCCTGAAATAAAAGATAAATTGAATTTATATATTGAAAGGGCCCGTCACATGTCTGGAAAAACTGACTTAGAATAGTCAAATCCAGATATATGCTGGTAACAATTTGAGACTTTAAAAGTCTGTTTTCGTTTGAAAGAGGAGTAGTATTAAAATCTCCTATTATTAGTTTATTTCTGAAATTTTCTGGGACCCTGGAAAAAATATCAAAATCACTTACAAAGGCTGATCAAGTAGGTTGGCATCAGATTCCTCACTGGCAACATTTGATGCAAGAAAAGAGTGGAACGATATCTTCAACGTTCACAGCGCAATAAAGTGTGGGCCAAATATGTTGTATTTACCTAGGCTGTCCTTCAAGGGTCAAGGCTGAAGAAAAATAGTGTTGAACATGAAAAAACTCTGAAAATATTTTACCCATGAACATTTCCTGAAGAGGATGAACTTTATCCAAGAAGTTATGTTTGGGGAAACTTTGGCAAAAAGACTAGTGGTGAAAAGACTAGTGGTGAGCACTGAATACATTTTGCTAGGAATTTAAGACCAAAACAAAAATGAGAATTATGTAAACGTTATATCTTCTGACAAGCTAGAAATACCACAACCAACAAAATAGGAGGAGGAGAAGAAAGAAGAAAATATAAAATAAGGTCATCCAGGGCCTTATTGGTAAAACTTGGGAGTCAAATAATATAATTTAAATTGACAAACTGAACGATAGAAGACTAAGATACTTAGGAGTGCAAAGATAAGCATTAAGACAGATAGTATTATTAACTAAAATTGCATGGTGGAAAAAAGGAGGAAAAGAATTACAAGTCAATTTTATTCTTGCTTATAGTAAGGAACTAAAATGCAGTGTCTGGGGAAAACGGAGAGAGATTAAGGACATTATATAAAATTTTCTTAGGAAGATAACTACTAGAAAAAAGTACAAGTGCTCCTGAATATCAAAATAAAAGCAAAAACAGGGCAAAACAAACCAAAAACAATAAAAAGAGAAAAGAAAACATAACATGATGAAGTACTTTGAGAGTGTATTTAAAATAGAATACGTTACTACTAAGAAAAAATGTTAGTTATATCAATAAATGTAAATACTTATTGTAGTTTCAAATTAAAAGAGAAGTGTTATTTTTTCTTACAAAAAACAAAGGAAAACCTAACTCCACAATGTACAAAAAAGACACAATTAAAACAAAGAAAGATAAAAAGGTCATTTAAAGATACAACATGAAAACGGAAAAAGAAAAAACTCGCGTCATGATTTAAGATACAGTGGAATTTAGATGGAAAATTATTAAGTAAAAAAGAAGATACCTTAGAGTGCTACAGGCTAGCTTACAGTAATAATATAAAATGATTTATATGACTATCTATGAAATGTGATTGTCTATGAAAAAGTGAGACAGCAGCAATATTCATAAAATAAGAATTACAAGAGATAGAAGGAAAAATAGAGAAAATACCCTAATAACAGAAAACTTTAATACACTTATTTTAGTCAAAGACATATCTAAAAGATGGAAAATAAGTAAAAATTTAGAAGACTTAAACAACATAATAATAAGGTAGAGTTTTCAATATACATATATCAACTTTTGTACCCTAATATTCTTGAATATCACCTTTTCATGTTCGAATGGATCATTCAAGCAAATTGATCAAATAATAAACCACAAGGCAAACAGTAAATTACAAAAGAGAAATAATACAAACATCATTTTATGACCACAAGACAATAAAACCAGAAATTACTAATAAAATAATACTTAAAAAAACAAAAACACACCTTTCCTACTGGAAAATTAAAAACTCTCCATGCAAAAAAACTCCAGTTAAAAACTATGAAAACAAAATTTGCACATTTTCTAGAAAAAATATAATAATATCACATATCTGAATTCATAGGGTACAGCTTACACAATGCTTAGAGAAAAATTTACACCCTTAAACTCGTGTATCAAAAAAATGAGACAATGAAAAAAAATTAATGCAACAGAAGAGAGGGAACAAAGTAAGCTGATAAAAAAGCTGAATTAATAAGGATAAAAGCAAAATTTTATGAGTTTGTAAACTAAGAGGATTAATACACCAATAAAATTTAGGTCCTTGGAAAGAAAAGTATCAGCAAATCAAAAATTTTAAATGCAGAAAACAAAAATAAACGAGCCGAGAAATGTCAGGAAGGAAATAACTATAGGAACAGAGGAAATCTGTAAAACATAAAAGACTACTTTGTATAATTCTGTTAAAATACATTTTTAAAATCTATATGAAATAAATAATTTTCTCAGGAAATAAAATTGAACCAAACTGATACTAGTTGAGCTGGAAAATTTGAATAGTCCAGTCTCTGGAAAAAAAAATTGTCAAAAACCTACTCCAGGGCCGGCCCCGTGAAAAAATTGTCAAAAACCTACTCCAGGGCCGGCCCCGTGGCTTAGCGGTTAAGGGCGTGCGCTCTGATGCTGGCGGCCCGGGTTCGGATCCCGGGCACGCCCCAAGGCACCACTTCTCTGGAAAAAAAAATTGTCAAAAACCTACTCCACAAATAAGCAGCGAAGCTAGATGCGTTCGCAGGGGAATCGCACCTAACTTCTAAAGTCCAGATGATCCCCAAGCTATTCAGATGGTTCTGTAGCAAAGAAAATAGAGAAGAAACTCCTAATTAGTTTCTGAAGGAATTATAACTTTGATACCAATACCTGATGAAATTGCACACACACACACAAGAATTACAGATCAGTTTCCCTCATGATCATCAATGCAAAAATCCTAAATTAATTTTAGGTAAACCCTATTGCATATTACAAAATGAAATACACCATGTTCAAATGCAGCTCCTTCCAGGGATGTAAGAAGGGTTCCATGTGAGTAACTCCATGAATGAAATTTACCATACAGATAAGAAAACAGAATAACGCACTTATATCCACAGATACTGAAAAGGCAATTTACAAATTTTAACACCCATTCTTAATAAATATAAGTCAAGGAAAACGTCCTTAAAATTATAAAATATGTACAACACAACTCACAGGTCATCATTTGAATTAATGGTGAACACTGGTGGCATTTACATAAAAATCAGAAACAAGGCACCAGGTTCACCATCAATTTCTTTTTAATGTCATGTTGGAGGTAATAGCCTGCACAATTAGACAAGAGAAAACTATTAGATGTTTAAGAATTGGAAAGGAAAATGTAAAACAATGTCTATTTGGTATAATAGAACACTTGAAAAACTCATGCGAGTCAATGTATAAACCACTGCAAATTAAGAAAACTTACTAAGATGGTAGGACATAAAATTAACATACTCAGAAAAAATCAGGAGCCTTAAAAATAATCAGAAGACATAATGAAAGAGAAGATTCTATTTATAATAGCAGCACAACAAAAAATTAAATGCCAAGTAGCAAATTAAAAAATACAGAAAAGTTTAAAACACTTCTGAAAGACACAAAAATTAGACTTAAAAACGAAAATACATATAATGTTCTTGTGCAGAATAACTGAACATCATAAAGATGCTAATTTTCTTCAAATTTACTTATAAAATTAATGCGAATCCAATAAAATACCAAAGAATTTTTTTCTATATCTAGATAAGTTGATTCTAAAGTTCATATGGAATATTCTGCAAGAAATAACCCCAAACACCTGAAAATTAATATCAAAGGGAGCATGTCATATCAGAGATTAACTGTATATTTAAAACAGTGTGATTTTGAATGATAAATAGACCAACAGAACAGAATAGAAAGTCCAGAAATATATTTAAGCACATAAGGAAGTTTAGTATGTGTTAAAGGTGGCATCTCAAATTATTGGTGAAAAGATAGACTTTCTAAGAAATGATGTTAGAACAACTGGAAAGCCATTAATTAATGGCTAAATGATAAATTAAATTTATATCTTGCACTATAAACCAAGCTAAACCTAAAATGGATCAGAGATCCTAAAAAGTAAAACCAAATAAGATCTAGAAAAAAACCCTGAATTTCTTTACAACCATGAAATGGTGAAAGCTTTTCTAATTATGACTCCAAAATTCAGAATCAATAAAAGAAAAGGTTGATAAATTTAGCCACATTACCAAAAAAAAAAAACACCTTTACATGACAAAAGTCAGGAAAAAGATAAAGGACAAATTATTTGCTGGGGGAGCTATCTACTGCTTACTCTACAATTTGAAAAAGACAAAAAAATTGAAAATGTATATGAGAAATGGATAGTTGAGAGAAAAAGAAATGTCCATAGTGCTTAAATATATGAACTTCACTCATAATAAGATAAGAGTAAACTAAAACTAGTTGAGGTACTACTTCTCACCTATCATAAAGACAAAAATCAAGAAAACTTTCACTCTGTTGACATGGCTTTGGGGAAAAGTTCTAATACATTGCTGGTGGTAGTGTAAAATTGTTTAACCATACGGAGGGGAGTTTGGCAGTATCTAAAAAGATTACATATACATTTACTCTTTGACCTAGGAATCCCACTTAAAGAACCCTACCCTGAAGATGCTTTTGTCTAGGAATACACATATACATGTATGAAAACACACATGCACAATTCATTCTGGCATTACTTGTAATAGTCAAAGTTTGGAAATAAATGTCCGTCAGTAGGCGACTGATTGAATGAACTATGGTATATCCAAGTCAAATGGCTTTGAAATCAGCTGATCAATTGTGTAAGGCACCAAAGGGTAACATCAGCTATGGCTTTATTTTACATAAAATTATTTTACTTAAAGTCAAACATATTTTGAGAAATGAATCAAAATGAAAAATGTATTAAAATTACTACAGTAGCAGAATATCAAGAGCATTATGTGTATTTTGCCTTTTACTTACGGTTTACAGTTTTGACTGGTAAGATTGGGTTTACCCTCTCTGGGGAGGCAGCATTTTCCTCATCTGTCACATATTCAAAATTAATGATGAACATCATGGCCACGCCCTCTTGGTTTTTCACTGGAATTATGTGAGTGTTACAAATGAAAGTAGATCCTAAGTAAATGAAAAATAAGTGTTAGGTCAAAAATATGCCTTTATTTTGAAGTATCAGTAATATTAAAATTCTAATTAACCCCTAAGAATTTTCTATCTTAAATGACCTCTGAAATTAAATAAAAAATAATTTGACTTTTTATTTTATATTTTATTCCATATTTATTTACAAAAAAGTGCACAAATTTTTCCAGAAAGACTTTACAGGAAAATCCACGTGCTCGCCAGGGAAAAGCAGAATATCAAATCTTATTTGTTTTCACATCCACCACTATAAAAATTAGTATAGAAAAAAAAAGACATATTCTTTAACTTTCTAGGAAAAACTCTTAGCTTTTCCTTATGTATTTTGATTGTCTGAATCTATATAAAATATAGCTGTATAAACAATGAAGATAACTCATCTTGTGTCATCTTGATTTTAGCGTTAAGCAAATTATTTCTTTTTTCTCCTTTTTATTTCTTGGACATAAAGTAGTAAATTATTGACTCTGTCTTAAATATATTCCAATAATTCTTTCCTTTTTTGTGCAAAATTGATAGTGCCCAAATTATAATGATTTTGTTTGGTTTGTAATCTGTTAGAAAATAAAAACAAAATAATTGTCTATGTTATTGTGTTAATTTGATCCCTTCAACTAGGAAGATGATATTCTTTAAAAAGCACAATTATAGGTCTAATAAGATACATTTTATTATAATCTTCTGGAAATGAAATGAACAAAGGGATGACTTAGTTTACAACTAACTACCACCACCCATCCTTGAACAGAAAACCTGACATCTAAGATTTTGAGAATAAAGTCTTCTTCTTTTAAAAGAAGCTGACTTCTTTTAAATCAACCAAGTCCTGACTTCTTGTACCTGACTTCTAGAACTGAGTATTCCCGCAAAGCGTTTTTCTCACATCTTTATCCCCTGAATATTTTCTTTAGTCATGGTGACAGAAATTTCACAGGTTAGGGATGTGTTTGGATTCAAAAGTACAGTAGTCCCCACTATCCGTGGAGGGGTGGGAGGAAATATATTCCAAGATCCCTGGTGCATGCCTGAAACTATAGATAGTACCGAAACCTATATGTACCATTTTTTTTCCTATACATACATACCTATGATAAAGTTTAATTTATAAATTAGGCACAATAAGAGATTAACAACAATAACTAATAATAAAATAAAACACATAAGATACTGTAATGAAGTTACAGTAGATCTTAGCAACCTCAGCATATGATTTTTTTCTTTCCTTATTAAGTCAAGAACTTTCACCTTTTCACTTAAAGGAAGCACTTTAGGGCTTCTCTTTGGCATATCCAAATTGTCAGCATCACTTTTCTTGCCTTTTGGGGCTATTATTAAGCAAAATATGCGTTACTTGAACACAGGCATTGTGATACCGTGACAGTGGATCTGATAACAAAGACAGCTAGCTACTAAGTGACTAACTGGCGGGTAGCGCATAGAGTATGGATATGCTGGACAAAGGGATGATTCACATCCCAGCAGGGCTGGAGTGGGATGGCATGAGATTTCATCACACTGCACAGAACAGTGTACAATTTAAAACTTCCCATTGAAATGGAATTTTCCATTTAATGTTTTTGGAGGCAGCTGACCACGGGTAACTGAAACCACAGAAAATGAAACTGCAGATAGAGGGGACTACTGCATTGTATCTTTTAAATGCAAAAACTTAAGGAAGAGTTCTCAACCATTTGGGCAATAGAGTGTATTTTGATTGCTTTCTTTTTTAACACTAGCTGGGACCCTCTGAATCTTGAGGAAAGTGATAGTTCAGTGTAGAGGCAGGAGCAGGTTGGGAGCGAGGTAAGTCTGCCATGAAACTTCAGAGGGAGATGTGGGAGAGTGAGAGGACACCAAGAGACTGGGGACAGGGGCATGGGCAAATAGCAGAAGAATGTAGTAGGAAGCCTCAGCATCCGCAGAGGCTGGTGGATGGCAGTATTCCAAAATGGTGTCCAAAGTCAGCTCTATTAAAAACAAAAGAAGTATGAGAAAACTCCTTTCTTTCTTATCCTTGCAACATGGCTCCTGGTTGCCAGAGCTGAGAACAAAAGCTATTGATAATATTGCTATAGACTCAGATATCACAGGCTGAAGGGCTTTTGAGGGTGGGCCTGGAGATCTAATTATTATTTATGAAATTATTTCTATGAGCGAACATGTTCTAGTTTCCAAGGAACTGATTTACAAATACACTTTTAGAACATAGACTCTTTGTAAGTTGAGGATGCTTATGTGCTAGTTATGATTCAGATTTTTAAAAGTGGATAGCCTCCCAGATTTGAAATTTAGATCTTATTTATAAGTAATTTCATATTTTCTATAAATGGGGTCATGTTTTTACAGATGTTGGAAAGTATGTTTTAAGAATGACATGCTGTACCTTCACAGTCTTCAGCTATATTTTTAATTCATTTAATAAAATAGTTAGCTAGAGCACGTGTCATAGTTACCATGGTAACAAACGAGATGACTTTAGTAAACAGAAAATAAGCAATTTAAGACTGTTTCATTAGAACTAAAAATAGAAGTGCTTTAGGCCAGGCATCACAATACAAATTGGTTAAACAGAGAGTCTGAGGAGATGCTAGAAATAGCCATTATGTATTTTGCTAATGAACCAAAAAGCATATTGATTTTTACCACTTAAATTGACATTTCCAGGATCATTTAGAATATCATTGTGAATTCACAGATTTGCTGCTTAGCAGTTTCAAATCTTTCAACGTTTGAGGTATACCGCCGATTGTACAACAAAACATAAAGCACAGATTTTTGAGAAATCAATAGATAAAAGATGTGGGGATAGAGATCTCAGGTTTGTACTACAGCAGAGTAATTTTGCTTTCCGTTAATAAGGGGCAAATCCATGTCTTTCGATATTATGCTTGTAAATTTACTGTCTAGTGCTAAAAATCATAAAATTATAGTGCTTTATAAAAAAGTTCAGCTATATGCATTGGCTCCATAGCATATTGAATAAGTATAATTAATCTGGGATTTACTGCCCGCTATCATTGTTTCCTGCACGTTTCTATTAAGCATATATCTCCTGTAAAGTCAACTGAAGACTCATATTTACATTTTTTTTCTCTTTTAGTTTTTGGATTTAATGTCTCCATCAATCTTCCATAGTCTCCTGGAAAGCAGATATTGAAAGGAGATACATGGAATTTAGAAGAGGAGAATCAAATACATTTCATAGATCAAAAACATTTTAGCTTGCAGAATTCTTCAAAATCTAACTTCTGTTAAGTCACTACTTTTGTAAAGTAACATTACCCTAAGAAGTTACTACTGTGTGCCCCTAAATGTTTTTCTTGAATGCAACATTGGGAACAAGAGAAATGGAAACATAAGCCATAAAATAGTAATCTAGCAATGAGAAAAGAATAGACACGTTCAATAATATGTAAATAAGGGAACTAAAAAATCTAGAAATAATAAGTTCAGAACTTGTTAAAATAAATCTTATATTCAAATGAAATTAATTATGTTTGCTAAGAAGAAGCTTATTTACAATAACATTATCCAATAATTATAAAATTATACATGCAATTATACTAATATTAGTTAGACTCAAGTTAATTTCCATGTTTTGTCTCTGGAATAAAAACATTTTCAAAGTGGAAAAGGCTGCTTAGAGGAACAGTGCTCATTTTAATAAAATGTCTAGAATGTTAATTTTTAACTGTAGCCACAGAACAAGCAAACTCAGAGTAATCTGAATAATTACTCCTTTATTAATAAATTAGTGGCATACTCCCAGCTGCATTTAAAAATAAAAGACCAGGCGGCCCCGTGGCTTAGCGGTTAAGTGCGTGCGCTCCGCTACTGGCGGCCTGGGTTCGGATCCCGGGCGCGCACCAACACACCACTTGTCCTGCCATGCTGAGGCCGCGTCCCACATACAGCAACCAGAAGGATGTGCAACTATGACATACCACTATCTACTGGGGCTTTGGGGAACAAAAAAAAAGGAGGAGGATTGGCAATAGATGTTAGCTCAGAGCCGGTCTTCCTCAGCAAAAAGAGGAGGATTAGCATGGATGTTAGCTCAGGGCTGATCTTCCTCACAAAAAAACAAAAAAATAAAAAAATAAAAATAAAAGACCAGGACTCTTCCCTTTGAGCCTCTTTAAAGACTACTGTTTGTATTCACAGGGCATCCTTATGTTCCCTGAAGTCAACAAATGTTTATTGAGCACCTAACATTGGGTGTTCTGGGTTCTCAGACCAGGTGAAGAGAAGACAGCAGTGAAAAAAACAAATCAAGGTTCTGCACTTATGGAACTTGTATCCTACTGGGGAGACGTAATAAACAAACACGTAAGTATCTCATATATCAAGTGAAAATAAGTACCATGAAGAGAAAGAAACCAGAATAAGGTGGTAGACAATAGCAGTAGTAAGGGAATGTTTCGCAAATAAAATGACATGTAATCAAAGACATAAAGGAAGTCATGGAGTGAGCCACGTGGCTCTGTGGATAAAGAGTGCACCTGGCAGAGAAAACTGTAAGTGCAGCATGAGAGCCAGTGTGACTAGTGCAGTGTGGTGGTTGTGCGGTAGGATGGGGTTGGAGAGTAGGTAAGGTCAAAGGAAAAGGAGAGCGCCACACCATGTGGAAGGCCAACGTATGGATTTGGAGCTTACCTCTGAGTTAGACAGGAAGGCATTGGAGGGTTTTGTGCAGACGTTGGCATGATTTGACTTCCAAGTGTTCCTCTGACTTCTGTGTAAAGAGTAGCTTGTAGGGGATGCCAGGATGGAAGCAGGGAGGCCTATTAGGAAAATTTCCCGATAGTATTGGCAAGCCGTGAGAGTGGTTTGGATAGGGTGGTGTTGCTGAAGGTGATGAGAAGGGGTCTGTTTGAATATTTTGACAGTAGAGCTTATAGGATTTGCTGATAACTTGGAAGGGATGTGAATGAATGAGAGTCCAAATTTGGAGGTTGAGGAACTGGAAGAATGGAGACGCCATTTAGTAAAATGAGGAAGACTGTGGGAGGAAGTGATCAGATTTTGCTTTTGTAAGTGAGAGATATTGCAGCATATTTATATACAAGTAGATTAATCTTTTTCAAATGATTCTATTCCATGTTTTGTTGCATAAAGTCCCATCTTTTAGTAAGGCTCAATAAAAGTCTAACTCTATTCCAAAACATAGTAATTTTCTTTGTTTGGCTTCTTGGCCAACTGCAATTCACTTCACTGTGAAATGATTTTCCATGTACTTAGTATTCATAGGTAATAGTGTATAGCTTATTGCTTGAGAATACCAGCTCTCCAATCAGACTGTCTGAATCCGAATCAAGATAGATTCAAGGCCAAGGCTCTATCCTTTACCTGATGAGTAAAACTTGGGTGATTTACTAAATGTCATGGCACCTCAGTTTACTCATCTGTACAATGGGGATAATTCCTACTTCATAGAATTTTTTTTAGGATCCAAATGAGTTAGTATCCATGTACTAGGGTATTAGAATAGGTTTCTCCTTGTCTCAGTTTTCACTGATATGATATGCTAATATAATAGATGCCAGAGAACTAAAGTGAGAATGACCCCATTCCATCCGACACATGCAGATTTACAAAGGTAATAGCTACAGAACCTTTATATCAAGAATGTAAAACAGCCAAGGAGTGGAGAGGAGAGTTGTGTGAGAGGATTTGAGAGGAGATTTCTATGGATAGTACTGGCCCATTGCTGTGAGTTTCCCTTCTTTCCAACTCTAGGAGCTGCCACCTTCTAAGGCCAGGCCTGATGAGGGCATCTTGAGGGTCCACTCCGGGACCTTTGAAATGTGCTCCCTGAGATTGGGAGACAGAGACGACAGGTATTTGAAAGCTAATGTGGATAAGTGGTAGGCCATAGTGGAAACTTAATCCTGGGGGCATAGAGGATTAAGAAGAGACAATCTCTCAGCTTCTGTGGCAGAGACAGTGGGCATCATTATTGGGACAAGTGGGTGCACCCAAATGTTGTTGGAAGGGCAGTTATAGTCAAGTCTCCTCGACCAGGAATGGGCACAAGATCTCCCTGGGATGAGAGGCAAGCGGACTCCAGAGGAAGAGATGGGTGGTTAACTACCTGATGCCAGAGGCCAAGGAGGGAAAAGGCAAGGAGGGATAGCATCAGTCGGGGAAGGGACCCAAAAGGAGGCAGAGTCCCAGCAGTGTCTCTGAAAGGCCCATCCTAGTGTCCGGGAGAGACAGTGTCAGCTCTGCCCATCTGCCAGACCCAGGCAGGGCACACACACCAGCCAGGTAAGAACTGTCCTCCTCCGTAACCTTCCTCCCTCACCTTCTACCTAGAGAGGAGCAAATAGCAACTGGGGTGTGGAAGAGGGCAAAAGGTAGGAGGTTGAAGCTGGCTTCCTATCACATTCTGACCTGAAGCAGAATGGAAATCGTAATTTTGGAACTGAGACTGTTTTTACAACAGAACATGACCAGAAGGGAAGAATCTGCCAAATCACCATCCGAAGGCAGTGGTCAATAACTCTAGTGAATAAAGTTCAATGAGTTGACAAAAAACAAAAGTAAGCTGCATTTTGTCCACAGTCTGAGTTCACACTCTTCAGTAGAACTCATACATACAAAGCTCTTAGATCAGTACATGCCATGGAGCAAAACTCAATAATGTGAGCTATTATTTTTGCCTCTTGTTGGAGGTTCTCCAGAGGGGCAAGTTAACTCTCAAGGCTGTCTATGCAATTTCCTCCAACCCTTTACCATTCTTGGAACCACAAGCTACACTGTTTGTTCATATTTTGGGGCACCAAAATAGCTGATTGGTTTAGCAAATGCCTCAGAGTTTTTAATTCCCCCCTTTCTAGTAGACTGGGGAGCTCTTTTAAGATTAAAAAATACCATTAGAGACCTGCCCTACAAGAAAAAAGAAACATAGCAACCTCAGGATACAAAGCCCTCATCAAAGAGGTAGCGTTGGTCATCTCGAATTGAAAAGCCTATCAGAAAAGCAAAGGAGAATGTTAGACCTTCTAGAAGGAGAAAGCTACCCAGTCACGAATGACTTAAGGTGTAGCCAAGTGGAGACACAAGCGAGGAGAAAGCAAAATTTGTACTTGGCCTTTCTGTATGTAATGTTTCCTTTTATTTCTTTCTTTCAGCACCTCTTCCATCTTCCTCTGCTCTCTCCAGGCCTCCAAGGTGAAATACTGTGAACGTCCTCCTATCAAGGAGGAGCATCACAAGATACATTAATTTCTCACAGAACTGTTAATGATATAATGTTACCACTTTCAGGAGAATTTTTTTAAGAAGAGTAGTGAAAAAGAGCAATTATCCAAAAATGAGCTCTAACTCAGCCTCTACATAGAAAAAATATTTTGGTTGGGTGGGTAAGACCTTCTAGATATCCTCAATTCACACCATATAGGTAACTGCCTACTGGTATCAATATCGCTGCTGAGCAAGTTGTGATCTAAAGAACAGGAGAGGACCACTGTGGAGTGCTGGAACAGGACTAGAAGAAATTTCTCTGATTAGAGAGTTTATCTGACATTGTTAAGCCATTTGATTATTTTTTAACAGATGTTATCCTACTTCTGATAAGAAAACTAAACACAACAGAGACTTCATCTTCACTCATGATTTACTCTCAAAATTCATCCCGAGATTTGCAGAAGAAGAGAGCAGTGAAAATATTCCATTTTATAGTACATTTATAACTAGACTGTAAGCTCCTCAAAGAGAAGATATTTTCAATCTATGCACATAGGCCTTAACACATAATGGGAAATCAATTAGTATTTGCTGAATTAATAATGACTCCTTTTAGTTCTCCCTAAAAGTGAGATAGTTCATGAAAAGCTGTCCACAGGAGGTGACCCTTGAGCTAGGCCAGAGCTGCATTTGTGACTGTGGTGGGGAGTAACCTGCAGTCTTAAGAGGAAGGACTTTTGAATTAAAAAGAGACCTGGGTTCTAAGTTTGACAAGTTATTTAGCTTCTCTGTGTTCTGGCTTCTTTCTCTGTAGACTTAGGACAATGTATTTATGCTTTAAAGTATTTGAACACTGAGAGAATACATTTAGAGTATGGTGCCTAGTACATAGTAGACATTCAGTAAAAAGTAGCTCATGGGAATGGAACATTTTAGCATGGTAGGTATAGAAACTGAATATGCCCAAAATGTTACTCTTGTAAGAGGCCAGGAAACACTGAGCCTAAGTTTTTAAGAAGGAAGTTCCATGGAGAAAAAACGCATGCACAAATCAAACCACTTTCACTTTAACAACTGATTACTCAGAAACCACTATGTGCTAAGCATTGTTCTAGGTACTAGGAGTTCAGCAGGGAACAAACCAGACTCAAATCCTTGCCACTGTGTAGTTTAGAGTCTAGTAGGCTTGGAGGAAACAGAAATAAACAAGTAAAATACATAGTAGATAAAATGATGATAGTACATAGACTATTGTGGAGAAAATAAAGAAAGGAGATAGTGAGTGCCAGGTGTAGGGGTAAGTTTATAACTTTTCTTCTCTGAGAAGGTCACATTTGGGTAAGGAATTGAGGAAGATGAGAAATGAGTCATGAGGATATCTGGGAAAAGAGGTAACAACACACGTACAGGCCCCGTTATGGGCTGAATTGTGTCCTCCGAAATTCATACGTTGAAGCCCTAACCCCCAACGTGACTGTATTTGGAGACAGGGCCTACAAGGAGGTAATTGAAGTTAAATTATGTTGTAAGGGTGGGACTCTAATCCAATAGGACTAGTGTCATAATAAGAGGAAGAGACACCAGGAGTCTGCACACACAGAGGAAAGGTCACGTGAGGACCCAATGAGAAGGCTGCTATCTGCAAGCCAAGAAGAGAGTTCTTACCAGAAGCCAACCTTGCTAGCACCTTGATCATGGACTTCAGCCTCCAGAACCGTGAGAAAATAAATTTCTGCTATTTAAGTGGCCCAGTCTGTGGTACCTGGTTATGGCAGCCTGAGCTGATTAAGATGCCCTGAGGCTGGGGCATGCCAGGGCAGGTGGCCAGTGTGGCAAAAACAGATGAAGCTGAGGGAAAGTGGTAAGACACGCAGGTCAGAGAGGCAACAGAGCAATGAAGTGGGGCAGGGGGTGCCAGAGGAAGTAGCGCCTTGTGGGCATTGCAATGACTAGGGCTGATGAGGGGAAGCCATTGGGTGGATTGAGAAAGGGAAATGTTAGGCTCTGGTTGCTGTAAAGACATGGACGAATGAAACATTTTATGTTAGTTTTTTAAGCAACTAGGTTTAAATAGACTAACAGTATACTAGATCATATCATATGAGCTAGGAAGCATGGACGAGGCTTGATCAGTAGGAGGTCATGTCCTGATGGCCTTCTATGTTCTTGGAATTCAGTCTTTTCGTGTTAGGGATATAGTGAATTGCTTTATACATGAGAGTATTTTCAGAAGAAGTATTTTAGTGTTTAGACTGAGGACATGGGTCGCTTTAGGAACTAATGATGTCTTAGAGAAGAAAAGTAATTTCAAAAGAGATGGGAGCTATTTGATTGAAGAGACGGAAGGCACATTTAAAACTACTTGATAACTCTCATACAATATCATATCAACAAGAATAAATGGAACAGGTATTTCCAATGAGCACGTATAGTCTACTTGGCTTTCTGGATTGGGTCAAACTTGACTGCTTGAGGGAGGCAAGTATCCTAATACCAGCCTATCTCTCTTATTTCACCAGCCACCTGCTTAAGCCTAAAGGAGTGTAGTGAAAGCAAACAGGAGGAACACATGTGAGCTAATAAAAACACTTTATACAGAAGCATTATTAACAAAAGGACTGAGCTGGCGAATTTGGCAGTGCATCTAATAATATATTAGGTCTAAACAAACAACTTTACCATAGTAATCACCAACATATACGGATTTAACATAACAATCACCAACATAACTAAATCACAACAATTAAGAACATACTTAGATAGTTGATATAGTTGATGGAGTAACATGGGACTAGAAGTACCCTTTCAGAATTTCCAGGAGAGATTGTATATATGCATTTCATTTGAAAAATGAAGAACTAACCTAATTTACACAAACCTGGTTGCCATGTTTACATTCTATGTGGTAGTATTAGCACTGTCTGAGACCCAACAGTATGAATATATTATTTTTAATTACTTCTTATTTAAAATGATTTTAAACACTCAGAAAATGGTGAGGTAGAGCCAGTGAGTAGCAAATTTCTTGGATGCGGATAGCCCCTGGAACTGCACAGACCTGGCTCTGCTATTATTCACTGAGGGACATTGGGCAGGATATTTCATCTCCCCAAGACTCAGATCCCTCATCTGTAAAATGAGGGAAGGAAGAGAGAGTACTCTGATTTACAGCATTGTTGGGAGGGGGAAACTAGATAATCCATGTAAAGTACTTAGCATGGAACCTGGTGCATAGAAAGGGAGCAATAAATGAGTGTTACTGTTATCGACTGGGGTGGGAAAAATCAGTTTCTCAACTTGAAATGGTGGTTAAATTTCCTTCAAAGGTTCTATGATAAAATGGAGTCATTCATCTCTTAAGGAGCTTCAGAGACGAACTCATCAGGTCAATTCCCTCGTCTTCAGATGAGAAGGTGCTTCAAACAGCATTTTGAACAGGGTGGGGGCTTATTAGAGGGAAGATCTTTTGATCACCTAGTGTCTAAAATATGTCTCCTTAACTTTGCAGTGACGAGGCCCTTGGTTTATTTCCTATATTTCTCCTGTCCCCGTGGACTCTTCTATTGCCTTTAAAAAGTATACTGTATACTAGATAACTTTTATGATAGAACTCAACATCTTTGGCAAGCTCCACAGTTAGTGGAATTTGGTATACAGTAGAAATGTCTGAAACAATGTTTATTTCTGGATTCGCTCTAGGAGTACCATGGGATCAGTATTTGAAAGCACATTTTAAGAAGAAGGATGATAATAGTTAATATTTATTGGGTGCCAGCCACTGTTCTAATGGCTTTACGTACCTTAATATCAGTTGCATCTTCACAAAACCTTAATGATGGTGGCAACATTATCATCCCTGATATGCAGATGAAAAGCAACTGTTCACATTTTCTCCTTTCCCTTGATCTTGAGGGCACTTCTTCCCCTTTGAATGATTGGGACAGAACGCTTGGGTTCCAATTCCTTCATTATGCCAAGACCCTGAATTCCATGATTTTTAAATCAGATATATTCTAAGAGATTTTTATCTTTTATAAGCAATGGCCTGAGAACTAAAACTCTTCCCACTTCTTTGTCTCAGTCTTGCACATTTCTGCAGCCATCCTGGCTTAGGTAGAATTCCCTTCTCCTGCCACCAGGGAGGCAGGAAGGCACCATGTACTTGCTGAGCCTGCCCCAGCCCCACATTTCATTTTAATCCATTCATTCCTATACTGCCTTATGACCATTTTCCATCTCCCCTCCTTCTTATCAGCTCTGAGCTTTCTAAGAATAAGGGTGCCCTACCGTGCTGCCTGGATCCCTATATATTATCTTTACTACTACTATCAGCAACTACATAACTGAATCATAGCTATTATTTTCTGAATGTCTTCTATGTGCCATATGTCTCTCATGAGAAAATTGTATCTCAGAGAAGTTTCTCAAGTAAGTAGTAGAACTAGGGTTTGAACTCAGACATTTCCAGCTTTCACTCTTTGTCCTACATCAATTTTTCCCAAAGAGTGAGATGTTAATAGATGTTACTGGAAAGGGCTTTCTGTAATTAATCCAATTCAGGAAATGTCCTCCTCTAGGAGATGCTCAGTGCACATTAGTGTATTAGAGGTTTGAGAAGTTCTGCAAAAACAAGTATATCTCTTTTGTTTAATGCAGCATTTCCCGAATTTATTTGACTCTGAAATCCTATTTTAGAGAAATTTGCGATAACATCTAGCTCCTTGGAATGTCATTGGAAAACAGTGAATAGTGTTATGCTCCCTTCCTGTTTCAAAGACATCCTTCTGAGAGGGAGGTAGGTAAATATCATAGGTCACCTAGATGTTTATTGGAGAAGGAGGAACTACAGGGAACGAGAGGCTGGGGCAGGAGAGAAAAGAGAATGCCAGAGGCCAGTGTCACCTATTCAATGTACTTTGCTTGGTATTGGTCATGGTCTCAGCTCTCAGAAGCCCGACTAAAATAGCCTTGTCATATTTGATCACAAATCTTGCAGCAATGATTTCCCCATAAGCTAACTCTAAGTTGAAAGATTATTGCTAAATATTAAAATACGATAGAGTGTTTCACATCCTAGGTCCAGTTCATACTGTTTGACAGAGGTCAGTTTTAGAACATAGCAGTCCTAATTCAATCATCCATTACGATTCTGCACCAGAAATTTCTTGAGATCACTCTGACATCTGCAAGGAAATATTTTCAACTGTATTTCCTCAGGAGTCTTTCCTCTTCATTTTCAAAATGTGGACATATGTGAACTTATAATTCTTTGTTGACTCTCCTTTCCATTGACACATTTCTGTTAATAATGTTTACGCTCAGGTATTAGGTTCTCTTCATACTTACAAACTTGATCATTGAAAAAAAGCAAGTTCAGCTGTTTTTCTATATGTGATAAACCACTGATAAATTATTTGTGGATTGAAATTAGAAAGAAAACTCGTAGATCTTGTCTGATTCATAAATCAGATTGCCTCTTACTATGTACTATTATGACTACCCACCTCCCAGCCCTGGTTCCTGTTTAATTGTGGAGATTTTTGGACTGAATTAGTGTATTAGAACATATGAGCTAGAGCAAGCTAAGGCAGATTTGTAATGCTGCATTCAGTATCCAGGCAAACCAAGTCCACATTTGTAATCAGGAACTTTGGAGCATGTGTGTGAAAATTTTCAATACTTTGTGATTTTTATGCCCAAGTAAGTATTTGGTTATTTGGTTCGATTTTTTTTCACAAGACATATTTATGTTACCACGCCTCAAGTTTACCGAAAGCCAGCCCACCCCACTAAACTGCCATTTGTTCAGTAAAATTACATCAACACTCAACTGATTGGGCTGACTCAGAATATGAGCAAATCTGCACATCGCCATGGTATGTGCACACTACTGTCAAGGTCAAACACAATTAGAATCCTGAGGCCAGCTACCACTGTGTGGATGTCATTGCTAACTGAGGCTGTCCGTGGCCATATGCATGGTATGCTCTGTTCACAGTGTATTCCTGATTGCTGAAAGGAACTGTATATTTTTTGCTCTCCCTATGTTTGCAACTTTGGAGCAGGAACAAAAGGTATGAATAATGTGAGTCTCTTCATATCTTAGAATGAGTAAAATATATTTTAAATTAATAAAATTTAACAAGAATTGGGTACCTATGGTATACAAGGTACTGAACCAGAAATTGTAGGGACATTTTATCAGAAGAAGAATACACTCATGAGAGTGTGCCTGAGAAGAGAACAAGTTGTTCCTCTCAGGGATGTGGAAGGTTTCACGGAGAAAGCATCATTTAAGCTGGGTCTAAAATGAATGTGATAGGTAGAAATTGGGAGTGGAGGCATCTCAGGCTGAGAAAAAAGTATGAGCAATGAAGAAATGTGGGGACTCTAGAGTGAAGTGAGTGTGATGTGTGGCTCCTTCCTGGGCAACAAATTTTATTACCCTCATGCCTGGCATTTCTTATTTTGATGACAGCAACAACAGCAACACATAGCTAACTTTTATTAAACAACTGCTATGTGCAGTATGACTCAGTTATGGTGCTGAGTCCTTTACATGCTTTATCTCATATAATCCTCATAAGAACCTTAATGAACTATATACACTAAATATCCTCTTTTTATAGAAGAGGAACTTGACTTCCCCCAAGTCACACAACTAGTCCGTAGGAGAGTCAGGGTTCTAA
Organism: Ceratotherium simum simum; assembly: GCF_057802395.1. NCBI lineage: Eukaryota > Metazoa > Chordata > Mammalia > Perissodactyla > Rhinocerotidae > Ceratotherium > Ceratotherium simum. Next base: position 43,090,794 of record NC_141908.1, read on the forward strand.
TCTCGATGGTTTAAACAAGCCGGGGTCTTCACACCACACAGTGAAACTTTTATTTCTACTTATTTATAGGTGATACAAATGACCTCTGTCACACAGAGCTCTACATTTTTCCAGAGTCCGACTTCAGCACGTCTCTGCAAGATTCTTAGAGACACCCTCTACTTCATTCGACACAGAAAAAGGCACGTTTTAAAAGAAAAATCAAATCATTGAAAGTGGCTTAGGCTTCTTCTGAGAGTCCTCTAGGATGAGTGCAGACATTTATGGAGTTAAAATTAAGCTCTGTAGGCATGTCTGGGACAAAAAAGTGATAGAAGCAGAAAAAGGTGAAATGGAAGGTATTTCTCCAGGTAACTTAGCCCTTCCCTCTTCTCACAAAAATTCCTACCCTGTTTGACCACTGTAACTTGCAATTTTCCTTTTTATTTTTTAAATACCTAGACTATTTTTAGAGAAGAGCAGAGGGAGAAGAAAGGATGTACTGGAAACTAGTGACAACTGTGCTTCTTCTTCCCATTGGCAATGTTAGTGAGGAACACCTTCTCCAAGGCTTTGACATCAGGCTTTAGGGCATGTGGCTACTATAAATGTCCCCTGTCCCGAAGGCTGCCGCAAGTATGGGGCTGCAGCTGATGCAGCTGACGCCTGATGGCAGGGAGAGCTTTGCAATGGCTCATCTTTCCTGGATATATTTTTCGAAATACAGCTACACAGGAAGAGGGAGAGATGTTTTATTTCAAATTCACCCAGACCACATTTATTGTTGTTTTTATGTTTTACCCACACCAGGATTCGTGACCTATCCTAGTGCTTTTTCAAAGTAACAGAGTAGTGACTGCTATGGTCCAGCTGGACTCTGAGACCACAGAGAAAGATGCAGGATGGCAATGATCTGATTTGTGCACGTGGCAACATATGTTTATCTGAGGGGCAGGATGTACTCTCTGTGTCCATTAGAGGTTGTGTAGTGCAGTGGTTAAGCATAAAGCCTCTGCATCAGATAGTCAGGAGTTACTTCCTGGATCTTCCACTTTCTAGTGTTTGACCTTGGAATAAGTTATTTAACTGCTCTGAGACTCAGTTTCCCCATCTGTAAAATAGGGATGATGATGTTACCCACTTTGTGGAGTTATTGTGAGGATTAAATGAGCCAACATCTGCAAAAATCTTAAAACATTGCCTCGTATTTTGGAAAAAATGCTAGCTATTATTATCACAAAGGAATTATCAAAGGATTATTTTGAATGTCACAGCTGATAAGTCATTGACTAAAAGATAGAGCCAAAAAATTTTTTAAGTTGAGAGGAGGGGACAAAATGTGCTTGTAGTATACCCATTTCCCTTGTAAGCATTTAACTACCCATCCACACCCTATATTTCTGGTCCTATTGGCCTCTAACCATGCAGTTGCCTCACCAGAACTTGCCTTTACTTATAACCTTCTCTTGGGTCTTATCATTTATGAAAATCTACCAGGCCATATATTTACCCAAGGGTCTTGCCTAAGCACTTATTGACAGAGATACATGGGGCTTAATTTTCAGATAAGGGAATAAATCTCAGTTCGGGTGTCTGAAGAGTTTTCACAGATAAGGCCTATGCTCATTTAGTTTTACCCATGCCCAGAAATATCTTGGACATAAAAATGGGTTAATTCTATCAGTTGAAAGTTAACCCTTTAGCTTCTCTCAACAGGAACCTCCAATAACTCCTAAATACCAATCACTCCTTCTTTTGCCTGATGACTTTGAAGCTTATCAGTGACTCTATGTCAACACGTTATCTCTCATAGTTAATCTAATCCCACTTGATAGGAATTTCCTGGAGATAAAGTCCTATATCAGAGAAGTTTCTCTAAAGACGAAAATTTCAGGCACTATGGTAAGCTAATGGGAGAGAGATTTTAATGGCAATGAAGACTTGTATCACCCCTCAAATGGTAAAGAAGAACTGAAAGAAATAATTAAATCGAACACACTGGTGAGATTTCGATAGATATAAAATCACTAGCAAGGCTGATCTGTCACATATTATATTTTAGAAGAAAGAGATTAAAACTTTTAAGTTGAAAAGAATTAATTTCCTAGATTTCTTTCCCTTACTGTCATTGTAAATTGCTAGGAACAAAGAAAACAGGCAGTATTATATAGCAATAATGCTAACAAGAACAAGCAAAGAGTGAACGTTTTGTCATCTACTAACAACACTGGAAACACATAGTAAGAAGCTCCTGTACCAAAATTTCTATCGACAAGAAGAGATTGAATTGATTTCATTGATATTCTTTAAAGCTCAGCTCCTTCTAAGAACTGCACCTGAGAAGCAATCAGTATATCAGTGTCTCCGTGTGCATTTTCTGGAAAGTGTCCCAGAGAGGTGACATCAAGCTGCATATTAACGGGGAATGCATAAATATTTCCAAACTCATTTCAAAATGCAAGGTGATGTGGAATGCTTGGCAAAATATATAGACAGTAAGTGGTATTTCAGAGCCTAGCTGGAGGGAAAATAATTGAACAATGGCATATGCTGCTCCTAGGCCAAACCCTCTCTAGGAAGATCTTAATATGGGAGTGTAAGTAGTGTTGGTATTTGTGCTGGATTTCTTCCGTTTTGCTTTTCAGACTCACTCTCCATCCTTCTCCTCTTGCTCAGAATGGAGAGAAGGTGTTGAATGGACTCCCTTATCCTCTGGCTTCCAGTTGGGTTCTAGCCAGTGGGAATTTCCGGCAAGAGATTGGAAGGAGAGAGAAGAGAGATGGAGTATTTTTTCCCTAGACTCCAGCCCTACTGTGTTGTAGAGTCTTGGATTCATCCCTCACTTAATTTCATAGTTCCTGTCAGCCTTCAGCATATAGTTCTGTCTCAGGGTTCCAGTAATTATCACTCTCTGTGTTGCCCCTTCTAATGGCTCTCCACTATTATTAAGCCGGGTACACGGCACCATTTCTTATTGCTTCTCATAAACACTACCCACACATTTGTAAATTGTACTTTCATTAACTGTCCTCAAATTATCCAAATTGAGTGTTCCAAAAATATTCAGATACTGATTCATACAGGATAAAAATATTACTGGACAAGGAAAGTAAGTGGAAACTTGGTAAGCAGACATTCCATATTTGAAGAATAAAGATGTAGCAAAATACTAGGATCCTGAGAATCAGATGGGTATGTTAGATAAGATAAAAAGAACCTAAAAAAATAGGCCAGATAATAATAATATGGTAATATGGCACTACATTTGTCCCCACATAGATTGGCAAAAATCTTAATCAGGACAAAATATGGGTGTCAGGTATTTGGATAAGATAAATGACTTTCCAAAATTAAATTCCCTTAGAACTTTGAGGAGGATGAAATATAATAGATATAGTTCTGAGCAGTGGTCAGAAGAATGGCAAATTCTGCAGTGGTAATAGCATGGTCAAATTCAACATTTTAGTGAAAGTGAGGGGAACTAAAAATATCCATCAGAAGAGAGTGCTTAATGACAGAAAAGAAAACAAAGAAACAGCAAAAACTGACAGAAGATTTAAAACATTAACAAAAAATACTTATTAATATCCCAGGGAAAACTTTTAAGTCATTTAAAAATACCACAATATATTTCCAAGAAAATAACTCAACCACAAGCCCTGCATGACTAAGTGGCAAAACAATAAGCTTGAACGAAGAAAACAAATAAACAAAAAATTAAAACTTTTTTCCAAAACGAAGAAATTGTGAAAGATAATCAGGGAACCTAGTAAGAATCAAAGGTCAAGTGTAAAAAATTAAGCCAAAAATAATTTGAGGGGCACCTACAAAAAATTTCTAAGCAATTAATTAAGTTAAATAAGTTATTGGAAGATTAAAAAAAACAGAGGAGATGAACTGGGGGACAAATTTGATCACTGAAGGTATATTCAGTGTAGAAAAGGAGACTCAGCTAAAAATTATTCTACTAGTTATGGAAGAGTTCTAGAATCACCTTATGTAAGGAGAATGCATTAAATGTATTGTACAATAACAGTATAAATAAATCACCTCCCATGATCAATATTTAAAATACTCAAGTATGGTGCTGGTGCCTGAAGAATGTAATTTATTATTTTGATGATCAATGTGCTGGTCAATGTGATCCCCATTATAAGCATTTAAGAGGGATCAACAGATTAAAGCAGCGCTTTCATAACAGGCAAGCTGTTGGTAACAGTAATAAATTGTGGGATACTAAAACCTTGTCGAGAATAATGTGTTGGTGGAAAGGTGACGTTTTTCTGTAAGACAAACTCTGGTCTGTTTCATCTATTGGATATTTTTGAGTTTAAATAAAAAACAAACAGAACCAAAATGAAAAGAGAAGAGAAATAAAACAAAGGAATTGGAGAGAAATTGTTAGCTGGCCACCTCGGACCTAGCTTTGTGATAAGAATTTTAACACACCCATTAAATACTGACAGTGTTCAGGGGGCAGGAATTATTGTCTCCATTTTACAGAAGGAAAAAGAATAAAAGGGCTTCACAACTATGTCACTAACTGGCTAAGGCGGAATCCCCACAAAGAAGCAGAATCCAGACTCCTGCTCAGGTCTGTCTGGTTCTAAGTACCCTGTTTATTTCAGTAATTCATTTAGACTTTTTACTTTTTTGAAGAAGGTTAGCCCCGAGCTAACATCTGTGCCAATCTTCCTCTATTTTTTTGTATGTGGGTCGCTGCCTCAGCCTGTCTGACGAGTGGTGTAGGTCTGCGACCAGGGTCTGAACCCAGGAACCCAGGCCCCTGAAGCAGAGTGTGCCTAACTTAACCACTACACCACAGGAACGGCCCCCATTTAGACTTTTAAAAAATTCTTAACAGATATTTATCAGAGATTTTAGAAGGTTTTAAAAATTGAATAACAGTCTGATTTGCACAGTGTTTTGCAAAGATAAGGAGCTGATTGAAAACTAGGAAAGAAAAAAAGGATAGGAGCGATCTGGCATTTCTATGCCTAGGACTCATTAACGTGTTTGCTAGGCAGAATTCTAAGATGGTCCTCAAAATTACCTGCCTCTGGTGTACACACCCTGCATAATTCTAGTGACAGTGAATGTGATGGATTTGACGCTCACAATTAGTTTATGTTATACGGCATAGTTGACTTTAGGAAAGGGAGATTATCCAGGTGCACCCAACATAATCACTTGGGACCTTTAAAAGCAGAGAGTTTTCTCTGGCTGGTCACAGGAGGGTCAGTATTCTTTACTGCCAGCCTTGAAGAAAGCAAACACCCATGTTTGAACTCCTGAGAGGGGAAGCCCCTAGAGGCTGAATGGGGTGCTGAACTGACAACTAGCAGGAAAATGGGAACACAGTCCTACAACCACAGGAAATGAATTCCACTATCAACTAGTACACTTGAAGAGGACCTGAACCCAGATGAGAATTGCAGCCCCAGAATGATAGCTTCATTTTAGCCTGGTGAGACCTTGAGCAGAGAAGCCAGTCACACCATGCCCAGAATTCTGACCTCCGGAACTGTGAGCCAATAAATGGGCATTGTTTTAAGCTGCTAATCTGTGGTATTTAATCATGCAGCTATAGGAAATTAACACACAGCAAAAACTTCTTCTGGAATTTGTCTTATCTGACATTTTTATAAAAGTTCAGGCTATGGAACAGTAAAATTACAGGAAGCTTGTGCATATAGTAAAAGTTTGATCTGTGGGGAATACACTGAATGGAGATTGAGTTATGTTGATTGTGTGAAATGGCAGAAGTTTCAGAGCGGGTTTAAGGCAAGGCCTTTTAGGAAGAATTAATCTGGATGATATTTGCAAGATGATGAATGGGCCTCAACCAGCAATTATGATTCATTAAAGAGCTACAGTGAGCATTTTCATTGCTCCCTGAAGACATGGGCTTAACATGCTACTGTTGAGAAGAGCAACAACATTTCTGAGCATCCTCCAGAAGGGTATTGGAAACGAACTAGAAACAAAAGGTCTGGAAAAATATATATGGTTAATGTGAAGAGTTACCCTTCTTAACTAGACATCAGGAAACATGTAAGTGAAAGACAAGGTTCTCAGATGAGCAACTCAAATGAGCAACAGTTTTTCCTGAGGAAGTACATTTTACAAATATGCTCTTTATCTGGAGAATTAAAGATTGAGGAAATATTCTCAACATTTATTTAAAAAAAATAAAGGGATGGGGAGGACCCTGTGGCGTAGTGGTTAAGTTCGTGCGCTCCGCTTCGGTGACCTGGGGTTCGTGGGCCTGGATCCTCTGTGCAGACCTACATGCTTCTTATCAAGCCATGCTGTGGCAGCATCCCATATATTAAAAAAAAAAAAAAAAAATAGAGGAAGATTGGCACGGATGTTAGCTCAGGGTCAATCTTATTCACCAAAAAAATAAAATAAAATAAAATAAATAAAAGGACTGCAGAGAAGTTGTGTTGGCAACAATCTGAGAGTACAGTTTGTGAAGGGGATGCTTTTTCTTTCCTTTTCCAGATGCTTCTTTCCATATCCAGGAAGTTAGATTACTATAACACTCTATCCCTTTGGTCACCTTGCCCTTGGGAAGGCAGCATGATTTATCTGGTTGGTAAAATTGGGATGGTATATATGGGGCATGCTTGACTCAGCTCCTCCTTTTTATCTCTTAAGAATAAGCCTGACCGAAGAGAGCACATTTTCTCCTCCGTGTGTCTCTAAATGGGTAGATAAGGCTGTTTTGTTCTGGGGCTTACTGTAAGGAAGTTTAAACCTCCCCAAAATACAAATACAGTTGTAAAAGACTTTTTTTTTTTACGTAATAAAGGAGAAGTTTTGCTACAGCAATCATATTCTTTTGCCTTATTTTCCCACTAGTTTAAAGTTTGGTGTGTGGTAGGAAAAGAAGTGCTATTTATTGGGTCTTCTCAAAAGTCCTAACAATTAGAACAAGGTAGCTTCTCTGAAAGTTACAAAGAGAAATTCTAAAAATTGAAACTAAAACAAAGTGTAATTTTATGCATAATTGATAGTATATTTAAGAAATTTATTACTTCAAGAAGTTGTACAGGATGATATTAAAAAGGACTTCAGGGGCTGGCCCAGTGGTGCAAGGGGTTAAGTGCGCGCGCTCCTCTGCGGCGACCCGGGGTTCACAGGTTCGGATCCTGAGCACGCACCGACGCACCACTTTTCAAGCCATGCTGTGGCGGCGTCCCATATAAAGTGGAGGAAGATGGCCATGGGTGTTAGCCCAGGGCCAGTCTTCCTCAGCAAAAAGAGGAGGATTGGCAGATGTTAGCTCAGGGCCGATCCTCCTCAAAAAAAAAAAAAAAAAAGGACTTCAAGAAGGGTTTAATAAATATAATTATCATAAATTTAAAAAGGATTGGAGCTTTGAATACATCCTCACATTTCTGAGGTCATGTAACTGGGTTATTGTATCATTTTGTATAGTATCCCTGGTATATTTAATTAATTTGCTCATTATTCATGCAATGAGTCATTTGCATGACTAAACCCATTTGCATGACTAAACTAGTCTAAACCCATGTGTCATTTTTAATATTGAAGAAATCTAGCTTTGAAAAGACTTCTCTAGTCAATATATAAAGCATAAAAATCACCTTTAAATCTCAACAAGGAAGATTTACAATCCTAGTTCTTTTGTGTATTTTCCTTTATTCACTACTATCTTACAATTTGGATTTTTCAGTTACCAAATTCTTGATACAGAATGTGAATTTTACATTTCGTGATTCTTCTAGAAGTCGTTACAAGCACTTTAACAAATGGAAACAAATGACAAAGAGTAATTAATCTTGTAAACACAAATCTCCCTAGCAAGACAGGGAGGTCTAAATGAACAGCCTGACTAATTGGCCATGTTTGACATCTCATTCTCATAGTTAGCTGGACCTAGGAATGAGAAAGAAGCATGTTCTCTTCACTTAGAAAACACAGTTTAGAAACAATTGGTTTTCTTTTCTCTTTGCAGGAATTTGAGTGAAGGGCAATGTATTGGACATTTCCAAAGGACTCTAGCTACCCTTTTACCTGGCTCTCCTCAGCACTTTAAAAAGGATTCTGCTCTTTATTATACCACGGTACATTGATAGTCTATTTCATAGGATTCTATTGCATTATTTGCGTATGTTAACTTCCCAATTTGATATGCCACTCCTTCTGTTTGTTTATGCTTATTAATACCACATAACCCTTCTGTGCACAAAAGTTTTAATTCAAGGTTAATGAATAAATAAAGTTCCCATGGTTGGTTCTACCACAATCTACACGGCTACGATTCATACTGGGGTCAGACCTAAAGTAACTACATCAGTTGCATTTGCCTACAGCCTCCAGGTGTACTGCTGTATGATGTTTAGGGTATTTTGGGTTATCAGTGACTTAGGGATCCTAGCTTCAAGAAGCAAGTCACTTCGTCCTTGGCATAGCTACAGAGATAGTTCAAAATCATTATTAGAAAAAGCAATAGAAGGAAGGTATAGTTTACTCTGTACCCTTTGCACCATTTTGGAAGAATACAACTGGACTGAAAGCTTATTCAGGAACACCGAGGGAAAGGAGTGAGGATGAGGATTACAAAGAGAGAAAATATAATCATGTTTTTGTTCTCATCATAACTTAACACATTATGAATATTTGCATAACAAATGTTTCTAGTTAGTCACACTCTTCTTATCAAACTTTACATATTTGGCTACTTTATTGTGAAGAAATAAACTATGGGATTCTTCATCAGAACATACCTTGCTGGGAGTATATTTGTTTCCTATTGCTGCTATAACAAATTACCACAAACTTAGTAGGTTAAAACAACATAAATATATTATCTTAAAAATTCTGGAGGTCAGAAATCCAAAATGGGTTTTCTGGGCTGCGGTCTGGAGGCTCTATGGATGAATCCGTTTCTTTGCCTTTTACAGCTTCTGAGGTCACCTGCATTTCTTCTTTATGATGGTTCATGGACTCTTCCTTCATTTTCAAGCAAGCAATGTAACATCGTCAAATTTCTCTCTGACTATGTCCCCTACTTCTGTCACCACATCTTCCCTCCCTCTGCTTCTGGGGTCACATCTCCTTCACTGACTGTGACCCTCCTACCTCCACGTTATAAGGACCCTTGTGATTACATTGAGCCCACGTGGAAAATCCTGGAGAATCTCCCCATCTCAAGATCTTTAAATTAATCATCTCTGCAGAGTCTCTTTTGCCATGTAAAGTAATATATTCACAGGTTCTGGGGGTTAGGGCATGGACCTCTTTCCAGGGACATTGATCAGCCTACCATAGGGGATATCTTTTAATTAGGTGCCTTTGTCTGACAATACTTCTGAAAAAAGAAGAGTTCATACGACGTTGAGAATTCAAAAGCTTCTGGTAAAACATTTTATATGTGTATCCACATGACACCACGTACAAGATTTGTTGTGCAAAAATTACTAAAACAGCTAGCTCTCAGTGGGGACTCCAGAACTGCCAGATGAGAGGAGCTCACGGGTGGCAACTTGGTTGGAAGGTGAGGGCTAGGAAATTTATATTGGAGCTGTGTTTTTGTAGCAAGCTTGACATTTTTACATGGATTGTATGTTTATTTGGGGGCAGATCGAGGCCAGGGGCTAAGGAAACTATTGGAGTCAAATTCTTCCCTTCCTCCTCCCCTTCAAGCCAAACCCCTTGGCTCTACCACTGATAGTGTTAGAAAATTCTGCTTAAAGGAATGAAGGAGAAGAGACAAGACAGGCAGTTTGGTCCCACTGTGTGGAATTTCCTTGGAGTTAACACTGATTAAATAAGTCCCGCTCTCTTTGACATTTTATTTTATTCTTTAGGTCAATTCAACGTTAGTATGCCAATGTACCTCAGTTTCACTCAGTTTCTCAAGATCTATGATTTGATACCCTTTACCCAAATTCTGTCTGCCAGGTACTCATGTATATTTGGAATTTACTTAGTCTTTGATTAGAATTTTACACGACATAATACAATAAAATTTCTCTTTGTGACATGCTGAACTTAACCTTAATGTAGGCAGCTAGAGTTTTGAACTAAATTTGATTATTTAGGAGGTCTAAGCTTGACAATATTATAGGAATTTTAGGTTTTTCTAGTTCTTGTTGTCTTTATATATTGGTTTCAATAGTATTTATTATCTGCATGTAAATTGGCAGCCTCATGGTGTCTTTAAGGATTTAGAGGTAATAAAGCACTTGCCATACGATTATAAAATATTCTGATCTATTTGAGTAAAAATTTCCATACATTTTAGGATAATTATTTTCCAGTCTTCTTGTTTATAGGATCCTATGTGAAAGATGATTTTAAAAACAAGGAAGTTCGTTGCAGTGTTTTATATGCTAGCTCAAATTGTAAAATGAAATAAAAAAGTTAAATAGAATGCTGAGTATTTTTAACATGTATTATGTTGTTGATAAATTAGAATACAATGTGGCTGTAATATGAAATGAAGCATATTGCTATGTATTGTTATGAAACCATGTCCACATGATATAGTGAAGAGTTCAAAAATCAGCTTGAAATCTGAGCATTTATGATTCCATAAATTTTTGCTAAAAATGTATACATATAATTATGCATGCTTAGAATAGAATCTGGAAGGAAACACATTTATACATCAAACTATTACTAATTAAAACTAACACATTAAATACTCATCATATTCCAGGCTCTGTTCTAAATGTTTTATAAGTATAATCTTATATAATGCCACAGGAAGCCTATGAATTATTATTATTATCTTGACTTTATAGATAAAACCGAATCACAGAGAGATGAAATAACTTGCCAGTCATTTGTTTACCTAACACTATCTTTGGGATGTAAATATTCAGAGGACTCTTACCTCTACTTTGCTCACAGAGTATGCTGGAATTCTCAATAATGAGTATGTATTACTTTTAAATTATGAAAAAGAAGAAAGACATTTTTCATTTGGGAAAAAAAAATGATCCTCACAAACAAGGAAATCAGTTGCAAATACCTGGCTGCAATTTACCTGACATGATACATTATTTAAAATGTAAGAAAACTGATACTTGAAAACCTCTTATGAGTCTTCAAAATTCATTACTTTTGAAAATAAATTCAAATTAGATCCCAAAATCCCCACACAAATAATTGAATAAAAATGCAATGATTTTTTAGTGTGTGCATGCATGCAAATTCCTTCTTTTTCTAAAAATTAGTTTTCACAGTAAGCTTTAAAACATGTGGAATAATATCTTCATTTTAAAATTAGTTAAAAGAATTTTAAAAGCACATCACATCAATATGATGAAACTACTAAAGGATTTTGTTTAAAAATCATGCTGGGTTTAGTCAAATTGTATTAATGGATTCACAGAAAGAAACAAAGAACAAGTTATGCAGCAGATCGGTTGGTATTCTGGTTATCTATCGCTACATAACAAACCACTCCAATAATTAGTAGCTTAAAGTGACAACTATTATTTTTCATGATTCTGTAGGTTAAGTTCTGAGTTGGGTGGTTCTAGCTTAGGCACCTTCATGTTGCAGTTACATTTTGGTTGTGGCTGCAGTCATCTGAAGGCTGATAGTATTGGATGGGATATCCAAGATGGCATACTTTATACGGCTGGCAGTTGAAGCTGACTGATGGTTGAGAATTTACGTAGAATTATAAACTGGAATGTTTACATATGCTCTCTCCAAGTGGCTTGAGCTTCTCACAGAATGGTACCCTGGCTTCTTGAGAAAGCATCCCAAGAATGAGTGTTCAGTTGTGAGCTTTACAAGAGGCAGAAAGTGGAAGCTCCCAGGCCAACTAATGGCTGAGCCCAGAACCAGCATAGCATCACTTCTTTCATATTTTGTTGGTCGAAGAGGCCACAGGGTCCACCTATATTCAAGGGAGTAGAGAAATAGACTCCCCCTCTTGATGGAATGGCATCAAGAGAAGGGAGATAGGGGAGATATTGGTGCAGCTGTCTTTGGATAACGCAACCTGCTGCAGTTGATTAAAAAGCAAATTTCATCTAGTCTTTGCAAAATATATTTGAATTAAAAAAGTTACCATGTCACTGAGAGGGAAGGGTTAAATTCCTAGATATAGGAGCCTGGTTACCACAGGTGATCTCTTTCCCTTTAATAGTGATTATTATAAATAATTCTGGATATGCCACTTGAAATTTCTGACAATCCATTTCTCCGTCTCGGTTGCTTTTTTTTTTCTTTTGATTGTTGGTGATTGGGAAATGCAGATGTGCAGTGTAGGAATCAAGATTGGCAGTAAAGAGTGAATTCATAGAAATCATAAAACCATAAAAGATGTTTGAGTATAATTGCTGTTAATCTACAGAGTTAATAACAAAAGAGGGAAAATCATTCTTTCTATGTAATTGTAGTAATATAAATCTTTGTACCCAGTAATTTATAAAGACCTTTCATGTATATTTCCTGTTTTGAGGCTGCATCAAACTTTTTATGGATCAGGAACTTGAGGGATATGTAAGTTAAGTGATGTTCTTAAAGTCATATAGCTAGTAATGGGGATTAAAACACAGGTCTTCTGTCTTCAGGACCCTTCCCTTTGCATCACAGTACATTTACAGGCTTTTCTGTTTGAAAAGTAGATGAAGGAACAAGAATGAGAAGCAGCAGTAGGTGGGAGCGAAGATAGCCATGTAATTTTGGGCAAAGCTATTTACCTTTTTCACCTGGAAAAGAAATAAAATGGAAATGGTAATAACAGTACTTAACTTGTACAATCGCTGGGAAGATTAAATGGGAAAGTGTAATAAAGTCAAAGAAAATGTTAGAGGTTATCTCATACTCCTATTATGGCAATTATCATTAATACTACACTAAAAAGACAATATGGTACAGCAGAAAAAGCATGGAGTCAGACAGATCTAGTTTTTATTTTTCAATGTAATTGGTAAAAATTGCTACAATTTTTTAAGGCAGAAAACCACTTGGTGAGAATACCTTTCTGACATTAAAATTGCCTGGAAAATATTGTTGAATTTGTCCATATATTAGTCACCTTTGGTGACACTATGGAAAAAGCAACTTCCCAAATCTCAGTAGCCTACTCCAGAAATGGATTATTTTATGCTCCTGTTAAATGTAGACTAAGGCAGCTGAGGGTTGTCTGTGGCTCTGCTCCTAGATCCTTTATTCCAGGACCCAGGCTAAAGAGGCTGTCACCATTTGGGCACCTTATTCTTATGGCAGAGAGAAAATGAAATGACTGAACCACATACTGGCTCTTAACACTTTTGTTCAAATGTGATATATACTACTTACAGGCCCATTTCATTAGCCCAAGACATATTGTATGGTTAAGCTCAACATCAATGTGGCAAGGAATGCTTGATCTCTTATAGGAAGATGATTAAATAATTGGAAATAATAAAATAGTCTGTTATAATCAAAGATAGGGATCATGTGACTCTACACTGAAAGTTCCTGGAGGCAAAAAAACATATCTGAAATATTTTACAATATTTGTTTCTCACTGCCTAGTACACAACTTCATACACTGTAGGTACTCATTAAATATTAATTGCTGAATTCATTATAGAGGGAAAGATGAACATGTAGCAGAACCTTGCACTGTGACCCTTTATCTCCTCATGCTCCAAATTGAAGAAGCAATGATTAAAATTTAAATTTCTGTTGTTAACCTAGATGTGTATTCAAACATACTCAGAAAACGAATAAAGTGCCCTTTATATAATTACAATCATAATGAAGGAGAGCAAGCTATTACAGGCAATTAGGTCAAGTTAAAGTGGTTAATTCATTCATTCAACAGACTGGCTATCAGAGCCTTCTATTTGCCAGACACTGAACAAGGAACAGATGAATAAGATTCAGGTATAGTCCTTGCCCTTAATGATGTGTAGCAACACCTAACCAGGTCCACAGTAAGTTTTATAGTGAAAAGCTTTGTGGATTAATTTGTTGTTTTGATTTTAAGTGCCCAAACTAGAGTGAGGGAAGTATGTCTGTGTGTGGGTATGTAATTATTTTAGTAAAACTACTTTCTTTGAATAGTCCACCTAATCTAAAGAATATGGTAACTTTTTCTAATGTCCTTAAAAATAAGAGGTAGCATTGCACACAGAGATGTCTTGAAAAAGCCTCTTTTTTTTTTTTTTTTTTTTTTTTTGTGAGGAGATCAGCCCTGTGCTAACATCCGCCAATCCTCCTCTTTTTTTGCTGAGGAAGACGGCCCTGGGCTAACATCTGTGCCCATCTTCCTCCACTTTATATGGGACGCCGCCACAGCATGGCTTGCCAAGCAGTGCGTCGGTGCGCGCCCGGGATCCGAGCCAGCGAACCCCGGGCCGCCGCAGCGGAGCGCGCGCACTTAACCGCTTGCGCCACCGGGCCAGGCCGGCCCCGAAAAAGCCTCTTAAATCAGGAGCAAAATTATCTTCATATATTATGGAAAGCAACTATTTAAAAGTGTATTCATTAGTACACAGAGTTAGAGTTCAACCTTCAAACTTTACATCGTCTTGTGAAGAGGATTTTAAATGCTAAATTATTTTGATAAGACATATGTATGTGCAGACAGAACTACATATAGTGCTTTAATTGGCATTTTCTTCTGCAAAGAGACCATACTCAAGACTTTTCGTTTCCTTCCTTTTCTTAACATAACAAGACATATCTCAGCTACCTACCCAAAAGATATCTAGAAACTAGTGAGGGTGTAGGAGTACTGGTGGAAATAAAAAGAACGTTTCCAAACCTAACTTAAGCATTAAGCAAATATTGAATGTAAATTAATAAAACAAATTAGAATTTCCAACATCTCTTCCCAATTAACAACCTGTTTCATAAAACAGGTGAGGTTTTTGATGTTCAAATTGTTTAATATAATAAGTTATTAAAAATCACAAAAGACATATTAAGTCCTTGACAAAGCAGTTTTACATTTGAAAAGCATTCTTAAAATTGTCTTATTGCTTTAACTGTGGGATCTGTTTCTGTGGTAAATTGACAAGACGTTTGATTCTTATTGATAAAAAATAACACATGCTAGGCCTTTTAAAGTTACTAAAATTTGAGGTTATTTACCTAGGTTGATGTGGATGTCATTTCGGGAAGTTTACATGAAGTGCCTTTAAAAATAAGTGTTTTTCCTCCTCATATGCTACAGAATAATTTTGGAAATAAATATAAAGAAATTAAGTTATTCATCCTCCTGCACGCCCATGACCAAGTGAGGCCTATGCTGGTGGCAGTGGTCATAGGGACGCCCTTAGGATGCGTGCTACCCATGGTTCTCTGCTCCACAGCAGCTGAGCTGGGACTGTTTTTTCTCCCTAGTGTATGGGAGCTGGGTTTTACTCTTTCCAGTTGGTTCTCCCATCTCTCTACCAACACAGCAGTGCTTTTGATCTGAGTCACTTGCCTACCTTCTGTGGCATTTTGAAAGGCTTTTAACCCTGTCCTTCCTTCTGCCTGTCTCTCCACTTCCTCCAGAACTATAGTGAAACCCAATTCAGGTGACAATCAGAAGAATCCATTTTCTCCCTCAAGTGCAATTACTCACTGCAGCATAAAGCACTGGGTATTACACATATTGTGGGCTATGGTGCTATTGTATGTTTGGAGTCCAAAACTAAAAATCTGAAAAAGAGCCTTATCAAACTATATTAATTAGAGAGTGCACAGATCACGCATTGCAATGTATAAAATGTGATTAAAAATAAAATATATCTTTTTAAAAATCCTACTGAAATTTGAGTAGGATTTTGTGTGTCCCACTTTTTATGTGTCCTACTCAAATTTGGTGTTTTCTAAAAATGAAGTTTGCCTTGAAATTCTGATAACTTTAAAGCTCTGTCAAAGAAACCATTTTATAGATGTTGTGAGGTCTTGTGAATTATTTTAGATAAATTTTAGTCTATACACAGCCTAAAATAAATAAATAAATAAAAGAAGTGAATGGTTGGAAATTTATAAATGAAGATAAAACTAGTCATGCAGATATATATTTTTGGGGAATTCATACTTAACCTGAATTTTTTCTTTCTGGTTTGATCCACTAAAGGAAGATATACAAGAGAATCAGAAGAAAGTACATGAAGTTCTGATATAAAACTAAAATACAAAATAAAGTTCTTTCTTAAAAGAGTTGTATGAGTCTAAAAGAACAAATAGATGATTTACAGCTGGGAAAGGCATAAATGTCTTTTGACATCAAATGGTTTAAAAGTCAGAGAACTCTAGCATTTTAAAAGTCATTAAATTTAGGCTCCTCAATTAACAGATGAGGAATCTGAGTCAGAGAATTTAAGGAACTGGACTCCAGAGTAATATATAATTTCTAAAGAACTCAATTGCATGACCACGTGTAAAGAGCTCTATATCAAAGACTCTTAATGAGTCATTTGGAGAAAAATCAACGTGAAAGTCCACTGTGATCAGTAATAGCAGAATTAGTAATGAAAGTGCTGAATTATGCCAGAAGCTGCATAAAATATTCTCAATATTTACTATTATTCCTAGTACCAATAATACTATTTACAAAACTATTGTATTTTAGAATGTTTCAAAGCAAGGATGGATATAAAAAACAAAAGCCAATCTCTCTCTTAGTTTACCATTTCTATGACTTCACACTATGCAACCAAGACACCTATAACTATTTTATACTGTTATTTCCAAGTTGCCCAATTGGTTCTTTTGAGTCATTGTCATTTGTTGTAACTACAGTAAAATTGAAGCTTCAGATATGAACATAGAATGTGACAAGAAAACAAGTGGAATCAATGAAATGATGATGATATCTATACTGATGGGGTAAGGTAGCCTCCTAAAATGTGTCTGCATGGACTGTATAGCTGAGCTATGGTTATGTCTATATGAACAATGGGCAGGTAGAGGGTGTAGGTGTGTGCTTGAAGTATGTTTGTCACAAATGATATTTAATAGATGGAGTTTTGAATTATGTGAACACAATTTACAATGTAGAGTTGAATCACAGAAATGTATTAGTTAATAAAACAGGATAGAACTTGTTCTCATTTTTAAAAACTGATACCCACTGTAGGCATTAGTTATAGCTTTCTAAAATATTTATATTCTGACATATAAATTTGACCTTTATGTTAGTCTGTGATGAAGTTGATACTCTTTGGGGGTAAACGCCAAAAAACAGTGAGGATGCCAACTATAAGAATAACTCTTGCATGGCAAATAGCCAGAACATTGTGTTCCCAAAATAAAGTAAATGCCAAATTGCATTGCTACAAAATTTATGAATCAGTGAACCAAATTTTTCTGTGTTTGGAAGTTGACATTTCTGAAGCGTTTCTCTGCCATGTCAAAGTTTCTTGTGAATATAAGGCCTGGTCTTTGAGATGGCTGTGCTGAAAAGCTCTTTTCACCTCCCTGTAAGTAGCTAACTTCTAACCACAGCATCAGAACAGGAGCAAAAATAGCACACCAGTCTGGCCTTGAGGAGAATTCAGGAGAGCGGAGAGACTGAGGCTGAAAGGGAAGGGCCTGCTTAGCCAGGCCAGAGACAGCTGGGAATCAGCATGTGGCTGGGTAGCCAGCAACCAGGATTAAAAAGGGGACAGAGACAGAAGAGAATGTGCCATGCCCCAGCTCTAACCGTTAACCCTTGTGTATAAAAGGATACCTGCGGTATTCAATGTTAGGAGTGTTAGGCCTTTGAACTAGTGAAGCCAGTCAACTATGAAACAGAATTAGACAGCCTTGGAACATATAGTTGTAATGTCTATATCATACTTCCAACACTGAAACTGAAGAAAAACCAGATGAAACTAACGTGCTTTCATGAGCCGTTTGAACTAGAAATAATTTTATTTCCACAAATACTTGCGATTTAAAAATATTGCAGAGTAACAGAAGATTAAAGGGGTTGTAATCAGACTCTTTAAAAGGTGACTCTTCAGGCAATGGCTCATTCCATGATTCACCCTTCTTGAAATAAGTATGAGGCCATTTTTCCAGTATGTTAGTCTCGCAAGGGTGTCTGTTGTTAAAATGGAATGATTCTTATACAGCAACAGCTGTATATAAGCCAGCTTCATACTTAAAATATAGAATTAGAATAACATTTTTTTTACACTCTGGAAATATTGTTTTCACTGGCTATTGGATTTTATAGCATCAAAAATTTTGCTCAGTAGGAGATTTCTCTCAGATCTGTAATTTTTGTTTATATTCTTGAAAGACTATAATTATGCACCTAATTTATATTGAAAATCCATGATGTATAATGTGTGTGCTCCCCTTTTCTTTTTACTTTAAGCACTTTCCTTATTTTTATTCGTTTATATTTTTGCTATGGCTGCTGCTTTTGCTATGAAGTGATAGCAGTAGTTGCCATTGTTGCCGAAAAGAATCAGCATTTTTTATTTTTAAGTAAAAATGAAAACTTTGCCTTTGCCTTGCAATATACAGAATTTTAATCAAATTTTGAATTAAAATTTATTATTGATTTATAGTATGGAAAATTTTATTAAAATATTGTTCACATATAATTAAAGAGTTAGGTAATTGAGACAGGATTTAGTTGTAAGGATATGGATTTGGCAGTATACCAGACAGCTCCTTCTATATGTGCATATGCTGCTATATGAACATGGTACATATGTCTCATATGGAGATTGCATGTCCTCTGAACTGGCTGAGCAGAGACTCTGAGATGAGTCCAGGCTGCTGCAGGGAAGGCTAAGGACAAGGAAGTGGATAATTCTGGTGTTAGCCACCCAGGAAACAGATGTCAGTCCTTAGCTCAGATGTTAGAACATGGGAGGTGAACTTCTCTGTCTCTGGGCCCTGCTCACTTGAGCTGGGCTTTGAGGAAGCTGAGGGTGTTGCCAGGTAGTTGGGGAAGCGTGGCTTCTGCCAAGCAGAAGCAGCTTGCTGGGGAATCCCAAATGCAATGGGATCTTGCAAACTGGCTCTTCAACGTCTGTACTACTTTCTTTGTCTTTCCCATGTTGCTGTTCATGGGCCCTTAGCAAAGTCTGATTTAAATGGTCTAGCACAAAGTCAGCTCTTCTAGAATCCATCTTCGAGTTAGGTATCCACACTTGTGCCATACAGCCCAGTGTGACCATGGCAGTAAGGAAGAATGCTTGCCCTTGTGGAGATCCTACTGCTGTTGCTAATATTTGACGATGAGGGTAGGGTTTTGGTCTTTCTTCAAGCTGTCACTTACGTGACTCAGAAATGCAAGGTCACTTTTCATAGGATAACTATTTTCGACACTTGTAATTTAAGCGACTGCCACTAAATGAAAGATGGCATATTCACTGAGTTTAAATGTGCAGTGATAAGCACCTCCCAGGCAGGGACAACTGCCAAGGGTTTGAGTTTGATCTCTGCCACACACTATCAGAGGGAACTTGCTTTCTTCATGTGAGAACTCAGTTAATACCAGCTCCCTCGTGGGTGGGTGTCAGCATGAAATCATATGATGATTTACATGAAAGTGCTAGACATGTAAATGGTAGCATTTAGTAAGAACAATTGATAACAGTTCTAAGGTATGCAGGCATTTACATTTTAATTACTCCATCCTGTATTGTATTTCTTGATTAACACAATATGGAAATTTGCACACACACACACACATGCGCTCTTCTCAGTGGTGGTTTTATTTGCATGGCTTAGAGCACAAGGTGATTATGATTTTTCTAGCTAATCTAGGATGAAATGGTATAAGTCTATCAGAAAAAGAATGGCTTTGCAAAGATTCAACAACTTCTTGTGCTGTGTTCTTGAATTTCCAGATATGACTGCTTACCTACTATTCTTTAAAAAAAGAAGTGGGGCCGGCCCCGTGGCTTAGCGGTTAAGTGCGTGCGCTCTGCTGCCGGCGGCCCGGGTTCGGATCCCGGGTGCGCACCGGGGCACCGCTCCTCCGGCCATGCTGAGGCCGCGTCCCACGTGCAGCAACTGGAAGGATGTGCAGCTATGACAGACAGCTATGTACTGGGGCTTTGGGGGAAAAATAAATAAATAAAATCTTTAAAAAAAAAAAAAGAAGTGAAAACTTCTTTTCAAAGTTTATAAAGTTCAAACTAGAAAAACTAAACCTAGCATGCTGACTGTTGGATGAAAGTGTATAATTAGAGTTCTGCAAATAAGATCCTTTTAGATATTAAGAGATGACTTCATGGCATTGTCTCCTTATGGTTATAGGCAGTGTCTGAATCTAACCCTCTGTCAACTTACAAAAAACATTAATTCCTAGTTCACTCTTTTCTCCTTAACATTTTCTTGCGCCTGGTGTTTACAGCAATGATTTATTGTGGGATTATTTAAGAAATACATTTTCCAAATTAAAAACACAGCTATTCCTATAAGATACTTAAAAATTTACGTAGAATAAAGTTTTCATTGGGCATTCATTCTCTAATAGCAATAAACCAGTAAAATCCAAAATTACTTTCTTTCAAAACTTAAAACACATGTATTACTTTTTCTCTTCTATATCCTCCTCCTCATATATAATTCATTTTAAAACAATTGTTACCACATGTATGTCGCTTCTTTGATCCTATTTTTCCATTGCTCCTTTTTTATTTTTTTTTTAATCTCTGTTTCCAGAATTCCTGTGCTGCATGGTTAGGACTTGTATTTTTTCTACCTGACTTACCGATATGACCCAGAGAGTTTAAATGACTTGACCAAGGTTGAGAAACAAGGCAGAAATTTCACAGGGGCTGAGTCCCAGTTAAAAGCATTAGTAGAGGCCTTGAAAGATAACGCTATATTTACAGAATTCTCCTCAATGAATTTTCTTAGCTCTGCCAGCATGAAGCAGGCCAAACACTCTTGAGAAAATTGAGGTCCAGAGAGGTGAAAGAGAATTCACTAACCCCTAAAATTGCTTATACAATTGATCTGGTCTGCTTTCCTTTCTTGGAAAACCTTAGGAAGACCCTTTGTGGTAATTTAAAGAGACATTTACACAGGTTAATTTCCCTTATATATTGCATAATGTTTTATGGGTGACCTTGACCACTAATACTTTGTAACACTAAGGATGAGAAGGATTATTGGTTTAGGATTAAGGAAGTACAAGATAATATTTTTGCATCTGTAAAATTGCTACATGAGTCTACTTCTGAGGTTCGTTAAAGGCTAGATCCCCATTCTATTCATTTTTAGCATCCCCAGGTCAATATATCTTCTTCTGCATCAAACTTCTTATTCCGCATTTCATGAGCTAGAAAATTTATAATAGGCTTTTACAGTCTCTCCAAAACCCCACCTGGTTAAAATAAATTTAGCATTAGGTTAGACATGTTATTGGGAGCCGTTTTTATTTCTGAAGGCTAATTCAGCTCAGCGATGGATTAGTGATGGCACAACCCCTTAACCTCCAAAGTAATTTGTTTTTATGTTCTTAGCTTGGAATTGTGCCCTCACTATTAATATTTCATACCAACAAGTAGGGGCTTCAATATGTCCATCTGCTAGACTGGCATAATGCCTGCCACCCGTATCTGCATATTGCTGCTAGGAATTTTTTTTTTCATTTTGTCTTTTCTAGATGATCCTTAGACTAGAGTAACGTAAGATATATTTCTTTCCTGATCATCATTTAAGTAACATGTGCAACTAAATTACTTTGGGAAAAAAAGCAACTAATTAGCCCTAGGAAACATTTCCATTTACATAAGTTAGACAATATAGGCTATTTGAATAGATTTTAATTATTTAGTATATTCCCCCACTGGGATATAATGTATTCTATAAATAAATGTTGAAAAAAATTTGTAGCATACAAAAATATCATGATAGGAAGTACCAAAGGATGATAATTTTTACTGAATGGTAAAATAAGATGGAAAGGAAAAAGTCAGCATTACATTGCTGTATGAAAGATCTCAACATGTCCCATTCCATAGTCACCTGTTGAGTGGGGGCTTAGTGATCCCGATGCCATAGAGTGGAGACTTGTTCCCATGATTCTAAACACACACTAGGACACTGCAAATCTGAAGTCAGTCCTTAGTCTTCCAAGATCATTATAAGGCATGTGAAACTGTATTTATAAAATTTCATCGCCTGAAAAATTTTCTTGATATAGTTTAAGCTTGAAACAGTATAGTGGTTAGGAATGTACTGACATCTCGGATTCAAATATTAGCTTCTTTATTCTGAGGTGTGTGACCTTGGACAAGTTACTGAGCCTTTTGTGGCTCTGCTTCCTCATCTATGAAACACAAGGATAATAAAGGGTTTTTGCAGGGCTAAATAAAATAATGGCTATAAAATGCTTAGTATATTAAATAATTAATAAATATTAGCTTATTAGTTATGACTTTAAGTATTTAAAAGTCACTTTCATCTATCTGGGAACCATATCCTGCCATGTTAATGTTCAGAGTGAAGGACTGAAAGTCTTCAAAAAACATTGACCGAAGAGGCTACTGCTTTCTGGGAAGTCTACCAGCACCAACCCTTTCCTCTTCAAAAGAGGCATCTGTTGTTGGTTATTCTGTGTTTTCCCTTTCCATCATGTTTCACGGAGTTCACAAGCCTCATAGTCAGAACACTTACCTGGATGTAATGTCTTTTCTAAATCTATTTTTCTGTAAAGCATGGTCACCTTGTCCTAGTCCAATTTTATTTAGGGAGAGCATAATATCCGGGGACTTGCAGGTGCTCAATAATTGCTTCGTATCCATTTTCAGCTCATTTATTTATAACAAAATGAGAATGAGTCTTCCTCACAGACTCAGTTCCATATGGCTTACTCTGTGGCCACAAACTTCCTGCCTAAATTGAACTAGTTGTCTTGAAAATATGATCATTAAGTAAAAGGAAGAAAAAATAAGAGATTGTCAATTTACCACCTTATGTAAACAATATTTGTTCATTAATTCACTATTCATTTAACCAGGAAACACTTATTAAGTATCTAATAAAGACCAGGTACTTTTTCTTGAAGCTACAAAGATAAATAAGGCAGAGTCATTGCCACTGAAGGGCTTTAATTCTGATGAGCAAAGGTGAGGGTCAGGGAGAGATCATATCTGTAAACACCGAAGTGTAATGTTTTTGTTTTAGCAGCTATGAGAGAATTATATACTGAACACAGGGATACCCAAAGGAAAAGTGAAACAATTCTACCTGGGTGAGTGCCTTTGTTGTTCAAATAACGTTTGGGGAACATCGTCTTAAAAGATGAGTAGGATTTCATCAGCTGGATGAGGATGGGAGGATTCAGGCATTCAAAGGATATAGTCTGTTGATGACATGTCAATAGTGTAATTTTTCACTGAATAAAGGCAGAATTTATTATTATATCTGTATATGGCATAAACCCAATGCATACAAAAAACCAAGGTAACTGAAAAATATGGCCATTCCTTAGAAGGAGGATGATAATTACACTAAAATTATCACTTTAGCTATGTATGATACTCCAAAATAACTCTTTACACTCTGAAGTCAAAATGATATTTTTTTAATAAGACTGGAATTTACAAAGTTTTAGGGACAAGTGAGACATCTTCTTTCAACCCTCCTTCCTCCTTCCTTTCTGAATAACTCAGTCCAAAAGCCATTATATGAGGCTAGGCAAGCTAGGCATCTACATAAAATCGGGAGCTAGAATTAAGTAAAAGTGAGAATGGTAGGTGTTACCACTATCATACATGTTGATTGCCTGTACCCTCCATGAGGACAAGTCTTTTTTAGGCTTCTTATCCCTCATCCTCTCCACCCCCGGCTAAAAACAAGTATGGCTTAAGTGGAACATCCTAGTGATATGGTAGGAAATGTTATAAGTTATACACACTGTAAGTTTTACTTATTCATTTTTATTGTTGACCTCTCTTCTCTAGAAAGTAAGCTTTATAGGGTAAGTATTTTTTACTATTCTTTTCCCTGGCTAGAATAGTGCCTGGCACACAGTAAGACCTGAATAAATAATTTTCAAATTAAACAAATCAACAGAATGATTTGGACAATACAAATATATGTATGAAACAATGTCATTTATTTTAAGACCTGTAAGATATTACATTAAATACTTTGTATAATTTCCATTTCTCATTCATTAAATAACAGAAATATTATAATGAAGGAAAGGTTAGTAACATTTTAATAAGTATTTTCTGTTTGTTCAAAATTTATTGTTGGGTTGCATGATGAGCAGAGTCAATATTTAGGTATCTATGGGTAGAAGAATGAAGTTAGAGCTACTAGATAGTATAGAAATAAGAAGGAAATCTAAAAGTATATAAGAAATATGTAAAGGAAAGAAGTCTAGCCAGAAGTAGTGAGAAGAATGTAAAATTTTTAGGAATTTTTCTGAGAATTATTTTAAATAGAATCAAATGTAAATAGAGCTCAAACAGCATAAGAAATATGTATCTTTTTTGGCTTCTTATAGTACTTTATAATTTTTCTCAGATATTGCACATATGACATAAGTACAACTATAATTTTAAAAGAAGCCATAACTTTGGGTTAGGAAAAAATGTCATAAAAATACAAATATAGCCTAATAATTTTCAGACTTGATCTCAATAAACTCTGAACCTAATTCCTTTAAGAAATGTTGTGAAACGGTAGGGAAAAAATCTTTATATAAATTAACTTAAATATCTTAAGTGGCATCATCTATAGAAAGGTCAAAAGGAAAATTGTGATAGGAGATGGACAAATTCTGAAATCAAGCCATGATTGAATGAGAGGTAGGAATAATAGTTCATTCCTCTTGATCGTGGCAGTATCTAGCCCCCAATGCCTGATAAAGAAGAGCCAAATAAACATTTTATGAAGAAATAAATACAAGAATGAATGAAAGTTTCAGTTTACTAGAGGCACTATTAATAAAATAATTAAAACATAAGTAAAAAACAGGTGAAGATATTTAAGTTGAAATACCTTAGAAAATAGCAAGCTATACAATTACTTTGGTTGGGAATTTACAAATATTGTATTCATTAAATGCATGTTCACAGAGTTGTTATAAAATGTTTATTATTTTAATATGTCTTCAGAGAGGATTATTATTTTCTTCAGTTCACTAGATTAGTATAAGTATTTCTGTTACCTTTTGTTTTCTGTTTATGTTGTATAAATTTAAATTAAGATTAGCAAAATTATTCTGTCTTACTTTGGAAGAATTATTCAACATGTTATCGTGTTCAATAAGATTACTTAGCTGTTTTACAGAAATATTGCTATATATTTAATTGGCAGGCACCTTCTATGTTTCAACTTTTTAAGGAAAAGAGATACTTGTATCATAGTTCAATACATATGCAAGTACATTGGTGCATATATTCACTAGGAAAAAAGGCTGGTGAGGACGGGTTGCTATATAAATTATGCATATGTTATAAAAGAGCAGAATAAGCATATTTGTGAATTATGACTTTTCATTTCTTCAAATTATCATCAAACCTCTTACTCTTAAGTGGGTAAATGTTTTTAAGAATTTGAAATTTGTCTTAGATATTGGTATTTAATTATCTTCAATCACATAATTCACTCACTATTCATTGAACAAGTCTACAGAACACAGGTAGAACACATGGCATGGATATTCATATTTTTCATTGGACACTACAAACTGTATGCAATAGAGATTAATAAACGTGAATGTTTAATACAGTGCAAATGTTACTACTTGAGAGAGCTTGGGCTGTATATTCTGACTGTTCATTAATCATTCTTCAGGTTGACAGAAGAGCCTGTCTCAACTCATTATTTCAGGGATTTAATGGTCTCTTTTTAAATTTGGCATTTTTTTTAAGTCTTAATTTGTTCTCTTTGTAAAAAAAAAATAGAGGCACAAAAACTCAATCATATACCTGTTAGAGAGTTGGCTCAATAGAAATGTAATATTCTTTTATTATGGTCTCTTAATACAGTTGTATAAATGCACTTGAAATGTAAGCTATTTACTTAATAGGTTGTAATGACTTTCTGAAGCTACTCAGGGCAAAGTACCTTTTTTTGTTGTTCATGCAAGCATTCAATGCTTTGAGTGCCATGTGAACCCTCTAGAAGAAAAATCCCTGGATACTTTAGTAGTGTTTATCCCTTTGAGTTTTGGAATGAAAATATGGAAAGCTGGAGCTGAAAGGAACCTATGAGCTCCTCTTGCCAGTGTGCACATGATGAGAACAAAGCTGGGTGGTTGCTGTGATACCACAGCCAGTCCCAGCAGGTCCATGACCTGAAGCCCCCTCTTTGGAGACTCAGTTCCATGTTCTTTCCTTTACGTAGTGTTGTCAGGCTGAGTTTACAAAAGTAAAACATTGATTGTTTCTTCTCATGGTTAAACCGTTTTCAGGTAGAATGCTAAATGCTCAGTTAGATGAGAATGGTAAATATTGTATGAGCTATCCTTGGCATATAACATTGAAAGCCAGTGGAAGTGTTAGATATCTGAGGTTTTCAG
The DNA here is from genome assembly GCF_057802395.1 of Ceratotherium simum simum. Classification (NCBI taxonomy): domain Eukaryota; kingdom Metazoa; phylum Chordata; class Mammalia; order Perissodactyla; family Rhinocerotidae; genus Ceratotherium; species Ceratotherium simum. Next base: position 43,117,201 of record NC_141908.1, read on the forward strand.
TCCTTTGATTTTTCAGTTATTGTGGCAAAATTATAGAGCTCCTACCAGGCATTGCCTCTGGCAGCCCCAGCCCCCTCCTCTCCAGCTAAGTCACTTGGCAGGCAGGCTTAGCCCAGGATCCAGAGCTGGGGCTCTGACTGTGCATGGGAGGGTTTAGAGCTGTAAAGCCCTCTATTCAGGGACACGGGATCAAATCACACCTGCTGCTAGTTTGCTCCTGACCTTGAAGATCAAGTAGAATAGCTGGCTTTCTGCCTTATTCCTCAACCCTGGTTCCCTTTCCACGTTTACTCTACTCTTGCTTTCTTGTCTGAATCTCAGTCTTTGTAACTTGCTTTGGTGTCTCTTCCTCTAGGATAGTCTTCCACGGGGACTTCAGTCAGCCTCCATCTACTGTCTGGGGCTCTGCTACTGATAGACAGATTTGCCAGAGACTAACTGCCCACCTGCCTGGCTGGAATTCCTGACACTGTGCTTTGCTGCCTGTCGAATCACCCTCTTTACTTCTGTTGGATCTCCTCATGCCAAATGACGTCCAGGGCGGCCAGCTCTTGCCTACAGCCATGTTTCCTGCATGTTTTATTCCGTTGTGGGCTAGGCTTTCTCCCAGCACCAACAGCTGCGTCTGACACCCTAGACACTGATTTTCCCAGGGAATAGATAAAATTTCAGATTCTGGCCACTAATATCTGCCCCCTTCTGCATGTAACTACACTGCCTGACTACGTCCCAATGGCATTTCCAAATACATTCTTATGCCTTTTTTATGCAATAACATCTATTTGAGAATCGACTGGGAGTACAATATTTTACCCTGAAACTAAGGAGGTTATGCTTATGTGAGTTGGAATGCGAGAAATAACTATACTCAAAAAAAATCTTAAACAAATCGAATCACTACTTTAGTTTAAAAAAAAATCCAAAACCAGCTCACAGAGACATTTTACTTTTTCAGTTAGCCATAGAACTGTAAAATTAATTTAAACCAAACAATTATTTTTGCAATGCTTGAAGCATTATGAATGATCTTTCAGACAGCTGACTCACTTGCAGGAAATGGGGTTTTGCCACATAATTTGGCTTTGATTTAAAACTGAACCTGTCAGTTTCAAAAGAAGTCTGAATTTGGCAAAAGTGCATCCACTCTTTGCATAAAGAGAGGTCGTGGCTGCACACCAAGAAACTTCTTTTTTTTTCTTAATAGATGTGAAGAATTCAAATTCTCTCATGGAATTTTTTTCTCTGACTTTCACTAACAGTTGTTAAACTTTTTTACTCCAACACTATTTGAGGTTAAGGATTAGGAATTCTTGAAGCAAAAGACAAGAAAAATTGCTGCTCCTATGGCTTCTTTGCAAGTTCGCTTGAGCTGCGTAAGCTCTCTGGCTTTCATTTTCTCAGTCTGTAAAACTGGGGGGTTGGGGACAGTGAGAGGAAGGAGATGAAATGTCTTCCAATTCTAACATATCAAGATTTAAGCAGTCAGGGGACTCGAAATGGAACCTATTCCTTAATGGAATCTGTTTCTGAAAGGCAGAAAACAGGAAAATCTGGGACAGTTATTGAAATGAGCCACTCCTCCTTTCTATCTTGTCTTAACCTTTTCCCATCTCTTGTTTAAATCTATTTTTCCTCAACAATGTGCTCGTCCCATTCCTCCTGAAAAGTCTATCACAACCACAAAGATATTTCTAGTTTTTTTTCTTGTTTGCAAGAGGGTATAAAGAAAAAAAATGATGAATTATAGATTTTTAGAGCTAGCAGAGACTATGATGATGACCAAAAGAGTATTGCAAATAAAAGATAGAGTTGAAGAGAAAAGTGATGCAAAACAGAAAGAAAAGGTCAGTTTGAATTTGATCTGGTAGAAATAGGAAGAACAGAAGCTCTTTCAACCAGGATAATTTTTTATAAACTCCTCTGGCAATTTCTGTCCTCACTCTCCCTCACTTAGGGCCACATCAAATTATATTAACATCTTTATTTTCATAGATTGCAAAGAAAGCAGAAGGAGTCTTATATTGAGGACCCTGAAGAGGTTTCAAAGTTTCTTGCTCTGGAAACTTCTCTGGAAGCTAGCCTAGTATGGTGAAAAGAATTGTGGGTCTTAGGTCAAAAGCCTTGAGCTTTGGGCTTTGGACTCTGGACCCAGCTTCCCCATTCGTATGAGTTTTCCTGAATCCTAAGCCAAGGCGCTTAGCCTAATTTCAGTTGCTTCTGTAAAACTGAGAGAATATAACATATTCCTTTCCTCACAGAGTCATGTTAACTTAGGTGAGGAAGATTTCTAGGGAGAGTATTTTATAAACTTCAAAAGACTATATCAACACAAAATATTTCATTTTTTTTTCTCCTTAAAGTGAATTTGCCCAATCCTCACTAAGATAGCACAATTTTATTTAAAAGATGGTTTTCTAGAATTTTCTGCAAGTTCCCCATTAAATAAATCGAAAAAAAAACCTTCATATATTTATATTACCAATGTCAGCTTCTTCCCATGTAGACATTGCTATTTCCATTTCACAGTTGAAGAAATTGAGCTTAACAAGATTAAGTCACCTGCCCAAGGTCACAGAGCTCGCAAGTGGCTGAGCTCTGACTCCAAGTCAGTTTAATCTATGATTCTTCTACTAGGATACTGTGCCCTTTGTTCCAAGGAATATTGAGATGAGTCCCTATGCTACAATACATACCCAAGGCAATTGTGCCTGCAGTGATTCAGGTCATTTTCCACTGCAAGTGTTTTTGTGACATCTCCAAAGCATGCCACTCATTGGATATTTTCTTCTTCAGGCCTTTTCACTGATTTATTTGGTGCTGACTCAGCTCATCTACCAGCACTGAGTGAAATCAAGATTGGGAACAGACCAGCCAAAAGGCAGAGACATTTTTAAAAAGGGCTGGCTAGATTTTCACAAAATTATCAAGAAGGTAAGCATGGTTTTTACCCTCTTGCCCAAGGCCAGTCTTCACCTTTCTCCCTTTAGGCCTTTCTTTATTTTGATCTGTCCCTTTGAGAAATGATTCTCATAAGGCATCCACTTTTAATTGTCGCATCTTAGTGGGAAGAAATTCAGTTGATAAGCACTCCTGCCCTGGGAATATTCATTATCTATATATCTATAATTTTGATTGAAATAATTTGTCTCTAGATAGAAGAATTTCATGAATCAAATAAGTGAGAGAGAGCTTTTGATTGATGTGTGTGTTCATTCATTTATTGATTCACTCATTCAATGAGTGTCTTCAAAATGCCAGGTCCTGGCAAGACAAAGGTGAACAAAATAGACGTAATCCTTGTCCTCACAGAGCTTAAAGTCAAGTAAGGAAGACAATAAACAAGTAATTACAAATAAAATGTGATGAACGTTATGGCAGAATGTCATGAAAAAATACTGACCTTGCAAGTCTAGGGAGTGTGTGTGTGTGTGTGTGTGTGTGTGATTTTTGGAAAACACTGAGCCCTTCAACACTAGCTGAGGCAATAGCAAAGGAGGTGAGATGAAAATCACATTGACTGAACAATAACTTTATTAGTAAATAAATGTCTATTGAGTCAGGCAGTTAACATGTTATTTCAAGGTGTTTAAATATTTATATTTGTTCTGTGCTTTAAGCTTTCAAGTGTGTTTCCACATATATATTCTAAGTCCTCATCATGCCCCTGTAACGTAGGTATTATTATTCCCAATTCACAGAGGTTAATGACATGTCTAATATATGACAAACTAGTTAGTGACACAAGCAACGCTTCTGACCCCCAGGTATGGGGTCTTGCCAGTGTCTGAAGGTCAATTCAGTGCCCACGTGCGGCAGTCAAGATAGAGCACTGCACCTAGGACCTTAGGAAGCCAGAGCTCAAGCTTAGTTAGATGACAGTGGAAGAAGCAACTACAGTGCTTTGCCAACTTCAGGGATTTTCCGTGGGCTGACTCTGAAGGTGGCACCTGGAGAGGTCCTGCTGTCTCATTCATGGCTAGGAAGTGAGGGTTAGAATATATCCATTTACGAATGGAAAAGAGAAAAGTAACTCGTGAGGGTGGAAGTGGGAGCTACTTCCCTTGGTAAGCATCCTTTGCTATCATTGGGAAAACAAACGGACTTCTTATAAGTATGGTTCTTCCAAACTATTATTATTTTCAGTTCTACTAAAAACAAAAATTACATTTTCATTCAGGCTTATGAGATTTTTATGTATGGCAAGGTAAACAATTTTATGTTATGTCTACCTGTCTACTGCAATACCTACACTTGGACTCATTGGGTAATAAAATAATTCTATTTATTAGTAAAATCCAGCCATAGCATGAAGAAAATATATGTCAGGTTTATTTTTTCTGGGATAATTTATGAGACTTATGGTGGCTGCGTGAATTCTTGAGAGTCATATAAATTATTCAAGCAGAGAGCCAAGGCATTTTTCATTTGTGCTGACTGAGGGGGAATGAGGCTGGAAGGGGTACTTCACTGCTTCTGGGTGTGAAGCTCATCACTCCCAAGAACCAGGATCATATTCAATTATTCAACCGGTCACTTAGCTCCTTTGTGGGCTTGAGTCACTCTTTACTCCCTCCTGGGAAATAGAAAGAGAACATCAGTCTAAGTGCAAGGTTATTCAACTTTACTTTCTGTAGAGGGAGATGCAGTATTTCTTGGCTGATGGATGTGTATGGAAAGAACTGGCGCAATCCCATTTCCAAAGAGATAATGTCCTTCCTGTTCCTCTGCTATGTCAACATGAAAGTTCTGTTTTCCCCAGTTTCGGTGAGCAGCTTTAATCTCTCTAATGTCTGACATATCAGTTGCAGCACAGAAACCTGTAGGGCTTCTGGTCCTTGGTACAGTGAAACAGTTGGGGAGCAAGTTCAGGGATGTTTACAGATAAACTGCCCCTACTCAGCTCACTCCTCACACGGTGGGCACATCTGAAACAGGTTTAAGCCTTCCTGAAAGTCTATATATCTTATAATGGCAACAGAGGCAGTCATCTAATGAGGAACCCGAGCGAAGACAGATACATAGTGATTAAAGTATTTAATTACAGATAGAAAACATTTTTTCTCCAGAAAGGGTAGCAAATGGAAGAGTAAAAAAAAAGACAAGATTTACATAGAAATAATGATTTCTTATTTGTGAAATATTATGATAATGATTTTTAAATGATTCTTTATGGAAAGATAAAACTTGGTTTCTGTGGATGAAAAGAAAGAAGATAACTCCCTCATGAAGAGCTGCTGCCACTTCATGTAGTCGTTCTCCACCTTCATTCAAAGCAGGCTTGACTATAGATTAGTCACATGTACTCCAGGCTATTCTCTTGAAAGTATTCGGATAATGCAACTCTGTGACCTTTCCTGGCTTGTGTTATAGGCATCACAGCTCAAGGCTATGGAAGGTCTTTCTAAGTTATAACTGAACTCTTGTCCTCTGGCAGTGCTAACCTGTTTACATTATTTATAGCTCACTGTCTATGTCCATCACTTAGAAATGGTGTAAGTTGGTTTTCAGACAAAAAACATTATCAAGTGCCTACAAGGAATGATAAGACCCAGTTTCTGTCCTTCAGGAAGATATAATATCTCACAGGAGTGATTTTTTAATAAAAATGGGTATAAATAAATCCAAAACATGGAAGGAACTGTTACCCCAAGAAGTGAACCTTGAGCTCACTACACAACTAGAAATGGGAAGGGGTGCTTCAAAGAGGAGGGGTCCAGCACCAAGGTATCCCATTCCAGTCCCTCCCATCATAGTCCAATCCATTCCACTGCATTCAAGTCAACTTAATTCACTTCTATTTTCTTCGATACAACTCAACTAAAAAATCTTTAATTACAACAAGAGTTTCATGTGCTGCTGTAGAAACGAGGTCCCCTCTGTGAATATCAAGTATCTGGGAAGAGAATGAATGATTTTGGTGAGAGAAAGGGGACCTACTAGGTGAAGAGATCCAGCCATCCCACGATGATAGATGCTGTTGGAGAACATCTTTAGCAGAGTAGCTCCAGGAAGGATGAGAAGAGTGCTTGATGGGGGTAGGAGGCAGAGAGCACAGCCCCAAGCAGAGGATCCCTGTGGGCACTGAGGAGCATAGAGGAGAAACCTCTAAGATTCCTATGTAGAAATGGTCTCAGGGTGTCAATAGGCCTGGGTGATATTCTCAGGGAGAAAGAAGAGAGTGAGACTAACAGATTTTTGGAAAATGGTAGAATTTTTTTATATTGGCTGTGCACAATGAGAGTCATAGAATGTTTATTGATATTACCTCACTATAATTAAAGCTCAGGGACAAAAAGGATATACAGTAACATGATTTTCCCAAGTTTTGCAGAATGTGGAGTGACAGGATGGGTAATTGTGACAGGCTTCAGGCACTGTCACAATTTCGTAAATCCCTGGATATGTTCCTGATTTATAAGCAGAACTTCCATTTGATTTCAAATAATAGCGTTAAGGTCCTTATGTGTGACAGATTCAAGTCAATAGGCAAAATAAACCCAAACTTTAAAACCTGTTTGTTTGTTTGTTTTTTTTTAAAGATTTTATTTATTTATTTTTCCCCCAAAGCCCCAGTACATAGTTGTCTGTCATAGCTGCACATCCTTCTAGTTGCTGTATGTGGGACGCGGCCTCAGCATGGCTGGAGGAGTGGTGCTTCGGTGCGCACCCGGGATCCGAACCCGGGCCGCCGGCAGCGGAGCGCACGCACCCAACCGCTAAGCCACGGGCCGGCCCCTAAAACCTGTTTTTTAAAAAATTCCAATCCAAGCGTGGCGTACTGCACAACTTACTTTGCTAATTTCCTTTTTGTAAGTGAGGGAAGAGACTTTAATAAATCGAACAACAATGGATCACTATTTTCAAAACTGCATGAAATATATGAATGACTGAACAATACAACAATCACTACTATAACAGCTCAGCAAAAATAGAGCCATTGTTTTATTATATCCATTACCAAGGTATTTGAAGCATATTCTTTTGGAAGTGAGAGCTTAGTTTTTACTAAGAAGAAGCACTGCAGGTCATATCCCCTGCTTGTCCTTTCTAACCATGGAAAACTACCTTTTTGTCTTATTGCAGACCTTTAAGGATTTTTTTAAGTATATTTAAAGGCAGATTTTTTTTCCAAGATGAAAACTTTATTTTACGTAATGGTATCTTGTTAGATCACTAGACTGATTGAAAATTACTGCTTATTTTGTTGAGTACTATTTACGATTGTTAGGAGAAAATAAAACACCAAATGCTAGCAGTAATGTCATATATCTTAATTGATTGGAATTTGGTTTGATTTATAATTAAGAAAGCTGCAGTCGTCCAGAGATGCCTCAAACCTTTTTACTACAAAGGGACTCACTCGACCTTGAAAATGACAAGCAGTGATGAGATACTCACTGTCAAAGAATAACCTGCTGCGTTGGAATCTCTCTCGCTCCCCCTCACACTTCTCACTTGAGGGTGATGAGCACAGTGTCTGATTGAAGGACTGAGGAGATCTCCATGGACAAGCCAGCTTGCAAAGCAAAATGGGCAGGATAAACTGAAGGGCCACTTAGACATGGCTGGATAAGCATGGCTGCACAATCCTTCCCTTTGCAGTTTGCGATTTATGACAAAGGTGATTCTAAAAGGTCGAGATGATCTCTGCTGGGATAGGGTGTCAGACTCCACTTGGCCTTGCAAGTAGTTAGCTGGTCTGGTTTGGTTTTGGGAAATGTTAGGCTGAGATTTGCTGCCCCAAACAAGCTGCCACTCTTTTTTCGGACTGAAGGTCTTCTGGAGTCCCTTATTAAAATAATAAACCTGAGAAGCAGTATCCTGAGCTCTCGGATATGGTGTGACACTTTAGCGTTTAATACTTTAGTAAGGATTAGTAGGGATAAAACTCAAAATAATCCCTTTACGACTGGCAGGAAGCCCTGAGAGGAGCTCCCCTGTTTCACTATTTGGTTGAGGTTTCTGCCTTTTTACTTATAGAACCAGGCCAGGAACGCACAGCACCACGGCTGTGCAATCTAATTTTCCGTGACAGCTTCGAAGCCAGCCCTGCTGAAGGGGGTCTGGCTGAGTCACGCTCTTTGTTCCCAGGCTCCACTACTGCCTTGGCACTCTGAGACAATTGATTTGCAGGGTTTGGGGCAGATAAGGTCACTTCCTCCTTAGATTTAGAGCATAGCATTTCAAATGATAACAAAACTATTCAAACAATTGGACTCAGTTAGGGGACATGACTCTGACACTAATTAGCTGCGTGACCATGCATAGCATATGAAGCCTCGCAAAATCTCCTTTTCTTCCTCAGATTGAAGAGATTGAAGAGAATGTTCTATGATCATTGCCTTGGATATTAGCTGACACCTGTATCTAGAAAGTAAAACCAGCAACAACTCAATGTGAATTTGCTGTAATTGCTTGCTCATAAATCTTCCCACACTGAGTAGCATTTTAAATGTTACATTTCTGTTGCTTAGTAAGAGTGAGATATTTATTATCTATTTTTGGCATAAACAATGGAGACAAGTTCTGTCATAAATGATAAATTTCAAAATTGCATTCCGGGTTGTATTTTTGAAGTTTTAAATCACCCCAACTATTTAAACAAGTCTGATTGACTAATAGCTTTAAATTGTTTGTAATTAGTTACTACATATTTAGAGAAATTTTCATTTCCCAGAATCTACAGATGCTTCAGATAGGTGACTAGATGGTTAGTAGCGAAGATAGGCCAGATATTCGTTTGTTACAAAGAGAAGGTGGAGCTTTCCTACAGTAAAGAGACTGGGATTTTCATCATGCTTTCCATGAGGGGGAAAACTTAGATATACTTTCATGAGCATGTTACAAGTAGTAAAAATTGTTTTCCTTGATACATAGCAAAATATCAGTCATATTTTAGACATAGCTACATTTTCCCCAGAGTAATTTTGTCAGTATACAAAGCTTAAAGAGGTTGCAAGTCATTCTAAACTACCAACTTGTTATCCTTGTTAGTTACTAAGTACAATGTTAAACAAAATTCATCGACTATGATTAATATACTTGTTTTTAAACAAGAAAAACACCTAGTGAATTATCCAGTGTTGCCCTAAAATACTTTATTAAAATAGTATGAAAAACGTATAAAGACATAAAATTCAGAATTAATTTCAAATGTCCACAATTCTTAACATATTTACAACCAAAATGCATTTACAAGTTTAATACCAAGAAAAAAATAAAAAACACAATTGAAATGAATACCAGTAATTTAATATGATGGTTGATATTGCCTTGCTAGAACAAACACTAGCAGCAAGAATAGGACACTAATGTCTCAAGAAAGCTGTCATTAAAAGTAAAGAATCTCGCACTGGCCAGCTGATGCACATTCCTTTGTGGCATCACCCCCTTATGGGTCCAGAACCCATTGTTTGATACCACTGGGGCAAGATCTATTTTAGAATTCAAGTCTTTCATATTTTAGAAACAGGTAGTACCCAGTAATCAAGCACAGTAATATCTTTGCATCATAATATATACAGTAAAAGACATAAATAAAAACTATAAATAGCCTCATGTCCATACAGGTCAAATTCGCTAACAAATGAGTCAAAAGCATTTATATTATTTTTTTTGGCTTTCAGAACTTACTACATTTAGAATTATGGATACAGGTCTACAGGCCTCTACTGCAGTATGCTGTGTGATTATTTTTCATTCTGTAAAACCTTCTTTCACACAGAAAAATGTGATATCTTTTGATTTTCAAATATCATATATGTACTGAGTCCATCTCCATTGTTTTTTTATTAGCAATTTCAATATAGTTAAAATAATTTTTGTAGAGCATTCGCTAATCCCCAAGAATGCCCTTGAACTTCCAAGTTCCTCAGACCCTAGTTTGAGAAATGAACCAAGATCTAATACATTTGAGGGTGAAAAAGGTGGACCTCAGATACCACTTAAAGGTGATTTAGCTCTTAAAATACCAAAAGGAGCTCCTTACAGAGCAGTGAGAGTTGGTCTTGTGACCTAAATCCGAGAGCTATGGAAGGTGGGGGTGGAGGTATTTGAGAAGGTACCACATGCTGGAACCCATCCTTTGGTCTTTACATACATCACCTGGTGGGAAACCTATTATAGCTGAGGAATCAAGATCTCAAGTTCATACAGTGTTAGATCTCAGAGCCACTGCATTTTGCAGTGTTCGTGACCGGACTAATAGATGCTATTGCAGCATCAAGACTTTACCCGTCAATTATGCTTCTAATTTGCTCTATATAGAAAGAAAGGAGTAATGGGATGAGCATAAGGCCTAGGTTTTGCCCTAATTCTTTCTCATTTTAACTTTTTGTTTAGCTCCGAGCAAATCACTTTCCCTAATTCATCACCAGTTGCTTGATCGGTAAAACAAGGGCTCTGTCTCCTCGAGTGTTGCAGGATTTACTGAGAATATAGATGTCCACGAAAGTGCATTGTAAAGAGATGTGCTGTGAGAATCTAAGTGAATACTTATCAACCACCACCCTCTGGGCATGAGCCGAGATGAGGCTTTTCCACCTGGCCTGTGGGCTTAAGCTGATGTTGAAAACTACTGGGAGAAATCTTTTTCCTTGCTCTTTCCCTTCTCAACTTGTACTCACTCGGGGATTTAAAAGTGGCCAATTTGGAAACACATATATGACGACTTTCAAGTTCACACGTTTCTCGTTTTATATTTTCTTAACGTCTTTGAATTTTTTGTGTGGTTAGATCTTCCCATTGGTAGATGTAAACTCTTTTGGTCAGAATCTGTTTATTTACCTTTATATCTCTCACAGTATAACTTCTGCCCCATGACTGGCAAATTTCTTTCGTAAAGTAACAGTTGAGTAATTGCCTCTGTTTAATAGAATACAAGAAAATGAAATATATACAACTTTTAAAAATGTAGTATATCTAAAGACCCACTTTTTTCCAAACTGGGATATGTCTAATCACACATAGATTTTTATTCTAATAATTCAGAGATTTTGGAAGAAAATAAAATTTAAATTAATCTTTTGATAATGATTAATAAAGCATTTCTAAAATATCCTCTAATATATAACACACTAATAGTCTCTATGGAATATAAATGGGCACAACTGGATAAATGATTAAATAAAAAAGATAGAACTTGATAAAAGATTAAATAATGCACAATTTTATATGCCATATCTCATTGACCCACACAGAGCAAAAATTTTCAGGAACATTGTTAGATTAGTATTAAGCAAGTTAGAATTGTGTTGGAATTGATCATGTTGACAAGTTTATATCTATACCTATTTAAAAGAAAGGAATTATATGTATTACAGTGAAATGCAACAAATGTGTGAATTCATAGAGCCATAGAATGATTTGTCCATAATCTCAGAATATTTAAAAACGTTTCTCAGGAAATAAAATAGATTTTTACCTAACAATAGCTTTTCTTTTTAAATAAAATTTTTAATTTTCAGGATTTTCTTCCTATGTGTTTATGATTGGATAACTATTAATTCATCAAAGTATGATTCCTCTTTTAATTTGATGATTGTGGTAGATTGCAAAATACGGCCATAAATTCCTCCTGGCCTTATTTACACACCCATTTGCAATGTAACATCCCTGATCCACTCACCGAGGGGTAGATTCTCTTTCCCACCTCACCCTCCTTGAATCTGGGCTGACCTTGCAACTTGCTTTGACTAATAGAATGTGCAGGAGGTGACACTGTGCAACTTTTGAGGTGAGACCTCAAAAGGCCACATAGCGTCTGTTTTGTCCTTTTGGAACTCTGAGAGCACCAGGCTCTGAAGAAGCTTTGGATGAGGAATCACCTGAGGCGAAAGGTCCAGCCTCCTCAGCTATTCTAGCCATCCCAGCAGAGGCCTCAGACCTCTTAGACCTCAGACCTGGAGCCATCTCAGACGTCCTGCCCCCAGTCAATTGATCCTATGACTGTAATCCTGTGAGTGATGCCAGGTGAGTCCAGCCAAAGAACCGCCCAGCTAAGCTGACCCAAATTGCAGAATTATGAGTGAATTAATGGTTTTTGCTTTAAGCCACTAAATTTGAGATGGTTTGAAATGCCTAAATAACTGATGAAGTGAATAACTGATGTAATGATAATGATTTCCTTTCTGTTTTCATTTTCCCCCTAGAAATAGAAATTTGGGCTTTGAAATCAATACAAGACAAAAGTTGTAAGTTAATTTGAAATTAGAAATAGAGCAATATATATGGATTTCTTGGTACAAAAAATTTTCACCGTGTCATAAAAATCCAACGCAAACAAGAAACATGTGTATCCACTTTATTTATCAAGTCATCTATACTATACCCGCTTTTGCATACTTCCATCATCATCACAACCAAAATTTAGTCAAGACTGCATGTCCAATTTAAACCCTAATTCATACACTATGCACATATTTTTCCTTTCCGTGGAAGGAATAGCTTCATGCTCTTGCATCTCAAATTCTACTGCTTCAATGTTACTTGTAAGTAAGCTTTCAGTTGATATTGAATGAATTCATATACATGAATACTGTCATGGGTGGCTATAATCTTTGGCCTGTAATTTATGTATTTAATTTTCTGCTTGTTTATTATGCTATTTACTTCCTATTTATGAGTGATCTGACAGTCACATTAGGGAAACTCGTATAGGCTTCATCAAACACTTTGACTACAATGGTTTTTTAGCTGGGAAATATTTTAAGTCCAGATTTTTTTTTCTGGGAAACCGTCATTGAGATGTTAGACCCAAAGAAAACTTTCAGAATACATTATAATAAGGTTTCCTTTAAAATATTTTTTTACCTCCTCCAGTCTGTATGATATGCACTCATAATAACTTCCCAGAGCTATCACAAGCTTGCTGTGAAAGAACTAATACAGAGCTCATGTTAAAAAATTACTCAGATTGTTTTTAGCATCAATTTTGTTGTGCTTATAGCATTTAGAAGTTTTTTTTTTTAAAGATAAGGTAGCAAAAGCAGCAGCAAAAACACTTTTATTTTTAGTTATACGCACACACGTGCTGTGTCATCCGTACTCTCTCTGTGTTCCTGTGAGTCCATTTTCGTTTATATATATATTTTATAAATGAATATCTGTATATTCCTTTTCTCAGCTTTGTCCAGAAAAGACATTAGCGTGTGTAATGATAAATAGCAAATAAAAATGCATATCCTTTTGCACTGTAGTGACTGGTTATATCTATGGAGTATTCAAACATTTGCTTCTTACCACAATGTATGTTACTCCTCATTTGCCTGCCTTTGTATCCATAAGATGCCAAATTCATTCAGCTATGTCTCTATGTTTTTTCACACCCTAAGAGCACATGATGAGTCAGTATATATAACAATACTGGATAGCACAGCTGAGATGCATAGATGTTCTGCTGTATACACCAAAAACAGCATTTCCCAGGAAGCAGCTTTACATCTGTAATTGCTGCCAAGACAAGAAAACCAGTCACTGAATAGCAACAATGGTGCCATTGGCAAACGCTCCCTTCTTCCTCCCACTGCTCCTGCACTGAACGAGCTATTAAAAGACCATGGAACATACACAACTAAATCACTGTTGCATATGTATCTTATGAAAAGAGGCATTGGTAATGACGACTCAATTCCTAACCTTCTCACCTCTGAATGTTACTCAAATTATGACGCTTGGAAGAAAACTTAGAAAAAAAATTTAGAGACAGCACAAATCTGAATTTAGTTATTCCTCTGGAAAAAAAAAAGACAATAATTTTATGGTATCTTAACCCAACAAGTAATCTCTGATATAGATCCTGCTAGATTCATTATCACATATAATATGAAGCAGATCTAAATGTTTATGAATTTGTTACTATTAATTAACTGATTAATTAATTATGTTACTATCAATTATGTAATTGTTATTACTACAGTAATAGTAGCAGTAGTAATATGTTACTACTATATCACATATAACGTGAAGCAGATCTAAATGTTTATGAATTTGTTACTATTAATTAACTGATTGATTAATTAATTAATATGTTACTATCAATTAATATGTTACTATTACTATAGTCTTTTCCATACACTCCCAAAAACAAAAGTTGAGTGTTTATCAGATTGAGATATGTCTAATAAATTAATGAACATCTTGTTGAAATCAAAGTTGGCTTTCTTAATCCATTATTTATTAGGTATATTCTAGATTAATTTCTCCAACAATTATGATGAATTGTCAGTTAACTTGTTCATCCTTTTGCTTCTCCCTCCATGTGATCAATGGTAGCTATAATCCTAAACCTGCATTACTATGGTTAAGGAGTAAAGCTTGAGTATAGTAAAGAGAGTAACGAGAGAGTAGACAGGAAGTAAAGGACGCATGTGATAGACCATGTGACTTTTCTGACACCCTGCCTCACCCCAATCACATTTTCATGAGTAGATAATCTGGAGAGTTAATTTGGCTCCCTAAATATGGTCTAAAGTCTTCACATTTGAAGCTGTATGAAAGATTTCCTTCCTGTTTACCTCACAAGGCTGATGTAGATGTAAACACAACAAGAATTGTAGGTCGAGTGGCAATGTGGCCATGGAGCCCTAGAACTTTCTGGGCCAAACAACCCACTGTGGAGGCCATAAAATGCATTAGTCAGGAGAGTGGTGGGGAAGGTCCAGAAAGCTGGCCTCATTATTTATTAAACAAAATTTCACTTCTGAAGAAGGCCATCTCTTTGCTGTTTGTCAAATAGCAGAGTGTAAAATATTCTTCTCAGTAGCTTATATCCATTACTGTGATTAAGAGGAGTGTGTGTGCGTGTGTGTGTGTATGTGTGTGAGATACACATCATCAGGATTAGTGAACTGTGGTCATAACAAGTAAAACAAGTAGGAAAGTTCCAAAATCTTATTTTAAAGAAACAGATTCAGAATATTTTTTTAGCACTGAGGTTTCAAATTGCATTTGTAGAGCACAAGACTTCATATGGATAAATATCTCAAGCATAATATCAGGGAACATAGAAGAGACTGAAAGGGTGGCTCATCCTCTTCCAGTAGAGCAGCTCTCCTTTTATCTGTCCTAAACATTACGGGTTGGGGTTCCACATAGGATTCTATCTGAGGAACAGTTTCATGGATAAAATATGTTTTAAAACCATGCATATAACATAAGAAGGAATTAAATTTTCAGATTTCATATTCTGGCAGCTTTTGATACAAAAGATATCAATTATTGATTTGTAATACTATTACCACTATTACCTCTATTATTTAGCTGTGGTATATCTATGGGCACACCTAATCCATTAAACACGCAGTATGTTTTTGTTAAAGTATTTGTACATTAACGTAAGAACTGGTACATTGATGAATGAATGGAGGGAAATAAAATGCAAAATAAAGAAGAAAACCACACATGTGATGTGGATAGCTAGATTAGCTTATTCAATGCAGAAGGCATTAGTTAAATGATAAAACCCCAGATGGGCACTAAGTGAATAGCTTTGGATGGAATTGAGAGTAGAGGAAGAAAGGAGATATTCAATTACAGAACATGGAAGTGACTCGAGAGAAACTGGCTTTTAGACTTTTATGTAGAAGTACACTTGAAGATAGTTTCATCCCATCTAAATCAGAGATTTCGAAAGTTCCCAACCACAGCACGGCAGGAAAGAAGATGCCTTGTATGAGGCATTTATCCTAGTGCATTTGTGAGTGGGAGGAGAGCCACATCTCCTGAAGTTCTGGCAAGTGCAATAGCTGTGAATAGGAAAGAGCTAGCACAAATATTTTAAAAACTGCAATCAGAGACAAAAACAGAAAATGCCTCTGAGATTCATATTTTAGCTCTAACATAGGAGAGAGACTGGAGTTAAGGGATTCTTGATGGATCAATGCCTAACCCGACTTGGACTGGAAGGTGACAACCTACTTTCTTCGCACATTTGCCAGAGTAATTTTTAAATATGTAAATCAGAGCATGTCAGTAAAGTCCTCCAGTGGTTTTCCAATAAATCAAGAATAAAATTCAAACTCCTGACCCCAGCCTGCAAGAGCCATGATCTGGCCCTAGCCTGCCATTCGACCTCATCTCAACCACTCCCATCCGCACTCACTATTTCAGCCACAATAAATTTTCTGATCGTGGAACATGCCCAACCCCAACTCCTGCCCATGGGTATTTGCTTGTCCCTTTCCTTTGAACACATTTCCCTAGCTCTTTAATGGCTGGCTCCATGTCCATCTTCAGGGCTCAGATAATCATCTTCTCAAGGAGATCTTCCTGGAACAACCAGTCCACCTCCCCCAACAAGGTTATTTTCTTTATACATCACCCATTTATTATCTATATCAAATTATCTGAAATTATGTATTTCTTTTATTTTTACTTTTGGTCTATATTCTCACACTAGAATGTGATTTCAACAGGGCAAAGACCTTCCCTCACATGTGTCTCTGCAGACGTTATAACCGTGTCCAGCATATTACAACATACAACAAGAGCTCAATAATTATTTATTTTAAAAAATCAATAACCTCTAGTCACCTTTAACTGTTCCTGTTTTAGAATTCCACCTTTACAAGTTAACTTTTTCCCCAGAAAATTAAACAGCTGCATATATTTGTGGAAGACACAAAAGCAAAATGGCAACCATGTATGGCATGAAAAGAAATAGCCAGTCTTCGTAGTGATACAACTAACCTACATGCAGCTACTGGTAAGTGGCTGAACAATGAACTAACTCTCAGTGAGTCATCAAGTGACTTAGGTCTCATAGTTTTGTTATGTCACTATGTCAAAAATGGGTAACTGCAGGTATTTGTCACATAAAATCTATAGACTATCTTTTATCATTAAAATTAAAATTGTGTTTGGAACTTTTTTTATACTATAGAAGTAATTAAGAATTTTAATTTTCATTTTTGAAATTTCAACCCTCATTGTTAATAGTTTCTTTTCTCCTCAGTTAAGAATCAGCACACCTGTTATTCTCGTTAGCGCTCCTTTCTCTTCCTCTCACAGATTACACTCAAGTTCCAGTGTTCTAAGGCAGCTGGGTACATATAATCAGTCAATAGCTTTCTGAGAAACTTGTTTCAAGACTTGTGAACATTGAGATAATGGTGCAAGTCCCATGCAGAATCAATGGATTTTGCTCCACTTCTACTTTTTCCTTCTACTATATTGAACAAAGACAGAGAGAGACAGAGAGAGAGAGAGAGAGAGAAAGGCAGTCTTCGACTTTTCCATTTAACAAAAGCACTGACAAAGAAACAGTTAAGAATAGTGTGTGAGGTTGGTGGGGTGATTCAAGTCTCCCACAGCTGAAAGGTTACTTAATTCAGAGTTGTGCTGTTTCCTGATCTATTCCTAGTCTCCTGATAGACAAAAGTTTCACCCACAATCTGCACTCATCACTAGAGTTATATTAAGGCGAGGAGGCTGATGCATTTGTAAATACATAGGCAACGAAAGAGGTGGAAGCCATCAGAGGCACAGAGCACATAAGAACGGGAGAGTCCAGCCTAGTAGATATAGTCCCCAGGTGTGCGTGGGGAAGAATGGAAAAACAGTGAGCATACTCGTTTATTCAGGTCTTCTCCACAACTCTTCTTCCCACAAAATCTGGACTGCTTTGGGAAAATGGATGCTGAGCTAAAGGCAATGGGCAGGCTTAGCGATTTAACAGCAAGAACAGGTGTCAAGACTTTGGTGATCTGGCTCAACAGAGCCAGATGAAAGCTGCAAAAATTGGCTGCAGCTAATACTTACAATCTCTCCCTACAGTGACCCTCTGAGCCTTTATTTACTTACCAGAGAATTTAACACTACCTTATTTGTATTTCTGTGTTATTATAATAATGTTAATGAACTATATATGTATGTGTATATATGTACAGTTTTTATTTTATGACTCCTATTTATTGACTGTACTGGCAAACGTTTGCCTTGTCAATTTATTTATATTCTGTTGAGCTGGCCAAATCCACAAATAGAAAAGCTTCTTTCTTCTTGATATCAAAATATTGATGTTTCTGACATCTCATCAACTAATTCTACATCAGAAGCATATCATAGCATTTTGTAAATGAAATAAGAATATCTGCATCATATTTTCATTTTCTAGGCTTAGATAGATACATTCCATTTTTACCTAAATCATTTAATTTACTAATAATTAATGACTTAAGTTATATTTAAAGGAACTATATTATTAATAGTCCTGTAAAAGGCCAAATAGTAAAACTTTTAGGTTTTGCGGGCCACATAAGGTCTCTGTCACTGCATAATATATTTTTTTAACAATCCTTTAAAAATAATTCGTAGATCCAGGGTCATATAAAAAATAGGCTGCAGGCTGAATTTGGCCCATGGACCTTAATTTGCTGACCCTTGGCATAAGTAATGGAAATTATATTTAAGAATCTGCTTTGCTTCAACCAAATAGCTTCACTTTTTCTCTCCAGTATAATGGGCATACTAATGTAGGCAGACAGGATTGACAGGTCTTCTGTATTATGGGAGAGATGGCTCACTTTGAGAGTAGAGAGTAGGGATGTTAAACATTTCTAAATGCCCACAGCACTGTAGTCAATCTTAGTCTAGTCTAGTCCAATTTTAGAAAAAATGTGACCCAATTTAACATTGGTAGCAAAAATTTTTTTGTTTCCAGAAAAGTCACCCTATGTAATTCTGAAATGCCATCTTCAATATTGTTCTTTGGTTATTTAAGTTGGAGCAGGTTGGGCAGGGATAAGAATCGCCACTTTTTTCTGTGATAATATGATTTTCCATCTCTTTTTCCCTGCTTTCAGGCCAAATCTTCCGTCTTGATAACTAATAACAATAACAATAGGGCCATGTGCCTATTTGACATTTTTCAGTTTGCAGATTCTCATTTCTAAATGAAAATGAAGATTATTTCTCTCTGTTTTTTGTTTCTAATAATACCTGTCAAAGATTCAATCTCATAACCAAGGAGAGATAGTTGAATCAAATTACCTTCAAAACAGACCAATTTATTGACTCAATATATCCACAGATAAGCACTCAGATATTGCACACACTCATTCAAATGTTGCATATGCTTGTTCTAGTGTTATCTTTCCTGTCTTGTGCTTGCACTTAACTGGCTAATCCTATGGATGAAGGATGAAGGAAGGACTATGACCTTAGCAGCATCATTTTGAGCAGGCAGTCCTGTCTTCCACGACCTGTTGGGCAGGTCTTCTCTCATCTGGTGGCAGTTTTCTCTGGTTATATGGCATACATCTAGTTCATCACATTCCTAATTAGACTTCTAGTTTGGTGAAGGCCTTGAGGGGTAGGAGGGGCCATATTCCTATCACTGTCTTTCAGAAGAACTTTCCAGTTTATCTCACAGACATGCTAGTTTATAACTAGTGAATATTCCTCTCGGAACCACAGGCTTCATGCAATTGCTTCAGCCACTTTTAGTCTTTGTCAATCTCTCTCTCGTTCTCTTTCTCTCATACCCCACTCTCCTCAAACCAAGCAAGATTTCTTACTGGGGATGAGCACTGAGATAGGGCAAGGGAAAGGGAATATAGCCAAACCAAAATAACATTTTGGAAAATTCATTTTTTCCTACTATTGGAAATGGGAACATGTTTGTATATTCATTGTCGGATATGTAAATCGGGAAATCTAAGTTAGAATTCTGTTTGAGCACTGTTTCCCAGAGAAATATTCTAGTCAATCTCCAGCCTGTTTGTTCCCCCTGTACCAGTATTCATTCTCTCTTTTACTCCCTCTCTCTTCGTACTCCCATGGCTTGGACACAGTCAATATACTACAGATACCAACATGTCTCTCATGGTAAACAACAAGCTGCTGAAACCAACACTGAGCACACAAGTTAAGCTGTTCAGAGTCTAGCTGCGTGCTGAAGAGACTTTGAATAATTCCTTTAGAACACCTATAATGTTAATGTAGAAGTTACCGTATAATTTTTCTCTCTTCATAAGCTGAGGATATAACAACAGTGGTGGAATCTTGCAGAAAACTGACATTTTGATGTAAATTAAGAACACAGTGAGAATAATTCCTTTAATTACATACAGACTCATAGGAAGGATGTTAAATGTAAGCTACAGATATCCAAATGCATAAATAGTCTTTTAAAATAGCTAAAATTATTTTAGTATTACATGTGACAGAAAAAATCTCACTAGGTATTTAAGAAATGCAATAGTTTAAAATCATGGTAGCAGCTATAAATCAGCATATAGGCTATATATTTTATGTGCATCTAAACAGATTTAAAGGTTCCTTTACTGAATGATTTGGTCAATTTTTAAAAAAAAATGTTACCGCACACTGAAGAGTACCATGTGGCTATCGCTTCAGGTATTTATAATAATTAATGATGTTGTTACATTAAATTTGCCAAATGAAATGATTAATGGGTTTTGGTCAAAGGTCCTTTCTAGCATTAAAGTTGCGTGGATAATATAGACGATTCCCACACCAGTTTTTCTTGCTTTACACAATAGAGATATTATGCGGTATCAGCATTACTAAAGAATGTTACATATTCTTTGTGATGTTCTATATCAAATAATAGTAAAGATTTTATAAAAGAGTTTTCAGAGAATTTTATAATTTCTCAATAGCTGAAATAATAGCTTTGTAATCACTTATTATGAAAGGTTATATGACTCAAACTATTCTCACAAATTAGCATTTCTTCAAGGAGAGAAATTAAAACTCCACTTAAATACTATGCCCTTACAAAATCACAGAATCCTAGTTCTTTTGCACTGTTGGATCCAGGCAGAGCTGTAAGTCAATAGCCTAGATGGACACTATCTCTATGAAATAATGTTTCAAAATCAAATCAGAGTTTATAAACATACAATATCTTTCATCTTTTCTTATGTTCTAGATCCTTTGTGGTAACATATTTTCTCTTCATTTCTCTTTGTACATTAACCATCTTTGCACTCTCCACATTTCTAAAGCCTTCCTTTTATTAACATTTCCTAACTTTTTCTACTTTCCTTGTAATTATTTCCATCCTAGGTTTCCAGTTCTTTTCCAGGGTTTCCAAGCCTTTCTTAATTTATATATCTCGTTAACTTAAAAATGTTACTTACTGATTAATCTACATTTTCATTAGTTTTTTCACAAAATTATATATTATATTAAGTGAAATATTAGGTTATACATTTTATGAAATGTTACTCTATGTTACTCTGCTTTTTTTAGTTATACAATTCAGAATTATGCTAACTTTCTAATCAGCAAAGCAATGCTGATCGAAGTACAGCTTACCACTCACTGGGTAACCAGCAGCATCTGCTCAACTCACCCGTTTCAAACTTGAATTTGTGCAGTGTGAGGTCTCTTTAGTAGGTATGTTGCTGCACAGTTGATTAGGGAACTCAATTTCATTTGCTTGTAATCATTTTTCAAACTGTCAAGGTCATTTTTAATTCTAATCCTGTCTTCCAAGGTGCTCACCCATCCTGATGATGTGATGTACTTGGCAAATTTAATGACTACTCTCTCCAGCTCGTAATCAATCACATACAGAGATGTTAAATGCACCCGGGACTGTTCTCTGCAGAATATCACCTGTTACATGCTTAGGGGCAATGGTTCTACACTGCGTTATTTTTAAATTCTGGTGATTGCCTTATTCTTCACACTGGGCCTCCGAGAAAGACAAATAGAAGTCTCACTGAGTTAAATGAACCAAGCAGATACAGGAAGGTGATCACCCTTAGGTGGCATGTTCCCTCAGAGCACTTAACAAATTACGGCTCCCTGCCTTGACATTATTTCACGGACAAACCAGATAATTTGAGGGTGGAAGATTTTGCCTCCACTAGATTTACTGTTCTTATATTGCAAGACAAGCAGCATGTTGCCCAGTATTTAGGAAAATTTTATTTTGTCTTTATGAAAAGAATCGCTATCAGTGACAACTCCAGAAATGCTCTATTACTTTTGTGTAGAATAGAAATTGTAAAAAAAGTGAGCATTTCAAATTGTCAGCTCAGTATGGAGCAGGTCTGTGTATATGTTTTGGTTCAGGAATTTGGAATACAGGGCAAAGGAGATTAAAGTTTTAGTTTTGTATGGATCAACTTATTTTCAATAGAGAAAAGCTTCATTTCAAGATTATAGGCTAATCTTGAAATTAGCTTTGTCATATTTAATATAACTTGTGAATGAGTTCTGGGTCTCTGTTTCCTTAAATGTGGAATGGAAATTTGGACTAGATCAGGTGTGGCAGGTGGGTTTTACCTGGAGTACCAATTGACCAGAAGTGGTTGCTTTAAGTGCTCTCCCAGAAATTGTGAGGTAAATTCTATGTTTCATGGGGAAGAACATTCCACGGAGTAGTGATATCTCCCAGGGGGAGAGAAAAAGAGGGAAGAGGCACCATGTATACTACTTATTTTCCCTGAAATAGATGGTTTTAAAAGTCTCCTTTTGCTCTAAGATTCAATGAGAACTTAGCTAAATGGAAAGAAAAAAAAAAAAGAGTAACTCACACTCTTCACATCAATACTCCTGAGAACAATACCTGTTGGAGTTCTGTTCCACTAGCTAGTTGGAGAAGAGTACCTGTGTTCAATATAATCCAGTAAAAGTTTGTGACACATTGGTGGCCCTATTATCAAATAATAGGGCAAATGATGTCAGTTGACCAGAGGTCCCTTCATTTAAGATGAGTCTATTAGTCCACTCTTGTAGGTTCTAGGCATTTGACTCTAACTTTTTCCCCCAGTGCTCATTTGAGTATAATGCATCTGTCTGACTTCTCAATTTTTTAAAAAATATACTTCTTGCTGTTTTTTTGGTGTTTTTAACATTTCTCAGGCTAAATTTCTAAATCAGGGTACAAGTGTCCTCTAATGATCTTGCCATTATTCAATATGTACTTAAATGTCCCATTCCTTAACAAATCATACAATTAATCTCTTAACTTCTTGTTTGGATCATCAATGGTAAAGTTTATTCTAATTTGTCTTCTTTGAAGGTTAATAATTCATACAATTATCTGTGCAATAAAGGAGGCACGCAGTCATAGCTGATTAACTTTAAGGATTTTGGAGGACTTTATCTTATCAAGTTATATTAAATATGACAAACACTTGGGTGTGTGGATGCTCCCTTTGATGTGTTAAACATGGACTGTACTTTATTTTTCCTAATAGCCTTTTCACGACATGCATCTCTTTAACTTTTACAAGGAATAAACAGTTTGCAGCATTTTCTTTTTGAATTCACATTCTCTGACAGATTAAAGTCAAATTTAAGAAGAAAAGTGAGAATAGTTTTGTTGTGAATTTTCAAAAAACAACATTCTATTCCAAAATATTAGTAATCTAGATATTAGAAAATTAAATGCTACTGAGTGCAACTGGGAGAGGAGCTAGAACGGGAAGCGTCCACTAGAATGTGAGGGTTGTTGCAGAGAAGGGGCCTGGAGTCCAAGAAGGGGAAGGCACACATGGGAGAACCTAGTACAATATTTCGGAATAAAATGCAATTTCATTTTATTTTATTCCCCACCTCCAAAGTGAGTGAGGAATAAGGTCCAGTAAGTTTAATTAGAGATAATGAGTATGAGGCCTACAAAGAAATTTACAATGAGAGTCTCCTGAGTGACAGCCAAACCCTGACAGGCAAGCAGGCAGAAAGGTTATAGCTGAGGGCCCAATTAAACTGAAAGGCTGTTTCTCAGGTTTATCCAAGGAAACCGAAGGTAAAGTAGCTGGTGGGAAAACCCAAACCATGTTTGAAAGCGCACCAAGCTAACAGATATGAGGAAAGTCCTCCCCATGGCCTACAAAACCTTGAATGACCTGGCCTCTGGCTACCTTGTGAACTTCATTTCCTTTTTTTTTATTTATTTATTTATTTATTTATTTATTTATTTATTTATTTATTTATTTTTTTTTTTGTAATCTATGCAGAAATAGAAGTACAATGATGTACACCTGAAATTTTTACAATGTTATAAACCAATGTTACTGCAATAAACAAAAAATTTAAAAAAAAAAAAATAAATAAATAAATGAACTTCATTTTCTGCTCTTTTCCTCCCTCACTGAAATCCAGCCTTCTCTCTATTCCTAAACACCCAAACACATTGATGTCTTCGCAGGGCCTTTCCACTTCTCTGTTCCCTCGGCCTAGAGGTTTACTTGGATGACTCCTTCGATTTCTTCGGGTCTCCACTCAAATTCCATTGTTTAGAAAGATTCTCCCTGACCACTTGATCCAAAATAGTCCGATATCAGTTAGCCCATTACTCTGTATTGTTTTTCTTTATAATTCTTATCACCATCTGGTGTTTTTTAAGTTATTATTTTATATCAATGAATGAACGAAGAGGCCAGAAAAGGAGAAATTAGCAATGAGGGTAAAAGCTGAGAGTGTCAAAAGCTCAAGGAAATGTTGTAAAGTGAAGGGTTAAGTCAATCTTTCAGAAGTAAGGCATTGCAATGTGAGGAGAAGGTGCTGGGGTCCCTTTTTGTTGCATTCCTGTGGAATGGCATAGGGTTCAATCTGGAACCACAGCAGGGACAGAGTTGGACTAGTGCATCATCACATTCAAGAGATATTTTGAGAACAAGACCGGTAGAATTTAGGAGTTTGAGACTCTTTTAGTGTCAACTCTGTGATTTTTGACATGTAGAGTCTTGTTATTTTTTGTTTCTGCTGATTCTAGGGCTCAAGAATACAAATAAAGTAGACTATAGACATTACCAGTATGAAAATGTATGCCAAATTGTAATTTGACTTTATTATAATTTTGGGATATATAGATTTCAAGAAGATAAATTATGATGCAATAAAATAAAACATGGTGGTTTTACTGTTTATTTTTAAAAAATCTATACTCTGTGGGGGCATTGGTGATGCTCCCAAATTCTCATTTTGTTCTTAGATTTGTAGTATTTCTGGAAGATTAGTTTTTGTTTCTATATAAATGTTGTACTTTTATTATTTATATGGTCAAGTAGTTCTTTCTATTGTATATTTTCAAATATTTAATGAAAGATGCAAAAAGTGGTTGTGAAAATATTATTTTCATTATCCTCAAGAACGATAATAGAATCACAGAGTTTTGACATCTAGAGAAATATTTTCCCACATACTTCCATTTAAGAATCAAATAAACTATCAGCCTTCAGAAGATGTCTATCTCCTCCAAATCACTTTTTTTCCTACTCTCTCTGTGTTATATGCTTAAACTTTGTCCTTAGTCTGTTCTTCTCCTAGAATGGAAAGGTTTGGTCCCAGAATTCATAAGCTAACTTAGTACCAATTAATAATCTATTCTAGTATTGTGTTTACAAAAATATAAAACATATTTGCAGTGTTGCCTGTATTTCTCATAGATGATAGCAAAACACTAACAGTGTTAAAATGTATACCTTAAAAATAAAATCTCAATCCATATAGTACTGTAATTTAAATTATTAAGGAAGCTTGGCTTTTTAATTCTTCTTTCATTGACATTAAAATATATGAGTGGTAAACACATTCATTTAACTAGAGAAAGTTCTATTTTACACTAGGAATTCTCTTCCAAATTTGGTTGTTTCAGGAAGAAAATATACATTTTGCCTTATTGTGGCTGTTGACCTCATTATCTCTTTTAAGAATTTAATAAATTTATGTTGATTATGTATGGTCATGATTGGTGAACAAAAAAGATTGTAAGGAGTAGATGTGAATATTCTAGAAAATCTACTCTTTGGTTCAGTAATGGATTTGTTCATTGGTCCTAAAATTAAGAAAAATTGAGTAATTTTCCATTGAGAGAATGGGCATTGATTTATAGACTATTGCCATTCTACTTAGCTGATCCCACTCAATTCTATGGATTCAATGACCGTTTAGGTGTTAAGGATCCCCAAATCTATTTCTTAAGCCCAGACTTCTCTCTCAAGCTCCCATCTGCATATCAGACTGCCTATTCCACACATATTTCATAAACAGTATAGCCAAGCTGAACTCTTTGTTTTCCCTTCTAAATCTCTTCCTCTTTCTATATTTCCTATCTTTATGAAAGATGCCCTTAGCTGCCCAGTGACTAAAGCCAGAAATAGGGGAATTATTCTGGAAGCATTCCTTTTCCTCACCTTTGCCTCATTTCAAATCTATTTGATGTTTTGATTTTACATTCTCTAATCTTTCATATCTATCCCTGTTCCCTTTTTTTCAAGCTAAGGTATTAGTTGAGATTTTTTTGCCTTAGAAAAAAAGAAAATAACTATCACCTTGACCTGTGAAGCGAGAAAGAATCTCCTCTCCCTAATTTTTTATATTAAAAGATGAGTTTCAAGAGTAGTACTGATGAACAGCTAAAAATATTATTTTTATCTATCTGTACTCAAAAGTAGTAGTGCATAGGGAAAAAACACCCTCTAATACTTATTATTTCAAAAAGTAGTCCTAAAATATCATCAACTTATTATCAATGTTTTTACAAGCTACCATAGAATTCCTGATCAATTCTCTTTTTCCCACTAGAAAAGAGAAACATGTCTAATCTTACATGAAACTGAAATGAAAATTGCAAAGAAGAATTGCCTATGAGAAGCTTCTTTTTTGGGAGAGATTCAAAGTGTGTAAACATGCCAATCTCTCCTCATCCTGTGTGGCTGAAATGAATGAAGCTCAACACAGGCTTTCCACATACCTAAATTATTACTAGGTTTCTTGGGCTGAGCATGGAAAGAAAGCTCATGTAGCATTAATTACTGTCACAGAGTACATGATAGGGTAGAGTTCACCTTTATAGAGGCAGATTAATTTTGCTTTTCAATTTGGTCTGCTCTGTAGCTATGAAAAGATAAATCATTTCAGAGAAGATTTGTTAGATCTGATTAGGATTCTTGTTTTAGCAGCTATCAAACTTATAATGGTCCAGTGGCCAGCAGTAAACAGACACCCAGAGAGTTACAACTAGAAATCATTGGGAAAGGAAAATAGAATGCATTTTATTTTTCAAATCTCTAGGAAAAAGTAAAATCTCCACTCTTTTGAGAGAATTTCATTGTTGTGATTTCAGGATGCCTAGAAGGTGATAGATGTGAGCAATAAATTCTGCTTTAACGTGAATTTCACAATTATCATTTCTATGATGGAAAATATTTTAAATGTAAGAAGACATTCTGGTTGCTTAAAGTTTCAGTTTTCAGTGTTGACTCTTTCCCCTTGAAAGCTTGCACCAACCCTGTTACTAAGCTTTATAATTTGCTTTCCTCAGTATTGAAATAGACCCTGGCAGTCAGTGAGAAAAATTCCACAATAGTCAAAAAATCTGTGGTTCCATTTACAACTTAGACACAACTAGGATTCAGGATAATTATTTAAAGTTTACCACAGTTTATCAAGACTTTCATACTTCTCTGCTTACATATTAGGTGGACAGATTTTGTGCCACCTTAGTAAATTCCATGCATAGTATCTTTTTTTTTTACTTTATTTTAGTGTACTTTAGAAAGATTACTATTCTGTTCAGGACAGATTTTATAAGTAATGGCTGACTACATGGTAGAAGATCCCATTATGTATAAATAAACCTCTCTCACTACCTTTAAATTCTGTTGTTAAAGATTTATTTCTCTGGTCCATGAATTTTTTTCCAGATCTTTCTTAGCTGCTACTAGGTAATAGGTTTGAGCACATGGCATGGGATATGTGGCCTGGGAGAAAGAGCATACAGCAAGTGAAATAAAACTATGACAATGTACAAGTCTTTAGTGAGAAAACTGATTCAGGATTCGAAAGTAAAAGCCAAGCTTAAAAAAAAAACCAAAAACTGAATTGAGTTAAAAATTATTGTGTTAATTAAAATCCTCATTGAGTTAACTGACAGTAAATTAAAAGTTGATTAATTTTTGTCTTCATTTAATTACAAGGTGACATTTAGTTATCATTTTTTAAATTATTTTTTTCAACTCAGTGTTTTAACGCTTAAGAAATATTCAATTAATTGAAAAGAGATGGAAATGTAGTTGAGGATATGAACTGTTACTAGAAGCAGTGCAAATGGCTTATAAATGTGAAAAATGTTCCACCTCACTATTAATCGTATCAATGTAAATTTGAGCCGTGGACTGTTTTCTGCCTATCATGATAACCAAGATAAATACACAGTGCTGTTGAGAATTTCAGGCTCATACACCTGAGTATAAATGTTTAAAAATAAAAAAAGAAATCTTCCTGAGAAGAAAATGTGGAAAGATCATTTTTCAAGTTCATACATTTTGATTCAATAATTCTCCTAAAAGTCTATCTTATTAAAATAATCAGAACCTTAAACCAAAGATGTAAACAAAGACATCCATTAAAATGTTACTTTTAATAGGAAAAAAGCTGAAAACAGCCTAAATGTATGGCAATCAGAGAATGACTAAATAAATTATGGAACATTCATAGTTTGGAATATTATGATACTACCAAAATTGGCATGTTCCAAGAGTACATATTGACTTGGAATAACGTTTAAAAAGGATGATACTAAACCAATGTTACCTCAATATAAAAATAAATTTAAAAAATTAGAAAGGATGATACAACATTTAAATATAATGGCTCCAATTTTTAAAATATATACATAGATTAAAAATTAGAATAGAAATGAGTATATCAAACTATGAATAGTGATTATTTGTAGCTGGTGAGTTTAGAAATTATGTTTTATTCATGTCTTTATTTGCCTATGAACAAATATTCATTTTACAATTAGGAAAATTAATGATTTTGAAAATTAACAGAAGAATGGCTTGTATATTAACAGAATGCAAGTTGACTACATAGTTGCTAAATTTTGAGAAAGTGAAAACACTTTTGGAATAAAGAGAAAAAGTCTTGCATTATTATCTAGTTTTAATTTGTATCAAATGGACTTTAATGAATAATAATGTAAACTGCATAAAATTATTCTCTTTACTAAGAATATTTTAATGCTCTAATTATATACTTATTTAAGTTGAATGAAAATTCTAAACACATTATAGTTTATATGAATTACTTCCAGAACACATAATAATTACTATTTAACATTTCACATATCTTTGAATGAAAGTATAAAATTTTAAAGTACTAGATTTTATAAAAAAATAACATTTTGATCTCCTCCAAATCTAACAAATTCAGCCAGCTGGACAATATAAATACAATTACAGCATTCGAAAAATATAGACTGTGCTGCCTTACCAGGTTTCTTAATTCAGAAAACCTGTCTTACTCCTTTAGCTGTTTCTAAACCTAATAAATATTCCATACCTATATTTCTTAGACAGATTCATTCTATCATGTTACATCCCAAAGCTAGTTAGTATTTAGGGTTGTAATTGGTCTGGAGTGTTTACGACTCCATTAAAAAGGAGCCATATTTTGAAGATGGAATTTGACTTCCATGTGTTGACCATATCTATAACAGGGCACAAAAATGCATAGCTCAACCAGTGAGACTGCTTGGCACTGAGCAGATAGAGATTCTGTGTGAGGGGTTGATGGCATGATTAGCTGACAAGAAACACACAGGGGCATAATTAGATATTTTCAATTCCAAGCAAAATTTGTTTTCAATAGTGTTAAAGTTTGTGTTACAGGCACAGGATGATGCCAAACCCTGGGATTTAACAAGCACACCTCTAGTACGGACTGTAGCTGGGCATAATGTGGCCACAGTCCTGTACTCAGAAGCCATTTCCCTCTGATTTTCTTAGTGCAATTTCCCATCCCTCCCAGTGTACAAGTGGGGGACTCTGTGGAACTATAAAAATTCTTTTTTTTTGTTCAGCAATAGGAGGAAGGTATATTTCAACATGGCAGATTTTCCCTGGTGAATTCCTATTCATATCCTGACTTTAGTCAAATGAGCCTACCTACCGTCCACTGAAAATTTCATGCTTTCTTCTAACTCTGCCTTTGATCACACTGTTAACTCTACCAGGATTTATTTAACATCATACCCTCCCCACATGCGTTAGTGTAGCTAATTTTAAGTCACTCCTCCTAATCAACCTCTGAAGTTTTAGCATTCTATTTACCTTATATAACTGGCAATTCAGTTGTTACTTTCTGTGGCATCTTCTGAGCTGTATATTACTGTATGGTTTTACTTTGCTGTTTAAATGTTTTCCAGCCAGACTGAACCACTATTAGTTTCCTGAAAAGGAGGTGCACGTACTCTAACTTGTGGACCTTTACAAGCGCTATTCCCTTTGCTCAGATCATTGTCCCTCTTATTTAATCATGGCTGCACCACACACACACACAGAGTCTTCAAATCTCAGGCGAGACATCTCTTTTTCCAAGAAGACATTTCTATCTTCCCATATGGGAGGTGGTTGAGTCCCCTTTCTATATGAACCCCAAGTATCCTCTACTTTCCCTACTGTGGTCCCTTGAATTGCTTATTTCATCTTCTGTAAGTAAAGCCAGACAAGACTGTGAGTTCCTTTATCATTCATGAATAAATGAATGAATGAATAAATGAATGGTCTCCTCCAGTATTATTTAACTTTTCTTGTATGTCTTCTACACTTAATAATGAGGTTATAGGCTTGTTGAGGCTAGGGAATGTACCTTTTATTTTTTTTGAGTTGGCTATCACTCAGCATTTCACACATAATGAATTTTCAATACTTATAGGATTTTTTTGGATTGGATTTTTCCTTTGCATTGTTGTCCTCATATGAAGTCATAGAACTCTTCCCTAGAAGGGCCCTTAGAGATCTCTTAGTCCAAACTTTTCATTGATATTTCTTTTGGATTTCACTGTGAAGGTATTTTAGGTATTTTGGCCCAGAGGCAAGATGAGTTAGTTAAGGGAGAAAGTGCTAAGTGTGCATAAATGAAGTTAAGGCAAACTTCTTGCTGCTTTTTCCTTATTTTGAAGGGAGATTTGGCAGAAAGTAGAGAAAAGAGAGGGGAGAATTGGGGACTGGAACAGCAGCTCCCAAAAGAGATCCAGACACTAATGGCGAATCTGAAAGAGTCAAGGATTCAAATGTGTGGAGGATCAGGAGGAGGGTGTCACAGTGCTGTACGACTATAGGGACTGGCCTGGGGCTGGGACAAATGTGCCAGAAAGTTATAGTCTGGAAGAGTCTGAATCCAAATCTAATTCAGTCTAATTCTGGCTCAAAGTGGACCGTCCGTAGGAATGTTCAGAGTCTCAGCTATCCTTAGGAGAATGGGTAGCTCGGGGATGATTACACTCACTGTGTGTGTCTTTCTCTCACTAGCACTTTTATATAACAAAGACACGTTAAACTGAACGTCAGAATGAGCTTGGAAAGGGAAACAGAAACACGTCACCCAAAAGCTGGAAATAAGGTCAAGAGAGTGTGACATGTCCTTTCAATGTCATACTGGATCATTGTTCTTAACTGTTTGAAAAGTATATCATAGTAATATAACTTGAGAAGTTAGGGAGCCCAGACAAGGTCTCAACTGATTGCTCAGGATGGCATTTAGGTTTTTATTTTATGTACCACATCTCCTTTAGTAAACAGCTAAATGAGTTCTTTTTCCCACCAAGATCTGGCTGCCCACGTCATTTTCAAGGAACATTGCCTCTATGGAGTGCTGGTCTCCCAAAGCCTATGATGCAGGGAGATCATCTCAATTCACTAAAAGCTAAAACTATTCTGCCATTGAGCCAGAAAATTAAAGCAGCTAGAGAATTGTTTTTATATGTGTATTTCTGAAGACAACAAAGTTTCTCTAAGTTTTTATTTACGTGTGACCCACAATTTATCAAAACATCTTCTACTTTCCTAGTCCTGGTTTTATGCCAATATCATGCAAACAAAGCATAGAACTGGTGATTTAGCTATTTTTATCTTCATTCATCTTGTCTCTGATAAGGTATTGCTATAATAGTTGGGTTAATATCCTGAAAATTAGTAATGCGTTTTCTCTTTTGCCTTTCTGAGTACTAGACCTTCACCCTGCTTATGTCAAGGTAGAGAGTGAGAAATATGGTGAGAATTAGGATTTTTTATAGAAGGTATTAATAATTAACAAAAAAAAAGACTGTTGTGTGAGACAATAGGTTTAAAACCCAGGCTCAGTGAAAATACAATATTGATCAAAATGGGAAGATGCATTAGATAAATGAGGCAAAGGAAGACTCGAGATCCTACTCCCTGTGGGACCCCAAAAAGAAACCACGATGTCCTTCATCAATGAAGGTATAGCATATGAAAGTAAACTTGGAGGCACAGAAAAATCAGTCAGAGGAAGGCCCTGAGGTTGAACTTTTCCAACCATCTTCAGTCACACTTGGCATTGGTACAAATTTGAGAGCCAGGAGGCCTACCATGGGGCTCACTGTGGTGGCATTGGGGTGGACCACCAGGCAGAGGGACAAATAGAGATTGTGGCAATGATGCCAAGGTCCCCAACCAGAGTAAAAAGAAACAAGATCTTGAGTTACACAGGCCTTATTCATTACCTAAGGATTCTAGCAGGGTGAGCTACAATTAAGTGAACAAGAAATCTTGTTCTGTGATATGAGTAGCCAGATAGTATCACACCTCTTGACCTTGACTCTTGCCATCTGATACAAGGTTGTGTAAGACACATTCTGCTTTCCAATGCTTAGATGCCTTTCTAGAGAGAAACCAAGAAAGGGATAATGAGCTAAGAAATATGAGATATTAAGACATGTTGTTTTCCTAGAGAGAGTAAACATTACTTAAAGGGACTCATTAAAACAGCAGATCTAAAAAATAGCTGAATGGATTAGCCCTTATGTTAATGTTCTAAGACTAAGAAGTGCTTGAGGTTAAGGGGAAAGATAGTGATAGTAATGGGAGAAAAAAGAGTTATATTTTCTTTGCACATTTGAGCATAGTATGAGTTAAACCTGCAATTTTACCTCACAACAATGTATGGGATGTATACCAAGGAAGAGTAGCACCATTTCCTCTCCTGAGACACTTACCATTGAGTAGAAATCTAGATGGTGTTATTGTTTCCCTGATGTCAGACTTCTATCCCATATTATGCATTTGGCTTGGGAGTGGGACCATCAAGGAATGCTTCAAAAAGGAGGCAAAAATTGAATTGAGTCTTAATTTATAGGTAGGACTTGGGAAAATGGAGAAAGCTGTTACAGGAAGAGTGGAGGTTTGGAACAGACCTGTGATCAGGAGCACATATAGTGTGGCTAACAGAGAAGATAGAATTTTGCTTCCATTTTCAGTATTATGACATATTAGATAGTTTGAAAAACCCTATGAATACAAAATACCCAGAAATGTCCCATAAAATATAGCAAACATTCATTTAGACTCAGAACTGAGCTTCCAAGAGAGGAAGAGAACCAGAAATCGAAAGTGAAAAGTATGCTAAAATCCAAAGTGGAAGATGATGTAGACGTTACGGCTGCCTTGGAAAGGTTTTCCAATCTTGGTGACTAAGAGGACTGAGTATTAGTAGTTATGCAAGTTTGCAGCAGAGAGCACCACACAAAGCCAGGATCCATGAAAGAATATACCGTTGATGAAAAGTGGACTTGAAAAAAGAAAAAGAAAAAAAAAGAAAAAGGAAAAAAAAAAGAAAATGTCTCCTCTTGAAAATCTGTAATCATCAGCCTACATTCACATGGGTTTAAAGTTTAAATTCACACTCTGTAGGTGGTCTTGGAGACCCTCAATAGAAAATTACCATAAGTAATTGGTATTGATTGATATTTTACCAGGGCATCTGGCAGAAGGAAAGGAAATTTCTCAGGATTCCCAGAGTTAAAGCTCTGCCAAACATGAACTCAAAGCACACAATTACAAAACACAATAGGCTGAATTAGAAAAGTGCTTAATTAAAATTAGATCCACACGAATGCCAAATAATTTAGTTACCGAATATATAAGGTAAATACATATATTTAAAATGCTTAGAAAATAATATGTTGAAACATGAAAGAGAGCAATATCTTTTGGAAAGATACTCATAAATTTGAAAAGCACTTATAGAAATAAGAAATAATAATTAAAATTTAAAATCCAATGGAAAGCTTAAATAACAAGCTGCTCCAGGCACCAGCTGAAGAGATAACTAATAAGTAGTATGTATTGAAAGAATTACCCAGAATTTAGCACAGAGACACAAGATTAAAAATATGACAGGGAATTTAAGGGATGGAAAGAATGCATGAGAAGATTTAATATGTATCTAATTGGGCTTCTGGTAAAAAGATTCTATATAATGAGAGAAAGGTACTAGAGGAAAAACCACAGATGTTTTCTAAAATTGAAAAGCATAGATCTTCAGATCAAGGGAGGCTAACAAATCTCAATCAAGTAAATAAAAAGGAGTCCACAGCTAGACATATCATGTCAAAGTGAAACCGCGGAACACTAAATATAAGAAGAATATTTCAAAAGCACACTGAGAGAAAGGCAGATTTTCTCCGAAGACTATAATTAAAGTGACTGTAAACATCTCAATAGCATCATTAGAAGTCAGAAGACAGTAGAACAATTCTTCCACATACCAAGAGAAAATTCCGTCACATAGAATTTTATTCAAGAAAAGAATGTATATTTTGCTCAAAATAGCACTAAGAATTTGCCATCAACAGACTTGCAGCGAATGAAAAGACTTCTAAAGCACTGAAACTTCTTAGTTACTAAGAATAACATTATTCCAGAAGGAAAACAAAAAGCTCAAAAGGTATCAAGGCAAAAAAGTGGTTAAAATTTAGGTGATCCAAACAATCATTGATGGTATAAAACAATAATAACTATTAATTCAAATCACAAAAAAATGAGATGGAAAAATATACTAGATAAAAATAACATGTACCAGAGCGGAGAATGATTGCAGATAAGTATACATGTTCAATTTTTGAAGGGTCATCACTAAAAAAACAGAAACAGAGCATTTAAATTCTATAGTAGAGGGAAAATGAAATAGAAACTGAATAATCCCTCTGCCAAAGGAAAGTTTTAAATATAAGCATAGAAAAAGCAAAGTAAATAGGACACAGGAACACAAAGGAACAAAGACTCTTCCACACTTCTGGTGGGAATCTAAATCAACACAACCATTCTGAAGAATAATTGGCAATATCTTACAGATTAGATCATGCATACCCCATGACAAAACAATTCTATCCCAAGGTATGTAGACTAGAGCAATATTACTTAAGCTATCTATGGTTGAACAACTTGTTAAACATGTAATCCACTGCAGAACAATAATTGTGCAAAATACAAAATCACATGCACAGATGTAGCAATGTCAAATTGGTATAAAAGTTTTCAAATGCTCACTCTTGGTGGTTGTACTTACTTCATCATAGATAACTAGTAAATCACTGATTGACACTGGTCCAGACTACACCTTGAGTGGCACTACTCTATAGAAAGTTTTAAACACATACATAGGGAGACTATACCAGAGTAATCATAGTAGTACTGCTTGCAATAGCAAAACAAAACAAAACAAACTAAAACAAAACAAACTAGTTAAATGCTCCCCCAAAAAAGAATGGCTAAATAAATTGTGGAATATTTATACATCTAATAACATTTAGTGATGCAAATGAATGAACTAAAATTAAATGTATCAAAGAGGATAGCTATTAATAAAAACATAACATTGAGTGGAAAAAGCAATTTGCAGAATAATTTTTATATGGTAGTATTTTATAATACAGAATGATGCTATGTTTTCTTGAGGAATACTCATATTTGTAGTGAAGTACAAAAACGTGCATAGTAGTGACAAGCACCAAATCCAGGAGAGTTACTACTTCTGGGTAGTGGGAAGGGAAGAAAATGCTCCTGGGGAGCGTTCTTGAACTCTCTTTGTATTGTTCTACTTCCGGTGAGTAGCAGTTTCAAGTGTGTTCATTACAGTCATTATATCTTTTTGTATGTTTGAAACATTTCATAATTAAAAAGAAAAAAGATACATTGATATAAATATTTCTTAAATTGAGAGTTAAAAATTAGAGCGATGTGGTTTAAATGTCAGCAATCATTCAGATCTGACATTCTCTAAAGTAGTTGAAGAATTTTGTTTTTCACAGTTTACAGAACTTCAAATTGTGGACTGTTAATAACTCAAGCTGGCATAGGTATATTACCTGTGGTTTTACTTTGACTCATTGTCCTGAGTCCTACCCCTACACAAAGCAAGTGTTTTCTAGGCAGCAGTGTGCAGGCAGCCTGGAGCCCATCGGGGAGATTTTTACCGGAAGATTCTGATAAACAGAAAAAAGCACTCTGCCTCCCACATGGGGATGCAAGCTTAACTACTATACCCTTTTAATTTTCTTATTCAGCACTTCAAACATTGTCTACAGATGTGTTAATTGTAAATAAACAGGCAATTGCCATACTCTGCTGACTGTTTACACAAAAGAAAAGATATTAAAAATATATGGCTCAAGGGACTCAATTAACAACTTAAGTCTAGGGAGGATTTGCCTCAGTGGTCCTGGTGACTTGTGCATTCTTTGTTAGGATCTCCTGAGGCTTAAAAAATTTATTAAGGTTCTCAAATGTCAGGTATCCAAGCAAAGTCATATTCCTACCTTAAGAATTGTATTACCACTCTGCACACACAGAAAGTATTATCTATTGTTACTTTTAATTATAATTACTTATCATTTATGCAGCCCTCTCAATGCAGAGTAACTTAGAGTCATTTTATTTATTGTTAAGGTAGTAAAACAATGAGGTCATTAAACTCTCCCATTGCTTTATTGTATTTTTTTTCTTTTTAAAAGATTGTGATCAGCAAAAAGTTTTAGCTCTGGGAGAATGTTTATGAATGCAATTATAATTATGAATGTGCATGCAAAAATGTACAAATGACCTATACTTTAAATACACTGGCCAAAAAAAAGTGTCACTTCTTTTCTGGATTGCTTATAAGTTAGTTTTCAAGTAATTAACAAAATGATTTTCTATTTCACACTAAATTAGAAGTTACTAAATTAGAGATAGGAAAGTTGCTGACATGAGTTTCTAATACTATGGTTTTCTAAACTGCCTTCAGATCCAAAATGTTTAGAGTGGAAATCAGGCATAGCTCTTTAAAAATGCCAAAGATTCTGATTGTGTCCTGGCTTTGACAGGCGTGGCCTATCACTGAATTTTTCCACATTAATCAGATCTCCATTTCCAAAATTTCAGTTTATGACTTAGGGGGATAAAAGAGTGAAATTCAATTCCACTCAATCAATTCTAACTCCTATATATCAAATAAACCCTATGTTCCTTATATGCTAACCTATGTGGAGGCTGAAAATGGAGTGGGTGACTTAGCCCTCCTTACCTAGACTCTTGAAGCTTTCAGAGGAGACAACACTTGGAAATGCTAAATCTTTTAAGTGAAAAAATAATCACACAATGATGTGTCATATCTGGTGAAGGAGAAAAGTAATCTGGACTGCAGAAAACTTGGATTATTGTCCCTGTGTGTCACCAGTTAACTGTACAACTTTGGTCAAGAGTCACTTTTTAACCTCCCTGCATCTTGGTTTCCTCATCTGTAGTCTATACAGAAGTCGAAATATAATGATGTACACTTGAAATTTATATAATGTTATAAACCAATGTACCTCAATAAAATAAAAGAAAAATGAGAAAATCAGATTATATGATGTTTCAATTCCCTTCCAATCTTCCTACATCATCAATTTTCCTGGCCATCTTTTCCTTACATAGGATTAGTCGTTGGCCTCAACCTCACCTTCACACCAAGTTAGTGTGGGTGGCAGTTTGAAGCACTCTTATCTCTGAAGACAAAGGGACACTGAGAGGAATCTGAAGGAATAGGCCTTGCTAAGTTCCCCCCAGTTTACTACACTTAGCTCATACTCTTTGTCCTATCACATCCTTCTACCACTCTCGACTCTTCATCAAACCTGGCATAAAAACACTCAGATGTAACCATTTCTTCTGGTCTTCATTTCCTTGTGAAGTCTGTGGTGTCACGTAAAACTTATGTTAAATGAAACTGTATGCTTTCTCCTGTTAATCTGTCTTCATCAGTCTAATTTTCAGACCCAGCCAGAGACCGTAAGAGAGTCAAGGAAAACTATTTTTCCCCCCTACATCCCTAATACTGAATTTTATAACACAGATCCTACAACATCATTAAGATAATTATTATAAAATCTGCACTTGAAAGATCATTTTAGAGGACTCACACACACATACACACAAGCTTACATAGAATTTTAGTTTAAATGTATAGAAAGAAATCGTTAGTTAAAAAAAAAACTCAAGTACTGATTTGGAAATAAAACTATATCTAATTTTACTTTGGGAAGACAAAATAATCTATCTTACTTTTCAAACTCTAATCCTTTATAAACTGCCACATTTGCTTTAAAAATTCTTTTGTATTTTGTTTTTCATTACTTGTGGTCTGTAGTAATCTATGAGTTTATGGTTGCAGACGTTAATGAGTTGATGGGATCAATTAAATCTTCTCTCAAACTAACTGAAGTAGCTTGGTAAATGTCTCTGATTCTCTTCCATATGCACTAGAGGAGGTGTGGAAAACTGTCCAACACAGCAAACTGATTTTAATTAATCTTACATATTACTAATTCTAATTAATCGTACATAGATTAATTAAATGGGAACGCAAAAGAATAGAGTAGCAAGCTTAGGAGACCTCAGACCAGGCAGTGTTGCTATAGCTCATTAACATATTCATTCACACATGCTTTGATTCATTCTTTCAGTAAACATTTGTTAAAATTCTGGCATAGGTAAATCTCTCTTCTAGGCACTGTTAGGGATACAGAGATGAAAAGGAAAAAGTTCCCATCCTTAAGAATGCTATAATCTTGGCCAGCTTTTGCTGAATGTACACCTCATCTGTCTATCCATTCATTTATTCATTCATTCAATTATTCTTCCTCAATTATTATGTGTCAAGAACCATGCTAGGCTATTCCATCACTAACCATGGAAACTACAAGGTTACTAATTATTCACCTTAATAAATATGATATATTCTACTTTATTAAGAAAAGACCCAGACAAATAACAAGGCCTGAAAAGATATTGCTAAGAGAATGAGGACAAAATCAGGAAATATTAAAATTTCGTTTGCTGGGTATATCCTATGGTAGCACAAAAGATCAAGGGTAATATTGAAAAGTTCTTTGAGAGGAATTAATTAAATCTTTTATAATTCTCCCTAAGGATGGAAAAACAAGCAGAATTAGCCCTTTGGTCTAGAATACTCAATTCTTCCAAAAAACCAAATCCCTTTCCCTAGTCTCCTTCTAGAAAACCCTCCAAAATCAATGCCAGATGACAGCGGATCTATTAATGTTTTCCTCTGTGACAGCACCACCTGAAAACAAAATAGAAGACAATTATGACCTTCCTACAAAGGGATCCTGTTTATAGATAAGCCAATATATATCCTTATCACTGAAAAAATAATTCTTTTTTCTCTTAAGAATTTGCTGACAACTAAAGACTTTATTGGCAACTGCAAATTAATCTCCAGATCCCAGAAAATGCTAAACAGTAATTAAACCACCTTGTCCCAGAGATTTTGTTCCAGAGCATATAACTTGGCAATCTAATTTGTTATTTAGTAGTCGCCTTTTATTTATCCTTATACCCTATTTTTAAAAGAACATAAGGAATTTGCATAAATATCTAAATTAAGTATAATACTTCTGAACCTTTAAGCTTTTGGGATTTTACCACAGTTTGTTCTATGGAGGCAGATTAAACTATGAAGTGCTGAGTCCAAAGTACTGGGAGACCTGTGGCCAGTCCCCAGACCCACTGCTTTATGGTCAGCCGATCTTGCATTGAATCATTATATATTCTCGATAGATAGATAGATGATAGATAGAAATATATAGGTATAGATATATAGAAATAGATATTGGATTCCATGTTGGACACTATATCAGTGAAGATGTTGGCCTCCATGATCTCTAAGGTTCCTTCTAGAGATTTAAATGTCAACTTGATCCAGAAATTTTAAGATCCGTGCAAAATCACCTATGTGCTGTTGATTTCAAAGGTGTATTTCCTGTTTCTTTACACTCCTCCTTGTTGATTATTATGGGATGACACAACTTCCTCGGCTTGGCTTTCTTGACCCTTGAAAATGATATTTTAGATAGTGGGCTCCTTCTCTTTAAAATATTTTTCTGTCAATATTTAATCCCTGTAATTGACATTGCCATTTCCTAAGTTCTCTAGATTTACAACTCATATCTACTTTTGAGATCCTCTATCCATCATAATTTATTTTAAATCATTTAAAAATTCTGTCAACTACCACTCTGTGAGATTCTATGGATCCTCCTCGTTATTTGCATCCTAATCACTTAAGTAATTGTCAACTCATGTATATACAAATAGGAATACCTCTCACACTTTTTCCTGCCTCCCTTTACTACAAGAGTCCAGAAATCATAGAATAATCTTCCTGTTACAGATCCTCTGTCACATAATTCCTTTGCACAGTAATATACAGGAAATCTCTAATACCTAGCCTTAGTATGATGTATTATTTGAGCTGAATATTATGCTGGAACAGAAGGCATCAATTGAGATTGCTCCCAGTCAATAGGTACCTATGGTCACTCTAAACAGAAATGATCCAAACCTCTTTCCTTGCCTTCCAAATGCTTCCACCAATGAACTTATCCCACTCTCTCTTCCATTTCACACATATTTGTGTGTGTGTGTATATTGCTCTGATTAAGCAATTTTTTAAGTTACCCCCATAGGACACTGCTAATTTTGAACCTTGTAGCTTCTATAGAGGCAATTCTATAATTTCACTTTGTGATAGTTTAGTTTTTCCTCTGCTTTACATCCTGGGTAAAATCATTGTTAAAGTCAGAGTATATGCAAGGATGATCCATGGCATGGAGGACACTAAAGGCATGCACCTGCTGGCAATAATCTTCTAGCTAATGAAAAGCCGAACACATAGACATCCCTCTCGTCTGAGAATACTCCTTTGCTCGGCCACCCTTAGGAACCTCTGAATGTATCTCACTTTGTCTTCCAAAGTGGTGAAGAGGGCTAAAACATTTTTGCAGGTGTTCTAATCCTATATATGCTTCTCTGGGATTTTGAAAATAATTCGTGCTTAATACATTTGTCTTGACAACTGATTATACACTCTTAACTGTGTGGCTGGATAAAACCACACAAAATTATTATCTACATGTATATTTAAATCACAAACTTCAAATCAATTCAATAAGTATATATTCAGTACCTGCTCTGTGCCAGTGGGTGTAGGTATAGAAAAAGCAAAAAGATGAAATATTATTAGCTGGTTAAATTTCTCCAGAGGCTGAAATTTTATATAAAACCTTGTTTTATATAAATGTTGTTCAGTATAAAGGTTGTTTTAGCAAGATAGAAGTAGTTTATTTAGTTGGGTTTGTTAAAGAATGAGTTTGCATTATTCTCTGTATCATCACTAGTTAGATGCATAGTGCAAATACTTCTTTTGTGAGAAAAGTCACCAAAATACCAAAAGATAAAATTGCTACTTGAGTATTTTCCTTATGCTACTTCTCATGTGAGTCTTTTTAAAGAATATTCAGTCTATTTTCTCTCTTGATATATAGTTTGCTATTCTATTTCTGCAAAATGAGAACATTCTGTTCTATTCATTCTCCCACTTACTTTTAGAAACTGCAGAAAGGCTTAATTTAAACTCCTGAAGAAATTAACTGCCATTCTTATGCATAGTTATCAAATATATAACACTCCTGTGTCGACCGCTCACAGGAGTAGTGCTGTGCTGATGAGAGTGATCAGCTCTGCATTCATATAAAACATCAAGGGAGGGAGTATCAAAAGTGAGTCAGTACCATCCCTTCTTGTGAAGATATTCCGGCTCCGCTTCTGTGAGCCAGCGAGGGAAAAGATATTGGCCACCTGATCACAATGGGATGTACAGAACAGAATGGTTTCTTTGGGTCTGACATAACTATATTGGTCATTCTTCTACTGAAAATCAGTAGCAAGTGTCATCAGACATATCAAGGTTTTTCAAGGCTGGCAGATGTCAAATGAAGTTAAATTAGTTTACTCTTAACACAGGATAGTTATAGTTAAACACCTATGTGCCAAAGGAAGCTCTAGTGCCCCCATTGGTTTCAGTTTTGTTCTTTACTGGGGATGGGGTGAAAGATAAGCTTGATCTCTGAGTTTTCTTCTAGATCTAAAATTTTGTCTCTTAATGCCTAGACTTCTGGAATGCAATAGTAAATTCTCCAATTTATATTTATGTGTGTGCCACTAAGAGCCCAGTTGTAATTGGGCATAAAGCCTGGTTGTAGATCTCCTAAGAATAAGAAGTCCTGATTACAGAGGCCCAGAGAATCATGAGCTATCAGGGGAGGTGATTAGGAAACAAATAAAGAGGACTGTATGGAATTAGTGCACTGAGTCCTGGCTTTGTTTCTCATACATTTTGTTTCATGGATTTGTGTTGTTGTTGTTCCATAGATTTCTATTCTGTAAAATGAAGGAGTCTTAGGAGAATGTTTCACATTTTTATCCTATGATCCTAATTACTAGTGAAAAACATTAGTCCCAAAATGGAAAAGAGCAAGCAAACTTCTACTTCAGAGAAATTCCTGCATTATTTATGGCTGAATGGATAGAATACATAATATGATTACATAGAGTTTTTGTGCTCAAAAACTTCTTTCACATTATTAATTGTAAAGCAGTTTTCACAAAAAACTCCATGGATTATCTAGCTTTGTATTCTGTATTTGATAAGAGGTGATTTGTCCTAGGGCATGGTGATTTTCCATAACATTATCCTAGAAAAGTTGAAGATGTCTTCTCATATCTCTAGCTTTTTCTAGAAGCAAATATTTGTCAATCACTTACAGCTTACTACATTCAAGTTTTCTAAAATGTTTGTATTTCACTGAATAATTTGCATAGAGATACTACATATCCTAACTTGCCTCTCGTTTCCATTTTTGTAAATCTAAAATTGTTGAATATTAACAATTTTATATAGTTTAACTTAATGATGATAATTTACACCTGAGTAAGGTTTATATTATACATTTCTTTTCAAAGGATCTGATACGTCGACAAAAATATAATAAACTGGTTTGACTACAGAACTGCTTCTGTGTGTGGCTTATTAATACTGTGGACACACACTGAAAAGCACTGATCTAATTAAAACTCCTCTTACTGTGGTTTTGTGTAGAGGTCGTGAACATGGATCCCAGAGTTTGACTGCTTGGGTTCAAAGCCCAGTTCTGTGAATCAATCATATCACCTTGAGCAAGTTACATAACTTCTCGGCACCTCAGTATCCTGTAAAATGGAGACACTACTACCTTTTGGGGTTGTAAGAAATATTAAATGAGCTAACATTTATAAAATTCTTTGAATAGTGAGTGTACCTAGTTTATACCATGTATGTATTAGCTAATATCATTATCTTTTGACCCAATAATTTGAAGAGTCTTTGAGAGGCAGGATCACACATGGATTAGGAACAGGGATGTAGGATCAGAGAAATCAAGATTTGAATCTTTAATCCATATAAATCTGTTTCCTCATTTGAAAAATAGGAAGCAATAGTGCCTATAAATGCGTAGCATAAAACCTGGTCTATCATTCGCTACTGTGCAATGTTCTCCTTTTATTTATACATTCTTACCTCTCTAAACTTCCAGAGTCCTCTTCAAATTCTGATGTTCCAAAAAGTTCTTATTTATTTTAACTAGATCGTCTGTGATTTTATGGACTTCTGTCATACACATCTTCCCAGAATAAGGAATTGTAATTATTTTTAATAACTCCTTACGCGATAACCTTTCTATCCCCCTTACCAATTTCTAAAGCTTTTCTCCTAATCTTCTCTGATTCCATTGTCAGTGGTACAGTGAATCTTTTCATTGTACCAAAGCAAGTTTCAGATAGTTTTAAGCAGCATGGTGGTTAAACATGTAACTCCTAAGTTTAACTCCCTGGGTTCAAATCCTGGCTCTGTTAGTTACTCGTCCCATGACCTTGGGCAATTTCCTTAGCCCTTGAGGTCTCCATTTTCTCATCTATAAAAGGAGAAAAAAGAGTACCTGCCTCATAGCATCGTTGTGAAGTTTAAAAGAGTAAATGCAGGTAAAGCACTTAGAACTTTACCTGACACATGATAAGCCTTCAACAAATGTTGCCTATTAGTATTTTCTCACTTTAGGCGAGTAGGAGCTAGTACAGGGTGAGTGGAATGGTGGGGAATGAAGAATTTTAGAGGTACCTCTGGGTTAGGCAGAATCCAGGCATAGGCAGCAAGATCCCCTTTTAAAGAAAAAGATGCTCTATAGTTATTACATAATTAAAAAAATAGAATTGGGTAACCAGGAAAAAATTAATGTAAGAATATTCACAACTCCACCCCCCCACACACAGGGTATTGTTTAGCTTTCTAGTATTCCATTATGCGTTAGGACAATAAGCAGAAAGAGCTCCAGGATTGAGGATTACATTGGATAGCTTACACTGGAAAGAGGAAAAGCTATAACTAAAGGAAAGAATTTATCAAGAAAGGCAGGCGTAGGAGCTGAAATAAAGAGGCATAGACTGAGTAGTGGGCGAGGTGAAGGAGGAGGAGAGTCTTTGGTCACCTGGGGGAAAGAGGCTTCTAAAGAGTCTTGCTGTGGCAATCTTAGTACATATCTGAAATTACATAAGAAAAAAATATTCTTGTTGAACAAGTGGAGTGCGTTTGAATGTGAGCCTGCCACAGAGCTGGGACTTTGGGACAGTCTAGTTATAT
Source organism: Ceratotherium simum simum (assembly GCF_057802395.1). Classification (NCBI taxonomy): domain Eukaryota; kingdom Metazoa; phylum Chordata; class Mammalia; order Perissodactyla; family Rhinocerotidae; genus Ceratotherium; species Ceratotherium simum. The sequence goes on from NC_141908.1 coordinate 43,161,985, forward strand.
TCTGGTTAAACCTTTGACATATCCACTCTTAACTGTGGAGTGCTATGGATATGGGGAAATTTTATTTATATTAATTGTAAGTGTTTAGCTCAATTTTTGATAAAAATATACTATTCATATGGTACATAGTTTCAGTTACACTCTCAAATACAAAATTTTAATTGTGGGAAAAATGACTGAGCAAAAATGTCAGCAAACACAAGCCATTTGTTAATTAAGATAATAAACATTTAGAGACACAGAGTACCCACAGAAAGCTTTGACATATTTGGATGAAGGCCTTATACAAACCTTTAGTTTTATAGCTTTTGTAATACATGTCCAATGTCTCATAAAATAATTATAATGCTAATATTAATCACAAAACAAATTTTAAAAATGGAAGATCCTGCTATTTGGTAGAAAAGAAGAGTAGTTAACATAATAAAAGAAAATGGGAATTCTGAATGTCAAGAAGTAGACTGATATATTTGTTGTAATGGAAGATTCAAAATTTCTTTAACCTACAAAAATAAGTGATTGGCATTTGTAATATATGGTAATCTAAACACAGTTTAATGAGTAATGGATGCTGTGGCATAACAAATTCAGTCATAATGTCTGAGCTGAGATTAAATCACTGATTTTTCTGAACTGTAGGCTAGCAGCACTGTCATTAGAAATAGGTGCTATCTATCACTGCATAGACGAGTTCATTCTATACCCATTATGAATCATTATTAAAGATTTATATAATTATAGAACTTTAAAAAAATGAGAATTAATAACTTAGCCTGTATAACACCAATTGTAGACAGAAAGGCAATTAGTTGAAAAGTCAATTATCAATATAGGAAATACAGGGGAAATAAGCTGATGGAACTTCAATTTTTATGCTGGATTATTTCTCCAAAACCTCAAAAATGAGCTAACTTTTCTTTTGCTCTATGTGGTACAAATCAAAGAGAAGAATTTTAAAAAAATATATTGCCATTGAGCCCTGCACTGTGGAAAGCTGAAAGATCATGTTCATAGAATGTACTCAAATAAAAATATTTGTTTGAATGAGTGAGTGAATTCCCTCATAGTCCTGAGAGAGGCTTCTCAACCATATGTCCTCTTTACATCTTTGGGAAAGTTAAAGTCTAACCTCTTACATTTTGCCAGAGGCATTCAGCCTGGGGGACTTGATTTCTCCAGCATCTAAGAACATCAAGAGTGCTTTGCAATATAGATTTGCTCAAGGCTTCAGATTCAGGTAACAGCAGTTATTGTAAAGGTCTGTGATTGGTGGCTGATTTCCGCATCTATCTGTACTGCAATTGGTATAACAGAGAGGGTGAGATGGTGAATAAAATAGCATGTCTGACCCAGGTGAACATTTACTTATCCGTGCCACATTTAAATATAAGAAAAATATAAAATCTATGTACACTGAAGCTTAATTAATATGTATTTCCTTAAATAAATTATTTTCTTTTTTTTTCTTGCTTTTTTTTTTGTGAGGGAAATTAGCCCTGAGCTAACCTCTGTTGCCAATCCTTCTCTTTTTGCTGAGGAAGATTGGCTCTGGGCTAACATCCTTGCTCATCTTCCTCTACTTTATGTGGGATGCAGCCACAGCATGGTTTGATAAGCGGTGCGTATGTCCACATCAGGAATTAGAAGCTGTGAACCCTGAGCCGCCAAACCAGAGCACGTGAACTCAACCACTATGCCACTGGGCTGGCCCTTAAACTGTATTCTGAAACATGCATTGAAGCAAAAAATTTGAGATAAACTGCAGATTTTAATTTGTTTATGCACAATAAATACTTAGACAATCCATAGTCTATAGAAGTAATTTGAAATTCATGGCTAAATATTTTTTTAATGAAGTAAAAACTGAAGGATATGAGACTACCAGTGATTTTCATATCTCATTGCTTGTATAATGAAATTTTAATGTCTTTGACTTGGAATTACTCAGGAACTTGTGGTTACTTAGCGGTTGGCCTGGACTTTGAAGTAATCTGGCCATGACATCTGTCCCTGCATGGATAGATTTGGCTAATTGAATGACTGACACGGACAACACTTAAATTTTTCTAGTAAATAAAATCCTTGAGAGCAGAAATTGTATCTTTTTTGCCTCTTTAGTCTCAGAGTGTAGTAGTGACTCAGATATAATGATAATCAGAAGTTTTTAATCAAAAGAATAACTGATGTATTGACTTATACAATTTAGGGTAGTCACACCTGCAGTTTCTATTGTCCTTGCAGTTTCTATTGAAAAACTTCTTTGCAGTTTCTACACTGTGTTGGTAGCTTGAAATTGGCCATGGTGGGAGTATTTGCACTACAGAAATCAGAAAATGTTATATGTAAGGGATTTGACTTTCCAGAGCTGGTTATTAAGCATTTACCAGCACACTGCATTCTTTATAAAAATAAAGAATGATGAATCAAAGTTGTTATAAAATCAAGACACACATATGTGTGTACACATATTTCTCTGTGCTTCCAAATTTTAGATGATAGAGAATCTCTTCATGAGAGTATTGGCATTAAGAGGAAAATACATTTATTTCTTTTAAATGGCAAGCATTGTGTTGTAACATAAAGGGTCTTGAAGAAATGTGGCACTAGAATAAAAATCTTCTCTCCCTTTTTGAAACATGCCCTACCGGGATTACACGGAACAAAGAAACTAGATTACTGAAGCCATAGAAGAACAGGTTTTTCATCCTTCCCTTGCTCCAGGCAGAGATGTAATATTAACCAGAAACAGGGAGACAGTCTTCAGGCCAAAGAGCTTTTGTGATTCTTTAGTTTCTGGTGCCTTATCCCATCCTTGCCACACACCCTCCTTCCTCTGTGTGGGATGAGAAACACTCATCCTCTTTCTTTATGAGGAATCTTTATTCCCAGAGAGACTCCCTCACAGCCGCTTGTAGGTATTTCTGAACATGGGGACTAGTATACATTTTGGACCTCAAGTTTAATGAATGGCAGAACACATAAGGTTATCATCACTCTTGGGGTGTGGGATAGGGTCAGTAGCCATACGGCATTATAGCATGGAGAGTTGGAACAAAGTAAAAATCAATAACGCCAACTCCCTCCCTGCCCACACCCACACCATACACACAGGAATTTTCTGTAATTCCAGGAACTGTATGATGGTGTGGTGATGTGGTGGGAATATCAATTTCCCCCATGAGCCTAGAGAAGGTGGCTGGGCCAAAGCTGACTTGACTGTCTCACCAATGGGCTGCTGAATAAGGAAAACACTCTCATGCGAGGGCTCTGGTGAGTGTTCCCAAGTGGTTATGCTTCCATTAGATCGCTGACGTAAGACACTATGATTGAGATGCTCTAGTAGAAACACAGAGAGTCACATAACAGAGTTGGTGGCAGGAAGTGGCCATTGGCAGAGACTAGACTGGGCAAGGACACCAGCAGAGAAGTAAACAACTTGCAATTTCCGTGTGATCATTTGTCAGTGGATTCTTCTTCCCTGCTGCCCTTGCTGTTAGATGAAGTGTAAATGTAGGGCCTAGTGGGGCTTAGAATCTGGCATGAGCCAGAAGGAAGTGGAAAGCAAAGTTTAGAGGCAATGAGTGATGTGCTGGAGCCACCTTGGCTCTTTCAAGCTCTTGAGAGCTGATTGTGCACAGCTTTTCCCAATAGTGCGTTCAGTGACGTTGTGTTGGTAGCTTGAAATTGGCCATGGTGTGAGTATTTGCACTACATAAATCAGAAAATGTTATATAGAAGGGATTTTATTTTCCAGACCTCATTATTAAGCATTTACCAGCACACTATTGTTTAGAGTGAATTCTTAAAGACAGGACATTGAATTTTGAATAATGATGGAGATAAAAATACTGAATCTGAATTTACCCAAGAAAAGTTAAATTATAATCTGGAAGGGAAAGAAAAATTTTAGATTGGACTGATTTTACTGATTGAGATAAAATAAGTTGTCATTTGGGGTTTCAGGGGTAGAAAATGTCCAGGTGATGAGAACATCCAAGCTTGGTCATGGAGTGAATTACCAAAATGGAGTGGACCTGAAGGTCAATAGAATCGAGGCAATCAAGTATCTTCAAGGATTAGGGCCTGGAAAGGTCACCATGTAGACGTGAAAAATCACTCAAAACGGGTAAGAACACAGATATATGTAAAACTGAGTTAAGTTTTCCAGACAGTGCATTTAAAGTCCCTATGGGGGACCCATGTGTAAACAGACAAGCAATAGCCATAGGATCTGTGGATATACAGCTTGAGGGAACATGAAGGTTCAAGATACAATTCTTGGAATTACATTCATTGTTATGACGGGCAAAGGCATGGGCCTAGATGAGATTATCCAGGAAAAGATACGCAGTTAGAGAGGGAAAGAAGTAGGCTAAGGACAAGACCTGCAGGAACAACTAGAACTAAGAGGTGGGAGGAGGATGGAAAGTCAGGAAAGAACACTAAAAAGAGACATTAAAAAAGAAAGGTGCAGGAAAAGAATTAAGAAAATAAGTCACAGCCAAAGGTGAAGAGACTGACTTTAGCAATTAGAATTCTTTTTTTTCTAAGAAGGTGGCTGTTTCAGGCAGTGGATTGAGAAGATTAGACAATAAAAACACTGAATGCAGAATATCTTTTTAATGAAATGTAATGAATGCTGTCAAAGCAAAGGAAATTATTGAACATAAATTGGCAGTATTGGTGTAGTAATAGATTCTAGGCAGGTTTAAAGGTTGGGTCAGTCAAGGATAATGGCACTAGTGGGAAAATGATTTTTAAAAATTGAAGTTTCCCATCAGGGGTGAAGCTAGGCTGAAGTTTTAATCTTCTGGAAGGGAGAAGGTACAGAGTTGAGTGAGGAACCTATAAGCAACTCGATCTTGGTATCTGCAAGTCTAATTTCCAGATCAGATTCCTGAAACTGGGAGAGTCCTGGCATAGCTGCTGTGATTCTGAAGATCCCCGCCTGCCGCAGGACCTAGAGTCATCCCCATTCATGTTGAACCTAAGGTGAAAGACCACGACCAGATGGTGCCAACTGCAGTTGGACCAGGCAGACTCAGGTTTCATAGCTGGGCCTCAAGATCATTAGACTGGCAAACTGTGTAGATTTGTCCTGGTATTTTATTCATCTCCAACAAGTGCATTTTAGACAATTGAATTTTGTGGGCTGCCACCTAACTGTGTTGTGACAGAGTTTTACCGCACTTTCACCTGGTGGGGACTTCTAGGCTGGGAAGCTTGGCCCCCACCCCACCTCATTCCGGGTGCTACTATGTTACTAGTTCTGTGTATTTACATTACATTTTTTGTTAAACATTGAAGGAACTTGTGTTTTTTTCCTTTGTCTCTGGGTATCTTTCTATCAAACCACAGCTGCCTGTGATAATTGTCTGCGATAGAAATAGTTAAGATACGGTGGGCCCATTCTAGAAACTGGTCTAACAAAAGTCCAAAAACCTAAAGAAATAAAAATAAATAGCCTCAGGGCTGACCAGGTGGCATAATGGTTAAGTTTGTGAGCTCTGCTTCAGCGGCCCAGGGTTCATGGGTTCGGATCCCAGAGCAGACCTACACACCACTCCTCAAGCCACACTGTGGAGGAGTCCCACATATAAAATAGAGGAAGATTGGCATGGATGTTAGCTCAGGGCCAATCTTCCTCACCAAAAAATAAATAAATAAATAGCCTTTCATAAAAATTTGGAGAAAAATATTTCTGAACTGTTTTTTATCAATGGATAGATTCAATATCTAACTCCTAAGTAAGAGTGAAGTTGAAATAAATTCATAGAATTACTTAATTTTAATTTATAAGATTTTGTTAAAATATTGAATTCTCTAAAGAAAAATGTGCAAAGGAAAAAAAAATTTTTTTAAATCATCGAATAACATGAGTTCATTTCAGTTTCATATAAATTGGTAAATATAGCTATAAAACACCAGAATGTATCTGACACAGAAAAAAAACAAAAAAAGGAACTATAAGAAAAAACACTAGATCACAAAGAATCACAGAATGAATAAAATTAATAGCCCATTGAAAGGAAAGAGTTTGAAGTCAGAGAGAGTGGAAAAATAAAAGAGTATTAAGAATGTAAATGTAGTTTGAAAAGAGAAATATAAAATTAAAGCATTGCAAGGAATTCTGTTTCAAAATGGTTCTTTTTTTGTAAAAACATTGAGCAGAGTTTTTCTATCTATTTTCTACCACCCTGCTCCACCCATTTTTCAGGCATTTATCTCCCAGGCAAAAATCATAATTTCCCTTTTCCAATTGAACGGCCCTGGTGGGGAGGGCTCCCTAACCCTGATGAAAATTATTTATTAGAAAGAAACAAACAAAAAAATCATACTTAATGGTTAAATATTAGAAAAATTCCCAGTAATAAATATTAGGGATAAAACCACTATTCAAAACCATACATAGATTCTATTCATTTAAAGAAAAAGAAAGATAAGTAAATGAAGGTATAAATATTAGAAAGAAAAGGACAAAGCTTTTACTATTTGCAGATGATAAAATTATCTAACAGGAAAATCCATATGAATCAACTGAAAATTATTGGAAGTAATAAAATTATTCAGCAAGATAATAAGTTCACCAAATTCAATAGCTTTTCTATAAAGCAGGAATACTAAATAAGAAAATTTAATGGAAAAAATAATATCATTTGTAATAGCAGCAACAACAAAACAGAAAATGCTTGAGAATAAATTGAAAAAGGATTGTGTGATGACTATGTGAAGAGAACTGTGAGTTTATTGAATCTCACAATCTCTATTAATTAGAGAAAGATATCAAATCCCAGGATTTAAAACTCAATTTTTTTAGGATGTCAATTTTCCTCAAATTAATCTATAAATTTAAAGCAATTCCAATCAAAATCTCAAGATTATAATTATAGAACTTGATGAATTATTCTAAAATTCATATAAACAAATTCAAGAATAGAAACTCTCTTGTTTTGTTTGTTTTTTTGTGAAGAGGACTAGCCCAGAGCTAACATCTGATGCCAATCTTTCCCTTTTTTCCTGAGGAAGATTGGCCCTGAGCTAACATCCGTGGCCATCTTCCTCCACTTTATATGGGATGCCGCCATAGCATGGCCTAACCAGCGGTGCGTGGGTGCGCACCTGGGATCCAAACCCACGAACCCTGGGCCACCACAACGGAGCGCACATTTAACCACTTGCACCACTGGGCCGGCCCCAAGAATAGAAACTTTCAATAGAGAACAATGTCCTAAAAGAGATCAAAACATAAATCTATGGTAATTAAGACAAGGAGGTTGTCTGAAGGGTAAATAAACAGGTCAATGGAAAAGAATAAAGTCCAGAAAAAGAACTATGAATAAATATTAATATAGCTTGAGTAAATGGCATTTAAAACTTTTTGAAAAGGATCGAGTATTCAATAGAGTTATATAATCAATTAATCATTTAAAATGAAATAAAGTTAGATCATCTACAGTGCCCCATGCTAACAAATAAATTTTACATGGATTAAAAGTCCAAATACTAGATAAAAATGTGGAGAATATTTTTGTAATCATGTGGAGGAAAGTGAAAAGGAGAGGAAGACTTCCTAAGTAAAATGGAAAACCCAAAGCCATGAAGGAAAAATCTAATAAATTTGACTAAATAAAAATAAAAAATTTCTTTCTTATAAAAGATAGGAAAAATAAAATTCAAAGCAATAACTATCTTGGAAAATATTTGCAAGATTCATATCAGAAAAAAGTAATATTAATATTTATAATCTACAAAACTACATAGCAAGGATATTGACCCATTCTTATTTTTAAGCTACCATTCATTGAGCATTTTACTATGTTTTAGGTAATACGCTGATGTTTTACACATTTTCAAATTTGTCATGTTAACCATATGGGATATATTATTTCAAATTTTCATTTTAGAGATAAGAAAACATAAATTTGGGTTAAAAAATCAACCTAAGATTGTATAGTTATACATACCACAGCCAGATTTAACCAAGGTTTTTCATTGAAGAATTCCTAACTCTATGAACTTCTCTTTGATTGTGCTTATAAAACTTTTTTCACGGTTTTTTATTTATAATTTAATTTGTTCATATGGTTATAATGGTAAAAAGTTGAAAGATTCTATAGAGATACAACTATTAATTGTTACCTATCCAATTACTTTCTTCAACGTTTAGTATGCCTTCCCTGAAAAGGATAGATAACATTTTCTTCTTGTGTCTTGGTGTCATCTCATATAACCCCTTAATCCATCTAAAATTTACTTTCGGTATACAGTATGAGGTGAGGTGAAATGCTAAAGTGATTTTTTTCCATGCAGGGGGCCCTTTTCCTACGTTAAACTCTTATTTTTACTAGGGACCATTTTGAATTTGTTCATTTTATTCCACTTATTATGCATCTATTCTTGTAGCTAATATTACATTGGTTTACTTATTTCAGCTCCACAATTTCTTTTAATATTTGATAGAGAAAGCTCATTATTCTTATTTTTCAAAAATTTCCTGGGAATTCTCCACAAACCATTGATTTTGTAAAAGACTATGCTTTTCTACAATGTTTACTCTTCCCATCCAAGAACAAGGTATGCTTTTGCATTAATTTAAATCTTCTTAATATATATGTGATAATTTATATCAATTTGATAATTTTCTTCCTATAGATCCTTCACATTTATTAACTCTTTTCCTAGATCACTGATTTACCTTGTATGTGCGTGTGATGGAGTTGTGTGTGAGATGAATATTACTGTAGTTAAGGGGAGATTTTCTGTTGTATCTTCTCTTTATAGGTATTGCTGATTGCTGTGTATTACAAGGACATTGTTTGTTTTTCTTTAGTAACAGCAGTGAAGACTATATTTTTATATCATTCACATTCAATAACCATTTTGAGCACTAAGTACCAGGTTCTGTTCTAGGAGTATGAAGATATAGGTAAGACAGGAATCACTTCCTCAAATGCATGCAGGGCCTGGTCGAAGTGCCTGTAGTATTTATATCAGGGGCTAGGATTAATACACTTTGATAAGGGACAGAAAAATTATTGGTACCTAAGTAGAGTAAATGAAAAATTTTAGGAAATTACTCTAAAAAGCCAGACAATACTATATCCTTCAATATCCTCACAGCACTTAGCACATAGTCTTACCCTTAACAACAATTACAGCAGTAACAGCTACCATTTATCTCTTATGTATCAGGCATTACAATAAGGACTAAGAATAGTGTCATTAATCCTCCCAACAACCTATCAAGTGGGTGTTATAATCCCCATTTCACTGATGAGGGAGCTGAGTCTCAGAGGGTTTAAGGAACGTATCCACAGATACTCTGCAAATACCTGACAGACCCAGGATTCCAGCAGGTCTGTGTGCTTAGTGTTCTTCCATGATGCTCTGCTGTAGACACACAGTCAATGATTATTAGATAGATAAGTGATGTTTTGTCATTCCAAGCCAAGAAAGAAAAGACTGGTCACTTTTCACTAACCTGAATATGAGACTATGTTTTTTCCTTCGGGTTTCTTACTTGATGAAAGATGATAAATTGAGAGGGGGGATAGATAATAGTCAAGAAGTATTAAAATAGCAAATAAGAAAATTAACACCTTCTGTTCCTTTTACTCTTTTGCAAAATGTAGCACCACACTGTCCAATATGTGGCTACTTAATTTTTACATTTAAATTATTTAAAATTAAATAAAATTAATAATACAGGGCCGGCTCCGTGGCTTAGCGGTTAAGTGCGCGCGCTCTGATGCTGGCGGCCCGGGTTCAGATCCCGGGCGCGCCCCAAGGCACCACTTCTCCGTCCAGCGCGAGGCCGAGTCCCACGTACAGCAATTAGAAGGATGTGAACCTATGACATACAACTATCTGCTGGGACTTTGGGGGGAAAAAAATGAATAAATAAAGTCTTAAAAAAAAAAAAAATTAATAATACAGTTCCTCAGTCGCATTAGCCACATTTCAAGTGCTTAATAGCTACATGTGGCTAGTAGCTACCAAATTGGGCAGTGCTGAAAATTTCCATCATCACAGAAACCTCTATTGAAGTGTCGATTTAGCACACCGGCCCAGAGACCATATTCTGGAATTGTTCTATAATTTCATTTCCCCAGTGAATATTTAACATGCACCATGTGCCATATCATGCTAGGCATTGGATCAAAAACAAGTAAGACACAGTTTCAAAAAGTTTCTCAAAATCCAGTGGGAGACCAATGCAATGACATTGCGCTCCTTGGGAATAGTAATAACAAGTATAACAGTAATAATAATAATAGATCTCCAGGGATTATCGTATTTTTTCTGGTGTTGTTCTCTGCACAGATGTATAATTGTTGCCTATTCCAGGTTGATCTGGGTGCTATGAATTATCTATTGCCCTAAGATTCTAGGAGTTTAGTCCTGATTTTTGGCCTTAAAGTATTGCAAATCTTAGTGCTGACTTTATACCCACCCACACAGGCCCAGAACTGCTGCCTTGGCAGCATACATCTGAATCACAATTTCTGCTAATTCTTTTTAGATAATAACTGTGTCAGGAGTGATCTATTCACATCGTCTTTGTCTTTGTTACCTAACGAAAAATAGAAAATCTTGACCTAGAATTCTCCCCATTTCATCTTGTACAAAATAATCGCTGATAAAATTATCAGCAAAACAGCCCAATTCTTTACTATTAAGCATTTGAAATTTCTCTCTTGCGAGAAGCTGCTGGAAAGCCCTGTTCTCTCACTGTGTGTGAGAAAGCTTGACTTCCCTAAGAGTTTTCATCTGCAAGCCAGAGGGGCTTCTGGAAACATCTTGCTGTTAGAAAAAGCTATCAAATATGCCTCCTATGTAAGCTCTTTCTTTACGCACAGTTAATAAGAGTAATTCTGTTTCTCATTTTAAAAAATACAACAAAGATTCACTTCACTTTTGTTGGAAGAACCATGTCCATTTCATTATAGCTTCCTTTTTGCACTTACTTTGATTTTGGGTATTTTAGAATGCATGCATAAAATGTCTCTTTTCCAAACTCATGTTTAGTAGTATTTATTTAGCACATTTTCCCATTTGGCAACAAGAATATTTTATGGGGCGGCATTATTTCATAAAGATAGCCTAAAATTAGCCCTATCAAATAAGGGGTAAATCTTAGCCAAAGATTGAAACAAAGAAGAAATGATTAAATATATCTAAAACATCCATCTGCCTCTGAGGAAAGATTTGTCACTCAATGTTGTCCAGCTTTTACCTGAACCTTTCTGTCTGTTTGTAGGGCATTCATTACAGCTGTTGCCAAGTGCTGTCAACCAAAGGGCCAACACCGCGTTGATTGCTGCTTCCTGCTAGGTGTTAGACCCTCATTGTGTTTCCTAATCCATGCAAAATCAGCCTTGGTTGGTTTCTCATGTTCTCTTTTTCTCACTGTCTAAACTAAAGTTTTCTCTTTTGTTTCCAGGCATGGATGGTTCAGGGCTCCAGTATTTTAATGCCAAACAAACGACTGTTCGGTGAAAGCTCGGTGATGTGATCCAGTCATTACATGTTAGAGATATTATATCACACAGCACATTTTCAAATAAACTGACCGTGGTCAGTAGGTTTTTAGGTATTTTTTTCTTCACATAAATGGAAACAATGTATCCCTTTGACATGAATGGAAGCAAATAATCCTATTGGATTAGGCTATACATTCCTTGAGGGCAAGAAACACATCTATTCATTCTGATTTCCTCCAAGGGCCCGAGTCTTGCACTGTGCTTTGCAAGGCCAGCCTGATACACACTACTGAGTAACAGAGTTTGTCTTTGCCATTTGCAATTTAACTCTCAACCCTCCACCTTTCCCTAATCTATTCCTCACTTAATCTAGGGCCACCAGCTGCCCTCCTCCTCCACCCCCACTCCATTCCTCTTAATTATAGATCTTACAGAAGGGATCTCTTTTTAGAGAATTTATTAAGGCTTCAGTCAGGAGGACTCAACATTAGGACTTTCTTCCTTCTTTATTCCTCACAATCCCCCATCACTTTGTTTACATCAAGACATACCTTCTCTGTGCATTCTGTTCTGGTCTCTCATAGTTGATAGTGCCATTTTCCATGTTAACGGTTAGGAGGAACCCCAACCTTATGTTTTCATTTGGAAACTTCCCACATTTATGGCGTCTCTCTACATCACTTAATCCTTCCTTTATGTGACCTGGTCCTCTTGTCCCCTTGTGCAGGGCCTGTGGGTTGAGGCAGTGATTCCCCTTGCAGCTTGCCGGATAAGTATCTGCTTTATAGAATATCCCTTGGATTGTCTTGCACAAGTGGAAGAAATATATCAGAGAGTTCTAAGTGGACAAATACCTAGACCCTATTCTGTAATACATTTAACTAGTTAGAAAGCTCATGTGTTAATTCCCATCTGATCTTGGAGGAGAAAAATATGGTTGTAACTTATTGGTCCCTTTAGGCTCAAACATTAATATACTAGTTTATATGTAAATTGATGAAAAGTTTTAGTGTGTTACGTCTCTTAGTGCTTATATTTGCATTATCTTTAGATAGTTCCATGTGAGAATGTTTTAATTCAAACAGGTTACTGTGATGAAGGGAATTTAGACTCAAGGCAGCTTTATGGGAGAGCATTTTTAGAATAGGATGCACCTTTTAAAACATCATTTAAAGAGAAGTACACTCTAGCTACAGGTATGATACTTCAGAATAAAGTTCTTGGCTGGGGTTTATTTTTTATCTTGAAGTGGTAGTTCTAACATGATCTGGAGGTAGATCTGAATATTTCCACGTCCCTCTTCAAAGACCTAGGGTTATGCTGTAAAAGTGCTTATGGTCAGTAGAAAACCTCACAGGTGGCCAAAACAGTCACTAAAGGTGCATAAGTTCAGATTCTGCCTCACACTGGTACCCTGGGGAAAGGATTTGCACTCAATCATCACTTGAATCTTTTCTACTGATTTTGAGCACATTTTTCAAATGTTGATTTAAAAATCAAGATGAAGTCACCTTATATACATTGCTATTTTGGGTGCTTCTAACAGAAAATATGAATGACTTGAACATATAGCAAAATAGGTTTCTGCATTTTGAAAGCAGAAGAGCAACAACTTTTTAGCACTGTTACTGAATCATTGGTAGACAAGGTGTCATATCATTAATTAACTCTGAGGAGTTGCTGAAATAGTATAAAGAAAAGCATGAGTTTTAAAAGTAAACAGAGTTCAAGACCAAAAAAACAAAATCAAAGGAAGAGTTATTAAACATATTTGATGACTATCAGTAACGTGTATTAGCAAAGTGGAGTTACTCCCAAAGAATATGTGGTTCCTGCATACAAACGTTCACTCTCTGGTTGGTGACCCAATTTAGATCTAGAAGTATAAATTAATATGTTATTGAAAGGGTGCCAGATTAAGGTAAGTTCTGAATTTGAGGGGCCAATAAAAGGAGGGGTCCTAGAGAAGGTGGGTTTAGGCCAAGGGTTAGAGGAAGTGTATGGGAATTCACTGGTAATCTGTAAGCAGTTTTTAACATATTCACACATAGACATCTATTATCCACCTAAATCAGGTTTTCTTAATCTTGACGCTATTAATATTTTGGGCTGGGTAATTCTTTGTTAGGGGGGCTATCCTATGCATTACAGGATCTTTAGCAGCATCGTTGGCCTCTATCTACCAGATATCAATAGTACCTCCCTCCCCCAGCTGCAGCAACCAAAAATGTGTCCAGAAATTGCCAAATGTCTCTTGGGGTGGGGATAAGGTCATTCTCCTCTCCCCCATTGAGAACCACTGATCTAACTACATTATTACAGGAAAATCTTTCATTTGACACTTGTGGTCTAATAGTAATGGTAACAATAGCTAAAATTTAAATTCTTACCATGTATTACCAAGTATTTTGCCAGCATTATCTCATTCAATTCTCATAACTCTGTGAGATAGGTAGGCACTTTTATTATCAACTTTTTAAAATATGGAATTTAAATTTATTGAATGAATAAGTGTATTATACCATTTTGCAGATGAAAAAACTGTGTCTTACAGGGGTTATGAAACTTGCCCAAGGTAACACTGCTAGGAAGGGATAGAGCATGGAATCACACCTAGTTCTGACTAAACTCAAAGCCCATGCATGTAAGCAGTACATTACAAGATCTTTCAGTACAGCCTTTACTTGACCTGTTATGAAAACATAAAGAACTGACATAATAGCCAACTATAATGCTAAGATTTAAATATCAGAGGTTCTGAAAGACTGAATGCTTTCTGCCTAACATCAGAAACAAGGCAAAGATGTCCATACAGAACTGTTATTTAATATAGTGCTGCAAATTCTTGCCAGTGCAATAAGGTAAGGAAGGAAAATATGAGGAATCCAGATTGGAAAGGAAGAAATAAAACTCTCCCTATCTGTAGATGATATGATTGTCTACGTAGGAAATCCCAAAGAATCTGCCAAAAAAATCCTGAATAATTGAGTTCACTAAGGTCACAGGATATAAGATAAACATACAAAAATCAATTTTATTTCTATATACTAGCAATGAATAAAGATTAAAAATACAATGCCATTTCCAATCACCAAAAAAATTAAATACTTGATTAGTATTTCATGTAAATCTAACTTACATGTTTTACATGTAAATCATGCAAATCTAAACTTACATGATTTATAAATCTAGCAAACATGTATAGAACTTGTATGCTAGAAACTGTGCAATGCTGATGAAAGAAATCCAAGAAGATTTATAAATATAAATCTATATAATATGTATATATTATATACATTATATATATATTATTATAATATGTATATATTATATAGATTTATAAATATATTATTATAATATGCATATATTATATAGATTTATAAATATTTGTTAAAAATTATGAATATACGTAAATGGAGTGACATATATGGTCATGGATTGGAAGAATCAATAGTAAAGATTTCAATTTTCCCCAAATTGGTATAGAGGTTTAACATAATTCTTATCAAAATCCCAGCAAGATTTTTTTAAGTAGATGTAGGCAAGATTATTTGAAAATTGATATGGAAAGGCAAAGGAAGTAGAATAGTCAAAACAATTTTGAAAAAGAAAAATGAAGTAGGAAGGATCAGTCTATATGATTTCAAGACTTATCATATAGCCACAGTTATGAAGATCATGTGATATTAGCGGAGGCATAGATGAATAGATCAATGGAACAGAACAGGGAACCCAGAAATAGATCCACACAAATATGCCCTACTGACATTTTACAAAGGTGAAAAGCAATTCAGTGGAGGAAAAGTAACATTTTCAACAAATGGAGCTGAAGTAATTGGACAGACATCCCTAGGCAAAAAAGAAAATGAACCTCAACCTAAGTCTCACACTTCATACAAAAATTAACACATAATGTATTACAGGCTGAAGTGTAAAATGTGAATCTACAAAAATTTTAGAAAAAACATGGGAGAAAATCTTCAGGCAAAGAGTTCTTAGACTTGATACCAAAAGCATGATCCATAAAAAGAAAAATTGATAACTTAGACTTCATCAAAACTAAAAACTTTTGATAAAAAAGGCAAGCCACAGAGTAGGAGAAAATCTTGCAGACCACATATCCAACAAAGGACTAGTATCTATTACATATAAAGAATTCTCAAAGCTCAACAGAAAAAGAAACGAACAATCCAATTAGAAAGTGGACAAAAGGCATGAGGAGACATTTCACCTAAGACAATACACTGATGGCAAATAATCACGTGAAAAGATGTTCAATCTTACTGGTCATTAGGGAAATGCAAATTAAAACCACAATGAGATATCACTACAGATCTATCAAAATGGCTAACATAAAAAATATTGACAAAACCAAATGTTAGTGAGAATTTAGAGAAACTGGATCACTTATACGATGTTGGTGGGAATGCAAAATGGTACAGCTTCTCTGCAAAACGGTTTGGCAGTTTCTTAAAAAGTAAACATGTAACTACCATGTGATGAAGCAATTGCATTTATGGGAATTTATCCCAGGGAAATGAAGACTTATGTCCACATAAAACCTGTACATGAACGTTTATAGCAGCTTTATTCATAATAGCCAAGTCCCAGAAATAACAGATGTCTATCAACAGATGAATGGTTCAACTGTGGTATATCCGTACCATGGAATACTACTGAGCAATAAAATGAACTACTGATACATACAAAAACCTGGATGAATATCCAGGGAATTAAGCTAATACCAAAATGTTACATACTGTATTATTCTATTTATGTAACATTCTAAAAATGACAAAATTATAGAAATGGAGAACAGATTAGAGATTGTCAGGGATTAGGAAGGTGTTGGGATGAGAGGCAAGTAGCAGTGATCACAAGGGCAACCTAAGAAGTTCTAGTTGTGATGGAAATGTTTTCTACAGTGATAATATCCTGGTTGCTATTTTGTAGTATAGTTTTGCAAGATGTAACCATTGGGGGAAACTGGTAAAAGTTACATGGAATCTCTCTGTATTCTTTCTTAGAACTGCATTTTTTACAATTATCTCAGAATAAAAAAAGCATAAGTAAAAAATGAGAATAGAAAAAATGTCAGAGAGTCTGGAACATCTGAATAAGTTTAACAACTGGAAAGCCTTAAACATATTTTTTAAATCATTTCTGTTTCAGTGAAGCCCCAGTGGTCATTTTCTTTTATTCACTCATAAAGAAGAAGGACAATGATGTGGCCATGAAGAGTAGATCTTTCAAGTGGAATTAAAGACTCCTGAATCCAATAAGTTCCACTGGGTAAGGTATAAAGTATGGGATGTTTTGCCTTGATTAAATTCACTGTCTCAAGACCTACCCATTTTTACCACAACAAATCTGTTCGAGCTTCCTAAATAGCCATCATCCACAGTGATGGCTCCTGTCTGGACTCTTAAAGCACTCATTTATATGCACAACTCGGCTAGTATATTAATCATAGCAACAAATATGGATTGACTCTCCCTATACGTAAGGCACTGAACTAGAACCCAACCTTTTCCTTTTGCATTATTATCTTGTCATTTAGTTTTCAAGCTATTTAATTTTCATTGGTACATGCCTTTTTTTTTTTTTTTTTAACAAATAGATTGTGAGGCCCTAGAGGTTAATTCTTGTCTCTGAATCTTGTCTGTGTATCCATCATGACCATATTACAATGTCTCATACAGCATTTATTTTTTAATTATGTGATTAACTGAAAGATTCTCAATTTAGTCATTTGAGTTCTTTCTCAAGAAAAGGCATTGCAGGCTTTTGAAGGAGTGTATCATTGTCAATATTTGTATGATTCAGACAGGATCCGTTCTGCTGCCAGAACACTTCTGTCATTTGTATCATACTTTGGTGACTCCCAGGAACAAGAGAGCACCTGGCAGCAGAAACACCTGCATCAGTTTGCTGGAAAGCAAAATGTGCTTTAGGGCTGCAGTGTCACTTGCTTAATTTTAAAATCCACATCAGCAGGCCGCTGTTGTCCTGCTATTCTTGTAGAATGGAGAGTGGATAACCAGGAGGCTGGAGGACATTAAGTAACCAGAAAAGCACTAAGTAATGTACCAGAGATTCCAGTCTTTGTTTACTGTTATGCTGAAACAATTTACAAAACCAAGAATAGTGGTCAAATTATGGGCATTTGGGGAAGTGTAAGATGAAAGAATGCTTATGGTTTGAGAATTTTAAAACTACTTTACGGAGTGCCATAGAGAGAAAATAGAAATATTTATGCAATTAAAACTTGAAACTGTACACAGCCCAAGCTATTACTGAGAGAAACCTCTGAGTTAATGGAATTTCTTCCTTTGAAATATTTTAATGACTCTAAGAACTGCCCTTTCAGTGTTTTAATGGTGATTTTTATCAAATGATTCTAAACCAGCTTACCTTTCAAACATTGTATCAATCAGGGCAGCCAGCTGGCTCAGAGCATCCCTAACTGATGATCATTCAGACTACCGATTTTGTTTTAGAAACCATATTGAGCAATTTATCAGAACTTGTTTGCAAAAGATCTCTCACAATATGTTGTTTCATCCCAATTACACAGTACATACGGGTGTAAATTTTAGGGAAAGTATAGGTGAAATTTTATAGCTGAAATGAACATTATATTTACAGTATGGAAAACAATGAAATGGATTTAATTATTTAAAGAAAAATGCTTAATGAAGCAGATTGATATATTATCCGATAGGATTTGTCTGGATCTTCAAAAATAGTGGTTTTGATTCTCAGAGAATTATAGGGACATAATAACGGAAAGTTCTAACTAGTTCTTGTATGGCAGATAGTATGATTCCTCAGTTTATGGGCTTAGAGTCACCACTATACTGTTCTTTTTTTCTACTCACTACCTCTGCTACTGTACTTTTCTTTCTTGTCTGCTTCTCCATCTCCCCCATCACTTGTCCAGGTTTTAAGGAAGTTTTTTGGGGGTGACTTCAGGAAAAATAGACTTGAGAAAGTGCATGGCATCTGTGCTATTTACAACCACTCATTCAGTATCAGCAGTCTTTTGCTCTGAAAGGAAACTGTAGCAAGCTAGAGGTCATTTACAGAAGAAGAAATTGGTGGTAGTGTATTGTTTCAGTGTGTTAAAGTATTTTTTTTCAGTAAAGTAGTCCATATTAATAAAATAGTTAACAGTGAGTAATGATTCCAGGACAGTATCCAGTACTTTTATACATTGGATCTATTTGTTTTTATCAGCCAGAAAGTTCCCTTGGTTTCTATAACAATATATCTACAACGTGTTCTCACCAAAAGGGTGAGTTAAGCCATTCTGTCCTGAGAATGACCAAAAAGGCAGTTCAGTGGTTTGAAATATGATGAATATTATGGTTTATCCAAAGCAAAAATATAGGATTTTATTTATTTATATCTCTATAATTAAAGATAATAAGCATTCATTTTAATAATAACTTATAGTTAAGCAAAGTCACAATTCAGAATAAGTTACTTTTTTTTGTACTAATGTGTCGTATACCTGGGGAGAAGGAGCCACTTTGCTTTGCTTTTCTAAATAAACTGACACTAATTGCTTTCCTCAGAGGTCTTATTTCTTTAATGATTTAAATTCTTCTTCTTTGAAAACCTTTAAACATCTTTACAGCAAACACAAGCTACACCCAATGCAGTGTTTTATTAAAGGTCAAATACTGCTAAATATAGAGAATGTCTATTTGACCAGGGTTTCTTGACCCTAGAAAATAATCTTATAAATACAACTTAGTTGAGATGTATATATATTTCTAAAAATCATTACCATTTTGCTTATTCATATTTAACTTGTGGCTCTCTACAATTAGTAAAACTTTTTTGCTCTGTTTTACCAAAATCAATCTATTTAAGAAGATTTACCTAAAAAAGTCCTCACGGCATTACTATGCTTGATTGAGCTTTTATTTACTGAAGCATTTTTATAATCTGTAATATATATACTCAATTTCACCATGGAACAGGAGAACAACTCTCTGTGGCTGGGGTCATTTGCAATTTTCATGAGCATGTGCTGCACTCCATTATCTCTGTGACTGTTGAAGATGACATTACTCTTTTCAGATGTGTGAAATCTTAGAAAACTGTATCTAGAAAACTGAAAATTGATGGCATGCTATAGCCATGCACATTTCTCACCTATTCTCCTGGAGAGTGAGTTCGCTTGCAAAAGAAGAAGTCAGTTTGTAGGTTTTCCTTATGCATTGAGCATGGGTAGGATGTGCAACAGTATTTCATTGCTTTGAGCTGTCTGTCCTGTCTCCCAAATGAGGTCATACTGAGAGTTTCTGGTAACATCAGAGAATGTATAGTTTTCTGAAAAGGTTTTTACATTGATGCCCAATGAGTAAACTGAAACTTCTTGTATGACACATCTCTCAACTCACATGAGACATCTGTTTCTCAGGTTGACAAGCCAATGACAGTTATTTGCCCATCTAATTTTGGAAAGGCATAAATGAGTGGTTTCTAAACACCATGAAACCTCCAGAGGTTTAATAAAAAGATATGCAATCAGTGAGGTCAAAGTACACAAGGACTGGTTTTGTCAACTCAATGCATTTAGCAAAATATGCCATTTTTTTGAGGTTTCAAGCCCTAAAAAACAAGAGAAGGGTCCCATAGCGTTCCATATTTGCAAATCTACTTTTCTATGTTTTATGCTTATAGCTGGTGAATGAGGATTTCTGTGTGAGAGAGAGTAAAAGGTTTTACATGATCACATCTATTTCTCAGATATTTATATGATCCACAAGACTTATCAGAGAGGAGGATAAATTTAGCTGGTGTATTACATACTTCACGGAGCCCCAACAAGTAACTTATAGTATTCTCTCTTCCTCCTTTTTGCTTATTCTTTTACTGTTTGTTTTTTCTAGTGTCCCTTTGCCCCCACCTCACTCTATAGCAGAGTAGATAGAATTTCTAAAATGGTCCCTCCCCTCGAAGATGTCATGCTCTCATCCTTAAAACCTGGGATATGATGAGATATCACTCCAGTGACTGTGTTATGTTAAATAGCACAGTTGACCTTAAGATAAGGAGTTTATCCAAGGGACTGCTTGGTCTAGTCACATGAGCCCTTAAAAGCAGAGTGCTTTCTCCAACTTGTGGCAAAAGGGGAAAGCAGAGAGATTCAAAGTGTAAGAAGGACTTCATGGGCCTGGTTTGAAGATGGAGGGGCTGTGAAAGAAGGAGTAGGAGTGCCCTCTAGGAGCAGAGAGCAGCCCCCAGGGGACAGCCAACAGGGAAAGAGGAACCTCAGACCTACGACCACAACAAAGGAGCTTGGAAGAGGACTCTTTCCCAAAGCCTCCAGGTAAGAGCCCAGCCTGGGTGATATCTTGATTTCAGCTGTGTGAGGCCTTGAGCAGAAGAACCCAGCAGAGTCTATCCAGACTTCTAACCTACAGAACTGTGAGATAATAAATGGGTGTTGATGTAACCTGCTAAATTAGTGTTAATTTGTTACATAGCAAGTGAAAACATATGGCCTTTGTCTCAAGACTGTCTGTAGCATCAATAAATACAGAGGGGCTTCAATTGTAGCTTCCCAGAGTCAAAACACTCCTGGTCCCAAGTAAAAAAGATGGAGAACCTCAATCTATGTGTCTACCTGAGGCACATAGGGCGATGTGAATTAGTTAAGTAGCTCTGTCCCAAGCTCCCTGACTTTGCTCTAGTCTCCTAAACTCCCTTCTCAACCAGGACTCTGACAAGCATGTGTGTGTGTGTGTGTGTGTATTTGAGTGTTTTGGAGGGATAGTTATACATAATGCATACAGTAGCTACTCTTCTTACATAAAAGATTTTCTGAGTATGTTTGATGATGCTTTTAAACTTGTGAGAGGTCATTCCTAAATTTGTGTTGCCACAATTTGTACATTCTTCATATTGATACCCTTTCAATTTATGGTTTATGGTACATAAGACTATAAATGCCTAAGGAACAAGAACTAGGTTATATGTGCTATCATATCCTTGTTAGCTGGTAGTAGACATTAAATAAACAATTGTTGAATCAATGATGTTCATAAGGAGCAGTAAATCAGAGGTTAGAATGTAAGATTTGGAGTCAAACTCCAGAAGGCAGATTATTGGTCCATACTAAGTGTTTAATAAATGCTACTAATAAATTACCTATTATAAACCGGCAGTATTTCCCATTAACTAAACTTTAACACATGATACTAAGCCCTCCATGATCTAGCCTCTAATATATTTACAACTTTATCTCTCTCTCCTTCCTCTCATGTTTGTTCACATTCAAGAACATAGATCTCTGTGCTTTTGCCTATGTTTTTTCTCGGCCCAGAACATTCTTTCCGCCCAATTCATATCTTAAAATCTCAGTCATACTTAAAGTCAGGGGTCAACAAACTATGACCTCAGCCAAATCCAGCCCTCCACCTGTTTTTGTTCAGCCCACAAGCTAAGAATGGTTTTTAAATTTTTAAATAGTTGCATTTTAAATGGTTATATATATGCATACATAATATCCTTGATTTTGCCTCTTGGCCTGCAGAGCCTTAAATATTTACTAACTGGAAACAGGAAAAGTTTGCTTACCTCTGTTTTAAGTCCAGGTCAAATACCACCTTCTCCGTGTAGCCTACCTATATTCTTCCAACTGGAGGGGAAAAGTCTATATTTAAGTCTCTTTAATAGATTGCTTACTAACTTTATTAAGCAGTTACTTCACATTGATTTGCTTTATGCTACACATAAAATGCTCAGACATGTTTCTCCAGGTTTTGGCTGGACATGATTTTCACATGTCATTTTTGTCAATGAACAATTAAACACATAGGAACCACTTAAATATCAGAACTATTAATTCATAAATGCTATTGGTAGGTGATAGGCAGGGAGTGAGTGTTTATAAAATCTCTGTATATATCTGACATTTATTTGCACAGTATTGCTAAAACTAGGCCTGGAATTTCAGTACTTGTTATTAATATGTTTTACATATTTTTAATGTAATAGTGTATTAAACTGTAAGAAATGCTTGCATTTATTAGTGTTTAATGATTTTGTGTGCATTTGAGAATATATAAGAATTTTAAACTCTACAGTTTAACTTAAGAGTTTAAAAGTTTTAAAGGTGTAAAAATAGCTGAACCGTTTGAAAAAACTTTGAGAAACCACATAAGGAATGCTAACAATATATTAAAAGGAATCCAAATAGACAATGACTCTGAAATCCTGTGCATGGTAGGATGGGAAAGATGGATGAGAACTCTGAAAAAGGAATAAGCTAGTTGAATATGAGAAGACACAGCGAAACTCCTTAATATTGATCAAATAGAAGTATTGGATGTCAGTAGTCAACAAATTATAATCATCATGCAAGGCTGTAATTTGGAAAGTAATGTTACAACTAAGACATGTTGGAGTTGAACACATCAAATAGATATATGAAATCCTGTGATGACCAAAATGTTTTATTTGTCCTGCTGTCTCAGACATCTACTCTCCTATATAAAGATGCTTATAGGAGATACACTCAAAGCAAAAACTCGGAGGGAACCTAAATGGGAGAGCAACTGAGAAATGGCATTTACATGTGTGGCATCAATATTCATTCACTGCCTGGAAATGGCCCATATGGGTTTCAAATACAAAGCTAGATAAAGAGAATGTGTTAATATTTTATTAACAACAGCATTTATTACTAGAGGGTCAGTAAGTGTTAGAATTATTTGCTAGGCTGTCTCCTCCGCCATGATTTTGAGATTTTCTTGGACAGATAATACATATTATCTATCTCCATAACCTGTCTTATCATCGTTGCATAAAGTAGGTACTTAATAGGTATTTTTTAAATGAATGAAAGTATGAAAAATTAATTAATGAATTTTGAGTGAAGTTCTTACCACCCTTATTCTCAAACTGAGGTATGCATGTCCTGTGGGTACATGGAAGTAAGTAACTAGGGCATAAAATTCACATGGTGCTTCTTTCCAAAGCTTTAATTTTGATTAAAAAAATTGGATTAAAAACTCATGTATTATGCAGTAAAGTATAAAATTTGCATTAGTTTTGAAGTTGGAAAACAAAACTTTTGAGAAATGTATAGCTTGTGCAAGGGACTTTTTTTCAATTACATTACAAAGATATATTTTCACTATCTTCTGGCATGAGGAACATTTCGATGGGAAAGTTTGAGATGCTTTAACTTAAGTTATGGAGGAGAAGAGAAATAGAGAGAGATCAAACTGTATGTTGGTTTCTCTGAATTCCAAAATATGAAGTCCAAATAGAGCTAAATGTGATACGTAGTTTAGAACTCTGGGGTCTCAACTTTGCCAGAGCAGTGTCAAAAATTCAGAATCCTTGCGTGTTAGTTAAGATCTAGCACTTACTAGTTATATTAACATCTTTGAGCCTTGTCAATGTTAGGTGCAAGTTTATTTTAATTAAGTAGGTAACTAAGTAATGTATGGATGATGCAAAGTAGTTAAGAGCTTGGTTGTCAGACATACCTGGTTCAAGTCTTATCTTTGTCACTAACTAGAATTATGATCTTTGCCAAATTATTCTCTGTAACCTTTATTTTTCCTCATCTGTAAAATGGGTTTAACAGTAGTATATAATTCAAAACATTGTAAGAAATAGAAGAAATAATACATGTAGAGGATTTAGCGTGGTGCCTGGCATAAAGTAAGCACTGAATTAATCTTATTTATTAGCATTAAAAAATTACTTGATGAGGAAAAAGTAGTCACTCCTAAATAATCTGCTAATAAATATTGGCATCTTCTTTACAAATGTATGGTTTCCTTAGAGCAGCAGTGTTTTCACATAATGTTAATGAACGCTTAACAGCCTTTGAGATGCGTCCAGCTAATGTCTGACCTACTTATTAGGAAGGAAGCTCCAATAATCCGGCCATTAAAAAGCCTCTGTTTTCCTGGGCTGAGAAAATTGAATAATTGCTACTTTATACATTGCTATAGAATGATTTCAATTATAATAAAGTATTACAATCCTTAAAGTAGTTAATTGGTTATTGTTGCTAAATTTATCCTTTCTAGCTCATTGCAAATGTCTCAAATCCCAAGAAAAAAATATAATAAATGAATTTTATAAAATGTGCTTGTAAAGTGGATATTATCATTAATAATCATACTTTAGAGTATCTAAGATCAGCTTTAAAGAAATGCTACAAATAAGATAACATTAAAATAAGATAATATAATATATATTATTTACATATTATAATTGTGATAACATAATATAACTGTTATATAAATTTTAGTGGCCACACTAAGAATGGTCATAGCCTCCCTGAACTCTATAGTGTCCAGTGAGATCAAAATCAGATTATCATTGGCTTCCATGCTAACTATCACATTTTGGAAGGGATGTTGATAGAATAAAATTTTCAGAGAAAGAGGCCACAGAATATTTAAAGTTTGAAGGAAAGTTTAGATGAGAAATGGGTGAAAGAATTAAGAATGGGCAGGAGAGAAGATTCCCAGAGGGCCATGAGAGCTGCTATCAGAGTTGAAGATAGTTGTGGAAGAGAGAAGAGAATTAGTGTGATTCCAGAGGACAGAATAGGGATCAATAAAGAAAAGTTACAAATAGCATTGTTCAAAAATGGAATGGACAATTTGGGAGCAGCCTGGGGCTCCCTGTCCTTGGCAGAATCCCAGCAGGTACCAGATGCTCACCTGTCTGTCATGTTAAGTTGTTACTTCATTCGAATGGTGGGCTGTTAAGGACACTGTTCATTTTTTATAGTCTCTGATTTGGTGATTTTAGAACATTAGACAATTGAAGTTCATTTCTTCTGTGCTTGAGTATCTCAGATTTGTAAAATAAAAAGTGTTGGTGGAGTGGGAGTGGCCCTAATATTTGAGAATTCTTTCCAAATGTTACAATTCTATGAATGATTATTTTGTGAATTTTATTTAATGAAGGTGTAAATTAAACCACTTTCAAGGTGATTTTTTTTTTTTTTTTTGTGAGGAAGATCAACCCTTGTGCCACCGGCTAGCCCCAAGGTGGTGGTTTTGAGTTTAGATGATTTGACAGAACACCTGCAAGAATTATGTTTCAATGAAATAATATTACCATTAATAGTGTCCAGTCTCCGAAATGAAAAATAAATACTCATTTAAATTAAAATTTATTGAGCTGGGCCGGCCCAGTGGCATAGCTGTTAACTGCGAGTGCTCACTTCGGCGGTCCACGGTTCGCAGGTTCAGATCTCGGGCGCGCACCAGCGCGCTGCTTGTCAAGCCATGCTGTGGTGGCATCCCATATAAAGTAGAGGAAGATGGGCACGGATGTTGCCCAGGGCCAATCTTCCTCAGCAAAAAGAGGAGGATTGGCATCAGATGTTAGCTCAGGGCTAATCTTCCTCACAAAAAAGAATAAATAAATAAATATAAAATAAAATGTATTGAGCAAGAACACATGCTTCTATCATGCGAATTTTCTCTTCACCACTATTCATATAGTTTTATCTGAGATTAATGGAGAGATATTATTGCTTGAAAAATTTCCAATACTTTACGTTGCTAATAGGGAATTTCAGCCTCGCTATGTCAGATAACTGCACACATTAGTATTAGGTAATAATAAAAAGTAATAAATACAGAGTTCATGTTTCAGGAAGATGGAAATTTCATTAAGACTCTATTTCCATTATCAATTATTAAATAAATTCACCTGAGTGTTTTCTTCTCCTAACTTATTCAAGACAAAACCTTCTCAGATAAAGAGCATGTTCTTTGTTATGCATGAGTGGATTTTGAAATAAAAAGCACCAAAGCCTTTTCTTGTATGCTTAAGATTTCTTAGAGATTATATCTAAATAATTATGTCATAAGGCTTTTTGTCTCGAGAAAAGCACAAATCTCCACAAATGGTAAATGATCAGAGAATAAAACTACGCCAGAAAAACTTGAAAATGATTTTTACCTTTAGGTTTGTAATAACAACAGTCTAGTACTATTTTGCATTCAATGTATTTTTTAATATTCACTTATTATTTTGGAGTCATTTAAATATTAACTTTCTCCTGAGAAGTCACCTTGCCTGTGCATAGTAGTACAGCCTGTGTTTCCTTCTTCCGGGCACTGGCACATGAGAAGATTCCTCATGAGAACTCGATGAGACAATGGCAGAACCCAAGAACAAATCCTGGGTCTCAATTTCCCAGTTCTGCATTGAAAGTGTTCTTTTATTATGTGTTGCCATCAAATATTCGAACCAAAAAAAGGAAGGTGGAATTTTCAGAGGTTATTTGCTACTCAGAATATTTACTTCAAATTAAAAGGGATTCTGCTATCTCTCTTTGTTGGATTAGTAACAGAGCATAATTCAACATAGCTGCGTTTATGTTCATCTATACAATTATACAGCAATAACAATATATCCTTATGTTAATGACACAGGGTTATTTGACTGCATATTTATTTGTATAATATAATTAATACATTCTTAATATATTGGCCCTTTAGGTAAAGCCAAACAATGCAGTAAAGAGTAAAGGCAAAAAAGTAATTGCTCCCACCGTAATGTTCTTATAGCACTTAAATAACTAAAGAGTCTGACCTTCAGCATAATTAGATGATATTTTGCTCATTGCTCTTATGGATCTTTGGTTTGATTGTGGGCTCTCAGAGCACGGGGGCATTATCTTAAATTTCTTTGAGTCTCTAAAGCCTAGCACAATTCCAGGCCCATCGTGGTAATTTGTGAGGTCTTTAATGAATTTCTCATTTGGCTAAAGCTTGTGCACATTTCTCTACCACCATAAAGCATATAGGATCATTACCTCATATGTCAATGGAGATGCTTCATAATTGTTTCTATTTTTTTCCATACTATTATGGTTAAAAAGTCATTTTTTGTGTGTAAAGATATGTATGAAATAAAGACTTTTTTTATGACTTAAGCAGTTCATTTATAAATCGTTAGTGTGTCTTTTTCATAATTCAGAACCCAGGTGTTCAGTTATATTCTTAAGGGCTATGTTTCAATATATGACATCTATTCAGTATGAAAGAAACTAACAAGAAGCCTTGGCATATGCTGCTACCATGAGGGAAAACTTTTTCCTCCCTCTTCTCTTGGTCAACGTCTATTCATTCCTCAGACCTAGATTCAAACGTCACCTCTTCAGCAAAGCTTTCTCCAATCTTCCTGAGAAGATTAAATTCTCCTGTCAGTTCCTCTCACAGCACTGTGTATGTCTCCCTCATGGAACGTATCTCTGTTGCTGGTTTTCACCTTTTCAGTGTGATTGTTTATGTGATAACTATGTCCCTGTTAGGCTCTCAGCTGCACCAGAACAGAGGCCATGCATGCTTTTGTATTCACTCTCTTAGCATAATACCTGGCATGTGGGAGGCCTTCCATCAATATTCAATGAATGAGTGAATAAATAAACAGAGGAGCCTGTGACTACTCAATTGAGACTCTGTCACTTAGCATATGTAGGAACATATAACTAAGGCCATATCCTTCTCCCCCACAGTTCAGAGAAGAACCACACCATGAATAGCATTCAAAGACAACATTGAAAATTACAAACCATTACTTATTATCTTGAAAAAATGCATGATTTCATACTGAAGAAGGATGGCTGAGTTTTGGAAACTTTTTTGGAGGAATAACATGGCTCAAATGCATATTAAACATTTTCTATTTATTACAAAGTGAACTATGGCAATTTTTTTCCTGTATGCTCAAGATCAGTTCTGAAATATGAATACCTATGAAACGTGGGAGAGAAATAACTTAGTACGTGATTTTTGTCTACAGAATCTCAAGCAAAAGAAAATGTTTCCTAAGCACTTCATAGTTATATCTAGTTTTAATTAGGAAAACTCAAAGGCGGTGAGCATTAAGTTTTTGATGTGGTGGAAAGAGTTGAGACTTTATAATCTATCTGAGTGGATTTAAACCACACACTAGCTGTGTATTCTTGGGAAAATCTCCCACATTTCTAAGCCTTCAACTTCTCATTCTCAAAATGGAAATAATAATAATTCCATTTAGCAGGAGTTTTATGAGGATTAAATGAGATATTTTGAATAAAACACTTTGTATTGTAGGTACTTTATAAATACTAGTTCAAATTTTAATACTTTCATAATAATAAGCATTTATCAAAAGATTGCTTTTCTCTATACAAGAAACATTGTTTTAAGTCTCTTAAAATACACAGACTATTCAAAGAACTATAGACATCAAGGAACCTGGATCCAGGTAGCACGTTTCATTGTGTCTTTGGAATTAATGTAGCTGTAGATACCATTGAGTGATTCTTGTATGCCAACAGCTTTGCTTTATCTTATTGAATCCTCACAAAAACCCAGAGTTGTAATTCCAATTCACTTGGAAAAAACTGAGGCTTACGGGACAAGCCTGACTCCAACATCACAGACCCTGATCTTGTTGTAGTAAATTTCAGGCAAGCGCAATGCCGAAAGCTCCGAGTTTAGAATGTAGCGTGTTGAGCAGAGTAAAGCCATGCAACCTTAATACGTGTGCCTGCTGTTTGTGTATTTACACAGGTACTCTGTTGAACTCAGCAGAAGTTATTGATGGAATTTTTATGTTTTGAAAGCACCAGGATTCAAAGTCCTACAGGCCCAGTATATTAGGTTATAATCCCAGCTCTGCCATATATTTGCCATGAAACCTTGGATAATCTAAAGCTTCATCTGTAAAATGAGGATAAAAATATCTAGTTCACAGAGTTATTATGATTACTATTCAGATATTGTGTGTAAATTCTTAGCATGGTGCCCGATACATAGATAGTTCTCAATAAATGTTTGTCTTTAATAATGATAATAACAATAGCAATTGTAGTATATATCGTAATAGGAACAATTTCTTGATCAAGTAGTTAGCATAAATAACAACAATATAACACATAGAAAAAGATACACACACATCTACAAATGCACACCTGCAATCACATAAAATAACTTTATGCGGCAAGCTCTTCAAAAAGGATTCTATTGTACTGTATATATAGTTCTTAAAATATGAGACTCTACTGTATTTTAAATATTCCTCCTTGGAATTTGAAAAACCTGTGTGGATAGTTTAGTCTTTTGTAAACACAGTCTAGGAAGACTAAAATGATGCCTGTTTTGTTCCTGACAAATTTCTCTGGAGAAACAGAAACACAAACAATAAATTCACTGACTCAAGTTTCTATGAAAACTTAGTGTCAATCTTTTTATTAAAATGTTATATAAAGTCTACATAAACCATAAAATAGTATATGTAGAACATAACATTATCTATCTATCTATCTATCTATCTATCTATCTATCTATCTATCTATCTATCTATCTATCTATCTATCCATCTATCTATGTATCTATCTATCCATCTATCTATCCTCAGCATTCAAGGAGTGAGCATTCGGCGGTGGGTTTCTTGAATCTGATTCTTTTCTTGCTCTCTTGCTTGGCTTCCCCTTCTTATCCATCATTTTTATGAGAAAAGAAATCATAGACTGAAAGCATACAGGGCATACATAGAAGGATGAAAAGGCAGTGCTTTGCTTTAGTGATAATGATCAGGATGGAAAGACGAGCATAAGAGCTACAAATTATTTCTTTTCTCTTCCATTTCTTTCAGACTGTCCAGGCCTGTTAGTAGGACACTGCACTTTGGTTGGCACTTTGGGTGATATGGCATAAAACCAATAAATGAGCAGATTCCAATAATGGCGAAGCCTGTGGGATGTTCATTATGGAGCATCAAAAGCGAGGGTAAGGAAACACACAGGAAAAATGCACTGATTTGTTTGGCTAGATTCAGCTTAAAAGAAATCTGAATATTAGAGATGATTAATCGTAAAACTCAAGGGTTGAAAATTCAAATGACTAGAGATGAGAAAAATGGGAACAAGCCGGGAAGGACTATGGCAATTTGGAGAGCATGTGTCCTCTCTAAAGGTGCTAGGCAGCTCTAGCAGATCACTGCTAGGAAAAGGGATTCTTGTGCAAAACTTCCAATTTTTAAAAATATACTTTATTTTTTAGAGCAGTTTTAGGTTCACAATAAAATTGAACAGAAAGTACAGAGAGTTCTCATATACTCTCTGCCCCTACATACACACAACCTTCCCCATTATCAACATGCCACACAAGAGCAGTACATTTGTTACAATCAATGAACCTACCTTGACACATTATCATCCAAAGTCCATAGTTTACATTAGGGTTCACTCTTAGTGCTGTACAATTCATGGGTTTTGAGAAATGAATAATGACATGTATCCACCATTATAGTATCATATAGAATAGTTTTACTATCTTAAAAATCCTCTGTGCTCTGCCTATCCAGCTTTCTGTGCCCCTGAACTCTTGGCAACTACTAATCTTTTTACTTTGTCCATAATTTGGCCTTTCTCAGAATGTCATATAGTTGGAATTGTACAGTATATAACCTTTTCAGACTAGCTCTTTCACTTAGTAATATGCATTTAAGATTCCTCCACGTCTTTTCATGGTTTGATACCTTGGTTCTTTTTAGCACTGAATAATATTCCATTGCATGAATGTACTGTAGTCTATCCATTTACCTACTGAAGGACATCTTGGTTGCTTCCAAGTTCTGGCAATTATAATAAAGCTGCTATAAACATCCATATGCAGATTTCTGTGTGAACATAAGTTTTGAACTCATTTGAATAAATACCAAGAAGCACGATTGCTGGATCTTATGTAAGAATCTATATAGTTCTGTAAGAAAATGCCAAACTGTCTTTTAAGGTGGTTGTGCCCTTCCTACCAACAATAAATGAAAGTTCCCATTGCTCCTCATCCCTGCTAGCATTTGTTGTTGTCAGTGTCTTTGACTTTTGTCATTTTTAACAGATGTATGGTTGTATTTCTTTGTGTTTTAATTTGCAATTCCCTAATGCCGTATGATGTAGAGCATCTTTTCATTTGCTTATTTGCCATTTGTCTATCTTCTTTGGTGAGATGTCTAGAACTTTTGCCTGTTTTTTAATTTAAATTGCTTAGTTTTTCATTGTTGAGTTTTAAGACTTCTTTGTATATTTTGGATAAGAGTCCTTTACCAGATATTTCTTTCGTAACTATTTTCTTCTAGACTGTGGCTTCTTTTTTCAATCTCTTGACAATGTTTTTCACAGAGCAGGTTTTAATTTTAAGGAAGTCCAACTTCTTAATTATTTCTTTCATGGATTGTGCCTTGGTGTTATGTTTAAAAAGTCATCATCAAACCCAAGGTCATCTACATTTTCTCTTATGTTATCTTCTAGGAATTTCATAGTTTAGTATTTTACATTTAGGTTTCTGATCCATTTGGAGTCAATTATTGCAAAAGGTGTAAGATGTGTGCCTAAATTCAGTTTTTTGTGTGTTGTCCACTTGCTCCATCACCATTTGTTTAAAAGACCATCTTTTCTCCATTGGATTGCCTTTTCTCCTCTGTCAAAGATCAGTTGACTGTATTTGTGTAGATCTATTTCTGGGCTCTCCATTCTATTCCATGGATCTTTTTGTCTATTCTCTCACAAGTACTACACTGTCTTGAGTGCTGTAGCTTTATAGTAAGTCTTGAAGTTGGGTAGTGTCAGTCCTCAGACTTTGTTCTTCTTCCATATTGTACTGGCTGCTCTGTGTCTTTTGCCTCTCCATATAAACTTTAGAATCAGTTTGTTAATATCCACAACGTAATTTACTAGGTTTTTATTGGGATTATGTTGAATCTATAAATTAAGTTGGAAAGTCTTCCTATCTATAAACATGGAATAACTCTCTATTAGTTATTTCTTCTTTGATTTCTTTCATCAGAATTCTATAGTTTTCCTCATATATATCTTGTACATATTTTGTTATATTTATACCTAAGTATTTCATTTTTGGGGGAGCTAACATAAATGGCATTGTGATTTAATTTCAAGTTTCAATTATTCATTGCTAGCATTATAGGAAAGTGATAAATTTTTGTATATTAACTTTATATCTTACAACTCTGCTGTAATTGTTTATTAGTTACAGAAGATTTTTTTGTCAACTCTTTTAGACAGATAGATATTCATGTCATCTGCAAGCAAAGACAGTTTTATTTTTTCCTTCGCAATCTGAATACCTCTTTTTCCCCTTGTCTTATTGCCTTAGCTAGTATTTCCCATATAATGTTGAAAAGGAGTGTTGAGAGGGGACATTCTTGCCTGTTCCGAACTTAATGGGAAAGCTTATAGTTTCTTCTCATTTAGTATGATGTTAGCTGTAGTGTTTTTGTTTTTGTTTTTGTTTTTTTTGAGCAAGATCAGCCCAGAGCTAACATCCGTACCAATCCTCTTCTTTTTGCTGAGGAAGACCGGCCCTAAGCTAACAACTATTGCCAATCCTCCTCCTTTTTTTTCCCTTTTTCTCCCCAAAGCCCCAATAGATAGTTGTATGTCATAGTTGCACATCCTTCTAGTTGCTGTATGTGGGATGCCACCTCAGCACGGCTGGACAAGCGGTGCGTAGGTGCGCACCCAGGATCCAAACCCGGGCCGCCAGTAGTGAAGTGGGCGTACCTAACTGCTAAGCCATGGGGGCCAGCCCCTAGCTGTGGGTTTTTATAGTAATGCTTTATCAAGTTGAGGATGTTATCCTCTAATTCCTAGTTTTGTGAGAGTTTTTATCACAAATGGGTATTGGATTTTGTCAAATGCTGTCTCTATATATATTGATATAGTCATGTGATTTTCCTTCTTTAGTCTGTTGATGTGATTAAAGTCATTAATCAGTTTTTGAATTTTGAACTAGCCTTACATACTTGGAATAAATTCCAATTGGTTGTTGTATAATTCTTTTATACATTATTTGGTTCAATCTGTTAGTATTTTGTTGAGGCTTTTTGCATCTATGTTCGTAAGAGATATGGGTCTGTAGTTTTCTTTTCTTGTAATATCTTTGTCTGATTTGGTATTAGAGAAATACTGGCCTCATAGAATGAGTTAGGAAGTATTTCCTCTGCTTCTATCTCCTGGAAGAGATTACAGAGAATTAGTACAATTTCTTCATTAAATGTTGCAATTCACCAGTGAACTCTTCTGGGCTTGGTTCTTACTGTTTTGGAAGGTATTAATTATTGATTCAGTTTCTTTAATAGCTATAAGCATATTGTCCATTTTTTATTGTGTGAGTTTTGGCAGATTGTATCTTTCAAAGAATAGGTCCATTTCATCTAGAATATTAATTTTGTGGGCATAGAGTTGTTAATAATATTCCTTTTAATGTCCGTGGGATCTGTAACGACATCTCCTTTTTCATTTCTGCATTAATAATTTGTATCTTCTTTTTTTCTTAGCTTGGCTTGAGGCTTATCAGTTTTATTGATTTTTTTCAAAGAAACAGCTTTTGGTTTTGTTGATTTTCTCTATTGATTTCCTATTTTTAATTTCATTGATTTCTGTCCTAATTTTTATTATTTCTTTTCTTCTGCTTAGATTTAATTTTCTTTTCTTTTTCTATTTTTATTATTTCTTTTCTTCTGCTGTAGATTTAATTTTCTCTTCTTTTTCTAGTTTCCTAAGCTAGAAACTTAGGTTATTGATTTTAGATCTTTCTTCTTTTTTAATATTTGCGTTTAATGATACAAATTTCTCTTTAAACATTGTTTTCATGATTTGTGATTTTCACACATTTTTATATGTTATATTTTTATTTAGTTCAAAATTATTTTTATTTCACTTGAGATCTCTTCTTTGACCTGTGTTTTATTTAATCTCTAAGTGTTTTGGAATTTTCCAGTTATCTTTCGGTTATTGATTTAGCTAAATTCCATTTTGGTCTAAGAGCAGATATTATATGATTCTTGTTCTTTTGTGGTGCATCTTATGGCCTAGAGTATGGTATATCTTTGGTGCATGTTCCCTGAGAGCTTGAGAAAATGTGTATTCTTCTGCTATTGGGTGAAGTATTCTGTAGATGTCAATTATATACAATTGATTGATGGTGCTGTTGAGTTCCACTATGTCTTTCTTGATTTTCTCCCTGCTAGATCTATCCAAAAACTCTCAATTTTTCACTTTAGAAATTTATTCAATTATTTTTTACACACTGGGAAGCTAAAAAATACATGGTGTGAAACATGGTGGGCCTAAATCTAACACAACCTTTCAAATTGTCTATGTAGGAATTAAGACCAAGAGAAGGTTAAAATCCCTGTGTCCTAGAACTATTTCATAGTAAGACTAGGACAAGGATTTATTTCATTAGACACCAGTAGACTCCAGCCTCTCTCCACCACGCCAGGCCTCCTGACGATTCTTAACAAAAAGTTCTGCATAACAATATAACACTTTTTTTTGGCAAAGGGTCTATCTTACAGAATATTTTATAATTTAGTTTATTAATTTTTTAAAGAAACTATGAAAAATTAAAATTATTCTCACAATGCTTTGAAGAAAGACATTTTCCACAGACAAGATTGAATGCGACAATGCTATGATCTGAATGCCCCGAAACATACAGTGTTAGAGTACTGTTGCTATCTCCTGCCTACACCAGTCCACACGGAGGAGTGTTCAGTCAATGGAAGCACTATGGATCTTTACCTGCTAGTAAAACAAAATCAATTGTTACCCTCTACATTTGCAGAAGGTTACAAAAATGCTAAAAGTTTCTCTTTGAGACAAGAACTTGGAAAGGTAGAGCATTCAGAGTTGGAGGAAAAGACAGTAAAGAGAAATAAAGTTTATAAAAGATAAACGAGATATTAAACAGGAACCAGATTATGGCATCTTTAACAAAATAGAATGCAGAAATAAATAATCTTTAATTTTTTCTGATAACGTTATTTATATTTAAGAACATAAAAGGCCATTGTGTGTAATAGCAGATTGTTTATTTGAGAATTTAAACATCTCCATTCATCCAAGTCATGAATTTCTGGGTAAACTATGAGTGTCGATTATCGTTATCATGGAGGCTCAATGTCTGTGGTGAGGACAGGAAACTATGAATTGTAATAGAGAGATCAAAATGACTCTGTAAGAAGCTATTTCAGGTAATGAAAATCTCATAAATTTTATGGAACAAAGATCATGTACTACTCAGAAGGAGATGCTCCAAATTTAGAAAGGAAATGAGAAGCGAGAGTGCTCCAGCGACACTGACTGATGTTTCCAAAGAACTATTGCATCATTCCTCCTTTGGTTTCTGTATACATTGCTATAACAAGTCCTGATACTAAGTAGTTTTGGTTCCAGGTAATAATGATTGGAAAAATTTTATTTGTTATTGTTGTGTTCTTTTTTTACAATTTTAAGGAAAATTGGTATGCACTAAAATTCTGATTTTCCATGTAAAACTTGATAACTGAGTAAAATGTATTCCACACACACACACACACACACACACACACACACTATGAATTATATATATCTATCTATATAGATAGATATAAAATCTCCATATATATTTTTTTTTTCCTATTCTCAAATAAGCTTGTTTTCAGGTAAGGTAAATTGATGATGTATACTTGATATACTGGACAATTGATTCATGCGACCTCTTTATTTAATAAGCATATTTTATTTTTTATGCAAAAAAAAACGTTTGATCATTGTTTTCATTTGGAGTTAATAAATCCAGGCTCTTTCTTATCTCAGAGCCTTTGCACATGCTCTTCTATCTGGCTGGAACGTTGTTTCTCTCTTCACAGCTGATTCCTGTGGAGGTCCTCTCTGATCACCTCCTTTCTTTACTCTTAATAAATTATTCTGTTTTCTTTATAGTCCTTGTTTGCTTGCTTATTTAAAATTTGTTTCCTGTAAAAGTCTATAAACTCCATTAGAACAAGGACCATGACTGTTTTGTTCAGCATGATTGCATGTATAGTGTTTAACAACATGCCTGGCAAATATTAGGTACAAAATTAATATTTGTTCTGAGAATAAGTAGATACATAAATATGACAGAGTAGAAAGAGCACTGAATTTGATGGCAAGAGACATGGGTTCTTCTTCTATAATACCTTTCTATCTACACAGGCAAGTTATTTAATTTGTCTTGGCTTTAATTGTCATTTGCAAATATAAATAATAATAATAAGACTTCTCTTACATTGTGCTTATGAGGATTAAAGACAGTGGGTGAAAAGTACTAGCACATGGTAGGCACTTGATAAATGTAGCTGTGGGTAGCCTTGGGTAAGTCACAACATTCAGAGCTGCCATTTACTCATCTGTAAAATCAATAAATGAATTATTGTGAAGTTAAAATATAATTCCTATAAGCTCCATGCTTGGCACGGAGTAGACAGGCAGTAGATGTTTGTTGAATATGCATTTTCAGAAACTATATTCTCTAATATAGATTCCAAGACTCCTCATATAGCTTCATTTTATATTTTGGAGGAAAAATTTTACATTTGAGGGAATTTTTCTTGTTATGGTTTCATCAACATTTTTGTTATCTTTTCATATTTAGTTTTATTCCAAGATATGTTTTGATGACAATTTTGGATGATTTATTAATGACAATAAATTCAAGCAGAATTTATCTTATTCACTTTCAGAGTAACACATAATTTTGATTATCTCCAAATCCTCCTTTTTAATAGAAAGCTGATTGGTTTGCTCTTCCAGAAAACCATCATTAACTTTTTTGCCCACTCTGAAAATGTTCAAGAGAATCCAACAGTCAACTGTCAGAGAGAATAGAAATTGCAATGCAAATATAAACATTTAACGTGTGTAAGGAAGAGCTCTCTGAATAAACTTCGTCAAACTCTACGAGAATAACATCAGACAATATGATAATATAACAGAGATGAGATGGCTTAAATGTCTCAAAATGGGGTAGAAATATCTATGCGAAACACGTAATACAGTCAACTGAACTATGTAAATGGTTTTGAGCAACAAGGAAAGACAAAACAGAAGCAATATGAAATATAATAGCTTCTCAGGAATCTGTTAAGAATCACTCCCCTTACTGCAGACCCCATACAAAGCTGCAATGTTTTCTACCTGGCTTTATTAATCCTGTCTGACCTCATCTACTCATTTCTGCTGACTCTACCTTCTCTTCAAGACCATATCAGTACTATGGCCTCCTTTCTCTGCAAATTCTCCATATTGGTCCCCCTGTTTACAGTTAAGACTCCCTATTCAGTTGTGTCCTTACTCCTTGTTCTTAATCTTTTTCTCTTTCCATATCCTTCCTCTTTCCGCCAACTTTTATTCAATCACTTTTTCTACTTGACTGTTTTAAATTCAAAACACCCTTTAAGGATCTTACAAAAGCTATGGACTCTTTCCCCAGAGGAGTGTGTATGGAAATATAACCTGTCTTACTTGTAATTTTAGGGGCTTCTTGGACATCCTAACACCCAAACATGCATAAATTCCAGATGAAGAACACCTAACTTTAGCAACCTCCTTCCAATTCTCAAATCGGTAGCAATGGTTACCATTTATTGGGTAACTGTCATGCACCAGATGCTGTGCTCGATGCCCTCTATTCTTTGTCTCTCAACTTCGTGATCCCCATTTCACAGAAGATGAAGTTGAATGATAAAGAAGTCAAATAATTTGCTAAAAATTACACCATTAGTTTATAGTGGAATTGGGAGGTGAATCCAAGTCTAATTCTAAATGTGTGCTTTTCCCATGGCACCCCACTGCCTCATGACACTTGATGAGAAGAAGAATGAGACACAAAGAGGAAAAGTAATTGAAATACCACTGACTTACAAGTAATAAATTGGAGTTTGTGTAGGCTATTAGTTATTCCATATACAGTAAATAAATTCCATATAACTATTCATATAACATATCCATATAAATATGGAATACAATTATTCTGTATACAGTGTATAGCACCTTTTTATATAAAGATGTTAGGTGGTGATGGACGATATTGTTTTGCAGCCAGTATGCAGTGGAATATACATACTGGCTGTTAAATTTTGAAAACAGTATTTACGAATCAGAAAACATTCGGCTTTAAGTTTCCTAAATGCTTTTCTTCTGGATGATCTGGTTCCCACTCCTTCTAAAAGGACACCCAGCAATTAAGGGGTTGAAGCTTGTCACAGCAAGGCCCCAGCTATGACCAGTTCAGATTTGCAGATGTTAAATATTTTGAATATCACTCTTGGTTATGGACAGAACATCAAGAAGATGCCCAATTCCTCCCTCTGATCTTTCGCCATTCTTTTTCTCAGGTCACATTCAACTCATATTTTTCATCACCCACGAATACCTTTGAAAGTGTACTTCTATTTTTAGAAAAGCATTATGAAAAATGGAAAAAGGCCTTTGGATTTTGCTCATAATTTTGATCTATGTTCCAATCTCCTAAATTCCTCATTTCTTTCCTTAAATTCTATAAGAACATAACTGATTTGAAATAGTATTGAAAAAAATCTTAGTTCACACAAGTCTTGCCAAACTATAATTAGGTTCTTCCATTTTCTTATCTCTATTGTATGTAAAAATCAAACAAACAACATCTTTATTTTTATTATAGGTATACTGAATAAATCCAGTTACAATAAAGTATTTGGTCATGTACAAATCAGTTTATCTGCAACTAAGAATTTTTAAACTCATTTAGACTTTAATAAACAAAGTCCATTTTCTAATATCCGTCTAAAAATTTGATAAAGAAAAATATTCCAAATACTCACTGGAACTGTTAGAAGCTAGAAAAAGGGAGCCATCTCTAACATTCTATTTTTACTGAAAGCAACTCATTTTTGAGTTCTTATTAAGAAAATCTTTTATCTGTTTTCCTCTCTACTTTCTATTTTCCAATGTTTCAAAATTCAAGTGTTTTGCTACTTGGATCCCATCTCCTGATTACTTTCCTTTATTCTGATTCAATTAAACTATAACACGCAGGGAGCCTTCTTCACTTCTTTACATACTTTTCTCACGAACTTTAACTGGCTTCCTTACTCTGCCTTAGTCTCATGGAATTTGCTGCCTCAAAACTTTCAGGAATGTGATAGTGTATGTGGAAATCAGTATTTCTCAATGCATGGTACAAGAAAAACAATAATGGTATATAAAAGGTGTAAGAAAGAACAGTTTTCATTTTGACAGTTTTATCTTTATTTTAGTGTAGATTAAAAAACAAAAAACAAGAACTATCACATCAAGCATTTCCTTTCATGGAAATTATTGCTTAGAATGAGTTTAGGATAACAGCTACCCCTAGATTCTCCATTGCCTTGTGCTCCAGGGTACAACTAGACTTAAGTCAAATAGGGAGGTGAGCTACCCTTTGGTTTTCAATCACTGTTGTGTGCTCCAGCTTCCAACACTTACATCATCATGCCTCACACTTCCATTCACCTCCAACAGCATCAGAAGCCCAACCCTCTTAGATTCTCTGATATCTTATTGATGATCATCTTCCAAATCTTCCGAATGCTCTGTACAATCCCTAATAAATTCTACCCTTCACTCCTCCTCACTACTACTATCCTAAACCATTCCACAGTGCCTTTTAGAATTCTCATTGCATCCAAAGGATACTTCCCTCCTTCTTCAAACTCGTCTATGGTTTCCTTACTCTTAGTGAAACCTCACTCTTTCCTGAGAATATTGTTTCCCTCTTATGTTCAAATAGTATCCATTTTTTCCTCCCCACAACCCTTCCTCCATGCCTCATGTGCCTTAGGAACTGCCTTAGTAACGATGGGTGGACCTGGAGCTACAGTGGGTGTCCTCTTTGTTCTCTACTGTTACTTTCTTTCTCCGCTCCTTCCTTCTTAAAAAACCTTGACTCTTTTAAAGCACATCGTCAAACTTTACCATCCTTTACTTCTCCTCTTTATTGTCATCTATTAACTTCCTAGTCATTTTGTATCACTTACTGATGATGTCAGCAGCCAACTCCTGACCTCTTCTTCAATGTCCTTGGAGATTTCTACTGTCATAAAGATTCATTCTAAACTAGGCCTCTTATTTCCTAAAAACATTGTTCTTGAAAACATCGATCTTTTCTCTACTTTGGTCTTTAGTCACTGCCATGTCCCCTGACTTTTCAAGTTGAAGCTATTCATGTCTCACTTCTCCATTCACCTCCAACACTTCATCCACCCCACTCTTTTAGAAGAACTGTACCCTAGATCTTGTCATTACTCCAATAGCTACATCTCCTTCAGTATATGGGCTTTGATATCCCTCTCACTGACAATCACCTCCTCTCCTTCCAGCCCTTCTTCTCTAGCACATCCAATCCAACGGTTCCCCGAGCACAGTAAATCTCCCAATCCTTGACCCTACTTCCTGCAAGTCCTTCCTTACCTAGACTAGATTCCATGAGCCAGTACTATAATCACTCCTTTGAGAACATCATAACTACCTAAGCCCTTACTACTGCTGTCAAAATTGCCTAATAAAATCCCAACTCTTGTTAATCCAATTACTTGCTTACTCTACACCTGTAGGTGTACCACTACAGCTGAAAGTTGCTAGAGAAATTATGCAACTAGACTGACTAGACTCACTTTAATTTTATAAACACTTATCTGAAAAGTATACTCCTCACCTGGTTTTCTTCCTCATTTCCCTTTGCTAGTATCTTCTTCTCTACCAGGTCAATAATTGGTGAATTATTCCTGCTCTTTGTCCTTAGTTTTCTTCCTTTCCCTATGCTCATTCTCTTTGTAAAAAATCTCACCCAATTCAATGGCTTAAAACACAACAAAACTTTGATAATTCTCAAATTTTATCTTCATCTTAGACTTCTCCTTAGTTCTGGACTATGTGACTGCCTCCTTAATATATCTAACTGGAGATCTAATAGGCAACTCAAACTTAAAACATTAACAAAATAACTACTGTGTTTGAAAAAAAATGCTTTCCTATAAACTTTCCCTATTTTAGTAAATACCATCCTTGGAGTCAGCCTTTATTGTTCTCTTATTCACTCAGTCTATTACTTATACTTCCACATATATTCCAAGCTAACCCTCCTTACTACCACCCCTTCTCCAACCCTAATGCAACATTTTCTATGACCTTGTGTGGATGACAAAAACATTCTTACCAGTTTGCCTTTGTTCTTGCACCCTCCAGCCCATTCCTTATACAGCAGCCAGGAGGATGTTTCAGAAGTATAAATCAGATCATGTCACTCCCATACATAACACCCTCCAATAGTTCCACATTCTACTTATTAAAATATCCAAATCTCTTGCCATGGCCTGCATATTTTATTATTTGTCATGTACCTTTACCTTTGAACTTCTTGCTCTCTACTCACCTCTTTATCGTCTGTACT
The DNA here is from genome assembly GCF_057802395.1 of Ceratotherium simum simum. Taxonomy (NCBI): domain Eukaryota; kingdom Metazoa; phylum Chordata; class Mammalia; order Perissodactyla; family Rhinocerotidae; genus Ceratotherium; species Ceratotherium simum. The sequence goes on from NC_141908.1 coordinate 43,203,755, forward strand.
TAGTTCACCTGGCCAGCTTTCCTCAAACACTCAAACTAATTTGCATCTCAGGACCTTTGCAATTGTTATTCCTTCTCAGAAATCCTTTGCCTTTGAGTAAGTATCTGGCTCTCATCATTCAGGCCTCAATTAATATGTTACTTTCTCAGAACAACTGGTTCCAATCCCAGATAAACCAGGTCCTTTGGCCCAGGTAACTCTATCACATCATCTACTTAATTTTCATCGTAGCACTCACTGGTGTCGAAAGTTATTCTTTATACTTATTCTTCTTTGTTTTGTGTTTATTACCTTTTTCCTCCCACTAGAATGTAATAATTTACTTGAAGGCATGGATTCTGTCCTATTCACATTGTACCTTTAGTGCTTAAAACAGTGATTAGAATGTTATAGATACTCAATAAATGTTTATTGGATGAATCAAGTAGGTAGCATTCTTAGGCTTGAGTTTACTTATATAAGCCCAGTTTATTTATAAACTAGTATTTAAAAATAAAATAAAATTGACTTCCATTTTCAGTGTATATCAGAAAAATCTTATGATTAATGTTTGTTCTTCAAAACAATTCAAAATCTTCATTAAGTTATTGTAAAGTATGTTTAATTTTATTGCTGAGCTGTCAAGAAAGTAAGAAAAATACCAGAAGGCCAAATTAAGGGAAAGCAAGAATCCAGAAAGGTAACAATTATCTGAAGTTTGCAGTTACCTTGAGGGCATCTACCAATCCTGTTGATGGTGGGCTTAAGTTTCAACATTTGCTAAGTGTGTGAGGAACCAGAGATAAAGTCTAGGGTTTACCAAACTTTCAAAATCTGAAAAGACGGAATGCAGAAACTCAAAGAACTGTACTCCCAGTAAAACCTACTCAACAGAAGTAGAAGCAAATTCTACTCCACAGTAAAGAATTTGCCTTAAACTTGCTACAATTGGTGGGGGGAGGGGAGAATTTCCTTGAGGATTCAAAACCACAAGCCATGTCTGAAGTAGGGTTGGATCCCAAATTAATTGTTTTCTAAGTCATCTGGAAAACCCCAAGTACAGTATTAAAGAGATAGCAGACTTACATTTTCAGATATATTAAGTATTAGAACTATCATATAAAAACTATAAAACAACTATAATTATTATGCTCAAAAAGGAAACAAAGCATCATAAATGCATATGAAAATCCAGAAAGCTTAAAAATGGTTGATAAATTTAAAAAAAAACTTATAGAAATGAAAAATGTAATACTTGAAAGTAAAAACTTGATGTGTTAAACAGTAGATAAGAGCAGCTAAAAAAATTTTCTTTTAATTAGAATATAGATATGAAAAACGTAACTAGAAAGTAGCCTAGAGAGTCAGAGGGATTTAAAGTCTGAAAAAGAGATTAAAAATTATAGAGGATAGAATGAAAAGTTGTAATATATGTTCAGTTGGATATCCAGTAGGAGATAATAGAGAAAAATGAGTAGGAAATAATTAAAGAGATAATAGTTGGGGGATTTTCTAGAAGCATTGAAAGATGTAATTTTTTAAAAAAATCAAAATTAATCTAATGAGGGCAAATAAAAAGAAACCTACACTTAGATGCATCATAGACAAACCAAAGCCAAAGCAACCAAAACATATTATCTTCAGAAGAATGACAATAGTTTCAAAAGCAGTGATACAAGCCAAAAGTCCATGGAATGCATCTTCAAATTGCTGAGAGAAAATAACCTTCAATCTACAACAAGTATACAATCAGCTATTTCAAGAGCAAGGGCAAAATAAAAGGTTTTCAGAAAAACAAAATCCTAGAGTTTAATATTAAAGACACTTTGAAAGCAGTGGTTCCCAACTTGGAGTAATTTTTAGTCCCCCTCCTTGTGCTTCCTTCCCCCTCAAGAATATTTGGTGTGTCTGGAGCATTTTTGATCATCATAACTAGAGGCTGTTACTGGCATCTAGTAGGTAAAGCCAGAGATGCTGATAAATGTCCTATATTGTACAAAACAGCCTCCCACATCAAAGAATTATTTGGTCTCAAAAGTTAATAGTATTGAGGTTGAGGAACCCTGCACTAAAATAATGTTTAAATGTGTGCTTAAGAAAGAAAGACAAAGGACCCCAGAAAGAATGCCTACAATGCAAGGAAGAATCATTAGGAAAGGTATGCAGTCACAAACATTGACTGCACAAACAATATTTCAAATAATAAAACTGAATTACTGGAAAAGAATAGCATATAAATTAGAAGTTAATTAGCTTTCCGATGTCCTATTATTGCTAAGGAGGTAGGTTAGATGTTGATTTGTACATACTTCATCAAATTATGTATACATGTTTCATTTTCAAGGATAATCATAGATGACGTGTTCCAAAAACTAATGTAGAAAAAAGTGAAATAAGATAAAAAAACTAAAACACAAAGAAAGGATAAAAAGTCATCTAAAAAAGTGAGAAAAATCAAAAACGTAAAATAAGTTGAAAGAAATAAATCAAATATAACAGGAATCATGATAAATTTTAAGTGTAAAGACAGGATTTTCAGACTGATATACAGATGAAAGTACAGATGAAATTAAAAATATATGAACCAAATCAACCAGAAGAAAACTATCTGTATCATCGCAAACAATAAAGACTTAATATACAAACTGTATCTAAAGGTATTAGAGATAAAAAAGATCAATATACATGTTTAAAATTTTAATTCACTAGGAAATTATAAACATAAATGTAACTAATAGCATAGCGCAATAAACATAAAGCAGAAATTTATAGAACTCTAAGAAAAAATTATATATAATTAATGTTACATAGCTCACAAATACCTCAATAAACATAAAACAAAGAATAACAGAACTACAAGAAAAATTTGATCAATCTTTTATCATTGTGAGAGAGTTTAACATTCAGTATTAATATATCAAGCAGACAAAAATGCTATGGAGGGCCGGCCCCGTGGCTTAGTGGTTAAGTGGCCCTCTCCGCTACTGGCAGCCCGGGTTGGATCCCGGGCGCGCACCGAGGCACCACTTCTCCGGCCATGCTGAGGCCGCGTCCCACATACAGCAAATAGAAGGATGTGCAACTATGACATACAACTATCTACTGGAGCTTTTGGGAATAAAAGGAGGAGGATTGGCAATAGGTGTTAGCTCAGAGCCGGTCTTCCTCAGCAAAAAGAGGAGGATTAGCACGGATGTTAGCTCGGGGCTGATCTTCCTCAAAAAAACAAAACAAAATAAAAATGCTAAGGAGACAAAACATTTGACTAACACAAACAAACTTGATTTAATGAAATATGTAAAACATTGCACACATCCCTTTCAAGCGCACATGAGATATTTACAAAATATGACTAAATAGTAGGCATAAAGTAGGCCTTAGCAAATTCAGGAGGTTGAGGTTATGTACACCACATTTTCTGATCATAATGTAATTCCCTGAACAATCATTAGTAAAGAGATAACTTGAAAATGTTCATATATTTGAAAACTTTAGAAATTCACTTGTAGATATAAGTTATGGGTCAAGAAAAGAAAAAATAATGGAACTTAGAAAATACTTAGAAATGACTAATAACAAAAATAGCTAAAAGTGAATGGGATACAGCTGAAGTGATATTTGGAGGAGAAAATAATGCTTTTGTTAAAAATGAAGATTAATAAATTGAGCATCTAACTTAATTTATGAAAGTGCAACAGTTGCGAATGAAAAGAATAGAATAAAAAATAGTAATACTAGTATTAGTTCACACTCGTATTCCGATTATTGTATCTTGGACATTGTACTAAGTCTTTTATTTTTATTAACTTTATATTACTTTTGCCAATTGTGTGATGAATTATTAAATAGAATAGCAAGATATGATGCATATCAACAACAAACTCAAAGATCCTTCAAAAATAATAAAATGAAATTGACAAATTCTGGTGAGGTGTTTCAAGAATAAAAATATAATAATGAGCAGAAGAATGAAAAACAGGACAAAAATACTGATGCAATGTCTAAATAATAAGAGGATAGACCAAACAACATTTTGAAAACAAAATACAAATTTATATTTATCGAACTAATTCACAGTAAAATATAGCTTACTCAAATTGACTTAATAAGAAATGCAGAAAAGACAAGACTATAATCATTAAAGTGTTGTATCAATATTTCCACATGCAATGCAGAATGTTTTATAAACAATTCTACCAAACTTTATTCTAAAAACGGATTAATAAAATATTTGTTTTCTAGGGCTACAGTAATATTGATTCCAAAATGAGACAAGTACAGTAACAGAAAGGAAAATTATAGATCAATAACACTCATGAATATATATGTAATGATTCTATATAAGATATAGAAAATCACATCTAGTAATGTATGAAAAAGATGAAACAACATTATCAATTAGATTTATCCCCCAAATAAAAATTTAGTTTAACGTTAAAAAAATCAATATAATCCACCACATTAGCAAATTGTATTATCTATTTACAATTATTCACTCCCTTCCTACCCTGCCATACTTCCCCATTCCAGGGTCTAGGATTTGGTCATATGATTTATTGTGGCTGATAGAACGTGAAGAGATGTGACATACCATGTCTAAGAGGAAGGTTTAAATGCACTTGTATGATTTGGTTTTCTCCCTTGCATTTTTGCTCTCTGCCATGAGAACAGCATGTCCCAAAGAGGAGATGCTCATTGAATATGGCCCTGGGATTGCAATGACATTTGGAACTTAATCGATACACATTTGACCCACAGCAGTCATGTAACATAAGGAAGATATGAAAGTTTTTGTGGAATGCCACAGAGACACTGAGATTCTTGGTTAAAGAAGCAAAACTCTGTGTTAATCTCTGATAAAGGAAGAAAAATAATTTAATAAAATGTAAGACCTATTTATAATTTTAAAAAATCTTAAATTAGAAATTGAAGAAAATTCTTTTAAGATTATCCTCAAAAATTACATAAAATACTTATCATATTTTTTAATGATGAAATATTGCATACTTTAAGATCGGGAGCGAAAAAATAATGTTCACTATCACCATTTCCAGTAAATGTTAAAAAAAGTTTACCTAACCCTCACAGGAAGGCAAGGAAAACACACTGAACAGAAAAGGACTGGAAAGGAAGAATTTGCAGGTGATATACTTGTGTCCAAAGAAAATCCAAAGAATGTACTGATACATTTTTAAAGTTAATAAGAAAGTTTAGCAGGTTTACTGGATACAAATTAATGTAAAAATCAAGTAAATTTATATACACCAGGAAAAAATGTTAGGATATATAGCAAAAATAATAGCAACAAAAATATCAAATATTTAGATATAAATCTAATGTGATATGTGTGTGATCTTTATGGAAAATATTTTTAGACTTTAATGAAAGACATTTAAGAAGATCTGAGAAAATGGAGCAATATGCCATGTTCTTGGATAGGAAGAATCAATATCCACAGGATGCTCCTTCTACCTAAATTTAAACACAGAATCCATGTAAGTGCAATAAACAGCCTAACAAGTATTCTTTGTGGAATTTAAAATACTGATTTTAAATTTTTTATGGAAATGCAAAATCCTAAGAATGGCTTGGACACTGAAGAAGAAGCATAAATCTGGGGGAATCTATCCATCAGATCTCAATATTCATTACAGAGTTATACTGATTCAAAGATATGATAGCAGAGGGATAGACATATACAGCAATCCAACAAAATAGAAATTGCAGAAACATTTTCAAACATAAGGAAAATACCTATAGAATAGAACAGGCATGGCAGATCAGTGCATAAAACAGCAGATCATTTTCCTGGGAAAAATATGTATACCTACTTCAAAGTATATTCAAAAATCAATTCTAGGTGGATTAAAGGTCACATATGAAAAGCAAACATAAGAGATAATGTGAGAAAAAATTTTTATGAACTTGCGATAAGGAAAGATTTCTTTACCAAGACCCCAAAAGCATTAATCATAAAGAAAATATTGATCAATCTGATTACGTTATAATATAGACCTTCTATTCATCCAAAGACAGAGCAAAGAAATTAAAAGGACAAGCTACAAATTGGGAAAAGATATTTATAACAAATAGCTAACAAAAGACTGGATTGCAGAATATATACTAGTCTCCTACAAGTCAGTAAGACTACAATAAACAGCCTAATTTGAAAAATAGGCAAAAATGAGCATATATTTTACAGAACAGGATAATTGATATGTTAAGATATACTGTATATAAGATATATTAAGATATTAATAGATGATCAACACAATTAGTGATAAATGAGATGCAAATCAAAGCTACAAGTTAGCATTTTATATTCATTGAATTAACAACAATCAAGAAGTCAGATATCGCCAAGTATTGATAGTGTTTGAACCTGCAGGAAGACTTTAGACTTCTGAAGGAAGTGTAAATGGATGCAACAACTCAGAAAAATAATTTTGAAATAGCTAATAAAATTCAAACATACAAGATTGTTTCTAACAGAAAAAAATTAGAAAGAATAAATGTGTATTAAATGAATACATTTAATATATATATTAAATATATATAAAGTATAAATATATATAAAGTATAAAATATATATAAAGTATAAATAAATTGTTGTATATTCATACAAAGGGGCACCACTTATCGGTGAAAATGAATGAACTATATAAATCTAACAATCATAATTTCGAGTGAAAAATATATAGACAAAAGTAACATGAAGTATATTTCCACTAATATGAAATTCAAAAACATTCAAAACATAACAATGTATGGTTTACTGGTATCTTATAACTCTAAAGAAAATTAAAAGAATGAAAAACACAGCTGTACTATGGTGGAGGGGAGAAGATACATTTAAGTAGACTTCAAATGTTCTATTTCTTAAGCTGTGTAGTGGATACTTGGGTGTGTATTATTATTCTTGATAACTTACACTTTAAAATACTATTTTATACTTGTTAATCATTTAATTAACTAATAAAACACAAAGTTAAGCTAAGTTTTATATGGCAGAAATTATGAAGGTAGTATGCAAAGTTTTATAACCAACAACATATATCCATCAATTCTTTGAAGTTGTCTTTTACTTGTTCACTACCAGGATTCTATTACTGTATTAAATGTATCTCCAATAGCTCTTCATAATGGGATATATGAAGAATTGCATAGATAGAGATGTACAGATAAGAAAGCAGTACTTAATCTTGTATTTAATTTCAGTGTCTTTTCCTAAAAGACAAATTTTAAATTAACTTGAGTGCCTAAAAGTAGACACTGTCGGCTTGAAGATCTTATAGTAGTGATGCTGCTAAAAGGCTATCTTTCATTCCAGTAAGATGATTTATCTCCAAAGCTCTGTTCCACTCACAGGAAAGCATATTAATATTTAGAAAAAGTTCTTAAAGTTTTGAAGACAACAATGGATACTATCAAGGAATCCAGTAGGAAATCTCATTGAAGTCACCCCCAAATCTCTGTTAGACTGAAATAGAAAGCAACCTTATAGTAAAATGGATATACTTCACATTCTTATCCAGTTATGAAATAATTATCAATTTCAGAGCATTTAGAATGTAGGACTTAGGAAACCAACCAAGAGAAATGCCAAACGCTCCAGTTCCTCCTCTTTCACTGACATAGTTGTATAAGACAGTTTCTAACAAAAAAGACATGAAACAGGGAGGACAAAATTGAACTTTCACTAGCAAGCAAGGCACTTCCAATTTCTATTTCTGTGTCTAGGAGATGTGCAACTGCCAGAGCTGACATCCCCTGGAGTTTTTGAAGTAATTTTAAAAGAAATCCAGAACTAAATGGCTCAAATAGAAATACCTTGGAGACCTCCAGTAGTTACTACTGTCATGAGTTTTAAATTTGAAATAAAAATGAAGTCTTCCGAAGTAACTTCACAGAAAACCTTTCCTATTCTGTACTACCACATAAGGCTTCATTTTGTGATAGAATATTCACTTTCTTGTTTCATGTGTCTGATGTTTCCCTGAGAAAAATTACCCATTCCTTAGAAAATCTTCTAGGATATAACTTATGAGAAAACAAAAACAAACAAAAAAATCCTTTGGTATTGTTGCTTGAACATAGCAAAAATTTTTTATGTAAATGTAAAACATTTTCTAAAACATTACTCTATAGCACAAAATTATTACTTTAATCTGTTAACTTGTTTAACTGTGCCAAACAACTTAGTCAACTGAACATAAAAATCTTTGTATAAATGACTGAAATCATTGCACTCCGTGGTTCTTGTGAATTTTGACAGACTATATAGCAGAAAGTATAGAGGTCTGGGAATATGTACTCTGAAAATGTTTGTTTAACTGTTTGGTCATTAATTAATTAATATTCATTTTTGCAATATCATCATGTTGTTTTTTAACATTATATTGAAGTGTATAACACAAAAGAGTAAGCAGATTATAAGTACACAACCTAATGAATTTTCACAAATTCATTAAGAAACAGAATGTTACCAGTACTGCAGAAGCATATCCATTCAAGATATCTTCCCCCTAGATACTCTTTTATGCCTAGCTTCTTTCCCTCAATATTATGTTTGTGAGAGCCATCCATGTTGTTGCATGGAGTTGCAATTTGTTCATTCTTATTGCTGTGCCATATTCCACTGTGTACCACAACATGTTTATGTGTTCTATTCTGTTTTTTCGTGTTTTTTTTTGGTGAGGAAGACCAGCCCTGAGCTAACACCTGTTGCCAATCCTCCTCTTTTTTTGCTGAGGAAGATTGGCCCTGGGCTAACGTCCATGGCCATCTTCCTCTACTTTATATGGGGGACGCCTGCCACAGCACGGCTTGATAAGTGGTGCATAGGTGTGCACCCAGGATCCGAAACTGTGAACCCTGGGCCACCAAAGCGGAGCGTGCAAACTTAACCACTACGCCACTGGGCTGACCCATTTCTGTTCTATTCTTGATGAGCATATGTGCACTTTGCAATTCCAAATCATTATGAGTAACACTGATGTGAACACTCTTGTAGATTTTAGACAAACATATTATGTGTTTCGTGGAATTACTGGGTTATAAAGTACACATGTGCTTGGTTTAGTAGATACTACCAAACAATTTTCCAATCTGGTTTTACCAATTTATAGTCACACTAGTAGTTTTTGGGAGTTCTAGTTGCTCCACATTCTCTCCAAAACTTGGTATTATCAGTCTTTTAATTTTAGATGTTCTGATGGGGGTGTAGTAGTATCACTTTACGGTTTCAATTTGCTTGTCCTGATGAGTATCCATTCAATTATTGTCCATTTGGATATCCTTTTTTTAATGTGCCTCCTTAAGTTTTCTTGCTCATTTTTTATTGGATTGTCATCAAGTTATTTTGAGGATAACATGAGACACTATAAATGAAAGATCTTTATAAATTTGCAAGTGTTAAACAAATGTAAAGCATTTTTTATTAATTAATTAATATGTGTATATACATACATTCCATTAATGAAAATAAAAGACTGTATTTGTAAGTTTCCAAGAGGAGGATACGGCATGTTATACAAGCTCAATAAATGATAGCTGGTCTCAGTATAATTACATTATTTAACTTGAGTTTGAAGCATTGAGAACATTGCTAAGGATTGATGACACCTCTGAATGAGATGGATCTCAATATCCAACCAAGTGAAGGAAAAATTGTAGTTGATCAAAGAATTTCATCAACAATGAAGAGCTGTTTCCAACAAAAACCTCTTCATGATAACTCTGCACACATTGGGGAGAAGTGGCAATGTCTGAAATCTACCAGTAACCTCAGAGTGCCCTGGAAAGGCTGGCAGCCTGAGGATTATGGCTTCATTGACATCATTACACAACATATCAAACTCAAACGAGCATATTCTCAGAGCTTTGTCTGTCTGGATTTTCTTTAGAGCCTTAGAGAGTAAGAAACTTCTTTAATTCTTAATTTTAACAGATTTTGGCCATATATGCTGGAGTTAATTCCATATTGATTACAGCCAAGGAACTCTTTCAAAGTTCTTGCGGTAGGGCATATTTTCCTGGCACGTACTGGGCATATTTAGGGATGGGGGCAATATTAGGCTTACGTAGGATATTTATCCAAATGTGGAGTGAGTATAGTCTGGAGCCTTGAGACTGAATGAAGATGATGATTACACATTCACTTGACAATTGACCAAAGAGTTTGAAGTGAATACAATAGGCACTGGATGCCTTTGTAGGATATTTGAGTCCAGGAGTTTTATGTTCCAACACTGAGTTTAAGAAGTGTAAATACATGTTGAGGCAAAATTTGCAATAACAGGTCATAGGTTTGAAATTGGAAACAACAGCAGCATATAGATTATCCTGGAGTGCGAGCTTTCAGAAACAGAAGGGCTCTTTTTAGCCAAATTAATAAGAAGCCCTTGAGATGTAAAGGGAAGAGAAGAGTTCCATACAATAGGATTAGCAAACAACAGTTTCCTGGAACAGAAGTCTTGCTTGTACAGTTCTCAGTGTAAAGAATTCTCATGTAGCCATATTTTTAGTTATCTCAGAGAAACATTCAACAAGTAATATTGCAATATTTTCGGGTTTGCATGTGTAAGCTAATGTGTTTGTGTGTGTTTAATATATTAAACGCATTGGTAGATGATCGAGATATATTGTTTTAATTTAAATTATTTGCATGTTGTGCTTTGGGGAAGGGAGATTTCTAAAGCTTAAAAAACTCCCAGAGTTAAGACCTTCATTCTATATTAATACATCCCTGATGTGTTAATTACTGAAACACTCTGAGCAGTTGTTTAAAATATAGAAGCAATTTAGAGAGCTAAATACAGAACAACAACATCAAACTATAAATTTTCTTGCTTTTAAGTTATGAGCCTCACATTCAACTTTTTCTTTATGTCATTATCTTTATTTCATGCCCATTCAGTAACCCAGGAGTCATATGAAAAATACTTCATAGTGTTATTTTTAATTATCTTTCTTTCAGAGTGAAAACCAAGGCAGGGTTCAGGTTTGTGTTAATTAATCTTATGCCTTATTTATGTCTGCACCCCATATTTCTCAATTTTAATGACCTTCTAAAAGATCTTTCTGAATTTGATTTAATTTGCTTTTGAAAAGCCATTTTAAAAACTTAGTTGAGAACATTTAAAGTTTGTGGTATCTTTGGAATTTACATAATTTAAGAATATGGAAAATTAAAGTTTTGTTTACAGAGGTAGAAAACATGCCATAGTCAAACCTACTGGAGAAACAAAATCAACAAAGAATATAGCATCTTTCTAGATAAAGAACGGCAATATGTAGCTAATTGACATTATGCAATTTTAATGGCTTTTTGGTATTTGGTAATTTGACATTACAGTCTCATTATTTTGTGCTGACTCACTTTTAAGGATCAAAACTGAAAAGGAAGCAATTTTCACTAGAACTGTGCCATGACTGTTCCCAGAAAAGTGTGGAAGACAGGGTGGTGATCACATAGTGGGCCACCCTCTCTCTAACAATATTTTTATTCATTCAAGTAAAAGCAGTCTGGAAGTCTTGAGGAGGAAGAGAAGACAGGAAGGACATGATGAAAACAGCAACCTACAATCAGAGAAATGTGAAGAAATAGAAATAGAAGACAGTTGCTGTACAGGCTACTCATTGGTGAAGTGAGTAGAACTTGGGGAGGAATGAAAGGAGTTAGATTTACATGTTTATATATATACAATATAGGAGAAACTCAAGACTTCTTTATTTTTTTCCATAGCACCAACAGGATGTCTATGAAATTAGTAAACATATAAATAATCAGCCCCCAGTCCATCTATCCATCCCCTCACTAGCTATATATGGATCTGCAGTAACTGGGGGTTACAATGATGAATAAGATATGTCTGGATTCTACCCTCATGGAGCTTACAACATAGCAGGAGACTGCCATTATGCCAATAGGTATACAAATAATTATGTAATTATAGTCATGATTCTTTCATGAAGGTGAAGTTCTAGATTTCATGACAGCATTTACCAAGATTTATCTGGAGTGGGAGTCCAGGAAAAACAGTGTGGAATAGTGGTGAAGAGCCTGAGTTCAGAGAATCTTGGGTTTGGTTCACTTACTGGCTTTGTGACTCTTGGTTTTTAAACGTTTTAAGCCTTCGTGTACTCATTTTTAAATGACTGTGTTACTAGTATCTAGTTTACACAATTTCTGTAAAAATTAAAGAGACAATAGTCTGAAGAACGAAAGTTGGGAGATAAGATCAGTGAAAAGCCCATAGGACTTCGGTTTTGGTAATGTTACGTTCCCTAGGTTACGTAGTGGATCATGACGGATGACTATCATATTGATATATACCACCTATATTCTTTTGTAATTATCAAATTCTTTATACGTAATCTTTAAAAACAATTTCTAGAAAAGTTAAAGATAGTAAGATATCTGAAGACTTGTACATGTTATCTCTGCGGTGTAGGTTTATGGGGAACTTGCACTTTCTCTTTTATTCACTTCTGAGTAGTTTTAATTTCTGAAAATGAACATATAATATCTATTTTTAAAAAGACATAGAAACGAAAGAAAGACAAATAAAGAGGATAGGAAGTATAAAATGCTCAGCCCAGAGTATTCCTGTGAAGGGCTTAAGCAAGGGTGCTTGGACCACGTAGGGAACTTGAAAAACCAGAGTGTGGCTGAAGTTTAGGAACACGAGAAAGAGTGGCCAACAGTGGGGCTGCAAAGTAGAGAGAGGGCGCATCATGAGAGCCTTGTTGGCCAAGTCAAGTTCAGAAGAGGTAGTGTTTCAAGCAGAGAACAGACAGTTGTAAACACGTGCTAAATTGATTAAAATTAACTGGCTGATAAGTGCTGTACAGAGTAGACGTTCAGATCTATAAAAATTTCTATCAACTCTATGGTTCTCTAAGTCTGGAAGTCACTTTTTTTTTTTAAACACCATTGCTTTTTAAGTAAACTATGAAGTTTTCATGTATTTAATATCAGCAAACTCTAGGAATAATTTTCCAAGGGGGGAAAAACCCCCAAATTTTAAACCAACATAGGAAGTAAAAACAAAGGGGAACTCTGAGCACCATCTTGTGGGGTGACCCTAGCACCATCACAGCAACTTGGGGTGGTCCCCAGACATCCATCATTTCATCTCTAAAGTTATGCATGAGAACCACTGCTATAAGCCAAAGGACAGAGCTCAAAATTGATCCAGAAAGATGGGGCTGCCAGTACCCAACTGAAGGTACCAGTAGGGATAGAGGAGAGACCAGATGAGTTAGTAATTTTCACTAAAAAGAAGAGCAGATTGTGCTTCTCAAGATACCTTATTAGGGTCTACTTCACATTTCTCAGTGACATTCTGAGGTCACTCATCTGAAACTTTGCTCATTCATAATATATTCCAGTAACAATCCTTGTAAATCATAGTCATATTGGACAAAAGAAATAGTCAATTATACTTGTTACTCATTTTTGTGTCCTGTAGGTGCAACACATCTAAAATCATCTAACAATTATAAAATAATATGGAATGATAACAGGCAGTACCTGTCTTTAGTTACTCACTTGTTTTACTGATACTTGGTGAGTTGCTCTGTAGCGGGCAAGGATTAGGGATAATTATTCTATGTGATTATACCCTGGTCAATTGCCCTTTATAAGGAAAAGATTAAGTTTTTTATTTCTAATACTCAGTTTTTCGCAAGCAAGCGTCACAGATATATTTGTTTGTATATGGGAAAGGGGGTGCTTCCAAAATTCCTGTGTGAGAGTGTTTTCTAAAACTGACTTTGAATTTCACTGATAATCTGAAAAATTAAAATAGGTCTATACTTGATGATGTGGATTACCACTTTATAACTGGTACTGCCAGGGGATGTCCATGCCTCTGTTTATGCTTGCGTTTTTCATGAAGTTGATGCCACATGGTACTTTTGAAAATCTTTAAATTTTACAATTTGAAAATGGCGTAGCAGGGTAGGTAATTAAGGGCATGGGCACTGGAGCCCAACCTTTGGGCTTGAATCTTGGAACCACAATTTACATGCTGAATGACCTTGAGCAGGTTACTTACCCTCTGTGTGCCTCAGTTTCCTCTTCTATAAAAAGAGAATAATAATAATTCCTGCTTTGTAGTCTTATTTGAAGATTAAATAAGTTTATTTCATGTTAAGCATTAGAACAGTGGCCAGACATAGTAACTACATAGTAAATGTTAGCTATCATTATTAAAGGGAAAAGTGTGGACTTAACACATAAACAATAAATTCGTCAAAATAAAAAGCCAAATGGTGTCACAGAGTGCTATAAAGACAAAGGTTTCACAATAGTTCAAAAAGAGAAGAGGGTAGAAGTTGGGTAGTCATGGGGAATGCAGTATAAACATGCCACACACACAGACCAGGTCTAGGTGGCCTTCAGGGAGGAGGGTGGGATGGGGCACAAGAGAGGTGTCTGAGTTGATGGTGGGTGATATTCTGTTTCTTGATGTGGGTGATGACTATGTGGGTGTGTTCATTTTGTGATAATTCAGAAGGCTTTACACTTATGATTTGTTTACTTTAGGTATATTTCAATAAATAAGTTAATTTAGGTGAAAAAGAAGGTTCAGACTTCTCTCTCCGATCCTCCCTCAAAACTCATGCTTTACTAGTTAGCACCATATTAGTGCTGTTTATGCTGTGAAAGTGGTTTAGTTTGGATAAAAAAAGAAACCCCCAGAGGCGTGCCTGCTGGCGTAGCAGTTAAGTTCGAGCCCTCTGCTTTGGCGGCCCGGGGTTAGCAGGTTTGGATCCTGGGCGCGGACCTATGCATCACTTGTCAAGCCACGCTGTGGCAGCGTCCCATGTAAAATAAAGGAAGATGGGCACAGATGTTATCCCAGGGCTAATCTTCCTCAGCAAAAAGACGAGGATTGGCATCAGATGTTAGCTCAGGGCTAATCTTCCTCACAAGAAAAAAGAAAGAAAGAAAGAAATCCCCATTAGTGTTGCTGACTGAAGTGTTACTAGTTTTGTAGTTTTGTTTGGAGTTAATGTAAATTTAGATTTTATAACTACATGTGAGCTAAAAGCATAACAGGAGTTTGCAACTAGTTTTAAGTGTATACACGTTTAACATAGAGTTCAACTCAAAACTGTGATATTTTTTCCTTTAAAAGGAGTCTTTAGAAAATGAGTTTAGAAAGAAAAAGCACAAGAGATGAAGAAAGTTATGAAAATATTAACTCTTTAGCACTTGTCATTTGCTTTTTGTTACTGGAAATTAATTTTTCTTCGTTTTTTTTTTTTTCCCCCAAAACTAATTTTCTTCTTATAGGGATTGGCTGGAAAGAATTTATCCCCATGATTTATTCAGAAATATGAAGTCATAAAACTTTTGACCCTGCCAAGTGATGGGTCAGATCTCAGAATACAACACCGATGCCAATGCCCAGGGATTATGTGAAGCCAGAATGGAATGGCCAAACCTCCCTTTCTTCCAATTCGGTATGTATCCATTCATTGAAGAAATATTTACCTGAGTACCAACAGGTTCCAGGTACTATCCTAAGCAATGGAGAGTCAGGAGTGGTAATACATACACGTGGTGTACATAGCAATGGAAATCTGTTACTCAAGGGACATTTTTTATGTGTGTGAGGAAGATTAATTCTGAGCTAACACCTGTTGCCAATCCTTCTCCTTTCTGCTGTGGAAGATTGGCCCTGGGCTAACATCCATGCCCATCTTCCTCCACTTTATGTGGGGGGCCTGCCAGAGCATGGCCCGATGAGTGGTGCACAGGGAGTGGGGCACAGGTCCACACCTGGGATCCGAACCTGTGAACCCCGGGCTGCCAGAAGCAGAGCACACTAACTTCACCACCACGCCACTGGGCTGGCCCCTGAAGGGCCATTTTTAGAAGCATAAAGACTTGCTGTTGCTATTACCCACTTCCTGCCAATTGTAAGAACTGATTTAATAATAAGTCTAGTTGTTCTGAGAGGGAGAGAAGGGCTATAAGAATTTGGGAAATTTTGTACCAAGATACTTAGATCTAATATACCACAGTCATAGTTTAGTCAATCTGTATTTCAAGACTTGTGGAAACAGCTCTGGGTTGATAAAGTGACATTTATTTATTTTTCAGAACATATAGATATTATAACATAAATACTAGAAGAATGTTCAACAAAATATTCTCTATAGTTATTTCTGTGATGTGGGGTTATATATGATTTTATTTTCTTCTTTGTACCTTCTGTAGTTCACAATTTTAGATAAAGAGACATTACTTTTGTAATCAGAGGGAAACAGTAAATTGTAAATTACAGACCTTGAAACTAAGTTTAAAAGTGTCCTATAAACCTGCTTGTATCTGCAATGACCAATATCACAAAATTTAGGTAGAATCACAGAGAACCATCATTTCCTGAATGTTCGTTCTGGAAAAACCCAGACAATAAATGATTCGTCACTCAATACATTTCAGCTTACGAAAGACTTTCTTACATGGTGTCATACACTGAATTTGGCTTGCTTAATATATGAAAGTATAGATTTTTCGCATTCCTCTTCTCAAGGGCATGGATCAAAAAATAGTCACAGAAGAAAGATGATATTGAAACAGGAAATGTTGAAGCACACAGTTAAAACTTTAAGCATTGTTGGTAGGACAAAGTGTAGAAATGGTTTTCCTGCTGAATGAAGCAGAACTCTCTATTGCAGGGCATGACAAAGTGATGGTGTCTATTTATTTACAGGGAGACACATTACATTTCAGTATGTAGAGATTTACATCCCTCTCTGTGAAGCAAATTAGGATGTCAAGTTTCTTAAATGTATACCTGCCATTCGATATTCAAATAAAGCATGTAATTCCCTACTCAGTGCAGATATTTTAAAAATTAATATAATATCTTTAGATCTCAAAGTCAAAAATTCCTTATTTATAAAAATTTCTCTCTTAGAAATTATGGTATTTTACAGCTAAAAATAGCAAGCTTTCAAGTAAACTGCCCCAGTATGTCAGAATTCACAAATGTGAGACAGAGTCAAGACATGTCTAATAAGAGGCATGGGGTCATATAAGGAAACTGTTTAATTTCCTAGTATAAAAGGACCTTTCCTGCATGTCTAAATTCATTTAGACATAATATTTCTCTAATTCAATCATAGAATTTTCTGGTATTAACAAGTAATTTTTTAGTAACTTCTGGGTACCTAGAAAATTATTAGACAGTAAGATCAATATAAAAAATATTTGTTGACCATACCTTCAGTGAAGCAAGTATCTTATTTAAGAGATAAAATGTACAATTAGAAAATTAGTATAGTACAAGGTAATACACAATAAAAGGCCAATGGAACACATTCTAGTGACAGATGTATAGTAAGAAGACGATTTGTTATGGATGGTCAGAGGGAAATGCTGGAATTATTGGCAATGGCTCTGTGATGAAGCTGGAGCGGAGGTGGTGCTGGGAGGCTGGTAGATTTTCCAGGTGAAAACATTATATTAGCAAGAAAATAGAAGCAGAGGTTGGGGGGCAGAGATAGAAGTGCCTGGTGGGAGGGGGTATTTCAGATGCATTAGGACAGGTAAGATGAGGCCAGAGTGGAAAGTTAGCAACGCATACAGGAGGCTACTGAAGTCATTCAGGGAGGATTGTGCCAGGGCCTGGCCCACAAAACAGAAAGAAAGGGACAAAGCTAAAAATCAAGGGAAAGGGAAATTAATAAGCTGTGAAAACATATCGATTTACTCAAACTTTAATAATGATTCATTGTCACTGTCCAGTCAGGGAAGATGAAACAAAGCAGAACAAAACAATAAAAGAGGTGTCCCATGCTAAAACGAGAAGTCAGCTCACTAAATCTCAGCCTTTTCTTTTTTCTAATCAGGTGATTGATAATCTAACTACAGTGCAACAAAAACACTTCAGTTTAGCAGTTGTTCTCTGACGTTACTGCCCAGACTATAGCTCGTTTAATGGAGGAAGCCAAACAGGTCAAGGAGACTAAGACCTAAAGTGGGAAAGTACATTCATTCGAGATACTGGGAAAAGTTTTGGTATCTGGTAGCGCGATGACTTTACCTTCTGATGGGCATAAAAACGACCTTAAAGTTTTGCTGTCACTCTGTATACTCCTCTTTTATAGCAGAGGAGTTAAGCACTAAAACATTAAAAGCAATCTCCCAATTTCAAAACCCAAACTTAAAAGCATGTTCGCTTTCTTCTGTAGCTGGGGGTTAAAAAAACAAATTATCCAAGGTGGATAACATCTCTGCCAACCAGAGGAGTGAATATACCAGTTAATTTTTAACCTTGAGTTTTTGCTAATATCATCTCACAAACAAAAAATAATAATTTTTTATTAGCCAGGATTAGTGAGTGCAAACCGTACTCTGTTTCATTACCAGAGACAATATTACCAAACTTGGCTAGTCGTGCTGTAAATGTGTGTCATGGTTTGCTCATGAGCTGTAGCCAGGGAGACAGTGTGGGTCAGATTTTGCAAATCTCACTCTAAAGAGATGCAAATCAGTTCGGGCCTTAAGAAAGGTCTGGGAGAGGTTCATCTAAATATCCGAACAAAGTTGCGTGCTTTAAAAGAACAATCTCTACTTTTCTCCTTCGAAATGTTTCCCTAAATCCCTTCTGTAATTTCATATTTTTCTTCCCTAGTCCACCCTTTTCTAAATGTGCCTATGCCTTGTAGGTCCAAACCAGTTTCACAGACAAACCTGCCTAGGCTAGTACAAATTCTTGAGGGTCACCAGCCTGCCTGGCATACAAACAGCCTCAAATGAAGTTTCAGCAACTGCTTCGTTAGAGATGAACAATTTCTATTCATTTGAATCCTCTAGATCCCCAGTAAAGCCCATGTTCAGTATGGGAATTTTTTTTTTCCAGAAGAAAGTACTTCTATTAGAGTAGATGTGGTTATTAGCCGTTTTTAGGATTCCTTGTCTACATTTATCAGGGTCATCAGGGACAGGAAGAACCAAAAAAGTAGCTATCTTTCCCTGGTAATGAAAATGCCCATTTGGAAGAATACGGCTGGTAACAACCTCAGCCTTGAAACTGATTCTTTGGACCATTTTTCAGACAGTACTCTCTTCATTCTCCATTCTTATTTTCAAAACTGTGATGCTTTGCATTGCAATGTAGTTATGGGGGAAATGATGTGCAGGGCCAGCTAACACCGCCTAATACTAGTTCACGATGACTCCCAAGAAGTGAGGCTACATTTTCAGGACTTTTGTGAGACAGCGGTTAAACATAGCTATTATTAAACATTAATTTATATAAATTTACAATTAAATAAATTATATTAAAAACAAAGGTAATGAATATACAAAACATTTTCTAATTATTTTATAACATTTTATTCTTATCTAAGCTCTTGAGGTTATTTAGGCTGTTGCATCTGCATGGTAGAAATACTTTATAAGGTGTATTACTGCTCATTTCTTCACAAGAACATATTCAGTGATGTCACGTTGGTAGCTTGAGATCACCCGTGTTGGAAGTATTTACCACAAAAATTGGCAAATGTGACAAAACAGAGCTCTCCCCTAGAAAACCACTTGTTAAACATTTACTAGCACACCACTGGTAAGGACCCACTATTTTGAGGGCTGAGCCATGGGGCAGAATAAAGAATATGTTAATTTAAAATTCAGCTTTTTCCTGCGTGATAATTGGCAGATTGATTTTCTCTTAAAAGAGTACATTCAAAAGATGGGTTTCTAAGTAAAATGGCCTAGAAGCCTTTCTAGTAAATAAAAACTACTTGTGTACACAATCAGAGTTACTTTTATTGACCATTTCATTAAGAAATTTTTAATTAGAGCCGCCCCGTGGCTTAGCGGTTAAGTGCGCGCGCTCCGCTGCTGGCGGCCCGGGTTTGGATCTCGGGCACGCACCAACACACCGTCACTCTGGCCACACTGAGGCCACGTCCCACATACAGCAACTAGAAGGATGTGCAACTATAACATACAACTATCTACTGGGGCTTTGGGGGAAAAATAAAGAAAGAAAGAAAGAAAGAAATTTTTAATTAAAGCATATTTCACTGCATAGGGAAACAAATAAAAAGCAAATTTACTAGTGATAATTTATAATATGTAGGACTAATACTAAAGTTTTGAGAATGAAGTAAAAACTCATTAAGCAATTAGGAGTTTTAGAATTCCTAGCAAGCTATTTCATTGCATTTAGATAGGACTAACTCTATTTAGGACACTCCATTTAAAATCAATTCACAGTTTTCCAATGGAGTTATGGCTTATCAAGCAATTCAGTGCAACTCATCCTTTTTCTGTTATGAATTTTAAACATCATATAGGCATTCTTTAGGTAATTCTCTGCTTCTATGTCATTGTCTCTTTAAGTGCTAACATATTCGCTCCCAATTATGGTTTTTTTTTTCCATCTCAGCTGTCTACATTGCTATTTAATGATATGCTGTGTTTCACTGTCATTCAACAGGTGAGTGTAGGCGTCCTATCTCCCAGTTCTATAAGCTGTATAGTACAAAGAGCCCAGAGATGGAGTCAGAAAGATCTGGAATGAATCCTTTCTTTCCCATTTATTAGCTGTGTAACTTTTGAGCCTCCATTTTCTTATCTATAAAATGGGAACATGACCTGCTGTCTTGCCAGAGTTGCTGTAAACCTAGTAGCTGTAGTAATGCAATAATGCTCCCCAACTACCCAAGTCAATGTCTGGCACATAGTTAATTTTCCGTAAATAGTATCTATTATTAGACTCCTGTCATACTAAATACTGAAGACAATACTTAATTATTGCATTAAATTTAATCATTACGGTTATGTAGGCTTCTCTCTTATTCAGTAGCACAGGAATCTTAAAAACATATTTTCTTCTAAAAAGACAAACAGGATGCCTACTATAAGTAAATTCAATTCAAGAACTACGATATGCAAGGTTCAGTTAAATATGATTGTATTGTTTCCAGTTAATTCCAATTTAGTGCCCTTGTAAAGGAAACAGTGGTGTTTATCCAGCGGGCATTTCTTGAGGATTGTGGCATGTACTATTTAATCTAAAACTAAATGGTTTCTAGAGCTTCTATTTTATAGAGGAAATGTATAAACATTTCAACATGCCTTCCAAATAAAATATCTGAGGAGGATAAGGAAGATAAGGAATATGAGGAGGATAAGCATTACTACCTTATTCATAAGCAGGGGCTCTATGAACATTTGCCTTCTACAGGCATCCTAGGACTTTTTATTACACAATCCAACAAGACAGAAGAGGAGGAAGGAAAGCATTGTATGTCCTTAATATGGTAGAATTTGGTTAATACTATCTTCTCAAATAATTGGCATTTTAACCACACTTTTATTTAGGGAGAGGAAACTTTCACAGGAAAGTTCGGTTTTTATTATTACTACAGAGGAAGCCAATTGCCTATCCCATTTTCAGCACTACCCATTTGTTAGAATTTCTTGATTAGTTGTCTGCGCCCTGCAGTTAGTTGATATCAGGTCAATTTCAATTATTGTTTCTGCTACTTCTCACTGTTAATGGAGATATAGAAGCATTTGCCTGTTTCCTGAACAGACTTCATTCAGTGGTATTGTTTCCATCCATGAATGATAGTCCACAGATGGACTTTATAGATGGACTATTAAATCAAACAGCAACAACAGATTTTAAATCTCTCTAAATATCAAACTTGAGATGAAGTGAAAATACATCTTAACTATAGTAGAAAGCATGTTGATATGCCAAAATACATAGAGAAGATTATGTGGAGGTTTTCTCTAAATTATTTTGAACTATTTTATTTTTCTAGTACCATTCTTAGTCATTTAGCTTCCTAGACAATTGCTACTTACTTTGCTAAATTTCGTATGCTGTTTGTTATCGCTCTAGGCTAGTTGTTAATTTTTTTTCCTGCCTGTAGAGACCTTATTTTGAGTAAATTTTTACCTCTACGCTCAATTTGAAAACAGATCGAAGAGGCATTGTTCAGCAGGTAGAGTAAGAGTCCTGTCCCATCCCTGTTGAGGTGATATATGCACAATTTTCACTAATTCAATTTATTCTCCTATGAAAATTTTTGCAGTAGAAAACTCTTAAAAAAGATGAATTATGGGGAAAATAATAAATATTTTATATGTAATCCTTTATAACTGGAGTCAGTCCACTATAGCAAGTTCAAAAGTAATATGATCTGTTAGGTTATAGCTACATGTGGAAACACAGTAAGAGGTTATGTTTTTCATATATAAGTGAGGTCCATTTTAAAATGCCATTGCAATAAAGCTAAAAACTGTTCCTTGATCTTACATTTTCTTCACCCACCCTTTAATTGAATAGTAAACCAAGATTACTTGTACAATTTGGCAATCGCCTCCAAAAATACCCTTTATTTAACAGATAATCTCACATTTTCTCAAGTCAAATATTGCTATTCTTCTACCAGTTAATTAAAAATATTAGCAGTCATTTGAAAGAGCAAGAACCAATTCTGGCTTTTGAAGAAGATGTCAAATACCAATGTCCCTGAGGTTGTTTAGATTTGATAATATTCTCTTGATAACCTAAAAGAAAAATCTCACATTTTTTCCTCTATGATTTCTACTACTGCTGATTTATTGGAACAATGACATGACCAATTGTTTTTAGTTCTGCTAATATGATAGCTTGCATATCCTTATTATTAAGACCATGGCATTGGCATTGTCTAAGGGAAATTAATGTTGATGTGAACAACATTAGATTTTGTAATCAAAGTTGTACCATGGCTACAATGAATTGTGGATCTTAGAATCTATGTCAGACTTCTCTAAATAAAATCCCTTAGTGTAGCACATGCACACTCACATGCACACATGTGTGCACACACACACAGTTTTGCATCTGAAATGTCAAAGTGTTTGAGTACTTTAATAAAAATACAGTATACCAAGTTTTGAAAAGTTTGTGTGACAGTAAGGAACAGATTGTTTATTGCTTCATTTTTCTACTGAAGGCAGAAAAATTTTTCTACAATCTAGTAGGTACAAGGGAATTTCTAGATAATTTGATTTTTTTCTCTATTGATAATTTAGATTATGTGCTGGCATAACACCGTTAAGGACCAAAGCAGTACTTGAGGTGAGCTGGTAAGGGTTGAGAAAATTTCATATTTGTGCTTTATTTTCTGTCATCGGAAAAGAAAACAAATATTGGTGTTCAAGAATTAGGGGCCACATGGGAGAATTTAGAGGCCACTTCAAAAATAAATGTAATCCAATAAAAGTAAACATTGTAAAGTAGCCAGAACACTGCAAGTAATCCAGCAAAAGAAAGTGCGAAAGAGAGACATCGATAAGGAAAGATGTGCTAGAGTTCCAAAGAACTTGCAAATAATCCAAAGAAAAGAACTAAATAAGAAAATGAAAGAAAAACTGCATGGTCATTTATTTTGTTTAATTTGTAAAAAGGTAAATGAGCATGTTTAGATTATATCTACATAGGTAAGAATGACAGTCCACGTATAAGTATGCTAAAGGAGCGGCAAAATGATGTTTTTGGAAGAAGAGATTTTCTAAATAGTTTATCTCCATGGACTATTTGATAAAGGTATTTTACTTGTTAAAATTGTTCATTGAAAAACACATCCCAGAGCCCTTTAGCTTTACTCTGATTCTTCATTTTAAAAGAGCTCTTGAGGGCCAGCTCCGTGGCTTAGCGGTTAAGTGCGCGCGCTCTGATGCTGGCGGCCCGGGTTCGGATCCCGGGCGCACCCCAAGGCACCGCTTCTCCGTCCAGCGCGAGGCTGAGTCCCACGTACAGCAACTAGAAGGATGTGAACCTATGACATACAACTATCTGCTGGGGCTTTGGGGGGAAAAATTGAATAAATAAAATCTTTAAAAGAGCTCTTGAGTAAACTGACAACAAAAAATGACCACACTGGGCACACCTGCATCTGTAACACCTAGCAATAGCTTAAAGAAAAAAAGTTATAAAGGAAAGGAAGTGGCTAAATATTCAGGAGGGATATGGTTTGGTTAAATCAGTAGTTTTCAACCATAGCATGAGATTTGTGTTTTCTACAGGTCCCTTCTTATCACACATCAGAAAAATGTTATATATTCAAGAAGCATTAAAAGTGAGTAAGGTAACACTGAAGAATGTTCAAACCATATCAAGTCAGTGGAAGGTCATTTTCAATGTGTTATGTGCATGAACACATACATCCAATTGCAAATCAGAATAGTTAAGGAAGAGAAAAAACATTGATGACAGGAGGTAGATGGCCTTATGGTGCTTGGGAGATATTGGCAGTATATCTCATAGGAAAAAAGTTGGCTGAGGGGCAGAAGACTGTTGAGCATGAGGGGGAGAAAATATGACACAAAGACCTTATGAAGAAGATGACATTTCTGTTTTAGTGAGTGAAAAGAACAAGGACAATTTCCAAATCTCTGAAAAATATGTGGCAATATAAGGTGAACACGAATATTAAACTTTTCTCTTGTTAATAAATAAAGGAAAAATAAAGACTGGCTATTATCTCGGAGGAAATTACAGATAATAATGAGTCAATTAAGATATTATGGGTAGAAGAAACAGTATTCTATTGCTGTTAATTTTGAATGGTGCAGTGATTTCATAATTTAAAAAAAGCCTGTGAAGATTAATGAGATAGTGTTTTCAAAGTCCCTTAGAGAAAATACTATAAAGCCTAGCTGTTAACAAGTATCTGCATATTTTAATGATATATACTCTGATTCTGAAAGCATATTTGAGGAGCTGTAATAAATCATCTCCATTTTAACTCTCTTAATCTTTCAGTAATTTGTATTGTGTGTTATGAAGAACTCTCATCAGCATGTCAGAACTTGGGAAATAGTGGACAGACCTCTGGAGTTTGGAGGCTGTGCTTTTACAACTGATAGAGAAAAGGCATCTGA
The DNA here is from genome assembly GCF_057802395.1 of Ceratotherium simum simum. NCBI lineage: Eukaryota > Metazoa > Chordata > Mammalia > Perissodactyla > Rhinocerotidae > Ceratotherium > Ceratotherium simum. Next base: position 43,228,653 of record NC_141908.1, read on the forward strand.
TGTCATTGAGAAAGATATCCACAATAGGTCATTGATACATGAACTCAGAACTCAGATTTGCTTCTCCACCCTAACAGGAAGGTCAGCTTTCTATAGGGGTATTTCACTCTGGCAGACAGGCAGTGGGCACTCACAGATGTTTGCAACGTTGAACACTCAGAAACCCATCTGGTGTGTGTGTGCATGTGTATGTGTGTACTTGATACTCACATAAGGAGTCTGGGCTCTTATGATTCTTTAAGTCCCTCACTCAAGAAGCTGATGTTACAGTCCTTGGGAATGAGGATGTATTAGAGGCAATATTGTGGGTTCTTGCTCTTTCCAGGGATGCTCTTCCCAGGAGTGGAGGACAGGCTATGACAAAATAATTTAGAGCAGGTATGGAAGTAGAAGCCCACCTCCCAAACAAGAGATTGCCTGGAACCCAACTTCTGGCTAGCTTAGAGTAAAAAACCCTGTAATTCTTAAAGTTATTATTTCTCAATTAGTGGAGAAGATTTTTACTAAATCTAAGTATGCTTACTTTGCAGTGTTTTTAGATGCTTAATGATATTTGAAGGAATAAAATTTCATGTTTTTCCTTAGGAAGAAACTTGTGATTCCATTGTCTGTGTTATTTATGTAAGTCTATTAATTTTCTTTTTGCTATTAACTGGGGTATTTTTATGCCTCTATTTAATAATAATCAGTTATTGGATTTGGGGAGGATGGTGATGTCAGCAGTAGCATCATAGTTTTCAAATTTCTCTGAATTCTAACACAAAATTAGACATATTAACAAAATAGAAAAATCAAAAATCTGTGGACATTTATAACAAAACCAGGTGACAAGATATTCCCATGAACTCCAAAATACAAGTTTCTGAGGACAAACCACTGCCAGATACAGCCTATGGACTACTTGAATCTTTGTGGGAATAAGAAGAGGGAAGAAATACGGCATCTGAGGGCCCTGAGAACCCCAAAATAGTCAAGACATTTTTGCTAAAAGCACAGTGGGCCAAGTTGAGAAAGCAGTTGAAACTGAGAGTGGTTTTGCCTAGTACAATAGTCAGTGAGTGCAAGAAACTCAGGCTAGGTATGTCTTCAGAGCATAGCGGGCTGCAGCAGTCTAGGCCCTATATCTCTTGAAACTGATATCCCAGCGCCATACTCTCGGGAAAATTATCAGAGAAGAATCAAAACTGGCCTGGCTATTGATGAAGGGAATTCAGGACAGAGAAAGTCCATTAAAAGCAGGTAAGGGGAACAGCTCTAGGAAATCTTGGACAGCGAGCCACTATATTGTTTGGATCACTACAACAAAACAACAAATAAAGGGCTCTGTGTAGTCAGAAAAGATACCTTAACTGCTACCTCTTCCTAAAAATCTAGAAAGACAAATTTTATATAAAGGAATATTGTTCACACAATCTCTTCTTGAGGGATCTACCATAGAATGAGTTTCAAAGAAGTCAAATGATTAACAGAGGCAAAGAGATAAAGACTGAGGTGATCATTAAGCTATGGTTCCTTGTAGAACTAAAGACTAAGTAACAGTTAAAAAGGAAGCCAAAGGCTACAGATTTAGGTAATGTAGATATAATATTACTTAAAAAGGGAAGGGAGAGATAATATGTTAAAAAAATTTTATAAATGTTTTTAGGAATTATAATTATAGTAATATATATATTTAGAAAGCATTTATACATGTAGTACTGTTATTTTGAGTCAGTTACATACATAATGTGGTATAATCTAAATAAGTAATTACAAGTTATTATAATTCTATCATCTCCTGAGTCCTTTACTACTAGAATTTTTGATGTGGAAGATACAAAAGAGGTTAAGTAACAAATAATAATAATACATCCTAGAGTCCTGACATGAATGGGAAATACCCATAGAAATTCATGAGATATTTTATTTTTACAGATATATTTTCTAGTGCTGTCTACTGAGGAAGTGAGGAGACAATGATCAATGGACCAGTAATGAACATCCCTTGCACCCAAATTGTGGCCTTGAAATACCCGTTCCCACAAGAAGAAACCAAGACTTTTTAAGTAAAAGGCTGACTCCAGCTCTGGGCCAGGGACAGTATAAATGAGCCTGAGAAATCTTGGCATATCAGATATTGAAGAAGCTACCAACAACTATAGGGTCATCTCAAGAGGACTCAGGAGCCAAACTAAAGATGCCTCTTCACCAAAAATGGGACTATCTGAGCTTCAGAAAGAATAACAATTGTGATTGATTGAAATATTTCAAATATGTTTAAATTCATAAGATCATAACTATATTTAAAAAATCAGGGGCCAGCCCGGTGGCGCAAGCAGTTAAGTGCACGCGCTCCGCTGCAGCAGCCCAGGGTTTGCCGGTTCAGATCCCGGGCGCGCACCAACGTACAGCTTGTTGAGCTGTGGCGGCGTCCCATATAAAGTAGAGGAAGATGGGCATGGATGTTAGCTCAGGGCCAATCTTCCTCAGAAAAAAAAAAGAGGAGGATTGGCATCAGATGTTAGCTCAGGGCTGATTTTCCTCACACACACACAAAAAAATCTAATTGGCATTTGGAAGATGATAGGAAACCAATTCATTTTATCTTGAAAACTGATAAATAAATGGAAAGAATCAAGTATTTAGTCTTGGTTTTTTCCATTTAGTTTGTCTTTTCTATATGAACTGTACCACAGGTTAACTAAATAGAAAATGGGGGAAGTGTCTCTTCATAAAATTATTTCAATTAACAAATGAAAAAGAAATGCCAGAAGTTTGTAACTGCCAATAAATCAATGGATTTAGGCATTGAGCATCAATGACTGTTAACATCCCCAAAAGAGAGGCAACCAGACATTATGTGCCTCCTGAGAAAAGAATATACCACCACCCACAGTCTTGCCAAAGGGATAGAGCTGAGTCTGATCAAGCCTCTGAATCTAGCTGCCAACTTGCAGGAAATACAGAGGACAGAGAATCATATTGTACTGTACCATGAGTATGCAATCGGCAAAATGCAGACTGTGGGAATGCTACACGTCAAATGCCCTGGGTACTAGTATAAATAAACTATAGGAAAAATCAAGAGCTGGAGAGAGAACTTATAGATTGAAACACACTTTAAATTGAAAAAGAATGGACAAGGCTAAATAAGCTGTTTTCTGTGGATACTTGGACAATAAATCTAAAAAGAAATTCTAGAAATTGATTAATTATTAAGATCAGGGTAATGATTACTTAGGGGGGAGGAAAGGGAAACGGTTGATATTGGTGCAGGGTATGAAAAGAGCTTCTGAGACAAGTGATTATAGTTATATTTCTTATTTTTTTTTTTTTTTGCTAGGAAAGATTCACCCTGAGCTAACATCTGTTGCCAATCTTCCTCTCTCTCTTTTCTTTTTAACTCCCTAAAGCCCCAGTACGTAGTTGCACATTCTAGTTGTAAGTCCTTCTAGTTCTTCTATGTCAGCTGCTGCCACAGCATGGCTACTGACAGATGAGTGGTGTGGTTCTGCACCTGGGAACTGAACCCGGGCCACCGAAGCAGAGTGCACTGAACTTTAAACACTAGGCCATCAGGGCTGGCTCTATAGTTATATTTCTTGACCTAAGTAGGGGTAGAAGAATATCTGTCTTATAATAACTCATAACACTATACATTTGTTTTGTGTGATTTTCAGTACTGGCATTTTATTTTATAATAAAATGTTAAAAATAAAAGTAATAACTACTTGTCATTTTACTGTTGAAAAGATTTAATGAGTGGACAACTAGTTTTAGTTTACCTCAACTGCCTCATCTTATATTCCTGTTGTTTCTACTTTTAATCTCTTATCTCTGACTTTCTATCTAAGAAAAATAACTTCATATTATTTGTGTCTCAATCTCCAGGCATGACAAATAAGAATATTAATTTTCTCAAGGTAGTGCTAACAGTTTGAGTGTAAGATTTTAGTTTCCTAAAATTAATGCCACCCCATTACTCTCATAGCTTTCACAGCGCTTACAAATTAGATTCAGAGCTCACACTTGGGACAGGTGAACTGAAATCACAGCCTCTAGCTTGTCTTCTCTCTAATTCCCTCTCCCCAACCCTTGAGCCTGTTACTCTTCTGTTTTTATTTCAGACCCATAAAACATTTAATTCCTACAAGATGGTATTTTACACATATGAATGGAATGCTACAGATATCAATGAGAGAAAGAGTATTTTATCCTGTTAAACTGATGCCTCTGTCTGGAAACAATAACGTACCGTAGCACATAAGATTGTGGATGGAAAGCCATGACAACTTGTAAGCACTAAATCTCCCTTTTAATTATCCTTTCAGCCTGTGATTCTCTTCTGTGGGTCAGTGAAGACAAGTTTTTGTTTCATAGGAGAACTGTAATCTACCTTTTTTTACTTTCATTGCGTAAATTGTTCTTTCCAAGACTTATTAATATGCCATATTTTCTCAAAAAATCGTTTGTATTTTATATAACTCCCATTTCTCTTTATAATAGTTCAAAATTAGACACTCCTAAGAATCAATTGTATTTGAGCAAAACTCAAAGAACTGGATGTTAGAAAGAGCACTAGCTTTGAGTCAAACAGATCTGTATTTCATTCTCAGGTTCTGCATTTAGTTAGAAGGGAAATTACTTTATCTCCATGAGCTTCAATTTCTTCATCTATAAAATGGAGACCATAAGATCAACATCCCAAGGTTGCTGTGAAAGTCGAATGAGAAAAGGCATCTAAAATATTTCAGATACCCTCTAAATGATAATTATGCTCCTTTACCTGTTAAGTATTACGTTCTCAAGTTTATGTTTTATGCTAGAGTAGATTTAATTCTGAAATAGTTACTGGGCAGGAAAATATTTTCTTTTCCAGGCATATTTGCAGTTTTAAACAGGTTTAAACTTCTTCCTATCCTCATTCCCCAACAAATTTATTCTGATCAAAAAGATACAGTGGAACTGTATTAGATATGCATTCAGTAATCTACAACTTACATCCCTAAGTGATGGATTCCTTTCTTTATTTCAGATTCAATTTCTTTCCAAACATTTATATTTTTAAATTTGCTATATTTGTGATCTGTTTGAGATCTGACAATCTCTTTTTTATTTGCTTTTAACTTAAGACAGGCCGACTGACAAATGGATAGCCAATATTTACCTCTAACAACTTAAAAAAATGGTCTTTGTCCTGTTTCTGGTGAACACAGCTTCCTTTCTCTCATAATGGTCAAAATAAAATGAAAGGCTTCCCTTTGAACAGCACAGAAAGAGCCACTCGGTTCTACTTCTCTATGAGTGTGTCCCCCCTCCCATTGCCTCCACAGACCATTTTCTGAAGAAGTATGAAAGTGATAGGGAAAAGAAAGGAAGGCGAACAACATAACCTAGGAAACCAAGAAAAGAGAAATATATATATATATACACACACACGTACATATGTATATATATATTTCCACTGAAAACAATGGTGATACCTTGTCGCTATGACCAGTTTTTCAAGTTGGTATCTCCCTCTGTGCTATAATTCTAGGGGTGATGAAAAAGAACCCCAAACTTGATAAATACACACATATTTCCTTTCTTTTTCAAAAAAAAAAAATTTGAGAGTTCCTAGTGAATAAGTAAATACATCAAAAGTTGAGACAGACTTCCCCTGGCTGGAGCAAGTGTTGTATGGTGAAAGTGGGAAATGGTGAGTGTTGGGGGTAGAGGCATGATGGGGTACACCATCTACGAGGGCCTCAAGAGGAAGAGAAGAGAAGAGACATTTTAATATCACCGTAGGAAAAGATCAAAAGCAAACACTTTTCATCTATTTACAATTTGGCTATGGAGCCATGAGATGCTATTCTGAATCCTTGCTCATGCCGCAAGCTGAACAACCTCGCGAGTAGAAATTCAGAGAGAGATCCCCGTGGGCCAGCTTCTCTGCTGCCTTCCATGGGAAAGTTTCTAGACGGTAAGGACCATGAGTTGAAATACATATTTTGGTGTACATGGGAAAGGAAAGAGGGCTGAATTAAATGTGATGGAACTGCCATTCTTTGCTCTACCAGACAACCACTCCAGAGTTCTACATGTAAAAATGTAAATATTTGCAAGGAGTCTCTTCTTTTAAAAAAATCCATTACTTTATGACTGTCAGCATATTTGAAAAATAAAGATCCTTTCCAACTTCTTTGAAGCTAACAGAATCTGTTTCTTAGTGATTGTGTCAGAGGTTTAAAAACTGTTGCTCTCAGTTTTTTCCTTAACATTTAAGAATCTGTTTCTTTTTTGAGTCTGTCAAAGGCTTTTAACAAATTGGAAGATTGTTGCTCATTCAGTTAGGTTTTTTTTTTTCCCCGGATGAACATGATACAACAAATCTGTTTTGGTATCTTTAAAATCAGAGTTTTGGCTTATTAAAATAGTTAAATATTGGTTGCTCTCTTTAAGGCTTTGGGGTTGTTCTTTTGAAATGGAATTGTTATTGTGTTTGCCCTGTGTGCCAGGACATTGGTTTCACAACTAACTGAACCAACAGTTTTTCATATAAACAGATGCTCAGTTAATAAGAAATGACAAGCATATTGCACTCCTGGCCCCTTCAGAACTATTATAATACAGTCAATGAATTGTTACTAAGGACACTGTCAAAATATAATAGTTCTAAAGGAGTCCTTGGGAAACAAGAAAAAAAAAGCCATTCTGAATATTGCCAGCTAGAAATAATTAGGACACTCTCTTTCCTGTGGTTTAGCTTTTATTTATAGTTTATCTAATGTGAACACCTGAAATTATTTTTTCTGTGGGACATGCATAATAAAAATTAAGAAATAAAAAAAAATACACCAATAATCTGGTGTATCATTGATGAGTTACCTGGAGAATTATTATATTTAACAATTATATAAATATAATTATATATATTTATATATAATATAAATATATTTGTTTTTCATAATCTGTTTTACATCTTAGAAATGCTCTATAAATGCTTACAGACCACTTCCAAAAATTTAGCCTGGTTGAAATCCTTTTATATAATATTTTAGTCTCTTTAAAATAATTTTACTTACTATTTTCAGCACCAAAGTGTCCAGAAAAAAATGATATTGACAAAAGGGACCTGATATTCTAGATTCTGCTAGAAATGGCTATTTTGAGAACACAAAACATTGTCTTCAAAATTATAATCTCATAACCCCTCAAAACACCTCTAAAAGCCAATTTAAAATGAGACTTAAGGATTAGAGTTTAACCTCATAAACATTTAAGATCAAATTAAAGATTCTATCATGGTGCTCATTAGTATTGTATAATTCAGCCAATTTCAGTTTCTAAATGGCATTTCAAAGAGTTAAAATGTTATTTTCAAAATGTTAAGTCCCTTTAAAGAACAGCAAGAACAATGAAAAATATCAGCCAGTGTGAATCATAAACAGCATTCAATAAATTATCTTCGTCGTCATTGTTATTTCTGATTGTGATAAGTACAATATTCTCTTCGGAAATCAGAAAAAGCTAGATCTCTATTTGGTATCTCCCTCCTTCCTGCCAAAGTGTTTAATTCTGAGGCTATTACACTATATTATACATAGATTAACCACAGTAGTAAAATAAGTTGTATGATATCAATTCGTTCTGTCAAATAAATGACACACCATCAGGTAGAGACATCTGGTTCCCACCTTGAATATAATGTATCGCTTTAGTGCAATCAATGAAATACTGTGCCTTAAATGACATTACTCATCATTTGCTTGAATTGCTTAAAAATAGTCTAAAAATAATTGCAACAATTATCCCATGATAATCTGTCAAATAGTTAGTGCACTGTAGATGTGACAGGAAAGAATTCAAGACATGTGTTCCAATATTTTAAGGAAAAGAAGTCAAATTCCAAGTTAAATTATTCTTCTTGCATTTAAGCATTGCATCTCTAATTTTCCTTTCTCTCTTAGCACTCTGGTCATTAGAACAAGCTGATTTCTGTGTCTGGAGTACCCTCTCCTAACTATACTTTTGCCAGGTTAGTTTTCTTTGATTCTCTTTAGTCACACTAATTATAAATCTCTGCCTATTTTCTTTCTTCCTAATTAGCCTGAATGTTTCTTGAGGAATAGTTTTTGATTCAACTTTGGAAATCTAGGGTTCCCAAAACGCACTAGATCTTTGGAGAAACTCAATCGATGCTTGTGTAAAGAGTGCCAAAGTAGTGCATGAAGGCAGCAAGGATCTGGACTATCAGCAAGGTGGTATGAATGATAAAAAAAAAAATGCTGTATGTGATAGATAATAAAAAGAAGGAGCAGTTTTTATTCTAATTATGCATAGCAGTTGGAGGTAAATAATAATAATAGCTAATAATAGTTGGTGGTAGATATTACTATACACCATGCATTATGCAATATCTCATTTGATCCCCACAACAACCCATGGAGTGGCTACCATTATTATCTCTACTTTATATATGAGACAATTAAATTACAGACAGCTTAAGCAAACTTCAAGGATTTAAACATGAGAGAATATAACTGGCAGAAATATGAAATATTGGAGGAGAAAATAATTTGGATAAATATGTAATATCTCTATCATTATTTTATAGTAGATGTTTGCATTTAAAAAAACAATTTCAAATGATACTTCTATATTTAAACACAGATAATGATAACCTTACATATAATGTCTATATGATAGCAACCTCTTTTTAAGGAATAAGTGTTTTAAAACTGATGAAAGAAATAAAGGAGCATAAAACTTAAACTTTACTTCACAATTTGGCCTAGGACTAACATTGACTTTTTCTAGGAGGTATTACCTGTCACCATAGTCATCATGGTACTAGAAGGTTTACAGAAATCATTTGAAATGATAACTCAATTATCTTGCAGCTAGAACTTCTAGCACTTCCTAGGCACCATAGATGATCTGAAGAAAACGACAGAAATGGTAGAAGGTGCTTTAATCAAGTAATCAACCTGCCAACTGTTCAAAAACTGTATGTGAGTTTCTTGGAAAGGGGCAGATAAAGGAATAATAAAAAGCTTTTTATTAACATGGAAAAATATAAAGCTGCAAAATCAGTTTATAGTAATACTGTGACTTCTGCTACTGAAATATATTTTAAAGGGTTACCGTGAAAACTATGTTAGCAAATAACTATATATGTGAGCTTTTTGAAAAATATTGGAATAATATTTTCCAGAGTGGAAATATAGTCTTAGATATCCTGTTATGCCTCACTCGCCACTGAAATTATGTTGACTTTGACTAAAATCACATAATATTTCCTGTACTTTTGTTCCCCTCGAGAAATGGACCTGTTTACAGGGTAGGCAAGTGTTGCCAGATTTGAAAATTAAAAGGTGCAAAATAATGGTAAAGCATTATTCTTACCTTAACATGTTCAATCAAAAAAAAAATTCACTTAGAGAAGCAATCAAGTTATTGAAATCTCGGGGAAAGACATTATGGACATTACTTTTTCTTCCAGGAGTTTAAACTGATTTGAAATGCAACATTTGGTTGTACAGAAATTATAGCCTATATTTTGTGAGTTGGTTTGCGTTGGTTCAGGGTGAAAGTAAGGGTCGAGATTTTAGAAGCTTTTGTCTTTTGGAAGAGTTACTATTTTTAAATATGTGATTAAATCCACAGCCTCATGCAGCTAGAGTTTCTCTTCCCAGCTCCATAAGACAGGAAAAGAACCCCACTCCCTACTCAGCAATGGGAGAGACAATTTCTTTCAATCCTCCTTCCAGATTCCCCGCTCCTTTGGGCCTGAGTATTAGTCAGCTGTCTCTGAGATCATGACCCCCACCTGGCATCTCTAGATGATTGAAGCCAAAATGGCTTTATGGCTAGGCAAAGTATCCAAAGATACCAAAAACCTATATGGATATTTTTTCCTCTGCCCTCTTAATCAAAGTCTTATTTGAAGTAGAGTTGGAGGTAAAGAAGAAGTAATTGAGGGGGAAAAAATCTTATAGCAAGAAAGATTCTCATATTTTTGAAAATCTGTGTTTCGACAAAATTAGCATGAGTAAAACCTAAAATAAATGAGTTAAATTTCTTAGCACTTTTAAATAGTTTGTCATTATGGGTTTTTTTGGTAAATCACTATTCATTTGTATTATCATTCATTCTATTCACAAACTAAAGCTATATGGAAATCATTAAATCACATAAGAATCAAGGGAAAAATGGATGAAAACATTTCATAACAATTAGGAAATTTATCCCAAAGTAATCTAATAACTAAAAATTGATGAATATATTATAGAATTTACATACAGATTACATAGCATATTCAGTAACAGGGTTGTACTGGAACCATGACGTGCTCTATGCCTGTTCCTTAATCTAGAAACTAGAGATAATATCTAAGTGAAACCAGTTATGGGGTGGCATATTTTTTAAAAAATAGCAACTTTGAGAAACTAAAGGGTGTAGTAGCAATTCTATTATCACTAGAATCATTTTCAAAGAGATAAGATTTATAAATCTTGAGCTATCCTCCTCACTTGTGAGAAGATTGTAACATAACATTTGCTTTTTCAGAGCACCAAAACAATAAGGTGGATTCAAGTTCTTTGCCTCATGCCTCGAAAGGAAATTATGTCTAGGCATAACTCTTTTGTGTCTCATCCGGTATAAATCTGTTACAGTGTAAATTGTGAAAATGTGCTAGTGTTCAGGGATGTGTCCAATTAATGATCCCATTGTTATCCTTCGGCTGATAAAATGGACTATGTTGTATTATGAACGACTAGTAAAACCCAATTCAAATAATTTCAGATTTTAAATTAGCCTTTGGCCATCTAAAATCTTGCTGAGAGCATCCAGCAAGAAGTTGGTATTAATAATGAAGTCAGTGAATCGTTTTCTTATCAATGAATTTTGGGGACCAAATTGGAAAAGTCGTAAAAATGCATTAAAAATTAAGTTAAAACATTCTAAACCAACTGTCAGCCAATGTTTCCAGCTGGAACATTCATGATGCAATAAAATTAGAACATTGGAAAGAAAACACACTCTATACAAATGTACTTGATTTAAAAGTAAGACTTCCCATTTCAAAGTTCCTGATACTTTAGCCGAGCTTCTGCTGTGCGTACCCACAGAGGTCTACTTTCAAGTCACAGAAGAGTGCTTTGCTAAATGTAAAATCTTTTGTGCTTCATTATCCAAAGACGGGAAGGCTTAGGGAGCTTTGCTTGAGACCATGGTGCTTTGCTGCAGTTAGGATGACTTAGCCAACCAGTAATCCTTGGAAATATTTAAAATTCACATTTTAGCCTACAGAAACACTAAGAAACCAAGAACTTTTCCAAAAATGAAAAACTGGGGGAAAAACTATAATCTCTTTAAAAATGGCTTTAGGAATTTTGTAGATGATCATGATGATAATATGAATGATGATGATGCTGGTGTTGATGATGATGATCGGAACAGTTATCACATACTGAATGTCTGCTCTGTACTTCATATGCATGCATTCAATCCTCATAAAACTCCACAATAGACACCCCTGTCATCTCCATTTTATAGAAGGGAAGAGTAAAATTCAGAGATGTTAAGTAACCTGACAAGGTCACAGCCAACATATGGTTGAGCCCAGCTGGGAGCTGAGATATGCCTTACTACAAAGTGTTTACCCTTAATTATCCTACCATTTTACAAAATCGAGGGTGTTCAAGCTCCTCCAGAAAGTATGCTATCTGGTATCTCTGCAATATATCTTTATTTCAAAAGCCTTCAGAACTCTTCATAAGCTATTTGCCTCTAATTGCCTCCACGCACTGGAAGGCATGTCAGCCACCTCTGAAATGCAGCTGCCTGTAGGAGGCAAGAGGCTTGGAATAATGCTTGTCCACACAGGAAATAAAAACTGCTTAAAATTGCCTCTCATACTTAAAAAGGTAATAACCACAGTTAGAGGTTGGTCTGGTCATTTAAACCAGCACTTTATTTTTTACAATGTGTGTTACTGAGCTCTTTAATGAGCACAGTTGGAGTGGGAAAGCTTTCTATTTCTGAACGCCATGGAACATCTCCAGTTTCGGGGTGTTCCCTCACAGCACACTAGAATATGCATTCACTGAAGCCCAAGGACACAACTTATTAACACATCTTTTGACAGTCCATGTTTTTTCCCCTAAGAGGTTTCACTTTTAGAGATCATTTCTTCTTGTACTCAGAAAGGAAGAGAATCCAAATCCATGTGATTATAAAAACATCTAACTGATTTCATTTTTCTTTAGGTTTTTTTTAATGTTGGCTGTAAATTTGAGGTTACATTTGAAAACTCATTTGATATTCCTTTAGATTTAAAAGAGCAAGCACAGAATTCGTAAGTTCAAGAAAAGTAACAAGCACTAGGATCATGAACCTTTAAGAAGGCTTTGCCATTAGTCGATAATGGCCAAATTTAGATATCATTCTGCTTAAAATGGGAAGATATGGATTAGATAGTCTTTACCATAAACTATGTAGCTAGCACCCAACTGTCATCTGAAAAAATTTAATTGAAATAATTTTAAATATGTTTAAAAAAAAATGCTTCATTTTTAAAGTCATAATTTATTTCATTTAATTCCATTAAAGAAACATTGATCAAGCACATCTGTTGTACCAAAACAACAAAAGTAGGGTCTATGAAGGATGCAAGGATGAACAAGATTATACCTTGATGTAAAGAAAATGACATGATAGTGACATCATCTGACTCATCTGACATCATCTCCTTCTCTTCCTTACTCACTCTGCTCTGGCCAGACTAACCTCCTTGTGGTTTCTTGAAGAACCAGGTATTCTTCAGTCTTGAGGACTTTACTTTGCACTTACTTTCTTCTCTGTCCAGATATCACTTTCATTTAAACTTTCTTCAAACGTTGTTTTTCAGTGACACCTTCCCTCATTGTCCTCTTTAAAATTACAGCCTCCTTATCCACTTCCCATTGCTCTTGCCTACCTTATTTTTCTTCTTAGCTCTTATGGATTTTCAAATATAGTATAATATTTTCTTATATAATATATTGTTTGTGTACTTTGTATCATGTAAGAGCCACAGGGACAAGAACTTTTATTTTGTTTACTATTAACTTACTAGAACTTGGAGTAGGTTCTTAGAATATAGCAGGCATTTGTTCAATACATAAATGATGCATTGACTAGCTCAAGGTGGGGGTCCTTGGGAAAAAACAGTTAAAGACTTCAGATAGTAGCTAGACTATTATCAGGGTCCGGAGAAAGTCTTGGTTTACTAAAACTAAGGTAGGTCTAAACATATTTGTATATCAAGAAATATGAGGTAGGGACTAGAGAAAGAAAAAAGAATTAAGAAAAATGAAACCACTGATGATTAATTAAAGAATCAAAGAACACAGGCTCAGAGGCATAAGTAGAGCAATTAGCTTCCTCTCTAGGAGAACACTTCATCCTTTAAGATAGGATCAAAGGAGGAGAGAGAGATAGGTGAGAATAAAGAGGAACTTGTAAATGTTAGAAGAGTGGAGCTAAGGAAGCTCATTTTCTCCAAGGCCATTTGCCAAGGGTGAAGGATGTAGGGACAGAAACTGGGGACTTCTGGGAGGGTAAAAGATGGGAATAGCTGTTCAACAGAGTGCAAAAGAGAACTACTAGGGATAAGTAGAATGGCTTTTATGGGTAGTGAGATTTTGCAAGTGTATAATATGCACCTATAGAGGAGTCAATCAGCCACCTTATATACCCTCCCTATCATCCTGGAGAAAGACCAGAGAAAGAATATTGTGGGTGTCATCCAGGCCTAGGGACAGGGAAGATCAGAGTGACAGAATGCCAGATGGGACAGCTATGAAGTAGAAAAAGTGAGTATATCTTTAGAATTACCTAATATGGGTTTTAGCACATAGTATGGAAGCACATGGTAGGCACTCAAAAAAATGATTTTATGTTGTTATTGCTACTATTTAAAGACTCATACAGAGGAAAGAATCAAGGTTAGACTCAGTAATAGTAGCGTGGCAGTAATATACTGAAGCTCGTCATTAGTGTAGCCCTGATAATCCACGTGGTTCGAAATATGCTTCAATTTTATTATTTATAAAACAGGGATGATATTAGCGCCTATCTCATATGTTTATTGTGATGATTAAATAAAATTAATTCTAATTCTGGGGAAAAATATATGAAGAGTGATGAAAAACTGATACAAGTTTAAGATAAAGTATCTAAAACAGCATCTGGCTTTAAGTAAGCACTGTATAAGTATTGGCTTGAAAAAAAAGGGAACAATACATGATAGTGAAGTGTTGAGAATATCTGGATGCAGATGCTGATTCCTTGTTGTTGGTGATTTTCTGAGCAAAATCTTGAAAACCAAACTTCTCAATCCAGTGGTTACTAGCATTTTCTTCATGCCCTAATACAACTGAGAGAGAAGATGGGTAACCATCTGTAACAATGGTTCACTAAAGCAGAGGTTCTTTACTGCTCATGTAGAAGGTGAAGTGAGGATGTCAGAACACTTCAGTATGGCTGAAGAAGAGAGCATGGATGGAGCGTGCATGTGTGTGTGTGTGTGTTTGAAGTGTACATATATGTAGTAGCTTTGTATCCATAATAACAGACTAACTAGTTTTCCTGGTTTTTACTTGTTTCTTCTTTGATCGATCTACATTTTGATCACTGTGTTCATGCTTATATTTTCAGCACCTACAACAGTATGTGTGCCATATAACATGTACTTAATAAATATTTACTGAATGAATAAACTCTGTTGCCTGATTAGCTGTCTACAAGCTATGCCATCATCCCCTGGTCTGAGTCTTCTGTGTCTATTTCTTGTTTATATAGAATAAAATTTGAGCTCCTAAGCTTGGAATTCAATGCCCACCACATTCTATCCCTAACTTCTCTTGCAAACCTTTACTCCAGTCAAAAGATCTGTTCATACCTCTCCTAACGTCTCAAGCTCCCTATCTCTACGCCTTTGTTTTTCTCATTGTATGTGTTTAGAATACTTTTGCCTAGCTTACTAGTCATGATTCCCTCTGCTAATGCTCTAGTCATGCCCTTCCTATGCACTTTTCTGTCTGTCTCAATGCTTAGAGATAACTTTCTCTTCTGAATGTTTGTTGAACTTACAATCTGTACCTCTTCAGACTGTTCAATACATGCCAAACACCCAAAAATATGCGTTGCTACTGAAATTATGAAGGCGTACAGCTTGGTCATTCAACAGTGGATGTTGAAGGAATAAAATTGGGTCATTTGAGAATGGATTTTGAAGGGAACTTACCCTTCTGCACATGCATGATCATCAAACAGGAAAGATAATAAAAAAGAAAGAAAAGAATGAGTAGGAATATACTAGTTTCCAAGAGTGACAGCCAAGGATTTGCCAATCATGGAGCAGAGATGGTCAGATGTTTAAATAGCTTTGCTTCATAGTCACATGAAATAAATCTGAAGACAAGATTACCTCCAAGACTCAAAAGGAGCTTTAAAATTCAGTTGCTCAGAGTTAGCCCGATAAATCCTTTACAGACTCTAATACACTAAAATGGCTATTAGGATCACCATAGTAATTTGAAACAAAAACAATGTTAACCTGTAAAATATAAAACATGCACATAAGATATAATTAGACTAGTTTATTTCTAGATATTTTGACCAAGATTCTGGATTAGTTCAGAACTTTCTGTTTTTGTTTCCTTCTGATTTGCTGATGATTCACGCCTATCGTCAATCCTTTGACACTGGTACTATGGAGAAGCTGAGTGTGCCATGCGGTAGAATTGCACAAAGTGTCCTCATAGTCCAGTGCTTACATACACCCACTCAAAAAGTGCAAACATGTTAGCACTATAATCCATTAATATTTAGGAAAAGACACACGCCAATTTTAGTGTTTTGTCGGAATAAGGGTCATACACTCAAAGTCTTCAAGGCAGGGGACATGCATGAGCGCAGCAGAGGAGGGCAGCTACATAACACCTGCCCTGTATAAGGATGTGGACTGGTGTCAGGGATTCTGGAAAATGCCGTCAGAGCTGCCCTTCTGGAGCTGCTTTTACTTAGCTCCGGCCAATTTTGCCATTTGAAAATAGAGGCCTAGTGTAACTAGATCTTTCAAGTTTTCAAGAGAAGCTGGAAATCCCAACTTTTTCATGTGAAATTTAAAGATTTTAAAAGTTGGCTCAAATTCTTCTAAAATATCATGGATCAAACCAAACACGTCTGTGGTCCTGATATGGCCTGCAAACCACCATTTTTGCTTTGGATACCAACGGTGATCCTCTTTAGCATCACTTCAATTCAACAACCACATAAAAAACTTACCTGTAAGATGTTGAAAATAACCATTATACTTTTTATGATACATTTCCACATGCCTGAAAAATTCTTTATCTCAAAATAACAGGAAAGGCTTTGAAATGATATGTGAAAACCAAGAGGCCAGGGGCAGGAATTTTTAAGGGGAAAGATAAATTGCATGATATTCCTGCCCCTATTTCTTTCAGCACATGCCCTCTGGGCTGAATATATTCCTGAAGCAATAATCCAGATGTCATCTCTAGGCCTCCTGTATCAGCAGAGATTTTGAAAGGCACTGTATTTTTAGAAGTCTTGCACTGAGGCTGCTATTGACACCATTAATCTGTTGGTCTCTGCCTTTGCCAGGAAGGTACTGTGAAAATGGTCCCTGAGCATCAACACCTTGATACAGTGTAAAGAGGAGAAACTTCTGGCTTCTGAGAAACGGGTTATACAGGTAAAAGCCTTTTGCAACATGTATTGCTCAGCAAAAGTCACAAAACATTGCCACGCCTCCACCTACATCTTGCATTTTCAGTAACAGATTTCAAAGGGAATTTCATTCTTATTTTTTCATTAAAAGAACGACTTTGGGGGCCGGCCCGGTGGCTTAGCGGTTAAGTGCTCACGCTCCGCTGCGGGTTTGGATCCGGGCGCGCACCGACGCAGGACTTCTCCCGCCACCACGCTGAGGCCGAATCCCACATACAGCAACTAGAAGGATGTGCAGCTATGACATACAACTATCTACTGGGGCTTTGGCGGGGGGGAAGGGAGGAGGATTGGCAATAGATGTTAGCTCAGGGCCGGTCTTCCTCAGCAAAAAGAGGAGGATTGGCATGGATGTTAGCTAAGGGCTGATCTTCCTCACAAAAATAAATAAATAAATAAAAGAATGACTTTGGTGGGGCCGGCCCAGTGGCGCAGGCGGTTGGGTGCGCGCGCTCTGCTTCCGTGGCCTGGGGTTCACAGCTTCAGATCCCTGGCGCCCACAGACAGACAGCTTGTCAAGCCATGCTGTGGTGGCGTCCCATATAAAAGAGTAGAGGAAGATGGGCACGGATGTTAGCCCAGGGCCAGTCTTCCTCAGCAAAAAGAGGAGGGTTGGCATCAGATGTTAGCCCAGGGCTGATCTTCCTCACAAAAAAATAAGAACCACTTTGGAGCTGTGGTGTGGCCATGCAACCCCGCAGGACCTTTTCCTAATGACCGAAAGTCATGTTACTCTTCAGCACTTACCATAACTCAAAAATTGGAAAAGGGAAAATGTACTCTCAACTTAGAAGTCAGACAGCCAGAGTAAGTTCTGAATGCTTCTCACAGTAAATGTGTTTTTGTTCCTATAAAAGAAGGAGCACCCAGCAGAAGCCTCCGTTCCTGCAGTGAGCCAGGTTTACAATCGCTATTACCTTCAAAAGGAGAGGGAAAAGGGAAGAGACAAAAACAAACACACAAACACACACATGCTAAAGGCAATAAATACGAAAGGGTAAAGAGCCAGGAGATGACAAAAGGAAAGCAGTTCCTCACCCTCTCTGCCCAACTGTCTTTGTCCCTTTTCATTGTAGTGCATGTAGGTTGTTGCCTTTTCTCTTCAAAGCTTCACAACAGGGCATGAATACTTGGATCAAAGGGTGCTTTGCCCTCAAGTACAAGAATTTTTACTCAGCACCTTGATTGGCTAAATTTTTCACTCTATTGAGGCTTTTCCCATCATATTTTTAGTCTGTGAATTGTTGACATCTTTAGAATTAAAAAGCAAAGACAACAATTTTAACGTCAGCTGAACAAAAGCAGATTTTGAGAATCACAGAAAAGAGCGTCTGTGCTGCACACTATTTCCTCCGCAGTTCTAAGTGCACATGCTGGTGTTCTTTGTGAGACTGCCTCCCGTGTTACTTCATCATCAGTCTCGAAATCTACCCCCCCCCCCAACTCAGTGAAGCAGTTATCTACACTGGCAAAGAGCTCTAGAAGAGTCCTTCTCTGCAGCGCCCCCTACTTACTGCCGCCTCTCAATTTTCATGAACAACTGTCTTTTTGCTTCAGAACGGAAGAGTGGATGAGATACAACTATTTAACTGCACTCAGAGCGGTTTAAAATAGTAAAAAAATTGAAACAGACAGCTATTAGATTTTAAAACAAAGGAGGATGAAAGATTAAATGAACAAACATTCTCAAAATGTTCTTGAAATAGGTTAATACTTTTTAAAACGTCTAAATTGGCATTTTGTAGTACGCAAATGCCTTAATATTTCTCTTCTACTAAATTATTTGTTATCAGTTTTCAACATGTATGATTTAAATGACCATTTAAAAAGTATTCGAAGCTAACTTCAGCTTTTACATTTCAAGCTTCACTTAGCAGAACAGTTCCCTGAATTTTACCAAGCAAAAGAAAGATATTTCCTACTTTTTTTAAAGTAAAGGGGAAAGATGTTCATTCATATTTGATGCCAGTGAAATGCCAGTTGAATGCGGTTGTTGCAAGATGAAACTACCTGGTTGTAATCTCTCTCTTTTTCAGTATGTGGAAGGAAAGCTGTGTTTAGAGTTCAAATAACTGATTCAAGATGTTGGAATGACAATTCCTTATGACTAGAGCAAGTAGTCATAGATAAGACATCTGCTGTCAAGAGAAGGAATAAGATGGAAATTTCTTATTTTACCAGTTGAGATAAAGTGACTGGGAAGGCAAATTCTGAGACAAAGAAGTGCTAAGAAAACTGCTGTCTGAGCTGGAAAATCTCTGATAGGCAGAGGACATGCCTTGTGGCTTGTAGCTCTGGGCAAAATTAATGGCATTTTGATCCTAAAATGCACTGAACACCTGGAATCTTATGTTAGCATTGAGGATGAGCTAATTCCAAAGTAAGAAATGGAGGTGAGTTAGAAAGGAACTTAATAATTGAGTGTGAGGATAAAAGCAGAACTGTATAAAATTACTCATGCCAGTTTAGTGACTATTCATAAAATCAAATACAGAGATAAGTGAAAGCAGTTAAAAATTGAAAGACAGTATATACAAGCATAATGTTATGCTTGAACGTAGGGTTTAAATTCTGATGTGTAATTATTTAACAAAACATTATTTATTTAATTTCTTAAATAAGGATGAAGTGGAAAATGTAAATGTGAGCTAAACATCTAATGAACCATGCCTATAGAGTGATATAGCACCATTCTAATATTTAGAATCAGAATATCTAAGTTCTGCATGAGGCTGTTCCTTTTACTAACTATCTACTTATTTCTGAGGGGTTCTGTCTAATTGGAGCCTAAAATGTTAGGTTACAGCCAGCAGGCTCCAGCTGGGGGATTACAGCCTTGCTGCCTCTGACAGATGGGAGTATTGGCGGGGTGCTTCCAGAACTGGACTTCTCCTTGAGATGAATTTTGCAGGGAACAACTGGCCACTCAGACTCACATCAGTTAATTGTCCAAACCGAGCTGCAAGGACACTGCAGAAGGATAGTCAGCTAGTATGAAGCTGCAAGACTAAATAAAGCAAAAAACAGTGAGAGAAGAGAATAAGGTAGGAGTTAAACTGATGGAGCAGGTACATTATCAGTACTGTTAGTCGAAAGTCATATAATATCGCTCCTGAACCTTCCAAGTATTCACTGAAGGATCTTAGAGGAGTGACCCACATAACCATGCTAGACTTCTTGGGAAATGTCTGTTTAAAAACCTAAGATCCATATAAGTATCCTACAACAGGGAGTCGGCAAACTTTTTCTGTAAAGAGCCAGAGAGTAAACATTTTAGCTGCGGTGGTCCACATGGTTTCTGTTGCAACTACTTAACTCCGCCATTGTAGAGCAAGAGTGGCTCTAGGCAATATGTAAATGAGCATGGCTGTGTTCCAATAAAACTTTCTTCATAGATACTGAAATTTGAATTTCATATAATGTTAACATGATACAAAATATGATTCTTAAGATTTTATCTTTTTCCAACCATTTAAAACTGTAAACTTAACTTGTGGTCTGCATAAAAACAGGCCATAGTACAAATGTGGCACATGAGCCAAAGTTTACTGATCCATGTTCTAAAGTTATGTCACTCAAGACAGCTTTCTTATAAATATCATGATAATAATGAGAATGTCTATAATAACAGAATGTGCAAAATGTATTATAATTTACTAAGGGCCTTCAAGTACACCATTTCATCTTCACAACAACCCTATGTAATAAGTTGGTAGGGTAGATTGATCACATAATGGACTCAGTTCTTCAGCTCTCCCTGTATTCATACCCATTGCCATGACTTTGCAGCTCCTTACAGCAAGAGTTTGGAGTGTATTCCACTGCTCCTTATTCTGAGTTTAGCCATGTGATTTGCTTTGGACAACAGTGTGGTAGTAATTGTGACACAAACAGAGGCTTGAATAATGCTCTAATGCTTCCACTTAGTGCTTATCCCTCAGGATTACTATGAGAACATGCTGAAGGTAGCCTGCTGAAGGATAAAAAACATAGAGCTGATAAACAAAGTCAAAGAAGAACTAAATAAATGGAGAGATATTCCATGTTCATGGATAGAAAGACAGTATTGTCAAGATATCCATTCATTCAAATGTGATCCATAGATTAAATGTAACCCCAATCAAAATCCCAGCAAGTGGAAATCAACAAACTGATTCTAAAATTTATGTGGAGAAGCAAAAGATCCAGAATAGCCAACACAATATTGAAGGAGAAGTACACAGCTGCGGGACTGACACAACTCAACTTCAAGAATTACTATAAAGCTACAGTAATTCAAACCAGTGTGGTATTGGTGAAAGAATAGAGAAATAGCTCAATGGAACAGAATAGAAAGCCCAGAAATAGACCTACATAAATATAGTCAACTGAAATTTGACAAAAGAGCAAAGACAATACAAGGGAACAAAGATAGTCTTTTCAACAAATTGAGCTGGAAAAACTGGACATTCACACACACAAAAAATGAATTTAGACACAGACTCTTCACAAAAATTAACACAAAATGGATCACAGACCTAAATGCAAAATGCAAAACTATAACACTCCAAGAAGATAACATAGGAGAAAACCTAGATGACCTTGGGTATGGAGATAACTTTTTAGATACAATTACTATCTATGAAAGAAATAATTGATAAACTAGACCTCATTAAAATGACAAATTTCTGCTCTGTGAAAGGCAATGTTAAGAGAATGAAAATACAAGCTACAGACTGGGAGAAAATATTTGCAAAATACACATCTGATAAAGCACTAATATCCAAAATATACGAAGCACTCTTCAAACTCAACAATAAGAAAAGAACTCGATTAAAAACTGGGCCAAAGACATTAACAGACCTCACCAAAGAAGACATACAGATGGCAAATAAGTACATGAAAAAATGCTCCACAGCATATGTCACCAGAGAAATGCAAATTAAAACAACAATGAGATACCACTACACACTTATTAGAATGGTCAAAATCTGAAATACTGACAAGACCAAATGCTGGTGAGAATATGAAGCAACAAGAACTCTGATTGCTTGTGGGAAGGCAAAATCGTACAGCCACTTTGGCAGACAGTTTAGTGGTATCTTATAAAACTAACCATACTCTTAGATATGAGCCAGCAATTGTACTCCTTGGTATTTACCCAAAGGAGTTGAAAACTTATTTCCACAAAACACCTGTGCACAGATATTTGTAGCAGCTTTATTCATAATTGCCAAATCTTGGAAGCAACCAAGGTGCCCTTTAGTACGTGAAAGGATACATAAGCCATGGTACATCTAGACAATGGAACATTATTCATCGCTAAAAAGAAATGAGCTAACAAGCTGTGAAAAGACGTGGAGGAAACTTAAACGAATATTATGATGTGAAAGAAGCCAATCTAGGAGGCTACATACTGTAATGACCTTAATGACATTCTGGAAAAGGCAAAACTATGGAGACAATGAAAATATCAGCGGTTGCCAGGGATGGGAGTGGGAGGGAACAATGAAAGGCAGAGTACAGAGGATTTTTAGGGCAGTGAAAATACTCTGTATGACATTATAACGATGGATATATGTTATTACCCATTTGTTCGTACTTAGAGAATGTACAACACCAAGAATGAACTCTTAGGTAAACTATGGTCTTTAGGTGATTATGATATGTCAATGTGGGTACATCCTCGGTAAAAAAAATACACTGTTCTGTTGCGCAATGTTGATAATGGGGGAGGCTGTGCCTGTTTGGCAGTAGGGAGTATATGGAAAATCTCTGTACCTTCCTTTTAATTTTGCTGTGAACCTAAAACTGCTCTAAAAATATAGTCTTAAAACATAGGCACGCACAAACACACACACAGAGCAGAGCTGAGACTCCAATAACACCAGCCCCCAAGGCCATCCTAGATCAGTCAACAGCCAGGCAACCATAGATGTGTGAGGAAGCCCAGACAAGATCAGCAAAATCTCCTGCCAACGCATAGCTGATCTCAGACAGATGACTAAGCTCAGCTAAGCTCGGCTGACCCTTGCTTATTTGTGAGCTAAATAAATGTTTATAATTGTATGCAGCTTACATTTTGTGGGTGTTTATTAAGTGACATTACTGGAGCAACACCTAACTGATGTAGTAGGGTAGGTATTTTCGTCTGTTTTACAAAGGATAAAATTTAGCCAGGTTATGAGTAGAATTTGTGAAAAATTCTGAAACTCAAAAGAATTTCTGAGAAGAATTCTTTCAGAACCTAAATTTCTGAATTTCCCAGAGCCATGTGGTTAGTAATTGGCACTGCTAGAATCAGAGCTTAGTTTCTTTAATTGAAATCTAAATTCAAAGAAACACAGAAATTACTAAGATGCAAGAGACAAGCATGTTGACTATTTAGAAGAATGTACAGAGGCAATTTAAGAGACTTAAGATTATTTCTTAACTAAAGACCTATGTTTGCATTTAGTAGATTTACAAATATATTTTAAAGCAAACTGTGTAGACTTATTTACCAATACATACTCTAGTATAAGAGATAATCTAATTCAATTATTCCCTTAGGCAGTAAATGGGAGAGTGTTAAGAGACTCAGAAATCAGTCTTAATCTTAAATACTATAAAATCAGATCTTATTTAAGCCTTTCAATCTTTCAAATAAGTTCTGCTTAGATTGCAGAAATTTAAATTATATAATCAAGTCTACTACATCTTCTATGTCCAAAAGTAATATATTATAAAATGTGATCTAAAATATCGTTTTAGGTAAATGCTTTTTTGCAAATTGCTTTGTATGAAGAATCAAAGTCTACAAATAGCTTTCAACAAGTTCTACAATTTACCTTTTTAGACTGACCATTGCCTCTCACCAAAGGATTGATAATAGCTTTTTAAGTGGACTAGGGTATAAAAAGTTATCTGAAACAACTCTGATTACTTTTATCTGAAAATAATATATATCAAGTGCTAAAGTGGACTTATTTT
Source organism: Ceratotherium simum simum (assembly GCF_057802395.1). Lineage (NCBI taxonomy): Eukaryota > Metazoa > Chordata > Mammalia > Perissodactyla > Rhinocerotidae > Ceratotherium > Ceratotherium simum. The sequence continues at coordinate 43,252,374 of NC_141908.1, forward strand.
GAATACGAAGTTAGAAATAGCTTTATAACTCCATGTGAGATCACATAGGTGTTTTAGAAAGCGACAAGGGCATACACTTCATTTGAGGATTACAAAGAAACTGCGTAAGACTTGTCTTTCTTTTGGGATAATAACAAATTTAAAGTATGTGGTGATGGGTTGTAGTTGGTGTTTTGGTGGTGAACATGATGTAATCTGTGCAGAAGTGGAGGTGTAGTGATGTACACCTGAAATTTTTACAATGTTGTAAACCAATGTTACTGCAATAAACAAAAAATTAAAAAATAAATAAAAAATAAAAGCAGTAGACAGAGAAAAAAAAAGAATAGACATCATCATTATCAAAGAGTAATTAAAAATTTATGAAGACCTGTCATTTGTCAGATATATAGATATATCTATTACCCTCAAATCCCCATTTTCAGATGAGGAACCTGAGGCTTAGAAAAGTTCGGTGACATTTAAAGAGTGGTGTCCCACCAGTAAACGGTGGAGCCATAGTTTGAATCTTATTAGTCTCTTCCCAAAGTTGTGCCCCTTCTTCTATAAGAGATTCCAGCATAAAATGGCCTGGAAATTAGAATGTCAAAGAGCCTTTGAAAAAGCTTAATAGCCAATGATTTCTTCCCTTATTGAGAAGTTCTAATAATTTGATACTTTACTGTAACACATAGTTACATACTGTATTAGCTGGTTAGAGTTTTATTACAAGACCATAGAAATGTAAAACATCCAGCAATCTAGGAAACTTAGAGATGAAAGAACATAAAGAAATTGTCTTCCATTTTATAGACAAGAAAAGTAGACTCAGAGGACATGTCATCTGTTAAAAAGTCACAGAACACAAAAAAATTTTTAAAAGTCTGAAGCCCAACCCAGCGCCTTTTCTATTTTTAAGGAAAAATACACTTCTTTTTGAATCTTTTTTTTTTTCTGGGAAAGATTCACCCTGAGCTAACATCTGTTGCCAATCTTCCTCTTTTTTTCTTTTTCCTCCCCAAAGCACTGGTATATAATTGTATATTCTAGTTGTAAGTCCTTCTAGTTCTTCTATGTGAGCTGCCGCCACAGCATGGCTACTGACAGACGAGTGGCATGGTTCCATAACCAGGAACTGACCTCGGGGCACCAAGTGGAGCGTGCTGAACTTTAACCACTAGGCTATCACCGCTGGCTCAAACAAAAATGCACTTTTTAATAAAATAAACATCAATCACTTAATTGGACTTCTAATAGGCCACTAATTTTCGGCTTTGTGTGCTGATCAGCAGCCATGGACTACCAAAGCCTTGTTCCAGGAAGGCCACGGCCAATCAGAACTTTAAGGAGAAGATTCATCTTTGACATAAGATAATATAATAGAAAAAAGGACTGAATATGTGGAAATCCAGCTTTTTTAGACATGTTTTGTCAAGGTCAATATTCTGCTTTGAAATTTTTAGAATAAGAAGCACAGGGGTGAAGCAAAAAAGTTGAAGAACAATAAAATCACTTTAAATTTGTTTTAAAAATTACTAAGATTTGTTAAAGGTACACACACACATGCATACACACACATTGAGAGAGAGAGAAAGAGAAAGACATGCCCCTAGAGGAAAAGATTTATACTGCAAAAATGTCCGATCACTCCAAATTATTTATAAATTTAACACAATTTCAATCCAAATTAATTCTAAGAATACATTTTTTAAACTTCTATTCATGTATTTATTTTTATTTTTAAACTTTTTGTTTTGAGATAATTGTAGTTTCAAATGCAGTTGTTAAAAATAATACAGAGAGATTCTGCATGGACTAATTACCTAATTTCTCCCAAAGGTAACAACTTGCAAAACTATGGTACATTATCACAACTAAGATATCACAACAAGTGATGCGGTCAAGATACAGAACATTTCCATCGCCACAGGATCTGTTGTCCTTTTTAGCCACATCTACTTGCTCCCACCCACACCCCGTGCCCAATCCCTGGCAAACACTTATCTGTTCTCCATTTCTGTAATTTTGTCATTTCAAGAATGATGTATAAATGGAATGATGTGGTGTGTGACCTTTAGCAATTTACTTTTTTCACTCAATATGATTACCTGGAGCTTCATCCAAGTTGTTGCATGTATCAATAAATAGTTCATTCCTTTTTATTGATGAGTAGTATTCCATGTTATAGATGAACCTCAATCTGTTTAACCACTCATCTGTAGACAGACGACTGTGTTGTTTCCATTTTTTAGCTATTATGAATAAAGCTGCAATGAAATTCCTGTACAGGTTTTTGTGTGAACATAAGTTTTCATTCCTCTGGGATAAATGCCCAGGAATGCAATTACCCGGTCATATGGTAGTTTCATGTTTAGTTTTTAAAAGAAACTAGCAAACTATTTTCCAGAATGGCTGTACCATTTTACATTCACACCAGCAATGTATGATGGATCCACTTTGTCTACATCCTTGCCAACTTTTCATAGTGTTACTTTTTCTTTTTTTAATTAGCCTTTCTGGTATGGGTATAGTGACAACTCATTGTGGTTTTAATTTGCATTTTCCTAACAGCTGATGATGTTGAAGTGGAGGAAGAAAGGCGAGGAATAAAGAATTCCCTTTAAATCTGAGTTTTGGTAAAAGAATATACATAACACATGAACACACACTCACACACACATACACACTCACAGACAGTGACATGACATATTCCAAGATAATAAGATTTATAATGTAAAAATGTCAGATCTCCTAAATTGATCTATAAATTTAACACACTTGCTACAAAAAAACCCCAAAATATTTTTTTTAACTTGGTAAAATAATATAAACTTTATCTGGAAGTGTAATAGACTAAGAGTAGACAATAAAATTGTGTTAAGGAGCAGTGATGCATAATAAATTTCCCTACAAGATACTTAATGTTTATAATGTTATTATATATGTAATATAATTTTAATGTAAAATTGTTAAAATAATGTCATACTGGCTCAGGAAAAGACAGTTCAAGGAAACAGAACGAAAGTCCAAAAACAGACCCAAGCAATTTTTATACATTTAGTATTTAAAAGAGATTGTACTTCAATTTAGTAATGAGATAAGTTTTTGCCTTTGAGAGAAAAATTAAAGTTAGGTCCACATTGTACTATACAGCAAGATAAAATTGAGATAAACTAGAAAACTCAATGTGAAAGTAAAGTCATGAAATATGATCTAATGTTTACTACAATGTTGAGTTGGAAACGGTTCAATTTACTAATATGTAGTCACATGGAAAGATATTCTCCATTTGCAGCCATAATTATTATTATTATTATTTTATTATGTTTATATCTCTGTGCTTAAAAGAATTTTTCCTTTAACAACTATGTAATACTTTTTTGATTATGAAAAAAGGCATTAAAAAGTTACTTAAGTTGTGTAGATCTTGAAAAAAGGGAGTGCTGCTTTAAAGGAGCTGACCCTAACAGTAAATCAATGGCAGCTGTTACAAGGAGGTGTTGAAAGAAATAACTGCATGGAAACTCCTAGTCATTAGCTAGAGCTAGGAAGGTAATTTTTTTAAGGTTTCCCTTTTTAATATGTGAGCATATATTTAAATCTTTTGTTTTTGGAAAGATTTAAGTTCATGTCTCCACTCTCTCTTCCTTCATTTAATATTGCGTCGCTGATAACACTATGTCCAGTGCTGTATGTGTGTTATCTTCTTTAATTGCCATGCTTATGAGATGGTACTATGGTTATCCCATTTGGCAGTTGGGGATCCAAGACATGGAGAGGTTAAGTAAATTGCACACAAACAAGAATTGATGAAGCTAATATGTAGGCCCAGGACGTTACTTCCTTCTCTATATCCCAGTCTGAGGAACGGTCCACCTCTCTTACCACCAGCCCCTGCTCATTTCTCTTCAGCCTCACCAGCACCTTGTTGTTTCTCACAGTCCTCAGGATCTTTACATTTGTTCCCTCTGATAGGAAAACATTCCAACTATATGCTTTCAAATACGTGATCATTTTGATTATACTGATTACACTGACTGAAATGATGTCTCCCAGCATACCCTTACTGTGCTTAATTTTTCCTCCTAGCTCTTCTCATCACCTGACCTTATATTATTCATATGAGTGTTTCTTGTCAGTTTCCCCAGTAGAAGGAAAGCACCTCTTGTTCACACCTATATTCCCAGGACCTGAATGAATAGATGAATGAGATACTAGCTGCTTATGGAAAATGAATTCAGTAGTACCTGAAAAAGACAACAATTATAAAAACAATCTCTAAAGAATGAAATCCCTTAGCTAACATCTAGAAAGAAGCTCTAGAAACTCTGGACACCTCAATATTTGATTTTAAAACCCCCCACACCACATTTAATGAAATCTACTGTGTGTCTAAGAAGCAATATGACTTGTTAAATGAAACATACTGGGATGTGCACTTCTAAGTAGTGTTTTCACCTCAAAATCCACCCCTTGACAGGCAGTGCACTGACCCCAGTGACTCTACCATTGTTCAGACATGTTTCTTGCAACAATTTTTTGTCATTACCTTCAGAACTTGTGAAAATCTAACTTTAATATACTTAACAATGAATATTTTTATCTATTGAGAGTGGACTTGGTTTTGGAAACAGCCAGAAGTCATTTAAAGCCCACTGTGGGAAACATGGTATGAACAAAGCAGATCTTATGAATTTTTAATCAAAAAAATGATGTGACTAGAACATCCTTTTCACTGATTGCTCATCAAGTGGCTCTGGAAGAATTTTTGAAATTGGATTGTGAGACTCATTTTGAATGTCATAGAATAATAGGAATCATGGTATTGACTCCCCAAATCATCATCTTGGATGGAACAACACTCTGTTTGATGTTTAAATTATGTGTTTGATTTATGTTTTAAAAATGCCAATCCATTTTTATAGTTAATATATACAGAGTTTAGAATGAAAAATTTTTTATCCAGTCTCCATGTATCCTTTAATTTTAAATATCTCTGATTCTGCATATGGATACCTTTTTTGTTGCTCTCTATAAAAGCATATTAACTAGCTAGATGGGTAACGTTATTTTGCCCAGTGGATATGTTTCTGACATTCTGTATAACAACCCAATTTTAAGAGTCAGAGAGTTATAAAATTTTAAATGTAGAAAATAAATTGGTTTTGGAAAAGGCAAAACTATGGAAACAGTAAAAAGATCAGTAATTGCCAGGGGTTGGGGGCTGGGGAAGAGAGATGAACAGGGTGGAGCACAGAGGTATTTTAGGACCATGAAGCTACTCTTTATGATACTACAATGATGGACACATGTCATTATACATTTGTCCAAATAGAATGTATAACACCAAGAGTGAACCATAACGTAAACTACAGACTTTGGGTGATTATAATATGTCATCGCAGGTTCATCAATTGTAACAAACGTACCACTTTGGTGGAAGATGTTGATAATGGGGAAGCTATGCACGTGTGGTGACAGGGGGTATACGGGAAATCTCTGTATTCTCCCCTCAATTTTTCCATGAATCTAAAACTACTCTAAAATCATAGTCTTAATTAAAAAATATATTTAGAAGGACACCTAAGAAAATACAGTTACTTCTAAAGAGTAAGGCTGGGAGCTGGGGTTGTTTAAGGTTGACTTTCATATTTTGCTTTATTCCTTTCCATACTATTCAAATAGTATGTTCATGCTTTTCTCTTATATAAGATTTCTAGGGAATGTTACAGACTTGGTAACGTTCGGTCTAATTTTCTACATATTTTATGTAAGGTGAACTTAAAAATTTAAAAGTTACATTAATAATGATGTTTCAGAAGGATTGCAAGTTACTTAAGTGCTTTCTAAATCATTAAAGGAAGATTAAATTAAGTTTAATATGGTTTTATGTCAAGCATATTTTATTATGTTCTAATGTTTTATAAATTTATTATATATATGTATATAATAGCTGATAACTCTCAATTAACCTGAACACCTCCTTCCTCAAACACTTAGAATAAATATAATTATTCAAAATTTTTAAAAAAAAGAAAAGAAAAGAATTGTGTCCATGATTTCCCACCTGTCTTTCAATTCAGTGATAATATCACTCTCTGAAAGAAGAGACGTCAGGAGACACAAGTTCTTGTCTCAAATTGGGAATATACTACCTGTCGATCTCAGAAAAGATACCTAATTGTTCTGGGCCTCAGTTTCTCCTGTGTCAAAGTGAATGCAGGACTAATCGCTGTAATTCCTTCCAGTCCTAGATATTCTTTTATTCCAAAGAAACTTATTGTAAAATATCTTGTAAAGTTAATATTCATCCTTCCTTCATCGTTTTTAGGAAAATGTAATAAGTCAGCATGAAACTGGGTAAAGTAACATAGCTTATTATTGGTGAGTACATGTTAAATGTGTAACACAGAGTGTTTTGTAGTTTTCTCTTAATGAATAAGATATTATAAATCTAAACCTTTATCCTAAAATGTTGAAATGTCAAACTGCTAAGTAACAAAGGATATTTATGAGAAAGTTTTTTCTGAAGTGAACTGACTTGCATTCTATTTTTTTCTAATATCCACAAAACATCTCTAATTTCTTAGGAATAAAGATTTCAGCATGTCTTAGCAAGAAACATTTTATGATATTAAAAAGAACACCCTGACTATGCAAATACCAGTTTTAAACAGACGGAGTGAAAACCCTAATATTTTTAACCTTGTTTTTAAATAGGAATATGTGGGTTAGATACTAAATACAAAACCGTGACTTCCACCTACTCACTATCCCAAATTGCTTGCTATTTTCAATCAACATCCTCAGGTTCAAGGAAAAACAGACAAACACAAAACTCCCAAGACAGAAAAAGTCTACCCGAATTTGCTGTCCCAACTTACCACACCCCTCCTTTTGTGTTAATGATCTTTGTTTGAATAGTTCCCTGCAAGTTTATTTATAACACAGTCTGCATTCTGCATTCGTGGATGTGTTTAATACACTAGGAGCTGTTAGCTATGGCCAAGAAAAAAGTAAAGCCTCAAATCCTGTCAATCCAAGTTTCCATTGCCTTACAACTATGGAGATAATGATCACAAGTGTATGCCTCACTGCTACCTTGAGATCTGTTTCATCAGGAAGCCCAGGAATCAAGTATTTTCATTTGCACATTGGTAGAGATGGTTTTGCATCTCTACAGCAACTGTTTACTGAAATGCTAGTCTTTATATGGCCAGAGGGAAAAAGATTCGTAGGGCAGATTTCTTTTTCAGTCAAGTACAGGAAATCAACTAAAATCACAGATTCTCTATAAGCTTTCCTTCCTTACTCCCTAGTCCTCAAAAAGCCTGTGATGTTTGATTGAAAAAAAAAGAAAACAACAAAAAAACGAACCATGGTGTGGAGAAATCGATTCTTCTGGAGTTACCCGAGACTTAATCTATGAGGGCAGTGGTGTGCTTAATAGGCATTTAACAACCAGCTCTCCAAAATATATATATATACACACACACACATGTGTACATATATATATATATATACACACACATACACATACATAAGTTGACTATAATTTTTACTGATATAAAGATTGTGTAGTGCACAATTAAAAAATAACAAAATAAACGATACTCTATTGTAAATTCCATATAGCCAATTGGTTCTTACAGAATGCTTTAGCTGGATTTTGCTGAATCCTGGTATCCATAGCCAAAATATGGTTGCAGTTGAAGGAATGTAGTTCTGACCTGAATGTTAGTTGACATTTTCATTTAAGTTAATAAATAAGATGAAAGTGAAGCAACTGTGTTATGTGTAGGAACTTCACTTGCTCATCTTCATATAAGTGACTCCTTTGTTGAACTGGATAATAGCTTGTGAAGGCTGGAAGAACATTTCCTCAATTTTTTGTGTGCTAATCACAATATAATGGCTACAGGCACTACGTAGTTTTACCTATAATCTGCCTTATTAGCATTCTACCTATCACTTTCTTAAATTTAGACAATTAACAAAACAATAAATTAAGTCTAGATTTATAGTATTTGCTGATTTCTGAGGTATAAATACTGTCACTATGAACTATTTCAAACTACTAGCATAATGCCAGGGAATGTGAAATTGGGAAGAAATACACAGAAGCACACAGTTATACAGGATTCCTCCATTCAGACAATAGATGTAAATAACCTAAGGGCACAGATAATAAAATGGAGTAAAATAATTATGGAGTGATGAGTTTTGAATTTTGCTTTTAATATATTTTTTAATTGTAAGTTTGTGTAAGATAATTTTTAATAATGGCTGATATTTAAAAATAGCTTAATTTTTAGTTATTTTTAACTAACTCACAAAATTCCTGAAAATCTAAAAATTAGCTCTTGTAAGCTGATCAAGCAGTGTCAGCACACGAGTACACATGGGGAAAGACATCTGACATCCAAAAAATAGACTCTACCTTCTCCTACTTACCCTAATATCTACATATAATAAAGACACTAAAAGACGCTAAGATTCTTTCCCAGCCGTGGTGCAGAGCCTTTCCTCTCAGGTCCCTCCCTTTCCTCAGCTGTTCTCTATACTACTTGATCACACAACCCAGTAGGGAAGGTGAAAAAAATAGAGTGGAATCAGGCCCAGCTATGCTTGAATTAGCCTGTTGGTTGCCTTGGCAGTTCTTTTTTTACTGGCTAAATTTCATAACATGTAATTTATATGCTTTAATTATTTCATACTTCAAATGCTCTGAGAAGTAAAACTTTTCACACTAAGTCCAAAGACACCAGAAAGCCCACAGTATCATTTATGGAAGTTAAAAAATTTTAAGTATTATAAAAAGGAATGATTAAGAATTTTCAAGTATTTGATTATCTTTATTCAAAAAACAAAATGATAGAAATGTTTAATGTTTCAATGAAAGAAAATTGATGGCTGAATAACTTTATATGCTACCAAGCAATTATACATAATTAAATTCTAAGAAAAAGTGAAGTTGATTGTGATATTGAACCTCTTAATCTCAAGTTCATGTGCCTGATGCACAGTAAGCCAAACACTGAGACATCAGTGCTTGAAGATGGAGAAAGGTTTATTTGAATTGGCCAAAACGAGAAGATGGGAGCATGGGTTTGCTCAAATCCACCTTAACAAGGGCAGAAAACAGGGGGTTTTATAGAGCTAAGGGGCTTGGCAGAAGGAGTTTAGAGAAACAAAGGGGTCAGTCCCGATAAGCCTCTGGCCAATCTGACTTCTGGGCATCAACAGCAGCTGGGGGCCTGCCCATCTGGGGTGATTGCAACCTCCTGAAGGAATTCTCTTTCTTCTGCGAAACAAGCTCACAAATCCTAGAGACTCTCAAGTCACCCCTCAAGTTAAACAGGAAAATAGCAAATGGACAAGATTCATCTATGTCTGTGTTGGGAACAAAGTTGAAAGGCAATCATGTTCTTATTGAATATCTACAGTAACCCTCAGGTACTTGGCTTCAATTGCGTTGAAATGATAAATAGTAATATTTAACATTTTCTTTTATTTTTGCCAAGTGTATATTCCTACCCATGACATTCTTCTTTATGATGACTCTGGAGCCCAGCAGTCAACCTTCCACCAGCACATAGTACTGCTATAATAGCTGAAACTACCAAGGGAACATGGGCACATTATCCAAAATAAACACATAAACACTACTCACTAAATGAAGCAGAATTTTTGGAAAAGAGAAACTAAGACTTTAAAATAAGCATAGTAAATATACTTAAATAGTTTAAGGAAGATACAACAATGAGGCAAGAATAAGAAGACATAAGATTTATATAAGAATAATCTCAGGAATAAAAAGTATGGTAGTTGAAATGCATACTAAAGTAGACCAGAAAAGTGCAGGATGGATAAAGCCAAAGTGAGCTGGAAGATCAAATTGAGATATTGTAACAGAAGACAGAAGAAGATAATAAGAAAATAGATTTAAAAGCTAATAGAAATGGAGGATAGGATAGGAAATGCCAATATCCAGATAATACAAATGCCCAAAGATGGTTAAAAATATAATAAGATTAAATTTCCAAGAATTAAAAAAGGATGAACTGTCTCATTGAAAAGATTCACAGAATGTCCATCCAATTGAAATAATCATATCTTCACACATGAAAGTCAGAAAATAAAATAAAAAATTGCAAAACTGCTTAGAAGAAAAGATTAACCACAAAGCTAGGAATCAGACTAATCAGATTTTCTTTTCAACAGCAACATGGTATACAAGAAACAAATGGAGTAGTAATTTTAGACCTTCAAAGTGGAAAACAAATCAACCAGGATTTTATATCCAGCCAAATTACCATTTAAATGAGAGGGCATAATAAAGATATTCTTATGTTAAAAAGTCTCAGAAAGTTTTCTCCACGAAGATTAATTTTTAAAACTCTCTTGGAATAAGTATCCAAGTGATAAAGGAAGTAAATATAGGAGGACACTAAAAGTAGAGGTGATAATAAAGTTTATTATTTTCTAAAATAGGAAGCAGCAAAGAAGTGACATATCGAATGTGTACTAATAAAACCCCAAACCTTTAATTCTAGGCAATATAAGTGTTGCCTAATTGGTGGCTGGAGAGGAAAGGGACAAGAGAGATGTGATAGCGTACTAAAAAATGTGTTTTTTAGAGGAAGATATGGATGGTGACAAATTTTAAAAATCCACAGGGCTAAATATCAGTATGGGTTTTAAGGATAACTACCATATGAACAAAAATAGAACAATTCAGTCTTACACAAGTTAAAGAAACTTGACCTAGGAGAAAAGAAGAGGGATATGGTAACCAAAAGGAAGTAAAGTAAACGAAATATATGAAAAAATTGGCAGAAATAAGAGCAATTAAAATAAATGTAAAGAGGTTTAACTCACCGACTAAAAGATAGGAAATTTCAAATTGGATAAGAAATATTTAACAATATTCTGGTTAAAAGAGATACACTTAAAACATTAGGATATAGAAAGATTAAAATAATAGAAAAAGATAAACCAGGCAAAAATGAACCAAAATAAAGTTAAAATTGTAATTTTAATATCTGACAAATTTAAAGCAAAATGACATAATAAGGAACAAAAAGAAATGAACAAAGAAGAAACAATAGAGAATATACAACTATCACAAATGTATAAAATTAAAATAAGTAATGCAATAAGTAACAATATTACAAGAAAAATAGATAAATTCACCAAGTACAGTTTAAAATTTTAACAATTCCTCTAGTAACAAACACAGACAGAAATATAAGTCATCTGAGTAATATAATTAACAAGCTTAAATTACTAGGTAAGTATAGAACACTGCATTTAAAAACAGAGGTGAGGAGAGATAGTGTGCACAGTACTGTATCAGGAAAAAGATACAGGTTGAAATAAAAATTAGCTAAGTATTCAAATATAGGAACTGTAAAGAAAACAACAGAGCAAGCCCAAAGAAACAAGAATAAAGACTATTATAAAGAAAAGGGCAAAAATCATTGAAATAAAAACAACAAAAAGCTGTAAAACAAAACACATGACTGTTCTTAAAACATATTAAGACAAACCTTTTGCAAGTTTGATAGGCGAAAAGAGAAGATACAAAGAACATTCATGAAGAATTACAAGAAAGCACTACAGATCTAGAATAACTTTTGAAAAAGTAATATGAACAAATGAACTCTAATAAACCTTAAAACCTATAAGAAATTGTTCCGTATCTCAAAATATTTAAAATACAAAAGTGGCACAAGAAGAAACAGAAAACTTGAACAGATTACCCATTATTAAAAATTGAAATGGTAAAGACTTCCTTTCTTACAATCCAGGATCATAAGGTGAGGTAATAAAACTCAAGGCTAATCCTTATTTTTACTAGTTCTAAAATATAAGAAAAGAGTGAAAGCTATCACTCACTTCATGAGGTTCGTGTAATCTCAACTGCAAAACTGGATAACAATAAAATGGAAGAATACCATAAGTCATTTCACTCATGAGTATATATGTCAAAATCCTAAAGAAAATATTAGCTAACTGACTCTAACAGTGCATGAAATATTATTTGAAACAGTTTAATTCTTTTTTAAAATTATTTTATTGAGGTCACATTGGTTTATAAAATTGTGTAAATTTCAGGTGTACATTATTATATTTCAGCTTCTGTATAGACTGCATCGTGTTCACCACCAAAAGTCTAGTTTCCATCTGTCACCATACATATGTTCCCCTTTATCCCTTTTGCCATCTCGCCACCTTTTTCCCCTCTGGTAACCACCAATCTGTTCTCCTTTATCTGTGTTTGTTTATCTTCCACATATGACTCAAATCACATAGTATTTGTCTTTCTCTGACTTATTTTGCTTAGCATAATAACCTCAAGGTCCATCCATGTTGTTGCAAATGGCACAATTTTGTCTTTTTTCATGGCTGAGTAGTATTTCATGGCTGAGTAGTACATTTCATAGTAATTCATATACCACATCTTTTTTATCCATTCATCTGTTGATGGGCATTTGGGTTGCTTCCAAGTCTTGGCTATTGTGAATAATGCTGCAATGAACATCGGGGTGCATATATCTTTTCGAATTAGTGTTTTCATGTTCTTTGGATAAATATCCAGAAGTGGAATAGCTGGATCATATGGTAGTTATATTCTTAATTTTTTGAGGAATCTCCATACTGTTTTCCATAGTGGCTGCACCAGTTTACATTCCCACCAGCAGTGTGTGAGGGTTCCCTTTTCTCCATCTCCTCTCCAACACTTGTTATTTCTTGTCTTTTTAATAATAGCCATTCTGACAGGTATAAGGTGATATCCCATTGTAGTTTTGATTCACATTTCCCTAATAATGAGTGATGTTGAACATCTTTTCACGTGCCTGTTGGTCATCTTTGGGTCTTCTTTGGAAAAATGTCAGTTGAGATCCTCTGTCAACTTTTTGATCAGGTTGTTCATTTTTTTGTTATTGAGTCGTGTGAGTTCTTTATATATTAATTCCTTGTCAGATATATGATTTGCAAATATTTTCTCCCAGTTGGTGAGATGTCTTTTCATTTTGTTGATGGTTTCCTTTGCAGTACAGATGCTTTTTAGTTTGATGTAGTCCTACTTGTTTATTTTTTCTTTCGTTTTCCTTGCCTGAGGAGACACGGTATTCAAAAAGATACTGCTAAGACAGATATCTAAGAGTGTACCACCTACATTTCCTTCTAGGAGTTTTATGGTTTCAGGTATTACATTCAAGTCTTTAATCCATTTTGAGTTAACTTTTGTGTATGGTGTAAGATAATGGTCTACTTTCATTCTTTTGCATGTCCAGTTTTCCCAACACCATTTATTGAAGAGACGTTCTTTTTCCATTGTATGTTCTTGGCTCCTTTGTCAAAAATTAGCTGTCCATACATGTGAGGTTTTATTTCTGGGCTCTCAATTCTGTTGCCTTTATCTGTGTGTCTGTTTTTCTGCCAGTACCATGCTGTTTTGATTACTATAGCTTTGTATTACATTTTGAATTCAGGGAGTATGATACCTCTAGCTTTGTTCTTTTTTCTCAGGATTGCTTTGGCTATTCGGGGTCTTTTGTTGTTCCCCTTCCCCATAAATTTTAGGATTCTTTGTTCTATGTCTGTGAAAAATGTCATTGGGACCTTGATAGGGATTGCAATGAATCTGTAAATTGCTTTCAGTAACATAGACATTTTAACGATGTTTATTCTTTCAATCCATGAGCACTGAATATCTTTCCATTTCTTTATGTCTTCTTCAATTTCTTTCAATAATGTTTTATAGTTTTCAGTGTATAGCTCTTTCACCTCCTTGGTTAAATTTATTCCTAGGTATTTTATTCTTTTTGTTGGGATTGTAAATGGGATTGTATTCTTGATTTCTCTTTCTGCTAGTTCATTATTAGTGTATATAAATGCTATTGATTTTCATATGTTGATTTGGTACCCTGCAACTTTACTGTATTCATTAATTATTTCTAATAGCTTTTCAGTGGATTCTTTAGGGTTTCTACCTATAGAATCATGTCATCCACAAATAGTGAGTTTCACTTCTTCCTTTCCAATTTGGATGCCTTTTATTTCTTTTTCTTGCCTAATTGCTCTGGCTAAAACTTCCAAGACCATGTTGAATAAGAGTGGCAAGAGTGGTCATCCTTGTCTTGTTCCTGTTCTTAGAGGAATAGCTTTTAGTTTTTCACTGTTGAATATGTTGTTGGCTGTGGGTTTGTCATATATGGCCTTTATTTGTTGAGGTACTTTCCTTCTATACCCATTTTATTGAGAGTTTTTATTACAAGTGGATGTTGGATCTTGTCAAATGCTTTCTCTGCATCTATTGAGATGATCATGTGATTTCTATTCTTCATTTTGTTAATGTAGTGTATCACATTGATTGATTTGTGGTGGTGAACCATCCCTGCATCCCTGTAATAAATCCCACTTGATTGTGCTGTATGATCCTTTTAATGTGTTATTGCATTTGATTCGCTAATATTTTGTTGAGGATTTTTGCATCTTTGTTCATCAGTGATATTGGCCTGTAATTTTCCTTTTTTGTGTTGTGTTTGTCTGGTTTTGGTATCAGGGTAATGTCAGCCTTGTAAAATGAGTTAGGAAGCATCCTGTCCTCTTCAACTTTTTGGAATAGTTTGAAAAGGATAGGTATTAAGTCTTCTTTGAATGTTTGGTAGAATTCACCAGAGAAGCTGTCCGGTCCTGGACTTTTGTTTTTTGGGAGGTTTTTGATTACTCTTTCAATCTCTTTACTTGTGATTGGTCTGTTGAGACTCTCCATTTCTTCTTGATTCAGTTTTGGGAGTTTGTGTGATTCCAAGAATTTATCCATTTCTTCCAGGTTATCCAATTTGTTAGTTAGCTAGTTAGTTAGCTTTTCATAGTATTCTCTTGATACAATTTAATTATTATTTATCAGTATAAAAGGAAATAAGCCTGTTAGCATTCTAGAAATAGAAGTGAATTTCCTTCATTTGATTAAAGCAAATACATACCAAAATCCTACTATTGCAGATTGTACAGGCACTCCTAGATAATGTTATAAGGAAAAAATAAATAAATAAATGGAGGCATCAAGATTGAAAAGTGATTAAAATTAGAATTTGTAAATTGCATGATTATGTAGAAAAACAATAGAATTAACAGAATTTGTAGGACAGCTTAGCAAAGTTGCTAGATTAAGTAAAATTTAATAAATATAATATATTTCTTTTCAGAAGTATGTAATAAAAAAGATGACATTCAAAATTAGTAAAAAAAACAAAATTCCTATAACATGTAGTAACTAAAAGCTTAACAAAGAATACTCAAACCTATTTAGAAAATACGTTAAAATTTTACTAAAGGACATAATAGAAATTCTGAAAAATAGAGAAACATTCCATGCTTTTGATTGGGGCACCTCTAATAAAATAAATATAAATTCCAACCAAATTAATCCATACATTCAATGAAATCACAAATCCCAATCTAAAATTCCAGGTGGATTTTTTAAAGGATATGATAAACAGATTTTAAAATTTATAGAGAAGAATAAAAGCCCATGAATAGCTATGTTAACTCTAAAAAAGAACAATGAGGGACTTGCCTAACTATATTGTAGAAAATACTCCCAAATCATAGTGATAAAAGTGTGATAAGGACACATAAATAAACAAATAGATCAATGAAAACACAGAGATTACAGAGATAGACTCCTGTATAAATGGGAACTTAATTTGTAATGAAATCTCCACAAATCAATGTGGGGAAAACAGATTGTTTGGTAGATGGTCTTGTTAAAACTAGCTCACTGTATGGAGAAAACAAACAACATCCCTGCTCACTAGACTCCATCTAGATTTAAAAAACGCAATGTAAGAGGTAAAAGTACAACTATGAAAGGATAATATAGGGGAATATCTTGTGACCCAGGCATGCAGAAGGACTTCTTCAAAAAAGCATAGAACACATAAAAGCACATTAATTAATCCCTTAGTTCCGAGGCTAGAGTTATGAAGGCTACAATCATAACTAAGGACCAATTCATACAGTGTCAAATACAAGTTTTTAAGTTTTACTGGAAGGATGTTATTTTTGATAAAGATTCAGTTGAAAAAATTAGAATGAAAAGTTTGCTAATAACTCTAATTTAAGTTATGGACTTGGAAAATGAGATAAAGCAAATCAACAACTTTGGAGATGTTATAGGTAATGATGAACATAGTAAATTCTGCCTATCTTATATCTTTCTAGCTGAGAAAAATAGTTGATTTACTAGACCTGTTATCATACTTAAATCTAATCTGTGTGTGTGTGTGTATGTGTACCACATAGTATTAAAAACGAATACAGTCTAATAGATGTAATGGCAATTGACTACATCAAAGGAAAGGGTTACTTCTCTTAAACGCCATGCAACAGCCCTGGAAAATACTTTTTTTTCATGACTCACTGAAAGTGTGTTTTATTTTTGGAATGTCTTCTGAAAAGCTAAGGTCACATCAGCCAACAGCTTGCTGATGAACATTTCTGTAATTTGAAAAAGAAAGCTCCTAAATCTAATTTTAGCCATAACTGTGGTTTTCTCAGTTCAATTGTATTTAGATTGGAAGAAATTTATTTCAAATTTTTTGATAACATGATAGATTTAGATACAACTTTAATAATGCAAACACAAATTTGTTATTGGTAATATACACTTCTGTACGTTCACATTGATTATTGCTTCCTACTGTAATAGTTTAATATATAGTATAAGTGAAATCACATTGATATAAAAGTCTTCCTTAACATTTTTCCAAATTACTTTTAAATTTAGAGAAGAAATATTTATTACCATCTTTGCTTATGTTTTTATAATGAATATTCTTTAGGGCAGAATTTCTCTTTAAAAAAATAATTATAAACAAAAATCTTTAATCATAGGGTAACCAGAAGCATTCTGGAAGATACATTCAGAATATGTTCATACAACTTTAATGCAGTCTTGTTACAAAAGGTACCCAATATTATCTGAGGCTTAATTACCTTGTCTTACTTCATCTCATGTCACTATACTGGAATAATAAAAGCACTCAGAGGTTATTTGGAAACAAGACACCATAAGGAAGAATGCGAGGTTTTCTTCTTTTTTTTCTTTAATTACTTCTAGGTCTTGTCTGGTTTCTTTCACACTGTGTATATAGAGCACAAGTGATTTTTTTTCCAGATGTACATTTAAAAACCTTTTTTAGGGGTCGGTCCGGTGGTGTAGTGGTTAGGTTCATGCGCTCCCATTCGGCAGCCCGGGCTTCACAGGTTCGGATCCCAGGAGTGGACTTATGCACTGCTCAAAAAGCCATGCTGTGGTGGCATCCCACATACAAAATGGAGGAAGATTGGCACAGAAGTTAGCTCAGGGACAATGTTCCTCAAGCAAAAAGAGGATTGGCAACACATGTTAGCTTAGGGCCAATCTTCCTCACCAAAAACGAACAAACAAACAAAAAAAACCCCTTTTCTATTATAGAAAATTTTGAATACATTCACAATTAGAGATGATAGAGTGAAAATATCTGATGCACTCAATATGCAGCTTACATAATTATCAACTCATTGGTAATGTTGTTTCGTTTATACCATTATCCATATTCCCAAAGCATCAGATTATTTTGTCGTGAATTTCAAATATCATATCATTTCATCTGCACATTTTTCAATACCTATTTCTAAAAGAATATTTTCTTGAAAAAAACAGCCCCAATACTATTATGATGCTTTAAAAATTAGCACCATTTCTTAACGTTATTAGATATCCAATCAATACACAATTTTCCTGACTTTTAAAAATTTGTTTGAATTGAAATACAATAAATTTCATTTATTGCATTTAGTAGGTATATATCTTGTCTCTTTTGATCTATAGGTTTTAATCTGTATGTTTTAATCTACACACTTGGTCTCCCTCTATTTTTATCCCTTTTGATAATTTTTTAAAACTGTGTCATTTGTTCTATAGTTTCCCACCGTTTGGGTTTTATTGATGACATCCTCATGATACTGTTTTCATACTCTGTTGTACGTATTTCCTATAAATTGATGATTAAATCATGAGATGCAGATATTGATTGGTTTTAGGTTCTAGCTATTGTACTACTACTTCTTAGATAGTGTTGTGTATTTTTATCAGGAGATACAGGATATCTGGTCATTTCTCTTTTTGTTATGATGTAAGCAACAGTTGATAATCTTTGATTAGATGCATTGTTCCAATAGAGGTTTCAAAAAGGTGTGATTTTATTTCTAATCACTCATTCTTCATTTATTTTTTAAAAATCTCTTTATCAATTACTGGGTTACCAAAGGTATAATTTATATAGAAAAACAGGATAAGTGTTTGAGTATTTCCCTTTATTTTCCAGTTTTCCAAATAATGAGTTTTTTACCTTGAATGGTGATGAATGATTTTTTTAAAAAGTATCATTATAAACTCACATTTAGACATGTTTCAATCTATGGAGGTTATTATTCTTTTTTATATTCAAATTGTCCCATCTTTGGCTAGTGGAAGCCTCTTCAATTGGCTCCAATGGCTTTTTTGATAGGCCCTCAGTGGTTTTAATAGTTCCTTACATTCTGACATGACTTTCTGGGCTCATATGCACATTTCCCACCCTAGACCTGAATGAAATCAGCCATTTCCCCAAGGAATGCTGGTTCGTGTTATCGGGAAATGATACTTAAGGACGATAATCTAAATATTGGGGAAGAGGCTTATTGCTGCTCCTGGATCAGTCCTCATTTTAGGGTTTGCTTGTTAGTGGACAAAGCTAGATTTTTTTTTTAAAGATTAAAACACCACGAGTTCATATAGATACTTTCAATTCAAATTTAGTACTACTGAGTTTTTACTTAAACTTATCCATCTTGTCTGTTTCTCCCTTCACCTACACCAAGAATCCTGGTTTCCAAAGATAACATATAATTACTTATGTACTTTATACTTCAGTTCACCTGCAAAATTCTTAGAATAACGATAGTAACACTATCAACAAAAATATGATTACTTTAAAGAGTACGAGTTTTTTCTTAAGGTTTGATTTTTATTTTGTCTTAGGGCATAGCCTACTAGGGATGTACAGCAAAATTATTTGTATTTTAAAAATCTTCTTTATTGAAGTATAATTAACATGCAAAAATATTGACCATTTTAAGTGTAGTCTAGTTTTGACAAAGGTATGGACTCCACTATAATTAAGACAAAGACCAATTCTATCACCACAAAATTTCTCATCTATCTCCTTATAGTCAATCTCCCCCTTGCCCACCCATGGCTCCAGACATCCATTGATGTAGTTTCTGTTGCTATAATTTTACCTTTTTGAGTATTTGATATACGTGGAATCACATTGCATGTAATCTTTTTATCTGGATTCTTACTCTCTTGCATAATGTTTTTGAGATTCATCTATGTTATTAGTATCTCCTTGTAGTAGCTGAATATTATTCCATTGTACGGATATACCACGTTTTGTTTATCCATTCTCTTGCTGATGTACATCTGAGCTGTTTCCAAGATTTTGGCTGTTATTAATAAATCTATTATAAATATTCATATACAAATTTTTATGAGTACATATGCTTTTATTTCTCTTGTGAAAATACCCAGGAGAGGTATTTCTGGGTCATATGGTAAGTGAATGATTAATTATACTAAAAGAACTGCTGAATTTGTTTTCCATGTCCATCAGCAATACATGAGAGGTCTAGTTAATATAGTTTCCAACACTTGCACTTATCAGTAGATTTTTTTCTAATTTTAGACATTTTAGAAGGTATGTAGTGATATCTCTTTGTGGTTTTAAGTTGCATTTCCTTAATAACTAACGATCTTGATAAATTTTACATGTGCTGTTTTGCTATTTGCATATCTTTTTTGGTGAAATATCTGTACAAAGCTTTTGCCTATTTTGAAATGAATTTTTTTTGTGTGGTGAAGATCAGCCCTGAGCTAACATCTATGCTAATCCTCCTCTTTTTGCTGAGGAAGACCGGCTCTGAGCTAACATCTATTGCCAATCCTCCTCCTTTTTCTCCCCCCCTCCCCAAATCCCCAGTAGATAGTTGTATGTCATAGTTGCACATCCCTTTAGTTGCTGTTTGTGGAACACGGCCTCAGCACGGCTGGAGAAGCGGTGTGTTGGTGCGCGCCTGGGATCCGAACCCCGGGCTGCCAGTAGCCGAGCGCGTGCACTTAACTGCTAAGCCACGGGGCCGGCCCCCAAAGTCGTTCTTTTAATGAAAAGAATAAGAACAAAATTCCCTTTGAAATCTGTTACTGAAAACGAATTTATTTGAGTTGCAAGTGTTCTTTATATTTTCTAGGTTAAAATATTTTATCAGAAATACATTTTCCAAAAATTTTCTCCCAGTGGGTGGCTTGCCTTTTTATTTTCTTAACAGTGTCCTTCAAAGAACAAAAGTTTAAAATTTTGGTGATACATTGCTTTCAAATATATAGTGAGAGATTTATACAGACTTTGTAGTTTTAGTTAATTTTAGTTAATAGACATATATTTTTATTTTATGGTTCATGTTTTTTTTGGTCCCATCTTAAAAATTTTTGCTTAATCCAAAGTTATGAAAATTTTCTCCTAAGATTTCTTCTAGAAGTTTTATGGTTTTACTCATATATTTAGGTCAATGATATATTTTGAGTTAGTT
Source organism: Ceratotherium simum simum (assembly GCF_057802395.1). NCBI lineage: Eukaryota > Metazoa > Chordata > Mammalia > Perissodactyla > Rhinocerotidae > Ceratotherium > Ceratotherium simum. Next base: position 43,273,041 of record NC_141908.1, read on the forward strand.
TTATTATATGGCATGAAGTAAGGTTCAAGGTTTTACTTTTCTGTTTTCTTTTCATACAGATATCTAATTATTACAGCACCATTTGTTTAAAAGACTATCCTTCCCCATTGAATTACCTTGGCACATTTGTCAAAAATCAATTGACTGTATATATATATATATATATATATATATATATATATATATATATATGTAGGTCTATTTTTCAACTTTATATTGTTCAATTGATCTATATGACTGTCATATATTCTTTATATCAATTTTCCCTATCTTGACTAATGTAGCTCTGTAGTAAGTTTTGAAGTCCTCCGGTTTTGGGATGTTTTCTGTTTTTTTTTTTTTTTTCTTTTTTCAAAGTTGTTTTAGCCATGCTAGGTCCTTTGCATTTCCATATATGTCTTAGAATCAGTTTGCCAATTTCTTTGAAATTGCCTATCGAGATTTTGATTAGGATGATACAGACTCTACAGCTCAATTTGGGAAGAATAGACATCCTAACAATATTGCATCTTTCAATCTTTTGTAGTTTTCAGTGAACAGTTCTTGCCACATATTTTGCTAAATTTATCCCAAGATATTTCACACTTTTGATGCTATAATATCAATTTTTAATTGTTTATTCCTAGTATTATGAGTTACAATTGATTTTTGGAAATTCGTCTTGTATTCAACAAACTTGCTAATCTTATTAATAAGTTCTAGTAAGTTTTTTGTCACCTGTATTTATAGACATTCTTACTTCTTTTCCAATCTGTGTACTTTTTATTTCTTTTCTATGCTTTTTGAATTAGATAACACCTCCAGTATCATGTTGAATATAAGTAATGAGAGTGGGTATCTTTGCCTTTTTTTCAATTTGGGGGAAAGCATTCAGTAATTTTTCATTAAGTATGACGTTATTTATAAATTTTTTTTTTTAGATACCCTAAAGTTTGAGAAAATACTATTCCATTGGTAGTTTTCTGTTAGTTTTTATCCTGACTAGGTATTGAATTATTTTGTGAAACATTTTTCAGCATCTGTTGAGATGATCATATGGTTTTACTCTTTAGCAATAAAATCAAGTCTATAAAATAAGTAGAATTAAAGGTATTAGATATGCAATAAGGAATTGAAAATATAAAAAAAAAAAGAGCAACAGAGTTTGAACATGAAAAGACTAATTTTAAAAAAATTGTGGAGGGCCGGCCCCGTGGCTTAGCGGTTAAGTGCACGCGCTCCGCTGCTGGCGGCCCGGGGTCGGATCCCGGTCACGCACGGACACACCGCTTCTCCGGCCATGCTGAGGCCGCGTCCCACATACAGCAACTAGAAGGATGTGCAGCTATGACATACAACTATCTACTGGGGCTTTGGGGGAAAAAATAAATTAAAAAAAAAAATTGTGGAAATCTATAGTGCCTAAAATAAGAAACTTAAAGTGTGGTTTAAACATGTTACCAACATAGCCAAACCAGGAAACTGGAAGATTTTGAGTGAAAAGACGTGGAAAATATGAAAGAGAAATTGAGAATCGTGGATCCAAATGACTCTAATATTTCTAGAAAGAAAGAATGGATAACGAGTCAATATTAAAAATGATTATAGTTGAATTTTCCGTATTTTTTGAAAAACATGAATCCCAAGTCTATAAGTACAGTAAGTTTGAAGCAATATTAGTAAAAAATACACACCTAGATACTTTGTTATGAAATTTTATTCTCTAAATGGAGATTAAATAATGATCCACACACAATAAAAAGTGGGAAAGTGGATAAAAAGAAACAAAACAAAAAAACCCTCAAGATAGATAGTTGAAATTAATCCAAATACATGAGAAATCTTAATACATGTATATGAAATAAGATTACTTATTAAAAAAACCACAACAAAGCTTATATTATACCCACACAACTGTATAATTGATCTATATGTTATCTATAAAAGCCACTAAAAAACTTAAGAATATATAAAAATCTAAAGTAAATGAATATGTATCAGGCATACACTAATAAAAAGGAAGTAGGGGTTATAGGAACAGTAACATCAGGCAAAATTTGTTTAAATGCAAAAGATAAGAGGGTCAATACATGATGTCAAGAGCAAAAACTTGCCAATATTGTAAGTCTAAACTTAAATACAACTAATAGTAGGGCCTCAAAATGTATAAAGCAAACATTGCAGAAAAAAAAAACCTGACAAATAGACAACTATAGTTTTTTAAAAAGTTATTAATGTATCAAGAAATTATGTATTGCAAAAAATTGACTATTTTAGCAACTTATTTGAAAAAACAATTGACTACTACAAGAAAAATCTCATGGCTAAAGAATTGGTAGCATACAAGTTGCATTCAATAACCACCTGTAATTAAACTGAAAATAATAATAGAAAACTAACTAGGAAAACTACATTTGGAAATTTTACAAAATAAAACTGCTTCTAAAAAACTTATAGGTGAAAACCAAAGTCATACTAGAAATTAGAAAATTAGAAGTAAATTTAAATATATATAAATCTTTTAAAAATTAAACACTACATATTAAATTTGTGGAATTAAATCCTGTGGAATATAACTAAAGTGCCATTAAGAGGAAAATTTATAGCTATAACTTCTTGCATTAGAAAATCATAAACTATAAATTAAATATGCTTGCAACACAAAAATTAGTGGAAAAAACTAGAGAAAACCTAATAAAATTTATAGAAATGAATTAAGCAAAGTGAAGAGAAGAGAATAATGAACCAGAATATCAAGAAACAATTAATAAAACCAATTGCTGATTCTTTGAAAAAGTAGTAAAATAGACAGAACTCTGACCATATGATCAAGGAAACCAGGGAAGGCACAAATAAACAATATTAGAAATGAAAGGCTCAAAACTAAAGACATAGTGATGTAATAAATATAAGAAAATACTCAATAAATTTCTATATTTACCTTTTAATATGACTAACATGAGAATAAATTAAAAGCCTGAATTACTAATGACAATTTAAAGAACTGAATCAGTAGGTTGAAAACTGCGCATTTCTTCCCAAATACCCTCCCCCCAAATTTGCCAATAATCTCCATATTGTTTTATTAGTAATCTCTACCAACATTTCATAAAGTATGGCAAAAACTAGAAATAAAGAGAGAAACTCAGTAATTTGTTTAATCAGTCTAGTATAACCTGATACCCAACCCTGACAAAGACAGTAGGAGAAAGTATGTTCGAATATCATTTATGAACACAGATACAAAAATTCTAAACAAAATTAAAGGTGTTGGAACAATTGGTTGTCAAAACAAGGAAGGAAGGAAGGGACTAAGGAAGGAAGAAAAAAGAGAGATGGGCTAAGCAAAATTGGATCTATCCTTATGCTATACACAAAATTGAAATGCAGTGAATTATTGACCTAATGCCAAAATTAAAAAGTATAATAAACAATAAGAGAAAAATCTATTACCTTAGAGCAAAAAGAGTTTCTTAAGTAAGAGGCAAAATATAAAACAAACAATTGGTAAAACTGACAACATTAGAATTAGAAACTTCTCTCTCAGAAATAGAAAAAAACTCAAAGACTGAGAAGACTATCGGTAATACACATTAACTGTTAAAGAATTTATGTCCTGCATATATATAAAGAGCCCCTTGAAATCATTAAAGAGATAATCTTCCCCAAATTGGTAAAGGTATGAATAAAGAATTCACAAAAGAGGAAACCTAAATGGCAAATAAACACTAAAAGAGTTCAAACTCACTAATAAGATATAATTGTGCATCCATTATATTGAACAACCTAAAAAGTCTGATAATATCAAATATTGCTGAGGTTGTGAAGCAACATGCTATTTCATCCACTATTGGAAGAAAAGTATATCTGTAGTACCCATTTGGAGAGTAATTTCGCAATATTTAGTAATGTTGAAGGTGTGTATATTTTTAATGTAGTAATTCTACCTCTAATTCACGTATATTAGAAAATTTTTGCACATGTGCACAAGAAGCTGCTTCTGTAACTTTGAAAAGATGAGCTAAAAGAAGAAAAAAAGAAAAGGAAAAAGAAAAAAAGGAAAAACAAATGTCTATAAACAGAATATTAACTAACAGTTTCTTGTATATTCATTCTACTGAATCCTCTGCAGTAATTAAAACAAATTAACTTGCACGATATGTATCAATATGGATACACAGACATGATATTGAACAAAAAGTGCACAGTGCAAAAGATAGAAACATTTTATAATATTTTATAAAACATGCAGGGCAATGCCCTACTATTTTTATGGATATCTGCTATGAATAAAAGTATATAAATATTTATGGATATGATCTACACCAAATTCAGGATAGTAGATTACCTTTGGGAAGGTTATGGAGGGGAGAGGAATAAAATTTGGGGGAGTTTTTTTTTTTAAGCTGAAATAATTGTGGCAAAAGTTAAATTTGACAAAGCTCATTTGTGGGTAGAAGGATGTCAGATATATTCTTTTTATTGTCTGTATTTGAAATATTTCATAATTACAAAAATATAAATATAAAAAGAGGCCTGTTGGTTTAAAAACCTGAACCGCTGACAGCTGACCAAATTGGCAGAATAAGGCACTTGAGTTTCCCGCTGAATGACAGAGGAAGCTAAAGCTAAGCAACTACAGACACTAGACAGATGCCAAGAGGGTTGACCAGGCACCCCCCGCCCTCCTCTGCAGCGGTAGGAACATCACTGCCACCATGGTGGTGTTGGAGGCAAGGTGCCCAGGGAGTGGGCAGATTCTACGACCACTGAGAGGGACTGTGTGTGAGGAGTATATAGATTTTCTTCTCCTGTTTCTGTAGCAAGCTGTTCTCCTGAGCTGATATCTGAAGTCAAAGGAACATTTGACTGATTATGTGACAGCCTCTGATGCAAGCTGTAGCAGAGAATGCCAAAAATGATCCAGAACCTTTGAAACCAATAAGTTCTATGTAGAAAAAAGGAAACCGAGAGTAAGTTAAGCAGGTACCAAACATATACAGATATTCTATTCTCTTATATCTTTCTTCAAAGGATATTTTCTCTTAGAGTTTATATGTTCATGTGTGTAAGTAGTGCTTCACACTTTTTTCAGTTACTAGTTAAAAGAGTGGATGATTTTAAAATCATAAGTAGGGATCCATGCAGGGAGAATTAAACTGAACGTTAAGATATAATGGAAGGTAGACTTGGGGATCTGATGACCTGGATTTCTAATTACAAGGTATGTTCACCTCAGCAAGTGACTTTGTTTCTTTGAACCTAAATATCCTCATTTGTAACAGTAAAACTGCAATTGTTAATATCCACCTCAAAGGATTACTATGAGACTTGGAAAAGATGATGAGAAATGGCAAAGAACTCTGTACAGGCATCTGGTACTTGTATTATGCCTATTACAAATAGGGATACAGCTAGATAGGCAGACAGATAGACTAATATGGATACATGATAGGTAGATAGGTATATAGGTAGATAGGTAGGTACGTAGATAGATAGATAGATAGATAAATAGATAGATAGACAGACAGATAGATAGACAGACAGATAGAAGACAGATACACACACATCCTGAATTGTGGCTAAAATCTTTCTCTCTAGGTAATTCAGTAATTCATTCAGGCCAAGTGACTCAAATCTAATAGTAAAGTAAAATATACTTGTATTCTTGCTATTAAGTATCTATGTTGTTAAATAATTAGAATATTAAATGTGGGGGTCAATTGTTTTGATAGAAAATTTATATTATCCCAAATATTAACTCATTTAACAAGATATTGAGCACCTATTTTTGTGCCATACACTCTGCTAGGTGATGAAGATACAAAGATAAATAAAATGTAGTATCTTCTCTTTACCTAAGTGTTCATACAGTTCAAATGTGGCCTTTGTGGTCTTAACTCTAGACCACAGCAAGGATTAGGATATTGCACAGACAGATGTGGGGAAAAGGGAGGTCATCATCCCCATGGGTCCAAGAGAGCACAATCTTTTTAGATATAAAAGGAAAAATGAAGTTCAATTAGCTTATTTAATTTACTGTGATTTCCTGATATGGCTATAAGCCTCTGTTTAACTTTAATTGTTCTATTGCCTGAATTTTACATCCAGTTAATATAGCTTTGATTTTTATGGTGCATTAATTAGAAAATTACATTAATGATGATGCCAGCCATCTTTTTAATTTCAAAATTTTTAAAGATTTCACTGTATTACAGCTTTACGAACATTTATAAATTCAAATTTAGAAAAAACTTGAAATACCATTTGATCATTGTTCGCTTTTATTAATTCTATCACTGTAAATGTTTTGTGTGATAGACCAAATCCCTCAGTTTCTACCTAAATATTCTAGACATGCCAGTCACAGAGAAATGGAGTCTCTAGAAGCTGGCGTTCCCAGACACAGAAAAAAAAAAATGGCCTACTCATTTATCATGTAGCAATATGACAACTTGCTTGATTGCTCCCTCTCAGAAGCTGCCAATTCAGGAAAGTGGAGGCATCTCCAGCCATATACCACAATCATTATTCAGAAACTGCAGTCAGTGAGCCAGATTTTGCCCAAACCATATTTTATTATTCTGGCATTGTGTTTTTAAAATAATTGAATTCATTGACGATGTTAGGAAATAAAAAGATTCTAGATAAAATTTCAGATTCACAGCTTGCCTTGAAAATTTGGCATGTTTAGCAACGGTGGGTGTCCATTCCTTCCAGCCCTGACATACTCTTATATTATACCTGGTATTAGAGCTGTAGGGGACTAGGACCTGTCCAGGAGCTGGATTTGGCTCAGAGAACTATGAATGGACACAGTCTTCAGTCCCCAGCTTCTTTTGAAAAACTAGATCTGGCAACACTGGGTCCACAATCCTGCATGGCAGCAAATAAACTAGGGCTGTGTTGTTGGTTGCCAATAGGGCCTACCATTCTCCATTGTTTATATCATGTCTTCTTAACACTCATTTACTTGTACCCACTTTGTTAGATGGTGTTATTGTTCACAATATTTGTTAGCTCTCCCTATTGCAGGCTTATTCCTTCCCAATCCATTGACATCAGGCTTGGCCACATAACTTACTTCAGCCAATGAATTGGGACATATGCCACTTCCAAGCAGAAGCTTTAAGAGCCATCATGTGGCTCTGCCTTCTGCATTTTTTTTCCTCAGCCAAGAGATCTGGTTTCCCCAGATGGCGGCTCTCCTTTAGCCTAGTCCCAGAATGAAGATGATAAGGAGCAGAGCTGAAGCAGACTCATGATGCGCATGTAGCGTGAGCAAAAATAAGTGATTTTTATCGTGTTTGGTGTCATTTTCTATCACAGCAGAGCTTAGCCTAAACCAACTCATATATCCCTCTAGCTCGTCTCGCCATTTTATTCTGTTGAACATTAGCAACAATCTCTTGCTTGCCTAAAATGAAGAGGCATTTGATCCAGAGATCTAAATCTGAATTTTTTGAAAAATGGAAGTATATAAGAGCATGGTAAAGTATCCAGTTGTTGTATAAAATAGCATAAATGTTTCCTCCTTAGTTTTATAATTTAGAGTGAAATGGATGTAAATTAAACTGAAGTCCCACCATGTGCCGAGTGTCTTTCATAGTTTACTTCATTTTGAGTGATCGACATTATTTAAGTGTAAAGTTACTGTTCTTCTCAGTTCTCAAAAAAGTAAGGTGAGGCTCAGAAACTTAGATAAGTGTCTGTATTTGAATATGTATATTTTTTAGTCCTAAGCTTATGTGGTTTTTTTCTAAACCCAATCCATTCTTGAAAATGTAGTTCTAGGATGTCTTACTCAAAAAGCTCTACTCAGTAATATGGCAGCATTTAAATTTTACCTGACTTTTGAGTACAGACAGTGATTCCTCCATGGATCTATGCCATCTCATGATAAAGTTTTATTCCCACCCCATCCCCCAGGATATGGATAAATGAGATAAATAGGAAAATATGGCAGGGTTTTTTCATAATGCTCCATATCATTCATAAAAAAAGGATTGTCTTTTATTTTTAGATTATGACCTTTTTATGTTTTTATTACAAAATGTGTTTTCCTATGAGAAATGATAATGGTCATAGATGTTGATTTTGTCTCATGTCTTTATCTGGAAACATCAAGGCACTGTGATGTCAGGTCCTCATTTTCTGTTATTACTGCAATTGTCCTGCCCTTGTGTAGTGGGATGTATTTTCAAACATGGAAAAACTGTGTTGTTTTTTTCCCTTATGATCTGAAAGCACTTCCCCCTGTGAAAACTAGACATCAGGCACTCCTTGCCTCAGGGAAAGATTGTTTAAACAGAAATGGAGTGTTTTGAGTTTTGAAATGAACGTTTAAAACTCATTGCGTAGATAATTTAGGAACACTTTTTTTTTAACTTCAAAATCATGGCTTTAAATATCAAAAGCCAGAGCTCAGTAGAACTCAAGACATAAAGCTTACATCATAAGCCATAGTCATAGAAAAACCTGTGATTGGTTGGAATCAATTTTTCTTACCATTTCTTTTAAATGAACAAATGAAAATAGGAACAGGAGAGAGTGGTATTAAAGGAAAGGAGTTACAAATGGAAGCAAAAACAGATGTTGATGTGAGTCTTTGAAAAGGAGCTTCGAACCCTGTTCCTTATACTGCCTTGTCTCCAAACCTGGTGTTTGGGAGTCTAAAAGCCAACTGATTATTTTGGGGATCTTAAAACTAACAGAATGTGTTCCTCCATCCTGGGAGATGGCAGGCCTTACAGTCAGTCTCATGTGGTATGAAACGGCAAGAAATGGCGGTTACACGTCTAGACAAGGAAGGCTTGAGGGAGGGCCCCACCAATCATTTCACAGCCTACAGAACCTTTCTTGAGAAGGGCTTGGAGTTAGTGAGAGAAAGGCAGAAGATCTGAAGGGACCTGTGGTCAGGCTAAGGAAAGTGCTGAGTAACTTGTGTGGTCCAATGACTTAAACATGGAAGGAATGGATATTTTGGGTCGATGTCTATTGGGATTGATGCTCATAACAAAAAACAAAAAACAGTACAAAATCTGTCTGTTAACAGATGTCAACCTGGGCTGGGGATGAGGACTCAGGACCAGGTTTCCATTCCGGGGTCCACTGACAAGGCCCCAGGAGAAGGAAAAGAATCCCTCACTGACTAAAATTCCTGATTGGACCAGGAAAACCCTGAATGCAATGAATTGCTAATTAAGTAGGATAGAGGCCCATGATCAAAATTAATTTCAGTTATAGAAAAATAAGAAAAGTTTCTTTTTCCATATATCATTTTAAGAAATCTAAACTTTTTGCCCATTACACATGAGCCCTCAAAATGTGAGATCTTATGGCTTTTGATGCCTGTTTTGTTGTGGACCCTATCAGATATGATTTACCTCAAAATAGAGGCCTTTATGGAATAGTGTCCTGTATAATAAATGACTCAAAGTGACTTGCTCTTATAAAGAAAAGATGAGAGGTGATAGACTGAGAAGGGAGTTGCCAATTGGAAGTTACTTAGACGGTAAGTGACGCATTTGTGGCTAAGGCATATTTCAACAACTCACCCATCATAAATGATGTGCTTCTTCACCAATAACGGGTAATAAAGTCACAGGAAGAGAAATGGGTGCGTTGGACAGTAGTGGTTAATCAGAGGAAGGTAGGAAGCACCAAGAAGTACCCTCAGAATTTAAAGAATGACAGCAAGAGGCGTTGGGGCTAGAAGACTTTGTAGGAGTTCTATTTTCTCACGTCTTATTATCTTTATTGTGTTTCCTCACAGTGATTGGCAATTAAAAACTTTTTTTAAAAGACCCGTGTTCCTATTTTGAGGATTCAGCAACTAAAGCAGCTTTGCTGAGGAGGGGTGGCCTTTTCAAGACCCAATTATATTCATAGATCCAGACATATAAAACAAAAAAAAACACCAGTATTATAGTTCTGGAAAGAAGATGCCCCAAACTCTAGCTTGGAGAGAAAGAAAGAGTCTCACAGAAAACCAGCTGGGGACCTAGAATCTGATCTTCTACTTAATAGTAAGATGACGATGTCTACAACTTCCCAGTGCAACATGAAGCCCATTTCCACCTTTCTATAGATTTATACCTGACATGGAGAGCCCAGGGAGATGAAACTGAAATCCTTTGAGAGGAAAATTGCTTTTATAGTTTCTAACAAGAAAAAGGATTGTTTTGGAGAATATGGTTTTTGTTTGGGGCCACCAAAATTTGGACAGCAAATATCCCCTCATTATTTGTGGCATCACTGGTGTTTGGTGAAGTGAACTAAAGATACATACTTCAGACTGGACTATTGTGTCTTCTTTGAGTCCATCAAAGACATCTGGGAAGGAAAAGGTAATCAAACCTAAGCGTTGTTGGGCTAGAGATTGTCTCCTGGGTCTGTATGGGGTGGTTTCCTCTGCCTGAGCAACGTGGGGACCCAAAGCAGTAAGTAAGGGCTTGTGAGCCCCAAGAGGAACAGCTGCTAATAGATTTGGAGAGACCCTGTTCATGCTCATGGATCAGAACAGTGAGAGAATGCAGCCTTGTGACTAGCACAGGCAAGGTGAGATCACTGGAGCAGGAAGGAGGAAATGAGACATGGCCACAAGGGCATTGTGAAAATGTGAATATTCCAAGGATTCTCAGAAATATTTGCGGGAGGTATCAAGTTTCTGTTATCATTCTGGTGAGAGATAAAATATACACATTTGGGCTACATATATTAAATTATATAAACCTCTCATGGGAAAATTATGTACAGAGTAAATAAAGTAATATTTGAAAATAAGACCCTGAAAATCACATACCGTATTTAAAGAAAACGATATTAATCACTGATGGAAACTACAACATCACAGACAAGAATAATGATACTCAAAGTCAAGCACAAACACACCCTGGGACTTTACTGACTGAGTTTAAAATATTTTGCTCACTTTATTTACTGCACTTTCCTATTGTACGGTCAAAAGGGTTGAACATAGGATGATACTACTTGGCTTTTAAAAATAGTTGTAAAAAGAAAACAGCTCTACTTTGTCCTTGCTACAGTGAGATAGAATATTTCTATGATAAGTTCCTTTTTAAAATTCTAAGCGTAAAGGCTAGTAGCCAAGCCATTGGTCAGTTCTGGTGACATGTGTTTGTGTGTATGTGTGTGTGCATGTGTGTATGCGTGTGAATCTATATGCATATATGCACATGCATGTACTGTTAGTCCTCATTTGCAAAGGCCCTACTCCCTCTGTGTGTAACCCTAGATGAGTGAGGTCTTGATGACCCTCCCTTGTTGCCGACCAAGTGGTCTGCCTGACCAGCATTCTTGAGCACAGAGAAGCACAGTCCTTATATATTAAGATGATCAGTGCCCTAATTTGACATTTTTCAAAAGACAAGTTCACCTTGTGGTTTTCATTAAATTGGGGTTCTATAGAACTTGCTGAAGAAGCCTTTCTAACTCAGTCAGGAGGTCTCTGAACTCTGTAGCTTCATGCTGAATGCTGCCTAATCTGACCCAATTCTTCCCTGGGAACAAGAATCCTAAAAGAAACACTGGAGCTGAGTCGATGCTAACAGAGCACACTGGACAAATGTTCAGAAACAAAGCTCAGAGCCCTGTTTGCTTTGTTTTCTGATATTTGTCTAGTTGTTTAGCAATTTCTTAGCTTTACTGAAACTAATCTATGAAATGAGGGTAACATCCACCTCATCTGGGCTCCTAGGAAGATAAAAGAAATGATACATAAAGCAGCAATTAATGCATCTTAATTGTCACGCCTCTCTTGTTGAGACCTAAACAACCAAGTTGTTTACCTGCCTCCACCCTGATATACGCTGAACTCCTCTGCAACATAACTTTGGTAAAAGCAGAACACCACTTTCATCGGGTATAAGTCAGGCCCAGCCTAAGTCCACGATCCTTCCCCACTAGATTCCCCCTCTGAGAGACCTAGTTCTGCCTCTACTTCTGGGTACTAACCCACCCCTGCGCACAAGCTCAACTTTCCCTGAGCTCCCTATGCCTTCTTCTGAAATACAGACTCCCATCTTTTTTGGGAGCCTCAGGGCTCCTCAGCCCCTGTGTGCTCCAGTTTTATAAATGCACTTCTGCTGTGATGCATATTTTCAATTCCTCTTCGCAAAGCCTCCTGTGTACTCCTGCGCTGCTCTTGGCTCTCTTTCCTTCCCACTACAACCACCCTGTCTCAAAGACTATGAACCATGCTTCAAACTCCCGCTAAATGGCTAAGGTCTGCTTCCCAGCTGATTTATCCCCAGTGCCAACTGGCTACCACCATTTCTGAGTGTTGTCAGCATAGATCCTTAGATGTCTCATCACCACGTTCTGATACACTTTTACTTTGTCTTAAATATCTTGATTGCCAGCCATATGCACTTGGGTGCTCTCTACTTTTACCTTGCTACCTGGGGCACCACGTTTTTTCAAGCTACTAGGTTAAATTTCTCCTAACTGTTTATGCCACTGCACCAGGGAGGACCAACTTGGGCTGTTGCAGGTGACTGAGATATTGCGACCCAGGTCTTGCATGGGGCTCAGTCATAAGGCAAGCCCCCAAAAATGTCCTAAGTCTGCCTTTGGAGTGCCTCCTCAATATTTTTCCACGTAGCCTGGTCTGGCTTCAAGAAGTAGTCAGAATGTCAGATCCCAGACAATTCCTCCCTGCTCCATTCTACTACAAGTAATTTGAGGTCAGTAGCCACATCTAAAGATGTGATCACCCTGATATAGTGAGAATAGACACAGCTATGAGGTATGGCATATTAGGGTGGCAGTGCATGGGTGAGGAAGGTTGGGGATTGAGTTGAGTCTCAGAAGTGTCTATTCATTAAAGCATTACACATGGAGAGAATTAACTGGACAGCAAAAACTAATCTAGACAAGGGGAGCCAAGCAATCCACAGACCAGTGGCCCAAGGAGCCACTATGTCAGGAGTGGCTCAGCAAATTCCGGCATGTCATTACCTAGGGTGAAGGGTGAGTGATTCCGGTTTGGTGGATGGTGCGCAAAAGCAGCAATAATTCAACAACAGATGATAATGTCAAGTCATCATTGCTCAGAGAGCTCTATCCCTTTGTGACCCCAGCCAAAAGCTGGACAGCAGGTGTGTATGTTGCAAGGGAGAGGAGTAAAGGGGAAGTGGGAGCTAAATACTCAGAGAAGGCAAAGACTTACTATAGAAATGGGTTTGGAGCAACGTCCCAGTCTTACATGAGGCATTAGGGAGCTAACAAAGCAGATGTGCAGGAGTCAGAAAGCATTGTAAGTGAAAGGCCAAAGCAATCCCAGGGCTCTTCCCAGGCACATCAGGCACTGACAAGGTTGGTAGCCCAGCTGGGCTCTAACCAGCACCAGATGGAGAGAGTGGGGACACTGACCTTCCTCCCAGACTGGAGGAAAGTGAGTTTGGGTCTGCAGGTGAGATTCAAGAGTACATCCAATTAAAGAGAAAGATACGGGATACAGAAAAAGTTACCGCAGTCACATCTTTGCTCAATGACTTTGATAACGCCTCAATAAGGATTGAATTTGAATCCTCAAACTCGCATCTCCAGCCTGTCAAGCATACGGCAGGTCCCAGCCCTCTCAGTTCCTGGCCAGATCTTTAGTAGTCACCTTCCAGCTCTACATCATGGCATCTAGTACAGTCCCTCAAACTTTCTGCTGTTTCTGCCTCAATGACTTTGCTCTAGTTCCTCATCTGCAATTTCCTTTCCTCTTTCTGTTGCCTTGCCAAGGTCTGCCAAGTCATCAGAAGTGCTATAGCTCTTATGGTCAGTGTGTAGCCATAAAGCACTTTTCTGTACTTTCCAGAATTGTTAGTTTGCCATATATGGGTGTTCGAAATCATCTCAAGGGCATGGATTTTTTCTTATTATTTCTTTGGAGTTCTCTCTGAATCTTAATTCAAAACCTTGTACATGATTAACCTTCAGAAATATTTGATGATTGACTAATTGACTACACACATCCAGACACAAGTTAACTTAGTCTTCTCAAGGTAAAATTCAACCAATGTTTCAGAGGAGGGGTGTTTGGTATTACACAATGGCAGACTGGTATGCTAGCAGTATACATATTAACATAGGTTAACATATGTTAATTAACACTTTATTTTCATGTTAAGTGAAAAAAATTAAAAGCAAAAGCATTTTTGTAGTGGAGTTGTTATGTATTTCTATATTATATACTAAAAGAGTTGTTATATATGTTATATTATTATATATTATATACCATATGCTCTGTGTTATATATTATATAGTAGATGTTATATATTTTACCCATCTATCACCACTGTTTTCCAACATGCCCATGGTTAATTGTAATTCCATGTTAGTGAATCATCTTAATTGATTTCAGCTTTTAAGATTCAAATTTTAAGTATGAAGATCTCAACTTTCATAATCTCTATTGTGACCCTCTTAAGAAATTTGGGTAACTAGCAGTTCATACCATAAAAATAATGGTGTTTACATTTCTATAGAGCTTTATAAAACACTTTACATTTCTCAAGACACTTTCATACATTAGCTCCCTTTACAAAACATCCACCCATTTTTATGATGCAATATGAAATGTGTATAAGATTCTGAAACTCAGTTTAAAGGTTAAAAAGTCTTGTTTTCTTGCAGTTAAGATAATTTATTTCCTTTGAAGCAATCATGTTGCCTGTGACTAGATTTATAGATGCTGAAAATTGTTGGATCTATTTTCATGCTTTGTTTTGAAAATATAGTTATTTTATCACCTGTGGTGGGATAATCAATGTTCAAAATGATTGCGTGGAGAATTCCAAATGTTATCTTTAAGACCAGGAGGTGATTTCAAGTCCTAATTATGACAGAAGTTCTGACCCTGAAAGCCACCCCTCCAGATATTTGCGTTGCAGAGACGCAGGTTCAAAGGATGAAAGAACCCAGAACTAGGAGTGGCATGAATTGTGAAGATCAAGGTGACTTGAAAATGGTCCAGAGCAATGTGTGTGATAAGAGTGACAGAAGGAATTGGTTTAATTTATCTTCTTACTTTGATCCTGTATTTGTTAATGGATGGTAGTAAAATGAGCTTCCTCTCACTTAATTTTTATCTTTTCATAGACTGTATAAGTTATAAGTTTTTCCTCACATTTCTTTTTTTTTGCTGGGGAAGATTCACCCTGAGCTAACATCTGCTGCCAATCTTCTTTTTTTTTTTTTAACATGAGCCACCACCATAGCATGGTCACTGCCAGATGAGTAGTGTGGTTCTGTGCCCAGGAACCAAACCCGGGCCGCCAAGACAGAGCACACTAAACTTAACCACTAGGCCATTGGAGCTGGCCCGTCACATTTCTTTATTGACTACAAAATAGAAAAATATTTTTCTTCTTTTTAGAAGTTAAAAGTTAATTTGAATCTATTGATTATATAAGTATATTTTGCATATTTAATCCATTTTGTTGTCTATGTGCTATTCTGCACATTGTACTTTTCATATTTTATTCCTTGGTAAGAATGGAATGCTTTATTTTTTCTTCTTCCCTTTTCCTCTTGAGAGCTAAAAATTTTAAAAATATTTCTTCAGAGAGAACAGAATAACATTTTAGACCAATTATCTGCAATTCGACTAAGTGTATGATTAAAACAGTACAGATGTTTTCATGTTAGGCCTCATTTCTTTCATCACCGTGCCCTCTGGTATAAATTTGCTACTACAGAAGACAACAACAGGGAGATTGAGAGACCTCCCTATGGTTGATGGTACACTTGAAACCTAGCAAAGACACATCTCTTCTTTGTGACATACGTTAATGGCTCTTGCAATAAGAATTAGAGATATGCCCCAATTACCACAAGTAGTGGAAGTTTATTGTCAGGATACAATATTCAGGAGTAAGAAACATCCCAGAAATAATACATTCAGGTTTTAGGTGAACTAGAATGTTATTCTTCACTTTCAGTAATCTGCCACAGGCTCTGATGGGCCAGCAGAAGCTCTAGTCGTCAGCCACATCTGGAGTCCAACTGGTCCTCCTGTGACTCTCTCACTAGTGGCTGTTTCTTCCTATTTCATCCATTCTTCCTGTTAAGTTCCATGATTTACATTTCTCTCTCTCTGCTAGTTACTACATCGCTCTATATGATAGAGTCTACCTTCTGCCTCTCTCTCTGTAACTGTTTACAGGTGGTAACTTCTGGCAAGTGGAACTTGATGGCTAGGGACCAGAGATGAGAGCCTTCCTATAAACTGTTTTTAGCATTTTAAATTTTGTACCTTGTATATTTTTCAAAAAAATTAACAAATTAATAATTTAAAAGAAGCTCTAGAGAGGGCAATTCCTATGATAACATCATGAGAAGGAAAAAAAGAGGGAAGAAAGGGAAAGAATAAAAAAGATGAATACATCGAAGATTAAAAAGGAAAACACACCAGAGGCTATTTTCAAAATCAAAACGGTATCATATAATATAGAATGTTGGCAAAGGAAAAATGGGAAAATAACAGGACACTAACTTACTAGCATAAGCAAAAACTTGCTTAAGAACAGAATCAGAATGCAGGCTCAATGACTGGACTAATACTAGACGCATCAAATTTCTAGTATGAAAAATAGAAGCATGCAAAATGTTTTAATGTGGAGACTCTAAACCAATGGACATTACTAGGGGCCAAAATTTCAGTAGTCGGGAGGAAATTGACATCAATGACAACAAAAATAAACATAAGAAAGTCTGACTATAAAGAGGTCTTAGAATTTACCTTTTGCCACTTTAGAATGCCAGTGCCTGGGCCACTCATGAAAACCTTAATCACAGAACAAGAATTAAGACATATTATCAAGAAGTGCATCTGAAGAGAAATAACATATTTTACAGCATTTCTTCACTTGTAGTACTAGTGTGTAGGAAGGACAAGCCACTGCCACAAGATTATGTAATAAATATCACGTTCATCTAACTTCTGGTGAAACAGATTTATTTCAAGATACTTTACAGATGCCAGGAAAGCTCTTTTTCTACTTCAAATTTCACATAATTCTTCAGTTCACCATATCCCCAAAATGTCGATGATCTAGAAGTCTTTAAGGAGGCTGAGCAATTAATAAAGAAGTAGGAAAGAAATCATCCTTACAAACGTATCCATTTGTCATGTTGTGAAAAAATTGACAAACACACCTGATTACTCATATTCCAAATCACAGAGAATTTAAAACACCACGAAGGTCTACCTTAGTAAATGCATTATAAATAGTCCCAAAATACAAATTGCCAAGGAAAATGTGATATTATTTTTATTGTATTAAAGAAATGCTAATTTTTGATAGTTTCTGTAAGATATATAACTGCTGCCAATACAACATATTGAGATTAAGCAACAGCCATTTTCTTTCTCATGATTCTGGTATTTTCCCCTGTATTCACTATAATTAAGTTCTCCCTAGGCAAACAAGCTTCCCTACTAGGCAGGTATTCCCAATTCCTCCTAGCTCCAATCACCACATTCTCACAAGCTCTGTCCTGACAATCTTAATTCTACACATATAGTTTTATTCTGATTTACAGAACTTTTAATTACCACAATAACCTGTGATTCCAGAAACAAGACTGGTGTGGCAGTCCTGCTGATATCCAGACCCCACTTAACCTTCCTGACTCCCAGGTAACCAAACACTTTGCAAGAGTAGTTGGAGCTACTGCTCATTGATTTTTTACCTATTTACTTTTTGACATTCAAGTAGCCAAAATGCTCAAAGATGCTTTGCCCCTTTGACATTAAACAATTGAATTAAAATTTGAGAATATCGTTGTACACCTCTTTGACTTTATGTGAACTTGACAAATAGAGCTTCTAGCCCTTTACAGACAGAGATGACATATAGGGGTCTTGTCAACAAGCATAAAACATGAAGCAATTTGACATAGTCTTTTGTCAGTTCAATCCCAATTCTGTTTTAAGCTTCATTTACCTTAACGAGGCTCACTTACCTCTACTCAACCACTGTATTTGACCTACCATTTACAACCGCAGCTTGACAAAATGAAAGTGTCACTACCCAAAAGCTTTTTTTGCTAAAGAGCCCATTATTTAGAGTGAATGAATAACCAAGAATATTAGATGGAATATCTAGGAAGTGATGTGGGTTAAACCCCTTAATTGAGATTTTTCTTTAGTTTGAAAATAAGAATCTTACCACATAATTTCAATAACAAATTCTTTTTAAATAAGAAACAATAAGTATGACTTCTATTGCCTTAACAGAATATTCCTTGAAAAAGCAACATTTCCCACAGAAGATATTTTCTAAAGGGACTAACTAGATATTAAACATAGAATAAAATAATATATAACAGCATACCATTTTGCACTTCTGAAGTGTTTGTTTAATCACAATTCAAGAAGACCAAAACTAAAAAAAAAAAAAAAGAAAAAATAGGTAATAAGTACTTTTATTCTAAGCATGCATTAGATAAAACATCTTCACAATTGTCTTTTCCTAGTTTTTGTCCTCAAAAAAAGAAGCTTTCTGTTTTTATTCTAGTTTCTTTACGTATAAAAAAGGTATTAAGGAGCACTTAATTGTGTTGTAGTCTTTTTCTTATAAGCTAATGTCTGCTGCCTCCAAGCTCAGCTAACACATTGATACTTGGAGCTGATGTAACTTTATAAAGACTATTGTTTTTCCATATGTAGAATTTGCAAAATGAAATTCACAAGCTTGCTGTTTTCTAAGGTAAAGAGTTGCTGTTCTAATTCTTGTATCTGGATATCTTTTAAAACAGATACATAACAATTATTTCCCTTCAACATCCCTTTCCTATGATATTTTGATTTTCAGATTTTCAAGCTAAAACTGCAATATAAATAAAGTAATTAATATTACTGAAAAAGGAGTTTAATAATTTTAAAGTCTCACTGACTTTGCATTTCAGCTAAATTATTCTTAACAATGCTATAGTAAAATTCATGGTCTTCAAATAGTAATTTCTCATCTTAGCCTGTAAAAAGATGACTGATTTAGACAATAACATTATGAGTGTTAATATATAAAAAGGAATTGGAGTTAAAGGTAAGAAACTATTTTTATCTTGAAAATATTTATAGTGAATTTGACTTCAGTTCCTGTGGGTTCTTATCCCTTGAGGATTTCTTTGAGATTCAGGTTTAAATGAACCAGAAAACTTAAACTCAAAACTCATCTCACACTGCCAAACTTTACATGGTTTCCGCCTGAAATAATAAATCAAACTTAAATTTGGTCCAGATTTGTTCAAAACTCCGATTTCATGAAATCACCAAGATCCTGAAACCTTAATAAAACTCGCTATAAACCTAAAGCAAGTATGTAAATCAGAAATCAGGTAAAATAGCAATAAATCCACACACTAAACAATAGATCTATCTATTAGTAAATCATCTTCGCTTGTCATAATTTCTGCAGACTATGTATGGGAACAGCATGGATAATTAGCATAGGAAATTTTAAAAGACAACATTTTAAACATTAAAAACCTCGAGTTATCTATGAAGCTTCTCAAAATAGACATGTCAGAATAAAAGAAAGAGAAAAAAAAGCAAAGGCTCTCTTCTTCATCTTTCTTGGATTACCAAGAAGTTCCAAATGATACTGTCATCAGCCATTAATAATTAACAGTTTAGGTTTTTCTGCCCACATGGAAATAATAATGGAGGCAAAGCAGCAAGGAAGGAAAAAAAAAGTATGCAAATTCTTAATCATTTTGTTGGATAAAGATATAAAAACTCCTATAAAAATATTCTTAATGCATTCGTTTTCAGAGTTTTAAAGTTTATCTCTAGAGTGCAGCTGACTGAGTATTCCATTGCATGGAGGAGGAGCTGGGTGGCGTGATAAGAGAAAAGTTTTAAAAATAAGGTAGCAAAAGAGCCATCTGGTATGAACAGCAACTGAATGAGTAAGAAAACTGTGAATCTTAAAAAGAAGCTTTATCTAAATGGGGGTTAGATTCTGAGGATTTAACATCGATGAGAGTTAAAAATAATAAAAGAAATCATCAAGAACCTTGATCCATTAGCACTGAAAAGGACAGAAGCTAGTATCTCAGTTCCTAGGAACTATTCCCAACAGTTTTCAAAAGCAAGTACATGTTCTCTACTTTTTGTGGCTGAGAACAAAGTGCTTGTGTTTTTATTGCTTTTTGTTGACATATTTAAAAAGTATTGTTTGTACATTCTAGTTGGGTGTGGGTTGAGCAGCTGGGAATCTGTGGAGTGACAGCAAATGTGTGGGCAGAACTGAACTTAACATCCCACCCAATAGGCTAGTTCAAGATGTTAGAGGGGCTTGCTAACCGAAGTCACCCTACCAGATGAACTGAATTTAAAGACTTAGAAAATGGAGCACACCGGGATGAAGGAAAGCTACCAAAGCTAACCAGGTAGTTTGATGTTTATAACTTATAGTGAGGAATTGGATTCTTGATATTCAAATGCACTCGCTATTCATATAATTCATTTTTTGAAAGGGATGGTGTTTTATATCATCACCTAGTGACTTTTAAGAACGACTTACAGTACTTCCTACAGTGGCCCAGAAAAACGATGGAGGAACTTATATCACATGTCTATCTTCCCTATGAACAAACACTCATTCAGATTTTTCATTCTTACCTTTCCTGACAGCTCTTCTGCAGATTAGAGATAATGTGGTTGGAGTGGTTGCCTGGGAGTCAAAGCAAATAGTGAACCTTGAAATGATAATCTTCGGATATCAACAAAAAACAGTTTATTCTGAAAAGTCTTCAAAAGACACTACACATGATCTGTGTAGACTTGCACAAAGGAAATGCAAACGCCTTTGGGCCTCATTATTTTACAGCCCTCAGAGAAATCCTATGGGAAAACACTTTTCAGAACGCGTTATAGGATTCCTCACACCATAAAGTTTTGTTATGGCTTCTGTGAAATATGTCTTAACTGTCATCACTGTAGTTCTTATTTCATATGCTACCCAGTGCTATCCAGATTAAATTTTTTATGTTTCACATATTTTTAAGCTAGAACAATAGTCCTTTTGCTGAGATGAGATATACTAGGTTTTTTTTTTTTAAGTTTATTTTATTTTATTTTTGTGAGGAAGATTAGCCCTGAGCTAACATCCTTGCCAATCCTCCTCTTTTTGCTGAGGAAGACTGGCTCTGAGCTAACATCTATTGCCAATCCTCCTCCTTTTTTCCCCAAAGCCCCAGCAGATAGTTTTATGTCATAGTTGCACCTCCTTCTAGTTGTTGTATGTGGGACGCGGCCTCAGCATGGCCGGAGGAGCAGTGCGTCGGTGAGCACCCGGGATCCGAATCCGGGCCACCAGTAGTGGAGCTCGAGCACTTAACCGCTAAGCCACAGGACCGGCCCAAGATATACTAGGTTTTAATGCCCTTCCCCAGATTCACTTAACTCTTCATGTTTCTGCCTAGCTGAGCTGTTTAATGAACAACCCTATTATGGGTATGTGAAATATTGAATACCCGTGCCAAGGCATGGATGACGAAAGGAAAATAGAAGACTCTTCATGCATGAGGGTTGTCTAAATGGAATAGTCAATGATTTAGCTTATCTTCTAGCTAGACAGGTATTCTCTTCCTCCCTCATAATTCTGTGTTTTTCTTTCCAAATTTGACCTTACCAGAGTAGAATCACCCTCTGATATTAGTATACAAGTAGCTGTACTCTTTTTTCAATAAATTTCAAAAGACTCCTAAAAATTGTAGATATGTGACCATGAGCACAAGAGACATGACATTAGCAAAGCAATACCTAACAAAGTCAAAGGCATCTATTTAATTTTCTTTTCGTTTCTTTCTTTCTTCTTTTTTTTTTTTTTTGTTTGTTTGTTTAATGGAGATCTACCCAATAAGAATTTTTGACGACCTTTTTTGAAACACACTGCACTAAATACTAAGGAGCATGGGAATGGGACACAATGCAGAAGACTGATATTATTCATTCAACAACTATTTCTGGAGCACATATTAAATATCAGGTACTCTTCTAGGTTCGTAGGGTTGATCAGCGAACAAAATAAACAAAAATCTCTGTCCTTGTGGGGTTTACCTTCTGCTGATAAAGGCAGACTGTAAACAACAACACAATAAAAATAATGTATAAGTAAATTTTACAATATATGTTATGGAATGTGACAAGTAATGTGTAAAACATTTAGCAGGCTAGGGGGCTCAGGAATGTGGGGTGACAAGTGTGAGGAGAGGAGTGAGTAGCAAATAGCAAATTTAAACAGTAAGCCTTTTCAAGAAGCTGACATTTGAGCAAAGATTGGAAGGAATTAGCCAGTCCTCAAGTTAGACGATCTCTAAGACACTTAAATTATATAGTTGGGCAGGAAGTACATAGATAGATTAACATGACAGAAAATATCAAAAAGCAATATATCTCAAAGAACAAATTAGAATATAGTGGGTCTCTATGGGTGTTGTGATTAGAATTTAAAGATGTTAATAAGGATTGAATGACGGAAAGAGAACGTTCCTGCTGAGAGTTGGGTAAAGTTTAATGGTAGAAAGAAATAAATGGTGTGATGGGAATGAGTACATCTTTTTAATCAGTAAACTTAATTTTATCCTACTGATGACCTGGAAGGACCTTCAAAATGGAGTTTTTCTGCTTTCAAACATGAAACTTACACTGGGGACTTATGTGAGCCTAGGAAGGTTAATCAGATTAATTAAAAGGAATGACAAATCTCGATTCAACCCATTCACATAGAGGAGATAAGGATGAAAACTTTAAAATCATTAACGACAGCAAATCAGCCTTCGCAAAGCCAGGGAGTCAAGAGAACACACTGGGACATTAGCTTCAGGGCAGTGGTGCCAAAGGAAGAAACTGACAATGGGATGGGATCGAAAGAGAGATCCACAAGCCTTGCTGTGTTCTGAATGGAAATACAGAGATAGTGCAGAGAATGTGTTGGAACTTAACTTTTAATCTCATAAAGTAGAAAAAAAAATCATGTGAGCATACAAACAAAAAATACTGGATAAACTTTAGCTTCTGTAGTAAAATAAATAGAAGACTTAGCAATTCTAGATAGGCTTAAAAAGAATAAAATATCAGTATTGGATAAACTTCATGCTATAATGAATAAAATGGTTATAGAATTCATAGAATTAATATAACTCAAAGTGAATGCAAGAGAATTAATATAATTTATAAAATATTTTCCAAGTTAAGTTTATATTTAATGAATGGAGTTATATAATACACCTATACTGGAGATAATTTAGAGGTACAAGAAGTACATTATGCCATTTATAAAAGTCAAAAGGCAGGTAAAAAGAATTTAACATTTTAGGACAGTTTGAATTATATAATTTTCATCAGCATTTAAGTTTTGTTTGAATTAGGTTTAGGGGATGTATGGAAGAATGTGTCACCTTGGAACTATTTTTGCTCAAGTTCTTACACATGAGAACAAGAAGGAAAAAAAGTTATGTCTCCCAATATTTTTATGGAAAATATGCCAAATCTGAAAAAATCTGATTGAAAATCTATACCTCATTTTTTTATGCTGTAATAAAAACATTTTTAAATTTTTCATCTAAAAAACTTTGAAATTTTCATCTAAAAAATTTAACTGGCTTAGTTTTTTTTCTCTGAACTTGCCAGGACTTAGTTCCTTTATATTCTACTTCTGGCCAAGTCTAAAAAAAGTCTAAAACCTACACAACAACATCGTCAACAACCAGTTATTTGCTGAGCACATGATTCTTCCTCCAAGACTCTTCTACTGCAAGCATAATATGGTCTCAGAACAGGAGTCCATTGGTGTGACACCCAGGTCCTCCTAATTTCTGGATGTCTCAGTGATACCAGTTCAACACAAGATTGACATAAGGGAAGCCATATCATAGAAAAGAAACCATGTTGTAACTTTGAATGACCTCAGATTAACTGACCCAGACATGCTCCATAGATTTTATGGCCCCTCCCAGCTGCTATAAATTGATAGCTTTGTTCTTTTGAGTTCCTTAGAAACCTGATGACCCCCCAGCAGAGAGTCTATGCTGATAGCCATCATCAGTGACAACTGAAAGATCAGAGTATAGGGCGTTGCTCAGGTCTCATGCATATCCAGTAAAACAAAAGACTATTAGGAACTAAGACCAGATGTTTGCCCCCACCTGGAGACCAGATGCTTCCCCCACCCAGAGACCAGCCCCCTATATAACTGGCCTTAGTAGTCTTTGTTTTGTAAGATGGTTCTTTTGGACATTAGTCGGCCATCTTCCCCCTTGCTAGAAAGCTACAATAAAGTCCTTTCTCTCCTACCTCTTTGCCTCTTGAGTGTTGACATGTCTTGTGGTGGGCAGATGACCCCCCCTGCCTTGGGCAGTAACATTAGGTTTCTTATCCTATGTAACATTATATTTAATTTTTCTCTTAAAAGGAAGGCATTCATCCTTTCCAAAGCATGAGTTAAAATGGAAATAGAAGTTCATAATAACTTTATACAGCTAAGCTACTTTCCACCAAAGTATTATGTCATCATTTAATGTTCTACAAGAAGAATGATGTATAAAAGAGGTAAACAAAATAAATTAGAGAAGTAATTTACTTTTTCCTGTTTATATTAAATCCCATTTAGCTTTTCTTCTGCTGTCTCTTTCTTGCCAAAATTTATATTTTCTGCATGTCAGTAAGATCTATTTTTCTATTTAACTGATGGTTATATTTACCTAAGATGGAGGCCAATTGTGTTAATAATCCATTATATAAAATATTACCTAAAAATATTAAAAAGAAAGTAATTCTATAACCAACTGAATTTTCAGCAGAAACAAATAACATTTTATAATGCTAAAATAAAACAAAAAATATCTCTAAAAACTAATCAACCAATGTCTAACTACCTAGGATCATGGAGAATACAGAGGATTTTCAAGAAAAACATACAACTCATTTGTTTTTTTCAAGTATTTACCAGCTTCTAGTATATACTTTGAATCTTTTAAAAATCAAGTCAGCTAACATCCTCTATATTTTTGTTTAATAATTTCCTCTTATCAACTTTTAAATAGGTCACTTTTCAACTGAAAACATAGGGTTAAAATAACTAAGCAGAAGTCACCTAAATAATTTCTCTGTTCAGGTAAGATCATACTTTGAAATAATCCCAGGTCAGGGATTTTTTACCTGTGATTTACGGAATCTACGAAGTTAAAGGGGAAAAAATTTCACCATAATGGCATTAAAAATTTCTTTGACTTTGTTACCAATAGAAAGTAAATAGTTTCATATCAACTATGATGTTGTAAACACCCCAAATGATCTTTTACACTCATCACCTTTGGTTTTCTTACTTAACATGTTATTGAAGAAAAATATATTAATATATCACAAATTTCATATTTTAAAACCATTTAAATAACATTAGTTTCCTATGAATTTTATTTTTTTGGTTTAGGAACATTATTCCAAGTTAGGCTTCACAGACTTCACCAGAATGTCAGAAGCACATGGCACAATGGAAGATTAAGAACTCTTGACTAATAATAGTCCATTCTAGCTTTATTTCTAAAAAATTCTTTGAACTCCATCAAGAATACATTTAACCATTAAAAGCCCACTCTGAATTTTACAAATGCTTATAATTTGGTCCTGATCTTCGTTTCTCGCTTCCTTGTTTGCTCCTTCTCTAGAATCTGAATTTTGAGCAGAGGGGCAAGGAGACTGAAAGCACTGGGTGTTCTGTTCTACCCAGACAGTGGTGTTAAAGTGAATTCAACCTTGGGTTGAGTAGGCAAAACCCTAATATTCAGTAAATTTCTTCTCAATTATGTTAGTTGAAGTTGGTTCTGTTGAAATCAAAAACTCTAATTCTATAATCTCTCAGTTGGCATTCTAGAGGAATTGCTGCAGATGGGACTATTCCATTTTATAATTTTTAAATTAGTTTGGAACAAGCTGCTCACTCTTCTATGCTAATAAGATTTCCTAGATGAATGACTTGGGGTTTAAGAATTATTTCTCCTTCCTGTTTAGTTTCTCTTCTTACTTCTTCTTCCTCTCTAAAAGCTTAACAAACTCATATAGTTGGTATGTAGTCAAGTTGTAAAAGTCCTATTTGCAGAATGAAGGGGAACAGAATTTGCCACCCCAAAATATGCTTCTTTGGAGTAAGGTTTATCTTGAGCTGATTATTTTTAAGAAGCCGCAGACACAAGAAAAGCTTTGGAAACAGAAGTTACCTTTTTGTAAGAAAAATTTACATTTACAAGGGAAATCTCCATTTGTAAGGGTGTCTCCCTCTCTGTACCAGGAAGAGGAGGATGACTAATCTCTAGAAATTTAGCAATGAAAAAGGTATGGACTTAAATTTGCATAAAAACCGTACTCTTGTTTACTGTGCTTTGCCTGATAACCTCCCATAACTGGCTCTCTCCACCTCCAACATCTTCTTTTGGCTTCAGCTAGAGATGGTACTTAAGATAGTGGTTTGGGCCGTTTCTGGGAGTTAGTTTTCCTGAGGGTTGCTCATGTATACAGGCACACATGTTATTAAACTTCTGTTTGTTTTTATCCTGCTAGTCTTGTTTTTTTTATTACATGGGAGTCTCAGCCAAGAACCTAGAAGGGCAGAGGGAAAATTATTTTTCCTCCCTTACAAGAGTAATAGCTTACACGTGTCATGAGTTAATAACTTATATTTTCCCCATCAATTTCAACTTAGACTGAACATTATATTAAATAACATTACTTGCTTCTAATCTTAAGGACAATCTATACAGATCATGTATATAAAAACATTTTCAACAAGAAAAAACAGTATCTAATAGAAAAGAATGATATTTATAATTTATTTATTAAATGATAATCTTATTTATTATTTACACTATAAGATTTTTAGAAATAGCTTTTCATTTCCTGGAGTGTATAACCCAAACAGGACAGTGCTTGCCATAACAATAAAGGATGAATTTGAGAAGGTAGAAATTGAAAACAGGGAAGGGAGAAAGGAAATTGTTGTGATAGACCAGGTGACAGAATTTTTAAACTGTACACAAGTAGTAGAAATGAGAAAAAGCAAAAAGGAAAGGGGAGGAGAAAGAAAGACATTGCAGAGAGTGAATCAATAACCTTGGCAACTGATTTCACAAGAGGGAGTAGAAAGTGTATGGAAAATCTAAAAAAAAATTAAGATTTCTTGCAAAAATGAAGTTAATGGATGGATAAGAAAAAGGTTTGGGGGAAAATGGTTGAAATAATTAGTGCAAATTTCAACATGAAGAGAGATTGAGGTGCTAGTCAGTTTTCCATGTGGAGAAATCCAAGTGATAGGTGAGAAACCAGGGCTGAGTGTATACATTTATAGATTACATAATAGATGTAATTGTTGAAATAATTAGTCCAGAAGAGTAAGTCTAGGGACAGAATCTTGCGGTATTTACATTTACTTTTAAGAGATTAGGAGATTTAAGAGATGGATAGAGGAAGAGCAGCTGGAAAAGGAGACAGGGAAGAGATTCAGAAGAGTCAAACCAAGAGAATGGTATTCCTTCAAATCCAAATGAATAAAATGCAAAGGAAAAAAAATGAAGCTATGAAGAAGCCATTGGATTCAGCACTTGGCAAACTTTTGGAAACTTGGGCAGCAGCTTTGGTAGAGTGCTAAGAACAAGAATCACTTTGCAAGGAATTTGTTTTGGCCAGAAACAAAGACATGAATTGCATGGCTACCAAGGTCTACATTGGGTGGAAAATCTACTCCTCCACTCTACATCTAATGATTGCCACAATAGCTGTCTCAACAGAAACAAGAAGTTTCTTACTATATAGCATTCTTCTTGTTTATGTTTAACATTCTCTATCATTATTTTTTCTCTAGACAAATAGCAACAAAAATTAAACCTTTTCCAAAAGAATCTATTTTCTTTTAAACAGAAGATATTTCCTATACAGTTGATTTTCAATCCTCCTCTTTTTTTTGCTGAGGAAGACTGGCCCTGGGCTAACATCTGTGCCCATCTTCCTCTACTTTATACGGGACCCTGCCACAGCATGGCCTGACAAGAGGTGCATCGGTGCGCACCTGGGATCCGAACCCCGGCCACCAGCAGCGGAGCATGCACAATTAACCGCTACACTACGGGGCCAGCCCCAAACAGCTGATTTTTAAATACATATTTATTACAAAATAAGAAACCCAAATTTTACCAATCTGCTTTATTTAATGTGATTTAATGCAGTTTTTCTCAGGAGCGTTTAGTTATAATCCCTGTGTGATACTGTGTGAATGTAGATTTGAATATATAGATGGTCACAATGAATAGTTCCCAGCAAAGCACATGTGGAGGAACTACAGTATATCTACCTTAAGATGTAATGACAGAAATTTCAGTCCACTTACAGACACATCCAAACAGACAACATCATTTCTTACTGACTTATGAAAATCTTTACCACACTATTTACATTATGACATGAAATACTAATCATGAGCTGTTATGAACTTGGATTTGGGGAACTAAAATCATCAGCATATACTTGGTAAATGTAAACGACAATCTTTAAGAAATCTAGAAGTGGTGTGTGCTACAACCAGAGCAGTAGTCCTATTTATATCTGCTCTATTGTGTTGAATTAGGAAAATTGAGATCTTAATATTAACAAAATACTAAGAGAAGTAGTTAAGAGAAGCAAGTGACGTTTTTAAATTCACTGTTTCATATTTTATTTTAAGGGATATGTCCTATTCTAATTATGTTAACCAAAATAAATCTGAGTTTTCATAAGTTAATCATCAATGAATTATATAATAAACATTAAAAAATATTAGTTTTATATTCAGTAGACTTAGACTGATAAGATTTTATATATCTTCCTTTCAAAATGAATCAAAATTTCAACAGTATGAATTAAACAGGAGGCCAAGCTTTTTTATAGAAAAAGCCAAAAGAGGTAGAATGACTTAGCAAGTTTACAACATTAGTAAGTCGTGGGTTTGAATGTAAACCATGTGAGAGCAATGGCCTTACCCATTTGTTTGCTGCTGTGCCCAGAATCCAGGACAAATCCTGGCATATATTAGAATCTCAATAAATGCTTGTTGTTGACGTGACACTTCTCCCACTTCAGTCTACTTTCTATTACATCCGAGGAAAACCTCATCTCTGCCGCTTTCAGTGGAAACTGTTAACTAAACTAAATTAAAATATTTAGAGGACTTGTTTTAAACAGCAATTTAATTTAATTTATATACAGGGTGTTTCTAAAGTGGAGTTTCCTCTTAGATAATGTAAATTCAAAAACAAACACCAACTAATCCTTTAGCTAAATAATCACAAAATGTAAATTAATAGAGCCTGAATCTATATCATTTTTTTAAAAAAAGTTTGAGTTAGTCATCAAAACGTAACCAGTGATAAAATTAGATCCTGTTTACATTTCACTGTAGAATTTACTTTCCACCATTTGGGAGAATATGAGGGAAAAAAATTTCTTGGTTTAAGATTATTTTTTCGATGTTTAATTTTAGTTGTGTATTTTTCATTTTTAGATTATTATTTTTTATTGGAATCTGAAAAGCTGTTAGAAAATGTGGAATAAATTACTGGGGTAATCGTCTGCTGTTTTACCATTTCCTTCTGGTGCCAGCTAAAATTAAAATGGGAATATCAGTGTTTAGAGATTTAAATGTTAGGCATGATTGAAATAGTATCATTTGAAAGAAAGGCTCCAGACAAATCTCTCAACGTGTATTGAAAAGGCAGCTGATTTTAATGACTACCCTTCAGGTTCCCCAATTAGTCTATTTAATGCATTTTTCTCTTTCCAAAAGTGCAGTCTTGATCAGACTACTGATGAAGTGGTATAGCTTTATTGCTCAAATTTAAATCTGGCAAGAAACACAAAACAAAACAAAATCTCCCTGAAATGACATTAAAATTAGCCATTTCCTCCTGCAAAAGTATAGTTCTAGAAGCTTTTGACCACAAAGGTATTTAAGTTACAAAAATTTCTGAATAAAGGCCCTGCAGTACAGAAATGATTATTTCTTCAGAACTCACTAACATGCTACAAAGAATGATGTGAAGGGATTTTCCCCTCTGTATTCTGGGAGCACATGATATCAGACCCTAGATTTCTCACAAGGTAGTAACTAGAGCATGCGTGTCTAGGACAAGAAAATAGCAGCCCAAGATCCTGTTTTTTGGGACAATTGTCAAGGTATACAGTTTCTCTAATAATTTAGCGCTTATCAGACACACTGCCATTGAGTGATATGTTTTGATGCACTCAACCATTCCATCCACATGATTTTGTACCACGCACTACTGAGACACCCTGATTCTCCATGAGCTCACTATGAGGGCAGAACCAAAGCTCAAGTCAGCACAATGAGTAAGACTGAAGTTTTTATATGCAGATCTAGTCCTTAAACAGAAGAAAAAGGACAACAATCTACCCTTTCTTTGTTGTTTCCATGAGACCCATTGTGCCTGGAATATAGTAAGAGCTGAGTAAATATTTGTTGAATAAACAAATGAAGGTTTATGTTCTAGGAAATATGGAACATAACACCTTCAGATAATGCAAAGTCAGGAAAATCAGGCAAATTCTTGCTCGACTTGAATTCTAGCAATAAAACTATGGCATTTCATCAGGAGTCTGATCAAGACTGCACTTTGTCCCTGGAAGGGGTAACAGCCTGAGCTCCTGGGCAGGCATTAATGATTGGGTGGGATCCAGCGTAAGCAGCAAGGTTATATTGGTATTGGAGGATACATTGTTTTGTCAAAGCCAAAATAAAAGTTATTTTTGATATAAACAGCAGGCCAAAAATGTTGAGGAAACTCATTAGCTTTAAGTAGTAACTTAATTTTAATTGCTTTAATAATAAATATTTCTATAGCTGTGTTAATGCTTTAGATTTCAAAATATATGCAACCAACTCTAATAAAACATTAAATTTCAAAGGAATTATTTCCTATACAAAAGGCTTTACCGTTGAATCCCCTTATGGACTCATCCTGTATACTTAAAATGTGAGTCAATTTACAGAAGTTTCAATAAAAACTAAAAGCAAACAAAATAAACATCATTGCCCTTTAGCTAAGCTTTGAACTCGCATGATTTGCTATGCACAGGGGGAAATTTAAGGATGCCATTATGAACTCATTTTGAGACCAAAGAAATATAAAGGAAAAATGAGTATTTATATAAAGAAGAAAAAGGATGATGCAAAGAATATTCAAATATAGTGTAATAGGCTGATCCAATGAAAATTTCTTGTTGAATGACCTAAGAAATTTTCGTCTCTTCGAGAAAAAAGGCGTGTTATTTTCCACTTCTTCCCAGATAGATAGGTAAAGATTGTGTCCGGGCTTCTTTTACCTCTAGGAGCAACAATTCTTTGTTTTTGAAAATTTAGATCTCTGAAGGGATTATTAAACGGTTTTTACCTACATAAGAAAGTGAATAGAGGCCTTGGGACTCCTGGATATAAAAGGAAGTTGCCCAAGCCAGAGAAATGAATTGGATTGTCTTTTCTGTTAATGGTGGAGACCTGCAACCAAGCCTCACACACAGGTCCTGGGAAGTGGCACATCTCCTGAGGAGGGTAGCTGCATGGATGATGTTGGAATCTGGGGAGAATTGCCCAGCATGGCAGTGAGGGAGTGAACTTGACAGAAGAAATGCCATCGTTCAAGTAGTTCTCCAGGATAAGTCAAGGTACATCTTCAGTGGTGACCATAATAGATTAACCAATGAAGTCTTCTCAACCCTTTTTCTTGGACTATGTAAGCCCTAGGGCCTCTACAACCTGAGAACAGTAAGGGCACAGTAAAGTGATTGCTTTTTGACTTATCACTGACATGAGTTTGAAAGAAGTTGCAAGCCAGGTTTGATTTAAGGGAGGGTGGGAGTGAGGGAAGGAAGGGAGGGGGGGAAGCAGGGAGGGAGGAAGAGAAAAATGAAAAAGAGCCAAGAAAGGAAAACTTTTAGAAATTTTAAAACCAGAGACCTTTGAAACATTTTAAACCTGTTGTAAATGTATCAGTAATTACTTTCTTCTAGATGATAATGAGTATTTGTTTCTGTTAATTGTTTTCAGCTTAGCTACTAAAATTGTCAAACTAGGCTTCAGTGTCCTACCTATTAAAATATTCAAAAGATGCAGAGTCCTGAAGAATCAACCTGTGTAACTTTGTATTTAGCGTTTACTGAAAATGGGAGATAATAAAGCGGCTTAAGTGGAAAGTGTCTTAGTATTTTCACAATGTTAACTAATTGTGTGGCATGCAGAAGATAATTTCTTAATGCTATAAATTAATATAGCTTATGGTAGCTAGATAGAACATTATTTATCTTAACAATATGTTAGCATAGTTTAGAAATATGACTCGTTTCAGTGAGAATATAAAGCAGGGGATTCAAACCCTTTCTCGTTTAAAAACAACTTTACTTAACTTTTTAAATGTCTCAGGTGTACACACAATAATTTGTTCTGATATATATTGATTAAGAGATAATTAGTGCCCCCAAACCATTATTCAGTAATTAATTTACATTTTTATCAATCCCAGCAACTCACTATATTTGAAAGAATTCACACATATGCAAGGCACATTTTTTATTCAGTCTTTAGATAATGCTTATTTCTCCTATGAATTTGTGGAACCCATGTAATAATTCTGCATCCCCTTAAGGTCTGTGATCCATAGGTTGGAAATGTATAAACAGTTACTTTGTAAAATGCAAAATACATAAATTTTTACTTGGGGCTCAGAGATATTAATTTTAAAGATCCCTCCATTAGTCCCCTAAATGGTATCTTCTGAGTCATATACCTGGTATTCTTCACGGGATCAAAAGTAGTGAGTCACTTGTCTTTAAAAACTAATTACACCAGAAATGTTGTGTCTGGTATGCTTACAAATAAGCTCAGCTTCCATATTTGATTTCACTGCATTTATTTCATGGCAGCATCTGCTCAACAAGGATTCCCCTTTTAAATGTGTACTTTATCGAATGCATAAATGCAGTCTTTTTGAACAGCACACTTAAAATGTCTCTAGACATGCATGCTAATAAAACTTCCTTAGGAAAATCAGCACAGGGTATTATTCTTTCAATTATGAACAATACATTATTTACATGTAGAATAGCAGCTAATTATGATTTAGATATCATTCTAGTTGCTTGGCAGGGATTTCTAAGTTTATGAATGCCTTCTAAAAGTTTCTCGATGTAAGAATCAGATTGATACATTACAGCAAAAATAAGCTTGTTTTTGTTATTCTATAAAACTGACAAAACAATTATCTTCCGGCCATATAATATTTATCTAATCTATCTATGTGTATTTGTCTTCTTCTACATTTTTACCTATACTTATATCAATGTATATATCAGCTGTTTGATTAGAGACCCGCTCAAGCAAGCTTATGAAGGGAGATTTAGCATAAGCAGAGGATAGATATTGCTGATACCTGCCGTGACCATCTATTGTCTGGTCTGCTCGGCATTCCTGCCATCTCCTCCCCTTGAAATGGCCCCCATCCCCCATTCTGACTTCAACGTTGCAGTTCCAAAGTCCCTGTGTCCTTGCAGTCTGAACACATGACCATACATAGCATAATTGGTGACTTTCTCAAGCTGTTTTCAAATTAGGACTAGGGGAGAGAGCCTGTTTCTCTCAAGCAACGGCACTGTGAGAAGTGAAATAACAAAGCCAAAATAACTGTTTCAACCACAACAGCAACAACAGTTGATATTTGTTGGGTTCAGACAGTCTACTAAGCACCTTAAATGTTTTACAGCAGCCCTATCATTAGTCACCACATTGTACAGGTGAGGACGCTATAGATTAGAATTGTTACCCAAGTTTTAGTGCAAATGAATGATGGTCTGGTACTTGAAGTCAGAAAGTTTGATCTTAATCTGGCAAATTTTTTTTAAATTATTTTTTATTTTACTGAAAAATGGGTTTATTTATTTATGATGAAGTGCATTCCCATGGTACCAATTCCTAAGCTATGAGAATGTACTGCGAGAGAACCTCCCTCTAGCCATCTAGTTTCTCTTCCCAATGCACCGATGCCGTGAGTTTATTGTCCATCTTCTCCTAGATATTTTGTATATACATCAGCAAATACATATATATTGTTTCCCTTTTGTTTAATAATTTTATTTATTTTTTCCCCCAAAGCCCCAGTAGATAGTTGTATGTCATAGCTGCACTTCCTTCTAGTTGCTGTATGTGGGACGTGGCCTCAGCATGGCCGGAGAAGCGGTGTGTCGGTGTGCATCTGGGATCCGAACCCCGGGCCACCAGCAGCGGAGCGTGCGCACTTAACCGCTAAGCCATGGGCCGGCCCTATATTCTTTCCCTTTTTTTTAAATCTTTTTTTTTTATTTTATTGAGGTCATATTAGGTTTTAACATTGTGTAAATTTCAGGTGTTCATTATTTTATTTCAGTTTCTGTATAGATTGCATCGTGTTCACCACCAATAGTCTAGTGTTTATCTGTCACCATACACACGTGCCCCTTTATCACTTTTGCCCTTCCCCCACCCCCTTTTCCTCTGGTAACCACTAATCAGTCCTCCTTATCCATGTGTTTGCTTATCTTCCACTTATGAGTGAAATCATACTGGATTTTCTTTCTCTGTCTGACTTATTTCCCTCAGCATAATGCACTCAAGGTCCATCCATGTTGTTGCAAATGGCAAGATTTCATCCTTTTTTATGGCAGAGTAGTATTCCATCGTGTATATATTCCACATCTTCTTTATCCATTCATCCATTGATGGGCACTTGGGTTGCTTCCATGTCTTGGCTATTGTGAATAATGCTGCAATGAACACAGGAGTGCATAAAACTTTTAGATTTGTTGATTTCATATCCTTTGGATAAGCACAGAGTAGTGGAATAGCTGGATCATATGGTATTTCTATTTTTAGTTTTTTGAGAAATCTTCATACTGTTTCCCATCATGGCTGTACCAGTTTGCATTCCCACCAGCAGTGTACGAGGTTTCCCTTACTCTCCAAAATTTATTTATTGTCTTGTTAAATATAGCCATTCTGACCCTTGTGAGGTGATATCTCATTATGGTTTGATTTGCATTTCCCTAATAATTAGTGATGTTGAACATCTTTTCATGTGTCTGTTGGGCATCTGTATATCTTCTTTGGAAAAATGTCTGTTCAGATCCTCTGCCCATTTTTCCATAAGGTTGTTCATTTTGTTGTTGTTGAGTTGTATGAGTTCTTTATATATTTTGGAAATTAACCCCTTGTCAGATATATGATTTGCAAATATTTTCTCCCATCTGGTGGGTTGTCTTTTTGTTGTTGTTGATGGTTTCCTTTGCTTTGCAGAAGCTTTAGAAGAAAATATAGGCAGTACACTCTTTGACATTGGTCTTAGCAATATCTTTTCGAATACCATGTCTACTCAGGCAAGGGAAACAAAAGAAAAAAATAAATAAATGGGACTACGTCAGATAAATTTGGCAAATTTTAATAGTACATTCCCCTTCTACCAGTGGGAGAAAACCTGAGTGAGAATGTAATACACATCACACAGGAATTAGACACGAGTGTCAGGTGGTATTTGAGTCTGTGGTTTCAGCTGCTTCTGAGATATGGCTATATCAGTGCTACAACTTCTACCCTTCCAACAGTTTGAATGTTTAAACATTCCTTTAATTCTGACAGCATCTCTCATTCTCCCAATAAGTCTCAACTCTTTCCTTAAGCTAGTTTAGGTTGGGTTGCTGATACTCCAAGGAAAGGAAGCATAGTAAAGGTGAGTCCCTCAGGAGTGTGGAGGATTTGGGAAGTCAATATACAGTGTTGATCTCTCTAGCTCCCACGGGCGTCAAAGCTCCCTTTCTTTACGCATCCCTCTGTCTTCTTTAGGTCTTTCCTCCTCCTCCCCACCGCAGTTTCCACTACCTACATCACATTTTACTTTCCATGGCTATGACTTTTCTGTTTCCTAGGAGTTTTTTTTCCTACACACTATATGATTCCCTTTAAATGGATTATGAAATAATATGTACATGAATGAGTTCTTGTTATAACATCTGGGAAGCAAATAACTTGAGCAAATGAAGATTTTTTTGGAGAGGAAGGGAGCCTAAGACTGGGGAAAGGGTAGGAGGTATGGGGAAAAGGGTTCAGCCTTCTGGAGGAGTGGGGAGAAAAGAAGTGGTTTTAGATTCACTCTGGTCTAATCAGCAGAGGAGGAATCGACAAAGACCACCCCATGGTACAAATTGGGAGACCTCCTGTCAATATTAGCAGTATTGTAAATATCATTCATTTAAGACTCATTCTAATGTCTCAAGTGTTTGTGTTTTGACATCCTTATGAACATTTGGGCTCCTTTAAGGGGGTCTGAAGAAAACTTGCTGGAGCCATGAGAGTTGGATTTTAGTCATAGTATCTCTGTGCCATATACTCCTTGTTTACACAATAAGTATACTAATTCTCAGCCTGTTCACCTTATAAAATTGTTGTGAGACATAAAATCATATAATTAATATTAATATGCTTAGAAAACTGTAAATATATAGATAAATATGGGACGCATGATTCTTAACCTACGTTTATCCAGAATAAGTAGTCAATATATTCTATGTATTTAAGAAACTATTATTTTAGCAGTTTTTTGAACTTGACTGAGAGGAAAGAAAGACCTTCAGCCACTAAAATAACAGATTCACTATGACAACTTGAAAGCATTTTGTTATACGATGGATAGAATAGGGATGGTAAGATCCATCACTGCTACTACAATTCTTTCTTCTTTCCAATTTTTTATCCACTCTTTCAAGTGTAGTCCAGGAACCATGTCCCAAGATCCCACCCAATTACACATTTCCCTAAACTTGTATAACTTTGTCTGAATTATACAAATTGACTTTCATAAGAGAATGAATGTACACTCCTTTAAGATAGAGACCATAGTTCACTTGGCACCATTCTGAGTACTCAATAAACACTAAAAATATTATTTCTGAGTCACTTTTTAAATTACCAGTTGGTTAGTATTTTAAAGAAAAAGTCTTTCATCTATATTCCTTCTTATATCAATTACCACTATACCATTTGCTTGCCATTTATGATATGCCAAGTAGATATTGTTTGTTCATTGCAAATAGCATTCATACACTGTTGATTTTTATTACCCAAAACTGCAAATTACTCACTGCAAGTTACACAATATGCTTCTTTCTAGTTTCTATCAGTAAATTGGTAGGAAATAGAGTGGTCAGAGCTTGATAGCTCAGCAGATAGTAAATGTTGGACTGAATTAGACAGAGGAAAGAAAGGAAGTATTAGGAATTGGGTTAAGAGAAACGAATGATCAGAGGACATTGGAGGGCTAGTAATTTTGCCTGAGCTAGGTTGATTGCCTGGTAGAAAATTGATCTGGAAAGAAAGCATTTGCAGAGGGAATGTTTTACATGACTCGTGCTTCTTTGTTCCCTCATCCGTTACATATTTATTCAGTACCTACTGGGTGCCAACCACTGTAAGAGTCTCCATAGATAAAATTCAGCTTTTTTGTCTTTAATCAGACAGATGCGTAAACAATGTGACAAGTATAATAGTGGATCAAGGAGAGCATAATAAAGATGCCTTAGGGCTTGGGTAGGGTGTGTGTGTGTGTGTGTGTGTGTGTATGAAATGTGTGTGTGTATGGGGGGGGAGTTTCTCTACCTGAAGGTAAGATTTTATACCAGTAGACAGTGTTCGTCAACTTTCTACTATTTTTCTTTCTAAATATCTGCCTTTTCCTTTGCTTATATTTTCCACATCAGGAGTGAGTAAATATTTTCCAATAATGTATTACTATGACTGTAAAATTCCCCAAGGTTTCATGTAAATCTCAAGTCAGAGAACTGTATGTCAGGAACTGGAAAATCTACAGTTAGTATGATGTTTCATTTTATAAAAGTTTCATTTTGTAAAAGAAAGATATCAACATCTACAAGAACCAGTGACACTTCGATTTTATGGCTGGTATGACCATAAAAATTCAAGGCACAAGGTAGCAATATTTTGTATAAGTATTAAGAAGGAAAACTTTTCCAAAGGAATATTTTTCTCCATTTAGCCTCCTTCATAATATTTATAATTTGACAGTGCTTTGCACTTTCTTTTCCAATTATCTAAATGTTGATAAAGTTGGTAAAATCTAGTATAAACTAGCAAGATTATTCTAAGGTATCATTAGAAACTGCTAAAAATGCAAACGATCCATAAATGCTTTTTAAAAAACAATGGACAAAACAGACTCATTGTTTTGCTTGAATTACGCCCAGGAATAAATAACCACTCCCTCTACAAATTACTTCAAGTACAATAGCTAGAACAAAACTCACAGGGGATAAACAATGTAGGCTTGGATATGGATACCTGAAAAATCAATTTATGAATTATTTTTCAAAAATTAAAGGCATTTACCCAATGTAAACATAAATATCTCCAAGCAGATGCAGTTTCAACTTTAAATTTATTTTCCCAAATTCATGATATTTTAGCATGTTATGAAGCATCATATGTAAGTTTACTCCAATCAAAATAAATTTACATTAAATAAGCAAAGAAAACCTAGTCAATGTGTTTTGGTTAGCTAGCATAATTTTTAAAGCTGTTATATTTTTAAATTTTTAGACATACGTAACCATATAAACATCAAAAAGATGTAAAAAGAAATTAAAAATATATTAAAATGTCATGATGCTGACTTGAATATTTACACTGACTTTATTTATTCTGTTTCATGTGACTAGGAAAGGGATATGGAAGGAGGAAAAGAAGACAGGAGAGCAGAAAATAGACGAGTCTGCTCCCAACACCAACATTCTATGATATGCTTACTTTTCAGAGTGCAAACTGGAAGAAAAAGAAAGCTTGAACAGACCTGAATTCAGGGCGCAGGAAGAGGAAAACGAATAGAAGATATAAATGTCAAAACTCCTTTAATATATGATACTTGAATCCTGGTATGTGTACAAGTCCAAAAAATATGTACATATGTATCTTCTTATCTATGTAAATATTTAAATAACCATCAGCTTAATTCTGACATTATGTTTAAGAATGAGAACTAAGATTGTCAAGACTGAGCGTGCACCCCTTGAACCTCACTCTGTTACAATTCTTCTTGATGGGTGTCAATTTTTCCAATTCTGTGGAGCTTCTAATATATGGTAGGTCCTTGGCTATGTGCTTGAGGGTCGTCTTCATAGCGGCTGGAGGTGATATGTCCTACTTTGTTGACATCACACTGTTTTCCTAACAATAGGTGTTTCTAAAGATAAGGAAAATGTTCATTGAATATAATGGAGAGTGTGTTTAGTACAAACGAGGAGTGGTTATATTTCTGTCTTTTGTAGAGTTGGTCCAATCTATAATGAAAGATGAATATATAATAAAAAATATAATGAATGAATTTCACTTATCTTCACCCTGATCACAAAATTCTCCATTTTTTTCTTTTACATCAAATGTTCAGCTTTTTATTCTCTTTTCCTCTCTTCCTCTACTGACTATTCAAAAAAATCTTAACATTTCATTTACTTTCCTATATTCTTTTTTTCTTTCTTTTTAAAGTATTTTTGTGTGTGTGTGTGTGTGTGTGTGTATTTATGTGTGTGTGACACAAAAGGGAGAAGGTTTGAAAATACCTGTGCCCCTTATTGATTGGAAAAGTCCACTTTCAACACTAGCCAATGTGGCTCACACTTTGCACATGTACCTTAACTTGGAACAAAAGTTTACGTAAAAGTAAACAAAACAAAAATATAAATAGAAGAAAAGGCTTGTGAATTTATGAAAGTCCTGATTATTAGTAAAAGGAAGGTCAAGAACATGGAAATGGAATCCCTTTTGTTAACTTTTCAAATCTGTCTAGCACCTCTTGGTTGTCAAAATATTTTTTCATAAATCCAAGTTCCAAACTGATTAGAAAATCAATGAGTTCCTCAACAATGAAACAAAAAAGCTTGGTCAGTAGAGATCTGTTTTTCAGTTTGGCTCTCTGTCTATATATTTTAGTTGGTTTTGTTCTTCTGCACATCTATGCTATTACAGAATTTTATTGATTTTTAAAATATAATCTGGTTAATTGTGCATATTAATCTCATCTGAAGATAACAGTTCTCAAAAGTGGAGTTCTTTCTAAAAAGCACTAACAAAAATTTCATGACACAATGATACATTATGGTTGAGACTGTGTCTAGTAACTCTTAAAAAGTTTAATCAAATATTTTTCCAAGGAAAAGGCTCTGAAAATGAAAACTGGTCTGCTTGATATAGATCTGAGTCAAGCTGGCTGCACATTGAGTTTATTTCTGATCCTTAATATCAATTAATATTTGTAGATTTACTCTGAAATACATAGCTGTACCAGATGTTACTTGACTTACACTAGACGTGCCTCAAAGGTGAGGGGCAAGATTCAGGTGAGCACATCAATGCCTACTTACATGTGTGGTAGCCTTTAATAAATTCACATCTTTCCACACATGAATGAAGAAGAAATACATATTTTCACAAATCCATCTGTAGGGAGAGTGCTTCCAGATTATGCAAATCTGTTCTCTGACCTAGGGTGGTCTCAAATTGTCTTGAGGAAATCTGGAAAAAGTTTCTCTCCGTGACCAATGTTATTCCTTCACTGTCTTTGTTTCCAAGGTCAATAGAACAGTGGAAACAACGAGAAAGTGGCAAGAGGAATATGTCAGTCAAAGAATAGTTGAAGAGGAAGGAGAGAAGTCTCACCCTGGGCTTTAATTTTGGTCACTCTCACTGCTGTCTCCTTTCAGTTTTCTGCCCAACATTTGAGCAACAAGATTAGAAAGCAATAGTTTTTAGACCATTTTACATCAATTTATTTTTGAATGAGTAACATCAAAAAATTCGAATGGTGCAAAAGGTATAAAATGAAGTCTCCCTCCCATCTATTGTTACCCAGCCACCCAGCGACCTCTCTAGAGACTTTTCATGTTTCTAGTGTGTTTGTGTGTGTGTGTGTGTCCTTTCAGAGATGTTCTAGGCAAATTACATGCACACACATACACACAAGCAGTCATCATTTTTATTTTTGCACAAAACGTATAATGCTTTATACATTGTTCTTCACTTTGCTTTTCAAAAATTTAACAATTGATCTTTATGATTGTTCCCTATCAGATTATAAAGAGTTTATGAGGATCTTCTCTCTCTCTCTCTCTCTGTCTCTCTAATGGCTGCCTCTTATCATATGGCTGTAAAATAATTTATTTAACCCATATTATATTCATAGGCATAAATATAATTTCTAATTTTTGCTGCAATGAATAACCATATAATCTTGTCATTCCTAGTGTGTCTAATTGTACCTGCAAGATGCATTTCTAGAAGTGAAATTACTCAATTAAAGGATATGTATATTTGAAATTACAAAAGCTATACTTGAATTGTCCTTTATAGAAGTTTTCCAATTTATATTCCCGCCAGCAATAGATGAGAGTGTTTGGTCTCCACACCCTTCTCAACACCATACACATACAATTCTTTTTCAACCTGATAGGCAAAAAGTGTTTTTTCAGGTTCTGAATATCTTTTTTCCAAGGTCTTTACTATGATTGTAGTTTCATTGTTTTACGTTTAACAATTGTCCACTTCAGAATTTGTTATGATGTAAGATTTAAGATGTACATCCATTTTTTTTCCCCAGATGGTTACTCAAATTGTGCCCTCACCATTTGTTAATGAATCCATCCCTTTCCCACAGACTTGGAAAGCTGCTTTCATCATATACTAAAACCTCATAAGTTATCGGGTCTTCTGAATGTTTTATCTTGTCCTGTTGACCTGTTTTCATAGTTTTATTTATAAAGTTTTAAAATATGTTTTAATAACTGATAAGACTATTTCCCATTCATCGCTTTTTTAATGCAGGATTTAAATGTGAACAAATTTTAACAGAGTTAGGCCCAGTTAGAAAGCCTACTTCAAGGTGTTGTTGGATCTCGAGGTTTATTTATAAAGGGCCATGCTATACATTTAAAAGTAAAATAGTATCCTACAACATTTCCTTGCCAAGATAAAATATTTAAGTGACATGAGGGATAAATAGATTTGTGTTAACAAGATAGCCATGATTTGTGTTAGCAAGATAGCAGATAGTATCCACGTCAAAATATGTTCCAAGTTTTAAATTACTGACTTAAAAACTAATTTTAAGTACCTAAATTATTGATTTAAAAACTAATTTGGGAGTACAATCAATTAGTAAATTGAAGGCTGACTACCAAGAGATATAAAAGTAAATGAAAGATATTGTTGGTAGATTAATCAAAACAAAACTTTATAGAACATTAAAATTGAGATGAAATGACTCGAATTTTAATTATTTGGGACAGGT
Source organism: Ceratotherium simum simum (assembly GCF_057802395.1). Taxonomy (NCBI): domain Eukaryota; kingdom Metazoa; phylum Chordata; class Mammalia; order Perissodactyla; family Rhinocerotidae; genus Ceratotherium; species Ceratotherium simum. The sequence continues at coordinate 43,315,446 of NC_141908.1, forward strand.
TTTGTGAAGCTGGGTTTAATTTTGATAAACTGTGACGTATTTTCTACCATATGGAGAAACACAACACCTAGCATCACCCATTTACCTCTGAAGCCAAACTGTCCTATCTTTCATCCACTTCATTAGCAACCGTGGAATCAGCAGTCCACAGATTGCCTTCAGTCATGCTGCATTTGGCTCATGGGCATGGATATGGGCTAGGGATGAAAACTGAAACGAAAGGCAGAAGTGAAAGAGACATCATTACTTCATCAAGTAGAGAATGAGAGAGGCCCGTAGTATTTTTTAAAGGAGAATAAAGAAAAGTTAGGGGATGAAGCAACCAGGTTCTCCATGTCAATTTCTGTAGCCTTTTCATAAGCTTTGGCCAGGAGCAAGTCTTCTAGCTCTTGCAAAGTGTAAATGCAAGCTGAACTGTTCACTCTGGCACCCTCAGGTGCAGTCAAATCACAATCACCATATCTGTCCAAAGGCAGTCTGTACTGGTGCACAAAAGGAAAGGAGGGAGGGGGAAGAGGAGGGATTGGCTAGTGTTAAAGAGAGAGCTTTTCCAGAGTTCTATGGTTGCTATAGTAACAGCTTCTTTTGTTTGTACATATTCAGAGCAGCTGCTTCCTTTGGGTTTCTGGTGGCAAGGATATTATGGAGATAACTGAGAGGGAAAGAAGCACCACTCTGACTACGGAAAATTGTTTCCATAGTCAGATTATTCTTGTTTAACTGGGTTTAACTTTTTACTGGAGTTAAATGTAGGTTTTGAGTGTTGGTAACAAGATCTTTTAAAAGATGAATTCCACCAAGAAAAGACCTAGATGTATTGTGATCTGCAAGATATCTTGTGCTAACTTGAACAACACACCTCCCCTCTCCTGTGCCTTAAGGCGTGAAATTCACCATTCTCTTTTACCTGCTGTACTTGCAAACTGTATTGCAAGCTCCCCGGGAGGTATTTGTCTCCTGTTGAGAAAATACCCCTTCCAAATGCCCACAAATCCCTGTTCACCTTTCCAAGTCCTAATTAATTCCTCTAATTAGAGCTTTTTCTAGCTGCAACCATTTACAAAGTAGAATTGCTGCTTAAAAACAAATTTAATGAATATTCATAAACTAATAATATTCGCTGAATTAACCACCCTGTTTCCCACATACTGCTATTACAAGCAGCCTATTAAGGTCTTCTATAGACCTTAGTAAAGAAGGGCCATCTCCAACGAAAAGGTGGAGAGAAATATGGTTTTATTTTAAGGAGCAAATGACCTATCTCTCTCTCTCTCTATCTCTCTATCTATCTGTAAGTAATGAGGAAAAATACTGTTTTATTTTAAGGAATAAACACCCTACTGACATAGGTATATATGTATTTGTGTATATGTATATGTGTGTGTGTGTGTGTGTGTATATATATGTATATATATATTTGTAAATAAGTGGCATAAAGTAGAAACCCAAGGGGTTAAAAATATTGACGCAAAACACTAAAAATGGCATCTGCTGCTTGAGTAGTCAAATTTTGTCAATACAGTAACTTAATATGCAAATAAGCAAAGCAGAAGGCACAGATGTCCTTACAAACAAATTAATGTTGAACACAGGTATACTACTGAGTTTCTAACCCTTTGGGATTTTGGAAAAGAGCAACATGAAAGCAAAGTGATGCTCTTGTTTTTTATTAAAATTTATTTATCATTTGCCTAATGAGGGGCTTTTAAACTTTGAATTTTTAGTAAAATCCATGAAATATTTGGTTGGTTTGATTTGCCAGCTGCAGGTATTCACAGGTGCTACCTCTTAAGCCTTAGTTCATGGCAATTTGGTTACATATTTGCCTGAATTCTCACAACAACCCATTCATTTTATCCCGATACTGCATAAAATCAGAATGAGAAAACTTTGATTGATTCAAAATTTGATGGAGTCTAGAGAACAGTGAAGATGTTTAGACTATTTAATTGAATATAGAATTCCTGAATATTACTACTGGATCTCATATGCGTTCATATTTATTTCACTTATATAATAATGACATTTTTAGAATCCAAAGATTTTGTACTAACTTCAGTTAATTATAAATTACTAAAGGTGAAATTTTGCGTCTAAAGGTAAGCACAGATATTCCAATTCCAATTTCTCTGCTTTCTGACTGCTTGATTTGGGGCAAATTGTCTAACCTCTTTGAACATCAGTCTCACAAACTATAAAACAATAGTACTAGCACATTTGGGACATGTTTCTGAGAGAATCAATTAAGACAAGACATGTAAATTCATGCAGAAACTGTAAATATATGATACTGTTACAACAATATATATTATTATGAGAAATTAACCAGTTTTTATTTCGTTTCATCTCACAAATATGTTTTGATTTTCACTTTTTTCCTCTCCTATATTCTTGTATATTACAATATGATGATGATATCGAATGTCTTAATTTAGTCAAATTTTCTTTCAAACTTCAGACCTGAATTTCCCCAGTGTTTGCAACTGAAGTCTCGTTGATATCTCAAATGCATTGGATTCAAATCTGAACAACTCATTGCATGTTCCAAACAAATTTCTCCTCCCTCTGTCATATTTCTGATAAAGGCATTTTTTTCCAATTCCTAAAGTTCAAAAATTTTAGTTACCTTTTCCTTATATCCAGGTGATTAAGTTATACAGCTTCACAACTTGGAGCTGTCTCATGGATTTGAGCTTTCATTTTCATTCCCATTCAACTCTGGTTGAAATTACATATTTGTTCAGACTATTGTAGAGAGTCTTCAGAGCTCCAAGTTCCCCCACATACTGCAGACCAATTCCTTTTCCCAAAGCACAGCTTACTGTCTCCCTTAAATAATCAATGATTTCTGGCTTCCAACTGTTCAGCTGAAACTTCTTAGCCTGACCCTCAGGGCATTCCATGATCAAATTCAGCCTAAATGTTATTGTTATTTTCATTGCTCTTGTAAAATGAAACTTCTCATGATCCCCTAACATTATGCATGCATTTACAATTCTGCTTTTTGCAAGTCTATGCTTACTGTTTCCCTTGTATGTGTAGCCTTTCTCTATCCCAACTTCTAGAGGTCAAATGTCACTTCTTTATGAAGTTTTCCTCAATTCCCTTCCTCATATTAAGGTAGACCTTGTTAGTCTTCCCCCTGCCACTTACAGTTGGCTTTGCGTCATTCTTATTTTTGTATATTTCTGATTGCCTCTGCAAGATTTTTAGATATATTATTTATTCAATTTAGTGTTCACTATAGCAACTACTATAATAAACTTTAATATGGAAGGTATTTTAAATGAATAAAATTTCTACAAATTTAACAGTTTACACATGACTGTATAATTTCTGATCTATCAATAAAGTATGTCCCAGAATGAAACTTGGATTTTTTTCTATCCTTTTATCTGATTTCATACTTTGCATCTTCAGAATATCTCCATTTGAATATTTCATGAATAACTTTAAAATTATTTGTATAATGCTGTGTAGTTTACAAATAAGATTATTGCCTGCATATACTTAATGAGTAGTCTTTGCTCTTAAAAAGAAATGTACAAGAAAGAACAGCCCTTTTTCTCCTTGAAGACAGCTGATGCCTGAGATTGAGGTATCTATCTGGGGACCCTGGAAGTGGCCAGTTTAAGAGGATATGCCTGCAGGCTGAAGTAGAAAAGTATAACGATGAGAAGAACTAGGTCCATGATAAAAGAGCTGAGCTGTTGAATTACCAACCTTGGATCTGTTCTACCTCCAAACATCTTGTTATATAAGATAATGAATCCCTTGTTGTATAAGCCTCTTGTAATCAGGTTTTTTGTTACTCTTGGCCAAAACCATCATAAAGGAATGATGGCACAGGAATTCAGAGAAATGAGTTGATGATAGATGACGAGATCCCAGGGGGAGAGAGAGAGAGAGAGAGAGAGAAAGAGAGTATAGTCACAGTGACTTTAAAATTTTTATGAACTAGGCTATACTTCTATTGATTAGCAATTAATTTCCCTGTACTCTAAAATATATCCCTATTTTATTTGAGTTAATAAATAAATTTCAGGTTCTTAAATTCAAACAATCCCTAAAAAAGAAGACATGTATTATTACATTCAATCATCATGATAATAACGCTGTCAGTAAAAAATTAATTTTTCCTCCCTTTAGAGATGGGAAAACTGAGGGTTGCAAAGGTCATACCAGTAACCGGAGGAAGTATGAACTTGAACCCAGATTTTCTGACTAAAAAGGCTCTGCCTTTTCACCACGCTATGTCCTTCGTGTTGCATTCACTTTATTGCCTCATTATAGTCCTCTATTTCCAACTTCTCCAGTAACATGAATTATATCCCCTCTTTTGCTTCATAAAAATGAATCCTATTTTAACACTTTGTCTTTTTTTGGGTCTGAATTCATTCAAGCATAGTTTCTCCTCTTGGAGTATTTATTAAATCTCTTCCTTTTCCTCCACTTTCCATTGGCCACAAGTGTAGTTCAAATCAAGTGAGCACCAGATCAGCCAGCTCAGATACAGCTGGAAACACATCAATCTATTTTAAACTTAAGATCTTCAAAGCCCTATTTTAATCACATAGGATCAAGAGTGGAGACCAATTTGAACTACAGTTAAACTAAATATGACCTTATCTTTTATATCTCCAGCATTTTGCCTCCCTTTTCTTTCTCCTCTTCAACAAGTTCAGTACACAAAACATTCACTTAGTGTGTGCCAAAGTGAAAGATGCCGTCCTTGTCTTTGAGAAGCTTATACAGAGGAGGAAAGAGACAAACAACTCAGAAGAAAAGAGAAAAGCACCAATTTCCACTCTTTCCATAATCAGGAAAAACTGACCCCTACACATGGCTAGCCTGATCACTCTCCCTGGAGCTTTGCACTTATCTTTTTCCAAGTAACCAACTGTTATCAAGTTTCACCTCAATTAGATCAGTTCACCTCAATCATTACAGTGATCTTTTACATACAACTGTACTTGGTTAATTTTCCTATCATATCAGAATTCTTCCTAGAGCAGAACATGGTTATATTGCCTTAAATTAAACGATAATTTGTAAGAGTCAAATGATAGAGACAGTCTGTCCTCCAATACCAGAGGAAGAGTGTCCTTGAAAGAAGATAAGTAACATGTTGCTAAAAATAAAAAGGTATCTAAAATCAATATTTTCTACTTCCTAAACTAGGAATTTCTGAGATTATAACACCCATAAATTCATGAAATTAATTTCTAAACAGAGGAAACAAAAGAACAACAAAAAGACAAAAATTTGTAGACACGTCTCCTTGGAATTTCATTAATTTATTCAACATGCCTGTATTAATAAAAGCATTGTGGAAATAAAGACAAATAAAAATGATTATTATGCTTCCAGGAATTTATAAACTTGCAGAAAAGAGAACTTTTTCATATCAAGGTAAAATTTCTAAATAAACTCTTTGTGGACCCTTTAGCTACTGTTTTCCCTGAGTGTCATTATAGTAACTAACAAGGGCAAATTTAATCTGATTGACAGTTTCAGTGATAAAAATACCAAATATAATAAAGAAGATTACAGACTAAATATAGTTCAGTCAATATCAAACTAAAAGCTCTTTGAATATTGCAGTCATAAAGAAAGTATCTCTCTAAATAATTCCAATATGTCTTCATAAGGAGCAACAACGTTTTTAGGAACTTGTATCTTGCCAACTTGAACTGAAGATGTTGACAATGAAAAAAGAGAGAGTAAGAATTGTGTTAACTTATGACTCACAAGTAAAATGAAACAGAAAACATATTGAGAAACAAAAATAATAAAAACTTCCTAAATCAAAAACAAAACTAAAAAAGAGTAGAAATCAACTTTTTTATACCTATGAAATAACCCTTCATTTTGTAGCTGGATTCAAACTTTAGTTTTTCAGAGTCAGTGTCATCACAAAACGATAATTAAGATAAACCAATTCTGAGGAGTATCAGTATTTCAAAGATATCTACAGCCTTAATATCATCCATTTTGTTTTTAATAATAATAAAATGACATGATAAGCAGTAGATTGTCTTTCTTTACAAATACAAATACAAAAAAGGAGGAATGTATGACTATATTAAAGCCTTTAATGCATATCACCCTATTATTGGCTAGAATACAGTCTTCTCCTACTTTATGCCTCCTCTACATCAGGGAGTATTATCATTTTTAAAAATGTACTAGTTTAGTAAAAAAAAAAAAAAAAAAGAACTGTGTTTGTTTTTCTTTCATTAATAGTGAGTCTAATTTCAATTTGAACTATATTGTAACTTCTATTTCATTTCATCATCTTGGTATTTTACATAATGTTTTGAGTCTTTGAGATTACATTGTCATTGTGACTTGTTCTTTGTTGCACAAAAGGCTTTCCTCTCTCGTCTACCATGCTCTTCTCTCTACTCACATATTCTCCTTTGAAGAGGCATTGAAAATATGTGATTCTGGGCTATAGAATAGAAATTGAGTAAAAATGGTTCCTACAACAAGAGTAGCCATCACATTGAACAGTCAAATGGATATGGATGAAATGGATATTAAAAGGAAAAAGATGGAGACAAAAAAAAAAAAAAGGAGAGAATGTAAAGATGTATAACCAGGGAGAGTAGAGAAAAGGGAAAAAAGAAAACAGATTTTTAGGAACAAAATTTTTACGCTTTTTAGCCATTCATTTGCACTGCATGCCAGGAAACTCTGACCTTCTTGATGTCTATTAATTTGCTGCCATACAATTCTATTGTCTTATTTTTTTTAACTACTACTGAAAAGTACTAAAATATCAATAGTAGTATAAGTCAATATATACTTACTTTATATTGTCTGAAATAAAGTGCAGGGTTAGAGCCGGTTTAGAGTACAGGTCAAGAGTGTGGATGCTACAGTCACAGTGCCCAGGTAGAGACTTGGCTCTGCTCTTTACTAGCTCTATAACCTCAGACAAGTTATTTAACCTACCTTTGCCTGATTTTCCCACAGGACTGTTGTCAGGATTACAGAGTGAACGCATTGGAATGTGCATCAAACAATATGATAAATACTTGACACATATTGGCTGTCAATTATTAGTAAAGCTGAGATTCTTAGTAACAAAAGCTATGAATTTAGTGTTATCATTCATGTATTCAGCAGACATTTACTGAGTACATACTATATTCCAGATCCTGTGTGAAGTGCTAGGAAAGTGATATCTTCCTAATGAACCTTCTCCTTTAGCCTCGGGAGGTGGGGCTTAATATAGATACCACATGGGCACAATCCCAAGCGCTCAGCTTCACATCCAGGGAGGCCAAGCCATTGGCTAATAAAAGTGATCTGGGCCAAACCAGTTCCTCTCTGGGAAGTGTAATTAAAATAGTGAAAGACAGAGCCAATTATCCTTGAGTGATGAGCTGAAAGGATATATTGATTTGAAGACTGTATTTTGAACCAAATACAAGTGAAAAATGCTTGTAGCGGGGAGAGGGAAAGAGAGAGACAGAAGAAGCAGAGAGAGATGAGAGAAAAAGAAGAGGAGAGAGAGAATGAGAGAAAAGAAAGAGAAGGAGAGAGAGGGGTTGCAGAGGGTGGATTGGGAGAGAGAAGAGAAAGGAGAAGAGAAGACAGAAGCTTGAGACCATGTAGCCTCTGAAAGAGAGAGACAGTACCTCAGTCTAGGACTTAATTCCTCATTTCCTTTTCCATGGGGTATGACTGTGCTTCACTTCATAATCTTGGATGACAATGAGATTTACTCTCATATCCTTATAATATCTGCTACTGTTCCACTCTCACTTTTATTTGAGATATCAAGATGTGGTTTTGTTTCTTATTCTTCAAAGAGCTTTAACTAAAGCAATGCACAGCAGATGAACATGAAGTAACTTCCTGCCTTGGGTAGAGTATGGACATGGAACCAACTATTCTACAAGAAGTTTCCCAGATAAACCTTCCAACAACTATTATTTTTTTCTCTCTGTCTCTCCTTGTTCTCAATCTCTGTTGTTGGAATTAGTACTTGGAGCCCAGTGTCTACTCACCATCTGAGACTCCATACATCTAGGCTGAGTGATTTATCATATAAAGGGGTCCTGGAATCTTTAGGATCATTCTGCTGTTCACTAAACAAGTATCACCCATATAGTACTCTCTTCTAGTGGCATTAAAAGTGGGAGAGTAAATATTGAAGTTGAGGAGTCTACTATGTGTTGAGCATGTCTTATACAAGCTAAGCATTATGCCAAATACTTCACATATACTAACTATATTATCTCATTTCATTCTCCAGCAACCTTGTGAGGTTCATATCATCCTCATTTTATAAAACTGACAGACTTAGTAAAGTGAAGCAAACTTACCAATGGCCTTAAGGCCAGCAGCAGAGCCAAGATTTTAACCAGAGTTAAAATTCATGGCTCTGAGTGAATTCACAACAGGATGCCACAGAGAAGACAGGAACAGGTACTTTATTTGGTTCCTCATGTGAAACAAGGTAGACTAGTGACATAAATTGAAATTGAGTTGACATTGATTACATTATTATACTGAATATAATGCTAAGTTGAAGCAGATTTTAAATTACAAGTATCATTTTTCTAAGCCTGGTTATTGTTATTTGTTAAAATACAGAAAAGACTGTAACTTTGGCCAATATACCATCCTTTTTGATATGTGTTAGGTAAATGAATCTTTAAATAGAAACCCGATATATGCACTAAGAAAGATTCGAAATTAACAAAGAGTTCAGCAGTAAGCTTAAATCCACTGCCAATTGCTTAAAAAGATAAACAAAAATATACTAAAGACAGCAATGTACATGTACAGCAAGACTATGAATGCTCAGTGAGCCACCAGAGTACCCATCAAGGTGAAATCATGCTGCACGTTAAATCATGTTTGTATGAGAGATAAAAGATTAGCAATAAAATAAATACCAATGTCAGTGGTGCAGTAAAACATCAGAATTCAGGACAACTGAAAATACTTGCAGCATAAGAGGATACATGTCAAAAGAGACAGGATAAAAGAAGGTTAAAAATAATAAGATTTTTGGGGGAGTCAAGATGGCGGCGTAGGCAGACTCTGAACTCACCTCCTCCCGTGGACACAGCCAATTTACAACTACTCGTGGAAAAATTACCCCTGAGACAGAACTGAAAACTGGATAAGAGGAACTCCTGCAACAACGGACAATCCTAACTGAGGTGGAAGAGGCAGAGACTCCCTTCCGGAGAGGAAAAACACCGCCTTCACAAGCCGCCAGCGTCATGGCCGCCGGGAGCAGCTCACAGGTATGCACCCTCCCTGGAGGCGCGGGGCCCTGAGCCGGGGAGCGCCCTCCCCCCCCGCTGTGGGCATTTTGTGGACCCAGCACAATCGACACCAGTGGCATAATATCTGACTTTGCCTGCTACTAAAACATTGGGGAGTACCCCCAGAAAACCCAGTTCACAAAGAAACTAAAACTGGCTCTTAAAGGGCCCGCGCACAAACTCACCCGTTCCAGAAAGCATCCTAAAATCACCAGAAAGAAAGGTGCACAGTGCTTTGGTGACAAGAGACTCACCTAATAGGCCCTGAGTGCATCTCGGTGAGGGGTGAGACCTCTCCAGGGACTGGGACATTGGCGGCGGCCATTGTTGTGGCCTGGTGTGGGCGTGCTGACACAGACGCCATTGGAGTTCTCCCTGAGGCCTGCTAGCCCAGGGTCTGCCCCACCCACTAGAGCACCGATTTAATCCAGCTCAGCCAGGGCAGGCAGCCCACCCTAGAGACTGGCCCCACCCAACAACAAGCCCTCAGGCAATGTGTGGGCCTGCATAGATTGGTGACTGGATTCTCTGCAGCCTGGCAACTGAGCCGACTTGAGCGGGGCAGGGTGTGCACAAGGAGCGGGTGGAGAGTGTGGGGCGGTGGCGGAGTGTGTGGGGCTCCTGCCGTGGAGAGACTGGGTCTGCTTGGGGAGGTCGGGGAGCTCACACGGGGCAGGACTGTGTTGACTGTGTGTGTGGACCTGTGGGCAACAGGGCTTGTCAGCTGCAGAAGACTTGTGCTTCTCAAAGACCCACATAGGAGGTTTGCCCCACCTTCCAAAGCCTGAAACAATTGGGTGTTCCTGTGCCTGAGGCCAGCCCCACCCAGCTGCAATCCTCAGAGAGCTGACAAGAGACATAATAGGCTAGAGGCTTGCAGCAATTGTAAGGCCCTGAGCCTAACAACCTGCCACACTGGGGGCCTACTCAGTTAAAAGAAATACTGCAACACAAATGTGGTATTAGAACTTACAGCCAACTGTGCTGGGGTGCCCCACACCTGATAAAGAGACTGAAGGGCCCACAACAACTACAAGCAGCTGAGCATTACAACAGCTGGCCAGGAGCATAACTCAGCCTCCCTGGGAGCCTATAGGAAGAGCTAACAGGCCACAATAGAAGGACACACGTAGCCCACATAGGGGCCACCCCTGGAACATTGAGAACTGAGGGAAGCACACTGGAAGCCTCCTAAGGCATCACTTACATAAGGTCACCTATCCAAGAGCAGGAGACGTAGCTGACCTACCTAATACGTAGACACAAGCACAGGGAAAGAGGCAAAATGAGGAGGCAAAAGAATACATTCCAAGTAAGGGAACAGGACAAAACCCCAGAAAAGGAACTAAGTGAAACAGAAATGAGCAACCTACCTGACAGAGAGTTCAAACTAAGAGTGTTAAGGATGCTCACTGATCTGGGGAGAAGAATAGATGAACTCAGTGAGAATGTCAACAAAGAAATGGAAGATATAAAAAAGAACCAATCAGAAATGACAAATACAATACTGGAAATGAAAAATTCATTAGAGGGACTCAAAAGCAGAGTAGAGGATACAGAAGAACGGATCTGTGAGCTGGAAGAAAGACTAGAAGAAATTACCCAAGCTGAACAGGTAAAAGAGAAAAGAATTAAAAAGAGTGAGGACAGTCTAAGGGACCTCTGGGACAACATCAAGCGCACTAACATCCGTGTTATAGGTGTCCCGGAAGGAGAAGAGCGAGACAAGGGGGCAGAGAATCTATTTCAAGAAATAATAGATGAAAACTTCCCTAACCTAAGGAAGGAAACAGATATCCAGGTACAGGAGGCACAGAGAGCCCCAAACAAGATAAACCCAAAGAGGCCCACACCAAGACACATCATAATCAAAATGTCCAGCATTAAAGATAAAGAGAGAATCCTAAAAGCCGCAAGAGAATGTCAAGTTACATACAAAGGAAACCCCATAAGGCTATCAGCTGACTTCTCAGCAGAAACCTTACAGGCTAGAAGAGAATGGCACGATATATTTAAAGTGCTAAAAGGAAAAAACTTACAGCCAAGAATACTCTACCCAGCAAGGTTATCATTCTAAATGGAAGGAGAGATCAAAATTTTCCCAGATAAGCAAAAATTAAAGGAGTTTGTCACCAAGAAACCAGTGCTACAAGAAATGTTAAAGGGACTGATTTAAGGGGAAAAGAGAAGACCACAAATAGGAAAAATTATCTATTTCCACGATTAGAACGTAATGGCTACAAATGCACAAAAAAGAGGTTAGATATGATATCAAAAACATAAAAGGAGGGAGGAGGGGAGTTAAAGAGTAGAGCTTTCAGACAGAGGTCAAACTAAAGTGACCATCAATTCTGTATAGAAGAAGTAAGGAACAGAGAAGGACTACTAAAACACTGAGAAAAAAAAAAAAAGTTAAAAAATGGCAGTAAGTACATACTTATCAATAGCTACTTTAAACATCAATGGACTAAATGCTCCAATTAAAAGGCATAGGGTGGCTGATTGGATAAAAAAACAAGACCCATATATATGCTGCATACAAGAGACACACTTCAGACCTCAAGATGCTCACAAACTGAAAGTGAAGGGATGGAAAAAGATACTCCACGCAAATGGCAATGAAAAGAAAGCTGGGGTAGCAGTACTCATATCAGACAAAATAGACTTTAAAACAAAAACTGTAAAAAGAGACAAAGAAGGGCATTACTTAATGATCAAGGGAACAATCCAACAAGAGGATGTAACACTTGTAAATATCTACGCACCCAATGTAGGTGCACCCAAATATATAAAGCAATTATTAACAGATATAAAAACAGAAATAGACAGTAACACAATAATAGTAGGGGACTTTAACACTCCACTTACACCAACGGATAGATCATCCAAACAGAAGATCAATAAGGAAACATTGGCCTTAAACGACACACTAGAACAGATGGACCTAGTAGATATATACAGAGCATTCCATCCAAAAACCGAAGAATACACGTTCTTTTCAAATGCACAGGGAATATTCTCCAGGACTGATCACATATTAGGCCACAAAACAAGTCTCCATAAATTTAAGAAGATTGAAATAATACCAAGCATCTTTTCTGACCACGACGGTATGAAACTAGAAATCAACTATAGGAAGAAAATCAGAAAAGCCACAAATACATGGAGATTAAACAAAATGCTACTGAACAACGACTGGGTTAACGAAGAAATCAAAGAAGAAATCAAAAAATACCTGGAGACAAATGAAAATGAAAATACGACATGCCAGAATTTATGGGATACAGCAAAAGCGGTTCTAAGAGGGAAGTTTATAGCGATACAGGCCTATCTCAACAAACAAGAAAAATCTCAAATAAACAATCTAACAATGCACCTAAAGGAACTGGAAAAAGAAGAACAAACAAAGCCCAAAATCAGTAGAAGAAGGGAAATAATAAAAATCAGAGCAGAAATAAATGAAATAGAGACCAAAAAAACAATACAAAAAATTAATAAAACCAAGAGCTGGTTCTTTGAAAAGATCAACAAAATTGACAAACCTTTAGCTAGACTCACCAAGAAAAAAAGAGAAGGCACAAATAAGTAAAATCAGAAATGAAAGAGGAGAGGTTACAACAGACACCTCAGAAATACAAAAGATTATAAGAGAATACTATGAAAAGCTATATGCCAACAAATTCGACAATCTGGAAGAAATGGATAAATTCTTAGAATCATACAACCTTCTAAAACTGGATCAAGAAGAAGTAGAGAATTTGAATAGACCAATCACCAGTAAGGAGATCGAAACAGTAATCAAAAACCTCCCCAAAAATAAAAGTCCAGGACCAGACAGCTTCCTGGTGCATTCTACCAAACATTCAAAGAAGACTTAATCCCTATCCTTCTCAATCTCTTCCAAAAAATTGAGGAGGGGGGAAGCTCCCTAACTCATTCTATGAAGCTGACATTACCCTGATACCAAAACCAGACAAGTACAACACAAAAAAAGAAAATTACAGGCCAATATCACTGATGAACATCGATGCGAAAATCCTCAACAAAATACTAGCAAATCGCATACAACAATACATTAAAAAGATTATACACCATGATCAAGTGGGATTTATTCCAGGTATGCCGGGATGGTTTAACATTCGCAAATCAATCAATGTAATACACCACATTAATAAAATGAAGAATAAAAATCACATGATCATCTCAATAGATGCAGAGAAAGCATTTGACAAGATCCAGCATCCATTTATGATAAAAACTCTGAATAAAATGGGTATAGAAGGAAAGTACCTCAACATAATAAAGACCATATATGAGAAACCCACAGCTAATATCATCCTCAATGGTGAAAAACTGAAAGCTATCCCTCTAAGAACAGGAACCAGACAAGAATGCCCACTGTCACCACTCCTATTTAACATAGTATTGGAAGTCCTAGCCAGAGCAATCAGGCAAGAGAAAGAAATAAAAGGGATCCAAATTGGAAAGGAAAAAGTGAAACTGTCACTATTTGCAGATGACATGATTTTATATATAGAAAACCCTAAAGAATCCACCAGAAAACTTTTAGAAGTAATAAACGAATATGGTAAAGTTGCAGGATACAAAATCAACATACAAAAATCAGTTGCATTTCTGTACACTAACAACGAAGTAGCAGAAAGAGAAATTAAGAATACCATCCCATTTACAATTGCAACAAAAAGAATAAAATACCTAGGAATAAACTTAACCAAAGAGGTGAAAGATCTGTACACGGAAAACTATAAAACATTGCCGAAAGAAATTGAAGAAGACACAAAGAAATGGAAAGATATTCCGTGCTCTTGGATTGGAAGAATTAACATAGTTAAGATGTCCATACTTCCTAAAGCCATCTATAGATTCAATGCAATCCCTATCAAAGTTCCAACAACATTTTTCACAGAAATAGAACAAAGAATCCTAAAATTTATATGGAACAACAAAAGACCCCGAATAGCTAAAGGAATCCTGAGAAAAAAGAACAAAGCTGGAGGTATCACACTCCCTGACTTCAAAATATACTACAAAGCTATAGTAACCAAAACAGCATGGTACTGGCACAAAAACAGACACACAGATCAATGGAATAGAATCGAAAGCCCAGAAATAAACCCACACGTCTATGGACAGCTAATCTTTGACAAAAAAGCCAAGAACATACAATGGGGAAAAGAAAGTCTCTTCAACAAATGGTGTTGGGAAAACTGGATAGCCACATGCAAAAAAATGAAAGTAGACCCTTACCTTACACCATACACAAAAATTAACTCTAAATGGATTAAAGACTTGAATGTAAGACCTGAAACTATGAAACTTCTGGAAGAAAACATAGGCAGTACGCTCTTCGACATCGGTCTTAGCAACATCTTTTCAAACACCACATCTGACCGGGCAAGAGAAACAATAGAAAAAATAAACAAATGGGACTACATCAAACTGAAAAGCTTCTGCACAGCAAAGGAAACCATCAACAAAACGAAAAGACAACCTAACAATTGGGAGAAGATATTTGCAAACCATACATCTGATAAGGGTTTAATCTCCAAAATACATAAAGAACTCATGCATCTCAACAACAAAAAAACTAACAACCCAATTAAAAAATGGGCAAAAGACCTGAACAGATATTTCTCCAAAGAAGATATACAGATGGCCAACAGACACATGAAAAGATGTTCAAAATCACTAAATATCAGGGAAATACAAATCAAAACTACAATGAGATATCACCTCACGCCCATCAGAATGGCTATAATTAACAAGACAGGAAACAACATGTGTTGGAGAGGATGTGGAGAGAAGGGAAGTTTCATACACTGCTGGTGGGAGTGCAAACTGGTCCAGCCACTATGGAAAACAGTATGGAGATTCCTCAAAAAATCAAGGATAGAACTACCTTATGATCCAGCTATCCCACTGTTGGGTATTTATCCAAAGAACTTGAAAACACCAATTTGCAAAGGTACACGCAGCCCTGTGTTCATTGCAGCGTTATTCACAATAGCCAAGACTTGGAAGCAACCTAAGTGCCCATCAAGGGACGAATGGATAAAGAAGCTGTGGTATATATACACAATGGAATACTACTCAGCCATAAGAAACGATGAAATCCAGCCATTTGTGCCAACATGGATGGACATTGAGGGTATAATGCAAAGTGAAATAAGTCAGAGGGAGAAGGTCAAATACCGTATGATTTCCTTCATTAAGTAGTAGATAATAACAACAATAAACAAACACATAGGGACAGAGATTGGATTGGTGGTTACCAGAGGGGAAGGGGGGAGGGAGGAGGTTGAAAGGGATAATTCGGTACATGTGTGTGGTGATGGGTTGTAATTAGTATTTTGGTGGTGAACATGATGTAATCTATGCAGAAATAGAAGTACAATGATGTGCACCTGAAACTTTTACAATGTTATAAACCAATGTTACTGCAATAAACAAAAAATTAAAAAATAAATAAATAAATAAATAATAAGATTTTGAGGGAAACTTGATATCAAAATGGATTGGGATAAACACTGCATTCCTTCGCTTCGGAATAACCTGGGGGCATTTAGCCTTCTGCTCTTCTACTCACATATGTCTAATTGTAAGGAAGAGTTCTAAGAACAAAGTGATGTTATAGGTAAATATTTATTCCCTACTCTTAATGTTTCCAGGTGGAGAAACTTTTGCTACATTGAAACCCTTGGCCTTTCACCCCTCTCTTAAGTGGCAATGCTCAAGTTCAATTTAATAAGAAGTATTATAAGGTCCATTTACTTGCATCTAAGCTAAACTAGGCACACCTAGTTTTCATCAGTAATAAAATTGACCCAGCTATTAGACTCTTGCATCTAATTCTCAATTAGTTTCTAAATCAAGTAGGGAAGAAAAGGCTTTCCTTTTTACTTCCTAAAAATTTGATAGCTAAAACTGATTATATGCGGTGGGGGGTGGGGGGTGGGGAAGCTCTGTGTCTGTACAATATTTCCCAAGTCTTTAAACTGTAATTATGACCATTCGCGTATGCACAAGACCTCTTCATTGACATTTACATAAAAAAGAGTTGTTTTGCTTTATTTAACTTTGATTTTGTCATTTGATTGGTGGATAATATATAAAAACCATATAGAATGATCTGTAAGGATTAGAATGGCAAAGAGAGGAAAAATTTGCCTAGAGGAATTCTTGGGTGACTAGGTAGGTAACTATGTGAATCTAATTATGTCCTGGGATAGCTATCGAAAGGCAAATAGTGAAGTTGAAGCACTTATTAAAAATAAAAATAAATGTGAAATTGGAATACTAATTTTTCAGAAGAGAATAATCTGATCACATCATATAATTCTATTAAAGTGATACCAATTACAATAAATAATTCTGTAATGCTAATGAATCATTTTAATTTATTCTTCAGTGCCAAGGAAATTGATGTTATGCTAGAAAGCTTCCTACCTGAGCTTGTACATGAGGAATTGTCTGTCTATTGAGGAAATATAAAAAAAGATGATTGAATAAGAAGAAGAAATAGGCCAAAGTCAAACTAAAGTTTCACTTTTGACAAAAATGAAAATTAAATCTACTTTAATGTAATATAATACTTGTAATGATGGCCTAATTTCTATGGTATTTTGAAATATAACAACTTTATGGACAATAATAACAATAGCTTATTATCATTACAATTACCTAGTATGTCGCAAGCACAATGCTAAGTACATGGCGTCTCATTTTGACCTCACCAAAACCCTGGAAGGCAGACAACATTATTATTATTTTATTACATATAAGGAAACAGGCTGGAAAAGTTTATTTTCCCAATGTTACACGTGCACAATTGGGAGAGCTAGGACTCAAACCCAGGTCTCTTGGGTCTGAATTCTATGTTCTTTTCACCATGCTACATTTATTGCATTACACATTTCTAAAATATAATTCTGCATCTTCCCCTGTACTGTTTTCCTTTCTTAACTTGCCTGTTTCCGCATTCATTCACCCAGGCTCTTTAGGTCAGCCCTCAATGTTCTCCAACTCCCACATTCCATCAGCTCCCAAGTCCACATCTATCCTTTTCTGCCCATTCCCACCTTGGTGAGGTTCCCGAAACTTCTTTCCTGAAATAGTACCATATTTTCCTACAAATTCGTCCTACATCAATAATCACATTAATCTTGTTCATACATAAACCATTTTATATGTTCCACATAACCCATTTCATTTTTCAAGCAACTTGCAACGACTCTACTTTTTCCCTATGAGATTAGGGTAGGTAAACTTTTTCTATAAACAGCCAGAAAGGAAATATTTTAGGGTATGTGGGCCATGCAATCTCTGTTTCAATCACTCCACTCCATCAATGTAGTGCAAAAGCAGCCATTGACAGTGTGTCCACGGATGACTGTGGCCATGTTCCAATAAAACTTGACTTAGAAAAACAGACAGCAGGCTGGATTTGGTTCACAGACTATAGTTTATCAACCGCCGATACAGGATAAAATAAAAATAAGAACTTTCTCTTGTTCTTCAGGGCCTTTTATAGTTTTATTTCTATCTCAAATATTATTTGTTAATGAAACATTTAATCCAGAAAGTCAAATAGCTCATTGCCCCTACTCCATAGCCTTTCTTTCAGGGTCAAATTTCATGAAAGTATTATGTACATAAAACATTCACTTCCTTTCTGTCCTAATCTCCACCTTTCTAAACTGCATCCTGCAATCCTCCTTCTTTCGCCACCACTCATGTTGGAGATACTTAGAGTTTTGTAGTTAAACAGAACTGGGTTCATATACCAGCTTATTAGCTGCTTGACCTTGAGCAATATATTTAACATCTCTGATTCTAGGTCCTTTCATCTGCATTGTGAATATAGTAATATTATTGCTGTTGTGAAGATTAAAATAAACAGTTACATAAAATGTAATTTAACCCAGCTACGTATACATTGCAGGTGATAATAAATGTTAGTTCTCTCTCTTCTTTCCTCTCACTAAAGTCATCAATTAACAAATCTAATTGATAACTTATGGGCTTTTTTTAACTTGATTTTTCCGATTTGACAGTGTTGACCACTCTTTCTTTGAACTCTTTCTTCTCTCAGCTTGGACAGCAAGACCAAACTCCTTTACCTTCTATCACTCTGGCTGCTCTTTCTCAGTCCTCTTGGTCAGCTCTCTTTTCTCTGCTCACCCCTATATATCTTTCTGCCCAAAGTGGACTTTCTCTTGATTTTCTTAGGCCTGGCTCCTTCTTGGCAGATGGATCTCAATCGTCATCTCCCTGAGAGGCTTCTGTGATCACCTAATCCAAGTGAACCCTACAATTACTCTCTCACATCCACCTCTTTCAACTCTCTGCATAACCTTTGTCATTATCTGATATTTCTTCTGGTTTTTATTATGTTTCTTTTTTTATTATCTCCCTCCACTAACATGTAAACCTCAACCATCCATTCACCACCATTTCTGCAGCACTTAGAACAGTATGTGGCACACAGCATGTGCTCAGTAACATTTATGTAATTGGATTGTATGGACATCTTGATCATCCCTGGAGTTCTGCCCTTTGCCCACATCTCCTCTCACTATACAAGATCTCCCTGAACAAAATCACCCACTCCCAGAACACTAAGTACAAAAACTATTCCAGTCATGGGCCGGTCTTTTTTTTTCCCAGACAGCTAACTTCTTCCATGCCTCTCCTCTTTTCTCCCTCGACTTTAACTGCTGCCATAGTTATTGTTCTAAATTGTAAATCTGAACTCCTAACATCTTGGATTCAAACACTTCAGTGGTTCCTCACTGCTTACAGAACAGAACTCAGGCTCCTTAGTTTGTCAGATAAGTTCTGTGCCTTGCCTGGATTTCCAGTATTATTTCTTACAACTTGTTCAGGTAATAACAGTTCAATAAACTTTGATTGAGTTCCTAATGTGAATACGAAGACTGGAAAGACAGAGACCCTCTCTTCCCACAAAAGGAGGCTTTGCAGAAAAAAATATCTAAAGACCCACTAATCAAAGGAGAAGAGAACTGCTCTTTATTGGGAGCCAATTTGTTTCCTAGAACTGATCTCAGTGCTCTATACGTACAATTTTTCATTCAATCTTTATTGCAATGAGATTGTTATTATGTTATTTATCTGATGAAGAAACTGATATGTAAGTTCCTTAATGTCAAAGATTTTTATCTGTTTTATTCACTCCTGTTTGCCCAGCACCTTAAACTACAGTGGGCACATGGGAGATTCTCCATAAATATTTTTTAAATAAATGGACAATTAGAGAAGCTAATTAATTAGATCAGCATTACCTGATCAACAAGCAACATGCTGAGATACCAGTTAGGTCTAACTCCAAATTCTTTACTTTTTCATCATTATATACCATGAAGATGGGGACTGTGTATATTTTTTCATTATCTTGTTATCAGTGCATGCACAGAACTTGACACCAGGCAGATAACCAGGAAATATTCTTAGATAAATAATCTCACAAGGTTCTTCCCTACATGGAATAAATATCAAAAATATATTTTATGGGGGCCGGCCTGGTGGCATAGTGGTTAAGTTTGTGTGCTCCTCTTCCGCGGCTCGGGTTTCACAGGTTTGGATCCCGGGCATGGACTTACACACTACTTATCAAGCCATGCTGTGGCAGGCATCCCACATATGAAGTAGAGGAAGATGGGCATGGATGTTAGCCCAGGGTCAATCTTCCTCAACAAAAAGAGGAGGATTGGCAACAGATGTTAGCTCATGGCTAATCTTCCTCACCAAAAATGAAAGTATATATATGTATTTTATAACATGATCTAAAATACTTCTTTCAAAATTATTAAATCATGTAAATGGAGTTGATGGAGAATATATGGGTAAAATTCACATTTACCTCATTGTAAAACTGATATTTTAGATATTCACTTTTCAGACTAATACATGCACTATCAAACATCACTGCCTAACATGATATTCTGAAATAGGCATGACCCATGTGTCCACTATAGTAAACTTATCCATTGAGTTATGTGCATTTACTACTCAGTCAATTATTGACTCATTGAACCTGACATCTTATAGGACAGAAGTGAAATATATTTTTCTTTTTCTGGAGGGTATAGCTTCCTGGGTCATTCAATCCAAATTTTAGTACAACTCAAAAACTCTGTTGCCATCTTCATTACTTATATCAACTCTGTTTTAGTATATGATTCACTTTGTTTCATTTTGCTGACAAAATTTGTGGAGAAAAATACTTTTTTCAAAAGCCATAATATGAATGTTAATGTTAAGGAAAACAATAGCTTTTAAACAAGCTTTAACTAATAGTTTTAGATACACACATAATGTAATTGTTTTTCCTAAGAAGCACTATCAATGTAAGAACTGAGTTGTTACATGTGTATTTCTTGCTATAATAAATTTTGAATGGTTGCTCATACACTGCTTTCCACTTCTTAATCCAAAAGCCATTTCATTTTGACCCTCCCTCTACTAACCCATTAACGCATAGTAACCCGTACTAACCCATAGCATCCAAACTGTCTTGAGTTGATGATGCCACCTGGTGGCAGAAAACTGTCTGAACCAACCATGTTCCCCCACCGTCTCTTCTTCCTACTCAGAGAAATTCTGCACGGTCCAGTCTCACTGTTTTCCTCTTTCCTTCCTTTCTACATCTTAATTAATTGCACCATAAACAATCTCTTTCTCAATGTACTTGTACATTGTTCTAAACCCTCTTCCTCTTCCCTTCTCCATTGCCTCCATTTCCTCAAGGTGTATGTCTATTTTTTCCTTCCTTCTATTGCAATTGTGAGTTTAAACAAAACCTTCTGATGTATGGTTGATTAGCACATCAAGAGTGCTAGTGGTATAAATGTATCCAAGGAGCTGGAAAATACAAAGTTAAACTATGTGTTTATGAATTCATTTTGACAAAGAACAGCAAAAATGTCTCCCTATCTCACTTCCTTGTTTCCAGAAAAGTAATTTCTTTCCTTAGAGATAATAACAGTAGTCCTCCACAGACATATACACAGAAATATTATTTTCCTCCACAAAAATCAGCTTATTATTCAGACCTTTCTGTGCCTTGTTCTATTTCCACAAAAACATATCTTAGTGATGTTTTCATATAAGTACACAAAGAGCTGTCTCCTCCTTTTTAAGGGCTGCATAGTATTTCACTGTATAGTTGTGCCTTATTTATGTAACAAGTTCTCCATTGAAAGATTTTTAGTTTTTTTCCTAATCTTTTGCTACCACAAAAAACTATGCATTGTACCAGTGCTAGCGCAGCTGTACAATGAACACCTAGAAATAGAATCACTGAGTCCTAACAGTAAGGGCAGAAAATATTAACACTTTGAGATGGAATAAAGATAAAAACTAGTACCCTAAGTTCTGTGACAATGTCCAAACACAACTTTCAGACTCTGAAAAACCATATTTATCTACACCCTTATACTAATTCAACTAACTTTTTCTCAAGCATGGGGACACATGTTCTCTATTTCTAACCTTATGTCTGTGTAAAAGGTTTTGGAGTTCCAAACAATTGACATACAACTTTTGGGACAGAATATATTTGTAAGGATGGGATTTCCTGCAGAAGATATTATTTCAACTAATTATTAACTAAAAACCTTACAGTTACAGAATTTAAAAAGTGTACTGCCTCGATTTCATATGATTTGATTCCTTTTCAAAAGAAATAGCTGTTAGAATAGCTATTAGTCATGTATAATGACTGTAATAAACTGGTATTATGATGTTATATATTTCCTTACCATCATTGTTTAATTAATTTAAGAGATAATTCAATAGAGAGTATATCATATGTTTATATATCCAAACATGCCCATTATACACATAATCTGTGTATTATAGACTCAGAATTTTATAGCTGTAAAGGAAGTTAAAGATACTCTAGTTTAATATTCTCATTTTATACCTGAGGATACAGAGAGATGAAGTATTATATACAAGGTATATCTTCACATTTATAAATTTATTAATAATTTATAATAACTAAATTATTTATGAATAATATTGACAGTAGTGTGGATGTAATATGTGCTATGTCTTCGACATTGTGCTAAATGCTTTATGTCTATTACTCATCTAATCCTCATAAAGATAGGATCAATTATTATCTATCATTATTTAAACAGAGGAGGCTTAGGAAAATAAAAAAATTTTACAATGTTAGGCTGCAGTAAGAGGTAAAGCAAGAGACTGAATTGGAGTTGTTTATTAATATTAATTCATATATTTATTGTCTCTATATTTATTAAGTAAATCCATACATTTATTAACTCTCAACATTATTTATGCACACTCTCATGACATAGGAGAATGGAAACAGCTAAATGTGGCAGAAGAGAATGAGGAAGATAAAAACTGGATTGAAAGTGACAAAAAAGAAGGAAAAGAGTAGTGAAGAAAAGAGAGCTGTGGTGCAATAGCTGTTTTAAGATCTAGCTATATATGTTTTTTAAAAGCACTTTTTGAGCATGGGGTCCTTAAATATTAGTGGCTACACAGTCAAATTTAAGAAATCAACAGGCAGATCTAGACACTTGTCTTGAACTGTCCTTCCCTTAAGTTTCTAATCTCAAGTCTTTCAGATTTCATGCGGATCAGTTAGAAAAGTGAGCAAACCAGGGCTTCAAGAGGAGAGCAAATTCTTCCTATTGCTGGGAAAATTTCCTTTTGTGACTGCCTGTATAAGAACCCTGCAAAGGTAGAAATTTAGATAGCTAGGTAAATTCAACAAATATTCCTCATATGGGAAGTTTCATCATCAGTGAGATGAAAGTCAGAATGAAAAACTAACTGGAATTTAGATTTTTCTAGTGTTATTAATTTTGAAATATGGCACTTAAAATTACTCCTTGCATTCATAACACAAAACCCATGCACAATCCTTATGGAAAGACCACAAAATTTTGTGACTCTGATCATTTCATTGAATATATTTAACAAATACTTGTGGGGTTACTACTGGCTTACCCGTTCATCATGTGCCAGGCACAGCAATAAACAAAAGTGACAAAAATTCCTGCCCTCATGGAGCTTACATTTCAGTGTGGGAGAAAGATAGCACACAAAATACATGTGGAGTATATATAGTCTATTAGGTGATGAAAAAGACAATGGAGAAAAATAAATCAGAAAAGATAAATAGGGAGTCAGGGGTACAGTTTTAAATAAATGAGTCATGAAAGGCTTTTCTGAGAAGTTGATATTTGAAGAAAGACTAGAAAAAGGTGATGGAATAATTCATGTGGATATTTTGGAGAAAAGCATTCTGGGAACAGCAAATGCAGAGGCACGAAGGCAGGAGCACGTCTGACATTTCCAAGGAAACATGAGGGGACAGGGTGGCTGGAGCTGAGGGAAGAGGAGAGAAAAGCCTGGGAGATAAGATCAGAGAGGACATGAGGAATCCAATTTTCAAAACCTCTTAGGTCATCGTAAGGGCTTTGGCTTTACCATTGAGGAAAAATCAGAAAGCCTCTGGAGAGGTTTAGCGAAGAAAACACGCAAGTAGTAAGAAAAGCAATGATTCCAAGTGTGTTTCTCTTGCATTTTTCTGAGCATGGAACCCAGTCAGCCTCAAACAGAGACTGAATGACCCTCACCAAGGCCAGCAAAGGAACAGGCATCCACATACGAGCATGTGATGGTTTGTATCTGGGTAAGCTGGAAACTATGTTTCCCAAACCCTCTTCCTTCTATGATTGTCAACTATAGGTGACCAAAAGGGGAGCGTGTGTGAAATTTGGGAGGTGAAAGTGGAGGAGTCCGGTAGTCACTCCTCCATGAGAGGCATCATGGCCAGATGCTGTGATAGACAGGTGCAGAGGTACCTGGCGGGTTCCAGCCCATCCTAACTTTCCCCCACTCTGCATCTAGCATCTTCCCGGCTGCTGATCTTGTTACCCCACAGTGGCCAGGGCCACCACCAGGTGCTCCACTATGGAACCACAGAGGTGGTAACTTATCAAAGGCAACAGCTGCCTGCAGACTCCCACACAAGCTTCCCCTGGGCAGTCCAACCTGGTAGCTGGAAGTGTGTGGTTTCTTAGATTGATTGCTTCTCTGATGCTCCAACTATTATTTCTGACCTTCACTTCCACAGCTCCTTTCACAACTGTGTAAGTTCTAATTTCTATAATAAATTCCTTACCCTATAATACTCATTAGCAACTCTGCTCCCCTGCCTGGACTTGCCTGATCCAGTCCATTTACAGAAAGCTGTCCATTTGCTTTAACATTTGATAAACTTAGCAAATATTGGCAAGTTTTGGGAAATTGTAAAATAAAGTTAAGTCCCTTGCAGGACGTGTTTGGCTCAGGCCAACAATGTTTTGAGATGTTTTCAGCAAGGTTTTTCTGTAGCAGACGGAATGTGGTTTTATAGCCTGATCCAAGGTTTAAGGATAATATTTAATCCCAACTTCTGCTTCCTAATGCTGTCAATTTGGAAAATGAGAGCAGATGTTGACAGATATGTATTTGCCAGTCTGGCCCCAGCAAACACTCTGAAGGAAAGACAACGTGAGACTAGATTAAATAAATATCCTCTTTTAAATTTATTTTACCAATCCTTTTAGCTGTATCCCCTAAAGGTGACATCTCTAAGATGATGAATACAAAAGAGTGTTGTCATTAAAACTCAGCAAATTTTCTCTACTTTAATACCACAACCTTGAACATAAGATACCCACATTAAAGAGAATCTTTCTTCATGTTTCAGTTTGAAATGTAAATGAATGTCTGATTTTTTTATCAGTGGTTCCAGACTTCAGAGTTACTCCTTTCTAAATGTATTGAGTGCATTCTAGTTGCAGCTCAAAGAGGTAATAACTGGTGTGTTGGAGTAAAAGATAAGCAGATATCCTCTGGAAAAAAAACAAGTTTTGAGAGATTCTCTTGATTTTTATTCAAGCAAAACTTCCATTTAACCTGAATTTATGTTGTTTCTACAATCCAGTATTTGGATTTTGCGAAATGCAGACTGCCTGTAGAAGAGCAGTGGAAGTCTTCAGCAAATTAAAGATTAAAATATAAAAGATTTACGGTCTTCAATACTATAGATCCAAAGTCAACAACAATTTATTGAGCTAATATATATTAGAGATTCTCTATCACATTGTTTTATTTAATCCTCCTCACCATCCTGTGGGCTGATTTTACAGAATATGGAGGCTCTGAGAGATTAAAGAATTTTTCCATGTTCTTAGCTCCAGTGAATAGCAGATTTATTGTGTGGACCCTGGAATATTGACTACTGACTAGTGTTCCTTCCTTCAATCTCTGTAATGTTAGTATGGAAATAATAATACTGGTCCCAATATTTTATTTATTTCTCATTTAACTCTTACCAGAGATATGTTAATTCTCTTATCATCAATTATATAGCTACTGACATGAGCACTGAAGAATTACTTCTATTTGAGTGGTTTTGTGTTAAATTTTATTTATATTTCTTCCTAATTCTGTCAAGTAGTGGAAAGAGCTTAAGCCAGAAGACTCCAGATCCACCCCTTGGAAACTTGGCAACATTGGGCAAATGACTCTCTAAGCTTCATTGTCCTCATCCACAAAAATAGCAGGCAGATCACCTTACCCCTAGGATTACAGTGAGGGTCAAATGCAGTCAGATAGTCAACAAACGTTCAATTCCCTTCATCTCCTAAAGATCTCAGAAGACAGCACTAGTTGGCATACATTATTGTTTTGGAAAATTTCAGCAAACACTTAAGGGAAAAAGGAATCTTTGACAAAATTATCCCATGTTATCCACAGTAATATTTCAGAAGCTTTTAATTTGGAATAAAGTTAAGTCTGGACCAGTGGAGTACAATGCTTTTTAACTGCAGGTTAATCTGCACAGCATTATGACCAGCCCACGAGGGGAGGAATGGTGATGTTGTTCAGGAGAAAGTCATTGTCTCCTAGACCTCTTCCAACTCCTGCTCACAATCTGCCAGTAACAGCTGGTATGGGCCCAACAAGGATGGGCCCTGCTATGCAAAGAGTCTGTATTATTTCCTAATTTTATTTTTTAAAATCTGCCTAAAATGTTGTCATCTATACATATATCTCACTTTTGAAAGAAAATATTAGCTTGTCATGAAACAGCATAAACCAACAGACATCAGTCTTTTTAACTGCTATGAATCACATTAGCTGGAGATAAATACACCAGTTAGCAATGTCTGTGCTTAAGATTGATGGCCTTAAATATAACACTTTAATAAAACCCTGACTTTTCTATTAACCTATTATATCATTATAGATCTTGCTTAGTATGGTGATTTTTAGTATATTACCACCACTTAGCATTTTATATCAAAAGTTTTTCAACATTTCACTGATTTATTGATTTAAGATCATAATTTGCTGTTAGTTAGATATCATGACTTTCTTCATCGGAGTTTTTTGCAATCACTTAAATCTAACTTGCCTTAGACATTCAAGTGAGTGTGTTAAAAAGGAAGCCTTTCTGTGTTTGGATTTTCATTTTTTCTGGCTTCCATCACTATTCCCCATTCAGAGTGCAAGCGCAAAGATTTTTTTGTGTGTGTGGGGGAGTGGGTAGTATTTTTGTTTTTGTTGTTGTTTTTGATTGGCTTGTTTGGGGTTCGGGGGACAACTTTCTCAGGAAAGAATTGAGACCAGTGCTACTTAGAACCCGCTGAGAGTGGGCACTGAGTTAAGACTGCAGCACTTTTATTGGACTGTTAATTTTCTAATCATTTAATAAACTCCCCCTTTTAATGGTTCTGACAACCTCTATTAAAACTAGTGATATGAGTCAATATTCACAGAGTACTCACTGTGTACCAGGCTCTGTTCTGTGAGCTTGACATATATCAACTCCACTTTATTACAACTCCATCAGGTAGGTGCTCTTACCTCCATTCTATAGATGAGGAAACAGGCACAGAGAGAAGTCACCTGCCCAAGGGCATCCAGGGAGGAAGTCACAGAGCCAAAATTTAGACCCTGGTAGTGTGGCTTCAGAGCTCTCATACTTCTATTAAGAACAAAACGAGTTTAAAAACCCACATGGTTTTATAGCTTGTTTGAATAAATATTGGTATAATGTCTTTGAAAATGTTTTAAAAATTTTAAGTGTATTTAAAGTAAAGTATTTTTGAATTATGTTTTCATTTTAAGCAAACATTCTGAATATAAGCTACTGGACAACATAAGTGCACTTGAATTTACCAAACATGAAGTATGTTAATTTTGAGAATTATCTAGATGTTCAACTTTTTTTTTTTTTTTTTTTTTGTGAGGAGATCAGGCCTGTGCTAACATCTACCAATCCTCCTCTTTTTTTGCTGAGGAAGACTGGCTCTGGGCTAACATCTGTGCCCATCTTCCTCCACTTTATATGGGACGCCGCCATAGCATGGCTCGCCAAGCAGTGCATCGGTGCGCACCCAGGATCCGAGCCGGCGAACCACGGGCCGCGGCAGCGGAACGCGTGCACTTAACCGCTTGTGCCACCAGGCTGGCCGCTAGATGTTCAACTTTTTAAGCTGAATGATTTAAAGTTACTTGTTTCTTATCTCAGAATTGTGCAGGAATATTTCCATAACTTTAAAAAAACTTAGTCTTCATACTAGATGAAAATTCTATGGTAAAATAAAGAAAGAAAGATAGATAAATGTATAGCTAGCTAGCTAGTAGATGGAGGAAAGGAAGGAAGGAAAGGAGGAAGGAAGGAAGGAAGGAAGGAAGGAAGGAAGGAAGGAAGGAAGGAATTATTACTTATGTGCCAGGGACTAACTCATACACCTGATGTCTGCATGCAAAACCACTCCCTGTTCTTGCCCATGAGCAACAGGTACACTGCAGATAGCATCATCTTTCCCCTTCTCAAACACAACTCCAATAAGCAATGGGCTAGAAAAAGATCCTGAGGAATACTGCATGAAAGGTTAGAGCTATAGCTTCCATATATTCACTGTGGTACTCACATACTAACTGCCAGAATAATCTTCACAAGTATTTAACAATCACTGTCTTTATGATAGTTACTCTGTTTCTTCCATACATATATTCTTCAATACACTTATACTCTTAAGCCTACTTCTATTGCCTATATGTGAAAAGAGAGTCTCAAAGAGGTCTTATTTGAATGAATTGCCTGAAGTCATCATGCTAATTAGGCTTACCAAACCAATTTTTATTGTACCACTTATGTGTTCCTGTTATTAATACGTGATAATGCCTTCCAAAAAAGCCTAACTTCAAACTATAACATGGTTTAGGTCCTAGAAGAATTTGACGTGGAAAAATGACCTTATTAATATGTATAGAAACACATTAATTTTATTCCTTGCTATCCTTCAGTTTTAATAGCTTTAAAAGTTCTGATTCATGACCTTAATGCATATGAGTTAGTGAAATTACACTATGTATTTTTTCTTTTTAAGCTATTCATTGCACTCTTAACTATTTTGCCCCGTTAGTCAGTAATTAAGAACATGCTTTAGTTTTTAATATCATTAAAATGAATAAGTAACCACAAAATCTATATTCTTGGACAGTTAATTCATTTCATAGATACAAAGGGACTCATTAATTAGTTTTAGATTAAGGTTTGCCTTGCAGCCTTAATGATTTAATGATATATGATTCAGTAATTAGATAATACAATTACTTTCTATTAAAATCTTTTTTATCATCATGAAATTTAGTGGATATATTGGAATAAAATTCTTTAAAACTTTATACTTTTAGGAGAGTTTGGTAGTGAAGAGGGAGAGAGAAGAGTAGAGAAGGAAGGAGCAGCAACAATTATGAGGAATCTAGACTATACTGGTGTGGTTCAAATTATTTTTTTGATTCTAGGAACACCCCTTTTTTCAAAGGACATCCCACTTGGCGCTCATTTGGTTAAAGTAAGGTGAAGTCTATCCTGAGGGTAACTCCCACCATTGGTTCCTAGCAGCTCTTGAGTCCTATCTTCAGGACCCATGACCCACACTTGGACATTCACTATTATCTCTGAGAATATATGATTCCAAATCTAGCAAATGAGAAGAATGTCAAAGAAGTTGTAAAGGAGCTATTTACCTGCATTTAGATTCTGACACTGAGGGCTCATGAAACCTTCTCTGTAGAATAGGGAACAATTTCTCTTCATCTTATCTTGAGATGTACCTAGAACAGATATGTACATCTGTGGGATTCATAAACAATTTAAGATAATAATTTTGAACACTTTGCTCTGACTGGTTCCGTTCTACAGTCACAAAGGAGAATATCCTGGGTCATTTCTGTGAGCAAGTCTAAGAGCACAGGGTTATGGACGTGGTCTGTGCACAGAATCACAGACAGATGTTGGCTATTTTATTTCTGTGAAGTGAAAGAAAGAGGTGTAAAAAAAGGAAACAAAGAAGAGCGCAGAGTAAGAATGCTGCCTCAAAAAATAAATCTGAAGACAAGCACAACCAGGCTCAAGGAACAAACAAGAAAGTTGAAATTCTAGAATAAATTCATTCCATACCAACAACACCTATGTTTAGCTTAAATGAAAAGTTGTTTATGTACACCGTGACTAACAACAAAGAAAGAGCATGGGCACTGGAATCAGAGAGGCCTGGGTCTGAACCTCATTTCTGCCACTGATCAGCTTCACAACATTGGGCAAGTTATTTAATCTTTTTAAGTCTTAGTTTTCTTATCTGTAAAATGGGTATAACAATCTGGTATAAGCCCCTCAAAGGGTTCTTGAGAGGATTGAATGTGATAATGTACATAAGGTGCCAAAACAGAGCCCACCACATAATAGGTTGTAAGCCAACACTGTTTCACAAGAAGAACTACTGTCCATTGGTATCCAGCGAACCAGAGTCCATTGGAATTGCAATGTTTTGTCCAGTGAGATGCTCAACATTTGCCTCAGGTGAGCTTAGTGGGCTCAAGTAATTCCTAATGATAGTAAGTTTAGAAGTTTTCTCCTCAAGTAATACATGTAATACAACTGACCTATGGTCATACGCTATCCAGATTGTCTTAGATAATATAAAATACACGATAGTATTTCACATCTCTTATTATCAGGATAATATTTCTGAGGACAGGTATTACTGCTTAGCATAACGCCTAGGCGAACATTTAATAAGCCACCGTTCCCAAGCACTAGTAACTGTAGGGTGTCTGTAAGAGAGCTGTAACTGCAATAAAATAAGCTGTGTTCATGTTTGTTTGATAATCATCACTCGGGACTTTTTTTAAAAACCTGTGTTTTACTTAACCATGTTTTATTTTAAAATTTTGAATCCCTTTGTATGTAAAGTTGCAGCAGGAGATAGAGGGTCAGAAAACATCTCCTCCTCTGAACTGGCTTAATTTCATTCTAGTTAAACAGGTAGCCTTCCATGTCTAAAGCTCTGTGATAGGTGCCATAAGGATATGTAAATATTTAGGATGCATACCCGCCTAGTTGGATTACAATCTAGTTGAAGGATGATAGGGTAATATGGCAAGTACATAATTATAAGGCATTATATTGTAAATTCTCAACTATTGGAACTATAGAAGTTTGATAAACCCTAATCTCTGACAGCCTGTGGCCACCAATAACTGTAGTCTTTTGCTATGAACTTGAATTTGGTGTCAGATCTTCTCAACATGATGCATTGTCAAGCCAACGAGTCAATAATCTATTCGGTATCCCTAGATTATGACATTGGTGATTCTTGCTGGAAAACACACAATTTACCTAAGAGAATTGATCCACTCATTAGTAGTTATTAGGATATTAACATTTCTTATTTGAACAGAGAAGTCTAGCATTACTCAGCAGAAAGTAAGAGCTGTCATGGGGATGAAGAACTAGCATATCTTCAGGGGCCAAGTGACTATTATAAATGAGTGTACTGGGCTGGATGTGAAAACAAGGACTGTTTGGACTAGGGCTATATCAGAACAGACACAAGGGCATTCAAGTGAAACATCAAGAACAAAATGAAAGAAAACTGAAGGAATCTCTGGATAATTTCTAGCCCATGGGCCATGGTTTGCAAACTCCTGATGTGTGATGTATGTGTTGAAGGATGGGGATGAGACTGTCTATGCAGATCTTAAATGTGATAGCATGGTGGGTAGCTCTGACCCGCAGGGCGTCCTTGGGAAAGCCATGTGCACCAGAAGCAAGTTCACCATTTTGCCTAAAGCAGGGCCTGACTACACTCAGGCTGATAACTAGACATGCAGGCCAAGTTCTCTCTGGAAATTCAGCAAAGGTTAGAGGGAGATAGTATGAATTTAGGCAAAGTAATCAAGTGTATAACATTAAGGAACTGGAAGATTGAATTTTTGTATTAGTGGTCTATAGTGGCCCATTTCTGAATTAAAAGAGACGCTAATTCCGATCTTTTTTCCTACGTGATACAAAAAAGAAAACTGTGAATAATGACAAGAATAATAATACTATTTATAATGTGAGTTCAAGCAATCTCTAAAGAAATATAAATTTATCAGTTTTCAGTATGAAAAAGCTTTGTCCC
Source organism: Ceratotherium simum simum (assembly GCF_057802395.1). NCBI lineage: Eukaryota > Metazoa > Chordata > Mammalia > Perissodactyla > Rhinocerotidae > Ceratotherium > Ceratotherium simum. Next base: position 43,347,292 of record NC_141908.1, read on the forward strand.
CTTGTGCCCCCATATACACTATATATGAATGTAAATATAGTTTATAGCACATTTCTATTTTTCTTAGCAGAAACTTCCTTCCTAGAAACAGACTATTTTAACAAGAAAATGAAAATGGTTAGCCCTAAGGCTTTTTAAAGTTTACATCTTTTTTTCCCTGTGAATTTGCTGTCCCAGAGAATTGCTAAAGAAAGTATTGTGGAGCTAACACTTTTGAAAAAAATTTCAAACAAGCTAATTTTTGCCAAAGTTTTCATTTGCGTTATAATTGGTATAAATATAGTAAGATTCTTCAAGAGACACACATGAATTTTAGAAAATTATACATGGATATTTCGAAGTCTTCATTGTACATTCTACATATTGCCTGAGAGAATCTTGAACAACCTTCTAGGATTCATTTCGAAAAATTTTGTGTTTCCCTAGTATAGGAATATAATGACAGATCTAGTCCAAATGAATAGTAGTTGAAATTTTGGCTCAAACGAAAATAATCAACAATATATATTGAACTTCTTATGTTGCATTTGGTTCTGTCATTTCCTAAAAAAAAAATAGGCAGTATGAATAAATCCTTCTTTCAAAATGCTTCTTAAAATATTGTCTTAAAATGATATCATTTTTAAGATTCAAAAATAGAAAAACACCCCATAGAATGTGCTGGTGGAAGAGCTAGAACAATCTTTACACTGTTTTTTTCCTTATCAAGTGCTTAATATGTGCCAAGCACTACACTGTGAATGGAAAGTGGTCCCCACTCATAAAGAGCTAGCAATTCAATAATGGCGGTAGACATATAAACAGTAATTCTGTTTATAAAGTTGCTGTGGGAGACCAGATATGCTGTTTCATCACACAGGCCATGCATCTTGGATCTGCTACTTATTGGGCAACACTTGTAGACAACTCTAGCCATTTAAAATTAATATTGATATATTCTTTTTTTTAATGGTAGTAAGAACATTTAATATGAGATCTGTCCTCATAAAAAATTTTAAGTGTAAAAGACAGCTTTGTTAACTATCGGCATGATGTTGTACAGCAGATCTTTAGAACTTATTCATCTTGCATAACTGAAATTTTACACCCATTAAATAGCAACTCCTCATCTTCTTCTACCCCCCACCTCCAGCTACTGGCATCCACCATTCTACTCTCTGTTTCTATGAGTTTGACTATTTTATATATCACATATAAGTGGAATCATGCAGTATTTGCCTTTCTGTGACTGGCTTATTTCACTTAGCATAATTTCCTCAAGTTATGTTGTCGTGTATTGCAGGATTTCCTTCTTTTTAAAGGCTGAATAATATTTCACTGTATGTATATACCACATTTTCTTTATCCATTCATCTGTTGACAGCCATTTAGGTTTTCCACATCTTGGCAATTTGAATAATGCTGCAATGATCATAGGAATTCAAATATCTCTTCGAGATCTTGATTTCAATCTTTTGGGTAAATATCAAGAAGTGGGATTGCTGGATGATATGTAGTTCTGTCTTTAATTTTTTGAGGAACCTCCATATTGTTTTCCATAGTGGCTGCACCATTTTACATTCCCACCAACAGTGTACAAAAGTTCCAATGTCTCCACATCCTTGCCAACACTTGTTATCTTTTGTTTTTTGGTAATGGCCAATATTCTTGGTTTGCTTTCCTTACTTAAAAAAAATCTGGTTCCCAAACAATGACAGACAATTCCTGTATCTCAAGTTCTGGCCAGATAAAAGAATTTTCAACGGTCTCTAATTCAGCAAAAATGCAACTGAAAGAAGTAGGAATGAGAGAAAGTTTTTAGAAAGATACTCTTGCTAGAAAGTCTCAGTTTTGTCCTTGAAATAAAACAACGAGTTGAGTTTTAACACTTTGTTGATGATTTTCATTGATGGTCCATGTAAGAAATGAGCTCTCTCACCAGGTTTGCTGTTGGGTGGTATTTGAGCCGAGTTAGTTACATATCTATCATCAAAGACCCTCTGGGTGAAGACTCACTGAAGAACTTTTAATTTTTAAGTACCAGAGAGAGCTTTGCTTCCCTTGAGAAACAGATGTTTTCTCCATTTTAGCTGGCCCTTTCTACATTTTCTCTAAACTGTCAAGAAATTCACTGCCAAATTCAATGCTCAAATATAGCAATTGTGGGGTCTTAATGGTCTATATATTGTGGGTTTTTTCCTCCATAAGTCTTCCATTTAATTTTTGGAAAAAAGTAGAATCCTGTTTTAATTTTTGGAAAAAATATTTTATTATTCAATGCATACATCTTTGCTAAAGCAGTTACATGTCCCTTGTGGGGTGACATGGAGCATAGGTAATAATTAATAAATTAATTTTTTTTAAAGATTAGGTAAACATCGATATCATCAATTGTTATAACCTAGATCTGAAATTTGTAGAAGACTGTTTTAGGTGTCATTATAAATAGTTATAAGTAATCTTTCCTATGTTATCAAATAGTTCTATTCAAAAAATCATCTTATATTCATAAAATTAAAATTTATCTGAAATCAGATGTAAGGGTATATAAATACTCAAGTCCCCTTTTTCTTCCCTAGAATACTTAAACATTTTAAGGCTAAAAGGATGCCAAGGGCCAAATTTCAACCAATTTGTGAATCATAGCAAAACGCAGGTGCAGCTGGAACAAACTGCTGTCATACAAGAGGACATTTTCATGTTTAGTAAAACTGTTTGCCTGCCTAGTTTTCATTTCAAAGCCTTAGAAAGTTCAGGGCATCATCAATTATACATTTGTTTTTTCTGTATCTCTGCACTACCACTGCTTAATGAAGTGTAAGAAAGGGGCCTTTGTGTATAAATATAAAATACTTTGTTTCACATATGTACACACATATCTATATGTGTATATAAACATGTGCTATGAATAACTACTCAGAATGGGAGGAACGAACTCAAAGTCTTCGAATGTAAGAAAATATAAATACGTATACATATTTTATCTTTTATAAAAGAAATAGATCTCTTATCAACCTGTCATCACAACAAACAGTGGCAAGTGCCTGGGGGCATTCATGAACCCTCTGAAAAGAAAGACGGTTTGCTGGTGAAAACACTTGAACTAGTTTAGAGAAATGTCCAGGTGCAGCATGGTAGAAAATGAAAGTAAATAGCTTGCCTAGGGCTTTTGCCAGGTCATTTTAATGAAAGTTATGTTCACACATTATTTTTCTAATTTTTAGTTATTTTTGGTAAGAGTAAAACATGAACACATTCTTGTAAAAATATAATACCTCAAACGCAAGAGGCACTCCATTAATGGCCCTTTGAAGCATTTAGCCCACCTGTCATAGTAAAGAATATTATTTATTACTCATGATAATGGAAGAGAGCATTATTGGGTCAAATTAGTACATTTTAAGAAGGCATTAGTCACGCACATGAACAAGAATAGCACTTGTTAACACTAACAAAGAGAAAAGCTGCAAAGGTTTTTATTATTCCTTGTACTTTAGATTATAAAATATAATAATCATCAATGTGGACATGGATGTTGCACGCCGATGTGCTAGGCCTTTGATACCTTCATGATGTTTAAAGCTCTTTGAAGGACTCCTAGCTTCAGAGTAGTAGACGTAATCCTGTGTTCTTGTATGCGTGTCCTGTTTACTTAAAAATGTTGTCTTGTATCTCGGGGATCAGTGTTTGCAATGGCATGCTTTAAGGTAACAGTAGGTAACAAAGATTTCTTCTCGGCTTTTTCTTTCTTGTAAAAAAGGGAAAATGTACTCAAATAGCACATGCACATATTGACTTTTTATTTTACATTTTAATGTAAAATTCATGTTTTATTTCTTTTAAATCCATATTTAGGTTTATGCAAAGATGGAGACAAGGGTTGTTCATTTTTAAAAGAAGGAAAAAGCATTTTGATGTATTTGGAACTAATTTGATGAGTGTAAACATGTTTAGAGAACAAGTGCACAATATTTTATAGACTTGAATAAAACCATCCTAAAAATTAAATGAATAATAAAGGAGAAAATGTATTACTGGGAATTTAAAATACAAAAAAGACAAGCTTTCGGTTCTTACACTTTGCCTTCTCTCCTTACTTAAATATTTAAATTTAACTATTACTGAGGGTGCTAAAATTTACAACAGGAATAGCAATTCTCAGCAAAGTAATTTTCCTTTTCTTTTTAATTTTCAAAAGCAAAATCTGGAATAAAAAAATTAGTAAGATTCTGAAGTAATTTCTTGAAGCATCTTTTTTTCTTTCCAAGAATGTCATATCCAAAATAATTTAGCACCATAAAAGTTACATAATCATTCTGACATTCTCAAAAGGCAACACAATCATTTTTCATCAAAATGGATGAAGCAGAATGGGATGCCTTAAAACTAACACATTATCCTGTACAGCAATTCTTCTGTGCATGTTATGAAAAGTAAAAGCATTGCGGTCTATCAGACTTTCTTGCATCACAAGAAAGCAGAAATTGAGAATGCTAAGCAGTAAACTCCATTAAGACAATTAGTAGTAATATTCAAACACTAAGCAGGAAAATCTTCCTAAAAACTAATGATTTAATACAAGTAGTTGGTGGAAAAGGGAGCCATGATGGTGCTTTAATGAGTTCCTTACAGTACTCAGTACTGTACTTACTCAGTACTTCATCATGGCTCTGTAGTTAATTATTCACTAAATGCCTGTCAATGTACTGATATTTCAGCCTGTTAGTTATTTTATGAATCTGTTAGAAAGAATATTATTCTCCAGTACAAGAATATTATATTCCAGTGGTTCACAAACTTTAGTGTGCATGAGAATCATCTGGGGGGCTTAAATCAGACACATCTGGACCCTATCCCCAGCCTTTCTGATTCGGTAGGACTGGGGTGGGGCTGGAGAATTTGCATTTGTAATAAGATTGCCAGGTGATGCTGATGCTGTTGGTTCTAGCACTATTTTGAGAATTACTCTTCTGGTTTAATTAACTTTTGGTTTCTTTTCCAAAGAATGAGAGAGAGAGTGTCATGAAAAGTTTCCCAATACTCAAATGAACTGGGAAACCCTAAGCTGTTATGAATTAGGTAAAGCTGTTCAGTAGCACTCTAGCTAAAGGACAATTTTATATACTAGCTGATAAGACTAAACTCTATAGCATCTTCTAAATTAGAATCTTTAAGAGCAGACAACTTTTCTCTTCTGCCACAAACTATCCTTCCTCTCTCAGGTCACATTGTAAGCTGGATTTGACTTATTTGAAGCTTGCGTTTAATTCTCAGGTATTTTTACTTCAGCCTTCTCTGTGCTAGCATTGTCCAATAAAAATAGAATGAACGCCACAAGTGAAATTTTAATTTTCTAGTAGCTACAGAAAAAAAAGTAAAAAGAAACAGATGAAATAAATTTTACAATTATATTTTATTTAACCCAATACACTAAAAATGATATCATTGCAACATGTAACAAAATACAAAAATTGTTAATGTGATATTTTACATTTCTGTATTAAATCTTTGAAATTTGGTATCCATTTTACTTATAGCACATCTCAATTCAGATGCTAAATTTTCAGTGGTTTAAATTAAAATGTAGTTTCACCAAACGATAGTTTTGTTTAACAAAAAAATATTTAGACTGCTTCAGGTTTTTAATTTGAATTGAATTGAATTGAATTGAATTTAAAAAACAGAGAATAGAAAACTTAGTTTCTCACTCATACTGGTCTGATATTTATTTCAAGTTCCTCCTAGCTACATATGGGTAAGTGGCTACCATAAAAGACAGCACAATTCTATTTAACAACAGCATGGATCCATTTTTTTTGGCAGGAGAACTAAGAAGGCCTAGGGACAGGTGATTATATTAAGGAGCCTCCAAAATAGCCCTCATATTCTACTGAACGTAGTAGAAGAAGAACTGGACAGATTGAAAAGGAGGAAAACTCAGTGATGTGACGTTATCAAGCCAGACGAGGAAGGACTCTATCCTCATTGAAAATGCCTTTTGTTCGAATAATAAAGCATAGCTGAAAGTAGAACACTCAATGATCCCATAAAAATTACTACTCTACTGTATTTATTATTCTTAATTTCCCTAAGATTTCTATTTTGAGAACTAAGTGCTATTTTAACTCTGATATAAATAATTTTTACAATTCACACATCGTTAGTGAGATAGTCAATTTATTTATGAATAAAATTATTTATTCTAAACTTTTTTACAGACTTCTTCAGACGAAGAGTCAAATTGTTTAAAATGTGTTTCAATTTTAGATCAGTTTCCATAAATGAGAAATTTACTTCGATTAAGCTAATTTTAGAAATACATAAAAGGAAAGAGTAGGAATTTAAAAATAATTCTGGCATAGCTGCCATTGGTAAACTATCTTTAAAATAAACTTAAGGCATTTTTATTGACCTACCTCTGTGAGACATTTTAATTACATTTTAACATTGGATTTAACTCTCCATTCATAGAAGGTTATCATCCCTGTTTTACAGATGAGCAAAGTGACACTTAGAATATATAATTTTCTCAAGGTCACACAGCTAGTAAATGATCCTTTCTGCCTGTGGAGAAGCCTAAGCTCTTTCTACTGTAAGACTCTGGTACCATGAGATAACGCAGAATTTCGCTTTGTGAAGACCATTATTCATAGGACAACAATCTGGGAACTGAAATTATTAGCACATAATTCATTCTAATCAGAGAACCACCTCTGGAATCTTAGTGCCTGAAGACAACAGTTTTTACCTTGGTATATAATTCACATAACAATACTTAGAGAAATAAAGGAACAAAGGAATGTACTGGAACTTGGAACTAAGGTGAAGCTGTACTTCAGATCACTGGGGCTCTCTTTGTTCATGTTCCCTTGTCTTCATTTCTTAGTGTCAGGACAGGGGGGCAATGGCACATTTGTTAACATGCTGAAGTGTCTCCAATTATCTCCAAAAAAATCAAGAAATTTTCTTCAAAAAATATTTTAAAATCAAAGTAAGTTTATTTTACTTTCATCTCCCTTACCTTCAATTATACTATTTCTACGAATACGAGAATGGGAATACCTAAACTCATAGACAAAAAATTTTCTGATATCACTGCCTTAAAGAATTATGCAGATTTATAAAATTGTTCTAAACTAACTCTAAGTTTAGATAACTCAGTCTTAGGAATAACAGCTTGTCTCTCCATACATCATCTTGAATAGAGGGGTTTTTGAAGATAAAGTGCTATTTATAACCCACAGTTTATTGAGTTCTTACTATGCCCTCTATTCTGTGATATCAGAAAATAGTAAATACCTTTGAATTGTAAGTCACAAATTGTTACTGTAGTTTATAGATTTCCTTATCTCAGTAATTCATGGGTAGAGAGCAGGCAATTACCAATAGCTGTCATTACTGTTAATGAAAAAAGAAATGATTTGGCCTTGTAGTCCTCAAATTCTGCTATTCAGTGTTGCAATTTGCATTGTGTTTTAGGGCATTCTCTTAAAGTCATCAGTGAAAGAAATATTAGTAGTTTGAGACAATATAACTTATCTAAATAAAGCAATGATACTTTGTATTCCATTAGACATTCACTCCACTGGCAATACTAGACGTTTGAATGGAATTTGTGATTTCAGTAAAATCGAAGTTGTGGGAGTAAGGAGTATTATTTATTAACGAGGTCAAAACAGGGAATGAAAAAATGATAATTAGTAACTAGATTAATTCTTAAAACAAGCTAAAAGTGCTACCTAAACTAGCTGGTATTGACCATAACATAGATCACTATATAATCTATGTGTTTAAAAATATTCTATAGGAAATCGTTAAAATAAGGAACTATAGTATTAGAAATAGAAATTATAGCACAGAAGTAGAAAGTATGCCAATAGAAATAGAATTGTACGGAAATAGAAATAGAAAATGAGAAACTATAATAATAGAAATGCAATGAATGAATACTAAATGCTCCCATGCAAAAAATAAAAGATAAAGTAAAAAAACCAACAAAACAAAACAAAAAACTTCTAAAAATATTTACCTCTAAGAGTTAGTTTTAATAGGAAGTGGAGATTCTGAAAAGAAGCTTGTGATTTATTTGTATTTGTAAAATCTGAAGTCTGACATACTTCCACAGGTTGAAAATAAAGAAGACGTGAAGTGGAAAAGCGATTTTTCAATAGTTTATATACCATGGACTTTGAAACTATATTATTTATATTCTTTGCATTCAATCATCCATTCTTTTTTTCCCATTCTTTTATTTGTTTATTTAAATAGACTTTATTTTTTAGAGAAATTTTAAGTTCACCACAAAATTGAGTGGGAGATACAGAGATTTCCTATATATCCCCTGCCCCCACACATGCATAGTTTCCCACATTATCAACATCGCTCACTGGAGTGGTACGTTTGTTATAATTGATGAACCTACATTGATACATCATTATCACACAGAGTCTATAGTTTACATCAGGGTTCACTCTTGGTATTGTACACTCTATGGGTTTGGACAAAGGTATAACAACATGTATCCATCATTATGGTATCATATAGAGTGGTTTCACTGCCCTAAAAATCCTCTGTGTTCTGCCTATTTATCACTTCCTCCCCCTTAACCCCTGGCAACCACTGATCTTCTTACTGTCTCTATAGTTTTTGCCTTTTCCAGAATGTCATATAGTTGGAATCACACAGTATGTAGCCTTCTCAGATTGGCTTCTTTCACTTAGTAATAGGCATTTATGGTTCTTTCCTGTCTTTTCAAGGCTTCATAGCTCATTTCTTTTCAACACTGAATAATATTCCATTGTATGGATGTACAACAGCTTATTGATCCATTCACCTACTGAAAGATATCTTGGTTGCTTTCAATTTTTGGTAATTATGAATAAAACTGCTGTAAACATCCATGTGCAGATTTTTCTGTGGACATAAGCTTTCAACTCCTTTGGAAAAATACCAAGGAGAGCAACTGCTGGATCTTATGTAAGAGTATGTTTAGTTTTGAAAGAAACTGCCAAACCGTCTTCCAAATTGGCTACACCATTTTGCTTTCCCATCAGTAATGAATGAGAGTTCTTGTTTCTCTACAGCCTCACCAGCATTTAGCGTTGTCAGTGTTCCGGTGTTCGGCCATTCTAATAGGTGTGTAGTGGTATCTCATTGTTATTTTAATTTGCATTTCCCTTATTTGCCATCTATATATCTTCTTTAGCAAGGTGTCTGATAAGGTGTCTTTTAGCCCATTTTTTTAATTGGGTTGTTTGTATTCTTATCGTTGAGTTTTAAGTCTTCTTTGTATATTTTGGAAAACAATCTCTTATCAGATATGTTTTTTTGAAAATATTTTCTCCCACTCTGTGGCTCGTCTTTTCATTCTCTTGAGTGTTTCTTCTGCAGAGCATAAATGTTTAATTTTAATGAAGTTCAGCTTATCAACTCTTTCTTTCTTGGATCATGCCTTATATGTTGCATATAAAAAGTCAATGCCAAACCTAAGCTCATCTAGATTTTATCCTACAATATCTGCTACAAGTTTTATAGTTTTTCATTTTACGTTTAGGTCTGTGATTCAATTTGCGATAGTTTTTGTGAAGGGTGTAAGGTCTGTGTCTAGATTCATTTTGTTGCATGTTGATGTCCAGTTGTTCTAACACCATTTGTTGAAAAGACTATCTTTTCTCCATGGAATTGTCTTTGCTCCTTTGTCAAATATCTATTAACTATATATATGTAAGTCTATTTCTGGGCTTTCCATTTTGTTCCATTGATCTGTTTGTCTATTCTCTCACCAATACCACCTGATTTGAATTACTGTAGCTTTATAATAAGTCATGAAGTCTGGTCGTGTCAGTCCTCCAACTTTGTTCTTCTCCTTCAATATTATGTTAGCTATTCTGGGTTTTTGACTCTCTATATAAACTTTAGATTGGTTTGTTGATACACACAAAATAACTTGCTGGGATTATGACTGGGATTACAATAAATCTACAAATCAAGTTTGGAAGAATTGATATCTTGACAACATTGAGTCTTCCTATCTATGAACATGGACTATCTCTCCATTTATTTAGTTCTTCTTTGACACTCATTCTTTTTTTTCAACAAATATTCAGTGAATGCCTAGTATGTGCCAGCCGCTGTGTGAGGCTCTGGATCTATGGTAATAGTCTACTCCACAGAGCTTTGAGTATGGAAGGAATTCATAGGAGTTTGCTAAAAGGAGTCAATTTCTGAGGAGTAGGGCTAGGTTTCAAAGGGACATAGAAAGACTCTTACTTTTTTCTCTATACTATATAGTCAGCTCGGACCTTTTTTTTGTACTAGATTTTTTTTATTTTTTAAAAAGTATTTATTTTTTAACTTAGAAACTATCAATACCCATGTGAAGACCAGGTCAAAAGGAAATATAACAATGGAGTACAAATTGTAACAGATTTTAAAAATGTGACCCACCATCTTAAACTCTTTCTCCAGTTTACTTCCATTTTGAAATGTACCATAAATACACATGCACACACATGTGGACATGCATATTTATATGAGTATGTATATATACATATATATATATACATATATAAAATAAGAGAATCCTACTTGTATTTTTCATAAGGTAATCTTGAAATTAGTTTCCAGTCCCTAAGGACAAGCAGCTGTGCAACAGAAAACAGGGAGAAAGGTTCCAGGCAGTGAAGTAAAGGCAGCTGGTAGTTGAATTTTGCCCCAGATAAACCATCATGCTAGTCCTAACTTAGGTAGTCTAGTGTTTGCTCTGCAAGGTTCAGTACTTGGAGGGTGAGGGCTGCTCTATACGAATTAATGATTAGCAGGATCTCCTGATAGATTTTTCTAATCCATTAACATTTGAATTCCACAGAAAAATTTGAGTCAACATTTAGATGGATTCATTTTTGAGATCCATCAACTGAGAGTTAGTTTAACTTAAGGATGATTATTATCATTGACTGTACAGTGATATGAAACTAAATCTTATTAAACTAAATCTTATTAAGCCCTATGTAATGAAAGAGAGAAAGTTCAAAGAAAATAATTTACCTGGCAACTGTCACCACCCTTTTCTTGAGGCAATCTGAAGAAGAAATTTAAAAATTTGTCATAGGTCTTTTGACATTCTTTAGCTTCTTGTTTTTGGTGATATGAATTTGTGAAGAACTAGAGTTTTCAGAAGAAACTATTTCTCTAACTTGAAACACTAGGAAATATTGGAATGACATTTTAGCAATTCTTCTTCTGTCTCTTTCAAGAAGGTCACAGCTTTATTGATATGTAACTTAACCTCATGGAAGGTAACACTTTATTCAGTATTTATGACTCCTATAATAACTATCATTGCTCATTTTACTAAGAAACAAATGTCAGACTTGTATATCAAAAGCAAATTTTCTGGCAATATTTTGGGGAACATAATAAGACCACTGGATCTTATAAGAATTAAAGTTTTATAAAGTATCTTTCTTTTAGGATAACCAGGATAACCCAAGTCTAACGGTTTCATTTCACATAAACATTTCTAGATATTCTTAGGGCAGTAAATATATAAGCAAAAGATAATTTCTAAATTTTGCATGTTAATTGAGAGGAGAAGAGGTAATCTGGAACTAGAATAACATTAACTGATTTATTTGATTCTATGAATGTTTTAAAATTTGTGTGTGTGTGTGTGCTGAGGAAGATTCGCCCTGAGCTAACACATGTTGCCATTAATCTTCCTTTTTTTTTGTAATGTGAGCCACCGCCAAAGCATGGCCACTGATGAGTGGTATAGGTCTGCAGCCCAGAACCAAACCTGGGCCGCCAAAGTGGAGCGCACCGAACTTAACCCCTAGGCTACCATGGCTGGCCCTATAATTTTTTGAATGATAGAAATTCATGGATTTCAAAACTCTTTTGTAAATCATGCATTCTCACCTATTCTTAATATAATATACATCTCTATCCTAATAATAATGTCTATAGTACATCTATACTATAACATTCATATAATAGTTGAATAAACTGAAAGCAGCAGAGGTTATGCTTTTAACAGATTGATATGAAATAAGTTTATTATGTTACGAACACATCTCTGAAATGGGGGGAGGGTAAGGAAATCAAGATAAGAAGTGGATGATGGCAGAAAGTTTGTCAGAAATTTGTCATCATGTCACAGGTTACATGTTTACCACACACCATAAAAACCAAATGAAACAGGAAAGAGAACTGTTTCATGCTGAATTTAATTTGAGGGTAGAAGTAAGCTAATATTAATAGGAAAGTCATGTTTATATCCATGTTTGCTTATCTCATCCATCTTTAGCCTTTATATCTATAAGTCTCTGCTACCTTATGCCATCTAACTGATGCTAGATAATTTATGCCAGCAAGTTCCACTCTTGGGAGACTTCATGAGTAAAAAACTATTTTTTAAATTTAAAACACTTAGGCATGATTTTATGTGTGTCACTTTCCTTTTAAACTGCATATATCATAGCACAGAAAGTTGAAAATGAATTTAAATTTAGTTCTAAAATCTGATGCAATATGTGTCTCTAAAACTTAGTGTCCTAGTTTATCTTAAAATACAAAACCTTCCTTTCACAAATTAAAAAAAAAATAGCATCTCATAGTTGGTCAAATAACTAGTTATGCTAAAGGCCAAACCACCACCCACTTCCCCAAAATGAAGCATTAGCTCAAAACATTTCCTTTTTTATTTCAGAAACTTTTTTTATTTTTAAATAAAACATTTTAAAATCAATTTAATTTGGTGTAATGAACTTTCAGAGTTGGTGGCAGCAAATCTTATGATGAAAGACTCTTCTACAAAGAAAGTACAATATAGAAGCTGGCTGTATCTCTTTGTTCTCTATAACATTACAGAGTCATGTACCGATTACTACAAATGGAGAAAAGAACCCGAAGGCATGCATAATTTCCTATTTATTGTTCGTTAGACTTTGTCTCAAGTGTAAAATTTAGAAAAATGTGTCTAGTAGGTATTTGGCATAGTCAGAAAAGTGTAAAAAGGAAGACTGGAGAAAGGATTGTATTTGAAAATATTATAGACAAATAGAAAACCAAGAGAGAAACGTGATAAAATGGTTATGTGCCAGGACAGCATATTTAACAACACACATTCATTGCTCATCTAGTATATGCCAGAGGTTTTCACAAGCATTCTCATTTCATCCTTTTGGCAATTTTCTGAGGCAGGTTCTAGTGTTCCTGTTTTAAAATTAAGAAAGAGATGTTAAGGACTTTTCCCAAGATCTCATGGCTTGTAAATAGTAGAGCTAAGACTTGTACCTAGCACTCAGAAACCAAGTTCTTTCTGTATCATCACATAAATCCAGCAGTTTGAAACATGAATTAATTACAATCTTATTGTTCTATCAATTAAGAAAGAACTTAGTAGCTTTGCTTTGACCACTTGAAGTAAGTGCTATAGGGAACGCGGTGCTATTCTTAATGAGTTTACAAATGAGATAGAAAAGATAAAATGTACTATTATAAAACCATTATAAAGTCAGCAGAAGATTATAAGTCATCTTGTGTGGGACAGTTTAGAAATGTTGCCCTTCGGAGGAACTGGGAATTTTCAAGAGCTGAAGCTGGTAGAGATATCTTCATAACTAGAAGGTACTTGAATTGGAAAAACATGAATGAAAACTCAGAAATCTGAGTGTTTGTGCTTATAGGGCAGAGACAGACTCTTCTGGAGAAAGTCAAGTGGGTAGAGTATGAAGAGGTGAAAAATCAGAGCAGCTGGACCACTTCTAAATATGGGATCATGACAGGAGATCAATTTAGGGGATAATAAACTTCATATTTTAAAGGAAATACAATAGGAAAATAAAAGTAAATTATATGTAGTATGTGCAAATATCATTTCAGGAAACTTGTTTCAATTACGTGAGTGTATAGCACAGTGTGTGTGTGTATGTGTGTGTATGAGTGTGTGGTGTGTGTGCGCACACCTGCTAGGTTGCAATATAAAATATATTTTTTTCTGAGCGCATGGTTAAAACACTTTGAAAAACATCAGGCTGCAGAGTGAAGTTAGTTTATGGGAGACCCTGAAACTTATATCAGCTGAGAATCTAGACAGGAAGCAGAAAGAAATGGGAGGTCCTTGAATATTTTGAGAAAAAGCGACACAGTGAAAACAGGGCCAAAGTGAGATCAGCCTGCCAGTAAAATCCAGGATAATTGGAGTGAAGGTGAAATAACATTAGACGTTAGAAACTCATACTTGACTATGGGTGAAGAAACAGTTATACAGGTAGGAACTGAGAAGTCAAACTAAAGATGAAAAATCAACAATAATAATAAATAACTAAGATCTAAAGACAGTAGGAGATGAGAACCAAAGAAACAATCAGAGGGGCAGGGCATTGCAATATTAAGAAGGATAAGTAAGGAGAGTCGTCTAGAGTATATTCTGAAGAAGGGCAGGCTGACTTTGCAGTGAAGATACCCTTGGTGACCTTTGAGAGTGCAGTTGCACCATGGAAGCTGGGACTCAAGGATGGAGAGCGTGGTGAGGAAATGCAGAGAGATGGTAGGAAGAAGAAATGTAAGAATTCTTACGTGGAAAGAAGGGGATAGAAATTAGAGAGTAAGCAATGAGAAGGTAATAGATCTCCTCTCTACTCTCCCTCTGAAACGTAGGCAATATCTTTGCATGTTCAAGTCAGACAGGACAAAGACTACGGAGACAGAGGATTGGAAACGTTGAAGGCGAGAGGTAAGTCAGAAAATATGGCAGCCAGTATAGTTAACGTTAGGTTACTTTTACCCCCAGAACCCAAGCAGGCCCAGGAATAACTGACACACCCTAACCTTCAATTCAAAGAAAGGTAAGATAATCATGGATGAAAATTAAAGCCAAATTTCCACTCTTCCACTCTGCAGTAACAGTCGTCCTCATCAGGTGCATTCCTCTACTTTTATGTACACAATAGTATCACTAACAGTAGGGAAGAAAACTTTATTAGAGGGACTGTAAAATATCAGGCTGCCATCAGGGGTGATTGGTGAGGCTCATTAAAACTTGGTGAAACTTCTAAAACCTTTAGATCAACACTTTATGTTCACTATTCACTCCCACCAGTTGTTGGTGGGAGAAGCTATAAAGGCACTGAGAGACTCAATTATTTCCCATCTACTATCGACCACTGCTCATACAGCTATACAAATTCAGCAGTTCACTAAAATTTCTCTTGAGTCTGTCATTAGGAAAATTTGATTTTAATATTTGTATTCTCTTTTACATTTTTACACACCATATATGACAGAAGTATTTAATAAACCATGCCCTAGCATTATTTAGAACTGTGGAAGAAATCAGAATTGTAGTGAATTGTCTTATCAGTGATGTTTTCTATCTCTCTCAAGACTGCTCTAATATCTTCTAAACTTCATTTACTAAGAAACCTCTAAGTAGACATGATAAAGTAATTCACAAAAATGTTTAAGCTTTTTTCATTGAATAGCTGATATAGGGACAAACTCAGGTGTGCTGAAAAATTCAGCTACATTAAAAGAAATTGTGAATCAGTCCATCAATACATTCTTGATAAAAAAGATTTTTAAATATAAAAACCTATTATTTCTTGTGTGGGTGGTATAGTCGTCTACATTTCCTCCCAATAAGTAACTCCCCTCCCCCACATAACTAGTCTAATGACTTTTCTACAGGAGTAGAGAAAGAAATTCACCACACCAAGTTTTGCTGGTGAAGGCTTGCATTCAAGAATGAAAATCACTAAACACCACGTAGCCACTGGTAGTCTCCGTTTCAAGGAATTTTGAAAACCTTGGTGTGACACTAGAATTCTAATAAATATTAGGAGATAATGTTGTATTTAGCTAATAAATAATAGTTTCCTCTCATTCTAGACTTAAACCAAGTAGGCACCCTCGTTACACTGTTAATGCCGAGAAAATAATCCATATATGTAATAAATAGCATATACTACTAAGGCATATTGTAACATATGTATATGATATAGACATAAATGATAATTTGGTAATTACACTCAGTATAGCCATTCTTGTTAGTAAAATTCTGAGGTACTTCTGTAAACTTTGGCAAACAGCCACTAATCCTGGCTCTTTGAATGCTGCTCACGCTACCTTGACTGCACCAGACCCCATAGACCACCACATGATCCAGCTACTACAGGATTGTTCCTGGCACATCAGGGGCCTCCAGGAACCTGCTCCAGCCTACTCTGGCCATCTCCCTGCCTCTCTGGGAAGTAGTCTGTTGGTCTCTTTGGTATAAGCCCATGTCTTACAGGTTGATTAATATTTCATCTCTCTTCTCATGTAAGTAAAAAAACCAGCCAGATCATTATTATGAGTCTCAACTTTAGAACCCTTTATCTTCCTAAATACTATACATGCATTTGAGTGGCAATAATACTGAGTTTTAGTTTCTAATGAAAACAAGTAATATGATTTGCATTGAAAGCTACTTGGAGAATGACCCCCTCCCATGTGTAGATTTCTCGAACACTTCATACTACAACATAATAGTGAATGAGGAAAAGACTAGATTATTGAAGTATTATAATATAATAAAAGTTTCCTCCCTTTACCATTTAGAAATTAATTAAAAAATGATTTGGAGAAAAAGAAGCCACAGACACCTAAATCTTTAAATCTTAAATCCTAAATCTCAATATTATTATTTATTCTGTTTTAAAAAATTGAGGCAGAAATCCCTCAACATCACATACATGCAATTAGACTGTCAAAGCAACAAAGACATTATCTACCAAATGAAGGTAGCAGCAAATGAAATTGTGTATTTTGAAAACTCTGATCAAACACTTATCCTCTCAAGAGATGGAGTTTTAAAAAACTGAATGTTTCATTATTTTCCACAATTGGGCAAATTAAGAGCTCAATCAGCAGGGCAGAGCATGCAGGAAGAAAATATCATTAATTGGGGTTTCTATAATTGTCCTATCACCAGTGTCTTCTTCCACACAACTGGGCACCAAAAGGGCATGGGATGATCATAGTTTGCAGGATGGTGGTGTTTTGGACAGGGAGTAATCTCTAAGGATTGTATTCAACTTCTGAAACTGTACTCAGAAAAACACAAAAATACACAAACTCCAAAATCTAGCTGTGACTAGAATGTACTGTCCTCATTTAATTTTTTGTTTTCCTCCATAGTGAACATGAATTGTCTTCACGGCATAGCTATAAGCCTGGATAATATTAGCATTTCTTTTGGACACAAATGCAAACATTCTCCAAAACTATCTGCAACAACTCATTACCCAAAACTACCTGCAAGAGCTCATAAAACAGAATAAATCAAATTTACCAACTCCAATAGATCTGCATGCCATTTCATTTCTAATGCCCCTGTAGATGCTCTGTGAGAAGTTAGTCCCTCTCTTAGAATATTGCAATACCATTTTATGGCAAAGAGTGACGCTTTACTATTTTAATATACAGTACAAATAGCATCATCTCTTCTCCAGGGCTTAAATCAATTTATAGACTCATACACTTCACGTATTATATTGGGGGAAAAAAAGTGGCATTAAAGGTTGTTTAAAAAGCGCCAAAGAGCAAATGAAATGCTCGATGAGGAAATAAAAAGCTATATGATTGCTCAAACTCAGTGAAAAATGCTGATTTGAAAATCAGGCAAAGTGCTCCTCATCTTCAAGAAAAGGAAACTAAATCTTTACTGTTACTTGTAAGAATATTGCTTGTTTGAGAGCATGAGCAAGAAGACAACGCTTCCACTATATAACGAATCCAGCCCTGTTTTAGAAATTGAAAGATGTGGGTCCTGGTCTTGATGCCAAGTGAGCTTGGGCAGGTTGCTTGGCCTTGGTTTCTACAATTGTAAAATACAGGTTGTTGAAGGAAAGAAGGAAGGGAACAGGTAGGGAAAGAGGAAAAAAGGAAGAGAAGAAAAGAGGCAGGGAGGTGGGCTGGCAGGAAGTGGTTAGTTAATCAGCATTTTGGGGGCAGCGACTGGGCCAAGAACATTTTGCACACTCCCCAGAACGCATGATAGGTGATCCTAGTTCCTTACTATCTTAAAATTTTGTGATTCTGCAGCATTTCACCTCTAGATAATATTGTTTTAAACTGACTCAAGGATAGAAATGCCATTATCATTATTATCTTGTTTTCTACGAGGCTTAATCTAGTTACTTCACCAAAGAGATGAGGTGTGGAAGGCAAAACCGATCCCAAGAATTAGCTTCTACTTCTGGAAAAGTAAGTCTGTTGTTTGGAACAAAGACCTGTTATCTATGGAGGGGAAGTTCTTTCATCTGTGTAACTGTCAATAAATGGTTCTCACACAATAAGATATAGTGAATTCCAGTGCTGCTGCCTTTGTTACAGAGACAATTAGGGTGTCCTGTTATCCATTATTCATCACTCTTGCCTTAGCTCCAAATAGAACAGTAAACAGATCTAAGGAATAAATCTTCACACTGAAGAATTCATCCTCCCCGGATCATGGTGTCTAGTCTCAGATAACCCTCTTGAACTTGTGCTTGTCAGAGATTTCATTGGCATGTTTTCTTTCGAGGGAAGGAGGCAGCAGTCTTTCTTTTGTTATATATTCTTCTTTCTGTTATTCTCTCACTGCCTTAAAGCAGATTTCCGACCCTACACACTCTCCACTGCAGGTCCATATACTTGTTTTCTTTGCACTTCGCAGTTTTGGTTTCCTACATTTGTATCTTCCCTTCTTTTTTTTTATTTTTCCATTTCTGTTTCTGTTTTTTGCCTTTCCCAATAACTGAGTAGCAAATCTGAACTTTGTCTTTATACTTTGAAAATCATATTTTTTTCACAGAAAGTAATCTCCCCAAATATTTCAAATTTAAAGATCGTAGATACTAATCTAATGTTTACTACAATTAAATGAGGAGATATATCTTATCCTCCAACTTATTCTAAACATGCCAGTTCAGTTTATAATTAGAGGAACAGAGTTATCAAAGCAAAGCCTCTGTTTAAACTAGTGAAGTTTTAAAGATTGCAAATTCATAGAAGTGATCAGAATAATATAAAAAAAAGAGACATGAATTTTTTTCCCAATAAAGATATAAATATGTGTTCAATAATCTTTAGTGGTCTATCACATGACAAAATAATTAGGATACAGTTCAACTCTCGTTATGATAAATGAGAGCAAATATTCTGTCATTAGAAAAATCTTCTGAAGTGATGCAGTGGTATGTACACTAGGTTTTAGGTGTGGTTTTGAATTGATTTTAAGCCATTAAACTTAAAGAAGAATAGAAGAAAGAGAGAAATGCAAAACTTGGGGCAGAATGCCCTGATAGATTTTATGCATTCTGGGTAACAAAGGCACCAAGGGATGGCCACTGAGGAAAACTTGTTGCCCTTTATGTTAGTCTCAAAGTCAATAAAATGTTGAGTTTGCGTCTCAAACATGTCTATCTCAGCTCCAGGAGCCAAAAATAAACTTTTCTTCTAAGACATATTTATAAATTTAATAATATCATCCCTTGGGGGCAGCCATATTAATCCCAATGTTACTATATATTTTAACTTGTTTTTTTTCAATCTTCAAAGAAAACTGTGTCATTCTAGATTTCAGTATTTTGGTGAAGAAGAGAGGCATCTGACCACATGAGGAACACATATGTATCTTTTGGATTATGTGATTAATTTCTTCATAATCCTATTCTCCAGATTAAAAAATTCTACTTATAAATCTGCCCTACCAAAGAAACCCTTCCTACCATTCCAGCTTCCTTTGTTTACTGACCCACGTTGTGCTTTAGTAGAACTCTTCGGATCTGCATCTAAGAAAAAATGACTTTCATTAAAATGGTCATTTCTGCCCTTTCTCATAATAGAATCTTGAACACTACAAGTAGAAATCAATAGAGAGTAGCCTACCCTGAAGGGCTCACAGATTATTAAAGATCTGTTTGCCACTTAAATATAAAAATAATGCCCTTAAACCAAACTGAGATACCATTTACTAATGTAGGAAAGAATTAAATGCAATTGGTTTAGAAATAGTTTTAAGAGGAGGAAATATTGGATTTAAAATTATGAATTACCACTGTTACATGGGTAAAAGTGGGTAGAAAATAGGCCAACTTATACTAAAACAATAGATCTAGTTCCTTTGAGGCACTGCTAAAATCTGAGAGGCCACTGGTGAAAATAAACAAAACTAGCTGCTAATCAAAAGTATAACACTTATTTCCTAAATCTTGAAGATAAATCCTGGTTGGTGTTTCAGGATATTACTAATGTCTTTCAACTTTGAAAAAACAAGACAGAAAATGAGTTATGGACTGTAGAATATTAAATATAATACTAATTCCCCTATACATGAAAGTAAACACCCAGAATTTGAAGAATGTATTTCTCTTGCTGTATTTATTTAAGTCTTGCTGAAGTCTGTACAATGATTGTATGGTTACACAGAAAACAGTCTGACTCTGAAAGTAAAAAGTGATTTTATTAAATCGAGGGAAAATTTATGTATAGTGAAATGCAAATTTAAGTATACAAATTGTTGAGTTTGGACCAATATACGGACTCCTATAATCAACACGTCAATCAAGATATAGAATGTATCCATCACTCCCAAAAGTTCCTGTGTGCTCCCTTCCAGTCAATCCCTACTCCCTCCACCCCACAGGGCAACTCCTGTTTCAATTTCTATTACCATAGATTAGTTCGTTTATCCTAATCTTAAACTTCACATAAGGGAATTATATAGTATTTATTCTTTTATTTATGGCATTTTTTTGCTCAACATGTTTTTGAGAATCATTCATGTTGTTGCTCTTTTATATCAACAATTTGTTATTGTTTATTGCTGATTGGTGTACCACTGATGGCTATACCACAATTTATTTAACTATTTGCCTGTTGATGAACATTTGGGTTGTTCCCAGATTTGGGCTATTGTAAATGAAGCTGCTGTAAACATTTTATACAAATTATTTTCTGGCCATATATTTTCATTTCTCTTGGATAAAGACTTAAAAGAGGAATTGCTGGATCAAAAGGTAGGTATACATTTAATTTTGTAATGAACCACTAAACAGTTTTCAAAGTGTTTGTACCATTTTGTAATCCCACTGGCAATGGATGAGAGTCTCCACATCCTCACCAACATTTGATATTGTCAGTCTTTTAATTTTATCTATTCTGGTGAGTGTTAAATGGCATCTTACTTTGGTTTTAACTTGTATTTCCCTTTCCATGTGCTTACTGGTCGTGTATCTTTCTTTTGTGAAGTATCTGTACAAGTCTTTTGCCCATCATTTTCATTTGGGTTGTTTGTCTTTTCATTACTGATTTGTAAACATATATATATATATTTATTATATGCTATATGTTACATAAACACACATATATAAAATATAATTCCTTAGGAAAGTAAATGCACTGATATTTTCTCTCAGTCTATGTTGATTTTCACGTTCTTAATAGAATTTTTTGAAGAACATAAGTTTTTAATTTTGCTGATGCCCAATTCATCATTTTTTATTCTTATGGGTAATGTCTTTCGTATACTTTCTTAAAAATCTTTGCCCACTCAAAGCTACAAAGATTTTTTAAATTTATTTCTAGAAATTTTATAATTTTAGCCTTTACATTTAGGTCTACAAAGCATATCAAATTAATTTTTGTACATAGTTTATGTAAGGGTCAAGATCCACTTTTTTCCATATATTTTCCCAGTTAATCTAGTTCATTTGCTGAAAAGACTCACTTTTACCCCATTGAATTACCTTGGTGCCTTTATCAAAAATTAATTAACTATAATGTGAGGATCTATTTATGGACTATTCTGTTCCATTGATCTATTTATCTATGTATATGCCAACCCTCCACTGTCAAGATTACTGTAGCTTTAGAGTAATTCTTAAAATCAGATGGTTAGAGTTCCCCAACTTTGTTCTTCTTTTCCATGGTTTTTTTTTGGCTATTATATATCCTTCGCATTTTCATATAAATTTTTGAATCAGCTTGTTAATTTATGTCAAAAAAATCTGCTATAATTTTGGTTAGGATTGCAGATCAATTTGGGAAGATTGAACATCTGAGACTTCCAATTCATGAATAAGGGATATCTCTCCATTTACTTATTTATTACTTTAGTTCTCTTAATAATATTTGTGATTATTTTAGGGTAGATATCTTGCATGTTTTTGTTAAATTTATTCTATTGATGCTGATTTTAAGGTTTTTTTAAAATTTTATTTTCCAATTTTTTGTCAAACCATGTAAAAAGAAAAAGACAAGTGATCTAAGTTAACATCACCAATAATGGGACAAACTGACATTATAGGTGCTTCTGGTAATGCTCTGAAAAGAATATAACATCACTTTTACATTATAGATGGCAAAAACCCACAACTTGAATCAAGTTATGGGGATTCCTCAAACAAATCCAAATTGAATCTTCTACAAAACAATGAGCCTATACCCTTAAAGAATATCAGTGTCAAGATCGACAAGAAAGGTGGAGAAAGTGATTCAGATTAAAGGAGACCAAAGAGACCTGAAAACAAACTGCAATGTATGGCACTGGTTTAAATCCTGAATTGTTAAAAACAAATTAGTTAAAGGACAATATAGGACAATTGGCAAAATTTGAAGATATGGTATATTAGGTAATAGTATTGTATCAATGTAAAACTTTCTGAATTTGATAATTAAGTTGAAGCTACATATATGAATTTCCTTATTATTAGTCGATAAAATATTAAAGTATTTAAGGATGAAGGGTCATGATCTGTGCAAATAATTTTCAAATGGCTCAGCAAAATAAGTTAATAAAGTATGTATGCATGTTTGTTATACAGAAAACATATGTATGTTATACAGAAAATAGAGAGAGAGATAAAGCAAATGTGGCAACTTGTAAACAATAGCCGAACTTATATTAAGGTAATATGAGAATGCATTGTAATATTTTTGCAACTCTTCTGCAAGTCTGAATATTTTTCAAACTAAAAATTTTAATTAAAGTGATGATAGCCAAGTTGGACATATGGATCAATCTTTCCTGTACTTTTGCAAGAATAATGCTAATCTGGTTGCCACTTGAAAGACAGTAGTAAATTTTGCTTTTGAACTGCCAAAGATTTCTACCACGTCTAGCCCGTTAACCTTTGTTTGGAGGCAGGACAATGTTTCCCTGGAATAAAGAGTTGAGGAAGAAAGCAGTATAAAGGACAAGAAGAAATCATTCCTAAACCAGGAGCATGTGCTGCTCTTTTCTGTGACTAACTTTTCATTAAGGCTAAATTGAAAATAACACTGATTGAAAGCCTGTGAGTGTTTTTTCCACTCTAGTTTATTAAGTGAGGGAAACATTTTCAGCCAAAGATATGACCACTTACGTTAACGCAACTTCCATCTCCACATATCATATAAATTCTTCAATGTATTTATTCAAGTATTTCTCTATTCCATGAACTTTTATTTAGCAAACATAAAGAGAATGTGACATCATAAGTCAGTGAGAGAACAGACAGATAGGTGTGGAGGGTGTAATTTCTCATCCCTCTGTTTATTTTGCCCACATCCTTTCGGTAATGTTTTATCAGGGGCAATGACCTCAACAACCAGGGGTAATTTAGAAGGAATAGTTAGTTGAATCTGGAAGTGAAGGAGAATTTTTATAATTACTGTTATGCCTAGGGTTTTTTGTTTTCCTTTTTGGATTGTAGCACTGCAAAAGCTAAATTTCTTTACAAACTCAGTTTTCACAGACAAAGATGATTTCCTTTATGTTTGCATTGGATCCGGAAAAATACAAACAATATGAGAATACCAGCTGTACCACTTTCATTTAACTTTCCTCTGAAAAAAATTTCTTACTCCTTAATTTTGATTTTTTGGTAATTGCATTTTCTCTTTAAATTTGGAGGCATCAATTTCCATTTAAATTCATGAGCTCTAATAAGTTTACTTTGTATTGCAAATCTGAATTAATTATTTCTTAGTTGTTTTTATTAGAATGTGGATAACTTTCTGCTTTAATGCTGTTTGTCCCAACTTCTCTGGAGTTGTTCCTCCTACTAAATACACGTCCTTTAGATGACAAATTTTACACACCAAGCAAGACTAATTTTATCACAGGATTACAAATAGACTAACACATATGACTAAGGCCTAATCGAGAAGCTGGAAAAAAGATGGCTGTGTACAATCCTTGGTATAGCCATGCTTTAACAGATTCAAAGATAAAGATCCTGGGCTGGCCCGTGGCTTAGCGGTTAAGTGCCCACGCTCCGCTACTGGCGGCCCGGGTTCGGATCCCCAGCGCGCACCCACGCGGCTTCTCTGGCCATGCTGAGGCCGCGTCCCACATACAGCAACTAGAAGGATGTGCAACTATGACATACAACTATCTACTGGGGCTTTGGGGAAAAAAAAGAGGAGGATTGGCAGTAGATGTTAGCTCAGAGCTGGTCTTGCTCAGCAGAAAGAGGAGGATTAGCATGGATGTTAGCTCAGGGCTGATCTTCCTCACACACACAAAAAAGATAAAGATCCTTTATAAGATCTTTGAGGTCAAAGATATCCTATAAAGGACTGTTGACATTCAACAATGAACTCAATCTTTTTACTTTTAGTCCATTCTGCTCTCATGACTCACTGAGGTTCACAAAGTGGTTAAGGTTAATTCCTTTACCGAGAACCTTCAATGTGGTATTTATGGAGAGATTCATTTGTAGTCTTATTACAAAGAGGTCAGCAGGTGCAATATATTTTTTAGAGGAATTCTGACTCACTTCTCCAGATTGCAAGATACTGTCTTTGTCTACACAGTAAGCATTTTAGGCATCACAAGAATGAGTGGCTACATTTTGAAACTCGCTGGTTTCAGGAGCCCAAAAAATGTTCATAAAAAGTCTGCACTATAGGATGGTACACATTTTGAAAAACCTGATACACAGTGTCAGATAGAGGTTGTATTTAGAGTGTTCATACATCCAGTTTGTCTGGACAGTCCTGGATTTTTCCTGTTTTCCTGGTATAATTATTAATAACTTTCCCTTTTACTTTAAAAAGAATCCTGCTTTGGATAATAAGTTAATGGTCACCTTAGCTATGGTGCCTATATTTGGATATTTATATCAACATATTTTCTTTAAATCAATAGATTTCAATTAATTACACATCTTTGCTTTAAATAAGATTTATCTTGATTCCTACTAAACCCTGGGGGGGCGAGGGGTGGACTGAGCTTATACCTCACTGTGACTTGAGGAAATTCCACTTGCAAAATACACTGGTTTCTGGAATACCGTTATTGGAATTGCTGCAATATAGCTGAAAGACAGCTACGTACAGAAAAATTGTAAGGGCCCAAGTTGCTCAGGCTGCTGGCATTTTCAGGACAACCACACCTAAAATGAGTTTCAGCATTTCAAAATAGGTCTAAAAGATAAATTAAACTATACAGAATTTGATCGATGCCGTAATCATCAGGATAAAGTGCCTGGAATTTCACATTTTCACATTGGGGATGGGGATGGGTGATTATTCCAAGTCTGGAACAAGGGAATTGATAGCAAGCAGGCCCTTGCTGTGATATTATAACATCATTACTTCAAAAAAAGTTTTCTGGATTTTTTTAGAGCATGTTTCTTGGAGTCTTGAACAGAAGTTAGCACATATTACTTCTGCTGGAATGAAAATGAAAGGCCTGGGATTTCTCTTCTTTGTCTTTTCTGGGGATTTACAAGGTCAGGCTTCATCTTCATTCTTTATATTTTAATTTTCAAATTCTCTAACCTCAGATATTCCAACTAAAGTCTCTAAGCCCTCTCTTCTGGACATTTTTTTTAAATGTTACTAGTGATTTTTCAGATGCCATATAACAAGAATTTACGCAAATACTCTGGCCTATTTTTTGCAATTGAGATTAATTTTCATTTCTGTAGCTGAGCTGTAGCTCAACCAGATATTTAGCTTTATTTTCTATTATTGAAGAAAAATCAAGAATGATATTATAAAATTATTACTTGGTAAAGATTTAAAGAACAGAATCGGTATCCCTCACATTTTCAAAGAGTTAGATTAATAACAAAAAGTACTAAAAGAACTCTTTTAAAGGAAATATTCTTCAGAGGGAAATTCATCATTGAAGTTACTGGCATCCTCAAAGGAGCCAATAATTAAAACAAAATGTTGTGTAACTTACACTATACTCACACTGTTGTGAATATATTTAAAACAATGAATGTTGGTAGGTATGAAATTTTAGTAGGATACCTTCTGCTCATTCTAGAAACATGAACTGCAAAGAAACAAGTCCTGCAAGTGTAGAGCGAGAACTGAACGGAAGCCAGCTAACAGAGCAATTGAGTTTGAGCTCTATTAGTGGCATTCTTGCATAGTCCTTCGCGGGGGTGGGGCAGGCAGGGGAGGGGAGGAATTCTGAGAAGAGCAATCTGGGAATCCATAATTCCTACTGAGCCTCAGTTAAGTGACATTCATTATAAAGAACACCTGGAGGGAAGACCTGAGAATTGAGTCACAGCTAGAAAGATCAGATTACCCACGCTCTGCAAGTCTTGCTTAAGTAAGGCAGCCTAGGAAGAGAATGGTCTTTCCCTGCAGTCATTTTAGTAGTATTGTATTGGGATAAAGTTAGCGGTTCATCTAATAGTATGTTGGGTTTCTGTCACATATATTTCCTACATATTATTGTGTAATTTTGAGCATTTGATGCCACATGTGTTTCATAAGTACATTTCATTTCTGTTACATGGTATCCTAGCTGGATGTTTATTTATAAGTTTATTACCTTTCAATCCTACCACTTTGAATCTAAGCAAAACCATAAAATTTAAATATATTTATGTATATGTATTAATATTCAGTTGCAAACTACTGAATAAAAACTCTTTTCACCAATCAAGATTTTCATCATAGTTTACATAGATAATAAGAAATACCAAAAATAACTTAAAGTCAACTTATTAAGAAAGGAGAAAAAGTTTACAAAATGCTGCCAAGTAGTCAATAATTGGTACTAGTTTCTAAATCTGGGGCTTGGAAAACTGCCAGAAAACTACAAAAATGAAAACGTGAATGTGAAGAGCAGTTTTTGGAAGAGTGACTCTGGTGTGAGATGTGGCAACTAGTCTGGACAATCAGCTATTCGAGGATTCCCACTGCTCTCTAGTTTTGGCAATGCTGGACACCGTTTTCTTTAAATAACAAATTAATTCCCTCAAATATTTTCCACTGTGTTTTTCAATAAAGATTGTGGGTTTAATTCACTGATCAGACAATAAGATGCTATTTTTATTGAGTCAACAAAAATTTAAAAGAATGCCAAGTTTTACTATACAAAGTAAATGTGCAATCAAGTGCACTCTCTTTTGGGGTACAATTTGAGAAGAGGTACCAAAGGTTGATACACATACTGTTTTATCCAGCAATTATACTTCTAGGAGTAAACACTAAGGAAAAAAATAGCGCAAGATGGATGTACAGGTTCTTTGAATGTTTTTACAACTGTGAAAATTTGGAAACAATAAGATAGTGTTGGTAATATTTTATTTCCTCTAATGTAATGCTTTGTAGATATTAAAATAACTGACAGATTGTTCATGTGTTAAATATTATATAATCATTAAAACATATATGTAAAGGATAAATTTCTCAGTGAGGAAAACGGTACAGTTTGGCATATATAGTGCTATTCTGGTTTTGTAAAAAAAAAAAAAAAGTGTGTGTGTATTGGTGTAGAAAAATTATAGACAGAATACATGCCATCATTTTGACAGTGGCTATCTCTTAGGTTCAAGATGATAGGTCTTTTTTTTTCTATTTGTTCTCTGTATTTTCTAATTTTTTGACAGTGGAGTTAAACCTCTTTGAGAGAGAGTAAAGATATGAAGTCCTTGCGGAGGTGGGGAAATCCTGTATCAGGATGTGATTGATGAAGTGTCTGCTGATACCATACAGGCCTTACAATCCCATCCCATGACTCTGGGTTTGGGAAAAAGAATGAAATGTGTTGGGAAACCAATGTAAGTACGGGGCTGTTTTCAGTGTGTGGAGAAAGCAGAAAAAGACATCAGAATACTTGCAAGGTTTTATAAGTATTTTATCATGTGTATTCAACTAAGGAGATCCAGGGAGGGCTGGGACGGCTTGCAAACTTGCATATATTATTATCAGAACGTGTAGACAGATTCTTTCTTTTATTGACCTGTATGTGCCCCATCAGAATCAGCTGACTCTGTAGGCATTAAGGATCTGTCTGGACTGTCCTGACCATTCACCTCTCTCCGAGGCTAATTGAAGAAGGGTGATAGTTTTTCTGTCTTTTTAGAATGAGTTACAGGTTATTAAGTATTAGAATAAATTGCTTCATAATATATAAACCATATGACAGCAAGTTATTAAGTTACTCAATTAATAAGCAACATAAGTTGTTAATTTTTACAACTCTAGAAAAATTACTGGCACAAGATGTTGAAAGAATGAATGAGTGAATGAGAATTCTCTAGAATGTGCCAGATGACATTTTTCATCAATAAACAGGTGTATTCCTGGGTTCTTTTAAATTTTTATTTTTTGTTCTCCTTCTATTTCCTCTTTTTTTTAAATAAGGGTATTAATAAGTCCCTTCAAAGAGTTCAATGCTGAGTGGAAGAGATAAACAGACATAGAAACAAATTATTAGGAGATAATTTCATAAGTGTTCTAATAGAGATAAGGAAAAAAATGTTAGGAAATGTGGACGAGGTTGCCTGAGGGATTTAGAGAAGACCATGCAAAGGAGAGGATGGTAGCCTCTGGGAGGAGCTCAGAGACACAAGAGAGTAGGGTGTGTAGCAGGAACTGAGTCTGACATTTGGCCCAAGCTGAAAGAAATTGGAGGTGTTTTAAATAAACCAGAGACTCTCCACACCAGTAAATTTATGATTTCCCTTTTAAATACTAGTGGTGAACCTTGTCAAATTACATAATTTTGCCAGGAAATAAAAGTTTGTTGTGGAAGGAGAGAGGATAAGAACACAATAGAGCTTCTGCTACTGAATCAGACTACCTTATGAATTTTCTTCCAGACATCCTGGATAAGTACTAGACAAATAGTAGCCGAGGGGCCCTTGCCTAAAAATGCCCCCCAAATCTAAATTGACCATATAATTTACAGTCCAAAATAGGGACACTTGTAAGAGTAAAAAAGAGTACCATTAATGATTATGCAAAGATTACCGGCATACACTAGCTATCCTTACTCTACTGAAATCAAACATTCTGCCAGGTAGAGATTCATTTTGAATTGACACAGTCCAGTTTAAAATACAAAATATCTAGGATAAAGCTTGCTTCATTCACCCTTTGGTGTGAATTAAATTAATCAGATTCATACCATGGATAATCAATAAGAATCTATGATTAAGAATAGAATTAGGATGTATAGATGGGGTAGGGTGAAGTTTAAAAAGTGTGTCATTTAGAGGCAATAAAGAACAGACAAATCTA
The DNA here is from genome assembly GCF_057802395.1 of Ceratotherium simum simum. NCBI lineage: Eukaryota > Metazoa > Chordata > Mammalia > Perissodactyla > Rhinocerotidae > Ceratotherium > Ceratotherium simum. Next base: position 43,376,779 of record NC_141908.1, read on the forward strand.
GATTTTAAACCTCATCCCCACGTTGCTGTATGATCATCAGTACTTACCTTTTCTGAAATTCAACTTAATCTGTAAAATGGGATAATATCTACTCCCAAAGCTGTCATGAAAATCAGATCAAGTAATTCATATACAGAACCAGTCACAGAATCAGACCTCAATTAACATTAGTCCTTCAGGAGAAGATCTAAATTGGGAGAAGGGCTATTGTCCATGAACTATAAGTGTGGAAATTAAAACCCAGAGAGCACATATGTGTGTATGAAAGACCTAAATAAATGTATCGCTGAAGATCAACTGATTAACACTATTAAAGAAAATGGATGGTATATATAGGAATTTTTAGCAAAACCAGAAGAAATTTTAACTAATATATCTGAGAAGTAAATGGGAATCTGATTAAAAATAATTCACACAATATATAATGTTGCATAGCTCTAAAATTGATTTTATTAATTGATGTCATCTTAATGAGTATATTTAAAAGCTTTAGGATTGTCATTTCAATATGTGATCTTTCTAGCACAAATAGATTTTTATTGTTTTTTTAACATATAAATACCTAATTTAGTTTGTCCTAGATTCTATCCTTTACTTGATCTTTGAGAAGTTGGTTATGAAACCACCACCAGTTTTATACTTTAATTTTTGTCATCACACTCATCATCTTGGGTCATTAATACAGATTTCACTGAATAGAATTAAGAAGGGTGTTGGGAGCACAGAGGTCAATAGTCAGTATGAGAAGCAACAGCTATTCAGCTATTACATGTTTCTCAAAGCCAATACTTCAAACAACATGAAAATATTAATGTTCTATTGAAATAAAGAATGACAAATAAAAGCACTCCTAATGACCTCCAGGAAAGGAGGAGAAAAAAAACAGGAAAAAAAAACAATAAAACCAGCAATGGTGAGTCCACCTCCTGTAACAATGTCTTCTGACTGGTCATCCTGGAGGAAAAAGCAGGTAAACTAAAGCAGTGTGGCCAGGGTGGCCTTGCCAGGCTCAGCCTGGCGTTTGAGATTATTTTACAAACTGAGCCAACTAAGTGCAGAAATGCACCCACAGTCCTCTCTCACTCCTTCACCCAAATTCTTACCCACCAAGCACCAGCCAAAGCTGTTTTACCCATGTTCACAGTAAAAAGTAGCGTGAGTCATTCCACAAAACACTGGAAACTCTGAAAAGGAGTTTGTACACTGGCAGACCTACTTTATCTGAGGAAAGGGCACAGGGGGCTGCTTCAGCCACGATTTGAGCTGTCCACAGAACGAGTACTTCGATTTTCTTAATTAGATATTTCATATAAGTTAAAGGAGCAAGAGGAAGATATGGAACGTTCAGTCAGTCCTATGGAAGGTGACAGGAGCCTGTTACTTGGTTTTCTCATAACCCACCTGTGACAAGTGGCAATCTGACCTTCTCAGTTGTTCAGTAATAGGGCAAATTTCCTCACTATGGTGATTAATGTCTTATTGCTGCCTGATTCTATTGCTTCTTGGTAGTTCAGTATTTTTGCTAAATGCAGAAAGCACAGTAAAGAGAGAGAAAACATTCAATTGACAATAATAATAATAATAATTTTTATTATTATTAATAAGGATATTCATTATTTTAGATTTAACACTTTCATTATTGAGCAACCCTGAGATCAAGCTTCATTCAATTGAGAATTTTCAATAAAACACTGAGGGATAAAATGTTGTACTACATACAAAATGTCAATACTGTGTAAATTGTGTGTTGTCAGTAGAGTAACTGTGTCAAACACAGCAATGAATCCAAATCAGAAAAGAACAGAAGAGAACTTTGGGTTTGGCTATTACATAGAGATTGTTGGGACACTAGTGAGTCATTTTGATTTGGTGGCGAGTGAGTGACACTTTGGTAACTGATTAATAATTTCTGATTAATAGCTTCTCTCTGTTTATTAAATATTTTTCTAGCTATTTGCATAGTTACAGGCTATGAAGATGATTTAATACTTTAGCTTATTAAGCAAAGAAATATGTCCATTAATAAAATTAGGGTAAAAATTTCTCTTAATATTTTAGAAGTGTTCTCAAGAAAACAAGAAAAATCAAAACATCACATTTTCCCATAACTTACTTTTCTAAGATCTTCTGATCTCAACCTGTTTCTTGTTTCTCTAACTCTATGGTACCATTTCTCATCCTCTCTTCATTCTTTGGGTGAATGCTAATTGAGCACACACTTCATACCAGGTACTCTTTCATATCTTCTGGATATAGAAATTAATAACACTTGGTATTTTCTTGGAACAAGCTTAAAAAACAGATAAAATTAACTACAATAATATGTAATGATATATGGCACACTCCAGGTGCTACATTGGAGTCAAGAACCAAGTGTTATAGAGGCACAGAGGAATGTTAAGGTAATGTTCTGCTGCAGGCGGTGGGGGCATCAGGAAGGACTTCACAGAGAAGTCTTTTGATTTGTCTTTGGAAGCACGATAACAGTTTCTTTAGGGTGGGAAGCTGAGGAAAAGGCAATCCATTCAGAAAGACTTTGCACTGTTTATGACAGATAAAGGAAAACTTATGAAGGGTGAGCAAAGTTTTGGTGACATAAAAGTGCATGGTTTCTTTGAGAAATTCTGAGCGGTCCAGTATTATTGGAACATAAGATTTGTAAGAGAAATGGAATTGGCAAGATATTCAACCAACTGATATTTATTGAGCATATGTTATGGGCAAGAAACCATGCTAGAGATAATGCTATATACTTTATGTATACAACGCATTTAATCAGCCTAACAAGGTAGATGTTATTCTCCAAATATATATCAGAAAAGGAAATTGAAACACCAAGACAGTAAACTTAGTCAAGTTCACCTAGCAATTGTCCGAGCTGGGAACCCAGCTGCTTCCTCAAAACATACCTTACTTGAAAACCCAAGTGAATTCAACTTTGAAGGGCACCAAGTACGCTACTGAAGAGTCTAGAACTTTATCCTGAGAGTTTTAATGAGTTAAGATAGATTTTCAAGCCAAGGTATGACGTAAGTACATTGAGCAGAAAATATGGCTAAGTTTTTAAGAGCTCAGGCATCACCACTTATGAGCTGTGTATGATTTGTCAAATTATTCAGCCTCTCTGGGTCTCAGGGTTCTTCTCATAAAATGAGGTTAATAAGAGAATATATCTTATGGGATTGTCGTACTCATTATTTAATACGCGAAATTCACTTACGACGATGCTTGGCTCCAATAAGTCATCAGTCTACGTGACTCTTGGTTCAGAGATAGCTCTCTGATGGCGCTGTGGAGAATGAGTTGCAGAGGGAGGGAAACTTTAATACTCAACACTCCAGATGAAGGATAAAGAGGGCTTCAACTTGGCAGTGATGGAAAAGTGTGGGTAGCATTGGGAGATATTTCAGATATAAATATTGCAAGGAATTGATGACTAATTTGGTTTAGGGAGGAGACAGGGAAAAACAGAAAATGACCCTGAGGTTTCTAGTTTAGATAGCCAGATGAATGTTGATGTCTTAACATTTCATACTCCAAAAGCATCTTCCCAGTGAATCAATTATCCTATGACTCTCCTGGCTGCTGACTGCCACTAATTGATTTAATGACTATTTATGGCAAAAAATTAAAAATAAAAACAATGTTGGAAGCCAATAGAAACCAGAAAAGCCAGTTCCTCCCACTAAGTCTAGCCTATGACTATAACTGACCTAAACTGACCTATGACTATAACCCCTAAACCAACCCTCTTCTCAAGGCCCTTGGCTGTGAACATAACAACAGTTATCTCTCAAGCCAGCAGACAACACGAGTTCTTTTTAGCACCAGAGCTGCCTAGAGGTATGGTGCTGGTAGGTGGTGAAAAGGGGCTGATGAACAGAGCCCACCCACAGTTTTAGGACATTTTGTTTTCACTTGGGACAATATGAAATAAAATTTCAAATTGTGAGGGAGAGTGTTTCTTCAGAATTCTTATTTTATCAACAAAATACAATTAACCAAATTTAAATTCTATACAATATCCAGAGTCCATGAGATGTTATAAAGTTTAGGTATGGAAAAGAAATGTATTTTAAGATTGCTGTTGTTACAATATTCTTTTGGATGGAGTGTGAAAATGTATAAACTGAAAGTTAAAATGAACACCAAACCAAATTCTAGGCAGGATACTCCCTGGAAAACTTCCTTTTTTTTGCTCAGGAAGATTCACCCTGAGCTAACATCTGTGGCCAGTCTTCCTCCATTTTGTATGTGGGTCACCGCCACAGCACTGACACTGATGAGTGGCGTAGGTCCACATCCAGGAATTGAACCCAGGCTGCCGAAGCAGAGCATGCCCAACTTAACCACTAGGTAACCGGTCCGGCCCCTGGAAAACTTTCTTATTGCTTGAATTATACACATATAAAATATACTTCTATTCTTCTCTATAAACTACCATCTATATCTCTACTACACAATTCAGGAATTAGGAGAGCTAAATATTTTACATGCCATATAACTTACATGAAGCTATTATAAAATTTATTTTTGGGCTATCAACACTTTAACTAAACTACATTGCTTCTTTTATTAAGTTAGTATTATGTATAAAAGACGAAAGGTGACAGGAAATACACATAAATAAGTTTATTTTAGAATTGAGGAATAGAGGAAGTGTGGTAATTAACCCTAAATTCTGTTCTCCATTATATGAAAGCTTCTTCATTTCATAGTCTGTATATTCTCTTTTCTTTAAAAACAATGTCATGAAAATATCTTGGGGTTTAGAAGATAGAAATGAACATTAGTCACTGTATAATACAAATATCCTGGGAAGGACAGTTTGTCCCCTCCTTTGCATCTCCTCCTATTGTTCTTCCCCTCTTGTTCCCTTAGAGAGAGGTGGCATTCGGTACCCATCTTCACCTTTATGCACAACAACACAACACTTTCTCTAAGGTCTTTCCAAATAACTCTTAGAGATGGTAGATTCAATGTCATCAAACCAAAACCTCTCTTGAGTTTAGTTGAATCAAACTCTGCCTTTGTACTGGTCTCAGCGTGACAGGTGCCCTGTCTGTATCTGGTTGGTCCCTGTCTGGATCAGGAAAGGATTTCCCTCAGCCCCTTCTCATCCTTTAGCTCTTTAAAAGCAACACAAAGATAGGGACATTTCTGAAGTGTGAACAAAATTGTCATTGTACTATGTCTGAAAGCTTAATGGTAAAAATATAGCGACACTCAGACATCTAAAAATAAAGCATTTTAAGTTCTGTTTTTCCTACTGAGTTAAGATTTTTATTTCTCTTGGAGAAATTTACTTTGATTTTCCAAATGTTTAGAGTTGCTTGATAATTAAGGTAAAAGTCACATATCTAAATATGCCTGAAGTGGTTTAGCACTTCAACTACTAGCTTTATTCCATGACATACCCCAAAGCAGACAAGCAATAATAAATTAAGGAATGAAAACTAAACTTTTTTTTTCTGTTTCCTTACTATTAACATCATCTCCAAACCATCGGCTAGTTAATAACTGAAGCGTTTGCTATTTCTCAATCACTAATGCTAAAAAGATGTTTTTAAAGTGAATGTATTATGCTATTAAAATACATGCCCATCCTTATATAAGCCTCAGCGTAATTATAGTTTTGTATAATTAGAGTTTCATGTCAAAAGATTTACAGCTTTATCACCTCAAGCAATATTTCACAGCTGCCAAGAATGATTTATGCAATAATGACTTAAACTGTAAAATAGAATCCTCAAAGGAAGGGCTGTCAAATATTCCTACTGCAAATAACTAGGTTTTTAAAAATTGATATTCTGATAAACAGCAAGTCCAATTGTACCTAGTCAAATGACATAAAGTAGCATGGTAGGAATTGTTGCTCCATAATGGTGATCATACAGCTCACCACGCACTGCGTCAATGTGAACTCACTGAATAGATCACAGGTTCATACTGCTTATATAGCCTCTAGCCACTTTTGAAAACAAGCTTTCAGAAATAATACCATGGTCATATTTTTGCCACTCCAGTATGAGTGATAGAAAAAGTGGAAACAGAATATTTCAACTTTTTGTTAATTTGCTCATTGTCCTTATTACATCCCTATTCATTTTCTTGTGAAACGCTAAATAAAGAATAAGTAAAGGAAGCGTTTACTGTATATACTTAAGAAGCAAGAACCTCTCAAAAGTAAATGACTTAGTAACAAAGAATTAAGGAAACTTTGAGAAATAAACCAATGAAAATGTTGGTGATTTTTGTCGCTCCCTGCTTTTAGAAATGTAGAGTGGCTGGTAGGTCTCTAAGAGGTAAGACTCAAAGCATTTGAACTTCACAAGCTCTGACTGATTCTGCAGTTGCCATGTGAATAAAACCTATACACTCTGAAGACTCTATTCAGGGTATCTGAACTAGTAGCAAAAATACAAGTTGATTACATTCACAGCAAATAAGTCTAACTGTGTCCTCACAATCTAAAAAGGTCATTCAAATTAATCTTTTTCTTTGGAAGAAAAAGAAAAAGCTTGGCCCATCACCTCATGTTTTCCATATCAATAAAAGCAAAATAGGAAGCATTTGTCATTAACTCTCAAGATACCCAAGCTCTTGTAGACTGAGTCACATCTGAAAATGAAGCCAAAAGAATCAAAATCATCACCAAAGACTGAAATTTATATACCTAAACAAGCTTCCAAATAAAGATTCCTTGCCTAAAACAGGGAGGTTTTAATTCATATAACCAAGCAAAACACTCAGAGGGAAACGTTTGCATTCGTCAATGTACCAGCATCTTCACTGCAGAAATTTTTACATTCATGCTTGTGATTCCACATTAAAACTCTTTTTTTAGGCTTTTTGAGATCATTTTACACACTCAGGTTGTACAAGTTAAACTAGGTTTCAAAACATCACCTTTACACTTGCAGTGTAATAGATAACAACTTCTATTTGAAAACATTGCCTGAAAATATAGTTAGTATCTAAGTGATCCAGACAGACCAGATTCATTTTATAGTTAAATTAAGTTGAAAAAATTCTGAAATGTCCTGGAAAACATAATGACCAAATGTGGACCAATATGCCCTGCAGTAGCCACAATATAGACTGTCAATGTCATGATAAATATTCAGACGGGAAAATATGTCAGACATTCAAATTATTCCAAAAGCCCAAATTGTTGGCATCAGATACACACACAAAAAACATGAGTTGCATTTGGGTAGTAAGAGCCTCAGTCCAAGAAATGCTTTCAAGACAACAGAGCAATTAGGCTATTTCTACAATGCCAACACTGCTCATTGAAAAGTGAGGAAAAATGAGAAGAACTTTAAAAACAATCTCTATGTTGGTTGATAATCGTATAATTGTCTTCATTTCAGATTATTCCAAAGTTATACATACCTGTTTTTCCAATCATACTTAGTTATGCATATCCACTCAAATTGATGTTAAGAAAAATCCAATAATTGAGAATTGTACATTTTCTATCATGAAATGTTTAATTACAAGAAAATAAGAAGAGTTAATCCTTTTCTCTGCTAGAATTTGTTCTCTGTATTTTACCAAAGGATGAGTCATTATATGATATAGGCTATAACACATCACTCATTTTCTCATTTATATAACTTAAGAGGTATTTAAAAATCTGACTAGATACCCCTCTGCCTCACTGATTTCTGTCAATGGAATAAAAAGAAATAAATGATAATGCAATATCAAAACTAACTGCAAGGTACATTTTTAAATCAATTTACCTTTAAGTCCTAATCGTCAAATATCATTGTGTGCACATTTGAGAATGTATTTACTTTAAAATGGGTATATCCGAATATTCATACAAGTGAGTTCACATACATATATATTGTGTGTTTAAGGAATGCATGTCCATTAAATGTGTATTTTTTTGAGAACTATTGTAAGTCTAACATATTTATGCTCCCATAGAAAGCCTGACAGAAGGAGGAGTGCCCTTGAAGCTGAGGTATGACCTTAAGTTTCAGATGCTAGTTTTGCTTCAGCTGTAAAAGTGAATACTAATAACTCCACAGTATCATAGTTCCTTTTTTCCGTTTCCTATTTTAGGGCAAATCTTGACTACATGAACAGCCTGTATTATTTGAATATACATAAGTTTACTAGACCAATTTTAGAAGTTGCTGTATATCATCCTTAACCTGGTATAAACATGAGCAAAAAAAAACAAGAGGTGTTGCCTATCAAATAAAAGCTGAAGAACCAAGAAACATTTGTTACTATAATAGATTTAGTTTCACATACACAGCTTTCAACAAGACTTTGCTTTCTGAAATATTTTCAAGTTCAAGCAAATAAAATTCTGTATTTGTCTCCAGCCAAATACATATCAATGCAACCAGTAAATTATTGGCTTTTATATTATTCCCTAGAAATGGGAGTGAATAAGATGGACTTGTGGCATTTTGTCCTCAGTGACATTAAGTTACTGTACTTTTGAAGAGTATAGAGTACATTTATTCAAAGAAGAAATTGTTCCTACTAGTCAACTAATAAGAGTATCCATATTTCTTGATTCCCAAAATATTATAAGTAAAGCATATCTCTACAACTGAATATTTGGGGCTTCTCTGCATATGAACTGTCAGTAATCAGTTGTCAAAATTTCATTTCAAGGCAATCAAACACAAGGAATCCTAAACAGATAAACTTTACCATTTTTGTGATAGTAGGTGACCTCCACTTTCCTCTCCTCTGACCCCAGCAATGCCTGGGCAATTTGGGCAATATCATGCCTCTTGGTCTCGGGCCCGTGGAGAAAGTCGCAGGTGCACGGCTTTTGCATGACATCTGGCCTGGAGAAACCAGTCATCTCGCAGAACCCATCGTTGCAGTAGATGATGGCACAGTTCTGCACTCTGGCATTTGCAATGATAAATTTTTTATCTGTAACAAGAAGATAGTAAGACATCTTTTAAAAAGCTTCCTCAAGATTCTCATAAACACTGGAGCAATTTGTTGCATAACAGATCTGAAATGCAGGGGCTTCCCAAATTGCTAACTGCCCAGACTTTTAAAAGAAAGAAAGAAAGAAGAAAAAACCTTAAATGTGAAATTAATGATCCTAGTAGTTTTAACAAAAGTACTAAGGAACTACTCTTCAAATTTCAAGAACGTAATTTCCCAAATAGTCCAGTTCTCAAGCCCTGTAACTCTCAGGGGTCCTAATGCACACTCAGACAGGCAGCTGGCCCATTGACATTTTCAGAATGCCATTTAATTGTAAGGTAAATATTTTCAAAGCCAAACAGTGACACATCCGGTAGCTGTCAAATTTCTCACTTCAACCTTGGCCCTGAGAGTACAACTTTCTCAAAGTAGTTGTTATTCTTGGTTGTGGGTTTCTCTAACCTTCTAGGACATACTACACACCTCATATTAAAAAATAAAGGAACCTAATAGCAATGAAACGATCTTACACTAATTACCAGTTCAATAACACAAAGGTTCACCTTTTTATGATATATATTTTCCAGAAGATAAAAATATTTACACACACACACATACTCGGTAAATATCACGTTAACACCTTTCACTTTTACTTTGGGGAACCTTGCAGTTTTGTGCAGTAGTAGGGATTTTAATACAAAGGGCTTGTTAACTTTGATCACAGATTATATTTACTATTTCCAGTTAGAATGTGAAGCAGGATGTACAAGTTTATTTTGTACACGAGGTAGTATATCCTCTCATCACTAAATGCAGTGCCAAAATAACTGCAAAATATACAGCATAAATGTGTTAATGTAGTTCTGAGGAAATGTTGAATATAAATTAAGTATAGGATTTAAAATTAATATATTTGTATAACAATAATTCATTTCTTATAGCTATTCCACGTGAGAATAGTTAATTTCTCTGCATTCAGTCTTTGTGGGATTTACTCATTACACTTCAATTTTTAAATTTCTAGATGGAAATTTAAGGGGATAAGGAAGGGACAGAAATATTCTTTTGAAAAATGAACTGTTTGCATTGGGAACCAGTGGGAATCAGATATTGCTTTTTCCAAATTATCCTTCTTGGGATATATTTGCATTGATTCCATGCAAAGTTTAGCTTCTAGAAACTAACAGCAAGCAAGCATCCCTGTCATACCACAGCCTTGCAATTTAACCAGGGTAAAATAGAGTTTGCATAGCCATTTACATCGCTGCTACAATTTCCATTCTCTTGTTCCAATAGTGTGCGCTGCCCTGCTCTTGACTTTCAAAAAGTCTGCAATAAAACAGCCTCAAAATGTAAACCTATGTTATACTAGTACGTTCCCTTTAAGATAGTAGAAGAGTAGGACATTAAGTAGCAAGGCAGATAATGGAGCAGTGGGAGAGGAGGATCAAATTGCCTCGTATCATGGAGACCATAATCTAAAATGTAAATCAAAATTAATATCAGAGGGAGAAGACTCCTGCTGCCATTCGAACCTCCTGGCTGGGTTTCACAGCCTCTTAACTTGACAGAGCCCAGAGTTGCCGTCTCCTCAGCTTGTAAGCGGCGGACGCCAAGTACACTATCAAAGCAGAAAACGAGCGAGAGAGAAGAGAACAAATGAACTTACTTTGCCCTTCGAATTTCCGTATGATGGTCCCCAAAAATGTGTTTTGTGGTGCCACATGCCCCCTGCGAACAGGCATGTTGACCCTGGTCTTCCGAGGAGCGCTCCCCCCGAGCTCTGGAGTTCTCCCGGGATCTCTCCTCGGCTAGAGCCCAGGCCAGCGCGAGAGCCGCTCTTTGTGGCAGAGCATCCTCTTTTGAAACCAGAAATCTCTTCCCATTAGCACCACTTCTAGACACCCGCTTTCCCTACCGGAGTCCAATCCATTCCCCTCACCTTCCGGAGGGGGCCTCGCGCCGGACTGCCGCGGGTGAGAGGGTTTGGGGGTGGGGAGAGGGAAGGAGGCGGGGTGAGGGGAGGTGGCGGGGGAGGGAAGGAGGGAGGGAGGGAGCGGTGGGGGTAGGGTGGGGTGGGGAGGGGGCGGGGAGTCACAAGGGCAATCGATCTGTTTCTCTTCTCCCAAACAGCGCCAATTTCCCAGTGCAAATGGGCTTAACCTGGCGGTCGCCCAGAGCTGCGAGGATGGCTGGGGGGGGGGGGGGGAGGTTGAGGGGGGATGGAAGACTTGTGCGGCTTTTGCAGGAAGGGGAGAAAGAAAAGGAGGCTGAGGGGGAGGGGGGGTTGACGTTTCTATCCCCGCCCTCTCCCCCTACACACACACACACACACACACACACACACACACACACACACGCTCCCTTTATCCCGAGAGCTTGGGCGCCGCCGCAGCTCGGATTACTCAAGCGTGCTTTAGCGGAAGCCAGCCAAGAAATCTCCAAAACTCAGTGACAAACAGCTACTCTGGGAAGGTGATCTCCACGGCCACTAGCCACAGGGCTCCATCCCTGAGCTCCTCACGCCTCGGTAGCTAAAACACCCTTAGCTGCAAAGAAAAGACAGGTGGGAAAACAGTCCCTCAGGGAGGACACTTTCTAAGCTCTGGTGTCGTTCAGAAGGTTGAAGATTGAGGATGAGCCACTTAAGGGTGCAGGTTTAGCCTCAAGGTGTAGCTCGGATCCCTGGGCTCGGCGGAGGTGGGCACTGAAGCCAGGGCTGAATTGGCACTCCTGTCCCTGGCCGACGCTGAGCAGAGCCTCCCGAAGACTGAAGGCTGCTAGCGCCACCGCTGAGCATGGCTAGTTTCACTGCTTGAACCCCTGAGGAGTTGCAAGGTTGGGGATGATTGGGTCTCTAGGTGCGGGAGGCTGTGAGAAAGATGAGAACGTAGAAGACTGTGCCAGCAACTGGTACAAAACGAGAAAATAGTTTGAAATGGGTGAGGCTGGGCGCTAAGGGGAAGGAACAAAAGGTGGGTGGGGCTAAGAGTTACCAGCCTTGGTGTGACTTCCCATGCCACTCATCTCCTAAATGCACTAGACACTCCATTCTGCTCTCTTCACTCACCATTTCTAAGGAATCATCTCGTTTAGGATGGAGAAGTGTTCAAGGGGCAGAATAGAGTCCTCTTGGTCCTTGCTTCTCAGAGCCTGCCAACAGGGGAATCTTATAGTATACATACACTTCTGTTCAAAGAGTCTTCCTGGAGACTTAAGAGATCAAATGTGACAAGCCATGCCAGGAGAGAGTGTTTTCTCAGTTGTTTTTCTAGTTTTTCTTGATTCTTTCCCCTTCATTTATGTTATCTCCTCCTTTAACCTAATAGTCAGCCCCTCTCCAGGCCCCTTTCTCTAAATGGAATTTGCCACCACTACAGCCTAAGAACTAGAACACAGACAAACTGCCTGTTTCCAGCTGGCAGTAAGTGTCCAGAGCCCCTCATCAAAACACGAAGTTGTCTGATAGAGTTTTGGGAGTACTTCCAGCCCATTAGCCTGCTTTATCTGTACTTGAGTCAGTCGTGTTCATATTTTCCCAGTTACAACCTCAAATCTGAAGTAAAAAAAAGCGAAGATGGAACTGAGAAGGGCCGAGAGGGAGGGTTAGATTAGGAAGGTGAATCCTGTGGATTGCAATAAATAACGAGAAAATAAATACAACGACTTTTATTTTATATTCCAGAAAATGCAAGGCAAGAAAAAAAATCCAAACAAAAACAAGAACCTAAGCAGTTCTTACTTTTTCATATCAGAGTAATGAGAATGAACCAGAAATGCTAGACATTGCCTGGGAACGTTGAATTTTCTGGTTAATTAGCTTTACTTAAAAAGAAACAATCTATGACACCCCTTAGGCTCTTACGGGAGCTCGAGCTTTTCTGAATCCGTACAGTTCCCTGTCTCAGAATATAAAAAGGCACGCTCCTCCAATGTACGGCTTTATTTTTTCTCCCTTTTCAATATAAGTAGATCATTTTGTAGTGTTCTCTAGCTGCAGCCAGGCTGGTGAAACAAGTTCCTTTCCCAGGTGCTAAACGTGTGGAGCTATCCATGGTGCTGACTCTGATTCCGCTGTTAGCAATTGCTCTCTGCCTACATCTAGCCACAGATAATAGAATTGCAAACTCAGGCAAGTGGCCCCCATATATTCACATACACTACTTGTCTTCACCGTATACCCACAGAAACAGAGAGTGCTATTTGCATCCAATTTCTAAAACACCTTATTTTTCTACTTAGCTTCTTAGCTAAATCGAAACTCAAATATGCATCAAGGAGTTCAGAGAAAACTGAACAACCTACATATTGTGTGGATTGTAATTAAGGTTTCATGTACAGTATAATGGTATAATAACACAACAGTAAGTTATGGCAAGGTTATATGGCAAATACTTGCTTTTTTAAAATCGCATGTGAATTCAGTGAATTAATATTGTTTTAAAGGGAAACAGGCATTTCCAAATGCAGTTTGAAACACAACATTTATCTGCCATATGATGAGATGTATTGACCTGCAGAAGATAACAGTGCATAATGTCTCTAGTTATGAGTCTGATATTAACTTTTACAGACAGTTGAGTCTAGAAACAATTGAATTCTACTTTAAGGGTGAAAAATCGTATTCTTCAAGAGGAAAACTGGCTTTTTGCTCCCTGAAGTACTTTCTTTCTCTACAACTTTCAGAGTAGTCTCTGTTTGTTTGCTCTGGGTAACTAAACACATGATGGTTAAAGTTCCATTGTCTGTGTTCATATGAGCAACCTCTCTGGGCTTCACATTTTTCCCAACCTCATTTAGCTCTAAGATTAGTTCTATTAAGGATTCAGTGTAAGATCATAGGACATTCCATAACCTATGTATTGTAATTGATTGATCTGAGCAGAAGATTAAAGGCATCCTGTTTCTAAATTACCCCAGTAATCGTGTTCATGCATTATACATTGGTACAGTGGAGACAAGTACATCAATCTATATTCAGCCAATAATAGAATCAAACCAGAGGATGGTAATCATGGCTGCTTGCTGGCTGGAAAATTACCCCTCCCCTCATCCCTGCTGTCTACAAAAGCGAACTTTAGATTTTCTGTTGAAGCCAGGTTTCATAAGTTTTTAGTATTTGGGGATTTTTTTGGAAGTCCAAATATTGAACACAGCATATAAGTTCAACTTTTGAAATCTTATCAAGTGTGTAGTCTAACACTCAACACAATCTACTTATGGGCAAGGACACAAAATGGATTCAGATATATTATTAAAATTACTTAATTGTCTCTGTTACTTTAAAATTGAGTAGTTTAGTATTTACAGTATGTTAAAAACTTTTAACAATGATTGCTACATAGTAAGCAGTCCATAAATTTCATATACACAAAATTCTATATATAAGTCCACAGAATTAATGGAGCCCTGCCTAAGAACCCTACATTAGAAATTATTTAAGTATCATACATTAATGCTTGAATCTTTAAGGAAACAGTAGCAACCATTATGGGCTATTTAAGTGGCATTCTTATTTTGACAGAGAATGAAAACTTTTTGAGATCAAATAAGCCAGTAATTTGTTTTACATTTTTGAAATAATGTAGAATATAAATCAATGAAATTAATGTGATGTTTTATCCATTTGGCAAAATTAGTTTAATGATCTGATGACCACAATGCAGCACTATAACCTTCTATGAGAATCCTGGGTATTATCCTAGTAACTGGGTCACATTTAACCTAAGAAACATCTGACTTTACAGTTCCAAGGTAGGCAAATTTTAGGCTTGTATTATCATATATAGCTCTAGAATATTATGAGAGGCAGAAATTTTGAGGTCATCTATTAAAACTGCAACATTTCTGTGCAGCATGTAGAAGTGAAAAGGGCAGGAAAAAAAAAAACTGAGTTCTAACCTGAAATTGCCATTTATAGCAGAAACTAATGAAAATAGTTAAGCTCTCTTGTTCATATCTTCCTTTCTAAAATCAGTATAACAATCCCCATCTTTCAATTTTGTGTAAAGAATAACTAGGAAAATGGATACAAAGTGCTTAGCACACACTCTGGCAGGTAGTGAACATATAAATAACAGCTGTCCTACCATATAAGCACTCTATATTTTTACAATTAACAAATTAATAATATTAACATTAACATATAGGATTTAACTAATTTAGATTGTTTGTGCTAGTTGGGTGTGTGTGTGTGTGTGTGTGTGTGTTTGGGGTATTAGAAGTAAGGTATAGAATGGAATCTATAGGTGAATCATACCTGTACTCATTAGTCTGAGTGACTTGGACTAATGCCAATGACCGTTCCTAATGTATTAACATGAGATTATCTAGGTAGAAAATTGAATATTCCTTCAGAAAATTTAGATCCTTTCCTAATGACATACTTTATATGTTGGTTTTAATCCAAATAACTATTATTCACTTCACTTGGGATTCTTTTATGATAACATACTCCACATTATAGTTTTTATCCAAATGGTTAATATTTGGCTCATCTCATTGATTATATGTGAATCTTACTGTAACATCAGGATCTTCTCTTTGAGGAAGAAGGTATTGGGAGACACTTCTCTAAAACATGCCACCTACTCCTGCAGAAAAGAATCTATTCACATCTGTATCATTAATACATTCATCAATAATTGACATATGAAATAGCTAGTGACCTGAGTTCTTATAATTTATAAAATTTAAGTTTGTTAAAATAAAAAAAATTATATAGATGTTCTAGGTGAAGATTTGATTGGGTGCATTGGTAAAGTGGGTCTTAGAAGACGAGTTCTTTACTCAGTTTATAAGTAATTTAGCGCATGGTTCAAAAATAAGCCAATTGTTATGCATCATACCTTTTTGAAGACTAAGATAGTGTATGAAATTTCTTTTATATAAGTAGGCCTTAAAATTGTTTCTTAATTGACAAATGCACTCTTTTCATTTTCCAGATTAATTATTTGTTGTATTCATTAAATCTAACTTGATTGGTCTTCATACCTTGTGGAAATATATATTTTTTCCCAGAATTACACTAAATTCATCACTTTTCTGAAAGAAATTCACTTTAGTTATGTTAAAAATTGTCTCTATATCTTTGGGCAGATTTATTCTACTATAGGAATTCTATAATATTTAAGCAAATCTGTATACTAGGAACCAGTCTTTTCCTAAAAAAATAATTTGGAAGCTATTATTTTGGCTTCCACATCTGTTCATAATAGAACAATGGGATCAGGATTTAACTTCTCACTTTTAACAACTATATAATTGGACAAAGTATAGAAAACAACAGTGTTCATACATTGAACAAAAAGAAGTATAGGAGACTGTTTCCTGAACAAAGGGCAAAGACAAGGCGAGCCCTATGATAGCCCCAGCTTACCAGCTAAGAGAATTTCCAAGCCACAGTGCATGGAGTAAAAAACCAAACAAAGCTAAATAAACTGAATTGAGGAGACAAAAATTTAGAGTGCAGGGAAATCAAGGCAGCTTGAATTTGCACAGCAGATTAATAGAGAGAAGGAAGTTGCATAGAAAGAAAGGTCCAGATATCTTCATTGGGGTCAGCTCAAGTCTTTGTCTATTACTGACTTGCATAAGTATGTGAGGAAACCACCCAAGACCAGAGTGAAAAACTAAGGAAAGGATTTGGCAGAACAATTACCAAAGCTTACACAGGAATGGCAGTAGTTGCCATGCCACTATCTAAAGTGAAAAACCTACTAATGCATGGAACATTTGCTATACTCTTTAGAAAGTTATTGCATTAACAGAGGGGTGAAATTAAACCTTCAGTAGAGATTTATCTACCAACCTCAGAAGCGAATCTCAAAAGGATTATACTGATATGCTAATTATGTCCCAGAACAAAAGCCAGTTATACTTAAAGGAATACAACAAAATCCAGCACACAAGACACAAAATAACAACGTCCAGCATCCAAAACAACATATCAGGCATACAAAAAAGTGGGAGAAAAATCAATCCACATAAACAACCAGAAAGGACATGGATGATTAAATTAGCAGAAAGGATATTGCATAGTTATTATAATTATACTGCCTATGTCCAAAAAAGTAGAGGAAAATATGAACTTTATGAGGAAAGAAATAGAAGATATAAGAAAGAAATGGAAGATATAAAAAAGATCCAAACCAAATTGTAGATATGTAAATATGATATGTAAAATGAAGAAAATAGGTTCAGTGAGATTAAGAGCAATTCATCATTGCAAATAAAAGAAAATCAGTGAAATTGAGGACATAGCAAGAGAAACTCCCCAAAATGAAACACAGGGAGAAAAAGACTGATTAAAAAATGAACAGAGGCCGGCCCCTGGCTTAGTGGTTCAGTGCACGGGCTCCGCTACTGGCGGCCCGGGTTCAGATCCCGGGCGCGCACCGACGCACCGCTTGCTCGGCCATGCTGAGGCGGCTCCCACATACAGCAGCTAGAAGGATGTGCAATTATGACATACAACTATCTACTGGGGCTTTGGGGAGAAAAAGGAGGAGGATTGGCAATAGATGTTAGCTCAGGGTCAGTCTTCCTCACAAAAAAGAAAAAGAAAAAATAATACTAATTAAAAAAAGAACAGCATCATGACCTGTGGGACAATATCAAGTGATCTAACATGCACATAATTACAGTCAAGTTGGGAAGGGAATGAGGACAAGAAAATGATTTCAAAAGTAATGGCTACATATTTTCTAAATATGATAAAATAATCAAAACTCAGAGATACACAAAGTTCAACAAAGCCCAAACAGAAGAAAAATAAAGAAAACCACACCAAGGCACACATTGAAATCAAATCGATGATAACTTGTGATAGAGATTTTAAAAACCTTAAAAACAATAATAAGACAAAAAGACACATTCTATACAAAGGAGAATTTTTGTCAGAATCTGTAATATATAATGCAGCAACACTTGATTTTAAGTACATCACTTAAACACTTGATGTTTAAGTACATTAAGTACTTAAAAAACAGCAACAACAAAATGAAACAAAACAAAAATGTGTCAACCTAGAATTCATTATCCAGTAAAAATTATCTTTAATAAATTATGGCAAAATAGATACTTTTTAAAATAAGCAGAGCAAAGAGAACTCGTTACTAGCAAACCTGGAGTAAGATTAATGTTAAAAGAATATCTTCCAGGGGGCCAGCCCGGTGGCACAAGCAGTTAAGTGCGCATGCTCCGCTGTGGTGGCCCGGGTTCCCCAGGTTGGATCCTGGGCGCACACCGCCCCGTGGCTTGGCAAGCCATGCTGTGGTGGCATCCCATGTGGAGTGGAGTATGTTAGACCAGGGCCAGTCTTCCTCAGCAACAAAAGAGGAGGATTGGCAGATGTTAGCGCAGGGCTGATCTTCCTCACACACAAAAAAGAATATCTTCCAGAAGGAGAAAAATCATATCAGAACCAAACTGCATTGACACAAAGTAACGAAGATCACAAGAAATGATAAATCTGTAGGCAAAATAAAAGACTTTCTCCACAATTTTTAAAAACTTTTAAAAAAGACAATTGAGTGTTTAAAGTAAAACCAGTAAGAATCAATTGTGAGGTTTATAACAGTATAGAAGTAAATAATATTACAACAAGAAAACAAAGGACGGGGGGGGAATGAAAAGTATACTCTTGCAAATGTATTATAATACTCGTGAGACAGTATATTATGCGAACTTAAAAGTGTAATAGGCTAAAGATGTATATTGTAATCCCTAAGGCAACCACTATAAAAAACAATAAAGATATATAGCTAATTGGCTGAGAGTAGAGATAAAATAGAATCATAAAAAATATTTCAAACAAATGCAAAAGAAGAGGAGAAAAAGCACCAAGAACCGATGGGACTAAAAAAAAAAGCTATGTAATAGATTTAACACAATTATGCCAATAATGATATGAAATGTAACTAATCTAAACATTCCATTTAAAAAGCTGAGTTTGTCAACCTGAAATCGAGACTATTATTCTCTATAAAAAATCCACTTTAAATGTAATTTGCAAAAATGTTTAAAGTTAAAGAATGGAAAAAGATATAGTACGCAAACCCTATTTTAAACAGCTGAAGTTATTATATTAGTATCTAACAAGGTGAATTTCAGAACAAGAATTATTACCAGGGATAGTGAGGGACATTGCATAATAGAGGCGTTAATTCATCAAGAGAATATAACAATCTTAGGTATGTATATACTTATAATGAGTTTTAACATATAGAATCAATAACTAATAGAAGTGATATATTTATACAATGGATACTATTAGGCCATAAAAAGAATGAAATACTGATTAATGCTACAACATCAATGAACATTGAAACCATTCTGGTAAGTTCGAGAAGCCGGATACATAATGCCACATGTTGTATCATTCCATTTATGTGACATGCCAGAATAGGCAAATCCCTAGAGTCATGAAATAGATTAGTGGTTGCCAGGGGCTAGTGGAGGGAGGAATGGGGAGTAATCTCTAAGGGGTATAAAGTTTATTTTTGGAGTGATGAAAATGTTCTAAAATTAGATTGTAATGATAGTTAGACAACTCTGTAAATATACTAAGAAAACACTGAATTGTACACTTTAAAAGGATGAATCTTATGGTATGCGAATTATATCTCATTAAAACTGTTATTACAAAATTTTAAACAAACAAAAAAATTATTAGAAGAAAAGGGAGAAATAGACAAGTTTATCATTATAGTTAGAAATTTTAACAGTCTTCTTTCAATAAAAGATAAACAAAACTTCAGTAAGGATATAGAAGACTTGAACAACCTTATCAATTAATTTAAGCTAT
This sequence comes from Ceratotherium simum simum, assembly GCF_057802395.1. Lineage (NCBI taxonomy): Eukaryota > Metazoa > Chordata > Mammalia > Perissodactyla > Rhinocerotidae > Ceratotherium > Ceratotherium simum. The sequence goes on from NC_141908.1 coordinate 43,396,505, forward strand.
TTGACATTTATTGAACACTACATCAGAGAGTAACAGAAATTACATTTGTTTCAAGCATTCATGGAACAATCACCAAGAGAAACAATCACCAAGATAAGCTCTATAAATGTAAAAATATTTAAATCATACAGTTTAAATTTTAAATTTAATTTAATTTTTAATTTATTGTAATTTTATATTAATATAATATAATTTATATTTATATTTAACTTAAATTGTAAATTTTAAATTCTAAATGGAATTAAATTAGGATGCAAAAAGAAAGAAATATAAAAAAAATCCCCCAATATTTAGAAATTAAAAAATATACTTCTGTATAACTGTTGGGTCAGTGCGGTGGTCAATTGATGTGTCAACGTGGCTAGTCCAGACACGTAGCTCCCAGTCATTCAATAAAACACTAATGGAGGTGTTGCTGTGGAGGTATTTTACAAATGTAATTGAAGTCTATAATCAGTTTGCTTTAAGTAAGGAAGATTATTCTGTACAAAAAGAATGGGCCTGATTCAATCAGTTAAAGGATTCTAAAAGCAAAACTGAAGTTCCCTAAAGAAGAGGAAATTCTGCCTGTGGACTGCAGCTTTAGGTCATGCCCAAGACTTCCAGCTTGCCCTTCCTGATGGCCTGCCCTACAGATGTAGGAATTGCCTAGCCAGCCAATCATATAAGCCAATTTCTTTTCCTTTCAATAAATTATATATATATATATTTCCATTATTTACCTATCTACCTATCTATCTAGAGAGAGACATATATAAAACATCGATCTATCTATCTCTATATCTATCTATGTAATCTATCTATCTATCAATCAATCATCTATCTATCTATCCATCTACCTATCTATTTATGTTCTTCTGGTAGAACCCTGACTGATACAGTCAAGAAGAAATTGCAAGTAAAATTAGAAGATAATTTGATTGAAAAATGAAAAATGACTTATCAAAATTGGTGAGATGCAAATAAGGCAGGGCTGAAGGGAAATTTACAGAATTAAATGCTCATTTCTTTTAAAAAAAAGAAAGTTATCAAATCAATAATCTAAGCTTTCTACTAAGGAAACAAAAAATATACGAATTGGGCGTAGGGAGGGAAATAATAAAGATAAGAGCAGAAGTAATAAAGTAGAAAACAGAAAACTATAGAGAAAGTCAATGAAAACAATAACTAACTCATTAAAAAGATGAATAAAATTGATAAACTTCTTGCCAGATGGATCAGGGATAAAATAAAGAAAACATAAATTACCAATATTAGAAATACAAGAGGAATCAATGCTTCAAATCTTATAGACATTTAAAAAATAATTTTTAAAATTACGAAAAACTTTCTGCCTGCAAATTTGCCAAATTACATGAAATACACACAGCCTTGATGACATAAATTTAAAAAACCCACTCAAAAAGAAAGAGATAACTTGAATAGCTCAATAATTATTAAAGAAAAATTAAACCTGCAGTTAAAACTTGCCTAAAAAGAAAATTCCAGTTTCAGATGGCTTCATTGGTGAATTATACTAAACATTTATGGGAAGAATACCAATTCTAAAGAAACTTTTACAGAAAGGAGAAGAGAGAAAATTCCCAAATCATGAGAAGAGCAGTCAGATACTACAACCAGATAAGGACATTACAAGAAATCTCAGAGCATTATCCTTCATGAACACAGATGCAAACCTCTCCCCACCCAAATTTTAGAAACTAGTTGTTTCTCTCAAAAATTTAAAGTTGATTTGATATTTAAATATCAATCAATGTAATTTACCATATTGACATAAAAAGAAAAAAGTGATATCAATACATGTAGAAAAAAATTGACAATATGAAATATCAATTCATTAAAAGAAAACCTCTAAGGTCAGGAACAGGGAAAGAAGTTCACTCACAACTTTTATTCAACATTCCATTGAGGATTGTGGCCACTGCAAAAAGGCAGGAAAAAGGAATAAAAAGCATACAAACTTAAAAGGAAGAAGTAAAACTATCTTTATTCATAGACTAAATGACTGTTTTGGCAGAAAATCCCAAGTAATTCACAAATAAGCTTTAGAACTAACTAACAATTGGGTTTAGGAAGCTTGCAATACACAAGCAGAAATTTAAAAATCAGTTGCATTTTTATATGCTAGCAATGAATATTTGGAAATTCAAATTAAAACACAACACAATTTAAAATAGCCTAAAGATTAGAGAATCCATATTGGGATACATTTAAAAATTATAAATAAAAAATACACCAAAAATTGCTAAACATTGCTGAGAAGACATAAATAAATGGAACGATATACAATCTTCCCAGATCAAAAGACTTAATATTGTTTAAATGCCAATTCTCCTTAGTTGATCTATGGATTCAATAGAATCATAATAAAAATCCCAAAAGAGTTTTATGGAAATTAACAAGCCAATTCTAAAATTTATACTAAACTCCTAATACCTAAAATAGCCAAACCAATTCTAAAAGTGCAGAACTAATTGCGAGGACTTACATTATCTGATTTCAATACTCACTATAATGCTACATTAATAAAGACAGTGTGGTATTGTGTAAAAATAGACACATAGATAAATGGAACTGAAAGGAGAGCTCAGAAATAGACCCAAACATATACAACTAATTGACTTTCAGCAAATGGGCCTAGGTAATTCAATGGAGAAGATAGTCTTTTCAATAATTGATGCCAGAACAATTGGAAGGCATATGGAAAACAAAAAGACTTCAACCCTTGTGTTATATCACATGCATACATTCACCCAAAATAGATCATAGACCTAAATATAAAAGCTAAACCTATAAAATTTATGGGAGAAAACATAGTAAAAATCCTTAGTGATTTTAGTTTAGGCAAAGATTTCTTAAACAGAATGTGAAAAAACCCCACATTATAAAATTAAAAAATGATAACTTGGAATTCAACAAAATCAAAAACATTTGTTCAGTTAAGTAAATGAAAAGGCAAGCCAAAGATTGTGGAAAATTGTAAGGCATATATCCAATAAAGTACCTGTATCCAGAATATACAAAGCCTTCTTAAAAGTCAATAGTAGGAGGACAAAAATCAATAAAAATTGGCAATATATTTGAGCAATCACCATGCTAAAGAAGATATAAAGATGGCAATAAGCATTTGAAAATATGGTCAATATCATTAATCATTAGCAAAACCGATCAAAACCAAAAAACACTACCAATTCAGCCCCAATAGAATGGCTAAAATTTAAAATATATGTATTTGACAATACCAAGTGTTGATGAGATTGTAGAACAGCTGAAACTCTCATACATTGCTGGTAGCAATAAAACATGGTACAGCCACTATTGAAATAAGTTCTTTACAAAAGTTATAAAGTTTCTTATAAAGAATTTCATATAAAATTAAGCGTATATTTTATTATATGACCCAACATAAGTCCAAACAAAGTCTTGTATGTAAATGTTCATAGTTTTATTCATAATAGCCCCAAATGTCCAACAACTAGTGAATGGATAAAAGAATTATGGTTTATTCACATAATTGGATACTACGGAATGAAATGAAACAATCTATACTGATACAATCAACAGTATGCATGAATCTCTAAAGCATTATGCTAAATGCAAGAAGCCAGTCACAAAAGAATACAAACTGTGTAATTCCATTTAAATAAAATTCCTCTTAAAAAGGCAAAACTATATTAATAGAAATAGATGAGTGGCCATGAAAGGGCAGTGATGAAGAAGAGGACTGAATGTAGAGGGGCCAGAGGGAAATTTTGGGGATGATTGAAGTGTTTTATGTCAGGATTGTGGTGGTTATATTTATCCAGTTGTAGAAATAAAAATGAAAATAGGAGACATTCAAGCTTTACAACTCATAAAATATTATCTAATAAGTAAAAGATTATATTTTTACCATATCTAATACAGTATATATAGACCCAATTATTTGTTGAATGAATGAGTAGTCTGAAGATCATTGTGTAACAAATTTAGTAAAAAAATTCACAGTGTATATTTGATATATTGGCACTAATAATGAGTCATTCATTCATCTGCTGAAAAGAAAACATTAAATTCCCATTGAGAGGAAATAACGGTAGGTATAATAGTTATAGACTATTAATTAACCATTAAATCAACATATATTCCCTTTAAAAAAGGCACAGATCTTATTATTCCCATTCAATAATGTACTAGGTTAAATTATTATAATAAAATGGTTTATTTAGTTTAATTTCCTTCATTCTATTTCTTGGGTCCAAATTTTAGATTTTTATCACTTCATTTCTGGATCATCAAATTATTCTCCTATTTCCCTGTTTTCAGACTATTATAACTCTAAACCATCCTACTGATTAGTACCACACTCATATTCTTTGAAACATCAACTTTTTATTGTGTCCATGTTAGAAACTTTTAATAGTCTTTTATTCTTGGATAAAAATCTAAGTTCTATGTATTATATAAAGCTCTCTATAATTATACCCTTCATCTATCCATCCTTATCTCCTACCATAACCCTGTAGATTCACTATCATTTCTAGCCCAATGCCAAACATTCTCCATAGTGTTTCATATTTCCTCTATCTCCACCTAATTTCTCCACAGGTTACTCAAGTCCCACTGATACTGAACCTCTTAATCTCAAGTTCGTGTGCCAGATGCCCAGCAAGCCAAACACTGAGACATCAGTGCTTGGAGATGAAGAAAGATTTATTCGAATTGGCCAAAATGAGCAGGTAGGAGCCTGGGTTTGCTCAAATCCACCTCCCCAAGAACAGAAAGCAGGGGGCTTTTATAGAGCTTGGCAGGAGGCGCTTCAGGGAAACAAAGGGGTCACTTGCTATAAGCCTCTGGGCAATCTGACTTCTGGGCTTCAAAAGCTGCTGAAAGCTGGCCATCCTATGATCGCAACCTCCCAGAAGGCATTCTCTTTCTCCTGCAAAACAAGCTCACAAGTCCTCTCAAAAATAAGCTCACAAATCCTTGAGACCCCTGAGTCACCCCTGAAGTTAAATACAAAAAACAGCAAATTAATTTAATATCTACAGTACCCCTCAGGTACCTGGCTTCACCACCATCTTTTTAATTCCCTGACTAATTTACTCATTGTTTTACTCTCCTTTTCTGAAGCCCATGTGTAATTACTCTTTGCCACCCATCAGGGCACTTTCTTTGCATTGTTATAGGATACTTTGAAACTCATTTAATTTTTATAACTTATGAGGTAAATATTCTTATTTTCGTATTTTACAGTTGAGAAAACTAAAGTTCAAAGAGGTTAAGAAACTTAATCAAGATCACATAGCTAGCAAGGAGTAGCGCTACAATAATGTCCATGGAGGCATGGATCTTGTTTTATAATAATTTGATAACTTCTGCAATTCCTGGTACAACATTAACATTCAATAAGCACTCATAAATATATTTTGAGTTGACTAAGTTTATTAAATTGTCTTTATTTTGAAGGAGGAATTCCAGTTTGTGTCTAACTGATTTTACAGCATATTTGAGTACTGCTCATGAGAAGATAGGGCTGCCCTACGAAAGTGTATTTGTGGGAGGGATTGAGGAGCCTTTTGGGAAAACATTAAACCTAAGTGGAAAAGTATAAAAAGTTGATTTTGTAACAAAAACCAACATCAAGGGAATGTATAAATGTTTCTGGCTACTACATGAAGGGCAGGGATCAGGATCCTATAATGAAGCAATTTAGAACTTTTTTCAGTCTTCCTCTCTCACTGACAGTAGTGGCATGTTCTCCTAGTTCTTAGAATATTTGTGTCAGAATCCAGAAATTTTATAACCAACTTTTTTGAGGCATAAGTGACATAAAATAAAATGTACTCATTTTAAGGGTACAGTTCAATGAGTTGTTTTTAAAAAAAGTTTTATTTTGAGATCATTGTACATGCTGATTCACATTCCGTTGTAGAAACAAAATATAGTGATCCCGTACACCTTCACCAAGTTGCTCCCAATGGCATTATATTTCATAATTATAGTACAAGGTATGATCTGCAGAGAGTGCAGTTATGGGAGCAGGTATCTCTTGTCATGTTAGGGGTCCCCAAGACCACCCTCAGGCTCCGTGATTCACTAGAAGGGCTCATAGGATTCATAAAGTTTTTACACTCGTTATAGTTTATTAGAGTGACAGGATACAGATTAAAATCAGAAAAGGGAAAAGGCACAGGGCAGAAGTCCAGGAGAATCAGGTGCAACTTCCAGATGTCTCTCCCAGTGCAGCCACATGGAGACAGGCTTAATTTTCCTAGAAACAACATGTGACCACACGTGAAGTGTTGCCAACCAAGTGAGAGTTCATCTGAGACTTGGTGTCCAAGGTTTTTACTGAAGATCAGTCACATAGGCATGCAGGGCCATGTAACTGACCTCAGCTACTCAGTCTCCAGCCCTGCCAGAGCTGGATGTCAAGCTGATACAGTATAAGCCTGAGGCTTCAGGCAAACAAAAACACTCCTATCAGGGAGGATATTCCAAGGACTCAGAGGTCAATTCCCCAGAGTCCAACCAAAGCCCAGTCCTGAAGACAGGCCTTTCCTGGGGAAGTGTAAGGTTTGAGAAACCCAGGTAGGTCATCTCTGGTGCTTGACTAATCCAAGGTCTCTTCAGAATGAACTTTCTTATGACAATATGATGGGCTATTGAAAGAAAGAACTGAGATCTGCAGAGAAAGCAATTCTTAACGGTAGTGATAACATCTACCAGAGATTATCATAGTGAAGGGACACTTATTGGCTGCACTAGATATCTGCAAGTGGTTTCTAAAAGTAGGGATGGGAGACAGAAATGGAACATTGTCCGCAAGCCTCATTTTTCCATCCCATTCCTCTTTCTTCATAGTCCTGTATGTGATTTTACTAACAAGTTTTAAATTTCTCCTTCTTCCTTGTAGACACATGTTCAGTTCCTTGGAGATCATGTATTATTTATCTCAGAATTCCTAATATTGGGTATGCCATCTGGGACATAGTAAGTATTCAATAAGTGTTTGTTATAAGAAAGAAGAAAGGACAGCATACAGGTTGAATGTATGAATGGATGGATAGAAGGCAGTCAGGATGCACAAAGGGAAGGAAGAGAAGCAGGCAGGATGGATGGTTGGAATTGAGTCAGGACAGGTAAGAAAGAAAGAGGAAAGATAGCATGAAATGGAGATAGGAAGGAGAGAAGATGAAAAGGTGACAGAAAGGAAGAAATAGGAGGAAGAGATGGAGGAAGCAAAGGAAGTAATAAGAAAGGGATGGAGGAAGAGAGGTAGGGGCAAATACAAGGAGAGAAAGGGAAGGAGAAAGGAAAAGTAAAGAAAGGGTGAAAGGAAAGGAGGGGTGGAAAGAAAAGAAGAAATAGTGGAAAGTGGAACCTTTCTGGAAGACGGCCATCCTTACTACTACACGATCCAAAACCATTTAAGACAGCACCACCAAAAATTCACACTGGCCCACCCCACATGACATGAAAGAGCTATCTTATTTCCAAATATCAGTAAGATTCTATTTCTAAATAAGCAAAGACATGTTTCATTCAGGTTGATATACAATTACATCTTACACTTGGTACTATAAAGGTGTCTAGAAACAATTTACTACAAACTGACATCTATTTTAATGACATTATAAAGAAGAATAGCATGTGCATAAGTAAAGTAAAATACTTGTTGGCAATATAAAATCAATTCCACCTTGAAACTGCTAAATGAAAATATATACATATTTGCAATGAAATAGCTGTACTTGACTATAAATCAAAGATAATCATAGTTGCAAGTGGTTGTTACTGTAACAGTAAAATCTAGGGCTTATACATACAAATGCATGTGTAGTAATGTTTGTTTTTAGTGCCCTCTTCTCGTCAATCTTCTCTGCACTGACTTTGAAGAGAACCTCCTGCCCGTGGAGTGAGACAGGAAAGGGAAGGAGGACTGTCGTGTCTCTCTCAGCTCAGTTTTACAGCTAAGGAAATCGAGATAGAGAGGAGATTTGCTTTAGGTCACAAAATGAGTTCAGCTCAATTCATTTTCCAGCCTTGTAACTGTCATGTGAATCTCCTGCCCTTACTAACTTCTAAAACAGACTCCTTCTTCCAAATATGTTAAATTTCTAAATTTGATAACTAATTTGAATGTTTCTTTTTAACCAACACTGCATCTCTAAGCCATACTGCACATTCAAGCACATTTTAGTAATGTTTTACAGCACTTTGGATCTTGAAATTCTTTGAGATGCTTTTATCCAGTGTGGACTGACTTAATCTTTTCAAAGACAAATTTCCATTTCTCTTTCTCTAATTTGTCCTCACTATTCTGTCTCTTGTTGGACAAAATATAATTATGAAACTGTATCACACTAATATTTTATTTCAAGCCTTCTGCATTAAATTAGTTTGCTGAATACTGTTAATATATTTTATACAGGGAGTTAATCTAAATAACAAAACTGTATTCCATTGAATTAGTCATTAGCATTGTTAGCCCTGGATAGAATTAAGCATTGGAAATAATTCTCATCTGCTATGTACATTCTTCCTACTATATTTTTAAAGATTTAATTTCTTACCATTTTTTATCTGAATTATTATTTCACAGCATAATGCCACATAGCAGCAAATCATACTGGATCATTTCCCCTGGCAGATCATTTTTCACTGTCATTTCTCATTATGCTGTCACCCATAATCTAAAGAATGAATTCAGGTCAAGAAATTCCTCTTTCAATTCTTTTTACTTTTGTTTCATGATATTTTGTCATGCACCATTATGGGCCAAATAGAGTTTCTTCTACCTTATCCTGGCAGACACTACATTATGAAACATGCTAAAAATAAAACTAGGAGAAGAAAGATGTTATACAGATGGGAGTTCTTTGCTCCAAATGATTGTTTAAATAGTCCATGAAAGAAACAACCTTGAGTGTTATCTTGTTCATGTGTGGCATTTTCTATGTTGAATAAGTTTCCATAATAATCATTTAGGATAGTTCTAGAATCCTTCACGTTTACAAAGACTTTCTAACGGTGTCAGTATTAAGCAATGTAACATTGGCATTCTCCTGGGAAAGTTCAGGTTATCTCATCAGCTTTGGCATTGCAACAAGACTAGTAAGTAATGGAGGAGGCAGTTCTCCGCATGGTGTGATTGGAAGTGTATCTGTTAGAAGTGCACTTGGCTACAAGCAACAGAAAACTGTATACTAATGTGCTTGACTTAGATAGAAGTCTATCAGTTTTATGCCATAAAAAGTCCTTGTTAGGGAGTCCTAGGCAGGACAGCTCAAGTATATGCCATGAGAGACACTGAATTATCCCATCTTATGCTTTACTATTTTTCTCGTGTTTGTTTCCTCATGGTTGCAAAATAGCCTCTAACCGGTATTCCAAGCAAGATGAGTTAGGGCAAAAAGGAAAAAAAAAACAGGGCAGAAAAGGACGTACCAGCTGAATCTGCCCTCCCTTTTTATTTAAATTACAAAAGTCTTCGTAGTTTCAGAAATCCCACCTACCAAACTATCCCTTATGACTCCTTGAGCAGAGCTATGTACGCATCACAGCCACCCTCGACTGAAAGGTGACTAGAAAAATTCTTTAACAAGGTGTGTTTGATATCTGAAATTTCTGCCACAGAGTTTTATACCTCTCTGCAAAAAATGCAAAGGTCCCAAGAAAATATACACATGATCAGGTTATACAATACCCTCATTCTATACTCTTCCTCACATAATTCTCAAAAGAAAACATTCTGACAAACACATTTTTATAAGATGTGTAGTGACCCAATACATTTCAGAAGCACTTAAATTTCCAATATTTAAATCAAAAACTTAATTGGTAATAGCAACATTTGAGGGATATAATAGAAAATTATTTGGAGGAAATTCTTTCAAATGTTTCATATATCCTGTTACCTTAAGGTTGAAATCACATTAACAGACCTACAAACACACACACAGAAAAACCTCTGACCTAGACTGTGATTTCCAAACAGTTTCATCTTCTTTCATTCTGTCTGTTATACTCGAGTAGCATAATGATTTCCTACTATTCTCACCAAAACTCAATGTCAAATGTTAATTAACCAAGGGTCAACCAAATGGTGACTCAATTGATACGCCCAGTATTTTTGCTGCTTTGTCAATCATGCTATGAACTGAACAAGATTGTGTATAGTCTATGATTTACTAATCAGAAAACACAACTGTAACTAGGGAAATGGAGAATATAATATATCCGCTGGTGCAAATGTTTTGACCATCTGTAATTGTACATAAACCTCTTTGGTTGTTAAGCTGTATAGCTCTAAGAGTCATTATTTTGGCAGTGAGTAAAAATTCAATTAAAGTTATAAAACATATCTGCAAATTCCTACAGTGAGTTGTTGGGAGAGACTAAATGGGCAGCATGTCGCTGTAATTTTAGTTAATTTTAGTTAATTTTAGTTAATTTAAGTTATACTTTTTACAAAGCTATGTGTTCTAACAAATAGTTTTCTCTGCTTCCACCTCTTTGTTTTTATATTTTATTTGGTAGAGTCATAACTCTCAACCAACTTTTAACTACATTACTTAAGAAAGAATAGTTCATAAAGTGCAGAAATTATTCACGGGAGACATGCTTGTACCTAGCACATTTGACATGCACCGGTATATATTTCAAAATATAAATAAAATTTTAAGCAATTTATTATTTATATTTTCTCGAGTGTTTTAAAAAGACTACATTAAAAATAGAGGACTGGTTTTAAAATATATGCTACATGTGAGTACATATCCTGACATCTTTATAGTTTACAAATATACATCTAAATGAAAGGGGAAGCAAATGACACTGATTACTTACCTTAATGAAGGTCCTGTGACTGAGCATCAAAGTTAGCTTTATGCTTTTGGGCATTTAAGGGGAAAAGATGAATGTGACCTGTTACATACTTTTTATTGTTTTTAGATAATTCAACATTTCAAGGTAAACCAATATTAATTGGGTATAAATTCTAAAATTAATATATCATGTGGTTATTTGTCACAGAAACACATACAAATGGCTACAGAAACACAAAATAAGGAGAGGAAAATTCTAGTCTGAAGATGGGGAAATAAGTCCTTAAAGAATTAATAGATAGATTTTTCTGCCTTCAGTATTTTTCACATCTACTGACTTATAAGAAACATTCCATGTAACATTCATGGTCAGAAAATTGCTTGGGGGGGGAAGAGTCAAGATGGCGGCGTAGGCAGACTCTGAACTCACCTCCTCCCGTGGACACAGCCAATTTACAACTACTCGTGGAAAAATTACCCCTGAGACAGAACTGAAAACTGGATAAGAGGAACTCCTGCAACAACGGACAATCCTAACTGAGGTGGAAGAGGCAGAGACTGCCTTCCGGAGAGGAAAAACGCCGCCTGCACAAGCCGCCAGCTTCACGGCCGCCGGGAGCAGCTCACAGGTACGCAGCCTCCCTGGAGGCGCGGGGCCCTGAGCCGGGGAGCGCCCCCGCTGTGGGCATTTTGTGGACCCAGCACAATCGAGACCAGCGGCATAATATCTGACTTTGCTGCTACTAAAGCATTGGGTAGCATCCCCAGAAAACCCGGCTCACAAAGAAACTAAAACTGGCTCTTAAAGGGCCCGCACACAAACTCACCCGTTCCAGAAAGCATCCTAAAATCACCAGAAAGAAAGGTGCACAGTGCTTCGGTGACAAGAGACTCACCTAATAGGCCCTGAGTGCATCTCCGTGAGGGGTGAGACCTCTCCAGGGACTGGGACATTGGCGGCGGCCATTGTTGTGGCCTGGTGTGAGCGTGCTGACACAGACGCCATTGGAGTTCTCCCTGAGGCCTGCTAGCCCAGGGTCTGCTCCACCCGCTAGAGCACCGATTTAATCCAGCTCAGCCAGGGCAGGCAGCCCACCCTAGAGACTGGCCCCACCCAACAACAAGCCCTCAGGCAACGTGTGGGCCTGCATAGATTGGTGACTGGATTCTCTGCAGCCTGGCAACTGAGCTGACTTGAGCGGGGCAGGGTGTGCACAAGGAGCCGGTGGAGAGTGTGGGGTGGTGGCGGAGTGTGTGGGGCTCCCGCCGTGGAGAGACTGGGTCCGCTTGGGGAGGTCGGGGAGCTCACATGGGGCAGGACTGTGTTGACTGTGTGTGTGGACCTGTGGGCAACAGGGCTTGTCAGCTGCAGAAGACGTGTGCTTCTCAAAGACCCACATAGGAGGTTTGCCCCACCTTCCAAAGCCTGAAACAATTGGGTGCTCCTGTGCCTAAGGGCAGCCCCACCCAGCTGCAATCCCCAGAGAGCTGACAAGAGACCTAATAGGCTAGAGGTTTACAGCAATTGTAAGGCCCTGAGCCTAACAACCTGCCACACTGGGGGCCTACTCACTTAAAAGAAATACTGCAACACAGATGTGGTATTAGAACTTGCAGCCAACTGTGTTGGGGCTCCCCACACCTGATAAAGAGACTGAAGGGCCCACAACAACTACAAGCAGCTGAGCATTACAACAGCTGGCCAGGAGCATAACTCAGCCTCCCTGGGCGCCTATAGGGAGAGCTAACAGGCCACAATAGAAGGACACACGTAGCCCACATAGGGGCCACCCCTGGAACATTGAGAACTGAGGGAAGCACACTGGAAGCCTCCTAAGCCATCACTTACATAAGGTCACCTATCCAAGAGCAGGAGACGTAGCTGACCTACCTAATACATAGACACAAGCACAGAGAAAGAGGCAAAATGAGGAGGCAAAAGAATACATTCCAAGTAAGGGAACAGGACAAAACCCCAGAAAAGGAACTAAGTGAAACAGAAATGAGCAACCTACCCGACAGAGAGTTCAAACTAAGAGTGTTAAGGATGCTCACTGATCTGGGGAGAAGAATAGATGAACTCAGTGAGAATGTCAACAAAGAAATGGAAGATATAAAAAAGAACCAATCAGAAATGACGAATACAATACTGGAAATGAAAAATTCATTAGAGGGACTCAAAAGCAGAGTAGAGGATACAGAAGAACGGATCTGTGAGCTGGAAGAAAGACTAGAAGAAATTACCCAAGGTGAACAGGTAAAAGAGAAAAGAATTAAAAAGAGTGAGGACAGTCTAAGGGACCTCTGGGACAACATCAAGCGCACTAACATCCGTGTTATAGGTGTCCCGGAAGGAGAAGAGCGAGACAAGGGGGCAGAGAATCTATTTCAAGAAATAATAGATGAAAACTTCCCTAACCTAAGGAAGGAAACAGACATCCAGGTACAGGAGGCACAGAGAGCCCCAAACAAGATAAACCCAAAGAGGCCCACACCAAGACACATCATAATCAAAATGTCCAGAATTAAAGATAAAGAGAGAATCCTAAAAGCCGCAAGAGAATGTCAAGTTACATACAAAGGAAACCCCATAAGGCTATCAGCTGACTTCTCAGCAGAAACCTTACAGGCTAGAAGAGAATGGCACGATATATTTAAAGTGCTAAAAGGAAAAAACTTACAGCCAAGAATACTCTACCCAGCAAAGTTATCGTTCAAAATGGAAGGAGAGATCAAAATTTTCCCAGATAAGCAAAAATTAAAGGAGTTTGTCACCAAGAAACCAGTGTTACAAGAAATGTTAAAGGGACTGATTTAAGGGGAAAAGAGAAGACCACAAATAGGAAAAATTATCTATTTCCACGATTAGAACGTAATGGATACAAATGCACAAAAAAGAAGTTGGATATGATATCAAAAACATAAAAGGAGGGAGGAGGGGAGTTAAAGAGTAGAGCTTTCAGACAGAGGTCAAACTAAAGTGACCATCAATTCTGTATAGAAGAAGTAAGGAACAGAGAAGGACTACTAAAACACTGAGGGGAAAAAAAAAAAAAAAGTTAAAAAATGGCAGTAAGTACATACTTATCAATAGCTACTTTAAACGTCAATGGACTAAATGCTCCAATTAAAAGGCATAGGGTGGCTGACTGGATAAAAAAACAAGACCCATATATATGCTGCATACAAGAGACACACTTCAGACCTAAAGACACTCACAAACTGAAAGTGAAGGGATGGTAAAAGATACTCCACGCAAATGGCAATGAAAAGAAAGCTGGGGTAGCAGTACTCATATCAGACAAAATAGACTTTAAAACAAAAACTGTAAAACGAGACAAAGAAGGGCATTACATAATGATCAAGGGAACAATCCATCAAGAGGATATAACACTTGTAAATATCTACGCACCCAATGTAGGTGCACCTAAATATATAAAGCAATTATTAACAGACATAAAAACAGAAATAGACAGTAACACAATAATAGTAGGGGACTTTAACACTCCACTTACACCAACGGATAGATCATCCAAACAGAAGATCAATAAGGAAACATTGGCCTTAAACGACACACTAGAACAGATGGACCTAGTAGATATATACAGAGCATTCCATCCAAAATCCGAAGAATACACGTTCTTTTCAAATGCACATGGAACATTCTCCAGGATTGATCACATATTAGACCACAAAACAAGTCTCCATAAATTTAAGAAGATTGAAATAATACCAACCATTTTTTCTGACCACAACGGTATGAAACTAGAAATCAACTATAGGAAGAAAATCAGAAAAGCCACAAATACATGGAGATTAAACAAAATGCTACTGAACAACAACTGGGTTAACGAAGAAATCAAAGAAGAAATCAAAAAATACCTGGAGACAAATGAAAATGAAAATACGACATGCCAGAATTTATGGGATACAGCAAAAGCGGTTCTAAGAGGGAAGTTTATAGCAATACAGGCCTATCTCAACAAACAAGAAAAATCTCAAATAAGCAATCTAACAATGCACCTAAAGGAACTGGAAAAAGAAGAACAAACAAAGCCCAAAATCAGTAGAAGAAGGGAAATAATAAAAATCAGAGCAGAAATAAATGAAATAGAGACCAAAAAAACAATAGAAAATTATTAATAAAACCAAGAGCTGGTTCTATGAAAAGATCAACAAAATTGACAAACCTTTAGCTAGACTCACCAAGAAAAGAAGAGAGAGGGCACAAATAAGTAAAATCAGAAATGAAAGAGGAGAGGTTACAACAGACACCTCAGAAATACAAAAGATTATAAGAGAATACTATGAAAAACTATATGCCAACCAATTCGACAATCTGGAAGAAATGGATAAATTCTTAGAATCATACAACCTTCCAAAACTGGATCAAGAAGAAGTAGAGAATTTGAATAGACCAATCACCAGTAAGGAGATCGAAACAGTAATCAAAAACCTCCCCAAAAATAAAAGTCCAGGACCAGACGGCTTCCCTGGTGAATTCTACCAAACATTCAAAGAAGACTTAATACCTAACCTTCTCAACTCCTCCAAAAATTGAGGAGGGGGAAGCTCCTAACTCATTCTATGAAGCTGACATTACCCTGATACCAAAACCAGACAAGGACAACACAAAAAGAAAATTACAGGCCAATATCACTGATGAACATCGATGCGAAAATCCTCAACAAAATACTAGCAAATCGCATACAACAATACGTTAAAAGATTATACACCATGATCAAGTGGGATTTATTCCAGGTATGCTGGGATGGTTTAACATTCGCAAATCAATCAACGTAATACACCACATTAATAAAATGAAGAATAAAAATCACATGATCATCTCAATAGATGCAGAGAAAGCATTTGACAAGATACAGCATCCATTTATGATAAAAACTCTGAATAAAATGGGTATAGAAGGAAAGTACCTCAACATAATAAAGACCATATATGAGAAACCCACAGCTAATATCATCCTCAATGGTGAAAAACTGAAAGCTATCCCTCTAAGAACAGGAACCAGACAAGGATGCCCACTGTCACCACTCCTATTTAACATAGTATTGGAAGTCCTAGCCAGAGCAATCAGGCAAGAGAAAGAAATAAAGGGATCCAAATTGGAAAGGAAGAAGTGAAACTGTCACTATTTGCAGATGACATGATTTTATATATAGAAAACCCTAAAGAATCCACCAGAAAACTTTTAGAAGTAATAAACGAATATGGTAAAGTTGCAGGATACAAAATCAACATACAAAAATCAGTTGCATTTCTGTACACTAACAACGAAGTAGCAGAAAGAGAAATTAAGAATACCATCCCATTTACAATTGCAACAAAAAGAATAAAATACCTAGGAATACACTTAACCAAAGAGGTGAAAGATCTGTACACCGAAAACTATAAAACATTGCTGAAAGAAATTGAAGAAGACACAAAGAAATGGAAAGATATTCCGTGCTCTTGGATTGGAAGAATTAACATAGTTAAGATGTCCATACTTCCTAAAGCCATCTATAGATTCAATGCAATCTCTATCAAAGTTCCAACAACATTTTTCACAGAAATAGAACAAAGAATCATAAAATTTATATGGAACAACAAAAGACCCCGAATAGCTAAAGGAATCCTGAGAAAAAAGAACAAAGCTGGAGGTATCACACTCCCTGATTTCAAAATATACTACAAAGCTATAGTAACCAAAACAGCATGGTACTGGCACAAAAACAGACACACAGATCAATGGAATAGAATCGAAAGCCCAGAAATAAACCCACACATCTATGGACAGCTAATCTTCGACAAAGGAGCCAAGAACATACAATGGGGAAAAGAAAGTCTCTTCAACAAATGGTGTTGGGAAAACTGGATAGCCATATGCAAAAGAATGAAAGTAGACCCTTACCTTACACCATACACAAAAATTAACTCCAAATGGATTAAAGACTTGAATGTAAGACCTGAAACTGTGAAACTTCTAGAAGAAAACATAGGCAGTACGCTCTTCCACATCAGTTTTAGCAACATCTTTTCAAACACCACATCTGACCGGGCAAGAGAAACAATAGAAAAAATAAACAAATGGGACTACATCAAACTAAAAATCTTCTGCACAGCAAAGGAAACCATCAACAAAACGAAAAGACAACCTAACAATTGGGAGAAGATATTTGCAAACCATACATCTGATAAGGGCTTAATCTCCAAAATATATAAAGAACTCATGCATCTCAACAACAAAAAACAACCAACCCAATTAAAAATGGGCAAAAGACCTGAACAGACATTTCTCCAAAGAAGATATACAGATGGCCAACAGACACATGAAAAGATGTTCAAAATCACTAACTATCAGTGAAATGCAAATCAAAACTACAATGAGATATCACCTCACGCCCGTCACAATGGCTATAATTAACAAGACAGGAAACAACATGTGTTGGAGAGGTTGTGGAGAGAAGGGAACTCTCATACACTGCTGGTGGGAGTGCAAACTGGTGCAGCCACTATGGAAAACAGTATGGAGATTCCTCAAAAAATCAAGGATAGAACTACCATATGATCCAGCTATTCCACTGTTGGGTATTTATCCAAAGAACTTGAAAACACCAATTTGCAAAGGTACATGCACCCCTGTGTTCATTGCAGCCTTATTCATGATAGCCAAGACTTGGAAGCAGCCTAAGTGCCCATCAAGGGACGAATGGATAAAGAAGCTGTGGTATATATACACAATGGAATACTACTCAGCCATAAGAAACGACGAAATCCAGCCATTTGTGACAACATGGATGGACATTGAGGGTATAATGCAAAGTGAAATAAGTCAGAGGGAGAAGGTCAAATACCGTATGATTTCCTTCATTAAGTAGTAGATAATAACAACAATAAACAAACACATAGGGACAGAGATTGGATTGGTGGTTACCAGAGGGGAAGGAGGGAGGGAGGAGGGTGAAAGGGATAATTCGGTACATGTGTGTGGTGATGGGTTGTAATTAGTATTTTGGTGGTGAACATGATGTAGTCCATGCAGAAATAGAAGTACAATGATGTACACCTGAAATTTTTACAATGTTATAAACCAATGTTACTGCAATAAACAAAAAATTAAAAAAAAAAAAAAAAAAAAAGAATTAATAGAATATTTGATGAGTATTGAGGGGGAAAGGTTTTAAAATTGATTAAATAGCCGACATTTCATATTTCATCAGATTCTTTATCTATTACATTTAATTGTTTCAAACTGTTGATCTTGTAACCTATGATCTACTTTTAAGAGGAAGCAACTAAATATAATTATTCTGGCTGCAAATAATGTAAATACCTCCAGATGCAATGGGAAGAAAGTGGTCTTGGAAATTTTCCTCATAGTGTCTTCCTAAAGGACAAAGCCAAACGGATTTATTGGTCTAAGTCAAAAACTTGGATGACCAAAGGCCCCCATACTTTCCAATATCTGCTTTTCTGTTGTGTCATTTTGTCTTTCTGAAATATCTTCTCCCATCTTAGACAAACACAAATAAAAACAAACAAAACCTCATTCTGCAGGGATCAGCTCAAGTGTTTATTTCCCCTAAAGCATTTCTCATTTATGTACAGTTAGTATCTTCTTAAATTCTAAGGTATAGGGACCTGAGAATTGCATTTTGCCTTGAGTTACAGTTCTTCTCCCCCACCACGTTTACTCTAGAACTGGGTTAGAAACTTCTTAAGAATATTTTCTATACCTTATATATCTTTTTATAACATAATGCTTTTTATGCAGTTGGTGTACAATAATAATAATTGGCTGACTGTCTGAAAATAATTGATAATGAATGCCTGTGCCTAAGATCCTGTCGGTGAAGACTCATTCTAAGTCCTTAAGTGTCTTTTTGTTCTGAATGTTGAACATTTTGATTAATAAATATCTACTGACCTTGAATACCTTGATAAAGAGGGTTTGGGGAAACTTACAGGGAAATAGAGAGTTAATCAGTCTTGATAAAAGGAGCTAACATATTCATAAGAACATCAAAAATTAATGCTTTGAAATGCAATTCTCATGTTTAACATCTGAAAAACTTTACACCTCCTGATGGAGCCATTAGCCTATCATGGAACAACCTGAAGAGACTATCTGAGCATTAAAATTGTGGGATTTAATGCCTAATTTTTACAGCAAAAAGATCTTCATCAAAGAAGTAATTCACGGGGCTGCACTAAGCTGGAGTTTGGCCGGAGTTGAGCTGAAAGCCAGAGTCCTCCGCATCTGTGGAATCTAGTTGTATCAAAGTATACTCGCATTCACTTAAGCTCTAGGCTTGAGGGCTCTAATCTGCAGATTAAATCTGTACATGTTCATCTACTATGAAGAAAACACAATAGGGATTTATACAAACAATGACATTTTTAAACAAATAATTTACTACAATTTTTAGCATTAAATTTTAAAAATTTCCACATATAACTTTTAAAGAAGTTTATCTATTATCTATTTTGTCTCATAAGTGATCTTTTGTAAATCAATAAACTATTTAGATGAAAGTTTTGGTTATGATATTTGGAATCTATCTGAGTGAATCTTTGGCATATAACAAAGTATTTTACAGTTCTGTCATACATACTTGGTATATGACACATGCAATCTCCATGAAACAGGGTTTTGTTTTCTTTTTATTGTGTTTACTATATCCTCAGGACTTGAAGAAGAGGCCTATCACATAGTAAGTATTTAATAAACGTTTATTTAATTAATACAATCACATAGCTTCTTTTTCTTGCATTAAACTAAATGTAATTAACAAGTATTTGTAAAGTGTATATTTATATAGTATTCCTATAGTTCTGCCAGGACCTCTGAATGCTTTGAATGATGCTAAAGCCCTTATTCTGATTGCCTCTACTAATCCATTCTCCAATATTTTCCACCCTGTTCTTTGCCCCAGGACGATGAACCACATGGATTACATTAATAGGACTCCCTTGCCTTATGATTTTAATTGGGTTTGTCAGTGACAGTACCAACCAGAGTGAGACCAAGGTATTTATTTGATTGCAAAGTCCCTTGAAAAGCTGTCTGTCTCCTTCAACCAATGGTCATTTCTCCTCTCAAGGCAGCTGACTATAGGTTACCATCTCTCCTTCTCGGTTCTGGTATCTACTTCTTCTCTCTTATGCCTTCTTGCTTAAGGATGGTATTAACTTACTGACACTATACTCAGACTATTCCACACTCCCGTATGCCTCGCCTATACCCACATCTTTGTAAATAGTCCCTTTGTAGATAAACTCTACTCAAATTATCTGACTTGGTGTGCCATCGTCATCTGTTTCTGGTTGGGATTCTGACTGATATAGCTTGAAACTTATGTGGGAAGACAAGCTTAGCATATATATTTCTAAACAGTATATAATACAAAAATATATGAATGTATTATATTATGTGATATAGACTATTAATATTAGAGAAAATTTTAGAAGGGAACATTTGGTAAGCTAAAGTGACCAGGAAAGGCTTTTTTGGAGGAGGATGGACTTGAATTATATTTGAAGAATGGGTGAAATTTGGATAGGGGGAACTGTCCAAGCTCAAGGCAAAAGGACCAACATGAACAAAGGTATAGGACCCCTCCTATATTTACATATACAGTTATTATTGATGGGACAATGAGGAAACTCACTGGGCTAAAATCAAGGTATTGGCAGGGCTGGTTTCCTTCTCAAAACTCTAGAGGAGAATCCATTTCCATGTCTTTTCCAGCATCCAGAGGCCACCAGCATTCCTTGGCTCATGTTCCTATTCCTCTATCTTCACAGCCATCACAGTTAGGCAGATTCCTTCTCATCCTGCCATCTCTCTGGTTCTCTATCTTCTGCCACCCTCTTCCACGTTTAAGAATCCCTGTGATGACATTGGGCCCACCTGAATAATTCAAGATAATCTCCCCATTTCAAGATTAGCTGCGTAGCAAACTTAATTCCATTCACAACCTTAATTCCTGTTTGCTATGTGTATTAATTTTCTAGGACTGCCATAACAAATTACCACAAACTGGGTGTCTTAAAAACACAGAAATTTATTTTCTCACAGTTTGGGAGTCCAAAAGTCCAAAATCAAGGTGTCTGCAGGGTTGAGTCCTTCTGGAGGATCTGAGGAAGAAATCGTTCTATGTTTTTCTTCTAGCTTCTGGTGGTTGCTGGCAATCCTTGGTATCCTTTGGCTTGTAGATGCAGTACTCAGTCTCTGCCTTCATCTTTACGTCACCTTCTTCTCTGTGCCACTGTTGTCTTTCTCTGTCTCTTATAAGGATACTTTCATTGGATTTAGGGCCCCCCCTAAGCCAATATTATCTCATCTTGACCCTTACCTTAATTATATATGCAAGGATTTTATTTCCATATAAGGTCACATTTTTGAGGTTCTGTGTAGACATGAAGTTTTTAGGGGACACTATGCAACCACTATGCTGCATAACCTAACACATTCACAGTATCTGAGGATTAGGATGTGGATATCTTTAAGGATCCATTATTCTGCCTACCAACTCGTCGTTTCTCTCCTGTTAGAGACCACAGATGTGAACCAAAGGAGAGGCTCTGGTGCAACAGTGTTATATGGCATGAGGTCTAGGTTACCTGGCCATACAGGTTATGTGTATTCCCTGCCCTTCTTCTGTCTGATTCAAAATTAACCACTTTCATCTTATGATGGATTGCTGCTGGGTCCACCTGATTTTATGACTTGATGGATCTGATAGAACTCAGCTCAAGATGATACACTACCTGGTTGCTTGATGTCTCCTAGTCAGACAATCCATCTCTATCAAGACCAGTATCACATCAGGGGCTATTTTTCAATAGATGTATACTTTTCTGCTTTCTCCAGAACCCCAGGAGTATTAGTTGTAATTCTCCTGCTGGAGCTTGCCATAAGCTCTACACAGCATCTTTTCTCATCACAGGTATCTCTTATATCAGAAGGTCTGCTGGGTCACATATCCAAAGTGGCAGAAGTTCATGTGTTGTATCACAGCCTCCAATGTATTTGTCTCTTTGTATTAATTTAGTCTGATTAATTGATGTCATTTATATAGTGGACCAAATATCATGTGGAATGTGCAAGTGGTTCACGTCCCTTTGGACTATATTATGACAGAGATTGAGGAAAGTAACATAGCCCTTGTGCAAGATAATAAATATATACCTTATTCATCTCATGTGAACATAAACTATTTCTGGTTCCCCTTTCCCATAAACGAAAAAGAATGGGTTTGCCAGATCATTGGCTGTACGCCTGAGACTATGTTAATCTATTCTAGCTGAGATACTACATATGGCTCCACAGTTGTAAATAGGCTATCAATTGGTCGATTTTAAGGTAATCTACGTATCATCCTGGATCTGTCTGATTCATGTAGGGATCAGACTGGAAAATTAAATGGGTATATGATGGGGATATTATCCTTGCATCCTTTAGATCTTTAAAGGTGGCACTAATCTTTGTCATTCTCTCTGGGATGGATATTGTTTTCATTCATTAGTTTGGCAGAGGAGGGTATTGGTAGTTTCAGCAGCTGCCACTTTGAATTCCCCACTTATAAGAGCTCTTACCCCACAGACAAAGGAACCAGTGTTACGGTTCTGCCAACCACCATGTGATGTGCCTTACAATTATATACTCACGAACATAGGAATGATCACCAGTTAAGTCTATGGACCCAGCTGACCCACTGTAAGCTGGGATTGGGTCAGGACACTATTTATTACCTGCTCCCACATAAACTTCTACCCTAATCAGGCCATGATGATGCTTCAGGCCCCTGGGTATCAATGTCAACTTTAAACCTGTGTCCAGAAGTCCTCAAAATGTATGGGCATGCCTCTTTTCCAGTGGATGGTAACCTGAGTAAATTTATATATGTTGCTTTGGGCAAGGACTCAGAGAATCATTCCTGTATACACTTGCCGTGGTGTTACTGGGTCCTGCCTCATGAGGACCCAGCTTTTAGTCCAGTCAATGGATTTGGGGACTAAGAACTAGGTCAGGTGCAGAAACTGGGTAAGGGAATTGTGACTTCTTATTGGTAGGTGATAGAGCTGTTCTCAATCTCCTGGACATTCATCCTTGTATAAACTGAGCAATGTTTTTGTTAGCTGCCCATATATTAATCATCTCCATAGCTCCCTGCATATCAGGCTCCTCAACTGTCACACCAACCTCTATTGGATGTTCTGAAAGACACGTACAAGAATGTTCACAGGAGTCTTATTTATCATATCCTCACACTGAATACAATCAAATGTGTATTAAAGGTAAAATGGATAAATAAATTGTAGCATATTAACACAACAGGATAATATGTAGCATTAATATTAAGTAAACTACAACTAGAAGAAATCATGTGAATGACTCTCACAAACATAACATAGATTGCAAGAATATGGACCCAAAAGAACACATATTTTATAGTTTCATTTATATAAAATTTACATACATTTATATAAATTATAGATATATATGTAAATTTCATAAATCTGACAAAACTAATTTTAGTGTTATGGATACATGCTTAATTAGTAAATCTGTAAAGAAAAGTAAAGAAGCACTTACCATAAAATTCAGGATGGTGGTGGTGCCGGCCCAGCGGCATACTGGTTGGGTTCGCGTGCTCTACTTAGGCGACCTGGAGTTCATGGGTTAAGATCCTGGGTGCGGACCTACACACTGCTCATCAAGCCATGCTATGGCAGCGTCCCATACATAAAGTAGAGGAAGATTGGCACAGATATTAGCTCAGGGACCATCTTCCTCAAGCAAAAAGAGGAAGATTGGCAACAGATAGCTCAGGGCCAATCTTCCTCACCACAAAAAAAATGAATAAATTCAGGTTGGTGGTTATCTTTTGTAGAAGGGACAGAGAGGGATTGAGAAGCAACAAGAGGGGGCTCTGGGTGCTGACAATGCTCTATATTCTTGACCTGTGAGGGTGTTAACAGGGATGTTTTCCAGTTATAAACAACCTCATTTAACGCTCTTTCCATGAGAGTTTCTCCTAAAGAAGGTAAAAATGTATTTACCACTAAGTTAAAGGAATACTACTCTTGACCTCTTCAAATAAAAATGTTTTGTGTTCAATTTTCAAATTCCATTTTCTGTTATTAAAGCTGAACCACTTCAAAAACTTTTGAAAATGCTGTTTGACATCAGCAATTGGGTATATACAATGTTTCCTTTTAAATCCTAGATCATAACATCCACTTAGGGCAAGCGATAATATGCTTTCTGTGTATTTTAAAATCAAACTCCAGGTATAAGAATTGGATTTTTACTTGTTACAAGCTGTAATTTTTTAGCAAGTTGAGTTTTGAAGGAGATAGAGCAATGACTTAATAAATGAATGTCTCATAGAAAATGGATATTAAGAAATATCAAGTGGTTTTAAAAAACAGAATATCATCCCCTCATTCTGTATGGCTTCATTTCATCTGGTAATTTGTTAAAAGGCAGTTTCCAAGATGCAAAAGAAGATAATTTATTTTTTTTCTTTGTTTCCTTATCTGCTTTTCAGTTTAGTGTGAAAAACAGGGTAGTGATGACAAAGGTCAATGCTAGAGGTAAGAAAAGCAATGAGATGGAAGTCAAGGCAATTGTGGACAAAAATTTCAAAGAAATCCATCCTGACACCAAGCCATTCTGATTATCGCCCCTTTTCAACTGTTGCTCTGAGGGTTCATATACAGCTTTTTAAATTAAATAGTAAATTCCTCTCCTATTTTAGAATGGCCAATGATTGACAGAGAGAGAAGAATATCAGAAGAGAAGAATATGATGAAAAAAATATGGAAATCTTGTAATAACTTCGATTAGCACCAGGCAACTGAGAGCTACCATTTGCTCACCCCTTCCTGGTCAGGGGCCTGGTCTCGGACAACTGTGGCAAACAGTAGGGAAGGTACCTGTCTTGACTATTGTTTGAAGCAGTGGTTCTCAAACTTTGCTGTGAATTTTAATCAACTGGAGAGCTCTAAAAGTATTCCAATGTTTAGGCTGCATCTCATAATAGTAAAATCAGAATCTCTAAAGTGGTACTCAGGCATCTCTAAGATTTAAAATACCACTGGTGATGCCAGATTTGAGATCTAGTGGTTTAAAGGAAATGATCGTATTTGAATTTAAAAAACTAAATATAACATTTTAGTGCCAAAGGAAACGTTTTAAAAATATTATTTTGTGTGTTTTTAATATTGTGCTTAATATAACACAAAAGAAAATAGTTAAGTCAAATATATGTTTCACCCAGCCATGTATCCTAGCCTCCCAAAGAAGACAATGTAAAGACCATTAGAATTATTCCTTAGATAACAAGAATGCTACGTGAAGACCCCCCCAGATCTAATAATAATCCCAACGGTTACAATTGTCTTCATGTTGATTACAACATCATATCCATCACACAGGCAGTGTGTTAGGTGCTTTATATACATTATCTCTGATCTAAAACATATTCTCACAAGATATATACTATTATTTCCATTTTACAAAAAACACTTTGACAGTATGTTAACTTTAAAGAGAGCTATGTACGAGCCAATATTGAAATAGTGCAAATTATCATCAACTAAACTTTGAGAGAGCTTCTTAGAATTTGAATGGGCTATGTATTAACTAGAAGTAGACTGTGTTCCATGGGGCAGGAAATCTGAAATAAGAATGATATCAATAAGATAAAATTTTGTTTTTCTCTCTTGAATTGAAGTCTTAAGGGAGGCAGTCCTGAAATTATATGGCAGCTCCTCTGTTTCAGGGCCCCAGACTTCTTCTAGTTTGTTTCTCCTCTATTTTTAGTGAATTGTCTCAGGATGGCTGCCAGAGACCCAACCATTACATTAAAATTCCGGGCAGCAGGAAGCAAAAAAGAACTGAATAAGAGTAAGCCCTTTCTCTAATGGCACCTTCTAAAAGTTTCACATAGCACTCCCACTGGGATCTCATTGGCCAATGTCTATTCACATATTCTCATTGGCCACACTTAATTTGGGAATGAAACTTTTTATCTGCATGGCAATGTGCCCATATAAATATCAGTGTCCTTCTTATTAAGGCAGAATAGCCAAGGGGATACTGGGAAGCAACTAATGCTCTGTCACAGACTAAAGGAGGAGAATTCTTACAGCTAGATGTACAGAGGTTGACAAGACAAAAGTGTGCTGGCATCACTGAGCCATGTGCATTATTTTCTGAGAGGCATTTATTATGTTGAAACATTTGTTATAGCGTGCTACTGTGTTTATTTCTTTTTATGACACTGGATAGGAAATATAGCCTGAGACAGTGGTTCTCAGTGAGCGAGATTTTGTCATTCGGCCCCCCTCCTCCCGCACCCCCTTTAATCTCCCCCCCATAACATTTGACTGTGTCTGGAGTCATTTTTGGCTGTCACAACTACAGGGGGTGCCTCTGGCATCTAGTGAGTATAGGCTCGAGATGCCAATAAATGTCTTACAATGCTCAGGACTATTCCCAACACAAAGAATTATCCAGCAGAGAATATCAATATTGAAGTGAAGACCTAGATATTTCTCTTTTTATTTTTTCTTTTTGTCAAGATGATGTCAATATCCAAAATGTCAACATCTACACCAAAAACAGCAGCTGCAATGACAAAATGATATTGTTGAGAGTTGGATTAAAGAAAATACACAACACGAAATAAAAATGAGTGTATTATTAAACAAATAGTAAGATATCACAAAATCAAAGCCTTACAGGGACGAAAGATACAATGCAAGTAAAGGAAATTGGCTTAGTGTAAGATGACAGATGGCAATTGACACTTGGCCTTGGTGACACAGAAGCCATAGTGGGTGACAGAGACTATCCTTAACGCCTGTAACTGAAGATCACAAGCCCTGTCCAAAGAGGAAAGCCTTTATTCATTTCTAGACAACTGTTACTGTATTAATTATCCTAGACTGCATAGCAAAGTACCACAAACTGAGTGGCTTAAAACAACAGACATATGTTGTCTCACAGTTCTGGAGATTAGAAGTTCTAAATAAAGGTGTTGACAAGGCCATGCTCTCTCTGAAGGTTCTAGGGGAGAATCCTCCCTTACCTCTTTGTAGCCAGCATTCCTTGACATTCTTTGGTTGTAGAGGCATCACTCCATCTCTGCCACATAGTATTCTCCCTGTATCTGTGTGTATTTCTATGGTGTTCTCCTTTCTGTGTGTCTGTGTCTCTGGGTCCAGATTTCCCTCTTGTTAAAAGGATACCAGTCATTGGGTTAAGGTCAACCTTGACCCTCATCTTAACTTGATTACGTCTGCGAAGTCTCTGCTGCCAAATGAGGTCACATTCATAAGTACCAGCAGTTAGGACTTCAATGTATCTTTCGGGGGACACAATTCAACCCACAACGGTTACCATGAAAGAACTTGGGCTTTAGGTTTTTCGGAGATTATTTTTTAAGAGAAGCTAGAAATTTAGCTTTTATGTTAAATCCTCAAATCGTTACAATTTGGCTTTTGAAAAATACATCTGTGGGCTGGATACAGCTTTTGGCTTTGTCAACTTGGACTTCTGTGTGGTGGGTAAAGAGAGTGTAGAGAGGTGGAGTGTGCCCTGCTTTTCCCTGTGGAGCCAGTACCACAAAGAACTAAGAAAGGTGATGATGGGATAAGAACTTTGGAGACGGAAATGAAATATAGAATTCCTGGGACATCTCTGAGGAAGAATTTTATGACTAATTAAAAGAAAAAACAATGAGTCAAAAATAGCTGTTCTGCAATGAATAACAAAAGAGTATCAACATACAGGATATGCATAAAGATGTTCTAGGCAAAAGTTCAAGTAAGTTTTCACAAACAGTATGTAAACTTGCATCCAAGGACTCATTTGCACAGATAAATGACTTTATGCATCATTGAAAGTAATGAGCTCATTCATAGATTAGACTTTTGGGATATAACACCTGCTGGATATTTAGTAGATATCTTAGTTTTGGTGATATGTATGCTAAAGGAGTATACAATTTCACTTCCAATCTGACATATTTTTGGAAAACATGCACCAAATATTTTCTATTTCTGAAAGATTTGAGCTTTCAAAGCTTCCACATTCAGAATTGGTAGGCAAAGTTAATACTTTTATTTTCAAGATCCATATGTCCAACCTTAAATGCAAGTGTGGAATTAACTCCACCTGAATCACATGAACTAAGAGTAGGAGAGGGTGCTTCCTAAGGAAACTACTATCAGAAGGATGGATGAATGGATGGGTGGATGCTAGGCTGGCACAATAACACATACCCCCATCCTTCTTCCCTCCGTCCCTCCCTTCCTTCTTTCATCCTCCTTCCCTTCCCTTTCTTCCTCTTTTACTTCCTTGCATTCTTCTACCGAGTGATTAGTATCTAGCTCCATTCTAAATACTAAGAATACATCAATAAAAAACACAGTCCATTACTAGAAGGAGATGAGTCTAGTGGCATCATACAGACCATTGCAAAACAGTATAATAAGTGACTATAGAGGCATGCATGCACAGAATGCAACGAAAGCAATGAAGAGGGACATTGGGCTGTCTGCATACGGTGTCTGGGTTGATTTTTCAGGGAGATAAGATTTTAAATATGTCATGGAATATGGGTAGGGGTTAGCCAGGTGAAAATTGGAATAAGGACTTTCCTAGAAGATGGAATAGAATACGTAAGGTATGATGAGGAGAATGAAACAGTCAGGTAACTTGCAAACAGTTTGGTATGGCTTCGTGTCTGTAGATGAATGTCAGGTGAAGCTGGGAAGCAGGTACCAGAACATATGCAGAACATGATAAGAAGTCTGGGTTTTATTCTAATGACCATTACATGGTTTTAATAAGGCAAGGGAGAAGAAATGAGTGTTGTTACAAAACTATAGGAGAGGCAGCAAGGAAAAAGAAGGATTGAAAGTTCAGCAAACCAGTGGAAGGATACTAATTAGGTGAGTTTTGAAGTGATATAGACAAAAAGTGGTAAGGGCCTGCGTTAAGGTCCCAACAGTGGTGATGAGAAAAGAGGTTGGGCTTGATGCAGCAAGAAGAGGAGACCACCATGGTTGAAGGAAAACCAGGAAAGAATATTAATGAGGCAGTGAATATGGTCCGTGTTTAATAAAGAAAGGAGTAGTAAAATGTTAGTGGGGTGGAGAATTAGAGCATGATGACTGAAATGTGTGCATCGAATTGGGGATGTTCCAGTTTAATGGAATGTTGAGGATAAATGAGGAAAGTTGCAGTCAACAGAGGCATTGATGAGAAGTGAGCAAGTGGAGATTTCCAAAACCACAATGATGAAGGTAAGGAGAGATGTAATACGTTATCAGAAGAGAGGCTTGAGGTGACCTGATAACTTTTTTTAAGATAGAAGGAATTATAGCATCTAAATATACCTAGGGAAAGAAGCAATGTACTGGAAGACATTAAAGATCAATAAGCCAGATGAATAGTGACAATGAAGAGATTAGTCTTGATTTTAAGCACCTTCCCACTTTATACACTTCCTCTCCCTCCTCTCCTGATTGTACTGTAAACCACAGCCTTATAGATAAAAAAGAAATTTTCTGAATCATTTTAGTGCTATTAAGAAAAGCTATTGCTTTCCACTTCCATTCTTTATCCATAGCACCAACTTTTGGCTCAGAAGAGAAATATTTGTGATGGGACTTCCAACTTGTATGTGTTTTTTATTATTATCTTTAAGAACCTTCTTATGCACTCCAGAATGAGGAGAAATGGCTCACTGAAACTACGGCCCCCTGTTGCTAAGGTAACTGATAAGACTGACATATGTGAAGGTGGCATTACTGGCATAAGGCCATATCTTGGTAGCAGAGTCCTCCAGCTATAACTTAGTAGTAGAGCGGGTCACAAGTTTCCTGCTAATAGTCACTGTGGCAAAGGCATATGTAAATAACACCAAAGGAGATGGATCTACATATGGTGTGCAATTCGATTTTTCTTTAATTTCTTTATGGGAAATGTAATTTAATAGCAACTGGTGCTGTGAAGGTGCAGATACTGAGTGTCAGGCAGATCTTATTTCCTCAACAATGGAGTCCAGCTTGCCTTCGACAGCTGTAATTGGCCTCCTCCGCCTGTTTGGAGTTGGGGTAAAAACATTACCTCTGAGTCCTTGGTGTTTTTGCAAGAAGAATGGAATGGTTTATTTTTCATTTATTACTTGTGACAGGAAACTAAAAGAGGAAGAGCTGGCCTGAATTCAGAAGAGACAGCAATTCTGGATGAAAGCCTCACCTCCCAGGAGAACAAACAACCATGATGGTGTGCATAATTCAAAGATCGTTTTGTAGTTATGTCAAACGTTTGGCAGGAGTCAAATGATAAAATTCTTTTAATTGGTCAGTTAAATGCCCACACCAGCTGCAATTATTTCAAATGGTTCCATGAATATAGAGCAACTCCATGAACACATGGCACCCCTAAAGCCTGCTTTCCCCCAAAGCCTTCTTTCCTGGCATGGAGGCTTAATTAAAATTGAATATGCTGGCCGGTTCATTGCCTGTTAAGGCTTGTGGCCAGTCCTTGCTATCAGATTTGCGAGTTCTGACAGCCTTTCACCGATGTTAGCTGCTTAAATAAAGTCTACACAAGTAAGAATGTCTTAGAGTAATTTTTTTTCCCTTCACTCACATCTTGCTATGTAAAACCATGAAACAGTCATTTGTATGCAAATATAAAAGGTTAAGCTTCATTTTCAGGCTCCTTCCCGCACTTGGATTTTAGGAAAGAGGACATGAAAAGTACTACTGGTTCATGAAGGGGAGATTATTCTCTTTCAGTTTTTGTCTGGTTGGAGAGAATGCCTCACTGATAGCTCTTGACAGAACTAAAATTTGGCATTTAAATCCCAAGAGTTAGTACACATTTCTGTGGGGAAACATTTGTGTTCTTATATCAGAGACTTTACTACAACTTTTTCTCTCCCAAAGTTGAAAGCTTTCATTGCCCAAAGTCTTTCCTGTAATTGTATAAATAAACTTTAAAGCACAAAACTTCGGCCACCAAATGATGACTTTGCTTATTTTAATTTTCTGGAATCAGTTCGATGTTTAATTCCATTAATATCTGCTTAATATTTAATGAAGGACTCAGTAGAGTGCATGGCATTTTTATAAACCTTCATCCTTATATAGTGAATATATAAATTTAGATCAAATCACAAGAATAAATAGATCCCAGCAGAAGATACAAAACAGAATCATCGTTTATCTAAATAAGGCCTTCTCCCATCAGAATGCCCTCATCTAGAAGTCTAACACCATTAGCAGAAGTCTGGGACTGGAAGGTTTAAGCCTGTGAGAGAAAAAGAAACCTAAAACTATGAATCCTTCAGTAACTCAATTGGCTTCTTGAGGTGTTATTCCAATTCAATTTGGTTTACTTCTATTAGAATTATTTAATATCTATTATGTGCTAGGTAGGAACTGTGCTAGGTACTGTGTATATAAATGTTAACAAATACATCCAATTGAGACAGATAACAAATACACCTCTTTGGAAGGGCAATTTAATTCATTAAAACCCAACTTTGTGCTAAACATTAGCCAGCCAACAACCTACCACAGCTTTAGAATTATAATGTCCAAGTAGAGAATGCTGTACACGTACCAGCTTAAAATGCCTTTGTGCAGCTGCTGTAAAATTCCTATCTGAAGAGCTGTTAAGGACAGATGGGAAAAACACACATGAGAGGCATAGGGACACCAGTAGTCACAGCTACACTCTAGGCATAAAAGCTAGGAATATTCTAGCAATAAATGATCCAAGCACATGGATTATGTCCTATTTATCTATATCCCCAAATTTTAATACATAATAGGTACTTAAAACACGATTGTTGAATAAATGAATGATTGAAAAAATAATTGAATGAATTTGTAGATTTGGTTATAGAAGTGGGTAATAAATTCCTAAAATCAGATAATAACTTTTTTTCTCCTTTCAATTCCTATACTTTAGCAAGTTACTTAACCTCTCTAAAGCATTAGTTTGCTTATTTGTAAATGACAATAAAAACCAGACCAACCCCATAGCATTGTTGTGAGGATTAGTGGGAGAATATGAGTCCATCATATAACAGTGCCTGGCACATATAGACTGAATTAATTTTAATTATTGTTGATGTTGGTCATTGTTTGTTAACCACAGCTGCACCATGTTATCATCTGGAGAACTTTTTAAAAATGCCCCAGTTCTACTTCCAGAAATTCAGTTTAATATTTTAGAGTGAGGCACAAACCTCTGTCTTTTAAAAGCTTCCCGGGTGATCCAGATGACATAATGTGAAGCCAGGGTAGAAGATCACAGTTGTAGGAGAAATCCAACGCCCTGCCCCTCGACATTCTCTTCTTAAAAGAACAAACCATTCATTAAAGCAAGACACCTATTTTGTGAATTAATTTTTATTTGTGCATCCTGTCATTCTCCATGTATTTCTGGGTTGAGTTACAATTAGGTGCCTTTTCTCTCACAGATTTGTTCACTTCTTGTCCAAGGTTTTTGTTCACTATAAGTAGACTACAGAGCTCTTGAGTCAGTAGCTTATTTTTCCCTGAAGATCAATTTTGAGTAAGAACTGAGTACTCCTGTCTCTGTATTATGAAATCAGAGAAGAATCATAGTGTTGAAATTCAACATTTGATGACTCAGGTTCCTAAAGACTGGATATTTTCACTTTTTTCATTTTTCTATCATCCTGGAGATATATTATAGTCTCTTTTTAGTAAGTCAATTTCCTTGTCTAACTTGTAGGCCATCTATTACAATGTTTGACTTTCTGTGATACTTAAACCCACGATCTGAGTGTGCAGTTTTACTTTATTATACCCCTCATGCCTGAGACTATGGTAGACCTTTCACTGTGTGCCATAACCACAGTTGTTAGTAAATCGCCATCTTTTGAAAAGTTAAACTTAAATGCACAAGTGGAACTTATTTTATAAAGGAAATGGTCAGTGATTTATTTTATAGAGAAAACAATTATCTTCAAGTTTATTTTTTGTAATTTCTATATTATATATCTGCTTAAAAACAGTTATATCTGTTTATGAGAGTTATAAATAAATATATTGAATAAAATATGCACCATTTCAGTATTTGCATAGAA
Source organism: Ceratotherium simum simum (assembly GCF_057802395.1). NCBI lineage: Eukaryota > Metazoa > Chordata > Mammalia > Perissodactyla > Rhinocerotidae > Ceratotherium > Ceratotherium simum. Next base: position 43,429,473 of record NC_141908.1, read on the forward strand.
ATATGAAGTTTGTTTTCATTACATTTACTATTTCCTGGACTTTCAAAAAAATAATTGTACTCATTTTATCAGATTCTCTTACATCTATTACATAAATGCTCCTTTTACATTGAAGCCCTTTTTCTAAAATGTTAGCCCCTGGCATAGCCTGTCTTTTTCTTTCTGCAAGTCCCTTTTCTATATTTTTTGCATAAGGCACTGCTATCTTGAGAATGTTTTGGCCTCAGCATGTTACTGTAAAGTGGTTACTAGGTGACACTTTCTGTTTTTCTCCCCAGGCCATTTATTGCCCTCTCTAACATTCTTTTCTTAGATTCTGAATTGGTTAGACTCTCTTGGCACCCGGCAGTGTCTTCTCAGTTCTGAGTCCTGGCCAAAACCCACTCACTTTTCTTGCCTACAGCGATATATGTTACATAGTTTTGTTTTGCTTATGCGATCAGGGCATGTATACTGTTTCATTAAAACACACACACACACACATGCAAGTATGTACATTCACGTGTGCACGCACAGGAACACACACACGTACACACACACCATATCCAGGAATGATCATATATTTAAAGAGCTGAGTTTTTATTTGTTATATTGTGCAATTCATTCTTTCCTATATTAGGTAGATATATTCAGTTTGGTACAGTTCTGAGTTTCATTTGTTTGCTTATTTGTTTTATTAAACTTCTCTTGCACATCACTAGGAATAAAATATATGCTCATGTACTGGTTAGATGGAACCAAACTAACTAACTATATGTGGCTCTAGATAAGGGAACTAGATTTGTAAACATTAATAACACTTATATATTCTTCCCAATCAGTGTTAACATGGCAGCAATAAAGTCTTTGCTGGGTATCGAATAGGAGATGGGGTAGATTTGGAATTCAGGAGTAATATCCGGCAGCACATTTCTGGTAATCCATTGTCGGTTCAGTTTATCTTAAAGGACCTGTCTTCTGTACAAGTCTGATGATCCACAAGAATCTTGTGAGGTTCATGTTTTCTTCTTCATAATAGCTATTTGTAACAGCTACTATCTGCCAGGCATTGTGCTAGGAGCTTTGCATAAGTTGACTCTAATCCTCTTATGAAACTGGAGAGGAATGTGCTATAATTCTAATTTTTCAGCTGAGGGCATGCCATACATCTAGTAAAACTCAAGGCAGTGCTCTTTCACTCCTTCACCCCTCCTTGGGGCTGTATTTATAAACATGCCGAATTCCCTTAGCAATGTTACATTTCAGTGGACATTCAAAAAGCAAGGAAGAATTGCCCCATCATTTGCTGTGATGTATTGAAACAAATTCTGGAGTCGGAACACGAATTCCTAGTTCAACAATTCCTCACTTGATCAATTTGTTTCTATCATCTTTTAATTTATGAAATAGGAATAATTCTATTTTCCTCCCTCTTTCCCTCAGAAGAGTTTTTTTGAGAACCAGATGCAGTAGAACATATAAAGAAAATTGGGGAAAATATGGAAGTTGCTATGAGAGTAGAGTTTTAATGTTCTCATCATAACAACAACAAAATGGTAATTTTGTGAGGTGAAGAATGTGTTAACTAACCTTATTGTGGTAAATATTTTGCAATATAGATATGTATCAAATCACATTGTAATCTTAAATAATGTTATATGTCAATTTTATCTCAACAAAGCTGGAAAAATATAAAGCACTAATTTGATACTAAATATACACACACTTGTGGACTCAATTAATTCCAATATAGAAATACATTATAGTATGTACAAATAACTCAAATGGGATATCTACATTACATAGACACACGCATACAATTGTGACAAATGTGGAACCGTGAACTGAAACATTCCTCAAATAAAGAGTAGACCACAGAAGTCAACTCTGATATTCCATGAGATTCATTCACTAAAAGCATAATGAATTAGAAAAATTTGGCGAGAGACAAAGTGATATTCAGTATTATTATTTCCTTAACTACATATTAGTTTATAGGATATAATGAAATTTCTAGACATTGAAAAAATACCAGTCAACACTTGACTCTTTAGTGATATAATGGTTAATAAAAACAGAGTAGGTAGTAATGAAGACCAGACACTTAAGCTAAAAGCAATGATTTTAGTCTTGGGGATTTTAGTTTGCAAATGACTTAAGCCACTTAAGAGGTCATGAACTATATCTATTTGATTTAAAAAATGTATCTATTATCGTATATTTTCAAATATCTGATACTTGATTTCCTTTATCTACAAAGAGTGAAGCCACACAAAATAAAAACTTTTAAGGAAGTTTACCCTTGAAATTTACAAAAATTACTTAAAGAAAACCTTCCAAAGTTATACTTGAATAATTAAAGTAGATCTTTTAACGTTTTACTATTTTCATATTTTCTCATTAAAGATATATTGGTTAATCATTGAGGATTTCATTCCTTGTTGTTTCTCAGGGCTATGTGTGCAGTTTATTGAAAGAGCCAAACCTTAGATATGGAAAATGCTTCTTCTAGGAGTCTTTGAAAAAAGTCTGAGAACATTCGATTTTTATGCTATGGGAAATGACTTTCACCTGGTCAGTCATCCATCTTTGTTTTGCTGCCTTTTCTATACTCTTGCCACCAGGTGGCAGTGAGACAACACATAAGGTTACCATGTCATTTCTCACACTTTAGTATGAAATGGCAAAAAAAAAAAGGACTGAGGATACCACTGAATTAATCACCAAGGACCAGGTTGTTATCACAAGGATGCTCAGATAATATAGGAAATGTCAATTAATAGGTTTTACATACAATGATGTATGTAGAAATTCGTGTATGAACACATAATGAGGTATGAAATAAGTTTACTTTTATTTAGACAGTAGAATTGTTGTCAACTAATATATTTGCAATGATTGAATATACAGTACAAAAGAACAAACTACTTCTGAAATTAAAAAGAAACAGAAATAGCTAGAAATTCATGGCTATCAAAACTATTGCAATAATGCTCATAGCTAAAAAAAGCATTAAAGATCAAAGATCCAGACTTGTCAAGGTCCCCAGATACTCAGAAGAAGAGATGTAGATGTCTCTGCCATTCATTGTCTAAACATGAACACGTCTGAGAAGGAAAGGGGCACTATTAATAACATATCATGACCGCAACCAAGACTACCTGGAACAAACAGAACAATGGTCAACCTACAGACACAGCACTAAAACTAAGGTTTATTAGTCGCATCTTGATGCTTCTATATATGTAGAAAGGATTAAGAATAGTATGGGAAAGATTTCAATTCTATGATCCTTCCAGCCATGGAACATTCATATAGGAATCTGCTTCTAGTGGAATATGTTTCCTTTTCCCTTTACCTATGTAACTTCTCTTTTTTTTTCATATCTCAGGTGAATCACTACTTTTCTGTTTAAAAGGAAGACTTTCCTGCCTTCTCAGATTAAGTCAAATTTCCCCATTATAAGCTCTCCTCATAGTACCACAGTCCTTCAATCCAGTTATTATTTTAATGAGCTTTTGATTAATATCTGTCTCTATCGCTACACTTTAAATTCCATGTGGCAGAAAATGTCTAGCTTTGATCAACATTTATTCCCTAGCACATCTAATCTGGCATCAGTATATGTATATATGTGTATATCTGCACACACATATACATACACACATACCTATACATATATATATTTATTATTAACAAATAAATGAACATTTCATTCACTGGGAATACAAATTATAATAGTGGGGTTTTTTTTGCAAGGAGTGTATTTGGTAGTAACTGGTCTTCCCAGTTCAAGGTGAAAAACTGCAATTTCTCCTCTCTTTGCATTTTATAGAATTTTACAAAATTTCCTTATAAAGATAAAAATGTCATTTTAACAGAAAATCAAATACATCTTTAGAGGCAAACTATTCTCTATAATTTCTATGGGAAAGCACTTGGCTTCAGTTATGAAGCTGACCTTGTAAGCAGAGAAATTCACACCCTGCACAGCAGCTGTTTCACTTCCATATGGTGTTAACCTTAGGAACACCATATGGAAATGGCGTTCTTAACCATTTAGGTTCTTAACCATTAGGTTCTTAACCATTAAGATGGTTCTTAACCGTCTTAACTTAATGGACTTCTTAACGCAAAGTCCAAGGATGGACTTCAGTACTTTGCTGCTCACGCTGAAATTATAAGAGGACTGTGTGTGTGTATATGTATGTGTACAAGTGTATGTGTGTGTACTTTTTTACTAAAAAAGTGTATAATTTTCACTAAATTATTAAATAATTGTGCTTTAGAAGCATATGTTAGAATCACAACTAGGGGAGAAAATGTTACCACATCCTCATATTTAATTCAACCACCCCAAAGTCATACCGATGTTCTTGTGGTAAGTATATGGCTGTACAGCTCATTCTGGTGTGATAGTTATTTTTTAAGGTATCTATCTGATGGAAGATTGGAGACAACACAGGAAAAATTATACATTACTTCAAATATCAAGGTAATTTGAAATATTTTATGGCCATTATAAAGCTTTTATACTCTGGCGAAGTTGAACTATGAAAGGAACAAAAATTACCTTAGTTTTAGAACCAAATGCAAAAATACATTTATTGAGACTTTAATAACTTTGAAACTTTGGTAATTTGATTAAAGACTCAGATTATATTCAGTAAACTTTTTCTTCAAATGTAGTTAAAAAACATGATGTGTAATAATAAAGGATTGTAAATAAAGGTCCATCAATAGAAGACTGATTGAATGAACTGTGATATATCCAAAATAGAGTATTATGCAACTGTAAAGTGGCATGAGGAATAACCCCATATAGTACTATGGAGTGATCTCCAAGATATATTAAGTGACAAAAGCAAGGAAGAAAAAAATATGTAGTGTGCTGCCATTTATTTAAGAAAGGAAGGTTACAAAACTATATGTGCATTTACTTGTATTTAAAAAAAATAAGATAAACCAGAAAAAAAGTTTTAAACGTTTACCAAAAGAAACAAAGCAAATAGGGTTGAGAAAACATGGATAGAAGTTATATGTCTCTGAATATACTGTTTTTGACTTTGTAACCAAATAAATATATACATAATTATAAATTTAAATTAACTTTATTAAAACAAACATTAGAAAATATAACAAATGTACCTGTGTTTTGAGTTGGTGACATAAGCAAACAAATAGGATGTATTCCATAAAACATTAACACACAATAATGTGATTTTATGACTCTAAGTAGAATGTATTCTGAGGACAAAAGCACTGCATAGAAAGTTTAAACTGAGTTTATTTGTCATATTTTATGGTAGTCCAGTTATTTTTATTCTAAACTATTATGTGCATATTACAGGAAGCAAATTTTCAGTATGACAGAAAATGGGTAAAGATGAAAAATTAATGAGGTCATATAAAAAAAGTCTGAGGGCCAGCCTGGTGGCATAGTGGTTAAGTTTGCATGCTCCACTTCAGCAGCCCAGGGTTCGCAGGTTCAGATCCCTGGCAGGACCTAAGCACCACTCATCAAGCCATGCTGTGGCGGCGTCCCATATACAAAAGTAGAGGAAGATGGACACAGGTGTTAGCTTAGGCTAATCTTCCTCAGCAAAAAGAGGAAGATTGGCAACAGATTTTAGCCCAAGGCCAATCTTCCTCACCAAAAAAAGTTCTGAATTTTAATTGAAAATATCAGTATGAACTTCTATATTTTATTTTAAAGAAAAAAGAAAGGCAAATTATTTCCTATCTCTATTTGTTGAAAGGCCTAGAAAAAGCTATCAACCCCGTAGCAATGAACATGTCTAATGCCCCAATTGTGGTCTCTAAATACCATTTACCACTGAATCTAATCAGATCTCCTTTTAGAAATGGATAAACCTAGGTCTGAGTCAGGAAATGTTGGGAGAGGCCTGGAATATCCCATCATACCAGAAAACAAGGAAGCCATCAAAAACTGTGAGGGCCATGTAAAAAGATTCAGGAATCAACTTGAGAAGGTTCCTCTTGGCCAAAGATGGGACAATTTGTGCATCAATAAGAATAATATATGGAGGATAGTAACTGCAATGCATTAAAATTCTTCAAATATATTTAAATATGTGAGTTTTTAATGATACAAGAAAGAAAGAAAGAGAGAGAGAGAGAGAAAGAAAGAAAGAAAGAAAGAAAAAGAAAGAAAGAAAGAAAGAAAGAAAGAAAGAAAGAAAGAAAGAGGAAAAGGAAGAAAGAAAGAGAAAAAGAAAGAAAGGGAAAAAAAGGGACTCATTGGTCAACATCTTAGGGAATAGATAAAGGGAAATATTAATCAAAGTATTAGAATATAATGAATCAAGTCAATGATGATCAATAGCTTCTAACATTACCATCACAAAACAGAAGAACAAAAAAGATGAAGAGAAACAGAAGCAACATGGTAGACAAACATAATATCAATAATTACATTAAATGTAAATGAAAAGTAATGTACTTTAAATAAAAAGCAGAGATTATCAGAAAAAAGGAAGAACAAAACTATGTACAATCTATGAGGGATGTCTTTTAAACATAAAGCCATAGATAAATTGAATAAATTATGAAAACATACTTTTTTCAGAGAAATACATGCCGTTCCATTCAGATGGCCATCTTCTTCCTGTGAGTCTTCACATTGTCTTCCCTCTGTGCATGTCTGTCTTAACACGGCTATCTCCTTATAAGAATTTTTTATTCATTTTGAGTTAATTTTGTATGTGATGTGGGCAAGTGGTCCAACTTCATTCTGTTGCATGAGGATATCTGGTTATCTTATCATTATTTGTTGAAAAGACTATTTTCCTCTCACTGAATTATCTTAGCACCCTTGGTGAAAATCAAATGACCATAGGGGTCGGCCAGGTGGCGCAAGCAGTTAAGTGCGCATGCTCGGCTGTGGCGGCCTGGGGTTCACTGGTTTGGATCCCGGGCACGCACCGACGCACTGCTTGTCAAGCCATGCTGTGGTGGTGTCCCATATAAAGTGGAGGAAGATGGGCAGGGCAGGTCTTCCTCAGCAAAAAAAAAGAGGAAGATTGACAGATGTTAGCTCAGGGCCGATCTTCCTCACAAACAAACAAACAAAAAAAAGAAAATCAAATGACCATAAATGTATGGACTAATTTCTCAATTCTCAATTCTATTACATTGATGTATACGTCTATCCTTATGCCTGTATCAGACTCTCTTTATGGCTGTAGCTTAGTAGTAGGTTTTGAAATCAGAAAGTATGAGTCCTTTCATTCTTCTTTGTCAAAATTAGTTTGGTTATTCTGGGTCCCTTGAATTTCCATATGAATTTTAGGATCAGGTTCTTCTGCAAAGGAAACATCCAGGATTTTTGACAGGGATTGCATGAAATCTATAGACCAACGTGGGAGTGAATTACCTTCATAACAACATTAAGTCTTCCAATCCATGAAAACAGGTTATAACTCCATTTATTTAGGTCTTTCAAAATTACTCTGTGATGTTTTGTTATTTTCATTGTATATGTATTGCATTTCTTTCATTAAATTTAGTCTTCAGTTTTTTTATGCTATTGAAGTGAAACTGTTTTCTTATTATCATTTTTGGATTGTTAATTGCAAGTGTATAGAAATACAATTGATTTTTCTATATTGACCTTATATTCTACAACATTTCTGAACTCAGTTATTAATTATTTCTAATAGATTTTTGGGTGACTCCTTAGGATTTCCTGTATACAAGATCATATCTGCAAATTCAAATAGTTTTACCTCTTTCTTTCTAATGTAGATGTGTTTTATTTCTTTTTTTCTTGCCTAATTACCATAATGTCTAATACAAAGTTAAATAGAAGTGGTAGGACTAGACATTCTTGTCTTGTTCCTGATCTTAGGGGGAAGCATTCAGTCTTTCCTCACTAATTATGGTGTTATCTGTGGATTTTTCATTGATGCCCTTTATCAGACTGTTTTTTGTGAGGAAGATCAGCCCTGAGCTAACTTCTATGCCAACCCTCCTCTTTTTGCTGAGGAAGACTGGCCCTGGGCTAACATCTGTGCCCATCTTCCTCCACTTTATATGGGACGCCGCCACAGCATAGCCTGACAAGCAGTGCATTGGTGCAGCGCCCAGGATCCTAACCTGGAATGCCAGCAGCGGAGCGCGTGCACTTAACGGCTATGCCACGGGGCCGGCCTCCCTTTATCAGATTGAGGAAACCCCTTCTATTACTAGTAGAGTGTTTTTTTTTTTTTTAATATGCTCAATAGCTTTTGAATTTTGTTAAATGCTTTTCCTGCACCTATTGATATGATCATATGGCTTTTGTCCTTTATTTTATTGTTTTACTGTATTGCTTTGATTGATTTTCACATATTTAACCAACCTTGCACTCCTGGGATGCCCCTTGGCCACACGGTATAATTCCTTTTTTTTTCCCTGAGGAAGATTTTCCCTGAGCTAACTTCTGTTTCCAATCTTCCTCTATTTTGTATGTGAGTCGCCACCACAGCATGGCCACTGACAGATGAATGATGTAGGTCTGCGCCCAGGGAACCAAACCCAGGCTGCTGAAGCAGAGCACATTGAACATAACCACTAGGCCACCAGGGCTGGCCCTATAATCCTTTTTCATATATTACTAGATTCAATTTGCTAGCATTTTGTTGAGGATTTTTACATCTCTATTCATAAGAGATGCTAGTCTGTAGTTTTCTTTTCTTGTGATGTCTTTGTGTGGTTTTGAAACCAGGATAAAACTGATCATCATAGAATGATACTGGGCCATATAGAATGGGTTTTGGTATTATGGAAATACTCTCCTCATAGAAAGGAAGTGTTTTCTCCTTTCTTTGTTTTGGAAGAGTACGTGAAGAATTGGTGTTTATTCTTTAAATGTTTGTTTGAATTCACCAGTGAAGCCCTCTAGGTTTGGGCTTTTTTTTGTGGGTATTTTTTTCAATTACTCTTTCAACTTCTTTATTTGTTATAGATCTATTCATATTTTCTACTTTTTCATAAGTTAATTGTAGTAGTTTGTGTCTTTCTAGGAATTTGTCCATTTAATCGAAGTTATCTAATTCATTGGCATGCAGTTATTCATAGTATCCTTTTATAATCCTTTTTATTTCTGTAATGTCAGTAGTAATGTCCCCTCTTTCATTCTTGATTTTAGTATCCTGAGTATTCTTTCTTTTATCTTAGTCAGTCTAGCTCAAGTTTTATCAATTTGGTGATCTTTCCAAAGAATCAACTTTTGGTTTTGTTGATTTTTCTCTACATTGTATCTATTCTCTTCTTCATTAATTTCCACTGTAATCTTTATTTTCATTTTTTTCTGCTTGTTTCCAGTTAGTGTACCTTTTTTTTATAGTCTTAAGGTGAGATATTAGATTATTATTAGATTGTCTTCTTTTTTAGTATAGGCTTTACAGCTATAAATTTCCCTCTACAAAATGCTTTAGCTACATCCTGTATGTTTTCTATGTTGTGTTTTAATTTTCATTCATTTCAAAGTATTTTATAATCTGTGTGATTTCTTTTTAGACTCACTGTTTATTTAGGTGTGTGTTAATTTTCACATATTTGTGAATTTCCAAAATTTCTCTGTTATTAATTTCTAATTTTATTCCATTGTGGTCAAAGTATATACTTTGTAAGATTTCAATCCTTTTTAATTTATTGGGGCTTCTTTTACAGCCTAGCATATGATCTATCATGAAGAATGATCCATGTATACTTGAGAAGAAGTGTATTCTGCTAATGTTAAATGAAGTGTTCTATAATACCTGTTGGATCTTGTTTGTTTATAATGCTCTTAAAGTCTTCTATTTCCCTGTTTATACCTTGTGCTTAATTGTTCTATCCATTTCTTAAGGTGGAGTATTAATGTTTCCAACTATTGTTGTTGAATTGTGTATTTTATCCTTCAATTCTGTCAGTTTTTGCTTTACATATTTTAGGGCTCAGTTATGAGGTGCATATATGTTTAAAATTGTTATATATTTCTAATAGATTGGCCATTTATCTTTATTCTTTTTATCTCTAGTAACTTATTTTTACTTTAAAAATCTATTTTGTCGATATTAATGTAGCTACTCCAGCTATCTTATGGTTGCTGTTTGAATGATATAACTTTTTACATCATTTTACTTTCCACCTATTTATATCTTTGAATGTAAAATGTGTTTCCAGTAGACATCATATAGCAGGATACTGTTTTTTAATCCATTCTGTTATTCTCCACATTTTGATTGCATTATTTAATCCTTTCACACTTAATATTATTATTCATATATTTGGATTTATGTTTGTCATTTTACTTTTGTTTTTTATGTGTCTCATGTCTTTTTCCCTATTTTTCCTTTACTACTTTCTTTTGCATTAAGTGAATATTTTCTAGTGTAATATTTAATTCCTTTATTTTTTCACTATATTTTAAGAATTATTTTCTTAGGGCTCACCATATACATTTTAACCTATCAGAATCTACTTCAGATTCATAATAATTTATTTCCAGAAAGATATAGAAATGTTACTCCTATACAGCTCTATTCCTTCTTCTCTATTTGGAGCTGTTATTGTCATATATATTACATCTATATATAATACAACCCCTGCAATGCATTGTTATAATTATTACTTTATATAATTTTATCTTTTGAAGAAGTTAAGATAGAAAAGGAGACCAAGTATATATTTTAAAGTTTGTTATAGTTTACATTCTTATTTAACATTTCTGATTCTCCTACTTTGTTCCTATAGATTCAAATTACCATCTGATGTAATTTCCTTATTCCAATACAGCTTTGCTCCCCACCTCCTCTTTCGTGCGTGTATTGTCAAATGTATTTCATTTCTTTATTTTATAGGTCCAACAATTCAATTATATGTATATTGTTTTATACAATTGCTTTTAAAATTCGTTAAGAGAATACAGGAGAAGAAGTAGACATTTTTACTGTGCAGTCATCCTGGGATGATAGTGGTTTTAGTTGGTTTCTTTGAGTATCTTTTTTCCTGATTTCTCTGTTAAACTGTCTGCTTCTGTTGGTATCATACCAGTCATTAGGCTCCACTAATTGCCAGCTGATTGTCTTATTGTTTTCAACAATGGCCTGGGGCACAAACTGCTCCATAGTCTGATCCAATTAAACCCAGGCGCCTTTGCAGGGGTAGCTAATAAGGCCAGTCAGTGAGGTTTTTTCTTACCTTAGCAGGGATCTATCTTAACTGTCTTTTTTCCAGGTTGTCTCTGGTAAACTAGCTAACCCCCTGTTTCGCTCTTATGGAGTTACTAGCTTCTTAATTGCTTACCATCAAAATCATTATTGTTTTTAAGAGTGCCCTTAGGCTTGAACTTTTCCACACTCTGTTTCAAATAAATTAGGTTTCTTTGGGGATAGCTTTGGATCTCTCTGTTTTCTCCCTCTCCCCCTGGGCAAAATCTCTATAGTGGTTGTGGGAACAGTGGTCTGCTTCTTTAGGAGTGACAGCCTTTGTTTATAAGCAGTATATTGAGTTAGGGTGATAATTTCTGGTTTTCTTGGCTTGTCTCTCCCAACATGAAACCTCCACCCTACGAGCAAGATGGGGTATGAATGATTAGGGCACTGGTATCCTCAGCCTGGCATACTATCCTATAAGTGGAGGCTGATTAGAAGAAGGGAATCACCAACCTTTGGTTACATTTACCAGGAAATTAGCTTTTGCAACTCAAGGCTAGAGGTGGGGTATGAGAAATGCTGGAGGCATATCTCGCCTCCTGGAGAGATACAGTATCCCTTGACTAGCAGCTAAGAGGAGAGAGGGATCCCCCTTCCCATCTTGTTGGTCACACCCACACACAGTGGAGCTTCTATCACACTGAGATGGAACTTGAGCAGATTGTGGTTCAAGTTCCAAAGACTCACTGTTCTTCCCAAGATTTAGTAAATTTTCTTGAATAAATGTCTTCGTTTTCTGTATACATGTACAACAATTTCCAGAGACTTTAAACAGTTTTTTGTTTTTTTAAAAAAGTATATATATTTTTGCCTATTGTTTAGTTAGTGAGTGAGTCCATGGAGCTCCACAGCTGCAATTCTGGAGGTGGAATTATTTTAAACAATTTCCATTGATCTGTCTTCAAGTTCACTAATCCTTTTTTTTTCCCCATAGTATCCAATCTTCTTGTTAGTCCATCCACTGGATTTTTCTTTTCCAATATTGTAGTTTTTAATTGTAAAATTTCCTTTTTTAAAAATAATTTCCATTTCTCTGCTGAGAGTACTTATCATTTCACTTGACCTAACTTTTTCTTTTAGGTCTTTGAAGATGTATAACATAGCTGTTATGAAATTCTTGTCTGAATTCTAACATATGGGTTATCTTTCAGTCTCTGTTATCTTTTTTATTGATTATTTGTTATACTTTCTTGTTTCTTCACACGTCTAGTAATTTTTAAATTTATTTCTGGAGATTGTATGTGATACATTGCAGGCAGTCTAAGTACTGTTTTCTTCCTAGAAAATGTATGATGTTTTGTTCTGACATATGGATAAATTATGGGAAATGCTCTTGAAACTGTCAGTTTTTCTTTCATTTTTTTGTTTTAGGGCTATTTCAGTTCGTCCTTAGTCCTAAGGTATCACCTTTACTCCAGGGTGGGATCCTTAACCTAAAGTCTAATTGTTCTGGAGTTTCAACTGAATACCCAATGTACTCAGAGAGATCTCTCCACTTTGGACGAGCCAGAATTTCAGCAGCCTCAGCCTTGTCTGATCTCTGACAGTTAAATTCAGGTTTCAGTTGCACAGCATCTGCTCTCAGTTAAGCCTCAATTAGTTTTGTCCTGCTCTTGCAAACAACCCAGCCCTCATCCAGGACCACAGGAAAACCATAAGCTTGTTTCATCCTTGCATTGCTCCCTTCTCTTCATTGCCCTGTTGCACAAATTCCAGACACTTCAATGAGTCCAAACTCAGACCTCAACTCCTAGTAAGTTCCTCAACTTACTAAGACCTCTATTCTCTTCTTGGGCTCATCTTCCTTGTGCTGCATTCTAGAAAATTCTCCCAGGCAGAAACTGGGAAGAATTTGGGGCTCACTTTATATGCTTCTCCTCTCTGAAAGATCACAGTACTGCACTGCTTGATATTCAATGTCTCAAACAATGAACTACATTTTGTCCAGTTTTGTATTGTTTACAGCAGGACGGTAAATCTGGTACCAATTACTCCATCATGGTGAAAAGCAGAAGTTTCAGCAATTAGATTTTTAAAAAGATTATGTTCAAGTTCTTAGAAGAGTGCCTGCAGAAATAAACACTAAGTCATAGTTTTTGAATAAGGTCCCTATTTTTATTACTTTTTATATTAGAGAAATAAGCCTAGAGAACAAACTGGGATGGAAATTTAGAATTTCGACAAATTCCAGTAGCTCCAAATTGTAGCTCTGCAAGCTTTGAAAATTGTATTAGGCCCTCTAAGCTTTGCTTTTTCATTAGAAAAAAAAATGGAATAATATTTTCTTTAAAGGGTTGCTGTGATACTTACTTGAGGTTTTGTGTGCGTATCTGTTACATAAAATGGTAGAATTTTAGGTATTTATAAGGGAGATAACAGAGAAGAAAAAATATTTAGTGTGAGGGTTAAGAATGTGAAATAAGAATAATTGCAAGCCCATATTTGATCACAGCTCTACTCTTGCTAGTTCTGTGACCACAAGTTACTTAACCTTCCCAAACATCAGTTTCACATACAGCAAATGAGTGAAGGGTAGTATGTACCTCAGATAAAAAGTAGTATAAGCCACTTAGTTCAGGGCTTGGTACAGAATAAGATCTCAATAAATTATAACTATTACTCTGATTATCACTTCTAGTTGCTCTCAGAGAGCATAGTTGAAAATTACTTTCAACATCTATCTTGCCAGTCCAGGTTTCATCCTGATAATAGCATGTCTAAAGCCAAATCCCAGCAAAAAAGAAAGCTGCTGGTGTACCGCATCCCTGAGGAAGATAAATTCCACAGCTGCTAGAGGTAAAGAGCAGCCACAGCATATGGGCTGCGTATGGGCTTCAGCTGCCATATTGTCAGGGCTGCTGAAAGGGATTAAGCTGAGTTATGTAGAACTCAGGCTTGAATAAATGTTCCAAAGTTTCACCAAGGTGCTGGAGAAAGTGAAAAGAGACACTCTCACGTTCCCTGAGGAATAAATACGAAATTCAAATATTCCCAGACTGCTTTTGGTCAATTTATGTTTGATATTCCATCTTCCTGATTGATTATCATCGATAGTCAATGGCGACTATATTTCTTCTCCAGTTTCCACCATATAAAAATTTGCCAACCAGCCAATTGGTTAAAGCAAAAACATGAGTCATTCTTGATTTTTTTTCTTTCACTGACTTCCTGCCTCCAAACCACCAGCTCATGCTACTGACTCTACCTCCAAATGTATCCTGCATCCATCTATGCTTTCTGTATCTATTGCCATTTCCCAATACACCATCATCTCACATTGACAATTGCATTATTTCCTAGTGGTCTTTAGCACTTCTGCTCTTGCCTCCTACAACCCATTTACCACACAGCAGCTGGACTAATATTTTTTTAAAAAATAAATTATATCATGTCGTACTCTGATTTAAAGCCTTCTAGTGGCTCTGTTTTTCATTTAGAACAAATCCTAGCTCTCTACTAGAGCCAATAAGGCCCTTGAATCCTGCTGCTGTCTGCCTCCTTGATTTTGTCTCTCATCACTCTCCCCTTCGCTTCTAACGATTCAGTTATACTGAACTTTTGTTTGTGTTTTTCTCTGATTATCAAATACAGTAAACTCATTCCTGTTCTGGGACCTCTGCATTTCCTGTTCCCTATGCCTGGAATACTCTTCCCTAGAATTTAACTTTATTTTTCACAAAGCGAGTTGTTATGGTCTGAACGCTTGTGTTCCACAGAATCCATATGTTGAAATCCTAATCCTCAGTGTGATATTAAGAGGTGGAGCCTTTAGAAGTGCTTAGGTCATGAGGGTCAAAACCTCATGAATGGGATTAGTGCTCTTATAAAAGAGACCCCACAGAGCTGCCTAGCCTCTTCTACCATGCAAGGACACAGCAAGAAGTCAGCAGTCTGTGACCCAGAAGATGGCCTTCCCTTGACCATGCTGGCACTCTGATCTTGGACTTCCAGCCTCTAGACTGTGAAAAATAAATTTCTGATGTCTATAAGCCACCCAGTCTAAAGTATTTTGTTATAGCAGCCTGAACAGACTAAGACACTAGTTGTATTGGTTTTTGTCATTGCCATAACAAATCACCACAGACTTAGTGGCTAAAACAATACAAACTTATTATCTTATAATTCTGTTGCCCAAAAGTCCAGTAGTATGGGTTTCACTGAAATAAAATCAAGATAGCAGCAGGCTGCATTCCTTTCTGGAAGTTCTAGGGGAGAATCTATTTCCTGGTCATTTGGTTGCTGACAAAATTCAGTTCCTTACAGCTGTGTAACCAGACTGCCCATTTTCTTGCTGCCCATGAGCTGAGGGCTAGTCTCAGCTTCTAGGGGCTGCAGAATTGCTGGGCTCCTGATCCTCTTCTGACATCTTCATCGTCAGTAACAGCAGGTTGATTCCTTGACATGTCTCATTTCTCTGACCTACTTTTCTGCCTTCATCTTCTATTTTTAAGGACTCACGTGTTAGACTGGGCCCATCCAAATATTCAGAAAAATCTCCCAATCTCAAGGTCTTTAAATTTAATTACGTCTGCAAAGTCCCTTTTATGGTATGGTAACATATTCACAGGTTGTGAGGATTGGGCCACGGACACCGTTTGGCCATTATTTTGCTTACAACACTGGTTTATTCCCATTATCTGGATAGCAGCAAAATGTCACCTCCATAGTGAAATCATCTCATTCACACCACCAGTCATTCTCTACTACATTCCTCTAGTATATTTCTTTCAAAGCATATGTCATTCGCTGAAAGATCTTGTATCATTTATTTGCTTGTTTATTGTTAACTCGCCCCACTGGGATATAATCTTTATGAGGGCAGAGATGTTTTCTGCTTGTTCATTTTCTTATTCCCAGCACCCAAAATATTACTAGGCATATGGAAGATCTCAATAAATCATTTTGGGTTGAATGAATGAATGAATGGTTTTTTTTTTTTTTTTTAAAGATTTTATTTATTTATTTTTTCCCCCCAAAACCCCAGTAGATAGTTCTATGTCATAGCTGCACATCCTTCTAGTTGCTGTATGTGGGATTCGGCCTCAGGATGGACGGAGAAGTGGTGCCTCGGTGCGCGCCCGGGATCCGAACCCGGGCCACCAGCATCGGAGCGCGTGCACTTAACCACCAAGCCACGGGGCCGGCCCATGAATGGTTTTAACTATTTGTCATTATTTGAAACTCCATGATTGCTTTGGTGGAACTAATGCTATTAACTCTTGATGGGGTATACTATTAAATTTACTATCCAGTTATTTCCTGATCTATTCAAAGACATTTTTAATTCCTTTGAGCTGGTACAGCTGAGTCTCTGTATTAATTAAAAAGATTTTTGCATTTTTCTTTTCTTGACTCATACTACCCCAAACATAACTGAGAAATTTTATATTTTCAATTCACTTACTGTGACAGTAAGATATAATGCCTTTGTTACCAAACCACTTAAAACCTGCTCTCCTGGTCATAACTTCCCATTAAGTTTCTAAAATGATTTTGAGTTCTTGGATTTAAAAGTCCCCAAGTCAATGCAAAATGTTATTTTTTACTTCTTTGCCTAGAAGTAGCCTTAAAATTGCTGTAACAGCTCATGTAAATGTAAAAGTATATCAAATCTCTCTGGGAATAATCAATCCATGTTTAGTACAAAGGTTGACATTATTAAGTATTTCCTTAATACCTTGAAAATCTATTCTATCTCAGCATAAGAATAATTCTGCCTCTTACAGGTTTGTATCCTTGAATTTTTTATTTGAAAGCATGTTCTTTTTGCAAATGAGGAGAACTAGGGCTTATGAAGGTAAATGAACAATTTATATTTATGTAGCAAGTTACGAGCTGAGCCAGAACCGTAACCCAGGAATGCCAGCTCCCAGTCGAGTGTTCATTCCTCCACGCTCCACTGCTTCGGTGTGGTTGGGAAGCCTTGCAAAGAATTGCAAAGCCTTGTTTATTAATAATTTAAAGTGAAAAGCAAAAAAAGTCTAGATTTAATTTGTAACGTGGCGTAGGTGGTTGGAGGATTACTGAATAGCCTTTGTTCTTAATATGTAATGACTTTTGTCTTCTAAATGTCATTCGTTAAAAGATCAAAGCCCAGAAACTTCTAGGTTGTAATCGCAATCGTAAGACTAGTTGGCAACTTCAATTATAATTACAGGACCAACTCATCTCATGAATATAATTACTCTGGCCTCTATTATTCTGATGTGATCTGCAAGCACTCACAGGTGCAGGTGAGGGCCACAGAGCAAGCTGAGGCAGAAGGCCAGTTTGTTTGTGACCAGGCTTGGCCAGGGTGTTGCCGAGTTATCACACAGCAGCCCACACATCCACAAGCATACACAAACACAGCTGGCCTCAATATTTGCATTCTGATCCTCTTATATTGAACAATCAAAGGATCAAGCATGGTGATGGTAAGATTAGAAATTTACTCAGCTCAGTGTTGAATTACTGTCTGCATAAGGCTTCAGGTTATATGAAGTGTTGTTTCATTGTTTTTCTTTTTTTTTTTTTTTTTTTGTGAGGAGATCAGCCCTGTGCTAACATCAGCCAATCCTCCTCTTTTTTTGCCGAGGAAGACGGCCCTGGGCTAACATCTGTGCCCATCCTCCTCCACTTTATATGGGTCGCCGCCACAGCATGGCCTTGACAAGCAGTGCGTCGGTGCGCGCCCGGGATCCGAACCAGCGAACCCCGGGCCGCCGCAGCAGAGCGCGTGCACCCAACCGCTTGCGCCACCGGGCCAGCCCCTCATTGTTTATCTTTTAATTGAAATACATATCTATTTATGATCTATTATGTGTTCAGAGCAAGACCGTTTTGAGGATTTTTTTAATTGAGGTAACATTGGTTTATAACAGTGTGTAAATTTCTGGTGCATATCACTGTATTTCACCTTCTGTATAGGTTACACCATATACCCCACCAAGAGTCTAGTCGCCATCTGTCAGCATATGCATGTGCCCGTTTACCCCTTTCACCCTCCCCCCCACCTCCTTCCCCTCTGGTAATCACCAGTCTGTTCTCTGTATCTGTGTGTTTATCTTCCACATACGAGTGAGATCATGTGGTATTTGTCTTTCTCTGCCTGACCTATTTCACTTAGCATAATACCCTCAAGGTCCATCCATATTGTCACAAATGGCAAGATTTCATATTTTTTATGGCTGAGTAGTATTCTATTATAATATAAAAATACCACCTCTTTATCCATTCATCTGTCAATGGGCACTTAGATTGTTTCCAAGTCTTGGCTATTGTGAATAATGCTGCAAAGAATATTGGGGTGCATATATCTTTTAAAATTAGTGTTTTCATGTTCTTTGGATAAATACCCAAAAGTGGCATAGCTGGATCAAATGGTAGTTCCATTTTTAATTTTTTGAGGAATTTCCATGTTGTTTTGCATAGTGGCTATACGAATTTACATTCCCACCAGCAGCGTATGAGGGTTATTTTTCTCCAAATTCTCTCCAACACTTGCTATTTCTTGTCTTGTCTTGCTATTAATAATAGCCATTCTGAATGGTGTGAGGTGATATCTCATTGTAGTTTTGATTTGCATTTCCCTAATAATTAGTGATGTTGAACATCTTTTCATGTGCTTGTTGGCCATTTGTATAGCTTCTTTGGAAAAATGTCTGTTCAGAATCTCTGCCCATTTTTTAATCAGATTTTTTTTTTGTTCAGTTGCATGTGTTCTTTATATATTTTGGATATTAACCTCTAATCGGATACCTGATATGCAAACATCTTCTCCCAATTGGTAGATTGTCTTTTCATTTTCTTTGACGGGCAGAAGCTTTTTAGTTTGATATGGTACCATTTGTTTATTTTTTCATTTGTGTCCCTTGCCTGAGGAGACATATTCCAAAAGACACTGCTAAGACCAATGTCAAAGAGCGTACTGTTTATGCTTCTCTAGGAATTAGATGTTTTTAGGTCTTACATTCAAGTCTTTACTCCATTTTTAATTAATTTTTGTGTGTGCGGTAAGATAGTGGTCTACTTTCATTCTTTTGCATTTAGCTGTCCAGTTTTCTCAACATCATTTATTGAGTAGACTTTACTTTCTCCATTGTATGTTTTTGGCTCCTTTGTTGAAAATTAGCAGGCTATAATTGTGTGGGTTTATTTCTGGTCTCTCAATTCTGCAACACTGTTCTCTGTGTCTGTTTTTCTGCCGTGTCATGTTGTTTTGATTGTTATAGCTTTGTAGTATATTTTGAAATTAAGAAGTGTGATACTTTCAGCTTTGTTCTTTTTTCTCAGAGATGCTTTGGCTATTTGGGGTCTTTTGTTATTCTATATAAATTTTAGGAGTCTTTGTTCTATTTCCAGGAAAAATGTCATTGGGATATTGAAAGGGATGTCACTGAATCTGTAGATAGTTTTAGGTAATATGGACATTTTAACTATGTTAATTCTCATAATCCATGAGCACAGAATATCTTTCTATTTTTTGCATCTTGTTTTTCAATATTTTTCAACAATGTCTTATAGTTTTTAGTATATAGGCTTTTCACCTCCTTGGTTAATTTGACTTCTAGGTTCCTATTGTAAATGGGATTATGTTCTTGATTTCTCTTTCTGCTAGTTCATTGTTAGTGCATAAAAATGAACTGATTTTTGTATGTTGATTTTGTACCCTGCAACTTGACTGTATTCATATACTATTTCTAATATTTTTTGGTGGATTCCTTAAGGTTTTCTATATACAAAGTCATGTCATCTGCTTTGTTCCTATTGTAAATGGGATTATGTTCTTGATTTCTCTTTCTGCTAGTTCATTGTTAGTGCATAAAAATGAACTGATTTTTGTATGTTGATTTTGTACCCTGCAACTTGACTGTATTCATATACTATTTCTAATATTTTTTGGTGGATTCCTTAAGGTTTTCTATATACAAAGTCATGTCATCTGCAAAGAGTGACAGTTTTACTTCTTCCTTACCAATTTGGATACCTTTTTCTTGCCTAATTGTTCAGGCTAGGACTTCCAATACTATGTTGAATAAGAGTAATGAGAGAGGGCATTCTTGTCTTGTTCTTGTTCTTAGGAGGACAGCTTTCAGTTTTTCACCATTAAGTATGATATTAGCTGTGGGTTTATCATATATGGCCTTCATTATGTTGAGGTATTTTCCTTCTCTACCATTTTATCGAGACTTTTTGTCATAAATGGATGCTGAATCTTGTCAAATGCTTTTTCTGCATCTATTGAGATGGTTGTGTGATTTTTATTCTTCATTTTGTTAATGTGGTGTATCATGTTGATTTGTGAATGTTGAACCATCTTTGTATCCTTGGAATAAATCACACTTGATTGTGGTGTATGATCCTTTTAATGTATTGTGGAATTCAATTTGCTGATGTTTTATTGAGGATTTTTGCATCTATGTTCATTAGCAATATTAACCTGTAATTTTCTTTTTTTGTGTTGTGCTTGTGTGGTTTTGGTATCAGGGTAATGTTGGCCTTGTAGAATGAGTTAGGAAGCATCCTCTCCTCTTCAATTCTTTGGAAGAGTTTGAGAAGGATAGGTATTATATCTTTTTGAAGGTTTGGAAAATTCACCCGAAAAGCTGTCGGATCCTGGACTCTTTTTTTGGAAGGTTTCTGATTACTGTTTCAATCTCCTTACAAGTGATCAGTCTATTTGGAGTCTCTATTTCTTCATGATTCAGTTTTGCAAGGCTGTGTGATTCTAGGAATTTATCTATTTCTTCTAGGTTATCCAGTTTGTTGACATATAGCTTTTCATAACATTCTTTTATAATCCTTTGTATTTCTGTAGTATCCATTGTAATTTCTCCTTTTTGTTTCTGATTTTATTTATTTGAGACCTCTCTTTTTTTCTTGGTGAGTCTAGCTAAAGGTTTGTAAATTTTGTTTATCTTTTGAAAGAATCAGCTCTTAGTTTCATTGATTTTTTCTATTGTATTTTTAGTCTCTATTTCCTTTACTTCCACTCTGATTTTTATTATTTCCTTCCTTCTATTGATTTTGGGCTTCATTTGTTCTTTTTTCTAGTTCTTTTAGGTGTAACACTACATTGATTATTTGAGATTTTTCTTGTTTCTTGAGGTAGGCCTGTATTGCTATAAATTTCCCTCTGAGTACTGCTTTTGTTGCATCCCATTGATTTTGGTATGTTGTGTTTTCATTTTCACTTGTCTCCAGGTATTTTTTGCTTTCTCCTTTGATTCAATAGCATGTTGTTTAGTCTCCACATATTTATGACTTTTCCAGCTTTCTTCTTGTAGTTGATTTTTAGTTTCATACCATTGTGATTGGAAAAGATGCTTGATATGATTTTAATCTTCTTAAACTAATTGAAATTTGTTTTATTTCCACTAATTGAAATTTGTTTTATTTCCCAGCATATGGTCTATCTTTGAGAATGTTCCGTGTGCACTTGAAGAGAATGTGTATTCTGCTGCTTTTTGGATGGAATGTTCTAGATATATGTAAATTCATGTTGTCTTATATTTCATTTAAGGCTGATAGTTCTTTGTTGGCTTTCTGGCTGGATGATATATCCATTGATATAAGTGGGGTATTAACATCTCCTACTATTATTGTGTTTCTGTCAATTTCTCCCCTTAGGTCTGTTAATAATTACTTTATATACTTTGGTGCTCCTACGTTATTTAAATAGTTAGCATGTATATTAATAAATGTTATGTCTTCTTGATGATTGTGCCCTTTATCATTCTAAATGTCCATCTTTGTCTCTTATTATCTTTTTTGGCTTAAAGTTCCTTTTGTCTGTTATAAATTATAGGTATGGCTATATATGCTTTCTTTTGGTTGCTGTTTGCTCAGAGTATCATCTTCCATCCTTTCACTTTGAGCCTATGTTTGTCTTTAAAGTTGAGATGTGTCGCTTGGAGGCAGCATAATGTTGGGTCTTGTTTTTTAATCTATCTAGCCACTCTGTGTCTTTTGATTGGTGAATTCAATCCGTTTACAGTTAGGGTGATTATTGATATATGAAGACTTAATACTGCCATTTTATCTTTTGTTTTCTGGTTGCTCTATATTTCCATTGTTTCATTTTCCTTGTATTTCTGTCTGTGATTTGAGTTTGGTGGTTTTCTCTGATGTGTTTCTCAGCTTCCTCTTCTTTTATGATTTGTGACTCTGTTATGAATTATTGTTTTGTGGTTACTATGTGGTTTGTATAAAAGGTCTCCTTTTTCTGCTAGGATGACTTTGTTTTGATTCAAACTTTTCAACTGCTTGGAGATTAGAAGCCTTTCTTTTGTTTTTAAGTGGATGGTGCTATAGTGCTGGATTTTGGTTTCTCTTACCTGAGCTGCCTCTGGCTATATTTGAAGATCTACAGGTTCTGCCCTCCACCACCTCTATTTGGGGTGTCACAGGTACTGTTGTTGTCACCACCTCTGCTTTTGGGGGTTCACTAATGCCTTGCTGTTGCTGGTATCTCTGAGGTTTCGACTTTGCCACCAGGGGTACTGGGATGGTTGACACCTCAGTGGCATCTGGGATCACTTGAGTGGAGACCTCTACTACTGTGGTGGGGGGAAAGGAAGAGCGGGAGGGAGCCTGCTATGCAGGGCACCATCTCAGCTGTTGTTTATTACCTTGTGGTTGTAGGCACCACTGCAGTTGGGATGTTGGATCTCTGTGTGCACCTCAGCTTCTGCTATCAGGCTCCAAGCCAAGGCCAGGGGGCCTGGTATCACAGGACTCTTACTTTGCTGCTGCTCTGCTTCCTATGGCCACAAGCAGTGCTGCAGCTGGCTGGTTGGAGTCACACATGCGCTTCTGCTGCTGCCCATCAAGTTCTCTGGGGTTGGGGGTACAAAACCCCAGAGGATCACCTCTGTGATCCTCCTTTCAGGTTCCTCTATGTGCTCCAATTCTCCAACCTTTGAATATACCAATGTGTGGCTCTTTCTAGTGTCCTGGTGTGTTGTGTAATGTAGCCTTTATTGGGTTATGGATGTTTTATTTGCTGCAGATTGAAGGGGAGAAACAAAAGGATTTTCTCATGCCACCAAGATGGTGATGCCCTCTGTTTTGGGTTTTAAGATTTCCTTTCCAGGTCAAACAAACAACTCAACACTATTGACCACTCTGCTTTTTGAAATTCTATTCTCCTTTACTGTTCCTAATTTTTCTCCCAAGATTCTGCCTATTCTTGCTTGACTTCTTTTTCTATCTCTTCTTGCTCATTAAAATGCTGTTCATCCACAAGGTCCTAACAACCCATGTGGATTCCTTGGGCAAGCACAATTGATATCACCCATAAACTGTTTACTTCCTAAACTTTCTCTCATCCCAGACTTACCTTCTTCTTATAGTCTCAGTTTTCATTCTTGGCCTCATTAGCATGCCAACAGTCCAAGATGGATGTGTTAAAGCTACTTTGAACTCTTTGTTATGGGGTGAATTGTGTACTCCAAAAAGATATGATGTAGTCCTAACTCCTAGTACCTCAGAATGTGGCCTCATTTGGAAATTAATTCTTTGCAGATGTAATCAAGTTAAGATGATGATGTCATTAGGGTGGGCACTAATCCAATTTGACTGGTGTCCTTATAAGAAGGGGGAAGTTTGGACAGAGACACACAGGGGGAATGCCATGTGATGACAGAGGCAGAGACAGGAGTGATGCAGCTACAAACTAAGGAAGGCCAAGAGTTAATGGCTACCACCTAGGCAGAGGCAAGGAAAGATTCTAGCCAGAGTCTCAGAGGAGCATGACTCTACTGACACTTTAATTTCAGAATTCTAGCCTCCAGAACTATGAAAGAATAAGGTTCTATTGTTTTAAGATACCCAGTTTGTGGTCTTTTTTTACAGCAGCCTTAGGAATCTAATACACTCTCCTTCTCTCCCATCCTACAGCTTCTCTTTCCTACGTTTTTTTTTTGTTGTTTGTTTGTTTTTTGGTGAGGAAAATTGGCCCTGAGCTAACATCTATTGCCAATCTTCCTCTTTTTCGCTTGAGGAAGATGTTCCCTGAGCTAACATCTATGCCAATCTTCTGCTATTTTATATGTGGGACTCCACCACACCACGGCTTAATGAGCGGTGCATGGGTCTGCACCTGGGATCTGAACCTGCAAACCCCAGGCCATCAAAGCAGAGCTCGCAAATTTAAACACTACGCCACTGGGCTAGCCCCTTCTCTTTCTTACATTTAATTGTTCAGAATCTTAAATCTTCATGACTCCACTCTCATGAATCTTGCATTTATCTAATTGTGAGAAAAATCAGACAGGACTATTCTGATGCTTCTATTAATTTCAAACTAATTTTTTAAGCCATTAGATTTACTATCTACCACACAATGGCAAAATAAATGTTTTATACATAATCAAAGTGGAAAGGAATTGGAGATATTTCACTTGTGGAATTGATTCTAATAGTAAAACTCTTTATTGTTTATAAACACCCTTCCCCCATTTTTACCAATGTTTAAGCACATACAGGGAAGCAATTGTATTATGGTAATACTTTGAAATCACATCCCAAACCATTCATGCTGGTTGGGTTAGGCATTTAATAGTCTACAAGCAGGAGGCAAGAATTGCTGAGTTCTTGAAGACCCTTTCAAACCCAAATTCTGGAATTTTAGTTATGAGTTAAATATCTTTAAATGTTAAAGGCACTATAGATATTTTGTATATTTTAATCTTGCTGTCTGAAAAGCTTAATAATTATAATAAGACAATCGGGTTACTCATAGAAGTATATCAATAGCTCTGGATAAGTACGAAAGATGAAAACTCAAACTCGTGTTCCAGTCTGTTGATAGTAAATGCCATCAAAATGTGAAACTGCATGGCAACAAGTTAAGCAAACCTGGAAATGCTACTTGAAGTCCCACTGTAGAATTCAGGCAACGCCTTAGCTGACTCTTGTTCAGAGAAGACCTTTGACAAAGAGTCTCTCCTTGACCAAACTCTACTCAGGGTCCTTCGAGCTTCTTTTCAATTGGGTCTTGACCTTTGGACTTTCATGTTCATCTCTGCATTGACCAATTGTAGCAAAAATCTTGCTAAGTCAGTTTAGTCAGAATCCCCCATCCTCCAAATCTGATCACTTTCAATATTTAATGGGGTTCTTCATCTTCTACCATCCCCCTGGTGATGTCAGATCACTTGGCCTGCCTCCAGCCAGAATTCTTTAGGTATGTTTAGGCAGAATCCCTCCTTACTCCTCATGTTTCCTCTTAGTAATTTCTCATCTACTGACCCCCATCCTGCTCCTTGGCTATAAATTCCCACTATTTCTTGTTATATTTGGAGTTGAGCCCAATCTCTCTCCCCTACTTTCCCTATACCTATTGCAATAGTCCCCTCTTGAATAAAGTCCTCCTTACTCTCTTTAACAAGTGTCATGAATAATTTTTTCTTTAACTTCTTAAGGAAATGAAGTTGCCTTTATCATCAAATTTGAGATGTTACCCAGAAATGAGTTGAACCAGGAGTATTTACTCTAATGACAAGTTCAAATCAGTTGTGGTGAATGGATCATTTATTTATCAAAAAAATAAAAAGAATAGATCTACTTATAGATACCAGACTGAAGATAAAATTGTAAGCAAGACATATTAGGTCCCTGCTTTCCTGGAAATTATATTCTGATGGAAATCTAAGTTAAAAGGCATGGGTCAGTTAGGAAGTAGTTGAGTAGGAGAAAAAAAAGAAGTTGTTATGAGGGGTTAAACTTAGATTTGGTGGCTCATGTGGATCTTGAGGGTTTCAGCAACTAGAATCTGGGGAGTGTGTTCCAGATGATCTAGGAAGGATGCTGATAGGGAGGAGGAAAGTCCTGCAGGTAAATTTGACTCCTTAAAAATTACACCCAAAGCCCAACTTATGTCTTCCTTCTTTTAGTAGGAGAATTGTGAGACTAATGTAAGCAATGAATTAACGTAAGACATGATCCCTATCCAGAAGGGCTTTACTAAAAAAACCAAAAAACAAAAAAACTCTCAAAATTGATAATATGAATTTTTCTTAAAAGTCAGATTTGGAGAGTTATACCTTTTGACAAGTTGGCATCCTGCCCCTTCTTTGTTTATCTCAGACTCATTTGAATGAGTTTAACATTTGAATATGGAATTTAAAAGTCACAGAAATCAGAGTAGTAACAGATAGATATACAGCACTGCCTATGAAGACACATTACTGCCAGGCTACCATCAGCTGGTC
Organism: Ceratotherium simum simum; assembly: GCF_057802395.1. NCBI lineage: Eukaryota > Metazoa > Chordata > Mammalia > Perissodactyla > Rhinocerotidae > Ceratotherium > Ceratotherium simum. The sequence continues at coordinate 43,455,850 of NC_141908.1, forward strand.
GTGTGTTTTGACTTGTTTTCCTAGCAGTGAGCATGTATGGCATGGATGCACCCTTTCCTGCCTGACACATTTTTGAAGATTGGCAGGGGTCAGAGGAGTTAGGGGCTGGCCAGGGAGCAGCCAGCCTAGTTAATCCTCAACCTAGATAAGGAGTGGCAATTTGTTGACTATGGATCTTACATGGAACAGAACCTGGTTGTTTCATCAGAAACAAGGGGCTGAAACAAATGGATTTTGTATTCACACATGAAATATATTTGTTATACCTGTCTAAGCCACTCTATAGGTTTGAAGATAATACATTGGTCATGCTTCAAGAGTCTAGGTTAAATAGAGGTTGTGCATATTTATACAGCACTTGTTCCCTAAACTGGTAGAACTTTTGAATTAAACATGGATAAAATTCAACAAAATAAATTAAAGCAATGTGCAGTTCAGTGTACAGTGAACATCCTGGGCTGGAAACTAAGGAAAGAAAACAAAAGTAACCAAAATTATGTTAATAAGTGGCTGTGAAGATTTATTTTTCTGTTCATCTTGCCTATCAATGGGCTTACTTCTCTAATTAAGTCAATGCAGTAAATTAACACTCTCAATTTGCAGCACGGTATTTATAAAATTAGGCTCTCAAATTGAGACCAATTAAAGCTTCAGTAAAAGCAACTTGATAATTCAGCAACCTTTCCCCAACACCTATTCAGAATACTATAATTTAACCACGTTCAGGTATTTATCATCATGTGTTTATGTCTGACTGAGATTTCCTGCTCTTTATTATCACTTTTCCGTGGTTTCTTGGCTTGAATTGATAAAGAAAAATACAGAATGAAGACAGCTTTCTGCCCTCCTTTCCCTACCTTGTCAAATATTCATTTGGGAATGAACACTACTGGAAAAATAGGCAAGCATGGTATGAAAATCATTTGAAATCTGTAGAAATCATTCTACAAATTCTCTGACATCTTGCACTGTTCTTTTAGGAACTGCTTTTAATAGTTATGGGGTTAATGGGACTATTTAGTCCTGACACATGCTTGCTAAATTCAAAAGCTGCTTGACTTGTTATTAAAACCCCTCTTGGACCATTTTTCCCTTTCTCTTTTCAAAAGAATTTTGTTGGAGAGGAATTCTTCGAAAGTGGGTCTAGAGGGAAGAGTGTGGGAAACCTACAAATTTCAAGGTCTGAAAAATCTAAGTCTCCCAGCAACAGGGTCCTTATGACACTTTTAAGACACTCCAGGGAGAACTGAAGGGCTCCTTACCTAAATCTTGCCTCCTATTCCTGAATGCTTCTTCCAGGTCTCCCTGGAATGGCTCTGTCATCTCTTTGCAGTTCTCTGTACCATTGGTGCCTCCCAGACAATGCCTACCTGTGACTATATAACAAACCTGGCACTTCCCTCAGCTCCCTCTCTGCCAATTACTCCTGTTCCAGTGAGTTCAAAAGACAAACCTGATGACAAAATTACGTATCCCATATGCTTTTTCATATTTCATATTGATTACATCTTAAAGTTATATCATTTAGGCACTTAAATGTGCAAAAGAAATTTTGAAAAAAACATGAAAAAAAAGAACATTTACTCCAAGAATCTTAAAACCGATTTGAAATAAGACAAATACCATTATATTATGAAAATAATGCATTAATAAAAAGAGCTATATGCACACTTTTTATTCTGGTTAGGGCTTATGTTATACACTGTTGTATAAGATCAGGGCTAATCAACTTCTTTGATAAATTCCAGGCAGCTAATTCAGATATCCAAGATTCAACACATAGGACTCAATGTACTGGTCCATATAAACTTAATAAATGTGAACCTTAAAAACAAATATAAAATACGTTTTGGGTAATTGAATCTGTTTTTAATATACTTGAGAAATTTGCTATTAAATTATTCCTAGGGTGAATATTTCCATAAAAATAATACACTCTAAACAAATCTGAATCACAGTTTTTTTTTTTTTTTTTGGCAAGGAAGATCAGCCCTGAGTTAACATTTGTTGCCAGTCTTCCTCTTTTTGCTAAGGAAGATTGTCCCTGGGCTAATATCTGTTCCCATCTTCCTCTATTTTGTATACGGGATGCCACCACAGCGTGGCTTGATGAGCGGTGTGTAGGTGCGCATCCGGGATCCGAACCTGCAAACCCCAGGCTGCTGAAGCAGAGCATTCGAACTTAATCACTACGCCACCAGGCCGGCTCCCTGAATCACAATTTTAATCTATTAAATATGTATCAGGCAGAGTACCTTTCAGTGAAAAATAAATCTTTTAAAAATTAAATCCTTGTTGACACCAAAACTTTTCAAAGTTATCATAGGTGCTACTAAATAAACCCGATTTATTTTAAAGTTGCTTTTTCATTACAGATTGCCTACAAACATTAGTAAAGAAAAATGTGCTTGACTAGAAATGCTTGCCTAAAGCTAAATTATAAGGGACAACTCTCCCATTTTTTTTTTTTTTTTTTTTGCTGGAGAGATATCACGGAAAGCCGGTTGTCTTTATTTTAAATCAAAGAGGAAGAAAGTAATTTTATTTCCAAATTTAAAAATACTTTCTCTTGTCTTTGCAGTATAAGATTTTCAATAGGACAAATCTGATCCAAATCAGCTTATAATTCTTTTCATAAATGATAGAAAAGACACTTGACAGTCATATTTCTTGGTAATTAAACTCCACATGCAGAGGTGGGTATTCTAGTTTCTCAACCTTGGAAGTTCATCTGTAAATTCCTTCATGCTTCTGTGTCTTTTTTCTTAGAAACAGAATTTTTAAATCATTTCCACAATTATTTCTACAAATGTAGGTAAATAAAAGATGCCCAGTTCTAATCTTTATTGTACCATGCTGTTTATTTTCTTTCATGGAACACTAAAACTTGGTTCTTATTTAAAGTTTAAATAAGATTCTTTCCTTCAAACTCAAATGCCATATTGTATACTGAAAATAGCACAAATAAAGGAATTAAAAGAAAAAAATTTTATGTGAGAAGAAGGGAATTATCTCTGCCTAAAAGAGACTCAAGAAATTGCTACTATTTTTATGGTATTTGATGCATATTCATATTGGATATCTATTATAACATCTATTAAGTTATCATTTCTTAAAGTCATAGAATTTCAGAACTTTAAAGGACCTTCGAGCTGTCTTGTATAGCTCTCTGTATACCTTACATGAAACAGCCAAAGCCTAGCAAAAAGCAAGACCTTACCAGTATTTGAACCCTGAATTCCCAACTCTAGTCAATTATCCTCTCACAACAGCACAAATTTGTGCCACATACGAATAATCAGCATTGGAGCTGGCATTCATGGAGCTTCTGTCGCATGTCAGTCACTAGACCAAGCACACGATATGTGTTAGCATTTATAAAGTGAGATATTTATATTATTTAAGCTTCTATGCATACTTCAGAATAATAAATGTCAGTTTTTGTAAAAAATAAAATGAATGAAAACATGTATGAAGTATTCTTTCTGTAATCTCTCTTATATCCATCTACCTCCTCTACTTTCATTCCCTAGTCTAGCTGTTACTATACTTTGATTATCTCAGTGATTTCTTACCTGAGATCCTGTTTACAGTGTCTGTTCACTTCAGGCTATCCTACACACCACCATCAGGTTAATGTTCTCCAAATTTTGCCTGTATCAACCCTCTCCCTTGGCATTAATAAATACTCCTTATTGCCTTAAGAATAAAGAAAAATTCCTAAGTCTGGCATTCAGAGCTCCCCACCACCTGACGCAAACTCTGTCTCCAACTTTATTTCCTACTGTTCTCCAATTTGTACATCATTACAGTCTGTCTGATCTTTTCAATGTCTCTTGCTCATTTATTTATCTCTAGGATTCAGTTCCCCCATTTGAAACACATTCTCCCCTCTTCATCGATCTAAATTCCATCCATTTTCATGGTTCTCCTCAAGACTGACAGCTCCTTGGATCTTTATGCATTCTGCCAACAGACAATTATTTTAACTCTTTCTGAGGTGTCGTTTTCAAAAGTTCCTCTCAAATGTAACGGTGCATCAGTATTATTTGCAATGTTTGTAAAATGCACATTCCCAGACTCCATTCTAGATACTCTGATTCAGTAAATCTGAGGTAGGTCCCTAGAATCTGTATTTTTAACACAAAACTGCAGTAGATTCAGACTTTGGTAGACCTGGGATTGCATTTTTAGAAACATCACACAGCGGTTGTTATCTGGTTCATTTATTTGAATATTAATCACACACACGCATTTGGAGTTGGCAGATTTTCTATTTGTCTCTTTGCTTGCCCCAGTAAGACTGTAAATTCATTGAGGTGTTCAAAGATAAACTGAGGCATATTAAAAATGTTAAGAGTTTATTTGAGCAAAAATTAATTCGAATTGGGCAGTGCCAGACCGGAAGTGGTTAGGAGCATTCTGCTGACAGGAGCCAGGGCAAAGACTTACGTAGACAAAGTGCGGAAGCAAAGAAAGGAAATTGTTTGAGTGGCTATAGCTTAAACTTTAGTCAGCTGTTTGTGATTAGTTGTCCTTATCATTTTGATTTCATGACTTTGAGGCATTTACAGGCTTAGATTTCAGTTTGCTTATGTAGGCTGCCATCGCGTTAGAGCCACATCTGTCTATCGGCCTCCTTGTTGAATTAATTTAACAGAGGATACAGACTTTTCTATATTCCACACAGTACTCAGAATATGCATTAGAGCTGGTGCCCAATAAGGTGTACCAAATTATCCAAATAACATGTACTCATCACTGAATTATCTGAAATTATCTTATATATTTGCTTATATATTTAGTATCTGTCCTTTCTCATAAAATGTAATCTTCATGAAAGCAGCTCTTTATCTATCTTATTCACATCTGAATCCCAACAAGTGCCTAACGTAAAGGTTTTTTCTCAATAAATAATGTTTTTAAAGAAATGGGTGAATAACAGGTGAGTGTCTTTCGTGTTGAAATCGTTTTCATCTTCTAGTCACAGTTTGCGAACAACAAGAATAGGAACTATTTACATTATTTTGCCACAATTTTTTGTGTGTCCATCATCAGTTTGAAAGAAGTCCCTTCAGCTATAATGGATCGCATCACATAATAGATGCTATGATGTGTCATCCAGATCACACTTTTGAATGAAGAATATTTTCCCCAGCTGCTGGAAGATGCCTTCAGACATAGTCCTCTTTTAGAATTGCCTTGGTTGAAGAAAATTGTTCATTCAACTTCACAGCTCCTCCAGGGGAAGCTTGCATGCAAAGACTTATCAACAAGGGGGTAAAAACACCCCCCTGTCCCAAGTTGATACACGTCTGACATACTATTACATTTCCATAACTTCCTGTGGCACCAGGTTGGGCCTTTGTCAGGACTTCATCCCAGCTCCACTTCTCCCTCTACCTATTCATGTTTTCTTTGCTGCTCTCCCTCCACAAGTGTTGATCCTAAGAGCACTCCTTAGTAAACCTCCTCCTGCACACCAATCTCTATCTCAGAGTCTACTTCCCGGGGGAACCAATCTGCTGTCCTGGCAGAGGTCAGAGAAACAAGACATTGACTGAGATTTTGAAGCTGGATCACTTGTCCTTGTCTGGTGATGGAAATGAGGAGCCCATCGTTGATAGTAGGTAAACACAGATAGCCCCTGGGCATCAGGTAGCAGTGTAATTATTAACACTTTCATTAGCAGCAAACTGGAACGTCATACTGTGGAAGAGACTGCATTAGGTTGTACAGTGCATTAGACATTTGAGAATTATGGGAAAATAGTAACCCCAAAAATGTTGGAGTTGAGTTGCTCTATCAACCTCTGGAAAAAAATAATAAGCTAAGAGTGATTAATAAGCAATTAAAAGTTAAGTATGAAAGCTAGAGAGCCTCTTTAGTATAAAGATGCTCTCATCTCCTACAGCAAGAGGGCTGAGAAAGCTGAGAACCGGGCCCAGAACTGAATAGCAAGAGTATCAAGCTCCAAAATAAGATTAATTCCCAGCCAAGGTAGATGTGCCATGCCAAGGTCAGACTCTTGGTTGGGAAAGAATGGCACACTGACACCTGGAGTGGAGATAGCTGGGGTGATACACTTAAAAATCTTGAATCTCCAGAGTCCCCTGAACTCTCTCAACTTGCAGAAATGGCCCAATTAACCTTATTAGGATTAGCAGTCCTCTTTTGTCTAAACAAAATGCAGAGACCTCTTTCCTAAAAGATAACATGTCTTCAGAATGTACCTTCTTTCCATCTCCTGGCCACCAGGACAATAATTTAGGAAAAAAATTACAACAACTCAGTCAGGGAAGTGCTAGGCCTACTAAGGGGAAAAAGAAGAGATTATATCTCAAAGGGACACTAGGACCTGACCAACATGTACCAGCATGAGGTGGGAGAGTATGTTTGGGACTGGATGCTGAATATGCTGGACCAAGGGGGAGAGGGTAGAACACAAATTTGGGTAGTACTCTTCAAGAATACAGGATGTATCACCTTGGCAAGGACCCTGGAAAATGATGTGAACAAACACCTAGGTGGCACTTACTAACATGCCACTTAGGTGGCCCATTCTAAGTGAGGTGGCAATGTCAGAACTGCCATGGAAGACGCTGGAAAAAGAGATGAAAGTCTCAGAGATATGGGTATGTTAGAGGGGATGTGTTCTATAAGGTTAGACTATTCTGTTCAATGGGAGGGCCAGTGTGATACATCATTTACCAAAACATAATGAATATGCTGGTGAGACTGGTCCCAACATCACTGAGAATTTCACCTATTGCTCGTTTCTCTAGGCCAGGTGAGTGGAAAATATCATTACAGAACTGCGATCACTAATAGCAATGGGGATGATAGGACCCAACACAATGGAGACCAGGTGGCAGCATGTCCCTGTCAGAAGGCAGATGTTTTTCTTTGCCATAATGAGATTGAGCCTTGAGGTTGGAGTCAAGTCAAGGCACTAAGGAAGCCGAATTCATAAACTTATAGAGATAGTTAATAGAATATAGCATCCCAAGAGCAATAATAGATAGATAGCCAAAAAGTATATTACTCATTCTATAAAATCAATGATGAAAAATCAGGAAGCTGAGAGTAAGGGCAAATATATTGATAAAAAGTCACAATGCCTTACCCAGTTTCCATTTCAGGGTCAAATTTTGGACCTCAGATCCACTGACTGAAAAAGAGACTGAGTCACCAGGAAAAAGAGCCCTGCAAAGCCACAGCAATTATACTATGCTAAATATATAAAGCCACATGTCAATGATTCCTAAGTACTTTCCCAAGAGGACCGTCAGGTATTTATTCAGGTAACTGAACACTGGGCAAAGAGAAATGTCTAATCATTTCAAGGACTGTTGAACACAGGTCTGAGATTATATGATACCCTGAAACCTGAAGTGTATCATGGCCCTCCTGTTATAGTGGGATCATATGAAAATAAATAATAAAGTGGGTCCTGGTCCACACGTAGTTCACAGTGGATTCACTGGATTTGCAGACTCACCCAATGGTCATTTCTAGAGGTCTCAAATATATAATGGTTATATTTACTGCTTGGTACCATTCCATACATTGGGTTCTTGGCCTGTGGTATGAAAGTTATTAAGGCCAAGTGGAAATCTCTGAAACTGCTCCATCTGTATTCCTTACTAGGCTAGTAAATAAAATACAATATCCCATTGCAGAGATCACCCTTAAATTAGCATCACCCTTAAATTCCTAAAAACTGCAAGAGTAATAGTTGTCATCATATTTCTGTTTAATAACCAGTTTTGTCCCTGCAAAAAACAACCCCCCCCCCAAATAAAACCAAAAACAACAAATATTGAGGGATAAAGTGGATTGCTGTAAACTCAAAAAGCAGTAGCCTTGATTATTGAAGTGGTGCCAGATGTGGTATATTTGCTAGAACAGATTAGCTCGACCTCAGGAACTAGTAAGTGGCCATTGATTTGATCTGGTGAATGTTTTCTTTTGTATCTTTGTCAGAAGAAAGGAACAGACAACAGAATATATTTACAGTTTTTCTCTAGGGCTTTGGTATCTATTCAGTCCTCTGACATAATATAGTTTGAAGAAATTCAGGCTGTCTATCTCACAGAACATTATACTGCTCCACTATAATATAAATGATATCATTCTAATTTGACTAGATGAGCAAGAAATGACTAGCATGATGGAAGTCTCGGTAAGCCATATTAACTACAGAGAGTGTGAAATAAATGCTGTGAAGATTCAGGGGCCCACCAGGTTAATAAAAATTTTAGGATTTCAGCTTGCTAGGATATTCTCTCCAAACAAAAGGACAAACTATTGCATCTTGTGCCTCTCACTATGAAGAATGAAATACAGCCTTTGTGAGGCTATCCTCAGTAGAAGAAAGCTCCTTAGTCAAGTCACACGTCTTGTCAGGTGTGCCTATATCCAATGGCTGATCAATCTGAGGATATAAAGGCCGAACTCCTCCATTTTAATTTGAGACATCTCTGAAACACTGGATAAGTTCTGGAGCTCCCTGTGAGATGGGCTGAAATCTTGGTCGGGCCTACACCCTAGTTCAATTATGATTTTCTGCTTCCTTTCTCTCCCTTCCATAGGTATTGATCCTAAGATCACTCCCTAATAAATATTCTACATGCCGACCTCCATTTGAAAGTCCGCTTCTCAGGAAACTCACCTTTGACATATTGCTTATCTTTCTTTGGTTGATAAATATTAAGCCAAAGTCATGACTGACTGTTTTCCATGGGTTGGAATAGAAAAGAAGAGATAGTCAATAATCAGTCTTTATTCCTTCCTTTCTGTCTCTATTTTCTTCCTTCTTAAACTAGAAGTCTAGTCCTTTTCCCCTTGAATCGAGTTTACTTATCTTACCTGAAATTTGTAAGTAGAGGAACTGGTAGGCATAAATATCACCATTTATTTTAAAAACAATTTCCATCCTCATGACTCCGTCTTATATATATATAAGTGTCTCATATATATTATATATATGTATATACACACACACACACATCTTCACTTAGTGTATTTCTATGTTTAAAGTATCAGAGGCAGATAAAGTCATAGTTTCCAAAAAGTTGCTCAATAATTTCTGTGTTATTCTGGGTAAGTCAGAGTTTTTCATAAATGAAGTTGAATAATTTATACATAAATTTTGTGAGACGATTATTTCTCTCCTTCAACGGGTTTTGGAGTGATACTATTTAGGGGATTAATCTAATACTAGACAATATCTAGGTGAACTAATGTAACTAAATATAGTACATGATTTCTGATTCAAGTCTTTGGGCTAAGAATACTTATTTTTTCCATCCTTCCAAGGTCATGTGGAGAAAAAGCATGAGATCATTGGGAAACCACAAAGATAAAAATGTAAAGACATTCCGGGAGCTAGATAGAGACTGGCAAAGAAATTAGAGCAGATGAAATACCAGAGCTTAGTTTTCAAACTGTGCACTGCACAACTTTAAGACTCTCAATTCACATAGACCTGTGCAGTGTTTATGCAGAGAGGGGCCCTGGAGACAGAGACCCAAGATACCTATGAGTAGTTTTCCTAAATGATTTCTACAGGAGTGCCACATAAAAGTCACCAAATCCTAAGAGCAGAAGTAGGCCTTGGGGCCATCAGAGAAAGTCATTAAATAATTGATTGCAAAATAACTGAGAGAGTAACACTTTCCTATCTTGCACAGTAAAACGGAATGAAAGGATTTTGCCCTCAGTGTAAAACCCTGACACAAATTAAAGGAAGTCTGTATGTAATCTGTCTGGAGAGGGTTTGAGGTCCTACGAGGCAACTGGAGTTAAGGACAAGTCCCATTGCCGCAACAGATAAGAAGGAGAGGCTAAAAAGCCCAATGTGCCCTTGAGGGAGATAACTCATCCTGCTCCATCTCCAGAGCCAAGTCCTCCTTTTGGCAATTGTGTGGGTCTCCAGGCTCCCTGCCTATATTAACCAATCTAGTCATTCAACTAGTTATAAATGAGCAATCAAGACTAAGCAGAGAGTTGAGGACAATCAGCATCATAAGTGATAGCAATAATAAAACTGCCCAGGCAACAAATCATTAGAAGAAAAAGTAATTAAAATATATAATTAATATCTTCAGAGATTTTCAAATGGTATTGCATTTTAAAAATAAAACCAGGATGACACGATAAAGAAAAGAAAATCAAATAACAATTAAAAATTCTTGAAAATTATAATATGATTTTTGAAAACAAAAACAAGTGGTTTTTCTCATTAATAAAATAAACACGGCTGAAGACCAAGTAAGTGATCTGAACTAAAGAGGTTTCCTAGGTTATACAATAAAAAGATAAAGTGCAAGAAAGTATACAAGAAAAGTTACAATATGTGGAGGATAGACTCAAAAGATACAGAAAATAGGGTATAGGAAACAGGGTTAATGGAGGAGGGAAAACATTCAAGCAATAATAGAAAACTTTCTAAATTGAAGAATAGTATAAATACTTATGTTGAAAGGACCCATGGCATTAACGGAAAAATCACAAAATTAGATAAATCCTGAAAGATTCAAGGGAGAGAAAGAGGGAAATTAAAAAAATATATCAAGAATAAAAACCACATTTACATGAGAATTTTCATCAGCAATACTGAATAATAGAAGATAGTAGAGTAATATTTAAATTATAACCCTACAGTTCTATACCTAGCCAAATTTTGAATCAAGTATGAGAAGAAAATAAAAATTGGGGGACATGCAAGAACTCAGAAAATTTCTCATTGCATTATAGGACATTTAGCAGTATCCCTCGCTAGTGGGGGAATGGGGGGCAGAATCACCCTCAGTGAGGAATCACTGGTATCTTTGTATATATATGTGTATGTGTTTGTGTGTATGTGTGTGTGTGTGTACATATTCAAATCATTTGGCTAAGAATACTTGTTTATACACACACACACAAAAGAAAACACACATATAAGTATATGTGTAAGATTTTATATATATATATATACATTCACACACACATATATGTGTATATGTGATATTTTATACATACACAAACTATAAATAATATACAGGCAGATAGATAGATAGATAGATAGATAGATAGATAGATAGATAGATAGATAAACAGACAGACAGCAGCCCGTGACATCCAGGAACTGGTGGTCTGGTATTATCAGTTAAGTCTTGGTCTTGCTACAAGCTGGCCTGGCACTCATTGCTAGGCCTTGTTTTCTCCTGCTGAACATAAATAATTACATAAAATGTCAACATCAGAGAAGTCCACTCTGTGACCTTCATGAAATAAGACATTATCATGTCTGATCACAAACAAAACATGAACATTGTCTGAACCACAAATATGACAACATTCTTATACTCTGGCTAGTAAGAATGGTTGCTGCTTCTTTATCAATTATGGCTTTAGCCTCTATCTAGTCTTCTCTCCTCATAGAAAAGATTTAATAAGACACTCCATCATAGAATTACTCTCACTTCCTGAGAGCATACAATCCAAAGCAAAGCCCTACTTAAACTCTCCCCCAAATCTAACACACACTCAAATCCTATATTAAGTTCATTCTAACATCATCTCACTGAGACACCTCACAGTTCCCATTGGTATGTCTTTTCCCCGCGGCAACAAGTAATAAACCCAACTGATTCAGCTGCAGATACATTCCTGGTGATCCAAGGAAGAATTACATAGGCTACAAGCAAAAGATATTTGAAAACAACCCAAAAGAAATGAAGGACGCTAGAAAGGAAATAAAAGAGAAGCCATTAGCCTTTGCCTTTTAGAAGCTTCAATTACATAGGGTTTTTTTGCTGTGTTTATGGTCCAAATATTTTATTTGGTTGTACAGTAAATAGATGTATTTAAATGTGGCAATGAAAAATGTTATTTATTGGTTTTTAGCCTTGAGAAGAAACTTAGAAATAAAGCATAGTAGACTTGGGCCGGCCCCGTGGCTTAGCAGTTAACTGCGCGCACTCTGCTACTGGCGGCCCGGGTTTAGATCCTGGGCGCGCACCGACGCACCACTTGTCCAGCCATGCTGAGGCCACGTCCCACATACAGCAACTAGCAGGATGTGCAGCTATGACATACAACTATCTACTGGGGCTTTGGGGGAAAAAATAAATAAATAAATAAAATTATAAAGAATAGTAGACTTAACTATAATGATGAAACTGAACATATTGGTCAATATTATTAATATTGATGTTGCAAAAATAATCACATAGCTGCCAGAAATTGAGACATGGAATGGGGAAAATTTAGATCTAGGAAAATGTCAGTGGGTTAATTAATTTCCTCATCTTTCATAGAGGAGAATCGGTAGATATTGTTAAAATTGGAAAAAGAAGAAATAAAAGCCTAAGAATATAGTTGAGAGTTAAAATTACTACATGAAAAAATAAATCAGTAAAAAATGTCTAATTTGTGGCAGAGGAATGGAAGATGATCTAGATACAGTGAATTTTCATGCTTTATTTAAGGGAGTAAATGGTTACTATTTAATGTATACAAACGAAAAAATTTGTAAGATTAAAAGTTGGATTTAAAGTCATAGATTAAACTCAGTGTGACTAATAAAATGAACTTTTAGCAAAGATTGCAATAGCAGAATGCAGATGAACCCATGGAAAGGCAAATTTGGTTTCATATTTCATAGCTTTCTGCATGCACTCTTGACCATGTGTGTCTGTTACTTGTATAACTTTAATAAATAATGGTACATCCATAACACATAATACTTTGCAATAGTTAAAAAGACTGTTTACAAAATATTAAGTGAAAAAACAAGTTTGAGAAAAGTATGTGTAACATGATCTTATATATATAAATATATATAAAGTACATATTGCCAATGAATATAATACATAATGTATATATAGCAAATGTATATATTGTATATGTCTTACAATATACACACTTTTTAACAATGGCCAACTCTTGGAGAATGAATGGCTTGTGCTGGAATAGTGGCTGTGTGTATGGAGAGAAGTGAATGGATTTGATAGATGTTTCAAAAATTTATGGCTGTGTGATTGGATGTGAAGAATAAAAGAATAGCAAGGAATGAAAGAAAACTTCTAGCATTCTGGCTTGTGCACTGGATCATTCCAAGAGTTAAAGAAAAAAAATCATTGGGAGATGATTAGGGTGTTTGCTTGTCTACTAGTTCATTTTTTTTTTTTTCAGTGTGGGATGAACAATAATCAGTTTGATATTGAACAAATTAAATTCTAGTTTGTATGTAGTACATCTAAGTGGGCTTTTTCAGTGGGCAGCTGGATATACAAGTTTGAAGCATACAAGAGAAATTTGGCCTGCCAGTACAGAGGAGCACTTGATAGCTTATAGAGGCTTAGAGTGGGTACCTGAAGACGTGGAGTATATGAGATTGCCCAGGGTGATCAAGTGCACTGTCTTAGTCCATTCGGGCTGCTATGACAAAATACCAGACTGGATGGCATATAAACAATGCAAATTTATTTCTTACAGTTCTGGAGGCTAGGAAGTCCAAGATCAGGAGGTTGGCAGATTTGGACTGATGAAAGCCTGTTTCCTGGCTCCTAGACAGCCATCTTCTCACATAACCTCACATGGTGGAAGGGACAAAAGAGATCTCTGGCGTTTCTTTTATAAGGGCACTAAATCCATCAAGGCTCCACCTTCCTGACCTAATTACCTCCCAAAGGGCCCACCTCCAAATACTGTCACACTGGGGATTCGGTTTCAACGTATGAATTTTGTTTCAACATACAGAAATCAGTCTATAGCGAGGACCAAGAAGAAGAGAGGTGTGCAATCCCTGAGGCACATAAAGATTTGAGTTTCAAAGAGTATTTGATATAGTCAGGTCATGTAATCCAGAAGTGGGAGGGAAAATATTTAGATCTCTCCTTTCCTAGTGTATTAGACAGAGGCCTATCAGTGTTTGATGTAGGAAATTTGACCTCACACTAGAAGCTGGTTACACAGCCTCAGTAAGACTACTTCCTTGCTTCTGATGCTGGATCTTGAAATACACAGGACACAGACAGTCAGGAAGGGAAGATGGATGGAAAGTGGGGAGTCCAAGGAGTAGCTGGCACCTATGAGCACCAGCTGGCTGTAACTTTATGAGGACAGAGTGGAACTGCCTCCAACCTTGGTGAAGTGAGTATCCTGCGGGAGAAACTGGTACCCTTTGTCATGGAGCTAAACATGCCCCTGACTCAGGAGTCAGAGAAACTGAAGGAGGATCAAGGGAAGATGAGGCGGCTGTTGGCCTGTCTGCTACCCCATCCCAAGGTGAGCAAGATGATAAGCGACAACATGCATGGGCAACAAAAGCACCTGCCTTGACATGAGCATAAAGACAAAGTGGTTGCTGCTTCACTCTTGCCTTCCAAATCTCTCATGAAAATATTCTTGTTACCCACTCTAACCAGAAACATGCCAGGAATTTTGGGAAATGTAGTTCAACCTAGCCACATTGACACATTTAAAAGCTATCAAATCTAGTGATATAAAAAGATGTAAAACTAGTCATTAGTATCTTCTCACTTTCTATTGTCTAGTTCTCTTCCAATTCTTAGCCCACAAAGTCCCTAGGGGCCCACCTCAGGCAGCACCTGTCTATGCTTGTGTCAAATAATCAACATACAGCCACCTGACCCACCTCCATTTCAAACTCAATTTCCCAGTGCACCTTATCTCACAAGGCTTCAGGAAGTAACACGGTACCCCATACAGTGCTCAAGAAATGCTCCCTGACTCCTGGATGAGTGAGTGGATCTAGGCTGAGTTAAATCACATTAAAATATGAAGTGCTAATAACGATGCAGAAGGTAATGCTGAATAGCAGAAACAGCAGCAGAAATCCTCTCTGGGACTTGACACCTGTCTTTGAATTTTGGCTCTATCACCCCGGCTTTGGTAAATTACTTAACCTTTCTCTGAGCTTTTGCTCCCTCGTATCTTAATGTGATTAATAATATAGCTCATAGGGTGACTGTGAGAACAAAATGTCTATCAAAATGCTTGTTCCTTAGCAGTCACTCAACAGATATTAGACATTTCTACTAATTTTTGAAACCCAACAACAGACCTTTGACCTTTGACCCATATGCAGCTAAGTGAAAAATTCAGCTGGCTCATGAAGAAGTTCGTTTGTGGCAGTGGGTCACTGAGCAGGCGTATCAGCTCAGTCTAGGAGTATGAAACTCTACTTCCCCTAAAATCACCATTTCTTTTTGCTTTTTGACTTCTTCATGTATTTCTCTGAATCCACAGACCCCCGATGGGCAGTAAATTTTTAGTTTTTCCTTAAGAGCTACCACAGCCTAAGGGGAGTCTGGGGAGGGCAGATGACAGTGAGAGGAAAATCAGTGGTGTTGAGAGGCAGCAGGGACAATAACAGACATTTTTCTCTATGGGTCATTATTAAGTCATGGCCACCAGTAAAAATTTAACATTAGCTCAATGAGTATTTTCAGTGTGCTCCGATATGCAAACAGACTGTGACATGACACTGTTAAAATTGTTGCCTGGTATAGTCTCTGTACCAGCAACACTCTAGGAATAAAAAAGAAAAGGGACTGAAAGCAACCAGGTACTTAGAAATCAGTTGAAAAATTTCTATTCAGGTAAAGACTCCTTTGCCAGAGTCCAACCTGTGGTATGACTCTGTAATTCTAAGTTGAGCTGTATTTCACAATAAGTTTGTCATATCATTTAGTGGCAATTTGTTCTGCCTTCCCCAACATCACAAAATGTCATAGTCTTTGATTTACCACATTGGGTGCTTATTCATTTAACTTTTTATTGCTCCATTTTGCTTTCTGCTCCATTTTCTACCAGCATAGAAACCTATGTGCTAAAATAATGGGGATAAGAGGTATGGGAAGATGCCAAAATTCTCAAACTTTGACCTGCTTTACACACTTTTTTTGATAATAATCACTTGTTTGTTCTTTGTTGTGAAAGCTTTCAGACACTTTTATGAACCCCTACCTATACCACCACCTTCAGATACCTGGAGTTACAAAGATGAACCATGAAAACTGAGTAAGCAATTATCAGATTAGCTCATTCCAATATCACTGCTCTCTAGCTTGCTATATGGAATTTATAATAAAAAGCAACATTCAGATTTCACTAATGAGCTAGTTAGTTTGAGTTATAATTCTACGATGTCAAGGGTATAATTTCCATCTGGTAGATCATTTGTTTTAGAGATAATCAGAATTTATGCTCAACGGAATTGCTCCTTGGGCTAATGTGCACAAGTCCATTGCTTAAATACTAACAAAACTTCCTAAACTCAAGACTCTGTTCCTGTTCCTATGGGTTAAAAAGTAAGAGTCACATTTTAACATAGTTTTAGGAAATTCTTTGCCACATGTGAGTTTTTCTTTCTTTCTTCTTCTTCTTTTTTTTTTTTTGGTGAGGAAGATTGGCCCTGAGCTAACATCTGTTGTCAATCTTCCTCTTTTTACTGAGGAAGATTGTCTTTGAGCTAATATCTGTGCCCATCTTCCTCTATTTTGTATGTGGGACGCCGCCACAGCATGGCATGATGAGTGGTGCATTGGTGTGCACCTGGGACTCAAACCTGTGAACCCCAGGCTGCCGAAGTGGAGGGCGTAAACTTAACCGCTACACCACTGACTGGCCCTGAGGATTTCTTTGTCAAAGCAGCTATATAATTGCTGCCTTTCACATCTGAAGTCAACACTAATGATGGCTGATGCTCTCTGCGTGTGCAGCCATGCCTGAAAAGATCCAAGTGTGACTTATGTTCCTTCCCACACAGTTTACATATAAACCCCAGCTCTCTTAGGATTCTTCCCAATAGACTCTGTGCCCAGAATGCCAGAGCATCGATATTTCTTTCAAAGAGAGAGAGATCGAGAGAGACTTAAAGAGAGAAAGAGAGACAGAGAGACAGAGAAAGGGAGAGAGAGAACATCAGTTGTTTGGTATCTTGTAGACCCAAGAACCGAATACAGCTTTGGCTCACTGTCTGTGTCATATTGACTCAGTGCTGTGAGACTGGCTGTGTTCCAGGCATTTGGTTGTGGGACTCCTGTCTTGCCCTGGGGTTTTGAAAATGATCCCAGGTAAGGCTGATGACACAGCTGTGCAAGCGTGGTGTGTTATCTGTTATCTGTTATCTGTTATCTGCAGCAAGTCCAAGTCTGGCATGTGTTTTTAAAACGACAGAGACTGCAAGTTGCTTTGTGAAAAGGTAATATTTAAAAGTCAATGACATTTGAACATACTTCAAAAATGGAAAACGTGTTACAAACACAGCCATCTATGAAAAATGGAGGAGGGAATGTTTGTATAAAATCCTCAGTAAACAAGAAAAATTCCCAAATATTTAGGGACTCCCAATTGAACAGAAGAAATCAGATCTGTTACCAGATAACATCCAACCAATGTTCCAGACTCTTGAGGGTAACTTTTTGACTTAGAGATAGATTACTGCAGAGTTAAGGGCCTCACTGTATTCCCTCACATTGGAGTTGCCTACAAATGGTTGTTATGTTTCCCTTACTCAAAAGTAGGTCAGATCCCAGTATGCTTTGCTTCATTTAAATTCCAGCCATGTGGATGTGAGAAAAATAAAGAATTAGCATTTTCTCTTTCTGAAGGTTCATTTATCTGTACACTGTTTTGTCTACTCATATTACAAAGCAAAATTTAGTTTATACAAATTACGAACAAACTATCTTTACATTTCAGCCATCTCACTTAATCTACATTACCAATCACTTGTCATGAATATGCAAAGTGCATTTAGCACTATCACATCCTTTATGACATCTCCTCATCCTAATGCATTTCAAAGGACTTTGTAGAAACACTAAAATGAAAAGCTAATCACATACATGATTATACATTTATGCACATACATATATATGCACACACATACATACACACAATTATCTTTTTTATTTATTTATTTATTTATTATTTTTTGTGTGTGTGAGGAAGATCAGCTCTGAGCTAACATCCATGCTAATCCTCCTCTTTTTGCTGAGGAAGACCAGCTCTGAGCTAACGTCTATTGCCAATCCTCCTCCTTTTTTTTTTTTTTCATCAAAACCCCAGTAGATAGTTGTATGTCATAGTTGCACATCCTTCTACTTGCTGTATGTGGGACGCGGCCTCAGCATGGCCGGAGAAGTGGTGCGTCGGTGCGCGCCTGGGATCCGAACCTGGGCCGCCAGTAGCGGAGTGTGCGCACTTAACCGCTAAGCCACGGGGCCGGCCCCACAATTATCATTTTTAAAAACTGAATCATATTTAAAACTTTATACTCCAGGGGCCGGCCCGGTGGCATAGCGGTTAAGTCATTGAGCTCTGCTTTGGTGGCCCAGGGTTCACTGGTTCAGACCCTGGGCCCGGACCTACGCACTACTCATCAAGCCATGCTGAGGTGGTGTCCCACAAAGAGCAACTAGAAGGATGTACAACTGTGACATACAACTATCTACTGGGGCTATGGGGAGAAAAAGGGGAAAAAAAAGGAGGAAGATTGGCAACAGACGTTAGCTCAGGGCCAATCTTCCTCAAAAAAAAAAAAAAACTTTATACTCCATATTTTTTTCCAAGTATGTGTCATACATGGATACATATATCCATGATATGGGCCATCCACATCAGTTTATACATCTTTTCCATAGCTGGGTATTATTTCATAGTGTTCATGTGACATGAGTATCATGTTAGATATCTTCTGCTTGACCGCCCAGATCCTCTCTCCACCCATCTCTATCTTCCACTCTGGGGTGTCAACTCACATGGGTTCCCTCGCCCTCTGGTTCTGATTGAGTTCACAAATAGGAAGCCATGGCAGGAGATTAAAGAAAGGAAAAAGGGTCAGGGCAGGATATTTGTTCCCTGGCTCCCTCTGTGCAAGTTTGCCTCAGCCTGGTTGTGTCCTTCAACTGAAAGCCACTTCTCTCAAGGAGATCTCCTGTAATCTACTTTCCTTCTGAGCTTTGGTCAAAGATTTCTCTCCTTGGGCCCAGGGAGGGCAACAGCTCCACTCCAATTAAAATAAACTTGTTGAAATAGCTGTTGTGGATTCCCCACATACTGATCATACTTTAAAATACTACTCTCCTCAAATCATCATGACTTCTCTGTGTCCTTGGGACTCTGATAAAACTATTCAATTGTTCCCCTGCTGATAAACATTCAGTTTATTTTCAGTATTTTTCCTGAAATAAACAGCCTTCTACATATATTCTTAAATGCTTGTGCTCTTATTTCTATATTTGCCAAAAGGAGCAATGGTCACTCAAAGGTTAAGTGAATTTTTAATATTTATAGATATTTCCAGGTAACTTTCTAAAAGATTTGAAGTAATTCACCCTTGTTTAATTATTTAATTTATTTATTGATTTTTAACAAGCAATTTTAAATGCTTACTATATGCCAGACACTCTGTACAGGGCTTAAAAAATATTAACTCATATAGTCCAGTACATGAGGTTTCCCATTTCCATATATCCTTACCATCTCTATATTTTATTAATCTTTTATAATTTTTCCAGTCTGATGTGTGCAAAATGGTGTCTCATTATTTAAATTTGCCTTTACTTGGCTATTAGTGGGGTTGAGTATCTATCTTCTCTAATTATATTTCCTTTTCAATGAATTGTTCATTCATGTCTTTTGCCTTTCTATTGAGTGTTTATATTAATGAGACAAACTAGATTTAGAGAATTTGGATGAGTGGTTGGAATCAATAAAATTTAGTAGCCTTTAAAATAGACCACAATTCTCAAATTAGATAATTCTGTAACCACAATGAGAAATGAGATACTATTCAACTATACTAAGATATATGCTGCTATTATCCACAGCCAGTACTTATGCACTGGAGTGTGATCAGAAGAAATGCTTGATATTTTAGTGACAGAATATGAGACTATTTTGTAGATTGAGGAATTATAAAATATTTCATAAGAAATCATTTATAATGTAACTGATTATGATTGATAGGTGTCTAAAATGTACAATTGTGACTAGATCAAACTTGAAAAGGCCTTGGAGAAAAATTGAGTGAAACTCTTTAATTTTACAGATCAGGAAACTGCGTCTTCTAGTTACACAGCTGACTAGTGACATTCGAGTAGAAAGCTCTTATATTAACACAGAGTAGAAGATCTTACCTGCTTTGAGCCTTTGTTTCTCATCCCTAGAACTGGGAAAAGAGTATGAGTTCTTCCTGGCTGACGGCAGAGTTGGGCAGATAAATGAGACCATGGGAGTTCAAGTGTTAGAAAACTCTAATCCACAGTAGAAAGTTAACGCATTGCTTTAGAGTAAAACCAGATCTAGAACCCATGTGTTCTGGCTTTTCTGTTTCATTATTTTTGCCCAGCACCGTGCTGCCCAATCCGGGAAGTCCTGGTCATGGGCATTTTGTAGATCCTGGACAACTTAGGCACAGGCATATCAAATACTTCTTCAGGTAGTCTGTAGTTCCCATGATCCTAGAAATCCTCCAATTTGCAAATACCTAACTTTTCTGTTTCTTTACTTGGGGTTTGGCAACAGAGGTAATAGTCAAAACAAGCATCTAGTATTTTTAGCTAAAAGGTGCCAGATGAGAAATAATTACTTTCAAGGGGAAAACTTAAGTCTGCATGCTTGCTCACACTCCAAACGTATTGCTTCTTTCCACCATCACCCTGCTACCTCACATAAAGCAGTTAGATGATGACAGTGCAAAAGCTCTGGCCCTGCTAAGAATAAGTTATGCTAAGCAAAAGTGGATAATAGTAATGCAAGGCCATATAATGAGCTGCATCTGATGACAGACTCATAAAGCTGTTTCCAATAACAGTGCTTCTTATTAATGAGAATTCAGGGAAATGGAATTATTTTCAAACAACTAAACTACAAAGTAGTCAGATTTTTGTTAGATGTGTAGTCTAGTCTCTGGTTTTATTTGATTCTTTATTTAAAAATTGATGATATGCATTTTTTTCTACTATAATTTCTGAGGACTGGAGTTTGCAAATTAAAAATCTGTATAGTTCAACTATACAGAGAAATGACCATCTTAACTTTGGAATATCAAAATGCATTTTAAGGTAAAGTATTACAGTAAATATATTCTATCCAGGGGCATAAAGGGTATTTCATTTACTATGTTTACCTAACAAACCTGTGTCAGTTCTGGTTCTGGGTAGGATGGAATAAGAACATTCTACTCTGTCTCTCCTACTAAATGTAACTAAAATCTCTGGATACAATGCATGGAGAAGCCCTCTGAGGACTCTGAAAAATGGAAGCAGATGGATTGAAGAAGGAAACCAGAATTTGAAGTACCACTTAACTGGAGGGGAGTTTCCCATTTTATTCTTTCCCTGGTGATTCCCAGACTGGACTCAAAGGAAACTTGAGCCCTGTAACTGATCTCTATGTGCAGACAGAAAGAGTGCCATGGGAAGGCCTCTGTTTCTGGTCTCAAGAGTAGGAAAGAAAGCCCTGATGGGTCAGAGAGGGTGAAGGAAATCTATGTTTTTGTTTAATCCATCTTCCCCTGTCCAGCCCCAGGCATTTCATGGAAGTGGGGGCAGCAATGGAATCAATAGTTGAACAGGCACTGAAAAGTCTAAGAAACGTGAACCCTTCTCTCTGTCCAGAAGAACTGTGGTCTTAACATTGTGGAGAGAATCTTCATTGCTTTTTTTTTTCTTTCTCCATCCTCTCATCACTTTGTCTCAGAGGCAGTCACAGTCATTGGAAGTATGCAACAGAGTGGAAAAAATAAAACCCTGGCTTTCTTGCCAGAGGGCAGGGAAGTGGGGATCCTGTGAGGTGAAAACTCACTGAGGCGGTAAGGAGGAAGAATAATATAACACATCAGGTGGCATTATCCTAGGAATGTAAGGCTGAATTAATGTTCTAACATTAATTAAAGATTAGAGAATAAAAAGTAGATGATATTATCAAATGATGCAAAAAATTTTGACAAAATTCAAATTCTGTTCATGATCAAAACTCTCAGCCAACCAGGAAAAGCAATGAATGTTTTTCAACTGATAAAGATAATCTACACAAAAAAATCCACAGGTAACATCAGATTTAGTGGTAAAAGATTATTGTAAATAAGATTAGGAACAAGGCAAGAATGTATGCTGTAACCACTCCTAGTCAACACTATTGGATGTCCTAGACATTGTAATAAAGCAGGAAAAAATAAATAAAAGCCATTCATGGAAAAGAAAGAATGAAATTGTCTCAATTTGCAGATGATGATTGTCTATGTAGAATATCTGAAGGAATGGACAAAAAAAAGACTCCTAGAACTAATAAATGAGCTTAGCAAGTCATAGGATACAGGGTCAGCACACAAAACTGTATCATATTTCTATTTTCTAGCAATGAACAATTAGAAATTAATTTTTTGAAGAAAAAAATACCATTTACAATGGCTCGGAAAAGTATTTAGATATCCATTTTTAAAAACAGAATCTGAGAGGGGCTGGCCTAGTGGCACAAGCGGTTAAGTGCGCTCACTCCACTGCAGCAGCCCGGGGTTCACTGGTTCAGATCCCAGGTGCGCACCAACGCACTGCTTGGCAAGCCATGCTGTGGCGATATCCCATATAAAGTAAAGGAAGATGGGCACGGATGTTAGCCCAGGGCTGGTCTTCCTTAGCAAACAAAGAGGAGGATTGGCAGATGTTAGCACAGGGCTGATCTCCTCACACAAAAAAAAAAACAACAAAAAAACGGAATCTGAGAGATGACAGAATTCAAATAAGACATAAGTAATGTATATAGATTGGAATACACAATATATTTAAGATGTTAACTCTCCTCAAATTGATCTATAGTCCTATAAAAATCCCAACAGTATTTTTTTATAAATAGAGGCAAGCAGATTCTAAAATTTATATAAATTGTCAAAGTATCTAGAATAGCCAAAACAGTTTGTGGGAAAAAAGAATAAATTTGGAGGAGTCACACTACTTTAAGTCTTATAATAAAGCTACCATTTCTAGACAGTGTGATATAGGTAAAGGAAAAAACATAGATCAAAGAAACCACATAAAGATTCCAGAAAAGGACCCAAAGAAATACGACCAATTAATTTTGATGCAGGCACACAGGCAATTCAATAGAGCAAGGATAATCTTTTAAACAAATGGTGTTGAAACAATTTGACGTCCATATGAAAAAAATGAACCTTGACCTCACACCTTATAGAAAAATTAACTCAAAATGATCCATAGAATTAAATATAAAATATAAAACTATAGGGGCTGGCCCAATGGTGGAGTGGTCAAGTTCCCAGGCTCTGCTTTGGCAGCCCAGGGTTCGCTGGTTCAGATCTCAGGTGCAGACCTACACCCCGCTTATCAAGCCATGCTGTGGTGGCATCCCAAATATAAAGTAGAGGAAGATGGGCACAGATGTTAGCCCAGAGCCAATTTTCCTCAGCAAAAAGAGGAGGATTGGCAATGGATGTTAGCTCAGGGCTAATCTTCCTCACCACAAAAACAAAACAAAAATATAAAACTACAAAACTTCTAGAAGAAAACACAAGAGAAAAATTTTTGTGATGTTGAGTGAGGCAAAGAGTTCTCAGATATGATATCAAAAGCTTGTTTGATAAAAGAAAAACACTGATAAATAGACTTTCATTAATATTAAATTTTGTCAAGTGAAAGAAATGGCTAATAGAATGAAAAGACAAGTTACAGACTAGAAAAAAAATTTGCAAATCACATATCCAACATAGGACTTTTATCCAGAATAAAGGAAGAACTCTCAAAATTCTGCAATAATGAAACAACTAACAGAATTAAAAAATAGGAAAATATTTGAACAGACTCTCCACCAAAGAAGATATACAGACAGCAAATAAGTTTATGTAAATATACTCAACATTGTTAGCCATTCAAGAAATGCATATCAAAGCTACAATGAGATATCATCTCAAACCTATAAGAACGGCCAACATGGGGCTGCCCCAGTGGCATAATGGTTAAGTTCACAAGCTCCACTTCTGCAGCCTGAGGTTCACAGGTTTGGATCCTGGGCATGGACATACACACTGCTCATCAAGCCATGCTGTGGCGGTGTCCTACATATAAAAAAGAGGAAGATGGGCACAGATGTTAGCTCAGGGCTGATCTTCCTCACACACACACACACAAAAGAATGCCCAACACACAAACACAATGACAACAACAAAAAGAAAACCTAACAATACCAAGTGTTGGCAGGGATATGGAGCAACAGAAATTCTCTGCCAGTCAGAACACAAAATGGTGCAATCACTCTGGAAAATACTTTGGTAGGTTCTTATGAATATAAATATACCTTTAACATGTGATCCAGCAATCACTCAAATTTGAGCATATGTTCACAGAAGTATATGCACACAAGCATTGCTATTTATAATTGCCAAAACCTCTAAGCTATCCAAATATCCTTCCTTGCGTGAATGGATAAACAAACTGTGATACATCCGTGTAATTAAATACTCTCAGTAATAAAGGAACAAACTATTGATACATACAATAACATGAATATGTGTCAAAAGCATTATGATAAATGAAAGAAGACAGTCTCAAAATGTTCATTAGCATGAAATTCTGAAAAAAGCAAGACTATATGGATAGGAAACAAATCCATGGTTGCCTGGGATTAGTCATGGGTGGGAGTTTGATTACTAATGGGCAGTCCAAAAGAGGTTTTTTAGATGATAGAATTGTTATGTATCTGATTGTAATAGTGATTATTTGGATTTATAAATGTGTTAAAGCTCATAAAATTTTAGAAGAAAATAATGTCAATTTTACTTAAGTAAATTTATAAACAATGATAAAAATATTTTACTACAATTTTTAGTTGCCTTTCTTTTTAGGCTGTCAGCTAGAACAAACATTGTATAATTTTAAACAATGCCATTCACAAAGCCAAAAGAAAAGAATAAAATTGTGCCACTCATTCTAAAATGTTGTAGACATTTCATGGTGTATCTTCTATAATTGAAATCTTCTTCAGCCAGCCCTGACGGCCTCGCTGTTAAAGTTTGGCACACTCCACTTTGGTGGCCCAGGTTCGGTTCCCAGGTGCAGAACCATACCACCCATCTGTCAGTAGCCATGCTGTGGTGGCAGCTAACATAGAAGAACTAGAAGGACCTACAACTAGAATATACAACTATGTACTAGGGCTTTGGGGAGAAAACAAAAAAGAGAGAGAGAGAGAGGAAGATTGTCAACAGTTGTGAGCTCAGAGTGAATCTTTAAAAAAAAAAGAAATCTTCTCTATCTTCACTTACGTGAAGATTTCTACAATACTGATTAAGGATTATGGAAACAAATTCTCTAATTCTCTGTTAATATATCGATGTATCAATGTACCAATGTTAACGTGATCCATCATTGATAAATTTAGTGTGTCTACAAAATTATCCCTTCTAATTTTTAACTTTTTTAAAAAGAAGGATAATGGAAAGACATAATCTATGGCATTGTATCATAGGAAATTGTTTACCCAAAAATATCTCTTTTGCACCATTGCATTCATAAAAATTGAGATAAAAATTTGTAATAAGAAAGATTTGAGCTTTCTTTAACTAAATTCCCATGAAAACCAGTTACGAAGGAAAGATAGATATATACCATATTTTTATAACTGTTTCTTAAAGAGAGCATGGTTTGAATTTTAAACGAGTAGTCTTTAATATTTGACATTTGGGGAAATCATCAATACTTAAATTTGTAGCTTCTATATATTATTGTGCCAGTCTTTTTGATGTGTCAATTTGGCTAGTCCCCAATTATTCTTTAAAACACTATTCTAAGTGTTGCTGTGAAGTGTTTGTAGATGGGATTAAAATCCATAATCAGTTGACTTTAAGTAATGGAGATTATTTTATATAGTGTAGGTAGGCCTGATTCAATCAGTTGAAAGGGGTTAAAAGCAGAGCCAAATGTTCCATAAAGAAGAAGAAATTCTGGGGACAGCAGCTTCACCCTCTGCCTGAGAGTTCCAGCCTTCCCTTCCTGATGGCCTGCCCTACAAATTTCAAACATGCTTAGCCAGCTCCCAAAATGGTGTAAGCTAGTACCTTGCAATATATCTCTTAATGATCAATATGATCATCAAGGGCCCGTCCTGGTGGCGTAGCGGTTAAGTTGGCGCACTCCGCTGTGGCGGCCCCGGGGTTCGCAGGTTCGGATCCCGGGTGCAGACAGATGCACTGCTTGTCAAGCCATGCTGTGGTGGCGTCCCATATAAAGTAGAGGAAGATGAGCATGGATGGTAGCTCAGGGCCAATCTTCCTCAGTAAAAAGAGGAGGATTGGCAACAGATGTTAGCTCAGGGCTAATCTTCCTCACACACACACACACACAAAAATATGATCATCAATATCAATCTTTTAATGATGCAACATATCTCCTACTGATTCCACTTCCCTGGTTTAACCTTGACTTACACAGTTATGTGGATTGTAATTACAAACATAACATTAACCACTGATATATAGTTTAAGATTAATAATTACATTTCCTAACCTTGATGAAAATACTACAACATCTTAGAAATTAATTAAACTCAGAGATTGTTTCTTTGCTAGAAGGTATTCTGTCCATTTCATGAATATTTCTTATATCTACAGTCTGATTTTTCTCGGGTCAACCTCAATAGTTTCTTAGCCTGTGGAATCTTACTTGTTTTCATGTTTGATACTTAAGATGTTTATATAAACATGTGTATACTATTAATACATTAAATTAATATAAACATGATTACGGACTTTATTGGTAACCCATTGTTCTTAAATAAATATGATGGAGATTTTTGTTTGAATCAAAGAATATAGAAACTAGGTATTTTGCAACCTTTCAAAAGCAAAGTATGGCAATCCACCAACACCACCAACACTACAATAAAGCCAGAGGCCTCATAGAAGGCTGACGTTTGTTTATAAGATGCCCTCCAGGAAGAGTTTAACCAGAAATAATTCAGAGCTTTCCTTGGAACTTTGTTTTTTCATTTTTGTTTATGAAAATGTCGCTATCATGCCTCAGAGCCTATGGTGTTAGAAATGATGATGTTACTTATCCGGTCCAGAGCTAACTCTTTTCTAAGCATTTAACAATGGATGATGGAGCAATCTAGTGAGGTTTTTGCTTCTATTCTTCCAAGGTTGTTTCCAATTTTAAGTTAACCCCATTTTAAACAAGACTTTTTCTTAGTTTTTTTTTTACTTTCCATCATAAATGCATTTTCAAAAGTCACATCCTTGTTAAACATCCTCTATTACTCATTAGATCAATGGCATATTTTTTTTTTTTTTTTTTTTTTGCATATTTGGAACACATGGTTCAGAAGGATAAATTCAATCTATGCTGCTAAGGGGAGGATGACAGCAAGTTTCCTAACTCACTGAGTTTTTTGCACTCTTTCCTTAATATTAGCTCTAGGCAAGGTTTTATGATGCAAGCCAAGGAGTTTCTTCTACTTTAACCCCATGGGCCATATTTCTGATTTGGTGTAGCGATGACATTTGATCAGATGTTTAAGCTCTAGAGTTTTCATCATAGAGCTAAAAAACAGCCTTGAGATCAACGCTGGAAGACGCCAGCTGAGTGGTATGAATAAATCATGTAGTAGTGTATTGATAAATATACACTACTGAATATACAGACTTTAATATCAAGATATTGTGGCTGGGTTTTCAAACATCAATGCTGGAATACCATCAATACTGCTATAAGCTATTTTTCAAAATAAGAGCCATCATTTTATTAACATTAGTAACCATATACTTAAATTGTGTGCTTCAGAGCACTAGCTGATTGCCTTTGCGGCCTAGAGGGATACTGTTACCTAAACTGGGAAGATAAAATTCATTAGTAGTATAGTAGGTTTTTTCACCCAACTCTGAAGCTTGAGGGATTTTAAATACAGCCAGAAGCAGAAGGTTCAACTGAACAACTTAACAGTCATATTCAGTGGGATAAATTTGATGTTGCTATCAGGGGCAACTCACTTCTGTGTACAATTTTTTTTTCATTGTGTCTTCAGTTTGCAGAAATAAGAAAGCACTTGAAGACCTATGAACTGTATTTTCCAAAGTAGCTTAAAAGAGCTACTTCTTTCAAAAATCATTAGCTTTTCTTCCATGCAATCTATAGCTATTAAAGTCTTTGAAAACAACTTTTCAATTATATGGATGAGAGGAAACTGGCAAGAGTCAAAATCCATTCTTCCCTGGCTCTCTACCCATTCCTAAACTATTTCAGACAGTAGAAATGTTCTTTTATTTTAGAACACATGAGCTCTTTGCAAATATTTATTGTTGAATGAAATGGCACAGAAGGACAATAGTGTCAAGAGATTTATTGAAAGTAGACATCTCTTGCTAGTCAGGCAAGGTGTCCCAGAGGAGTTTGGCTTGAATTGAACCTTAAAATCCTGATAAGAACTGGGCAGGCAGAGGAGATAAAAAAATATAGTTTTTTTTTAGCATAGTGGTCAAAACTTACTTTACAGTGTATCAGGCTGTATATTTCAGACAATAAGGACTTATAAAACCTTTGGAAAACTGAAGAATAATTGTCCCCCCTTACTGGCATTCAAATCAAAATGAAGAACCATTTAGGGAGACTTTGACTTTCAAGTAAGATGAAGTAATTTGCAAGAGGTTAACATTCCCAATGTGAACATCAAGGAAAACCAGAAAAATTATAAAAATCATATTTTTAAAGGCATCAGAGAGCTGTGGATAGAAGGAAGATTAGAGGGGCTAGATTTTTAGAGAAAATATTCAGAGGTGGGCTCAGAATTTTCAGCTGTCTTTCCCCTGGGAGCATGTGATAATCTGGAGTGGGATTTAGAGCCTGAGGATCTGGGCTTTCTTCAGAGAGAAAATCAATAAGAATAGACAAATAAGCCAACAGAGCTGTTAGCAGTCATCCAAGACTGGAGACTTAAGTTGCCTGAAAAACATGACCAGCTTCTCTCATAAGAGCATAACTTAATTTATAGATGGGCAGTGTGAGTGGTTAAATAACTAAGCTAGAAATTTTGCTAAATTTTTTACTGAATATTGAAGTCTCATTGTCAGAAGAAAAGACCATAAAAACAATTTTTGAAGGCACTAGAGAGAGTGGTGAACTGACACTGACATTCTACCATTAACTTTTCTTTCTGGGGATATTTGCTTATTCTGAGTACGGCTAGATGTAGAGAATCCAGGCCCAGCCCCTGGCAGAGAGTTTTTGGGAAACTAAGAAATGAGCAAGAGTTTTGCCATTCAAACATATAGCCAGACTTCCTCATAAGATAATTACCATTCAAAAGCTGCACAAGATAAGACTAAGCAGCAAATCTCTGAAAAGCAAAGCAGAAATTCCAACAATCTCCCAGAGGTGAGAAGAAAAATGTTTTCTAGGCCCTCAATTAAAAGCTTTTGGTGAGCACACCCTAAGAATAGAGACAAAGAGATAGATGGAATCTCCACAAAAATCCAATGAAGTTTTGACCTGGCTCCATTTCTGATTGGATTAAAGTGATTGTTCCTCCATTTCATTTCCTATAACCTTTATGGTGAAAAAATGGCATCTATAATATGAACCTTTATAGTTTTTTATGTACAGTGTTAATAATTATATAAAAAATTAATAAGCATATAGAGAGATAGGACCATATGGTCAGTAACCAAGAGGACAAACAGACAATAGAATCAGACTTTCAGGTGATCCTCATATGGGGATCAGAAGTCAAAGATTTAAAAATGACTATGACTAATATATTCAAGAAGTTAGACAAAAGATGAAAAAATTGGTAACATATGGAAAAGTTCAATGTACTACAAGAATAAAATGAATATTGTAGAAAGAAAAACACAACATATGAAATTAAGAAAACAATGGATGATTTTCACAGAAGTTTGAACAAGTACAAGGCAGATCAACAGGAAATATCCAACTTGAAGCACACAATAACAACAAAAGAGAGTGTAACAGACAGGAGGAAATCTGTCAGGAAGTCTAACATACATGTGAATGGAAGAAAGGAGAGAGATAGTTTTAAAGAAATGTTAGCTGAGGATTTTTAAAAACAGATGAAAACCATCAACACATAGATAAAAGAAGCTCATCAAACCACAAGCAAGAGTTTAAAAATTATAACTATGAACATTATAGTCAAGTTGCTGATCACCAAAGACAAGGAGAAAGTCTCACAGTGGCAATCAGTAAAAAAGACATTATTATCAAAAGATCAAAAATGAGACTAACAGATGACTTCTCATCAGAAACAAAGGAAGTTGGAAAGTAATGGGTTGATATTTTGAAAGTGTTAAAATAATTGTTAATCTAGAATCCTTTATCTAGTAAAAGTATTCTTCAAAAATAAACATGAGATAAAGATGTTCTCAACAAACAAAAACTGAGTACATCATCAACAGGCAGGAGAAGACAGGCAAAAGGAGTTCTTAGGCCAAAGTGAAATAATTCCAGACAAATAAATGGAATGTGTAAAGGAGTTAAGAGCACTAGAAATGGAAAATATTTGGATAAATATATATTGATTGTATAAAACAATAATTTTAATGTTTTATGAAATTTATAACAAAAATACAGATAAAATGCGTTACAACAATAATGTGAAAATGGGAGGTGGATTCTTGAAAGTAAAGTATTCTAAGATGCTAACATTATAGAGAAGCAAAATTATTAATAACTTGTATTAGATGGTAATAAGTCAAGGATAAATTTTTAATCAGTAAGCACTAAAAGAGTAATAAAAGAATGTATAATTCATGAGGTAATAGAGAAAATGGAATAAATAAAAATATTATGCAAAAACAAAAGAAAGCTTAGAAGAAGAAACTGGGCCAGCTCAGTGGTTCAGTGAAGTGCAGGTGCTCTGCTTTTGAGGCCCAGAGTTCACAGGTTCTGATCCCGGGCGCTGACTGACGCACCACTTGTCAAGCCATGCTGTGGTGGCGTCCCATATAAAATAGAAGAAGATGGGCACAGGTCTTAGCCCAGGGCCAGTCTTCCTCAGCAAAAAAGAGAAGGATTGGCATTGGATGTTAGCTCAGGGCTAGTCTTCCTCACACAAAAAAATAAATAAACAAATAAAAATAAATAGAAGAAACAAAGGCATAAAGAAGACATGAAATAGAGAAAACTAATAACAAAACGATAGATTTGAGGGGCCGGCCCGGTGGTGCACGTGGTTAAGTGCGTGCATGCTCTGCTGTGGCAGCCCAGGGTTCACTGTTTCGATCCCAGGCACGCACTGCCGCACCTCTTGTCTGGCCATGCTGTGGCAGGTGTCCCATATAAAGTGGAGGAAGATGGGCGTGGATGTTAGCCCAGTGCCAGTCTTCCTCAGCAAAAAGAGGAGGATTGGCAGATGTTAGCTCAGGGCCAATCTTCTTCACACACATACACAAAAAAGATAGATTTGAATCCAACTGTATCAGTATTTTATATTAAAGGTAAATGGACTGGATATTTTAATTAAAATACTATGCTTGTTGGATTGAAATAAAGAATAACTCTATTTTGCTAAGAAGAAAAACATTTTGAATATAAGCACACACAGACATGGTGAAAACAAAAAGATAGGAATTAATGAATCATAAAAATACTAATAAAAAGAACACTGGTATATTTATACTCATAAAGAATGTAGGCTTTACGGCAAAAAGCACTACCAATTATAGACAGATTTTTTAATCATGAAGAGATCAATCAACCAGAAAATGTCACAATCCTAAATATATATGCAATAAATAACACAGATTTTATATATATAAAGCAGAAAATAAGAAACCTAAACAGACAACAGACAATTCCACAATTATAGAGGAAGAATTAACAGACCTGTCTCTATAACTGATAGAAGAAGCAGTAAGGGCAGAGAAGATCTAAACAACACACATAACAAAACTTGACTAAATTCACACATACAGAGCATGGAACACAACGATGACATCATTTATATTTTTTGAACTGCACAAAAATATTCACCAAATTAATCACCAGTTAAGTCATAAAAAAATCCTTAAAGGGGGCCGGCATGGTGGTGTAGTGGTTAAGTTCATACACTCTGCTTTGGCAGCCCAGGGTTCACCAGTTTGGATCCCAGGTGCAGACCTACACACTGCCCATCAAGCCACGCTGTGGCGGTGTCCCACATACAGAATAGAGAAAGATGGACACAGATGTTATCTCAGGGACAATCTTCCTCAAGCAAAAAGAGGAAGATTGGCAACAGAGGTTAGCTCAGTGACAATCTTCCTCACCAAAAAAAAAAAAAAAAAAACCTTAAAAATATCAAAAGACTGAAATCACTTAGAGTATACTCTCTTACCACAGTAGAATTTAGCTAAAACTAAATAATAAAAAAGAAACTATAATAACTCAATAAGCTTGGAAATTCCAAGTAATCTATATGTCAAAGAAGAAATCACAATGGAAATTAGAAAATGTTACAAACTAAATAATAATGAAGACACAACACGTCAAGTCTTACTGGATAGAGCTAAAGCAATGCTTAAAAGGAAATGTAGAGTCATAAGTACATATAGTACAAAAGAAGAAATATTAAAAAGTCAACTAAGAAGCCATCTCAAGAAACTACCAAAAAATAAAAGAACAGCAAATCAATCCTCAAGAATGAAGAAGAAAGAAAATAATAAGGATAAAATTGAAAAATCATTGAAATACAAAATAAACATACAACAGAGAAAAATATCAAAAAGTTGTTTTCATTTAGCTTTTAATAAAATTGAAAAACCCCTAGTAAGACTGATTAAAACAAACAAAATACAAATTACCTATATCAGCAATATAAGAGGAGGCATCAGTATAAATCACCCAAATATTAAAACTAACAATTTGAATGAAATTGAAAAATTCTCTGAAAACCCAGCTTACCAAACAGACTTAAGAAGACATTTAAAATCTGAGTAGTGTTAAATCTCTTAAAGAAATTAATTCAGTTTTATAATCGTCCCACAAAGAAAATTCCAGGCCATAATAGATTAACCTATGAATCCTTCCTAATATCAATATTACACAAAATCTACCAGAGAATAGACAGAAGACATTTCTACCTCTTCATATGGAGCTTGCATAACCTTGAAACCAAACCCTACAAAGCTATGAAAAGAAAAGAAACTTATTGACCAATACTCTCATCCATCTAGTTCAAATATCCTAAATAAACTACTAAAAAATGAAACTCAAAGCTATTGAAAAAAGGAATACTTCAGGACTTAGCAGAGTTTATTCCAACAAATCAAGGGTATTTTTACATTTGGAAATCCATCAACATAATCCACTACATTAACAAAAACATAAGAGGAAAATTATATAGTCATCTAAATAGAAACAGAAAAGTAATTTGGTAAAATTTAACACCTATTTTAAGTCTTAATAATGAGAAAATACAAATTAAAACCACAATGTAGTATCACCACACAGGAGAATGGATAAAGTTAAAAAGACTAAAGATACCAAGTGTTGGAGAAGATGTACTGCATCGGGACTTCTCACACATTGTTGGTAGGAGTGTAATTGGGTACAAAAACTTTGAAAAACTGACAGCACACACTAATGTGGAATGCACACACACCCATGACTCAGCAATTCTGTTCCTAGGTATGGACACAACAGAAATATGGATATATGTTCACTAAAGACATGTGCAAGAATGATTAAACGGCACTGTTTGTAATAGTCTCTAACCGAAAATTACCCAGTGCCAAAAAGTTGAAGGGATAAGTAAATTGTAGTATGTTCATATAATGGACATATAATTTCACATTGGTTCATATAATTTATGAAGCAATGAGAATGAACCAACTATGTCTATAAGTGCAATATATATGAATCTAAGAAACATAATATTAAAAGAAGATAGCTATAAAAATAATACGTAGTATAAGATTCCATACATTTCAAGTTCAAAGACAAGCATAACTAATCTATGCTTTCAGAAGTTGGAATGGTGATTACCCTGGGTAACAGGGTAGTGACTGCAATGGGACATGAAAGGGGCTTCTGTAGTACTTGTAATATCTTGTTTCTTGATCTGGTTGGTGGTTACACACGTGTGATCAGTTTGTGATAAATCATTGACCAGCATACTTATAATTTAAGTACTTTTTCAAATATGTATTATACATCATTAAAGTTTATATGTCTAAATCTATAGTATTAGTTATCTATTGCTGATGTAACAAATTAGTGCAAACTTAATAGCTTGAAACAACACAAATTTATTATCTTGCAGTTCTGTAGGTCAGAAGTTTGACTTGAGTCTCTGAGCTAAAATCAAGTTTTCAACAGAGCTGTACCTCCTTCTGGAGACTCTAAGGGACACTCCAATTCCTTGCCTTTCCAGCTTCTAGTGGCTGGAAAGCCCACATTCCTGGGGTCATGGCTTCCTCTCTCCATCTTCAAAGCCAGCAACTCGCCAACCCTTTTTCTGTCATTACATTTCTTTCTGACTATAGCCAGGAAATATTCTCCACTTTTAAGGATTCACGTGATTAGATTGCATCCACCTGAATAATCCACGAAGATCTCGCTATCTCAAGGTCCTTAACCTTAATCACATCCGCAAAATTCCTTTTGCCATGTAAGGCAATATATTCACAGGTTCGCAGTTCCAGAGATTAGGATGTGGGCACCTTTAGGGGACCATTCTTTTGCCTCCCACATATGTATGTATGTGCTGCGTGTATTTATATATTTAGCAAAATTTCACTTGGGGTCTTAAGTCCTGATCTAGCTTCTTGACCACATTTTGTAGTAGAAGAATATCTATGGATTGCGTTCCAGATTCTGGGTACGTGACTGTGTAAATTATTTTACTTAGTTTCCTCAAATGTCATATTACAAGGCTAGACTAGTTGATCTCTAAATTAACTCCTCATATCTAAAATTGATATAACAATATTAGTAACATAAAGGACTTAGATTTTACCTTTCATTTGAATAATTTAAAAATATAACTTTTTAGTCAACTGTGAATTATTCAGTATGGGAACAAGCAAGTCAAATATTTCACATCCCATCCAGTCATCCTTTGCTACCCATCATGTTTCTTGGTCTCTGTCTCTCAATTCAAGACATGAAGATACACTTTAATGATTACAAAGGTACAATCGCTGGTCCAAAATATGTGCAAAAGATTTTAAATCCCAATATAAATGATTTGGGGAGGGAGGAGTGATCATCCCAGATCATGAATATCTTCAAGATAGCTCCACATCTATTGCAATTCAGGGAGCAGTCTACCTCCATTCTTAAATGTGAATGTCTATATTATAAATAAGTTGCTTCTTATCATTATACTTCAGTTGTTATATGACCTCAGTTTAGACCCCAGAGGGTTCTAGCTTTCCCGGAGCCCTTTTCACAGTGGCATTTTGTCTGTCACTTGTCAACCTATACTGAGTAATTACAGTTGGAAATGTCTCATATAAAGCATGGTAGGTGATTGTCCAACCTGAAATGCTAATATAACAGCATCCTAATGTTTTATTTTATCTTTCTAAGTGAGACATGTGCTCTCCTGGGGATCACTGGAGACTTCTATTTCTGGTGCTTAATGCTGGGACAGCATGCACTCTCTTCAGGAGACTTCCCATTAAATGCAAAATGACTTTTGTTTCTCATCACTCCACATGACACAAGGGTTACAAAAATGTACTCTACATTCTGGCATATCCTGTTGTGAATTTTCTCACCAAGCTTGTTCAATTCCTCAGATCATTAATCTTATCTTCTGGAGTTCCGATAGCCAAGCGGGTTTTCAATGTAGCCACTGTGGTTGACTTTCTTGCTAAGGAAACCAAAACCCAAAGGAATTCCACCTCCACATTGAAAATAGAACAGTACATTGCTTACATTTCAGTCTGGAGAAGACTAGAATAATCAGAAAGGACTTATTCAACCAGGATAAGGTGGCTTGAAGGTGCAGCTTTAGAAATTTTAAATCTAACAAATCTGTTAAGAAGTAGTCTAGGTTGGTTAGTAGGGAATTTGAGAACATTTTGTGTCAACTCAAAATCGCTTCTTTTTTCTGTTTGTTTCTTAAGAGATTATACATCAATTCTGTATTTTAAGCAAATGTAAAGGAGATATAGTGCTCGCACCTGGATTGCATCATTTCTAGATTAAAATAAACCAAGCTGCAGGAAGATGTTAAAAGAGTGGAGTTTATAGAGATGTTGATACCTTCTTTGGGTAGTGATAACAGGAGTATGCAACCTACTTTTGGCTCTTTAGGAGTTTAAATAGAGTTCTCCTTCAAGTAGCCTTCCTCCCACATTACCCTGTGTTCTGACTTTTGAGAATGGTGTAATTAGCTTGTGTCACTGCTATGTGTGACTTTGGTGTCAGTGTAGTCTGTAAGACACTAAAATGAGGTTTGTGTGTAAACAATCAAACAGTCCCAGGCTGCTGTATTAGGAAAGCAGCTCTGCCAAGAAAACAAAGAAATGGAACAGAAGAGCCAACAACAACACACCTGTCCATGAGGCAGTCAGTCTTGAGTCATAGTCTGTATTTTTTGCTCCAAAGCAGTGGCAGTGAATGCATTCAATGTGTTAGGCATAAATGGAATTGTGAGGGTACATTTCATGATTTGGGAGAAGCTTATAAAATAGTAAACATTAAATTCTGGAGCATAGGATTAAATATTACTGGGTCTCAGCACAATGTATGTGTGCATTTGTGCGTGTGTGTATCGGGAGAGGGCGGTTGGGGAGGCTGAAGGGAAAATTAAATATTTAAGAATTCCATTTTTCCCCAGACTATCATTTATTAAGATATTTCCACCTACACAGCAAAATATATATGTACTGGAACTCAGCTACTTTTCCAGCAGTCCTATTTATGTAGAAAAAATAAACAATTCAAAAATTTTAAAAGGTATATTGGAATAGAAAAGAAAAGAAAAACTATATTCTTGTGAAACACTCTATAGATGCAAATGCACAGAAATGTTTAATCTTTATATATGTATAAAGAGATTTATTTATTTATATATCTTTTTCTTATAACTACCCTTAGCAAGTACTACTTTCCATGTGCAGAATAAGCTATGTGTTTTACATACATACATAGCTGGTCTCACAATGCTCTTGAGCGATAGGCATTTTGATCCCATTTCAAGAGCGAGGAAATAGGGCCGGCCCCGTGGCTTAGCCGTTAAGTGCTCGCTCTCCGATGCTGGCGGCCCGGGGTTCGGATCCCAGGTGCACACTGATGCACTGCTTCTCTGGCCATGCTGAGGCCGTGTCCCACATGCAGCAACTAGAAGATGTGCGACTATGACATGCAACTATCTACTGGGGCTTTGGGGGAAAAATAAATAAATAAAATCAAGAGTGA
Organism: Ceratotherium simum simum; assembly: GCF_057802395.1. NCBI lineage: Eukaryota > Metazoa > Chordata > Mammalia > Perissodactyla > Rhinocerotidae > Ceratotherium > Ceratotherium simum. The sequence continues at coordinate 43,493,247 of NC_141908.1, forward strand.
AGAAATAGAGAGTTGGAGAGTTGAGTGACTTGCCCTGGGTCATGCTAATCAATTAAAATGTTGACTGATGACCTATAATATGTTCATAAATATATCTTTTGGGTTTTATTCAATTATTTCCTTCAGATAAATTCCTGAAAGTTGAACTGTTGGTACACGGAGGAAGAGGTGGGGAGTCACTATATTAAAGATCAGGATTTTGTTATTTAGAACCTTATGTTTGTACCAGCAGTATAGGAGACTACCCATTTCTTCACATCCTTGCTAACACAGAGTATTGTAATGTTTTAAAATGTCAATTTGAAGAGCAAAAAGATGTTGTATCTTTTTATTTGCATTTTATGTTACAGAAGTTACATATTTACCTTACAAATGTACAATGGCCAATTTTATTTATTTTGTCTTTCTTTGTATCCTACATTTATGCCCTTTGCATAATTTTCTACCAAGTAAATTTATCATTTGCTTAGTGATTTGATGAAATAATCCTTAAAATCATTTAATATAATATGCAAAAAAAGATATGCAAGAAAATTTTGGAAAAAAAAGAACAATGGGGAAATTTGTTCTTTTAGATATTAAAAAATACCACAACTGCTACTTTGATTGGGAGTCACTAATTTATTCGACTTATAGATTAATGTATAGGGTATTAACATCTTTACAATTTTGAAATTTCTAATTCAATAACGGGTATTCAATGACCTCCATGTATTCATTTTATTTTATATGCCATAGTAAAATTTGCTTTGTTTTACTTATTTGTTTTGTTTTACTATAAATCTATAGTATTCATACGTTTATTCCTAGATAAATTATATTTTTGTTGCTGTTGTAAATGGAATATATTTCATTATATTTTCTAAGTACTGATATTTTTCACTTTATAATTCATCATCTGAATTTTATTTCTGTCATGTTATTTTGTTTTATGAATGTATGTATGTATTTTTATGGACCCACTTTGTCCTTGTCTTTTGTCATAAACTATATGGCATAAACTAAATGGACTTGATAGATCTAGCAGATACGACTGACATTATTGGACTAAGGAAGGGATAAAAGAAAGGAAAAGAAAGAGAGTGGAGGAAAGAAAAGGAGAGGATAGAATAACCTATAAGCAAGCAGGGTCATTTTTGTTAGTTGATAACTGTATTGGAAATTGTGGATTTGCTTTTTCTTGTCACATAGAGGTGGATGGATACCAAGAATCTCTCTGGATATTTTCCTTATTCTTACATACAATCATAGCAAGTATAGAAATCCTTGGCCACTTAACCTTACAGACTTGTGTTTGCAATGTAATTATCAAGGACAAACACCCTTCTAGAACACAGGTCTCTTCTGTTAAGCACTTGATAATTGGAACTCCAAAAAATCTTTATAGCTGCATTCTTATATGATTTTTTTGTGCCCTCCCAACTTCCTTACCAATAGTAATCATTTAAAAATACTTATAAGATGAATGCATGAAAGAAAGAAGTAAAAAGTTTAAGTAAGTTGTCACTTTGGGGTATAGAAAAATTTCTTTTTCTGTGGGCCTATAAATGTTTACTTCATGTCCAAAGAAATTTTATTGTACATTCCATCTGCAGTAACTTTCCTATCAAGGTCTGCAGGCTTGCAAAATACAGTCAGCTTCAAATGGTTGTAGGTTCTCTGACCCCAAAAACCCAAGAGGCTTAATTCCCATTTATATACTAGGGATTAGAATTCAATAAGTTCACAATAGTCTGGAACAAGAAGGAGAACAAGATTGTGCTTGCTCTAAATTTAGATCACAGAAGCATGGAATTTCAGGGTTTTAAAGACATTTAGAGTGTCTTTAAATTTCAATTAGCTCATTTTACCATTCCATCTAATATTTTCAAAAGTCTCGTTGTCTTATAAGATTTCATATCAGAGAGACTTTAAGAAGCTCTATTTTGCCCTCGGCTAGGTTTTTAGTTTCTTTGGTGAGCAGTGAGGTTATTTTATATTTCTGCTCAATATTATTGCATTTAGTACTAGTAGAGTGGCTGAGAGCAAGGTCCAGGAACTCCACAGATGTTACAACTAGGGCAACAAAAGAAATGATGAAAGCTGGAAGCCTCGTGTAGAGACGTATAGGAGACAAGGTATCAGTTGGACATTTAAAGAACGGGCAGACTGAGAAATGAATTGGAAAGCAAATCTATAGAAAGAAAGACAGGGTGGATATATAGAGCATTCCTTTACGATCAAAGGCAGTTATTCAAATATGGATAGATTAGACAATTGATTATACGAGGTTTAAGTTTTCAGCGAAGGACAAGGTTACTAGCCAGATAATAAGTGGAGACTGGGGATATTAGATACAAAGGAAAATTGGTTCATGGTCGCAGAAGGGCATGAGCTTTGAAGCCAGTTAACTCTGTGAACTTGGCCAATTTGCTTACTTTCTCAAGTTTTGCTTTCATTGAAACAGTTTAATAAGAGTACTGCCTACCTCGTAGAGTTGATGGAAGCACATCAAGTGGCTGCACATAGTACACACTCAGTGAAGGAAAGTGGTTATTATTTTTAAGAGGCTTGAGGGTACATGACAGAGTCCTGATGACTGGGCAGGGTGAATGCTGTTATATTGGAACGAGAAGTGAGAAAGAACCATTTCTCAGTGAGTATCATACTTTTCTAGTTTGACTTGTCCTTTATGTGAATAGAAATATTCTTTAATCTGGGATGGAGCAAAACTTGCTAATGGCAGTTAAGTAGTCACTATAATGGTTTAGCAATCACAACTAAGTGGATTCTGGATGCCTTAGCCACCTTGCAGATTCCTTATCATTCATCTTTGCTCAATCACAGAGGTACCATTGATTGGAATCACAACTATTCTAATTTTTGAAATAGAGTAGAATGTAATCTCCCACCTCTGCCCTTCAGCAGACCCCTCAAGAGGTGTCTGCTATTTTTCTCACATCCACATCAGATGTGGATGCTCCTGCCAGAATTTTGAGTGCTGATTTCAAGCCATGATTTCTCTATTTCCTTGTAACAATACTCTTTTGGGGTGAATAATATCAAGACATTTCAGCCTTCTGTCATCCTCATTGCTGTCATACACAATCCTATTGTATATATATTCCTTATTCACTGGAGATTTTAGTGCCTGGCTGTCTTCTTTTCCACTCCAATCCTTCCATCATCCTGGGAGATATCTGCCTCCACAAAGACAACTCATCCAATTGCCCAGTCTCCCAGTATTTCGATCATAACTCTAATAACCCTCCCTTCACTCTACTTTAGCCAATGTTTTTTGGATATTTTCATCTACTGTTTGCTGTTTTATCTGTCTACAATCTAGTTGATGATGCTGATGAATAAATTTCACAAAACTGTACAAATTATAATTTTATTGTTATCATCCCCAAAATTGATCCTCTATGCCATCTGATAATACTGTTATGATTTCTCAATACTTTAATATTTCTCAAGATTTCCCATGATTTGGAAAGCAAGCCATTCCAACCTCCAGCCCTTTTCATCGCAAGACCTTTTCCACTCTTACACATTCAATTTAAACATCTATTTCCATCTAAGCTGTTGGTCTTACAGAGAAAGTAGAACATATAAGATAAGCATTCTTCCTCTAGCTATGACCAAACTTAGAGAATTCCTTGCATATACATTCATCTTTTTCTCCCCCTTTCCTTTTAAAATACAAGTCTGTCTTCTTTCTTGCGGATGGTGACTTTCTCCATTTGATCTTGATCTTGTTTTCTCCTGACTCTTCAGGTTTATAAATCATTTTTTCCTCTTTCAATACCCCCTCTAGATTTGAATATTTTTTAACTCTAATATATCCATGCTTAAAAAAATTCTCCCTTGAGATTTTTTCCTAGCTGCAGTGTTGTCTTTATCCTCTTTATTCAAGAAGAAGTTATCCATTGGGTTCTCTGCTCTTAGTGTATTCACTTTCTCCCCTTGCAGTCACTCCTCAATCCGTAATAATTTGGATTTAGCATATCCAACTCCACTGATATTGTTCACATTAAAGTTACCAACAGCCTATTTGTTGCTACATCCAATAAACACTTCCCAGTTTTATCTTCCTTGATTTCTTAAAATACATCTGGCATAATTGACTCCTGCTTGAAAGAAATGGTCTTCCTTTGTCATTCAAGCCACCACATTTTCCTGGTTTTCCTTCTATGTTTCTGGTTGTTACATCTCAGTATCTCTTTTAAACACACGTAGGATAACATAATATAATATAGTATAATATAGTATAATATAATATAATATAATATAACATAATACAGCATATTTCTTGGATATTAAGACTCCTGTGGGTACTGTCCTCTTTAATCTCATTTCTTGCTGCAGCCTCACTACAGCCTTTTGCCCATACTAGCCCAATACTCTGAACGCTACATACTCTGGCCTTCTTCACTGAGATGAAAGTCTATCATTGGGACCTCCAAACAAGCTGATCGCTCTACATTGATTATCCTTGCTTTTACTTAACTTCTACTTGTTAATTATGTCTCAGCTAAGCTCTAAAATCCTCTGGAAAACCTAACTTAACCTCAATAAATGCCCCTCCAAAGTGCTGCCAAACGTCCTTCTATTTCTTCTTTCTTATCCCTTATAACAATGTGTCTAAACTGTTTTCTTTTCTATTTTCCACTTTAGACTCTAAGCTCCTGGAATGTAGAAAATATATTTACCATCAAATACTAGAACATAGACTAGTGCATAGTATAAAGTAGGTGCTTAATGAATATTGGTCAAACTGAATGAATCAACAAAGCATATCACGAATATATATTCTGAAGAATTTAACATTTAACCCTTGAAGAATTACAGATTAAATTATTAAATGCATTATTTGTAAATACTTTGAAAATAAAGTGCTGATGACTAGAAGGCATCATGGATTCACAAAGAACAAGTCATGCCCTATTTATTGGATTTCCTCTGGCAGATGAGAATGCCCTAGATGGAGTGCCTAGACTTTTTGGTTTGGAATACTTTTGCTTCAAAAGAATCCAATAATTTAGGTTTTATAATCTCTTATATCATTGTGGGCAAGATAGTAAGATGAGGTCAAATATAAAAAAAAAACGCAGAATGGTGATATTTCTAATATGTCTCTGGTACTGCAGAGTTAGCATTTGGCTTTGCTTTGTTCAACAATTTTACAAATGCCTTGGGGAAGTATATGGAAGACAGACTTTTTTGTAGTAGAAGCAGTAGAATGGAATACTTGCAAAGCATTCCAACAGTCAGGGTGCTAATTTCTGTCAGGGATATCCTCGTCAGTGAAGGTATTTCTGTCTTGAGTGGGAGGTTGGCTATATAATTTCCAAAGTCTTTTCCAAATTTAAGATGTCATGATTCTGTGAAGTATTATCATCTCAGGATGTGCTGGAGATGCCTGTATAATCCGAGAATGTCCTACATAGAACAAATTACAAAGTGTATCACTGACAAGAGAGTTAAATGTATCATCTTGTGTCTCTGGGACTTTTCAAAGAATTCAGGACAAAAAGAATGAAACTAAAGACTCTACATCATATAACAACAGATCTTAAGGAGATATGTAGAAGACAGATTCTTTCAAAATTCATGCATTTTTAGGTAATAAAACAAGTTTCTATTATTCAACTATTACCTATAAACAAACAGAATTTACTTGAGAAATACTCAATTATTTGAAAAATCCAGTTGTGAAATAGAGTTGGTTTATTTTTTCAATTTTTATAGTATTTTAAGTACTTTTGAAGTTTTGCTGTTGTTATTGTTTTTGCCACCTACAAAGCTGACCTCTCTATACACCATCACCTTAAGCACCAACAAGCCAAATGGAGCTTTTATATGGTCAAATTCATAACCTCTGTGTTTTCAAAATCCTTTTAAAGGATAATGAACCCATACTGCTTTAGAATTTAATGTTATTTTCTATCTTCAGTAAAGACAGAGGGTTCTCTCTCTGTCAGATATGATTTGGAAAGGACATCAGAGGCCAAGGAACGTTGTTGAGTTGGATAAGTTCCACTGATGAAAAGGCCTAATTGAGGGGACTGGCTAAATTTTAGTAGGCAGTATGAAAGTGAAATGCTGCTTCCAAATGGTGTTTGAATAATTATATCCAAATAAGAAAGCTTTTTGGGTTTCACTTGTGTGACCTTTTAAGTGGCAAATTGTCACACATTTCAACTGAGCTAATGTTTCACCAAATCAACTCATTTGAGACTTCTGATCACAGTTGAATGATTGACGTACTAAAGTTAATAAGAAACAGTTGCCACTTCTCAGTTATTTTTTTGGAATAACTCCTGCATTGGACTTTTTCTATCTGTTCCATGGCCAGGACTCCAATTCAGACTATTATTGCTCTATGTCTGCTCTACTGTGATAACTTCCCAACTGATCTCCTTCTCTCCAATTTCTTTCCCCTCCAATCCCCGTTCTATATGATTTATCAAGTCAATTTTCTACAACACTGTTCTGATCACAAATAACTCCCCTCCGTAAAAACCTTCAATGGGTCCCCACTGTTTACAAAATAAAGCTCAAACTAGTCAGCATGTGTTCAAGTACCTAAACCTATCTATCCCTGCCAAAAATTCCACTCCTATCAAGTAAATTATTTAATGAAACTATCTAAAGATTCTGCCTCTAAGCATTTAATGACGGAATGCTTTTCCCCTGGAATGTTACCTTCTGCTTACACACATTCACAATGTTCTTCAAATTTTCTTAGCCCTTCAGATTGAAGAGATCTGTACCTCTTTGGGATTCTTAGAGCCATTATTATCTGAACAACTCTTCATTGTGCAATTAATCTTTATCTCATGGCGTTCTTTCTATTATTATATTTGAATTTTATTGTTTCTTATCACCTCCTTATGAATTTGTTGGAGGTAAGAGAATATCTTATCCCCTTAAAATTACTGATTATAGGGGCCAGCCACATGGCCTAGTAGTTCAATTCAGTGTGCTCCACTTTGGCAGCCCAGGGTTTCTTTCCCAGGCACGGACCTACACCATTCATCGGTGGCCAAGCTGTGGTAGTGACCCACATACAAAATAGAGGAAGATTGGCACACATGTTAACTCAGGGTGAATCTTCCTCGACCAAAAAGAGGAAGACTGGCAACAGACAGATGTTAGCTCAGGGCAAATCTTCCTCAGAAAAAAAAAAATCATTGATTATATAGGGCACAGGGTCTGTGATGATCTTCTTGGCCTCTGTTCCTGTAAGCTTCAAATAACTACAGCTGAAATTCACATACTCTCCATTTGCAATATCATCTTTCCAACCCTTTGTTTAAACTCCAACTTGGGGATTATAATATGATTCTTAGTCTGGGGAAAGTTAGAGGCCCAAATCATTAGTTCAATATTATCGAGTCATTAGAAGGTTATCTTCCTAATTGTGCGATTCTTTTCTAATATATGTATTTTTCTCCTATTACAGAAGGCTAAGCTCACATCTCACTCATAATCATTGTTCACTGCTCTCATCATTCCCCTAAGACATTGACAGGTTTTCTAGCTCTATCTCCATTTACAGGCTATTCTGGTCTCTCTCAAAACTGACTGGTCCACCTTGACACATCCTGCCTAGTTTTTTTCAGATCCTCCATATACTGGCTAGTTCTGCTTCTTCCTCTAAGCCCTAATTCTAACAGTGTCTTTCATATAATAGATTTTAAATAAGTATTAGTTGACTCCTCTTGATAGTGAGTTTTGATATTCTCCTACCAAGCCTGCCAGTCTCCTTGAACACTAACCCAACAACACACATGCATGCACATATGATATGATCTCTAGTATTGTTCTGTGACTTGAAGCTTGCAGCTGAAAATTAAGCAAAGGGTACGACCAAACTTCTAGAATAATATACTAGTTAATGATTCTTTTTCCAGCTTAATCTCCTGTTCTCCTTTTTCTGTTACTGTCTCTTGAGAGTCTTTCTCCGGCCTCTGTGAAACCATTTTCCACTTGATTTCCCCACTTTTCTCACCAAGAACACAAAGCCTTTAGTGGGAAAGATATGAGTTTAAAAGTCATATTGTGTGGTATGTGCTTTATAATTTTGAAGTAAATTTGTAAAATACACTAATTCTAAGAGCAATGTTTGTTCTAATCAGAAATGAGTTGCTCTTCTCTGATTGTAAATAATGTATTTTGCAAGTGACCTCAAGTGTTTCAGTTCATGAGAGTCATTAAGTGCACTGACACTGCTCTGTCATTTGAAGGTCTTAAAGAAATAGGTTAAATGATCTTGGAGAAAGGAGCTGTAGAAGAGACTCTAGAACCAATTTGTAGTTAAACTAGATTACTGGCTTACCCTGATTGCACAAGAGAATCACCTGAAAATATTTCTTAAATATTTTTTATGTCATTATGCCATTTAATTGATTCAAATATGCAGTAAGAATTGAGAACCAGTCAAGATCAATTAGTTAATTAAACTTAAAAGTTAAATTTCAGCCAGAAATTTTCTTATTTTATAATTTTATAATTAAAACTGTATTTTTAAGTACTAATCTTTGCATCCTAATACATGTGTAAATTCTATTAAAAGCCTATAGTAAGCACTTAGAATTAAGGCAGACATCAAAACCAAAATAGCAATATAGTTTAGCCAGGCCCCTCAGAACAGTAGAAACTACTGGATTAAAAGAATTTTTTGTTTCAATTTTAGTGGGCTAGAAAAAGTCACTTTTATTTCCAAAGCAAGCTTCTATTGCTAATGAGAAGCTTACTCAGAATTTGGATTTGTCAGGTATTATTGTTCCTTAACATTAGAGATTCAGTCTCCTCTTTGGAGAAAAGCACTTGCGATTGGATAACCATTCATTGAGTGTCTTCTAGCTGTCCAGGACTCTGCAAAGTCTTATATAAACATGAGAAGTGTATGACCCATTTACATCTTCAAGAAATTTGTTGGAAATAGTAGAGAGCCAAAATTTACATATATAAAACAATTATGGAACTATGTGAAAAGGTCTTATGATTAAATAGAACCTAAGACCAGAATGTGTGTGTGTGTGTGTGTGTGTGTGTATAAAATGGATGATCAAGAAGAGAAGGGACCAAAGTTTAAGGGTACCACGAACAGTATAAGGAGTGAGTGTATCAGGTGAAAAGAAATGGGGTCATAGACAATAAGATGGCTAGAAAGAAACTAGGAAAATGAGAGGAAGGAAAAAAGAAGCACAGGGAAAGGAGTGGTCAAATGTTACTAAAAACTGCTCCTTTTTGGTGAATAACCACACATCTGCAAAACATCTGGAAGACTATCATGCTCTGACATACTGAGATAACTTGACCTAACAATTTCAACTCTCAGTCTTGATCTAAATCGTTGATGAATTTAGATGTGACCTCAAAATAGGGGTACAAACTATAGACCTCAGATTTTTTATCCATCCATTTTCATGTTTCCCACTATAATTGTTACTATTCGGGTAGAACGGAAATGGTAAATCAGAAGTCTCACAATCTAATCCTTGATTCATCGATTGAGTGATCTAGGTAAATTATTTCTCTGGGTCTCAGTTTCCTCATTTGCAAAATGGGTATAATAATCCTATTACCTAAAAGGAAATGGTACATTCAGTTATGTTTAGGTGATATATAGGTTATAAGAATTGATTGAAATAATGTATACAGCATGATGGGCACTGTGCTTAGTGCATTATAAGTATTGACTAGATGATAGCTCTTATTGTTGTTCTTTAATATGATTATTTTGTTAATAGACATATTGTTTCTGAATAAACAGAAGCAATCTTGTAAAGTGGGCCTATGGGCTTACGGAACAATAAGAGGAGAATTCAAAATTAGCATGTATTTGAAAACAGGCACCTCATAGTCATCTTTACGTCAGTGCTCAGCATTTTAATGTTACGTGAAATAGGCCCACCATACAAAATGTTCTAAGTAGAAAGCCACCTTTATCTGTGAGGCTAAGAGAACTACATTGTGCACTCCAGGTTTTTTCCATTCATTTGCTCAAAGATAAGCAGCAGGCTATTACTGTTTTTTGGGGCTGTCTTCAGAGACTATTTCTAGCCACCACTTGTGGGAATGCTTTATGAGATGTCAGCGTGTGTGAGAAGAGATAACATGGTTTGTCATGGGCAGATAGGCCATATTCTGCTGTAAACTGATGGCTTTGTCTTTTATCACTGTCACAGGCTTATTTAACAAGCTGTGACTCTGTGGTTCATCACAAAGGAAACTGTCATCCCCAGACACGTGGCCTGAACATCCTTTCATCTTCCATGCCGGTAGGATCTGTCATGTGACATCAAGCAGACCAGCAACTGCAGATGGACCACGCAGGCTGCAACCTGGTAACAAGGAAGGTTTGTACTGGCATAGATCCAGGGTTTGCACCTTTGATTAGATTACGTGGATGAGAAAAACATATGTAAGCTTTTAAGTTGTGTATGCTGATAATATGTCATAAATATCACTTGAAAGGAAGTGGTTCAACCAGTTGTGGTTAGGTGATAATTATTTATCGTGGTGTTATTCTGAGTAACTGATAAATGAATTAAGAGTGATTTGCTCCACCATCCCTACACTTTAACAAACTCTTCTCATTGCTAGGTATTAAGAACATTTAAATTTTTGAAACAACTTTATGGCTTTAATTATAAATGGCCCTTCGAAATTGTTGGCAATTGGTTAATACCTTGGTTTTATGTGTATGTGTAGCAATTGTGTAGCAATTCTGCAAATATTGACTTTTCCACTCATAATATCGTTTAAGAAATAACAAATCCAAAGATCTAAATAGAACACTGTTTAACGTTTCTAAAGGAGCTCTGTGGCTGAGAGCTGAGGGAGACGCTTAGTTACAGCCCTCTCACTAAGCCTGTAGGACATATATTTTTGGCTATGAAAGCTGAGCCTGTCCTGCTGAGTTCAGCACATTGTCTGACCCTGGAACATAGTATTCTGCTGTAGCTGTGACTTGGCAGATCAGATTAAACTACTCTGGGGACATTAAAGTATAAATATCTCATGGGTGCCCTCATGGCATTGAATTTAAACTAAAACATTTAAAAGTCTCAGTTATTTGTTCTCACTGATGATTTCCACCTTTTTACTCTTTTTAAATTTCCGTGTTTTGCAAAGTCATCTCTCACAGAGTTTAGTTTTGTCTCTTTGCTGCTGATGTTTTCTTGGTAAATCCAAGGATGTTGAAAGCTAAAATCTTGGCTGCAAAGATTTAAAACTACAGGGTGAGGAATCCATTGGTCAAAAGACGTCCATTATGAAAGGAAATGATTATTAAACTGAAGGAAAGAGTTTTTTAAATGTGAGAATGTAGATAATGATCACATAGGAGAGAGGGAACTTAGGACCACCATGCGTACTGGACAAAGGCGGCCGCACAAAGGCACCAGCTGGGGTTGTGAGTGGGGACTCAAATCTAGCCGGTGCACAGCTCAGAAGCAGCATGCCCATGGGAGGGCATCTGCCAAAAGGGACAACCTCTTCCTAATCACTTACTCAGAGTGAGTAGTTTTTCTGCCTGCATAAAGATATCAGATAGGCTAGCAGTGGCCTTGGATAAATAAAGGCAAGCATTTAACAAACAAAATATTTGCTTACGCAAAAGAGTTACTCTAAATGTCTGCAAAACTTTGAAAAAGAGACGCTCAGAATTTCATAGAAAGTCAATTGTAATATTACTGCAAGTATTTAAATAATATAAATAGACTTTCTAAATTTCAGAAGTTTTTCTTTTAGAATTTTAAGTTTTTTTGGTAAATCTATATAGTGGCTAAGACTAGGTTTGATCCTTCTTGGTATTCCCTTTGAATGCATGGGAAGTACTCTCCATAAGCAGATATGAATATTTATTTTAATTAATAAATCTATCTAGTAAATTATAATTTATCTTGATAAAAGAAATGTAATTAGCTTTGGTCATAATTACATTTCAGGTTTGGCCTTCCCTGCTTCTGTCAAGTTTGGCTTTCAATTTTTGGATAACCACAAGTTTTTCAAACATGATGGTAAGTGTATCCTTACTACTTAACTATTCTTTCAAATATGATGGTAAGTATATTCTTACTACTTTTTGGATAAGTAAAAGTTTTTCAAATATGATGGTAAGTATATTCTTACTACTTAACTACTTAACACAGGGTAGAATACCTTATGGGAATCTTTGGTTATAATCTAGAGTTGGTTGAAGGCCTCTTTGTTGTCGTAGGCAAATAATTTAACTCTTCTGTTTCAGATTAGGTAACAACAAATAAGGCACTAGGGCATTTTCTCCAGAGGATGGAGTACACTCACCAGCTACACATATAGTATTCACCCTCTTTTTTTTCTTCAAATAATTTGTATGTAAATATCAAATATGCGATAATCAGATTTTTTTAAAAATAGGGTCCAGATAAAAAGTTTCTATTTGTTAAACACAATATACCATATAAAATATCAAAAATAGGAACCAGAAGAGCTTAGTTTTCTATGGTATCTTGATTCTACAGTGGTCTTAAAGAAGAAATCATATAGAATTAAAGGAAGAGCTGAAGAGTCTATATATACATAGAACTCCTATATTTAAAATTCACATGTAATTAATCATGTGGTCAATTAAAGTCAGTTAATTCAATGAAAAAAAATTATTTGACTGATTCTTTCATTTAATTGACAAAATAAAATCTTTGGATTTAAGTTGAACAGCATATGTGAAAGATAATGTTCTTTACATTTAGAATCCATGTTCTTTACATGTAGAATCCACGTTCTTGCACCTAGCAAAATGTGAGTTAAATGAACCACAAAGATGTATTCTATTCAAAATATCTGTTCAAATGAGGATTCACACCTGGCATAAATTTCTTCCACTTTGGTTTACTAGCAGACTCACATAGTGCAAATGATATATGAGATAAAGATGCAAACGAGCAAGCAGATGTAGCTTCCCACTGGGAACTAGAATTCCCTAGTTCCTCCCAATTATGCCTCCCAAGTTTTGTGGTCAATGTACCTTATGCAGAACGAGGTTCCTGGCAGGTCAGAGAGCTCATAGCTCATTGCTTTTTGTAATATCAGGTTGGGTGAGTGCCATGTCAATACTCAAAATTCTACCTACCACATATAAAACAATTCCTTCCTGTGCTTCAGGTTTTATTTCTTACAGTGTCATTGAGCCAACAGCAACTCTGGCCATGAGCTCCCACACAGAGCCTGGCATAAGTTAGATGTCCCCCAAATTTTTGTTGAATTGACTCATCAGAGTTTAGGCTATTCACTAGGGGCATCTCTGTGGGATCAGGCTGATCTGGTAGGCTCCCATGGTTATAGCAATCTTTGATGCTACAGGTCCTCTGGTAGGAATTAAGAAACCTGAAAATAACAAATGAGCTGCTTTATTGCAATTTTTATATTTTATAAATTAAATTTAATTTATAAATTAAATTAATATAAATAAATTTATATTTCTATTTTATAAATTGCAAATTTATAATTTCCTCACTTCTCTTTTGCTTCACACAGTCCATCTCAAGACTGTAGCTAAAAGATCATTACTTTGTTCATACTTGTCAGTCTTTAAATAGAAGTACACTTTATATTCCTTGAAATTAGATGACATATTGGTTTTATTTCCAGAGAGTGAGTTGTGACACCTTTGATGGCCAGTTTTTAATTTTCCTCCCTGAATTCAAGTCATTATAAAATGAATCAGATAAGAGCAAGAAAAAATTGCTAGAAAAGTATCTTGGAAAGCTTTTAAGAATGCTAAATATTCTCAGTTAGGGGTGTCCAATAGCATTGCTCATAGGGTGAGTATTTGTGATTTACTGAGAGATTAGGCAAGATTTAGCCGATCACCAGTATAAATCTATCACATTGATAACATTAAGAACAAAAAAATTTTTAATTATATTTTCTTTGATATAGTTAGCAAGTTCTCCAAGAATTTTACAGGACATTATTTTTTATTAAAATATTAGCCATATTACTAAAACTAAATCTAACTTATGATTACTGATTTAAACTAAAACCCTAACACATTAATATCACAGTTAACACAGACTTCTCTGAAATAATATGACTCAAAGAATTTGGATGCTGCCACACTGCCATGAACCCCAAAGTGTGGCCTCCAGAACAGAAGTCCAACTGGAGACAGCCCCCACGAGCAGTTCAGGAGAGGCTCAGTCACAAAAATGGCAGAGCTCTATTTTCAAAGGTTACATGACAAGTTAGAGAGGCTAAGTGATATCTTCCATTGAGTTTAGAGCTTCTTCAGTAAGTTATGAAAATTGTATAATTTGATCTCACCAAGTGAAATAAAAGGAAATTTTTTTAACCTTAGTTTTAGTTTTTTTTTTTCTTTCTCATTTTCAAGATCAAATGAAGGCTTCTGGCTCCCATTTCAAATTACCCAAGCTTATGTCTAGTATATAGAAAAAATAGCAGATTTGTATATGAAGCAGCTTTTTTAAAGTTGTTATGCATGACCATGTTAGCTCTGCTTTCCCAGCACAATAGCTTTTTGAATATTTCATAGCTATTTTTGAATTGAGTCAATTCGCTGACATCTGTCTCAGAATAGTGAGCATTTTGTATTCACCTCATCTGTGTTTTCTAAGCTCACACCTCTTTTATTTTTCCTTGAGGAAGATTAGGAATGCAAAGATGAATAATTAGCCTCCCTGTCTACCTGTTTTGTGGCAGGTAGGATGCTTGAATACTGCATTTAATTTGTAAAAAGCTTTAACGAGAACATTAACAACAGCAATTTATAAAGCACTCCACTCAAAAACAGAATCTGGGATGCAGTACATTATGATAAACAAAAATGAACATGTGCACATGCACAGTCAACAGTGTGTGGACACACATACATATACATACACACACCCTAAACTGGAACACTGACCAGAAAAGGTAAGCAATAGAGGGGAGCAGGGCGTGTGAGCAGGGGGGTATGAAGAGAAGAGAAAGGCAAAGCAGAATTAAAATCCAAAAAATAGTACTCTGATAGTAAAATGAAATTTGCCTGCCTGTGTTGTTTGCAACGATATGCACAAAATCAAATTTAAGTTAACAGTATTCTATGTGAGGGTTATACTCTTGTACATTGATTATTTCCAATGTACCTACCTGTGCTCAAACCAGCCAATTTTATGAGTTCTGCCCTCATGAGGATTATAAGACCCCACACTCAGCAAAAATATGTAGTGAAAAAGTTGCTAGGCTTAGAAGCAGAAGCCTCAGATTCTAATCTCAGATTGGACACTGCCTGATTATGTGACTTTTCATAGCTATTTAACAGAATCATGTTTAGTTTCCTTATTTATCAAGGAGGGAGAGAATATTTTGAGATTTAAATTATGTGTAAAACACTTTAAAATATATGAAATGTAGTAAAAATTACAAATAGCAAATATGCATGCAAATATATAGATAATTGTAAACATATATAATTGCAGGTATATAATGGCAAATGTATAATTGCAAATACATAACACTTATTAGCATATATATACACAGAACATATAGAAGTACAAATACTTAAGTTAGAATTTTCATCTTGCCTTTGTATGTGTGTTCGTGTGTGTGTGTATGGAATAATTAAAGTAGGTCTTGGAAATATTTACAATAATCCTGATTAAGTGAGAATAAATTGAATATATTTTCAATATGGAACAGTCATGGAAAAGGTCAAGGTCATTCCTATTTATTTTCCTATTAAATCTATGGTATACAGTCTGAGCAAGTTGTCTTTTTAATTTTGGGAAAAAAAAACAGATAAAATAGGAAAGTCAAGCAAAATAATTCATCTTTTGTTTCTCATAAAGGGCAAAGAAATTCAAGTCCCAGAGCAATATCAGAGAAGCAATTATAAGTTGACACTTAAATAAAAATAAGTAGTTAGAATCAAAGAGAACATTAATTGCAAATAATTAATTAAATCACAAAATGAAAACTCTTTTTGAGCCACAAAGAAACTTTTGCTTTCTCTATTAAGTAAAATTTTCCATCTGAATAATAACTTCTTTTAACAAATCCTTATATAACAAACCAGCATATAGGCAAAGCGAAGGAGTATGTGTTTATCTGTGTGTGTCTGTGTATATATGTGTGCATGTGTAACGGCAGGGTGACAGTGGCAATTTATGCACCATTTATGAGCAATAATGAGATTATTTTATTTATTTCCTCTTAATCCTTTTGAAGTCAGAAAGGCAGATGTAAGGAAAACCAAACAAAATAAAATAGTTTCAGATTATTTTGTATGGCAGTTTATGATTGAGTTCTAATTCTAAAGTGAGTAATAATAACGGCCAGATATCTAGTAACTAACTATAAAATACACATTTACTGTCTATAACACATTTAGTTTCAAAGACACTATTTTTTAGTGGTGAGAGGAAGTGTTTCCTAGAGGTAGCTAGGCCTTTGGGAAACCCAATATTTATTAATATTGATCAAGTTTACCATCTGTAATACCTTTACATAATCAATAAATATTTGTTGAATCTGGAAAGGATTGAAGGAAGGGAGAAAAGAAGAGGAAAGGAAAGAAGAAATGGGGGAGGGAGGGATGGACCTACTTCTAGATATTTTTGTGCTTGGATTCTACCAAACAGAGATAAATATAAGAAAAACAGTGGGTCTCTGGAACCTAATGTTAAAAAACACTTTTCTGGATATTTCCTTTCAATTCAATGTTTTCTACATCTTCATTATTCATTCTTCATGAGAATGAGAACAGCTGAAGCATTTCAAGATCCTGTATTCAAGGAAAGTCTCAGGTTGTTTTGTTTCTTAATACAGGAAAATGTACAAATATATTTTTACAACAATTTGGAGATTTTTGAAAACACTATGCAGAGAAAAAGCATTCAAGTTAAACAGAACAGCTCAATTCTGCAGCAACATTGTCGGTCAATCAAGTTTTTCATTACATCTAAGAGCTACCACATCCTTTGGGAAAGGACCTCACCTTTGCATCTTTTGACATATTTAATGTTGGTTTCACATTCTAAGGCATTCGCTATTATTTTGGTAATTGTAATATTTTATTTACAGTTTCAATACCATAAGAAAGAATTGGTATGCTGAATCAAATAATATCTTAAGAATAATTTCACTCTACATGGATGGCTGTTTCATTAATTCACTGAGCTATAATGGGAATATTTAAGGTTTTACTTTCTTTTCTTTTCTTTTCTTTCTTTTTTTTTTTTGAGGAAGATCAGCCCTGAACTAACATCCATGCCAATCCTCCTCTTTTTGCTGAGGAAGACCGGCTCTGAGCTAACATCTATTGCCAATCCTCCTCCTTTTTTTCCCCAAAGCCCCAGTAGATAGTTGCATGTCATAGTTGCACATCCTTCTAGTTGCTGTATGTGGGACGCAGCCTCAGCATGGCCAGAGAAGCGGTGCATCGGTGCACTCCTGGGATCTGAACCCGGGCCACCAGTAGCGGAGGGTACGCACTCAACCGCTAAGCCATGGGGCCGGCCCCTACTTTCTGTAATAATGATTAATTTATTCATTTAAGGAATATTATTTTTCAAATACCAAGAATAGTATCCCTTAAGTTTGGTCTAGGTACTTGAACCACGTTAAGCCACCCAGGGAATGTGTTGTAGTCTCTCAAAACCAAGAATTCACTCTCTCTAACTATAGAATCCCATGCTCCTCCTGGCTGCTGGTGTGTTTTGGTTGTTACGTTTTGTTCTTCCCATTCCACTTCTGACTTGTCTCTTTAGGTTTGGGTTGCCAGAAAAGACAGGTGGTGCATGAAGTTTACTTAAAACAGTGCCAATTTTAGCTCTGCAGCAAACATGGGTCGAATCGTGTGGAAAGTGATGCCAGGGTGGGAGAGAATTGAGTTAGAAATGGGCATGATCTTTTTCCGTCTTTTGGGTGCATTTTAGCATTTCTTTTTGTTCTGCCTGGATAAACAGTAAACAATCTCCTCTCACTTTTTCACAGTATCATATTGTTTCCTTATAGCAATATATAGTATTCTATGTATTATTTTATTTGTTTGTGGATTGTTCTCCCTCCAGAATTCAAGCTTTATGAAAGCAGAGAGTATGTTTGCCAAGTTCACCATTGTTCCTCAACACCTAGCACAAGGTCTTGCGTATGGTATTTAACCAATAAATATTTGTTGAATGAATAAAATGAAAAAATATGATTGGGTTGTTTTTCATTCAAAAATTGTAGAAAAGAGGTAGAATCAAAAGCATTATACCTGGGTCTTTATGCCCTGGAAATTTCTTTGTTGTCGTTGAAAGGGGGAGGTCAGGAAGATGCTTATTAAGAATAGTGAAGTATTTTCTTTGCATTCTATGTTTGATTCAGAAAGCCTGATACTGTTAGAAAAATTTCATTTTCTAACCTACCATGGAATAACATTACAAAAGCAAAGAGACCAGTTAGAACATTAATACAACAGTCCAGATGAGATGGTAACTTGGAGTAGACTGGCAAAGCAGAAACAGGAGGAGGTCTGGGAGGAAGATGCTGAGATAAACTTCTGAAGTTTAGATTAATAGATTGTATTATTGACATATTCTGTGCGAGGCACTGTAACATGGCATCTCAGTTAGTCTTCATAACACTCCTGTGCAGTAGTAGCTATTGTTATACACATCTTACAGATGAGGCTTAGAGAGCAGAGTGACCTAACCAAGGTTACATATAGCTAAAAAGTGAAAAAGTTTAAACATAAACAGATCAGTGGTAGGTCAATTGTTCTCAACTAGGGGCAATTTTGCTCTCCAGGGACATTTGGTAATGTCTGGAGACATTTTTTACTTTCACAACTGGGATAGGGGCACTATAGCATCTGATATGTAGAGGCCAGGGATACTGTGAAGGACAACCTCCATAACAAACAGTTATCTAGCTCAAAATGCCAGTAGTGCTGAGCCTGAAAAACCTTGAAATAGATGTGCTCAAACTCTAGGCTCAGCGTTCTTACCACGTCACTGTTTTCTCCTCTGATGCCAATAATGAACCCATCAAAGTAATAACATGGAACACAGTTTTTGAGATACCGTGCAGGATACATTAAGAGGGATGGTCTGGCCTAGCACTCAAAACAGAAAGCATCAAGTGGAGAACTACTACATCATTGTTTATTCTACACATTTATTAAGTCCCCAGCCAGCTGTCTGGGGATAGATGGAGTTGAACAAGTAAGATTCAACCCTTGCTTTCAAGCAAGAAGAGAACTCATTGTGTCCATGTGTGTATGTGATACATATGTATATATCTATACACGTTTGTATATAGGTATATAGATATATAGAAAATAATTATATAGGCAGCATATGCTGAGGGCAAGCATGGAGTAGGTAGTAAACAGAATGCTTACCATGTGCCAAGTGTGCCTATGAGGGAGATATTATCATCACCTCCAATTTACAATGAAGAAACTGAAGCTCAGAAAACTTAAGTAACTTTCCCAAAAATCACGCGTTAAGTTGTAGAGATGATATAGACCCAGTCTCCTGGATCCAAAGTCCTCGCTGCAGTACACTTGTAATGACTGTAATATATTTATACTGCTACTGGCCGCAATAGGAACTCACAGGAAAGGTACTTCTATGAGAAGACTACACTGACTTCAGGTGGGCTTGTAGGAAGGGAAGACCTTAATAAATTTAGAGGAGCAGGAAAGCATTTCAGAAAAATGAGAAAGACTAGGAGCTAGAAAGATGCTTGCTGTATTTGGGAGACACTGGCTAGAGTAGAGAGTATGTAGGGACGTAGCAGGAGACATAACTGCAGAGGGACCAAAAGCGTGTAGCATACGCTTGGCAGGTGACCTCACTCCTACTTCAATGAAAAACGGGGTCTTCTGGTGTAGTCTACCTTGCTCTCATTTCACTATTCCTCAAACTTCAATATCTTTTCTCACTTGTTTCTTCCTCCTTAATAAGGCTGATCCCTCCATGTGTGCTCTAGACCAGTGATTCTCAAACTTTAGTGTGCACAGGAATCAAGTAAAGAGCATGTTAATACACAGATTCCAGGGCCTCTCCAGCAGAGATTCTAATGCAGTAGGCCTGAGGGAGGGCCCGAGAATTTCCATTTCTGCCATGCTCCCAGGTGATGTTGATGCTGCCATCCATGGACCACACTTTGTGTCATACTGTATAGCTCCCATCTCCTCCTGCCTCCTCTGAAATCTTGCTCTATGGAGGATCCTTCTCTACAAAATATGAGCTCCATGAGGCCAGAGACTATGTTGAGTTCATTGCTATACACTCAGAACCTAGCATAGTGTTAAGTAGAAAAAAATATAATTAAATATGTATATGTGTCAAAATAATGTATTTTCTTTTTTTCCATGAGCATCTTCCCTGCTTCCTGTAAACATATTTGGGTTTCCCTGTCCAAACAAAAGTTTTCCTTTGCCATTACTGCCATCTTAAACTCCTGGATTAATCATGTTAAGGTCAAGTTTCTATTGCTAGAAAACGAGTTACAAAAATGTATGGTGTTTAGAACTTTTGGATTTTGGAATTACAACAAGAGTCTATGGACCTGCAGGGTATAGTGGTTTCACAATTTAGTAACTGTGTATATTGGACAAGTTTCTCAACCTCTCTGACCCTTAGTTTCCTCATCCACAAAATGAGGCTAATACTAATTACATACCTCATAGGGTTATTATAAGGCAAAATTGTGTAATATATGATACAGCTTGACACAGAATAGGTGTCCAGCATAGAATACATGCTATGTAAGAGTAAGCTACTAAATTACTTTGTTTAGTTTCCAATATTAACAGGTCCCCCAAGAGGTAAGTAACAAATGACAGAAATGAATACCTGCCCAGAGAGACAGGAGTGTCAAGGAAGGAACTATAGGTTGGGGAGTCATCTACAACATTGTATAATTGCAGCTATGATTTAAGGATGCTACTTGTCAAGAATCAAATGCTGGAGTGGACCAGGGGCAGAAGTTCAGGCAATCAGAAATTCAAAGGGAGAACAAAAAATTGTTTCCAAACCTTAACAGGTTGGAATAGAATAGTAGAATAGTAATAGTAGAATACAATGAATAATAGAATAGTAATGAAAAGAGGAAAAAAGGAGAGAAAATGAACATACTATCACAGAAGAAAAACAAAGTATAGAATCAAAGTACCAAAGTTAAAGATAAGAAAAAAATAATTTTTAACATATCTTAAAAGGACCTCAATTTGACAGTATGCTTTGTTTCTACAGTATTTCTAAAGTTGGCCTTTTCAGAATCAAATATTTATGAATTATCTCCTCTATGCCAGTCATATTCTCATGAATCATTTCTTTGACACTTACGGACACCAGTAACTTAGGAATTATTATCCCTATTTTTACATATGAGAAACTGAGGCTTAGAGGTTAAATAAAATAATTAACAACTGATGGGGCTAAGATTTAAACTGAGCGCTAGCTATTCCACATCTAGATATTTGACCACCTCATGTAATAAAAGAAAGAAAAAAAACAGTTTTCCAAGAGTGACACAAGACTTACATCATAATTTTATATTCATACTATTTCCCCTTCCCGGAAAAACTTATTTAGTCTGCAATCTACTCCATTCTATCTTTCTCCAGTAAAACACCTCTGAGCTGTTCTTGGTAATGTAAAATAGGTCTTCTGCATGTGCATCTCCAACGGATGTGGATAGTATTGTCCCCACATCTTATTTAACCTGTCAGTAGCGATCAACCTAGTTTACCATTTTCTCTTTCAGAAAACATTTTCTTTCATGATGATTGTGATGGCATAGTGCTCCTCTTACCTCTCTAATTGTGCCTTCTCATTTCATTTCACGTTTCATCTCCTCTAGCCAAGCTTTAAATGTTGGCACACCTTAGGGCAAAGTTCTAGGATGTCTTTTATTCTTGCTCTTTACTTATTCCTTACAGAAAATTTTACTCAATCCCATGGCTACAATTACTATCTATTGGGATTTAACAAATTTCTTTCTCTAGGCTGCATTTCCAACAGCCTAGTAGATATCTACATTCAGACATCTCACAAACCTCTTAAACTCCACATCTCCAAGATGGAACTCAGCATCTTCCTCCCAGACCTCCTCCTGTTTCTGCTTTGCCAGTCTACTCCAAGTTACCATCTCATCTGGACTGTTGTATTAATGTTCTAACTGGTCTCTTTGCTTTTGTAATGTTATTCCATGGTAGGTTAGAAAATGAAATTTTTCTAACAGTATCAGGCTTTCTGAATCAAACATAGAATGCAAAGAAAATACTTCACTATTCTTAATAAGCATCTTCCTGACCTCCCCCTTTCAACGACAACAAAGAAATTTCCAGGGCATAAAGACCCAGGTATAATGCTTTTGATTCTACCTCTTTTCTACAATTTTTGAATGAAAAACAACCCAATCATATTTTTTCATTTTATTCATTCAACAAATATTTATTGGTTAAATACCATACGCAAGACCTTGTGCTAGGTGTTGAGGAACAATGGTGAACTTGGCAAACATACTCTCTGCTTTCATAAAGCTTGAATTCTGGAGGGAGAACAATCCACAAACAAATAAAATAATACATAGAATACTATATATTGCTATAAGGAAACAATATGATACTGTGAAAAAGTGAGAGGAGATTGCTGATTGTTTTATAATGGTCAGAAAAGATACTTCTGAAGAGATGAATCTTGCATAAGAGCCAGTTAGGAAAATATCAGAAGGAAAAATATTCTAGAAAGTAAGAAATTTATTTACAAAGATCCTGATATGGGAAAAAACATAATCTCTTCATGGAACTGAAGATGACCAATATGATGAGTAAGTTAGATCATTGTGGTAGATTGAATTATTGGCTCCAATTCTTCATCCTTATAGCCACATCCTTTGGCATGTAATGATGCATTTCCTCGCACTAAAGGCAGACTGTATCCCCACGCTTCTTGACTTTGGATTCAAATATGTGACTTTCTTTGACCAACGGAATATGAATGGAAATGGTAATGTGCCAATCTTGAATCTCCTTACTTTGGCTTCTCCCTTGCACCTCTGCCACCTCCATGAAAAGAACATGCTTTGTCTAGCCCACTAGTCTAGAAAGATGAGAGACACATGAAGCGGAGCCATCTGGCTAATTGGTAGACCTTCGGTTTGAAAACAAAGCTGTCCAGCTGAGTCTATCTAGTCCACCCAACCCCCAGCCCATGGATGCATGAAGAAGCCCAGCCAAGATCAGCAGAGCCACTCCAGCCAACCCACCGACATGTAAGAAACAAATTCTTGTTATTCTATGCCATTAAGCTTTTGTACATGTTTGTTATGCAGCAATAGCTGGCCAATATAGTTGGCAAGGTAGCTAAGACTAAATTAGGCCTCATAGAATACTGCAACATGTTTTGATGAGCCAGAAATGGAGATAGAGTTACTGTGGCCAGGATGATAAGAAAGGAGAAGGTAACAACAAAACAAAACGGCTGAATATGGCGTCTTGAAAGCCAATATAGAAAAGTGATACACAAAGGAGGAGAATTCAACTACGGCAACCTAATTCCAATGAGTGAAATAAGAACTAATAAATGTCCACTGGATTTGGAAAACATTTGTGATCTTGACAAAGGTAATTAAATTGACTTGTAGAGGGATAATCTGGAAGGGATTGGGATGAAGAATAATTGGCAGATGAAGAAGTGGCGATTTTATCTATAGTAAACTCCTTCCTCAAAGATATATTTGCTCTCAGTTTTAAGTAAGGTAAATCTTTCTTTTTAACACATACTACAGTAATAAGTTTGTAGCCATGTTACTTGAATTTAAATTGAACAGTACCTCCAGATTTCTTAAGGAGTCAAAGTGGTTTCTTAAAAGAGTGTACGTTTCAATGACAAACAAAACATGTTAAATTATTAAACAGATATTCAGAACAAGTTATATTAAAAAGACTATACACATATTTGTATATAATAAATCACAATATATATGCATATGTACTATATACTATATATACACTAATTCAATTTTTATAGTAATGAAGAAAGCTTAATATACATTACCATCTATATATTTTAAGTGAAGCACCTGTTTTGATCATTTTTACAATCTAATGGAATAAGGAGAAAATTCTTATCAGGGAAAAAAGCAGCAAAGAAATTTTCACAGAGGGATGAAACTATGTATGGAACAAACAGTAAACAGTGAAGAACACTGTAGACTGATGCTGAGATTAGTTTAAAGGCAAAAGATGTGAGAGGTAGTTTGAACATAGAGTGACAAAGAATCCTTAAGAAAAAAAAAATAACCATACAGATTCTGTTCCATCAAGGCAAACAACCACAAATTTAAGTTAAGAAAGATTTGCATTCTGTATCTAATAGGCCATTAGAATATAATGTATTCGTATTGAGAAACTAACAGAAAAATAGGTCTTGTTTTTTACTAGGTAATATTTTTCATAAAACGTTCAGGAATAAGATTGGATATGTTTACACATATTTTTGATGTGGGAAAACATATACTTTAGGGTGCCAAAGCACACCCAGTCAGTTGGTAACATATCTTGCTTTGAAGCACAAAACCTTTATCTTTCTGCCAGATCTACAAATCTTTCTAGCATGGCACCTCTCCAGTTTGATAGTTATTTTGTCAGCCTGCATGCTAAAGAGGTAGAATCTTTTAAACGGTTGGAAATCAGATACAAGCCCATAACTGATACCTGATGGATGGAAGATGTGTTAATAATTGAAAAATGAAAATGACCAAATCCCTGCATGCAGTTACCGAAAATATCATCTCCTCTTATAGCCTGGATACGTGAGCATAAAAGCAGAAATGCGAGGAGAGAGACTCAAGAGGGAGTGATAGGTGATGAATATACATAGAGTTAGACTGTAAATACCCTGGGCAGAATAATAATTTGATATCCCTTCAAATTGATATTCTGTATACATTTGTTCAACGTTTATTTAGTGAAGTAAGGGTGAGTGGCTGTGAGAAGTGGTTTATTTGGTTGTCTGTTTTCCACTTGAGGGGACTATCTAATGGAGTGAAAGTGAAACCAATTTAAAATTCCTGATCTTTATGGAGAGATCAGAGATAACAGACACAATTTTTTTCTGTATGTGACAACCATGGGTTTGCACTGTTTGGATCTCCCTTCAAAAAAATCTGCTGCAGAGAGTATAGTTGACTGAGTTTCCAGAGCACCTTTGTTCTTTCATGGCAGCCACAGTGGGCCGTGCTTCCCCTGAGCTTCCGCCAGCAGTGATTGACAATGGTGGGTGTACCAGACCCAGGCCTCTTCTGTCT
This sequence comes from Ceratotherium simum simum, assembly GCF_057802395.1. Lineage (NCBI taxonomy): Eukaryota > Metazoa > Chordata > Mammalia > Perissodactyla > Rhinocerotidae > Ceratotherium > Ceratotherium simum. The sequence goes on from NC_141908.1 coordinate 43,518,528, forward strand.
GACAGAGAACTCCTCTAGGGAAACCTTTTCTGAAGGCTCCTCATCATCCCAGCCTAGATTTTCAGTTACATGGCAGTCTGAGTCTCTTCCTATCAAATTCTCCTTCTTTCCATCTCTCCTTTCATAGGTGTCAAGTCTGCAGTTAGAATCAGAAATAGATTGAATTGGCATGGAATGAATAAAAATATTCATTTACAGTTTTGCCCAGGGCTATATGAACTCTCCTGTTTTCTTTCATAATATAGTCTGAAGAGATCTGTACCTTCTATTCTCCAGACCATGACATTGATCCTTTCATTGATGACATCATAATGATCAGGCAGAATAAGCAAGGAATGTTTAGTACACTGGAAGGCTTGGAAAAACATATGAATTGAAAGAGCGGGGATTTAGCCCTACGAAAAATTGAGAGATTCAGAGACCTACCATTTCATTGAAAGTGTTAAAGCTCCATGATTAAGGGCGTGTCAAGTTATTCCTTCCAAGTTAAAAGACAAATTACTGCTTTGCCTCCCCTGTTACAGAGTAGGAAGCATAGCACCTGTCAGACATCTTCAGGTTCTAGAGACAACACATTTCAACCTTGGGAATACTTCTCCAGCCTACGTACTTTGTGAGATGGAAGACTGCCAGCATTGAGTGAGGTATAGAGTAGGAAAGGGCTCCACAGACGGTCCAGATTGTCTCTTAGGCCATAATATTTAGTGTTGGAAGTGTTAATGATGGGAAAAGATTCAGTGTGGAATTTATGACAAGGCTGAGTTAGAGACTCACCATGTAGCCTTCTGAGGTTCTGGAGCAAGGCCATGCCATCTACAGCAGATAGTGATTTTCACTTTTCAAGAAACAGTTCCTGTTATGTTATTGGGCCCTTGTAAGAGAGAAAATGCTTCACCATTGACCGCCACACTAAGTGTCTGGAACCGTCCCTTATGACATGGACTCTATTGAAGCCCTCAAGTCATGTAGATGAACAGGCCCAGCAGCAGTCCATCAGAAAATGGAAATGGTACATCTGGAATAGAGCTTGAGGAAGACCTGAGAGCACAAGTAAAATGCATGAGCAGATAGCCCAGCCACCTATATCACCCATCAAGGTGCACAAGCAACCATCCTAGTTCACTCCTACGGTCTTTTGAGGGGGTTTCAAATGGCAAGCTCAAAGAGTAGGAAAGAGGTCAAGTGTGGTTTACTAATGAGTCAATAGGGTATATGGGTGAAAGCTTAAAATGAACAGTGGCTGCAATACAGCCATATTCAGGAATGGCCTTGAAAAACATTGGAGAGGGAAAATCTTTCTAAAGGGTATAGAGAATGGTACACCGATTATCCATTTCACGTGGAAGGAGAAATCATCCAAGGTAGTGTAAGTTCAGTGCCCTCGCCACCCAGTCAGGAGCCTGGAAGGAATAAGACTGGAAAATTTGAGACTAAGAGGCATGTGGACAAAAAGTGTGAAGATTTTTGTCTTATACATTAACACTCACCAGAAGCATGCACCACATAAAAGGCACTGAACAACCATGAAGATAAAATGACTTGAACAGCCAACATTAGCCGGTCTTCACCCTGGGCCACCCCAGAAGTGGTATAGTGTGCATTTGAACAGAGTTGCCATTGTAGCATAGACAGAGGTTACTCACAAGTCCACTTGCCAAGGCCAATCTAGATACTGCTGCCCCTCAATGTCCAACATGTCAGCCACCAACGCAATTAACGTAACACAGTTCCTCAAGGAGACCAACTGGCCGCTTGATGGAAAGTTAACTACACTGAGCCTTCTGTCCTGGAAATGCCAGGGGTTTATCATCACAGAGATCTCTCTTCCAGGTGTGTATTTGCCTTTCCTACCTACAGAACTTTAGCCACAACAACTATCCATGGGTTTAGGAAATGCCTGATCCTCAGGCATTAAATTCCACACAACATAGCATCCAACCAAAGGACTTACATAGAATATACAAGAGTGGACCTCTAATAATGGGATCCACTGGTTAGATCACATACTGCAACACCAAGAAACATCTGATCTCCTGTAATATAGGGATGACCTACTGAAGACAATGCTCAAGTCCCATCTTGGAAGCAGTACTCTACAAGGATGTGGTGCCTCATTCAGGACTCAGTGTATATACTAAATTAGAAAACTGAACATGGTGCTATGTTCCCAATAACAATGCATTGATCTGAGGAATGAGGGGTGCTAGTAGGAAGACCCCTCTTACCATCACTCCCAAACAGCTACTTAGGAAATTATGCTTTCTATCCCTGCAACTCTGGTCTCTGTGGGATTAGAGGACATAGTCTCCAAAAAGGGTGCATTCTTGAGACACAGCAAGGGACACATTGAACCTCAAGCTATAGCTGCTGCCATGGCTCTTTGGATTCCTTGTGACCAAGGGCCAGCAGGCAAGAAGAGTCATCATCATATTAGCAGGGGTAATTGATCTTGATTAGGAAGAGGTGGGCTGCTTTTACAAAATGGTGATGTCTTACTCAGCTCAGGATGCCATAACAAGATATCATAGACTAGGAGGCTTAAACAACAAAAATTTATTGTCACAGTTCTAGAGGCTGAAAGTCTGGGATCAGAGTGCCTGCACGTTGAGGTCTGGTGAGGGCTCTTTTCCTGGCTTGAAGATGGCTCTCTTCTCAGTGTGTGTTCACATGGATTTTCCGTGATGCATGGACATGGAGAGAGATCTCTCTTCCTCTATTTATAAGGCCACCAATCCTATTGGATTAGGACTCTACCCTCATTTAACCTTAATTACTTTCTAAAAGCCCTCTCTCCAAACACGTTCACATTGGGGGTTAGAACTTCAGCATATGAATTTGCGAGGGGGCACAGTTCAGTTCCTAGCATTTGATGAAGAAGAACATATGTGAAACCCAGATGACCCACTTGGGTGTACCTTAGCACCTAATTATAACTGAAAAGGACACATGCAGCAAACTCCAGCTTGGAAAGTTAGAGATGTCTAACTTTTCAAAGAAACAATTGATTCTGGAGTATAGAAAATACAAAAACATATTAATGTTTGATGAAATATGATTTTTTTGTAAAGCCTAATGGAAATACATCTCACTCCTTTATCTGTCTAGTTATAACATATTTACATTAGCATTTTGAGTTAGATTTGCAGGGAATGTCTTATTTATTTATTTTCTTTTAATTTAATTGAATTCGATAGAGGTTAATGGAGGGCCATCATCTGGTCTGTTGCTGGAGAATTAAAAGTCAATTATTTCTGATGCTCCTTCTTTTTTCCAGGGTTAGATAAAATGTTATACTTCTCTATGATGATGGCCTTGGTACATAAAAATAATAATAATAATAAATCATCAGTTTACAAATCACCTTTAACAATTTGTCCTTATAGTCACTTCCTTGTATCTCTAAGCAGATGACCCCTGATCACTCAAAATACACAATTGAAAATGGGGCTCCGATCCTGAATGCATAGGTTTACTACAAAGGGAAGGCTGATAATACAGCATGGTGGGTCAAGATGTAACACAACGCCAAAAACAAAATCAATCCAATCACGAGTCTCCCCACAGATCTTCAGCACTTACCTGAAGCACAAGGGCATATGTTACTCATTGGAGTTTAGGCAATATTGATTTTTTTCCTTCTAAAATGGTTATTGATTTAGATCATTTATACAGCATAAAGAATTAATGTGTGGGTGGAGTATATCTGGTCTCTAAGATACCCAAATTCTTAAAAGCCACAGCTGCTAAAAATATAAATACAGCAAATATGATATACTTGTCATACCATATGATGGGGAAACTCAAGGATATTTGAGTATAATAAATCGCAAAAGTTCAATTTCCTTTAGAGGAATGAATAACTATTACAGTCTATGCAAAGTGTGCAAGATTTAAATCTATTAAAATTGCACATTGAGGAGGATGAAATCTACTTTACATTAAAAGTATCAATTTCTAAATTTATATCGTTAGTCTTTGTGAATGTTAAGCAAATCATCAGAAATTCTGAACTAACAGTGGGAGAGGAACAATGTTGGGTAGCAGATGTGATTTATTGTCCACAAATTAAAGCTTGCAAGAAATGTCTTATTTCTTTATTTTATTTTAATCTAATTAAATTCTATGGAGGTCAAAGAAGAACCCTCATCTAGCAGGCCAGCTGGGAAATTAGGGCTCAGTTATTTTTGGTGTTTCCTCTACTCCAGAGAGTCAGGTAAAATACCAAGAGGCTCATACAGTGCATTTGAGGGTAATCCTTCTGGTGTCCTGCTCATGCTGGTTATCATGGAGATGCCCATTTGTCTTAGCCAGCAGGGTCTCTTGAAGTCCTCAGGATCCATTGTCCCAGTAGAAAGTGGGACATGGAGGTCGATGTTGGGTGGTTTCTGCCTTGAATGAGATGGTAAATAATAAAAAAAATTTCACCCATTATGGCCCCAGTGTGTGATTGCAAAGAGTAGACAGACTTGAAGACGGAAAAAGGATCAGACACACATGTCCTTGCTTTCCATCTTTCAAGATGGAAAATGAAGGATGTGAAAAACAGAATAGGAGAAACACCTTGAAATGGAAGTGGGACTAGGGTGCATTGGCACTGGCCAGTGGCATATTTTCCTGAGAAAGCCGCAAACCTCTAGGTTTAGCTCAACATAGTCACATCTATCATGATGTAGGATTGTATAGCACTGGCAGAAAGAAGTGACTAGAAAAGCCGTTTAGAGACTAAAATATCAGATTGGCTTGAGTTTACTGGACTGAACTACATTTAGTTCAGTTTTTTTTTTTTTTCTGGAATGCATGTATATGGGAAAAATATATACAAAATATATATGTAAATATATATAAGAATATATGAAAATATATTACAATTATATATGTAAATATATATCTATTGATATATACGTATCAGTGGAATGGATGTAAATGTAATGTGGTGGTGGGACGCTTTAAGGAAGGTTGGAAAAGTTAAAAGAAATAAGCAAACTATGTTTTCTGTGTACATCTGAGTATACGGTATAAATCTGTGATCCTCTTAACAATAACATGAAACTCTAGGACATAGCCATGACCTTGAATGATGACTATAAGGCCAAATTATAAATAGATAGTTTGTTTATGATGTTTTCTCTTCTCTTGGCCACCCATTGCTACAGAGAATGCTTTGGCTCTCTGTTGTGATTTATGCTAACCTAGAGATTTTCAAATAATAGGTTCAGATGTCACCCATTCCAGGAGGATTTGCATTTATTAGTGAACATCTCAGATGTAGAAGGTCTTCCAAGCCAGAGAAATGAATGTTTAATTTTCTGGAAGCACTGTGAGGACTTGGTTAACAATAACAGCAAAAAGTACTAATATTTATAGAGCATTCACTATGTGCCATGCACTGAGCTAAATTCTTTGCATATTTTCTTTGATAAGTCTATTAGCGTACACCAGTAAGGTAGGAATAAGATACTTTGGAACAGAAAGTCATCCTATGATATTCAACTCATATCAGTTTGTGGTGATGAACTTCAATGCAGTCTCCTCTGCTTTAAGTAGCCATATTTGTTGCCAAGAGTTTGTGAACAGAATCAGTTAATTGGTATGTGCTATATTCTTCAGCCATCTGGCTACCTCAAGGACAAAGAAGAATGGGTTTTGACGAAAGCCTTTGTCAACTATAAATTCAAGTATCTCTTCCAAGTCATTCAACCTTCTGTAAAAGATAAAAGGCACGAGACAATTGAGGAGATGATTCTACTAAGGCTATTGCAATAGCAAGATTGTTCATTAATTCAGGACAGTTTTATAGAGGCAGGTAAATGAGAAAATTATCAATGAGTCTTAAGGGAGTCCTGAAGAAGGTCAGACATGGGTTTAATCTGAATCATTGAGGATAGTTGGGGGTGGAGGTGAGTCTTTTTTTTTTGGAATATGATAGAGGGAAGGTCCTTTGTAGTTAAGATAGCCATTTCTGGAAACATAAAATGGTGAGGACATTTTAGAAAAGAAAATGGTGGGAGGATTTCTTAACTGTCACTGTTTACGGGAAGCACATGACAGATAAAAATTAACAGTTTCTTCCTTTTTCATACTAATGAAACAAAGCTATGGAAAAAAATATATATAGTGTAGTGTATGTTTGTAGCAATTTCCCCAACGTTCTTGAATTCAAGCAGAACATAAAAAATTACACACAGCGTTTATGTACAGAGAATCCTTATCATCACAAAAAATTCGTTAACTAAACTAAAAGTATAGTAAAGGAGTATAGTATAAAATAAATAAGAACAGGATTTAAAAAAAGAATAGAGATAGATTTAAGAAAATTTTAAATTTATGAAGATAAATTTGTGAAGACAAATTTTAAATGTATGGAGATAAATTTAAGAAAAGTTGCAAGGAAGAAATAGAGGTGGAGAATGGGGCAAGAGTAAACTGCTAGTGATGAGTTTTCCTTTCTTTCCATATTAAGTAATCCCCATTAGCAGCCTAAATATGTAGAAAAAAAAAATATCTACGTAGAAGATAGATAGATAGATAGATAGATAGATAGATAGACATATAGATAGATAGATCAGAGTATTCACCTAAAGAGGGAAGAGAAAGCTAGAGACATTGCATCTTAATATTATTTTAAAACTCAAAAAAAAAAAATCAAACCACCTGCTTTACCGTATGGACACTTGGTCAACTAACACAGTTCTCACTTCTCAAATTTTAGTGTAGGATTTCTTACAAATGATATTCTGGCCCTCTTCCTAATTACACAAATGTAAACACCTGCTATTATACTGAGGCAAATTAGCAATTAGCAAAACAATTAAATCAGCTTGGCTTTCCTACTGTGTTCATAAAATTCTTCAAAATCAGCACAAATGTTTAATCACTGACAATAAGCCCAATACTGTGTATCTTAGTAGAGGTGATGATTGACAAGAATGAATCAATTGCTAAAGACAATACAATATGAGTGAGGAGACCTCATGCCCCACTGCAGCCTTTCCTGGCTTCTCTCCTTTCCAATTTTTTCTAAATGAAGTCTTAAGGCTGGCATTCACTTTTTCCACATTTGTTCCTTTCTTTAAACGTGTCCATATCTATTCAGTCTATATAAGTAACTTATTTTTTCCTCTCTTAACATGGAGCCAGATACCTTGGTTTGAATGAACTATCCGAACTTGGGGAAATTATAGAATCTCTTCAAGATTCAGTTTCCCTGTTTGTGAAAATTGGGGAGACTACTAATTATCACATATGGTTATTGTGACGATGAGTAAGATAACACATAAAATGTGCCAAAGAGTGATGACATGTGGATACTCAGCAATACCATTTGTCTTGACCCATCCTTTCTTCCATCTGTTCCTTTCTTTTTGATAAGACACCTTAAGTTTAAGGAGCCATTCCTACAAAGAATGTTCAAATTGGTCTCTTCCAAATTGGCAAGAAACCTAGTGGTTGAGATTGTATGTCATTGATTCTGCCCTGAAGATTAATAATCAATCAATATCATGAGTATCACTAATTTCCATCACAACCGCCAAGGTCAATGTCAAAGCCATCACTGTCACTATTCCTTGAGAGCCTACTACTGGGGACTTCAGGATTTATCTGCACCACATATTATATTTTTATGCCATGCTTGTTTATCTCTTATCCTACTTGTTGGTTCTTCTCTTTCTCTGAGAACCTTATTTTGTAGCAGTAAAGGGCAAGGAGAACCGTTGAGGCAGTAAGTTGCTGCAGTTTCTACTTACCTATGCTGACTCACAAATGCTAAGAACGAGCTTCAGTCTTTCAGGCTGTGGAATATAGTTATATCCACTTTCCATATAGTGAATATAACATGGTTTTATTAAGAATTAATGTACTTCTACTGGTTGTTGCTGTACCAGTGGGAGAAATGACAAGCACTGCAGTGCCCAACACATCCTCAAGTATGGATTCAACATCATTATGTACTGCTCTGGTCCTTTTCCATTTAGTGATTTGCCTCTAATATTTCTCATTGTAATACCATTATCATTTTTACCCCAGTTGGCTCACTTTCATCCTTTATGTCTCAATTCAAATGTCACCTCCTCAGAAAGGCCTTCCCTGAATCCTCTCTAAAGTAACTTCCTCCAATTTTTCTTTCTCTCATGACCCTGGTTATTTCCTACATAAAAATTATCACCATCTGTATTTATCTTGCTTGCTTGTTGTTTGTTCATTTATTTACTTGATTGTAGTTTCTCTCTCAAATTAGGAGATATGCTCCATAAAGGCAGAAATCTGTTGTCTTAATTTATTCCCCCCCAAAATTAGAGCCTGAGACAAAGACTTGGGAGCAAGGAGTTTATGTGAAAGATGATCCAATGAAGCACAAGGAAGGGAGTGGGAGAAGCAAGACAGGGAAGAGGAAAAAGCCAATTAATCTGTCTGTTAACGAGCAAGTCATTGATTGGCCAATTGGGGCTTATTCTTCTGGAGAATTTCTGAGGAACAGAGTGAAGAAAGTACAGTCAGTTCTGATATAACGTGGCATATGTGTTCCTAAAAAAATCACCGTGCTATACAAAATCATGCACTAAAAACCACAGGGCTTATGGAAAAAAACGAAGTTAGGAACACAGTACTCAAAAACTTCACCAGTCACGCATAAAAAAGATAGAATTCTTAACTGTGGGAGCACAGCGTTACACATGTTAAATGGGTAAAAAATACATAAAATCTACAGTAAATATGGCACTTTATTTTGAAGAAGTCTTGATGTTTGCTTGTGGAAGGGCATACTGGAAGGATGCAGTTCATAGTTATTGCAAAGTGGTAGAAGAAGAGTTATGTGAAATCTGTTGGACAGCTGTAACTCTGGGTGTGGCTGGGTGTGGCTCATAACATACATGGTGCCCTGGGGTCACTGGTAGATGTTCGAGGTGTGTGCATGTGTGCATGTTTTTGTGTTTGTATGTGGCTTTGGTCAGCTGCATGCTGTTTTCTGCATTCATCTAGATCAGAGATTATCACATATTTTCTTAAAAGATCAAATAGTAAATATTTTCAGTATTGAGGGCCATACACACCCTACCACAGTCATAGAAAAGAGGTTTGAAAAAATGGACATGTCCAGGGTGCTCCAGTAAAATCTTGTTTACAAAAATAGGCAATGGGCTGGAATTTGCCAATCCCCAATTTACTGTTTCTCATGGAAGAAATCATGCATAAGCAAACACAAAATTTGGCTTCTGCTCAAATCATTCTTTAATATATTGATTGTGTTGGAATGAATTCACATTTTCAAGACAAGCATTATAGCAGAATTGATTGAACCTCAGAATTTTCCTATTGAGGGGATTTCTCCTGATAATGCTCAATTCCCAGTTCTTCTGAGCTGTCCACTGTGTGGGATGAACCATTTCCTGAGTTCTGGAGAAAGCTTAATGTTTAGACTGAGAAGCAAAGGTGCTTGAGTGGAAAAGCTGTCAGCCTGCGTGGGAACTGTCCTCTACTGCCAGAGGTTGGGGTGATATCATTGCATCTACTCCACTTGTTTGTCTAATTCTCTGCTGTATCCTCAGTGCCTAGAATGCATTAGGCACTCATAACAAATTGTTTGCCTAGGCCATGGGGTCCACTAACCAAGGAGACCAGGAATGAAGCTAGCATGGTCCACTGTCCATTCTTAATTGAAACCTTTACTCCACGTGGTCAGACTTAATAATAGTCCCCAGAATGCTTCATTTTCATGGTTATAAGAATGCAGAATCTTCACAGTTCCTTCCCACTCTCTCTTGTGTCTTCCTACATCTTACTAAGACCTCTTTTACTCAGTCTATCAATTTGGCATACTCTACTTCTAACAAGTCAACATACAGTTTCAAGCACAATAATAACATGATTATATATTTCTATCTCTTGCACTAAATGCATTCTATATAATTTTTCTTAATATAGTAAATGTGCCTGCTTCAACATGAAAGATTTCTCATTTAATCAATAGTAGTGAGCAATGTCTCTGACCTTTAAGTGGTAATGTGCCTTTCACAGTGAGAGCAACAGATTTTCTAAGAGAAACTTAGTTAATACTAGAATTTTTCTTACAAATGGGTTGTTTGGATGGAATTGTATCCCTCCAAAATTAATATGTTGGAGCTCTAATCCCCAAAATGACTATATTTGGAGATAGGGCTTTAAGGAGGTAATTAAGGTTAAATGAGGTTATACGAGCAGGTCGTAATCCGATAGGACTGTTGTCCTTAGAAGACGGAGGAAGAGACACCAGAGAGCTCTCTCTCCCCACACATGCCCAGAGAAAAGGCCACTTGAGGACCCAGCAAGAGGACAGCTGTCTGTAAGTCAGGAAGAGGGGTCTTACTGTAAACCAGCTCTGCTGGTACTTTGGTCTTGGACTTCTAGCTTCCAGAACTGTGAGAAGATAAATTTCTATTTTTTAAGCAACTTATTCTATGGTATTTTGTACGGTAGCCTGATCACACTAATACAGGGGTATTTAGCACCAGGGAAAAAAAGAAAACAGGTAAAGAAAGATTTCTAAAATAACAAAACATTCTTAATATTAAGGGCTGTCAGAAGCAACTATGAACCCTAGCAAAATAATTCAATAAACATTTATTAAGCCCTGAATCTAGCAGACTTTGCTGACTGTTTTAATCAGAAGTCAGTGTCTATCTCCACACCCCCCACCACTACTTTTGCTTTATTTCCAGCATAATAGGGCTCCTACTAGACAGATAAAGAATTAGAGAAAAAATATATGAAAAATTCAAAATGTTTGTGTGTGTTAGTTTTATCCTGTGGCTTTCAGCAAGGGAGAGACAATAGAGAGAAATTTAGCCCAAGGAAGGTTGAGCTGAAAGGAGAAAGGGAAGAAAATGCAGCCTTGAGAAGAAAGATGCTTTCTGTCTGTAACAGGCCTTCCCAGTAGACTGAGTCCCTTCATATCGTGCTTTTCAGGGTTTATAAGGCCAATTTCTCTATCCTTGAGCTGAAGCTAGTGCTTTCAGAGAATGAGGAAACAAATGATTTTACAGAAAATAAAATTGTTGAGAGTGAGATCCATGCCTATTCTAGGGTTCTCTCATTAGGCACTCTCCACCAGACAAAATGCACAAACTTGGTTAACAAGAAAATCTGATTAGTGGTTGTTATTTCCTGGACTCGAGGAAGAGTCCATTCAGCTAAAGGTTAGACGTGGGAAGAACATGGAGTTCAGTGTAGTCAAGGAAGGCACCTAATGACCTGGCAACAACTTGTGAATGTTCAATCCTAAGGCCACCAACTTAACATCAACAGGAAGTGGACTACTAAAGTAGGGTAGACATGGAAAGGGTCCTTCTCTGTTATGGTCGTGGAGGACGATGGAGAAGGAGCCTCTTCCTTGACAGCAGAACCATCTTCTAGAGTGGCTAACACAGAAGCCTACTCCACCGGCAGGCAAGGACTCTTAACCATTTCTATTTAGCAGGAAATACATGCTATGGAGAAGAGACTGCTGCATTTCCTATTCTGCTCTTTTTTAAGCAGGTGCCTTTCTTATAGGCATTGTGTTTCTGTTCCACCATTTTGTATCCGGTGTTGTGGAGGTGGAAAGCACCAGACCACAAGGTGCCTTACTCAACTGAGAACAATGTGCTGGCCATAGCCGCCTCATCTTGGGCCAAAGTTTGGCCTCTTATTGTGCTTTCCTCTTGTTCTCGTCCCTCTGAGAAAAAAAAATCCTATTGTACAGCATAATCAAGGCTGTTACTTAAGAGAAAGGAATTGCCTATTTTTTGTAGGCAGATCCTATAGACTTTTACTGTGGAAAATACACATAGTGTAAAAACTAACCATTTTTAAAGTGTACAATTTTGTGACATTTGGCATATTTGAAATGCTGTACAACCATCACCACTATTGAGTCACAAAACATTTTCATCACCCTAAAAGGAAATTTCATACATATTAAGCAGTTACTCACCATGCCCCTCTCCCCCATCACATGGCAACCACTAATCTACTTTCTGTCTCTATGAATTTGCCTATTCTGAATATTTCAGAATTGCCTTTTATTAGGTTGTTTTCCCCTAAGACCTATTCAAAGAAGGAAAAGAAAAATTTAATAAAATAGTAAAAGCCGAGATAATTTTAGAGCTAGAATTCACTAACCACTGCAAACTAATCAAATTCATTATATGTGTCACACCAAAACTATTCAATATATGAAACTCAGAAGATTCTTTTTTTTTTGCAGTCAATATCATTATAAAAGTATTTTTAGGAAATTATCCATATTCAAATAACCTCTTGATCTTACTTTTTCTTGTGTCATCACAAACAGAACTTGAAAAAATTTTCTTTACTTATTGAGGTAGGGACCCTCACTGACCTTCATCTAATTCTGTCTGATGACCAGACAATACTGAGCGATCAGAAAGCTCCTACTGACAGAAAAAACTATTAGGTCCTTTAGAAGAGTCTTTAGTTCAAAAGAAGATGACTTCTTGAAATACAAAGAAGTTTATTCTTATTAAAAAAGTTGTTTAAATAAACAGAAAAATAAAACACATAATTTATGTTCTCAGTAAGGTTCAAAAAAGATTTTGCCTGTTTGAATTATAAGCAAGTAGTATAAAAGTATAAAAATGGGGCTATTTGGATTCGTGAGGAATTTAAAGAGAATTTAAAACAAAATTAATATATTAAAAAATATATATTAGTTTTACAGTGAATTCTGCAAAAAATCAAATTAGTAAAAAGTTCAATCTCAAGAAATTTCCCCAAAATTGAAAAAGAAATAAAATTTTAAAAATAAAGACAAAAATTGAGAATCTTGATTCTGCAGAATCCATCCTACCAAAATAGAAATTTCAAACAGTACCTAATAGAAATAATGGAATAAAAATCATTGTATCTAAAGAAAGTTTGGAGAATAAGATGTATCCAGGTGGAATTTTTGAAGATTAAACATGAGTAATCTTATAAGCACATGCATTTTCTTCTGTCTGAAACCTTCTGGTTCCCCTATCTCCCAACTGCCAATATTCCTAGTTTTTTCCATCTTTCAGTTCTCAGTTTCAGTCATTATCACCTCAGCAAGCCTTATCTGACAACATTAATCCAAGGTCCTTCCTAGTATTTTCTATCACAACACAGTTTCGTTATAGTCAGAACATTTTTCTTAAGTTTTATTTTTATATATATATATATATAAAATATATATATAATATATATATATATATTTTTTTTTTTGGTGAGGAAGATTGGCCCTGAGCTAACACCTGTTGCCGATCTTCCTCTTTTTGCTTGAGGAAGAGTGGCCCTGAGCTAACATCTGTGCCCAGCTTCCTCTGGGTTGCTGCCACAGCATGGCTTGATGAGTGGTGTAGGTCTGCGCCTGGGATGTGAACCCGTGAACCCCGGGCTGATGAAGCAGAGTGGCCGAACTTAACCACTACGCCACCAGGCCGGCCCCTTATTTGTTTTTAACGTATTCACCTTTTTATTGTATGTTTTCCCACTAAACTGTATACCCTTGGGATTATGTGAACTTAAACTTGTTACTTTTAGCCTGTTGACCAGCACTATGTTGAATTAACTCTTTGTAAAACCAAATATTTATTGAATCAAGAAAGAAGAAAACGAACACAGTGTTATATTTGCGGATTAAAGTGACAAAGAATGGGAAAACGGTGGACAAAGGATTACGCTCATCTTCCATAAAGGGGAGGAAAATATTACTAGTTTGTTACTGACATCTATGATTTTATGATAATGATAGTAATAATCATAGTGCTTTACAGATTGTCTGTATCACCTCAAAATTCATATGTAAACTAGGAAGAGGGGTGTCACCAGACACTGAATCTGCCACACCCTGATTTTGAATTTCCAGCTACCGAAATTGTAAGAAATAAATGTCTGTTGTTTAAGCCACCCAGTCTGTGGTAATTTGTTACAGCAGCCCAAAGGTTCTAAGGCAATTGCTGTCAACTATATAGCGCTTACAATGTGCCAAGGATGTAATTATATATACTCATTTAATTCTGAAAACCAACCTACAGGTAACATTATGATTCCTGATTTGCAGATAAAAAAACTGTCACAAGTTAAACAACTTGCCTAAATCACATATTTTGGATGCATTGAAGCAAAGATTTGATCTTACTCTCTACATTTCACAGTATAATGTTGGCTTATAAATTTCACAGAAACGCTTTAAGGAAACAACTTACGTAACTAAAAAACATGTGACTAACTTTGAAATAATTCCACAAGTTAATAATCAAATAAGAATAAGACAACTTATATAGAAAAAGGAATAGCTAGGAAGCACAAAATAAGAAAAATACATACCAAAATTAAAAATTATAGCTTTGAGAAAGCAGATCTGTTTCTTCAATTCATTCAGTTGACAAGGATTTTTGAGTACCTATTATATACTAGGCAATATTCTAGGTCCTGTGTGTAGAGCGGTGAACAAAACAGACAAAATCCCTTCCCTCATAGAGAGTGCATTCCACAAATGCCAGATGATCAATAAGATAAATTGAGTAAAATATGAAACATGCTAGATAATGGCACATACTAAAGACAACACGTGTAAGGAGTATTTAAAGAATAGCGAGGAGGCCAGTGTAGCCACAACAAGGAGACTGGTCAGGAAATCTGCCCTTGAAGTCAGCAAGTTACTGAGGAACCAGGATATGTAAGGCCTGGTACATTAGGGTAGGAATTCAGACTGCTTCAAAAAAGCCCCCCCAAAACTAATGATAATCAGCTCACAAGAAATATTTAAAAAAAAAAAAAGAAAGAAAGCGTAAAAATGAAAGGATGTGCAATGGCCTAAAAGTGGAAAAAAGAAAGCAAAAGCAAAGCCTGGCCTCTCCCATAGCAAAAGAGAACTCCAGGAACAAAACAATCATGTTAATCAAAGCAGGTCATTTTATATCAATAACAGTATAAGCCGTAATGAAGAGATATACATTAAGATGTTGAAATACAATGTGACATTGACAGAAATACAATTGCAGTGAGAGATTTTGAGATACTGGTATCGATCAAAGGGTGAAGAAGTAGAAAAAAATGGAAATGATTTAAACAATGTAATTAATAAAGATGCATTAATAGACATAATCTCTTTCTATTGTGCTCTTGATAGACAGAAAACCCAACTGAAAATAGCTGCCCCCTAGGATAGATCTGGCTTCAGAGGAGTGAAGGACTTAGATGATATCTACAGAATCCATTCTCACTGACTCTTGGCTGGCTCCCCACACGAGGATTAGGTATCCACATGCTGATGAAATGCCTGATTCTCATGCTGCGGAAGACAGCATGTCTTGCCCTCAAGAGTCTCTCCTCTGATTTAGTCACAAGTATATGGCAAAGTAATGTGATGAGCTGCTTAGCCAGGCCTGAGTCAAATTTCCACCTCTGGGAAAGCAAGTGGACAGATCAACACTGCGATTCTACACAAGGCTAAGATTGGGGGAGGGACTTGTTTCTCTAAAAGACAATTGTGTTCTCTTACCAGGAAAAATAGAAATGGACACTAGATGCCAAAACACAGCACACACTACTTGGCTCTACATGATTTGGTTCTAGTCTGTTTCTCCTACCACTCTGTACCTTGCTCCAGTCAACCTGGTCTCCTTCCCATTTCTGAACAGGTCATATTTATTCTTAGTTTGTGGATTGCACTTACTGTTGCGTCTCCTCAGAATATACACTCACTATTCCAGCTGACTGGCTCCTTCTCCATCTTTGGGTCTTGGTTTGGACATCATCTCTTTAGATAGACCTTCTCTGAACCATTCTCCATGCTCTACCCTTCTTGGTTTTCAATATACAACTCTGTATATTTCCTTCATAGGATGTAACACAATCTGAAAATCTATTTATGTGTTTATTATCTGTTTTCCTCTTTTACTTATATTAAGTTTCATGAGTACATACCTTATCTGACTTGTTCACTGCAGTTTCGCCAGGACTTACAGCAATGCTTGGTACTTGAAAATACTGGTTGAATTAAGAGGTTGATATCACTTTTTGTTTTTTCTTTGGTGAGGAAGACTAGCCCTGAGCTAACATCCGATGCCAGACCTCCTCTTTTTGCCGAGGAAAATTGGGCCCGGGCGAACATCCATGCCCATCTTCCTCTATTTTATATGGGATGCCGCCACAGCATGGCTTGACAAGCAGTGAGTCAGTGCGCGCCCAGGATCCAAACCTGCACATCCCGGGCTGCTGAAGCGGAGCGCCCACACTTAACTGCTACGCCACCAGGCCGGCCCCTATATAACACATTTTATATTATGAAAGAATAAAATCTCAAGTGACTTTGGAATATTTCTAACAATAATGATGTCTAGTTTTAATCTAAAAAGGAAACTTCAAAATGTTTCACAATTGCTTTTTGCAATGAAAAAAAATATATTTTACATTATAAAGTCCAATAGAAAACTGTCCTGGTTTCCTAGGACTGCTGTAACAAAGTACTACAAACTAGGGGCTGAAGCAACAGAAATGTATTGTCTTACAGTTCTGGAGGCTGGAAATCTGAGATCAAGGTGTCTGCAGGGTTCGTTCCTTCTGAGGGTTGTGAAGGAGAATCTATTCCATGCCCCTCTCCTAGCTTCTGGTGGTTTCCTAGCAATCTTTGGTGTTTCTTGATTGTACACGCCTCACCCTAATCTCTGTCTTCATCTTCATGTGGTGTTCTTCCTGTGCACGTTCTGTATCTTCATATGATGTTCTTTTTATAGGACATCAGTCATATTGGCTTAGGGTCCCACGTTACTCTAGCATGATCACATCTTAACTACATCTGCTAGGATCCTATTTCCAAATAAGGTCACATTCTGAGGCACTGTGGGCTAGGACTTCAACATATAAACACAATTCAACACATAACAAAAACCAACATTACAATTCCAGAATATTCAGAAGAAAACCATACTTTCTGAAAAAATGTAAAAGGCGGCCAAAGCTGAACCTGTCACTTTCTTTTTTTTGCTGAGGAAGATTCACCCTGAGCTAACATCCACTGCCAATAGGCCTCTTTTTGTATGTGAGCCACCACAGCATGGCCACTGACACACAAGTGGTGTAGGTCTGTGACTGGGAACAGAACCAGGCCACCAAATCAGAGCACAATGAACTTAACCACTAGCCAACAGGGCTAGCCCTGTACCTGTTAATTCTTAACTTGTAATTATATCATTGTGAATATGAATAATTAATATAAATGACATAGATATTCAATTCAATAAATAAACAAAAGATGAATAAAAGTACTAGGGAAAATATTAAAGATAAAATGTAAAAAAATGAATTAACAAGGGATGAAATTGCTATGTAAATGAGAATTTTTTCACCAAAGAATATATAGCCATTTGAAAAATCTAACCAAAGTAAAATGCAGATAATACAAATAAAAACCAGCAAGAGATGTAACAAGAAATGTAGGCAAGATATTATAAAAATTATAATTGTATATTATACATAATTATACATAAAATATTTTTCAATTGGTATAAAGTGAAAAATTTTCTATAATTATATATGTAATATATCAATTAGATTTATATATATACTATAGAGTATATATTTATATAAAATGTATTTTTATTATATATGTTTATAGATACAAGTATGCATATTTACATATATATAGAGAGAGAGGAAGAAAGAAAACTTGCATAGATAATAACAGAGCAGAATTTTAAAAAATCAGATATCAATTAAAAAGTAGTCTGCAGGGCTAGACAGTTTTATAAATAAATAATACATTTAAACGTTAAAGTAGCAACTAATTCCAATGATATGTAATTGTTCAAGTACAAATAAAGGTGTGCAAAGTGTTTATTTCATAACTTGGTTGTCTATAGCTAATTGAATATCAGGTAAAGGTACGTATCAAAAGTAAAGTATCATTAACAAAGGATACAATTATCTATCTAGAAAACTAAGCAATTGTAGATTAATAAGAGAATTCTGTAATTCCCTGGGCACAAAAATATCAGAAAATTATTAACTTTCATTTTACTAGCAATGACCTCTTAGAATATACAACAGGTATAAAACAAAAACAAGTTTTTTCAACACAGAGAGGCAAATTGTGGGGAACTTATATAAAAAAATTACTTCTGTCAAAGAACTTTTGAGTCTAATTTATTGGCTTAATTTAATAAAAATCAAAATCTTGACCAAATATAGCTTCTGATTGAAGATGACAGATTGAACACATATTCTTTCTTCTGCTGCCTACTAAAATCTCACAAAATACAAGTAAAGAAAGTTAAATTTAAAAAGCCAAAGAATAGTGGAGGAGAAAACAACAACTAACTTTTGGAAGTTGGAAAGCAGTTGAAAGAGGAGTAGTAAATTGGCTACCCTAAGAAAGCTAAACTCACCAAAAACTAATATCTAGGAAGCAGAATGTAATGTAATTTGCACTACTGAATCCTAGAAAGTCTGGGATAGGCTGCATTAGGCAGCTCTGTGCAGAGAGTGGAATGAAAAATTAGTTGAACATCAGTTTGATAAGATTTAAATACCACAGCTCTTCTTTCTTATATTACAAATCAAAGCAACCATTCTATCACAGCACCACTGTAAGAGAGAATTGTTTTCTAGAGACATTGAACAAAGTCTGGCTTATGGGACACCAGCTGAGGCCAGGGATATCCTATTGAAAAGAGGAGAATTAAAGGAACATTTATATAATAATCAGTAAGCTATCCTTCCCCCATATAAACACACCCACAGTCAACTTCCCTCATTTGACATCCACCACACTATCCTGCAGGCTTACACTCCCTTATCCCCTCTTCTCCTCCAAAAGCAGTAACTTTTCTGGGAAATCTGAGCAGCCCGAGTGCATATCTAAAGGTACAGCTGTTGTGAATCCTGCAACCAAATAGCCCAACTCAGTCATCACCCAGAAAGGTCTAACAGTCATAAGCCCTCTCCATGGCATGGAGATCCTAATCGGCTTTCAGTGCCCACTTTAAAGAATGAAGAGACAGCCATGATCACCAGATATTTAAAGGAAGCTTCTAATGGAGAAAGATAAAGATCAGAAGACATAGTAAATGGCAACTTCAGAAAACTAGGAATAATGCAGGGAAAAAGCAACTTTAAAAATAAATCAGTAATTAGGGGCTGGCCCGGTGGCATAGCAGTTAAGTTTTTGTGCTTTGCTTTGCCAACCCAGGGTTCGCCAGTTCAGATCCTGGGCACAGACTTACTCTCTGCTCACCAAGCCATGCTGAGGCAGTGTCCCACATAGAAGAGCTACAACTCCACAACTGTGACAGACAAGTATGTACTAGGGCTTTGTGGAGAAAAAAAGATAAAAAGAGGAAGATTGGCAATAGATGTTAGTGCAGGGACAATCTTCCTCAAAAAAAAAAAAAAAAAAAAGCAGTGGAAGCCATACTTTTAAAAAAAAATCATTAATTACAGAAAAAAATAAGTTTATAATGTTAAAAAAATAGCATTGTAGCACAACAAGAAATATTTCTTGGAAACTAAAAATACAACAGAAATAAAAAGAATACTAAGGATTTGGATTGAAGTAAAATTAAGGAACTTACCCAGTATGAAGAATAAGAAAAAGTAAAAAAAAGAAGAAATCAGAAGAGTAAATGAGTTAGTCTGAACAATCCAACATCTGAATGACTAGAATACTAAAAAGTCAATGAAATAAACTAAGAGTAGAAAATTATCAAAGAAATGTAAAGAATGCTTTCCAGAACTCAAAGACACAGGTTCAAGAGTGACAGATACACTGAGAGCCAGGCAGAACAGATGAAGTGACCCACACAAATCTATAATGTAATGAACTTTCAGAAAACTGCAAACTAAAAAATCTTAGAAAGCTGTCTGGGTGAGGAGGGGAAGAGGTCATATACGAAGGATCAGGAATGAGAATGGCATCTGACTTCTCAACAGCAGAATCTAGAACACAATGGATAACTAGCTTCAAAAGCTTAAGGAAAAATTCCAATCCAGAATTCTTCACCCAGCAAACCTATAAATCTAGTGTGATGAAATAATAAACACATTTTTGACACGCAAGATGCACAAAATGTACTTTTTATACACTTTTTCTGATTGTAAGAGGCACTTCATCTTTCTGAAGCATTTAGGCAGAGGAAGAGATCAGAACCTTTTCTGGTTCTGGTTCTAGAAAATCTAACAGAGCAAAGAGGTGAAGAGCACCCCCCCACTGATGGGGAAGGTGGACCCCAGGCAGACAGCTGTGAAATAGCCTTACTGAGCTGCCAGCCCAGCGAGGAGCAAGGTGAGGGGCTCCAGAGAGGTGTCTCCAGGAGCATAACATTGAAAGTAAATCTGATGTATTTGAAAATAATGACAGATAAAAATAACTTTAACAATACGATAAAATAATATTGTAGAACAACAATAACAAACATTTCTTAGAAACTAAAAATGTTATAACAGAAATAAAAAGAATACTGAGGATTTGGATTGAAGTAAAAATGAGGAATTTGCCCAGACTTTCCAAATTAGGATGCTAGAAAAAAGAAAAAAAAATTTACTACTGCTATGGTAAACAGCACAATTAGAACACTCACCATGTCTTCCTGTGTGTGGGGAACAGTGGTGTCCTCAGATTAAAAGGTTCGAATGTGAACATTATTTTAGCAATGATCATAATCTATTTCAAGTATTCAGGAATTATTTTAAATATTTTGAATGAAATTTATTCTGTGTATCAAACACTATGTAAACTCATGATGAAGTATTTATAATGAAAAAAATTAAATAATTGAGGAAAAGGATACAGTTGTTAACTTCAGGAAAAAAACACATTTGTACAAAAAAATAAATGTGACGTTTTAGCTATGAATACTGTTCACATAGTCACAATATAGTCCTTGAATATTGTTCTAACCAACAATTACAAATTTACTGTATTAAGGAAATGAGAGAATAATGAGAGAGAGAAAGGAGCACGGGGAGAAAGAGTGTGTTTATCAGGGAAGAGACAGAAGAATCTTATTTATATAGTGAATAGTCTGTAGATAATGCCTAAAACCAAAATAAGAAGCTACAGTGTAAGCAAATTTAAAGATCTGAAATTAATTATGTACAGAAAATACTAAAGAATTGAAGATGTATTTCTCTTGGGAGAAGGAATGGGGATGGAGATGGTGGTAAGAACTAATTTTTTCTCTCATATACCTTGTAAAACTATTTGAATTTTTATATTATGTGCAAAATAAAAACTAAATCAAAACATTAAAGAAAAATAAACTGTCAGGAGTAGCTGTTTCTAAGTTAAATACAACTATTTCTCAGTTAAAGGGCTGAGTTAAAGCACATTAAAAAGCTATAACAATCAGAAGTGTGATATTGGTTAAGAATTAAAAAGCATATAAGCAAAGATGACATATGTTATCCAAACACACACACACACACACACACACACACACACACAGCCACATATCAAATGGAAAAATGATGTTTGTTAAATTGGGTATTTGAGAAAAGGAAATTCAATCAAGAAAATAAACTGTACTGTGCCAGAATTGACTTGCAATTGAGGCTATGTCATGAGAGAGGTACAGCAGGCAGATTTTAAAAGAAAATTTTCACCTTTCAGAGCCAAAGATGCGGCCCAAATTAACAGTCAGGTATTATTGAGGTAAATCAGGAAATGGAAACTTGCTCTGAAGCCAAAGAAATGTTACTGGTGTTAACAAGTCCTAAGAGAAATGAGATAGATCCGGGTCACCTTTTAAAAGACTCTACCTTACCTGTGAGTGGAGAGTTGTTAAGGATTCTAAACAGATTTGGACACATGTAACACATCAAAATAAAATTTGCATGTAGTAAAGACAAGTGTAAAATGAAATAAAATATTGGTGAATATTTAATTGATCTCTGGTGGCAGAAAGACTTTCTAAGTCTCTAAGCAATGGAAGAAGTCAACAAAGACTAATAAATTATACTCTTTAAGTAAAATTTGTGTATATCTCTATAATGCATATTATAAACAAAATGGAAAAATTAAGATGAACATTTGCAATCAATACGACAAAGGTTCATATGTATGTAATATTCAAAGAGGTCTTACAGACAAGAAAACGTGAATGGCCAGTAGATGCTGGGAAATTTTTCAACTTCAAAAGTAATAAAAATGTAACTCGGGCCGGCCCCGTGGCTTAGCGGTTAAGTGTGCGCGCTCCGCTGCTGGCGGCCCGGGTTCGGATCCCGGGCGTGCACAGAGGCACTGCTTCTCCGGCCATGCTGAGGCCGCGTCCCACATACAGCAACTAGAAGGATGTGCAGCTATGACATACAACTATCTACTGGGGCTTTGGGGGGAAAAAATAAATAAATAAAATCCTTAAATAAAAATGTAACAATTATCCTTTCAGTAAAACTTATACTCAGAGTTGATGAGAAATCCAGAATACATATTCATTTTCTTATATACTGGTAGACAGAACATTAATTTTGTTTTTTTTAATAAATGCAAAAGAATGAAAGTAGACCATTATCTTACACCATACACAAAAGTTAACTCAAAATGGATTAAAGACTTGAATGTAAGACCTGAAACCATAAAACTCCTAGAAGAAAATATAGGCAGTACATCTTTGACATCAGTCTTAGCAGCATCTTTACGAATACCACATCTACTCAGGCAAGGGAAACAAAAGAAAAAATAAACAAATGGAAGTACATCAGACTAAAAAGCTTCTGCAAGGTGAAGGAAACCATGAACAAAATGAAAAGACAACAAACCAACTGGGAAAAAATATTTGCAAATCAATTAGTAAGGGGTTAATTCCTAAAATATACAAAGAACTCATAGAACTCAACAACAAAAAACAAACGACCTGATCATAAAATGGGAAGAGGGTTTGAACAGACATTTTTCCAAAGAAGATATACAGATGGCCAACAGGTATATGAAAAGATGTTCAACATCACTAATTATTAGGGAAATGAAAATCAAAACTAAAATGAGATATCACCTTACACCCATCAGAATGGCTATAATTAACAAGACCAAAAATAACAAATGTTGGAGAGAGTATGGAGAAAAGGTAACCCTCATACACTCCTGGTGGGAATGCAAACTGGTGGAGCCACTATGGATAACAGTACAGAGATATCTCAAAAAATTGCAAATAGAGATACCATACAATTCAGCTATCTCACTACTGGGTATTTATCCAAAGAACATGCAATCAACAATCCAAAGAGATTTATGCACCCCTATGTTCATTGCAGCTTTATTCACGATAGCCAAGAATTGGAAGCAACCCAAGTGCCCATCAACTGATGAATGGATAAAGAAGATGTGGTGTATATATATACATTGGAATAATACTCCACCATAAAAAAGAGAAAATCATGCCATTTGCAGTAACATGGATGGACCTTGACAGTATTATGTTAAATGAAAAAAGCCAGACAGAGAAAGACAAACACCATATGATTTCCCTCATATGTGGAAGATAAACACATGGATAAGGAGAACAGATTGGTGGTTACCAGAGAGGAAGGGGGTTGGGGGGGTGAAAGGGGTAAAGGGACACATATGTATGATGATGGATAAAAACAAGACTATCAGTGGTGAGCATGATGCAATCAATACAGAAACTGATATATAATAATGTACACCTGAAATTACACCATGTTATAAACTAACATGACCTCAAGAAAATAATTTTTTTTTTTTTAGTGAGGAAGATTGGCCCTGAGCTAACATTTGTGCCAATCTTCCTCTATTTTGTATAGAGGACACCGCCACAAAGTGGCTTGACAAGCAGTGCATAGGTCCGTGCCCAGGATCTGAACCTGCGAACCCTGGGCTGCTGAAGTGGAACGTGCAAACTTAACCATGATGCCACCAGGCTGGCCCCTCAATAAAATAATTTTTTTAAGTATATAATTTTGTTTTTTTAAATCTCAAAACTCTTTTGGAACATCTATCAAGAACATTTAAAATGTTCATACCCTTCTCATCAGTCAAATGCCTAATAATCTATCCCTAAGAGATAATTTATAAATGCAGACAAAGATTTATGTAAAATATAATACTCCTTGCAGTATTACAATGACTAGTTCAAATTGGCAAAAATCTAAGTGTTAAGCAAAGCAATCTTTAAACACATTGTAGTAAAAGTATATGACAATTTTTAATAATTATAAAATAATCTGTTTACAAAGATTTTAATGACAATTTAATAAGTAAAAAAAGTAAGAAATAAAATGTATATTATAATCAAAAAGATAGATAAGTGTTGATGAGTATGTGGAGAAGTTGGAACCCTATATATTGCTGGTGGAGACGTAAAATGGTGCAACTGATTTGGAAAAAAATTTGGGTGTTCCTCAAAAAGTTAGACATAGAGTTACCATAAGACCCAACAATTCCACTTCTAGGTATATACCAAGAGCGTTGAAAACACACATCAACACAAAAACTTGTACATGAATGTTCACAGCATTACTCATAATAGTCAAAATGTAGAGGGGGCCGGCCCCGTGGCTAAGTGGTTAAAGTTCTAAACGCTCCACTTCAGTGGCCTGGGTTTGCGGGTTTGGATTCCGGGCACTGACCTACACCACCCGTCAAGCCATGCTGTGGTGGTGATCCACATACAAAATAGTCGAAGATTAGCACAGATGTTAGCTCAGGGCTAATCTTCCTGAGCAAAAAAAAATGTAGAAACAACCCAACTGTCCATCAGTTGACGAATAGATAAGCAAATGTGGTATACTCATGCAATCGAATATTATTTAGCCATAAGAGAAAGTACTTACACATGTTAACAACATGGATGAACCTTGAAAACATTACGCTAAGTAAAAGAAGATAGACGCAAAAGGGTCCATATTGTATGATTCCATTTATGTGAATGAATAGGCAAATCCATAGAGAGAGAAAGCAGATTAGTGGTTGCCAGGGGCTGACAGAAGCGAGGAATGAGGAACGACTGCTGCTAGTAGGTACAGGGTTTTACAGGTACTTTTGAGTAACGAATAATTTGTGGAATTAGGCAGTGGTGATAACTACACAACTTTGTGAACATATTAAAAACCACTGAATTGTACACTTTAAAAGAATGAATTTTATCTCACTAAAAAGTGAAAAATATATACTAAGACTAATTTCAATTGTTTAAAACATATATCAATATATAAAATATATTGAAGTATTCTTGTAAAGAATTAGAAGAATTATTGTAAAAACATACCAAATTGTTGATGAAGGATATTTCTAGGTCTTGGAATTTTATGGTCTTTGTTATAAAGTTTGATATTTTCCAAGTTTTCTGTAAAGAACACAGGCCTCTGAAGTCAGAGAAGGTCAAGTCAGAAATATGCTAATAATTAGGCTTGTGTCCTTGGGCAAGTTTTATAATTCCTTTGAACCTCAGTTCCTTATCTATAAAATTAGGACAATAATGTTATATGCCTCATACAGTAGTAAATATTAATTGAGATAGACATATATAAAATAAATATCTTCTGAAGTATAAGTATTCCAGTTACATAATGATTATAAAATCAGGAAATGGCTATTTCCTTTTAAAAAGCATTTTACCTTAATTTGGTGACTTCATTTGAGTCTGTATCTCTTGACTTCAGTTTCTTTATGACTTCAGTTTCATGTTTAAAATGTGAGCATAGGATTAGATGTTTACTAAGAACCTCTTGTGGTCTAAGGAAGTCATGATATAAATACTTCATGTTAAATAACTAGAGATGTTTAAAATGTAGACTTAAAATGAGAGTGAAAGAAGTAATTAACCATTAATAAATGGCTGCAGAAGCATAAATGTGGGAACACAGCGGCAACGCCAGGCAATTACTGAGGAGTTTTGGATGCTTGTGACTGCCCCTAGAAGTAAAATTTACAAACTGGAGAAGAAACTAGTTAAAATGGGGTAAAATATAGTGTCAATTAATATTTTTTAACCCTACTTGGTATCCCTTTGAAACAATAGCCTTTTGGAAGAAAACGGTGTTCTCAAGCTTCTGACAGTAGAAGGAGACCTCCCCCCCATTTCCTTTCATTGAGCATGTTAATTTGGAACACTTCCCCCCCCCAATCCTGGCTCTCCTGGGGAAGAATTTTTTCTCAACGTACTGATCACCTCTCTTTGAGTGGTGAAGGTGAGATGATTTGTCTGATAGGTAAATTTAAGGCAATTAACCAGGCCTGCTTGGCTAACCTCTGCCTTCCTTCCTCTTGGGAGCAAGCTGTCTGCCGCAGAGACACGCATTCCACAACTCCTGCAAGGGTGTTGCCTCTTTGGGGTGGCGGCCTGGCCCAGTTATCCAGGGTTGCCAGCAACCTACAGGGCAGAGGTAATGGGGATATTAGTCTGCCAAATGAACAGACCTGATACCATACGGTGATCTGTTCACTGTCAGTAACAAAGGCAATATTTTAGCTTCCATGTTAATATTCTTTTGTTTTACTTCTCAAATTGTTCAGAACTCGGTAGAAAGGAATGATGCTATTTATGGAGGACCTTCTGGAAATCCCAGCAAGTATACCTAGTGGAAGGAAGCAAGTGATGAGGAAAGATGGGAAGCACCGTATAATCCACCCCTAAACACAACTGGACCCACCATCACAAAGTTGCTTTATTATCAGTTAAGAAAGGTAGAAAAGGCTTCAAACAGTCAGCAAAGAGCATTTAACAACTGAGCTAAGTTAAATTAGCTTTACACGCATCCAAACCAATAAGGCCTCAAGGTAGATTTCCAGATGGATCATACACTTACAAGCTATACCTTAAAACTTGTTTAGCAAGAAGATGACATTTAGTATACGCATTTAGTAAAGGGAAGGAAAATTACGGAAGTTTTTATCAATAAGAAGGTCACAATAAAAGGAGTATGCATAACTTCACCTCAAGCTTAAACCAAGCCCAACCTGAACAAAATAGGAAAATCACTGTTTTAGATTGCTTATTCCCTTTCTTGTTTATTTTCGAATTGGCGTTTTCATGCAGCTAGAAACAGAGCAGAATTTTGCTTTTTAACAAAAGCAGATAATAAAATATATATTATGATAAGGCATGATGTTTTTAGCTTGTCTTTTGCCTTTAATTCTCATAAGTCTACTGATGTGGAAATTCCATAGAAATAAATATTGGTTAAATATTTTTTTAAATGACAATTAAATTCATCTAAGGAGGGTACAGACTTGCTCATGAGATAATGAATTTCTCATCATTCCCAGAGTCCAAGTAGAAGCTGAATCATTAATCATCTGGTAGGGATGACAAGAATTTCCAACATAATGGTCAACAGACACTCTAATCTCTTTCTCTCTTCCCTATTTTTAAAATTTGAATTTATAGGTATTTCATCATTTCTACCTTAATCATTGTTTAGGAATACTAAATAACAACCATTTTTCACATCTGTCAAGCAAACATTTTTTAGAACTTTTTTTCTTTTGATAACTTCTAACTATGGAAAACCCTTTCTCACTGTACACACTAGTTCATCCTTGGCTTTATACACTAAGAACGTTTACTTTATTTAAGACTGTTTAATATCTTCTACCTGGTTGTTTTAGTCTCTCGTTAGTAAGATGGTTATACCATCTAGGAATAATTTATTTTAACATGTAACTACAGTCATGAGCTCATAATCTCATACTGTTAGGAAAGTGAACAAATTGTATAAATCAATAGTGTTTTAGTCTACACCAATGCTGGAAAATGTACAGCAAAAGTGTTACTGGACCAAATGTGAGCCCCTTCTTGGGAGTTAAATTAAACTGCACCAGAAGTAGTTGTTTCACAAAATTGAATTTTTACTTGCGGCATGCAGCAAAAAAAAAGATGAAGACCATAGACAGTAATTTCCAAAAGCTATGGCCCCTCGAGCACATGGAGGTGGGTATCTTTATTTGGGGTAGGGAAAGAATAGTCAAAAGGGAAGTTTCATCATCGCATGTAGAGGTGGGCATAAGCTTGCTCATGTATGGTTTGAAATCATGCATCTACATACATTGCATGACCTAAAAATGCCTGCTTCAACCCTCCCAGAGGAAGGGAATTTACGATGTTAATGAGGGCAGGTTACTTCAGTACAACTCTCAGCCTATCTGTGCTAGTGCCAGTCTTGTGGTTACGGTCCGGGCAGGCCTGGTCCTGTTCAGCGCAGCTGGGTCCATGGTGGTTGTCGCTTAGAGCTTCCTCCTAGAACACAGCTGAAAACCGCATAAGCTCAAGGCCCCAAGGTGTTAGATAAAGGAACACCTGCACCTTTCAAGAAGACAAGAGAATTAGGCCAAACATAAAGGTTAGATTTTTAAGCAGGATAAGACAAGTGGGTTAGGGCCCATGTCTGGTGACAAAAGGGCTGCCATTGCTAGTCCCTTGACCCTTAATCCATTACTCTGTCCTCTTGAGACAGAACGGGCCTTTGACATCCTACTCAACATAGGACAGTAGAGAAACAATGTCAGTGGAGTCACGTTGGCCCATAATCAAGAGATGAAATCTAGAGTGCACATCATGCCAAACATCTAGTAGTACAATTTTTTAAAATCGAACCTTATTACTGACATCACCTCTAACATACAGCTTCTTAAATGTTTCAATAAATTTAGAGAATTTGAACAAGATAATAAATGTGGTTCTAGCTCTGGCAAGCAGCACTTTGGCAAGTGGATTACAACAAATGGCATGCACCTGTGAATGTTCAAAACTATGAATTGAATAAACTTCATCCCCCTAAATCCAAGGAAGCTACAGCCTAAAAATGCCATATTGCATGTGGCATTTGCATGAAAAATATTCAGTCACTTTACATAAATGCAACTTAAAATTGAGCAAATATTATGGGGGACAGACAGGTGACAGGAATAGATGATTTAACCAAGACATACTCAATCATATTTTGCTGTTGATTAATTTTATAAATGCAATTGCTATTTCATAAGTAGCACAATTATTTTTAGGTGTCTTAGATAGAATTATGTGTTAAACTATTCCAAAATATAAAATAGAAGAGTTACTAACATTCATAGCAAGAGATAAGAGCCAAAACATAACTACAATCCTCTGTGTTCAATATACTGCAATAAGAGTTCAACAAGGTATAAATTACTGAAAATTGTAAATACATTTTAATAGAAGCACCAACAAGCACGATAAATATTAAGAAAGATGAAAACCTGACATAACAATTCCCCAGGAGGAGCCCATAGTTGGATATGTGCACCTTTCTTCACCCAGTGTATGCCATGTCTCTTTGTTTCTTGAACCAGTAGGTGCAAAAAAATACCAGGAAGTCCAATATACTCTACCTGATTTATAAGCAGGGAGGAAATATTTGAGAGTAAACAGGATTTGAAAAGAAGACTTGTACTTAGCAACAGAAGGCTAAGCACAAGTCTTAGCCTTGTACTAAGAGAGTGTACCCAGAGAGTGTGATGAATTAGACAGAAGGACACCAGCAAGACACAACTGAAATAATAGACTGAGGAGGTGGAGGTGGAGGTCAGGGAGAGAAGGAAAGTGAGAGGCAGAGGATTAAGAGATAAGAGAAATACACACACATGTATACACATTACATGTAAAATAAATATTAATAGACACTCATTTCCATCTTCACAGAAATGCCATAATGAAGCCATATAGATAATGTCCAAATATCTTATGAAATTGACTGGTACTGAAAAGTTCTTAGCCATTACCACCTCCAGTTACTGTTATTATTTTAACTGTATTTCAGATAAAAATCCAAAAATAAAAATAAACACTATTAGGAATAAAAATATGTATACAAATAAAAAAGAAAAAAATATAAAATTTTATGTATAACCAACTTAATAACATTGATTTTTTTCTTATAGATAACATGTATTTAAAAACTGAATTGCATAATATTTCTGGTGTATTTGGTAAACAATGTTGGGTTGAAAAAAATAAAGAATACTGATTTACCCAATGGGATATAGTAGTTTAGCTTATAGTAGCTTAAAAGACCATAATTGTGCATATAGTGCTTAATGTTTATCTTTTTAAAAAATGCTTAATTGTGTAAAAATATTTTCCCAGAAAATTACTTTTTAATCATCCTAGAGGCAGCCTTTCCATTCATTTGCAAGTACAATAAGAAAAGAAGGGCTTAAGAACAAAAGACCAAGCTTAAATAATAGAAAAGGTAGGCCACAATGTGGGCATAGTTGGGAAATTCAATGTTTAGGCTGAGATGATTATTATTTTCTTCTTTGAACCTAACTGTATTTCTATTTAATTCTATTTGCTAGAACAAATTTTATAGGAATAGCTATAAGGAAGAAGTGATTTTGATTCCTGAAATTATGTATGGAAGAAAAAGAAATTTGCTCTGAAATCACAGAGAACAAATTTGACTTTATGAAATCGAGCCTCCTCAGTCAAGGTGAACTAGCTTGTTACTCTACTCTGTGACAGTTAAAGCTGTATGCAAGTATTTTACAGAATTTAAGAAAGATTTCGAAAAAGAACCAAAAATGACATCTTTGGACACCAGTAGTTCCTCACGAATATCCTCTAAACACATTCTTGTTATGTGCTTAGCAAATGCAGCTGCACACAATGATCATTGCCTGACATTTCATTATTGAGAGAAAAATTCTATTAGTCATAAGAAGAGAAATCTTATTTTTCACAGAATCTAATAAAAAATTTAAAAGGTCATTATTATTTATTTCTCCTTTGAAGTTTTAGATATAGTAATTGAAGTTGTTCCGTGTGGCCTTAGAATTAACAAACTTGGTGTGAGACTCAGTCTAAAAATTAAGTTTTAATGTTGGGCTATAAAGCCAAATTTTGTATTTCTTCGACTTTTTCTGTTTTATCAGCTTATATCATAGTTGATTTGGACTACTTTATTCCTAACATTTATTCAAATAAAAACAAAACCAGATTGCTAATACTCAAAAACCCACTGGAAGACACTTTACATACACCATTCTAAGAAACCAGTAAATTACTACCATTTATGTTTCCTTCTATCTTCTTATTCTTTACTTGGTCATTTTCCTTTACTTACAAATATAAATTGAGAGACCTTTGATTTTGGTATGGTGGAGTAGCTTTCATTGGTATAACCTAATCCTCTCCCAGATAACAGTTATAAACTCCAAACAAAACATTTTTTAAAATAACTATTTGAAGGCCTGGGAGATCAAATAAGTAGAGACATAAAATTAAGGGGAATTATATCTTAAAAGTGAGTTTCATTTTTCTACTAAAGCACTTTCCAGTCCACATGGCATGAGGTGACTAGAACTCAAGCAGAAAACTGCTGTCTCAGTGGCTTGAGGTCTCAGAGGACAGAGTTCGGGGCTGCAGAGTTCCTGGAAATTGTGTGAAAATTCTGGAAGGGAAGAGGACACTGAAGGGATAGGCTCCAAATCTGTGCATAACCATCCCCAAATCATTGACTGTTTCCTAAACTGTCCATGCATGGAGAAGACTCTAATGATAATGGTGGAAAACATCAAGTGGAAGGCTGAATTAGATGGACAGATATCTCAGTTTCTTCCCAGAGAAAGAAGATAAAATTTTGAGTTTGGGTTATTCTCAGTGAAATACCACAAGATCATGCCTTAGGACTATAGATGATGTAGCAGGACTAAAATATATATCTTGAACAAAGATAAAAACAAAACAGATCTCTTCTAATAAAGTGTAAAACCAAGACTCCATAGTTCAAGGTTAACAGCCAATAATTTAGTCTGAAAAACAAAAATCAACATTCTTTAGAGGAAGTTAATGGAATCCAGAATTTCTATTAAGTCTTATCTGCAATATCTAGTATACAATAAAAATGATGAGATACATGAAAAAAATGTGGCCAATATTTAAGAGAAAAAATAGTGAATAAAAACAGATTCTAAGATAACCCAGAAGTTGGAATTTCCAGAAAAGGACTAAAAACAGCTATTAAAACATATTCAAGAATAAAAAGGGAATTATTATAAAAATGAGTGAATATATGGAGGATCTCAGCAGGGAAATGGGAAATACAAGAAATAGCCCAGTGGAAATTTTACAATTTAGAAGCACAATATCTGAAATAAAAGATTCATTGAACTGGATCAACAGATAATTGGAGATGGCCAAAGAAATGATCAACACATGTAGAAAATGTTCAACAAAAATTATCTAATCTGAAAAAAAGAGATAAAATATGACAAGAAAACAAAAGAGCCTCAACGATCTGTGACACAAAATCAAGTGATCTATTGTACGTAATTGGAGTTGCAAAAGGACTGGAGACAGAAAATGGGACAGAAAAAATATATGACGATATAAGAGCTGAAAATTTTCAAAATTTGGTGAAGAATATAAACTATAAAGAGCTTAGCAAATGCAAAGTAGGATAACACAAATAAGACCATCTCTAGACACATTTAGTCAAAGTGCTGAAAACCGAAAGAAAAAAACATATGTTACAAAGAGAGATACAACTCTAGAAATGATGGCTGAAATTTCACTAGATATAATGGAGGCCAGAATGTAATGTCATCTTTAAAGTGATGACGTTAAAACCAATAGTAAGGAGGACTTCCACTCTGGCAAGATGGAATATATGTACTTTTCCCTACTCCTTCCTCTAAGTAAAACTAAATTCCTAGACATTATATATATATACACACATATATACACACAGATACAGAGAGAGAGAGTGCAATGGCATGAATTTTGTTCCCTCAAAATTCATATGTTGAAGCTCTAACCCCCAGTACCTCAGAATATGACTATATTTGGAGATACAGCCTTTGAAGAGGTGATTAAGTTAAAATGAGGCCATTAAAGTGGGCCTTAAACTAATCTGACTGGTGCCCTTATAGGATGAGAAAGTTTGAACACACACACACTTGACATGTGCATGCACAGAGGAAAGCCCTTGGGAGGACACAGCAAGAAGGCAGCCATCTACAAATCAAGGAGAGAGGCCTCAGAAGAAACCAAACCTGCAGACATCTTGATCATAGACCTCTAGCCTCTACAACTGTGGGAAAATAAATTTCTGTTGTTTAAGCCACCTGATGTCTAGTACTTAATTATGACAGCCCTAGAAACCTAAGATAGATAGATGATTGATAGATAGATAGAGATATAAATGTGTGTGTGCATGTGCGTGTGTATATGTGTGTGTAAAACTTTAACTCTGAAAGGTAGCAGGAAGACGGTAGACTAGCAGGGACCTCAGAACCTAAGGGACAACATAGTGGTGAGATCTATGGGATTCCTTTTTGCTTCATATCCCAGATTTGGAGGTGAAGAAGCTGGCAGCCTAGAAATGCTAAAGAGTGAAGACAAAAAAGCCCCCATAAAAGCCTGTTCTCTCTAGCCAAGGGACTGGGAAAGAGCAATCTAGCAAGACAGAAAACTTTTAGACAATAACGAATTTACTTCAATCAAAACCACTGAAAAAACTATGACCACACCCCATCCACACCAGCCAAGGCTAAGTGGGAAACCAAGACTCCCACTCTTATGAGGCTGTGATGAAGTGCTCCAACAACCCCCTGATATAGTATCAGAGAAGGTCAAGTAAGGAGTTAGGATTTTCACCTCCACAAGCTGGTAATGAGCCCCCCACTAGAGAGTTAATGGAGACCACAGCATAGACTTTCACATCCACCCAACAGTAAGAAGACGCCCCTCCACATTGGTATCATAGCAGGCCTAGTGGGCAGTCAGGACTCTCATCCAGCAGTAATGAGGCCGTCCCCATCACAATGTCAATGGACTCCACATGGGGAGCTCAAACTCACATGCCCACCAAAGAGTAACATGGAGCCGCCACTACCTTGGTTCTCAATAAAGGCCAAGTGGGAAATTGAACTTCTACCTCCATCTGGAAGTAATGAGGAAACATTCCCCTACTTTCCCTGATGGAGCAGCGTCAGAAAAAGCCAATTAAACCAGAAGTTTAAATAAGTTCCAAACTCTCAGAACATAACATGAAAAAGTCCAGATTTTAATTGAAAATCACTCCTCTTACCAAAAACCAGATCCTAAACTGAATTAAAAAAATGATATCAAGACCAAAATGACAGAAATGTTAGAATTATCTGACATAAGGAAAACTGGATGAAACCACAGAGAATTATGCTAAAAGTGGGAAAAAAAATATCTCATAAGGTACATACTGTATGATTCAATTTATATAACATTCTTGAAAACACAGTTACAGAAATGGAAAACAGATTTGTGGTTGACAGGGTTAAGGAGAGGGTAGGGGCAGGAGAGAAGTAGGTGTGGCTATAAAATGGCAACATGAGAGATTCTTGTGATATGAATATGTTCTGTATCAGTGGAAGCCTTAAGAGAAAAACTGAAGTTTCCTAGAGAATAAGGAATTTGCCTCAGGACTGTAACTTAAAAATCTCACCTGAATTTCCAGCTCGTTGGCCTATTCTACATTTTAGATTTAAGACTATATCAACTCTGGTCTTTTATTTATTTATTTTATTTTATTTTTATTTATTTTTTTTTCCCCCAAAGCCCCAGTAGATAGTTGTATGTCATAGCTGCATATCCTTCTAGTTGCTGTATGTGGGACGCGGCCTCAGCATGGCTGGAGAAGCGGTGTGTCGGTGAGCGCCTGGGATCCGAACTCGGGCCGCCAGTAACAGAGTGCGTGCACTTAACCGCTAAGCCACGGGGCCGGCCCTCAACTCCGGTCTGAGCATGCAGATTTCCTACTAGTTAGCCCTCACAATCACATAAACCAATTCCTCAAAGTCAATCTCGTAATACATCCTAGTTATTCTGCCTCCCTGGAGAACCCTGACTAACACAGAGGTGTATCTAATAAGATGATGATTGTGATACAATGGGATCATAAAAAGTATCCAATAACCAAAAGAAGACGGGAAATGAGAAGAAAAGAACAGAGAGCACATGACAAAAAGACCACGCCGCCTAGGACCCCTGGTGCAGGTTCATGTGGGTCCTGCAGGCATGAGGCAGGCATGGCAGCATTCTAGCAAGCATTGATTTGGCCTCTGAACCAGGTTGTTTTCCAGATTCACACATATTATACCTCTTTGGCATTGGAGCTGTTCTGATGCGTGGAACAGGCTGTACTATTAATGACACGTGGGACTGGGACTACAATAAAAATTATAGCTCTGGGAGAAGGATCCCTACTTCTTGTCATCACCTACCCACTAATAAAAAGAATTACATACTGTCCTCAATTAACCTTGGCCTTGGGGTTGACTTTTAATTGAGGAGCATTCCTTGGATGGTCTGACAACCCTATGATCCATCTGTTTACCTGCCTCTTTTTTTTCTGGAATTTTACATGCACACTAATATATGATGCTATTATGCCTATCAGGACAAAAGAGATGATGTTCTGATGGGTCTTCAGTCCATGGCACTGCAGCTCAGTGAGAAAACACCAAGCAGTGGCTCAGTGGCTTCAGCGTCATGATACTGGAGGCACTGAGCCTGGTGGGAGTGAACAATGCCTAGACCACTCCCTCTTGCACTGCTCTGGCTGCTGGAGACCAAGTGGCTTATCAGATTTACCCTCCACACGTCCACAGACTTGAGGATTATAGAAGTAAATTTACCTCCAAACAAACAATAGGACTAATAGTCTTTTAGGGATTGTCCTTGGGAATTTCTGGAAAGAAAAGAAGGTGGACAAAACAAAGAAAAATATAGACAATAAAATAGGAAATTGGCAAATGAAGTTTATCTAGGAATTTTTTTGTGTGTGTGTGAGGAAGATCACCACTGTGCTAACATCTGCCAATCCTCCTCTTTTTTTGCTGAGGAAGATTGGCCCTGGACTAACATCTATGCCCATCTTCCTCCACTTTATATGGGACGTTGCCACAGCATGGCCTGACAAGCAGTGCGTTGGCACGCACCAGGGATCCGAACCAGTGAACTCCAGGCCACGTGGAGTGCGTGCACCCAACTGCCTGTGCCACCAGGCCGGCCCTATCTAGAAATTTTTAAAGCAAATTTTTACAAAACATTCTTGGGTCTTGTTACCACATAATTAGATTTGAATAAGCAATCTATTATAATACATTAAATAATTAAGAATTAAATGTTGAAGATTTAGAGCATTTTGCTTGAATTTTAGTCCAACTATTTGCTAGCAAAATTATTCCCCTACCACAGAAACCCAGGACTCTTCAGGATTTGAGATGACCTTGAGTATTTAAGTTGATGCATTCTTCTGCTCATTATAATTCTTCTCTGAAATAATGAGAATTATATGAGTTTCAGCACTTTAGAAAAAAAATTTCATGTGTATTAGAATACACATCTAAAGGATATCTCTTTAGGAAAATAGACTTTCTTTTTAGGGAAAAATAAAGCTGCTATGGAAAATTGGGACTTATTGTTCTTTATTGTAAACTTTACTCACTGCCAAAAACTATAATTCGAGAAACAATTCTGCTTTTTTATATAGAATGGCTATATGAATTATTAGATAAAGTTTATTGCAGAGGAAGGAATGTTGTGAAGATAAATAGTGATGTTTTGTAATGCTAAAGGGTCAATTCATAATTGAATTGGATGAAAGTGATCAAAAGACACAAACTTCCAGTTATAAGATAAATAAGTACTGAGGATATAATGTATAACATGATGATTATATTTAAGACTGCTGTATCGTATATTTGAAAGTTGCTAAGAGAGTAGATCCCAAAAGTAGATCATAAGGAAAAAAAGCATATTTTTCTTGCGTCTTTTTTTATATCTATATGAGATGATGGATGCTAAGTAAACATTGTGGTAATCATTTCACAATATATGCAAGTAAAGTCATTATGCTATACTCCTTAAACTTATACACTGCTGTATGTCAATTATATCTCAATAAAACTGGAAAAATAGGTCAATTCATCAAGGAGGCATAAAATCCTAAATGCATATACACCTAATCATAAGCCTTCAAAATATATAAAGCTCGATGAAAGGATAAAGAGGATGTGGAATACATAGGCAATGGAATACTACTCAGCCATAAAAAAGGCAAAATTGTGCCATTTGCAACAACATTGATGGACCTTGAGGGTATTATGCTAAGCAAAATAAGTTAGAGAACGACAAATGCTGTATGATTTCACTCATATGTGGAAGATAAACAAACAAACACACAGATAAGGAGAACAGATTAGTGGTTAACAGAGGAGAAGGGGTAGACGGAGGGCGAAAGGGGTAAAGGGGCACATATGTATGGTGATGGACAAAAATTAGACTGTTGGTGGTGAACACAATGCAGTCTATACAGAAACTGAAATATAGAGATGTACACCTGAAATTTACACAAGGTTGTAAGCCAATATGACCTCAATAAAATAATTAAAAAATATATATATATGTAAAGCCAAAGCTAGCTTCAACAATATCAAATGCCTTATTACCTACTGGATAGACTGTAAGTCTGTATTTTTCTATTTCTACCCCAAATGCATGGGAATGGGTAGAGGGGGAGGCACTAGTGAGGTTCATATTTCTTCTAGCAACGTGGATTAGCGTAGTGGCCAGATCTGAGTGCATACTTGGGGAGGAAAAGTTTGGGTTGAAATAAAAGGAAAGAATGTCAAATAATCACTGAGGGTAAATGAGTCAAAAAGGAATTATTTATAAGGGAACATCAAACATTATTTTGGTACCTTGAGAAAGACTTACAGCCAAAAAATAACTTTCTTTCTTAGCTTTGATTCAGATGCTTGTAGGGATGATACATTTTTTTCTGTTGATACTCCATCATTACTAAAACAAAATGCCATGATCTGGGAGACAGCATTAAGCAACATCATTATGGGAATGGCTTATCTCATATGTTTTGATGAAACAGAAATCCTCATAATGTCTAAATGGAACAACACTAACATGGTATGTCTTTTGGCTCTTACTTTACAGGCTATATTTACTATTGAGACCTCAAATGGGATTATATCTATGGGAATTTCTCTCCCTAGGTCAAACCTCAGGCACCTCTGTTCTATATTAGGACTGAATATCACTGTGTAATATAAATTTTGATGAGCTGTTAAGAAAAGGTTATAATGGTAGAATGCCTTCTCGCTACTTGTGTAGTATGTCACAGTGTTATACAGCAATACCTTTAAAGAAAACCTAAAAGAATCTGTGAGTTATTCTTGATTGATCAATACATAGAGCTAACCTAGTGGTATAATGTAGTAGAGATACAATATCTGGAATTTGGAGACACTACCTATGAAGGACATTCTGGTATCCACAAAGATATATAAGAGTACTCATTTCCCATATGACTTAGTCCTGGGAAATATGGTATTTTTGGTTACAAGTTATGTTTCCTAGTTACACATGGGCAATTAGCACACATTGGGAACAACATACATGATGGATAAAACAACATTTACTACTAGATCAAAGAGAGTTTAAGGGGAAATAAGAACAGACTCAGGAATAATCAGATAAACAGAATTTGCTTTAATTAAGAGAGTTCTCAGAGAAAAAAGATCTTACAAGAAAAGGTAGCTTGGGGAGTAATCAAATTCCGTGAAGTAGACACAAGATTGCAAGCTGTTTGGTCTGATAATGCAGTTTTAACTAAACAGTTTTTACAAATGGAACAAAGGTAAGACAACATGCCCAAACACAGCCGTGAGAAAAAGCTTTGTACTATAACTCAAGCAGGAGTTTTAGGAGGTATATTGGAGGTAAAATGGAGGCAAAAATAGGCAATCTCATTGCCCTGGCATACCACTGCCAAAACACAGGTAGCCCAGTCATGCAAAATATATGGATTCCTTAATTAACACAAGTTTCCAAATGGGAGTATATTTTACACCAGTCTTAAAAGCTCTGGCAACATCAATAGATTGGAATAACAGCCCAATTTCACAACTTGAGAGTATAGAAAAATTTTAAATTTTACATGAATTCTCCCAAGAGACAGTTAAAGGGCTTTCTTAAAATACTCCTTCTATTTGAAACCTATCTGGATTTGATCCTGTTTGATGAATGAAGTTTTCTTCACACAGAACACCTAGAACTCCATATTTCACTGAGAGATAGCCTTTGGTTATTAATCGCGTACATAATAATATTTGGCACATAGGAAATTGTTATTTCTGTTGGGAAGTAACAATAAATACTATAGTCATGATTTATGATCTGTTTTTTATCTTTTTATAATTCTCTTTTTAATATTCATAATAATGTTGCAATTTGGTACAATACTGAGATCGTTGGTAAAGTCAATTTGATAGATAAGACAATAAGACTTTTGAAAATAGAGACATAGTTGATAAAATGTATTGGAAAATTGAGTTAGAATCTGCTTAGGAAGTAATCTCAATGGAAGCTTATGGGCCTGAAGAGGACTTAGAGCTCATTAATAATGGGTTAATTATTTATTATAAGCTATAAGCTTAAGCTTGTAATAAAAGTTCAAATTGCAGTAAGCAAAGATTGTAAGAGAATAAAGTGGGTGCAAAAATCTGATAAAATTTTCACAGAAATTATATGTTAGTTTAGTTTTCTTCTTAAATAAGTACCTACACCTCACTGGTGCAGTGTGGATTCATTTTAGCTGGTCTGGATTGATCTCATGCTTATCTCCAGTGCTACTGACACTTGTTCAGTGCTATGGAATCTATTATAAAGATAAATACTATTCTGTAACCATGGGTCTGTGAGTTGTTTCAGAGCAAGATTTAATATCCTGACAGCATTGTTTAGAAATACTAATTGAATTTATGATTTGCACCTGGTTTCAGTAAACGGTTGTAATAGGGGCTCCAATAGTTAAGGCTGGTCACACAGTAGAGTATGCCTATAAAATCAGCATACTTCTAGAAGACCTTCACCGTGATAGACCTTGGGCTTCCTGGTACTAAGGTGCTTTGCTTGCAGGCAGGCTGGTAGTGGTTTGAGACCTTCAATGATAAAGTTACTTTGTGAGTAAAAACTGTTTGAGACCTGTGAGTCCTTGTAACAATTGAACAATTAATTTGATTAATGTGTAATTAACTCAGTTGTATATTCCAATACCATTTTCTCAAAAATTGATAGAACAAGTATAAAGATACAGGTGAACTGAACAACACTATCAACTTTGCCAAATTGGCATTTATAGAACACCTTATTCTATGTTAGGTGAAAAACATTCTTTTAAAGTGTACACAGAACATTCATCGAAATAGACCATATTCTGGTCCATAAAAAAATCTAAATAAATTTAAGAGGACTGAATGCATACTAAATATGTTCTCCGAACAAAACAGAATTAAACTTAAATTAAAGAAAGACATCTGGAAAGTTCCCAAATATTTGGAAATTAAACAACACAACTTTGAAAAAACCCATAGTCAAAAAAGAAATCATAAGACAAATTATAAAATATTTTGAAATGAATGAAAAGGAAAATAACAAATACCAAAACATGAGGCACACAATTAAAGCATTGTTTGCAGGGAATTTTATAGCATTAAATTAAATCATCATTTTATGAAAGAAGATGAGTTTCAATGCAGTGATTTAAGTTTCAACTTAACAAACTACAAAAAATATCAAAGTAAATCCAAGGTAAGTAGAAGTAAGGAAATGATGTAAGCAGAAATCAATGAAATGATGAAGTAGATCAATGAAATATAAATGAAGTAGAAAATTTAAAAAAATAGAGAAAATCAATGTATTCTAAAGCTAATTCTTTGAAAAACAATAAATGGATAAATAAATTGATTTAAAAAAAAGAAAATACAAATTACTAATATCAGGGATGAAATTAGATACATTACCACAGACATTAACCGATAATAAGGGAATTTTATGAATAATTTCATGCCCATAAATTAGACTACTTAAATGAAATGGACAAATTCTTTGAAAGACATAAATTACCAAAACTAAATCAAGAAGATATAAAAAACCTAAATAGCCTTTTATCTATGAAAGAAACTGAATTCATAATTAAAAACTTTGGAAGAAAGAAAACTCCAGGCCTAGATGGATTCACTGGTGAATTTTATCCATCATTTAAGGAATAAATAATGCTACTTTTACACTAGCTGTTTCTGAAAGTAAGAGAGAAGAGAGCACTTCCCAATTCATTTTATAAGGCCATCATCACACTGATTTCAAAATTGGACAAAGACATTACAAGAAAAGAAAACTACAATATACCTCATAAACATCAACACACAAAAAACCTTTACAAAATGTTAGAAAATTGACTGCATCAACATATAAAAGGGATACTACATCATGATCTACTGAGTTCATCCTAGGAATACATGATGAATTTTAAAACCAATGTATTTCACCTTAACAGACCAAAAAAAAAAAAAGAAATGGTATGATCATATCAGCAGATTAAAAAAAAGCACATGAAAAAAATTCCACATGAATTGGTGATAAAAATTCTCAGTAAACCAAGAATAGAAGGGAACTTCTTGAACTTGATAAAGGAATTTGCATAAGACCTTCTTTTAGCATCATGCTTCATAATGAAATACCCTAAGATTGGGAATAAGGCAATGATGTTCACTCTCACTATTTTCATTAAGCATAATTCTGGAAATTCTAGCCTGTGCAATAAGTCAAGAAAAATAATAAAAAGCATCCAGACTGGAAAGAAAGAAGTTGAATTATCATTATTCAAGATAATCTGATCATCTGTGTAGAAAATTCTAAGGAGTATACAAAAACTACTAAAATTAATAAATTGATTTATCAAAGTTGTAAGATACAAAGTCCATGTAAAAAATTTACTTGTATTTCTATATACTTACCACAAACAATTGGAAATTGAAAGGTAAAAACAAATACCATTTAAATTCATAAAAATATATGAAGTACATAAGGGATAAACTTAATTTGTGCAAGACAGACCTATATTCTAGAGATTACAAAGAACTGATTAGGGAATTATAGAAGACCTAAATAAAAGATATGTATTTTATTATATATTTATTTACATATATAGCTCTCATGTTTGTTGACCAGAAAATCTAATATTGTTCAGCCATTCATTCTCAAATTGAAATACAAGTTTTGATGTAGACATTGAAAAGCTGTTTTTAAAATCTATATATATATGCACAGGCCCGCCCTGTGGCTTAGCAGTTAAGTGCATGTGCTCCGCTACTGGTGGCCCAGGTTCGGATCACGGGCGCACACCGACGCACTGCTTCTCCGGCCATACTGAAGCCGTGTCCCACATACAGCAACTAGAAGGATGTGCAACTATGACATGCAACTATCTACTGGGGCTTTGGGGAAAAAAAGGAGGAGGATTAGCAATAGATGTTAGCTCAGAGCCGGTCTTCCTCAGCAAAAATAAAGAGGAGGATTAGCATGGATGTTAGCTCAGGGCTGATCTTCCTCACACACACACACACAAAAATAAAATAAATTAAAAAAAAGATTAAAATAAATAAAATTTATATATAAATGCAGAGGATCTAGAATAGCCAAACATGTTTGAAAAAGCAGAAGAGTTGGAGGACTTACATTAC
Organism: Ceratotherium simum simum; assembly: GCF_057802395.1. NCBI lineage: Eukaryota > Metazoa > Chordata > Mammalia > Perissodactyla > Rhinocerotidae > Ceratotherium > Ceratotherium simum. The sequence goes on from NC_141908.1 coordinate 43,561,012, forward strand.
ATGAATTCAAGAATCGCTCTAAGGCTGTAGTAATTAAGACAAAGTGGTGTTGGTTTAAGGGTAGATATATAGATCAATGGATTAGCATAGAGAGTCTAGAAACAGACCCATACATATATGGTCAATTGATTTTCAACAAAAGTAACTTAATGGATGAAATGATAGTTGTAGTAGGCTGAATATTGTCCCTCCCCAAAGATGTCCACACCTTAATCTTCTAAATCTGTGAAGATGTTACCATATGCAAAAGGGACTTCGCTGATGTTATTAAATTAAGGATCTTTATTTTCTGGGTGGGCCCAATGTAATTATCCAGGAGGACACGATGTAATTACAAAAGTCTTTATAAGCTGGAGGCAGAAGCTTCAGAGTGAGAGAAAGCAATGTGATGAGGGAAGCAGAGTCAATAAACTAGATTGGACAATGCTACACTCTTGGCTTTGAAGCCAGAGGAAGTGGCCATAAGCCAAGGAATGCAGGTGACCTCTAGAATCTGGAAAATGTAAGCAAAGGATTCCTCCCTAGAGCCTCCAGAAGGAACCAGCATTGCCAACACCTTGACTTTAGCCCAGCGACACTGATTTTGGACTTCTGACCTCGAGAACTATAAGATAATATATTTGTGTTATTATGAGCTACTACGTTTCTGATAATTTGTTACAACACCAATAGAAAACTAATACAATAGCCTTTTCAACAAATCATACTGCAATAATTGGATAACCGTATTTAAAAAAGAAACCTCATATTTTGCCCTACATCATTATAAATTTTGAATAAAATTGAATAACAAATCTAAATCTAAGGAGCTAAAGATATACTTGTAGAAAAAAAACATAGGAGAGAGTTGGATTAGGCAAATATTTCTTAGATAGGATACAAAATCATGAACCAAAAAAAAAAGATAAATTGGACTTCATCAAAATTAAAATATTTCGCTCTTTAAAATATGCTGTTTAAAAATAGGCAACATCTTTTAACAGATACTTTACCAAAGAAGTTGTCCAAATAGCAAATAATCACATAAAAAATGCTTAACATCATGTTATTGGAGAAATACAAGTTAAAAACATTAAATAGCACATCATGGTTATTAAAATGGCCAAAACAAACCAAAAAACCACTTACACACACACATAAATGGCAGTACCAAGTATTGGTGACAAGGTAAAGCAACTGGAACTCATATATTGCTGGTGGGAATTGTTGGTTCAAAAACTGGCCTCCGTACACAGAGTGCAAGGAGAGACTGAAGAAATGGGCAGGCCACTCCAGATTGGTAGGTAGCAGGTTTAATAAGCAAGGGAACTTACATACCAGGGTTGTCTTGGGCAGCCCACAAGACGAGTAGATATCCTCACCAGCCTGCTAGAATCTTAAAAGTTTATGTATAGGCCTTCATTGGGTTCAGTCACATATACAGTCCACACGATCTCAACACCACCTTACTCTCTCAAGGTATGTCCTTGGAACAGCTCCTAGTGTGGGGATGGTGGGCAGAACCTACATTCCAAGGACAGAGTCGGGGGGGACAAGCCTCTGATTTGTCCTGGTCCAGCTCAAGGGTCAACCAGTAGTCACGGACTTTTAATGACATCTCCAACACTCCACCCCTCGTTACCGGTCCTTATAATCTCACTTACCCCCTTCCTTCTCAATGTGCCCTGAGCAGGTCAGCAAGGGGTCTCATTAGCATGGAGATGGCTTGTTTGGCGGCTATCTGGCTGCATTGGAGGCAGATACCACAGCAACAATATAGGCACATGCAAGAGAAAATGCAGATTAAAACAGTGATTCTCAAAATAAGTAAAAATTTTTTTCCACCAAAGCCCCATGGTTCGAACCAGTGATTTTTAATGTCCCCTAGGCTGAGGGTCAAATCACTCAGGGCATTCACTGGTGTCCTCATGTGATTTAATACAGATGATACATTAGCAGACACATCACGTATGAACACAACATTCTGTTTGGATAATGGCACAGGTGTCCCCTCGTGAGGCAGTAATAACGTCCAAGGCCATTCTATTTGGGAGGACAGCTTTTCCCATTAGAGACATTTCTGTGTTCAGTAAAGACAGGCTTTGCTGGCTACCATTTAAGGCTTGCTGGGTGAATTTAGTAAGGGCTTATATGTGTGCTTTAACATCCTTTAGGCTAATAGAAGGAACAAAGACGGTGGTCAAATGATCATACTAGTAGAAAACAGAATGTGCCCACCTGGACTTGAGGAGAGGGAGGTTGGCAGCTTTAGGAACTTGACCTGGGTGTGCATACCATACACACTGGCCTGGGGAGGGAGCACTGTCACGCATGAGGAAATGGGCGAGGGCTAGATATGTCAGACCAGAACTCCCACCTGCTCCCCTCTTTCAATGCTGCGTGTTCCATTTCAAGTATAATGTATTTCATCAGGTCCAGCTTGCAATAGGACAACGGGATCTTACTGGAGATTAGTAGTTCCCCCTCACCCAGGAATGTAAAGTAACTCACCCACCACAGTGGGATGTCCCATTGCAAATTTCAGTAAGTAATGCCTTTCTCAGGCATGATGGGGCTTGGTGTTCTCCACATTACAGCCCATTGATCCATGGTGAGGGTTGGAGCAATGGCTGTTTCCTGAGATTTCCATACCTTTATGGTATTGGGTGTCTCGGAGGGGGTCCCCAGTCTGGCATACGGGGCAATAGGCTCTACTGGTTGATCAGTCAAATGTATTGAAGCCTGGGATGGTACCTTAGTTCACCCGGCCAAGGTAGTTATCTGTTAGTGATTTAATCTGCTGCTTTAATATTCCATTCTTCCTTTCTACCAACACTGCTACTTGCAGGTTACAGGGGAGATGGAACCTCCACTCAATGTCAGGTACTTTTGTCTAGTCTTGCACATCATAACCTTTGAAATGCGGCCCCTATTCACTGTCTATTCAATGGGGGTATCTGTACATGGTACTCATCTTCTCTAATCTCCTAACGGTGGCAGCCTGGTTTGCATGGTGACAGGGGAGAGCTTGGGTTAGGCCAGAGGCAGTGTCCACACAAGCCAATGCATATTTAGAACCCTCAATCAGAGGGAGGGGCCCAATATAATCAATTTGCTAATCCCTCACTGGTTGGGAAATCTGGTGGATGGCCCCAGTTGCCTTGGGCATTGTTTAGAACACACAAGGCATGCTTTTGCTGGATTATCCAAGTCACTGTATTTCAAAGGCAATCCAGCATCCTTGGCAATATGCCATCCCACCTGGGTGCTATGGTGGCTGCTCTTTCTATGCACCCAGTCTGCTGTCTCTACTGAAGGGTCAGTTGCTAGGGATCTACCTGAGCTAGGGGATCAGCTTCCTGATTCCCAGAACGTATCAGTGCCTTATGAGCTACGACACAGAAGACAGTGAGGACTGTCTCAGTCTCTTGCGGGTGAACCCAAATGTCTTTGCACATATCCTGACCCCACAAAGCTTATTTATGATCATCCACCCCTCAGCTTCTGGTTGTCCAAGCCATAAGGTTAATCCCTTTAGAACAGCTCAACCATCTGTGCAAAGGATTAACAACCAGGGTCATGAGTGATCACCAGCCAAACTTCTCTGAGTTCAGCCCACTGCCTGCTGAGGTTTGTTCCTGTTTCCATGCAGATGGTGTCAGCGTTAGGCTAAATAGCAACTACAGTCCGTGTGGACAGATTGCCCTGACTAGATCCGTCTGTATACCAGGCATCAGCAGGAATTTCCCCTGTTCCCACTCCACAGGCCACAAGGGCCACCACAGGAATAGGGGTGGGGGCATTTGGAGGATCTACATATTCTGCAGGGCCTAGCAGCACCCACATTTCTAGAGACAGTAGGCTGGTGGACAGAGTGCTCCTCTGCTACAAATAAGCATGCCATTTAGTCAAAGTGGGAGTTTGAGCCATGGCAGAGGGTGGGTGACGGAACATATTCTCAACCCACCCCTTGATAGGAAGGGAACTTTTAGCATGATATGCTGTGTCTTTGTGAGAGACTTTACTTGGAGGAGTGCTGTGTACAGTGCTAGGAACTGTAGCGCTACGGGAGTATATCGAATTTCTGCCCACTTCCAGAGCTGCGGCCAAAATCCTAGGGGTACTCTTTCCCTTTGTTGTCTCTGCCAGAGTTCTCAACCCATATCTTCTGGAGTCACAGATACATCTAACTCAAATGGTAGCCCTGCTTGGGAGATGCCCAGAGCTTTAATCTGCTTCACTAGTATTTTAGCCTTCTTAAAGGCAGCTTGCTGCTCTGATCCCCACTCCCACATGTGCTCTTTCAGGTGGTATAAGAGACAGAGGCACTGTGCCAGGTAAGGACTAAAAGTCCTTCCAAATCCCAAAATCCCTGCAAAGGCTTGCACATATTTCATGTTTTTAGGGGTTAGATAGGCTTGCATCTCATCAGTTACAACTTCTAGAACAACACCCATCTTACTCAACCAAATGACTCCCAAAAACTTTATGGTGGTGCTTGGACCTTGAATTTTCTGTGGGTTCATTACCCATCCTCTTGCTCAAAGATGTTCCAGTAAAGTCTGCAGGGTGTCCTGCAGCAGAGGCAAGTCTTCACAGGTTAACATTATATCGTCAGTGTAATGGGCCCATTTTACTGATGTGGGATAGAGGAGGGACAGATCTCAGGCTACCATCCCATGACACATGGTGGGGCTGTGCAGGTAACCTTGGGGGAGTATTGAAAGGTCCATTGTTACCCCTCCCATGTGAAAGCAAATTGATCTTATGACTCAGTGGCTAGAGGTGTACTGAGAGAAGCATTTGCTAAGTCTGGTACAGCATGGTACACTCACAGGACCGTGACCAAGGTATCTAAGATGGTGGCCATGTTGGGCACAGCCCATGGATGAGGGCACCACCTTGTTCAATTCTCAATAGTCCACAGTCATCTGCCATGAGCCATCTGGCTTTTTTATTGGCCATACCAGGCTGTTGAAAGCACTACGGGCAGGGCATACAATACCCACTCGTTGCAGTTCTTGGATAGTTTCTCCTATTTCCTTATCCCCCCACCAGGGCAATGTATATTGTTTGACAGTTACTACTTTTCGTGGGGGCGACAGGCTTACTGGTTCCCAGTTGGTGTTCCCCCTCAGCACTGGTTTGATTACTCTAAATGGGAGGCAGAATTCACCAATAGAGGTTTGGATTTTGACCTTGTTGGATATCAACACCCAATGTGTTCTGTGGTATTGGAGAGACTAAAATCTTGTATTCTCATGGGGAAAAACATCCAATTTGCAGAGTCAAAGAGAACTTCCTGGCCATAACTGTTTGCCCTCTGTAACCATGAATGGTGCTGAGGGGTCCAGAAAACTTCTGGGGGTTACATGTATTAGAGTACATTCAGCTCCAGTGTCAACCAGAGCCATCACTTTTTGTTTATTTCTGGGGGACCAGTGAATAGTAAGCTCAACTTGAGGCCTCTGATCACCTCCAATGGCCCTCATCTGGAGTCAGTCTTGGCCTGTATCCTATATTCAGGTGTGGGAGGCACCCAGCTCAAATAGGACTGTATCCCTGAGGCCTCTGCTGAGTCAGTGGGGCATCAGGGATGGTAGGGCAAGTGGGGTAGGTCTGAACTGTTGTTCAGGTTTTAAGGCTTTCCATAGGCTGACCAACAACACAGCATTGGGTTGCCAGTCTATCTGTTCAGGTCGGGTCCTGGCAGCAATGAGATCAGACCCCATTTGCTCCTGGATTATTTTTACTGGACCCTGTATGCCTATTAGGATAGCCTTTTGGTTTCCCAAGCTTCCTCTCTGTCTTGGGTCTTTCCCACAACTGATACCCATTTCTGGGATTTGTCAGTTTCCCCCAGATCAGCAATGGATTGCCCAACATCATAAACGTCTTGTCCCACAACTGGGCTCAGCATGAATGTGAGCATCCCATATCAGGTGCTGGGGTTGGACTGGAGTAACTTGGCTTTCATTCCTGCAGTGAATGTGGCCACATCAGGGACTTCAAAGACAGGGATGTAGAGTGCCTGTCTCATTCGCAACTCCTCAAGAATTTCTTGTACCCCCTTTATAGATTTCCAGGGTCTCACTTGCCCAGAGAGATGCCCTTCATTTGGCCAAGCCTCCCTGCCAGCTAGAATAATCCAATCTATAAGGGAGTGGGTTCCCTGAACCCCCAGAGCACCATGCATATGCTGCTGGAGGGCAGGGTGTGTGGTGGAACACATTTCTCTCCCTCCTGCCCGGACAGAGAAATGCCATCGCCAGCCCCCATCCCCACTCTGTATCCCGTAGTTGCACTAACCATGCCTGGATAGTTTCCCTGGCCTTTGCTGGAACTTGGCGGTTAGATCAATAAGTGTAGCAGGTGTATATTCTCATCGTGAACGTTTCCTGAACCGAGGGCTGCCCTGCTGGCTGGGGTGGTGGTTGCTGTGCTCTTGCTTTGCTTTGTATTAGAGGTTGGTGGGCACAGGGCCTTTCGCCTGTTTCACTGTCAATCACCACAACATTCTCCTCTTCCTTCTCCTCACTTTCCCAGGGATTCTGCCACTTAGCATCATAATCAGGCTTTGTCACAAGTGCTCAGACCTTAATCTGTGGCAGTTTGTGCCCTCCTAGCTTTGCAAAATGGCAATCTAATTTCTCCAATTTATTATACTGTTCTCCCACCTTGTCTGCCAGCCCTGAAGCTAGCAGAGTAATGGACAACTGCGTGTCCTTCTCTAACCTCAGCTCTTCTTCCAACTGCCTAACTCAAACTTTGTCCTCTAGTTGGGCATCGGGGGCCAGCCAAACTGCCCGTAGTAGAGGCCAGCCCACTGCGGCAGCCATTCCTTTCCCTTCTTTGCTGCAGGGCACCACGCGCAGTTCCTCCAACAAGCACTTTAGACCAGCTAGTGTTTTCAGGGGTCCTTGTTCTCATGTGGCAGTCCACAGGTATCTAACACACAGGGCACCTCTCCCCACATAGACGTTGATGGCCAACTTGGGATTTCCCCCCAGAAGCCTCTTTCCCAAGACCCATTTCTTCAGTCTCCTGGCTGACTTGCCAGTTGTTGGCTCACAGACTGGCCCCTGTACACTGAGGGCAAGGTTAGACTGAAGAAAGAGGCAGACCACTCCAGTTGGGTAGGTAGCAGGTTTAATAAGCAAGGGAACTTATATACCAGGCTTGTCTTGGGTGGCCACAAGATGAGTAGATCTCTGCGCCCACTTGTCAGAAACTTAAAAGCTTGTATAGAATCCTTAACGGGATTCAGTCACAAATACAGACCAGATGGTCTCAACACCTTACTCTCTCAAGGCTATGTTCTTGGAACAGCCACTAGTGTGGCAATCGTGGGCGGAACCTACATTCCAAGGACAGAGGAGGGGATGGGAGCCTCTGATTTGTCCTGGTCCAGCTTTCAGGTCAAGCAGAGGTCATGTCCTCTCGATAACCTCCTCCAACAGGAATACAAAATGACACAGCGACATTGGAAAACGGCCTGGTTCTTTCTTATAAAGTTAAATATACTTTTACCATACAGTTTAGCAATATAAATCCTAGCTAGTTGTGTAAGTAGAAAAATGAAAATAACTTTCCATAAAAGATTTGTACTTGAATGTTTGTAACAACCTTATTCCTAATAGTTCCAAACTGAAAGAAACCTAAAACATCCATCAACTGGCCCATGGACAAACAAACCATGGTATATTCATATAATAAAATACAATTAATAATATTTAGCAAAGAAAAGCAGCAAACTACTAAAGGTCAAAATGAATGAATTGTAAAAGCATTATTCTAAGTAAAAGAAGCCAGACACAAAACACTACACAATCTGTAACTCCATTTATACAAAATTCTAGAACAGGCAAAGCTATAGTGACAGAAAGCAGATCAGTGTTTGGCAAGGAGTCGTGGTAGGGAGCGATGTTGACCATAAAGGGGCATGTGGGAAAGGTTTGAGGTGATGGATATATTCTATATCACGATTTGGGTGATGGTTACATTACTGTATATGTTTGTTAAAACTCGTTGAATTATACACTTAAAATTGTTAAAAGTAATTTTATGTAAATCATATCAATAAAGTTTGATTAAAAAATGAACTGCTAATATACTCAACAACACAGGTAAATCTCTAAAATGTTATGTTAAGCAAATGAAATCAGACACAAAAGAGTAAATACTCCATGATTACATTAATATCATGTTCAAAAAAAGGCAAATAATCTACAGTCATTAAAAAATCAGACAGTGATTGTTTATGGGGATGTTGGTTGACTGGATTCTTATACCAGAGTATTTTCTGGGGTGACTAGAAATTTTTTTGTACCTTTATTGGTATGGTGGTTTCTGTGGTGTATATTTTTATCACAGCTCATCAAACTATATACTTTGGGGTTTTTTTTTAATTTTGCAGTGTGTAAATTTTACCTCAATAAGAAAGAAAGAATGATTTTTCCCTACTTGGACCCAAACTAAAAGTGCACAATTTGGCACTTTCTTATGGTTTCTTACCATACCATTTATTTCAGGAGTTATCAAAACACTCAGTTGTTCCGTGGTTTGCACATTCCAAATGTCACAAACAGAAAGTCACCTAGATGAACATGCTAAACCAAAAATCTACAACTTTCAAATTCTCTATTTAACCTCTTAAGGTAAAATTAAATTGTAAGCGTGCCTGAGGTCATCTCTTTCTAGAATCCACTGACCCTGGATTAGCCTCCTCTGAGAACTGGGCACATTTTATTTAAAAACAACATATCTATATATGCAGACATGTTGTTTCTGCATTAGTCTTTCTGTGAAGGGGACGAAATCTCAGACCACTTGTAATAAAGGAGGGCTATGGTATCTACTGAAAAACTTTGCAATTAAATTGGGTCTACCTTTTAGAAAATTTCAATCACCTATACAAACTGTTTCTATTTAACATAATATTCACTATAACTTGCTACATTCTCTTTACATTATATATTTTTTTCAATTCTTTAATTCTTTGTTAGTTTAAAAATAAGGGTTTCCATTTATAAACCTGCTTAGAATTGGCAACTATGTTAATCCATACTTTAGTTGTGTAACAAACTTGAATCAAAGTGGTTTAAACAAAAAAGAAAATGTTTTGGGGCCGGCCGGGTGGCGCAGCCAGTTGGATGTGCGCCCTCCGCTGCGGCGGCCCCGGGGTTCGCCAGTTCGGATCCCCCGTGCGTACCGACACACTGCTTGACAAGCCATGCTATGGCGGCGTCCCATATAAAGTGGAGGAAGACGGGCACGGATGTTAGCCCAGGGCCAATCTTCCTCAGCAAAAAGAAAGGAGGATTGGTAGATGTTAGCACAGGGCTGATCTCCTCACACAAAAAAAGAGAATGTTTTGGCTCACCTAATTGAAGATTATGTAGTATAGTTTCAGATGCTGATGATAACAGCTACTCAAACATTATCAAGTTTAGATCTCCATCTGCATCTCTCAATTCTGCTCTCTTCCATCTTGTTCCCCCCCCCCCCCCCAGTCAATTCTCTTCCCAGTGGTGGCCCTCAGATGTTTGATGCCGGTATCTCAGTAGTTCATGTAAAAAGTAATACCGGTTTCTCTTTCTTAATAGTTTCAGCAAAATTTCCTGAAATGACTGCCATTGATCTGGCTTGGGTACATCTCTGAACCAATTACTGTGGACAGGGAAAAAAATTCTATTCTTGGCTAAGGCATTGGTCATGTGCTCATTGCTGGAACTGAGGTATAGTTAACATGTCCCAACAACATGAACTGAGAATTAGGGAGCTGTGATTTTCAGAAGACAAATCAATATCATTCTAAGGAAAGTTTGGGATTAGACACTAGTCAATCCACAAGCTTAACAAACAAAACAAAAACCAACAAACACAATCTATCCTCTGCAGTAATTGAACAGTATGCTTAAACAAATCCTTTACACAGCGTTGTTGCTTAAGAAATATTTGTTCATTGAATGAAGCACTTTAATGCTTACTTTTTCTGTGTAAAGTAATGTTGCTCTTAAAATTGGAATGGTTTCTCTCCAGATAACCTAATCTTCCTAAACTATAGAGAGTTCTTCTGGCATAGGAGTTTTCTAAGGGAGAACTATGAAAATTCCTCTCTTTTGCATATTTTTCTTTCACTGATGTATTCTTGTTGTATATCTAGTAATTAGGACCAGTGCTGTTTCAAAGAGGCTAACTTCGCTCATTCCAGTAAGGCTTTGGAGAGCAGGGCTGGAATAAAGCCATAGAAATGGCCTACCATGTCCTCAAAGATCAGTGACTTAAGACTTACTGGCACAGCACGTACTCTGTATATTTTATTATTATATATTAATTATTGTATATTTTATATATTAATATTATTTTATATATTAAAGAAAAAAAGAGATTATACTGAATCATACATACTCTATCTTCGTTCCTTTTGTTACCAAAAGTAAAGTTTTGCCAGAATACTGGTCAGGATTAGGAAAATGGTGGGATTTTTCCTCTATAAAACTAGTCGAACTAGTTTGTTACCCAGTGTCTTGACTTCATTATCACAAACCTCCAGGTGACCAGGAAAATATTTTTAAAACCAATAGTAAAGGATATCGGGACTTTGAAACTAGAATTCTGACAAGTAGAATTATTCTGATCTCCACGAACATCCTTTTCTCTTAACACCGGGTTTTTGAGAACCTTACCTTCAAGTGTGAGCTTGAGAACCGTACCATCCATTCTGCCCCCAGTACTGGGGATATGATTCAAATCAGGCCAATGAGATTTTAATCCAGCCATTGGTTGGAAGAAGAGCAAAAAGCCTCCTCTCTTCTGCTGGATGAGAATGAAAGCTTTGCTTTGGATGCTGCTGGTCATTGTTTTATGGCCACAGGGAATATCATGCTGAAGATCAGAGTCAACAGTGATAAGTTGGGTAAAGAGATAGGGAGAAAAATACCAGGTCCTTATTCGAGTTGCAGAATGAAGCCTCACTTGAAGCAATATTAGTTCCAGGAGCATTTGCTTTGAGGAGTCGATAAATCATCTTTATTGTTTAAGCCAGATTGAGCAGATTTTCTGTAACTTGCAACTTAAAATATCCTAATAGATTCAGGATTCATATTAACAAGTAGCAAGATTTATTAATAATTTTTTTTAAGATATGAAAAATCAAAGCATGATCAAAGATATGTCACTGAACAATATGTCAGGGAACCTGGGTTTTAGTCTCTGATTGCCAAACAAGCTGTTAGATTTTTCTAGGTTTACAGTCTTTAGTAGTCACATAGGACCAAAATCCTATCCCGTACATTTTTGAGGCTCAAAATCACATAACCTACAAAAAAGCCTTCATAATATCTAAAGAGTTATCAAAATGCAATTTAATATGATGCTGATGCTAATGAAAGACTAACACAAATATTTTAAGAACACTCTAGACCATTTGGATCTGTCTGACCACTTATCATACTCGGTTTGCACGCAGTGAGGGCAAATTTAGGCCAAGTCTCCATCGACAAGAAAAAGCAGAAAATGAGGTCAGTTCCCCAGATAATTCAGATAGCAAATTCACCTGCTCAGGGAATGACCTAATTCCCTTCACTTCACTGGTCAGTCGCCTCCAAAGGCTGCTTTGCTTTATCAGTAGGGATACCTTATTACCATGTCCTGCCCAAAGAGGAGAGGGAGGCACAGTCCTTTCTCTTCTCTTGACCTTCATTCTCTCTAGGTTTCCAGATTCACGATGGTCTATTGATAACCCCACATCACCTTCATATATAAATAGAGGCTAAAAGAAAATATGAAAACCAACTAAGATAAAAGAACATTTAGTATTGAATCCCAGCAAGTTTTAAAACTTTGCCTGGACATACAAAGTGTGTCTAGGACCACCAACATAAAATTCATTCAAGAGTGGTTATTAAATTCCTTAGTTCAGCCTCCACACCCATAGATTCCTGTTCAGTAGGTATGAGACAGAGCCCACGAAATTGCAATTTTAATGAGCCTCCCAAGTGACTTTTAGGCACACACATGTTTGAGAAACATTAACGCAAGTCAGGTCTTATGCTTTTCCACCCCTTTCTAGCTAATTATTTAGTCTTTATAGCTGTTTCTAAAGCTGATTCTGTCACAGACCTTTTCTGGGTGGGACAGCGGTCTAAAATAGTCTTAGGAGATAGTTTAAGTAGTTTCCCATCGCAAATGAACTTTTACATAGGCGAGGGGGCCTCTACTGTCATGACCATGGAGAAAAATATACAAGCACTTGTAGCTATATGTGAAATTGATGCTTTCTATAGGAGACCTGGTATAACACATATTCATGCAGAACATGTTGAGCAATTGGGCATATTTAATGATAATATACTCTTTGCCATTTTAAAACAACAAACACAATCACATGAGTTCTGTTTTTAAAATAGCAGATCCCAGTTACTTTGCCTGTGAGGTTACTCATCCAAAATTTTTGTGGGAGTTTTTAGCACAGACATATTGTACATTCATGGCACCAGGTTATTTTGGCACAATTACATCAGATTAAAGATCCACTGAGACATCCTGTAAAGTCTAGATAAAATAGCTCCCAATATCTGCAACTGTCAATGACAGAGCTCCAAATGCTCACAGCCTGCAGAGCAGCAGTAACTTATATAACATTCTACCTACAACTAGTATTTTGGCAAAGCACTACAAATACTAAAGAATGTATCCAAACACTGTAAACTAGCTGTGTAGAAGTAAAAGAAAAACATGAAACAAAACAAGTATAATCACCTAAGTCAAAAACATCCAGCTTCCACATATATCCATTCTAAGAGAAGGAAGGAAGGAAGGAAGGAAGGGAGGAGGGAGAGAGGGAGGGAGGGAGGGAAAGAAGGAAGGAAAGGAAGGAAGGAAGGAAAGGAAGAAAGGAAGGAAGGAAGAACAAATTCTAGGTTTAAGATAATATTATTATTTTCCAATATGCAGACAAACATATAAAAGTAATTTAATTGTATCGACAGGAACAAACTTTTATTTGGGCTAACAAATAGCTCTGAAATATGTATTTTGCCAGTATCAAACAGTTTTTGTATCTGATTCAAACCCTTTGAATCATATAAAAAATTTCAAGTGCTGTGTAACAAATCTGATCTCTAGATGAGTGAGAATTAATTTCATAATAAGGAGCAATGGTTTCATCCTATTTCCTCAGAACTCCCAGGACTAGAGCATAATTAAGCCCCATCTGCAGATATTGCTAACACCCTTTCTGACCATTTCCAATCATTTTTTCTTCAAGTGTGGGCCCAGTTCCTAAGATCCCTGTCTCAGCTGCCAAGCTGGAAGGAGAGGGAGAGGGGAGAGAGGGGAAGGACAGGACTAAGTGCAAACAGGTTTCATCTTGGAGTGAAGTTAGATTAGCTGTAGTTGGTTCAGCAAGCATATCCAATTCGAGCACCTACTTTATGTCAGAACCTACGGTAAGAAGACAGTACAGTGAGATACAGTCTCTGTTATCAAGAAATTACACTCTGGTGATGGAATTCTCCTTTCTGTGCTCCACCTTAGGATAACTTGACTCCAATCCTTTGTGTCCTGAGGTTCAGAGGACTTTTTCTTTTTGATAATCTTCTCTCTCTCAAGTTTTTCTTTTTCTCATCTTTTTGTTTGTTTGTTTTGAGAAAGATTGGCCCTGCGCTAACATCTGTTGCCAATCTTCCTCTTTTATCTTTTTTATCCCCAAAGCCCCAGTACATCCTGTGTATCATAGTTGTAGAGTTGTAGCTCTTCTATGTGGGATGCTGCCTCCCCATGGCTTGACGTGCGGTGAGTAAGTCCGCGCCCAGGATTCGAACCGGTGAACCCCAGGCCACCGAAGCAGAACGCACAAACTTAACCTCTACATCACCGCCACAGGCCGGCCCCTGTTTTTCTCATCTTAAGAACTGCCTTCCTCTTACCATTCCTTTATATACAATTTTTTTAAGAGAAATCATTCCTCAGTGTTTGTAATACTTAACCTTCTCTTATACTTTGACTTCTGCTCTCATCATTTCATTAAAATTACTTCCATCAGTGTCCTCAATTACCTCATCAATGGTAAATTTTTTAGTATTTATCTGAATAACCCTCTGCAGTCCCTTTTATACCACTGCTTGATTCATTCTTATAACACTTATTGAGTGTCCGTTAAAGTCCAGACATTGCCTCTGGTGCTGGGGATTCAGCAGTGAACGAGTCAGGAAGCGCCTTGCTCCGATGGAGCTGACGTTGTTAAGTGAACACTTTGTTTAGTTATTCATAAAACTCCTTTGCTTCAGTGAAACCACATTATTCGTCCTCCTTCTACCTTTCTGACCTTTCCCACTCAGTTTCTTGTATGATACCTTTTCATTCTATCCATAACTTAACCATTGATGTTCTTTACAAGGTTTTGCCATCAAACTATTTTTATTCTTTCTTTTCATTCTCTTCTGATGTGATTCATCCCCTGTACTACCATTTACTGATGCTGACTAAATTTCTATATCCAGCCTTGAAATTTCCTTTATCTTCAGATTTTCATATCTCAGCTGGAAAGTTCTACCTGCATCCCTTGAAGAAGCTCCAAATTAATATACCCGAAGCTTACCTCATCCTATTCCCCTGCCTCCAATCAATACCTTCTCCTGCATTCTCTGTCATACCTGGTGATGTCATTACCATTCCAATCTATGCTAAAAATCTTAGAAAATCAACTCTGCTTTCTCTTGGTTGTTTTCATCCTCTACATACAATTAATCATCAGAAGGAGGCAATTTACATCTTTAATATTGCTTGAACTCTTCTCTACTTCTTTCTTCATCATCTCTCTCACAACGTGAGTAAAATTTGGACATTTCTAGCCTGGACTATGGCATCACCCTCCTAATGGGGTGATTGCCTCAAATTCGTCTCCCACACAAGATCCACATTAATTTCTCCACTTAACACTTTGGAATACTACATATCAACCAAAATTCAAGTAAACAATTTTTGATACACAGTAGGTATGTAGCAAATCTTTGTTGAACTGGATTGCTCTAGACCATGGTAAATTATTTCACGCTATAGCCTACATATTTTTGATAAATAGAACATGTACACATACAGAACAAAACAATAAAATGTCATATACTAAATAAAATGGTGGTACATGGTTACTAAATAACCATTTTAGTTCTGCCTTTAAGCTCTGAGGAACAAATTCTAAGAGGAATAACAAGCCACATAACATGAATTTGTTCAGTCAGAGTCCCAAAGCATGCAAATTTGCCTTCAGGACGTAATTTATTCATTGGGAAAAACTAGCCAAATTCATGATGTTTTGCTATCAGACCAGAAGTAGATACTACTTAAAAAAAAAAAGTTGGGATTTTCCTACACTTATTTTAAAGAGACACGTTTCTACAAGCAGTATATTTTATCAATTAAGATAAGAAAATTTGGAATCACTTTTGTACATCAAATATTTTCAAATAAATTATTCATTCATTAATATTCTAGAACATAAATGGTAATTTTTAAAATATTACTAGTATGTGGATGGCCCAGCTACTTAATACCACAAGCCTGTTTTTTATATATAAACATTAACAATAACAAAATCACAGAATTCATTACATAATTTAAATGAAGCTCATTTTGTGTTTCTCCTTTCTGAGCTACTCAGCTGCCCCCTCATTCTTTTATACTAAAGATTGAGTTAATTGTTTATAGAAATTACTTCTGCATTTTTCCCCAAGTTCATGTTATTATTCTTCTTCAGACTCTTACTAATACCTTCTTCTTTTAGTGGTAATTTTTGTGTAAGTAGTTTGAGTATCTTTTTTATGTATCTCCTATATGGTGAAATTGTATTGTGTATATTGTCATTCTGATGATGCTGTCAATAAATGGTGTGTATATTTTGAAAGTATAAATGATGTGTCATCAGAAAAGCCATTAATGCTATCTAGCACATTGGTCAGCAAAATTGTCAGGCTAAAGGTTGCCATATTGAATTCTGGAGGTCATTCAACAAACAATGTCCCTTGTATTCGATATGTTAATATTACCTTCAGGAGCAATAATGTGGTCTACACTTCACATGAGGCAAGCTCATTCCTATCATAAGGTAGAAATCATCTAGAGTTGTCTATTCAATGAAGCCTCCTGAATAACATCTTTTTTGGTATACATGTAGCATGTGTAATTCTGGATTCTTAATGGGGCAAGATTTTCTTCCCATATCACATTAACATATATTAATAAAGATCCTTTCAGGGGAATCCTATGAACATTTGTCTTACTGTTTTAAACACATATGTGTATATGTATATATATATGTTTTAAGTATATATGTTTTAAACATATATGTATATGTGCATATATTTCAAGTATATGAGTTTTTAAGGTAGAGAGAAACATAACCAACAGTCCCTGTGATATATTTACAACATCTGAACTTGGGTCCACAATTATTTTTTTGTTATATAATTTCCCTGAAGGAAAAAAAAAACAAAGACATTATACAATTAGAAAATATTTATTGTAGCTATGACTCTATCCTCTAGTAACTTGATATTCAAAAGACAGTTGAATGGCTAACATATAGATTTCACATATTGTTGCTTCTTGCAAAGTTCAAAAAACTCATTTTCATTTTCTTCCATACTGCTGGAATTAAGAAAATGTATAACATTTTTTATTTTAAGTCTAAAAACAATGTATTCATTTAATATATCTTTGCTGATAGCAGCATCTTTTGCTGGCCTAATGTAAGATATTGAGACATTTTCACTATAATGACTTTCCTTTCAATTTAGTCAGGAGTCACAGCCCTTCAAGCAGAGTGGCCTTCGTGTGTTAGGATCTACCCCAAACCACAGGAGGGGTTAATGCCAGAGCCCAGATGGAACCCCAGTGCTGTTGTTTACACAGTGGCATTCATTACCAAAAGCTGTGGTGTTAGTTCCCTTCGGTTCTAAATACTGTCATTTTCTTAATGTTCCCTTTAGAAAAACCCTGGGACAGCAGCATGAAAAGGCTGTATCTGTTCAATACTGCCGAACCTCCCCGCTTGTTAGGTTCATGTGACAGGCTTGGTTGAATATTTATCTGTGACTAATAGAGACCTCTTTTCTAGACTCCAATTGACTCATTACATTTTGAAAAGGCAGTAATATTGACATCCCAGTTACCACCTCTGGGACTGCTTCTCAAGCTGGAAATAAAAGTGTCTGCTTCTCTGTTCGTGTTAGACGCACCTGTGTGGAAAAAGCCATCGAATAAGCAAAGGCCTTCATTTGCTACTTTTTTCAGATTCGTGTAACATGTCAATTTTATTTCTCACTACTACCCTGACAAAGAAAATAGAAGCACTGGGTCATCCATACGCATGGTGTGCTTCAATGCTTCCAAACCTTGCTCAAGGTTTCCTCTGTTGGGGATGCTCTTGTCTATATGTTCATAGGCTACTGATTCTTGAAGGCCCAAATCAAATGTCACTCCACCCATGATACCTTCTCTGAGCTCTGCGCCACAGCAGAATATACTATTTCTATCTTCGGGCCTTCCACAGGGTTTTATCTTTACCTGCCTTATGGAATGGACTGTTTATACCTTGTGCAACCCATTGCTCTTGTTTTAATATACATATCTAGAAATTTTTTACTTTTTTCCCTATCTCCTTTGGATTATAGTTATTATTGTCCAAATATTATCCACTCTTCAAAACTGTAAGTTATATCATCACCAAAACTGATAATGTTTATTTAACTTTCCCTGGGAGCAGTACATAGTACCAAGTGCTTCATAGTATCTCATTTTATCCTAACAGCAGCTCTGTAAGTGATTTTATTACGCCCATTTTTAAAAAAGGAGGAAATCAAGATGCAAAACATTTAAGCATGTTTCTCCAAATGCCCAGTAATCCAATGGTACAGTAAGAATCCAGAGCATAGTCTCTGAACTACTATACCATGTGCCTCTCTCTTGCAAAGAATAAGAATTAAAGTTCCTATATTATTTAATTAATGCCATAGAAGTTAAATTTTTTTAATCATTTTTATTTACATGGGTAAGTTTTCAGGATTTTTTCATGTAATCAGCGCAAAACTTTTCCCTGTAGCTAATATAAAGCCATGATTTTCAAAGGGCCACTGTGTTAGAATCTCCCAGCACTAGTTAAATTGCAGATTCCTGCTCAGTTTCCTGTACCTACAGAATCGATTTGTCATGGGAATGCAGGTTTACAAGCTTCCCAGATGAATCTTACACACTTTAAATTTTGTGAAGCTCTGGTTAAAACAAAATGCAGGGTGTTTTCTCTTCTATCAATTGTGATGGGAGTTGACCTTTTCCTGGTTACAGGCCAGCATTTGAGCTTGCAGGCTGCAGGCGATGAAGTTACTGCTCTGGTACAGGACGCTGCACCTTGCAGCTCACGCTGTTCAGCTATGCAGGGATTGCAACGTAAAGTATCGTCACAAGCAGCCTGCCCCCAGATTCTGTGCTCAGACTCTGGGTGGTGAGTGTAACTAAAGCAGAAGCTTCTCAGAGGCCACCACATCTGCCATGCTCATTGACCTGTGACCTGAGGAGAGAGAACAGGTTTGAAGAAAGCAGCAGAGGCTTCACATATTTACCTTCTAGCCAATTCTGTGAGAGAAGACAGTCACTTTTTTTTAACCCCCAATGACTTGTTTGTGTTAGTCCTCAACTCTTTGGTCAAGATGTTTTTTGTTTTTTTCCATTTAGCTTTTCATTTATTCAACAAATATTTAAGAAGTGCCAGTATATGCAAGGCACTGAAACAAGAATGAGGAATTAAAGGTGAATAAAATACCATGTTTGCCTGGGAGGACATGTAGCAACTAAGCCCAGGAACAATTACATTACACTTTATAAGAAGCCAAGAGAGGTAAAACTGTAGGGTCAATGAAGTCAAGAAAGTCTTGCAAAAGAAAAGGAAAAGTAGAGGAAATTGCAGGTGCAAAGAGACTGAGGCATGACATAGGGTGCTTAGTTTAGTGAAACTGCAAGGAGAGGTTAGGGCAACACTTCCTGAAGCAATTTAAAACAAATTCTTCATTTTATTACCAATTAAAATGGAAAACACATTTTTACTTTTCTGTATCATAGGCCTACTTATAAATCCTTCAGATTCTTCTTTGTTTCTTTTTTCTTTTCAACATCCCTCTTTGCAAATTGTTCTTCTGATTTTCCCTTTCATTCAAACTGGTTGGTTCAAGATCAGATACATTTTAGAACCTGTTTGATAAGGTTGACAGGATATAAAGAAGTCTTCATGTGCACATTACGCTCATTTGTTATAGGTTAATTGCCCTACACTATATTGCTGACTTGTATTCATTTGAAGCAGATATCAAGCAAAGTGGAAGCCTATTTGAAAGTAAAAAAATAAAATAAAATTGTTCAGGGTCTATATCAAGAAACTGAGATGATTTAGATAATTTCTGAGACTATTGCTAACTTTCCAGTGCTATGATTCTTGAATCTATTTTTAGGATCTATTTAGGATCAAGGACAATTTAATCACCTCTATTAATCTGTGGTAACCAAAAACATGGGGAGTATAGATAACAAAATCCCCAGATAATCTTAAAATCAATTTTAATCTATTTCTTACTCAACCTTTTACCAAAACCTTTGAGAGGAAAAATTGACAAATTTTTGTTTCATCTCTCTTTCCCTCCTCTTACCAGTACAGGATAGATATATTATTAATGTGAAGCAAAATACTAAGAAAATGAAGGCAGAGAAGTGTAGTTGCAGCAAAAGAAATAGGTTCTCTCCATATTGGGCACTGATAGTGAATAATCAAGAGTAAACTCCTTTCATGCACCTTATTAGAAGGCCTGCCATTTGCTAAGACAGTGATTCACGATATTGGTGTACATAAAAATTACCTGGAGAGCTAGTTAAAAATATAAATGACCAATATGCAGGAGATCCCAATATAGTAAATTTGGGGAGACGGTTGGGCAGGGCTTGGGCATCTATAAGTTTCACAAGTTCTGCAGGTGATTATGATATAAGTCAAAACTTATGAGCTCCTCTGCTAGGAAATTATAATGATCAGTAATAGCAGATTCCGTAAGTTTTAGCTAATCAACTCAAGTGCAAGATTAGGTAAGGACAGAATTTCAATCATCTGATTTTACAGACTCTTTTACCAGACTAAACTAGTGAGTTGCTTGAGTTTTGTTTTGTTTAATAAATTTTCACCCAATTGTTTAGTTCCATCACAATATATAACTTTCTTTGTTCTGTAGAGATCCATCATGACTTTGGAAAATTTTAAAATATAGGAAAGCTGCTTCTTTTTTTTCTTTCTTTCTCTCTAGGTTTGTAGTCTATATTTTCTAAATAGTCTATATTTTCTAAATAGGCCTTCACTCATATAAGGAGACAAAGGGAGTTGGTGCAGACTTTTCAGATGTCGCCGGTGCTATAAAAAGAAAACACAGTACTATGCCTTCCTTGGGGATCATGATGGATTTTCAAATGGCACCCAGCCATTGATCAGCTGGCTCAAAGACTTCATCAGGGGCAGAAGCCCAAGCGAAAAGAATCATCAGTCTTGATATGTCCCTTGTGCTCAGCAAGAGGCGAATTGTTATTTTCAGTTTGTATATTCCCATGATGTGTATTGAATATCTGAGCAATGAAGTGAATCAAATTGTACACACTCAGCATGCTTGCCACCAGGCATGTGTAATCCTTTAGGGCATACAATGATGAAAAGTTCAAAACGGAATCCCAGAGCAGCCCAAATAAACAACTAACTGCCAATTTCCTTAAAGATGGCAAAAGGACATCCCACGGTGATACACTTGAATTTGGTTTCCAAGATAATTTTCCAATAACCAGTCTACCTTTGCAGAGATATTAAAGACACGTTTTTACTAATATGAAAGCCTGGAATTAAGAATAAAAATAATCTTTTTTTTTTTTTTTTGGTGAGGAAGATTAGCCCTGAGCTAACATCTGTTGCCAATCCTCCTCTTTTAGCTGAGGAAGATTGACCCTCGGCTAACGTCCGTGCCCATCTTCCTCTACTTTATATATGGGATGCCTCCACAGCATGGTTTGACCTTGCCTGGGATCCAAACCTGCGAACCCTGGGCCGCCGAAGTGGAGCATGCAAACTCAACCACTACACCACAGGGCTGGCCCAAAGAATAAAAAATAATCTATTTTAAAAAAGAAACATAGTAACTGATGAAGAAAGAATGTTATGTTGAATAGGATTGCATGTCTTTTGCCTTTCCATATAAACTTTAGAATCAGTTTATCACTATTGACAAAACAACTCCTTGGAATTTAGATTGGAATTGCATTGAATCTATAGATCAAGTTGGAAAGAACTGACATCTTAAGTATATTGGTCTTCCAATCCATGAACACAGAATATCTATCCATTAATTTACATCATCTTTAATTTCTTTAAGCAGTATTTTGCAGTTTTCCACATGTAGATTCTGTACACATTTTGTTAGATGTATGTCTAAGTGTTGGATTTTTTGATACTGTTGTAAATGGTATTTTTTTTTTATTTTAAATTCCAGTTTTTCATCCCTGGTACGTAGGAAAGCAATTGACTTTCATATATCGACCTTGTATCCTGCTACCCATCATACTCACTTATTATTAGCTCCAGTAGGTTATTGGAAGGTTCTTTGGCATTTTCTCCATAGACAATCATTGAATCTGCAAACAAAAACGGTTTGATTTCCTCCTATTCATTCTGCATACCTTTTGTTTCTTTTTCTTGTCTTGTTGCATTAGCTGGGACCTCCAGTATAATGTAAAATAGAAGTGGTGAGAGTAGACATTCTTGCCCATGTATTTTTCATGTTATGCATGACATTTAGTCTCAATTCTGACATATTATTTTATGCTTTAATTGATGTAATATTCATATAAATACATATGTATATGTATCATGTTCTATTTACAATAAATATAAAGAAATTTTTTTATTGTTTCATTTGGTTTTTAGGAAAGATTCTATTTTGTTCTAGCAATTATCTTTATAATTTTACCTGTTAATGGTGCCCTTAATCTTTATTTTTCTTAGAAAATCTTTTACTGTCTAGTCTGTCAGTTTTAGATGGTACTCACTGAGACTCACATATACAACAGCCAATTACCTTTTTCAAATTTCACCTTTCTCACTCTCTCCTCCCATTTTACTGGAATTCTTTCTCTGTAGTCAGAATATTTAAATGCTATTCTCTCACCCATTACCCTATTCTTGTGTTAGTCTTTGATTTACAATTAAATATATTAAATAGTCACCAGCAATCCATTTACCAAGGTTTTCTTGGTATGTCTTGGTTACATGAACTCATCCTGTAGTAGATTCCTCATGAATGACTCACAAATACAATGGTCCCTGGGTTCTTGCACAGTTGAAACTATTTGTCTATAGTCTTGATACTTTAAAGACAGCTTGACTGAATAAAAAACCTGAGTTAACTTTTATTGCATTGAATATTTGGAAATGCTGCTCAACTGTTGCTTTGTGTTGTATGTTGCTCTTGAGAGGCTGATGCTAGATTAATATTCTTCCCATTATAGGTAATTTGATTATTTTGTTTAGAGGATCTGATTATTGTTTTCCTTAAAGTAGAATCGTTTTACTAGTATATTTCTCAGTCATTTGTTTTTGAATCATTTTCCAAGTACAAGATAGGCCCCCTCAAAATGTAAATTTAAGTTATCTTTTATTTCCAGATAGTTCTCTTGGCTTCAGATCTAAATATTTATTTCTGTTCTGTTTCTTTTTCTTTTCCAGTAACTATAATTTTATAAAGAGCAGATTTTTTTCTTGCCTGTCTGGCATTTCATCTACTTTATCTTTAAATTTTTTACCCTTTTAAAATCTCAAAAGAACTCTATTGATTGTTTCCCTGCCTTTCCTCAAAGTCCTTTAGTAAATTTTTATTCCAATCTATACTCTCTTGGGCACCTTCTAATTTCCTCTTCATTTCCTGGTGACTTTGTCTTTTTCTTCAGTTGCTTTTCTGAGTTTGATTGACATTCATTGCATTTTTTCCCGTGCTTTGTCCTTTTTTGGCCATTAGTTTTTAAAATTTTTTATTCAGGGGCCAGCCCGGTGGCACAAATGATTAAGTGTGCGCGCTCCACTGCGGCGGCCCAGGGTTCGCAGGTTCAGATCCCTGGGGCGTACCAAAGCACCGCTTGTTAAGCCATGCTGTGGCAGCACCCCATATAAAGTGAAGGAAGAAGGGCGTGGATGTTAGCTCATGGCCAATCTTCCTCAAGAAAGAGGATTGGCATCGAATGTTAGCTCAGGGCTAGTCCTCCTCACAAAAATAAATAAATGAAAATAAAAAAAATTTTTTTGATTCAATGCGTTTTTAAAATGATAACTAAATGCTTAAGACCATTTAATTCAATTTAAAATGTTTATTACAGTGTTCTTCTCCTTCCTTATTGATTTTTGGAAAGTATATTTATCATGGGAAATATTTTAATTTGAGATTTCTGTTTACTTTTTGCAGTGCTTAGTGTTGAATTGGGTTGATTTTTTTTTAATCCTTAGCCTTTCGTTGATAATTTTCCCGGCTCAGGAGTGCCCTCTTCTACCAGTATGATAAAATACGTTTTAAAAATTGGTTATGTTGGTGATGGTAGGGATGGTGGCAGGAAGAGGGGAGAGGTGGTACGTCCTGTTTGTCTTTTGTTTCTGTGGGATCCTTAACTTTTAATTCTTCCTCTTTCCTTTCACTGCCACCTCTTCTCTATTTAGCAGATTCTCCCCAGAAGCAATGTTTCCCAAAAGTTAATACCTCCAGTCCTGCTTATTTTCAAGCCCAATTCTTACAGCTGGTGTTTGGAACCAAGTCGTTGATTTGTGTTTAGTATTTTGGTACTTACTGTTGTAATGTCTCTGTCTGGAGGTGATTTTGTCTACTTTCATCCGCACCTTCTGTTCCACTCTTCTTTTTCATAGAATCCTTTAAGTTTCCCTTCCCTCGTTCTTCGTATCTATGGACTTTTCACCAACCATGAGAGCTTGTTGGAATTTGGTTTTTATTTCTCCATTTACAAGTAATTAAAAGTCCATAGTATTCCCTGTCCCCTAGTAATGTCTGAAGCAGCATCAATAGTATTTTTATCAGTGTTCTTTGCGGCAGTTTTAGAGGCTGAGTGGAGGCATTACTGCAAGTTTGAAAGAGAGGCATTAGGGATGCAGCAGTAATTGTTCCAGTTGATGAGCGACTCACAATAAGAAAGTGGCGGTGGAATTTAAAAGTGAAGGTGGATTCAAATTGCGCTCAAAATGATAAGGACTGATGGTGAATTTCTTAAACAAATTGTGTCTCTACTTAAAAGAATTGTTATGTATGGACTGAATTTTCTATTCACCAATAACAAAATAATCAGTTCATGGATTAAGACAGCCTTGTAGCAATGCTCAATAAAGATTCCATTGGTCACGGACCTTCAGGAATTCTAAAGGAAGTACTATTGAAACCGATTATAATACCATTATATCATCATTTCTTGATTCATTATGCCAAATTTTCACTTGCTATTCCCATTTTCAACAAAGATTTTTTTGTTTTTGATTTAATTAATTTGGTTTAGTTTAGTCAATGAATTGTTTCAATTTTTACTTATAATTTAATTATTATAGACCTTAAAGACATAAGGTATGATGGAGTTTTGGTACTGAAAAAGTAAGGTAAATAGGATGGAACAGTAGTTAATATAAACTGCCACCAGTATAAATCATCTGGAGAATTAAAATAACCTACTAAAGTTATTGTGAGAATTACAAAATCAATAAGCATAAAATGCTTGGAATAGTATCTAGCACTTTGTAACTGCTCACTACATATTAGCTATTGTTAATATTTTATTTATTTAATATTGTTAATGTTAGTAAGCTGTACTAACTTTGGTTTTGTTTACACAGCTCTGCTTTTGGATACTGCTAATAGCACAAGTGGCCAAAAAAAAAGTATTTTTGTAGGTCATTTCCATCTGACTGTGGTCAATAAAACCAGAAATATCTTCAGAAACTCTCCATTTTTAGAGTCTAACATCTAAAACTGAAAGAAGTTTCCTGAAGCACCTGTGCTTTTTTTAGAAACAGGGAGCCTTTTTTGAACATGCAGAGGGAGAATATAAATATTTAGTACAAAAGATAAACATGCAAATGCTTCTAACTTTTAAGTCATTTCATAATAATCCTTTACTAGAATGTATGTTTCTTAGCCCATTGAATTAATTATTGACATCTTCTTTGTTCTACTGTGATATAACCATGAAGACAAAAAGTTTTTCTCAGATGCATATTGAGCTTAATAGTTACATTTTCATGGTTACTTAAACGGTTCTATCCTGGATCCTTGCCATCATACCCTATCAGGGTTTAGTACTTTGTTAAAACCTCCTAGGTGGTACACACACACACACACACACACACACACACAGATATACACACACAAACACACACACACGCACACTCTTTGAGGGGGCCAGGTGCAATAAATAATCTAAATCTTGGGCTATAATGTGTTTAATAGGACTGACAGTGATTCTGATACCATCACTAGAAGATGTGTGAAAAGTAGGACAGAAGCTTGGACACTAAATTCTCTTTCTTGTCCCTCTTACTTCCTGCCTAATAAGCCAATAGGAATATATGAGCTTAAGTGCTTGTTAAAGACTGTTGAGTAGAAGAGAAACTGACATAATCAAAGGAGATAAAATCATTGGACAAAACTAGAAATTTTGAGTTCTGAGAGACCCCAGAAGCTCTGTTCAACTTGGAAATCCTTGGGCCAAGTTAACTTCAGTATGCTCCAATTAGACAAATACCTATCATATTAGCTCCTACTTGAAAAGATCTGTGACCTTTTAAAAATTTTGGGAGAAGATAATGGAAATAGAGGTAGAAGCACGGAATAAGTAGGAGAAAGATAAACGAGGAAGATGGTTCTGTGAACCATAGTCTGGATTCAGACCTGCCTATATTTCTGTCTAGGAGAAAAGGATGCTGGCCACTGAGAAGAAATGCTCTAGTCTTTAGTTTATAAAAGTGTATTTGTACACCTTTGAGGGAGTACCAAGAACTAGGAATGTTATCTCTGGTTCTGAAGGATAGACCTTGTAGTGTTGGGTAAGTTTGTGCTTACTAATGGAGAAATAAAAGAACACCACTTTCCACTTCTACTTCCATGCAACCCCAAGAAACTCATCCATGAATATCAAAGCCTGCTTCCCTTATTTTGCCGGAGAAAGTAGGGAGCTGTACTGGGGAGAGATGAGCACAGCAGACTGCACGTGGAGGCCCATTTTCATTAGCTGCAGCACTGGCAGTGGTTTACACACTTCTAGGTGCTTCCTAACATCTGTGAGAATGTTATAGACCTTAATGAGTGGTGATAAATGGTAATAAATGTTAAAAAGAAGTTGGAAATCGTATGTGATATTATAAACTAAAGGCTTTGGTAGTTACTATTTGTAGGTGACAGGGTACTAAATAAGGATGAATTCAGATCATCATCCCATGTAAAATGCAAATAAAAGAAAACCCTGCAATGGAAAACAAAAATGAACAAATCATACATTTGGCAAATAAATCATATTTGTGACTAAAATAAAAATATACAAAGGCATATTCGACAAAACCTTGTTATAATGTTACCATAGGAAATTATTAGGTGAATTTCAGATTTCATTTTTAAAGACTTAACATGAGATTTATTTTGATTTAAAGAATTTATAACTATAGAATATATAGTTGATTCCTTATAGGACAATGTAGCTCACATCACAAGTTCAATTTAAGCCTTGAATTTGTAGTTAAAATACAAGAACGTTGCTGAATGTCCTCAATCACCACTTCCTTGCACTTTGGGGAAAGAAAATCAGAAGAGGTGGTGGGTGGGAACAGATGCTACTTAAGTAGAATTCCACTTGGGTTATTTTAAGATGTAAATCCTCCTCAATCTGAATTTATGATTAATTTTCTATTTGTGTGGTGTGATATTGTTGTAGTTGAGAAACAGAAATTTGGCCAACAAATGTTCAGAGTAAACTATATATTCTTTTTGAATATGCCGTTAGTTAAACGGCTTTTGATAAATTGCCCAACTTTGCTAAGCCTCATTTTCTTTCATTTGAGATGGAGATAGTTCTTTCCTTATTTCCTTACCATATTGTCATAAGAATTCAAAATTTATCTACTATACATTTGAACTTTCATTGAAACATTTTGTTTCAAGTCCTGGTAATAAAGACTGAAATGTAAAGGTTAAAGTTATCCCAGCTACCTTAAAAACAATTACTGAGTTAATTAATTAGGACACATAATCAAGTGTTGAGAAAAGCCATTTGCTTTTATTAGGAGTATTACGAGGTCATAGAGCTAACTAGGTTTGAGTCACTAGGACAAAATAAAAATCTACAAAAAGGTCAGTGAAGCTCAAAAATTGAAATAGAAATCCCAAAGTGTTTTTATAAAGGTAAAGAAGTAGGGTTCAGGGGCCGGCCCCGTGGCTTAGCGGTTAAGTGCGCGTGCTCCGCTACTGGCGGCCCGGGTTCAGATCCCGGGCACGTACCGACACACTGCTTCTCTGGCCATGCTGAGGCCTTGTCCCAAATACAGCAACTAGAAGGATGTGCAGCTATGACATACAACTGTCTACTGGGGCTTTGGGGAAAAAAAAAAAGGAGGAGGATTGGCAATAGATGTTAGCTCCGAGCCGGTCTTCCTCAGCAAAAAAAAAAGAGGAGGATTAGCATGGATGTTAGCTCAGGGCTGATGTTCCTCACAAAAAGAAAAAAAAAAAAAGAAGTAGGGTTCAGTTCTACATAGGTAGACAATAGGGGAAAGGACCGATTTAGGGGCTACACTATAGAAAATTTTTAAAAACTAAAATTGTACAGTAGGGAATACAAGAGATTGGCAAGTCTACAAAATTGAATCCATTAAATCTTGAATAAATTTAAGTTACTGGCAAGATTCTTGAGAAATATGTGCACTGTATAGCAGAAATACTATAGATGCACCAGATGGGAAAGAGCCGAAGAACATGAAAATTAACTGAGTGGAATCATACATAACTGACTATGAGCTAATGAGGGATCTGTCCTTGGTAGATGGCTGTGGAAATAGAGGCACACTCGGATGAGGAGACTCAAGGGGTTGCAGGATATATCTCGACCTGGGTATTGGATGTATGGTATCTTATAATTGAAGGGATGCAGCAGTGAGGAATCACAATCAATTTGGATCAGGTGAAGTAAAAGAAAATCATTTCATTTGGGACTTTCAGATTTTACGTCGGGGGTAGAAAACACAAGTGGGAAGGTATGAACAGCATTTGGAAATTCAACTGGGAGGTCTCTTAAGTGTTTGTACATATACTGGACTTAGTGATACAGGCTCTTTACAGAGAAAAGCAAAATGTTCATCAGCTATTGGTGTCAGCGCTTAATCTGACATGTTCAATAAATACTTATTTTGCAATTACTTTGTATCGGGGCCCTGAAGTCTCTGGGCACAATATGAAATATTAAAGCCAACGTTTTCACCTTTCCATAGGCTGTTACCTCCTGGAATGCCTTTTCTTTTGCATTCCCCTTTTCAAAACAACAACAAATTGTATGATTATATGGGGTGTGAATTTTGGTCTACAAGTTCATGTCTATAAGAACTATATTTTATATCTAAAATTCTACTCAATTTTTATTTCAAGCCCCTATTCCGAAAAACTGTATGGAAATTTAATTTCAGTAGTTCTTTTGGGTCCCATCCCCATAACCTGGGGTAGTGTGTCAATTCTTAGAGTTAATATACAGTGCAAAGGTGTAAGGGAGGGGGTGGGTGTGGGAATCCAGTTATTGCTTAAAAGAACTCAACTTACATCTCAATCATATGATAAAACTAAACTTAAAAACTGAATATTAAACAGGTTACAGTGAAAAGTATATTTTTATTCCAAGAATTTTGTTTTACAGCTGGTAACAGAGAAAAGAGAATTACTAAACTTAGCGACATTGGCATAAAAATAAAAATGCAGTCTATAGACCAAAATAGATCCAACCAGGGATCTTTGTGTACATTTTTCTGATGCTGGAAATAACTGCTGTTTCATACTTCAAGTTATATTGTCCAATAGATATTTCAGAAATTCAAGTTGCCCCTGTGTTTCCACTACTCTTTTCGTTTTCATGGGTTCTGTTCTCTCACTTTAGCTGAATGCATTTAATTATTTGTCACATTAGATTATGTGTATATTTGTATTAGTTTATGTGTATATTTATTAATTTATGTGATAATATATATGTACATGAGGTATATATAGAGATAGAGATATATATGTCTTATTGCAGGCATCTTTTCCCAAGGTGAATGAAAGCTGTACATTCTGCAAAGACAGATGAGTCTCAGTAGAATCAAAGAAACTTGAGCTCTACACTTAGCCAAGATCCATCTAATTTTCTCAAGATAACATATAAACTAAAACACTCCAAACTTTTGATGAATGACAAATATACAGTTTCTTTTATAAATTACAACTGACAATATTTGCTTCTTTAAACTCTTAAATGCAAGTACTGTATATGTTCATACAGAGTGAAAAATATATTATTGTTGCATTATACATATTTGTCAATTTTTTCTTTGAACTCTGAGAGAAAACTTTATTTTATCTAGGATCCCAAATCATAAGATCCTTCCTCAATTTTATTGCACTACACAAAGATAAACTGTTTAATGAATATTCTTATATTGTTCTAACAGATTCTGAAGTACTTTCAAAATTAAAGATTAAAATATTATTAATACTTTACATATTTATATTATTCATTTAATATGTGCTATTTTTTTACCGTGTTTTATTGTAATCATCAACATTAGAAAATAAATTTATCCAACTCTACCTGATTAAGGCACAATATTCACAAGAATGAGTATTGGGAATGGACTTTTTAAAAGCAAAGAAAACATGGAATGAAAAGATTTAGGAAGATTAACAAAGATATGTAAAATGTTTTAGAAAGTAATGATACTGGTGGCATACCTGTTAGTAAAATAATATAGAGTTCAAGTGCAAGGTGACAATATACTAGGCTCAGTTAATTGAAATGGAATGCAAAGCAAAGGAGAGCCATGGGAATTTGGTGGCTGGACACCCTAAATTTGGCTGGACATCCCAAATAGGTATAACCAAATTAAATTATTTGGTTAATCATAGTACCCCATAAAACAATTGTTCATTAGTCCTTCAGTAGTGACACATGTTTCTTATACAAAAGATATTGATAACAATGATGCACAACACTAAAATAAAAACATAAAATTAATAAAAGAGAGAGGAAAGTAGACCAATTTTACTTATGAACATAGATGTAAACTTCCTAGATAAAATGTTACAAATTGAGTCCAACAGTATACTAACAGACTTGGTATTATAAACAAGTAGCTTTTATCCTAAGAACGTGAGGGTGAGAGAGGAATCAAGATGGCGGCGTAAGCAGACTCGGAACTCACCTCCTCCCGTGGACACAGCCAATTTACAACTACTCGTGGAAAAATTACCCCAGAGACAGAACTGAAAACTGGATGAGAGGAACTCCTGCAACAACGGACAATCCTAACTGGGGTAGAAGAGGCAGAGACTCCCTTCTGGAGAGGAAAAACGCTGCCTTCACAAGCCGCCAGCTTCACGGCCGCCGGGAGCAGCTCACAGGTACGCAGCCTCCCTGGAGGCGCGGGGCCCTGAGCCGGGGAGCGCCCCCGCTGGGGGCATTTTGTGGACCCAGCACAATCGAGACCAGCGGCATAATATCTGACTGTGCCTGCTACTAAAGCATTGGGGAGCACCCCCAGAAAACCCGGTTCACAAAGAAACTAAAACTGGCTCTTAAAGGGCCCGTGCGCAAACTCACCCGTTTCAGGAAGCACCCTAAAATCACCAGAAAGAAAGGTGTACAGTGCTTTGGTGACAAGAGACTCACCTAATAGGCCCTGAGTGCATCTCGGTGAGGGGTGAGACCTCTCCAGGGACTGGGACATTGGCGGCGCCCATTGTTGTGGCCTGGTGTGGGCGTGCTGACACAGACGCCATTGGAGTTCTCCCTGAGGCCTGCTAGCCCAGGGTCTGCCCCACCCGCTAGAGCACCGATTTAATCCAGCTCAGCCAGGGCAGGCAGCCCACCCTAGAGACTGGCCCCACCCAACAACAAGCCCTCAGGCAACTTGTGGGCCTGCATAGATTGGTGACTGGATTCTCTGCAGCCTGGCAACTGAGCCGACTTGAGCAGGGCAGGGTGGGCACAAGGAGCGGGTGGAGAGTGTGGGGTGGTGGCAGAGTGTGTGGGGATCCCGCCGTGGTGAGACTGGGTCCGCTTGGGGAGGTCGGGGCACTCACACGGGGCAGGACTGTGTTGACTGTGTGTGTGGACCTGTGGGCGGCAGGGCTTCTCAGCCGCAGAAGACTTGTACTTCTCAAAGACCCACATAGGAGGTTTGCTCCACCTTCCAAAACCTGATACAATTGGGTGCTCCTGTGCCTGAGGCCAGCCCCACCCAGCTGCAATCCTCAGAGAGCTGACAAGAGACCTAATAGGCTAGAGGCTTACAGCAATTGTAAGGCCCTGAGCCTAACAACCTGCCACGGTGGGGGCCTACTCACTTAAAAGAAATACTGCAACACAAATGTGGTATTAGAACTTGCAGCCAACTGTGCTGGGGCTCCCCACAGCTGATAAAGAGACTGAAGGGCCCACAACAACTACAAGCAGCTGAGCATTACAACAGCTGGCCAGGAGCATAACTCAGCCTCCCTGGGCGCCTACAGGGAGAGCAAACAGGCCACAGCAGAAGGATACACGTAGCCCACATAGGGGTCACCCCTGGAACTTTGAGAACTGAGGGAAGCACACTGGAAGCCTCCTAAGCCATCAGTTACATAAAGTCACCTATCCAAGAGCAGGAGACGTAGCTGACCTACCTAATACGTAGACACAAGCACAGGGAAAGAGGCAAAATGAAGAGGCAAAAGAATATATTCCAAGTAAGGGAACAGGACAAAACCCCAGAAAAGGAACTAAGTGAAACAGAAAGGAGCAACCTACCCGACAGAGAGTTCAAACTAAGAGTGTTAAGGATGCTCACTGATCTGGGGAGAAGAATAGATGAACTCAGTGAGAATGTCAACAAAGAAATGGAAGATATAAAAAAGAACCAATCAGAAATGAAGAATACAATACTGGAAATGAAAAATTCATTAGAGGGACTCAAAAGCAGAGTAGAGGATACAGAAGAATGGATCTGTGAGCTGGACGAAAGACTAGAAGAAATTACCCGAGGTGAACAGCTAAGAACGTGAGGGTGACTCAACATTAGGGAACCTCTGAGTAATTAATAGTTCCAAGGAGAAAATCAGCATAAAGAATTTGACAGATTTTTAAAAATGCTGTCAGAAATCGAAAGAAACTTTTTTAACTTGTTGTATCTTATTGAAAGGTAGAGGGTTCCATGTACTAAATAGTAAAAGCAAAATTGCGTAGTATCACCACCATATTCAATATATATGAGAGGTCTTAGCTAATTCCACAAGAAAACAAAAAGAGAGATAATTATTGGAACTGAGGAGAGACATCTGTAGGTAGATTTTTCCAGCCCCCAAAAGATAAAATTTACTGCAATAGAGAAAGCAGCAAGAATGTGAGACACTGGCAATATGTGCTGAGAAAGGACCATCTATGCCTGCCCAACATGCTAATCAGAGGTGATCAACAGAATTTCTAGATAAGTTTAGCAACCTGATAGCAGGAAAGGCCTGTGTCCCATTTCCTGCCTAGGGACCTGAGGGGAGGCAAGTGGCCTCAAAGTGCTCCATGTTACCCTCGCACAGCAAAGTAGAGTAGAAATGGCTACCTGGGGCTGCCTACGCAAATGGACCTATTCCAATCTCAGAGTCTCCATGGACCCCAGTAGAGAAGCAGGAGCAAACAAGCATGTTTCTGTATGGCTGAGAGTGAACTGATTATAAATAATAATGAAAGCCATTATTCCTGAGTATGACCTGATACCCAGTGGGAATGTGATCGTCTCAGCAGATATTGTATGGAGAGGTGATGACCAAGGAGCAGTCTTCCTGCTGATGTTATAATGTTACTTAAGCTCTTGGAACTTAAAGATCTCTGAATCAATTGAGGAATGCCTGAATTCACTGAGTTTACCATGAATTGAAAAAAATAAGCTTTCCATTACTGGAAAAAATGAAGATATATATGGAGTTCAGGTATAAAAAAGCAAAGAAAACATTTTTTATCCACAACAAAGTTTATGATGTATCTTTATAGATTCATACATACTACCTGTATTAGTTCCTATCTCTGTATCTAAATTTTTATATAGAATATTCATCTATGTACAAAAACACATACACGCACATGAACAGAAAAATATTTGAAAGGGCATATAACTAATTATTAACTCTAAGGAGAGAGAAGGAATTATTGAGGTAGGTAGTACGCAAAGGACCTACAGCTTTTTACTATATTTATTTTTATCATTTGGATATTTTATGAGGATAAATATTCATGTTTGACTTGTTTAAAAAGAAAGTAATTAAAAATAGCCACTATCTCAAATTTATAGTTGTGTAATCCATTGTTCTCTGAGTTTAAGAGAAGGTAGATTTTATAATTAAAAAATAGTGAACAGACAAAACATTTTTAATTAAATATTAGACACTTTTGAAAGTTATAGATTTTTCCAGGAGCACTTTACAGTAATCATGTCTGTCTCGCACTGTAATGGATATAATAGCTTTGAGAATGACCTCTATTTGTGTTAGCAGAATTCCGTTTCATGTATTTGATTCAGAATAAGACTTAAAGCAGTGCTTCTCAAACTTTCATGTTTGAGAATGGTGACCTTATAAAAATGCAGATTCTGATTCAATATATCCGGGGTAAATCCTGATAATCTGCATTTCTGACAAGCTCCCATATGATGTCTTTGCTGCTAAGGACTCCTAAAAACAGCAAAATATTCTAAATATAAAAATTAAAATTTTAATTGATTAATTCATATGTTAGTAAATTAAAATTAAAACAAACTGATAGATATATGTTTACAAGTATCCAGGTAAATTAAATTTGCTATTTTTATCAGAATGTTTGCCCTAGTGTTGTAATATCTAACTGACCATGGAATTGTATTGTATCAAAGATCATTAGGCTGTCATGGTAGGTTTCATTCAGGATCGATTAGCTGCAAGTAAGTGAAGCAGGAAAGGAATTGTTTGGAAAGGAGTGAAGTAGCTCATAGAATTTAAGGAAAAACCAAATCATTGAATCATTGGGCTTGGAAATGCCTGGTCCAAGGCAGCTCTCAGGATCTGGGAGGAAAGAACTGACAATTTCTTCAGGGTGCTATCATGGTTGATGCTTTCGACATTGTTCATACTTCCAATTCCAAGGAGAATGTATCTGATCATCTGCACTTGGCTCTCCCAAAGCAAAGTTAGGGTGCTGTTAGAAGAAAAAGAAATAGAAAATGGGTGACAAAACAACAGACACCTACAGCGTCATGATATACAGTTTTCAATTTGCCAGGTTACTGAAAAGGTAACTAGACCAAAGTGCTGTGATTCATTTCATTAATACCAAGAGATATGTCCTCAAATGTGTGTGTGCACATGCGTGTGTGTGTTTTATGAAATAACTATGGAAGCATCCTTGTTTCTTTAGAATAGCTGTATTGGATAGATTTTTAAATGCACATTTTTTCCCCACATTTCAACATCTTTAAAACCAAGATGTATCTGATAGCCTATGACACTAGCATTGGGACATAGTTTGATTGGAAACATCATTTTTTTTAGGGACACAAAAGTGATGATGCTTCTTATAATTTTGGCATCTTGTATTTGATGAAATATGGTGGTGATGTTGTAAGGATTAAATGAAATAATGTAGGTGAAGCACAAGATTGACGTCTAGAAAGTACTTTATAAATAGTATCCATCATAATGATAGTGTTGATAATGATTATACATTTGCGTGAAATGCCTTATCTTGTTCCAGAGCACAAATCCAAATAGTTAGAGAAATCTTACCAGTATAATTTAAAACATCACACTAGTGAAATTCTGTGATCCAAATTATTTCATGAAATGCAAGGAAGATATAGGACTATCTGACTTCTTATTCAATAAAATGCACAGAACAGAAATTGTAAAAGGGAATAGACAATGGATAGTTGCCAGAGAGAAAATAAGTGTTTGTACAGTCAAGTTTTTGAGATGGGCTGGGGATTCAAAAATATTGCTAATCTTTCTTTGTACACTCTCTGTATAAAAATTTCCAGTCTTAAACTTTGGGACTAGGAAAAAAATGTTTTTAAAGAGTGATTAAACAACTAGTTTATACTGCGCTCCAAGCCCCTCTGAAGAGGAGATGCTGACCCTGTGTGAGTTCTTTGTCACTAGTGGGCAGAGGCAAATTTCCTACCATTTGAGCGAAAAACTG
The DNA here is from genome assembly GCF_057802395.1 of Ceratotherium simum simum. Classification (NCBI taxonomy): domain Eukaryota; kingdom Metazoa; phylum Chordata; class Mammalia; order Perissodactyla; family Rhinocerotidae; genus Ceratotherium; species Ceratotherium simum. Next base: position 43,596,523 of record NC_141908.1, read on the forward strand.
GGCACTCTTTCATCTACAAATTAGTTTTAAATGAAGATTAGATATGTTACTTGTATATAATAACTTCTAGAAAAACAAATCACTATGTGTATAGAAATAGCCAATAATATCAGACTATAATATTTCAGTTATCTGCATTTCAATTGTTTTTCACTTGTACTTTCTGTAACAGATAGTGCAGTACTAATTGTAATATAGTTAATGAAACATATTTCTGAAAAAAATTTTGTGTGAACTTAGTATTTATACAGGTTCTGTTTTCCTCCAGCAATTCGCGTTATGCTTTCATATGAGGAGTCAATTAGTAAGGATCCATTGCTTATTTTTTTCATTTGTGGCTATTAGTTTTTCTCTATATTATTTTTAGTTTTTCTAGTGCCTGTTATAATAGCCGTGTAGTGAAAAATGTCTGTTAACAAACTCTACAATGCAACAGAGTAAGTAATAATTTAATGCTACTTCTTGGGTAAATTCTTTTATACAATAAAAATTTTTGCATTTGTAATATGCATAAATATCTTGTAGCTTATGAAAAATTCCATAAAATTGTTTGAGCAATATTAAAGATTTTAAGAATTTATTTATTTGCTCTTCTTTTTTATGGAAAATATATCAATTATGGACATAGATTTAATATAAACTATTGGTAAGATCACAACACACACATACATCTATGAAGGCCAAAGTATGTATTTATGCAAATAATTTATACATATTAGTACCCGAAAAACAATTTGATAGAATCAATAAAATCTATAAAAATAGGAATTGAACTCATATATAAAATTGGCCATATGAAAAAAGAGATACAATAAAGTATAAACTATTAAGCTAAGTTAAAAGGGCAATTAAAAAAATAGTAGCACTACTGAAAGAGGATTTTATAATTTCTCTTTCCTTTTGCTGTGTAATTACAATCTTTGAATTTAAGAGAGTCTACAGATTCAAATCAATATCCATTTCTTCCTTAAAATGGCCGGTTTTTTTGGCCCTGAGCTAACATCTGTTGCCAATCCTTCTCCTTTTTTCCTTTTCTTCTCCCCAAAGCCCCAGTAAATAGTTGTATGTCATAGTTGTACATCTTTCTAGCTGCTCTATGTGGGATGCTGCCTCAGCGTGGCTTGATAAGGGGTGCATAAGTCTGCGCCCAGGATCCGAACTGGCAAACCCCAGGCCACCGAAGTGCAGCACGTGAATTTAACCGCTATGCCACCAGGCTGGCCCCCAAAATGGCCATTTTTAAAGGAAAAGAACATATTGGTTTCACTTTTATGAATAATTCTTAAAACTGCCAAGTTTTGAGAGGTATTAATTTTTTTTTTTTTTTTTGCAAAAAATGCACACGAATAACCTATAAGCAAACCAACGAATAAACTATAAGCAAACCAACAAATAAAAACCTGGCAAACCAGATGGGTTTACCTGAACCTTCAGTGCTTTAATTCAGCCAAGATCCAAAGTCATTATCAATTTGATTTAGGTGTCTTGAATATTTGAATATGAAATAGTGGAATTTTGCATGAAATCCTAAGATATTAAAGACAGTAAACAAGATATTATATTTAATGAATTCTATAAAAGTGATTTAGAGGCACCTGCACTGTTCCCATTGTAACTTGAGAAGCGTGTGAGTGACGCAGTATAAAGAATATGCAGTTTAGTTGTGTTTTCTAAGGAAGTAGCTCATAGAATAAAAGTCAATAGTATTGTAATTTTGGTATCAGGATCCATTTCTAATTAACAATAGGCAACAAGTTAAGCATCAATACTTATTTGCAGGTGAGAACCCTGTATCTGTAACATGGTACACAGAGAAATATGAGCCTCAGTTGGTTTTCATCTTAATGAGTTCGACTCCAGCACACCTGTTTCTCATAACACAGTAAGAGAGTTATAGCAACTCTGAAGGACAGAAAGAGAAAAAAAAAGTCAACTTTGCTGCAAACTAAAAGGAAGGTTGCAACTCTCCAAGGGCTTTACAAAATATCTCACAATTGTAATGGAGAAAGCATTAGTTTAGAATGTCTCCATTTGTCAATGCAAATGTAAAATGAACTGTTAAAAGCATTGTGCTTAAGAGCATTTCAGGTATTAAAAATTTTGTCAATAAATAAACACAAAATGATTTTTAAAAAATTTTACAGCACAAAAAAGAATGATAGAATCCAATAGCAATTTTTTTTCCCAGATACCATTCTGGCGTCTTTATAGAAGTCTTTGCACATATATATTCAATTATCTTAAGTTAAATTCCACATTGACCATTGTTTTCCTTACACGCTATTGGATTTGTAATGAGCAAGTTGCATTAAAATAACCTAAATCACAATTTCAGACAGGTAGGTCAATTCAAATTCTCTGTCTCTTTTCCTATGAATCTTAATATAATTGTTTTAAATATTATTTATTGAAATCCTATTGTATGCCAGCCACTGTTATAAGCATTAAACAGGCATTATCTTATTTATTTTTGCAATAATTCTGTAAAGTAACTGCAGTTACGTACATTTTACAAATGAGAAAAATAAAACAAAGAATTTCTTAAATTGCCCAAGGTCTCAGAGCTATTAAGCAACATACTCAGAATAGTAACCCAGATCTGTTAATTCCATAACTTGCATTCTTAACAACTGTACCTCTCTATAACATTTACTCAACTGACAATAATTTAGGTATTTAAAGAACACACTCCAAAATTTCATTATTGGTGGAAAACAGACCAGAGTTCTACTCATGGCTTTTCAAATTATTTTTTTGTTCTTGGACAAAAGTCATTTTTACTGTCAGAGACTATTAAAAGGAGCAAGAATATCTTCTTTGTGTACTTTTCAGAGTTGTTATAAGAAATGAAGGAGTTGGGGCCGGCCCCGTGGCTTAGCGGTTAAGTGTGCGTGCTCCGCTACTGGCGGCCCGGGTTCGGATCCTGGGCGCGCACCAACGCACCGCTTCTCTGGCCGTGCTGAGGCCACATCCCACATACAGCAACTAGAAGGATGTACAGCTATGACATACAACTATCTACTGGGGCTTTGGGGGAAAAAAAAAAGGAGGAGGATTGGCAATAGATGTTAGCTCAGAGCCGGTCTTTCTCAGCAAAAAGAGGAGGATTAGCACGGATGCTAGCTCAGGGCTGATCTTCCTCACCAAAAAAAAAAAAAAAAAAAAGATGAAATGAAGGAGTTAATGCATGTGAGAGCACATTAAATGTTGTAAAGTTTTATGAAAATGTATTATATGTAATTGTCACACATAAAGTGATTCTATGTCATTAAAACTAGATATTAGTTTAAATTCCTTATGACTTAGGATCTTGGGAAAGAGAAATTCTAGCCTGTTTCAGGAGATAAACTATAAAACAGACAGGCCATTATCCTGTACACTAAACCCAGGAGCCTTCCTTGAAATCCTGGGGCTTTTCAGAAAGTCAGAGAAGATAAATGTATTCGGAAATGGTGAGGAGTGTGGATTCACTGGGCCTTAGTCATTCCTGAGGTGGGCTTTGTAATACTTAGATACATTAGATTAGCTGTTTTGTGGTAACTATTTCTGGGTTCCTTGTATGCAGAAGTAGTGATAAATTACAATGCCCTAAAAACTGATGTTTCTAAATGCCATCTCCTAGAGGTCACTATATATACACTTTGAAGCATCCAGGTGACATCCTGAGGCAGTTTTCATATCTCAAGTTTCTTTTAGAGAAGGATTTGCAAAGTCAGATGCCCAAGTGACATGCAAAACAGACCAAGCATAGGGAGCAGAGTGATGTAAGCTTCAGCTCATTGTTGACGCTAAGGATTTCGGGCCCACTATTACCAGGTCCTCCAATTTTTTAAAAAATTGTATTTTTTTTCCAGCTTTATTGAGATATAATTGACATTCAACATTGAGTATGTTTAAGGTGTATAGTGTCATGATTTCATACACACACATATATTTCAAAATGTTTACCACAATAAGGTTAGTTAATCTTTCACCTCACCTAATTACCATTTTGTTGTTGTTGTTATGGTGAGAACATTAAAGCTCTACTCTCATAGCAACTTTCAAGTATGCAATACAGTATTGTCAACTGTAGTCACCATGCTGTACCTTAGGTCTTGGAACTTATTCATCTTATAACTGAAAGTTTATACCCTTTTACCAACATCTACCCATTTCCCCCAACCCTCTCAGCCCCTGGCAACCACCATTCTATTCTTTGTTTCTGTGAGTTCAATGTTTTTAGATTCCACATACAAGTGAGATCACACAGAATTTGTCTTTCTCTGTCTGACTTATTTCACTTAGCATAATTCCCTCTACATCATCCATGTTGTCACAAATGGCAGGATTTCTTTCTTTTTTATGGCTGAATAATATTTATATATTTATAACACACTTTCTTTATCCATTCATCCATCAACGGACACTAAGGTAGCTCGGATCCTCTAATTTTTAAGAGATGGCAGAAACTGGTTCTTTGAATGAAGCCTTCCCAATTTTTAAATGTTAGAAACTAACTCAAAATTAAAACAAGACAAAATAATTCTGCTTATGGGATTCATTTTGCAGTCTGCTGATTCATAATCTCTACATCAGTCTTTTATGGTACAGTCTTTATATTATTCTCTATAAAATACTATCTCATTATTATTTGATACTTATTAACATCATGTAATTCTTCCCACTGAAGGTAACCTTGAAACACATTTTCAAGAGGGCACAGTTCAGCAGCTATTCCCAGTTATTGTCAAAGGAATTCTTTATTTCTGGTTCCGGCAGAAGTACCAGCTTTTAGGTTCTATACTGAACTCAGGCTGCCTTAGGGACTGTCTCTCCACTCTTTCCTCCCTCTGCAGCCTGATTACTATGTGTAGATATGGCTGGGATTTTGCATGTTTACGTAGCAAATGCTTTGCTGAGAATAGCTTAAATTAAACACAGGGTCTAGAGATGCTCAAGTGTACTTGGTCATTGCTGTGGTAGAGGGTTACATTTGTTTTCGTAAGCTTCTGTAACAAAGCCGGAGACTCTCTAGCAATTACGTAGACCAAATGTCTGTGCACAGTGGGATGCTCTTGCTAAATTTAGAATGGCACAGGACCAGCTTCTCTGTAAATTCCCTGGTGCACTGTGACCTCTCCTACAATAGAAATAATACTTCATGCCCCTGTTGAAATGATGCTGTGAAGAAAGGGGAAAAAGGAGATAAAGCATTTGAAATATATTGGGTTCCATAGATATAAAACCGTGATGTAAATCCAAAGTGTTAGTATCAAATGATAGGATAATTATATAAAGTTTTCTACCATTTGTTCCAGCTCTTAGATAGTCATTCTAACTTTGACTTAGTTTTCAAACTCTATGCCACACACTCGACTTCTTGTTGATGAGCCATCATGAAAAGATTGAGGCAAGTTCTGGTGGAATTTTGATTAACATCTCTGTGTGGGATTTCCCAGTAGGAGCTGGGAGAGGAGCAAAAAAAAGAAATATAGTCTCTTGAACCCATGGTCACTTCTGTTAATTTTCTAATTTCCACCTTGGAAGGTCTTTGCAGATTTTACCCTCATGTTTCTTTGAAGGAAGCTTAACGGTGTACTAATTGCAAAGATGTCACTGGTGTTATTGAAGTTTCAAAAATTAGGTCAGCTTCCCAACATATACTGCGCTTAATGTTTCTTTCTAAAGGTTAAAATACCTTAATCGGTTTTGGTAAGAGTCAGTTTTAATGCAGATTGACAATCCAAAGCTGGAAAACTATGAGCAGACCCCCACTTTCAAGGGGAAGTTTAAATTGATTTGAAAAGTGACAAATTTTAAATATGGCACATTTATTAAAAACACGTTTAACTCTCAGCAAACACACAACCCGAGGTTATAATTGGAAAAACATAATTTCCTTTCAAGGATGAGGAAATCTAAATATCCACTCACAACAGAGTGCCTAGAAGAAATACTATTTTATCATCAGCAACTCATGGATTAGAAAAATATTATTTTCGACATAATTTCTCTGGCTTTTCAATTTACCTTATCAACTTCAAAAAATTTAGTTTCTAGTTGAGGGAGACATAGCAGAAGGCAGTAAAGCAATCTTGTTATAATCCTTGTGTACGCCTGTGTATATCTGTGTTTGTACTGAGAACACATGGTCTTCAGATTTTAATTCCATTTTGGGAAAAAGACATCAGGTGCCATGAAGATAACTACCAAACATTGAGGGTCAGATGTACCAATTATTAAAAGATCGATGTGACTGTTTTTAATCTCTAAATTAAATTTCAAAATCTTTACCAAGTAAAATTTCTTTTCAAGGTGTCTTGAAAAAATAGGTATGGACCATTTTAAACTCTATTTTTGTTATTGTGTCAGCTCTGTTTATAACCCAAATCTATATTTTAACTCTTAACATAAGAACCAAGAGAGCATGAAACCTAGAATAGATTCTCTAAGGTACTTCTAGATCACACTAGAATATCAATACTGCACTTCTTGGTTTAGATACAATATATTTTTTTCTGACAAAGCTTTAATGGACTCTTTAGTCTTTGTTATGCAAAGAAAAAAATAAATACGGTTTATAGAGAAATTTGTTTATATTACATAATATATATACAAACACGGAAATACAATGCTATTTCCCACAGTATGTTTGTGGAGCACTAGTTCTATCATGAAATGCTACGAGAAAAAGAAAATCAAGAATTAAAGAGGACTCACAATGTACATTACTACATTAAAGGCTCTGAGAAGTCTTGCAATGAATTAATCTGTTGCTCTTTTGTCATCGATTACTTTACACATGATGTGATTGCTTTGTGAGCACCTGTGTAGTGTAGCACAGTCAACGATCCATGCTTGGAAAAAAACTGATGGCCAAATAATTACTTAGGCGATGGAACAAATATAGATAAAACAGTGTTTTCTAAACTTTTGAAATAGGAGTAGAAGTTAAGAAAAAACTTTAAAGGATTTTTTTGTAGGGCAAAAGGGTACTACTTTTTTGCACCCATGAATTTATTTAAAAAGTTCCAAAAAATTAATTAAAAAAAATAAAAATGTCCAAACATGGCCTGTAAAGAAGGGAGAGAGGAAAGTACGATTTTTTCTTTGCAGGGAAATTGAAATACTGAAAAAGAGGGATGGGGATTTTTAAAATAATACAAGAGGCCCAAAATGGAGTGGCTTATACTAAGCCTCACTTCACAGAACCAAGACTTAATTACAGTTTCAGCTCTCCTGGAAATGGAATCTTAAACCAGTCAATCAAGAACGGCTTAACCAATGCTAGTTGGGATTCTGACTGATAGACCCCAGTTGTCCCCTAAAGTAAAGTGACCTTGCAATAACCAATCCACATTTTTGTCTCATATAACTTCCTTGTTCCTGCTCCCATCTGCCTATAAAAGTTTTTCATTTTGTACAGCTCCTCAGAGCTCCTTTCTCTCTTCTAGATCAGATGCTACCCAGTTGGAATCAATTTTTGCTCAAATAAACTCTTAAAATTTTTTATGTGCCTCAGTTTATCTTTTAACAGGATAGAGTTCCAAGGTAAATCCATGTGAATAAATTCTTTCTGAGAGGTAAAAGGGTAAAGAAAACTATGTTGAAAATTTTAAAATAGAGACCATTAATTCTTTTTAAAAAATGCAAAAAGCATTTTAAACTATACTAAAAATATACATAAGCATCACATACTTTAGAGGATAAAATGTAAGAAGGGAAATATATCACGATGAGAGGTTGAGAAAGACAGAAAATTTAAAGACTAGGAAAGTGTAAGTGTAAAGACTAAGAAAGAGGTGCTCAGAAAAAAGAGATGAGTGAGACGGAAAGATGGAGATCTATAGAGACTGAGCAATTTCTATGGTTCTAAAATACGTGTAAACTACTATGGTTTCAGGCTGTGAAGCAGTTGAGCTCTGAACTTGGGGGAAAAACAACTCCCACCAGATTCCTTTGAAATGGTAATTAGCCAGTCCAGCTTTGTCTGCAGCTCACCACTTTCTCTATGTCCTTCTCAGAAAAAAAGAAAATCTCTGAATGAGGCAGACACAAAAAGCTCAGTAGGAGAAAAAGTATTTTTTGTGTTTCTCAGGCAGGGGCCAGAGAATTCTGAAATCAAGTTAAGGATGAGAATCTTATTTTGAGAAAGTTCTAGAATGAAAAATAAAATGGAAAGAAAAAAATATCGAAAAGTGGAAATAAAGAAAACCAGAATGCAAGTCTACTGAGAAATAGTTTGGTTTGGAGGAATGAGTTTTAGAAGAGGCCCTACCTTGCCTATCCATATTAATGTCTCTTACTACTCCCCGGGGCAAATCTTGGGCTCCTCACTGGCAATGCAGTATGATAGTGTTTGAAATTCAGGTAGTACCATTTATTAGCTGTGTGATCTTGAGTAAATTTCCTAAATTCTTTATGCCTCCATTTTCTCAACTTTTAAATGGGGATACTAACATCTACTAATGGGGCTGGTCTCCTTAGTCTAAATTTGGTTTACTCATCACCATTCCCCTGCCTGTCGAGTCCTTTCCCACCTATTCTTGAATGAACATGTTTTCTATGCTAACATATGGAGGTCATGTTTCACCTTTTCCAAACCACAAAAATCATTTTCCTTTTCTTACACTTTGTGTGTGTGTACTGCTTGAGATAGCACTGATGCATATATTTCTCAATGTTCTTGACTTATTGTCGTAAATCTCTTTTCTCTAATCAGTCTCAAAATGCCTTAAAGTTGGCCTGAGTATTGTCTGTTCCTTGAAAAGTGCGGTCAGTACAGGTGAGGAGTGAAAATAACTGGTTCTTAAACCCCAGTTTCACATCAAGGGTGATTGGAGGTAGACTATAAGGACTTTCTGCTGTATTTTATTCACTGGTGCTCAATTAACTTCTATTCAAAAAGTGTTAAAGCTGAAAAAATTTGGATTTGGTAGAATTCAACTAAAAGCCATTGTTTGAATATATTTTATTTCTTTTTAACAAATCTGAAATATGAACACAAGAGCCTGGATTCTCCTGCAGTTGAAAAGAAATAAAGATATTGTCTGAAAACACTATTAAAGGATCTACTTGCAGGCACTACCTGAGCCTGCAGGTAGGGCTTTAAAGATACAGTTATTGCTGTGCTCAGCCAGTGTTAGAGAATTTCCAGCGTCTATCGCTGCTGTAGTTTCATGGCAGCGCAAGTGATCACCACCTTTTTAAATTTCTTTTCCAGCACCCAAGAATAAAAAGTAAATGAACAAACAATAAACAAAAAGTACAAAGTAGTAAGGTTCACTTTTCATATTAGTTATCTAAGATCTATTTCTTCATTGTTTTTTCTTATAGAAGAGGGGGTAAAAAAAAAATCCAGAAGTGTTATATGGCTGACTTGTGGTGTGATGACTCTATTGTACTCTATTTTATAATCATAAGATTCCTGAAAGTATATGCAATTCTGGAATAGAAGGGAATTATAAAGTTTAATTTCTCCTTTCTATCTTTTTATTTTCTTTCTTATGAGAGATGAGTTAGAGAAAATCATTTGATCAAGTGCAAGGCTTCTACCCATGGGATTAAACATTATGTAATACCAGTTTCTCCCTCTTTTAGTAGATGTCTACAATACTAGTAATAAAATCATGATTTTCCTCCTATACTCACCCAACCTAATTTCTGAGCAAATCCTCTACCCTATTCTCTCTCAAAATTATTTTGATTCTGAATAAGCTTCTCTTTTTTTGTATGTTTAAAAAATATTTTATATATGCATGTATTTTATGGTTAGAGAGCAAGAGTTTTGTGGGGCATTCTGGACCAAATTTTGGTTGGTCCTGGGTAGACAGAGATTCCATGTTGTGGGAGACATTGTTTCAGGTCCTCTTCATCCCTGGATCTGATAGGTATCAAAGCAGTAATGAGTTGTCCCCTGATCAATCCTAGGCCAGCAGAACAGTCTTAGCAAGCTGCTCCCTTCTGCATGTTTGTGATTTCTCTTTTTGTGTGAGGAAGACTGGCTCTGGGCTAACATCCGTGCCCATCTTCCTCCACTTTATATGGGATGCCGCCACAGCATGTCTTGCCGAGCAGTGCGTCGGTGCGCGCCCGGGATCCGACACGGCGAACCCCGGGCCGCCGCAGGGGAGAACAGGCACTTAAACGCTGTGCAACCGGGCCGGCCCCCTGTTAGTGATTTCTTTATGGTTATCAAAGACGACCTGTACAAAACTGCCATCCAGTTCTCTTGCACATTGATGAAGTAGGAAAACTCTCACTGACTCCTTGTCCATTGATCCTGTTTATGTCACATCTACTTGGCTTCTGCAGTCATGACAAAACACACAGGGTTGCCTGCTTCCAATATGTTTAATGTTTAATCCCTAACTCTAATAATGCCACTGGGATTCCCTAGACCATTTTTTGTTTCTATTTTATGTGCCAAGGATCTCATCCCTGTTGGTGTGAAAATACAACCTGATACCATTGCGTATGCTTTAGTTTCCCTGTCTCCTTAACAATAATATTTGTTCAAGAATATTAGGAAGCCAAGTGAGGACCAGAAATAGTACAAGAATTAGAGGTAAGAGAATTTTGCCTTAGAGCTTGGAGTTCTTACAAAATGATGACGACAGGGTTTCCAAATAAATTCTTGACACTAACAAAGCATTGCATTCAGGATCTGTTGTATTTGTTGTTGTTACTGTTGCTCCGTGTGTGTGTATTTTCTTTTAATTGGCCTAAAAGTACTTCATCGGAAATTCTTAATGGATTCTTTAAAAATATCTCAAGAACACTTAATGGTATCCTGAACAGAAATTCAAATCAAATGATTTAGAAGAAGATTAACCTTTTCATGATCCAAAAGCAATTTATGTGTTGAGTATTTTATGGAACTTAACATTTCAAGATGAGTTCCTGACATTTGACAAATCTGAAACAAGAATGATTTGTTATCATGTGTAACTGTGCGATATTCCCTTCACTAGATGATATGTAGTTTCATTCATTAGTCATCTCATCTTCTTTCAATGCCATTTGTTCATTTCAAAATGACCGTTTTCCTTTATTTGTATTTGAGGGGACTACTGGTTTTACCTGTTATGCTCTTGAGGTAAAGTATGTTCAAATGGCCAATTTGAACTAATACTAGTACTGAATAGTCACTATAGACTAAAATCAGCTCATACAGTACCTGGCAAGGAAATTGCAAGGATCTTACAATGTTATCTCAAAATACTGGCATGGTAAAAATTTGGCTATTTTTACTGACATATCCTCAAATCATTGCTTACAACAAATCAAATAAAATATCAGCTTCTTAGTAGATGGTAACAGTTTTATCAATTTCAAGAAAGTGGAAGATTTTGAAATTTAAAATATTTCTTCCTGAGCACCATGATCTATTATGTTTTAGTACTAAAAAAATTTTATATCAAAGCTTAGGTTTGTTTGTAATCTAAACTCAAATCTCCCAAAAGTAGGAGATCTCTTGCTCACTATGAATCAGGATTAAAAATCTTACATCCATTATAATATCCAATCTTTATAACAACCATATGAGTATCATTATCTCCAATTTATTTATTTCATAGATGATAAAGCTGAGGCCCAGAGAGAATTACTTAGTTGTAGGTGGTAGAACCATAATGAGACACTAATAATGGGGAAAAATGAGACAAGTCACCATTGAAAAACACCAGAGAATGATTTCAGCTGGGTTTCTTAGAGAACTGCAGATTTCCTATCACTTCTATATTTGTGCAAGTATTATTTTATACACATCATTAGCATAGAGATGGTCTATTCTTACTAATGCCAACCTATTTTCATTTCACTGTTGCAATCATTTTGAAAACTATTTCTAGTAAATCTCTCATTTAAATAGTGATAATGACTAGAAATATTCCATATGACTGAACTTTTGCAAAGGAAATGTAGAAGAGACCACTCTCTTGTTCAGAATTTATAAATGTTGGTCTTTAGTCAATATATAGAGAGTAACATAACAAGGATGGCAAAACTAAACAATTCTACTTCCTATTCATATAATACTTTAATAATACTAATCAAGAAAAGGAGAACCAGCCCTGATGGCTTAGTGGTTAAAGTTTAGTGCGCTCTGCTTCGGGCAGCCTGGTTTCCTAGGCACCGGACCACACCACTCGTCTGTCAGTAGCCATGCTGTGTTGGCGGCTCACATAGAAGAACTAGAAGGACTTATGGCTAGAACATACAACTATGTACTGGGGCTTTGGGGAGGGAAAAAAAAAAAAACAGCCCAGCTCCTTTAAAAAAATAAAAAATAAATTTAAAAAAAGAAAAGAAATATATAAATATCTTATGACAGAAATTTATGTTATATCAAAAATTCATTTCTTAATTGCCTGTTCCTTTGTTCTTTTTCATTCTTTTAAACTATAACATGCCTTCTTTCCCTGGAATAAATTATATATACTGCATTAATCCCAATATATTTCAGGAATATATTGTCAAAATTGTTTTACTGTAGTAATTTGCTTCCAACTCATTTTTAGAGGATCCACTGTTAAAAAGTCTAAATCATTATTCAGAGTGGACAATAGACATGAATAGTCAAACAACAAGTTCCCCAGGTGATTCTAATGTGATGGTTTAGCAATCACTTCTCTAGATAATTTAATTTTACTATTTTGCTCCTTGGTTGACTTCTAATTTGATTTTTTATGGTTTTAGAAGTGATTTGGGTTTTTTTAATTATGTGGATTACCAACTAATTATAATCATATTTGTTTACATTGGCCAGGTAGATTATCATTCTATTAAGGCATAGATTATAATTAGAGCCCTATTAGGTAACCAATACTGTCCCCCAATTTTTCACCAAAAGCCTTATAAAAATGTTGTTTATAACCAGAGAAAGGACACTAGGAGTTTGGCAAGATCGGGGCAAATCCATGGTTACTGACGGATTAGTAATTCAGAGCACATGTTTTATCAAAGTTTCTCATCCCTGTTTTCTGAATACTACCTTTAAAATCTTACCATGTTCACATCTCACATATTTACTCACATCTCACTATTTACTTACTATTTTCTTTTAATTGACTCACTTTCTAAATTCAAATACATAAGGAAATATTATATCACTACTGTAAAAAGAAACTAGTAACATTGCCATAAATAGGAGATAATTTTTAAATAAATGGAATAATACAAAAATAATGCTTTTAAATCTAACTAGATACTGCTGTCTGATACGTTAGGCTTTAAGCCTGGGGCTTGCTTTCTCTTTGTTAAAAAGGAAGATTTGCAACTAATAAAAAGTGTTAAATGTATACTCATACAAAATGAGCTATGTAACACAAAATGAGCTATCAAAGTGTACCTCAAATAATTCATAGTAGTGACCAGACTTGAATTTTTGGGGTCGGTTAAAGTGCCTCAGAATCTGAACCTGAGAAGACAGTAAGATTACTTTCACTACAGGAAAAAAAATTTCAGGAAAAGAGACGTATTCCTCATTACTCATAAACATGAACATTCAGAGTACCAGAGATGAATTTAGGATTATAACCTATATTTCTAATGTATACTTCTATGAATCCTTTGAATCACATAAAAAATAATATGATCTTCAATTTCTGGCTATATCGGTGAGTTAAAAAACCAAAAACTTCTTTTTAAAAAAACACAGAAATTCTTTATAAAACAGTACGAACATCCTTTTAAATGCCTAGTTAAACTTTTGAGAAATAAAAACAAAACCCTAAGGGGTAAGAAATAAAAAGAAAATTATCTGAATGAGTAATAGAAATCCAAAGCTGAACAGCTACTGTTCTTATGATGGAAAGAAACAAGGCCTTGAGGCAGGTAGTACGGTGAGCTGAAACTGAGACATTCGCATGAAACAGAGAACCTCCATGGAGCTACTCCCTCAGTGGAGGATACACTAGAAAAAGTACTCTCTTTGGCAATTAAAAATGACAAGAGAATTTGTCTGTCTTCACCTCAATTATAAGTGGAAGAAAAATGTCCCTCCTGAGAATTCATGGCCAGAGGTGTTTTCATACAGTTTTAGGCCTGGATTTACACTACTTGTAAGTACTAAGAAACCCTAAGCTGAAAACTTAGTATGATCCCAAGTATCTGGAAATATCAAGCACAAATCATTTTTAGAAGAATATACCTCAACCCAGTCTTACAGAAGTTCAATAAATAACTGAATATGAGCTCATAATTCAAAATGATCAAATGTACTGAGAAATAAATCACTGTGTATAAGAGTCAGCGAGTCAGCAGAAACAACCACCAGCAGAATTACGTCCAAAATATTTTTGATTTTAGGAAGATCAGATATAGCATATGAAGTCAGTGTGTTTAAAATTGAATGGGACCTGAAAGCATGAACAAGGGACAAGAGACTTTTTAAAAGTAGTCAGATATTAAAACCAAACCAAACCAAAAACAAAACAAAATAAAAAACCACAAATAGAATGTCTACAATAGATGTAATTATTGAAATTAGTGGATCACATAAACATCAGGTATAGACAGAACTGAAGATAATTAATAAATAAAGATATTAATCTGAAGTCTAGGGAAGCAAAGGGATAGAAAACATGAGATATTAAAAGATAAAAATAAGAACATCTAATATATTTCTTTTCAAAATTCTAGAAGGAGAAAACAGAATGCGAGAGAGACAATATTTGAAGAGATAATGGCTGAATATTTTCATTACCTGAAGACACGAATTCTCTGATTCAGGAATCTCAAGAAAATCCAAACAGAAAAAAAAAAAAAAAACATTGGCCACATCATGGTGAAGCTGTAGAAGTCCAAAGACAAAGAGAATGTCTTTAAAGTTATGAAAAAGAAAAGACAGACTGGAAACAACCAGCATTTAGACTGACAGGCAAATTTTCAACCACAACAGTAGAAGCTAGATGTTAATGGAACAATATCTTCGATTTGCTAAAAAAAATAACTGTAACTTAAGACTGTAAACTTACCTTAACTTACCTTTAAGAGTAGGATGAAATACATATTTATATAAAACTAAGAGAGTTTACCTTGAATAAAACCTCATTAAAGAAACTTCTAATAGATATACTTCAAGAAAAAGAAAAATATTTAACGCAAGTTTAGGACGCAAGACAAGAATGTGCAAAAATATTGGTAAACATATGCATAAATCTATATTAACATTGACTCTATAAAAATAATAATTATTTACTTGTGGTGTTAAAAGTAGAGAAAAAAATAAACGTAGATACTTGACAAAAATACTATATAAGACAGAAGGAAATATTCAGGTTAAATAATTCTCTGTTCCTTATGTTGTTGGGTGAATAGGGTAGAAACAACAATTAACTTTAAACTTAGTTCAACATATCTGTTAAAATGCAAAGGATAACCACTCAAAGAATAGAAAGAATACACAATTTTATCAGAAATGGCTGGAGAGAAAGAGTGTAAGAGAAAGGAGTTCACCAAACACCAGTAGGAGATTTACTACGTCGGTATTCTAATGAAATTTTTTTTCACACCTTTTCTTCCTGGGTTGGTAAGATCAGCATTTTGACTCTGTATGCTGAAAAAAAAATCTGTTCCTGCTTTCACTGGCTGCAGTTGATAAGCCCTAGAACTTTCCCTGTTGGCCACTTCAACAGCCACTGAAGAACAAAGATTATTCTAGCCTTAGTACTTACCGGCTTTCAGAATTCCACAGCATATAATTTTGGTGGAAATTTTTACTACTTTTAGAGTATAGTTATAGACAATAAGAGTAGAGAGTGTTTAGCTACTTCTGATTTCCTTGCAAACCTGATTTTCTCATTTTCTCATAAACCAATTCTATTTGTAGAGAGTGTTTAGCTACTTCTGATTTTCTTGCAAACCTGATTTTCTGATTTTCTTATAAACCAATTCAATTTATAAGAAGAGCATTATTTTTAGGCTTAAACATTTGGTTCCTTGTTGTGATTTGTGGTAGGCTGGAGTTGTGAAACCAATGAGTGTCTTCACTCATATCTTCTTAATTATTTTTACCAAAGAGCAACGCCAGGGAATTTTCAGATCGTCTAATCTCAAAGTTACTAATCAGTAACTTTGGGATTTTTCCTTCAGACCAAGGAAGACAGAAAATGGAGTGCGAGAATCCAGCTTCTTCCTAAAACTTAAGATTTAGGCTCAAATCAAGTCAATTTCCAAAAGTATTAACACTACTTTTCACTGACCTTAGTAAATTCTTTTCTTCTTCATCCCACCCTAAGAAAGCCTAAAAGTAATCCATATTTCATGGATGTGTAGATAGATCAGTTTGACAAACTATTTTCAAGGAGCAAGAGTGAGAGAGTATAACTCAAGAGCACCTGCCAATTTCGGGGACTGCATTATGACTAAAGTCTAGCAAGACTTTTTTTCCAGAATATCAGAACTACGATGTTGCTGGATCATTTTGGATGATAAAGGGACAGAAACAGAAATTAGGGCTTTGTGAGTGTAAACAAGTATTTAAACACAATCTATAAAAGGAAGTGTTGACCCTTAGTGCCAATGGAAATAACCCCAAGTGAATGATGCTCATTTACAGGCTGCTTTATAAATATTTGGCGTAGCAGGAGAAATAGTCATCCCAAGGATACAGAAGGCTCTTCTTTCTGAATGGATTTATCTTTCTAGCTATTAGCCTTTCCTAACCACCCAGCTACAGAGGGAGGAAAGCCATAAATGCTGACCAGGCACGAAAAGGGCCAAGCTAAAAATAAAGTTTCTTGAAATATATAGAAGCATGTGATGCCCAGAATTTCAGACTAGACATAATATTGAATGAATTAGGTTCTCATAAAAAGGCTGAAAATATATGTGACAATTTCACATGCAGCTAATGAGAGAAGAATGAGAAAGGCTGAGGGGAAGGAAGGTTGTCGTTGGCAGGCAGCCAGCCATCACTGCAGAGCCTCGTGTAGCAGCCCAAGCGATTCAGCAATAATTAATGCCACCAACTTTATTGGGCAGAACTGGTTATGCTTATGCTGGAGGAGTGTGGGGCATATGTGGAGAAAATACAGGGAAAATAGACCCACTTTTTTGCTCGTCTCACAGTTAATAGCATTAAAATGAAAAACTTTTTAAAACATATTAATGCTTGAATTCTGTCTTGCTGGCTGCCTGAACACAAACAGGAAGCCCCGCTCTGAGTTTTCTATAACATGCAAAGAGAGCATATTGTTTTCATACACGTCCAGAAAGAAATGGGTTTTAATGTCCAAATTTTCAAAGTAAATGTGTTACATATATAGTAAAGGTAAGTTCTTACTTCATTGTGTTTAGCGAATATTTTCAAAAGGGTGGGGGTTTTTGGTGAATTATAGATCAGGATTTGGATTGGTTAGTGTATAAGTTTGCATATAAGATTTCAAAGAAATTGTGTTTATCTAGTCGTTGAGGAAATAAACATTCCTCCACAATGAGAAGCAGCTCAGCTCAGCAGGAAGTGTGGGAGTGTATGAGCACTTCATGGATGGGGTGTGAGGGCATAGAATCTCATTTCAGGAGCAAGGAAACAAGCTGCAATGAGAAGGTACCAGAGGTGTGAGAGAGGCGCCCGTCAGAGCACCCCACTGGAGAGGGGGATGTTTTGTGCCTAAGTCCAGTCCAAAACTGAGCCTGAGAGATTGTCTTTGCCAGTTCTTGTGCGGTTCCTAAGCTATGCCTCTAACATCTAGATTAAAAACCTTCTCTATTTCTTTTAACAGAAGAAGCACAGATAGTAGCAAAGAAAATTCCAGCACTAACATTCTTGTTATTTCAAGCAGCATCTCCATTTGATGCTGTATGTCTTCAGCTAATGAGCACCCGACTCTTAATATTTTACAAAGAAAAGCAAGTCAAATGTGAGATTGTTAGTGTGATATGGCTTCTGGCTTCCTATATTTCATAAATAGACTATTCCTGGGTTTTAAATTATTTTGTCTAACTGGAGCTCCTTTTTATTTGCAAACATACACACTAGAACCTAGAGAAAAATGTATCTCCTGAAAAAGTGAACCGAAGCTTAGAATGGTCTTGCTAAACCAACCTAGAAAATAATTTAAATCATATAGATGTAGATCCATATCACAAGATACTATTCTGTTTGTAAAAACAAAGTTATAGCGTAATACTCAATGATATTTGGAAATTGCATAGTGTTAGGCAAAAAGTAGTGCACAAAGAAGAAGCCAAACTAAAAAAAACAATAAACATACAAAAGAGATTGGAACAACATACACTGAAATATTAGGAAGAGTTCTCATGGGAAAGGGATTGATGGCGGTTTTAATTTTATTCTTTGTATTTTTTTGGCCTTCCACAGTGAATACTTATTGTTCTTTATGTTATCACATATTCAATTCATAAAATCTATTTTTTACTTTCATTTTAGCACAATCACTAATTATGTTCTCATAATGAGTTTTATATAAAATGTGTTCTGTTATCAATAATCTCCAATTAGACCACTTTCCTGAGTAATTTTACTTCTTAGATAGTTCATTTACAGCATTGCAATTTATGCAAACTTCTTGCTGCTGAAGTTGAAAACAAGTCCATATTTAAATTTTTCCTCTTGACCCAATTATGCCTACTTTTTTTCTTTTTCTTTTTTTCAATCTATGATCCAATCAGGGATCACGCATTGCATTTAGTTGTTACAGCTCTTTAGTTGTGCACAATGTAGACCATTTCTTCTGGGGTTTTTTTGGTAATATTTTCGAACATTGACATTTTTAACACCTGGGACAATTGTTTTGCAGAATGTCTTTCAATTTTAATTTTCAGATTATTTCCTCCTGATCAAATTCATTTTGTCAGAAATGTTGTATGGGTGACATTGCCTCCTTCTCAACACATCACATTGGGCGGCTTATAAGTCAGTGTGTCCTATTATTGGTGATACCAAATTTGATTCCTTGGTCAAGGAGGAATCTGCAAGATTTTGTCATTCTTAAGGATGTTTTCCTCTTTGAAATCCATAAGTAGCATGTGAAGTAACATTTTGAGACTGTGTAAAAATCCTGTTTCACAGCAATCTTTCTTGTAATAGTTTTAGAATCCATTGATGATTCTTGCCTGAATCAATTATGACTATGATGATGATGTCATAATTCCATCAATCCTTCTATATTTATAGGCTGGCATCCTTCTGTAAAGAACAATTTTCCCTTTTCTACTCCTTTAAAGTTTTTTTATTTTTTATTTATCTATATAAACTCATGGATTCTTTTTTATTCAATGTACTATGAAACCATTTATGTCGTTATTCATTTTGATATTCAATTGTGCTAAATTGGCCAGTGAACACCCCTTTAAGCTAGCTTCTGCGTCCTTTCCACATCTCCGTCTGTTTTGGAGTGTTTCTTTACTTTTTGTCTGGCATGTTTCAAACTTGTCCCTGTTCCACTCTTAGTCACTTCTCTAAGAAGCCTGGTTTCTTTTAGTGGGAAATAATATAGAAAAAACAAGATCTGGGCACTGGAAAGCTACTGGAATTCTAGGTCCTGTCAATGGACACTGTTAAGAAATGCATAGGAAGTTAGCATGCTATGCATTAGCTAGCAATACGATCTAGCTAGCTAGCTAACTAGACAGATAGACATAGAAATTTTTTTTTGTCAAGAGGCTATACTGATACCTCTAATACTAATCCCACTCCACAAAGTTCTTTCTCTCCTTTCCTATTCTGTATTTGTGTCTCACTTCTCCCACTGTGAGAACCTAGGCCCCAATAGTATCAATATGTTCCTTCATTTGCTCAATCTTAAAATACACACAGACACTTCTGGAATTGCTTCATTCCTACCACTACAAATATCAAACCTACTACGTAATGTTTTCCCTCAGTTTTTGCTGTTGTTTAATTTTGTCTTTAGAGCATAACTCACCGAGAGTGTACCATCAGAGAGCTATGTTCAAAAATGTGTTAATTCTACTTCTGATTAAGTGGATTAATCCTTCTGTATGATTATGTTATCAGTATTATAGTGCTACATTCCTTTGTTTCCATTTGTTTTGCATGTTGGTGTTTGCTTCTTTTGTATCCTTTTTTATTTAATTTATTTTAAATATGTGAATTATTTACATAGTTTACAGTAAATTATTTACATAGTTCTACAGTAAAAACGTATCGTTAGAAGAGTCTCACGCTCAACATTTTCCTTTCTGCTCAATTCTCATCACTCCTGTGTAGCTGTTTTCTTTAGTATCTAGCTGTTCCTTGCTGTATTTCTTTTTCTCTTTTTGGGAGGAAGATTAGCCCTGAGCTAACATCTCTTGCCAATTCTCCTCTTTTTGCTGAGGAAGACTGGCCCTGGGCTAACGTCCATGCTCATCTTCCTCTACTTTATGTGTGGGACGTCGCCACAGCACGGCTTGACAAGCAGTCCAAGCCAGGGATTTGAACCTGCGAACCCTGGGCCGCTGAAGAGGAGCACACAAACTCAACCACTACGCCACCGGGATTGCCCTGTAATTCTTTTTTTTTTTAAATAGCAGTTAAAAAATGTATAAATGAATACTTTATTCCCCTTTCACTCTTAAACAAAAGATACTGTAGTAAATATATTTTTCCCACCTTGTTTTCTCCACTTTGAACTATATCCTGGAAATAACACAGTATAATTCACAGAAATCATCCTCATTTTTACTACATCTGCTTAGTTGTCCATTTGTGTGGATTTACATAGGTTATTCAACCAATTTTCTATAAATGAGAATTTTGTTTCAAATAATTTGCTATTAGAAATATTGCTGCAATAAATATCTCTGTGAACATTTGCGTTGTTTTGTTTTCTTGGAGATGTATTTTAGGGGTAAATCTCTAAAAGTGAGATTACTGGGCTAAAGAGTAATTTAATGTGTAATTATTTTTTAGCTATTGGAAAATTCTTTTTCACAATGGTTTTATGTTTTTTTATTCCATGATTAATATATGAAGGTACCTGTTGCCACACAACTTCAGCAACAGTGTATTGTCAAACTCTTGAATTTTTGCCAATCTGATAGATGAGCGAAGGTATCATGTGGTAATTTTATTTAGTGTTTCTCTTATTCTGAGTGAAGTTGAGTATATTTTTGTAAGTTCAAAGGCCATTTGTATACTTTCTGGGAGAAATCTTTATTAATGTCATTTGCTCACTTTTCTAATAAGTTTTTGATCTTTTATGCTTGTTTTTTTAAGCATCCTTCTTATATTAGGGATATAACACCTTAATATGTAAAACATGCTGGAAATATTTTCTCCGATTTTTCTGAAAATTTGTCTTTTTTCCTTCATTCATGGTGGTTTTTATGTTGTGCAATTTTTATTTAGTTGAAGTTATCGATCTTTTCTCTTGCTTCTCAATTTTGTGTCATATTTAATTTATATCACAAGAAAAAAATAGTTTCAAAAAGGGCAAACACATAATGGCCTATCTTACTATAAGTGTTTTTTTTTTTTTTAATTTCAAAGTGCTAAAATGGTCATTTGAGCCAAATAAATTTCTTTCTGATCAATATTTGGTAAAGATAGGGTTTTCCAAAAAGGAATAACCTTTTCAACCCTCACGAGTCACCCATGATTAATGCAGAAGCAGTGTCTGTTGAAGCCAACCAAAGACAAGATAACTACATTCTTGCCTGGTTTTATATATATATAGAATATATATATAAAGTTTATTTCTGCAGTTTTGCCACATTTAGTCCAATTAGATCATTTATGCTTAAGAAAACTTCAGAAATGCCTAAAAGATGTCTTAGTCTTAGATGATTTGCTCTTGTCATTTTGCCAATGTCTTGATTCCTTTAATTTGCATCTTAACCTGAAAAGGAAAAATGAGCATTTGAGATATATTACATGACCGAAAAATTTTAAATTTTCAATTATTTAGCTTTTTATTTTTGACCAAAATCACATAATGTTGTAGACGTGTGTGTTTAATCTCATAATTTTATGGCCAGAGGTTCTGTTCCCAGGATCCCTCAAAGTCCATCCATTCTCTTGAGGAAAGTCCTTTGTCTCTGGATTTGGATGTTTTTATTTGTATATGACTAGACCCTCAATCAAAAAGGGTTATTTTGCTTCCCAGTAACGGGAGTAAAAAAATGCAGTTGCATGAGAGCCTATGGGGAATTCATGTATGTATGAATACAGCACAATATAACAAGAAAAATTCAAGACTAGGAATCAGAGAGTGAAGCTACAGTTGTGGTTCTGTCATTACATCTTAAGAGCTTGGGCAATCAATCTCTGGTCTACAATACGAACATTTATTAAATCTGAGAGTTGTGATTGCTTAAATATTTTCCAAATTGGAAACTTCACAGTTCTGTGCTTTTCAGCCCTCCTTAAGCAGCCTCTCTCCTCGCTATTCTGTCCTTAATTCTATCTGAACTTCCTCAACTACTCATACTTCCTAAATTCATAATGCCACACTTTTTCACTAAAATTCTTCCCTTTAATTTCCTTACAAGGCCACAGAAATATTTGTATAGTGGACACAGATTTCCATATCCCACAACAGTTTGTGTTTTGCTTACCAGTCTGTATCAACTGCGTACTGACTTTGACAGACCTGATTTTTCTAGATCAACTACCCAAGACTTGGCATATCTAGTTAAATGTGTGAGCACGTGTATGTGTGTGTGTGTGTGTGTGTGTGTGTGTTTGTATGCGTGCATACGAATCCGTGCGTGCAAATAGCTGAAGGCATAGATAGGTATGTGATACCATGTGAAGCCTTTATAACTCAGAAAGATACTATGATGAAGTCTCTTAATCTCCTTCAGATCTGGGAGAGTGTGTACAACCTGACCTACAAATCTGGAAGGGTTAAACATTGCCACCAGTCTAATATGCTCCTTCAAATATAATTGAGCTAGTAATCATCTTGCTCTGTAAGATAGCTCCCAATAGTGGAGCTTTCTTACTGTCCCAAGAAGCTTAGTGGTCATTCTGGCCACTGGGTCAAAATGATTCTCCTTTTTATATTACTCTATATCAAACTTAATTTTAGGCAATGTCCTGCTAAGGGGAAGTTTTCTGAACAATAGTACTTGGGTGGATGCACTTCATCATTGTAACAATTTGCAAAAGGTAGCTTTCTGTACTTTTATCAAAAAATGTAGTAATAGAAGTAAAATTTGACTGAATGGTCTATAACACTCTTTAAGTCCCAAGAAACTAACTACATCGATATATATATATATATATATATATATATGTCTTTCTTACTCTCTCAAGAGAAAGCAAATTTATAAATCCTGTAATTCATCTAAATTCAGCTCTAATGATTTAACCAAATGCCCTCCACACATATTTTTAATACAGAGAAACAGAAACTGGAAAGATTTCAAATTTAGCTTGTTTTATTCTTTAAATTGCCATTCTGTATATTTCTAAGGTCAAGAACATAAGACCTAGGATCAAGCATATGCTTGTTTGACATCTCAAAAGTGACCTGCATTTCAGTACAATTAGATTTGTAAAAATCATATCTCTATAAGGACATTTTCTACTTTAACTTGATTTTTATGTATGTGCAAAGTTTTGGATATGCATATACATATATATGTATAACGTATCTGTATATGTCCATATTGAGCAGAGGCTGTATGAAAGAGATATTTAATCTAGGGATATGGTTTCCTAGTAACAAGAATCACATATAAGTTCTTCAAGGAGCTCCCTGTCTACACTCATATGCCTTCAGTGTATTAGCAAGGCAAGAGCTTTTCAGAAGCAGCTTCACTTTCTGCACAGGACATCCAACAATCAAAGTAAGGGTGCAACTGTAGGATAGAAGAGACATAGTATAGAAGTTAAAAAAAAAATAATTTAATTTAAAAGGAGGGTTAAATAAATGGAACTTATAGCTAAAAAAACTAAATGATGTTCATCTTCCATTTTTTTCCAGAGGATAAACCAAACTAGTTCTAGGTTGCAGAGGTAAAAAGCTATTTGCAAGTAAATTCTTAAAATTTGTCCTCAGGCCTGATATAAACATTGGAGGCTAAGAGAGACAAATTTTAGTCTAACATTTACTTCAAAAATTGCACTTATTGATTTTTTTCCTACAAAATATTCCCTGCTCAAGTGCAAATTAATTGTTTATATTAAGCTTGAAGTTGATCAAGATTTAAAAATATAAACATGGATAATAGAAAACAATGAGCCAGAATGCATCTTGTTAACTATACCAGGTGTGAAGCAATGGAACATTTAGTAGTTAGGATACCCAAATTCTAATCTGAGCTATGTCAATCTATGTGATCTCTATATGCTACCTAACCTCTTCCGAAATTTATTTTCTCATCAAGTTAACCAGTCTCAAACTCAAAGTAACCATCAAATATACTGTGTTACTCTGCATTATATCAAGAAGAATACAAAGTATTTTTGTACCAAGAAGGGTATTGAGATCCAAACCAGAATTAGATGGGACCCAATTAAGGAGATTGCTATGAATTAGTGGAAACAAAGTTTTACTGGGAGGGAGAATATGTGTGTCCAGGACCTGGCTCCTTCACCTGCTATTGGAGTTTTATTTGGAAAGTCACCATAATCCTTTTAAGATTCTAATCTTGTAGTCAATAAAATGGAAACCCTGACATGCTACTTCAGGGGGTGATTAAGAAAATTAAAGCTAGTAAACATATGTGACTTTTGTTTGCAAAGTATAGAGTTTTTTATGAATGTGAGATGTCTTTAGGGATAATTATTTATGTTGAATAAATATAGAGGTCCTTTCCCAAGACATTTAATGATGTTTTAAGTAAGCAAATTAATATAAACTATTATAGAGCTAAAATGCAAGAGTGACATCAATAGATATTAGAAAACATATTAGCAACTTCAGTAAATACTTGTATAAAGATGACTTGAGATGCCTGATTGCCATCTTCCAAGTATCTGTTTGTGTAAACTTTAGTATGCTCGTTGCATAATGACTAATATACTTTAAACTAACAACATATCTAATTTCTGAGGTTCTTATTCATTTGTTGTACCAACATTCACATAATTAAGAGATAAATTGCATGCAAATGAATTTTAGTGAAATGTTTCAAAGACCTCTTAGTTCACTACTAATTTGAAAATCAAGCAAATAAAAGTGATGGAAGCCTCTAGCTTCTAGCAATGATGGAAAAACTTATAATGGACTAACTGATTTGCTGCAAACAATTATAAGCTATGAACAAAATATAAAATATAAATACTTAAAGTAACTGATGAGTAACAAAAACAAGCACAAACTGGAGGAAGTTTAACCCCAAAAGAATAGAACCATTCTGGGTAACATCTCCATATATGTGGTTTTCTGCTGAGGGAACTCTCAAGTCCACATGGCATACTGTTGACAGAACTTAAGAAAAAAAGCTACTGTCTTATTGGTTTAAGGAGTCAGACAATAAGATTAATGGATCTAGCAGTGGATAGAATGTGAGGGGAGAATCCCAGAAAGGAGAGAACCAGAGAGACTCTGCATATGAACCCCTCTCAAATCATTGACCCCTCAGCTCTACATGCACAGAATAAGACATCAATGAATCCATTCAGAGAAAGCAAGACCTGGAAGCCTGAAAGAGTTGTACTGAGATATGAGTAGCTGTCCACTGCTGGGGAGATAGGATTGGAATGTGAATCTCGCCATTTAGAGGAAATTAGTAAACATCTCAGAGTCTCCATTGACAACATAAGGGTCACACCTTAGGAGTAAAGACTGCATCCAAAGACTAAGGGGTTTGCCATAAGACTTGAAGAAAGGAACAAAATTTACCGCTCTAAGAAAGCCTAAAAATAATCCTCTCAAAGATCAGGTAAACTGCATGTAATTTAACTTTATGCTTGTACAAAATTTAGCACTTTTCAGAAGAGAGTAACAGATTCTTGACTCTCTACAATATATAATGTCAACTACTAAAAAAAGAAAATCCCAAATATGTGAAGAAACAAACCCACGTATGACCCAGATATTGGAATTAGCAGTCAGGATTTTAATATAATTATTATGAATACATTAAAAGAATTATAGAAAAATATGGGTAAATTAGCAAAACGATGGAAAATTTCAGAAGAGCTCTACAACTGTAAAGAAGAAACAAATGGAAAATGTAAAGCTGAAAAAACACAATATCTGAAATCAAAAATTTATTGCTTATGATTAACAACAGATTGCACAAAACAGAAGAATGGATCAGTAAACATGAAAACAAGTCAATAGAAATTATCCAAACTAACCTACAGAGAGAAAACTGACTGAGAAATATGAATAGAGCTCCAACAGCCAATATGACAGTATCAAATAGCATAACATACACGTAATCAGAGTCCCAGAAGGGAAAGAGAGACATAGAAAAAAATATTTGCAGAAATATTGGCTGAAAATCTTCCAAATTTGATTAAAAAGAGCAACCTATAGTTGCAGGACAATCAGTGAATCCAAAACAGCAAAAATAAAGAGGGAAATGCACCTAGGCATTTCATGGTCAAATTGCTGATAACCAGAGAAAAATTCTGAAAGCAGCCAGAGGAAAAAGAAAAATTATATACAGTGGAATTGCAGGAAAACTATTGCTTACTTCTCTTTGGAAATGGTGAAATCAGAGGACAATGGAATAATACTACAGAAATTCAGAAAGAAAACAATCTACACCAGGAAAAATATCATTAAAAATGTAAGGCAGAAAAAGATATTTTCATGTAAACGAAAGCTAATAGAACTTGTCACAGCAAATTTGCACTAAAATATCGCTAAATAAAGTTCTTAGACTCAAGGTAAATGACTTCCAAGGAAGGAAGATGAACATTAGAAATGGTAAACATGTAAATAGATACAAAAGGATATTTTTGTATCTTTTCTTAAATTCTTTAAAAGTAAATTGACTATTTAATTTCAAATAATAACAAAGTATGTGATATTTAGAACATAGGTAAGTAAAATTTATGACAAAATAGAAGAAAGAATAGGAGAGATATAAAGGGCGCTATACTGTATTAAGGCTCTTTATATATCTATATTTATGCATATATATATATATGCAATGATTTAATATAAATTCCTGGTATACTATCATTACTAAAGGATGCATATTGTAATCCTTAGGGCAATTTGGAGAAATATTGTCAAGAAAGACACATTTTCTTGCCCCAAATTGTAAAAGTAATTTACCATTCCTCCCTATCTTATTCCTTTTAGGAAGAATAACAATTTATTTAAGAAGTATTAAATATTTATATATAATGAAAAAGAAAAGGTTTTCTGTTCATTTGATCCTTGATAAAAGTCAGAGAAAACTTTTCTTCCTGTCAGTAGACATTTCTGAAGAAGCTCTCCATGTTGCTACAAAGAATAAAGGGTGGAGTAAAAAAAAAAATTATCACAATCTTCTAGAACCCACTGTTGTGTTAAAAATTTTATGTAAAAATTTTTACATAACTACCAATGTAAAAATAGTAATTCCAGATCTTCAAAAAGAGGGAGGCCTATTCATTGGAGTGTTATAAATAAGGAACATGAGTAGTGCCACCCCAACATCTCCCTTCATTTCCCACCCTTAGTTGAAAGACGAGATATTCTCTTAGACCATTCTTAGTTTAAGACAAGATATATTGACTATGGATAGAAGATGAGACACAATACCTCTTGGTCTTCAGCATCTGTTGCTAATTCAAAACACAAATTTAAGGAATAGAACCAGGTCTCAAAGAATCAAGAAAATAACCACAATGGACTTAATGTTTTTTATTCGCTCTTGTCATCTGAAGCTAGGACTTGTTCTTCACTGGATCATATTCACTAAGGTTCCCCATCTGAAGTAGGGAATTACTTCCAAGTGATTTATTTATAGAAGAGGCTTTTTCACGAGAAAGTGATCACAATTATTTACTGATAGTAGAAATAGCACATTTTCTGGATGTTTCTCGAGAAACGCTTGCTTCAAAAATTTGTTTGACAAAAATTGGAAGAGTCAATAAAGGATGAAGCTCTCTTGTCAATGTCTAAAGGGCAAAAATTATTTAAATGGTTAAACAGAGAGTCCCCTTGCTTTAGATAACATTTCATTAAGTAACTGTGTCAATATTACATTATTGAAGGTATAGCGCCCTCACACTCTTGCGAGAAGATAGACTGTGGGAATAAGTTCCAGATATTTTCTCAAAATGATATCTAAAATTTCCCCAAAGCCTAGAGAAGTGGGAACTCGAAACCTATAAAATTTTAAGTGTGAGTATAAGCAATAGAAAGTCTCTATATGGCTCTAGTAGAATGTCTGATTTTGAAGTTCACAGATTTTGTCGAGCCTACTAGAATACGCTAGCTGCAAGCTGCAGTCTCAAGTTGCAGCTTCATAAATTGTTGAGTAGACTTTGGATGGAATGATTTTATATCGTCTATCTGAACACTGGGAAATTCTTGTCCAGAAAACACTTAGTTTTTGGTGTAGTTGGTGTGAAATTATTCTTTTTAAATAATTTCTTAAGTACATTCCAACTTTCAAGAGTAAAGAAATGTGATTAGTGATAATATTCTTAGTCTATCGTGGAACATCTTAATTCAATATATTTTAAAACTAAACTAATTTGTTTAGCTGTGAACTAAGAAGAGATATGAGCCAAGACACAATTACAATTTACTCCATATAAAATGATTCACTTATCTTTCAGTGAGCCATTTCCACCTACTCTGATTCTGGTAAAATATTAAGGTGCAGACAGTAGAAGATACAGAAAAAAACCCTGAATCTATAAAGTTTGAAATAAGAGGTTATGTTTATGGACATGAAAATAGAGGGAAGATTATAAATGTGATAAAAAATCTAATATATCTCTTCAAAGTGAATATGTGTGTAGGGAGGGAGAGGTGTTTATTGAAAATTAAAACAATATGTGCTTATCATAGAATGCCTTTTTAAAACACCGCAAATAATTTTTTCAAGTAAGAATCACCTCAAATCACATGATGCAAACATAATCATTGTCAACATTTTGGTGAGGAATCTGCCTAGGCTCTTTTACATGTGCACACACATGCACAGTAATTTTAAATAATCAGAATTATACTCAGTAAGCCTTTTAATAATATATTATTTTCCCAATAATATTTTATAGACATATCTCCACCATTCATTTTCATAATTGATTTTTCAATAAGGCGAAACAAAATCTGTCAGTAAATCAGTAACTGAACATCGCCTGATATATAATAACCACTTGGTGAATGCTGGCTAATAGCATTATAAACTAGTACTAAAAAAAAATAAACTGAAAACATTGCAGATGGCAAAACAAAAATCATTATTTAAAAGTTTTATCACTCAAATGTTTTTATATCTGATGGGTTTACCAGGCTTCAGCTGGGGAAAGGCTGAGGGTTTAACAAATAAAGAGAGATCACAACATGGCAATAAAATTATATGAAATAATTTACGTAACTATCATTAGATATTTGTACTTGTGTTACCTGAAAGGTGCCATGAATCGCATCCCAAATTTTCTACTAGGAATTTTGTTTTAATCTACTGGGGCTTTGGGGGGGAAAACATGGTTTGTAAAAGGGTATTAACTATGTTGCTTCCTCTGAGTTTCCCTTGGGACGTTGACTTATAAAAGGTTTATTTTTATTTTTAACTACTTAGCAGGTATTGTCACAGGAGAACTTATGTCCTATTTATACAGGAACAGAACTAGTTTTAAACTTCTCACAACATAGTTGTTCAGTACGCCAGAAATCATTAGCAGAAATTGTTACAAGACTGTCTTGCCCTAAAACCTAAGAGGTTTTTAGAAACAACTAACACAAATGGTGGCAAACTTAAGCAGCAATGAGACTTTTACAGATGCAAGTTTGACTACAATTTTGAATGGTATCCGACTATTCTTTAAATGGCTATTTTATATAGAGTTCCTCTTTTAAAAAGCCTAAGAATATAGCATTCACTCATTCTTTATTTCATTCGTCATTCTTTTACTCATTCAATTATTCAATGACTTAGTAATAATCAAATATTTATTGAGACCTGACCATGGACCAGGAATTGTTGTAGATGCTGTGGATGTTACTGTAAATAAGACAGATATGATCCCTCAGATCACATGTTTAGAGTCTAGAAAGAAAAATGGACAAATAAACAAGTAATTAAATATAGTGTGAGAAGAGTAGGATATTATGGTAGCACTTATGCCCTTAACAGAATATGTGGTTAGGGAAAGCTTCCTAGAACAAAAGGTTAATTAAGCTGAAACCAGATGATTGAGTAGGAATTTAGTCAAGTAAGAGGAAAATAGGATTGCTTCATGTCAAAGGAAAAGCACATATGAAGAACTAGAATCAAGAGAAGAGGTTGAAATTAGACTGAAAACATTTCTAATATCTGGGATCAAATGTTCTGGTGGGTAAATCACGAAAGAAGAGACTGAAGTTGTATGCAGGGCCCAGGCCATAAAGACCCATGAAGACACAGACAGAGATTTGAGATTCATCTTAACATCCATTGACGGTCACTGGAGGATTTTAAGTAATAATGTGCTGTGAGCAGTTTTGGATTTTTAAAAAATCAGTTCAACTAAGTTGCAGACAACGATTTTAATTTGAAAATATTTTAATAAACCTTCTGACAGAAAACAATAGCCTGAATATATGAGGCAGCAGAGCAGAAGAAGAGAAAAGGATGATTTCCAGAAGTTGTTGATTAGATGTGACAATCAGGCAGGCATAGGACGGAGACAGCATGCTAGTCAAGTATTTATGTGAGGATGAAGACTTTTAAAAAAAAATTAGGTATAATTTTCAAGCAAGATTAAAGAATCAATATTAGGAGTGGAGTTTGAAGAATTATGACAAGTGCACAGAGGCACGTAACCACCAAACCAACTGAGATACAGCCCAGTGAGTTTCTTGATGCCCATTTCTATCAAATCCCAACCCCAAATGTAACTGCTCTTCTGATTTCACCAGTTTAGTTTTGCTTGTTCTTGAACTTCATATAAATGAAATTATACATTGTTTAGTCCTTTGCATCTAGCTCATTTCACCTAGCAAAATGCTTTTGAGGTTATCCATATTGTTGAGTTTATCAGTAGTTTATGCTTATTCACGCTGGGTGGTATTCATCACATTTTATCCATTCTGGATATTTAGATTCTGGTGCTGGATATTTAGATTACTTTCAATATTTGTGCATTATGGGTGGAAAACTGATATAAGTAAATACTTAGGAGAGTAATTAATAGGTCAAAAGTTGGGTGTACATTTAAGTTTATAAGATAATACCAAACTTTTTCCAAGTGATTGTAACATTTTACGGTATCTGAAAGTTCTACATGCCTCAAATCTTCTCCAACATTTGGTATAGTCAGTCTTTATAATGTTAGCCATTCTAGTGGATGTGAAGTAGTAGTTCAATGTAGTTTAAATTTGCATTTAAGATAACTACTGATATAAGCATCTTTTAATATGTGTATTTGTCATTCAAATATCTTCTTTCATAAAGTGACTATTCAAAGCTTTTGTTTATTTTTACTGAGATATTTCTTTTATTATTGAGTTGTAATTTTTATATTTTCTATATTTCTGATGCTATTTTCTGTTTATTCATTACAAGCATGTTTTCTTTTATTTCATTAAGATTAGTTATAGTAGATAATTTACAATTCTTATTTGACAATTACAACATCTGGGTCATCTTAAGGTGGGTCACCACTAATTGCCTTTTCTCTTGAGTATGGGTCACGTTTTTCATATTTATTAGTATACATAATTTTGAGTTGTATCCTGGGCATTAAAAATTATATATTGGAGACATTCTTGATTCCTCTCTATTCTCTCTAGAGTGTTGACTTTTTTAATAATTAATTTTAGTAATTAACTTGATTGAGCCAAAATTCCAAGCTCTTGTTTCTCTGACACAAGTGAGAGCTAAAATCCATCAGCAGGTCTTTTTGTTAAATCTGAGCTGCTTGCAGTCTGTCCTATCCATGTGTCATTCAGGCACCAGCCAGAGATCTGATCAGAGGTTATATACATAACTTGGAGCTGCCATTATCTTGTCTCAGCTATTGCAATTGCCCATATCTTTACTCTCTATTCCTCTAAGCCAGTAAGGTTTTTAATCCAAGTTCAGTTGCCCTCTGTGGTATCAAGTCCAATCTTTCTTCAGGAGTAAAGCTATGAAAAACAAGAAACTCACCCAGGGTGGTCACTTCTTCCAAGAGTTTATTCCCTTCCAGTTTCTTCCTGCTTTTAATAACTCAATGTTTTCAGGTAGTTTTTTGTTTTGTTTTGTTTATTGCTGAGGAAGATTCGCCCTGAGCTAACACCTGCCACCAATCTTCCTTTTTTTGGAATGTGAGCGACCACCACATCATGGCCACTGACAGTCAAATGGTATAGGTCCATGCCTGGGGACTGACTCTGGCTGCCAAAGTGAAGTACACCAAACTTATTTATATTACTTACTTGCTTATTACCTACTTACTTATATTATTTATTCCTATCTCTTTCTCATCATCATTTAAATATGCTTAATTCTCTCCTATCTTAAAAACACTTTTTTTTTAGGCCACCAGGGCTGGCCTTAGTTGTTTTTTTTTTTTTTTTTTTTTTTTTAAGTAGAATCTACTGTTATCTTTAGGAGAATTGATTCAATAGAAGCTACTCAGCAATTACTAGACAGGAAACCTGCAGGCTTTATTTTGAGCTTTGCTAGAGCAGGTCTGTTTTATTTTTTCTTTTTTCCTGGGGGGAATACCTTAGTCCAAGGATGTAGCTTTTACTCCTAAGGTGTGGCCTTTCTAGGGTTTCAAGCCTGAGTTGTTTATCAGGACACTCTAAGTTGCCAGGATTTCAACTCTTTCTTCCCTAAAGTGAGCAAAAGGTGAAATCTCTACTTGGCTTTTAGCCTTCTACCTGTTTTGTTTTTATATTGGTTTGTTTTTTCACCTTGGCTTTCTGCAGTTCTAGAATAATCCATATTTAAGGAGAGCTTATACACAGACATCAGGGTTCTCCCTTTTGTGGGTCCCTCCTTTCAAAAATTTCCACTATGAATTTCTAGCCACTCTTGCAGCACTTGCTTTCTGATCTTCTACTTCCCAGGCACATGACTTCAGATTTCCACTTAAGTTCTAGCTACCCCATGACACTGGGACTCCAAAGTGCCCTCAGTGGAAAAGCCATATAAATGTGAATCTCACTGTGTTTTTCTTCTTTGTAGGGTTGAATCTTTTCCAGTTCTCCCTGCTTTTTGTCATGTTTCACAGTAGTTTTTTATGTTTCCACAGTTTATATTATCTCTAGGAGGATTTTTCTGATGTAAGCTACTTAACCATTAGTGAAAATAGAACACATTTCCTTTGTTTTTAAGATAGGAGAGAATTAAGCATATTTAAATGATGATGAGAAAGAGATAGGAATAAATAATATAAGTAAGTAGGTAATAAGCAAGTAAGTAATATAAATAAGATACAGGATAACAGGATTGAAAAGGAACTAAAAACAGAAAAGAGTGCTTGAGAAGGCAGAAGGGAAAAGAATACAAAGTACAGGAAAAAGGCTTAACCATTCCTAGTGTACCAAAGAGGACACTTTTCCAGTTTAAAATTGGAGGGAATGAAGAATATTGAAGGAGAAAAGTTTGTAAAATAGGTGGCAGAAATAATATTAACAATTATAATTGTAATTTATATAATTTAAAGAGCACTCACTATATACCAGTTACTATTCTGAATACTTAACATGCACTATTTCATTTAATCTTCACAATTCAATGAAGAAAATTCTTTTGTTATCATTATCATCATATAGAAGATAAAACTCAGAAAGGTTAAGTTACCTGTCCAAGGTCATATAATAAATAATGGAACCAAGATTTGAACATAAGTCTGACTCCAGGATCCGTGTTCTGAATGGCTTTGCTATAGGAAGTCAAATGATTAGGGATTATGTTTGCTTTATGAAGCTCTCGTGTTAATGCTGAAAATGAGGGAAAGATGCAGTGCCAGATATTTCAGGAGAGTAAAATGGCAGATCTGAAGAATGGGAAAAGGTAGCAAAGTGGGGAAACACAAAAAGATTGCTAGGCAAAGCTAGGGGTTCTGTTGCAGTGAAAGATGAAGAAATATGGCCGTTTTGTGTGTATGCATGATTATCTCCAGCAGTGCTTGGCAACCAGGGTGTAAGGGAGAGGTAATCAGGGGTTGTTGTAAGGCATTTGAGATAGGTTGATCTGAAATTTGGATTTTGCCATGTGGGTGTGACAGAAAAACAATAGGCCATGAAGATATGGCCAAAGAGTAGTTAAAATGGTAGACTTTAGCTGGCTAGGGAAGGGAGTAAAGACAGAAGAATATAGGTAGAGAGAATATAGAAGAGACAGGGGCCTGAAGATCAAACTGTGGTATAATAGAGGAAACTGAATGAGAGAGCAGAAAGGAAGGAAAGTTTTGGTCAGAGAGAGGGATGTTTGAATTTATTCTTTCAAAAGAGATTAATTTATTTTCAGATAATGATATGGCCAAGCTATATGCATAAGCTTAGGTGTGTGATGTGTCATTTGAAATAAGAGGATCCAGGAACTGAGAAGGCTTATGATTGGATGAACTATTTGTGTCCCCACTGATACAAGTAGGACTTAGGGTAGAAGCAAGTCTATGAGCCATATGCTAGGAAATTGGTAGTTAGGAGGACACGTAAAAGTTCATAAGTCATATGAGATATGCCTCAAAGGGGAAGATTATTTTTCTTCTGCTTTTGTTTTTTGATGATTTTTTCTTTTCTTTCATTAACTAAAGTCCATAGTTTACATTAGGATTCATTGTGTTACACAGTTCTATGGGCTTTGCCAAATGCATAATATCATGTATCCACCATTACAGTATAGTACAGGATAGTTTCACATATCTAAAAGTCTCCTGTGCTTCACCTATTCATACCTCTTCCCCATATATCCTCCCTCTTACTCACACCCTCCCCTCCTTTTGTGACCACTGATCTTTTTGCTTTCTCTATAGTTTTACCTTTGCAGAATGTCATATACTTGGAATCATACAGTATGTAGCTTTTTTCTGATTGGCTTCTTTCACTCAGCAAAATGCATTTGTTTCCTCCATATCTTTTTGTAGCTTCTGAGCTCATTTCTTTTTATTGCTGAATAATATTCCATAGTATGTCTGTACTACAGTTTGTTTATCCATTCTCCTTGTGAAGGATACATTGGTTGCTTCTGGAATTTGGCAATTATGTAAAAGCTGCTATAATCATTCTTGTGCAGGTGCCTATGTGGATATATGTTTTCAAATACCTAGGAACACAATTGCTGAATCATATGGTAGTATTATATCTAGCTTTGTAAGAAACTGCCAAACTGTCTTCCAAAGTGGCGGTACCATTTTGCATTCCCACCAGCAATGAATGAGGTTTCCTGTTGCTCCATATCTTTGTCAGCGTTTGGCGTTGTCTGTGTTTTGGACTTTGACCATTCTAACAAGTCTGTAGTGGTATTTCATTGTTTTAATTTGCAATTCTCTAGTGACATATGATGTTGAGCATATTTTTATATACTTGTTTATCTTCTTCAATGAAGTGCCTGTTCAGGTCTTTGGCTCATTTTTTAAATGAGTTGTTTATTTTCTTATTGTTGAGTTTTGTACATTTTGGATAATAGTCCTTTATCTGATACGTCTTTTGCAAATATTTTCTCCCCATCTGTGCTTTGTCTTCTCATTCTTTTGACAGTGTCTTTTTCTTGGTAGTTTTTAATTTTAATGAAGTATATCTTATCAATTATTTCTTTCATGGGTCATGCCTTTGGTGTCATATGTAAAAAGTCATCACTGTACCCAAAGTTATCTAGATTTTCTCCTATATTATCATCTAGTAGTTTTAAAATTTTGCATTTTAAATTTAGTTCTATGATCCATTTTGAGTTAATTTTTGTGAAAAGTGTAAGTTCTGTGTCTAGATTCATGTTTTTGCCTGTAGATGTCCACCAGTCCCACCACCATTTGTTAAAAAGATTATCTTTGTTCCATTGTATTGCTTTTGCTTCTTTGTCAAACAACAGTTGACTATATTTGTGTGGGTTTATTTCTAGGTTCTCTATTGTGTTCCATTGATCCATTTGTCTAGTCTTTTGCCAATACCATACTATTTTATTTATTGTAGCTTTATAATAAGTCTTGAAGTCAGATCACGTCAGTCCTCTGACTTTGTTCTTCTTCAGTATTGTGTTGGCTCTTTGGCATCTTTTGACTTTCCGTATAAATTTTGGAATCAGTTTGTTGATATTCACAAAATAACTTGCTGGGATTTTGACCGTGATTGAATTCAATCTGGAGATCAAGTTGGAAAGAACTGACATTTTAATAATATTGAGTATTCCTGTCCATGAACATGGATATCTTTCCCTTTATTTAGGCCTTTGATTTATTTAATCAGAGTTTGTAATCTTCTTCATATAGATCTTACAAGTATTTTGTTAAATTTATATGTTAAGTATTTCTCTCTCTTTTTTTGAGAGGGGGGTGCTCATGTAAATGGTATTGTGTTTTTAGTTTCAAACTTCAATTTTTCATAGCTTGTATGTAGGAGAGCAACTTTTGTATACTTATTGATACACATATTGACTTTTATATACTTATCTTGTATCCTGCAACCTTACTATAATCACATATTAGCTCCAGACAGTTTTTTTGTTTGTTTTTCTGCTTGTTTTTGTGTTTTGTTCTTTATTCTTTGGGGTTCTCTACATAGACATTCATGTCATCTGCAAACAAAGACAGTTTCATTTCTTTCTTCTCAGTCTGTATTCCTCTTATTTCCTTTTTCTGCTGCATTAGCTAGAACTTCCAGTATAAAGTTGACTAGGAGTGATTAGAAAGAAAATCCTTGCCTTATTCCAATCTTAAGGGGAAAGCATTTAGCTTCTCACTATTAAGGTGTTTTATAGTGTACTTTATCAAATTGAGGACATTCTCTTTATTCCTAGTTTGCTGAGAGTTTTTATCTAGAATGGGTGTTGGAGTTTATCAGATTTTTTTCTGCATCTATAATATGATCATGTGATTTTTCTTTTCTAGCCTATGGATTTGATGAATTATTTTAATTGAATGTTGAGCCAAGCTTGCATATTTGGGATAAATCCTACTTGGTTGCGGTGTGTAATTCTTTTTATTTATTTTTTTTTGGTATAAGAATGTTTATTATTACTTATTTAAAAACATAACAGTAAATAACTTAAACGTTCAGCAATATCAGATGGATAAGTAAACTATTTTATCCGTATGATGGAATATTATGTGTCCATTGAATAATCAAGATCTATTTTTGACATGGAAGTATATTCATGAGATATTGTTAGTTTAAAGTACTTTGTAAAATATATATATGGTCTAATTTTTTTAAAAAGTAGACATTTATAAATTTTCATAAGAAAAAGTCAGGAAGTATATGCATAAAATACTAACTAGTTATTTCTAAATGTTGATATCGGTAGTTAAAATGTTTTTTTACTTATGAATATTTCTCAACTTTTCTGAAAAGAACATGTATTAATTTGGGGAGCAAAATGGGGGAAAACAGAAACCCCTCCCTAGTGCACTTAGTGCTTTTATACATTGTTGAATTCAATTTGCTAATATTTTATCGAGGATTTTTGCATCTATGTTCATGAGAGATATTGGTTTGTAGTTTCTTGTGATGTCTTTAGTTTTGGTAGTAGAATAACGCTAGCCTCATAGAATGAGTTAGGAAGTGTACCATCTGTTTCAGTTTTCTGG
Source organism: Ceratotherium simum simum (assembly GCF_057802395.1). Taxonomy (NCBI): domain Eukaryota; kingdom Metazoa; phylum Chordata; class Mammalia; order Perissodactyla; family Rhinocerotidae; genus Ceratotherium; species Ceratotherium simum. The sequence goes on from NC_141908.1 coordinate 43,634,267, forward strand.
ATAAGGCTGTAGATAATTGGTATCATTTCTTCTTTAAATATTTGATTGAATTAGCTAGTGATACCACCTGGGCCTTATACTTTCTTTTTTGTAAGTTTATTGGTTGTTGATCCAATTCCTTTAATAGACATGGGCCTGTTCAGATGGTCTATCTCTTTGTGTGGGTTTTGGTAGATTTTGTCTTTCAAAGAATTGGTTCATTTCACCTAAATTATCACATTTGTGGGTATAGAGTTGATAATCATATTCCTTTATTATACTTTAATATCCATGGAATCAGTAGTGATGGACTCTCCTACATTTTTGATATTAGTAATTTGTCTTCTCTCTTTTTTCTTAGCCTGGGTAGAAGTTTATCAATTGTATGTTATTTTCAAAGAACCAGTTTTTTATTTCTTTGATTTCCTTTATCATATTCCTGTTTTCAATTTCATTGATTTCTGCACTAATTTTTATTATTTCTTTTCTTTTCATGTTTTAAGCTTATATCGGTCTGCTTTCTCTAGTTTCTTAAGGCAGTAATTTTGATTATTGACTTTAAATTTTACTTTATTTCTAATATATGCATTGAACGTTTTAAACTTCCCTCTAGGCCTGACTTTTGCTGCATCCCACAAATTTCAATGTTCTACTTTCATATTATTTTTTTAATGGCTGCCCTAAAGTTCGTAGTATACTTTTACAACTAATCGAAGTCCACTTTCAAATAACATTATACCTCTTCATGGGTAGTGCAGAGTGTAACAGAGTATTCCCAATTCCTTCCTCCCTTATAATATTGCCATTCATTTGTTTATTCATAAGATATAATCATCCAATATGTTGTTACTATTATTACTTTGAGCACTTATCTTCCAGATCAATTAAGAATTTTTCAAAAGGTTTTATTTTACCTTCATTTATTCTTTCTCTAATGCTTTTCTTTTCTTCATGTAAATCTGAGTTTCTGACCTATATCATCAGAACTTCTTTTAACATTTCTTGCAGGGCAGATCTACTGATGACAAATTCCTAAAGTTTGTGTTTGTCTGAGAAAGTCTTTGTTTCTCCTTCAGTTTTGAAGGGTAATTTCACAGGTTACAGAACTCTGGATAGGTGATGTGTTGCTTTGTTTTGTTTTGTTTTGTTTTGTTTTTTCCAAGGCTTTAAATATTTCACTCCTTTCTTCTGCTTGCATGGTGTCTGAAGAGAAGTTCAATGTAATTTGTATCCTTGCTTCTCTATAGATAAGGTTCCCTCCTACCCCGTCTTCTTTCAAGATTTTCTCTTTGTATTTGGTTCTCTGAAGTTTGAATATTATATGCCTAGTTGTACGTTTTTTGGTGTTTATCCTGCTGAGGGTTTTCTGAGAACCTGGATCTGTGTTTTGATGTCTGTCATTAATTTTGGAAAATTCTCAGCCATTGTTACTTCAAATATTTCTCTTACTCCTTTCTCTCTTTCTTTTTCTTCTGGTATTCTCATTACTCCTTTTGTAATTGCCCCAGTTTTCTTGGATATTTTATTCCCTTTTATTTTAATTATGTTTTCTGTTTGCATTTCAGCTTGAGAAGTGCTAATGACATACCTTCAATTTTACTGATTCTTTCTTTGTCCATGTCTAATCTACTAATTAGCCAATCAGAGGCATTCTTCATTTCTGTTACAATATTTTTTATTCTTAGCATTTTCTTTTTATTCATTCTTAGATTTTCCATCTTTCTGCTTGCATTACCCTTTTTGCATATTGTCTATTTTTTTTCACTAGAGCCCTTAGCATATTAATCACAGTTATTTTAAATTCCTGTCCTGATAATTCCAAAATCTCTGCTGTATCTGAGTCTGGTTCTGATGTTTGCTTTGTTTCTTCAGACTGTGCTTTTCCTTGCCTGTTAGCAAGCCTTGTAATTTTTTGTTGAATACTGGGCATGATATATTGGGTAATAGGAACTGAAGCAAATAGGCCTTTACTGACTGGTTTCATGTTTATCTGGCTAGGAGTTAGGCTGTGTTTAATGTTTGCTATAACTGTAGGTGTCAGAGGTTTCAATTTCCTCTAGTGTCCTCATTTTTTGTTAACTCTGTTGTCTTTGGATTTTCCTCAAAACTTCTTAAAGAAATTCTATGTCTCACAACTCTCTTAGATGTAATCTACTGCAATTACATGAGATTCCTGATGATATGATGTGAGGTATTGGAGAGGGGAAGCATTCTATAATCCTATGATTTGATCTCCATTGGTGGCGGGGAGGGGGCAGAATCTCTGGGTTATGACCTTCAGTAGAGTTTCTTAGCCTTTTATTTCCCCACTTAAATGAGACAAGAAGGCCAGAGGGGGCTGGAGTTGGCTTATGGCCCTTCCCTCAGGTGAGATGAAGCTCTGGTAATATAGTTTTCCTTGAGGACAGACCTTTATTAAGAAGAACAGAATGCTCTAGCTGTATTTGAAAATGGTTACTTTTCCCCTCTTCCTGCCTGAAGCACAGAAGGACATTTCTCTAATCTTCGCCATGAGAACCTGGGGGGGGGGGGGTTCCTGGATGTAAAACTAATGAAAGTGGGGACATCCCTATGATTGAGCCTCCACTGGTTTTAATTCTGAAGCTAGCCCACACTCAGCTTTCAGAATTTCGTCAATTACCATTTAAGTGCTCCTACCTGTCACCAGCTCCAGTGCCTTCTGTTTCCAATAAACTGTGATTCTCTTTATTCACCTATCTCTACAGTGTTTGGGCAGTAATTTGCACAGTAAAGTCAATTCTATGATTCTAAGAAGAGTTGTTGATTTTCAATTTTTGAGTTTTGCTCATGTTGTGAGCATGGGAGTGACAACTTCCAAGCTCTTTACATGTCAGAGTAGAAAACTTTTTTTGATGAAGGAAGAGGAATAATGATCCAGAAGTGGCCAACTATAGCCATAGAGTGGCCCCATTTCCTGACTTTGAAAGTCTTTTATGAGAAGCTAAGAAAACCCAATATTGTTTTCTGTTGGCCTTACTCAATATAGGGAAAACTGGGGAAGTTAGAGAACTCAGAGGAATGGATACTTAATGATTCCCTGTACCATCTCTAAAACATTAGCTATCTCAAGTGAACATTTGGCAAGTATTAAATCACAGTCAATTCATGATTGAATTCTGTGACAAGTGTCTGAAGTGCCAATATTCCATGTAATTAATTAGAGAGATCCATATGCTTTAGATACTAGATGTGTGAGTGGTAGAACTGGCACTCTGTTGAGAAAATGTTAAAGTATAACGTGTATTCTTATCTAAAAGGGCCCTTCCATATGGACAGAGTGAAGATATACACATATCAGAGAAGGTATGTATGATCCAGTCACCGTGCAAGTTCTCATTTATTATGGCAGGTAAGCATGCAGCCAATTCATTTAATAGTCATAAAAAACATATATATAAAACAACTTTCAAAACAAGGGGCACACACACGCAAACTTTGTTTTTACTCAAATATTTTATGAAATATTTAGTTTCCCACAGAGGGTCTAAACCAGCCAGCGTACAAGACTATCAGAGTACCAGTTGGAATTCCTTAAATTACTCATATCTGCCCTGTACTCTAGGGGAAAATCAGAATTTTTTAGTGTACCATACTCATAAACTTATTTATGGCACTATTTACCCAAAAGTTGAAGCTCTTTATTCAAGTCATAACTATGTCATAATGCTTAGCACTCATAAAAAAGCAAAGAGAAAAGTATAAATAATGCTGACATTTGTAGAGCACACTTCAGTAATTTCTTACACATGACTTTCATGGTGCCTTATCTCATTTAATCCTCACAGCAACCTTTCATGGTAGGTATTATTTTCCTCACTTTAAAAAGGAAAAAATTAGTATCGATATGAAGCAATTGTCATTTTAAACTTGGCATCCAAATAGTTTCTTTCTATGGAATGAAAGGTTACAAGATGGTACATGATGTGAAAAGTCTCATATTTTTCTTGACCAGTTTTCTGGTGAGATGAAAGTAGAATATAGCCATGATCAAAAAAGAACAATAGAAACTAGAACTTGCTTGATCTTCATCCTTGAAATATAAGCATACCCATGAAGGCAGTACACATACTCCTTAAAAGTGCAGATTTTAAACCTAGACTCACCTGTTTTTGAATTCTGGCTCTAACCTATACTTACTTCATGACCTTGGCCAGATTACTTAGCCTCTGGAAGTCTTTATTTTCTCGTTTGTCAAATAAAGATATTACAGGTCTATTTTCTATTTGTCAAATAGAGGTAATAGAGTTAAGGTGGAAATTAATGTATATAAGATACCATTTTTATATTAAAAATTGATAAATACAGGTTATTAATATTATTGATATGGAATCTTGCAAAAAAATACTTCCTTTCTTCTCCAGGCTTGGTGAATGTACCATTTATATACTTTTCACTTCCTTTTATTCATTATTTGATAGGTATCAAAAATCACAGATAAGTTAGACAAAGAACAGTGTTATATCTTTTCTCTAATTGTTCTTTGTAGCATTGTGTCTTTAAACACTATGAAAGAAAAAAACCCAAAATTATTCTATTTGTTATTCACTGCTTTTTATCTCAATAAATGCTTTTTACCTTGCATTTAGAAACAAGCTACAAAGTACTATTGATGTCATAAAGCTAATTTATTTTCCTAATTTTTTTAACCAAAGAGATAGTTGCTTTGATTTTGTATATGCAGAGAATTCAGGTTCTATTGCAAGCATGTGATTTATAAAATGAAGAACACGTACTTAATTTCTGAAACATTTATTACCTTAATATTTTCACTAAGGTTGTCTAAAAAAGAAAGCTTAAAAAAAAATCTTTGTTGTAAATAAAAAATTAAATCACTATACAAAGGTTGCTAAATTACTAGTAATCAATTGAGAAAATTACACAAAATATCAAGCTGACTCCAACTCATTCATTTTATTTGTATTGAATGGATATTCCTTTTCCTTATTTCATGCTACAATATAGACAAATCATAATATGCTTTAATGAGCAAAAACTCTATGAATATAGTAAATAAAAACTGAAACAATATTCCTTGTTGGTCTCTGAATCAAAAATCTGAATTTGACAAACATATTTTAATGTAAAGGATAAAGTTCCAAGGTGGTTTAATGAAAATGAATTATGAATTAAACACCTTAATTATTTCTTAGACCCAATTGAAAAATAACTTTAGTTTAAAATTGATAATTACCTTATATTTCTCTGAATAATCAATCAACATGACTTTCCAATACAATTTTAATATAACAGATGAGATTTTAAACTATTTAGTTATACTGCATCATGTGCTCAGTTTTAACTTGCCTCTTTAGCCACAATTAGATAAGAACTTTACTTTAAAATTTAATGTTACCTTATGCTTCACAGCATAATCAATAAATATGTCTTCCAATATTAGTTTTGGAAAATAGACTTTATTATCAGAGCAATTGTTCATAAGCTTTGAATTTAAATTGTCTTTTAAATTAAATTATTACATTTCTTATTTGTTATTTGCATAGCTAAATCAAGTTAAAAAGAGATGTGATCAAAATAATTTGCTGGTAGCATAGAGAGAAGTAAGAAAATGAAAACCTAGAGGAAAATGTGGTATCTATAGCAACAGACTTAGTATAAATTAGAAGTCTTTTTTCCTCCAATTCATAAAGAAAACAGTATGTCAGTTATCAAACCTCAATGGTAACAACAAACATGTATCAGCATCTACTCGGTGTAAGACACAGTACTAAATACTACCTGCCAATCTAGCTGGGGAAAGGAAACACACATATGACTTGGGTGAAGAAAGCATACTGAAGAGCAATGGGGTAAAAGGTAAGAAATGTTGTATGAAGACATATTGTGGAAGAAGTTGAAAGAGAAATGTGACATTTATTGAATGCTTACAATGATTCAGACACTGTGCTGAGTCCTTGACTTCACAAAGCACATCTTCAATTCATTGCTAAGGAAGCAGAGGTGCAGATGGCTTAGATGATATTTTTCGTACCAGGGTATAACATCTGGACACAGATAATGGCCATCATTCTCTGGTTTTTTGATGTTAATCTTATCACCCAACTAAGATGATGCTTACTTTCTCCACTGTACAGTTCCTATAATTCCTTTTGTAACTATTAACCAATATTTGGGAAAATAAGACAGTGCAAATATCTTCTACTTAGTCAAAAATTTCTTCTAGATTTAGCATACATTGATGATTCTTGCCTGAACTAATCATTACTATGATTACAGTCCTGTGCCACACAATATTTTGGTCAATGACGGACCACATACACGATGGTTGTCCTATGAGATTAGTACCACATAGCCTAGGTGTGCAGTAGGCTATACCATCTAGATTTGTGTAAGTACTGTAGTGGAGGAAGAAATTTTCTTCTACCTTTCTAGGTTCTTTTGGCTTGTCTAAAAATTGAATTTATGTAAGACAGATTAACAGGAGAACAACAAACCAAAGTTTAATAACATGTGTACATGGGGGAAACCCAGGAAAACCAAGTAACTCTGTCAAAATGGCCAAAGCCTTCATTTTAAATACCACCCTCAGCTGAAGACAAAAGAAGATGTTGGAGGTGGAGAGAGTCAGAGACTTCAAAGGGAAAGAAGGAAATTTACAGGTAGGTGAAAAGGAGCAAATGTTTGGAAAACAAGTGTTTGGCGACACAGAAACAGAAGGATACAAAGGGGAGCCCAACAAACAGGCTTTTCTAGGTTCCTCCCCATCTACTACTACTAGTTCACATTATGCCAAGGTGACAGCTTGCTTCCTGAGACAGGTTTTTTTTTTTAATCTGAATTCTTTTAGGCAGTGAAGGAGGGAGGTAACAAGAAAAACTCTCTGAGTCTTTTGTTTCTTAAATATAATCAGCCTGAAATAATCCTTATGTTAAAGAGACACATTTTGGGGTGAAAAATTTTGTTCCCTTTCAGTACACTCTATGATGTTCACACAATGACAGAATCACCTGACGACATATTTCTCAGAACGTATCCCCGTCGTTAAGCACGAATCCCCACGTATAGTCACGCATTAAGCAATGTGTGACTATACGTGGTTTATTTACTTAACTTTATGTGGTTACAAAACGATGATTTCCTAACCCTAGCATTCTTTCCATATTTGGCAATTAGCTCTTCTGTAATGATCCTTTCCCTGTAGAGCCACACCACAAGAAGATATGGCAGATTTAGTAGTGGTATGGGTAGACTGGTATGATAGCTCTACAAGGGGAATGGACGAATGAAAAAGTAAATAAATGAAGAATAAATAGAACAGCAAAAAATCAGGATGCCATGAGCCCTGAGAAATACGTATAATTAAGAAGAAAGAGGAAGTGCAGGAAACCTAAAATAAAAGGATATGCTATCAGAATGATAGGAGAAGAATCAAGGTAGTGATCACAGAGTTCGCAGCATAAGGGAGATTCACAAAGGAAAGTTTGGTCAGCAAAACAAATATAGTCTACAGGTCCAGGCAAATAAGAAATGTCATTAGAAGTGGCAATGAGTGGAATATTAGAAAGTGAGCACTTTTCAGAAGAGTGGGGTCAGATGTAAAATTGCAGAAGTTATAGTTGATAAAGAGAAGAATGAAAATATTGGAGTATTGACACATTTTCAGTGAAATAAAAGATAAAATTTGGTAACTGGAGGTAAGCCAGAGGGGCAAAGGAAGGATTCATTAGTTTTTTTTTTTTGGTGGTTGTTGTTTTTTTAAAAGAGGAAAGAAATACCATGTATTAAACTAGGGGAAGGAGTGGCTGAAGATAGACAACAGTGCAGTCAGGTATAGAAGAATGTCCTCAGGTGTCAGGAAATGATGGGATCAAAGGCAACTGATTATGGGTTACAAAGATCGCTACACCTTTCCCTGCAACTATTTTTTAGAAAATGTGAAATTAAGTTAAGGAGACCAGATCCAAGAATCTCCATCCTTTCAATGAAGCCAAAGGTGAGTTCATCCACAAACAGTGTGTGTGTGTGTGTGTGTGTGTGTGTGTATAAAATCAGTGAGCTTGGAACTTGGGCAAAGGATATAATTACTTTGGGGGTTTCAGTAGTAAATCAGCAAGTAGGAGGACTCCTGCTGAGCTGGTCTATGTACTCCATGAAATCTGCATGGTTATCTATCTTCCTCTGGGATTACTTTGTGATCCAAAACAAGAATAGAGAAAGCAGGTATGAGATTAAAAAGCCAAGGATTTTTTTTAAAATGTGGCGAGAAGAGGAAAGAAATAGATGAACATGAAGTTCAGGCTGATAATGAAGTCCCTATTATCTCAGAATGAGTAACCAGGAAAATTCAGATAATTTGAGATACAGGGCAGTTCCTTATGAGTGATGTGGTTATGGTGCAGATGGCTGTTTACATTTATAGTGCGTATAGCTGTGTAGATATGTGTGGTTATATAAACAGCTAAATAATGTAAGGAGGTAAGATATTCTTTATTTCTGAAATCACACTAATACATAGTGTACTATGCTATATATTCAGAGAAATGGTTAATTTTAAGCAAAGACAATTGAGTCAGTGATTCTTACGGCCATCCTACCTCATCTTCACTTTCCTCCCTACTCTTTGCTAATCTTTCATTTATCCCCCATCCAGAAGAATGGCAGGAAGACCACTGCTGCCAACTGCAGACCATAGATTGGGACAACTTATAGGTCACTTTTACACAGAAGCTCTCCTACATTACAGCAGGAACAATGAAGCTGGAATGCTGAGCGTGCTATCTAATACTGGGAGTTAGGGTTGATTGATACTTCAAATAGTAATTGGTTTTGGAAAAATGTGGACTCACCATAGATTTGCTATACACTGATGGATGTCATTACCTCATTAGGAATAGTAGCCCATTAATTTCATTTATGAGTTAGAAGGAAACAAATGAGAATCTCAGACAGAGAGACATGAAGCATTTTCACATATATTGAAAGACATAGCTATTTCAACAGGACAAATTGGGAATTAATTTTAGCTATTAGAAGTATTAGAGAATTATATATAAAATTTATTTTTTCTTTTTTCAGACTATGAAGTAGTATTTATATTTTGTAACTACGTAGTTTTTTAAACCTCTAAGTAATTTTTAAAAATCACTAAAGTAAAATATCTTTAGCTCTTCAGGTCCAGAGAACTTCTAGATATGAAGTACACTTGCTAATTGCAGACAATCCTTAAATATTATTACTTACTAACTGGTTCTTGGGTATACTGGGGAAATGATATAAAAAATTTAAAGTTTAAAAAATCAAAATAGTACCATTAACATGTAAAGGAATAAAATTGGCCCAGGGGAGTTGACAATAGTTTATGAAAAATTCCTGATCCCAGCAGCATCCCTTCCTCCTACCTCCCACCTCAAAGACAAGAATAAAGTTAAATCAGAACATCACATAGACAGGTATATCTCATATTCTAACAATCTGAAAACAGTAGAACCATCACTGAAGAAAGAGTATTTGCATACCATCTAGTGGTAGCTTTAAAAAATAGCAAAAGTGTTTCCAGAAAGTTTTTGTTTAAATTGGAATAGTGTATATGATTATATTGGACCCAAATATAAATCCCCAAACCCGTCATTTCACAACTTCAAAAAATAAGGTGAGGAGTGGCTTGTTTACTCCTGACACACCCACTAATATACTACCATAACCTAAAAATAATTATTGCATAATTGTGTAATACTTTAAAAGGTATCAAATATTGTGACTTTGCAGTTGCTGCACCATTTTTGTCAGATATTATGTTTGTTCTTGAACTCCATCATACCGTTAAAAGGGAATGTTCTTATGCTGAATTAAAAGTTTAAATGAAACTTCATTTTTTTTTATAACAATGGACAACAAAATAGAACAGCCAAAGCTTTTATGTTCTTTCCACAGATTGGGATTACGTTGAAAATAGAAACCTTCACATAATGACTTCCTCTAGGGGAGATGGACGGAGACGGTGGCTAAATGAACAGCTCTCCAACTTCTTGTGAGTGATGTCATAATGCAGGTCAGTCATATGGCTTATCTCGATATTTTTGAAAAAATAAGGTAAGTGTTAATCGTTGAAACATGGAATGAGAGGTTTGTGAATTCAGATTTTCTTAGAATAGCTTGGGGCCGAAGCGTCCACATAATAGACTGTAGCCATCATTCCCAAAGCCAGTGCATAACGTACTGGCAAAGAAGGCAGAGATATTGCTTCCTGTTGTACGCAGAGTGTGTGGTGAGCAGGAGGTGCCTGTGGCAATGTGGCAGTCAGGAACAATGCCACATGTGTTCTGCTGCCATAGAAAAGTTAAAGGGCATGCGGAATTCCTAGTATATTCACTTGAAATGGATCACGCTAAGAAAAGGTAGCTGAATTTTATGATAAGAATAGAATGGAGCACATTAGTGGGGTCCTCAGTTGGGGGTCTACATAATTGAAAGGGGAATCTGCCTTAAGGTTGAGTCTGTGTTGGGTAAAATGTGCAGGGCAGAGGTGTTTTCATTTTTTCCTGCTCAAAGCTCTAATCAGGGAAGATGGAAAGAACATAATGCTAAGATAGTCTTGCAGCTTTGTGGTGTGAGCTGTGAGGGATTGAAACTTGGGCTGTACTCATTCTGGCTTCCTTCAAAGTGAGAGGCTTATGGTATTCACTTACTTTCCTAAAGTGTTTTGGTTCAACTATTCATTTTTGGAGTTGATAGTATACAGTGATGGTGCTCAGGGCAGGCCACCCCAAGAAGCACCACTCTGGTACGCAGATTATTTCAAGCTGAAGACAATAAAGACTCAGAAAACTCAGGAAGAACATTTGAGTTTACTCTCCCAAACTGCCTAAAGAATTTAAAACAAAAGATCTGTTTCAGGAAGGAGTTATTATCAAGATGGCTATAATAATAATGTAAAATAGATGTTACAATAGGAAAGGCACCAAGCCCCTCTTATCAAAAATTCTCTCTCTCCCTGGCCACATTCTCTATAGGTGGCCCTGAAAAGAGTTGTCAGACAAACATTTGCATATCCATCTCCATGCGAATTGTCTTCTTCCCCTCTGAAATCCCAAACCACTACCCACCCCCAACACCTTCCTCGCCTTTAGCTACAATACTTAAGCAAGCAGCTTAGACAGAAGGATGAGCTGCTCATTTCTGAGTTTCTCCCATGTATACATGTTATTAAACTTGGTATTATTTTCTCCTGCTAATCTGTCTTGTTAATTATTTGGCCAGCCATGAGAACCTTAAGGGAAAGGGCAGAGGGGGATTCTCCCTCTTCCCCCACAACAATAACAGAATTCTTTTTTAACATACAGCCAAGTGAGCAATTTAGGTTACAGAAAACCAAAGGCCCATATTTCCCCTGTGTTCCCCTTGGCTTTCCCCAGAAAGCAGAGCTTGAAACAAGGGCTTGTGTACAAGTGGCTTATTTTGAAAATGATCCCAGAGAATAGGAGTGAGAGGTCAGAAAGAATGAAAATGAAAAGAAGGGCAAGTCATTACAAGTATGTGTTCTTGAGAAGGTCCCCACTGTGGGGAACTGGCCCTCAGTCTTATGGGGAACCTCTGAAGAGCCATATAGTATCCATCTCAGAATAGTCTACTTGAGAGACAAAAGTAGAGAGCATTTACACCATCAGTGGAGTCTGGTTCTTTACAATTCAGAGTAAAGGAAGACGAGAAATTTAGAGTAGGGAAGACTAAAGAACTCAATTATGCTGAAAAAAGTGTGAGATGGAAACAGATCTCTATTCACTAAAAGCGCCCACGGGAACAATTTTCCCAGCCCTCCATGTTCTTTATGAGGCTGCCCTTAATCTCCATTCATATTTGATGCTTTTTACTGCTCAGATGACTCCTCTCCATATTAGGTTATTTGGGAGATAGTGGAGGAAATTACATAAGTGTAGCGTTCTATATTATTTTATTTTCCTCTATCTTCTGCTGACAAATGGTAGTTCTTGAATAGTTTCATGAATGAAGGGATTGAGACCTAATTCCACCATAACATATCTTCATAACATGGGCTGACGTACTTAACCTGAGTCTGATTTCCTATCAAATTTTAGAAAAATAATATCTACCCTGTAGATTTGAGGCTTAGTAAGAGTAATATGATATAAAATATATGAAAACACTTTCCAAGCTGGAAAGTTTTCAAATATAAGCAAGTATGCTCTTATGCCATTTCAGCCTTCTGGTATCTAGTGTTCTCCTGGTGCACAAGCATTTTCTGCAAATTGCAATAAAGGGACTTTCTAAAACTTTCTCCAAATAGATATTATTTAGCCAAGAAACTCGGGGCTTCCCAGACTTCAGTCAGAATCCTCTTTTTCTCCCACCATGCTCAACACTTATGGGTTATACAATAAAAATTAAAAAGCAAAGTGCAGCCTGTCCTAATAAAGGTCACTATTTTCTTCCAGAACAAAGCATTCAGGGGCCATTTGGGGGTTTTCCCTGGCATTGAAGCTGGATCTGTGACAGACTGAAAATCTCTGCTCAACACCCACGGTGCCGAACACTCCACATTCTAAATATGTAGCTGGAAAACTTCCCAGATTGTACATCTGCCTCTCTAATTTACACCTCCAAAGATGAGGGGGAGCAAGGAAGAGGTGAGAAGCCTTAATGAACTACTTGGAGCCTTGCATGTGCTGTGGGAAACTTCAGCACACGCCGAAACCTGGCTAGATGGTAAATAAATATTTGAACATTGAGTTTCAGTGATGTCCGTTACATTCCAACGGCGACCTTGCCTTCAAAGAGTAACCAAGAGTCCCTTCCCCTCTTTTTTCTTATCTTCTGTCTGTCCTTCCAAGATACCTCCTGGGTCCCATATTGGACTTTCACCAAATTTTCCATTCAATTGGGTGCCAAAATGCTGGTCCCAGCATGATTGGGGACTCCTTTTATTATCACATTTTGGGTCTTCTTTCCCACACTGTGGATGCTGCTCAAGTAGAAACTATGCCTTTATTGGGTTCAAATATTTACCTTGTAATAAAACCACTAAGACACTGAAATCTACAGGATAGTGCTGGCAAGAGCATATAAATTCTAAGATGGCTGTAGTGAAAGAGAAACAAAATTTGTAGAGAGCAAACTGTGTACTGTTCCGTCTTAACTAATGGTGCTTCTCAGCAGGCCATTCTTGCAGTCCATGGCATGAAATAATAATGTGCTGCTTATATTTTGGAGAAGGACTTTTGATTGTGATTAAACTCAAGATAACTCCTAATATGGCATTCTCCAAATTATAGCATAGCAGGTTATGCCTGCCTTATCCACATCAGAAACACTTCTTCATTCTTACAGGGGTTCTTAACTTAGGGTCCATGAACCCAGACAGACTGTGGATAGAATTCAACGTATTTGTGAATGTGGATGGAAAAAAATTATATCTTTACTTTCACTAATCCTGAGCAAATATTTAGCACATGTTTCTAAAATAAACAGAGACTACAAACTTCAGTGTTATTAGCATAACCTGTGACTTTATCACCAACAGAAATTACAGATATTTTCATTACAGGTTACAGTTTTTACATGTGCCTCAAATAACATTTAGATTCTTCACTTCTTTGAATTAGGGTAATTATTAGAACTACCATCAGATATTGTTATTTTATGCATTAATAAAGAAGTACATATATTACTATATGAAATATGTATTTTAAATAACTTTATTTCCATACAGTCAGTTTCAGTTACATTTCTATGTATTTTATTCCATGCACTTAAAAATAATATTCTGTGAAAAATGCATCAGACTGCTAGAGGGGTCTGAATGAAAAATACGCTAAGAACTCCTATTAGACCTACATCATACTTTCTGCTCTGGGAAGCCTCTACAACTTCTCCAGGGAGAGCTCCGCACATCAGTCTTTCTGCATTCACTGCATTTAATTTGCAAATCATAACTGGCACTTCTCACATCCACTCACGTGTCCTGCTCCTCCAAACACTGTGAGCTTCTGGAGGGCAGAGACACTCTCTCCAGCATAATGGCTCTAGCATAAGTGGCACTGGAGCTGGACTACTTGGGGTCCAGACCCCAGATGACTCGCCTAACCCAAGATGTGTCACCTAACCCTAGATGCATCAGCTATTAGTGCTGTGACACTGGACAAGTTGCTCTAGTTTTCTCAACTATGAAAGGAAGATAATAGTAGCTACTTCTGACATTTGTTCTAAAGATTAAATGAGTAAAACAGAAGCAATGCCTAGAAGATAGCAAGCACTCAACAAATGTTAGCCGTCATTATCCTCATCTTTATTATCTGCAGCAGCAGCAACTGTTGTGACATCTTCCTTAGAGGTGGTGGTGAAAGATGTGGTAGCGTTAGTAACATCTTTGCAACGCCAGAGTCTAGCACGGTACCTGCCTGGCACATAGTAAGCATTCAATGGATGTTTGAAATAAATGAATGTTGAATAAATGAAATACTGAAAGGATTTTATTTGCTTTCAAACAATAAATAATTGGATAAACCTATAACTCCAAATCTGAGAACACAAAGCATATACATAAAATTACCAATCAACCAATCAACAAGTAATTTATAAAGTCTGTGCTATGTGTTCAATACTACACTGTGTGATCCCAGGTCCTTTTACAACTCTAAGGAATTTATAATTTTGCAGGTTGAAGAAAGAAACAAAGTGCTCTCTCACACACACACATGCACACACACAGGAGCGCACACATGGGATGAATAAAATGCTAAAATGCAGTCTTTTGAGATGCCTCCTTGAGGGAAGGGGATGACTGCTGACTCTATGAATAGGCTTAATCATTTGAGTTTAGCAGTCTCAAATTCCATCCCATGACTGCCCTCCTACCCCAACTCCCCATATGCACTTCTTCCTCACCCATTTCATAAGCATTACTGCTTACCACCTGACCACTCCTTGCTCAGAGAATTATCTCTTCTACCATAAGGAATTCAGACTGTGAAGAGAAAAGAGGGAGATAATTCCTAGAGTGGGTGTTATGCAAAAGGAAACAGAAGGAAAAGGAACTATAGAGGAAAGAATTTGGAGGAGCAATATATTTGGAATCTGTAATCACCTGAGAAGAAAATGTTATTGAGACTTACCACATCATCTTAACTCAACATTTTTTCAGAATGTTTAGTAGAAAAGTTCTTCAGTAGACAAGTTCTAGTCCTGAGTCTGTCACTAACTATCTTCATGATCTTTATAATCCTTGACCTCTGTCTTTTGGAAAATTTATTTAATCTCTCTGGATTTGAAATTTCTCCTCTGTAAAATGAAGAGCTCTAGATGATCTCTCCAGTCCTTTCTGTCACTAAGCTTTAAGTTTATGTCTCTTTGTTCATTTTATTGTATCTGCTATGCAATGATTCTTCAGTTTTCCCTTGCTCCTTTAGTATAGGCACAACCTTGTACCATTTACTCGTCTATGTAGAAATGAATGAGTGTAAAACATTTGCATTACAATAATACACAATATTATGTGTTATTTATACTTTGAATTGTTTTGATGTCATTTTTATTTCCTAAAACAAATTCCTTTGGATAATTCAAACTCAGGTAAGGAGATAAAAGTAATTTATATTCATAGAGAAGCTCTCCACTGAAAAGTCCTGGCAACTACCTCTGGTCAAGACATAAAAAAAAACAAACTATAGTCAGAGTATATAATTTACCAATTCCTGAAACTTTAAGAATGAATTACATCAGTTGACATTACTATTTCCTTGTTTATTTTTTATACCGTATTTCCTTAATTCCATATACACGCATATACATTTTCTCACACCTTTGGTGCCAACTTCTGGACAGAAGAGAAAGATGTGTTGTTGTCTTGGCTTGTTCTTATGTCAAATGTGCATAAAAAGAAACTGAACAGATTGTCACTTCTAGTTATTAGCATTGATAAAATTACATGCAGCATATATTTGTACACTTAAAAGTAATTTAAAATGTTCTTTGAAAGTTTTTACTATAATTAAGTTTTGAAATAAAACATAGAAATACAGTTATGACATTTAAACATCTATCACTGGAGAAAAGACTACATTTTTACGGGGTTTTTTTGTTTGTTTTTGAAGAAACAACCAAGAAATTTTCAGAACTTCAAGTTGCAAGATATTAAGTTGTACAAATAAAGTTCTATTTCACTTTGCCATTGAGACTTATTCAAAATAATTATTTGTCACATACTAGGCAATGCAATTAAAGACCCCTACACATTGCCAGATCTCTATAACAAGATCACGGACTTCTCAAAGATAAAAGAACTTATGATCCATTTTGTGCATCATGAAGGTGACAAATTTGCATCCTTCAATGTTTGACTTTCAGAAGATGTTGTGTGACTTTCAGCGATTCAGTGAAGAAATTCAATGAAGAAAAAAATTAACTTCAATTTTAATGAAATAAGAAATAGCTAAATATTTTATCAAATATACCTACAAATTATACTGCCAATCTTAAACCTGTTAAAGGTATTATTTCAAAAGCACCAGTTATGAAATAAAGTGCTTCACTTTGATACTACATATTACCACTCCTACCATCTTGTATCATTTTTAAAGACAGGTTACATGAGAATGTATGTATTTTCTTTCTCAAATATATAATTATACTTTCATGAAAAGTGAATATAAGGTTTTTGCACCAATACCAAGACTGGTAATATTTTTCTTGAATATTCGTAGGAGATGTCTCTAGTTAACAAAACTAGTCGGTAAAATTTTGATGGGTTCCATGAACAATCAATTCATCCAATCAACCAAAAATAAGTTTAGGAGAATGTGCTACAACATACTTTTTATTCCTGATGGTATAGCTACCACTTTTAAGCTCTTAATGTTTGGACAAATTGTTTTAGAGAAGACCTAAGGCAGTAGTTCTCCACATGTGGTCCCTTGGCCAAAGCATCAGCATCACCTGGAATTTGTTAGATATAAATTCTGATGTCCATCCCAGACATTCTGAATGAGAAACTCTGGGAGTGGGGCTTAGCAATCTGTGTTTTAACAGCCCTCCAAATGTCTCTGATGCGTGCTGAAATTTAGAACCAGTTATCTAAGAAAAGAGTATGAAACCTATAGGTACTGAGCTTTTTCTTCTGCTGCCTTATGGTAAGATTAAGAGGACATCTGCACCAAAGCTTGCAGAATGAGCGCATGATAGAAATAAAATACCCCAAATAGCTAAAAAACATCAATCTTTGAAATGGTGTATCAGAACTGAACATGATAAAAGGACAGCACGTTGTAGAAAAACCTTACAACTCTGACCCCAGAGTGTTTCAGGGGAATCTTTAATTCGGAATGTGAAAAAGGTCTAGATGGAATCTTAGATGTTTCTATTGAAGAAGAAGCTAATATTTAAGTCTAGGTATAATTACATATTATGATGGGTTAGTAATTGTGCATGTACGTTTAATATGGTGTTCTTTCTTCTCTAGAAAATCTATTAATAGATTGTAAGTATGTCATAATAGACACCATATTAGAACTGATAAATTATTATAGGAATTACAAAGCAACAAATCTATATTAAACATATTTAGATAGATTTCTTTACTGCAAGAATTCTCAGAGCCTTTGAAACTATAAAACTTATTATGAAGTTCCAAGAGGTTCATAGATTAGCTTGATTTTTAAATCTTGACCACAGGCCCCTTTTATTTACAGAGAATTTTGGTGGGACCCTGATTTCATTAAATTTCCTTTGGTAAATTTGTTCACATAAATAAATAACAGATTTATTATGGGTTATTATTAAGGGAGATAGAGATGCCAGAGATAAGGGTAAGGCACTTCCTAATTAGCTAAGCTTTTTGGCCTGACCTCATATAGAAAAAGGATAACCTCGGCCAAACTTTCCTTTCATTGATGTGTTTTGTCAGAGATAGAATTCTGAGCTGGATAGAGAAGAGACTGATTCAATTTGACTGGTTAAATTTCTGCTTAAACTGTGAAGAACCATCAGGAGTTTCTCTGGGCAACTAGCGCTCTAAATAGGGTGTCCTAAGTAGTATAGGGGACCGACTTCATTGGCAGATATAGTACGCTAATCCTAGTCTCCGTGAGTGCTCAGCATGCCTCCTGTCCTTATGAATCATTTATTTCTAGTAGCCCCAAGAAAAGCTAAACCATCCCATGGGCTGGGCCTCAAATCTTCATCATTTCTCTGGTTCTACTAACCATAAAATGTCTTAGTTAATAAAGTGTTTGTTCGTTAGTTGATAATGCAAACTAATTCAACTTAAATATCCAAAGTGTAGTAACACATAAATCATAAAATATTTTCAGTCTACATATCAGTTGACTAATAAAACAGAAAAAATATAGATTAAATAAGGTATCTAAATCCTTTAATGAATATCTCATCACTGTCACCACCAAACAAAACAAATCTGGAAAGCATAGCTTTGCTGATGTTTTAGATAATACAGACTGAACTATGCTTAATGCTATCAAATTTATGGAATAAAGGTTTACCTATGAAACTTTTATTTTCGTGGCATTATGATGACATCCAGTGGCTGCCTCTTTAAATAATATATATTTAGATACTTTATACTTTTTGAATAGAAAGTAATTTAATCTTGTTCTGAAACTTGTTCTCTGTGCATTTCCAGGCTCTTATATAAGAAATCTATAGTTTCAAAGTTCACTCCAGAGGAAAGATAAAATTTGACTAGGAAGAGCTGTATAGTGAGCAAATTATTCCCAGCTTCTTTCTGTCTTAATAGTGAATTCACCCTAAGGGATAAATATGACAATATAGTTTAATTTCCTCATTTTTAGTTCTCCTTGAGGCTACTCTTCCTTAGCACCTAAAGAGAACTTCAGAAGGGCTTTATTCTATGTTGTTTTAATTTCATTTATACTGGTCAATTAATTATTTACTGGTGACTCAGTCTCAGTTTATATCCCAGCTATTTTCCTTACAGTCATTTATTGCTTCCACAAAAATACTCTTAGAAAACCTTGGGACAGCCTAAACGGATCTGCCCTCAAAGAATGTATTTTTAATTTTTTTTTTCTATTTAGAGAATTTTAAAGGGGTTACCTTAGCAACTGCTGCAAAGTACATATTCCACTGGGATTTTGTTAGTCTAACTTTATATAGCACTATAATGTTCACACAGCACAAGAATGTGGGATCATTTCTTTACAAAAGGAACTTTCCATCTAGGTCATAGATATGTTTCTCAGAGAAATTTTCCTTTATGACTTCACAGTTTTTCCATAATCATGATTCACTTGTTGTTTTTATAATTCCAAATAAATCTTACCCTTTTTTTAAACAAAGAATTTGGAATGTAAGAAGAGGATGGGATGATAGAAGGGATAACAATTGTAGCTTTTGTTAAAATGTTAAGGGTAGAACAATAAATTAGGGGAAAATATCTGAAATGATGGATAAGATTCATGCTTATGAATCACATGACTCTTTGAGAGAAGAAAAATAATGCTCAAATTTTTGTGTGATTTTAACCCAGTTAGGTTCTGAGATTACTTGGTTAATGATCAAAAAAGCAAAATAAGTGGGAAGGGGAGTTAGTCATGTTTTAGCCATTTGCAAGCATTTTACAATACAATATAAAACATATATGCACCTTATATATGATATCATCTATACATATTATATATGTAATACAATAAAAGCTACAATAAGGCTTTAGGAAGAGAAAATATTTATAACTGTAGTTTTAGCTTATAAAAAACATCACACCATGGGGAGATGTTGGTCAAAGGGTACCAAGTTTCAGGTATGTAGGATGAATAAGTTTAGAGATCTAATGTACATCACGGTGACTATAGTTGATAATACTGTATTGTATACTTGAAATTTGCTAAGAGAGTAGATCTTAGGTGTTCTCACCACACATACGCACACACAAAGGTAACTATGTGGGGCGAGGGATATGTTAATTAGATTGACTATAGTAAGCATTTCACAGGGTGTATGTATATCAAAACATCACATTGTACATGTTAAATATATACAATTTTTATAATAAATATATATCCTCAAGTTGAAAAAAGAATCATGCAATTTTTTTTTTTTTGGTGGGGAAGATTGTCCCTGAGCTAACATCCGTTGCCAATCTTCATTTTTTGCTGAGGAAGATTAGCCCTGAGCTAACATCTGTGCCCATCTTCCTCTATTTTTGTATGTGGGACACCTCCACAGCATGGCTTGATGAGCAGTGTGTAAGTCCATGCCCAAAATCTGAACCTGTGAACCCCAGGCCACTGAAGTGGAGTGCGCGAACTTAACCACTATGACACCAGGCCCCAGAATCATGCAATTTTAAGTTACAAAGTTGGTGATCATGTTTCAAGAGTTAAGCTATTTAAAGAGCTGATAATATATACAATAAGACCTCATTTATCTACTATTGCTGGGAAACATAGTATTCTTTATAAATAAATTTTATAGTTAAAGCTTGGTTTGCTAAATGCCAAAATGATGTGTGTTTGTGTGTGTATTTAGTGGGAATGTCGCAAATATATTACATATACTCTTGCCTTGGTCTAAAACCTTTAGTGCTGCCCCTGCTGGGACATTGAGAGTCAGAAACAAATAGGCTCATAAAGAAAAATTATTCCCAAAGTCCAACGCTGGTTGCTCGTCAGCTGATTCTTTTTGTAACAATGATAAAAGCTTTCATAAAAGAAGTTTTTAAAAATAGGCATTATAACTAATGAATATATATTATATACATATATCAACGTCTTATATAATATATAATTACATGCGTGGATATATTATATATGTAAAATTCTTATCAGTTTTGACTTTCTCAATCTTCATTCCACTCTACTTCTACCTCAATCTGAATAAATATGGAAGCATTTATTGGACATATTTGTAAGGTACTCTGTAATGGAGTGATTCCACTAAAATACAAATAAAGGGAAAGACCTTTAGGTTGCGTTGATTTCTTCATGATTCCTGGGTATAGTTTTCACTGTTAACCGTGTTCCATACTGGAACCCAGTCATCCCTTGATGAGCTATTGGGTTGTTGGAATGACCATTTGCTCCCCACACTTAAGACTGGAACTGCTTGGCTTTTAAAGTATTTATTGCTGCTTTTCATAGTTATTATATTTCTTGGTATTTTTGCTATTGATTATCACTTTTCTCAGGCTGCCTTCAGCTATATCTCTCTCCTTAGTTCTCTAATTAATTACGTTATCCTGCTGTGAACTTGGTAATTGGAATAAATCTGTTTGGATTGTACACAAATTTAATAAATATTTTTTAAGCAGAATTTTTGTGTAGAGCACTATGCTAAGCCATTAACAAAAAAACAAGGTGTGTAAGATATAGATGTCTGATATATAGCCTCTTTCCTTAGGTATTTTTTAAGAGTTTATTTTTTTAGAGCAGTTTTAGATTCACAGGAAAATTGAGAGGAATGTACAGAGATTTCTCATATACCTTCTCCCACACACATGCATAGCCTCCCCCATCATCAACTTCCCCCACCAGAGAGGTACATTTGTTACAATTGATGAACCTATATTAACACATCCTAATCATCCAGACTCCACAGTTTACATTACAACTCACTCTTGATGTTTTACATTCTGTGAGTTTGGACAAATGTATAATGACATGTATCCATCATTATGGTACCATACAGCGTATTTTCATTGTCTTAAAAAGCCTCTATGCTATACCTATTCATCCCTCCTGCCTCCCTCATCCCCTGTCAAGCATTGATTTTTTTTTTACTGTCTCCAGTTTTGCCTTTTCCAGAACGTCACAGAGTGGAATCAAACTATATGTAACCTTCTCAGGTTAGCCTCTTTCACTTAGTAATATTCATTTAAGGTGCCTCCTCTTTTCATGGCTTCATAGCTCATTTCTTTTTAGCATTGAATAATATTCCATTGTCTGGATGTAATACAGTTTGTTGATCCACTCACCTACTGAAGGACATCTAGGTTGCTTGCAGAATTTGGCAATTATGAGTAAAGCTGCTGTAAACACCCCTGTGCAGGTTTTTGTTTAGACATACATTTTCAACTCCTTTGGGTAAATACCAAGGAGGGTGATTGCGGAATTGTGTGGTAAGAGTATGTTTAGTTTTGTAAGAGAAAAGCAAACTGTCTTCCAAAGTGGCTGCACCATGTTGCATTCCCAGCAGCAATGAATGAGAGTTCCTGTAGCTCCATATCCTCACAAGTATTTGGTTTTGTCAGTTTCCCTAATTTTGGCCATAGTGATATCTCATTGTTGTTTTAGTTTTCATTTCTTTGATGACATATGATGTGATCTTTAAATTTTTGTGGTCTATATTTCCCAAGCTATTGATTTCAATATTTCTCTCTCTCTCATCTGTCTCTGTCTGTCCATTTCCTTCCACAGAATCACATTTACTTCCATTGTTTCAGCCATCTCTTCTATATGTAAGAACACAAAGTTTTGAGCCAGCCCTGATGGCCTAGTGGTGAAAGTTTGGCACTCTCTGCTTCAGCGGCCCAGGTTCGGTTCCTGGTTGCAGAATCACATCACTCATCTGTCAGTAGGCATGCTGTGGCAGCAGCTCACATAGAAGAACTGGCAAGACTTACAAGTAAAATATATAACTATGCACTGGGGCTTTGGGAAGGAAAAAAAGAAGATTGGCAACAAATGTTAGCTCAGGGTGAATCTTTACCAGCCAAAACCAAAAAAAAAAGCCCACAAAGTTTTGAGCACTTGTAACAAACTCTAAGACGATTGAAAAATGTAAAATTTTTTCTCAACTAGAGAATTCCAACTTGAGGACTTCTCAGGATATTGTCTTTTTCATAAACACCGCTTGATATGGTTATTAACCAATTGTGCTGGTTATTGGCTAAAAAATCTCAGAATTATTTTAAAATCTATGCTCTACCTCAACTTTCAAATCTAATCATGTTTTGCGGAATCACCTCTCTAAGGTCTTTTATACCTGTATCTCACATATATTCCTTTATTTTTATTCTCAACTGGATTTTTTTTTTACCTGGAGAACTGGCAGAGATGGCAGGATTGGCCAAGGCATCACAGCTGATAGGGTTCAGAGCTCTAGCCATTGGTCCACATTGCCTCACTTTAAGATCCCAGCACCTCAGAGTTCTTTTTCATTTTCCTTTGTTCACATCTATTTTCCAAAAAGTTGGACTTCGTTGCATTGTGACACCTGGATAAACTCCTTATAACTAAAGGAATTTCAGAAGAAAACTGTCTCACCATTCATGTACATGTAAATTTACACATACAATGTAAAATTAAGAGGCCAGTTAAGGAAATATTGTATAGAATTAATGAGAAATGAGTTGTTTATATTTCTATTTAAAATTCTTCCCCTAGATTTGTGTCCTGAACTGACAGAAGGAAAGACTGCTATTCATATAAGAGTGTATCAACCCTCCTCAAGATAACCTCTACCTGTTTCTCCATTCTCATCTTTCTTGAAATCCATATGCACCACCTATAACTAAGGTAAACAGTTACTAGTCCATATTCCCTGCACTTTCTTACCTCCATGGTTTTGCTTATGCTGTTTCTTGCCTGAAATGCATTCTTGATCAATCTAAGAACCATCAAATTAATTTTTTCTTTCCAATTTCAGCCTGTCTTGATAATTCCAGCTCTATTTTTTCCTAACTGTCATCATCCACATATGTCTTATCTTTACTCCAAGAATAAATTCTTTTTTTCATTAATAAATATTTTTACTGAAAAATATTATACTTATAGAGAAGTACAGATATCATAAGTATGTACAGCTTAAAGAATAAGCAACAAATTGACAATGATCTAACCAATCTGTATAGCAAGAACTAGAATATTACTAGCATCCTGAAATCCTCCTTTATGTCATCTTCAAATCATTGTTCCCACCCTTGTTGCTAAAGTGAACCATGATCTTAACAGCTAACCTCAAATTTAATTTTATATTTTTATGAACATCATATAATGTGATCATAGTGAATGTATTTAAGGCTTTCACTTCTTTTGCTCATTATAGTTGTGACATTCATGCACATCATTTTGTGTAGCAATAGTTCACTTGTTTTTCACTCCCGCATAGTATTCTATTACATGAATATGCCCAAAATTATTTATCCATTCTAACGTAAATGGGCCTTCGAGTTGTTTCAAATTTTCAATCATTTCAATATTGCTGCTATAACCTTCTTACACATGCCTTTTGCCTTTTGGTGAACATATGTATGCATTTCTTCTGGTTATATACCTTGTAGTGTATTGCTATGTCATAGAGTAGTCATGTACTTGGCATTAGTAGGTACTGCTAAACAATTTCCAAAGACCTGATACTAATTTATGGTCCATCAATAGAATATGAGAACTTCAATGGCTCTGAATCCTCACCAACATTTGGAATTTTCAGTCTTTTTAATTTTAGCCATTCTGATGTATGTTGTGGTATCTCATTATGGGCTTAATTTATATTTCTCTAATGGCTGATGAAATTGAGCAAGTATTATACATTTCCTGACAATTTGGATTTTTTTTCAAAATGCCTGTTCAAGTCTCTTGCTCATTTTTATATTGGCTTTATATCTTTTTTTTGTGGATTTGCTGGTGTTTTTTATATATTATTCAATGAGACCTTTGTCAGTTTTAGATTTTCCTACTCTCTGGCTTGCCTTTTTACTCTTCTTTTTAAAAATTGTGGTAAAAAATTACATAACATCCTTTTTACTCTTTTTATAATGTTTTTAATTGATTGGAAATTTGTAGTTTTAATGATTACTACTTTTGTACTACTTTCAACACTATTTTTTTTAAATTTACCTAGCATAAGTTCATGAAAATATGCTTCTATATAATATTCTAAAGGCTTTATGGTTTTTTTTTTTTTCCTCAAAGCCCCAGTAGATAGTTGTAAGTCATAGCTGCACATCCTTCTAGTTGCTGTATGTGGGACGCAGCCTCAGCATGCCAGAGAAGTGGTGCGTCGGTGCACGCCCAGGATCTGAACCTGGGCCACCAGTAGCGGAGCGAGAGCACTTAACCACTAAGCCAGGGGCCGGCCCTAAAGCCTTTATGGTTTTACATTTTACATTAAAGCCTTTAATCCATATGTAACCCTGGAATTTAATTGTGTACATTATGTGAGATGGTGGTCAAAATCTTCTTGCCTCTGTATATTTATTTTACCCAACACCAAATGTTGAAAGATCTTCCTCCTTTCCACTAGTATGCTGTGTCATATTTACCATAAATCAAGTTTTCATATATATGTGAATCTGTTTCTAGACTCTCTATTCTCTTATATTTGTACAATTTGCCTATTCTTTTGTCAGTACCACATTGTCATAATTCTTTTTCAATATTAGCTTCTATTCTTAGCTCTTTATATTTCCATATAATTTTCAGAATCAGTTCCTTCTATTTACACACACACACACACACACACACACACAAGGACTGCTGCTAGTCTTTTGTTTAGGATTGCATTAAATCTAAGGTTATATTTGGATAAAATAGACATATTTATAGAGCATATTTTTCAGTAGTTAGATTCTCTTTAAACTCATTTCACTAATATTTTAAAGTTTTTCATGGAGAAGTATCATGCACATCATTTGTTAGATTAGGTATTTGCTTTTTTTTTTCAGTAGTGGTGGTAGTGTATAGAAATTAAGTGAACTTGCTAAATTCATTTATTAATTCTAATAGTTTAACTATACACTTTTTAAAATTGTGGATAAATACACACAATATAAAATTGATCATCTTAACCATTTTTAAATGTACAGTTCAGTAGTGTTAAGTACCTTCACATTGCTGTGCCACCAATCTCCAAAACTCTTTTCATCTTGCAAAACTAAAACTCTATATCCATTAAACAACTCCCCAGTTCTCCCTCCCCCAGCCCCTGGCAACTACCATTCTATTTTCTCTCTCTATGAATTTGACCACTCTAGGTACCTCATATAATTGGAATTATAGAGTATTTGTCTTTTTGTGACTGGTTTATTTCACTTAGTATAACATCTTAAGGGTTCATCCAGGTTGTAGCATGTGTCCAAATTTCTTCCCTTTTTAAGGCTGAATAATGTTCCATAGTATGTATATACCACATTTTGTTTATCCATTCATTTGTCAAGGGACACTTAGCTTGCTTCCATATATATTTATTTTTTAATTTTTGGACACATAATTATGCTTCCAGCAAATAAAGCATTTTATTTATTCCTTTTTAATCCTCATAACTCTTATTTTTTTTCCTTGTCATACTGCACTGGCTAGTTTCTCCAGTACAATATTGAATAAAAGTGGTGATAGAATGTAATCCTTCCCAATCTCAGTGTAGGAAACATGATGTTTACTGTAGGTTTTTATAGGTACTCTTTACTAGATTAAAGAAACAACCTTCTTGTCCTAGTTTGCAAAGAGATTTTTTTCCCCCAAATCGTGACTGGGTATTGAATTATATCAAATATTTTTCCACATATTTAAGAAGATCACAT
Source organism: Ceratotherium simum simum (assembly GCF_057802395.1). Lineage (NCBI taxonomy): Eukaryota > Metazoa > Chordata > Mammalia > Perissodactyla > Rhinocerotidae > Ceratotherium > Ceratotherium simum. The sequence goes on from NC_141908.1 coordinate 43,660,725, forward strand.
AATTTTCACCTTTGTTTTATTAATGAAGTTAATTATATTATTTATTTTTCAAACTGTTAAATAATATTTTATCATTGAAAAAGCCCAATTTGTCATGATATATTATAGTTCTTACATTTTGATTGACTCAGCTTATTAATATATGTTTAGAAAATTTTCATCTATGTTTAGGGAAATTAGCCTAGAGTTTTCTTTTCTAATTATCACCATCTTGGATTTTACATCAAGTTTTGTTTCCTCATAAAATGAGTTGAGAAGGGTTCATTCATTTTCAATTTTCTGGAATAGTGTTGTCTCCTCTTTAAATATTAGGAATAATTCTCCATCAAAGATTTCTATTCTTGGAGTTTTCTTAGTTGAAAATGGTTAATTATAGATGGCATTTCTTTAATAAATGCAGGACTATTCAGATGTTCTCTTCTCCTTATGTCAGTTTTGGTAATTTGTGTTTTTTAAAGATTTTGTCCATTTCATCTATATTTAGAAATATCACGTATTATCATAAAGCTGTTCACAAAACTATGTTACAATGTTTGTAATATCTGTATGATCTATACAGTTATCTCTTTTTTTTTTTCTGATATTGGTATTTTATGCCTTCTCTCTTTTCTCTGCAATAATCATTCTAGAGGTTTAACAACTTTGTTACTTTTTTCAAACAACCAGCTGTTGGCTTTGAGGTGTTTCTATATACTATGTTAGCTGTCTATTTCATTAATTTCTGCTTTTATCTTTATGATTTTGTTATTTCTTTCTTTGGTTTAATTATTTTTTCAAACTTCTTGAGATGGATATTGAAATCATTAACTTTTCAGTCTTTATTCTTTTCTAATACAAGCCTTTAAGACTATGAATTTCTCTGGAAGCATGGTTATAGCTTTTCTCCTTTTTAGGTTATAGCTGCATTACATAAATATCTATATGCTCTATTTACATATCCATTCAGTTCAAAATATTTCCTAATGGTCTTTTTATTTCTTTTTGACCCATGGTATATTTAGTAGTGTGTTCCACAATTTCCAAATATTTAGAGCTTTTATAGTTGTCTTTATTATTTATTTTAGTTTAATTTCACTGTTATAAAACAATATACTCTGCAATTTCAGTCCTTTGAAATTTTTTGAGGTTTCCTTTATTCCCCCAGCATTTGGAATATTTATCTAAACCAAATATATCCTGTGCCTTCAAGGAAATCTTGTCTTCAGCTGTGTGCTGTTAAATTCATGCCTTGATTTCTTAATTTCTGTTATTGTATTTTTTACAATAGCAGATCTAGTATTTCTATTTGACCTTTTTCATTTCTAGTGTTTTTCTGATATGCTTTGCATTGTCATACAAGTTAATGACAAATCAAATATAATGATCTTCTCTAGATCTGTTTCTATTTTCTGGGGTTTTTTTCTCTTGAACTTTTTCATATAATTTGTCTTCTCCTTATGCCCAGTAATTTTTATTTAATGCCAAACATTGTGTATGGAAAGGGTATTTTCATCCTATAGACGATGTTGTGTTCTTCCAAAGGAGGTTTAAAATTTTGTTTCTGGCAGGCTAGGTTAGGGGTGAATGACGTTAAACTTTAATCTTATTGTTACCTAGGTGTTGTTATTTGTGAAGAATGGTCTATTTCCCTTCATCCTTACTTCTAGGTTGTAACTCTTCAAGATCTTCAACTAAAAACCTGAAGTGTTTTCTCAATATTCTCTTCCTTGGTCTCTTTGAAACAAAATTTTACCCCATCAACCTCATGAAATCGCCAGAAACTCTGTGCAATTTCTCAGGATCTAAGCTACCATTTGCTTCCCACTTTTCAATCCTATCAGATAGTACATGTTAATTGGCATTACTACTACCTCAAGAGAAAAAACTTGCACTAAATATTGGGCTCACCCTTCTGTGTTTCCCTTTAGTCCTTGATAACCATCCAAAGCCTAAATATGTCCAGATGATTTGTCTGCCACAAACTAGTCTCTCTTTAACAGAAGTGGAAAAATGATTAATAGTTTCTTGAGGGCAGATTTCATATGTGCCCTCAATTCTCCACTTTAGCACAATATCTTGCAGACAGTACATTCTCGAGAAAAGATTTTGAATACATCTCCACAGTAATAAATAACCATTAGTTAATTAATACTTTTCTTATTAAATGTTAATTAAATAAATATTATGTGATCACTGAGTGAAATAATGCAAGGCAGTACAAACAATTAATGATCTCTTTCTAACTACTTTCCTACTTCATCCATTCATAGTTGAACCAATGTTAATAGCCTTTATATTCTCTCTTATCCTGTGCCCATACAAAATTATGTACACGTATATGCACAAACACAGAGTTTGGCTTGTTTGCTTTTATAAAAGTGGATCTTTTTTATTCTTACTTATTTATCTTAGTTAAAAAATACCCTGTTTTGCATCCACGTTAACAAAAAACAGATCTGATTTCTTTTTTTATCACTCTTAACAATATGTAATATGAATGATATCAGTTTAAACACTCACACCAACCAACCCAGCTAATTTTTCCTGAGATGATTCAAAATTTCTATTTCAGGTTTTTATTAATATTTTTCCTCATAATGTTTCTTGAATAATTTGAGTCTTTAAAGCTTTTATTTCAGAAACATAGTCATTTTCAATAGATAAGTAGGTAGATAGGTAGGTAAAGAGAAAGAGAGAGAGAGAAAGTGATGGATTGATTTAATTCTCAGAAAATTTTCCTCTCCTATTGGTCACCAACTACTCTGAAATCTCTGTTCTGTTTCGATTGTCATTTAATTATAATAATCCCTTGAGTATTTTCTTCAAATGAGATAGATTGGAGTATAATTTCTGAATCATTTTCTATTCCCATAGTTTTGCCTTTTCTAGAATGTCATATGGCATTATCCAGAAAGAAACTCAGTAGAGTATGGAAATCAGAGAATTGTGCTCAAGTTATCCTTTTGCTGAAATTCAAATTGGTGCTTTCCCTTAATTTATGGAACATGATCAGTGTGCGAATCCATCACTTCTCTCACTATAAGAGAAGTTTCCAATTTGTTCTTTTTAATTACATCTTGATCAGTTAGGAATATTTTCCTCCTATCATCCCATTCCTAAACAAGTCCTTACAGTCTAATTAGAGATACATACAAACACCTCTAGGCCACCTCTAGGACTCACCTCTAGGGTGAGCAGGGCATCAGGCATATTTTATATTTTATGTAGGACCTTTCTTTATCTACAACATGATTTTGAAATGCATTTCAATATTCTTGAGTCTATATAAGGTATAGTGATTTATTATCGAGATTTTTTAACAAGGCACATATTTACTTATTGGCACACATAATGATTCTTTGCAGTGTAGAAACAATCTCTTTCTCATCAAAATCATGCAAGATTTTTTTGTGGGTTCTATATTGTCAAATGGCTCTTCCTGGCTAGCTTCATATTTCCAATATTTAGAAAAGGGGGGTAACGTTGTTATTAGTCATAATGCTGTGACCCTTTGGAACTTGTTTGTACCAAACAATATAGATCTTGCCTTTGTAGTGTCTTAATACCGTTAATTTAATGCCATTTACTTTGTTACTTATGATGCCACATATCCATTATGCTGCCCATGAATACTAGTTTTTAATAGCTCTCTAAAAGTTGTAACTGAGCATCATTGATAATATCCCAGTGTATGCAGGAAAATGTGACAATAATTCATCTTTTTGTCATGTTAAACTTCCTCTTTGGGATTTCATAACATAAACTGCACATCTTCCACCTGTCTCTTCTCTGTAACACATTAGGCTATAATTACTGCGTTCCTAGGATGTGATCTCGTTCAATGCTTTCCCCACAAGGCTGTAAGCAGAGACGATAGGGAAAGGCCCACAGGAAGAACAAAAAAAAGCATCCTATTTGCACAGGAAATATCCAGCTTACGGCCAAAACCAGGATAGCATGATGTTACCCACGGTTGAAGGCAAGAGAAAAAGCAATGGTCTTGAAAGCCCTCAGAAAAGATAGGTGTGGCGCCCTCCAGAGGACTACCTGACATACAAACTAGAGCCACTGGAGCAGATGGCATGACAGTCACAAACTTTAACTGTAAGGACACAGATCAGTTGAAAGTGAAAGGATAGAAAATGATTTGCCATGCAAATAATAATCAAAAGGAAGTTGTGTAGCTATATTAATATCAGTGCAGAACTTAAGGCAAGGAGATTTCTAGTAATAAAGTAGGACATTTTATAATGATGAAAAAGTTAATTTAGTGGGGAGATATAATGATAATAAATGTGTATTCATCTAATGAAATATCTTCAAAGAATATTTCTGCTTTGATTATGAGTAAAATATGTGATTATAGATTTACCATTGAATACACCCATAACGTTTCTAAAAATGATGTGTTAACCTTGACCTTTTAAGAATTTTGAGAAATACGTTATTTGTTACTCACCTCCCCACTAATATAATTTTCCAACCCCTGAAGTGAGAACTATTAGCTTAAAAGAACACATCCACTTTGAGTCGCTTAGAGGCTATAGGCTGTAATTCATGTAATAGCCACCAGATGGTAGTGGTTGACTACTTTAAAGTGTACACTGAACAATTAAAACCTCTTCACAAGTGTCAATATCAAAACAAAGGTATGGAAAAAGTCAGTCACTTCCTCTTTAACACCATAACTTAGTTATAGTGTTACAGAATAATTATTTTATTTAACCAATATTTTAAGACAGTATAGGTTGATCATTGAGCAATCAAGATGTGATACAATTCTTGCCTTCAGGGAGATTATGGACTACTGGGACATACTGATGAGCCCACAGGGAACGACAATATTGTGTGATAAGGAATATAGAAGTGAGGTACAGGATTCTATGTGTTCAAATAACATGTACACGTGATCTGGCTTAGATCAAGGAAGGCTTTCTGGAAGACGTGGTTCTCTAACATGCGATCACAACCATCTGATGAGAGCTATCAACTACAGACAAAGGTTTCAAAGAAAACTAAAGGATGATAAAAGTTAGCTGGCAAAATACGTGGAAAGAAGAGTACTTCAAAAAGAGAAATAGCATGTGCAAAACCCAGAGTTTTTTGAGGTATTAAAAAAGATTTATTATGGCTGAATGCAGGGAATCAAAAACTCAATTTAATTGAGCTATGTAGAAACACAATCTGAAGCAATATTTAAAAGAATCATAAGACTCCCAGGCCCATGCTGTTTTGCAGGTGACTTTTACCAGACATTTAAGGAATGAATAATTCCTCCTAATAGACTTGTTCCAGTAAACAGAAGGGGAAAAAAGAAGCTGGAATAGCCAATTAATTTTATGAGAATAGTAAAATCCTATTAAAAAATTAGATATAATAATAAAAGTGCACAGATTTAGGACTTCTGGTTTCCAGCCTGGCACGTGAGGACTTTAGAAGTCACGACTCCATCCTAACAAGTAAAAAGCTGAACAAATTGAAAAATCAACAATTCTTCTTAGATCCATCAGAGAAGTGAGGCTACAGGGCAAACCACTGCCTTCATATTAGAGAGACAGACAGGCAGATACAGAGAATCACAACTTCCTAGAGTAGAAATCCGTCAGAAGAAACCTCCCCATGAAGGCTGGACTGTAATGGACAAATTGCTGGAGGTTCAGTGTGGACAAGCCTAAGAGATAAGTACTCCAGGAGGACCTACTCAGAGGAACCCAGCCATGTTTTTATGAGTTTTGACTCCTGGAGCTCTAAGAGATTCACTGTAAGAACCTGTGAGATCAAAGAAAATTCCCCTTGGACTTCCTGCAGTGGGAAGGGAGAAGTAACCACTTTGAAAAGGCCTGCCCTCAAGAGAAACTGTTCTACCAGAGCTTAACCTATTGGAGTTTTATCAGAGCCTAAACAACCTGAAGGAAGCCAGATAGAACTCCAGCAGCCTCTAGCCATCCTGTACTACCTAAGGGGATGAAACAAACTGAGAAGCACTTGTGAAGTTCACAGCCCAGGAACACATGCTTACTAAACGACTGAGACCTAGTCATATGACTATACAATGCTCCTCCTCCCCCAACGGTTTACCACTATGTCACTAAAGGTCTATTTGCCACAGTTCTGTTTACCCAACACAACATGTCTGCCTTCCACAAAAATTACAAGATATACTGAAAGGCAAAAAACAGTTTGAAGAGGCAGAGCAAGCATCAGAACCAGACATGGCAGGGATGTTGGAATTATCAGACCAAGAATTTAAAACAAGTATGATTCATATGCTAAGGTCTCTAATGGAATAAGTAGACAACACGCAAGAACAGATGAATAATGGAAGCAGAGAAAAGGAAATTCTAAGAAAGAAAAAGAAATGCTAGAGATCAAAAACACTGTAACAGAAATGAAGAATGCCTTTGATGAACTCATTAGCAGACTGGACACGGCGGAGGAAAGAATCTTTGAGCTTGAAGATATGTCAGTAGAATCCCAAAACTGCAAAGAGAAAAAAGAATGAAAACATCAGAACAGAATATCCAAAAACTGTGGGGAAACTACAAAAGGTGTAACATACATGAAATGGGAATACCAGAAGGAGAAGAGAGATAAAAGAATAGAAGAAATATTTGAAGCAACTATGTTTCTTTCCCAATTCCTCACTCCATGACTCAAATTCTAGACTTTACTCTCCACTGCTCCAATCAATAGCACATTTTTAATTGATAAATTTTGTCACTATTTTGAAATGTTTCACCAAAGTGTTTCAAAGGCAGAGTCATATTCATATTTTATTTATTCAAAAATATTTTATGTGGTTTGAAAAAGACCTTTTTCTAATATGTGAATTGAAGTATGTGAACATTTTCTCCAGGGAATAAATATTAAGTGACTGTTGATTACTCATTTCATTAGTTGCCTTTACAAAACAATGAAATTATTTAACTTGGACTTCTCTTAAACATTTGCCAGAACGTATGATCTTTGTACTTTCTGTATTTGTAAAAATGTTAGACATAACACAGCATAACAAACAGCATTGGCAAGGGGTTGAAGAGGAAAAAGAAAGTTAGTTAATTAATTTAAAAAAAAAAGTTTTTCAGAGCACTATAAACTTGACAGGAAGCAAGTAGGGGGATTCTGACAATAATACTCAGGGACGCAGTCTCCCTACATCCACATCACCTTTGCAAAGATTCTCCCTCTGAGGCCACTCTCAATACCAACACCCAATTCCCACCCCATACTTGATTGGTGAGGGATATATTTGGAATTTCTAGTACATTTTATCCTTTTTTTTTTTTTTGGCCTGGCATATATAATCACCTACCCATGTTTATAAGAGTCCAAATATGTGTCTTCCTAAAACATAATACAGCTCTAACTCTAGAAACAGCTTCAAAAGTATTCACCTCAAAGACTCAAACCAAAGATTTGAGACTCGAAGGAGCAACATTTCTCAGAGTTCACAATCTCCAGGTTATATCTATTCCTTTCCCAGTTTTTTTGTTTCTTTTTTTGCAGGGAAAGATTCGCCCTAAGCTAACTTCTGTTGCCAATCTTCCTCCTTTTTTCTTTCCTTTTCCCCCTAAAGCGCCAGTACATAGTTGTGTATAATTGTATGTCCTCTGGTTCTTTTTTCAACGTGAGCCGCTGCCACAGCATGGCTACTGACAGACGAGTGGTGTGGTTCGGTGCCCAGGACCTGAACTTGGGCCACTGAAAGGTAGCGTGCCGAACTTTAACAGCTAGGCCATCAGGGCTGGTTCCAGTTTTTCTTTTTTTGACTGGATTCATGAAAAGGCCTCACTATGAAACTCTTAATTAAAATTTAATCTCTCCAATCCAGGAAAATTGCAGCAAGAATTAGCATTTACAAAAGGAGACTAAAGAAAGAGACTTCTTAGAAAGAAATGAATATTGATTGATAATGGGACTAGAACAGATACTACATACTAGAACATAGAAATTTTAAGGCACATGATAGGATCAGCATATTTTCAGATGCATCCATTTATTCAATCACTGCCTCAAATGAGAGAGAATTCCTTGACCTGCCAATTTGGCTGCTCCAGGTTCTTGCTGGTGGGAGGGTTCTTATCTCCAGTTTTCTTTGGAGGTACATCCTGGGAGGAGCAGGACACTTTGAGCTACTGGCATTCTTTATATATTTTCTATACACCAAGGGCAAGAAATCCTTGGTTTAAAGAGAAAAAAAAAAAAAAACACCACATCTCTCATGATAAAACTTGGAATTTTTCTCTATAAAATTAGTAAGTGCTTGATTTCCTTTAGGGCATTCTCTTGGCTATAAACTTGTGTCAGAGATGTTGTCTCGAAAAACTTCTCCTAGGATCTCCTCACCACGAAGAATAGTTAGAAATAACAGACCCTTTCTAAATTTCTGTTGCTTGGCAGCAACTTGGTTTCATTTTTGTGCTTTTAATGTATGTTTCCTCAGTGTGCTGATGAAAAACATATTTCTATGGTGCCATTATTCCCTAACATGTATTAAAATTTTGTTGACGTCTCAGGATGCATTATAAATTCCAAACCCAGACCCACAATAGTAGGGACGTAAAAAACCCATAATGTTTGTTAGGGATGGTTCATGGTGCATTATTATTTGGAATTGTGCAAGGCCCTTCCCATGTTTTATTTAATTTGATTAATTTTTCTTTTTATCCCCATCCAAGCCCAAACTCCAACATGTTTAATATATGATCTTATAGATCTATGTATTCCTACTAGAATATAAGTACCATGAGGATAGCAATTGAATCCTTACTCATAGCGTGTATCTGACATATGTTGGTTTGCTGGTTGGCTTGTTCAGAAGAGAGAGGGAGAGGAAGAGAGAGCTGCCAAGACGTTGAGTATAGTGGCCACATCAGTTTACACTCCCAACAGCAGTTCTTGTTTTGAGCACTTGGAAAAGAACTTCTAATTTTTTGCCAATCTGAAAGCAGTCTTGTTTTCTCTAATTACTAACAAGCCCGGCATCACTTCAGATACCTGTTAACCACCCAGGCTTAACTTCTGTAAATTATTATTTCTATTTCTATTATGCCCATTTTTTAAAATTGAGTTTCCTATAATTTTCTTGTTGACGAGAATTTATTTATGACAAATATTAAATACTCTTCTGATTTGGGGCATTGCAAACATCTTCTCCCAGTCTTTGTGTGTTTATAGTGCAAAGCAAGCATTGTTTTTAATGTAGTCAAACTAATAACTTTTCCCATTATATATTGAGTTTTCACGTATTGTGTAAGACATCCAAGTATCACAGCTTTGGAAGGTTATTCCAAATATTATTCTAATAGCTTTATAGTTTACCTTTTAAATTTAGGTCTTTAATCCATTTGGAGTTATTAAAATGGTATAAATTAGGCATTCAAAACTACTTTTCTCCATGTAGTAAGAAAGTTTTCCATTACCATCCATAAGAAAATCTAGCCTTTCTTCACTAATTGTTATGCTACATTTCCCGTATGCCAATTTTCGATGTCTATGTGGGTGTACACATGGAATTTCTTTCCATTGGTCTGTGTGTCAGGTCCTTCTCAAGTATAGCATTGCATTTATTTGTGAAAACTTTTGATTCATTCAATAGGAAGTACAATTCCTTTCATTTTGCTGTTTTTTTTTTCAAAATAGTTTTAGCTATTCTTGGTCATTTATATGTCTATGTATATTTTAGAATCAGTTTATTGAATTCTTTCAATATCACCAAAATTTTTATTGAGATTGCCTTACATTTATATAGATTATTTCAGGGAAAATATTAAATAGTTCTGTTCATAAATATAGTGTATTTTTCTAATTTTTCAAAGTTACTTTTATAGTGTTTCCTTCTTTTTTTATTACTTTGGATTTATTTTCATTCTCCTTTTCAATATTTCTGATTTAAATATTTAATTGACGTTTTAATTTTTTATTGTTTTCAGATATATATTTAAAGCTATTACTTTGCTTTTTTTGTGTGTGTGTGTGTGTGAGAAAGATCAGCCCTGAGGTAACATCCATGCTAATCCTCCTCTTTTTGCCGAGGAAGACAGGCTCTGAGCTAACATCTATTGCCAATCCTCCTCCTTTTTTGTTCCCCAAAGCCCCAGTAGATAGTTGTATGTCATAGTTGCACATCCTTCTAGTTGCTGTATGTGGGACGCTGCCTCAGCATGGCCGGATAAGCGGTGCATCGGTGTGCAGCCGGGATCTGAACCCGGGCTGCCAGTAGTGGAGCGCGTGCACTTAACTGTTAAGCCACGGGGCCGGCCCTACTTTGCCTTTTTAAAATACTGCTTTAACTGTGATCCAGAAATTTGACATTGAGCTGTAAGTAATTATTTCTCTCATGACTTCTTCCCCATCTCAAGAAGATTTTTTACTTTTTTAAGTTTCCAATTATATAATATTTTGTATTGCTTTTTATTTTTACTTTTTTTTTTACCTTTATTATTTCTTTCTTTGAATTTATTTTTTTAGAGCAGTTTTAGAGATGCAACAAAATCGAGAGGAAAGTACAGAGATTTCCCATATACCTCTGTCCCCACACGTGCATAGCCTCCCCATTATCAAATCACTTACCAGAATGGTATATTTTTTACCAAGCATGAAACTACATTGACACATCATAATCACCCAAAGTCCATAGTTTACCTTAGGGTCAACTCTTGGTGTTATACAGTCTCTGACTTTGGATAAACATATAATGACATATATCCATCATCATAATATCATACAGGGTATTTTCTTTGCCCTAAAAATCCTCTATGACCTGCCTATTTTTCTCTCTCTTTCCTCCCTACCCCTAGCAATGACTGATCATTTTATTATTTCCATACCTTTGTCTTTTCCAAAATGTCATACAGTTGGAATCATATAGTATGCAGCCTTTTCAGATTGGCTTCTTTCATTTAGTAATATGCATTTAAGTTTCCTCCATGTCTTTCCATAGCCTGATAGCTCATTTCTTTTTAGTACTGAATAATATTCCATTGTCTGGATGTACCACACAGTTTGCTGATCCATTCACCTACTAAAGGACATCCAAGTTGCTTCCAGAATTTGGCAATTATGATTAAAGCTGCTATAATAATCCCTGTGAAGGTTCTTGTGTAGACGTAAGTTTTCAGTTCCTTTGGGTAAATACCAAGTGACATGATAGCTTGATTGCATGGTAAGAGTATGATTAGTTTTGTAAAAAACTGCAAAATTGTCTTCCAAAGTGACTATATCATTTTTTATTCCCACCAGCAATAAATGAGAGTTCCTGTTGCTCCACATCCTCACCAGCATTTGGTGTTATCGTTGTTCTGGATATTGGCCATTCTAATAGATATGTAGTGGTATCCCACTGTGTTTTAATTTTCGTTTCCCTGAAGACATATGCTGTGCAGCATCTTTTCACATGCTTATTTACCATGTACATTTCTTCTTCGCTTAGTGTATTTTTCACGGAGAACATAGTTTTAGGGGAATGGCACGTCCATGCTACCTTGGTGACCTTGCACATATTCATATAGGCAAAGGTTTGAAGTGCAGCTTATTTGAGTCTTGGCAGTACACCTTATGATCTTCCGGGGATGAGAGAGTGTGGGAGGCCTTTAAGGAGCTTCTGTGAGGCCATTGCACACTCATCTCATTATCTTCTCTGGAAGGTTGTTATGAGACAGTTTCATCATTTACTGAGTCGGGTGAGTTATGGGGCTTTCTGCCTCACCACCCTCAGTATAGAGCTGCAGGATACAACACACTTAGCTGCAGTCTAGATTTGGTTCCTCAACAACAGAATATTCTAACGACTTGCTTTGTAGTCATTTGGTTTCTTTTGTTTCAGAGTTGTCCTTTTTAGTGTGTTGAGCACAGACTCAGGGAGCTAGCATCTTTGGCTTATTCTTCTTTTTTACTGTCCATGTAAGTAGTAAACTCTCTAAATCTAAAAGTGGCTCATTGTTTCTTTACTAGTTGAAGTTGTCAGGCCTTGCTTTGTCTTTTAAGTGTTTGTGAACCTCCATGATATTCTTTCAAACTTAATATTTAGTATAAATCCATTTTTGTCAATATTTGTGTATGCTCCAAAAGAATATATAACCAGATGTAAAGTCTATAGATATTAATTTGTGGTTTTGATTGTAAATGCCTTTCATCCATGGATCAAGTTAGAAAGAATTGATATTTTTGCAATATTGAGAGCTCCAATCAATAAACATTGTATCTCTCTCCATTTATATAGGACTTCTTTAATTTATTTCAATAATATTTGTAGTTTTTGATGTAAGAGTCTTACATATTTTAATCGAATTTTTCCTCAGTATTTCATAGTTTTTATGTTATTTTAAAATTTTTCATTTTCTGTTTATTGCTAGTATTTAGAAATGCAATTAATTTTTGTATATTTACCTTGTATCCAGCTACCTTGCTACATTTAGCTACCTTGCTACAGAATCTGTATTTTCTACACACACAGTTGTGCTATTTGCAAATCTGATAGCTTAATTTCTTGCTTTGCAAACTAATGTCTTTTTGTTCTTGATTTCTTATATTGCTAGGATTCTGGTACTATATTTTCTGCCTGCAGACATGCATCCATATCCTGTTCTTGATCTCTAGATAAAGCCCTTTCAATAATTCACCATTAAATATGATATATCCTGTAGCTTTTTAAAAGACATTCTTTACCAGATTGAGAGCTCTTTTCTATTTCTTGTTTACCAAGAAAAATATTTTCTAAATTCAATTGCATTTCAAAAAACATCAACTGAATATTTGCTAATAGGAAATTATTATTTTGGAGTATATGTGATAAATACATTGTTACATTCTACAAAATTCCCTATATTTTAGTGACACATTCTGAAATACGTACAGATGAAATAGTGTGATACTAAAGATTTGCTTTGAAATAATATGAGAGAGGGAAGTGGATGCGTTGTGATTGATGCAGGATTGTCCATAGGTTCATGTTGGTTGGGTTCTTTTTTTTTTTTTTTTTGGTGAGGAAGATCAGCCCTGAGCTAACATCTATGCTAATCCTCCTCTTTTTGCTGAGGAAGACTGGCTCTGAGCTAACTAACATCTATTGCCAATCCTTCTCCTTTTTTTTCCCCAAAGCCCCAGTAGATAGTTGTATGTCATAGTTGCACATCCTGCTAGTTGCTATATGTGGGACGCAGCCTCAGCATGGCCAGAGAAGCGGTGCATTGGTGCACGCCTGGGATCCGTACCCGGGCCGCCAGTAGCAGAGCACGTGCACTTAACCGCTAAGCCACAGGGCTGGCCCCAGGTTGGGTTCATTTTAATATTCTATTTCTTCTTTTTTTTTTTTGGTAAGATTGGCCGTGAGCTAACATCTGTTGCCAATCCTCCTCTTTTTGCTGAGGAAGATTGGCCCTGGGCTAACATCTGTGTCCATCCTCCTCTACTTCATATGTGGGACACCTGCCACAGCATGGCTCAATAAGCGGTGCATAGGTCTGCATCCAGGATTCAAACCCACAAACCCCAGGCTGCCGAAGCGGAGTGCACAAACTTAACCACTACGCAACCGGGCCAGCCCCAATGTTCTGTTTTTAAATACGTTGAAAATCTTCTACAATAAAATAAAGTGAAATTGAAAAAAAATTTTTGAAATGAAAATTTTAACACTTAGTTACTCAAAATAAATGTATTATTGGCGCTGGCCCCGTGGCGTAGTGTATATATGTATATGTATGTGTGTATGTGAGAGAAAAGCAGAATGAGAGTGAGTTTATGATACTTTAATTCAGTTTTAAGTTTAATGTATTAAACTTCCAAAGCTTTACTTTCTTCATTTATAAAAAGGTCATAAAACCTTCAATGAATTATAAAGATTAAATGAGACACTGTGTCTGAAGTTTTAACATCATTTTTAATACGTATGTGTCCAATAAAATTGGTCTTTAATTTACTACTGAGAGGATTCTAAGCTTGGCTTCAAGTCAAAACATCAGGAGAAAGTTTCTCTTTTGGTGCATGTGAAGAAATCCTAGTAACTTGTAGCTTTCTCCGGAATAGGTATAGTAAAGTTTGAATATAGATAGTATGATTTGCTATACCAAAGCATCTCTTTTCAGAACAGGTATAGGAAATGCATACTTAGTTATGTTTCAAAATCTTAGTCAAACTCTTCATGAGTCTCAGGTTAAACTATGAAGGATTTGGAAGGATCCAAGGAGTTGAACTCAGAAATTTAGACCTCTTTTTCTCTTTAGTGCCACTGGACCAAACTTGGAGCCTGATTGGGAGTAGGGTTGGGGAGGAGACAAGGCCTTCAGAGGCACACTACCCTTTCTGTTGCTGTCTCCAATTACTGACCAAAACACAGAGGTGGTGCGGGTGCATAGATTTAAAAAAATCAAAATATCCTCTTTAAGCTTGTATAGATACATTTGGAGATATAGGATTCATGTTTAATATAAGTGGTCCTTTTATCTATATGCTTAGTGTTTCACTGATTCTTTTTTTTTTTTTTTTTTAAGATTTTATTTATTCAGTTTTTTCCCCCCAAAGCCCCAGTAGATAGTTGTATGTCATAGGTTCACATCCTTCTAGTTGCTGTACGTGGGACTCGGCCTCACGTTGGACGGAGAAGTGGTGCCTCGGGGCGCTCCCGGGATCCCAACCCGGGCCGCCAGCATCAGAGCGCGCACACTTAACCGCTAAGCCACGGAGCCGGCCCTCACTGATTCTTTTAACTCTACCTCAAGGAAGAATTCTGATTCACTCAGGCCTAAAAGGGCTTGGGAATATGGAAAAGTGTTTGAGAAAAATCACATTTTACAGATGTCAATTTAGAAATCATCTAGTCTAAACACCTGCCGTTGTAAGTGAGGAAACCATGGTGCAGAGAGGTTAAGTGCTTTATACAAGGTTGCACAGCAAGTTAACCACTAATCATAGAATCATTAAAAAGAAAAGTCACCACTACTTTAAAGTCATACTTGAAAAAATTTAGAGCTGGATTTGACCTTTGAAATTGCCTTGCCATGCCTTCTCATCTTGTGGGTAAAACAACTAAGGTCCAGAGAGGTTAAGCAGACCTGGAATTTGAGACCACACCCCAACCACCATCCACTCTTCTCTCCATGCTGTGTTGCCA
Source organism: Ceratotherium simum simum (assembly GCF_057802395.1). Taxonomy (NCBI): domain Eukaryota; kingdom Metazoa; phylum Chordata; class Mammalia; order Perissodactyla; family Rhinocerotidae; genus Ceratotherium; species Ceratotherium simum. The sequence goes on from NC_141908.1 coordinate 43,675,810, forward strand.
CTACTTTTTCAAATATGTCTGTGACACATTACTTTTAGTTGGGAAATATAATTTATATGGTATAGCACACGACATAACTGTAATTATGTCCACAGTTGTTTTATTAGTATGATTGTTTTAGAGAACTACATAGTATTTACAGATATTTCAACTAAAGAACTACTTCTGCCCTATTTATTGCTTGCCAGGTGTAGTCTCCTTTCTGGCCAACCTCTTTTTATTTCTGTTCTTCACCTTACTCTTCCTTTAAAAAATTCCCCTTTATATGGTTACCATGGCAATAGCTGTCTTCCTCTTCAATATTTTCCAGTCATTTGAAGCTATTTGCTTTATGGGATATATACTAAGCATCTTTAATTCTTTGGGGATACACCCACCTCAAGTGTTACCATTGAATTTATATCTCCCTGTTTCCATTCAAATCATTTTCCTTACACTTAAAGCTTAACACACCCATACAATCTTGATTTTAGCTGTATGTCACTCGTTATACACAATCTCCGATAGGTGTCACTATACACCATGTATTAAAACAAGCAAAGGTAAATGCCTTTTACTCAACAAATAGACTTTTTGTCAAAACTATATTTCTTTATGGCTCATCAGATTATGACTTTCTATAGTTCCACATATAATAGGTCTAGGCTGACGTTGTTAACAATTTACAACAACATTAACAAAACAAATGGCTTATACTGAGATCTTCACTAAGTAATGTATACACTGCCCTTTATCCTGATGTTGTACCAGACAACAAAATTAGGAAGTGGAGAAAATATAGGAGGTTAAGAACTGTATTTAAAGCAGGAATGTTTAGTATTTGACTTTCAAGTGGCTTGTGCCTCTTTTACAAGAAATCTCATTGGATTATTTCAAATTAGACTGAAAGCAAAGCAGTGGTCACATGTTTTTGTGATGAATGGTGATGGCCCGTTGGCTTTCACTCAGAAAACAGATTCAAGAAAATCACTTTTGTATGAAATTGTGAAAGGTGTCTTCAAGATCTCACTTAGACACTCCATTCTAGGATTGAGAAACTGAGTTTTATAGATGATAAACGGCCTGGCCAAAGCCACGAAGGACAGTCTAGACAGAACTAAGATTTCCATATCCTTAGTGGTCTTATATGAAGACCACTTAGAAATGAAGAACTAAGCTGATCAGCCTAATTAAGAAGCCAGAGCAGCCAGGGAAGGAAAATGTGCACAGCAAGCCTTGTACAACAATTTTGTTGACAAACAAAACCATAATAGTATCTACTATTACTGAGCACTTTATATGACAGTTGTTTAGGGATCATCTTGCATAATCCTCACAAGTATATTACGTACTGCCTATTTTTCTATTTAAAGAATGAAGTTGTGTGGTGGTAGTTATAAAGCATGATTTCTATGATAGTAGGAGAAATTGTGAATGGTCAGAGACATAGAATAATAACAATAATGATAACACTAGCAATATTTATTGAACACCTACTATAGGCCAGGCAAAAATAACAAAAAAAGTAACATTTATTGATCACTTACTATATACCAGGCATTGTGTTAGACTCTACACAATCACATATGTCTGTTATTCTTAAAACAGCTCTGAAAATAAACACTATTATTATTTTACATAGGGAGACATAAAAGAGTCAATAAGGCAAGTAAATTGTGCAACGTTACCTACCCACTAAGAGTTGGAGCTAACATTTGAATCCAAAACCTAGGCAGTATAATGCCTCGCAGATGGCACTAGGCCTAGGAGAGATTTGGGGTCAGGGGAATATATTTATACATGCATATAAATATGTGTATATTTAAATTTTTTCATACACATAGACATAATTCAATACAAAATTTAATATGTAAGTTAGTTAATTCTACAACTAGGGAGTTGATTATAGGAAAAAAAGTCAAAAACTTATGAACTAAGCATCTTAACCTATAATTTCTTTGGTGGTCCTAGAAATGAAACATTCTTGAGAAACAAAGTAAAGGAAGGAAAGGAAAGAATGATTCCTCCCTAAAAAACAAGCTTGTAAAAGTCTTGCCTTCTTCAGTGAAGGATAACAATGCAGGTGGGAGGGGATACAGGAAAGAGGGAACAGCTATCTAAAAATCCAGTGTTGACGCTCAGGTAACAAAAGTGATGATTTTGGATCCTCTGAGCAAAAGCCAAAGTTGATCAAAAGGAGGAAGGCTAACAAAAAGTGGCAAAATGCCTATTTTATATTAGCCATTTCAGTAATCTAGATTAAGTTAACTACACCACAAATCACTAAAAGACACAAAGGTCAGTGCCACTTAGAGCTACTGTTCGGAAAATTAGTTCTTTTTATATCATTGTGTTATTCTGAGCAAATTAGTCAATACCTTTCTTTGCACCTCCGTTTCCTCATCTGTAAAGTGAGGGTGAGGGACAAGATCACCTCTAGCGTTTCTTCCAAACTTCAGAACCAAGAATTTTAGAGTATTGTTGCTGTTGTTGCTTAATGTAAAAAAATTATGGCAATTGATTGATTTAAGCAATATCCTCCATTTGTTTAAATCCCCAAAGCAACTGGTTCATACTCCTTTGAAGTATTGATTTGCAGGATTTGCACATATTGTGAGGATGTGTCATTGTTTGGGCTACATCATTAGGAACTACCACAGCACTGAAACAAAGGGGTGGAATAAAGACGATTCAAAAGCACAGCAAAAGTTTAGGACAACCGTGCATTGAAATGCTAATACATAGCTCTGAATACACTAAAGGGAACCGCAGAACTACTTTGCTTACTTCTGGCTAATTATAAATCCGTCAACTTTTGTGCCTCTTTTTCCTCCTCTCTAAAATGCTAAGGGTATCTGCCTCATAGAATTGTCCTGATGATCTAGAATGGTGCTAAGTGATCATCCTCACCATCATCATTATCTTAAATATTATCAATATTACTGCTAGTTTATTCATCCTGTATTTGCTTATCTGGGTATGAAGTGGCTAGTTTTAAAAGTCATCTTTGATATCCAGTTACAGTGATCTCTTTTGCCCTAGTCTGTCTGGTTTTCCTTTTCCTTTTTCTTTCTTTTTTGAGTCATAATCTCCAGCAGATGAGACTTTTAAAAATCTTGTGGAAGCACATTCAGGAGAAGAACGTCAGTTGATTAGATTAATTCTGTGTGTGTGTGTGTGTGTGTGTGTGTGTGTGTGTGTTTAAGGTAGTACTTTATTTTATTTTATAATATGTATTCACTTTAATCTAGTACAATTGCCAGACTCCATGGTTACAGTCTTATTCCAAATTAATCCAAATACTTGCCTAGAAATGCATTTCCTCACAGAGGTAGGTGTTGTGAATTCTCTGTTCCCTTTATATTACTGTGAGGTGATACTGACTGTACATTTCTAGTTTTGCTTCTCCCCTCTCCCTTCTTTTTTCTCCTCTCTCCCCTCTTTCTTCTCCTTTGTTTTCTCTTTGAAAAGTTATCACTATATTTGAGTCGAAGGCATTGGCATTATCTGGGCCACCTCATCAGAGAACAAATCAGGTGGCTGTTTCTGTTTAATTTCTGGAGTCACTCCAAAAATAATTCTCTCTCTCCTTATCTAAGTAAATCTTTTTCCCTTCTCCTGACAAAATTCCAGGATTAGAAATCCATTTTTCTGTGTAAATCAATAACCTCTCCAGGCCATCTCTTTCAAAATGAACATACTCAAGGGAGTGTTCATCATTAAGCTCTTAACACCTCTGTGTGAAAGATTTTCGTCAGCTGTTTCCCACTATGAAAGGACAGCTTGACCCTGCAAGCCAGGCTTGGGTTGTGTGGGGCTGTACAGACACCTAGGCTGAAAAAAATGTGGATCGTCTTCAGAAAGGGAGAGAGGTGACATTTGCATACAATTCAAATGTTTCTAGAGCAACCTCCATAGGAGCACTTTTAGGCACATGCAGCATACCCTTTTCTAATTGAAATGCCTCTAAGATGCAAAGTATAGAAGAAGAAGAGTTAGAGACTATATTTTGTCCCAGCAGCTGCCCCAATAGTTCCCTCAGGGCAAATAAATCCCAGTTATGAAGGCAGAAACAGCAGGTGAGTGGTGAGGCATATGTGTGGGTACCATGTTGGGGATGGCGGCTAGGTGAACAAACAGGAATCCAGGTTCCTGGAGCCAAATCCCACCTCCAGTACAGACAGGAGACACCCATGAGAGGAAGGTTTTAGCCCCATATGTTTGGACACAGTTTTTAGAAACCAACAGCAGAGCAGGTGTGACACAACATAAGCTACTCAGAATGCTGACTTTCCACACATTTGAAAGCGGACACTTAAAGAAATAGCAACAACTGTCTATTTCTATCTCTACAACTGTCTTCCTTTCCTGCATGCTACAAAACTTGCCTTGTTCTCAAAATTTCATAAAAACAAGGTAACAGGGCACTCTGCTTTCCCTTTGATCTGCACCAACCATGCAAATCAGCCTTCTCTTAATTTCCCAGGACCTGAAGCCAAGCCAAGCCAATGGGAGGCTTACAGACTGTACATCTGCCCTCTTTTCCATTGTGTTCTTGGTTCTTTTTCCTGAGAACTGTCAAAGAAGGCTGCATTAGCTGTAGACAGATGTCTCTGTTCTCTCAGCTTATGCGGTGTAGAGAAAGAAAATTGGGTGAAATTAGAAAGCATCAATGGAAATTAGATTTTTGTCTGGTGAAAATTTTATCAAACCAATACACAAAATTTTTTTTCACGTTTGGTCTAAGTTAATATACTTTTAAGCCCTTCTTTAGGATATTACAAATTAAAACAAACAAGTTAAAATCTTACCGCCAAGAGTAACTGTTGGCTAACGACATTTGTGTGCAAACTCTGCAGAATCACTGCTAAGGGCTCAGCCAGGAGTTGTACTTACTGTTTCCAGATCCACAATCCTTTTCTGATTATTCTTAAGAGGCTTTTCAGAAAAAAATAACTTCATTGTCTAAGATTCCAGCACCACCTGTGAGCCCAGCTTTTTCTCTCGTGCATAGATGAGTACTTTGTATTATGGACATAATGTCCCTCTGCTTACCTTGAGAGAGTAATGTTCAAGGGGTTGGCCCTGCAGGCAAACGAAACACCCTGTTGAAGCAGTGAGAGTTGCAAAGAATAACAGAACTGGGGAGAGATTATGTGATTGTATCCTATAAGTTTTTTAAAAAATGCTGTTTGAGCACATATAATACAGAAGTTCAAACCCACGTTCAAACATATATTTCTAAATTCTGACTCTGAAAAAGTATAAAAATATTTAAAGTTAGTCCCATTTTCCTGCTAGGTTGGGTAAAATTTGAGCAAGAGATTCATTGACCAGAGATATTTTTAGATTATCTTATCGCCCTTGGAGTCTCTTTTTATGTTTTTTATTATTTATTTATTTTCTCTCTCTGCTAAAGGAGATTCCCCCTGAGTTAACTGCTGCTGCCGATCTTCCTCTTTCTGTGTGTGAGCTGCCGCCACAGCATGGCCACTGGCAGACAAGTGGGGTAGGTCCACACCCAGGCACCGAATCCTGGCTGCTGAAGTGGAGCACACTGAACCTAATCACTAGGCCACTGGGGCTGGCCCTGGGTCTCTTTTTTAAAACAGTTTAGGGGCAATAAACGAATTTTCACTTACTCACTAAACCTAACTTGTATGACTTAAAAATAAGAAAAAAAATTTTTTTCACTTTTTTCTCTGAAAATTCCCACAAAGACCCTCATTCAAGCAGAAAGAAAATGGGTAGTATGTTTGTATATCACCAGACAATTTGCCAATGACTTACATGCTGTGTTTCTCAACTCTCTGAAGCTGGCAGGGCAGGATAGGTACAATACTATTTTCTCCAGTTTATAGGTGGAAATAAAACTGAGGTTCAAGGAGGTGACGTGCCTAGCACAAGGACATACAGCTTGTAATTGGTGAAGTCAGACATGAATGCTCGTGTATGTCTCCCAATTTTCTGGTGAGTACGTAAATGCTGTTTCATCTACAGAATGTGAGCACTCCTCTGAAGAAAGCTGTCCCATACTGAGCTGCTCCCTATAGCTAAGCCACTATCTTGCAACTGTTACAACAGTGTCATGATTTTATCCTCTAGCTGGGAGACCAAAAGTATCCATTTTCCTCCACGTAATGTGGGAGAGAGAGTACCCGGGAATTATGGTGTTCCTGAGTGGTGACACAGGGCCTGCCATGACCTTTCAGTGAACTTGAGCCTGTGCAGCAGGTTGGGGAGCCCCAGAGTGGTCAGGTGACCACATCACCATCTGCAGTTCTGGACTGGTCATCTGGCCAGTGCTGACCTTTCGGAACATGATATGGCGAAATCCAAACCCAGAGAGTGGCTGGCAGGCAAAATCTGCTCCTCAATGTCAGTTTCACTGCTGAGTCCTTTAATTGTCCACTACAACTTGTAAAGGGCCCATTAGGCTCATGCTATGAACCTCCCATTTAGCATTAATGGATAATCAAATCCTATTTGATTGGAAATACTTTTGTCTTAAATGTATTTCCTTGATAATTATCAATACCTCACACTTTAGTAACATAAACTGTAATAGAATGGCATCCCTTTATAAGACTGACTGTAAGAGACTAACAAGTTGCTCCATCAAGAAAATATAATTTTATTAAAATTATATCCCCAAACCGCATAATAATGATATATATTTCAATGGTGTTCCAGTATATTTATATAGTGGATTTTAATAACTGATTCTCTAGCAACTTTTTAAAATACAAGGCTTAAATTATTTTTCTTGTAGGAAATTGATCTCCTTCCATCTCATATACCCTGAAAGTTTACCAGAACTTTACCCAATGATCATTCATTCACCAAAAATGTATTGAGCATCTGCAACGTACTATGCTGGGCTACATACCAGAACAACAAAGATGAATAAGACCATGTTCATGAGGATATTGCAACTTAGCTGGGATAAAAGACCTATAAAGATATAATTATAAGGCAATATGGAAAAGAAAAAGGCTTTTTATGCATATGGGATCACAGAGTATATGAGGCTGATATCTTCAAGAGTAAAAAGTTAAGGAAATCTTAGAACATGTTGAATTTGAGCTGCTAATGAAAACCTAGGAGGAAATGACTAGAAGACAAGTAAATCTCAGTAGTAAGGTTAAGCTAGTGTTATACATGTTGGAGTGAGCTTCGTATAAGCAATAATTGAAGCCATGGAAGTTTGTGACAAAAAAAAAGGAAGTTCAAGGAGAGACCATTGAGGAAAACCTTCATTTATGGTATAGAAGAAATTAAAAATAGAGAAATAAAATGTAAACCTTAACAGCACATTATCATTGCCACTAGGGGAGGAAAGAGTTTGAAAGGTAGTGAAACATAGTGAAGTTATCATGATACTTGAAGAGCTAACAGTAATAACATTAACCAAAAACCATACAATTTGGAAAACCCATTGTTCTTGATTTGAAGTTGAATAGCCTGGGTGCGAGGTCCCATCTAATGCAAATTTCCCTTGGATCCAGAGGCAGTAACTTATTCAGGCCAGACCTCACTTACCTTAAATCTAAAATAAAGATAGCATGTGAAAGCTCTAACTACCTCCCTTTTCATGAGGTACCTGGGTGTGAGAAAATGGGAGTTTCTTGAAAAAAAAGCTACTATGTAAATTTAAGATGTATCGTTGCTCTAAATGGCCCATACCTATTTATAAGACTAAGACTATGGGAAGTGAAAACTCTTATCTAAATAGCCAGCAATTATTTAATTATATGACAGTCCATAAGTTATATATATCCACACATAACATGTTCTTTAAAAACGTGTACCACATACCTCTAAGGTAATTCTCCAAAGAGGCTATTAGTCTGTTGTGTCACAGGATATTATGTTATTAATAATACACAGATGAAAGAAAATTGTCCAGTTAATGTGGTTAGCTAGAGACACAAATTGAGAGTCAAGATTCATTGGTTCTATTTTGAGCTCTACCACTGACTCTGAGCTTTCAGATGTCACATATTCTTCAAAATAATATTGATCCCTCACAAGCGTACAAGATTTTAAAACCAGGTAATTTTAAAGTTCTTTGAAATCTTCTGAAGCAGCAGCATTAATTCTTTTTCAATTAGCAAAGGATCTTACAAGTTTTCAAAAGTGTCTGTCAGGTGTGTTCTAATATGCACCCACATTGCAGAGAAGGGCTTTGAAATATTTTACATTTAGAGGCATTTTGAAAAGATGAATTTACTAAATGAGCCATGAATTAAAATATCATGAACATGATCTCATTTGCGAAAGGACTAAGATCTGTAGTATATATTTAAGCAACAGTTCTAATAAAAAGTAATAAAGAAAATATAGCGAGTATGTTTTAAAATAAATGCACACATTAAGTGCAAACTTTTGTGAAATATTAAACTAATGTTATTTTAATTTTGAGACAAATTACAGTAGCAGAGAATGTCTGTGTTTTCAAAGTTAATCAGGAAATACGGTGTATGGAACTTAAATGACTGACCAATTCCCCATGAAGTCTGCCAATTAGAGTCTTGTATGGGTGTGCTATGGATCCAGGAGTTTTTGTTTCACTTCTGTTTCTCTGTTGGAGTTATTTTCAAGCTGTCAGAGCTTGGGAAGAACTTGGGCTTTGGTTTTTTTAATACCTTTCATTTTCCTACATGTAGTCAAGTTGTGAAAATTGAAACATGATAAAACTCCATGGGACATGACATGATTCAGTTCACGTTTTGACTGTGTAATGAGCCACAACTTAATACCAGTAAGACATTAAGATAGAAAAGATGGTGATTACTAGGAAAAAAATTATAGAGGGACGTATGGATAGCCAAAGAATGTCATCTCTCTCTTAAGGTTGGTTGCATTAGGGTTCCTTAAAATTGCTTCAAAGGAAATGGAGGATAATTCCTACTGTGATTTATATTAGGAGATGTTACCAACAGCAATAATATATATCAAGTTTAAAATTATATATTATATATAACATATAACAGATATTTTATATATAATTATATATATAACTCTTACATAAATATGTATAGATCATGGAAAATATATACCTACACACACACAGATGTATCCCCAGATATCACAGAATATCACAGAAGAGTATTTAGAATTTCTTAAGCAATTAGTACTTCTCCTGAATTCATGTTGTTCATTCTTTTTTATTATTTTCCTTTATATTTCATAGACAACCATGGCAGGATTTTTAGTTTTCACAATTTGATAATAATAAACTACTTTACTCTTGGAAATGCAGCTCCTGTGAGAAGAGAAATAACATTCTAATAATAGGCAACATTCAAAGCAAGGCCTGTCCACTCTTATCCCGTTTGATCAGCAGACATTTGGTCCTGTTCAAACGTCCATAAGACATTTGGTCCATAAGATATTTGGTTCACGCCAAAAGGTCCTTGACATTTGGTCCTGTTCAAAACATCCATGAGCATATTCAGTCCCTGCCAAATGATTCTGGACAGGACCAAATATCAATGACCTTTTGGCATGAACCCAATGTCTCCATGACGTTTTGGACAGGACCAAATGTCCTGCAAGGTCCCTTTTCCTCTATCACTTCTCCTGTTCTCTCTTACTTTATGCTCCACACACCCATTCCCAAACTTCTTTTCTCCTGAACCAATAAGAATTTATATAAGTATTATTAGAGTGTTAGAATCTATTGATGGAGTTTGGTGAAAAAAGACAAGGAAAATTCACACTCATCTGCAAGATTATTATTGCAGCAATTTTAGTACTCAGATATTAGCAAGAAATTGGATATAATCTGTATTCATCTATAAGGGGTGGGTTAAACAATGGTACAGTCACAGAATGGAATATTATTCAGTTTTGTGGGGAACTTTTATAATACTGAAAGTAAGGTCAAGACCAGTGTATATAATATACTACCTTTTGTATACTAAAGGGGTTAAACTACTGAATCACATTAATATATTCTTAATCACATTAATATTTTCTAGCATTAACATAAACTCAAAGGATAAGAAATAAATTAATAAAAATGATCACTATGGGAGTAGATGGGGATGGAGCAGCAGTGAGAGTTCTTAAAATACCTTTTTATTTTTGAGCCATGTGAATGCATTACCTTTTAATAAAAATGCAGAGAAGTACTTAACAAATGTTTGTTGAATGAATAAATGATTGAATGAATTTGAAGACTCAAAGCTGGTTAGCTATGCTGACAAATTAAAAACAGCTTATTTAATTTCCTTAGCCATTGCCACTGTACTCTGAATCTTTACTTCCTTAAAACTCAGTGGACCAAGTTCTCATTAAATTATATAATTCATTCAGAATTCTACCTTGTTCTGAAGTACCTTGATGCCTGTACTTTATTTGTATTCTTTAAATAGAGTTTAAGCTACTCTAGAGTGGAGATGATCTCTTGTGTTTATTTTCATTCTTTCTCCATCATCTCAGATAAAACCATGATCAGAGCTAACATTCAATAAATCATCAACCTCTATAAATTCTACTAATGTGTCATATAAGTGATACTTATTATAGGACATAAAATTTAGGTATCTTTTATCTTCATTCAAATTAATTGAGTCATATCATTTTACAATGATATGAGTCCTGGTGATATGTCATATATTCAGAAATAGTGGCTTTTGGATGCGTTCCAGGTCATGATAAATCCCCAGTTTCCTTTAGATGACCAATTCCAGTCTGTGGAGGTAATTGATAGTGCTTTGGTGAACCTCAGCCCTCACACCGCTGTTATGGATCTTCTCTCAGAGTAATATGCCTTTATTTTCCTTCCTTTCTCTTCAGGGGACTTGAGGTGTTTCCCTGTCACCTGGAAGCATCATTCTACCACCACCACCACCAAAAACAAGCAAGCAAAAAACAAACAAAAAAGTTGACTAACTACTTTTGGCCAATTATTAAAACTCCTTTCTAGCATAAGGTGTAGTGTTTATTTTAGGAAAAGTTTCTCAGTTTCTATTTAAAGTCCTTTGCTTTGCCACCTGTCCCAGAGGCTTTCTCTTATGCTGCCTTAGGATCCAGGCTCACGAGAACACCTCACCGTGAGGCCTCTTTTTCACTTCCTTATTAAAAAAGGTCCTTTTTGTCTATTTATTTTAAAAATTCCGACTCTTGCTTTAGAATGAAGAGAGATGTGCACAGTATTTGATTTTAATCAAGGTAATGTTAAGCAAGTAATAGGCACACAATAATGAATAAATAAATAAATTTAAATTTATATGTGAAGGCTAATTGTATATAATACACTTAGTTATCAACAAAAATTATCATTGGAAGTATTATCTCCACTTATTTAAGCTAAATCCTCTAATAGATATATGTGAAGATGAATAAGACCTATAATAATATTTTTTAAATAAATAGAGGTGGAAAAGCTCTTTGAGAGTAGTATTTGAAAAGGGTACATTTGCAGACATTTGGAGAGTAAAGTTCCAAAATCCTTTATGGAAGAGACAAGGTTTCAACAAATTTTATAACAATTTAAACGGATATGACAATAGAAAAGATGGAATGACCATTCTATATAGGGTTTTCTGTAGATTCAACTGGCTGGTTAAATGCATTAGACTGAAAAATTCACTGGAGCTGAAATAGAGAAAAGTGTGATATAGAGGGCACAAATGAGAATTGGATCTAAGATAGAGACTACAAACTTGAAGCCACAAATGTGTTTCATTTAGCTCACATTGAATTAGTTCCAACTCCTACAAATCGGAGATTTCACATAAGAATCCTATTTTCATCTTCTTTTTACAAAGCACAGGGCAACCCTGGGAAGCTTGCCCTCCTGGCAACCACTACAGCTAATTAAAGGCTGTCTACTTTACATGGGGCATGCTTTCTAGAGTTCCTCTTAATTCCTACTTGGCTGGTTTTTCATTTAAGTTACTTGTGTGGGCCCTGTAGACATCTGAGTTTACAAGTCCTTATTTAAAGGACTTTGTGTCTTTCATCAACTAGATGGAACCAGTATCCCTTTCCGTCTGAATCTATGTCGTTTCTCAGTTGGGATAGTAAGTAGTACTCAAACCAGGATAACTATCATTATTATCAGGAGAGCTTGTTAAAAACGTGGATTTCCATCATCTCCCTTCAGTAAGCGTAGTGGGGAGCATGAGAGACATATATTTAACAAGTGTCCAGATGATGCTAATGAATCTATTCTCTAACAGACTTTGGAAATCACTGAATGGGGATAGAGCAGCAAGAACATTTAGTCAATTCTTGAATGTGAGAAACTGAGCCTAAGCTGTTTCTAATTTATTCGCAAATGTGACTGTAATAGCTTTGGCTCCTTGCCAGTGGCCCTGGGAATCTTGAGCTATCCCGTTGGGTACTCTGATAATGGATGTTACATGAATACTGAATATAAATTTAAAGAAGCCTTATTATCATTTTTTAAAATACCTATCCTCTATGCACCAAAAGCCAAATATCAGAGGAGAGCTATGTCATTGTAATTAACCATCGCTGTCTATTAAGTCCTCGTCATTGAGAATTTTCAAGATGGAGGATATCTAGTCTAAATCTTTCAGATGAGAACATTTAGGCCCATGGAACTGACTGATTCAGGGTTACACCTTTCTGTAGTGGTAGGATTGGTCTGCAACTCCAATCTTCTGGTCTTCTGATCTATGTTTCACCACAATGATTTATACTGGGTACAAAGGATAGGTTATGACATATACATTCTAGGAGACCAGGATTGTGTAGAGATGGCTGAGTTTGGATTTACAGTGGTATGGATTATAGCTGTTGTTAATTCATTCTTCCACCTTCCACCCCTTTCAGGCATAAAAAGAACTCAGTTCTGCAATTTAGGCTACTTTTACTGACTGAAAATATAAATTTAAGATTCATACATATTAGACATTAAAACATATAACATAACATTATTTTCTCAGTAAGGGATGAAGCAAGTATTTTAAATGATTAGGAGTAATTTACAAGTACGAAGTCAACTGTCTTACTAAAATAGAAATAAATTTAGAGGTTAAAATTGGTAGATTAATGTAACATTCCCTACGAGCCACCAGATGTCACTATTATAGGCCTTATGGATCACCTCGTATCAAGATTATTAGAGATTTTAGCTTCAAACAATACTAAGAATTTTGAGTTCATGATCATTGTGTGTATTTTGCAAAACATTTTTATATATCAGATTCCATTATTACTTTTTTATAACTCTTGCTGTATAGAAAGAAAATGAAATCAAGAAATAAGAGAGATTGTCCTCAGCTCACAAATATAGACCCGGGCAAAATCATCTGAGAAAGATGAAACTCTTGTGCAAGTCCAGTTTATCCCCTAAATCTGACAGTAATGAATTATGTCTTTGTTTAGAACTGGAACTTTAATGCAATAGGCTATTTTACATAATTAACTCAATTAAATTTTAAAACCAGTAACTACAATTTACAGGAGTTTAAGTAGATGCTAAAAGGAATAAATATGAATAGGACGTGAAAGTTCTTGTCAAGGAACTTAAAATCAATTGGAGACATAAAAACAAACTAAGGGAAAATAGAAAACATATGGCAATGAAATGGAAGGAAAGTGTGCTCTTTAAGTTAGATATTGAAAAATTAGAGTCTTTTAGAAGGAAGAGGGAAGGAAGAAAAAAACATTAAAAAAAGACACACAATTGTGCAAGTACACAGTATATTCAGGCAGGAAATCGTGTAACTGAAGAGTAGGAATTAGGGTGAATAGCAGGAGGTCTTGAGTCTGGGAAGGTGTTAGGCCTAATTGATGAGGGATTTTGAATGGACATACTGTCCTTTAATCTTCAGATCATAAGGATCCACTTGATTAATAATTTTTGATAAAAGGAGTCAGATGATCTAACTACTATTTTGCAGTCACTGGCCACATGACTGTAGGTGCATGGATGGGAGGTGCAAGAGACTAGAATTAGGGAAGCCATTGAGGAGGCTCTTGCAATAATGAAATGCCCTGGCTGGGAACAAAAAGGGGGCATAATGTAAAGAAAGTGGATCCCTATGAGAGTTCTAGAGGCCATGGAACTGTCGTGCGAATTTTGGCCTTTTAAAAAGTTTTGCCGCCAGACTCTGTGGGAAGGATTTTTCAGGACACCTGCTAAATTCTGTCAGTGATGGGATTGGGGGCTTTTTATTTATTTTTTTCAATTAAACAAAAATGCCAGGTATTTTAAGGGCCTAAATCCTCTAAAGATTTATATCATTATCGGTACTACTATTATTAATAAAATATCTGCAGTTGTAGAATATCTAAAACTAACCCATAGAGATACTACTAAAGCACTGTAATTCCTATAAACTAATGACTCCAAATACTACAAATCAGTAAGAATCAGCATTTGAATGTAAACAAAAAAGTTGATTGACACGAAATCTTAGGACAATACTGAAATACCTTCTTCCTCAAAATCTGTCTCCAGCTGTCCTCCCACAATGCCTGAAATACCCACTTCCCAACCCACTAAAGATTTGGTCTCCTTAATTAAGGTATTACATTTCTAGGACTGCATTCATCCGTGCAACAAACATTGATTGCCTACCGTGTGTCAGGACTCTGCAGGTTCCTGGGGATACAAAGATGAATGAAATTAGATCCCTGTGTTCAAGGACCTCATAGCTTTACGAGATAGACAGGTAAATAAATAATTTTCGTACAACTTGTAGTATACTCCTGTTTCTTTAGGAACACAAAGGAAGAATGTATTAACTCTGGAGAAGGAGGGAGTTGAGAAAGGGTGCCCAGGAAAAGCGATGCTCGAGGGGTCTTGAAAAATGGGAAAATCCTCAAGGCTAGGACGAGCCTAGTGAGATGGCACCATATGGAATAAAGGGCCCGTAGGAAGCTATTAAAGCAGCCCATTAATTTGTTGCTGAAATGGACAAAGTGAACTGACCATCCATCCCAGTTTCCCTGAGACAGTCCCAGTTTTGACTTATTGCCCCCCTTTTACTCTTAAAAAAGTGCTAGTTTAGACAATAATTTTATTTATATGACAAAACATATAAATAAAGCCATAGTAAAGACAGCTCTCATTGCCATGGTCCCTGTTCATTCCCTGGTCTGGGAACCACACCATCCGTCTCTCAGCTATGTGTTGCTGTGATGCTGAAAGCTATGCCACCAGTATTTCAAATACCAGAAGAGTTGCCCATGGTGGACAGATTTCAGCAGAACTTCCCAACTAAGACAGACTAGGAAGAAGGACCTAGCCATCCACTTCCAAAAAAAATGGCCATGAAAACCCTACAAATGGCTGTGGAGCATTGTCTGATATAGCACTGGAAGGTGAGAGAATAGCACAAAAAGACTGGGCAGGGTTGTGCTCTGCTGTTCACAAGGTCACTAGGAGTCCGAAATGACTCAACAACACTAACAACAACAAAAAGACAGCTGTGAGCCAATTGTCACCAAGACCAGTAAGGCAAATAGGTACAAGGGACAAGATATAGTCATAATGCTAGTTATAATGGCAGAATTGACAAGGAGTCAGCGGCTAGGAAAGCCAAAAGAAATGGAATGAGGATCAAGGTACTGAAAGACTGCTCACCTGAAACACGAAGGAAGTGTTGGCATATTTTTCTAACGAGACGTGGGGAAAAAAGGAAGATTTGGAACTAATAAAATGCAGTGTTTAACTGGAGAGGGTCGGGAAAGCATGAAAGGCGTTATATATCTTACTAAAGACTGTAAAATAACAGCTAATATTTATTCAGTGTCTCCTTGCTCTAGGTATTGTACTAACCACTTGATAAGAAGTAACCTCATTTATCCTTACAAGAACTATATGAAGCATATGGTAATCATTAAGGATGTTCACTGAATATTTCAGGCTCGTCTCCAACTTCTGAGCATTTAGTGAGATTTCCCTTTATGACCTCCTGGGGTTGAGTAGGATCATATGACCAGTTATAGCCAGGAACTTGTGAGCAGAAGTACAATTATTACCTGTGGGCTGAGTATCTAATCCCCTGTGTGAGTCTCCAGAGCTTTCTTTTCCCTCTGTCTCAGCAACCAGAAATCTGGATGGTGGTCACTCCATCAACCGAGGCCCTGCAGTGAGGAAGAAAGCAACATGGAGCAGAGGCCCCAGCGGACACTGAGAGACACATAACATGAGCAAGAAATATCTTCTGTGATTTTAATCCCTTGGGATTTGGGGGTTTGTTAGTAGCATAATATAGCCTATCTGGATTGGTATGAGAAATGTATTATTTTTATACCCATATTACAAATGAAGAAACTGATGCTCAAAGGATTTAAGTAACTTACCTCAGTTACAGAGTTGGTAAGTAGACCAGCCAAGATTAGAACCCAGCAAGTCTGAGCAGATGTAAGCCTGTGGACTCTACTACTGTACAGTGTTGAATTTAAACACCTAACCTTAACCCTGTTTATACTAAATGATTTACAATTCTGATCACATCCTTTTCCCTTTGTTTCCTTCTTTAAATTAGGTCATTATATCCCCTTCACCCAGCACAGACACAGAAAATACTCCAAGAGCAAGCAAAAAAAGAGAAAACAAACTTTAGGATATTTGTCTGCTTTTCTTGACTCAGAAGTGAGGCTCCAATCTCTAATGAATAGGCAAAGGGTGGTAGGTACATGCCATGAGCATTGTGGAACAGTTAACAATGCACTAGTAGTATACCTAAGAACAAGGATGGGTACTAAAAACACAGAAGACAAAAGTAGGAAACAGAAAGAGTTATATAACAATATCATTTATGTTAAAATATATGCACATAATGCAATATACATTTTTCAAGAACACAATATAATAAAAAGATACACATTCCAATCCTTGCCCATTCAGGGAGTGATGAGTGTGGTCAGGGAACAGGGATAAAAAATAATTTAAAAAAATAAACAAATCAACAACGAACCAACTCACCAAGATAGGGGACTCACATATACCCAGGATATAATGTTTTGTGAACTGATAATGCGAATAGCTCAACTTTGTTTAAACTTCAAGTTTAAAAACAGAAGCGAAAACAAAACTTCACAAGAGCCTGGAGTACTAGGCCTTCCCTTCGCGAGTTTCATTTTCAGACAATAATCATTTTGTAGTAATTTCAAAGGAACATACTACTTGAAAAATGCAGAATTTCTATAAAGAATAAGAATCACGGATATACAGAATGTGGAGTGAAAAATCTTGGCAAATGCAAATTGCCTATCCAACTGTTAAAACTGACCCTAGTCGTCTACTGACGGATCAGACCCTCCGAAAAGCATAAAGATCTCCACAGAAACCCTTAATTATCCTATGCTCAGATACAGTCATTCCTTCTGCCTTGGTGCATCATTGATGTCCATAATTTGTCTTTCTTTAGATGTTAATTATTGTAGGTTATGTATAGATTTGTGGGAGTCTGGCAAACTTAAACACCAGGGAATTAAAGTTACAGTCAGATGCATCTCAATGGCATTGGGGAGTTTTTGCTCCAAGGTGACATGAAATGTGACAGGAGCTGTGTCTCAAGCTGTTTGTCTGGCCAGACCTGGAGATTTGGGAGGCTGGTACCTGCTTTTATTTATTCATATGGAGGGTTACGGAATACAGATGCCAGTGCTGACTGTGAGTTAAAGAGAAGAGAGGATAAGAGCTTAGGCTTAACCTACAGGGGACTGGAGGAATAAAGAGCCCCAGAGTCCAGCGTGGAGGAGAGAGAAGAAAGGGGAGGAAGAAAAAAGACAGAGAGATCAGGCCTAATGAACCTTTTCCTGAAGTCCATAAAAATGGGGAAGTGGAGCCTCGGAGAGCAAGACCAGGCCCAAACAAAGCGGGGATAAAGTGGATCAGCCACAGTGTCACCAAATTTGTCAGGAGTTCAAAAACCAGCAAATCAAAATCCGCAGTGAGAAAAACACTCATGCAGAGCCATACACTATCATTATTATCAAGGTGAGGATATGACAGGAAATATAAGAAGCACCTACGCATACACATACACACATGCTCACACACGCACATACACAAATCTTTGTTGCTCGCTCAGAGAAATCTGAGCATAGATTTTTATTATATTTAGTGGTGATATTCTAACTTTGTAAAAGGAAATGTGGTTATACACTCTCTTTTTATTTCTATGACTGAAAAAGCTGAAAGTGATGAAAAGGCTTTCTCCTATTATGAAGGAGTTAACAATAAAACTCATTGATACCCTTCTTTCCTGGAAAGTGCTGAGGAATCAAGTTACAGAAAATGCCGGGCTTGGAAGTTACCTCAGGAGAGCAGCAACTGAAGGGAACCTGGGCAGTGCAAGCGAAAAATCTCGATATTTACTAGAAGTGTGAAGTAAATGTATGCATTCAGGAGGAGCCAGCTAAAACCACCTCAATTCTGCACAATTTTGATTATTGAGAATTGCTGGCATACCACAGCCAATTTTAATTAGAGAAAACGTATGTTCTTGTAATATTTGATTTGTAAGCAAATGTTATTTTGATTTTTTTATGAATATCGCATTGTGACTGAATAAATTATCTTCTGGTTACATTTGTATAGTAAAAAAAATTGACTATTTGACTGTCTAGACCCTTACTCTACAAAGCATGAATCATTGTGGAAATAAAATGCCTTTTTCTTTTTTTACAGTCTCCCTTTTCTAAATTGTTTCTATGTCTTTATATCTGTTTAAACATTGAGCTTGCCAAGAATGACACATTTTCTTGTATAAGCTAGAATTAAAATATTCCCTTTTAGAAACTTCCAAATACCAAGGAATCATACTAAATACTCACACATAATGTTGCATCATTAATGTTGCATGTGAATCTGCTGGGAGACAAGACACAAGTAGCATGTCCAGTAACATAGAGGCCAAGAGAGACTTCAGAGATGGCTAGATCTCAGCTGGACTTCTCTCGAGTGACTTACTAGCTGTCTCAAGTCACAGTGTTCCTGGAGGTAATGGAGCTCCAGGTAATTTACCTAGAGCTTCACAGGTAAATGCTTAAACATAGTATGGCAAAAGACACCTATCACAGTAGACAGGAAGACTTGAATTCCAATCCTGGCATCACCACTCTTTTTTTTTTTTTTTGTGAGGGAGATCAACCCTGAGCTCACATCCACGCCAATCCTCCCCTTTTGCTGAGGAAGACCAGCTCTGAGGTAACATCTATTGCCAATCCTCCTCCTTTTTCTCCCCAAAGCCCCAGTAGATAGTTGTATGTCATAGTTACACATCCTTCTAGTTGCTGTATGTGGGACGCCGCCTCAACATGGCCGGACAAGTGGTGTGTCCATGCGTGCCTGGGATCCGAACCCGGGCCTCCGGTAACAGAGTGTGTGCACTCAACCGCTAAGCCACGGGGCCGCCGCCCCCTACTCTTATTTTAGCAAATTAGCTGAAGGAAATCACCAATCCCTTGAGAATTGTTTTCTCATCTATAAAATGATTTCTAATAACGGTCATTTTTAGATTTAAGATTCTATGGTTTTAGTCTTCTTATCTGTTTCTTTGCATGACTATGATAATTTTTTATGTTAAATTTATATTAAGAAATTTTCCAAAAAGTCACATTCAAGGAAATAATGTGTCCCCTCTGACTCTGTGTATTAGAGAATGGAAGTTTGCAATTGTGTTAGTGCCCTGGACATCGTACGTTTTGAATTAAATATGTGGAGATTGATACTTGGTAGAATTCACCTTTATGCTGTGCTCTGTTCTTCCTTCCCACCCCGTATAAACATTCTCCTGGTACAAGAGGAGCCTATGCCAGATTTCAAGAGGATAGAGAACAGAGAGGGGAAATTTCCCATCATAGGCAGAGACATTTAGGAAAATGACTCATCTAATCTTCAGCAAGTGTTCTTCAGTCTACATGAAAATAGTTAAGTGTATGGAGACCAGGATCATGGGTGGTGCCCCAGCAAGTCATGCATTCATCATAAGGGCCTTTATACTTTGGAGGCTAAAAGAATCCCTGTATCTTAGAGAAATGAACATCTTTTTGTAGCTGCTCTTGTTTAAATATCTAAATAACATCTGAAATAATTGAATTCAAAAATGGACAGGGGGATTGATAAATCAGTTTTGAAAATTTGCTAATAAAAATCATGATGATAACAGCTACCATTAATGTGATAGCTCCTATGTGCAAAGTCCAGGCACTTTACATATATTATTTTTAATTCTCATTAAAACCCAATAAAAGAGATATTTTGCCCCTATTTTATAGAAGAGGAACCTGAAGCTCAGAGAAGTTCAACAACTTGCCCAAGTTTATAGAGCTTATAGGAATTAAACCTGGATTTAAACCTGCTTTTTCTGACTATATAGTCCATGGTTTTTCCACTCTTCCACTCTGCCTCCTTCCCACAAAATTACAACTATATTTTATGGATAATACCTTCATGGCAGAACCTTAATAATCTAGTTAATATGATAGATCACCACTTCAACATTTTTTTACTAGTAAAGATTAGTTGTCCTTAAAATAATACCGAGTGCATTTCATTTATTTCTTCACTTACTCAACTAATACCGACTACCTGCTCTGCAACGTGCTACTATAGCCATAGTGGGAACATCAAATAGGAAGTGAGCAGAGCCTAGAGTATTGTAATAAAAGCTAAACATTATTACACCAGTTATAAAGAATAGCTAGCAGTATAGAACTTAATAAAAACGAGCAAACAAAAAATCAAAATAGGAATTTAGGGGAAAATGCTTCAGTATAGAAGGTGAAAACCAGTGTTCTGAGGACAGATAAATTACCAAAATAGATTTACTAAAATAAACCGAAATACTCACCTTCAACTAAATATTAAAAACTATGCTATGAGACAAGAAAAGAGCATTTTGAGAAGAAAACGTTGAGAAACGAAGAGACTACCAAAAACACGGTAGACAAAACCACAATGGAAGCATTAATTAGATGACTGTCATTTATCTAAGTGTAATGTAAGCTACCCTCTTTCATCAAAAATATTTTTATAGCTATTGCTACTTATTTTCTGCGAAAGCTGATGCAAGAGAAATAGGAAAACTAAAAATTATGTTTTTCTAGCATTTTTATATTTATGTAGATTGAAATGCAAACACCAGTTATAAAGAATAGCTAGCAGTATAGAACTTAATAAAAATGAGCAAACAAAAAATCAAAATAGGAATTTAGGGGAAAATGCTTCAGTATAGAAGGTGAAAACCAGTGTTCTGAGGACAGATAAATTTCCTTTCTTTGGAGTATTCTAATTGTATGTAGAAAACTTTTCTAATTCCTGTGCATAAGACATAAATATCAAATCTAAATATTATATTTAAGAGATATTAAGCCAATATTTTCTAACAAGAACTAAATGTGCTTGTATTATTGGGTAGACAAGGGAAATTTTTATAACCAGCCACTATTCTCTGTGCTTTTATTCTGTGAATGCCATTTTTGTAAATATTATTTATTATGAATTATAGCAAATGGAATGATTATTTGCACAAGAAATAAATGAGTACTTGGGACTTGGTTTAAAGGCACCAGGCATTTCTTTTGCTGCATGCAGCTATGGATAGAAAGACTGCTTTTTTCAAAATTCAGAAGATGAAATAATACCAAAACCTAGAAATTGATTTTAGAAAGCTGTCAGAACCCAGGGGTGTGGGTAGAAAAAGGCATTCCCTGCATTTTAGGTTACAATGTTCTGACACCTACAAGCATCTGACTTAGCAGACTTTTTTTTCTAAGTGGTGCTTAAAAGTGTTGGTATGGAACATAAGTAGATAATGCAAATATGTTACCGACCCCTACCAATAGTTGCAATTATGCAAATTTTAAAACCTTCATCTTTTATAATTAGGTGTAGTGGGCTTATGTAGTTAAGTTCTCCACTGGCTAGCTCAAATTCCCTAATCTATTGAGCAGCTTTCCTCCTAAAAATAATGCACTTCAAATAGACAAAAATATGCTTTCTGCAAAGGAATGATAGAATGTTTATGATGAAAAGGAAAGAAATGACGTCCTGAATAATTGCTGGTGACAAATTCCTTGTTTGTCATTTAAGAAATGTGTTTTTATAAGAGCTGAGATTCTTTGACAATAATTAAGCACATTGTTGAATTGGTCATAAGAGTATGAAATTTTAATTAATATACTCAAACTCTCTAGAAATGAAAATTTTTTGACTTGAGTGCTAGAAAGGAAGAAGGCTGCCTATAGCAAAATTTACATAGAATCTAAAATTATTCTTAATAGGTAAATAATTTGCATTAGTTATTTACTATTGGACACAAAGAATTTTATTACCAATACCATAGAATACATATAGAATGTATAATACCATTATCAGCACATCCCACAATCATAGGAAATACAAAGTTTTCAGTAGATTTATACATATATACCATATATATATAAATTGTGTATACTTGAAACATACATTAATGTTTACATATAAATATAAATATTTATGTATATATATAAACACACTAAATCTTTTGTTTCATTATAATAAAATCTGCAGAGGCAGGTTGGTAGGTCTAAGTTTTTAATTAAGAAGTTATACTGAGTTGAATAAGTTGGAATTTGAGAATTCTACTTTTATTTCGGGGATATGTCTAGTACCTTGGTAGACAACACTCTAAATAAATTATGTATGCTATCTTTATTTTCTAATTTAATACCAGGCTGTATTTAAGAACATTAAAGTCATTCGACAGGAGGAAAAGGAAAGTACAAAAAGCCAATTCAAGCTTATTTTCTCTTAAATGAATCAGTCATTGAGACAATGGAAGCTAGGAAAGAAACAGCTACTGTGATTCTCTAGGAAAAAAGTAATATTCAGTTGAAAGCAACCAAAGACTTGTAGGCTGAGACACAATTTTGGATACTAGCTTTAGAAATAAGGCTTGTAGTTTATTGTCAAAATTATCTTCCCCAAGCATTTTATCTACTGGCTTTCCAGTAATTAATGGAAGGAGATCCAATT
The DNA here is from genome assembly GCF_057802395.1 of Ceratotherium simum simum. Lineage (NCBI taxonomy): Eukaryota > Metazoa > Chordata > Mammalia > Perissodactyla > Rhinocerotidae > Ceratotherium > Ceratotherium simum. The sequence goes on from NC_141908.1 coordinate 43,698,749, forward strand.
TGGCTGGTGATTAGAAAGAGTAATCAACAGTTAGTTCAAATAATGAAGGCTTAGATATAATAAAAAGACTTGCTAAAGAAAGATTTGATCAGTTCCTATTTCAATTATTCCCAAAACAATGAATTCACAAAACTTTATCTATTAAAATATTAGTAATTTGTATTCATTTTAAAGATAGATGTAAAAAAATGGAAACCAACCAATGCAAATTAACTGTAGTTACATTAGAATGTAGATACCCTTGTCATGTACATTCTTAGATTACAATTACTTTAAAGGAACCATGCGTTGTTCAGTTCTACCCTTCTATTCAGTATGGAATCTCTCTGTTCCCAATACTCCTTTTCATGGCCCCAGTGGATTGACCACATTTTAATAAAAAAAGAATACACTAATTTGCAACAGAGTGAGCAGAAAAATTGACTAATGGACAAGATTATTTAAAAATATTTATTTGCTACGTATTTCAGTACTTCACTAACTTGAGATTAGGGCAAAATTATTCGGATTTACTTCTGCATGTAGTTTAGCACCAAGAAAATTAGTTTTTGACAACAAAACAAAACAAAACACAAAACAGAAAAACCGGATCATCAACACAAGGTGGCACTATGGACCAGTCTCTTAGAAGTCAGAGTTTGTGTTTAAGCATTTTCTGTCTCATATCTCTGAGACTGATTCATATAACTCATCCCTCCTAATTTTGTATCTAATTTTTTTTCTTACAAATCTGGTAATGAAATGGGGAATGGAGTTTTCTTAATTTAAAGAAAAATGCAAATTTGGAGGTTACCAATGGATATTTTTATATAATTAGTAACCACAAATTAAACCTCTAGGTATCCCTACTATATTGATAATTTGTATATATATGGTCCCCACTTTTCTCTGAGAGGGACATCATGCATGTATTCCTTTTCTTATCGTTTCATGAATGGACTCCTTCTCTGCACTAACATAACCATCTCCCTATTCTGGTTTGCCTAGAATCTGATTTCTTTTTTTTTTTTTTTTTTTTTTGTGAGGGAGATCAGTCCTGAGCAAACATCCGTGCTAATCCTCCTCTTTTTGCTGAGGAAGACTGGCTCTGCGCTAACATCTGTTGCCAATCCTCCTCCTTTTATTTCCTTCCCCAAAGCCCCAGTAGATAGTTGTATGTCATAGTTGCACATCCTTCTAGTTGCTGTATGTGGGACACGGTGTCAGCATGGCTGGAGAAGTGGTGGGTTGGTGCATGCCCGGGATCCGAACCGGACTGCCAGTAGCGCAGCGCGTGCATTTAACCGCTAAGCCACCAAGAATCTGATTTCTTACTGATTTCATCACATGCATCACATACACAGTTACAAGGATCATTTTACTGAAAGGCCATTTTCATGTCACCACTATTTCTATAGAGTATTTTCTTTCAATCTGCATGTTCAGTGAACATCCCATTGTGTATTAGTTTAAATATAAATTCTTAATTTGATATTCAATTCCATCCCCGTCTTAATTCCAAGACACTGGTGTATACACATGCACACACAGAGCTACTTTTTCTCATCTCTCCAGCCAGCCAAACAAGTCTCATCATCTATCATTTAAAAATCTTATGAGAAAACAACTATTAACAAACCTAAAAGGAGAAATCAACAACAACACAATAATAGTAGGGGATCTTAACACCCCACTTACAGCAATGGATAGATCATCCAGACAAAAAGTTAATAAAGAAATATTAGACTTAAATGAAAAACTGGACGAGATGGACCTAGTAGACATATACAGAGCACTCCACCCAAAAACAGCTGACTACACATTCTTCTCAAGCGCACATGGAACATTCTCTAGGATAGACCATATGTTGGGAAACAAAGCAAGCCTCAATAAATTTAAGAAGATTGAAATCATAACAAGCGAGGAGAGGAGACAAGATGGCGGCGTAGGCAGACTCTGAACTCACCTCCTCCCGTGGACACAGCCAATTTACAACTACTCGTGGAAGGATTGCCCCTGAGACAGAACTGAAAACTGGATAAGAGGAACTCCTGCAACAACGGACAATCCTAGCTGAGGTGGAAGAGGCAGAGACCCCCTTCCGGAGAGGAAAACCGCCGCCTGCACAAGCCGCCAGCGTCACGGCCGCCGGGAGCAGCTCACAGGTACGCAGCCTCCTTGGAGGCGCAGGGCCCTGAGCCAGGGAGCGCCCCCGCTGCGGGCATTTTGTGGACCCAGCACAATCGAGACCAGTGGCATAATATCTGACTTTGCCTGCTACTAAAGCATTGGGGAGCAGCCCCAGAAAACCCGGTTCACAAAGAAACTAAAACTGGCTCTTAAAGGGCCCGCACACAAACTCACCCGTTCCACAAAGCAACCTAAAATCACCAGAAAGAAAGGTGCACAGTGCTGGGGTGAAAAGAGACTCACCTAATAGGCCCTGAGTGCATCTCGGTGAGGGGTGAAACCTCTCCAGGGACTGGGACATTGGTGGCGGCCATTGTTGTGGCCTGGTGTGAGCGTGCTGACACAGACGCCATTGGAGTTCTCCCTGGGGCCTGCTAGCCCAGGGGCTGCTCCACCCACTAGAGCACCGATTTAATCCAGCTCAGCCAGGGCAGGCAGCCCACCCTAGAGACTGGCCCCACCCAACAACAAGCCCTCAGGCAACGTGTGGGCCTGCATAGATTGGTGGCTGGATTCTCCGCAGCCTGGCAACTGAGCCGACTTGAGCGGGCAGGGTGTGCACAAGGAGTGGGTGGAGAGTGTGGGGTGGTGGCGGAGTGTGTGGGGCTCCCGCCGTGGTGAGACTGGGTCCTCTTGGGGAGGTCGGGGCACTCACACGGGGCAGGACTGTGTTGACTGTGTGTGTGGACCTGTGGGCAACAGGGCTTGTCAGCTGCAGAAGACTTGTGCTTCTCAAAGACCTACGTAGGAGGTTTGCCCCACCTTCCAAAGCCTGAAACAATTGGGTGCTCCTGTGCCTGAGGCCAGTCCCACCCAGCTGCAATCCTCAGAGAGCTGACAAGAGACCTAATAGGCTAGAGGCTTACAGCAATTGTAAGGCCCTGAGCCTAACAACCTGCCACGCTGGGGGCCTACTCACTTAAAAGAAATACTGCAACACAAATGTGGTATTAGAACTTACAGCCAACTGTGCTGGGGCTCCCCACACCTGATAAAGAGACTGAAGGGCCCACAACAACTACAAGCAGCTGAGCATAACAACAGCTGGCCAGGAGCATAACTCAGCCTCCCTGGGAGCCTATAGGGAGAGCTAACAGGCCACAATAGAAAGACACACGTAGCCCACATAGGGGCCACCCCTGGAACATTGAGAATTGAGGGAAGCACACTGGAAGCTTCCTAAGGCATCACTTACATAAGGTCACCTATCCAAGAGCAGGAGACGTAGCTGACCTACCTAATACGTAGACACAAGCACAGGGAAAGAGGCAAAATGAGGAGGCAAAAGAGTACATTCCAAGTAAGGGAACAGGACAAAACCCCAGAAAAGGAACTAAGTGAAACAGAAATGAGCAACCTACCTGACAGTTCAAACTAAGTGTTAAGGATGCTCACTGATCTGGGGAGAAGAATAGATGAACTCAGTGAGAATGTCAATAAAGAAATGGAAGATATAAAAAAGAACCAATCAGAAATGACGAATACAATACTGGAAATGAAAAATTCTTTAGAGGGACTCAAAAGCAGAGTAGAGGATACAGAAGAACGGATCTGTGAGCTGGAAGAAAGACTAGAAGAAATTACCCAAGGTGAACAGGTAAAAGAGAAAAGAATTAAAAAGAGTGAGGACAGTCTAAGGGACCTCTGGGACAACATCAAGCGCACTAACATCCGTGTTATAGGTGTCCCGGAAGGAGAAGAGCGAGACAAGGGGGCAGAGAATCTATTTCAAGAAATAATAGATGAAAACTTCCCTAACCTAAGGAAGGAGACAGACATCCAGGTACAGGAGGCACAGAGAGCCCCAAACAAGATAAACCCAAAGAGGCCCACACCAAGACACATCATAATCAAAATGTCCAGCATTAAAGATAAAGAGAGAATCCTAAAAGCCGCAAGAGAATGTCAAGTTACATACAAAGGAAACCCCATAAGGCTATCAGCTGACTTCTCAGCAGAAACCTTACAGGCTAGAAGAGAATGGCATGATATATTTAAAGTGCTAAAAGGAAAAAACTTACAGCCAAGGATACTCTACCCAGCAAGGTTATCATTCAAAATGGAAGGAGAGATCAAAATTTTCCCAGATAAGCAAAAATTAAAGGAGTTTGTCACCAAGAAACCAGTGTTACAAGAAATGTTAAAGGGACTGATTTAAGGGGAAAAGAGAAGACCACAAATAGGAAAAATTATCTATTTCCATGATTAGAACGTAATGGATACAAATGCACAAAAAAGAGGTTAGATATGATATCAAAAACATAAAAGGAGGGAGGAGGGTAGTTAAAGAGTACAGCTTTCAGACAGAGGTCAAACTAAAGTGACCATCAATTCTGTATAGAAGAAGTAAGGAATAGAGAAGGACTACTAAAACACTGAGAAAAAAAAAAAAAAGTTAAAAACTGGCAGTAAGTACATACTTATCAATAGCTACTTTAAACGTCAATGGACTAAATGCTCCAATTAAAAGGCATAGGGTGGCTGACTGGATAAAAAAACAAGACCCACATATATGCTGCATACAAGAGACACACTTCAGACCTAAAGATACTCACAAACTGAAGGTGAAGGGATGGAAAAAGATACTCCACGCAAATGGCAATGAAAAGAAAGGTGGGGTAGCAGTACTCATATCAGACAAAATAGACTTTAAAACAAAAACTGTAAAAAGAGACAAAGAAGGGCATTACATAATGATCAAGGGAACAATCCAACAAGAGGATATAACACTTGTAAATATCTACGCACCCAATGTAGGTGCACCTAAATATATAAAGCAATTATTAACAGACATAAAAACAGAAATAGACAGTAACACAATAATAGTAGGGGACTTTAACACTCCACTTACACCAACGGATAGATCATCCAAACAGAAGATCAATAAGGAAATATTGGCCTTAAACGACACACTAGAACAGATGGACCTAGTAGATATATACAGAGCATTCCATCCAAAAACCGAAGAATACACGTTCTTTTCAAATGCACATGGAACATTCTCCAGGATTGATCACATATTAGGCCACAAACAAGTCTCCATAAATTTAAGAAGATTGAAATAATACCAAGCATCTTTTCTGACCACAACGGTATGAAACTAGAAATCAACTATAGGAAGAAAATCAGAAAAGCCACAAATACATGGAGATTAAACAAAATGCTACTGAACAACGACTGGGTTAACGAAGAAATCAAAGAAGAAATCAAAAAATACCTGGAGACAAATGAAAATGAAAATACGACATGCCAGAATTTATGGGATACAGCAAAAGCGGTTCTAAGAGGGAAGTTTATAGCGATACAGGCCTATCTCAACAAACAAGAAAAATCTCAAATAAACAATCTAACAATGCACCTAAAGGAACTGGAAAAAGAAGAACAAACAAAGCCCAAAATCAGTAGAAGAAGGGAAATAATAAAAATCAGAGCAGAAATAAATGAAATAGAGACCAAAAAAACAATAGAAAAATTAATAAAACCAAGAGCTGGTTCTTTGAAAAGATCAACAAAATAGACAAACCTTTAGCTAGACTCACCAAGAAAAAAAGAGAGAAGGCACAAATAATTAAAATCAGAAATGAAAGAGGAGAGGTTACAACAGACACCTCAGAAATACAAACGATTATAAGAGAATACTATGAAAAGCTATATGCCAACCAATTCGACAATCTGGAAGAAATGGATAAATTCTTAGAATCATACAACCTTCCAAAACTGGATCAAGAAGAAGTAGAGAATTTGAATAGACCAATCACCAGTAAGGAGATCGAAACAGTAATCAAAAACCTCCCCAAAAATAAAAGTCCAGGACCAGACGGCTTCCCTGGGGAATTCTACCAAACATTCAAAGAAGACTTAATACCTATCCTTCTCAAACTCTTCCAAAAATTGAGGAGGGGGAAGCTCCTAACTCATTCTACTGGCCGACATTACCCTGATACCAAAACCAGACAAGGACAACACAAAAAAAGAAAATTACAGGCCAATATCACTGATGAACATCGATGCGAAAATTCTCAACAAAATACTAGCAAATGGCATACAACAATATGTTAAAAAGATTATACACCATGATCAAGTGGGATTCATTCCAGGTATACAGGGATGGTTTAACATTCGCAAATCAATCAACGTAATACACCACATTAATAAAATGAAGAACAAAAATCACATGATCATCTCAATAGATGCAGAGAAAGCATTTGACAAGATACAGCATCCATTTATGATAAAAACTCTGAATAAAATGGGTATAGAAGGAAAGTACCTCAACATAATAAAGACCATATATGAGAAACCCACAGCTAATATCATCCTCAATGGTGAAAAACTGAAAGCTATCCCTCTAAGAACAGGAACCAGACAAGGATGCCCACTGTCACCACTCCTATTTAACATAGTATTGGAAGTCCTAGCCAGATCAATCAGGCAAGAGAAAGAAATAAAAGGGATCCAAATTGGAAAGGAAGAAGTGAAACTGTCACTATTTGCAGATGACATGATTTTATATATAGAAAACCCTAAAGAATCCACCAGAAAACTTTTAGAAGTAATAAACGAATATGGTAAAGTTGCAGGATACAAAATCAACATACAAAAGTCAGTTGCATTTCTGTACACTAACAACGAAGTAGCAGAAAGACAAATTAAGAATACCATCCCATTTACAAGTGCAACAAAAAGAATTAAATACCTAGGAATAAACTTAACCAAAGAGGTGAAAGATCTGTACACCGAAAACTATAAAACATTGCTGAAAGAAATTGAAGAAGACACAAAGAAATGGAAAGATATTCCGTGCTCTTGGATTGGAAGAATTAACATAGTTAAGATGTCCATACTTCCTAAAGCCATCTATAGATTCAATGCAATCCCTATCAAAGTTCCAACAACATTTTTCACAGAAATAGAACAAAGAATCCTAAAATTTATATGGAACAACAAAAGACCCCGAATAGCTAAAGGAATCCTGAGAAAAAAGAACAAAGCTGGAGGTATCACACTCCCTGATTTCAAAATATACTACAAAGCTATAGTAACCAAAACAGCATGGTACTGGCACAAAAACAGACACACAGATCAATGGAATAGAATCGAAAGCCCAGAAATAAACCCACACATCTATGGACAGCTAATCTTTGACAAAGGAGCCAAGAACATACAATGGGGAAAAGAAAGTCTCTTCAACAAATGGTGTTGGGAAAACTGGACAGCCACATGCAAAAAAATGAAAGTAGACCCTTACCTTACACCATGCACAAAAATTAACTCCAAATGGATTAAAGACTTGAATGTAAGACCTGAAACTCTGAAACTTCTAGAAGAAAACATAGGCAGTACGCTCTTCGACATCGGTCTTAGCAACATCTTTTCAAATACCACGTCTGACCGGGCAAGAGAAACAATAGAAAAAATAAACAAATGGGACTACATCAAACTAAAAAGCTTCTGCACAGCAAAGGAAACCATCAACAAAACGAAAAGACAACCTAACAATTGGGAGAAGATATTTGCAAACCATACATCTGATAAGGGCTTAATCTCCAAAATATATAAAGAACTCATGCATCTCAACAACAAAAAAACTACCAACCCAATTAAAAAATGGGCAAAAGACCTGAACAGACATTTCTCCAAAGAAGATATACAGATGGCCGACAGGCACATGAAAAGATGTTCAAAATCATTAACTATCAGGGAAATGCAAATCAAAAGTACAATGAGATATCACCTCACGCCCGTCAGAATGGCTATAATTAACAAGACAGGAAACAACATGTGTTGGAGAGGATGTGGAGAGAAGGGAACTCTCATACACTGCTGGTGGGAGTGCAAACTGGTGCAGCCACTATGGAAAACAGTATGGAGATTCCTCAAAAAATCAAGGATAGAACTACCGTATGATCCAGCTATTCCACTGTTGGGTATTTATCCAAAGAACTTGAAAACACCAATTTGCAAAGGTACATGCACCCCTGTGTTCATTGCAGCATTATTCACAATAGCCAAGACTTGGAATCAACCTAAGTGCCCATCAAGGGACGAATGGATAAAGAAGCTGTGGTATATATACACAATGGAATACTACTCAGCCATAAGAAACGATGAAATCCAGGCATTTGTGACAACATGGATGGACATTGAGGGTATAATGCAAAGTGAAATAAGTCAGAGGGAGAAGGTCAAATACCGTATGATTTCCTTCATTAAGTAGTAGATAATAACAACAATAAAGAAACACATAGGGACAGAGATTGGATTGGTGGTTACCAGAGGGGAAGGGGGGAGGGAGGAGGGTGAAAGGGATAAAAAAAAAAAAAAAAAAAAAGGCAAATTTATTACCTACTTTAGTGTTTTACACAGAGAAGGCACATAATAAAAAATATTTATTGAATGAAAAAAAAAAACAAAAAACAAAAAAAAATAAAATAAAATAAAAATAAAAAAATAAAAAAAATAAAAAAAAATAAAAAAAAAAGAAATCATAACAAGCATCTTTTCAGACCATAAGGCTATGAAACTGGAAATGAACCAGGAAAAAAAAACTGGGAAAGTGACAAAAATGTGGAGATTAAACAACATGCTACTGAACAACCAATGGATCATTGATGAAATTAAAGGAGAAATCAAAAACTATCTGGAAACAAACGAAAATGATAACATACCATATCAAACCATATGGGATGCAGCAAAAGCGGTCCTGAGAGGGAAACTCATAGCGATACAAGCCCACCTTAACAAACAAGAAAAAGCCCTAATAGGCAACCTTAAATTACACCTAACAGAACTAGAAAAAGAAGAACAAACAAAGCCCAAAGCCAGCAGAAGGAGAGAAATAATAAAAATCAGAGCAGAAATAAATGATATTGAGACCAAAAACAGTAGAAAGGATTAATGAAACAAAGAGTTGGTTCTTCGAGAAGATAAACAAAATAGACAAACCCTTAGCCAGGCTTACTAAGAAAAAAGAGAAAAGGCTCAAGTAAATAAAATTAAAAATGAAAGAGGAGAAATTACAACGGATACCATGGCAATACAGAAGATTTTAAGAGAATACTATGAGAAATTATATGCCAACAAATTGGACAATCTAGAAGAAATGGATAAATTCTTAGACTTATACAACCTCCCAAAATTGAACCAAGAAGAAATGGAGAATCTGAATAGAGCAATAACAAGTAAAGAGATTGAAATAGTAATCAAAAACCTCCCAAAAAATAAAAGTCCAGGACCAGATGGCTTCTCCAGTGAATTTTACCAAACATTCAAAGAAGATTTAATACCCATCCTCCTCAAACTATTCCAAAAAATAGAGGAAGATGCAACACTTCCTGAATCATTCTATGAGGCCAACATCACCCTGATACCAAAACCAGACAAAGACAATACAAAGAAAGAAAATTACAGGCCAATATCGATGATGAACATTGATGCAAAAATCCTCAACAAAATATTGGCAAACCGAATACAACAATATATTAAAAAGATCATACACCATGATCAAGTGGGATTTATACCAGAGACGCAGGGATGGTTCAACATCCGCAAATCAGTCAACGTGATACATCACATCAACAAAACAAAGAATAAAAACCACATGATCGTCTCAATAGACGCAGAGAAGGCATTTGACAAGATACAAGATCCATTTATGATAAAAACTCTCAATAAAATGGGAATAGAAGGAAAGTACCTCAACATAATAAAGGCCATATATGACAAACCCACAGCTAACATCATACTCAACGGGGAAAGACTGAAAGCCATTCCTCTGAGAACAGGAACGAGGCAGGGCTGCCCACTCTCACCACTCCTGTTCAACATAGTACTGGAGGTTTTGGCCAGAGCAATTAGGCAAGAAAAAGGAATAAAAGGAATCCAAATAGGTAAGGAAGAAGTGAAACTCTCACTATTTGCAGATGACATGATTGTATATATAGAAAACCCTAAAGAATCTGTTGGAAAACTGTTAGAAACAATCAACAACTACAGCAAAGTTGCAGGGTACAAAATCAATCTACAAAAATCAGTTGCATTTCTATATGCTAATAATGAACTAACAGAAATAGAGCTCAAAAATATGATACCATTTACAATTGCATCAAAAAGAATAAAATACCTAGGAATAAATCTTACCAAGGAGGTGAAGGACCTATACAATGAGAACTACAAGACATTATTGAGGGAAATCCACGATGACATAAAGAAATGGAAAGATATCCCATGCACGTGGATTGGAAGAATAAACATAGTTAAAATGTCTATATTACCTAAAGCAATCTACAGATTCAATGCAATCCCAATCAGAATCCCAATGACATTCTTCACAGAAATAGAAAAAGGGATACTAAAATTTATATGGGGCAACAAAAGACCCCGAATAGCTAAAGCAATCCTAAGAAAAAAGAACAAAGCAGGAGGCATCACAATTCCTGACTTCAACACATACTACAAAGCAATAGTAATCAAAACAGCATGGTACTGGTACAAAAACAGACACACAGATCAATGGAACAGAATTGAAAGCCCAGAAATAAAACCACACATATACGGTCAGCTAATTTTCGACAAAGGTGCTAAGAACATGCAATGGAGAAAAGAAAGTCTCTTCAATAAATGGTGTTGGGAAAACTGGACAGCCACATGCAAAAGAATGAAAGTGGACCATGTGCTATCGCCATTCACAAAAATTAACTCAAAATGGATCAAAGACCTGAAGGTGAGACCTGAAACTATAAAACTCATAGAAGAAAATATAGGCAACACACTATTTGACATTGGTTTTAAAGGAATCTTTTCGGATGACATGCCTACCCAGACTAGGGAAACTAAAGAAAAAATAAACAAGTGGGACTTTATCAGATTAAAGAGCTTTTATAAGACAAATGAAACCAGAATCAAGATGAACAAACAACCAACCAGCTGGGAGAGAATATTTGCAAAACATACATCTGACAAGGGGTTGATCTCCATAATATATAAAGAACTCACACAATTGAACAACAAAAAAACAAACAACCCGATCAAAAAATGGGCAGAGGAAATGAACAGACACTTCTCCAAGGAAGATATACAGATGGCCAATAGGCACATGAAAAGATGCTCAACATCACTAATCATCAGGGAAATGCAAATCAAAACAACACTAAGATACCACCTCACGCCTGTTAGAATGGCTATAATCACCAAGACAAAAAACAACAAATGTTGGAGAGGATGTGGAGAAACAGGAACTCTCATACACAGCTGGTGGGAATGCAAATTAGTGCAGCCTCTATGGAAAACGGTATGGAGATTCCTCAAAGAATTAAAAATAGAGATGCCCTATGATCCAGCCATCCCACTACTGGGAATCTATCCAACGCACCTGAAATCAACAATCCAAAGAGGCTTATGCACCCCTATGTTCATTGCAGCATTATTCACCATAGCCAAGAAGTGGAAGCAACCTAAGTGTCCCTCGACTGACGATTGGATTAAGAAAATGTGGTATATATATACAATGGAATACTACTCAGCCATAAAAAAGACAAAATCGTCCCATTTGCAACAACATGGATGGGCCTGGAGCGTATTATGTTAAGTGAAATAAGCCAGAAAGAGAAAGACAAACACTGCATGATCTCACTCATATGTGGAATATAAACCAACACATGGACAGAGAAAACTGGACTGTGGTTACCAGGGCAGTGGGGGTGGGGGGTGGGCACAAGGGGTGAAGGGAGTCATATATGTGGTGATGGACAAACAAAAATGTACAACCCAAAATTTCACAATGTTAGAAACCATTAAAACATCAATAAAAAAAGTTAAACATAGATTTACCATATGACCTAGCAATTCCACAATATATCACTAGGTATAAACCCAAGAGAAATAAAAACGTATGTCCAAGCAAAACTTGTATATGGACATTCATACCAGCATCATTCATAATAACCAAAAGGTGAAAACAACCCAAATGTCTATCAATGGATGAATGGATAAACAAAATGTGATATATCCATAAAATGGAATATTATTTGGCCATAAAAAGAAACAGAGTACTGATACATGGTGCAAGATGGATGAACATTGAAAACATTAGGCTGAATGAAAGAAGCCAAATAGAAAACTCCCCATACTATATGATTCCATATATATGAAATGTCCAGAATGTGCAAATATGGTCAGAAAGTAGATCAGTGGTTGCCTAGGGCTAGGGGTGGAGGTGGGGAGGTTTGAAGGGTGATAGGAAAGAGTATCAAGTTTCTTCTTGGGTTGATGAAAATGTTCTAAGATTGATTGTGGTAATGCTTGTACAACTTTGAAGGTACCAAAAATCACTTAATTGTACACTTTAAGTGGGTGAATTTTATGGTAAATTGTACCTCAATAAAGCTCTTTAAAAAAAAGAAAAAAAAAAAATCTTATGAGAATTCCTTCAGATGTAAGTCCCTTTTCCTAACACTTGTGAATCTTCCCCCCTAGAACCATTGTTCATTAGTGTCAATCAGTTTCTTTAAATTCCTTCTCAGGGCTCATCTTCTTGAATAAGTCTTAATCCATATTCCTCCAGTACATAAGCCTACCTTTTGTGGCACATTCATAAACACTATTCTTGTGTGAAATATTCAGAAAATATTTAACGATAGACATTTAAAAGCATGGTCTATAGTTGGTGGGGCCTATTTTTCTATTTCTCTTAAGAATATTATAACTATTATTTTGTGCTTCCCAATATTTCAAGCATATGGTATAATACATTTAGTTATTGCTTGACACAAATTCAGGGAATAAATGTGTGGGCCCAATTCTTCTAATAGCTTAAAACCGTTAATACTAACAGATACACACACACCCATAAATATATACAAACATATTTAGGCAATAAAATTTTTTAAATTGTGAAATACATATATACCAATATAAATAAATTACAAATATTTAATACAAGCCTCAAAGGTAAGCATATTTAAAGGTAGAGTACAAGAGTCAATATTGCCATTTAACATTTATTGAGGTTCTTAATCATGAGCAGTACTCAACAGAATACAGAATTAGATAAAGATCTGGTGGAGCAAGCTTCCTAATTTCTTTTTTTTTTTTCCCCAAAGCCCCAGTAGATAGTTGTATGTCATAGCTGCACATCCTTCTAGTTGCTGTATGTGGGACGCGGCCTCAGCATGGCAGGAGAAGCAGTGCGTCAGTGTGTGCCTGGGATCCGAACCCCGGGGCCGCCAGTAGCGGAGCGCGCGCACTTAACCACTAAGCCACGGGTGGGCCCAAGCTTCCTAATTTCATTTCTGCTGTTCAAACAATGGGGACAGCAGCTAAAGACAATAACTCAACTTCTAAGTGTGAAATATTTAAAATCAATCATCCACACAAATTTTATGTATCATAAACTGCATAATTAGCACATGTAACCACAAAACGTTTTGGATATAAACTTCTAAGATGATAGATGAAAAAATCATGTATCTTTGCAGAGTTTCTTTTAAATATAGTTACAGATATGAATTAATGCCACATGCTGAAAATGGCATTTTAATTTAGGAACATTTTCCACTCTCAGATTCCATGAAACAATTTTATTTAAAAGCTTCTTATGCATCTTCAACATCAATTTTTTTGCTGTCAATTGAGTCGGATCTTTGTCCTCTAGAAAGATTTCCTAGAAAGTTTTACCTTCTTGTTCAGATAGTTTATTTGATACAGAGAGTTCCTGAATCAATATAGAATGCTGTCATTGGAATATTTATCCCAATTATAAGTTCCTCTTTGTATAACATTAGGAAAGTTTCAGATTTTTGTTGTTGCTGTTGTTATTTTTGTCTGTTTGTTTTTTAAGTAATGGATTTTTATAGTATGTGACCTCTATAATGTCATCAGTGACTCTCTTGCTTTTTAAAGTGATCTATAAGATTTATGTAAAATGGGATCTAATGCAATCAGGAAGTTTTAGTCCCAAAGATAATAAGTAAACGTGTTTGACCCCTTAAAAAATATATAGAGATTTTAGGTAACTTCTATAATCATCCAAAACTAACACTAATGATGGTTATTTCTGACTAATTTGCTTTCTCCAAACAAACTTTGGAAGAAGTCACTTATATGTTCTCTCTTCTAAAGGAAAATTTTGGGGAAAAACTCTTTGTATTTAGATGTATCTGATCTTATTTCCCCATTGTGTTCAAGGAATACATTCCAAAACAAATACCATGTAATTTATGTTGGCTGAAATTAGAGTTAAGTTTACTATAATCCGTGTATATACTTTTCATTTGCATCAACCTGAAAATATGAAAATAGTTGGGACAATACACACAGACAAAGAAGTGGCTACTTGTTGAGCTATTACAGAGGCAATGAAGTGCAGTGATTCTGTGCACTTACTCTGGAATCAGCCTGCCTGGTTTGAATATCACCTCCACCATGTACTGCCGTGTGATCTTGTGCAAACTGTTACATGTTCTGTACATCAATAGCAATGTCAATGCCTACTTGATAGAATTACTTAGAAGATTATATAAGTTGATGCTGTAAAGTACTTAGCCAGTGGCTAGTGTCTTGTCATAGGGAATGCTACAAAAGTGTGTATTAAAAACAAAAACTAATAAATAGGCATTGCAATCATCTCTTCTATTTGCACATACTTTTGTCTTTTTTTCTTTCTTTTTAAATTCTGTATGGTAGAAAAGATGTCTATCATTGGAGACTTTTAGAGAGTGGACTTCCTTACTCTCATAGGCACTGCATTTAATCACTTTGTCTATTGTAGATCTTACCCTCTTTTCATTTCTTAATTTCTAAGACTTTCGTCCTTTTCAGTCACGTGGTGATTTTTCTAACGTGATTTTATGTTGACTTTGCTGTTTGAGGTATTTTATCTTTTCCTGTTTCTACCTTAATTCTAAGTTTCCAGTTTCTCACGTTAAATTCTAGCATTAATTTTATTGAAAAAGTAGATCATGTGGGCATGTTTTGTACTCTTTTAAAAATTTAGTAAATATTAATTTAAATGTTTTAAAATTGAATTAAAGTGTAATTCTGATTCTGTTCAACTTAATCATTGACAAAATATTTTTAAATTCTGCTTACACTTAAATTTATTTGAAGGGAACTTTTAAATATGAAAAAAATAATTTCACCTTTCTCAAGCGCAAGCTAAATTTTAAATATTTTCTAAAAATATAATTTATTGTGGAATGAAATTCCTACTGAGAATCCTTCATGCTCTGGCACATTCTAAAACTCATCAAATTTATTTTCCAAATAGTTAAAATGGTAGAATAGGTTTTAGCTGAAGAGTAAAAAAAATCTCGGAGCTATAAAAGTGGTTCAAAACACCCTTGTTAAAATAAATTTAGCACATGGACAATGAGTAATGTTTCTTTTCTTGATGTAACAAAAACATGAAGGTTTTTTTGTCTGTATTATAATCACTGCTCTCCTGTTTAAGCAAACAACTAATCAGGACAATATGTACTTCAGACACTCAGATAGATAAAATCACCTTTGCTTAGTTCCATTATGATCCAACATCCTTACTAACTAGCTTCTCCAAAGCACTCCACAATAACTCTCCATCTCTGCTATTTCCTGGTTGATCCTTTGTTCAGAATGTTGTCTGGATTCCACAGATTTTAAAAAACAATGGCGCTTTTGGTTTATTATCTGCCAACAAACACGCCTGTCAAACAACTAGGCAAGCCAGTGACATTCTTCTCTGACATGCTTAGATTCAAATTGATATGGTTTATAACAAAGCCACTAAATATTCAATGTTGGATTACAGTTGTAAATGGTCTATTAAAGTGACAGGAACAGTCAGTAAATAAAACCAATGAATTAATGATATCCAATCTTCCAGTTCTTTTTCAAGCAACTCAAAGTGTTGACTTTTGTGTATTATTACTTAGCTGCTAAGAACTTTCTTTTATTCCACTCTTTGTTACAGGATATGTAGCCAGACTCCTAGAGTAAGAGGATTGCATCAGGACAACCAACTGTTCTTCACCTGAGGTCAATCGGCTCTCCCAAGGCGCTGAACCACTAGAGTGGCCCATATGACGTGAAGCTGCTGAAAGGGAACTGGAGCGGCGGCAATGTGTCCTGAGTCCACAATAATGCAACTGATTAGCGGCCTTTACTTCTTTGTCCTATATTTCTAGGCCCTGTCCTCAGATGAGCCAATTTACCCAGAGGGATGGATAGATATCTGGCTAACAACTGTTCTTGTATCTAACTCAGTCTTAATTAAACCCTTAATGGCAATCATGAAAATCTCCTTTCACTGGTTGGTTATGTAATTGCAGACACAGAGAATAAAAGCTTAACTATAATTGTAGGCCTTCTTGCCAGCTGAATATTGAAATGTGTTAGTATTGTGATTACTTAATGTCCCAATGTGGCTTGTCGCCAATACTTAAAGTACACTCTAGAAAACTGTAACAAAAAGCATAAACAAAGCTTAATTCTCTAATAGCATCTTAATTCTGCTTACATTGAGAATATATAAGCTTTGCTATTCTGAACTTAAGCCATGGCACAGGGTAGATCCCTATAGAAACAAAGTTTGAACTGAAGAAATATTATAAAGGTCACCCATCTGGAAATAAAATCATCTGATTATATATCCTGGCTCTTGCCTTTGCCAAGTAACTTTCATCATAGTCCATTTTGTTACCTATTAAAGGTGTATCAATCAACTATTTCCACTTAAGAAAACATTCCAACACTCGGCGGCCTAAAACGGCCATCGCTTAATCTTGTCCATGCGTCTGCCAGCTGGCTTAGGTTTGGATGATCCAGGCTAGGCTCAGCTGGGCTTGGATAACCTTGGCTCCAAGATGGAAGTTGGGTCAAACTCGTCCCCAAACGTCTCTCATCCTCCTCGGAGTAGTGCATTTCCTGGAGCATGCTTTTCTCATGGAGAAGGCAGAAGGGCAATGGCAAGCCCAACTACGCAAGTATATTTCAAGTTTTGCTTATTTCATATCTACTAAAATCCATTGGCCAAAGTAAGTCACATGGCTGAGCCCAAAGTCAAGGGGTAAAGAAATATACTCTGCCTCCAGTTGGAGGAACTACGGATCTTGAGGATATTATACTAAGTGAAATAAGTCAGACAGAGAAAGCCAAATACCTTATGATTTCACTCACATGTGAAGATAAAAACAACGGCAACAATCATCTAGATATAGAGATTAGATTGGTGGTTACCAGAAGGGGAGGGGAGGGAGGAGGGCAAAAGGAGTAACAGGGTGCATGTGTATGATGATGGATGGCAATTAGCCTTTGGGTGAAGAACACGATGTAGTTTACACAGAAACTGAAATATAATGATGTACACTTGAAATTTATATAATGTTATAAACCAATGTTTAAACCAATGTTACCTCAATAAAAAAAATAAAATAAAGAAAAAAGAAAAGAAGATAAATTCAGGGATGGGCAAAAATTAGAATCAGTAACTGTCTACCACAAGGACTAGATCAGTGGTTTTCAAAATATGTCCATGTGGCCCTAGAGTTTTTTAAACAAGCCTCCTCTGCAGGCAGAGTTATCCGATTCCTACCCAACCATAATCTAGAGAATGTATGTGTTCATCTCTTTTATAGTTAATTCTCAAATTTCTATAGACTGATTATCCATTTTTCAGGTTCGCTGTGGTGAAAATAATAAATGAACTCTTTTAAAAAGTTTTAAAAAGTAAATTACGATTCAGCATCTATATGTAAGAATTCATGCATTGTATGGAACTACAGAGTAACCAATAATTGCCGTGTGGTGTCTATAGCAACATAATAGACCAAAAATATAAGTAGTTCCAAGTAATAGTACCACCTCCCTTTGCCAACAATTCACTTTGAGAATGGAGCAGGGGGCATGGCACAGGGTTCACAGCAAGCAAAGGAGAGCTTGAGCGTTTCCAGATTCCAAGACTGTGATACTTGAACAATTAAATGTGGAAAGAAGTTATAGGAAAGTGGAGAGACAGAACTGTATCATTGCTGTACTCTTTTCTGTTCTAATTTTATGTTAGAAGTGAATTGAGGGGCCGACCAGGTGGCGTAGTGATTAAGTTCCCGCATTCCACTTCAGAGGCCTGGGGTTCCCCGGATCAGATCCTGGGCTCGGACCTACTCACTGCTCATCAAGCCATGTTGAGGTGGCGTCTCATATAGAAGAGCCACAACTCTACAACTATGACACACGACTATGTACTGGGGCTTGGGGGAGAAAAAAGAAAAAATAGACGAAGATTGGCAACAGATGTAAGTGCAAGGCCAATTTTCCTCAAAAAAAAAAAAAAACTTTCAAACTTGAAAAAAAAAAAAGAAGTGAATTGAGTTAATAAACAGGTAATAGTAATAGACAATTTTTAACAAACACTAAATTTTTATCCTCTTTTGTCAAGTAATTTGTAGGCTCGTGAAAGAGCTACAGGGTTCCTCTTCTTCCTGGGAATACATCTAGAACACATTCCTCAGATTCTATTGTAGTTGGTGCAGTGGTGTGGTGGATTTCTTGCCAATGGATTGTGAACAGAGGTGATATGTATCACTTTTTAGACCAAGGCAATTAAAAATGTGTATACTTTCTACTCACTCTCTCTTTCCCCATCCAGCTACTTAATGCAGAAGAGAACAAAGTCCTAGAAAATGGTTGAGCCATATAAGGAAAAAAAGCCTATTTCTGTGAAGTAGAACTCCACTGCCAACCATATTAAATTTTGATGTTTGAAAAATAAATCTTTATTGATTTAAGATAGTAAGAACTCAGAGTTGTTTGTTATAGCCGTTAACATATGCTGACCAAAAGAGAAAATGATGCCAAGAAAGGTGTTGTTAATATAAAATATCCAAAAATATTCAGCAATAGGCTTGGTGAGTGGGCCATGTGTAATGAAGAACCATCAATATTGGAGGCCAGTAGGCTGGAGGTCCTTGATATTCTTTTGCAAAATATTTGATAAAACTACTGACATGATACTTTGGAAGGCAGACCTTATGCCATTGAGCAGGCAGCTCTAGGAAAATTGTTTGGAAAGAGGCACTGTGTGTTTTAGATAACTATTGGTGACTTTGGCAAGGTATTAAATAAAATAGATGAGCTATAGAAATAATTGGTTGGTTTACAAACAGAAACTAAGCTGAGAAGATTAGAAGTTCTAGAATTTGCTTCTAGACATCAAATAGTAAGAGCTAGAGTGGGAAAAGATTGAGCAATGAAAACTTAGAGAGAGTTCTCAGTTGAAGACAGCAACTCGGCCATGGCAGAGATGAGAGTTTTTTTTCAGACGGCCTCAAGTTAGCACCTTTAAGTTGAGGCAGAGAAGCAGGAGGGGAAAAGAAGTAAGAAGTTAAGACTTGTCTAGGAAGGAATATAGTTACTGGCACATGGATTTGATTAGAAGCAAATATGTCTCATTCCCACTATGTTTTGTCAAATCTCAAAGAAATTATGAGCCCAGGCTAAACAGAGCCTTTGATTGTTCAAGGTGTAAGACAAATTTGGGGACCCTAAGCTTACTTCTCTAGAAGCAGTCTGTAAAAACTGCACAGCTTCCAAAGAAACACACTCCCCAATGCCCACTCAGATGTGGTCATGGAGAATAACTGAGAAAGAATAAGCTCCCAGAGGTTAGAGATAAGTGACACCAAAAATAATGGGTAAATAAATGAGTCCCTTCCAGAGAACCCCATTAGAGCCTACATAAAGCACTAACTTATCAACTGCCAGGGCAGGTGACATTCAGCATGTCTGCCCATTGGGTATGGGAAGAGCAAGAAACTTGCCTGTTTAGATCATAGGTCCCCAGAAAAGAAGGAACCACAATTGGACTGATAGAGAGTACTTTCTTTCATGTGGATAGTCCAGGCTTAGCACTAGATGCAAAGATTAAATTGAGTGTTCTCTCTTGAGGAGAAGGGGGTGTGTGTTCTCTATGTTTAGAAAAAGAGATAGTTAATATTTCATGGCTAGAATGGGTGACTATGGCACAGGTTGCTAGTTCTCACAACTAAATGTGTTCTTTTCTTCCTGGGCACATTGCTAGACCAGATTTCCCAGATTCCCTTGCAGTTATGGAGAACTATGCAATTGAGGCCAAAGAAAGTAATGAGATGTGATATATCATTCCCGGGTTGAGGTGAATAAGAGTGAATGTGCCTTCTCCCTCATCTCTTTTCTCATCCATACCATTAAATGCAGAGAAAAATGAGGCCCTAGGAGATGGTGGGGCCACGGGAGGTAAGGACCTTAGTCTTTCAATGACAGCATGGAGCAAATCTACATTAAATGATAACATGGGAGAGTAATAAACTTTTATTGTAGTAAGACTCTGAGGATCTAGTTTCTTTTGTTACAGCAGTTTGCCCATCCTGCTGTAGTGTTTATAAACCATTGCTTTAAAATAAATTTTATATTTTAGGTTGATATCTGTAAAATTGTGAATGTGCTTCAAATATAGCACTTCATTTTAATCAAGTTATCTTGTATTAAATCCATTTTGTAGCATATTACTAGTTATGTTTATTTTATAACTTTACTTTGTTTTTGTTTTTTTTTTATTTATGATTTCTTTCCCATCAGGTTAATTTTTACATACTGGAATTCTATGTTAAGATATCATAGGAATAGTGGGGTTATGTTACTAAAAACCAAACTAATTGAATCTGGGATTCTAGTTTTATATGTGTAGTGCACAGTGGCATTCCACTTGTAATTAGGTAATCTATTTATATGGCAAGCATAATTTTTTAATGCATAATAATTTCTATCCATTTCTGTGGAATATATCTTTACCTAGAAAAGGAGTGCTAAAATTGGAGGAAGAGTGGTTGTTAAACTAAGATGGTATTACTAAGTAGCGTGTGGGCACACAACAATTATTTTTAATAACATCAGATGTTCACGCATTCACAATTTGGAATGGAACTCCTCGACCATTCTAATACCTTATCTAGTACAACCTCTTCATTATTCAAATAAAGAAACTGAGCCATAGAGCAATGAATTAATTTTCCTAGGTTCACAAAGGTAGAAAATCGAAGGTCAGACTTAGGAACCAGATCTCCTAATGCCTAACCCACTGCTCTTTCCACTACAGCAAACTTCAATCCATTATGTATTATACTTTGGAGAAACAAGTTTTGGTTTTTGTGAGTCATGATGTCTATTAAAAGATAATATTATAATTTTCTTCTAAAATTAATGTATATATTTAATGAAAATCCAATAAAAATTCCAAAGGTATGATTTTAGAATCAAATATATTTTATTAGAAAGATTAAATAGACATTAATAGTTAGGAAAATGGCAAAAAAAGACTAATGATAGGATATTTGCCGTACAAGGTATTAAACTTTACTATAAAATTACACAAAATGATGTGATGATAATATTAGAATAAACATCGGGTCAATAATGTAGAACAAACTAGTCTAGAAAGAGACTCTGCAAAGGAGTTCATATATTGCGAAAGAGGCAGTATAAAACAGAGGAAATAAAATCTGTGACGACAGGTTCCCACTCTGTTAGAGGCTAGAGAAAACATTGGTTTCACTGAACTTGGTTCAATTGGTTTCAAGAGTTGAGAATTTGGATGAGATGTTACCACAGACTCACCATTTCTTCTGTGATAGAGGTTAACACAAGAAGGTCAGAATACCTCCTCCCCTGCCTCCAAAAAATTGCTAAGGAATAAAGGACAATAAAACCTGTTTACTAGTCCCTCTGTAGGTGTTCAGAAAATTCTCTCTCACAACATGTACAATAGCCCAGAGAGGATTCATCCCTAATCTGTGTAAGTCCTAAGAAAAATGGATATACTAAGCATATAAGGAAATGAAGAAGTCACAGCAGAAATATCAAGGGCTTTTAGAACACAATCATCAATATTCAATTTAATGTAAAAGCAAACAGTCTGGAAAAATATTTACCAATATTTTATTTAATATGCAAAATAAGGGGTTAATATAAAAAAATTCCTATAAAATCAATAAGAAAAACACAAAGCCCAATAGGTGAGTGGAGAAAGGATGTGAACAAGAGATTCACAAATGAGTAAATACGAAGGTTCTAATATATTATAGTAGAGAATGTAAATTTTTACAATATTTATAACAAAATGTTTGAAATATATACTGCAAATTTTTGAAAGGTTGAAACATTTGACCCATTAATCCCGTTTTGGGAATCTATTCCAAAGTAAACATTTTTAAAGAAAAAAGAGAGTAACATATTGCAGTCTTGTTGGTAAAACTAAAGTTATAAATTGATTTATGTTGAAATCAACCAGAATTAACCAACGTAGGAGAAATGTTAAATAAATTGCAATGGCGTATTATGTAACTTCTAAAATGAGGATGGGAAGAGTTTTAATAATGTTTATTTGGTTGAGTAGTATGGAAATACTGATAAAATAATAGCACAGGTAAAATGTGGAAAAATTATGTATCAGTATCTCAATTCTGTGGAAGGATACATGCACAAAAATGACTGGAAGAAAATATTTGCCGAGTATAAGAGAGTCAATATTGCTAAACATTGTAATTATGAGCGGGTATTAATTTCTTTTTTATGCTTCTTCAAATTTTCAAAATGTATATTTATTACTTCAACAAGCAGACAATTTTAATATTCTTGCCTCCCCCCACAAGACTCTACACACAAATATTATCAGAGTTAAAAGCTACTCAGCCAAATAAAAGTTGCATGTCGCTATATTCTACTGACCATTCTATTTTTAGTTATTAAGGCGATACCACAAAATTTTGCAACTGATTTTCTACTTTCAGGTTCCTAAAAGTCTTCTTTAGATTAAACCAACAGTTGCTTGTATAATGAAAATTCTTCCCTCATTCTTTTTTTATAGTTGAACTTCCACTAAAATTGTATTAATTACCATTCTCCTTACTGAAATATAAAATTTGAGCCGTACACGGGGTGTGAAACATGTGTTTATCCAATCCCTATTGGTCCCTTCAATCTTTATCACATTGTTTCAAAGAGATTAAGACAACCACATCTGCATCTTATTCTTATTGCTCTTCTGATTTCCTCAGGTTAGAAAGTTTATGTGCAAAACCTCTAAATTGCAGTGAGGACCCAGAAAGGAAATCTTCTATTACCGACAACTGGCAGTCTGGCAGGTGGGAAGAGACAGAAAGAAATTTTTCAAACTGGTATTTACAGAACCCTTTAATAACCAATATACCACTAGTATTGTTTCTAAGACCTCTTGCATGACATTGGAAGCAATAAGAATTCCAAAGTTTAGAATAATTCACAGCTAAGTACAATCTCAAGGCCAGCTATCTTTTATAAAATGTATTGTGGTTATTAAGATCATTTATATAAATTGAAGTTTTAAAAAGTGTATGTCATAGAAAAAATAATTTGGTGAGATATTATCTGTTGCTCTGATGGAATGAAAAGGTGTTTTCTCTTGCTGCTTAAACAGAAGTAATATTTGTTTTTAATTGCAAGGCTTCACAGAGCTTTTAATAACTTAACGTACATCCTAAATCTTTCCCAAACTTAACACATTATTCTCACCCTGAACATTCATTTTTAAAAATAGCCTCACTATGTGTCCTTCAGAAAACGATTGGAAAATACTTATCCTGATGATTCTTTTACTACTACTTTTAATGTAAAGATATATTTTTTGCCAAACTAGAACTTTTCTCAACAATATGATTGCAAGTCAGCTAAGCTTGAGATCATCTATTGCGCCCACTAAAAATGACTATAAATATTGTGCTAGTTTTTCTGTCTCCCAAGAATAGCCATACACTCTGGTCGTGATTTATTGAGAAGATAAATGGGAAAATGTGGAAGAGAAAAAGAGACGCCTAACTTGGTTCATGGAGATGGAAACAACTTTCAGAATTCACCCACAACCACCTAGCCAGCCTCCACGGAGAACTGGACAATCATTTAGGGTAAAAACAGCTCTAGAGAATCAAGGGGTCCCCTCAGCACATGTCACCCTCTTCTCCCTGCTTTAGTGTTCCACATGATGCCAACTCAGTCGTTCTCTCTCTGTGCATCTACAGCTCCTGCTGTCACTTGCAAGCTGACCCTCATTATTCTCCTCTCTATTGAGGCGTTTTCTTAACCCTGAGTCCTACATCCCCATAGTTTCTGCTTACCGCTTCCTTTCTGTGCATCTCTCAGCAACTTTACCCCTCTATTGTCTGCAGCCTTTCTTTGAATGTCCCATTCAAACTTCACAAAGGAGATGAAAATCTGATTGGCTCTGTCAGTCTCATCCATTTTAAGGCAACCCAGTTGATAAAAGTGCTCTCGCCAGGACAACATACACTCTACTGGCCAGGCTCTATGTGGGTGCATTTCTGTACAGCACACACTCTGGGACCAATTGTATATGGTAAGGGTGGTGACGTCACCTAAATAAGGACCCTCTCTGAGGGAATGAGGAGTAGCAGGTACCTTGGAATCTCCAAGGAAAACCATGAAACAGACAGATGGCTTAGGATGCCCCTGTTTAGTATTATTTACATCTACTTTTGTACTGCATTTAGTATATCCTTAACAATCTTATATTTTTCATTTGTATATCCTTATGAGAAATTCAAAGTTGTCCTAGCTTAAATTTGTATAGAGTATTGATAAATGCCTAAGGGCAGAATAAGCACAGTAGTTGGGATCCTCATTGAAACCTCAGTAGAAAATGTAAAACTAATTTGAGACGTCTGCTGTAAAAGAAATTGAAGGTGTTTCTGAGGGAGATCCAGTTTAGTGAACAAATGTGAACCATGAAATGGGGTGATCAACCAGTTGCTTGAAATAATGCATTGATTAGGTATTCTTATTAATAAGGTAGGAACTCTTATACTTCTAGTAGTGTTTTTGCTGCTTTGAATTGGAGACGTAGAAAGCCAGGTCTGGAACTCAGGAAGATCATTTCTTTCCTTAATCCTTACAGGAGAGTAGACCAGAGATGTTGAGTCTGTGAAGATGCATTACTCTCCAACGCAGGACGTCAATAAGGCATATGTACTGAAACGGCTTGGAAACCATCTAAGGCCAAGAAAATGACAAGCAGGGAATGTAAAGAGGCTTGTGCTCTGTCATCAATAGTTTGAATGCTCGAGAGAGGTCAAGACCCATAAGATTAGCCCCTTCTTCTGTCAAACAAAAATTGAAAGGCTGGTTTAAACTGTGCTTTTATAATAGCACTATAAAGTAAGGTCATTCTTCCACGTATGCCAATAAGAACATTCACATCTGCAGCAATTTGTGCTATGGTAAGCCATAAAAGCAAAAGAAAGAGCACTTGGTCATATATATTCTTGGGGAACCTGAATGCCCAGAATCAATGAAACAGGAAAGTCATTGAGTGAGCAAGAACACATCTTGAAAAAGTGGCCATGGCATTGGAATCATGTTAATTGAGTTACTTCTCTGGCTCAATTTGTACCATTGGTGGTAACATTTCCTCTGAGGGTGCTGGTGATTGATAATGTGACCGACAATGGTAAGCAAAAGGAGTGCTTCTCTTCTAGTGGCATTAGATGTGCTTCTGTGGTGTTGGTGCTTACAGGCTCCATTTCTTTAAGCCTGGTAATTCCACAGTCTCTGCACTGAACATCTGTGCACTGTATGGACCCTGATATGAACTTAAAAAGGTAAAGATGCCCATCAGTCTACCATCTTCACCAACCTAGATCAAATCAATGTTCATGCATAATGCAAATTAAATGTTAATACAATTATAATTGCAAATACAATTACCCTAGCTATCTAAATTTGGTAATTTATTTATACATCAACCAATGGAAGAACATGCTTGGCTATTTCTCAAAATATGTAATGCTTCTCAATATCAGGCTTATTTGGAATTATTCTATATTTATGACAAATTTGACAGACTTTCAGTGCCTAAAATAACTAGCATGCTTTCAGATGCCAAGATTTTTTACACATAAACCTAGAAAGGAAATATACAAAATATTCTTTCAAGGGCTGAGAAGGAGTTTTTCACAAATTTATTTAAGACATAAAGAGTCTTTGATAGTATCTCTAACTTAAGACAACTTATCTGAAATGGCTTCCACATGAGGAATATCTGAGAAACATTTTAGGAGCCTAACAACTTATTATTCTCATTACATTTGGTCCTATTGGAGTCATATTGGAGTGAAGTTTGTAAAGGAAGCAAAAAGATGACGCTTTCAAATTGTTTTCCAGATGACTCTTTATAAAGTGAGTAAGCAGCTTTAGCATAATTCAAGCTCAACAGGTATGAAGAGCACAAAACAATTCAAAACAAGCAGCATTGTTGCCCGGGATAACAGTCTTTTAAGAAAGTCAAAGCAGTTCTGAATGAATTGTAAAGAAAAAAAAATCCTTCCAGTGATCAGAACACAGAGGGCTGTGGTTCACTGGCTCTGTCTCAAAGGACTCAGGAAACTGGGAGGGGCAACCACTTTCCACACTCCACAGGCCACATGGAAGCTTGGCGGATGAAGAAAAATCCCCAGGGCTGGTGACTGGTCAATTACGAATTGTAATTCAACTGTCTCTACAGTTGCCGGAGAAACCAGCTTGGGAACTGTGGTACCTTTTGAGACCTGACTAAAGAATGGCCATGGTTAGTTAGAATACAGTGCTAAGAACAGTTTGATCCATGTGCTGAGCAGCACAACAAAGGCAATTCCTTGGATTTACCAACTGCTTTATTAGTAAAAAGGGGAGTAAAAATATATGGATATATCAACATATCGCAGCTCCCTAGTCCAGAACGAACTGCTTCTGGTGTTAAACTGAAAAACTGATACTTCAGAGACATGAATCTGCCACATTTCAAGGATATGACATCTACTGAGAAGGAAAATGTGAAAACAAAACAATTCCATATAGCAGGTAAACACCTTGACACATATGAAGACTTTCAATCATGTCAAACAGTTTTAAAAACGTCCACTTTGCCATCCCTCTCCAGATACTTAACGTTTCCTAACACAAGAATAGAATAAATACAAGAAAGAAATCAATACTCTACACATCCAAACTGTTCAAGCCTGCCATTGCAATCAAACTTTCTTCTTTTCTCTGCAAAGAGCTCAGAGGTAGTTTCTCAGTTCAAGGATGAAACATTCTCACCACTCCTTCTCTAAATATAAATATAGATAACAGAAACATTAATTTCCTGAGTATTTAGCTGAAGAATTGTTTTTAGTTGTATTCTCAGCAGTGGTTTTTTTCTAGCTAGATTGAATGATTCTTTTATAAATGACCTTGTCAGTAAAGCCCCTAATAATTGGTAACTTTCTAATAGTTAGTAATTGGGAGAGAAGGCCTTTCTCATGATTTAGTGAGAAATAACTTAATGTAGACTTTTTAAAAAGGATTATTTTCCTTGAACTCTAAGACTCAATGAAAGCTGTTAAATTAGCAGCCCTGGAGGCTGGAAACTTCCATTTAGTTACAAAACCTGTAGAGCAGGAAAAGCTTTCGTAGAAGCCCTGGAAATGGCAATGAAGAGACTGTAACCTCCAAGCCCAACTGCTGTAGGCAGGAGGGTTTTTAACAGATCCAGTTTGGGCAATAATTTGGGGTTTGGATAGGGAGCATATCTGTCCAGAGTAAGGGCTGTCCATTAACTCATTTCCAAGAGACTATCTAATTAGCGTCTGGTACCAAGTAATCTTCTGAATAGACTGGGTGCCTCCTCTTCCAACCTGCTTCCCAAGTCACTGATGTTTTCCACATTCCTTGCCTCTCCTGCACTTTAACGTGATTTCATTAAAATCAAGCTGGGTTCTTTTTCTCTCTTTGATGATCAGTGCTTCTTCACGTAGTATTCGGGGCCTTTATCCTCAGACATCCTTGCAGTCACTGGCCTGTTCCCCCCTAGAACTCTCATGAATTTGACTGCTGGCTCCAGAAGGCTGGAACTTCTGAAGATGATATTCATGGTTGAATGGCCTGAAACTGTTAAGTCTTTTGAAAAGAATTTCTTAATATTTATTGATTTCAAACAATGTGCCAACAGGGAAGGCTAGATTTTTCAGCACTTTTATTTTTCATGGGAAAAAACCCACAAGAATTCAGTGTATAAAAATCAGATTGTCAGTTTTTACTATCAAAAATTGAGAGAATTTTTCTTTGGTTGATTTAAGATATGTCAGTATTTTTTTCTAAACACTTATTATTCTGAACAAATGACTCATGAAATCATATTTTAGCAAATTTATTAACGTAAGGGGAAAACAACTGTTTATGTTGTTAGCTATATTCAATAACTCCTTGATTCTGCTTCTTGGGTCATACATGGCATATAAAATTTGGAGGTCATAAGACAACACGTATTCTACTATTCATGAAAAATATAATACAGTATGCTTGCTTATTGCCTTCATAGAGTTAAAAGTTTGAATGTTTTAATTTTCCTTTAAAATGTTCTTCACTGGAAACTGTTTTTCCTACAAGAAAAGAATATGGAGATTTATCATTTGATTAAACATTTTTTGATAGGTCCATTATATGACTCTATATAGTCAGATTTCTCCAAGAAAACCAAATGCAGTTGAGGAAAACGTTGAATATTTACTCTGTGGTTCACCTATATGCACATGATGTTTTTTAATATACGTATCAAGATACCAGAAGGCAGAGATTATTCCTATTTAATTATTTATAATCATAAATTTTCTTTGGATAGTGTAGACTTCCTCTTCTCTCCTATAGGTAGTAATATTGTATGTATATATGCATATTGCAGGGAGAATGATGATGATGATAAATATAAGTAGGACCTAGACAGGAACATTTGGGTTAATAAATATTGACTTGTAAATATTGAAAGTGCACACAAATATTAACATCTAGGATGGTCATCCTATCCCTAGTTTGACGATTACTGGAAAAAAAAAACTTTCCCTTTCTTCCCCTATTTTTATTTAGGTTTATATTCTATATTTAAAATCTCAACATCTTAATTTTCTTATGACAAGAGCATAAGATGTATTCCGGTAAGTGATGGGAAGTATGGCTGGAGAAGCAGACAAGACCTAGTATACTGGGTTAAGGAGTTCATGTTACATCTCATTAGCAGTTGTGAAATATTGTGCAAGAAAGTTACATATTCACATTTTCACTTTATTGATTGATTGATTGATTCATTGATTTTTTGCGAGGAAGATCAGCCCAGAGCTAACATCTGATGCCAATCCTCCTCTTTTTCCTGAGGAAGATTGGCCCTGAGCTAACATCCGTGCCCACCTTCCTCTACTTTATATGGGACACCGCCACAGCATGGCTCGGCAAGTGGTACATCAGTGCATGCTAGGGATCTGAATCAGGGAAGCCCGGGCCGCCACAGCAGAGCGCGCGCACTTAACCGCTTATGCCACCGGCCGGCCCCCTCATTTTCACTTTAGAAGTATAATTCTTGAGTCAATGTGGAAGGTTGATTAGAATGAGAGGCAACAGGAGGTAGAAGTTCTCCTACTATAGAAGATAATATTCTAGATCATAAATTGTAGACTATAGTAATTATAGACTAAACTAACGTAAGCAAGAGATGATGAAGGCCTGAAATAAAGAATAAGGCGTGGAGAGAGTTAGAGTGTTTAGAGATATTTGAGAAGAGTCACCAGACCTGATGACTCAACAGATATGGGGTGGGAGTGAAAGGAGGCTAATCTCAGGTTATGACTTGAATGACAAGATGGATGAGCATGCCGTGGAATAAGGTGAGGGAACCAGCAAGAGGAGGAGACTCAGTTGAGGAGGACAATAAGCACTGTTATGGAGATTTCAGTGGGAGATGCTGATGGAATATCTATATGATAGCTAATAAAGCACGTTGAATAAAACTTTGCTTCCTCATTAGAGAATAGACACATTATTAGGGAGTGCTTCATTGAAATATCTTGCTGTAAGACTTCAGTGTTTGTTCCTAAGATCTCAACAAATATGCACTGGATTTGGAAAATCAATGAATGCATAAAGGAATGAATACATTCACTTTGAAATCTCCTGTATTGACTGCAATTATCTCTGCATGTCTATATCTCCCACTAGCTGTGAATTTCTTGAGAAGACGTCCTTACATTTCCAGAATTTAGCAAGTGACCAGTGGATAGAAAATATTCAATTAGTGCTTACTTGTTGACAGTATGAATTAATTAGTGAATTACTGAAGGAGTTAATTAGCCACATTGTCGCACAGTTTATTGTTTTGGGGGGGAGTAGGAGAGGCAATTTAGGTAAGACATCATCTCTTTTCAATCCCTGGGGCATTTTATTAGTTTGCTAAGGCTGCCATAACAAAGAACCACAGAATGGGTGGCTTAAACAATGGAAATAATTATGGAGGCTAGAAGTCTGAGATAAAGGTATTGGCAGGGTTAGTTTCTTCTGAGGCCTCTCTCCTTTGCTTGTAGATGTCTGTCTTCTCCCTGGGTCTTCACATGGTCTTCCCTCTGTGTGTATCTGTGTCCAAATTTCCTCTTCTGATAAGGACACCAGTCACATTGGATTAAGATCAATCTTAATGACCTCATTTTAATTTAATTATCTTTTAAGACCCTATCTCCAATACAGCCACTTTTCAAGGTAGTGGGGTTAGGACTTCAACATACAAATTTGGGGAAGACACAGTTGAGCCCCAAACAGGTACCATTTGGAATTCCTGGAATTCATATGGTCTCTCCAGCAATTTACAGACATCTTGAGTTTCAGACCCCGTCAGATATTACCAAACATCCTGACTTACAATCCCCTTAATGTTTATATCCTTAAAATTCTCTAGTTCCTTGGTATTCTATCATTCAATTGGAGAATATAAAATCGTTCATTGAGATAACTACATGAATTTCTAAATACTTTTCTGAGTACAAATTTAAAGTATCTAAAGAAGCAAAAGTATATTGTGAGGACTGTATATTCTAATATTTTGGAGAATCAAAAATATCATGACAATACTCTGGATTCTTCAAAGGGTCAATATAATTATTAGGCTTGTTTTCTGTATTTCAATAAGACAAGAACTCCTATTTTTGAAAACAATAAACAGAGCAATTAAAAATACTTCTATAAGCAATGTTCTCATGTTAACGATGAAACGTGACCTTGGAAGCCAGGGTTTATTCTGAAGAACTCATGCCATGCCTTAACATTGTCCTCAGGGCAGACATTCCCAGTTATGTTGAAGTTTCAGACGCAGAGCTACTGTACTGACTCTAAGACAAAGGTGAGGCAGGAGGGGAAGAGGAAAATCAGCCCTGCTGTATTTGAAGAAGACAGGAAGCCAAAGCAGGGATATGACAGACTGGGTGAGCCTGTGCCCTCCACTATTCAAACCTCGTATTGTGGACAGTGTTCCACTTAGCTGTCGAAACATGTGGGGCTCAGGAGAGTTATGACATTTAATCTCCAATTTCTTAGATCCCATTTTGACCTTAGGTGCTAAGAATTCTTCTCTTTTTCCTCAAATGAAGCAATGCAAGCTCTTGGAATCCAGAGTTTTTTCTATTAAAGGAACCATCCTACTATAACTTGTGAATTCATTATATCTCTGTAATGAAGAGCTCAAACTTATTTTTTCATTAATGTAAGAGGTTTTTTTTGCATCTAATTTTGCAAATAATGCAAGCTTTGGGAGAAGTATTCTCTTCTTTCATTCTACTTTAACCTGCTCATTGGGCCAATCTAAAATTTTTTTTTCAATCCTTACCCATTTTACATAAACTACACTCCGTGTAGCAGCAAGATCGATCTAAAATCAGCATGTACATCAGATAGGAGAATACCCACATAGAGTAATTTATACAGGGAGGCAGCTGAAATGCCTCATTTAAATGTCGTGGAAATGGTCTTGCTTGTCTAGCAACTGGCTGTGACACGGGTTAGGAGGAGCTTATTTTCTGGCCCCTCATTTTCTCTCTCTGTTTGACACTTTCTAAAATCTAACCTTTAACACTGCTTTATCCCAGCAACACAAAAGAAAAATCATTTCAGACTTAGGTAACTCCTTCAAGCCAAAACATTTCCCTTGTAAGTTAATTGCCATTTGCTAGAGTAGATCCGGTCTAATATGCCTCAAGGCAATTTGTAGGCTGTTCAACATTGTCGTTCATATTGCTGCTCCCTGTCTGTATTCCCTATCTATTAGGAACTCAGTCTGCTGGGTGCACAGGGGCCTAACTGTCAGAAACAAGGTTGGGCACAAAGGCTCTGATCAGAATTCTAAAAAGCATGAATTTATTTCTGTTTATTTTAGACTTTATCCGGCTCTGAAAAGTCCAGGTCAAATTGAAGCAGAGGTTCATCTAAGTCCTGTCAGCATAAAAATCCTATCATTGATTTTATAGCTTAATAATAACTGATGATTTTCTTCTCTTATCTTTAAATTTTCCATATTCACAAAGTTCTTTGGGGTGGCCTCTTTGAAATCTTTAAAAAATAAAACCTTCTAAATGACTAACTTTTATAAAGCAGAGGACAATCTCTGCTTTGCCCTACATAGATCATAGAGACCTGTAGCACGCAGAGGAGAGGCAGATAACTAGGAAAAGGGACTGCTAGGAAAAGGGACTCTTTGGGAAGTTCCTCTGACTTCTGAGACCCAATCAAAAATGCAACTGACTGCTGAATTTGAAAGCCCCAGCCAGGTCATCCTCATGTTGTAATAAGGAAGTCTTTACATTCTGATGACCATCGTGTTAAGCCTTGTTTGTACTTGGTCATCCTTACAACATTTTCACAGTTCATCTGATTAAATATTTGGGCCACATTTAACTCTGCACCCACTTTCTCCAGACCACAGTGTTTGATCATAGATTTATAGATCATTCAACACAAGCAACAGCTATTTCACCAACAGCCTTGCTGTCATTAAGCAGCAGCTACTGTCAGAAGTTCAGGAACAGGCCCAGCAGGATGATGAAAAGAATCAAGACACAGTGCCATCCCAACTGTCACAATAGCAGAGAGAAACATCTGGTGTCCAGAACAGCCTGTAGAAAGGGCACAGCAATGGCGGGCCTGATTCTGTTGGATTTTTGGAGTAGCTGCCCCCACTTCTCAGCTTTATCTCAAGGGATAAGCCGAGGAATCCCATAAAACTCCACAGAACACAAATTAGAAAGTTAATTTGCCAGAAGTCCCATGGAATCAACAGTCTCAATATCAAAGGAGGTTTTCCAGAAAACAGAAAAAAAAACTTCTTTATAAATGTAGACTGAGAGAAAAAAATTGTTTAGTTACAAAAAAAATTACTTTAAAAACGCATATCTTTGCTTCATTGAATCCATATTCATAGTGGAAATGAAAAAATCTCTTGTTACATATTCATCTGTTACTTCAATTTGCATCATCTCTTGATATAGCTATATCTTCATCCCTAACACTAGTTCCTATCATAGTGATATTGTGAGGACTAAATTAGAGAATACATGGAAAGTGTCTTGAATGGGGCCTAGAAGAAAATAAACCTTCCATAAGTAGTAACTTTTTTTTTATTCTGAAGAACAAGGAATAAGTTTTCACAAACTTGAATTAAATGGTACTATAGTGGGGCTGGGCCCGTGGCATAGCAGTTAAGTGCGCGCTCCGCTGCTGACAGCCTGGGGTTCGGATCCTGGGCACACACCAACGCACCGCTTGTCAGGCCATGCTGTGGTGGCATCCCATATAAAGTGGAGGAAGATGGTAACGAATGTTAGCTCCGGGCCAGTCTTCCCTCAGCAAAAAAAGAGAAAAAAAAGAGGCGGATTGGGCATGAATGTTAGCTCAGGGCTGATCTTCCTCATGCACACACACACACTAAAAATAAATAAATAAATAAATATTAAAAAAATAAGGTACTATATTGGCAAGTACCAAACTTCCAGGCGATACAGTAGGTATTGCTACCAAAGAAATAGATTGGATTACCGAAATCTGTTTACTAATCAGTTCGCATGGATTCTTTCACAAAATGTTATGGGTTAGTGATTAAGGCTCCAGGCCAGCCCACAAAATCATTAGCTTTTATGAATTTAAAATAGTGTAATCTTTCAGGGATGGGAATAATTCCCTCTTAAATATATCATATTTTTAAAATATCATTGAATAAAAATAAATGTTATTGTTAGTATTATGTATCTTTAATTTTGATTCTTGAGTAAAGCAGCAAATATAATTAAAAACAACTGAGAAGAAAGTGAAGTCTTGTGAAAATTTTACGTGGAATACATTCAAGGGCTTTTGGGGGTGGATTACTTTTTTTTTTCTATTTTAACTATGACAAATTATTCTCCTAGTTTTATGTATTTCTTTTCCTTTTATCCAAACTTACATTTGTGTTTCTCCAATAAAAGAAATGAGTTGTTTAATAAAGATAAGGGAAGAGTAGTATTTTGATTACAAATAGGACCCATGTCTTACTTAATTTTTTAAATGCCAGTGCTAACACAGAGTTGTAGATTTTATATATATATTTATATCTACACACACATATATTATATATATTTTTATAATATATATACTTATATATAATATATACACATATACATATATATACATGTCGCCTATACGTATATATAATATATATGTGTATTTAGTGATGAGCCCTTAATAAACTACATTAACTAAATAATGAAGAAGGAAAAGAAGATGGAGAGAAAGCTTTTTTCCTCTGGTAAGCAGGCAAGAACAACAGACAACAGAGAGGAAGGAAAAGCTAAAATTATATGAGTTCTTAACTGTGAAAAACTGAGAAACAGAGAAGTATAGTATTTATTTGATTCTAATGTAAAGAAATAAAAGAACTATTAAGGGTCAGAATATCATATACTAAATAACAGATAGTATCATAGGACCTTGGCAATTTAGCAGTTCTATCAGTTAAAATAATTTGCAACTGCAAGTAACACCATGGCCACCTTTCAAGGGTTTAAACCAGGGCTTCTTAAACTTTCATGTGCATACAAATCTCCTGGATATCTTGTCAAAGTGCCTGTCTGATTCAGTAGGTCTGGGGTGGGTCCCGAGGTTTTACATTTTACAAAGTCCCAGATGATGTTGATGATGACCACACTTTGAGTAGCAAGGGTTTGAGACACATTGTATTACTTAACTAGTATTCAGCATTTATTGTTGACCGCATGAGAAGTCTGGAGTCAGGCTATCCCATGGATAGTTCATGAGCTCAGTGTTATCATCAAGAACCCAGAGTAATTCCATCCTTCTGCTTCAACATCTCAGCATTTTTTGACACATTACTCCTTGATCACACATAGCTGCTGCAGCTCCAATCATTAAGTTCTCACACAACCACGTCCAAGGTGGGAAGCATAGTGACATGCATGAGAATTTTATAGTACTGTCTCTCTCCTTTTACCAAATAAGAAAACTTATTTTAGAAAGCTCAGAGCAGATTTCCCCTAATAGCTAACTGAATCATGTGACCATTCCTATCTATAAGAAATATGGGGAAAGAAAGTAGCTAGACTTTTCAGTCTCTGTGGTGAAGGGTGGACAAGGGAGACAAGGGGTTGAGAATAGCTAAGTAGCCAATAAACAAGTCATCTATAGGAGCTTTTGTTCTGATTGCGCCTTGGGTGGGGTTGATGATCTCAACTCCTAAGTGAAGGAAAGAAAGAGAAAGCATCAATTAATTGATTCTATTAATAAATTTTCATTAGCCCGTTCTTCATATTTCAAGGAATGTCTGTATCGTATTTCTGGCAGAAGGTGACGGATAATTTAGTATTATCTATTTTAAATTGCAATGTTTAATGCAGTATAGGTTTAAATGAGGTTTGTTTAAAATAAATTGGATTTTCCTGGCTTTTAGCTAATATTTTTTATCACTCTCCCTTAGCCTGTCAAAGTATCTTACTAAATAACCCATTTGACACAGTTGTACATTGGGAGTATGAGCTGTTCTATAGCTTATTTATTCACAAAACACATAACAAAAATTGAAATCAAAGGCGTGATGAGGAAGCACAGTTGTTGAAATAAACAGAACAGATGGTTAGAACAAATTACCTGCTATTTCAGGTGATTTTAACTCTTTAGGTATTTGTTGAGGGAAAATACACAATTCTCAAAATGTTTCAAATAATTTATTTAATTTTGTGGTAAATAATTTTTTATCACAAAGGGGAAACTCCAAAGAGAATAACTTTATACATGATTGATATCTTTTAGGAAGAAGTATAAAGAGAAAAACATAAATGCTCTAAAGAAAAGTAGTAAAAACTTCAAATCATAACAAAGTATCATTTTTCACACAAATAGTTTCACATAAAAGTTTCATATAGTAGTTAATGATCTAACATCATTCTTTGAAACAATTTTGTTTGAAGAATTTAAAACCTTTTAGTGGCTAAAGAGCTACTCAAATAGAAGTTGTCAATGGAGGCAGAGCCTCTCAAAGTGGTAGAATCAACCTAGATACATTCTGATCTTTTCTCAACTTTGCAGGTCAATGAATCTTCTTTGCTAATTGATAAGATTCTAAGGAATTGACTTATAAGAGAGTTATAAAAAGAAGAATGTTAATTTATGTATTTTCATTGACAATTTCAACTTTCCACTAACTGAAATGCTCATTATGGCAAAATAGTGTTCACTGTCAAGACAGATATGATGAATGATTAGACTAGACTAAAAGCAAAAGATATTTGATTTGCATGGAGACTAGAATTATGCCCATGAAAAATCTTGATAAATTATCCCTATATTTTAGGAAAAATCTTTTCTCTGGTTAAAGAAATACTTGTGTTTGCCTGATGCAGGCACCACAGAACAAACACTAACAATCTCTCTTACTTGGCTACCATATTCTAGAATCAGTGCATAAGTCAGGGTAGGATAGTTTATGAGTGATAACCAACAACTCTAAAATCTCAGTTATCTAAACCAGCAAAGTTTCATTCTCACTAATGCCACATGACCATCTTTACATGTCAGAGGGTTCAGCTCACTGTAGGCACTCACAAAACTTGTGTGGTGGAGGTTTCATTTCAACCACGTTTCTAGGATTACAGAAGCAGGGAAAAGAGGGCATGACAAACCATATACCAGTTCCTAAGACTCTGCTTTGGAGTAAAAATATGTCACTTTCTACCTGGAGTTAGCCACACTGCAAAGTCTGAGGCACAGTCCCCAAGACTATCCTACTTCTGACACCAATTGCAAGTTTGGGGAGTTTTCAAAACCATCCTCAAATTCGATAATTTGCTGGAAGGACTCACAGAACTCAGTGATAACTATTTTACTAACGGTCACGATTTATTATAGAGAAAAGATACAAATTAGAACCAGCCAAGGAAGAGGCACAAAAGGTAGAGCCAAAGAAAGTTCTAAACTCAAAGCTTTCATTGTCCTTATTACACATTAATTCCCAGCTTCTATGAGTAACAATACGCATGAAGTATTGCCAAATCAGGAAGGTCACACAAGCTTTGATGTACAGAGTTTTTATAGGAGCTTTATTGAGCAAGCATAATTGATTGATTAATTGCCCATGTGGTTGAATAGTCTCCAGCCTAATCTCCCCAGAAGTTGGGCTAATAACACATGGTCCACATTGCCTAACATGAGTCACCTTGTTAGCATAAACTAACAGGTGAGGTCCAAGGAGCCCATCATAAATAACAAAGACATTCTTATTACTAAGGAAATTCCAAGGATTTAGAGATTACCTCCCAGGATCCGGGGACAAAGGCCAGATATCTCTTTGGAAAAGGTCAAATTTTTTACTACACATTAACCATGAACGACACAGACTTAGCCTTGACCTTTTTGGAACTTATAGTCTATCAACTTGAAATTCTTTGCAACCAAAAGACAAAGATATGGCCAATTAACATAGAAGAAGTGAAATAATTAGCAAATTATCACTGGTAACCATCATCATAATTTATTAAAGTAAGAAACAGAAATGGATGATAAAATATTGGTAAAAATTTAATGTGAAGCAAGATATTTACATAGTTTCAAATTATATTCCCACAACAGACTTGTTAATTACAAAGAGAAAAAAAATATTTCACATTGGAGAAATACAACAGCTGTCACCTTAACCAAATGATCCAAGTTAACATCACACTAATTTGACAATCAGTATCTTGTACCTTCTGATAGGATGCACTAGAGACAAACATCACTTCTTTGGTATTACTACGAAACTCTGTAATCTGAGTCTAGCCATGAGGAAATGTCAAACCCAAATTGACACCATTCTTTAAAATAACTGGCCTACACCTTTAAAAAATGACAAGGTTAAATGTCAAAGAGAGATCGAGCCACATTTAGAATGGCAGAGAAAGGACCTCCAAAAATCTGCTCCTCCAAAAAGTCAATGAGAAGACTGACTGGCAAAAATTTTGAAAATCAAACAGAATAAACACCTAAATGCAAATGCTAAAACTATAAAATTCTTACAAAAAAACATAAGTGTAAATCTTCATGACCTTGGATCTGGAAATGGATTATTAGATATGACACTGAAAATATGAACAAAAAAAGAAAAAAATAGAATTCATCAAAATTAAATAATTATGAATCAGAGGACATAATTAAGAAAGTGAGGATACAAAATCAAGATACAAAAATCAGTTGCATTTCTGTACACTAACAATGAAGTAGCAGAAAGACAAATTAAGAATACCATCCCATTTACAATTGCAACAAAGAGAATAAAATACCTAGGAATAAACTTAACCAAAGAGGTGAAAGATCTGTACACTGAAAACTATAAAACATTTCTGAAAGAAATTGAAGAAGACACAAAGAAATGGAAAGATATTCCATGCTCTTGGATTGGAAGAATTAACATAGTTAAGATGTCCATACTTCCTAAAGCCATCTATAGATTCAATGCAATCCCTATCAAAGTTCCAACAACATTTTTCACAGAAATAGAACAAAGAATCCTAAAATTTATATGGAACAACAAAAGACCCCGAATAGCTAAAGGAATCCTGAGAAAAAAGAACAAAGCTGGAGGTATCACACTCCCTGATTTCAAAATATACTACAAAGCTATAGTAACCAAAACAGCATGGTACTGGCACAAAAACAGACACACAGATCAATGGAATAGAATCGAAAGCCCAGAAATAAACCCACACATCTATGGACAGCTAATCTTTGACAAAGGAGCCAAGAACATACAATGGGGAAAAGAAAGTCTCTTCAACAAATGGTGTTGGGAAAACTGGATAGCCATATGCAAAAAAATGAAAGTAGACCCTTACCTTACACCATACACAAAAATTAACTCCAAATGGATTAAAGACTTGAATGTAAGACCTGAAACTCTGAAACTTCTAGAAGAAAACATAGGCAGTACGCTCTTCGACATGAGTCTTAGCAACATCTTCTCAAACACCACGTCTGACCGGGCAAGAGAAACAATAGAAAAAATAAACAAATGGGACTACATCAAGCTAAAAAGCTTCTGCACAGCAAAGGAAACCATCAACAAAACGAAAAGACAACCTAACAATTGGGAGAAGATATTTGCAAACCATACTTCTGATAAGGGCTTAATCTCCAAAATATATAAAGAACTCATGCATCTTACCAACAAAAAAACTACCAACCCAATTAAAAAATGGGCAAAGGACCTGAACAGACATTTCTCCAAAGAAGATATACAGATGGCCAACAGACACATGAAAAGATGTACAAAATCATTAACTATCAGGGAAATGCAAATCAAAACTACAATGAGATATCACCTCACGCCCGTCAGAATGGCTATAATTAACAAGACAGGAAACAACATGTGTTGGAGAGGATGTGGAGAGAAGGGAACTTTCATACACTGCTGGTGGGAGAGCAAACTGGTGCAGCCACTATGGAAAACAGTATAGAGATTCCTCAAAAAATCAAGGATAGAACTACCATATGATCCAGCCATCCCACTGCTAGGTATTTATCCAAAGAACTTGAAAACACCAATTTGTAAAGGTACATGCACCCATGTGTTCATTGCAGCGTTATTCACAATAGCCAAGACTTGGAAGCAACCTAAGTGCCCATCAAGGGACGAATGGATAAAGAAGCTGTGGTATATATACACAATGGACTACTACTCAGCCATAAGAAATGATGAAATCCAGCCATTTGTGACATCATGGATGGACATTGAGGGTATAATGCAAAGTGAAATAAGTCAGAGGGAGAAGGTCAAATACCACATGATTTCCTTCATTAAGTAGTAGATAATAACAACAATAAACAAACACATAGGGACAGAGATTGGATTGGTGGTTACCAGAGGGGAAGCGGGGAGGGAGGAGGGTGAAAGGGATAATTCGGTACCTGTGTGTGGTGATGGGTTGTAATTAGTATTTTGGTGGTGAACATGATGTAATCTATGCAGAAATAGAAGTACAATGATGTACACCTGAAATTTTTACAATGTTATAAACCAATGTTACTGCAATAAACAAAAAATTAAAAAAAAAAAAAAAAAAAAAGAAAGTGAAAAGATAACCCACAGAATGGGAGAAATATTTGCAAATCATATATCTGATAAGGGATTAGTATCCAAAATATATGAAGAACTCTTACCACTCAACAATAAAAGACAACCCAATTAATAAATAGGCAAAGAACTTGAATAGATACTGCTCCAAATAGGATATACAAATGGACAACAAGCACATGATAAGATGCTCAACATCATCAGTAATTAGCAAAACGTAAAACCACAAGGAAATACCGGTTTACACTCATAATAATAATAATTATACAGAAAATAACAAGTGTTGGTAAGGCTGTAGGGAAATAGCAACATTTTTACATTGCTGGTGGGAATGTGAAACGGTACAGCCACTGTGGAAAACATTTTGATGGTTCCTCAAATAGTTAAACACTGTATTACCATATGATTCAGAAATTTC
Organism: Ceratotherium simum simum; assembly: GCF_057802395.1. Classification (NCBI taxonomy): domain Eukaryota; kingdom Metazoa; phylum Chordata; class Mammalia; order Perissodactyla; family Rhinocerotidae; genus Ceratotherium; species Ceratotherium simum. The sequence goes on from NC_141908.1 coordinate 43,739,800, forward strand.
ACTCCTATGTATATAACTAGAATAATTAAAAACAATGACTCAAAAAAATACTTGTACCCAAATGTTCATAGCAGTGTTATTTACAATAGCCAAAAGGTAGAAAAACCCAAATGTCCATTAATGGATGAATAGATAGAATACAGCACATGCATACAGTGGAATGTTATTCAGCTGCAGAAAGGAATGAGTGCTAAAAAATACTACAAGGTAGATGAACCTTGAAAACATTATGCTATGTGAAAGAAACCAGATACAAAAGGCCACATATTGTATGATTCTATTTATATGAAACATGTAAATCCATAGAAACACAATATGAATTAGAGATTTCCGGGGCCAGGAGTGGGGGAAAATGAGGATTAATTACTTAAGGGGTAATGATAGTCTCTAGGCATTACACCTTTAGATGTAATGTGATGTTCATGCCAACACATGGTTTCACAAGGCTGCTCCCAGCCAATGACTAAGTACAGCAGGGTTACCAAAACCAGACCATTCCTGCTCACTGAAAGATTTTCCTAATGGATAACTTTTACTAGGGAATCCCCAGCAAAGTGGCAAGAACATTAGCAGCACTGCACTGTAGTCTGATGCTCTTTCTCCCCAATCTGTCCTTCTTTCTCTCCTTTCTCAGGTATTAGACCTACATCATCATCTGAAGGCTCTTCTTGCCTACTCCTTCTCCTTTCCCTTTCTCCTTCACATGTCTTGCCCAAATACATCTCTTGCCTGTCTACTCTCATCTTGGTGTCTGCTTCTCAGAACTGACAGAGGCAAACAGGACTGGCCTACTAAGACAGGTGGGATGTGGGGACCACAAATTGTCCCTTGCACAAAGTGTTGACCCAATTAATGAAGATTTCACTATTGTGACTTGGGAAAATATTCTAGTAGAAGAGAAATTCTTATTGGTACAGTAATTCAGGCATCTAAAAATAAGAGGAAAATAAAGCCTACAAGGACAATGGAATTGGCTGGATATTACTAAGTTGTATTGATGTCCTCCAGAGGAATAATGGGAAACTGAGGTCTGTAACAAACATTTAAAGGCTAGGAATTAGGGCCACAGGGTATATATGGTAGCCTATAAATAGGCCCTTATTTCCTACAGTGGTAGAACAGACACGGCTGATGATCAAACACAGGATCTGATTGTAAGGGTAGCAGAACTCCAGAGACACTTAAATACTCAGTCAAAGCAAGTCTGTTATACTAAGGTAAGAGATTTGATAAGGAAAACCTGAGATCCTACAACGAGATGGTGACATCTGGATGGATGCTCCTAAGGTTTTGGTTCTACAACCTTTTAAATGCTCAGAGATTTCAGAAGTGGCCCAATCCTTTGGTGTGAGACTAGCACTTACCTCATGCTGCAAGAATCTGCAGAAGACTCACCCAAAAAGCAAGTTCACTACAGGAGTTGCCCTACCTTCTCACTTAGCTACCAAGACAATAACTTGCATTAAATCTCAACATAATCAGCTGTGGAGCTGCTAGACTTGAGAAAGGAGAGAAGAGATGACAACCTGAAGTTGCTGCAAAAATTAACAGGCATGTATTGGCAGTAGCTAGGGGAATACCCCTGGAGTTAGATCTTGAGGGAACTTGATAAAGCTTGCTAGAATGTAAGATTGAATAAGCAAGATACCATTGACTTGGGAGGACTTCTTTGGTAAAAGGGAAAACCTCAGGGGATATGGCACACTTGCCTCTTGAATGGTTTGAGATGTTAACCGACTTAGATCTGAGGGTCAGGGGTGTTAAACAACTTGTTCTAATTTATTCATTTCATAAGTAGCAAAGGCAGAAGAAACCAGCTCTTCCAAAAGCACTAGTCTAATGCCTTTACCACTAAGATATAATGAAGGTTAATTTGTATTGAGCACATACCATATGCTAGGAACTGTGCTAGGTTCTTTGCCTGCATCATTGAAATTTATTCCCAGAGGAACCCTATAAAGAAGGTATTATTAACACCCTCGTTGTAGAGATGAGGAAACTAAGGCTTAGAACAGCTAAGCAGCATACCCAGTAAATAAGAAGCAGTTTATGGGTCTCTGATTCAAAGCCCATACTGATTCAATACCCTAAATTGATTATTTCATATTATTACTTGACACTCCCTCCATTTCAGGCTTTTTGCCAGAGACACTTCTTGACCCATTTCCAAGGAAAAGCAGGAGAGGAAAGTAAACCAAAACTCAGAGTACACTGAAGGAGAGAATGAATAGAACAAACTTGAGATAAAAACAGCATTCTTGTATTAAGGACTACTAGCTAATAGAGGAAACATGTTGGGAGCAAAGCCATCATCATTTCTATTTTGAGAAATAAATCCTTTGCTTGGCACCTGCCCACTCATCATAGTTGGGTCTTCTCAGACTGTAAGTACCGCCTTACTCCATCCAGATACTCATCAGAACCACCTTCTTTCTTCTAACTTACTGTTCCAAACGTGTTGACCATTGTCAGACCACTTTCTATACGTTCTTCATTTGTCTATTGCAATCAATGTCGAATGGATTGTAAGATGCTAGAGGGCAGGATCTTGGCTGTTGTAAATACAACCTAAAACTCTACCACAATTCTCACAGACAAACATTCCACATACACATGAAAATACAGAAACACACCTTTTAAACTATTTGGATGGTCTTGATCATTGAATATCTCCCCATTTTCTGCAGAAAACCATGTGACATATATCTTCCCATTCATCAGTGCCACCCAGTATACCATATCTCCACCACTGTCTGTTCTATTTCCTGAACCCTACACCTCTCATTCACAGAGTACTAGAATCTTGACCTTGCAAACATTCAATAATTTAATGCTTTCATGACTTTCTCCATGGTTTTCTCTTGGCTTTAAATACCCTCCCAGCCTTCTCTAAATGTTAAATTCCCACTTACCCTCCAAATTCAAACCTTTTCTCATCCTCCTCAACCATAGTCATTCAATCCCCCTCTCCCAAATATCACAGTACTTTGCCTATATATCCATTACAGTAATTAACACACCGATTTCCATTGAAGTTAATGCTGTACAAATCTTTGTTTCCAGTTTTTCTTTATTTATTCAACAAATACTACATGGCATTTCTTGAGGGCAGAGACTTTAATCTTACCTGATTTTGTGATCTTTTCAGCTCCTAGCTTCATAAAACTAAGAAGTCTTTGTTTATCTTTGTAATACTACCACTAACACATCGAATTATTAATTAGAATAGTAATATCTATTATCATGTACTGAACAACTATCATGTGCCAGACATTTTAGCTATCTTATTTCAAGGTATCCTTAAGAAAAAATGTTTGGAGTGTTGATTACGAAATTTCTTTAATAGGTAAATAAAATGAGTCTAGGAGAGATTAATTTGCCTAAATTCACGCAAGAATTAAGTGTCAAATCCGGGATTTGAATCCAGTTCTGTTTGAAGAGAAAGTCTGTGTTTTTAATCACTATGTGCATGGTCTCTCAAAAAGCAGGTACTCAGAAGTGGTGATTTAACCGAATGTTAAGCTTTTCATAAATGATAATTTATTATTAAAGAATTGAATGAATTATGAGGAATAAAGCACTATTTTTGGTGCTAATGACAATAAAAGAAATACACAATTCCATCTCAAGTTATTAAGATTTATTACATAAATAGCCAACTTTCAAAACCAAAGCACTTTTTATAAACTAGACACATCGGATCATTACTACTTCTTGACTTTGGGATCCCTTTAAGACAATATTCTAAATATTCAGTTGGAAATAAGAATAAGACAAAAAGATGACAATGAAGAAATTGGGGAAAAGTAGTTAAACTGTTAAAAAGTAGGTTATACAATCCATACAAAGACCTCATCAAAAGACAGAGAAACCATTCAAGGACTACATTAAGTAATAGGGTTAAGAAGAATATGGTCTGAAAAAATTGAGTAGCTTCTAATAACTGTAAGTACATGAGTTTCTAAAATGCCATACATAATATCCATGAAATTATGTTGCATAATGTAATAACACGTTATGCTACCATTAACGCATTATAACTATGTCATTTGGAAGGCTAATTTTTTTGTGTAAAACCACTTAACTACATAAAATTGAAAATAATGATTATTGTAACTACTTTCACATTTCATCTTTAGAAGTTCAAGATTAAATACTCCATATGCAGTTATTTTACAGTGATGCGTATTTTTATGGAGTGGTCATCTAGTGTTCTAAGTAATAATTGTCTTAAAATTCCCCAATACATAAATCATAAGATCTTTTCACATATTATCATTATGAGAAGTCAAGGTAAGTCACTTAGCACCTACTTAATAGTGCATATAGAGCTGATCATAGAATTTGGATAAAATCTGAAAGAAATCTACAAGTTTCAAGAAAAAGCTAAGTATTAAGAAGTACATGGCCATTATAGCTGCTTAATATAGTTAAGCCCAATTCTCTTAGAAGCATCTATTCCTTTAAAATACTGATATTCACAAATATTTTAAATTTTTTTTTAATGAACTAATTTATTTTAGGGGAAAAATATCCACCCAGATTGGTTTTGTTGAGATTCCTTTAAAAAAAAAAAAGAAAGAAAGAAAGGAAAGGGAGGGGAGCTGAAGTTTTATGGGGTAGGCACTGTATTTTATATGCAGGATTTATCCAAATCCATGTAAAATGGGCTATTATTTCCTCTATTTTTAGGAATAAGAGGACTGAGACTCAGAGGTAAAAATCTGCTCAATGTCACAGAGCTAATCCATAGACAAGAGAGGTTTTCAAAATATCATGCAGCATGTATTCAATCAATTAACTTCACCTGAGCCTTTATTAGATATCAGACATGGCTTTAGATGCTGAAAATTACAAAGATGTCTAAGATATGCTTTCTATCCTTAAGGATCTCACCACATAGTGAAGAGAGACAGATAAATAAGCATATACTTGTAACACGATAAGTAATGTTAAGGACCCATTTTTAAGACACTGTGAGAGTTTAATTTATGAAGTCTTCCTGTAATACGGATATCATGACTAGGAGAACAATAGATTATGGAGAGTAAAGAAAGAAAGAAATGCATCTTCATTTAAACTTGTCCTTATAGGTTTTTATTTAACTGCTATTTTTCCTTATCTTCTTTCTATTTTATGGCTACTTAGGCTTGAATATATGATAAAAACTATTCTTTGTGAGCAAAGAACCCTGACAGTGTGCCTGATAACTATGCTACATAATACAGTTGTCATTTACAAAGCAAATAACTTAGGATTTTTTAAAAATCCCAATTGTTTGCCTTTAAGAATAGGTAAAACTGTGTAAAGGCTGGTGATAGAGTGTTCAAATGGAGATGAGGTGGAAGAAAGCCTAAACATGACGCAGTTTGATGGGCAATACTCTTACCCTTGTCATTATATTGCTCTCTCCAAATCTCAACCACCAAGATTTCATGCATCTTTTGCATTAGGGCTTCCTCCTTGAATAAAATCATAGATGATCCATATATTTAAGATATGAAAGCATTACAGACAGCCGTGTACATTTTCTACCAAGTTTAAACTTACAATATTTATCAGTTATATTAGCTATATTAGAAATCTTTAAAATTGCTTATTAATGTATTATTTTCATGGATTTATGATTGAGATTCTTCATTCTATTCTTTTATTTTCCTCTATCTTGTCATTTCTTTCTTGTTTTCTTATAGTTCTGATTATATATCAAACCTATCTATTTTTCTCTTTATTATTTTTTTCTTTTCTTTTCTCTTTTTTTTTTATTGGAGTTGGCAACATTTCCCAATTATTATGAGCTGCAAATTTAATTAACATGCTGTTTATTTCTTCTTCCAGATAATTAATAAAGTTATTAGAGAAAACTTGGATGAACACCAAACACCCCACCAGACAACTCCCCTAAGTCGGATGCTCTGCCATTTATAATTACCTTTTCTTATGGTCCTTAAGCAAATTTTCAGTGCTCTTTCCGGAGCCAATTTAAATTAATTTGGAGGGAACTACTTTAAGAAACACACCCACCAACTGTTTCATAGTACCTTCTTAGAACTTTGATTCTATAAAATATTTATACTTTATTACTCATGCCAAAACTATATTAATGAAATTGAACATTTAAGTACAGGGAGAGCAAAGTCTGAGAGTTCTCAATGAGAGAGCATGGTCTCAATAAACATTTAAGACAAAGCTCTAATTGTATTATTTATGAGTTAAATGAGAGCATGAAGGAGGCATTTACTTTTCACCTTTTGCGCTACTGATTTCCCATTTCACTTAATGAAATTACTAGCTGATTTCAACTTTTATTAATCATTTTTCTGGCATATAGTGTGTTCTATAGTAATATATTTAAAAATGATTAGATTTTTGCCAAAATTGAAGAAAAGTTTCAAGAAAGCGTTACATTAATATCATTTTAAGAGTTTTCAAGTGTAAAACTGTAGTGCTAACCCAGGATTGTTCTCATAATTTTAAATTTATATAAGGCAATACATCCAAATTTAAATACTCTTCTTAGGTTTCTACATTATGTGTTAACGTTTGAGTATAATATTATTGTATGTGTTACCATCTTTGAATCTTACTATCATAGAATTTTAAAGCTAGAAGGTATACAAAATAATTAATACAACTTTCTTGTTTTATAGGTGAAAAAAAACACTGAACTTAGAAATGGTAAGTACTCCAGATTGATCAATCTTGTAGTGTTCCACAGAATCACTCTCCTTTAACCAAAACTTTAGAGATTCAGTTCTCTTAGAGATAGATATTTATAAGTCCTCATTTTCTGGACATGTTGATTGCGGCAGCAATCCAGAAGACCATTGTGTGTGTACTGTGTGAATTATGTAGTGGACTTATATCTTTTCCAGAAGCCAGGGAAACATCAGAAGATAGCATTGTAAATGAATGGCATTAATATAATTAGATTGCTATAACACAACAAATCTATAGTACGTGGAGTTATAGACTGCCTGCTCAATTACTGGAAACAGACAGATATGCCAATGATCATTTGTCATAGTTAAATTCAAGCTAAGGGTATTTATTAATAGAGGAAAAGTTCCAGGAACTCTAGAAGCAGGGCCAATAAAGAATCTTAACAGCCAATAACCCCTTCTGGTGTCTAATCACAATAGGCAACCAAATATAATTTAGAGGTTTTAGTTAGTTTTCTCTTGTCATAACTCGCTAAGCAATTATGGTTACTTAAATATCCATAACAGACTAAAACATTTCCAAAAGAAGTAGCTTTGATTTTCTATTGTTAAACTTATGATACTATGTTCAAAATGCATTTTTCCTTCCTTTTTCCATGTGAGAGCCCAATGTCATATGTCTAAATGAACTGCATAGGACTTTGATATTAAATAAACAGTTTTCCTTAAATGTGAGATTCACACTTGCCAAACTCTTCTTCTACATCCCAATTTTCCTAAGAATGTACTAATTTTGAGATCATAAGATGTGCTCAGATAATTTTCACTTACAGTTGTATCCCAGAATATACATACAGTACTATTAGTTGCAAATTTGATAATGCAAATTCTATCCCTCACAGGTGTCTAATATCATACTGGAGATCTATTTCCTTGATGTAAAACATCTTCCAAATATTCAGAATTTAAATTATTGTTGAGGAAGTTATTAAGATGTAAACCAACCATATCATTCAAGACAGAGAGCTGAGCACACATTTTAACTACCTTCTCTCATTAAGACTGATTGAATTGACTATAAAGAAATATAAATGTGAAAAAACACTTTAAAATTCTGAGGTAGAAGCTATAGGGAAGGGGAGGACAAGAATATCAGAGGACCAATCATTTTGTAGAATTTCTTAAAAGTGATAGCATATGGAATCAAACCTAAGTATAAAGAAAGACCAGCAATTTTAAAAATTTTAAATATTATATAAGTATATATACATATATTTATTCATATACATACATATATATATATATATATATATATATATATCCATATATACTCCCAGAATAGAAAATTGATTCTTCAGACTAGAACCTTTTAGTATTGACATGTGGAATGGAGTGATATGTGGCAAGTTTCTTGTCTGCTAGACAAAAATGAAGCCTTTGGATTGTTAACAAACTGTACCCACTCACATAGGCTTTGTAGTCAATCCTCTTAAATCAGGAGAGGGGCCAGCAATAATAAGAGAAGCCCACATGAACTACTAATATTAATCAATCTTCATTAATAAATAAAAACTAATCACTAAAGAATCGTAACACTTAGGGAATATCAGCAGTTTAAGAGAAAAAGACTGAGATAAAGTAACAGAAAGACTAATATCAGAGGAAGGAGAGAAAAATTAAAAGAAGGAAAAGAGTTGTTAAAAGAATTCCAAAGGTAAACTCTCAAAGAGCATTAGAGACATTGCCCCATAACACAAGCTGTTATGAAAAAGGAGCAGTCAGAGAACAAGTCATAGCTCCTGAAATTGAACCGACTGCTGAAATAATAATGATAATAATAAATATAATAATAACAGCAATTTACTGAATTTACTGAAAAATTCCCTGAACATAGAGTAAAATATCAAAGAGATTGAACACTTGAGAAAACGTCAAGAGACACAGAAGACAAATCTAGGAGGGCCAATGTTTTTCTAACAGGATTTGATGCATTCATTAGCCAAATATACGTTGAGTGCTTCTTATGTGCTACATATTGTCCTCATGGATTTTGTCATGGTACTGCTTAAGAGAGAGTTTGCCCTCATGGAGTTTACATTGTATTGGAGTAGATAAACAATACTCAAGGCATTCCAAAGAGAAAGAGAGAGAAGAGAAAATATAGGAGAAAAGAAGAAATATAAGTAACCAATAGAAGAATATTTTCCAGAGCTTCTAAATAGAAAGTAATTTAGAAGTAAAATTATTAGAAAGTAATTCTGAATCTGAAATTTTATACACAACCTGGTGGGTGAAGTGGTATGTTGATAAAAGCTTAACAACAAGCTCTCCAAAAAAATAAAAAATAGCCAACTGGATTTGTAGTATTTGATTATTTTTATGGAATAAATACTCCCACCCTGGACAATTTCAAGCTACCAATTTCGAGTGAGGTCACAGAATTGGGAAGAGATCCTAAAAAGTCAGCATTTGCAGCAGGGGGGTGGGGGGTGACGGCGGGGTGTACAGTGAAATAAAGAACATTTTTTGAAAATGCAAGGCCCCAGTAGTTTACCACTCATCTACTCTTTCTTTAAAAAAAGTTAAAATGTTCCTAGAAAATGAAAATAAGATCTAAGAAAGAGGAAGATATGAGATCCAAAACATAGTTTGTCTTAACCAGGAGTGCTTTTAGTCCTAGAAAGTAGTTTGTTCAAATTCACCATGCATCCAGTAGTATAAAGAGTATATATTTCTATTTTTAATGAGAAAACTATATAATTAGAAACTCTAGCTATCCAAGAAAGTCATATCCCTAAAGTTTTGGGGCATCAATTGAGTGTAAGAAAATAAAAGGTGTTTGACTTTGACATTTAGATTACTCCTCTTTAAGAGAAACAGATTTAGTTCAAAAAACTCTTTCCGCTTTTCTGCAGAACCAATTACTACATATTGCATTCTTTACTGAACTCATTATTATTTTCATAACAATAATGTATCAAATACTATTCATTACCAATTTTCAGAATTAATCTAGATACAAAGAATAGAAAACTAAATTGCGCTAGACAAATATACGTAAAATATATTTTCTTATGCTATATAATTATTAAATATATACTATATATTATATAATATAAAACTGTACTATATAAATAAATAAATATAGAATTGGCAATATAAAACTAATGACACAATTAACAAAAGTTGGGAGGGGGTAAGAGAAAGAGGGATGAAGAAAGAGACAGAGTGCTAATGTCTTCTTATGTATAGGGGAGTTATATATAACACCAAAATGTTATGGATCAAGAAGTAAAAGGGTAAGAATAGTATTCGATTTTTAGGGGTAACCCATATAACTAAAGATAAAAATATTAATTCACAAACTTTGGAAGAGTTTAAGAAGAAGAGAATATCAGTGAGCTAAATTTCCTGTCTTTCTCAATGAGAAGCCAATAGAAGTCACTTATGATTGATAGATTAATAGAACTGAGAGCATAGTATGAAGTGTTATGGAGGAAAGCAGCAGGAAGAGTTGATAGAAAAACTCACTTTTAATTTTATGTCTTTCTGTACTTTCAAATATTTCTTTTTAAAGTGCAGTTACATATATAGGAAACATAATTTCAAGCCAAGGAAACTACATGGAGAAGACGGCAGCCAGTCTCATGGAATTCTCTACGCATTAGAAGCAGTATCCCATGGTGAGAGATCACTGTTCCTTTGCAGAATATTGTCAATTTCAGCATATACATTTTGTTGTCTGCATCATGTAGCTTGACAAAGCCACACAAAAAGGTGCCTTATGCTCAGAGTTAGCTTGTATCTGGTATAGAGAATGTACACAGTAAATATGGATGAAACACTTGATTTCTCCATTACTAATTACTGTGTAAAATATTTCTAAAACACAAGCTTCCTTCCTACTTTATGTTATCTTGGAGGTTTAACAAACACATACACAAACACACACACACACACTGAGTTTCCTTAAAGTGATAAGCCATGGAATTACGCCCAAGAAGAAAAAAGGAAAAAACTAAACTGAATTTTATTTTGATATGTGCTGATTTGTTATTCAACCATTTGGAATTTATGCTACATGACTTAAAAGAAAAAAACAAGATATAAGTATTTGGGAGTATAATAGATCAGAAGGAGTTGAAAAAACGTAAGTTGAATATTTAACCTCAAGAGTGTGGCTTAAAATGAACTTTGTGAAACAAATATACATTATATAAAATTGACATATTTTTAGAGTTAAACATGACATGTCATGCTGTTTTGGAGGAACAAGTTTTTAATCTTATTAAAAAATACTAGAGACATGTATATAAATTGTATTATCAGGAGTCAAAAAATCAAGGTAAAGAAGATGGCCTTGGACTGTCTACACTCAGATATTTAGTCAGTCATTTCACAATCACTTATTGTTGTGCTTAACTTTCAATATAATGCTTACCTTTCAAACATCTCCTCTACAAACCTTTAAATTCCCAGACAGCAAGCAGTAATATTTTATTCATTTTTTGAACAACCTCAACATGTAGCAGATGTGTACAAAAAAGATAGTTAATAAATATTAATTAAATAATTACCTGAGTTCCACACTACATTGAGTAGTATAGGAAATATAAAAAAAATTAAGTCATTTTCCAGAATTTGATACAAATTAGAAAAAAAAGAGAAATCATGCATATACATTAAAAAATTAGAAAATATTTCTAAGAGAAAACATGAGAAAGAATGGCCAGGCATACCTCAGTTTATATTTGAATATAATAAGAAGTTTATATTAGAGAAAAATAACTACAAAATACGTTACTCTGGTAAGATTTTGTACAAGAGAGGGGACTTTTATCTTAAAAGTGAGCAGAATTAGTCATGAGGGTGTGGGTGTGAGGAAAAGGTCAGAGAAAAACCTTTGGGGCAGGAACAAATATGTGTAATTGGTTCGGGGAGCTTATGTTAGAAAACAATGAGAAATCATTTTTAAGAAAAAGTTTGTAACAATTTTCTACTTTTTTCCTTATTAAATAGAAGACATTTTCTGCAGACCCACACTTTGCATGAATTCTCATGAAACACAGGATTTACTTTGGTTTTATGTTTGTTGTTAGTCTGTGGAAGGATCTGTGCTTACCTGGGAAGTATTGCAGCGTTGTTCAACAGTGTTTCCTGAATATTGAGAATATATAAACAATCTGTTCATAGGTATACAATTTCTTTGGTTATTTTGAACTGTTTAAATCACCTCAAATTTGGGGAAAAAAAATTGTTTTAGGTGTTTCTTCTAGAGAGGAAGCATATGCTAGTGCTTAGAGCTTAGATTGTTTATCAGACTACTTGGGTTAAAAATTCCAGCCACTTACTGTGTGACTTATGACAAATAACCTATTTGTGCCTCAGTCTCCTAATCTGTAAAATAAAATAAGAATAAGTTTATTTAACTCACAAGGTTGTGGTGAGGTTTAAGTGAGTTAATATAGGTAAAGTACTTAGAACACTGCTTGCCATGTAGTATAAGCAGATCACAAGAATAAGCTATTATAGTATTTATTTGAAAATAATAATGTGCTACCCATGTGCAACTAAAAAGAACTTTAAACAATCAAAAAGGTATACATTGAAAAATAACTGTCTCATCTCTGACAGAGTTCCTTCTCCCAGAGGCAACCACTATTTCCATACCCCCATGTATCTGTATTCCTACCCAAGAATCAAGTAGCTCTTTCTACTGTTTGTCTTCTTTTCATGTCTCTCAGAACATCTTACGCTTTTAGTCGCATAGATTTTGAATGTTTCTCTTTAGATTTACTTCTTGGTGTTATGTCTTTATGTTAATATTAAAAATGACAACTTAGTCACTCTATTTTCTGACCCAACATACCCTTAGTACGTGAGAAATCTATTTACTTGCATATACTAACTTTCATGACCAGCCAATATACTGAATTCTCCTAATGTTTGTGACTATGTTCAAAATTGTCCAATATTATTTTTATGTGTGATAATGTTGCTTTTGCCCAACTAAAATTTTATTCAGATCCCTAGCCTTCCTGATTATCCTCACCCCATATTATGGCTGTCTCCAATGGAATAGAGACATTCCATTTTCCATTGTGGAATCATGGACTCCAAAGTAGACAAGTCATTCTATTAGGATATGTAAAAATATCAGATCTTGCAATTAAATTTATTTTAATCTAATAAAACAAAAAGAAATTATGGTTTTTTAGAGATCAATACTGGCCCAAAAGAGAGAGAGGCTCATTGCTATGAATTCTATCTTGAGGAAAGAATGGGGTTCCACAGTGAGGTTGAAAGAGATGGCCTCACACAGTTGTTTGCCTTCAGTATATTGTACCAAATTGCAGTTTTCTACTGTAAGATAAAAAGTGCAGTTTTATTTTCATAAAAGCAATTCATTTAAAAAGTAGAATCTTTAAAGTAATTTTGAAGGATGTGAAGAATGCCATGAAAATCTTCGCTGGTTATCTTACAAGAAAGTTCTTAGAAGAAACTTGTGTTTTTATTTTATAAAAAGGCAAGTGTTGGGTTGGCTGGTGGCATAGTGGTCAAGTTCGTATGTTCCGCTTCGGTGGCGGCCGGGGTTCACTGTTTTGGATCCTGGGCGTGGACCTACTCACCGCTCAAGGCATGCTGAGGCGGCATCCCACATAGAAGAACTGGAAGGACCTACAACTAGGATATACAGCTATGTACTGGGGCTTTGGGGAGGAAAAAAAAAAAAGAGGAAGATTGGCAACAGATGTTAGCTCAGGGACAATCTTCCTAAAAAAACAAGGCAAGTGTTCCAAATTTGTTGATGATGACAAATGGCGCCAGTGGTACAATAACCAGCCGTGTTATTTTTTTTCCAAAAAAACCCACACTCATTATATCTCTGTAAATAAAGGTGTTTTTCTACGAATGACTGATAAAGAAACTTCAGTTGAAAGAAACATACAATGAAAATGAATTTTGAAAATAGATATTTGGAGATGATTTGTCATTCTGGGTTTTTGTGGCCAAAGTGATGTGTCTTATATAAAGATGAATGTTGGTCCACTGAAAAAGAGAAAAAACTGGCAATGAGAATAGTCTAACGTGTTTTGAAATCTCCTAAACAAAGAATTATAGCAAAGTTGAAGCTATCCATTAAAAATATTAAAATGCCACTCAGTCCAACTAAATGCAAAAATAATTGTCATCAGACAGGTGGAAATTTACTATCAACATTCAAATGAAATATCTGCATATTTTTGGATGGAATTTAAAAATCAGCATAATGATTTCATAAATGCATTTCTTTCTTAACTTTGTGAGATATTACTTCCAGCTACGGTAACAATTAAAACCAAGTATCAAAATAAACTGAATCTAGACGCCAGTCTTTGGAAACTGCTATACCACCAAGAGTTTAACCAAGATTTCCAAAAATAAGGAATCATATCCAATTATATATAATTTACTAAAGTATTATAAGCAATACCATTACTAGAAGCAATATGTTTTGTCCTAATAATAAATAATTAAAATATTTTCTTTATCTTTTCTCATCCTTTTTAATATTCTCTTTATGTGTATTAAAAATATATATATATTGAGCATAGTAGCACAGTTATATAATTTATATATGAATGCAAATATATTAAGGATACTTGCTCAAATGTTGTACTGATAGAAGTGGGAAATATAAAAATTCAAACTTGGTGTAAGGCACCAGTCAATGTGATACTTATATAATAGGACCCTGGTGGCTCAAAGAGCAAACATCTCTTTCCAGGGGCCTAACTTCCCGTCAGGAAATTCCCTGGCTTAGAGAAGAATACGGCTTATCTGTTGGTAGGCTAAGACAATATTGTGCTTTGCTTGCATTTCTCCACAAGCTCAGATTTTGAGGAAAATAAAGAGAAAGGAGGGCAGGTTTTCTTATAGTTTCAGTTTTATGATTTATTTATTAGATATTTATTTAGGTTCTGAAATATTTGGCCACTGAGTGGCAAAGAATATTCTAGATCATGATCATATTGATCTAAAATAAGAAAAAATTTAAGGAAAATTGTATATTTAAAGTTTATATGTGTTTTGACAAACAGCTGAGATTAAAAGATATAATTTTATGCTAAAACAAAATTTTACATATAAAATATAAAATTCCAAATGACAATGACAATGTTACACCTACTGTGCCCCTGGACATTTCAGCAGTCCTTAAAGGAACATTCCACAGTATTTCAAGATCACTTCTTAATAAGAAAATACTATATTAATTAAGAATTTATTCTTCCATTAGATGCAGATACACGTAGACTGAATTCCACAAACATCATCTTAAAAAGAGACATTTTTCTCAATCTTTTATCACTACAGACAGTGAAATTCTCAAAATATAACTTTTTAGCAGTAGCGGGTTATATTCATGATGTGCATGTCATTTATGTTTATAAGTTTAGCTATTTTTTCTCATTCCTCCTTGGTTATAAGTTTCCTGAGAGCAAGTAGTTGATTTTTACATGTTGGGTAGCTCTGTACAGAGTTGAGATTTGCTCAAAAACTTTTACTGGTTAGCCTCCATTCTCCCTACTCTTTTGGCAAGTTGTTTACCAAATAGAGACTTAAAATAGGGTACTTGGGAGTAAACCACGTTTGAGAAGGTAAAGATTTCTTGGTGACAAAATTTCAAATCAGGCCTATTATAATACAGTTGTTACCTCAAATATGTATTATATTATTTGTATTTCTGTTTAGTGTTTACTTTTTCAAAAAATTGTACTTATGTGTAGCTCAATGCCTTTGGGGCCTCATAAATTTCCTGACAGGAAACACGTGTTCAATCCCCTCCCCACACTGTGAGAATTGGGTTCAGAATTCAAGCTCTCTCCTTGCACCATATCCAACAGTAAGAAGGGTTCAGGGGCTGAGATGCAGGTAGATGCTTCTGATTTCAGCTCTGTTAGCTGTGAAGTCAGGCAAATACCTATCTCGCAGGGGTATCCAGAGGATTAAAAAAATAGATTTTTATAAAGCTCTTTGGAGATCCTTGGATAAAAGGAGCTGCCGAGGCACACAGCATTCTTATCTCCCCAGTCACCACGGAGTCTGCGATTTCCCATGGCATGTTGTATCAACCTGAGAAAAAGCAAGGGTGAGCTGTGGAAAATAGGAACACTGGCAACTGGAAGGGACAGATAGCACTAGCCCATGTCAACCGCATGGACTGCCTCCTGGGACACCAGGAGATAGTCAGGATTATAATTAATGGATAGGGATGTTGATTCTCTTTCTGGGATAACTGTGGCATTGCAAATTGGTGAAATTACACAGTTTGTAATCTGTAATTTTGTTTGACTAAAAAAAAATTGACTAGTAAAATAGCCTCTAGGAAAACTCAAAGGAAGCATATCATCAAAATGTGTAATGTGAACAGCTTAGCATTGAACTTGAAAGGTATCCTGCAGTTAACTATTTCATTTATAGGCCAGGAATTTCTACAAACCAAGGTAAGTAAGCGTTCTTTATAAAGATCCTGCTGGGTTTTGCCTATGGATAAAGATGTTGAACAAGGCATTGCTAGAGGGAGAAAAGTCTTTAACTTATGCCATACATTGTTTTATGTGTCAAAATATATGCCATATTTTGAATTCCTTTAATTCAAATAAGCCATATTTTGGCTTTTAAAAAGCTATTAATTTCAACTGCCTCATTTTATAAATACCACCTCTGAAAAGCACATATTTTTCTTCCCTACAGAAAAACTAATTAGGTATTCCACATTGCTATTATATGACATAATGACATTAATTTCTTGTAGATAAGTGGCAGGGGGAGTAAGGTGATTGGAGGAGAAATCCTTATTTCTTTTTCTCTGATGGTGCTAGAAATCCCTGAATGACAGTAAAATGCAGGGACTAAATAAAAACATGGGGGTAGAGAGGGAAAATCAATAAATATCTAAATTATTTAAAGAAAAGCTACGAGCGGGTGTCTTACTGTCATGCATCATACCCTGGATCTGAGCGCAGACAGGTGAATTGTCTCCAGCCTGCATTGGTTTGGACACTCGCTCCAGCATGCTCATTAGCAGCTCCGAGTCTAGGCTCCCTGTTAGTAGAAAGGCAGGAATCACAGCAGGGAAGTTATATCTCAGGCTTCTCACATTCCTGCTCTATCTTAGCAAAGCTTTACAAAGCCTTTTCTGGCAGCTCATTAGTAGGTGCACTGATGCATAAGAGACAGTCATTAGAAGTGTTTTTCAACATTGGCTTTTGATCAGGTGACTAGTAGCATCGTGGAGACATTTACTTACATTGTTTTCCATAAGAGATTCTGTTGCTATATTGAGAATGACATACATGAAAATGTTGAAAACTAGCTTGACCTTTCTATGACAAAAGGGGAGAAGAAAAAGCAACTCCATTAGTTCCCTGAATCTTGCCTTTATACTGTCAGCTATGACGTAATAGATGCGTGGACTGCTCCTTCAGCAACTGCTCTCTTTTAGCTTTAATAATCTAAGCCAAGTTCAAATCTATCATTTGATTTAGAGTTATGAGAAGGGGGACACTGTGGTAGCAAATACAAATAAAATATCATAAGCTTTATAGAGTCTCTTCTAATGCTAGGCATCTGTTTTTTCACCATAAAGACTGACTTTCCAAATAAGGGCAAAATCTATCATACACAGCCTAATACAGGATTGTAAGAAGTTAGCAGACCAATTTCAGTTGGTTGATTAATCTCTAAAGAGAGCTTCCATTGTAAAAGGTTTTTAACGCTACAGGGACAATTTTTTTTATAAGTAAAAGTGTAAGACACTATATGTGGAGAAAGCTTATGTGGTCAAGTGAACTCCTGTTACAAAATAGGACTGAATTTGTTGTTCCTTTAAGAGAGCTCTATTTATAAAATAAAGCAGATTATTATGGGTAATTGTACTTTTGCTAATAAATTTTCTTTTCATTGATGATTATCTTTCACTACCAATATTCTCTCCCCATTTCCCCAAAATGTTGACTTTGTCAGGCCTTAGTTTGGTGAGAATTTTTATTTCATCAGTTCACAGAGTACACATTTAGCCTTTGGTTCCTTATGAACAGAAGAAAATCATGTTAAGCACATACCCCGACATGTAACTTAAAAGGATGAGAAGCTTTCTTTTTCAAACTTTACTGAAACAAAGTGCATCAGCTTAATCAGGTCTGTTCTTGGCAATGTAGGAACATGACATGCCAATTACATAAACTTTCAACTAAGTGAAGACTCCTGCTGACTAATTCAGTGTTGATTGTTTTCCGCTACTTGGCTTTGACTGCTTGTTAAGACTTAAGAGAAAAAAAAAAAAGAGGGGATGGGAGAGGGGGTAAAAATTGTAGGAATTCTCTCCTTCCGCCCAACATTCTTATGATCGCCAGCAATTAGTTAAGCTTCTTGGCGGTAAAATGACAAGATGGAACTTGACCAAATACAATGTGTGGAACTCACAGGCATCTGCCCCAGCTGAAAGACATTACAATGTTTGTTAACCTTACGGGTCATTCCTGATTCACTTCTGCAGACAGAAAACAAGATTTATATAACACAGATCAATACTGCCCTAAGACTTTCGCCATTGAGGATGCTAGATTGAGGCACTTCTCTTTATCAGTTTACCATGACACTAATGTATTTTGCCTGTTTTGCCTGGGCAGTGATGAATCTGTTGGCAAGAGAAAACAAATAAGTTTTGTTGTTGAGAGACATGTTGTCCATGATTTGTCTCAGCAGACATGCCAACTTGCTGGCCAATTCATTTCCTATTTAATTTAAGTGGCATATCTGTCTTCCCCTTTCAGGTATGTCTTTTGTCTACTGCACACCCACACTGGCAGTGCTCTGAGAGAGTTTGCAGTAGATCTCTGCAACTAGATTGACACAGCAGAGCCAGGAACCCAATCTATAATTTTCGGAAGAATCTCTCTGAAATTTAGAGCCACCGTCTCACCCAGTGTCTGACACGAAAGAATATGTTAGCAGCATTTTACAAATAGTTCATGAATTTGATGCTACTTCCAAATTATAAATATGGCAAATGTCCTTTTCAAAATCAGAGCTTATTCCCTATAAGGAGAAATATTTTGTTTACTGTGTGAGAGCAAGCATTATTTAATTATGAAATATATGTGACATGATATGAAAATATATTATGATATGTTATATGAAGGTATACTTCCTAATTTCTTCATTACCTCAATTAGTTTTACTCAATCCTCTTACCTTTAAGACACGGGATAATATTTAAATACCAGAGGAAAAAACACAAGGTGATTCATTTTAAAGGCAATGCTTATATAGTTTAATTTTAAATAAAGCTGCTTTTAAAAGAAAGATAATGTACCCTATCACCAGACACCCATGACACCTTACTAAATATTAATAGCAAAGCCAAGGAAGAAATGACTTTACATTTCAAATCATGACAAAGCTGACGCTCTAGAAAAATGTGTCAAGTGGTGAAACCATAACATAGGAACTCCTCAAACTCTGACAGTCCTTAAGCAATGGAACAGTTAACACAGCACAGTACATCCACAAATGTGCCAGCTAAATCTCTGTGTCAGAACACATTAATTATAGCAGTCAGTTTACCTTTCTCCTTCATAACGTTTTTGATTAAAATTTCACACATTACAATGATATGTGTCTTTTCTACAAGCTGTGAAATTTACTCAGCCATCAATGGGTTTGAATTTTGTTCCTAAGAAGCTTATAGAACATAAAAAGTTGACTTATGATCTCTGAATAGTGAAATCAAGGACAGTTTCTTTTGGATAGACTTAGAATCTTATACCAGCAGTGGTGTCGCAGAGCAAAACATTCATTAGTAATATTGTACCCCCAAAAGCAATAACTTCTCTCTTAATATGTTGGCTCAAAATTTATAACTGCAAGGCTTAATTAAGCTGTAGATTATGTTTTGAAAGGTATAGTCAATGTAATGAATCCCTGAAGATGAAAAATAAACAATAAAAGATAATCAAAACATTTATCTATTTAATGGATTTATATAGTTGTGTTGTAAATGTTATTTAACAGATGTGTAAAGATTAATAAAATAATGCAATGATAATGGTGAACACATTCAAATCATTACTATCTAAATCGACATGCAATATTTCTTCTATGTTAACTCTTACAACTGCAGAATACAAGTTTATAAGTCTATCAGATTGAAATCCAATTATTTTTAAGGGTGAAGCACTATAATTTTAGATTCTATACTTTTCTGATTGGTTATACAACATAAGACTGTTCTCCACTTAAAAATCAAGGATTTAATAAAGTTAGTAACCTTGAACCAAGATTTCTCCAGTGTTACATCATTTATCGAGTTTAAGGATTTCATTTACATCAGTCATGTGCTGGAATTACTCTTCTTGAGGGATTCTGTTCTTAATAATTACTTAGAAATGTGAAATATGAGTGTGCATGTGTATGTTCATATATACACATACAAAAACACATACCTAGCCATCCTCCTAACTACACAGACACACATATAAATTCCACCTCCTCTGGAACTGCTAAAGAAATCAAACATTAATATTTTTTTTTACTTAAAAATACAATGAATGCCAAACCTTTTTCTTATTGAAACAAATTTGTTATTGATTTATTAAGCTCTTCAACTCCTTTATTATATGAAAAATAAGTTGAAGTATAAATACATTTCCAATTTTCTGTTGAGTTTAAAAGTTATATGGATTTGAATGCCAGTGGGCATCTGTAGATCCTCCTCTCAGACATGAACATTCCTGATCTTTCCATCATGAAAAAAAATACTCCTTTTGATGAAGCAGCTAATTAGAACCTAATCGATTTCCTTAGATTTCAACAATAGTTTTACAAAATTCAGTAGTTTATTTTTAAAGTGGAAAATTTTTCAAGGGGAGAATAAACCATCAATGTTTGGAAATGGTGGGAATTATAATATTCAAATTTAGAGAATAAAACCATGAAGGTTTGGCTAAATGGCCGGTCATTGATTCTAAGGCTTCCTAAATTATAGATTGTAAATACTCCTTTAGTATCCATGAATAACTGGAGTTGAACCATTTGTGAGTAGAACTGATCACTTCCCATAATACCTTGCCATTTATTGAATTTCTGAGAGTGGGAATCCACAGTAACATTCCCATATCTGGACTAGGAATGAACATACTTAGGCTTCCTTCTCATCAAGTCACTGCCCAGTTTTCCACTAAAGAAGCCCAATTCCATTAATTATGAGGCATTCCACTGTTAATCCTAATTCCAAGTATGTCATTCTAGTTAACCTACACCCTACCTAAGGCAATTTAAGCTCATCCTTTTCTTTTTGTCTTTGAATGGGATGAACTGCTAGTGACTATTCTCCATAAACTAGAGGTAAATTAGTAGGCTGCCTCTCAGTCTGCCCTTCCTTAAATTATTTAATCTGAATTCCCTTAACCTTTCTCCCCTAGTCTGCTTTCAAATTCTCTGGTTATTTCCACTTCTTTCCTTCATATTGTGTTCAATTTTCCACATTTAGCTTAATATGAGGATCTCAAATGATAATACAGTCCCAAGTTGAATACCACAGTGTACAAGCATCAAACTGACCATGAAAATACTGAGTTTAGACATATTAACAAGCAGTGAAACACAATAGTAAATACAAATAAACTTCCATTATAACCAATTAGCGTGTATTTTCCAAATAAAATAGAAAGTGCTGCTTACCTAAGAGCCAGTATTGATTAAGAATGTTGGAGGTCACCACACACAGAGGTCACACCAGGACTTTTACCATGCAATATAACCAAGATCAAGAATAATATAGGTGATATTCTTTCCCAAGAAAATGATATATTTGAGTATCATTGAGATGGATGGGGGGAAAGAAGTTGTGCATCAGCAAGACCTTTGTTTCTCTGTCCAGACAGCACTAGGGAGTTATCATTTCCTGACCTCTGCAGAGGTCATTTTGGAGAGACATGTCCTTGCCCACTGCTAAATTAGCTTTGCCCTCTCTGGGAGATCTACATAGGCTTCTGTTCTCCATTATTTTCACCGATTTATGCAGAACCTGATTTCCAGTGTTCTATTCCTAGAGATCCTGAATGCTTCCTCCTATCGCTCTGGCACCTATAAGCTTGGGTAATGTAACTCAGATCCTAAGTTTTAGATGCCCTAAGAATGGAAATAGGCAAGCTTTGGTCCAACAGAATTTTAGGAGGCTAGACTTGTTCTAGGACTCTCACTTTAAACCAGAGGCATTCTCAGTTTATTCAAAGAGATCACTGTGGGACAGAGGTTCTAAAACTTTAGACTGTATCAGAATCACCTGGAAGGCTTGTTAAAATGCGTTGCTGAGCCCCAAGTCCAGAGCTTCTGATTCAGTGGGTCTAGGGTGGGGTTCAATAAATTTCCTTCTGAACAGATAAGGACCATCAACAAAGTGAAAAGGCAACCTACTGGAGAGAAAATATTTGCAAGTCATATACCTGATTAGGGGTTAATATCTAAAATATATAAAGATACATACAACTCAATAGCAAAAAAAAAAAAAACCAATCCAATTAAAAAATGGACAGAGGATCTGAATAAACATCTTTCCAAAGAAGACATACAAATGACCAACAGGTACATGAAAAGATGCTCAACATCACTAACCATCAAAGAAATGCAAATCAAAACCACAATGAGATATCACCTCACACCTGTTAGAACGACTATTATCAAAAAGACAAGAAATAGTAAATATTGGCAAGGATGTGGAGAAAAGGGAACCCTTGTGCTCTGTTGCTGGGAATGTAAATTGATGCAGCCACTATGGAAAACAATATGGAGGCTACTCAAAAAATTAAAAATAGAACTACCTTATAATCCAGCAATTTAACTTCAGGTATTTATCTGAAGAAAACGAAAATACTAATTCAAAAAGATATATGCATTCCCACGTTCATTGGAGCATTATTTACAATAGCAAAGACATGGAAACAACCTAAATGTCCATCGACGGATGAATGGATAAAGAAAATTTGGTGTACATATACAATGGAATATTATTCAGACATGAAAAG
This sequence comes from Ceratotherium simum simum, assembly GCF_057802395.1. Lineage (NCBI taxonomy): Eukaryota > Metazoa > Chordata > Mammalia > Perissodactyla > Rhinocerotidae > Ceratotherium > Ceratotherium simum. The sequence continues at coordinate 43,762,529 of NC_141908.1, forward strand.
AATGAAATCTTGCCAGTTGAGACAACATGGACGGACCTGGAAGACATTACGCTAAGTGAAATAGATCAGACAGGAAAAGATAAATAACATATGATCTCACTTATATGTGGAATCTAAAAACAAAACAAAACAAAACAAAACCCCCCCCAAAAACCCCAACAAGCTCATAGATATGGAGAACAGTTTGGTGATTGCATGAGGCGAGGGGTGGGGAGTGGGCAAAATGGGTGAAGGGTATCAAAAGGTACAAATTTCCAGTTATAAAATGAATAAGTAATGGGCATGTGATGTACAGCACGGTGACTATAGTTAATACCGTATTGCACATTTGAATGTAGCTAGGAGAGTGGATCTTGAAAGTTCTCATCACGAGAAAAAAATTTTGTAACAATGTTTGGAGATGGATATTAGCTGGATTTATTGGGTGATCGTTTTGCAATATATACAAATATCAAATAGTAATAATAAAAAAAGAATTTCCACTTCTAACAAGCTCTCAGATGACGTTAATGCTTGTGGCTGAGGACCACATTTTGAGAACCACTGGTGTAAGCTATGCCTAAACAGGCAAATTCTAGAAGAGATGAAACTTCTAGGGCTCCATGGAAAACCAACAAAAATACTCGGATTGAACTGAGCCCATCTCCTCCTTCATCATCTTACTTGGTTTTAACCCCCTTGGAAAATAATTTGGCCTCTAAGGACTCAGAATTTTGTTTGTTTGTCTTCCTCAGGGCTATGTTTTGTAGGCAAGGATCAATATAGGCAAAGATCCAGTTTTAGCTAATACTCCTTGCCCCTTTCGTTCCTCCTTTCCCCCAGTTTTGTGTTACACCCTTACTCTTACAGAACCAAACAGGAAGGTAGAACTCAGTAGCAGGATTTCTCATATACATATACCCAAGAGAACAACAAGCCCTCTTTTAGTTCTTAAAATGTTTTGGGTAGGCAAGTAAACATCAGAGTTCCAGCATTTTTCCACAGACCTTCATTAAATTCCTCCTCTATTTTGACAATTCTGTAAATTACACTAGGTACAAAGATAAATTTTTTGGTCTTTAAAAACTCGTAGTTGGGGTGGAGGAAACTAAATAACTTCCCCTTGTATCATTTTACTATTAAAAACTATTTTTGCATGTATTACCAAATGTGATCCTCAAAACTTCCCTGTGAGGTAAGAATTGAATTTAAGTAATTACTAGGATTTGAACATCTTGATTTAGTTTCATTAAATAGACTCTGAGACAAGGAGTTGAGTGCAAATAATTTATTTGGAAAGTCATCCGGAAAGTACTGTGAGGGAATTGTGAGACAGAGACAGGAGGAAAGCCAATAAATGAAAAGCGCATAAATAAGCAGGCTCCCACTAAAATCCACAAGCTACGTATGGATTGGTCACGGAAAGATGATGATATTTTATCAGCTAAGAGACAATCGTGTGCTGTGTTACATATATAAATATTTTCACCATGATAGATATTTTGAACATTTCTTAAATGCCCCAATAATACTGTTTTTGAAAATTAACAATAGTTTTCCCCTGCCAATTTTTGCATCAAAGCTGACCAAGCTGCTCCTACTCTGGAATTTTAAACAAAATCTAATTAAATCAACAAAGTTCGATGGATGGGGTTAGGCCGTTTCCTGAATGCACATGACTCGGCCACTCTGCCTGGAAGAGCTCTCAGCCTTGTTTTCAGCTGACTTTTTCTTCTGGCTGCCCCTTGATCGCTCTTAACGATCCCCAGCTGTATGGGTTCCTTGCCGGCTTGAACCCCAGTTGGCCTGGCCTCACATCTCTGCAGCGTCTGGAGGACAAATGAAGCCAAGCTGACCAGCACCTCCTTAATGTAGTCCCAGATAATAGGTGGTAATAGACGTTGAAATCATTTCTTTTGTTCTTCTATACATGCTATGAAAATGAATAATCTGTGCATGTTTTAAAAAATCAGGACTAAAAGATAACAACGTGGTGTGCCTGTCAATCTGGTGGCTACCATCTCACTATTCCCTGCCCCTCCCACCCACTTCTTTTATTTAAAGATTTTGTTTTAAAGATGTTTACAAACCTGCCAGCATAGCGCAGAGGCTGTGGCTGAAATGTCTGAGAAATCTGTTCAGAATTGGCCACAGATGTGCTACGGCCCTCAGGCCCGAGTGTGCCCTCCTCTGTAACCTACTTATTTCTAAAACTGACCCTTTCCCAGGAAGCCTACTTATGAAAATCACAGACCATAATAATTAGTAGACCTTATTAGTTTATTTTAAAGCAAAGATTAAGAAAGTCTCACAAAACCAAGTATTAGACATGAAGATTGGCAGGGGTGTAATCTTGTCATACTTGGCTATTAGCTTATTATCAGAAAGGAATCAGGACCCTCGATCCTACATACAGATACTAAATGATGTAAACGTAGCTGAAAGCTGGGAGGTTATATGCAGGCCAGAAACTATTAATAAGGAGATAGTCAAAACTCACACAGATACACCTTGAATATTATATGTCCCAGCTAATGTCATTCAACTACCTAACTTTGTTCGAATTATTAGTTTATACTTGCGCTGACAAATGGTCTCCAACGGAGGTTCTCATTAGGGATTGTTGTCATCATTGTTTTTAAGCTCCAATTATTTTTCTTAAAACAGCAACAACAAAAAGGAAACAGACATACTTGGTCACTTTCCTCAGCTCAGGAAACAATATTGATTTGCCAACAGCTTCACCCCCTGTAATCATCAACCAAAAAGTCAGTCTCTTCACAGTAGCTTTAGCCACAACGTTAGAATGTACTGATGGAGAAATGAGAAACCACATACTTGAAAAGAAATGTTTTAAAGTGTCATCCATTAATTTTCCTAAGAATTTTTGTCAACATGGACAATGGTAATATAATAAGCAAAAGTTTACTTTAAAAAATGTGCCTGACAGATACTTTTTACTTTTCTCTAGACAATTAAGGATAGATTGTTTGCAAAGTTGAAGATACATTTGTGTTTGTTAAATTCAAGTCTCAGTTATATTTATACTTTTATTCTACAGGAAGCCATCCCTGGTTTGTGTATATACGTATATATGCACATTTACAAATGGATATGTATGGATTATATGCATTTCTGTTATTGTGGTGTATTCTGAAAAAATAAGTATGTAGATATATGCATAAACACATAGAGTATACCTTATGCACATATAGTATACATTATACTGGTTAAGAGTGAGTTCCAAAGTGTTTCCTATTTATACTCACTTTGAAAAAATCTTAGAGATAATCACCCTTGAACAATGTTTCCAGCTGGATATAGACTGATTTTGTAATGCTCTGTGAATTTATTTTTGGTCCTTCAAGTTATATAAAAGAAATATGGAACTATTAAATAATGTTATTTAATATGAGTTTAATCATCCCATTGCCTTTTCTATGGAAACCAGCTTTTAGTTCATGTACTTATGCTCTGAAGTCAATTCTGTGCTTTGATATCTATGCCACGAAACTCCTCTGAGAATTGAACCGAAATCACCAAGAATAGAATTCAGCTTGAAGTTTCCACATAGCTGGCTGGCAGAAAATTTGCCTATAATCTTATGCTAGTGATATCACAGTTGGCTTCTCTGTGAAAGATTTTCCTGTCAACATTGATTTCTACCACTGAGGAAGAATGGGTGGCTTTTTGGTTTGTTTCTTTGTGTGAGTGTGTGTGTGTGTTTGTGTGTGTGGTTAGGAGCATGAATTGCTTTGCCCGTAGCCCCTGAGATTTTATACTTCTGCCTACTTAAATCAGGTGTACTCGGTAAAGTACTTTAAGACTCTAAAATGCAAAGGACTACGTACATGCAAGATTTATTCACTCACCATAAGCTGGTGGAGGCCACATCTGAACTTGCCTTACTGAAAGGGTTTTTGCAGCAAATGGTTCAGAGAGTGCTCTTCATTCAGGTCTGCTGGGGATAATGTGTCCAAAGTAAATACCCAAAAGGCCTGCCTTCTATTAAGTTCACCACCTGAATTATCCTCTTTCTGTGAAGGATTAATTTTCTAAATGCCTATGAATTTCAAACTAGAAATTGCATGGTACAAATTAATAAAGAGTTTAGCTGTAGGGCAATCAGTGACACTTTTTCTAATCAAGCTCACTATACCCAATGTAGTCTTTTAAGATTCTAATAGTTCAACAAATGTATTCGAAGTCACATGGGAGTGTCATCACACAAATAGCCTTATTAGAAAAACAGTTCCCGAATTAACAAAATCTGAGACTATCATTGCCAGAATGTAAGAAGCATATGATGAATGAGAACCAGCAGTGTCTTTGCTGAAAGCTTAAGGTGAACTAATCACTTCTATACTCTGAATGCACTGGTGTCGAGGGTGTTCTGGGAACATTGACTGCACTTTTGCTTTGAGTTCAAAACTTACCTAAAATATCCTTGGTGATTTAGGCAGAGTAGGATTCACGTTTGCTTGAGACTCTTCTCTTCCTCTTTCTTCTGTCTCTTCTTTCCTCCCCTTCCATTTTCGTTCTCTTTTATAACCTCAGATACAAAGCAACAAGTTACATTCCTCAGCTTGTGATAGCTACTCATCATCGATCTCTGGAAATTTTATCACTGTTTTTGGTGTTATTTTTTTCTCCATTGTCCCCATCTTTTTTTTTTTTTTTCTTTTTTTTTTTTTTTTGCACTAAGACCTTTCATTTATTTTATTTTTTTTTTTAAATTTCAGGTGTACATCATTGTACTTCTATTTCTGCATGGACCACATCATGTTCACCACCAAAATACTAATTACAACCCATCACCACACACATGCACCGAATTATCCCTTTCACCCTCCTCCCTCCCCCCCTCCCCTCTGGCAACCACCAAGCCAATCTCTGTCCCTATGTATCCATCCATTGTTGTCACTATCTACTACTTAATGAAGGAAATCATACGGTATTTGGCCTTCTCCCTCTGACTTATTTCACTTTGCATTATACCCTCAATGTCCATCCATGTTGTCACAAATGGCTGGATTTCGTCGTTTCTTATGGCTGAGTAGTATTCCATTGTGTATATATACCACAGCTTCTTTATCCATTCGTCCCTTGATGGGCACTTAGGTTGCTTCCAAGTCTTGGCTATTGTGAATAAGGCTGCAATGAACACAGGGGTGCATGTACCTTTGCAAATTGGTGTTTTCAAGTTCTTTGGATAAATACCCAACAGTGGAATAGCTGGATCATATGGTAGTTCTATCGTTGATTTTTTGAGGAATCTCCATACTGTTTTCCATAGTGGCTGCACCAGTTTGCACTCCCACCAGCAGTGTATGAGAGTTCCCTTCTCTCCACATCCTCTCCAACACATGTTGTTTCCTGTCTTGTTAATTATAGCTATTCTGACGGGCGTGAGGTGATATCTCATTGTAGTTTTGATTTGCATTTCCCTGATAATTAGTGATTTTGAACATCTTTTCATGTGTCTGTTGGCCATCTGTATATCTTCTTTGGAGAAATGTCTGTTCAGGTCTTTTGCCCATTTTTTAATTGGGTTGGTAGTTTTTTTGTTGTTGAGATGCATGAGTTCTTTATATATTTTGGAGATTAAGCCCTTATCAGATGTATGGTTTGCAAATATCTTCTCCCAATTGTTAGGTTGTCTTTTTGTTTTGTTGATGGTTTCCTTTGCTGTGCAGAAGCTTTTTAGTTTGATGTAGTCCCATTTGTTTATTTTTTCTATTGTTTCTCTTGCCCGGTCAGACGTGGTGTTTGAAAAGATGTTGCTAAGACCGATGTCGAAGAGCGTACTGCCTGTGTTTTCTTCTAGAACTTTCACAGTTTCAGGTCTTACATTCAAGTCTTTAATCCATTTGGAGTTAATTTTTGTGTATGGTGTAAGATAAGGATCTACTTTCATTTTTTTGCATATGGCTATCCAGTTTTCCCAACACAATTTGTTGAAGAGACTTTCTTTTCCCCATTGTATGTTCTTGGCTCCTTTGTCAAAGATTAGCTGTCCATAGATGTGTGGGCTTATTTCTGGGCTTTCGATTCTATTCCACTGATCTGTGTGTCTGTTTTTGTGCCAGTACCATGCTGTTTTGGTTACTATAGCTTTGTAGTATATTTTGAAGTCAGGGAGTGTGATACCTCCAGCTTTGTTCTTTTTTCTCAGGATTCCTTTAGCTATTCGGGGTCTTTTGTTATTCCATATAAATTTTAGAATTCTTTGTTCTATTTCTGTGAAAAATGTTGTTGGAACTTTGATAGGGATTGCATTGAATCTATAGATGGCTTTAGGAAGTATGGACATCTTAACTATGTTAATTCTTCCAATCCAAGAGCACGGAATATCTTTCCATTTCTTTGTGTCTTCTTCAATTTCTTTCAGAAATGTTTTATAGTTTTCGTGTACAGATCTTTCACCTCTTTGGTTAAGTTTATTCCTAGGTATTTAATTCTTTTTGTTGCAATTGTAAATGGGATGGTATTCTTAATTTCTCTTTCTGCTACTTCGTTGTTAGTGTACAGAAATGCAACTGATTTTTGTATGTTGATTTTGTATCCTGCAACTTTACCATATTCGTTTATTACTTCTAAAAGTTTTCTGGTGGATTCTTTAGGGTTTTCTATATATAAAATCATGTCATCTGCAAATAGTGACAGTTTCACTTCTTCCTTTCCAATTTGGATCCCTTTTATTTCTTTCTCTTGCCTGATTGCTCTGGCTAGGACTTCCAATACTATGTTAAATAGGAGTGGTGACAGTGGGCATCCTTGTCTAGTTCCTGTTCTTAGAGGGATAGCTTTCAGTTTTTCACCATTGAGGATAATATTAGCTGTGGGTTTCTCATATATGGTCTTTATTATGTTGAGGTACTTTCCTTCTATACCCATTTTATTCAGAGTTTTTATCATAAATGGATGCTGGATCTTGTCAAATGCTTTCTCTGCATCTATTGAGATGATCATGTGATTTTTGTTCTTCATTTTATTAATGTGGTGTATTATGTTGATTGATTTGCGAATGTTAAACCATCCCTGCATCCCTGGAATAAATCCCACTTGATAATGGTGTATAATCTTTTTAACGTATTGTTGTATGCGATTTGCTAGTATTTTGTTGAGGATTTTCGCATCGATGTTCATCAGTGATATTGGCCTGTAGTTTTCTTTTTTTGTGTTGTCCTTGTCTGGTTTTGGTATCAAGGTAATGTCGGCTTCGTAGAATGAGTTAGGAGCTTCCCCCTCCTCAATTTTTGGAAGAGTTTGAGAAGGATAGGTATTAAGTCTTCTTTGAATGTTTGGTAGAATTCACCAGGGAAGCCGTCTGGTCCTGGACTTTTATTTTTGGGGAGGTTTTTGATTACTGTTTCGATCTCCTTACTGGTGATTGGTCTATTCAAATTCTCTACTTCTTCTTGATCCAGTTTTGGAAGGTTGTATGATTCTAAGAATTTATCCATTTCTTCCAGATTGTCGAATTGGTTGGCATATAGTTTTTCATAGTATTCTCTTATAATCTTTTGTATTTCTGAGGTGTCTGTTGTAACCTCTCCTCTTTCATTTCTGATTTTACTTATTTGTGCCTTCTCTCTTTTTTTCTTGGTGAGTCTAGCTAAAGGTTTGTCTATTTTGTTGATCTTTTCAAAGAACCAGCTCTTGGTTTTATTAATTTTTCTATTGTTTTTTGGTCTCGATTTCATTTATTTCTGCTCTGATTTTTATTATTTCCCTTCTTCTACTGATTTTGGGCTTTGTTTGTTCTTCTTTTTCCAGTTCCTTTAGGTGCATTGTTAGATTGTTTATTTGAGATTTTTCTTGTTTGTTGAGATAGGCCTGTATCGCTATAAACTTCCCTCTTAGAACCGCTTTTGCTGTATCCCATAAATTCTGGCATGTCGTATTTTCATTTTCATTTGTCTCCAGGTATTTTTGATTTCTTCTTTGATTTCTTCGTTAACCCAGTCGTTGTTCAGTAGCATTTTGTTTAATCTCCATGTATTTGTGGCTTTTCTGATTTTCTTCCTATAGTTGATTTCTAGTTTCATACCGTTGTGGTCAGAAAAGATGCTTGGTATTATTTCAATCTTCTTAAATTTATGGAGACTTGTTTTGTGGCCTAATATGTGATCAATCCTGGAGAATGTTCCATGTGCGTTTGAAAAGAACGTGTATTCTTCGGTTTTTGGATGGAATGCTCTGTATATATCTACTAGGTCCATCTGTTCTAGTGTGTCGTTTAAGGCCAATGTTTCCTTATTGATCTTCTGTTTGGATGATCTATCCGTTGGTGTAAGTGGAGTGTTAAAGTCCCCTACTATTATTGTGTTACTGTCTATTTCTGTTTTTATGTCTGTTAATAATTGCTTTATATATTTAGGTGCACCTACATTGGGTGTGTAGATATTTACAAGTGTTATATCTTCTTGTTGGATTGTTCCCTTGATCATTATGTAATGCCCCTCTTTGTCTCTTTTTACAGTTTTTGTTTTAAAGTCTATTTTGTCTGATATGAGTACTGCTACCCCAGCTTTCTTTTCATTGCCATTTGCGTGGAGTATCTTTTTCCATCCCTTCACTTTCAGTTTGTGAGTGTCTTTAGGTCTGAAGTGTGTCTCTTGTATGCAGCATATATGTGGGTCTTGTTTTTTTATCCAGTCAGCCACCCTATGCCTTTTAATTGGAGCATTTAGTCCATTGACGTTTAAAGTAGCTATTGATAAGTATGTACTTACTGCCATTTTTTAACTTTATTTTTTTTTTTTTTCCCTCAGTGTTTTAGTAGTCCTTCTCTGTTCTTTACTTCTTCTATACAGAATTGATGGTCACTTTAGTTTGACCTCTGTATGAAAGCTGTACTCTTTAACTACCCTCCTCCCTCCTTTTATGTTTTTGATATCATATCTAACCTCTTTTTTGTGCATTTGTATCCATTACGTTCTAATCGTGGAAATAGATAATTTTTCCTATTTGTGGTCTTCTCTTTTCCCCTTAAATCAGTCCCTTTAACATTTCTTGTAACTGGTTTCTTGGTGACAAACTCCTTTAATTTTTGCTTATCTGGGAAAATTTTGATCTCTCCTTCCATTTTGAACGATAACCTTGCTGGGTAGAGTATCCTTGGCTGTAAGTTTTTTCCTTTTAGCACTTTAAATATATCGTGCCATTCTCTTCTAGCCTGTAAGGTTTCTGCTGAGAAGTCAGCTGATAGCCTTATGGGGTTTCCCTTGTATGTAACTTGAAATTCTCTTGCGGCTTTTAGGATTCTCTCTTTATCTTTAATTCTGGACATTTTGATTATGATGTGACTTGGTGTGGGCCTCTTTGGGTTTATCTTGTTTGGGGCTCTCTGTGCCTCCTGTACCTGGATGTCTGTTTCCTTCCTTAGGTTAGGGAAGTTTTCATCTATTATTTCTTGAAATAGATTCTCTGCCCCCTTGTCTCGCTCTTCTCCTTCCGGGACACCTATAACACGGATGTTAGTGCGCTTGATGTTGTCCCAGAGGTCCCTTAGACTGTCCTCACTCTTTTTAATTCTTTTCTCTTTTACCTGTTCACCTTGGGTAATTTCTTCTAGTCTTTCTTCCAGCTCACAGATCCGTTCTTCTGTATCCTCTACTCTGCTTTTGAGTCCCTCTAATGAATTTTTCATTTCCAGTATTGTATTCTTCATTTCTGAATGGTTCTTTTTTATATCTTCCATTTCTTTGTTGACATTCTCACTGAGTTCATCTATTCTTCTCCCCACATCAGTGAGCATCCTTAACACTCTTAGTTTGAACTCTTTGTCGGGTAGGTTGCTCATTTCTGTTTCACTTAGTTCCTTTTCTGGGGTTTTGTCCTGTTCCCTTACTTGGAATGTATTCTTTTGCCTCCTCATTTTGCCTCTTTCCCTGTGCTTGTGTCTACGTATTAGGTAGGTCAGCTACGTCTCCTGCTCTTGGATAGGTGACCTTATGTAAGTGATGCCTTAGGATGCTTCCAGTGTGCTTCCCTCAGTTCTCAATGTTCCAGGGGTGGCCCCTATGTGGGCTACGTGTGTCCTTCTATTGTGGCCTATTAGCTCTCCCTATAGGCGCCCAGGGAGGCTGAGTTATGCTCCTGGCCAGCTGTTGTAATGCTCAGCTGCTTGTAGTTGTTGTGGGCCCTTCAGTCTCTTTATCAGGTGTGGGGAGCCCCAGTACAGTTGGCTGTAAGTTCTAATACCACCTTTGTGTTGCAGTATTTCTTTTAAGTGAGTAGGCCCCCAGTGTGGCAGGTTGTTAGGCTCAGGGCCTTACAATTGCTGTAAACCTCTAGCCTATTAGGTCTCTTGTCAGCTCTCTGGGGATTGCAGCTGGGTGGGGCTGCCCTCAGGCACAGGAGCACCCAATTGTTTCAGGCTTTGGAAGGTGGGGCAAACCTCCTATGTGGGTCTTTGAGAAGCACAAGTCTTCTGCAGCTGACAAGCCCTGTTGCCCACAGGTCCACACACACAGTCAACACAGTCCTGCCCCGTGTGAGTGCCCCGACCTCCCCAAGTGGACCCAGTCTCTCCACGGCGGGAGTCCCACACACTCCACCACCACCCCACACTCTCCACCCGCTCCTTGTGCACACCCTGCCCCGCTCAAGTCAGCTCAGTTGCCAGGCTGCAGAGAATCCAGTCACCAATCTATGCAGGCACACACGTTGCCTGAGGGCTTGTTGTTGGGTGGCGCCAGTCTCTAGGGTGGGCTGCCTGCCCTGGCTGAGCTGGATTAAATTGGTGCTCTAGCGGGTGGAGCAGACCCTGGGCTAGCAGGTCTCAGGGAGAACTCCAATGGCGTCTGTGTCAGCACGCTCACACCAGGCCACAACAATGGCCGCCGCCAATGTCCCAGTCCCTGGAGAGGTCTCACCCCTCACCGTGATGCACTCAGGGCCTATTAGGTGAGTCTCTTGTCACCGAAGCACTGTGTACCTTTCTTTCTGGTGATTTTAGGATGCTTTCTGGAACGGGTGAGTTTGCGCGTGGGCCCTTTAAGAGCCAGTTTTAGTTTCTTTGTGAACCGGGTTTTCTGGGGGTGCTACCCAATGCTTTAGTAGCAGGCAAAGTCAGATATTATGCCGCTGGTGTCGATTGTGCTGGGTCCACAAAATGCCCACAGCGGGGGCGCTCCCGGGCTCAGGACCCCGCGCCTCCAGGGAGGCTGCGTACCTGTGAGCTGCTCCCGGCAGCCGTGAAGCTGGCGGCTTGTGAAGGTGGCGTTTTCCTCTCCAGAAGGGAGTCTCTGCCTCTTCCACCTCAGTTAGGATTGTCCGTTGTTGCAGGAGTTCCTCTTATCCAGTTTTCAGTTCTGTCTCAGGGGTAATTTTTCCACGAGTAGTTGTAAATTGGCTGTGTCCACGGGAGGAGGTGAGTTCAGAGTCTGCCTACGCCGCCATCTTGACTCCGCCTCCTTGTCCCCATCTTTCTTTCCCTTTTCCTCTTCCCAATAAGTACTCACTCTAACATGAAAGTAGATTTGTAAGATTTATAAGAATCCTTAAAAAGACCATTTTGTGTATATTGGGATTTTTACTCTTACGTAATACCTATTATACCATAGTCCTTGTTTTCACTTTGCTGGTTTTGTGTTTTTATTTGTTTTACCTTTTTCACTCAGCTGTAACTTTTAAGAATTCATCTTCCACTATGTACTTCTAGTTTATTGCTTCTGACTGCTGTGTAGTATTTCATCATGCACATCTACACGTTTACTTACCCATCTCCCTATTGATGGACTCTTAGATTGCTTCCAACTCACACACACACACACACATACACACACACAATGTTGAAATAAGCACCTATGTACATATCCCCCTATGAATCTAAGCAAGAGTTTCTCTGGAGGGCGTACATTCTCAGACTGATCTCATACCATAGAGTCATATGGTAGAGATATCTGCATATTAAATTTCACTGAGTACAGTAACGCTTTACTACAGGTAGAGTATTGCTATTTAAATTTACATTTCTCTCTTTACTGGTGGCAATGCTCTACTTGCCCATTTTTCTAGTTTGCTTCCTATCTTTTTCTTTTTTTACAGGAGTTCTTTAATTGGTGTAAACTACACTCCTGTTTTGTATTTTTGGAGTGTGTATAAGAAATCCTTCTGCACTTCAATATCGCAAGGATATTATCCTATTTGCTCATAATATCACTTTTGACATTTACGTGGAAGTTTCAAGATTGACGTACCAGGTTGATATTGTGTTAATTCCCTTACTTTTAGACCTTGGAAATTTTATTTGTAAATATTCTCTGCCTTATTTATGTACTAGAATTTGGCTCTGCAGCTATTCGAAGTCTTTATATTTGGAGGCTTCCATTCTAGCACTAACCAGTGACTGCTTTTTAAAATTTTATTAACATTTAAAGAACATAAATACTTATAGGCAAAGCATTAATTTGTTAGAAATTAAAATCCAGTGGAGTGAATATTAGTTCTAAACTCTATAAAATATCTTCCTTCATGTTGTTGGTTACTTTTCTGTTTACATTTTAAAAAAATAAATATTTCTAAGTTCTAAAAATATGTATATTACTTGAGATTATGTCTTAAAGGCTAGGAGGACTGGATGGTTATAACAAGCACAGCTTTATAAAATGACTTTATAAATAACTAGAAAAAAATTTCTGGGGCTGGCCCGGTGATATAGTGGTTAAGTTTGCGTGTTCTGCTTCGGCAGCCCGGAGTTCACAGGTTTGAATCCTGGGCACGGACCAACGCACCACTCAACAAGCCATGCTGTGGCAGTGACCCACATACAAAAATGGAGGAAAATGGGCACAGATGTTAGCTTAGGGGAATCTTCCTCAGCAAAAAGAAAGGATTGGCAACAGATGTTAGCTCAGGGGCTGTCTTCCTCACCAAAAAAAAAAAATTCTTTTTTGACTCTTACAATTTCTTTCATAATGTATAAGAATTTCCTAGGTTTGTGGAGTTTATGACTCTTGATTTGAGAAATTTTGTGTTCTTAATGATCTTAAAACTCAAATCCACACATAGAGGTTGGAAGAACAGGATTTGTGACAGTGACTCTGAGTGTTAGCTATACCGTGGATGTAGCAGGGTGGTAGGACATGATTAGTAAGGGGTTCTCTCCCTCAAATTTGAAGAGTGTCATCCTTATCCTGCTGTGAGGAATGGAGGAGAGTATGGAGGACACATGAACAGAGAACATAGAACAACCGGAATTCTAGGTGAAGAAGATGTTGACTCAGGGGCTACCCAGCAGCTTAGTGGTTAAGCTCGTGCCCTTTGCTTCTGCGGAATTTGCCGGTTCGGATCCTGGGTGTGGACCTACGCACCACTCGTCAAGCCATGCTGAGGTAGCATCCCACAGAAAGCAACTAGAAGGATGCACAACTATGACATACAACTACCTACTGGCACTGGAGAAAAAAAGGACAAAGATTGGCAATAGGTGATAGCCAGGGGCCAATCTTCCTCAAAAAAGGGAAAAAAAAAATATGTCGACTCAGTCTCAAGTGAACACGCACTTTGAGTGATTTTCCCAACTGTGCATATGGATTTGCTTTGATCCTTCTGAACACCATCATATGGACCTCTTTTGTGACAAGTAACATATATGCACAAGAAATTTACCTGTGATGAGAGGTGTGATCCATAACACTTGAATACAACAAAGCAAACGAGTCCACACAGTAGTGAACTAATGACCTTGGATTCATTAGCTGAGTGTTCTTACCAATTGCAAGACCAGCCACCAATATATACAGAAAACGTGTCCTGCTGAACTTCAATGCCACTTCACAGTCAGAACTCAACTGTAGAAATTAGCCAGACAATCTGCACACTATCCATGAAAGATGGATAGCAATACAAGAAATTAGGGTCTGATCATTCTCAAGGATTTCAGTTCATGAATATGACACTGACTAGTAGCAGATTCAACTCTTAGAATATAACATGGTTTGTGGTTTGTGAGCCCTTAACTTATTTAAATTGATCATGGAATTTCAGATTCATTGTTATTCACGAATCATGGATGAAAAGTCATCAAGAAAGACGAAGTTTTATTAAGAAAAATAAGAAGACTGTTCATGTAGTTTTGTTTTGTTTAGGACTCTGTAAATTAAAGTGTCTCAGAAACTATAAAGAAATAATGTAAAAATATTATGATTTATTATGTATTTTACACATGATATAATTATTATACTATATAAAATAATTGAACACAAATATATTTATTGAAATGTAAAATACTATCACTATCAATATCATCTCTTCTTGTAAACAAAATTGAACTAAATTACATTATGCAAAGTAAATCACAATAAAATACATATCTATGAAACCATCTGTTGAGCAACAGCAGAGTATCTTCTACAAGAGAATAATATAATATACTATAAGAATAATTGCACCTTCAATAAACAACATTTTATTATAGTGACATATAAGACTGTTATTTGGTGATAAGGATGTATTATAGGCTATACTTTTCAAATTTTCAAAGGTAAAATTGGCATCTTGACATTAAATAATAATGAAAATTAGAAGGCATTTGGGAGATCTTTCATTATATTATAATGCCTCCATTAACTGGAATGTATAGGAAATGAGGAATTCTTATTTAAACCAGAATAAAATCTGGTTGACCCACATTAAATAACTGTTTATGTAAGACAAAAAAGTCAATTGTTGGAGATTTCATATGGTTCAACATAACAGTTTGTCTTTGATTTCTGTTTGCCGTTGTTCACTTTCCTGTTACGTAAGCATAAGTTTTTAATTAAGAAAACTTGTTTCCTTTTCGTATGTCTCTTTCTTTAAAAATCAAATGTAAAATAGCAGATCCCAGTTAGTGAAGGTGTGTGGATAAATTGATTTTAGCTGTAACTAAGAGTTTATATATTCAAATCCAGATAGAAACTGAAGAAACCTTTTTAGACATTTTCAATATAATGTAACAAATTTGGAGATCTGGGTATTGCTAAGTGATTTGAAATTTTTTATTTAATTATTTTAAAAGTTTGAATTTGCAGATCTTCCAAACTTCTCTATAATATTAGGAATTCTAGTTCTCGGTATTAAATTTAAAAGTAGCTATACACATGACACAGAATAAGTTGATAGCTGTACAGAAAATATGTTATTATTTTATTTGTGTGCACATAATTGATTTGGATACATAAATTATATAGAGAGTATACATGACAAGGTTGTTGGTCAGACAATGTAAACACGTGGGTGGAGAAAATAAGAGTAACTGATATTCAAAATGGGATACTTTGCATTATATTTGGTACTGTTCTCTTTCAAATGCTTTTTTGTTTGTTGCTTTTGAGGCTTGGAGGTTTGAGGCAAGAAGATCATGAAATAGAGGTGTGAAAATTCAGATAGCAGTTAATTAGTTTAGTTAGGCTGTTAACACGAACATAATGGATTTTCAGCTTTTTCTCTCTTTTGTCTTCTGACTTCAGGCAATTATACACCAGCACTTCTTGAACAAGTTATTGTACATCACTTCAGCAAATAGACTACTTGCACACTTAAGCACAATCTAATTAAGTCAATTTATCGAAATTATTTATTCATCTTAAATCCAATTCAGTCTACTAAGACCATCATTGAGCTCATTTAGATAGTGTTATCTTTGATGTTGAAGTAAGTCACCATTTTCTTTCCATTGGCTTTAGAGGAAAAATTGTATATTGAGCAATATATAATTCAAAAATGCTAAGTTTACAAAAGAGAGTTTATTGATTCTTACCTGCGTGGATCTGAGAAGTAAGCCACGTTTGGGTCTTGCATTTTATATCAGTGTTTTAAATTTTTTTTGACATTTTATGATTTATCTTTTATTTTCCTCTATTTAACACATTGGGAAAATCCAAAAATGGAAACTGAGTAAAGCAATCTAAATTTTTAAAAAATAAGACAATTGGGTGAGAATGGGGACTTTGAGAGATGTTCCATTTCCTCATGTTATGGGAATACAGTAGTCCCCCCTTATTCGTGGTTTCGCTTTCCACAGTTTTAGTTACCCATGGTTGCACGGTCAGAAAGTATTAAATGGATAATTCGGGAAATAAACAATTCATAAGTTTTAAATTGAGCACCATTCTGAGTAGTGTGATGAAATCTTACGCTGTGTTGCTCTGTCCTGCTGGGGATGTGAATCATCCCTTTGTCCAGCATATCCACACTGTATACGCTACCTGCCCATTAGTCACGTAGTAGCCCTCTCAGTTATCAGATCAACGGTCAGGGTACCACAGTGCTTGCGTTCAAGTAACCCTTATTTTACTTAACAATGTCCCCAAAGTGCATGAGCAGTGATGCTGGCAATTCTGATATGCCAGAGAAGTCATAAAGTGCTTCCTTTAAGGGAAAAGGTGAAAAGTTCTCGACTTAATAAGGAAAAAAAAATCTTAGACTGAGGTTGCTAAAATCTATGGTAACTTTTATTACAGTATATTGTTATAATTGTTCTATTTTATTATTAGTTATTGTTGTTAATTTCCTACTGTGCCTAATTTACAAGTTAAACTTTATCATAGTTATGTATGTACAGCACAGGAAGAAACATAGTATGTATAGGGTTCAGTACTATCCTTGTTTTCAAGCATCCATTGAGGGTCTGGGAAGGTATCCCCTGCAGATAAGGGAAGACTACTGTATGTATGGAAACTTTCCTGATTCAGCACAAGGGACTCTCTTATTCCCAAGAATGATATCTCCATCTCAACTTTTCTTTTGTATTTCTGAATTACAAAACACTGCTCCACTCAAACCCTTTTGCATCCAAAGGGCTATTGTTACAACCCACTCTGATAAAAGAAATGCCCTCAGATCCCTGAATTTTGGGGGGGTCTAAGATTTCTGCAACAATCAAGTTTGACATCACTCATTTATTCAACTTTTTTACTAATTATCTAAAGTTTTTAGTATTTGATTTTGCAGAATAGAAATCATCTAAAATACTCCTCATACTATATAAATGAAAAAAAGAAATGTATAGCCTAACTGGGGAAAATGAGAATGACATTTAAGTGAAGACACACATAGGACAATCTTACTATTTTACAACCATCACATAGCTTTGAATAAAGCACACCATCCTCCAGTTTTTGTAGTGACTGCATCAGTAACCTAGAAAGAACTAAAAAATCTGTGACCAGCCAAAAGATGAAAAACACAGCCATCCACAACTGCAAACATTCACTACTTTATGAGGGGCTAACTTTTTCTTGGCTTGAATCCCCAAGAAATGTTAGACTATTTCCAAAACATACAATAAATACAACCTACTACGGTTGGCCCCAATTCCTTAACATAATATAATTGGCCACAATCATCGAGAGGAACTTTGATGAAAGGAAAAAGATTAACCTCTTCTGTATTCTCAGTGTTCCACAGAAAGTATTTATAACATGATTAGAGTCCCTGAATGATTTATATTTCTCACTTTGGAAAGAAATGAGGACCTGGGTTAGGAGGGAGGCAGAAAGATTGGAAAGGGGAAAAATGTTTGTAAGAAACATTGCAAAAAGTTGTCTTACCAAGTCACACGTAGGAGATGACAAAGAAGGGCATATTAGAGATGACTCCAAATTTTCTCCTGCTCAAGCATGCTTACAATCCTCTGCTCTCTTTCCCTTCCCCATTTCATACCAAGTAGCTGAATGCAGATTAAACTTAAACTTTTTTCTAATAATGTGCAATTGCATTTCCACTGATTTTTTTTAAAGAAAGTCTACAAATTTTACTTAATGCTTGTTAAATTTGGAGTAATGATGTTGACACCAGGTAAAGACATCCGGCAGGCAGGACTGAAGCTCAGGAGAGAGTGTGTGGTCAACCACCACTTAGATTTATGAGGGAATAGATATAACAACACATTCAACAGACGCAATGCCAAAGTTCCCCATCACTTTCGGGGCTATCAGTTATCTATTTTAAGGCTTCTCCTTGGATTAACATCATGCCAATGACTAACATATTATTAAAATTTACTTTTTAAGAGTTTTTTTAAATAAAAAATAAAGTATCCCTAAATATTTGACTTATATGAATACCTTTGTTCACACTCCTATTCTCAAAAGCCAGGAAAGACACATTTTGGGAGAGTGTTGATAGTGACAAATTCAGTTATCTCTAAGACGTGTACAGGCTGCCCAGGCCTTGCAATCTATTACCACATAGCATAATGCTGTCTACATTGACTGGGCCAGAAATACTTCATTTCTCTGGATCACAATCTTATAAGACAGCCTTGTCATTTTAATTTGTCACTCTTTGTCTCCTATATCTCATTGAAGTCTCATCTCTTCAGCCAAGTGCCATGGGCTACTCATCCCAGAAAAAAAAAAAAATCCTATCACACTGAATAGAGAAAGGAAAGACACTAAGAGAAAGTTTGTGTCTAAAGACACTCCTATAGATTCCATTCCCACAGGCATAGCAGGTGGTATAAATACAATCTCAACCGAGACAGAAAAATGAATTGTTGCTTCTATTCCCCGTCTCCAGTGTCTCTGGGAATGTTATATCTGCTTCTTCTACACAGCTATTGATTTGATACCCTTATCATCCACAGAGCAGAGAGGAAGGAAGAAAGGGAATAGAGAATAGGAGAGCTAATGTCTGATACATGGTCTGAGCCTAAAAAAATACAGCAATTTTGAATTAATAAGGACTGCAAGTCTACCTCCTTCAGAAATTCTTCCTGCTGATTTAGGAAAGAGATCTCATTTTTTATTAAGTCCCCACTCTGTATAAAAAGTGGTATACAAATATGAGACACTTTTATTATTGTGTTTTAGCCTCTTTCTCTTAATTTAATCTAAGCATTTGTAATATTGAATAAACACAATTTAAGTGCCTGAGTGTACTCTGTTGATATGTTTCTCTATTTCTCTTCATTTAAAAACAACAAGTTTTTTCTGATTAGTAATGCCCTCCTTTTGCTTCTTTTTATGCTTTGGAACAGCAATCACAGATGCCAGCTGAGAGTCCTATAACTCTTTAAAAGTATCAATTGGTTTTGCAACTGGAAAACTCGAGATAGAATGATCTATATGTTTAACATATGTTCCTTTCATTGCAATTCTTCACTTCTGTTAGGCTCTATTTGAAGGCACTTTGGCTTCATATGACAGGGATTTAATTAATGGCAGCAATTTGCATATTTTTCTGCAATGGAGAAGATGACCACAGAATGATTGCTAACTCCTCTGTCCCACTAGGTTTTCTTTTTCTCCTCTTCCTTTGTGTGAGTCATTGCTTGATCAGTGAACTCCCACATATTCAACAAAGAAACAAGACTTCCAACACTAGTGGAGTCACCAGGGAATTTGGCACGGCTGTTAAATCTGCTCGGCCTTCTTCTCCAAGACTGAAAAACAAAAATTCAAAACTAACCAAAAAAAAAAAAAAAAAAAAAAGGAAGCCTAACTTTTAAACTCCCTATATAAATTACTTTGTGATATCCCTCACTTTTCTTCATATCTCTTTAAAATAAAGGCTGAGAAATTCTTATATGGAGCTTTAAAAGTGAGTAAAGATTAATGTGAAGTGAAATGACTCAATGTTGTGTGAATGCTCATTATCATTGTCATAAAATATTAATGACAAGCATATTTTTAAGAAGTAAGGCATTAGAATCATATGTATTTAGTTGTTCAAATGCCTTTCATATAGTTTTACTTCTTTTAAACTATTTGCTTTAAGGTCAAAGACCACATATGTTTAACCAGTTCTGCATGCCATTAGGTACCCGAGAGATGCATAAAAAGGGCTTTTATGTGATGATCTGATATTAAAAGTGTGTACATTAAGTCAGAGAGAAAAGGAATAAACTGAGCTGGATGTTAAAGACCAGAAGACAGAATTTAATCCTAGTCACACATAAAACATGCAATGTATCTTTGATTTCAGAGCTTTCTCTAGCTGATTCTCATTCTCTAGCTCTGCATCTGGCAGTACCCTAACATTGTCATTGTTGAGACCTCTTCTAATTTACGATTTTAGAACATTGCATGAGAAAGTACTGTTACAGCATTGTTTTTACCTACAAGAATGCAAAATACAAAATGACTAAATTAAGTATTTAATATAATGTGCACAGGTGGACATTAAACAAATGTTTCCTGGTAAAGATAGCTCTACATCTGCGTGTTCACCTGCTCAAAGAACCACCGAAGCATCAGGAAACACTGGAGTGTGAACTACGTTTCTAAAAATGATAGAATCAAAGTGTTGTATAAGAATGCAGTTTGAAGAAAAGAATGTAAAATTTGTTTTCTAAAATTGTTTTACTGAACATATTATGCACTTATCAAATGAATCTGTTCACTTTAAAACAATGACATAAATGATGTGCATCACAAGATATAGGAAACAAAACAAAATGAACGAGAAGTCATCAAAATTCTAGATCATACAAGTGTTGACTGAAGGATTTAGGCTTTTTCAATTGTCTATTGTACATTTGTTAAAATAAAATACGTGCTACATGTAATGAAATCAATGTTTATTTTTGAACAGATTTATTGAGATAAATAATTGACATAATAGTCACCCTTTGTAAATGCATAAGTCAATGATGTTGGCAGATTGTTTTGAAGATGTGAAAACATCACCACGATGCAGTTTTAGAACATTTCCATCAACCCAAAAAATTTCCTGTGCCCTTTCACAGTTTATCCCTCTTCTCACTCTCAAGTCCACTGATGTGCCTGCTATCTCTATAAACATGCCTTTTCTAGACATTTCAAATAACGAATCATAATATGCAGTCTTTTGCCTCTGGCTCCTTTTACTGAGCATAATGTTTTCGACATCCGTGTATCAGTAGCTCATTCTTTTTAATTGCGAAATAGTGTTGCGTTGTATGGATATACCACAATTTGTTTACCAATTTACCAGCTAAGGGACTCCTGAATTTTTTCTGCACTTCGACTATTTTGAATAATGTTGCTGTGAACATTTGTGTACATGTCTTTGTGTGAGAATATGTTTTGATTTCTCTTAGATAAATTCCTAGGAAAGGAATTCTTGGTTTATATGGTAAGTTTATGTTTAATTTTTTAAGATACAGCCTAAATGTTTTCTAAAGTGCCTGTAACATTTTACATTCCTACCAGCAATGCGTAAGGATTCCAGTTTCTCCACATCTTCACCACTACTTGGTATTGCCTCTCTCTTTGATTACCGCCATTTGAGTGGATGTGTAGTGGTCTCTCATGATTTTACTTCACATTTCCCTAACGACAATAATGTTGAGCATCTTTAGATGTAGAGTAAGCTATTCATCTGTTTTCTTTGGTGTAATTTCTATTAATATCTCTTGCCTTTTTAAAAATTGGGTTGTATGTCTTGTTTTGAGTTGTTCAAGTTCTTTTATATTCGAAATACAATTCCTTTACCAGATATATGACTTGCCAAATTTTCTCCTAGTTTGCGGCTTATGTTAGTTTTTCACATCGTGTCTTTGGAAGCACCAAGTTTTAACTTTGGTGGCGTCCAATATCTCATTTTTTTCTGTATTGATCATGCTTTTGGCATCACGTCTAAGAACTCTTTATTCAACCCAAGGTCACGGTTCTCCTGTGTTTCTCTAGAAGTTTTGTAGTTTTTTCTCTTACATTTACGGCTAAGGTCCATTTTGAGTTAATTTTTGCATATGGTATAAGATAAAGATAAAGTCTAAGTTTTGTGGGGTTTTTTTTGGCATGTACACATCTAATTGTCCCAGCATCGTTTTTTGAAAAAGCTAACCTTTCCCCATTGACTTGTGTTTATTGAAAATCAATTGAACTTAGCTGTAAGGATTTACTCGTGAACTTGCAACTCTGTTCCATTGATCTGTCTCTCTATCTTTATGCCAGTACCACTCTGTCCTGACTGCTGTGGACTCAATAAGCTTTTAAACAAAGCATTGTACGTCTTCCAACAATTTTTTTCTTTTTAAAACTCGTATTGACTACTCCAGGTACTTTATTTTCCAAAAAATTTTTAGGATCAGCTTGACAATTTCTACCAAAAAACCTTGCTAGCATGTAATAGGGATTACAATGAATTTAGAGATCAATTTAGGGAGAATTGCCATCCTGATAATATTGAAACTTTAATCCATGAACATGGACTATCTCTTTATTTATATGAATCTCTTTTAATTTCTCTCAGCAATGTTTTATAATTTCTAATACACGTCTTGAACATTTTTATTAAATGTACTCCTAAGTATTTTGTTCTTTTTGATGCTTTTGTGAATGAAAATGTTTTCTTATTTTTTTTCAGATTTTTCATTAACATATATAAATATAACAGATTTCTGTGAATTTTTTGAGAGTTTATACATACCAGATAACTTCATCTGCAATAAAGACAGTTTTATTGTTTCCTTTAAAACATTTGAATGTCTTTAATATTTTATTTTTTCTTGCTTCACTGTACTAGCTAGAACCTCTAGCACAATGTTGAATAGAAGTGATGAAAAAGTGGACATTCTTGCCTTGTTTACAATTATAGGAAGAAAGCATTTTGTCTTTCACCACTCAGTGTAGTGTTAGCTCTGGGTGTTTTTAGATGTCCTTTATTAGTTTTATGAAGTTCCCTTCTATTACTAGTTTGTTGAGAGGTTTTATCATGAACAGGTCATGGATTTAATTAAGGGCTTTTTCTCCCTTAATTGATATGATCATGTGATTTTATTTTTTCAGTCTGCTGATATGGAGGATTTCATTGATGGTTTTGAATATTGAACCGGCTTTGCATCACTGGAATAAACTGCACTTGGTTGTAATATAATTATTTTTTTAAATTAAACTTTTTATTTCAGATCATTGTAGATTCACATGCAGTTGTAAAAAATAATACAAAGAGATTCCTATACCCTTTGTGTAATTTCCAGCAATAATAACATCTTACAAAAGTATATTACAATATTACAACTAGAACATTGGCATTGATACAGTCCACCTATCTTATTCAGATTCCCTCAATTTTAATTGTACTCATTGGTATGTGTTTGTATGTGTGTGTATTTAGTTCTATACAATTTTATCACACGTGTCAGTTTGTGTGTTAAACAACACAGTCAAGATACAGAATAGTTTCATCACCAAAGGATCCTTTATGTTACCATTTTATAACCACACCCAATTCCCTTTCACGTTCCATCGTGTACTAACCCCTGGCAACCATGAATCTGTTCTCCATTTCTGAAATTTTGTCTTTTCAAAGTGTTATATAAATGGAATCATCTACTATGTAACATTTTGGAATTGGCTTTTTTATTCAGCACAATTTCCCAGAGATTCAACCATGTTGTGGCATGTATCTATAGTTCATTCTTTTTTATTGCTGAGTAGTATTCCATGGTAGTGTAACTGTACCTCGGTTTGTTTAACTATTCACCCATTGAAAAACTCCTGGGTTGTTTTCAGTTTGGGGCTTATATGAATGAAACTGCTATGAACTTTCATGTACAGGTGTTAGTGTGAGCATAGGTTTTCATGCCTGTGAGATACATACCCAAAAGCGCAATTTTTCAGGCTCATGGTAATTGCACACTTAGTTTTATAAGTTGTGAAACTATTATCCAGAGTGGTTTGCAAATATTTTCACCCAATCTACAGTTGTCTTCTTATCCTCTAGACAGTTTTTCAGAGAGCAATTTTGATGAGGTCCAATTTATTATTGTTTCTTTTTATGGATAGTGCTTTTGATGTCAAGTCTAGGAACTCTTTGCCTACCCCTAGATACCGAAATTTTCTCCTTTTTTTCCTAAAGGATTATAGTTTTTCATTTTGCATATATATATTTTGAGATAATTTTTTGTAAAAAGTGTAAAGTTTAGGTCAATGTTTTGTGGGTTTTTTTGCCAATGGATGTCCAATTGCTCCAGCACTATTTGTTGAAATAGATACCAGTCTCCATTGAAGTGAATTGCTTTTGTACCGTTGTAAAAAATCACTTGGGTATATTTCCGTGGATTTTTCCTGGTTCTCCATCCTGTTCAGTTGATCTACGTGTATATCCATCCACCAATACCACACTGTCATGATTACTATAGCCATATATCAATATATATGTAACTTTAATATCACTTAGTGTGATTCATCCCACTTCATCCTTTTTCAATATTGCTTTGTCTATTCCTTGGCCCATGCTTTTCCATATAAATTTTAGTATAAGCTTATCTGTGTATACAAAAGCTGTTGCTGGAATTTTGATAGGAATTGCATGGAACATATAGAGTGATTTGGGGAGTATTGACATCTTAACTATGTGAGTCATCCAATCCAGAAACATGTATATCTTTCCATTTATTTAGAGCTTTCTTGATTTTTTTCATAAGCATTGTAATTATCAGTATACAGATTCCATACACATGTTAGATTTATACGTAAATATTTCATTTTCTTTGGAGCAATTGTAAATGGTATTATGTTTTTAATTTCAGGGTCCTTAAGTTCATTATTAGTACACAAAAATGTAATTAATTTTTATGTGTTTTTCTTGTATCCTGCAACCTTGCTGAACCCACTTATTAGTCATAGGAGTTTTTTTGTTTTGTTTTGTAGATTCATTGGGATTTTCTATGTAAAGTATCATGTCATCTGCAGATAAGGCCAGTTTTATTTCTTCTTTTATGTATGCCTTTTATTTGTTTGCTTGTCTTATTGCAGTGGCTAGAACTTTCAGTACTGTGTAGAATAAGAATGGTGAGAGTAGACATCCTTGTTACTCAGTCTGGGATATATGAAGCAATCATATGGGGCACTACTACATTAGTCTGTGGGACATGAGATTTCTAGGCAAGTGCCTTACTGTCTACACTTTTCAGATTTTACTTATGTTTGTTTTATATATAATTTCTAGTTTTTAGCAGTATCTAGAGGGAGGAGTGGTTAACAGTGTGTCTACTCCATCCTACCTTCAGCTTTATTTTTGAATGATATTTTTACTGAATATAGAATTTTTGATTGTCAGTTTTTTTTTTTTTTTGGTGAGGAAGATCAGCCGTGTGCTAACATCTGCCAATCCTCCTCTTTTTTTTTTTTTGCTGAGGAAGACTGGCCCTGGGCTAACATCCATGCACATCTTCCTCCACTTTATATGGGACGCCACCACAACATGTCTTGCCAAGCGCTGTGTTGGTGTGTGCCCGGGATCCGAACCGGCGAACCCTGGGCTGCCGCAGCGGAGCGCACGCACCCAACTGCTTGCACCACCGGGCCGGCCCAGATTGTCAGTTTTTTGTTTGTTTTTGTTTCCTTGTTTTTTCTTTCAGCACTTTGTACATGTCATTCCATGCTTTCTGGGCTTCCTTGTTTCTGATGAGAAGTTAGCCATTAATTGTATATATATCTTACCTCTTCCACTTATCCTTCTTGGAGGTTGTTAACCTTCTTGAATGTATAGATATGTTTTTCATCAAATTTGAGGAGTTCTAGTAATTATTTCTTTAATTATTTTTTTTTATCATTTCTCTCTCTTCTCTCCTTCTAGGATTCTGAATACATGTACACTGGTACATCTAATGTTGAGCCACAGATCTCTAAGACTGCTCATTTTTCTTCACTCTTTTTTCTATCTTTTTTCAGATTGTATAATTTCCCTTGATCTACCTTCAAGTTCACTGATTATTTTTTCTGCCATCTTGAATCTGCTGTTGAGCTCTCTACTGAGTTTTTCATTTTGGTTATTGTACTCTTCAACTCCAGAATTTCTAACATATGTATATGTATAATGTATATATGTATATAATGGGTGTATGTGTGTATATATATTTATATATCCTTACTGAGAATCTCAAACTAATCAATCAACTATTAGCCAGTGTGGCTGCTGTCCTGTACTGATAGGTCTGTGTCATTTCCAAATTCCAGGCCATTTTTTCCCCAGCTTTATTGAGATGTAATTGACATATAACATTGTGTAAGTTTAAGGTGTACAACATGTTGATTTGATACACTTATACATTGCAAAATGATTACCACTATATGATTAGCTCCATGTCATCACATAATTACCATTTCTTTTTTGTTGCTAGAACATTTAGAACCTGCTTCAGTTTTTACCTTTTGTCTGAGCCCTTTCAAGTATCCTATGGGCACCTGCACAGCCTCAGGATTGGCCAGGAGTATGTGAATAGCTTGAAGCTTCTCCAATCTCCACTGAGCACATATGCAACCTCAGTAGAATTAAGCTTGCCCAATTATAATGGCAACCATAGGCTAACTACACTGAGTCATTGGCCTTCCCCTTTTCACCTGCCTTTGTGAAGTCATGTCCAGTAACAATTCTCCTGGCTATGGGTACCACCCACCACTCCACGGCCAGAATGCCATAGAGTCAAAATAATATTACCCAAAGTTCAGCAGGTTTTCAAGCATAAATACTTCTCAGATAGTTTTATGCCAATTGTCAATATTTTACATGCTGAAATAGTTATTTTTGTCAATTTTGTCCAAATTATAGCTATTTTGAAGAAAAAGAATTTGATAATCTCCTCACTTGGCCAAAGTCAAAAACCAGGTTCCCTTTTAACCAAATTTAGGTAAAGTCATCCTGGTACAGAAAAAGATAGATACAGTTTCTCAGCACTTCACAGAAATTTCCCTGCTAATATTTGACCTCTTTTTAAAAATCTGATTTTCTATCTAATTGCCTAGATTTTTAGTACAATATATTGCTTCATGTACACTATGTAAAGGCTGAGGAAAGATTCAAAAAAGTCTGAGCTGTTTATATAATACCAAACATTGCCATCAATTTGCTTTAAAAATCAGTCTATTCAACTAGTTGATCTAACAATTTTTTGTGTGTGGTTTCCTTCAGTGTGGACAAAATCACAGATTTCCGATAGATACTGGTCACGTGGAACCCATCATGACTTCTTTTTAATGGACCTGAATAATCATTGGAAAACTATTTTTGGTTAAGCCTATTTGTATTTGTTGTTGCTTATCCATGTAATATAAACTTTTATGTTATCCTGCCATTTACTTTTCCTCTACAACTTGGTTTTTAATAACTGCTTAGTATTCCATTTTATGGATTTACCATATTCTACTTTACAATTCTCCACAGATATATACTTGGGTTATTTATAATATTTTGATATTAAAAATAATATGATGAAAATCATGTACACTCTCTTTTGTGTATATTTCAATGGTTTTTAGGATAATTTTCAAGAAATCAATTAATGGGTAAAAGGTTATGCACAATTTTAGGCTTTTGATATATACTGCCAAATTGCCTTCCAAGCAGGATGTATTAATTTTTATTAATCTATAGACAAAGAGTGCCCATTTTCCTAGACTATCATTTATATTGGGTATTAATTGGGAATTTTTGATGGGTGATTCTATTTTTCACTTCTCCAGAGCTGGCGTTGTTATTAAATTGCAAATATTACTAAAAGATTCTTGTTAATGCCTGTTAAGAAATGCATAAATACTCAAAAAAAGAATGTATAAAAGCCCTGGGCATCTACATGCCATAGTACGTAAGATATTTCCATTTACAAAACATGTTGTAGCAGGATTAAACTGTATCCCAAAAGAGACATTAACTTCTTTTATACTGAAGTATTTATTATTGCAGCATATGTAACAGATAATATTTGTTTACATTTTTAATTACTTACATTTTCAGCCAAGAAAATCTCTGAGGATAATGCTTCATTTACAAGAGTGTCCTGGCAAAAGACAACATAATGTAATCACACATTACCAACAATTCCATGACAACGACGCAGTGGTTTTAAAGTGACTTCCAAATAAAAGCTTAATTATAGCAAGCTATAAAAAAATTAAACAGAAGATACAATAACGGCACTAAAATTAAATTAAGGAAAAATCACACAGTACATAGAGATATGAATAGAAATGAAGACACTGAAGCTAAATACCTGGCATATTGTCCATTATGTTCTGGAATCCCATTGTTGGAGTCTAATTGCTCCTTGCTCAGAACTCACAACGCTGGATACAAATGAGCCATAGGGCTGTACTCAATAATCAGAACTGATGCAACATATGGAGGAAATAAGGTACTTTTCATTACAAGTCATTTCTACTTTTTTCTATTTTAGTGGAGCTGGGGGAGCAGAATTACATTGGTTGGAAGGGCAGGAACCACATCATCTTACCAGTTTTCAATTAAACATGCATAGTATTCAGTAAATGGGCTTAAAATATCTAAATTGCAAACTTTCTTATTGGTTTGGGAACATATTTTTGAATAAATATTTTAATATATTTGTATTTTATGCTTCATAGTCATAAAATTTTAAATCAAATGAGAGAGCCATGGTGAAAACTTTAGCTCAAGAATTTGATGAAATACAGTCAGGAATATATGATAGATAGAAAACAGAAGGTTGTATCTTTATGTTAGTGGCTAAAATTTTTTTCTAATATGCATGATGTATTTCTGCTTTATGAATTACAGAAACCTAGTACAATCAATTTATCTCTTCACAAAGCTGTCCACACTGTTAAAGAAGACATGCCTTGTTATTCACATTGGATTCAACCACCCTCTGGTATATGAGGTATGAGCTGATCTGGCTGCTCTCTATGAGCTCACTCTCCATATGGCATGCATCTTCCAAGTGAAGTCACTAAAGACGTTTATTTTAAAAGCATCTCTAAAGTGGTAGAAAGAGGTTTGGGGCAATGTTAGAGAAACTATGGAAGAGGAAATTGTGCTGTGGTACAAAGGATTCAAGAAATTGTTATCAATCTGGCTGGATGCATTTGGAGGATACAACTAAACTGCAAACACCAAAAGGAGAGTCAAAACTATACCTGAAAATTGTTTGGCTGCAATAGGATTTGTTATCTCTTCTCAAAATACTCAGAGGTATTTCATACCTATTTTTCCTCAACTGGCTGATGACAAAGGGCCAGTATGATTATCTGAGTAAAATAAAAGATAATGAAGTGCAAATGACATCCTTGAGGTCTTTTATGTTAGTGAAATCAAAACTAGAAAACATGTTGCATTTTAGTTTAGTACCTGATGCCATAGGTTTGTATTTCCTAGGTTTTCTTGGGACCACTTGGAACTCCAGAGTGAGTATAAAGATTATTTTAGGCTAAATACAACTGAGATTCAACAGATGTAGAAAGGAGCCTTCTCAGAGTTTCCCTTATCTGACTAAAAGCAGAAACTTCTGAGAAATGAGGACTGCCATAAATTCCCTCTTCGAGGTGCCTTCTTCTCCCAGAGGAAAGACCAAGAGTAAATCTACTATAAATCCCCTCACTCGGGGAGTCTTATGGCCTGGAGGAAGACAGAAAAACCACTCATACTTGTATAGACAAACATTATCATAAACTTTCCTATCTCCCATTTGTTCTCCTAAGAAAAAAACATTTATCTTTCCTAAAGAAATCTAAGTGTTCTTTCCCTAGGAGTCTTTTCTGCCCCCTCCCTTTCCTCTACTAAGTTAGGTACTAAGTCCCAAATTCCAACCACCCCCATTGAGTTACTCATCACTAAGCACTCCTGCTTGTATGCATGTTGCATGGATAAATAAACCTTTTCTCCTGTTAATCTGTCTTTTGTCAGTTTAATTTGCAACTCTCAGTGACTGAACATAAGAGGGTAGAGAAAAAGTTTTTCCTCAGGCACTTATTAAAGTACAGTTTCCTGGGACCCAACATAGGCTTATTGAATCAGAAATCTCCAAGAAAAGATTCTGAGAAGAAACATTTTAATCGAAGATCCAGATGATTTTTATTAAGAAGTTTTGGCAACTTTGTACTGTGAGCCTAATGCCATGAAGATCAATGGTTTAACCCTTAAGGGAAGCAAGCTGAGAAAGTGTACAACTTCCAGTTTGAGAAAGAAAAAAGACCCAAGATATAGCTTTTATTATTAATAAGATCCCCATCTTTAACTCAGTCTACAAGTCACATTTTACAAATTTTGCCCTTCCTGTCTATGCAAACTGACCTAACAAAAAGACAACATTCAATTTCTTCCCACTTAGAGAGAACAACAATGCTATTAGCATGTATTGAGTACATACTATGTGTAAGTCACCATTCTAACTATCAAACTCATTTAATAACTGAACCATATAAGGTAGATACAATTACTAACCCCCGAAGGAAACTGAGGTAAAAGTATTTTAAGTAACTTTCCCAAGATCACACCGCTAATAAGTGCCCAAAACACAATTTTGAACCAAAAGAGAATCACGCCAGAGCCCTGTTTCTACTTAAAATTATAATCTTCTATGCACCCAAATAGCCTAAATTTTAGAAAAAAGAGAAAAAAAATCATTTTAATTTCTCACAATATGGGGCTCTAAATGTGCAAAGAAACATTTCCCAGCAGAGAAACCCAAAAATGTTTGATAAAATATTTTTTAAAAAAGAGAGAGAGATAACTAAGATAGTGGGAAAATAAGAGATTTCCTGAGAGGCAAGGAACCATAAGAAGCCTGTTCCATAGCAGTAAAGAAGCCTTGAAACCTTTGCCTTTAGGGCATTTGGTAACCTGTCCTGGTTAAAGGTACCTTCTTGGGAAAGCTGGATCGGGCAAAGCGAAGGCTGAAGCTACTTTGAGGTCAGACCATCTCCTCAAAAATCTGGAACCCTCAAAAGTATAAAGCCTTCTGTAAGTGACCTAAGAAAAAACTTATCACTTTAAGGAACGCTTACCTGTTTTGACTTTGCTTCTGAGTAAACCTGGAGAAAATGGTAAAAAAAATTTTCCCCTAAAAATTCTTAATTATAACTCTACACTCATATGATTTAAGAACTGGAATTTACATTTCTATCTGGCCCCTCAAAATCCCAAGGCAAATGTTTAGTTTAAAATGTTCCTCAGATAATAATTTCCCCAGACCCCTAGTAGAAGCATATACAAATCTTCTATGGAAAGTACATCTTTATACTCAATTTTCAAAGAATTCCTGCAGATGAAGTTTATAGACACATAATCTCATAACTAAAAAAGTCACTAAAACATGTAGAAAGAAGCCACTATAAATGAATGTAAGGAGAAACAAAAAAACTTCAGAATCAAACTTGCAAAGACTTCAGGATTTGAACTAATAAATGTCAAATATAAAATAAGACTAAAATATTTTAAAAAATAAAACATAGAATTTTTCATGTCATGAGGAATTAGAGACTGGGAGGATTTGGAGAAATGTGAAATAGAATTTCTGGAAAAGATAAATTATAATAAATATAAATAAAAGGTCATGAAATAATTAAAGAGTATTTAGACAAAGCTAAAGGGAAAATCATAAAATTAGAAGATCCTAAAAGCAGCCAGAGATAACACAGGTTAACCACCAAGAAACAAGAATTGCGCAGATAACTGGTTTCTCAACAAGAACAACGGGGAAAAAAGGAGGTTGAATGATTTCTTCAAACAGCAAAATAACTGTAAATAATAAATTACATGTCCAGCAAGAAGAATATTCAAAAAAGATGATAAAATAAAGATTTTTTTTTTTTACATTAAGAAAACGGAGAGAGCTAAAAGCTAAAAGTCTCTCACTAAGGGAAATCCTGAAGGATGTATTTCTTTCAAGACGGAAGATCTGAGATTAAAAAAAAAGAATTGCTTGAGGGGAAAATGTTAAAATAGGCAGATCTACTCTACAAAACTATAATATTAATAACTACTTCATGGAGTTGGTGTAAAATCAAGACAGAATAAAAATCTTGTACAATAATAGCATATTAGGAAGTGGGTGATCAAAGTTTAAGAATTCTAAATCCTAGCATTATTAGGGAGAAGGGTAGGGATTTTTATTAACTTTAGATTTTCTTAAATTTTATATGTGTGTTAAAACTTCTAAATTAATAAAATTATAACATAAAACTTCCCAATTAGTAGAAAAAATATAAGCACAAATAATTACTAATCCAATTGTAAAGAAAAAATATATGTATATAAAGAGAGAACCTTCTTGGGGGCCAGCCTGGTGGCATAGTGGTTAAGCTCGCATGCTCTACTTCAACGGAGCGAGCTTCACAGGTTTGGATTCCAGGCATGGACCTACATACCGCTCATCAAGCCATGCTGTAGCAGCGTCCCACATACAAAATAGAGGAAGATTGGCACAGATGTTAGCTCAGTGACAATCTTCCTCACCAAAAAAAAAAAAAGAGAGAGAGAAAATCTTCTTTTTGCCATGCTCTCTATTTATTCCTATTTGGGAAACTGTAATCTTAATCAATATTTTTACTTTTTTATTTGTTCAAGTTACTAGTATCTTGGGGTCATTTCTTACCTCAGCATAATCTGGTTTATCCTTAGTGATACAACAAAGAAGAGATTAAACTGTTATTATTTGCAAATAATATGATTTCCTACAAAGAAAACCCATGGCAAATTGTAGACAAATTATTGGAATTAAGGAAAGAATTTTCTTAGGTTAAAAAGTATTAGAAATTTCAATATATAAAAGTATAAAATACAAAGCTATATATTAGAATGATTTAGAAAATGTCATTAATATAAAGATAAATTTACAAAAGCATTAAAAAATACAGTACTGTAAATAAATCTAAGAAAGATGTGCAAAAACTTTATGTAGAAAATCGTAAAACACTGAAAGACTTTCAAGACCTAACTGAATGAAGAAGCATATTATGTATCATGTACATGTATCATGTATATGGATAGAAAGAATCAATTCCATAAAAATTTGAATTCTTGCCAAATTGATTTATGGAGTCAGTGCAAATTTCAGCCAAAATCACAACAGGTTTGTTTTTTACTTTTAAGTGGAGTTTGATGATCTGAATCTTTGATACATATAGAAGATTAAAGACAAAGAATGTCGAATATACTCTTAAGAAGAACAGGTTGGAGGGCTTCGCTACTAGATACCAACATTAGTTACAAAGTTAGCATATGTAAAGCAATTGTCATATTTGTGCAGGAATAGATAAATTGACCAATGTGATAGTTTAAGAGAGTGCTCAAAGAGCCTCCTGCATACAGTGGAGATTCAAGGAATGAGAGAGCTGGGTATTCAGATCAGTAGAGAAAGAATGAACTGTTTAATAAAATGGTACAGTTATAATTGGTTATCACCTCAGAAATAAGTAAAAACAAAAAATAAATGCTACTTTAAACTGTACACAAAAATCAATTACAGTAGGATTATGGACATACATTGCCAAAAGCAACATTTTTATCTTTTTAGAGGAAACTATCATCTTGTTAATCAGCATATCTTAAATAAGACATAAAAGCATAAAAATAAAGGAAAAATAAATTTGACCTTATTAATATGGAAACTTTATAGTCATTAAATGACACCATAAGTGTAAGAAAACAAAAATTATAACTAGGACTGAAAGAAGATAACTGCATAACACACAAATGACAAAGGATTAGCGTTTGTAATATATAAAGAATTCCTAAAAATCAATAATAAAAAAAATCAACACTCAATAGAAAAAATGGGAAAAAGACATAAAGAAGCATTTCAAAGAAGATAAAAAACAAATGGCACATAAATATATTAAGAAGGTATTCAGCCTCCTTAGTAATCAGAGAAAGGCAAATTAAACCCATAATAACGAATTGTATCTCATCCATCAGAAAGAAAATAATTAAAACATTAGTCAACACTAAACGTTGACTATGACTTAGAGTAATGAAGCTCTCATATATGGATGGAATTGTTAAATAGCACCTTTGCAAAACAATTTGCATTATCTAATAAATTTGAGTATGCACGTATTCTTTGATTCAGCAATTTCAACTCTATGATATATGGCTTAGCGATACATATAAGAATGTTCGTAGTAATACTAAAAACAAATACACAAACAAATTTTTAAAATTTGGAAAAAATCCAGATGATATTTACAGAGTATAATCGATTAAACAATATACCATAAAAATTAGACTACTATTTGAAGTGAAAATGAGTGATCTACAATGTGATATATCTTTTAAAAATGTCATCAAGTTGAAGGAAAAACAGTAATTCATCAAAAGATACAGATAGTATGATTACATGTATATAAAGTTCAAAAATAATAAAAAATATATCATTTCAGGGTGAATATATGTATGATAAAACTATAAATAAAGTCAGTGAATTTTTCCTACACATTTTATGTATAATATGTTGCACACAAAAAAATTTAAAATCAATGAAAAGAAGGCATTCCCCACAAGTAAAATATTTATCACATGATGGTTGCTCTATCCTACGTCCTCTTCAATCTTTATCTGTAGTTCTAATTTCTATGTGTGGTTTTCCCAACTCAGCTTGCTACAAGAAAATTGCAATCAGTTATGATAAAATTTCATTTTCCCCGGTGTTACTAATGTCGTGCTAGGACACAATACTTATGTATTAGAGATGTAAAGAGATGTGGCTTGAGGGTTCCTACTGTTTCTATTACATTAGGTTACTTTAAATAGTAAATATAGCTCCAAATTTAAGTATCTGCTTAAAGAAAGAAACAACAATGGGGACCGTAATGATATGCAAATAATGTTAGCTCTTCCTGGAAGAATCAAATCTACATTTTGTTTTGTTTTGTGTAATTTTATTTTATTGTCTTTTTGGAAGGTATAAGGGTAATAATCCAAACCTTTTAAACTACTCGTGAAACATAAAATTTGAAGGAAATATAAACCCATTTCCAATTTTTGTGACTAAAATACATAGCCATTTGCTTGAAAAATTAATGAATGGCATTTTTTCTTTTAAAATATTTTTCAACTTCTTCTAAAATTGCATATTTCTCAGGAATAGAAGATCTAACAGAATCAGGTAGACAACCAAAATAGGCATTATTAGTACAGGAAGCACCCTGTACCCCAGGAAATACTCAAATTACTTTGGAGTCCCAAATAATAACATCCATATATGGATTATACCTGATTAACTAATGAAATTACTTTTATTTAATGAGTTAATACTGATGGTCTTCACCTGCCTCTTGCTTTCAGCGTTATAATTTGTTTTAGACAATTACCATTATATGAATATATGCATAGAGAAATGCATGCATACATACACAAACACACAGGAAACGTCAAATCAAAATTTAGTTTAGGCTATAACTAATCTTGTAAAAGAAATGAATATAAAGCAAAAATCATTTACTTACAAGAAATTTTAAGACCTTGACTTCACAGTGAAATTGAAATTTTAAAAAGCCCCAAGCTCTAATAAGGCAAAGATTCCTTTTCAAAAGTTTCTATGAAGAGGAAAAACAGGAATAGATTAATGTCCTGAAGAAACTAAAAATAAGACGACCTCGATCTTTAAAAGGAGAACATGGAATTATGGAAGTATCTGGTAAAGACACATTTAATACTATGCACCTTGAGAAATAACCGTTGCCTTCAGAAATTACCAGTCTTGGCCACATCACACTGAGATATGGCCCTGGACATAGATGAGTCTGAACATTCCGGCTCTTGTTAATTATATTCTAAAAGTATCACAGCAACTTCTAGTTACAATTCTGAATGGGAACAAACTTGATAAGAAGGGTTTTTTTTAATAAAATATAAGTTTTGAGTTACATCTCTGTATTCATTAGGACTGTGTAAATTGCAATTAACAGAAATGAATGCAAGCTAGATTAAGACATAGAGAAACAAACAGAAAAAGTCTGGACATTAGAAAAGATACACAGGTATATTATAGACTCCCAAAGGAGAAACTATGAGCTCAGCTCCATGCACAGGAAACTGCACTGGCAGCTTCTCTCTCTGTGAACTGGTTTTCTCTGCTTCTCAATCACCACCATGCGGTGGGTGGAAGACTTACCCCACACTTCCTAGTTTATAGTTGCTCCTAACGAATAAGGATATATTAGTGTCAATTATGAATTTCCTGGAAAGAATAATCTTCTTGGATCAGATTAGAGACAGTGCTCTCTTGTGGTTCAATCAACTAGAATAGGAAGATTGATTACTCGAGTATAGCTGACAAAAGGCAATTGGCATAGTGGCCATTTGTAAGTTGAAAAAATACTCCATGGGGTATTTATTATAATCCCAGTAGGAGTTTATACCCCACTACCCTGGGCTCATTTACTAACCCAGGAATTTGGGTTGCCTCAGGGACTCTATATTTGGACCTACCTCTTGGTGGTAATTGTATTATTACTACATTGTACAGATTAAGAGGCCTCTGTTAATGTAGATGTTTTTGGCTTAAAAGGACAGTTTATTTTGAAGGGAATCAAGTAGTGAGCACCCTACTGTTGTGACTGTCCAATGAGGAAGACTGGGATAAGTGAGCCCATAGGTGGCCCTCTGCATGAGTATGAGGCTGTTCTGATTACGTCTGAAGGGAACATGAAGGTAGCAGGTAGAGTTTTATTGTTTATGCTGGATTTATCTTTCATGTCTACTTCCTTTCACAGTGAGCTATTTAGGGGCTAAGAAGACACGTTTTCAGAGACATTATAGCATAGAGGTTATGTGTACTGACTGTAGACACACTATCACACTTCAAACTGTAGCTTTGCTGTTTACTAGTTGTGTGGCCTCTATCAAGTTATTTGCCCTGTCTGTCTCACAGTTTCCTCATCTCTAAATCTGGGATAAGAATAGATTAAGTAAATTAGTCCTAGTAGACTGCTTAGAACAATACTTGGAAGATTGTAAGCACTCAGTGTTCTGGTTGTTTTACAAGGGGTGATGTCAAGAGGTGCTACATTCCTGACTTGCCAACTCTGTGTAAGAAAGCCAGGTATAAGACTGACTTACTGTGAAACTGATTAAAGTTAAGTTTCTGAGTTCCCAGCTTTCCAAGGCTCATCTACCTATTTTTGTATTTTTCTTTTCTTAGAGCACACCCCACGTCATGTAAGCTTCAAGCCCCATATAACTTAATTCTGCCCCTGGTCAAGTAGGGTGGACCCAATCCAGATAATTATTCATAACTATTCTAGAAGAATTTCTTTAACTCAGAGTTTTACCAAGATGATAAAAAGAAGAGTTGATAATGATTGAACACTAATTGGAAAAGAAGAGTCTATTCAGCATATTGCATATAAAACTTGAAGGATAACTTTGTTGTTGTTAGTGCTGACTCAATTCCTACTCTTAGCGACCCTGTGTTCAGCAGAGCAGAATCCTGCTTGGTGTCTTGGCGCCATCCGCTCGCCTTCTGGCACTATATCAGACAATGTTCCGCTGCTGTTCACAGGATTTTCATGACTCATTTTTTCGGAAGTGAGTGGCCAGGTCCTTCTTCCTAGTCTGTCTTAGTCTAGAAGCTCTGCTGAAACCTGTCCACCATGGGTGACCCCGCTGGTGTTTGAAACACTGGTAGCATAGCTTTCAGCATCACAGCAACACGCAGCCGCCACGGTATAACCGGGTGCTGTGGTTCCCTGAGCGGGGAAACAAACCCTGGCCATGGTGGTGAGAGCGCCGGATGTTAACCACTAGACCACTGGGGCTGGCTTAAGAGGATAACTTTAAGAATACTTTATTTTTATTCTATATAAGAATAACTAATAATAACTTTAAGAACATAGGGGTCATGCAGTGAGATTGCGACCATAACAAAATGTAGAAAATGTTATTGTTTTAACTGCTGACTCCAGAATCCCTTTAAGGGAGAGCACTATCTTTGAGAAAAGAGCAGCAGTTTTTGGAGTAGTGGATGGGACTCCCAGACCCTGGCTGGCCTGCAATGAGCCATGAAAGGAAGAAGAAGTTGCTCTATATAACAGAAGAGAGAAGAATTTGAGGTTCCTCAAGCAATCTGCAAAAGGGCAGTAAAAGAAGAGGAAGAGGAGAGAAAAGCTGCACGTTGTGCAAAGTGACTCCTCCCAGACAGCCTTCCAAATTCTCGAAAGTCTTTTAAATTCATGAAACTTGGGGGGAGTGAATATTTATTTGGAGAGCTGAGGAAGCAGCTGAGTTCCACCCCTGGTTAGCTTATGAGGATACAGGGCCTCTACAAATGCCATCACCCAGGGAATACATATAAATCTCAGAGAAGGTGCCAGAGTTTGTGTGCCCCCATTAGCAGATGCTGAGACAAGGATTCTAGTTCAAGTAGTTTATTTGGGAGGAGAAGAAACCACCAGTAGGGCAGGGAGGAAATGAAACAAGAAAGGGAAGGCAGCCCAAAAATGTTCGTTATTAAACCATCTACCTGTGTGTGACTGGACTTAATCACGTTGGAGTAAGGGAGGCCAATGTGAAATACACACAGAGAATAACACAGAGTTATTCTCCCTGAGGGACTGGGGCAATCATATATCATTCCTGTCAATCATTGGTTGAGGGCTACTCTCAGAGGATATTCCTTGGTACTTCTGGCCCCAAGAGATGAGGTAAATATGCAGGTGCTGGAAGTTGAAAGTTGAGTGAGAGGATATGAGCAGGGCCCCAACATCATCTGCTCCAGTGGAGTTTTGGTTTCCATTGGCTCTGGAATTGACAGGAATTTCAAGATTTCACTAAATTTCTGAGGATAGAGGAACCTCCAGTGTCTCCTGAATTGCAAGACTATTTTATTTAATTCTAAATTTGCCCTCGCAAAGGATTGTTTCTTTTTAAGCAAGTCTTTATACAGATATGGCTAAGACACATGTTATGTGAGCATCGGATCTGTACTTTTCTTCTGAATCATTCAGCTGTAATGATTCTCGTCTAAGTGTCCATGTTCTTTGTCCAAAGTTTTTCTATATTGGAATGATTTCTCCTTTGCGTAATACTACTAAAATTAGTGTAAAAACCCTCACTCTCCAATTTTTAATATATAATCTTTAAAAATGGTATTTAAAGCCATCTATTTTCTGCAAGATTTGCTTATCTATTTGCAATGCTCTCATTTCTGTCTGTATTTCTATAATTCCATAATTATGGGGCTTTATTTTTCTTGCTTTTGGAAAGAAAGAAAAAAATTCCAGATACAGCCCAAACAGAAAAGATTCCTAGAATTACAAAGAAACATAGATACCATTCCATTCTCAGTATAACACATTGAAACACAAGCACATCCCCTTCTTCAATTCTAATAGCTCAAAGCTTAACTGCTTTCCCATCTCATATGTTGAGTGTTCTCTGCAGGCATTGTGTTTGATATGTATAAACGTTCAACACATACCTGTAGACTGATGTGTAGAGAAAAACTATCACTGACTTCATTTATTTTGAAATGATACACTTAGGTTTAATAGAAATGGAAACGTGAATAAAATCAATAATTTCTTTCAATAATCTCTCTAAAAATTACTATATTTGGTTTTATTTATTTATTTGGTATTATTTTTGGTTTTCCATCTAGCATTTCACTTATATTTTTATTTCCTCATAGTTTCAATCCGAGTATTGAATTTCCTTCGGACTGAAAACATTTTAGCTCCTTTCCAAGTGAACAATGACTTCCTTTTCTTCTATCCTTTAACTTCCACAATAAAGTCTCTAGTACTGGGGGCCATCCCAGCCTCCATGATTATGAAGACAGCTCTGGTTCTCTTCCTTCATAGTTCCACAAGGGTTATCAACCTGCTTTTTCTCTACTTCAGGTAGAAGTTTTTCTTCTGAACCAATTATCCTCTATCTTTGTCCTCTGAAGAATTGGTTTTCCCCTCCCAGCTATTTTCTCTCCTAGGGTAAGTTTTCTGTCTGGGTCATTTTGCTTATTTCTCTACCCTCTTAAAAACTGGATTCCTCTGCCTTAGAGGATTCTCAACTTCACATGCTATTTGACATGTTTAAAATTTCTTCAGTTCTGAGGGAATTTTGTTTTGCTGCTATTTGAGAAGTGCAAAGGTCATCAGTTCAAAAACACAGAAACATATGTTACCTAAAGAAAGAACCCACAGCTGTATTTTTCAGGTGCTATAAAAATCATCTTGTACGGGAATTATCCAACTACTGTGTTTTCTCTCTCCTTAACCACCTAGTAGGTACAAATTCCCAAAATGATTGAACTCTGGAAACACTTCACCAATGAGTAAGAAGTTTTTCTTAATTATATTTGACCAATTTTTATAATTTGTTGGCTATACCCTAAATTCATCTTCTCAACAAGACTAAAGGTGATTGACTACATACATGGAACACTGATTCTTTGTGAAAATAACTGCTAATATGTAAACATTTATCTCAAGAACCCCAATATTTTGTTAGGAAAGGTTGATAGTTGTTGCAAACCCATGGGTATAGGAGGATCAGCTGTAATGACAATGAAACCCAGAGGATAGGAAGGGAGTGCATGATGGCCTTTTGACCCACCCCTGAAACGATTGTTCTCATATAGTCCATTAAGAGGGAACCACAGCAGTTCCATGAGGTAAATACAGTCTTTCTTGACTATGGGGCAGGAGAAGGGCAGCTGACAGGTATGTGTATTTTGGGGGATTGTCCCATTCAGACTTTTCCCCAAACCCCAGTAGCAGGAATAGAGAATTCAAGAGAAAGCAGAACTTGTTGAGGTTGCCTGGAGAATTCCTCCACATACACCCTGGACCTGATAGTAAAACTAAGAAAGCATACACAGTAGCAACCTGGCAAGGGGAGACCTTGGCCAACTTCCCTATCCTGGGCCACCAGGAATATTTTTTCATTTAACATACACATGGAGCTGCTATGGTTTTTTCATCTATCTCAGTTGATTCATTGTAATCGGAATGGAATTCAAATGGAGAGCAATGTCATGCCCACTCTTCAGGGACCTGGGTGTGGTGCATGCCAAGACAGACCCTCAGAGTACACAGACTGCTAACTGGGAAAGTGTTGATCGGTTATAAGTGATTAGGCAATGATTAAGCAATGACCAACTGTGGTGACAGGAATTCAGGTGGGAGGAATCTATGCCTCCTAGTCGATGATGAAGGGATATTTCTTAGCTGTTGTTATGTTTTACCTTCTTAAATATGTTACTGTTCTTGGATATGTGATAACAGATTGGTTTATGTTTCTTCTCTCTTTCCTGTTCTCCACTCCCAGCCCTCCACACCATTTTTGCCCAATTAAGCAGTGCTGTACTGTCTGCCTTCTAGCCATGCTATACACATGTACTATAAAATACAGAGGCATTATTCAATACTCATTGAGAGTAGGAGACTTTGTACTTTACGATGGCAATATTATATCCATATTCATCGGTTTATATAGATATAGGTTATGCTAAAAAACTTTCATTGACAAGGGTTTTTTGAGCATCTAACCATATGATATTAATCATGGGGGAATAGAAACAACGGTAATAATAATAAAGCATGAACTTTGCACTCAAAGACTTTATAATCTAATGGGGAAGCAGGCAAGTGAGCAAATTATTATAACATAGTGTGATATCAGCCTACTGGAGAGAACTGAAGAAGGATCCTTAACCCAGAATCAGGGTAGAGGGATATGGAATAGAGTATAAGTAAAGTATTTCATTGTGGGCTTCTTGGAGGAGAAGATTCCTGAACTGAGTTTATAAGGATGAAGAGGAAATATTCAACATGAGCATAGGAAGACAATCTAGACTGATAACCAAGAAGATAACATGGTATGCTTTGGGGAACTAGTAAGTATGGCTTGAGTACAGCATGTTGTGTCAAGCATGATGAGAGCTGAGGCAGGAGATACAGGCTGGTGTGGGATCACGGAGATCCTTAGATGCTGTGATTCGGAGCCCAGCATCTAACAATGTGGGAGACAGAGAACCAACGAACGATGCAATAGACTGAGTGGTGTCCCTCCCCAAATTCATATGTTGAAGCCCTAACCCCCAAAGTGACTATATGTGAATATGGGGCTTTTAGCAGGTAATTAAGGTTAAATGAGGTGACAACGCTAGCACCCTGATCTCAGATTTCCAGCCCCCAGAGCTGTGAGAAAATATACTTCTGTTATTTAAGCCACCTTGTCTGTGGTATTTTGTTATGGCAGCCTGAGCAGACTAAGACAAATGATGTTAAACAGGGGAGCAGCACGATCAAATGCATATGATAGGAAGAGGGTACTGTTAGATAAAGCAGTAGTAGATTGCAGAGGGAGTCAGACTCGAGGTAGAGAGATCACTTAGGAGACTATACACTACCTAAATAACAAGTAAGGAGAGCCTCAACTAAGGTGTGGGCAGAGGGGTGGAGTAAAGATACTGGAATGAAGAACTTAACTGACACAATGTATGTTGTGGATGACAGTTTGAAGTTACAGAGTTAAAATTCTGTCTTGTGCTTGGTTTACTTGAGGAAAACTTTTGAGGCAAATGGTCCACTTTATGAGTGATATATAAAACAATCCAAAAATCTGCTTAATCAGGCATATGAAAGCTGCAGTGTGTCACAAAATGCTGAAAGCAAATGAAAGAGTAAAGGCATCGTGGTCAACCCCTCTATTGTGTGGATTCCTGCTCTTCTCACAGGCTGCCTAGCTCATGGCTGTCTGACACACTGGCTCAATGGATAAGCAAGTGTCAATCTAAGTTTTAAATGTCTGAAAAGATAAATTTCATTATTGATATATTAACATAAATAGAAGTCTTAATTTTTTCTCCCTTCACTTCAGCTGCTCACCTGTGGGTGTGCATCCCACTCTGGAAAAATCTGACATAGCTGATGTTGCCAGTCAGTGAGCTGACTGTGATCGAAAGGGAGAGAAAAGTGACAGAAAAGGGATTTCAACTGGGACCATACTGAGTTTCAAATGCTTATGGGACATCCAAGTAATAACCAGGAGGTAGTTGTATCTTCAGGTCTACACAGCAATTGAGAAATTTGCACTAAAATTATCAGTATCCTCTTGGTTATTTATACCTAAGAAAGGATAAAATTACCCATAAAATAGTTTGTAGTACAAAGAGAGAAGAAGGCCATGGATGGAAACCTAAAGAACGTGAAAAATAAAAATCCAAGGAGGAAAAAGATCCCAGGAAGGAGTTTTAGAACAAAAATAGGTAACATGTACGTAATACTACGTACCTGGCAATGTTCTTAGTGCCTCTGGATGTGCAATTTCAATCTTCACAACAACTCCTAGAGGTAGATTCTGTTACTATCCTCACCATTTAATGCAGAAAACTTAACTAGTATCCTCGAGTTGACACAGCAGTTGGAGGAATCAGAATTTGAACACAGGCAATCTGTCTCCAGAGTCAGAATAATTAACCATTACTTCACCTAACTAGGATGAACACCAGAGGGAAAAGATGTCACAGAAACCAATGTGGGGAAAAGTTTCAAAAATATGATAAAAGTTAATAATGGCAACTGCTCAGATAGGTCATGTAGGATAAGGACTGACAAGTACCCATTGGGTTTAAACACAGAGAAGCCACACTGTTGAGGACAGTTTGAGACAGTGGAGATGTGGAATAAGGTAGAGAGGTGGGGAGATGAGTTTAACAAGAGCAGGCATAACTGGGAAGAGAGGCTGTGTAAACACTAACCATTGAATAGTCTTTCTAGAAATTGAACTCTCAAAGAAATGATAGATAGGATGTCTGTTAGAAAGAGGTTATAGGTGCATGGTTCCTAGGCAGCAGCTCCAACTCACTAAGACACACAAAGGTTGGCACTAACCTTGCCTGTAGACTTACCTAGTGTGAAATTAGGGACTATATTGAACCTATTTTGTATTGTTAGGTGCCCTAAGAACATGCCAGTTTCCTAGATATGGTTTTCTACTCTGTTCAGTAAAACATCTGTCAATGTTGCCTAAAAATTACACCAAGAAATAACTCTCAGTTAGACACTACTAGCAAAAATGGTAGGTCTAGGGCTTACCATGTGTAGGCAGTATGAGAGTCCAATCTCATCACTATTATTGACAGATAATATCACTTAATCAATAATAAAACAGACATTTCATACAACAAAGAAACTATTCAGTCTGAAATTATCAATTAAACAGTTCACTTTCCAAGATGAGTTTCAAAAAGAATAAAACATATTCCTTCTTTTGAAAATATTAGCTATCTCTAGAGTTCTTGAAAATATATGGAAGTAAACAAATCT
Source organism: Ceratotherium simum simum (assembly GCF_057802395.1). Lineage (NCBI taxonomy): Eukaryota > Metazoa > Chordata > Mammalia > Perissodactyla > Rhinocerotidae > Ceratotherium > Ceratotherium simum. Next base: position 43,806,448 of record NC_141908.1, read on the forward strand.
CCTTGGTAGCCATAAAGAGATAAACAGAATTGGAAAATAGTGTCAAAGAGAATATGACAAGAATCCTGTAAAGGGTTTTTATGGGACAAGAGTCCTCAGAAATTCTTCATAAAGCAAAAGGAAAAAAGTTGTGATCGCCCAAGAGGAAAAAGAATAGAAAAAGGATGTGTTGAATGTAATGGTTCTAATGGAATAAATTTAAATATATATTATGTGTGTGTGCACATATATTTAACTTCAATAAAATACTAGAAAATATCATTAGGGGAGAGATTTTAAACATATAAATATTTCAATAATATAAAGTAGTACATAATATGTACTCAAAAAAGTAGATATTATTAGTTCTATAAGATACAAATTATATTTTTAGATGGGTAAAAGTTAAAAATAATAGATTTAAGAACACCAGACTTAAAAGTTCACAGACATAACAAACTATGGGCAGAGACTAAGTTGGAAAATCTACAACCAAATGTAGGAATCGTAGGATCACAGAATATGAGAGCTGGAAGGAATTTTAGGGAACATTTAGATGTTCCTTTTATAGATGAGCGAATGACGTAAATCTGTTAGGTTTCTTCTGAATGGCCTGCATGTTGAATGGAGAGCTTGCCTCCCATGATATGTGGTATTTTACTGGAGAAGAAGGAAATAATATACAGTAGAGGGAAGAATCATTTGTGGTTGACTTAGAATGTTTTACAAGAAATAAGAAAGGCATGTTTAACTTACTTATAAGAGAAAGTGTCCTAAAGGCAAGAGCAATTTAACAATGGAATAGCCACCCAAAGAGGTCATTGAGGAAACATCAATAAGACATTCAGAAGGAGATTAAATATAATTCTGAAGGGAATAATATAAGTGTCTGGCAATAACATGCACTAGGTACAGAGGTCTGAATACAATGACCTGTCATTTTCCCCATAGTCCCTGTGTCTATGATTCACGTAAAATAATCATGAGAGCAAATAGAGGTAGGGTGAGCATCAAAGAGGGAAAAATCATGAGACGAAATAAAATAAGACTACTAGAACTGATGTGGTAGCACAGAAGAAAACAATTCTTTTTTAGCTGAAGAGCTTATGAAGCAGCGTTCTGCTGGTGCTTTTTGCTGCCTTGTCTAGAGGAAAAATACCGTTCCATCAAAAGCCCCAAGACTTTTTAGAATTTTTTCAACTGTGTAGCAGAAGCACAGGTTGCCTTTAAGTTTTCACGGTCTTATCATGGAAGGGATGACCAAAAAAGGAACTTCCATAAAAACCTATATAGAGTCAGAAGAAACACCCAATGCATTTAGCAACTTGTGAAGGTTTATGCTGGCAGCAATAATGTCACCATGCGGAATCATAAAATCAGAAAGTGTTTCAACTAGAAGGAACTTTAAAGATCCTTAAGCATATAAAGCCTCATGTGATTGGAAAACAGTAGCATGGGTTTATTCATGCTCAATGCTAAGGCACAAATGAGAATATACTCACCTACGTCGTTATCCATGTCACAACAGGCTGAAACACACTCCAAGAAAATATAGGTAAACAATAACATTATCTTACTATGTGAAAAAGCTATCTAAGCAGGAAAAGAAACCCAGAAACCATAATAGATAATCATGATGATTTTGACTACATTAAAATTTAAAATTTCTGTATGTCAGGAGTCAACATAAATAATATTGAAAATCAAACAACAAGGTGGAAAATGAATTCAAAATCTATATTACATGCAAAAGTTTGTATATCTACTATACACAAAGCCTTTTGACATTCAGAAGAGAAAGACAAACACCCAGTTTTTCCACATGGAGAAAGTTTCAGATGTTCACGCACACTCGCACAGATACAAAAGGCTATGACCGTACTAAGCTTCATCACAAATCAAAATCCAAATTAAATAAGATTTTTTAATTTGATCAAAGTGGTAGGGATTCTTTAAAAATAACAACATATAAGTTTGGTGAGAAATTATATTTTGTTGAGAAAAACACTTATATACTGCTGATGGTATAAAAATTTATGAAAACTGTCTGGAGAATAATTTGGGAACACAGATCAAAAACCTTAATTTGCATAGTCCTTTACCCAAAATTCTAAATAATTTTCTAAAGAAAGTAATTATGAGTGAGGAAAAAAACGCAGTTACAAGGATATTTACCACAGCACCATTTATGGCAAAGCAAAATGAGATAACTTTGGCAGTTTTTTTTTATTGTGGTCACAGTGGTTTATAGCATTATGTAAATTTCAAGTGTACATCATTATATTTCAGCTTCTGTATAGACTGCGTCATGGTCACCACCAAAAGTCTATGTGAAAACATTAATTCATTAAGATATATGCACCCCTGTGTTCATTGCAGCATTATTCACAACAGCCAAGACTTGAAAGCAACCTAAGTGCCCATTAATGGATAAATGGGTAAAGAAGATGTGGTGTATATACAATGAAATACTACTCAGTCATAAAAAAGAGACAAAATTGTGCCATTTTCAACAACATGGATGGACCTTAAGAGTATTATGCTAAGTGAAATAAGTCAGAGGGAGAAAGATAATTACCATATGACTTCATTCATATGTGAAAGATAAACAAGCACATGGATACAGAAAACAGATGGTTGGATACTAGAGGGGAAGAGGGTGGGGGGAGGGTGAAAGGGGTAAAGGAGCACATATGTACAGTGATGCATGGAAACTAGACTTTCAGTGGCAAATTTTCCTAGTGACTCCTTGATGGCTCTGAGTGCTTATTTTCTAACTCCACACAAATCATCCAGTGAGTAACACTCCAAGACTTATAAGCCTTGAGTATGTCTTCCTGTCTTAATTTCATGAGATTAATTTTATGTTGTTAGACTCTTTTGTATCTTTGAAAAATAATGCAAGAAAAAGTTTGTGTGAAAAATAATAAATGCTGTACAATTAACCACTATAAAATAATTCTTAAAGTGCTATGTTTTCCCCAAGACATTTCAAGAAAATATTTATATTAGAGCTACAAGTACCTGATGTACTCCCTGAATGGTAATACTTGTAGGCATATTCTTAATGTTTCCTTGTGATTGATTGTGTTATATTAAACAAATTCAGGTTTTAACTTTCTTAAAAAAATAAAGAACACAGCATCAGTATTTCCTGAATGTAAATTCTAAACTCTAAAATGTAAATACATTCTATAGAATGTATACTCTAATTGAAAGTAGTATACCAAAAGCCCCTTTGATGGTAATTCATGGAAAATGGCTTAGCTCTTCGCTATTTTCCTTTGGTAGGTTCTACCTTTCAATACAAAGTAGAAAAAATTCTGTCCATTGGCCTTATATTCATGTTGTTACTTAACTCATAATAACACTGAAACAAAATATCATGGAAAGAAAAACCATAAATATAATTTCCTTGAAGAACACAAGATTTTGTCTTATTTTAAATTTTTTTGAGTGATTCTTCTTTAATTTTCTTGTCAAATGGGAACTTGAAATTCTAGTGTACCCTTTTTATGTACAAAGTAGTGCATAATCCTTTGAATGTATTTTCATCATTAATTATTATATGCGTGGGATATATATTGACTTCTTTGCCAGAAGAAAAGCTAAAAAGAAAGGGAGACTGTGGCTTTATTTTTTATATCAATTATTAAACAATTAAGTAAACAAATTTTAGTGGAGATCTACTCTGATCCTGTCATCAATTTAGGCAAAGAAAGCATTGTTTCTGTCAGAGTTTTAGAGTACAATGAGAAGAAGTAATGAAAGATAAAAACAAGCTATTTCCATTTGAATAATTAATTTTATAATGAAGATATACACAAAGTGTGTGGGAGCCTAGGAGGATTTCTTTGGTCTATTTGGGGGCTTAAAGAAGAAGCCACAGAGACAGTTGCCTTTGATCTGAGACCCCAAGTAGAAAAACTAGATTTAGCAGGAAGGTGGTAGTGGTGTTAGCATCTCAAACAGAGATCACCTTGATCAAAGGCACCGTGGTTTAGAAGAACATGGTGTGTTCCGGAAATGACGGTATCTTAATATTACTGCGCCAAATGGAGAGTGTCAGAAAACAGAACTGGACCAGTTAGGCAAGGATATTCTTGAAATGTAAAGGATTCCTATGCTTACAACCATGGCAGGTGGCTGGGAGGAGGGCAGAGAAGCAGCTTTGGCTAGGGGGTAGACATACTACCTCAAGAACTCAGATATTCCATATCTATGAATCGCAACATATCTGTAATTCATCTGAGGTATTTCCAGGGACCCCTGGTTGGGAAGTCATTGAGCAATGGTTGTGGAATTTGTATATAGGTGTTTTCATTCGTTTCTTCGGTTGTGACAGCTTGGTTGAACCTCTTGGGTGGAGCCAAGGGAAAGTTCAGAATTGTGATTCACCTCAGCTGTGCTTCAACCCCATTCTTGTGAATTCATGTACATATAGCATCTGCAAGCCATGGAATCAGTACAGGCTTTTGACTATTTCAAAGATAACTACATGAGATGGAGTCAGTGTAGACATGTGTTCAAATCTTGGCACCACCATTACTCTTTGAGTCCATTATTTTCCCTTTATAAAAATGGTTTAAATAACCTACTTTAACAGAGTAGTTGAGTTATAAGAAACAGAGACATGTATCTGACATTTAGTGGGTAAATGCTATTTTCATTATTCTGCTTCTCATTACTGGAGAGTTACTATGGATTCAATCGGTCTTTACATGTTTCCCAGGACCAAGTTTGGAGACCTTGGAGTTTTAAAAACTGCCTTAAAAAGTGAAGCTTAAGCCAAGAGTCCACTAAATCTGAGTAGCACCTTGACACTTTATTTTAAACAGAGTTAAAATGAAATACATATTAGATTCCCTAAGGCACAGCCATTAGATTTTATATTCCTACACACTAGCCTATGGATAAATAAATGCAATAAAACAATGGTGCAATTTTTCTGTTTTTATATTGTGGTAGAAACATCTTGAAAATACTTTGAGTGTAAGTAGTTTTCTAAATGTAGCTCTGCATTATGGTGTCTCTTTCATTTAATACGAAACCTATTCTCAAAGCTATGAAGGCATAGGGTATTTTCATTAATCTGTATGATCAAATATATGTGAGCATAGTGGCCCATTTGGGTTGTTTCCCCCAATCTCCACATCCTTTCCTCCCTCCTCTCAGGAAATATATATTTTATGAGCAGAAATGTGAAAAATTCATATGAGTCAAAATATAATGGTAAGTAGAAACATACGACTGTACTTCAAGCAGAATGAAGGGAAATCCTGATTCCAGAATCCTAACAATTATTAAGATAGCACAGGCAGGGAATGCCAAACTGAGCCTTGCTTGCAACAACAAAAACTCTAACCTTTAAATAACGACATCAAAATAATTTCAAACAGATTAGAGTCTTTGAAAAGCTCCCAGAGTAAGCAGCTCATATTTCTGTTATTTCTCCTCCGGGGAATACTTATTTGGTGTCTAAAGTTCATCTCATAATACAGCTGCATTTTGTTCTCATTTTTTCAATGTATGACCAAAGCATCCATGGACAAAAACAAAATAAAGTACATGTCATTAAAAACTATTTTCCCTTCAATAATTTGGCTCTTCTGAAATTAACAACAGGAGAAATTATCCAGAAGGATTTTATTAATTATTATAGAGAGAAAAGAAAAATTATGTCAAGGACAAAAAGATCTAGGGAGAATTTTGATTTCAAAAACTTTTTAAAACTGTAAGATCTCATACGTTATATAATTCATAGTTTTTCTTTTATTAAACAGAGTCTTTATAATTCTTTTGTATTTTCTTGCCCCTGATAAGAGATATACTGCAACAGGGAACAAATAATTATACCGTGTATTTACCAATTTATCATTTTATTCCATTTTATAGTGCATCTCCCATTATGGGAACTATAGATTTTGTATCTGGCTCTGCTTAAGACTAAGCTTTAAGAGTAATATATTTTCTCATTTTAATTAAAGGGAGCAGTTGTACTAGTTGTGTAGGCTGAGGCGTCAAGAGGGGACAATGGAATACATTCACAGAAAATATTCTTACAATATGAAACTTTAAGATCCATTTTTAACCATCCTTGTTAACAGTGCTTATGTAGTTTATAAAGACTCATATTTTGATATAACTATAAAATAAGATTACAAATTAGACACGAGTAGGCAGAAACATTGTAAATTATATATGTATAAATATATATAAATAATATATTGTTATGAGTATTATAATATAATTATAAGTATTGCTATGATATTCTGGCCATGATCTCAGATAACTTACAAATATTCCCATTGTATTTCATCTTTAACTTTACAAATTATACTAATATTTAATTATATACTAATCAACAACTTTAAAATGTGGGTTTATAAACATTTTGGAGCAATTCAAACAAGTACTAAATGTGATAGCATTTCAGTTTTATTCTTCACTAAAGACTCATGCACATGCACACACAGCTCATGCCCTTCAAGATTAGGGTAGATGATACACTATAGTGGTCACTAATGATATCTTCTCTCTTCTCTTTCTTGCCTACACAGGCATTGGAAAACATCAGAAAACTTCAATATAAAGACAGTAATTCGAGTCCATGTGTTTACCTTCCCCGTTTCCCCAAATCCTACTGAAAAATCCAAGAAAATATAGAAATAAGAAAGATAGAATTAAAGACGGCAAATCAGGTTAGGTATCATCAAAGTGGTAGATTAGTAAAGTACCAACTAAGGGACAATAGCTTAAATCTCAACCATGGTGTTACGGGTTGAGTTGTGTTCCTCCAAAATTCATAAGTTGAAGTCCTAACCCTTAGTACCTCAGAATCTGTCTGTATTTAGAAACAGGATCTTTAAAGAGATAATCAAGTTAAAATGAGATAATTAGGGTGGGCCCTCATCCAATATGACTAGAGTCCTTATAAGAAGAGGAAATGAGGATACAGACATGTAGAGTGAAAGACCATGTGAAAACACAGAGAGAAGATGGCCATCTAGAAGGCAAGGAGAGAGATCTCAGAAGAAACCAACCCTGCAGACACCTTGATCTGGGACTTTTAGTCTCTAGAACTGTGAGGAAATAAATTTCTGTTGTTTAAGCCATCCAGTCTGTGGTAATTTGTTATGGCAGCCCTAGCAACCTATATACCTGGCAAAGGAAGGACCTACCTCAAAAGTAAGTGAAAGTATTTTCCAAACAAAGTCTGAACAACTCCTTAGCAAGGAATCATGTTGGGGAAGATGCCTATAACCTCAGTCTGGCAGAGCAGAAAAGCTGATGAGGAGAGATGATGGAAGAGTCTAATTTAGTTGAGCCCCAAGGAACTGGTTGCAGTAGTTGTTCCTAAATTTTACTTAATGTAAATATTGATGGTTCCTAATTTAGAGATAAGGACAAGAGAGAATGAGACTAGTCCTTTAATAGGTAAATTTGGATTATCACAACAAAAATGAGTTAAAACAAAAATGTTCAGAACTCCACTTAATGGAATTCCTAGTCTTCTAACTGCAAATTTCAACTCTGACCTGACATAGACACCTATAAAATCCAACCAGCAGATGCTGGAGGAAACTTTAGTGAGAAGCCCCAGCAGAGAAGAAATTGAAAAGCTTTGAGAATTTCACAAGAACCCTTCAGAGGATTATCTCAAAGTCTGCTTGGCATAGAGAACTGGCATAGCTGAGTGGAGACTTTAAGCATGTTCACTATGGTGAACTCCCACGTCTGATGCAGTACGCTTCACTCACCTATCAGTCCAACTGTGGACTAAGCACCAAAGGAAAAGGAAGACGATAGGATCAAGAGCCCCTCAGAGAAGACTAAGATAAATTATCATAAATGTTCCCCCAATTAATGTATACCCGAAGGAATGATGAGTAGCATATTCAGGGAAAAAATGTATTTAAGTATAATATATCTTTATTTTTTTCTAAATTTTAATTCCTAGGTTCTTAGATTCTAATTCTTAGGTTCTGAATTCTTATTTATGAAGTTTACATTGAATTTTATAAATAGTCGATAGTAATCATTTAAAAAATTATTTGACTAGAAAAGACGTAAGCAAAGTGATGTACTGGAATTGGTCTATAACAGTTCACAAGAATAAATTTGGTATACTTTTCCTAATTTCACATCAGGTGGCATTAATGCTGATAACTTGAAATTGACCATGGCAGAAATATTTACACCACGAAAATCAGGAAATTGTAAAAATCAAGGATTTTTTAAATTCCTCCAGAGAGTCAACTGTTAAGCATTTATCAGTACACATTATTATAATAATTACATATATTATATGTATATTATCCTATGAAGTTTACAAGTATGAGAATGAATGATCCAATTCACCGTAACAATTAGAATATAAGATATCTAGGACTGAATATAATAAGAATTATACAGACATATATGAAGAAAACTATAAAAAGTTACTGAAAGACATAAAGGAAGACAAGTATTTGATGGAAAGTTTAAAATTTATAAAAGATGTGAAATCTCCCCAAAAATCAGTCCATAAATTTATTATAATTCCAATAAAATATCTACACTCTGGGAGGTTGATTAATTTAAAGTTTATTTTGATCATTTGGGAAAAAAGAAATGCTAAAGTATAGATAAAAAATGTTTGGAGCAAAATGATAATAGATTTCTCTAACCATATTTTGAAATATCTTATAAACTCACTTATTAAAAGACTATGACAACACAAAAGAATGAGTATATCCTTGGAAGAGTGTAGAGTACAAGAACAAGTAGATAGATATTTAAATTTAATACATAAAAATGGTGGCATTTCAAATCCATGAATGAAAAGGTGCATTGTTTTATAAATAATATTGCAAGAACTGGCTACATTTGAGAAAACAAGTTAGATCTTTGTCTCACACCACTGTAACTATTATGTTGAAGAACAGGACTCATAGGTTATAATTATAAACTAACTTTGTCTTGTCTTCTTTTTCCCTTTAAATATGATCTGAGGTCTGCTGATATCTGTTCGCCCTCACTGATGGCCCTTTGGGACGAGACCTAAGCTGACCCCACACTATATGCTTTTGTGTTGAGGGGCATGGTGGAGGAGCTTCTGGTGATGGGAAACACTCGGGAACCTCTGTTCTGAGAAATTCTGGGAAGGCAAATCGGCCAATCAGTAGCAATCTGCCCTTCATTCTAACATCAAAGAAGCTAGTAAGCTAGTCACCTGTCCCTTAAGTTCTCCATCATGCGTCAGGCACCTTACACCATGTCCTGAAACTTCAGAGGACACACTGAACTTGTTAAGTGGTCTCCTTAAAGTGAAGAGATACCACCTACGCCATTCCACCCCTGAGGATGATAGTGCAATTCACAGGACACCAAAAGCTTTATCTAAAGAACATCCACTCCTTTAATCAGTAGCTCCTGACCTTCATATATCCTTGATGTAGCTGAGAGGTTGAAGAGTCCTGTGAGCATCATGTTATAAACTTACAATGGCTGCATCATGTTCTGGCCCCTCTAGATACTTTAGGATAAGGTATCTATTGTATCTTGGTGTCTTAACACAAACTTCAGTTGTGGTATAATATTATACATACTTATAAAAATAAACTCAAAATGGATACAATGTAGCATAAAGTATTATAAGTAAAGTATATGTGAAGAGATATTTATTATCTTGAATAGGAGAGGTCCTTCTTATCATAAAAGGTTGAAGTTAAGATCGACAGATTTGACTATATAAAAGACTACAACAAAGGATACATAAAGAAAAAAAAACAAATTACAAACTTGGAAAATACATGCAAAATATGTGACAAATAAATGGTTAATATCCTTACTGCATAAAGATTAGCACAATAGAAAATGGCAAAAGGGTCATAAACAGGCAAGTCACTAAAGAAGAAATATGCATGGCCTTTAAATATATGAAAAGATATTAATCTCACTAATGAATGCAAATGAAAACAACAATGAGGAGTTTTGTCTATCAGGTTGGCAAATATTATAAAGATTGATAGTTCTTTGTGTTGTTAAGGATTTGTGGCACCAAGTGTTCTCACACACTGCTGATGGAATTAGTATATGTCAGCAAATTTTTGGAAGGTAATCTGGCACAATTTACACATTTGCATAGGTAACAATTTATATCATGTGCATTGCCTTTGATGCAGTGCTGTGATGCACCACCCAGACTCCCCTTCCAGGAATGTGGGACTCATTCACCCAGCTGTTGGCAGACAGCCCTCAGCTGTCAACAGTCTTCAGGAATCACCCTGGCTGAAGAGAGCCACCTTGCCCAAGGGCAGGCCAGCCTCCTTCCTTAGGCAGCCTGCATCCAGTGATTAATCAATTTAGGGACTGTCTACCTCACTCCAACTTGAGGAAACTCTTAGGAGCCATCTCAGCTTAAATTTTCCCTGGAGGGTCATCTGAGGCTTTCCTTGAGACTGCATGGCAGCCGACTTCTCACTAGTCCTGCTTCCTTCCCTTCCATTCCACAGCTATTGACCCCTTTCCCACACACCTCCTAAAGGCAACTTCATCTCAGAGTACACTATTGGGAAACCAAACCTGCAATACCCAGCAATTCTGGATCAAAGATTTTATCACAAAGAAACAATCACCTAGGTGTATGAAGGTGTAAGGGGCAGAATGCCCATTGCAGATTGGTCTATAAAAGGAAAAAAAAAAGGAAAACCCAACAAGCTAAATATCCATTAATAGGAGTGTGGTTAAATACATCACAGAAATTATACCATGAAGTTACAAAGCCAGTTATAGAATAATATATGTACAGTTAAATTTTTAAATATCCCTATAGGATAAGTTTAGATGTACGTTGATACATGCATAAAAGGTTTGGAAGGATACTTCAAACGTTCAATCATGTTTATCCAGGTATCCACATACATTTCTGTGTTTGGTTTTGTTGTTGTCGTTGCTGTTTACACAAAAAGCTACTGAAATATCCAATAAAACCATAAACAAAACCAACTAACCAACATAAAACAGGATCACTAAATGAATATAGGTTGAATGTTTAGACTTGGGTCTCTACTTGGATAAAGACACAGTATGAAAGGGACTTTTCTAACTTTCATGACTTGTAAATGGTTCAGAAAATAATAAGACTATCAAACAATACAATCTTTAAGTTTTCTTCCAGTTCAAAAACACTTTCACTATGTGTTCTTGGATACATGTTTTACCTTACTTTTAGATTCAGTTTCTTTGATCTTCAGCATCTTAACGAGTAAAATGTGGGCAAATAGTGAGAGAATTATCTCTGGGATCACTCTTGACTGAAATTTCAAAGTCTGTTTGTGGCAAAACTGTCGAGTGTGTGTGTGTGTGTGTGTGTGTGTGTCACATTGGCAGTTAGCCCCAAAGTGATAGACCTCAAGTGGGGAGTCATTCATTCATATATTTAATAATCTGAGTATTTATTTTATGTAAGACAGTGAGGTGAGTATAAAAGTGAGTAAAACAAATGCCCTGCTTTCCTGGATTAACATTTAAATAGGAAAGATACAAATCGTATGGAAATAATGACAACATAAGGTAGAAACTAATAAGCAACACATGAAAGTATAGATAAAACATTTTGGAAATTCAGAGTAGAGAGAAAATGCTCCAGTCTGGGGGAATCTTGGAAAATTTTGTTAAGAATATGGCCTTTGAGAAACCATCAACAAAACGAAAAGACAACCTAACAATTGGGAGAAGATATTTGCAAACCATACATCTGATAAAGGGTTAACCTCCAAAATATATAAAGAACTCATGCATCTCAACAACAAAAAATCTAACAACCCAATTGAAAAACGGGCAAAAGACCTGAACAGACATTTCTCCAAAGAAGATATACAGATGGCCGACAGGCACATGAAAAGATGTTCAAAATCATTAACTATCAGGGAAATGCAAATCAAAACTACAATGAGATATCACCTCACGCCCGTCAGAATGGCTATAATTAACAAGACAGGAAACAACATGTGTTGGAGAGGATGTGGAGAGAAGGAAACTCTCATACACTGCTGGTGGGAGTGCAAACTGGTGCAGCCACTATGGAGAACAGTATGGAGATTTCTCAAAAAATCAAGAATAGAACTACCATATGATCCAGCTATTCCACCGCTGGGTATTTATCCAAAGAACTTGAAAACACCAGTGCATAAAGATACATGCACCCCTGTGTTCATTGCAGCATTATTCACAATAGCCAAGACTTGGAAGCAACCTAAGTACCCATCAAGGGACGAATGGATAAAGAAGATGTGGTATATATATGCAATGGAATACTACTCAGCCATAAGAAAGGATGAAATCCAGCCATTTGTGACAACATGGATGGACATTGAGGGTATAATGCAAAGTGAAATAAGTCAGAGGGAGAAGGTCAAATACCGTATGATTTCCTTCATTAAGTGGTACATAATAACAACAATAAATAAACACATGGAGACAGAGATTGGATTGGTGGTTACCAGAGGGGAAGGGGAGAGGGGGGAGGGTGAAAGGGATAATTCGGTACATGTGTGTGGTGATGGGTTGTAATTAGTATTGGGTGGTGAACATGATGTAATCTGTGCAGAAATAGAAGTATAATGATGTTCACCTGAAATTTATATAATGTTATAAACCAGTGTTACTGCAATAAACAAAAAATTTAAAAAAAAAAAAGAATATGTCCTTTGAACCAAGCCTTAAGGATGGGGAACAAATCATTCCGAAATTCTTTGTGTACATACAAGATTACAGAAAAAATTCAAGAGCAGAATCACTTACACATCTAGAATTTCCCTCTCCTAACAGCAAGTCACATACTAGGTAACTTGGTGTTTATTACAGATTTTAGAACTTTCTTGCCTTTCATTGACAGTAAATGAAGTGAAAATATAATTTACTGGATTTTTTTCTTTGGGTTTACTTTTGAAAGAACACTATTTTATGGCCTAATTGATTACTATAGAAAGTCTAAATATCAATATTACTCTAAAGATGACCCTGGGGTCTCTGAATAGATGCGCTTACGCTGATTACTGATAAGACTCTTGATAACGATAATAAAACTATTTGGATGTGAAACACATAAAACATGTTAGCTTCTTTCTTGTTTTATTGTCCTGATAGACAAAATATCCTATAGCCAATAAAATGAATCTGCTTTTGTTTTTATGCTTTTTCCTTGAAACTATGGCCCTTGATCTTAAAATCTATGATAGAGCAGTTATGGCTGAGGAAAAGAAATGGTCACATTGGAGTGCAATGCTTACTTGCTAGAAATAAACAAGCCAATTTTAGTAAAATAAAACTGACCTAACTCTGTGCTAAGATCTCAGACTTAACAGCCGCTCCAATTCTCTCTGACATTTAAAAATTATAAGGCACTGCAAAAAGAAATTCTTAAATGTCAGAATCCTCATAATTTCCTAAACTTTTGCTGCTGAATCCATAACTCCTCCCCCAACAACCCCCCCACCTCCAAGCCTGTGAGTGTGCAGGGCAGGAGACAAGCTGAAGGATGTACCATATAGTTCTACTCGTAGCAAGACTAGTTCAGACTGAGACACACTTCCCATCATCATCTCAAGCCAGCTTCTCTGAGAGGTTCCTTCAGAATCATTTCATTGCCTCATTAGACATATTTTAAAGGTGGAGTTAATGGAAGGAGAAAGTGAGAAACTGAGACACCATAGTTCTCTTCCCTATGTTTCCTTGCCGTTAATTCATCAGGTAACTCTGTTTTTGGCTACCGCGGTTGTGGCACATTCGCCTTTAATCTAGCGAAGCCTGGTTCAACGGAGAGCTGAAATCCCACGGTAATTCTGAATGAGATGTCAGTAGCAGGGAACTTAATAACAACAATAAGAAGGCAGAGGAGGAAAATGAAACATAGGAGGAAGACAAGGAGCAGGAGAAGAAGAGGAGGAGAGGAAAGAAGAGAGACAAGATTTATACCTACTTACTAAAGGGAAGACACTAGAATCTTGTATAAACCATGCCCACAGCACAGTGAGGATAGCTTTGTGATACTTACTTTACATACAAATAACCAGTGGTTGAGGCTCAGAGGGGTATATAACTTGCCTGTGATCACGCTGCTGATAAATGGCAGAACTGGGATTCAAAATCCCCCACTGTGTCTCTCTAAGACAGGAAGGTGGTGACTCTAACGAGAAGGTGTTTATGCTTAGGAAAACTTACAGAAATATTCCCTGATCTAAAAACACTAACTCATTCCACATAAATTCTTGAATGTCTGTCAGTATACCTTTTAATTGACACTTTTTAGTTTTCTAGTCAAAGCACTGAAAGAAAGAGATAGTCTCATCTGCTTTTCTTAATATTTTCTGTGAACTTGTTTCTTATAAATTCCAATTTTAAAGACCATAAGATAATGGAGGGTTCTGGTCATTTTTTTCTCCTATCAAATTTCAGTATACATTCTTGGAGATGGTTCTTGTGTGTGTATATGCATGTGTGTGTGTGTGTGAGTGTGTGAATAATATATATATAAAACTCTGTACTTCATAAAATATTATTGTTGGGAAACATCTCAGTCAATTCCATTTTCTCAGTTGTACATTCTGAGGAATCCTTCTAATTCTGTTTTCAGGGTTTTTTTTTTTTTTTTTTTTTAACATTTACTAGACTGCCAATGAAGGAGATTTTATTTTCTACCAATTTCCTCAATTTAAAAATACAGTAATTATCATTATGGAGAGTATTGGTTAATGTTCTAAAAAAAGATATTTAAAAAAGGAAATCTTATTTTCTAGCCCATGAAGCCACAATCATTATTATAGAAATGTTTTCTCTTAATTTTTAAAATATCGTCTAATCAAACAATCTAGAGAACTCTGATTTTAGAGTGACCCTAGATAGCAATAGAGGGATTTTATATTGGCTTGTCAGAAGTAGATGAACTGTGTTCTCTGTAAATTCTACTGTAATTGTGTTCATTCTCTGATTTTGCTTTAGTTTGGTTGTTAGCTGTAAAATTACTGATAAGTAATAAAACACAGGTCAAAAGTATTAAACTCTTGTTGTAAATACCACCAAATCATAACAAGGAAATATCAACTGAAAGCCACAATTCCTAGCATTTACCTGTAAAATATAGTTTAATAACAGCACCCTTTTTTTTTCCTTTTACATTGCTCCCATAGCTTGCCATTCAAATGAAAGAAACTGTTTCTAGTACTTTCATTGGAAAACTCCACTTGAGAAGTGGAGAATAAATTATCTTTAATTATTAAATATTCATAGAGAGTTTTAGCCATTTTATTGTTTATCTGGCAAGGAATTGTGTGCCGTATAACCACTTGTCTCTAAAGTATAATGAAGGAAGATGAATGCTTGTAATACTTACTTGGTTAATTCTTCCTAATCCATTGCCATTTTTAAAAAAAGAACAGTACAGTTGTGGTCTTATTTATGATGTTTTAAGGCTCCACAGAGCTCTTACAATTGTTCTCTGACTTGTATTTATATATAAAGCTATAGCGCTCATGCGTAGACCAAGACAAACAGGGGCAAAATAGTGAGACACAGGGGAGATCTTGGGCAAAACCAGGGAGAGCAAAGGCAAAAAGCAATGATACCGCAGTGAGGATGTTGCCTTTTCTTCTCATTACATGACATTTCCCATTAGTAAAAGCTTACTTGACAAAATATTTGTTCCCTCCTCCTCCTATGATTTGACAGCTCAGTAAATTTATAGCCAGCATTTCTCAAAAAGCATTTCTAAAGAATAGCTATTGCAAAGACATGCTAACAGGTGGTACTTGCAAAAGGGTTCTAAGATCAAAGAGGTTTGGGGAATACTAAACTGTAGAAAGTAAAACAGGTTTCTTTCCTCAAGGGCTTCTCAGAGCTTTTAGTACGATAATATTCATTGTGAATCACAATGAGAAGCATACAGATTTGCAACATTTCTTGAATGTATTTGTCCTTTGAAACTTTTTCAAACAGTATGCTTATGATAACAATGTTCCACAGAACCCACTTTGGGAAACACTGAAATAAGCAACTACAGAGTTGCAGCTTGGTACATCTTTAAATATGGAAAGCAGGAAGAGGGATGGGTAAATGGAAAGCTTGCCTCTCCCATTTCTGAAGCAATTGGCTACGATGGTAAAGGAACTGGAAACTGTCACAGGAGAAACAATTAATAGCAAAATGGGCATTTTTCATGAAAATACTGCCTGCGAGGTGATATGATGGCACCTTCTTCACACAGAGGGGCTTGGCCTCATTTTAACCTCATGAGGTCAAACTGGTCACAATTGTGCTTATTGTACAAACTCTCTCAAAAGGTGGTGAAACTTCTGTCACTGTAGATATGTAAACATAAACTGAATGACTACCTCATAGCAAGTTGGGGGTCAAGGGGACTGGGATGGCTGGGTAAGATACTTTAAAGAACCCTTTCAACCTTGATAGTCTATGATTTTAATATTGTAGCTTATAACAGTTTGTTCCTGCACAGAATCACCAAGCCACAACCGGTAGTATATTTTTCTCTTAGAGACTCATACAAAGTGAGAAAATGGATTATTTTGTTTCTTCCTCAAAAAACGGTTTGGTGGCTTTCACAATGTGGATAGTAGGAATTCAGGAGGCATTCACAGAGCACATCTATCCAGGCAGATTAACAGGGACAGATTCTTATCTATGTTTCCTGTATCCTGTAGAAAATCTCAATAATGCTTCACTCTAAAAGTTTGAAAGAGCTTCATTTGTCTCCATAAATTAGAGAATTGAGGATGAGGTTCTCAATTCATGTACTGCAAATAAAGTTATGGAATTTTATAATAATACATCACATAACTGCATATACACGTATAGTTTTGAGGATAAAATTACCGTCATCATCCATAATGACCTTATGAAATTTTGCAATTTTTTAAAAATATGTATAAATTATCAATGTGAACTTGTTAAAATTTTATGTTTTTTAAACATCTGGTAGAACAACTTTGTTTGGCAGCATCTCAATTCCCTCAACCATTTTGTTTTTCTATGGCCAGGTCCTAATGTTAAAGGATTCAACAACGCACATACTCTGCCCAGGGGATGACCAGGAAAACAAGTTCAGTGTTATGTGCATGCTGTCACTGCAGAATAGTATTTCTCTCCATCTCTAAGTCTACAGGATGTGTGGGAGGAATTATTAGCCTATCTCTTCCAAATCAATGATGCCTTTACTCTTTCATGTTTTGTGTTTAATCCCTATAAATATCATAACTATCCATTTGAGGGAGATCCAGGTTCCTAAGTTTCTCAGTCTCCCACAATGTCCCTCACTCCAGAATCATGTCTTGAAATTCAGTCCCAGAGCATTTATTCCTCAAGTCCTGGATAACCTTTATCATCCTGTCACATTACCTCATTTAGTGACATAATAAGGCTTAAAAACATAACTTATGTATATATGTATGTTTATAGGCACAACTATTTAAGATCTTTTACTATTCATGTAAGTAGTAATAAGGGTGGATTCCTACCAATTTTCTTCTCTGATGGGTGCATAATATAGGAAAAGAACCTGGGACTAAGAATTAGAAGACCTGAATGGGGCCAGTCATTTAACCCCTCTGACTCTCAGGCTTTATATTACTAGAGGACCAGTGTTTTAACACATTATATGAAAAATGTGCTTTTAACTCATGTATCGCCAACAGCATGATTCTCTTTAAGACATGCTCCTGAAATTTAACAAATTCTCGTCATGAACATCAAACTTAACAAGTTTCCAGGAAAACCCACTGTCTAAACTATTGTTTTAAAATAATATTTAAATTTAAAAAATTAATTTGATATGGATTTTGTTCTTTTGTAAAATAGGTAGTGATTTTCCATCTAGATCTGAATTTTTAATTGAACATATTTCTATCCATTAGAAAACATAAGGAATGGATTACGTATTTTTTTGAAAGCTTGTCAAGGTTAATCTGGCTCCAGAAAGTTTATAAAGTCCATTTTTTTTCCTTAATATCCAGGAAAAGTCATGATATATCTGTTTGGCAGTATTTGTAAGTTAAGCATCTTTCTAGTCACAAAGGAACTATTGATCGCATGACTTCTCTAATAACAAGTCATGGAAGAAAACTGCATCATAGGCATAGCGTTTTATGAATGACAATATTAGTGAGTATTAAATATAGGTAATTGTCATAATTTTCACACAAATACATGAAAATATTTCTGTGTCTTATTTACTTACTTGATGTAGCAACAGATATTTAATGAGTGCCTACGTGCCAGGCTAGATGCTGCCATGTGATGTATGTCTTCCTAGAGTGTACCACATAGAAAGAAAGATTGACAGTGAACAAGGAATGACAGTCATGGTAAGGGTAGGACTGGGAAGCTCAGGATGCTTTTCCTCTGAGATAATACCAGGAACGTAACACTCCCAAACTCCCTCCCGATTCTCTCCCTCTCCGAGACATTTGGTTTGCACAAGAGTGCATCATCTACTTTTTGTGTGCAGACCCCAAGACCTTATAAGGGTATGGGAGAATATGTCAGTCAGGATCTAGGCAGGAAAATAAAAATAAAGAGAATTTCAAATAAAGAATTGGTTAAACAGATATTGAAGGACTGGAGAGGCAATGAAAAAACACAGGAGTAACACAGATACAGTAACTGCAGGGAGAAACTACCTCCCTAGGGATGAAGGAACAGAGGGAAGAGGTTGGGGGGTACCAGACTCGAGAAGTTCAGAGAAGAAATCTTGCAGAGTTCAGCTCCTTCTGAGGAAGGGGCACTCACAAGCTAGAGCTGAGACATCTGAGTGGGCATAATAAGGCTAGTACTTGGAACACGGGGAAAAAGCTGAAAACGGGAATCAATTACCAGTACTAAGGGTGAAAGTCATTGCTTGGGTGCCATTAATAGGAACATCATGCAAAACAGATAGGAGCAAGTCTCTTCTCCCTCCTCCAGTCACGTAGTCTCCCTGTAGTGCCGCCTATTAGCAGAATTTATCAGGGAGACAGCTGTCCAAGGAGAGGTGAGGTTTGCATGGTCCCAGCCTCAGTATTACAAACCATAATGTAGAAGAGTGGGTTTGGAGCTGAGAGACAATTACTTGATAATTAGCGCTGGGAACTGGAGAGTGTGTATCTGAGAGTTGGAAGAGCAGCAACTCATGTTGAGGGCATTTGGTGTCCCCAACCTCTTCCCTCTGCCCCTCCAATCTGAAGGGAAATACTCACTGCAGTAACTCTCTCTGTGTTTCCTCTATGTCCTCCAATACCAGTTCAACCAATTCTCTATTTAAAATTTTTATTGTTTCTGTTTTCCCAGCAGGGACAGCCCTTGCTTGGCCACCTCTGTCTATCTAAATCCCAAACATTCTAACGCAGGGGTGCCAGCCCTACTTGGTCACTATGACTGAAGCTGCCCTGCCTGCCTTAAAAAGTTCTCTCTGGGGGTCGTCCCCGTGGCGCAGTGGTTAAGTGCGCGCCCTCCACTTCTGCGGCCCAGGGTTCACAGGTTCTGATCGCAGGCGTGCACCAACGCACTGCTTGCTTGTCAAGCCATGCTGTGGTGGCGTCCCATACAAAGTAGAGGAAGATGGGCACAGATGTTAGCCCAGGGCCAATCTTCCTCAGCAAAAAGAGGAGGATTGGCATTGGATGTTAGCTCAGGGCTAGTCTTCCTCACACACACAAAAAAAGTTCTCTCTGCCTAGACATAGATCCTGCCCAGTTCTCCTAACCAGTGCCTGATGTTGACTTGCTTGTTTCTAACTATTAGTAGTTAATCTAAGTCCACTTTACATCCTGTTTTTCCATCAAAAGCCACATTATTTCTAGCTTGATGGATTTCGTACCTAATCCAGGTATGTCAACATATAGGAATGTCTCATGGGGACTTCCAAAGACGTTCATCAGAGAATTGCTCTGTAGCCCTTCTTATCCCCTTACCATGCTATTTGGAAGGTTCTATTTGGGAAGGTATGTCCTTAACAGTGGGAGGAGAAGTTAAGGGAAAATAATTAATGAGTATATATCACCTGGTTGGTAACTTACTCATTAGTTTACATACATTAACTCATTTAGTTTTTCAAATAACCCTGTGAATTAGATATTATTTGTATTTAACAGCGACAGTTCAGCAAACTAAAGGAATTTACTCAAAGTTGAACCCAGATTCAAACCCAGTTCTACCTGATTTCAAAATCCCTACACCTACTAATTTGATACCTTTCAGTGGAGTATCAGGGTCCCAGACTCCAGCCTGCCTGGAAACTTCCTAGCATAACTCAACTTAGGTAAAGTTTAAATGTTGTCTCTGTATCCTAAACTGACTTCGCTTTTTATATATATGATTGAGAATCCAATATTAACCTAATTCAACAAAGATTTATTGAGCCTCACATATGTGGCAGATGTGCTAATGATAGCTAACACATTTTTTAAGGGCTTACTGTGTGTTGGGTGTTGTTTCAAGAACATGCCTTATGTTTCATTAATTCTCAGAACACCTCTATAAGATAGGTGCCATTATTAACAACCTCGTCTTACAAATGATGTAACTGAGGCCCAGAGAGGCTGAGTGACGTGGCCAAGATTTCACAGCTAGGAACTGGCAGATCCAAGAAGAGAATCTAGGCAGGGTGACTCTGAGCCCAATGGTCTTGACCGTTATGCTATATTTCCTCATATGTAAGAGGCTGAAGAGACAAAAATAAATAAGACACAGGCAAGGAGATGGTGAAACATTAAGAAACATAGATGTGATCAACACACTTGTAAAGAAATATACACTGTAAAGAAAGTAGTGATTAGTTTTGCCAAGTGAAATCAGAGAAGATAACTTTTGAGCTGATTTCTAAGAAGATGAAAGTATGGATTTCAGAGTTTTAGAAGCAGAATCAACAGGTCCCGGTGATGTGACGCAGAAAAGAGAAGTGGGAGTCCAGGAGGGCTCTGTGGAAGAGTAGATCTAAGGAGGTAGATTCAGAGGTTCACTTTAGACAATTTAACTTTGAGTAGGTGATAAGAAGTAGGCAGCCAAAAAAAGGGCCTAGAATTGAAGATAAGAGTCACAACTGTTTTATAGATTTTGAAATTTCCAGCACAGAAATTTCATGGGAGTGGATGAGTTGTCCTAGGAAGAATATGTGGAGACAAAGAAGTGGGATTTTTCTTATTCTTGCTCTTATTCTGGGTAGGTACCCACTGTGATCAACTGAGTAGTTGAAATAAAAAAGCATAGAACTGAGAAAGGACAAAGCAGCCCCTGACATCCGGGAACTGGTAGCCTGGTACTAACAGCTGGTCCTGGGTGTTACAGGAGCTGGCCTGGTACTATCAGCTACACCTTGGTTTCTCCTGTTGAACATAAAGGATTTCACAGAACATCAAAATCAGACAAGGCCACTCTGTGATCATGACAGACAAGACAAAAACAAGACCACTCTGTAATTACATACAAACACAGACAAAACATGAACATTTTCCAAAACAAAAGAATGATCAAACATTCCCCATCCTGGCTAATATGAGTGACTGCTGCTTCTTCACCAACTACAGCTTTAGCCTCATTCTAGTCTGCCCTCCTGATAAATATGAACTTAAATACCCAATCATAGAATTGTCTCTACTTACCGACAGTACTCAATCCAGAGCAAACCCCCACTTACTTGGAACCACCCCCAAATCACAAAGCCAAAGCCTGAATCTTATAATAAGTCCTTCCTAACAAGCTCTTACAAAGATACACCACAGTTTCCTGTAGAGGGTTCAGGTCTGATTGCTATTGTGAGGAGGAGCCCCTAGAACACCTGGAGGTCCTGGAGAGTGGGGGACCAATGCTAGAACTCTCCCCAGGACTATGAGTTGCTCCATGAGTGACTGGGGACTTGGGGCTTCCACCTGGCTGTCCTCACTCCATACACAATGGCCCTAGCACATTTCCAGAGAGGTCAGGCAGGGAAAGCCACTGAGTCACCCATGAGTGCAGTGAGGTGGATTGGAAGGACAGGACCTCAGGGAGGCAGGGTGGGACCAGGTGGCTCTGTGGGAAGATGGAGCTCTGGAAACCTCACGCGAGTTAAGAGCAGATGCGGCACCTTGGGTCAGGGTGTGATACTTGGAGCAAACATCCAAGGAGCTCCCTCTTCTCCAGCACCTCCCTGCCAACCCCCCTCTCAGGACCCTTAACCTGGCAAGAGTTCCCCATGCCCCACCTGGTCTGGGTCCCTTCCAAGGCTCCCCGAGATACTGCTTTCTGATTAATCAGCTGAGCGCCCTTTGAGTCACTTACTGGCTGTGTGACACTGGGCAACAGGCCTAACCTCTCGGCTTCAACTTCATAGGATTGCTGTGAGTTTAAAATGTGACCCAGAACAAGGAAGCACTCAGAAAACTGTGAAGAAATGGCTGGGACCTGGAAGCCCTTCAGCCCTAGTGTTGACCCCTCCCCACCACAGCCCTGAGGAAGGAGCTGGGCAAAGGCAGCTTGTGTACAATCGTACCACTACCACCCCTGCCTCCCCACACACACACATTCACAAAGTTCTCTGTTGTTGCAACAAGTGATAACCACAGCTTAAAGTCCAGGTGTGTTCCTGGTAGTCTTTGGCTAGAGGTCATTGAGAAAAGAAAGAATTCCCAGATTTTTTTTCCTATTTTATCTATTTTGTTTTAAGTGAGAAACTAAAGTTAATGAACACTTTGCATCGCTACTTTTCTTGACTTGACTTAAAATAGTCAATATGCACTTCTTAGCCAAACACCCTATTTATTGACAAAGCACCTATTTGGACGATTATTTCACTGTTGAGAGCAAAGTGAGAATAGTGGAAGCAGTAGAAAATTGTATTGTAAATATGATATAACTCCTCAAAAATTTGTTCAAATTAATAATAAAAACATTGATCTTTAGTCACTACTAATTGCAAACACTCAAACTCTTATAGTAATTTTTAAAAAGGAATAAATACTAAAAGATTTAGATACGCAGAGAGCTAGAATTTTTTTATCATACAAGCGAAATAAAATTAATTAGAATGAGCATGTCTTGTTTAAATTATCAGCTGTTATTGGTTTCCTTCATTTGTTACTACCGTATTTTTATTTCTCTTATTATATGTGAAAGAGAATATTTACATAAGAAAACTAGTAGACCATGAATCCTGCTTCTTTCAGTAAAAAGTAGAAAAATACCTTATTTTTCATTGTTTCTTGACATGATATAATGTAATCAAATGTGACTGATGCCGTCTGACAAATCCAGTCCCAGTATGAAATGTCACAGGAAAACACAGGAAAGCTATCTTTATCCAGACTGGAGAGAACAAAAATATTTATCACGAAATATAAAAACAAAGCCTCCGGGATATGAGTAAATAATACACCAGCATGGAATTTGTTCAAATATCTTATATTTGCCACTTTTGAAATATATTTTATCATGGTTATTAGGCTGCTGTCATGGATTTTAGAAATTATTTTTTCCCACTGGAAAGTATTAGAAATATCACAATATGAGGTTCTTTTCCATTTTTAAGCCTGTTGAAATACAATTGGGAACCAGTGCTTTCTAAAGGACCTCTTTTCATGACTCAAAGTTTTGCTTTCTCATAGGCTCCAAGGTAATTCTAAATGGACTACACTTCAGCTAAGCTGTTTTTCTGAGACTGTACCCTGCCTCTGAACTGTGCTAAAATAACCTTGCATTATCCTAATTAGGATTATTCACAATACACACATATTGCAAAGGGCCATTTTCGTTTTCAATTAGTTGAAAAGGATTAGTTGCAGTGATCCTCATATGGTCCTAAATGCTATTATTATTAAACCCAATATTTTTTATTGCTGTTAAAAGTATGCTCCTTACAGATATAACTTAGCTAATGGAGTTAAAAGATGGTCTGCTCCTGACAAATCATTCTCTTCTAAAGAAAATTGTGACGGTAACAATACATAAATGGAAGGAAATATATGTGTGGTAAAGAGGCTGTTTAATCACAAATAATGGCAAACCTAAAATTAGTTCCAATTAAAAGAGAAAGGCATGGAAACCAATCTGAATGTAGCAGATAAAGGGTGGCATGAAGGAGAGATTATTAAGCAGTAGCATATAAGAGGACCCCAGGTGCGGTACTTCCTCATTATACCTATTCTTGAGCAGCAACATCCTGAGTGTACAGTAAACCAAAAAAAAAAAAAAAAAAAATTACTCCAAGAAATAATTTTACACGGTGGCTACACTTGAGATGAACAAGTACATGTTTTTTGGAAGAAAGACCACAACAACTTGGTTTTTACTTCCAAAATACAGTGGCATGTTAATTGCTTGATCAGCCAAATGAAACTAAACGTAATTAAGACTAGTGTGGGGTTAATTTGATCCATAATTATGTTATATAAAGTAAATGAAAATTGTTTCTTTCCTAAATTGCAATTCATTAAAATTACAGATATTAAAATAAGATACTATAAAATTACATGGAGCATGTACACATTAATAGCCATTAGTAGTAGCCTGATATTTCTATCTAAGCAACAGTTTATTAGAATGCCAAAAGGTGATGTTTGACCACTCACATGACTGATTTTTTTTTTTACCGTTTTTCTGCTCTTCCAAGAAATTATTATTTTTTTATGAAGCAGAGTGTTCTAATCTTAGTCTGTTTTTGCCGTTTTCTAGATGTTTATCATCTGTTAAAATACCTTGGGATCAATTTTCATTGAATCTGTGTTAAAATACAAACACAGGCATTTAAAAATTCAAAATGGCCTATAGACATGTACATTTCATATGACATCAAATGCATACAATATAAGTACAGTATTTGCAAGATTTTTTTCAAAGCGCAAATTCAGCATCTCTGATTAAAATTATAGTCATATGTCTATTTATATAACATTTTTGTCTTAAAGTCATTAAAAAAAGGAATTGGACATAGAAAAACATTTATTGAAGGAAAAGGAACTGGCATTCATTGAATGCTCATCCTGTTTCGAGCACTATGCTATGCACTTTAAATAACCTATTTTATTCCTTTATGAAGTTGATATTTATTTCCCTGTTTCTACAGAGGAGAGAATTGAAGCTCAGAGAGATTAAGGAGCTTGCTTGAAGTCATCAAGTGACTTGTACCACTTACTGTGAGGTGGGGAAGGGGTGTCTTTCTATTAGACATGATGGGAAAACAATTAATTTGCTGTGATAGAATACAGTTTTTGTTCCCACTTTACATTCTTATTCATTGAAGATAATTTATTTATTTCTGTGAAAATAAAACCAGAGTGTCATGGCATATAAGCTCTGCTCCCATTCACGTGACATTAAATACAATTTGGCCAAATAATCCTATTATTTTGAGTCCCCAAAATTATGTAACAGGACCTCCTTAGTAGAGAAGAAAATCCTAATGGCCAGTGGAACCATCCTGTTGAGTAGTAACAAATGCCTTACACACAATTCCAACGAGTACACACAGAAAAGACTCACATTTGGGGCAAGAACAGAAAGCATCCGCTGAATATGACACTGTTCAATTGGAGGGCAAAGGATGAGGGCTGGAGGAAAGGAGCATAAAACTGTAGAAGGTGTTTCCAGATTCTGCTGAAGGGGACTGGCCTTCCCATGTGGAAGAATGCTTTTTACCTTTACTCATTTGGAGAGTGAGGAGAAAAGCGGTGACTTGAAGATCTGATACAATTTAAAAGGAAAAGCATTTACGATAGGTTTTGCTTACAACATGCAGCAATCCGTTACAACATGCAGTTTATCCGTTAAGAGACCAGAGATATTAAAACCAAGTCTAGCTGAGATTTCAGTATGCCACGATACATTTTTTTATTGCTATAAAGCAAGGTATCTGCATATCCAGGCAAATCTGACATTCTTTCTTTGCAAAATAAAGTGTCACTATATTATCATTAATAGTAGTATGCAAATATTAACCAAAGTTACCCAATAATTGATTGTACTGCACTAACAAGGACAACCTTCCTTAAATTTCTTGGAGATCATCTGCATTTCTCTTTAAGTTAAAGCCATATTTCATCCATGAAAAAATGAAATCAAAGGATAATCATACTTAAGATGCCAGAATGCATTATTTACAGTAAGCACGTGTGCTTAACAAACCAAATATTTAATATTTCATGCATGAAAAATGGGCAGACATAATAGTCATTAGTATTCCAGGTGAGGCAGAACATGCAAATTTACTCAGCTATTAGAGAATGAGTCATATACTATTTAATATAACAAAATAGTTTATGTATATTAGAGTAAACAGTGAAATCACAATAGGAAAAAAATGGATTCGGTTCAGATGTTGAGCTGCTACGTAAACCAATTATCTATCCGGAGGGAAACAGCTCTGTCTACAACTACTTAGGCTCTAGGGCCTATTACAGACCCTGGAGTGGGCCGTTGTTTCTGTTCTCAAGGGACTTTACCACGTCACACTAGAAATAGCTGACAATAATTAGAAAGCCTGCTTCTGCCAGTATTGCACACATTTTTAATACCTTCCTAAGTATTATGGGAGATAATACACAAGGTCTTTAGAATTCTAGTCATGCCACAACAAGCCATGGAAAGGACAACTAGACAATAGCCCCAAACTGGACTGTGACAGGCTAATTATTGTGGCTTCATTATAAAACCTCTTTTTACATAGGTCACCTGGGAAGTGTAATTAAAAATGCATTATTGGTGTATTTTTTATTGAAGCAATTAAATTAAAAAGCCAAAAAAATAATTATATGAGGAGCAAATAATAATGTTGGTCAACAGCGTTTATCTAAGAAAGAGAGAACACGTTAGTGGTTCATTAACAGTAAATGTGTTAACGGGAATCTGTTTGAAAAATGAGCCATAGAACGGCTTTTAAATACGAAGATTAAAGGATTTATAATGTCAAGTTTAACACAGAAATTACAGATAGTATTACATAACCATGAGTAATAGCACCTTTAATCTGACTTAGTAAAATGATTTACATCGTACTTGGTGCTGCTTCAATTGTATGAGTATTATATGTGCTGCATCTCAGATAGATAATTTCCCTTCCAGTTTTCACACACTTATGGATCTGTTCTTCTTGCTTTCTAATTATGTGGTACACCTAAATAATTAGATGTTAAAATATGTATCTTCCAGGGGCAGAATGTTTGTCTCAGATATCCATTCTATGTTAGGAATACCACAACATGACGGCATTTATTTAGGAAACTGTTTATAAAACCCTAAATATATCATATCAAATCATCCCTTTCTCATCTCAAAACTCTCCTGGTGCTTCTTTACATCATCATCATCATCATTACCACCAGCACTATAATTATCATAATCACTAATAATTAATGAATGCTTTCTGCTTGCCAGGAACTAAACATTGTCTATTGTTTAGACATTTCATTCTCCACATAACCAATGGAGATTGATATTTTATCTCCATTTTTAAAATGAGGATAATCAATTAAAATTTAATCAATCTCTCTGGATATATCTATAAGAATGAACTCTTCTTGAACAGACTATCCTAAGATTATTTTTTTCTCTACTCTACTGGAAGTCTTTCATATTTTAAGCCTGTTTATTTTTACTGAATATTCCTCAAATACATAAAAAAAATAGATAAGCATCTACTAAGTAAGAATATCATATGGGACCCTTTTAATCCCTTTGGAGAGGAAAATCAGAGAGGTAGAGGAACATCAATTACAGAGGGCTGTGAAGGCCAGGGTGAACAAGCAAATGAATAGATAAATGATAGAACTTTGTTGTTAAACGTGGGACTCTTGATTCAAGAAAAATATTTTTATGGTTGACAGAAAAGTGTTATTTTTATTTTCTATGTTAAGATCGAGTGTTGTTCTAGAATTAGTTATTACCTACTGACTCTAAATTACATCTTCATGTATTATGATCAGCTTAATTGATAGTTTTAGTATTGTTATGTTGCATTAGATTCTTTATTAATGTTATTATTTTTTAATATCAGTAGCACCCAATTTTGAATACCTACGTAAACTAGGCCTTGTGCCAGAGGCTTTACATACATTATCTCTGTTTCCACACATCACTGAATCAAATTATTCTCGTTTTAGAGACGAGAAACCTGTAGTTCAGGAAGTCAAGTGACTTTTCCAAGGTCATGTGGCTGACAAATTGAAGAGTTCAGATTTGAATCCGTCTATCTGACTCCAAATTGCAAGTATTTTCCAATATTCCACTTTGATTATGAAAGAATTTATAAAAGACATTAACAACATGTTGGATTTTTTTTTCTTTTTCACATATAAATCTTAACCCAAATTTCAAATTCAAATTCATAAAAGCTCAAATAACCAAAATGGTGTTTTGAGTACTGTATATTGGTCTTATCAGGATACCTATAACAATTACAGGGTATTAAGGTTCTGAGAAAGAATAAATAAATGAAATAGAATCACTGTGAATTCAACGTTATGTATCTATCTTTACGGTATTGTTATTTAAAAATTGGAAATCCACAATCCATGTCTCTGTTACTTTAGCTATTAATACTAAGTATTAAATACTTGGAAAGATACTGATTTATCATTTTAAAATATAACATACTAAAAACCTAAAGTGTACTATGAGTATTTATTTTAAATAGCATGTTAATTTTTTATTGTATTCGTGTTTTAATACTGCATTTATTGTTTGTAATAGTAGCTGCTCTAAATTTTACAAAACTAATTGCATATATTGATTGTCAGAACACTATATACAAATTGAATCAAAAGAGGGAAACTACCGTTCACTAGGTAGGACCTCTTCAGAGTTTTTCCATGGAAATATCAAACTAGTATCTGTGTCTTGGCATAAGATAAGCTATAAATATAGTATTGTTAGATCTTTGAAGTATATGGCAGTAAATTGTGAGATTATAATGAAAGAGAATGAAGAGCTTTTACTCATAAGGTAAGTATTTAAAATAGCTTAATTTAATAATACTAAAATAACTAGTATTTTAAGAAATTAAGTAACTGGATAATCATTGACTGGGTGCATTCTCTAAATGGTTAGATAACCATTGCTCTTTACAGCATTGTTTTACTCTCCTCCAACCCAACCAGAGAAAACATATCAGGGCTGTACATAGTCATAGATTGCATAGATGTTCAAATAGAGCACCCAGTGCATTACACACTTTAGCAATTTCAAAATTAATTATAAAAGGCCAGGTTCTGGATCTCAGGGGATTTCCACCAAAATTTACAATAACCATAGTTGAAACATACAAGAGTCAAGTTGATTTGTCTATAATATTTACCACCCGCCTCATCTGTCATGTGTCTGGTCTTATGCTAATGCTTTATAAACAAGTCCCAGGACCAGCCCCTACACCAAACTGTGCATAAAAGGAATTGAAATTAATGTAATTCTTTCTGAACCAGCCATTAACACCTTGCCTTATTCATTTATTTATTTGGGGGAGGAGGGGTCATTTCTGATAAACCCTTTAGGCCTTCTATTTAATGTCTGCAATTCTTTTTGACTTGCAAACTTCAAATTGCTAACAATATTTTATTGACATATCAGCTCTGATTCTCAGACTTAATGTAAATAATAATAAAGTTACCTAGAATTTACTACATGCCAGACACTATATGCAAAGTGCTTTATACATCTCATTTAATCCTTACGGTAAATTAAGAGGTAGGTCTGACTATTAGCCCTATCTTACAAGTAAAAAATATTGAGGCTCAGAGAGGATAAGTAGGGCCACACAGCTCACAGGTAGTAGAACTGGGATGCAAAACTAGGTCTATTTGACTTGAAACCATTGCTCTTTTCCATTGTGCCTTACTGCCTCAACTAGACTACAAAGAGACAATCTCCTTTCTAGTACTCTTAGGCTGACATCCCAGTAATACATCCTATTCTTTAGAATCAATTTTACGGGCAATACTGATGAGGAGAAGCTCACACACCTGTCTCAAGCTCTACATTCTGCCATGAAGGCAAACAAAACATCAATTAATGAATTGCACCGGATCCCTCAGCATCGTCTGGGACGCCCAGGCTGAAGCCAGGAGCCTAGGATTTTGGGAGCCATGGTAGGTAAAAGCTAAAAAGAATACATTGTTACAAATCACTTGAATGCTGCAAAAAGTTCTTATCTGGCAAGAGAGAGAGATTCCAGGGCATATTCATTATGAGAAAACCACCCTGAAGATCCTTTTAAAGATACAAATAAAAACCAAAGATCTACTGAAATGGAAATTAGAACTCCCTCAGGTGTGAGAATATAAATATTGTCTACGTTTGAGACCAAGGGAACTTTAGAGGAAATATGTCTTTCCTAGGAGGCATCAAGGATTTGAGATGTCACGACATTATTGAACAGGATTTAAGAAGAGTAAGGGCCAGAATTTGATGAATCTGTCATCATAGGAGATTTTGTGAGACTTTATTTTATTTATTTCTTTTTTTTGTGAGGAAGATCAGCCCTGAGCTACCATCTATTGTCAATCCTCCTCCTTTTTTCACCCCAAAGCCCCAGTAGATAGTTGCATGTCACAGTTGCACATCCTTCTAGTTGCTGTATGTGGGACATGGCCTCAGCATGGCCGGAGAAGCGGTGCGTAGGTGGGCGTCCGGATCCGAACCCGGGCCGCCAGTAGCGGAGCGCACGCGCTTAACCGCTAAGCCACGGGGCCGGCCCTGAGATTTTAGACAGAAGTAGAACTTCAAAGTACAGGCTCTGAAGTGAGATACAGAATTAAGGAAAGAAATGTTTCAGTCTTCCCTCCTCTGCTCCAGCATCTTGGTGTTGATAGGCAGTTTTGAATGGCATCTTTTTTTTTTTTGACATTACATGTCCTATAGAAAAGCAATGGATTGGGGCTTTTTCTTTTTTTTTTTTTTATTTATTTATTTTAAGTTTTCTTGGTATAAATTCTATAATCCACAAATGATGATGCATATGCTTTCTTCTTACCCTTAATTTATATATTTTTCTTGTATCATCACAGTTACTGTAATGGCAATTCTTTAAAAATTACGTGAAGCCATTAAAATAGTGAGTTTTTGAGCAGCCTTGGGAAAGATGGACTAAAAACGAGGCTAGAAGGAAAGTGACCAGCTAAGATGCTATTCTGTGATAAAATGATGGCTAGGACTAGAGCAGTAGCTAAAACAATCAAAAGGAAAGAGTATATCTCAGAAATTAAAGAATTGTTTGGCCTGAATGGTGTGGGAAAATAATTTAAAATTTCCCAAAATTTCTAATCTGCATTATAACTTTAATTTTACTATAACCATAAAATTGATCATATTTTAAAAATAGATACCAATATATTCATCTAGTCAAGGTAAAAGAAACTGATTAAAATTATAAGTTTACAAAAAAGTTTCAAAGAGTAATGAGAAGATTAAAGAGAAATTAAGACATTTAAATGTTCTTCTATATCTCTGTGTACTGATATTTAACTTAGTGGTGTCAAAATAATTCTTAGTATTTAATATGTTTACAATATTTTCCTGGTTTTCAAAGTGACTTTACATATATTATCTAATTGATTTTTACAATGTCTCTGTAAGATAAACAATAGTAGTGCTATCCAGCATGTTTCTAGCACTTTACAGACTGTGCAACACCATCACTTACATTACCGATGCCCATATTTCTATCAATCATTGTATTGCTCAGTTCTTGGGCTTCTATGTTAACTGAAATGTATTTTCAACATCAGTACATGAGATTTATTTTACTGAATGTGGTCTATCATATACAATGCACAGATATTAAATATCAACCCATTAAGATAGATTATTTTTATCTATGGAGTTTTTCTGACATTAATGTTCTATATGATGGTTATAGTCTATTTCTAAAAACTGATATGGATGTTTAGCTTCATAAGAAACTGCCCAACTGTCTTCCAGGGTGGCTGGACAAGTTTACATTCCCACCAGCAATGTATGAGTGATCCACCTTCTCCACATCCTCGCCAGCTTTTGATGTTGTTACTATTTTTTATTTTAACCATTCCAACAGGTATGTAGTCATAACTCTTTGAGGTTTAAATTGGCATTTCCCTAATACTTAATGATGTTAAGCATCTTTTCATGTGCTTAGTTGCCATCTCTATATCCTCTTAGGTGAAATGTTTGTTCGTGTCTTTTGCCCATCTTCTAATTGGATTGTTTGATTTTTAATGTTCAGTTTTGAGAAGTCCTCATGTATTTTATATACTAGTCTTTTATCCAGTATGTGATTACAAATACTTTCTCCCAGTCTGCAGCTTGTCATTTCATCCTCTTCACATGAGATTTTGCAAAGCAAAAGTTTTTCTTTGTGATGGGACCCAATTTATCAATTTTTCTCTTTGCACTCTTAGACATTTATCTAAGAAAAATAGAAACATGTTTACATAAAAACCTGTATACAAATTTTTATAGAAGATTTATTTGTATTTTTATTTATCTGGTCTTCAGGAAAATTAGAAATTAAAATAGATTTAATGTCTTTTTTTTTCTAGAACATAAGTCCGAAACCCATCTCACCCAGTTCTTGCACTGCTTTTCATCATTTCTGTCAATCATCTGAATTCCTCATAGAAGGAAAAAACAGTTGTCTATCACATGAAATTTAGTAAGGTCAAAATACATTTCACAAAAGATATGGTTTGAGTAATGTGTGGCTTATGGTCACATAGAGAATTATTTTGATTAATAGCATTTCTTTCAAAAATTTTATATTTGATATCAATTCAACAATATTTATTAAGCATCTACTATGTGCAACACCAAGAATACAAAAAAGTTTAACATACGATCTCCTCTAGTTGCTTAGTCCATATCAGAGTAGAGATGTAAATAGATCCTTGCAACATGGTGTGATAAGTGTTGTAGCGGAGATGCTGTAGGGAGAAAATAACACACAGAGAGGTGATCAGGGAAAGCATTACAAAGCAGGGGTTGCTTGAACCTGGTCTTGAGGTATCGTGTAGCAGTTTGGTAGACGAGTTAAGGGAAGAGCATTTCAGTCTGAGGAAAAAGTATATAAAAGTGTAGAGGCACCAAATAATATGACATAGTTAGGAAATTGCAAGTCATTGGGTATGACTGAGGCACATGCAGTGAGTTGGGGAGCTGTGGAAGGTGAAGTTGGTTAAAAGGTTCTGCGTGAACCATATTTTTCCTATAGTGGAAGAGAAATCATGAAAATGTTGTTTGAGTATGGCAAGGCTATGATCCTATTTAAATTTTTTAAAAATGTACCTTTAATTATCAAGGAGATGGTATTAGAGAAAGATGAGGTTAGAAGCAGTGAGACTAGTTAAAAGATCGTGCTGAAGTCCATGTGAGATCTAAGGAAGTGACAGTTGGGGGGACACACTGAGGAAATATTCAAGAAATATTTAGAAAATAGAAATGACAAGATTGGTGATATATTATTTTGGGTGGTGAGAAAGAGATCAAGAAAGACTCCTTGGGTTTCTGACTTGAGTTACCCTGTGAACGTATGGTTTCATCACTTGGATAGAGAATGCAGGGAAAGGGATAGTCTCACCCAAGGAGGAGGAGAGTGTGAGGTCTGAGATATCTCTTGAACATCTAGGTCCTGTAGTTCAGCACCTGTTAAACTTGAACATACTTATGCGAATCATTTGAGGATCTTGTTAAAACGCAGATCCTAATTTAGAAGCTCTGTGGTGGGGCCCAAGATTTTGTATTTCTAACAAGCTCCAGGTGATGTCAATGTCATTGGTTCTCAAAGCACATTTCCAATAGCAAGACAATGGGGTGGTGACATCTTTCCCCCTAAGAGCCAATAGGATGCCTGCTAACAGTAAAGTGAGGTTTGCTGAAAGAAGAAGAAAGAAAGAGTAAAAGAGAATAAGAGGAAGAAGGGAGGTAGGTAGAGCAGAGAGAATGAAGGTGCTGAAAGAAAGATGAGAAGATGTGCTAAGGAGAAAAGAGGTGTTGACAAGTGGCAGTGTGTCAGCAACAATTACCTTTATTGCATTTCAGTAACACCTGTGCGAAAGGACGCTTATCCCTCCCCTGTCTAAAAAGTATTATTTCATGACCAAAAAAAAGAAAACTTGTTAGAACCTGCCAGAGTGTAGGTATCAAAGAGCTAATGTGAACTAGAGAGACAAACGCTCTTTTTCAGAACCCAAAGCTTTTATTTGTTTAACCAATGAAAGGAATGTGATAGAAGGATATAGTCGGTACATTTGCAGCAAGGTGACCAGTACCTCATAAGGACTGATACTAAAACCCAGAATAGCATGGAAAAAATAAAGGGAAATTCAAGAGACTTAAATCTATCTCCCATGCTAGAGGATTTTAGTTTTTAACTTTGTTTTGTTTTCAACATTAGGCTGAATTCTCATGGGCCTAGTAGTTTTTAGTGTGGTCCTGCCAGAAAGGTGGTAACCTCCATGACCTCTCCAAGTCCTTTCCAACCTCTGATTCTATGGTCATGCACTCCTCTGATTCTCCTTTTATCTGTCAAGGCTTAACTTGTCTTTTCCTATTGCATTCAACTCAACCAATACCAAGAATACTGCATCTCTGTAACTTTAGTAATTGTTAATCATTTTCATTCAATTATTTTTTCCTCAAATTGTTTTCAGGTGTATCTAAAGGAGAAAATAACCAAATGCCCACAAATATATCACATTTTAAGAAGCATGTACTAGTCTATATATTCCCTGTCTAATCATCTAAACACAATCAAAGACTAGGAAATTACTAGGTTAATAGTAGAAAATGATCATTTATCAGGAGAGAATCAATGGGATATTATTTTTAGCATTATTTTATCTAGGTAATTTTGTTCTATCAAATATTTGTTCTGGTGCCAAATAATGCCACAAGTTTAATTTTTTACTGGAAAATATATATATAAGGTAACTAAGCTAGAAAGGAAGGAGTCTATACTAAAAAGTAATTATGACTACTGAGACATTCGAGCAAAGCCATAAATAATTATTTCTATTTTTCATTCAGATATCCCAAAGTTTTTTAATATTTCACAATAATTAACTCATTAATCCTTACATCCTCTCTGTGGTACAGGTAAATAATCCAATTAACTTTGTTTTGCTGATTTTTTTTAAGATAATTGTGAAATGACTTGCAATGCTGTTGGGTTTGGAGGGACAAAACTAGCAATTCTTGATTCGTCAGGCCTCACCAAGATCATGTTACCACCAACACTCAGTGAATGAATTTCTGAGAAAGCGAAATTGACTGTTTTTGTTTTTAGTTGTTGTTATTTTAGCAGACCACACCTTCTTGTCTTTTTACTCTGTCAGAATATTTCTTTCATAACTTGTTAATTGGCCTTCTTTCTAGGTCACCCCATTACCAAAATTTTCTCCTTGGACAGTCTTCCCGGTTGAACATTTTCCCTTGTTATTATTACAGATTGAATCCTTCCTTCAATGCTGTGTCTCTTATCATGTAATATCAAATTTTATTCCATATTGGCTAATTTTACTTTAAAATTAAACTATTCTGCCCAGAGGTCACTAAATTGAATACTACCACTTCTGTTCCCTTTCTGCATTTTTTCTTGTGAAAGATCTTTAAGGTTACATCTAAGGAGGAGTCATCTGCCCCAAACCATTTGCCTAAGATGTATCTCAAGAGCATAACCCCCTAGCCCACAAGTAATGACAATTTAATTTTTTAAAGCTGCAATACTTTAATTACTTCTTCATATGCCAAACACATCCTCTACTTTTTTCTCAACTTCTTTAATAATTCAGTCCCTGGAGAAGAATAACAAATGAATTTAACTTTTAGCCAAATAAGTCTTCGTTTTTTTTTTTTTTTCCCTGTTGAGTAGTCAGGTCAAGCCATTCCAAAGCTTCAGCTACCAGTGCGTTGCTAATTACACTTCATCATTTAATTGTAAAGATAAAGAA
The DNA here is from genome assembly GCF_057802395.1 of Ceratotherium simum simum. Lineage (NCBI taxonomy): Eukaryota > Metazoa > Chordata > Mammalia > Perissodactyla > Rhinocerotidae > Ceratotherium > Ceratotherium simum. The sequence continues at coordinate 43,842,333 of NC_141908.1, forward strand.
ACTTGGGAAGGAGTAAAAATATAGAAGACAAGTTTTGTCAGGATGTGTATATAAGGATGGAATTCAATAAAGAAAGGAGAAATGATCAGACAGCGTGATAGAAAAAAGCAATCTAACGTGGTTTTTCAAATTACCATGGAGTGGAATACTAAAATGACCAGTGTAATCTTCTTCCTTGTCCCCTTCTCCAAGACACTGGGCATAGAGGAAATTATCAGTTGCTTCCTTTTGGGAGTTGGAGCATAAACTCTGTTCGGCATAATAGATTCCTGTTATTCCATATTATGTAAAAAACAAATAAGTTTAAAAGGGTTATTTAGATTGGGTTTTATCTGATATTGTAATAACTACTCTAGCTATCAGAAGTTATGTCTTCTTAATGAACTAGAGGGTGGATGGTTAGAGAAACCAGGCTGTCCCACCAATCATGTCTTCTCTTCAGTTCTTTCTCGTAAGTAATCAACTATACACTGATCTGGGTGTGGATCTGTACAAATACGATTATCCATCAATGCCAAAACAGCAATTCATTTTTTGCATAAAATATTACAGGCTCTTATGGTTAATTGTAAATGTCAACTTGGCCAGGCTATGGTGCCACGTTGTTTGGTCAAACACCTGTCTATATATTGCTTTGAAGGTATTTTTTTAATGTGATTAACATTTAAATCAATAGACTTGAGTAAAGCAGATTACCCTCCATAATGTGGATGAGCCTCATCCAATCAGTGGAAGGCCCTAAGAGTAAAACCGAGCTTTCCAGAGAAAGAAGGAATTCTCTTCAAGATCTCAATACAGAAACTGTGTCTGAGTTTCCATCTTTCTGCCCTGCAGAACTCAGGTTCAAAACTGTGACATCAACTTTACCTGAGTCTCCAGCCAGTTAGCCTGCCCTCTGGATTTTGGACTTGCCAGCTGCCACAATCACACGGACCAATTTCCATAAAATCTCTCTGTCTCCCTCTCCTCTCTCTCCCCTGTTCCTCTGGATAATTTAGAATAGTACACATGCTAAAAGGATGTCTTTAGCTGTAGCAATACAATTTATGTTCACCTTTATATTATTTTATTCTATGTTAGAAGAGCAATAATAGTTTATGTCCATTGCTCTGGATCAGTAAACATAAATGGAATAGTTTTAAAATAATTATTTGTACAAAGACTCTGTTCTTATTGGCACCCTCCAAGACTAGGTCCTCATCTACTAATGCCCAAATTATCTACATATCTTATTCTCCCTTCTCCTATATAACAATGTCAGTTTTAGCTCGCTAAAACACATATATCAACAGGTTATTCAAATAGACAACATTCTAAAAGTTCTATAGTATCTAAATAAGACAAAATCCTCCATGACCAGTTCCTCATACTGAAAGCCCTTCACAGTTAGATCTGCCTCTACACCTTTGTTATCTCCACAGTCCCCAGCATAAATCCTATATTCTAGTCAGGCCAAATTCCTCATTGTCCCCAAAGATACCAAGCTTATTTGTGCCCTCCTTTTCTTTCTGCTTTTCTTTCTTCCTTTCTCACCATAATGATATTACTCTACTCTTCTGCCTACTTAAATTCTACCTGTTACTCAAAACCTAGCCTATGTTTCGTATTTGCCTAAGAATTCCAAGACTATTCTAGTCGACAATGAAGAGCCCCTATTTGAATGCTGTAGCATGTCATAGACTATCATAGACACATGAAGTCACAAATTTTGAAAGGACATCGAGGATCATCCATTCCAACCATTGTCAAAGGCATTTACAACATTCTCAACAAGTGGTCTTTCATTCTCTTCGTCCACACCTCCAGTGATGAAGAATTCACTGCCTCTGCCCATTTGATTGTATGAACAGCTCCAAATCCTAGAAAAGTCTTCCTCTCACTCACATTTCTACATTGTGAGTAACATCCAAGAAATGAAATATTTTCTGAGACAGAATTTACAATATAACATCAAATATAAAAACCACCATAATATATAAAAATTACTGTCCCTGCATAGATATCAAAGTAAATCTTGTCAAAAAAAAAGTCAATTGAAACACTTTTTTGCAGTCAGAAATGTCTCTCTTTTTTGCTAGTCTCTACTTTAATATTACATAATGATTTCTAACTATACGGCAGTTTGGCTACAATGATATGCTCATAAAAACACATTTTTTTTTTTAATTAATCATGTTTGCTGTTTCACATCTGCCCTTGTCTTCATTGTTTACCAAACTAGATTATAATCTCCTCTGGGTCAGATACTATCTTAGAGCCCTCTTCTTTCTCTCTTTGCACTTAGGTTAGTGCAAGCAACATCAACTTCTCTAAAATAATTGCTGAATTAAATTTAAAAACTGATTTAAGCAAGAGAAATGTATACAGCAGAAAATATTCCTAAAATCTTTTCTAGAATCCAATGACAAGATCAAGCCATAGAGAAAATTTCCCTTAATTGGTTCTTTGTTTTGCCTTTTTTCCCTTGCAAATATATATCTATCAACAAATGGTGCAGTTCTTTATTCAAGAAAAATCTGCTGGTCTTTTTTTCTTAACTGAAAATATTTCTTTGGAATGAAGGTGAAAGGCAGATAGCAGTAAAAAAATATTGTATCAAAATCTTAAAATAAAATTATAAAAACAAGCCTACTTATCTATATATATTTTCAAATTAAGGGCCAACCAGAACTGAGACCCATCTGTGAGATTTAAGTAAAGATGGTTCCTGTGTGGTAACCTCTTAATGCTATCCTCTGCTTTACTCTGCTTTCCCAGAAATAAATTTGATCTACTGATTCTAGTTTTGCAAAGCATTGTATAACATGAATATTAGAGTTGATTTTGTTTTTTTGTTTATTTTTACTCTCTCTTATGTATTCTTGTTCAGAGAAAGACTGAGGGAGTCATTCTTTGTACATCTTCTTCATCCTCTGACAATCTTGCAAAGTAATTGATTGAAAAAGGAAAGACATAGAATATTTAACAGATTGTTAAAAGAAATAGTCTAGTTGGGAAATTATGCTAAAAGAATCAAGATATTAATTTAACCATATGGGCAAGAAGGAGAATTTTTAAAGGACTAATTGGCAGGGCAATTGACAAGATGACCAGCTAGGTTATTATTTCCATCTCTAATTTTAGTTTATCCAGGGAAGTTTTTCATACTGCAATTAAAAAATCTTCCATGTGTCAAACATTTATTTTTGTGTGTGTAGCTGATAGGTAAATGTTTCTCAAAATGTACACCAACAATCTTTCTGCCAATATAGTCAATCAAGTTTCATTCCTTAATAGTCACCTGGAAAACCACTACAGCTTCAGAAATGGATAGCAGAGAGTGGAAGGAAAACAAAAGGGTAACCAATCCCCCATTTTAATGCTTAAAGAATGTAGTTTTGTCATTATTTAATGGCAGAAAAGCTAGTTATGTGAACTCTTATTATATGATCACCTCAAAACTCTCCTATACAGGATAATGCTTATTTAACTTTATAAGCTGGCATTTTCATAGGGCAAAAAAAAAAGACTTGCAGGAAAGTCTTAGTCTGGTTGCCCAGATATGGAAAATGGTGGCCCTTAGTTTTTTACAAGTATGTTGTGGCAGTTTTGCTTGTGCTCACCTCTTCTCAGCAACATTCTTTTTCCAATGCCACTATTCAGTAACATAAGCACCCTTTTTGTTTAGAAAATCCATTGTCTTAGAATTGTGTCTTCCGAATAGACAGTTAAGATCTACTAGCATATCCAAAACCATGTTACTTCTCTTATTTGACTCTAAGTCTGTAATGCCCTTTCTCAATCATTTTTATAATCAGGGAAGACCAGAATAACACTGCAAAGGTTGTGAAAGCTAAACTGACACTGGAACCACTGCCCACAGAGGAAATGTCAGCAGTGGCAGTCTATATCTAACCGGATTGACTATCTGCTTAAAAATAATAATAATCGACATTCTCTAGATTTTAACAGGATCCCCAGTCTCATAACATAATGAAATTCCCTATTTGAAATATTCAGAAGTTCAGGATACAATCCAAAATTGCTCAATAAACAAAGAACCAGGAAAACCTAAACAACTCTCAAGAGAAAAGGCAATCAACAGATGCCAAACCCAGGGTGACTTATATATTGGAATCATCAGACATGGGTTTTAAAGCAGCCATTAAAACAATGATTCAAGATGGAAGGGGAAATACTCTTGAAAGAAATGAAGTTCTTATCAAAGAAATAGAATCTATAAAAAGAACAAAATGAAAATTTTAGAACTGAAAAATACAATAATGAAAATTAAAAGATCACCGAGAAGCTCAATAGCAGAATTGAAAGAACTGGTACACCTGAAGATAGAACAATAAGAACTATCCATATTGAAATACATAAAGAAAAAAAGAAATAAAAAAAAATGAACAGAGACTCAGGGACCTGTGAGACAATATCAAAAGGTCTAACATTCATGTCATGAGAGTCCCAAAAGAAGATGAGAAGTAGATTGGTACAAAAAATACATTTGAAGAAATAATGGCTGAAGATTTTCCAAATTTGGTGAAAGATGTAAATTTACAGATCCAAGAAGTTCAGCAAACCCTAAACTCCAAAGAGGGTAAATTTAAAAAAACGAAAAACAACTAAACTTAAAAGTAGCCAGAGAAAACGAACACATTACCAAAAAAGGGAACTATGATTTGAAAGGTTGTGAATTCCTTATGAGAAACTATGGAGGCATTTAGACAACAGAACAGCATTTAGAAAGTGATGAGAGGAGAAAACCCTCAATCTAGAGTTCTATATCCAATGAAAATATCCTTCAGAAATGAAAACAAAATAAAAAGTATTTTCAGATGAAGGAAAACTAAGAGAATTTGTCACCACTAGATCTGCTTTAAGAGGAAAGCTAAAGGAAATTCTTCAAGCGGAAAGAAAATAAAAACAGAAAGAAATCTGAAACACCAAGATTGAAACAAGAGAGACAGAAAGGATGAATATCTAGGTCAATAAAATATGTAGGATAGTCAAGGTATATCTCTTTCAGCCAGCGATATTTGAGCAGAAAGCAAAGGTGTGAGGCAAAGATTGACACTCAGATGTCCATATCTGAGTGAAGCACATTGCAGGCAGAGGGAACAACAAGAGCATTGGATCTAGTTAGAAGGTTTTTAAGGGACTATAACAAAGCCAGTGGAAAAAGTGGTAAGAAATAAGTTAGAAGATGTAGCAAGGAGTTTTTCTCATTAATTTAGGTTATCCGTTCAATAGGTAGAAACATTTAAACCATCATGAGAACTTAGGATTTTATTTTAAATCTAAGAAGTTTTTGAAAAGTTTTATGTGGGGGAGGGACATGATTTAATTTGCCTTTTAAATATAACCCTTTGCTGCTATACGAGGAAGAGACCACAAATAGGCAAGAGTAAAAGCAGGGACACCAGCTAGGAGCATTATAGGGGTTGAGGTAAGGCTGATGGTGGACTGGACCAGGCTTGTAGCATTGGAGAGGTTGGTTTGGGATACATTTTGAAGATTGAGTTTGACAAGATTTACTTACAGGTTAGATTGAGGTAGGAGAAAAAAAAATCCAAGAATTGGAGTAAGGTGTTTGGCCTGCATAAGTAAGCCAAAAAAACCTTAGAGGGAGAAGATTTCTAGGAAGTATCAATAAGTCGGATTTAGACATACACATTGGGATGCCCATTAGACATGCAAGCAGTGATATCATGTAGACAGTTGGATATACAAATTTGGAGTTTAAGGAATAGACCAGGCCAGGAATATAAATTTGATAATTATCAGCCTATGAAAACAATTTAGAGCCAAATGCAAGTACTCTTATCTAGTGATTATAAATAGAGAATACTGAGGCCTCTAATTTAGAGGTTTAAGTTGGAAGAAAAAATATCTAGCTTTCTGCTTGGCTACTGAATGTTTTCAAGATGTGAGAAAGTACTCAATTAAAGATCACAACAATAGTAACACCAAACACCATAGGAACATCCAAGAGGTAAGGTATAAAATAATAACGTAACGGAACAGAGTAAACTGTCTTCACAGAGTGCACTCTTGATTGCATTATAACAAACTCACAAGTGAGCTTAAAATTTGTCTACAGGTTTTATCCACAAATCCCAGGAAGACTAATGTGAGTAAGTTACTCACCAATCACAATTACTATGTAAAAAAGATTGAATTCGACACTTTTAAATGCATTATTTATTAACCAACACAGCTCTGTAAGTAAGTTATTTCTATTTATCCAGGTAACAAATCCAGATTCACTGAGGTTAAGTACTTGTCCAATGTCACATATAAATGATATAATTAATGGCAGAGGTGAGTAGAAGGAGGGATTATAACAAAGGAAACGAAAGGGCAACTGGATGAAAGTAGAGCCTATTGAAGCAGGAAAGCATAGAGGAGAAAGGAAAAAGGAAAAAAAATGAATAACTATGAAGCTGACATTCCCTGGAGTTCAGAATTGCAGATTTCCATGAGGTCTCGCTCTAGATCAAGAACTCCCCTCCCAGATAAGCTGTGTGCACTTGGTGTGGTGTGGTGTGGTGTGGTGTGGTGTGGTGATGGTACCAGGGGGAGTGGGGAAGGAGGGCAGGGAAAGAGTTCACACCTCCAGGTTCCTGAGAGCTGGGCGTGGATGTCTCAGAGAGGTTGGAGCAAAGTTGGGCCTACATGTTACAGAACAATTTTAGGCATTGATTCCATAGTGGAGAGTCCAAGACAGTATTTTTCAAAAACAAAAAGGAAGAAATAAAAAAAGTCTTTCACAGAAATTAGGTAAAAATGTTAGGCATAAAATGGTTGTATGCAAGTGTAGTCTCAATTGATTGCCTGAGGCCTGGGGAGAAACTCGCCCTATTAAACTTGCCTGTCTTACCCCTAGGCAAGGAAAAGCTGCCCCAGGCAGAAAGCAGTAATGACCGGAGCATGTAAGAGTATCTAATGTAATTAGGTGCTCAGCAAACACATATTGAAAGCAATGAACACATAGATGATTGATTTAATAAATGAATGACTAAATGAGCACCAGACTGAGTCCCAAGACCTGAGCTTTAAACCTATTTTAATCTCTTAATATATGGGTTATCTTGGACTAATCACTAAACCTCATTTTTGAAAAAGTCAAACAAATAAATTACCAATCAAGAAGGTACCTGCCAACAATGAAAGAGAACTGTTAGGACAAGCAAATGAAACTTTGACTATGAAAATACTTACTAAGTCTGACTCAGTGCACAAATGAAAAACATTGTATTTAATACATGGACTCCATTGAAAAAAATGTAGAGTGCTGGTTCAAGGAAAGACAAAGGTTTAGGGAGAAAAATCATAGTTTCAGTAATAAGCCCTTTCAGGAAGAAAAATGTAACAGGGATTAATTATAGCTGATGAAGTATCCATAAATATGTTCTATGTTATGAATATCAAAATATTTAAATAATAATGTAAAAAGGAAAAATAGCTGTAAGGAAATAATACATTTTGTACATTTTTGTTTCCAAATTTTTCTTTGCTTTTTCTCCTATAAATTAAGTCAGGCATAAAACAATAGTGTGGTAAATTGCCTTATTTCAAAAAGTATAAGAGAAAATATAATAAAATAATATATACCAAGTGATCTCTCATGGTTACATTATATTTCTCATATTTAATTTATATTTCCCCCAAAACTTACCCTTTTTCAGCCTTTACTATTTATAATTTATCATATTTCTAATGAATTGAGTCTCCTCAGTTATACACACTTTCCAGAAATGCTTGCTAACTATCCTATTGTTTTCTGCAGAAGTGGTTTTTGAAAAACAGTCAGAGATTCTAAACATGCTTCTAATAAGTGCCTTGCACCCTCAGACATGTCTCCTGAGCTGTTGTCCAAGTTAACACTGAGGAAGAAGATTTAATGATCTGTCCCTTGAGATTTTTTTTCCAGGAATGAAGAAAGTCTACAATAATCCCTTTATTAAATGCTTGTGACATGCTTTGTTACTACTGATGTATTAAAGAAAGGCAGTTTTCCACAATTCATACTTTCTTCTATCTGCAACAATTCTCATAAGAAGAAGAGAAGGGTTTCACTGTGCATCTTATCAAATTGTAAGTAGATAGTTGTTATTTATGCAGATACATAAACCTACAGATTCCAATATTTAAATATGCTAGGTTTCACTTCCTCTAGGGAAGATATTTCTCCCACTAAACTGTATAAAATTAGAGTCTTACATATGCTACAAATATCTCAATTTGTCATAATATTTCGTTGCCTAAAATTATTTGATCTCCATTACATACATTGTTTTTATTTTTGTATCCAAACCAATGTTCTCAATATTAGGCTGTAAGGATAAGAAAGACAAGAATTTGTGTCAACAAAGCTGTCTATAAAACCCAGCAGATCGCAGGAATGGGGATGATTAATCAGTGCTTCAGTATAACGCTGTGGCCATCAGGAGGCTTGAGCCTGAGTCCCATTCTCTCACACAAGCATGCTACGTGGCTTTGTCCAAGTCCCCTACTCAACCAAGCTTCTGTATCATGAAATGAAAGTTTGTGAGCTTTCTGTAAATATCACATATGAATTTATGAGTTGCTTACTGAGAAAGACATGCATTATGTCAATTAGATTTATTTGGTTGCAAACAAAAGAAACTGACTGGCTAGTTAACAGAGAAATGGAATTTATCAGGAGGATATTGTACAGCCCACAGAAACTATGAGACAGTTGGACACCCAGGCTCACAAAAAGGGCAAGAATAGTAGCAGCTCCCTGGTTCCAAGTAATAGGAAATAAAAAACAATCTTTTGGGGGATCCAATGGTTTTTTTCTATCTTTGTAACATTTAACTCAAAATTCATGCTGCCAGAAGAAAGAGTTCCATGGGCTTACCTTAGGTCACCATTGGCTAGAGGATGTCACGCCCCTTGATATAAAATTTTCCCAAACCAATTCATAATGATGAACAGTAATTATGCCAAAGAACAAGGATCTATTATTAATTCAATTAGATTAGATTAATTGGAAATTAGATTTTCTGAAGTTGAGTTCAGAAGAGTACAGTTAATTCTAAAAAGCAAAGAAAACATAAGCATGGAACAGTTAGTTCATCATCTAGTATATAATAGCATTAGACTTTTTTTTAATGTGGGCACATTTTTATGGAACTTAGGATTAATATTACAAATCCAATTCTTTTCCAAGGAGTGGAAAATAACTGAGTACTGATCACCAGAAATGGTGATTTCACAGAAATTAGGTTCAAGTATACACTTGGGTTAATAGATTTTCCCTCAAGTACTGAAAATAACCAGAGGAAATATTTAGATATCCTAGAATGCTGGATTTTTCAAACAATTGAGAAGACTGGTGTGCCGTTTGCTGCAGAGGCAACCTTTAACATTGACGGCATATAATGTTATTTTACCTGACAAGCTTCTCCTTCGCCAAATCATCTCTAAATTCTACCACCAGAGAACCACTTCTTTGGGATAAGTTTTGCCTCTCTCTTTCATTTGTGTGTTCATTTGTTTAGTTGTTCATTTGTTTGTTAGCACACAAATACCCCGACAGACATAGCCCTTTATATCAAGGAAGCATTAATGTTAAGTGCTATTTGAACACCCTTCTTCCTCACAGAAGGCAGCAGGGACAACTGGGATGTAGCAAAGTTAGAAAGCAACCTGAGGAGCTATAGCGGCCCAGAGAAGGAAAGCACTGGAACAGGGCGGCTGCTTGAGGCCCACTCTACTGGAAGCACTAGCTCTCCGGTCTTCTCCACTCAACAGTCACTCCTAAAATCCCTTGCGGTTGATTAACTGAGAAACTATTTCTACATTTATTTGACATAAAAGCTACAGCTCTTGATTTTTATATAAAATATTCCCTCAGATTATCTAAATCTCTAGTTTGCTTTTGCTTGAAATATATACCAAATATTTCATGGAGCTAGATAACCAAGATCTGTTATACATGTTGGACACGACAAATTATGAGTTTTCCCATCCTTCAATTATGTCAGTGCCTCTTTAATTTCACTTCAAATTAGTGATTTTATTATAAACAGTTATAAAGTTGGGGCTGGCCCGGTGGCGCAGCAGTTAAGTTCCCACATTTTGCTTCAGAGGCCCAGGGTTCACGGGTTCAGATCCCGGGTGCGGACCAATGCATCGCTTACCACAGCCATGCTGTGGCAGCGCCCATATAAAGCAGAGGAAGATGGGCACAGATGTTAGCCCAGGGCCAGTCTTCCTCAGCAAAAAGAGGATTGGCAACAGATGTCATCTCAAGGCTGATCTTCCTCACATACACACACAAAAAAGTTATAAAGTCAATCAGAATACTCTCTTTTTAAAAATACATTGTAATACCATCCATTGCTCTAATAAAATATAGTCAGTAACCATTTCTAAAATTTTTCACCTATATCACAAACTTCAAGTTTCACTGCTTTGCAGTACATTATAAAATACAACTTAGCATTATAGAATAGCCTGAATTTCCCATGGCAAAATTTTGTTTGGGTCACTGAATTTAATTGAAAGATTGTTACAAGCTTACACTTAAACACACAGAGCTTGCTTACAACTGTCTTCCTAGTGTTTTAAAGACCTTGTTAAGAGTGACACAAAATAGGCAACCCCTTATTAGTCTGCGTGATATTTTTAAAAACCTGGTTGATTTTTTTTCCCCGAACTGAATCAATTCATTACTTAGCTTTATTTTTGTAACAATAATGATAAATATTTTACATTTTTAAGTACATATAATACATAGTAAAAATGAAAATGTTCTAACATAGAAAGGTATGAAAGGAACCTCTAAATAATATTCCTCAAAAGTAGAACAAAGGTATCAGTGTATGTGTAGTTTTAAAGTTTAGCCTGGCAGTTGTAACACGCATTGTGCAGATCATTATAGTAAAACATACAGTGACACCAAAGTGAAATTTCAGTTTTAAAACCGAAGCTAAGAAAAAAGAAAAGAAGCATGAAGCAACAGTTGTAAAATTGCAAATAATTTTAACATAACTTTTAACTTGGAACAGGAGCATAACTATTTACCATGGAACATTCCAAACTGAACTGCCCCAGGGCTGAGTGGCAGCGCCATTACCAATCCTGGTTTTCTTCCATCTGTCTCTCCCTGTCTAGATTTTGATTTCAGACTTGTCAAGTTTTCTCCTTCCGAGCAGTATACTTTTTTGACAGTAGAGGGCACTTTGAATTTAGACAAAGCCCAAGAAATCCCTGAGTCTCCATTCAGAGAGCTTTTGTTTGACTATAAAGAAATAAAATGCAATTTTAGTGTACATTTGAAATGATGCATTTTTTTAACTATGTAGTGCAAAAGTTTGTTTCCACTATGTGAAATCAGTTTCTCATTTTATATTATTTTATAAAAATACTGTAACATGGATTCCATGAAATATCACTGTGTCTAGAAAAGATCAGTGATTCAATAATATAACAAACAAATTAGGATCAATCCATGAATGAATAAATCTTTGATTTTTGTCTAGTGAAAAGGGCCAATGAAGAAAAAAACCCCATATACCTGTTAACGTGACACGTCACAAAACACATCAAAATCCTAAAATCACACTAGAAAAACATAAAATGTCTAAATGAAATCAGAGACACAGAATTTCTATGGAGTTAGCTCACCACAGAAATATAAATGCTTCATCCTTCTTCCTCTTTTAAAGCTGCTTAAAGACTATTCTTGATGGAATGTAAGTTTTCATTTTATCTCACATATTTCATAAAAATTCCTTTAATTTGACATTGAAAAGTAGTATTAAAATAATCTGATAGTCAATTCTCTCCATTATCTTTAACAAAATTGTTTTCAAGTATTTGCAAGATGCTACATCATGTTGTTGAAATTTATGTAAAATAATTTATCTAAATGTAGATAATTGTTTTTCTAATATAAATGAATATCTTGATCACATTCATTTATGTGACAAATGTAATCTTACTTGTAATTATTCCACTCCATTTCAAATAACCAAAAAATAAAATGTAATGCATTTAAAATTTTCAAAATAGACAATTACTCCTTCTGTATACTTTTGTCACCACATCAAAAAATGACCTCTTTCAATTTAAGGCACTAAGCTTTTTCACTCTTAAAAAAAAATCCATTTCCCCATTTAGTTGAAACCAATTACATTATGTATACAAGTTGAAATTTTGAAGTTTGGCTTATTTGATCTTTCCAACCAAATATGCACCTACTTAAGGTTAATTGTGAGTCTGGCAGTTTCCAGACTATGGGGAAATCCCCAGTTTTGTCCTTAAGAAACTTATATTTAAAAACACAGAATAAATCTATTCAGTTCTCCAGCAAGTGAACAATGTACCTAAAATCTTCAATGGTTAAATGTCCAATTATATAAAGAAATATATAATTGCATGGCAGAGTTAAAGTTCAAATACATGAAATATTGCAAACTTTTAGGCAATGTTTAACCATCTTATGGGGTAGGCTTAATGAAGGCATACAGGATTGGTATAAATGCCAAAAAAGTACAATTAGTTCTGCTTGAGTATTTAATAGAGGAAAGAAATCCATATTAAAAAACGTTTATTGATTGTTTTGTTTATCTAAATAAGGAAAATAAAGTTGAATGCTTTCGCTCATCCTGACTTCCAAAAGTATAAGAAAAAATAATATAAAGATATGTGTCTTCATATAACCTTGCCCTGTGTAATTTTCATAAACGAAAAGCAAATAAACAGCAATTGTCACTACTCTAAAGGCACTGCCTTGCTCCTTAATACTTATCTTTACTTCTATCGTTTGTTATTGCTGGTGAACTATGTATTTGCCACCAACACTGTCTGAATAGATTTGAAACAGTAAGTGTGAGGGGCTCAAATGGACTGTGCCTATTATCTCTTCCTTCTCTCTCTTGCCCTTTTATGGCCTATAACTTCATTCAATCTGTAGCTACATTTATGTTCCTTTTACAACAAAAAGGGTCATAATGTTTTCTCTGATAATACTGAAATTGCCTAATTTGTTCATCTTCTTTCAACGCCTTGGAGCTGGTCACCCTCTCAAGTCATGCCTAGGTTTGCCTGCGTCAACTTTGAAAATGAAGGTCCCGTGTAGTCACTGGCAATCTCACCAGGGAAACGCCTTAGGGTTTGATAAGCCAACCGGGAGAGATGCCCCAGAGGCCTAGGTCTACCTGGCTCAGGGATCTCACTCCTGAAGCCGCAGGGACACGTGCTAGAACAAATCCGGGTGTCATTCGCGTGCGTCGCGGAAAAAGAAAACCAGCTTCGCCAATCCCCAAAGCCAGGGAGGGAGCAGCCCGTCAGCTGACGCAGAGAAGGCGAGAGTGAAGGAATGAGAAGAATGTGCTTGCTCAGAAGATGGGAGCGATAGGGACTCCCCACGCTGACCCTGTGCGGGCGGCACGGGGGAGAAGCCGGGCCTCCCCACAGCTGTTGTCGCACGGGCTGTCACCGCGGCGGCCGCTGCCCGCACCGCGCCGCCGGGACGCTGAGAGCCGGTGCTGGGCCGGCCACGGCAGCTGTTCTGCCTGGACTGCTGCCCCTGACCCTTCTGCTGCTTCTTCCTTGATTTTAGCATCAGCGTTTTTTTTTTTTCCTGGCAGTACCTCTTGTAAAAAGCAGAAAATAGCCTCTACATTTGCCAGAGAGTGAGGGCACAGGGAGAGGAGGGTAGGGTGGGGTGGTTAAGGCTTCTAACAAAGCTTGGCTCCTGGGGCCCCTCCCGTCTTTTTTCCCCCGCTCTGGTTAGCATTTCCTTCATGCGGCAGCAATGCTTTGTCAGCCTTGCGCTGGGAACCAACCCCGCACGTGGTCTCCTCCTTTCTGACTTTCAAGGATGCTTCACCTCTCGCCCCCTCCAACAAGGAGAAAAATACTAAAGGTATAAAAAGGGAGTAAATTCTCCAAGATAACTTCATCTTTTGCAATCCAAATTTTACAGGGATTCATGCAAGAGAAAACGGATCTTTTCAAGTCCTGGGACAATAAAATGAAATTCAAATGGATAAATATGACAGGTTGGGGAGCAATTAACTGCTAATTTGGAAGAGCACTTCTTGAGGATTTTCCTGACCTGCCCATTCATATTACTTCCCTTTCTAAGATCCTCTTCTCCTTTCAAGGCTAAAAGCTGGGTATGATTCAGCTCATAAAAATATGTCACAGCAATTGGAATTTACCCTTTGACCTTCTACTCCCTCACCGCCACCTCCCCTCCACACACACACACACACACACACACACACAAGCAATTCACTAGCTAGCTCTGTTTTCACTAAACAGATGGCTGTGTTGCTGGTGAAAACTGCCTTTTTGCACAAGATAAAACTTCTAAAATCCTGTGATAGGACCTATTTGCAAAAAGAGCTCAAAGCCACATTTTCTGTGTTGTATATGTGAATTCTGAGATAGTTTGGGCAATTGAGAGGTAGATAGATAAATAGATTTTATATGCTTAGGCACAAAAAGAAAATTGTCAGTAAATAGTAATCTTTCTTTTAACATCATTCTTCTTCATGAAATTTGTTTTTGTGTGCCATTTATGGATGATCATATTCAGCATTTAACATTAAGAAGCCTAATTCTTTCAGGGATTCTTGTGACTAGATTTAAAACACACAGGAAAGGGACAGATACCTGAGTCTGAAATGTACGAGGAGAGTTTTCTAGTTTTTCTAAAAACCTGTTCACCTTTCCAAATAATTTTTCCTTGCCTTTGTGCAGTGAAAGCCCCATTACTAACTATGAAAAAATAGTGCTAAGTGTTTTGTACAATTTCTTTTTCTGTGTGTGAAGCTCAGAAAGCCAAGAAAATGGGCAAAATACTGAATCAGGCCAGCAGGGCCAGTTCAAATGCACAGAGAGACATTTTTACTGCGTTATTGGAAATATTACTAAATAAAATGCTTTCTTCCTCAGAACTTGGCTAAGTACTAATTTTCCAAAACATAAATACGACTTCTGATGAAAAGTTAGAAATAATTTAAATGCGTGACTACACCACTGAACCCTCTCAAATTAACAATGTTCCCTTAGCCCTACCCTACATACTGAGAATGGTGCATACTCACATCGCATTTGGAGAGCTTAAAATGTTCAGGAAGCTTTCGAATTTAGAGGTTTGAGAACAGAAGGGACAAGTTTAAACACTGTTTTCTCCATGAGCGTGGGGACTAGAAATGATGAATTGAAACAGTTTCTGGCAATTCATTACCAGATGCCTAAGAAATGACTAACTGACAAGTTAAAAAAGAAATTGCCAGACAGGAATTAAGCAGTTTTTAACACTAACATAATTGTGCTCTTCTTTTTGAGACAATGATTTCTCTCCTCTGTGTTTGCACAACATGCTGCAAATACTGACGAGGTTGAACTCAGAGCACAGAACTTATAACAAGAATAACAATGAATAAAAAATTACAGAAGTAACTCAGCACCATTTTCCCAAATCTGGAGACAAACTTCAAATTTTCTGCAGCAATTATTCACATTTGCTAATGCTATCTCTGCTTGGCACAGCAGAGAAGATGATAATTGAATAACATTCAGTCTTTAGGAAACAATAATTTTTCTCTATCCTTTCTATAAAATGATCAAGTTTTGGGGGACTTTTTTTTCCCTTTTTTTATACTCTGCTTTGTTTGGAGTTTATGGAACTAAGAACCTAAAGATAAATCTGCAAATATGCCTGATTACTCTCTATTACTGCCACTAGATTAGTGGTGGCTTGCCATTTTTATTGAAACTTGGGCACCAACTGCTGGTTAGAAATATTTTTTGTGGAATTCTTTGTACTTTAAATAAACTACTACTTCAAGATCTGCCGCATGTCCCTCATTCATCTTTAAAGCATAGAGTTTCATGCACCTTCTTGTGAGCTTTGACTTGGAAATATTTGTCTGATATATATATATACAATCTCTAGCAATCTTTAAACTCAATGCAGTTTTAGTAATGACCTTCAGCAAATTACAGCAGAAATGTGTATTTTGAAGGTTTGTTCTATGATTCTTCTTATGCAAAAACTAAAATTCATTTTGAAAAATTGAGCCTATATTCATTTTCTGCTCTTTTTACGAGGGACCAGTATTAAAAGGTCTCTGTTTGGGTGTCACGTAATGAACATCACAGAGGGGAAAAGGATTTTTGTTTCCTTCGGCATTTCTTGTCTTAAGATGGTAGAAAAATACGCATCTGCTTTTCCCGTGGAGAGGGAGATAATATGATAACCTTCTGATTATATACATAAGCGGAAACTGATCAGCCTCTCTTGTGGTTCGGTTTTAAGGGCACGTTCCAGTTGGATTGTGCTAATGCACATATTCATGAATCTCTCCAAACAGGATTCATGGCTCTCCAGGGAACCCTTGAAGTATGCATCATTGTTTCAATGAAGTATCTTCATTATAAAACATAGGGACTATAAAAGGTGAATACCATTTGCCTCAGCCTGATATAATCTTTGCTCTGACTTTCCACCACTATGATTTCTTTCCTTCCTTTCTTTCTTTCATTTTTTTCCTTCCTTCCTTCCTTCTTTCTTTCTCTCTCTTTCGTTCTTCCTTTCTTTGTTGTAACAAATAGAAAAAAATGACACAGAATCAAATTAGATATTAGACAAAACTGGGGAAAAAATGCTTTTGCTTTCAAAGTCGAACTTAATCTCCTTTGAAATGTTATAGAGGTATGGATAGGAAACTTAACTTTGAAATCCAAAAATCCTTATATTTGTACAAATGTTTTATTTGATAAAAAGCAGCTTATGGAAATTTTTAGTCCCTGGGTATGCATGTTTCTTGCATTGAAAAAGCAAGGCCAAAGGTGGAAGATATAAAAAATAAGTAGGTAAACACCATTAAAGCAGGCAAAGAAGAGAGGCACTGTCATCAGAACAATGTGATGAAAACAGGCACACAAATTCGTCACCTCACTGGCATTATTGCAAAGAGAACAATATCTTGGCCTGATCAGTCTTTTATTTATATTTGCACCAAATACTCAGTCTAACATTTCTCCTTTCTTCTCTTGAGAGTTCTTCCAGAGAACCTGAGATTTTAGGGAGTTCTACTAATGCTCATGTTACAAAGAGGCCTTTCTTAGAGAGGACATGAATGGAGTTCTGAGTGAGACTACAAAAGCCCTACACTGCACTCGTGTATAATGGGGTGCTTTATAGGGAAGGAACACTGTCTTTGGGGTATGAAGGACAGTTTAATACAACATCTATTGCAAGGGAACAAAGGAGTTATGTAGCTCACAAATTAGGGTATTCACATCCAGATATATTAGTGGAGTGTGGAAACTTGGAATTCAGTGTAAAATGATCTTGTCATCCAACACAGCACACTGTGGAATGTGACATTCCTTGGATGTAAGTTGTACAGTCATCAAAATAGATTGTACAAGTCACAAATAACTGACACTCTGTGACTCTATAGCGATTAGCTCCCAAAGATAGTAATTCTTAGTGGCAGTAAAAATAAGATGAGACATCTATGATTAAGCAGGAAATGACAAATGCAATTCAAGATACTATATATTCCAGTTGTCTTAAGTCTCTCAGTGAAAATTAATTGAGGATAATATTTTTTAAGAGGCATAAGGGGCATAGCATATACAACATGGAGCCCATCATTTATTGTTGCAGTTTAAGTCACCATTTCAGATGGACAGTCAAATCTCAAATCTCTATTGTTTGATATGCCGTGAAGTCAGGGAGGGTGATGGAATTGAACAAAGATTCAAGAACTCAGCACCACGCTATAGGGGCTACTTGTCTAGCTGACAGTCCAGTAGGCAAACTACAGTAATACGGTCCCTCCTTACCATTGAAATTAGTAACATCATGGCTGGTTCTATGTTGCTAAATCCACTGATTTACTTTCAATCCTTGATTCACTGTGACTGTTGCCAATATTTGACACTGTTGACCACACACTCTCATTCCCTCGGCTTCCCCACACTCAACCTTCATAATTCTACCACAGCCCCCTCTGGCCACTCTTTTTTACCCTACTTCTTGGACTCCTTTGCCTCAGCCCACTCATTAAATGGAGATATTCCTCTTACAGTTGTCTTCAACCTTTTGTTCTTTCCATTCTAAACCTTCTGCTTGGATGATCTCAACTATTCTCATGGCTTTAATTATGTGTATAATGATGAGCCTCACTCCCCCACCCCAGCCATGATCTCTCCTCTGAGCTCACACTCATGGAACCCACCCTCTCGAAAACCATCTGGATCTCCCACAAGAACCCTGAATTCAGTGTGTCCAAAACTGAATTCATATTCTCCCACCATCTCCCACATTCAACCTATTCTCTGTCTCCTGTGTTTCCTTATCTTACAATAGCCTCATCACCCAAACTGTTTCTTAAGTCAGAAAGCGACGAATCATTCTTCTCCTTCGTGTTGTACTATCAGTTACTAATTTCTATCCTAAAGCTACAGAGATCTATCTCCATCTCCATCACCACTCTCTTGGTACAAGCCACCATAATCTAGCATCAGGATTACTATGACAGACTTCTACCTGATCTCCTTGCCTCTAGTCATAATCTTCTCTAATAATACTTTCTCCCCAGTGCTCTTTCTAAAATATAAATCTATGACAAAGGTGCAACGTGTTTAAGTAGGGTGAAGGAGCAGGCAGAGAAGATAGATAACATTTTGCATAGCAAGATATTGTGAATATTCATCCAATCCCATTAGTAAATCCTGTTGGTTCTGTCATCAAAATATGATTTAAATCAGATTCTCTGCATGAATTACTGCAATAGTCCCTAATTGATCTCCCTATCTCAGTCTTTATCCTAGAGTCTATTTTTAGGAGGTCAGTAATATTCTTAATACCTAAATCAGATTGTGTTGTGTCACTACTCAAAGGTCTCTAGTGCTTTCCCATTTCATGCAAAGTAAAGTCAAACTCTTAATGGCCTACAAGGACCTACCCGACCTAGCTCCCTAGGGTGACCTATCTGATTTCATCCCCTGCTATTCTTGCTCTAGTTCACCACAGACTCAACACTTAGCAACACAGACCAAGAGAATTGAGTGGACTAATGCCAAGGTAATCTTGGGACCACATCCAGGCTCTGCAATTCTCTGGCTTGGAGACCTTAAGCAAATTATTTTATCTCAATGAGTGTCAGTTTCCTCATCTTTAACGCTAGAATAAGATGCCCACCTCAAAGAGCTTCTATGAGGAAATTAGATATATAATAAGATATATGCCTCCCATGTGAAAGGTACTGTAAAATTTTATTCTTCTTCCCCATTTAATCACCTTCAAAACCAGTTCAAGGAGGATCTCCTACTTTGAACCAGCACACAATTTTTGCTGATAACAGAGTCTTATTTACTAATTTATAAACCTAGTAGTTCATATAATGTCCTGTAGTAAAGATTGGATTTCAAAATGAATCTTTGTGATTTGTGTTATTTTATCCTCAGAAAATTCACTGAATTGTCTTCATTTATCATTACAACTTAAAAATATATAGAATCCTATTATCACCTATAAGCTTGTTATAGTTTTCTCTTTTTTTAATTTTCTAAAATATTTTAATATAAGAACAAAATGCTGACATAGCACATTGAATCAATTTGAATTATATTGAAAGTTCTTTGATAGGTTGCTAAAATACACATATTATACTGTGGAAGAACTCAGTTATTTAGGTTATAGGCTTCGTAGCAATGCCATAGGTTTCACAGCACACATTTAAAGAGGAAACAGCCAGGTCTGTGTTCAAATCCTATCACCAGCCTTCACTAGCTCTGTGACCTTGAGAAAATTATTTAACCTCTGAGTCTCAATTTCCTATTCTATATAATAGGGTTAATAAATAGTACCCACCTCATAAGAGAGTTTTGAGGATTAGAGAAGACATGCAAGTAAGACAGCTCAATAATGGTCCTAACAGCAGCAAAGATAAGGATAATAATCATATTAGTAGTAATAATGTTAGTCCCCTTACAGTAAGACTAGGATTCTGGAATAGAACGTTGAAAGATTTTGAAAACTCTTTATTATGATTGCTTTCTCAATTCTCTTAAGGGAAAAAGCAATTTCTTTACCCTCTGATTTTTATAATTTTCTTAACAGAAAAAAAATGGTGAGAATATGCTGCCAAAGATTTTACGAAAACTAGAGAAAGATTTAGAGCATTCTGCCAGGGAGTGTAAAGCTGTGAAACATTGTATTTATTTGGTAAATACAGAAGAAAAATGACAGATAAATCAAACTATAAAAACCTGCACTGTGAGCATCAGTAGTTTCTCCCAAGAGACAGTAAGAATATAAAACAGAGAAAATAAATATTAAATTAAGCCTCAGCTAAGTATGGAAAAAGTCTAATCAAAGGAGTTATACTTTCTCTGCTCGATTTTTTTGTATATGCATTTCTCCATATATTAACTTTTTAGTTCATGAGGATATTGTAATGCAGAAAAATATTTTCCTGGCAAAACCACCACCAGAAAATTAAAACAATCTTGGGAAAATGAGCGTGACGGTCAGAGAAAATGCATGGAGTAAGTGTTGACACACCTTTTCCATTCAATCTTTAGAGCTAGAGACACTGCCAGCCAAAAATGCATTTTCCATCTCTTTAAGAGGATATATAATCATTAATGCAGTCAAGAACTGTGCTATATTTCAATAATATACTTTGTATTTCGCTTGAATTTCACCAAATGTATTACAACATTTTACTACCACATAACACAGTTCTCATACATGAATCAAGCATTAAATGTATATTTGATAGAGTCAGGAAATCAGTGTGAATGAGATAGTGTTTTTGTTTTTTGTTTTTTTTTTTCTTTTGTGAGGAAGATCAGCCCTGTGCTAACATCTGTCAATCCTTCTATTCTTTTTTTTTTTTTTTTTTTTGCTGAGGAAGACTGGCCCTGGGCTAACATCCATGCCCATCTTCCTCCACTTTATATGGGGCGGCACCACAGCATGGCTTGACAAGTGGTGTGTTGGTGCGCACCCAAGATCCGAACTGGCGAACCCCGGGCCACCACAGTGGAGCGTGCGCACTTAACTGCTTGCGCCACTGAGCTGGCCCGAGATAGTGTTTTTTAAAAGTCAAAAAATAACACTCAGGCCTCTTCAGCCAGATTTTTCTGAGGCTGAGATTCACTGTCATTGAAGGAAACGGCCATGGGGAGACTTGGTTTTAAAGGATGTAGGTTTCATTCTCAGTTCTAACACTCACTAGTTGTATGCACTAAAAAAACCCAAACCCAAAATGTAAACACACACACAAATAAACAAAAACCTGTTCGTTGACTATCTACTGTGTGCTCTGCCATCCGGCGGGGAAAGAGGGCAGAGGAAAGGGTAAGTCTCCTATGGCCCTGACCTCCATACCGCAGTACAATGGGAGACACACACAAAGGGAAGTGTGTCCTTTTACTTATTAATTTACACAAATAAGAACCTCTCATGTGTCAGGCTCCATTCCAGGCAATGGAGAGAGAACACTGAACAAAACAGACCAAAAAATTAATTAATTAATTAAATTAAAACCTGACCACATTGAGGTTATATCCTAGTGAGCAGAAACAGATAAAAACCAAAACACGTAACTATGTAACGTGGTATGTTATATATTTTAAGTTCTGTGGAGCATATAATGCAGGGAAGGAGAATGGAGGTTCAACTTTTAAATATGTTGATCTCGTAAGGCCTCACTGAGAAAATGACACTCCAGCAAAGACCTGAAGAAGGTGAGAGAAAACTCAAGTAGATATTTGGAGGAAGAGAATTCCAGGGAAGAACAGCAACTACAAAGGCCCTGGGGGAGGAGCATGTGTGATATGTGTGGGAAGCAGCAGAAGGGTCTTGTATCCAGAGCAGAGTGAGCAAGGGGATGAGACCAGAGAAATGGAAGAGGGGCCAGATTGTTCAGGATTCTGGAGACAAGTTTGTGAACAGATGTCACTTGGTATTTCAGGGACACACTGTGTTGAGGATAGAGTATAGCGAGAGAAGAGCAGAAACAGGGAGACCCGTAAGGCACTCTTGCCACAATCCATGAGACAGATGATGATGGCTTGTAGCAATGGGAGTTATGAGAAGTTATCTGATTCTGGGTAGATTTAGAAGGTACAGCTGACTGCATTTACTGATGGATAGGAGGAACCACTCTAATATCATGTCCATCTTGTTACAAAACATGCAACAAAAGTCTGGGTCTCTTTTTTTCTTTCCCTTTACCACATCTAAATATGCACACAGCACAGATTAGTTTTGTCTGAGAGGTAGGAAAGACTTCACAGGAAAAATGGTACTTGACATTGAATTTGCTCTTGAAGAATGACTAAAAATTTTCTGGTTGGGAGAGAGGGAAAAGACACTCCAGGGTCTTGCAATTAGTAAATCATTGGAAACCTCAGCAAAATCAAAGTCGGTGTTGGGGGGAACATATGACATTTACAAAACATGTGAGGGTGCAGCTTCATGGTCTGATAGGAGAAGTGGTAAGTGGCTACGTGTACACATGCAGGCTTGGGCCAGGAGCTTTGGCTATACAGTACAGAAACTAACTTCAAACGACTTTAGTTACAAAAAAAAAAGGAATGCAAGCATGGCTCCATCCAGGATCTGAAGAAAAAAACTGTTTTTAGAGCTTGCTCTATTATTCTTCATTTCTCAGCTCTGCTTTCCTCTGTATATTGCCTTTATTCTACTGACAGGCTCTCTTCATGAGGCAGTAAAATGATTGCCAATAACTTCAGCATGAAGAGAAATTTGTTTCCTCCATACTATAATATTTTCCAGCAGTGGAAGAATTCCTGTTGTGAAGGAAAAGAGTAATATGATTAGTTCCCCCTTCGGCCCATGCCCATCTCTGTGCCTTACACAGATGCTATGGAAGGGTGGAGAAGTGATTGATTCCCTAAGGGAAAATGGAAGTGATGGGCAGATAGAGCAACAAATGAATGCTCCAGTTGGCAGAGGAGGCTTGGTCAGACAAAGGGTCTTATGAGCCAAGTGAAGAAATCTTATTTTATCCAAAAAGCAACTAACAGATTTTAGGCCAGGAATTAACATGATCAAGTTTATGTTTTTAAGAATCAATGGGGGGCCGGCCCCGTGGCTTAGCGGTTAAGTGCACGCGCTCCGCTGCTGGCGGCCCAGGTTCGGATCCCGGGCGCTCACCGACGCAGCGCTTCTCCGGCCGTGCTGAGGCCGCGTCCCACATACAGCAACTAGAAGGATATGCAACTATGACATACAACTATCTACTGGGGCTTTGGGGGAAAAAATAAATAAATAAAATTATTAAAAAAAAAAAAAAAGAATCAATGGTAATAAGGAGAACAGACTGGGTTGGGAAAAGGCTAGACTCAGTGTTGTAGGTTGCATCACCAGCTCCAATTCTTCATTCATCCCTGTATCTATACCCTTTGCCATGGACAAAAGAAGCAGAGTATATTTTTCCACTCCTTGGCTTACAGAACATGTCAACACAACTTGCTTTAGCGATAAAGTAAGATATAAGTGATGTTGTGCCAGTTCCCAGCCTACGACTCAAGAAGACTTGAGAGTTCTTCTTTCTGCTCATGTGGTCCTGCAACTGTTTTGCCTGTGTTACATTCTTGTTCTACAAAGAGAAAGAAAGACAGGTGGAGAAGGGTCAAACTGCCCCAGCTTATCCCAGCCTAGATCAACAACCGCCAGACGGACGAGCAAGCCCAGCCAAGATCAGCAAAGCCCTTGAGCCGAGCCCAGCATAGACAGCCAACCTGTTGATTCACGAGAATAACTTATTGCTGTTTAAGCAACTGCGTGTTGAGTAATCTGTGTAACAAAAGTGTAGGTTTCGCCATAATTAACTGGATACCTTCAGGGCTCTACTATTGGAGGCTGTTACAATAATAAGCAAGAAATGGCAAGGGCCTAATTAAGACTATTGCAGAGGAGTTAGGGAGGGATGTCTAAGACATGATGGATACTTAGAAAGTATCTTAGGAAGATGAATAAGTTTCCAATTTAGTATGAAGGTAGAAGAAAAGACAATGTTTGGGGAAATATAGACTTGGAGATGGCAATAACCAATTGGCCCTTGGAACTTATGACTTAGTTTAAGTGAGAGGATAGGAAGTAAATGAGGCTAAATAAGTTGAGAATACCACTAGGAAGAGTACGTAAAATGTGAAAGAATCAAGATCCTGGAGAGCTCCAATAATAAGGCATCACAGAGATAAGAAAAACAACAAAGAGTTGTGTTGCTGAAGCCAATGGAGACGGCATTGGAATGCTTGATTACCATGATTAATCACTACAGGGAAATTGATTCAGTACATAATATTAAAAAAAAAAAAACATAGTTTGGCAATTGACACAAGGTTGCAAAACAGTTTGGCAACCTCGATGAGATCAACTTTAGTACAATGGGAAAGGAGAACCAGATGGGGATAGGTTAAGTGTCAATGGGAAAAAATGGCAGGTAAAAGCAAACTTTCACCAAGTTCAGTCATGACAGAAGGGG
Source organism: Ceratotherium simum simum (assembly GCF_057802395.1). Lineage (NCBI taxonomy): Eukaryota > Metazoa > Chordata > Mammalia > Perissodactyla > Rhinocerotidae > Ceratotherium > Ceratotherium simum. The sequence goes on from NC_141908.1 coordinate 43,866,851, forward strand.
AGAGTTGATTTGACACTGTGACAGGTCCAAAAGGAGCATGGTGCAACCTAATGAGAAGGCAAGAGAAATAGAGGATAGAAGAGAGGATGATCTGAGGAGAAAAATTTGCTTTTCAAAAATTTGTGAGGCCTATATCAGACAATAGTAATAATGAGGATAATAATAACTATAATGTACTTACTGAGTATAAGCCTGGCAGGAAGAATAATACTCAGGGTACTGAGCATTTTACATGTATCATCTTATTTAAAATTCTAAAATGTCCTATGAGATACAAAAAAAAATTATTATAGGTGAGAAATATGAGGCTTAGAGATATTAAATAACCTGACTAAAATCATATAGATCATAAGAAGTGGAGCAGAATTCTGACTCTGGAACATGAATTCTTTTTCATTATTCTAAATTACATAATAATTCATAAAATACTATAGAAATGAATGGGTATGCTCACTGCACATATACACACACATATACATACATACACACACATAGAGGGAGTAAGCAGATTAATTTCACTTTGCCAAACCAACAGTCCCAAAATGGTTTCCCGTAAGTTACTGGAGAAATATAAAGGTACGAAGTGATGAATTATCTGAAGGTTGGTGATGCCAGATAGTGTTTCTCTGTAGATGGCTAAATGAAAGTGTTGCTTTGTTCTTTAATAACTACAGACATAGCATATTCAACTCTGAGAACACTAGGTCTTAGGAAATCCACATTATAAGCACTATAAATTGTCATTTAGCTGTAGTAGTTGAGCAATTAGAAATGAGGTTATTCTGTTTTTTTTAAATAGTTTGAGGACTAATATATTCAGGTACAAATTTATCACATAGGAAATAGTAATTTTAAAATATCTGTCTATAAACTGATACACTTAGTAAAACTATAATGAATATAAACTAATTTTCTTTTCTTACAGGAAAAGCAATGTTGGATATTGTAGGATCATCAATCTTACTGTCTCTTAACATTGCACGACCAAATAGATGCTAAAAATGTGGATGGGTTAGATGTCTACTGACTCCATGATATACCCTGAAAGTTGCTTTTTTTTAATAGACTCTATTTTTTTAGAGCAGTTTTAGATTTATAGCAAAATTGAACAGAAGGTACAGAGTTCCCATATGCCCTTTCTCTCATATACACAGCCTCCCCCACTATCAACACTCCAGCGCCAGAGTGGTATGCTTGTTACCTAACTCCCAGTGTGATGGATTTTGGGAGGTAATTAGGGTTAGATGAGGTCATGAGAGTGGGACCCTCATAATGGGATTATTGCCCTTATAAAAAGAGACACCAGAGACCTTGCACTCTCTCTCTTCCCACAAGGGTGCTTAAAGGAGGTCATGTGAGCACACAGAGAGATGGTAGATGGTAGCCACCTACAAGCCAAGAGAAGACGTTTTAGATTAAAACCTACCTTGCCAGTACCTTAATCTTGGACGACTCAGCCTCCAGAACTGTGAGAAATACATTTTTGTTGCTTAAGCCACCCAGTCTATGGTATTTTGTTATGGCAGCTGAAGTGGACTAAGACACATGGTATATCTCTCTCCATCCCTTTACTTTTTTTTTTTTGTGAGGAAGATCAGCCCTGAGCTAACATCCATGCTAATCCTCCTCTTTTTGCTGAGGAAGACCGGCTCTGAGCTAACATCTATTGCCAATCCTCCTCCTTTTTTTTTCCCCAAAGCCCCCGTAGATAGTTGTATGTCATAGTTGCACATCCTTCTAGTTGCTGTGGGACGTGGCCTCAGCATGGCTGGAGAAGCGGTGCATCCGTGCGCGCCCAGGATCCGAACCCGGCCACCAGTAGCGGAGCGTGAGCACTTAACTCCTAAGCCACGGGCTGGCCCTCCATCCCTTTACTTTTAATCTATATGTCTTTATATTTAAAGTGGGTTTCTTGTACACAATATATAGTTGGGTTTTGCATTTGGATCCACTCTGACAATCTCTGTCTTTTAATTGGTGTATTTAGACCCTTGACATTGTGATTATTGATATGGTTGGATTAATATCTACCATATTTGTTACCATTTTCTATTCATTACCTTTGTTCTTTCTTCCTATTTTTTGTCTTCCCTTTTTTTTTTTTTTTTGCCTTTTTTGGTTTTCATTGAGCATTTTACGTGATTGAATTTTCTCTCCATTCTTAGCATATACATTATACTTTTTTAAAAACTTTCTTTAGTGGTTGCCATAGAGTTTGCAACATACCTTTGCAACAAATTCAAGTCCACTTTCAAACAACACTATACTACTTCACACATAGTGTGAGTACCTTATAATAACAAAATAACTCTTTCCATCCCTTGTATCATTACTGTCATTCATTTCACCTATACATAAGCATACATAAGTGTGTGTGTATATATATATAAGCATATATAAGTGTGTATATTCATAAGTATATAGAGTTGAATACATTTAAAATTGTTCTGTTAGATCAGTTAAGAATAAGAAAAATAATTTTTTATTTTGCCTTCGGTTTTTCCTTCTCCAATAATCTTCCTTTCTTTATATAGCTCCAAGTTTTCCAACCTGTATCATTTTCCTTCTCTCTGAAGACATTTCTTGCGAGGCAGGTCTAGAAGCAACAAATTCCCTCAATTTTTGTCTGAGGAAGTCTTTATTTTTCCTTCACTTTTTAAGGATAATTTCACAAGGTATAGAATTCCAGGTTGGTGTTTTTTTTTCTTTAACATCTTAAATACTTCACTCTCTTCTTGTTTGCATGGCTTCTGAGGAGAATCAGATGTAATTCTTATCTTTCCTCCTCTATAGGTAAGGTATTTTTTCCTCTGGCTTCTTTTGAGATTTTTTTTCTTTACTTGTCATTTTCTCGAGTTCGAACATCATATACCTACATGTAGGGTTTTTTGGCATTTATTCCACTTGGTATTCTCTGAGCTTCCTGGATCTATGAAAGGTTTGGGGCTCACAGTTAATTTTGGGAAATTCTCAGTCATTACTGCTTCATATATTGCTTCTGTTCCTTTTTCTCTCTCTTCTCCTTCTGAAATTCCCTTACATGTATGTTTCATCTTTTGCAGTTGTCCTACAGTTCTTGGATATTCTGTTCTCTTTTTCCATCCTTTTTTCTCCTTGCTTTTTCATTTTGGAAGCTTCTATCGACATATTCTCAAGCTCAGAAATTCTTTCCTCAGCGTGTCTGGGCTACTAATGAGCCCATCAAAGGCATTCTTCATTTCTGTTACATTTCTCTTTTTGGTCTCAAGCTTTTCTTTTTGATTCTTTATTAGAATTCCCATCTCTCTACCTGCATTGCCCATCTGTTCTTGCATGTGTCTGCTCTATCTGATAGAGCCTTAAGCATATTAATCATAGTTGTTTTATATTCCCAGTTTGATAATTCCGACATTTCTGCTATATCTCAGTCTGGTTCTGGTGCTTGCTCTGTCTCTTCAAGCTGTGTTTTTTGCTTTTTGTTATGTCTTGTAATTTTTCTTGATAGCTAAACATGATGCACTGAATGAATGGAGCTGAGATAAATTGTCCTTTAATAATGTGGTGGTAAGGTGTGAGGGGCAGAGGAAGCATTCTATAATCTTACGATTAGGTCCCAGTCTTTTAGTGATCCTGTACCTCTGGACTATGAACTTTACAAGTGCTTCTCAACTCTCTCCCCTCCACCCCACTGGGATGGCTAAAGTGGGCTGGAGTTGGGTATTTCCCTTCTCCCATGGGGAAGGCTAGAGGGTGTTGGAATTGAGTATTTCCTTCTCCCGAGTAGATGGCTAGAGCAGCTGGGGTTGGGTATTTCTCTCCTGCTAGGTTGGTTAGGCTCTGATAAAATCCCAATAGTTCAGACTCTTGGTAAAATAGTTTCTCTTGAGGGCAGTCCTTGCTAAGAACAGAATGATCTAGTCTATTTCAATATGGTTCCTTTTCCCTTCCCCCTGCTGAAAGCACTGGGGGACTTTTCTCCAATATTCCCTGTGAGAACCTCGTCAAGCTTGTGGAGGTAAAACTAGCAAAAGTATTGAGACTCTTCCTAGGACTGGGCTCCTTGGAGGTTTTAACTCTCAGACTTATCCACCCTAAGCCTCTGGCAATTTGTCAAGTGCAGTTCAGGTTTTCCTATCCTGGCACTGCTTCTTATAGAGGTTTCTGCTAAGGGGTAGGTTGTGGTTCTCTGTATTCATTTGTCTGTTTCTCCAATTTTTAGGGGCAGTGGTTTACCCTGTGACCTCACCTTTCTGACAGATCTAGAAAGAGTTGTTGATTTTTCAGTTTGTTCAGCTATTTCATTGTTGTTAGGACAGAGTAACAACTTCCAAACTCCTTACATGCCAGAATGAAAACCAAAAGTCAAAGTGACTTTTTAAATAAATTTCTAGAGCCTGCTGTTCAATAATTTTTCAAAAAGATGGATGTAGACCAAAATGTATGTTGTTGAGTTTTCTTCTATTTTAATTTCATCTAGTTGAAGTTACTGAGCAACTATTGTAGACAATTTAGATTGATATCTACAGTTTTATAATGCCTATCTTAGACGTAAAGCAAGTCATACCATTATGGCATTATATTTCTTTACTATTGGTCCGGCTTTTAGTTGCAAACAACAGAAACTTTCTCAGATTAACTTAAACAGAAAAGGAGTTTACTGGAAAGGCACGAGTTAGCACAAATGATAACCAGAAAGGCTGGAACACAAGGCCTGGCAAGGATCCAAGGGAGGAAAGACACAGCCAAAATCTTCTCTTTCTCTTAAAGATGTCACCTAAGGACACCTAAGAACGCTAGAGGGATCATACTGCTAAATCCTCAACTCCACCTACAAAAATAACCTCAATAGAACCCATTGCCTTTTGTCTCATGCCCTCAAGATTCAAACCCTGGAGTTGAAGCACCTGACTAGATATACATAGGTCACTTGCCTTCCTCTCTAGGAGTGCATAGAGGTGAATTATTTGCCAATACTATGGATGTCATTTACATTTATCATTGGAAGGTGCTGTGTGATTTTTATAGCAAATTTAACCCCTGGTTATGCTTAAGTTAGTAACAAACATAAAATAAAACTAGTAATAAAAATAAAACTAGTAATTCCTTGAGGCCAAACCACCTACTAGTTGGAGAAAGTAGCTCAGAAGCCTGCTGGGTGTCATTAACCATCTACATAAAGATAATCAAATGCTGGTTAACCAAAGATTAAGAAGCATTTGCTAGAGTAGTTTGTTGTGGTTTGGAAGGATGTCTACAGTCAGAGATTGTGGCATGCCTTGAAAGTTGCTTATCATAAGCTTTTTTGAAATTATCTGAAACTGTTGTCAGAAAATTGGGCTGTAAATCCCATGATACTAAATATGTCCTATAAGATATCAAGAATGAATAGGTTTAAATTGGGTCGGATATTCTGCAAGAACAGCATTTTACAGTAGTGCTCTATTTCTGATTGACGCCTGTCCTAATCCCAGGCCAGGCATGGGCAGCTTCATGAAATGTGCAGCATCAAATAAAGTACTAAACTTTTTGAACTTTGAAAAAAGGCAAAAACAAGAACACTTGACTTGAGAGAGTTAAAGTTTAGAGATTCCTTTATTCAAGCCACATTGTTCAACCCTTATCACAGTGTAACCACCTAGTTTAAAAACCTTAAATAAATGTTCTCCATGTAACTTTATCACTTGAGTTTTTGCATGTTCTTTTTGTCTCTGGGCCTATATACCATATCACATTTACGTCTCTGTCTCTTTCTGCCATGGGCTACAAACCGTATTAGAGCAGAGTTTCAAAACTGCCAAGCATCATGGGAAAGGTAATGTTCACGTAAAGGAAAAGCACAGGAACTGATATCTGTTCCCTTGATGTTCACCTTCAAAGGTTCTTCCTGCTGTCCTGCTTGTATACCCAGCCCCTACCATAGGGCAGCTCCCTGATACTGGGCTAAAGAGTCCTTTGAAGAACAAATAGCTGAAAGCAAGTTTGGGCTATAAATTAATATACCCCTGTATTAACAAGGTCTTTCTTACATTCAGCATTTTTAACTGGGATTAAAATTAAAAATAAGAATTAGAAACTCCCACTGCTAATTAAACGCATTTAGTTATAGGATAGTGATTGCTTCTGGTAGAAAAAAATAAGAAAATACTTGAACATTAGAGGAGTAGGAGTTGGGAATATTCTAACAAAAGGAGAAAGTAGGGATTAATGAATGTAAGAAAAGCCATATTTCAAAAAGAAGAGAAATTGTCCATTAATCCTGTCATGTAAACTAGTTGCTATTATGATCAAATAAATAAAGTAAACAAGAAGCATTCAGTAACTTGTATTGAGCATCTATCTTGTGCCAGGAGCATGAGCTATGTGATGATGCTCTTCAGATGAAAAAAACATAGTCCCTACACTCAATAGTTCACATTTTAGTGTAGGAGGACAGAACTGCAAACAAATGAATCAAACATACTGTTATTATCTTTTCTAGGAGGTGTGAAAGACTTTTTTAAGGCTGAGATTATTCAGAATCCTGTATTTTAATGTTTCCATAAATTTAGCCAAGTGAGTATCATTTTATTTGATATAACATCAGAGCAAAAAAATAATCTCAAACTCTACAAACCTGGGCTCCATGCCACGTGTATAGTGTTTTGTTTCTTTTAATTGAGAAACCAAAAGAGAAATTATACTTCTCCTCACATTTCATAAATCTTTTGAGTAATGATTAGTTTGTATTTTCATATCTTTAAAGAACAACAACGGTTTTGCTGGTAATAGAGAGCTGACTTAGATAAAATCCAGTCCTTGCCTGGGAGACTCTATCAATAAAGAGAAAATGAAAGACACTAGGAGAAGGTGTATAACTCACATTTTGGGAAAGTAGCTGTTGTTAGTTTCAATTTTCTTCAATTAGGATGGATGTTAGTGAGGATGTTAAACCTGTCATTCTGGCTTAAGTCCGACTTGGGTAATTACATTCTGCCTACTTAAATTGTCTTTCAGTCCAAAAAGATCCTTCATTCTCACCTCACACTGTTCTGTGATGTTGCTGCACACAGCTGAATAGAGGCCACATTTAACCCTGGGGATGGAAGCATCTCTGTGGTGAAAACTGGATCCTTCTGCATAGTATCAGTATAAATTCACTTTTAGGGTAAAGGTTTTAGAACATGTAATGTAATAAAACAGAAGAAGCCATATGACATTCTTAACTAAAGATACTAAAAAAAATTTAAAAATCCAATAGAATGAATTGTCTCTGACAGGGTCTCTGCAATAATGGGAGATTTTTTTAGCTTGCCCTGGCCGCAAAAGTAAGATCATTATCATTAGATCTTTAAAATACCAACAAGCAAAATATGAAGAGATTTAAAGTCACCTTTAAAATCACCCCAAAAGTTCAGTCTCAATTATCTACAATCAATGTCATTCTCCTTGGCTAGAAATTGGTACCAGAGAATAAATTTTAAGGAGAGGAAAATTTAAAAATACAATTGATGCTGACAGTTTATCAATGGAAGTGCATTTCTAAGTCACGCTCATCTATGCACCAAACCTCTGTTTATTTCTCTGCTCCACCTGCTTTGCACTTTTGCCACATTTTTGTAGGGACATTAGACATTGCTCAAGAGTAACCTTTACTACAAATGCTGCAAACTCTTTCTGTAAGATTTCATTTGGAGATATGCATTGAGCTCCATGCACTGTGAGATGGCAAAAATCTTTACAAACATTTAAAAGTTTCCATGGAAATCTCTTTCTCTCTGTAACACCTATGAATAAAGCCACTGAAGTCTTACACTCCTTAAAAACTCAATTTTCTTAATGACAATGTATGTACATTATGCCTATGTATTATAGCTATGATACAATTACCCGTATAAAATGAATATCAATTTTAAGACATATTATGCAAAAAATTGACAAATTGACCAAAACAATAACGTAAAACACTAATAGATAATTGGACAAAGGATATGTACAGGTGATTTATAAAGGTGAAAAGAGCATGGGAAATTTATAAAAGTGAAAAAGGAGACATTTTCATTGTCACAGGAACTACAATTAAATGACTCGCATATAACATTTTTGGGCAACCAAATTGTCAAAAAATGGCAACACTCAATAGTGATGATGATATAATGAAGTATATTCATTATATACTAGTACATTGTTGATGAGAGTGTAAATTGATACAATCTATTTGGAAAGCAATTTGATAATATTTATCAAGAGCCTTAAAAAAGTCCTATTCCCAGTAATCCCATCTCTGGGAATTTATTTAGGAAAATAATCCTTTAAACAGATAAAGCTTTGTGGACAAAGATGTTATGGTAGCAAAACAAAAAAATTGCAACCAATCAATCAATAGTAAAAGGAACACTAAATGCCCAATCACAGCCCCCAGAGAGCTCACATTTATTTGGGTGAGGTAAACGATAAATAACATATATCACATTTGATATATGTTACTTATAGTATGATAGATTGTGATAAGGGCTAAAGAAGGAAAAAGAGAAAGTAGAGCAGGGTAAGAGGAAATGAGGTACTGCGGAGGGGCAGGCTGTGGTATTAAGTAGAGTAGTATGAGTAGACCTCATTTAAAGGGAGAGTTTTTTTTAATTGAGGTCACATTGATTTATAACATTATATAGATTTCAGGTGTATATCATTATATTTTGACTTCTGTGTAGACTACATCATGTTAACCACCGAAAGTCTAGTTGCCATCGGTCACTGTACACATGTAGCCCTTTACTCCTTTCACCCTTCACCAACCCCCTTGTCCTCTGGTAACCACCAATCTATCCTCTGTATCTATGTGTTTGTTTCTTTATCTTCCACATCTGAGTGAAATCATATGGTATTTGCCTTTCTTTGTTTAACTTATTTCCCTCAGCATAATACCTTCAAGGTCCATTCATGTTGTCATAAATAGCATAATTTCATCTTTTTTTATTGCTGAGCAGTATTCCATTGTATATATGTACCATATCTTCTTTATCCGTTCATCCATTGATAGGCACTTAGGTTGTTTCTAAGTCTCGGTTATTGTGAATAATGCTGCAATGAACACAGAGGTGCATATATCCTTTTGAATTAGTGTTTTTGTGTTCTTTGGATAAATACCCAGAAGTGGGTTATCTGGATCATATGGTAGTTCTATTTATTAATTTTTTGAGGAATCTCCATACTGGTTTTTTTGGCTGCATCAATTTACATTCCCATCAACAGTGTACAAGTGTTCCCTAAAAGATATTTGAGCAAAGCTTGAAGAATGTAAGAAAGTTAGCCTCACAAATACTCATGGAGAGAGAATTCCAGGCTAGAGATAGAGCTATAACAAGGGCCCTAAGCTAAAAACGTGCCTATCATGTTCCAGGGATAGCACAAAGGTTAGTATGATCCAAGCAGAGTAAGTAAAGGGGAGAGGACCAGTACATGAGAATAGAGAAGCAAAAGATAGCCACAGCGTGGGGTCTTATGAGCCATTGTGATGACTTAGACTCTTACTTGGAATGACATGGGGAGCCACAGACATGAGTTTTGAGCGGAAGAATAACATGGTCTGAGGTATTTTAACAGTATCAATCTAGCTGGTGTATTGAGAATAAACTGTGGGAGGCAAGAATAGAAGCAAGACTCCTGTTTAAAAAGCTATTACAGTTCCACAGACATGAGATAATGGAGCCTTGGACCAGGGTATTAGCAGAGGAAGTGATGAGAAGTGATCAGATTATGAGAATATTTTGAATAAAGGGTCAACAGGATTTCCTAACAAATTAGATGGGGGGGGGTGAAGGAAAGGGAGGGGTCATAGATGACTTCAAGATTTTTGGCCTAAGCAACTGCAAGGGCAGAGCTGAGAACAACAAGTTTGGGAAAAAAACAGGTTGGAGCGTGAGAGAGATCAAGAATTCCATTTTAGTCATGTTGATTTGAGATGTCTATTAGAACTGGACAGAGAGATGTTGAATTAGGTAGTTGGATATATGAGTCTAGAGTCTAGAGCAGAGGTCCAAATCGGCGAATTTGGTAGTCATCAGCATATACTTAGTATATAAATAGATGACTCTGGATGAGATCACCAGGAAAGTAAATGTACATGAAGAGGAGAGAGACAAGAGGAAAGACTTCTGGCGTTCTCCAGCATTAAGAGTTTGAGTAGAAAGGAAGAATTAGAAAGGAGCAATCAATGAGATAGGGGGGAAAAATGTACGGTGTTCTTGAATTTGAATGAGAAACGCACATGGAGAAAAAAAGCAGTGATCGATTGTGTTACATGATGCTGAAACTCAAGATGAAGACTGAGCACTGATCATGGCATCTAGTAACATGGAGGTCATTGGTAACCGAGACGAAAACAGTTTTTGTGGAGTGGTGGGAATGAAATCTTGTTCGGACCAGGTTTCAGATAACATAGTAAGAGGAACTGAGCCATCTCTATCAAAGACAACCACTTCAAGAACAAGAAAAAGATGTTTTTCTATAGTCTGTGACAACCTTTGGTGGTTCCTTTCTTCCATTTTATTTACTCCTCCTTCAGCTATATTCAGACAATAGATGCCTAAATTGTATAATGGCTCTAAACACAACTTTATTTACCCCTTGCATAGAAGTGTATAAGACAATCTGTCTAACTTTCATGCCCTCGTGGTTAGTATTTGGATTTACTGCAATGCAACTCATAAAATCTTAGTCAATATTATTACTAGAAGAAAAACAAATGTACAATTGGTCTTGTCCGTGCACAAAGCTTGAAGCACTTAACTGTCCTAATTTAGATATGCTGAAACCCTATTCCAACTTTGAGCCCTCCGTATGGCATTAACTTTGGTATTAAGACTCATTTGTTAGGTTTAATGTCTATGGAGGAGGTGTAGCTGGAGAAGGTAAACCCTCTTCTTCACAGGCTGCCCTGGACACTCACGATCATCAGACCATCACAGATGACGTGTAGAATGGGGGTAGGAGGCAGTTCTTTGCCAGTTCTCCATTAGGGATGGCATCTCACCTCAAACTTACCCTACCTAGTACTGCAACCAGTACTTTAAATAGCCTCTAATACTTTGGCAAAGAGATCAAAATGAGGACATAGATTCCACTCTTAAAAGCAGGGGACATACTGTTGGCAATAGGCAGGGCAAAGTAGCAAAAAAAAAATTAAATAAAAGGATAAATTAAAGAGAACAAATTAAGGATACTAAGAAATGTTGAAAATATTCACTTAGCAAAATTGCATGTGATCAGTTCCCTCAAAACCAGCCTGTATGCCATCATTGGAATTCCTACTCTCCTTAAGGTCCCCAGCTTGTCACCCTAAGCTGTTCTAAGAATCCCACAGGCATGATACGATCTTTATGTACTTAAGTTCAACTTTATTCTAAAAGGTCTTTGAGATTCCCTAAAGAAACTCTACAACAACAAAATGGAAAACAAAACTAAACGCACAAAAATAAAGATATCAGGGCAAAAGAGAAATCATTCGAATTATAATTATTCTAGTGACAAGGTTTTCATGTGCTGTGACTGTGGTAGACACTATAAATTATCTTATTTAATCTTCACAGCTACTCTACAAGGAAGGTATTTTTATTTTCTTATCTTCAGATGAGGAAATGAAGACTTAAATGAGAATTTAAGTTACTTGCCTAGTAAATACCAAGAGCTGGGGTTCCAGTCCCTGGTTGGCTGACTCCAAAGTTGATGTTCCTAACCATCTAGAGGTTCGGGTTCATAAAATGTACATCATAAAGTCTTGTACAATTAAAAGGCGTGAGCTTATCTTTCAACTAGGATTCCCAGTGGCCAAAGTAAAGAGGAAAATGCAACAGTTACAAGATGCATGCACCGATAAAATAAAACTTTCGCTTCAGAAAAGCTTTGTCACCTTTTTTATCCACTCCTCCTATTCCCACTGCCACTTACACATCTTCAGGTATTCATGAAAAGGATACATAAGATGTGGTGCCCTATAATAACAACATTCTATAATAAATACCATATCAAGTTTTGTACAACTTTTATTCATCAAGTCTTTCAATATAAGCCAATGCAAAAATTCAAAATAGAATTCCTTAATACCACTTCAGGTTAAGGAAGAAGTGGGGAGGGAATGCAAGCCAGTTGTGCAGCTCTCTGGTGGTCTGGCTAGATCCAAAGGTAACACTTACAGTATTTAGGATATCGAGAGGAGTGGTTCTCGACTGGTGACATACTTCATTGACTGCTTGGCCCCCTACCGAGTAGAAGTATTTCAGGAGGGGAACATGAATTAAGAAGCACACTCAGAACTAAAGTATTATTTAATATTCACAAAATTAAAAGAATATTCTTATTATTGTTATACTACAATATCTATAGAAATTAAAGCACTATCTTCTCGATTGGTGGGAATATGCAGAAAATGGTTATAGTCAATAGACAAGCTTCTGAGACTCTCAAGGAAAGCATGAGATTTTTACCTTTATAAATGGGCATATAGGTATAAAAAAGGTGATGAAACTGATTTTGATCAATAGACAGACCACATATTCCTCGTGCAGTACTCGCTGCAGCAAATTTGAGACTATATTCTAGCAAGAAGTCAGAGTGCTGAAATTTTATGTTACTGATTAAGGGCAGATACATATGCTTTAATAATTAAATGAACTGAAAATAGTGTTTCCCTCCTCTCAGGACAGTTAATAAGTCTAAGCAGGACTTAAATCTTAACAGATGGTCACCCATATCCACATAGAATTGGGCCACAGGAAAGCCTATGAACAACAAAAAAATTATCTTTTGTAAACAGTCCTGGGTCCACTCTAGACAAGTGACCATTTGCACTCTTGCATATCTCCTCCTTCAAGATTCACATTCTGAGAAGAAGAGTCCTATTTACAGAGCAATTCTGTTGATCATCATTTGGGAGCATGATTATTTTAAAAATATTCAGATTTTATAATAATTTAGTAGGCAGGTAAGGTCACTTATGAACACACGTTCTTCCCTAACACTTCCTTAAGCAGAAATTATTCTGAACATTATTATCTTCACTGTTTTATGGACAATGTGGTTTCCCACTCCGCACAGTACATGGAAAGAAATTTCGCCAACTTGAGGAAGACACGATAATTTGGAAGACGTGGTTTTTTATATCTTGTCACAGACATGGACAACTTAAAATAAAGAGAAAGTTTAATAATAACATTAGCTTAGTTAAAATAACATTAGCCTAGTCTGCTCAGATTTAAGCCAAAAGATTTGTTTCTTGGTTCTGATAGTGGTAAACAGACTATTGCCATATATCTACAAATACATGGAAAGATTCAAACAAAAGAATGCTTAGAAGTTAAGTAGTTTCGGCTCTAACTCTGTTTTCACAAGCCATATACTTCCAGCTCAGAATCCAAAGGCCAATTTTCTCTCTCTACACTCCATTCTTGCTTTTAGTCTTCACCCATGGTTCCTAAGCCGAATCTCAATCTGGTTTCTTGGCGGGACATTATTGTTTTTCTTCCTTCAGTGAAAATTATATAAGAAAACCACCAGGATGGATGGTTAGGTATCACTGAACAACAAGGTCTCCTGGATCCTATATGTTCTCAGTGGCTGGCTCAGCAGTTAGCAGCGGCTCCTGCTACCCACACATATTAACAGCTTCCCATGCGTTCACAGCTTCTCCAAACGACGGCAGCTGTTACAGAATCCTGAATAACTCCAGGAATCCATCACTACGGAAAATAAACTCTAGCCTCCCCAATACTTAAAAATTCAGAAATTGTTCTCAAATTTTATTTAAGGAACAAAGTTTAATAAGCTTTTATGCTTTACCAAGAACTCCAGGGGCAACACCAATGTCATATAGTTTTTTGAAGAAATAAAGTCATAGTACATTTGATTTATAAAACGGACCCAAGTTTCTATCAAACACAGTATCACATTTCTAGCTATTCTCCTGGACTAGTTGTTATTCCTGATTAAGGGAAACTAAACTGGCATTGCCATATCGCCTTCTGGCAATGATTAAATACAAGTATCTTAACCAGATTTTTTCCTTTGTCTTGCCAGTTGTAAATTAAGACTGTGAGCCAATTATAGCTCACCAAACTAGATTAAAGCTAAATTTATAGTTACTCTACACATACACACATACACGCACACACAATTCCCTAGCTAAATTCAACTGCTCCATTTTGTGTCATATGAGTTTGTAACAGAAGTTTAATTCTAATATCAATAAAAAAATTTTTTCTTCCTGTTTTTCCATCTTAATGCAGTATTCTCAAGGTCTATCCAACACTTTGTATTATCTTATGATCTAGGAACCATGCCTCAAAAATACATATTAACACTTGCACATTTCCCAGACTTTAGAAGAATCTAAACCATATTAGGATATATTATAGCATGGTTTGATGCCACTGAGATCAAAGGCAGGCTGTAGAACCAACTGAGAAAATAATTTTCTTAGGGAGATTTTTATACCAATTGTGTTGACTGATCGCAATCCTTTCTCTTCATTTCAGACTCTAGTCATTTGACTGTGCTAGTAAGAAAATGAAAAGACCAATTATGTAGAGCAATGTGTCAATCAACCTCTGCAGTGATCACCCATATATATGGTTTTTCAACGCATTTCATCTACGGCCGACCACCTCTGCTGTCAATGAGCCAAATTCATGAAAAGTAAAGAATTTCATTAAATTCGGCTCATATAGAATTTAGAGGAAGAAGAGAATTACAAATGTTATGCTAATAAAACCATTGAAACCATCCAATAATTTGAGAATGTACTTAATTAAAATTAGGAAGATAGTCAACATTTTTATTCCATCGCATGGAATATTCCATTACATGGTAGAGTGAATTCTTCTCTTCACACCTTGCTGTGTGTCTTCCAAGAATGATCTAACTCATCATTCAAGGTCCTGCTCAAATGGCTTCTCTTCTCCTCAGCTTTCTTTGAGGACCAATTCTCCCACAGTCACCCATACAAAATTAATTGCTTTCTCTTCTATATTTAGACAATACGTTACACAAACCTCTAATTAGAGCACTTTTTACATTATGTTATATTCTGCTACCCACACACATCAACAGCTTCCCATTTGGGAAGCTTCCCACTATTGCAATGTGCCTATACATAGGTAGAGTTTTTGTTTTTTCCTAGTAGGCGTGAGGACAGTACTATGTCTTGTTATTTTGAAATCTTCATTGCCAAGCATCATGCTTAGTGTAGGGTAGGAGTTCAGTAAACATTTGCTTCAACTTTCTCCCTTGCTAGTTCTGCTTACAAGAAAAACGACTGCCTTGTCTGAACTGTATTATTTATTCAGCATCCTCTGGAACTATGATGCTAAATAAACTGAGCAGGCACAGGGCTCAAAATATAGGAATAACAGAGACAGAAAAATTAGTTATTGTTCAAAATGTAATGGCTTATTTAAAAGATCCATGAAAACAAAATGGGTGCTTTGCTATTTGTCTCACATTGTGCAGACTGTCTAAAGTTTTATTCATCCACTTTGTAAGCAATATAAGCAAATACTCACCAATTTATAAGGCAATTGAGTGAGATCTGAGTTTCAGTTCCAAGAGAAAAGAATTTGAACTGCATTGGTTTATATGCTTACATTTATTTTTAAGTCAGTATTAATTACTGACAACCTCAGTGTTATTGATACTATACAGCAATGATTACATATAAGTGCGTGTCCTCTTTGAAGATGTAAATAATACTGATGAACAAGCAGATATAAAACATATACTAAGGGACAAAATTGGAATTGCTATTACATTAAAGCCAGAGGAAAAGACACACATGGTAGCCACCTACAATATTTCTTGTAAAAGTTGTTCTGTATAGAAACTTCCACTTGATTCTTTCCTAAATGTTCTCTTAGTCACTGAAAAGAGAGTACAAGATCAAAGTTCTTCTAAAGTACCAAGAATTATCTGTGGCATATATGCCCCCATTAGATCCTGCAAGGTGACTAGATTAGTTACTAACATAAGTTCAAAGTGGTGAACCGAGGAGGAGAGGAAGTGCTTCTGCCGATGTAGCATGAACTGAAGCTTTGAAGTCTATATTCTGAAATTCTTCAGTCTACCGATTATAAAGTGGTTCTCAAAATAAGACTACCTATGTGCGGACACACTAGAGTAGAATTCAAGACTAACTTTACTTCTCTACAGACTTCAAATATTGTAGTTTTACTGCACTTTACTTCATGGTAATGCAGATATATACATACATATGTGTGTATGTATATATGTATATAAATATATAATATGCACATAACAATAGCATATTTTAATATTTCAACCTTTTTTGTCCAAATCATCAGCCGACAACACTTGTACAAATTGCCAAACTTTGCCAAATGATCCACATCTACATGCAGATTAGTCTTTTAAAGTATTTTCAATTATAGAAATAATATAGCATTACTGAAAGGTTTTAAAAAAGTATATGAATGATTATTCTTAACCCTACTGACCCCAACACAATTGTCATTTTTGTGCCAATCCTTCAGGTCTTTTCTCCTTATGTATATTGGTGTAGTTATGATCATTGCATGCCTGTGCAATGTTTCATTTTTTCCCTCACTTAAATATTTCACCTTACTTTACAGTTTGTAGCAGTATTTTTCTCTGCTATAATCTTTTTTGTTTCACTTTTCCTGTTTACCACAAAAGTACACACTAGTTGTAAAATAAATAAACAGAGTTATAAAGAAGAAAGTAAAAATCTCTTGAATTTCCACAATCTGGACATACCAACCACAGACAGAATTTCACTGAATATCTGTAATAGTTTGTGGTTCAACACAAAAATATTCTGCTCAATATATATAGCAAGTATGTAATATAAATAAATGTTTCTTCCGTATATGCTGCTTTACAGCCCACTTTTCCTCTCAACAACGCTTTGTAAAGATCTTTTTCCACGTCAATGAATATATATACATATGTATATACATATACACCCTCCATTTAAAGAACTTCATTGTATTTCTCTGCATAGTTGTCTCACAATTTAACTAACGACTATGGATAAATCTTTAAGCACCACTCCTACTGAACCCTATATTCACATATCTTCACACATTTGTCTGAGTATTTCCTCTGGATAAATTCCTACTGGGGAATATGAATTTAAAAAATACAATTGCCTTTTAGAATGCAAGTATGACACTAACTTTCTCAGGTAGGTTTATATTTTTAAATCTAGCCCTTAAGGATTTTTAACTTCTTCCTCAGAATCCTTCTGTAGTACACATACTTGTACAGGGACCCTATCAGGCCCAACACCGCTCTGAAGAAAGCGAGAGAAGCAATGCTTTCTGCATCAAGTTGCTGTGGCTCTTACTACACGCATTCAGCGAAAGCAGACTTGCTACTCAGGACCACGTAATTGGAAGAGAGATCGGTGTACAAACCAAAAGAATGCATTTGGCATCTGGGCCTGAGGAAGGACAACAAAGTTTGTTAAGCCTTAGAAAGAAAACAATCTGATGAGAAAGAGGGTAGTTAAGGAAAACCACTTTAAATGGGTTGGTCAGAAAGGCTCTCTGAGGAGGTGACATTGGGCTAAGGCCACAGTCAGCCACAGGGAGAGCCGAGTTATGTCTGTTCCAGGACAAGTACAAAGTGAACAAGTGCAAAGTTCTGGAGCTGAGAAAAAGCTAAAACTCAGTGAGGGTGGGGTGAGTTGCAGGAGATGAAGGTAGAGATGGGGTTACAGAGAGAAATTTGGATTTTATCCTAAAAGTTGTGGATTGCCATTGAATGGATTTAAGTAGAGTATGTGAGGGGTGTGTGCATGTGCGTGACAAAATCAGATTTATAGTTTTAAAAACTCATTCTGGGGGCCAGCCCAGTAGCAATAGTGGTTAAGTTCATGTCCTCCACTTCAGTGGCCCAGGTTTGCAGGTTCAGATCCTGGCCGTGGACCTATGCACAGCTCATCAAGCCATGCTGTGGCAGGCATCCCACATACATAAAAGTAGAAGAAGATGGGCACGGATGTTAGCCCAGGGCCAATCTACCTCAGCAAAAAGAGGACAATTGGCAACAGATGTTAGCTGAGGGCTAATCTTCCTCACCAAGAAGGAAAAAAAAAAACTCACTCTGGCTGCTTTACAGAAAATGTTTTGTCATAAACAAAAATGGAAACAGAGAGACCATTAAGAAAGTTCTAGTTGTCAAGAAATGTTGTGGTCTAGACTAGGTGGTGACAGCAGAGATGTATGGAAGATCCAGATTTTTGTAAGATTTTCTAAGTGTTCATAGATTTTTATCCCTCTGAAGCTTTTGAAACTCACAAACAACAGAATACTACCATTTAAAAAGCTGAGAATCTGGGGCTGGCCCAGTGGTGTAGCAGTTAAGTTCGCACGCTCTGCTTTGTCAGCCTGGGGATCGCAGGTTTGGATCCTGGGCACAGACCTACACGCTGCTCATCAAGCCATGCTGTGGCAGCATCCCATATAAAGTAGAGGAAGATGGGCACAGATGTTAGCCCAGGGCCAATCTTCCTCAGCAAAAAGAGGAGGATTGGCAATGGATGTTAGCTCAGGGCTAATCTTCCTCACAAAATAAATAAATAAATAAAAAGCTGAGAATCTAAAGTTTCTTACAGAAGGTATTAGAGACTTAGAACATCAAGGGAAGCCCAGACATTATTATTCATAGTAGGATTCTGGACTAACTTAGGAAAATTAAATGAAGGTGCCATATGGGAAAAATGCAAGGGAATTTTGGCCTTTAAAGGCCATGAAATATGTAATACTTTTCAGTTCTTAAGAAATATTGCATATGCATGTTTGTGATATTATCCACAGCAGTATTCCCTCAACACTTTTTTCAGCCAAAATAATTAATATGGTATCAATGTGTCATTTAAAATAGGACACTGTCACTACTGTGCATATTACTTATTGCTTAAACACTTGCGCTAGCTACTGAGAAAAACTGGAATCCTAATCATGATGATTCTGACCATTTAAAGCAATTGGCTAAGAATGGCACTCAAAATTGTGACCTCATTACTGGAGATTTTGCTCCCAAGTTCAAAGGAAGTTGGGTCTGTGTGGACTAATTTTAAATTAACCAGCAGGATGACAAGACATTTTTCTAGCGGTTTTAGATTGGCGGTGGGGAGGAAAGGATGAAAGTTAACATTATTCAGCCCTTTTTCAGAAGGTATATCACACTCAGTTACTCAGGGCTGATTATACAGTCAAATAACCAGTGTCTTGGCTTCTCTCCTTTCTAAATTCTAAAATTAAAGCATTTCACTAGTCTTTAAAATCCTGGTTTGGACTTCACATCGATGTCTGATCACTCTTATGGTTGAAACAAATAGAGCTCATTCTGGTCACTTAAATAAGTTAGAAATTTGTTTTAATGACACACAAAGATATAGCAAGAAGTTCGACCTTATTGTTAGGCTTTAGGGAGACAAGAATGTCTACACAGTCCAAATGTAGCTCTAGTTGGACGGCAGCTCTGGTAATTCGAAAAAAGTACAGGTCTTCCTCAGAAGTAGGCACTCTTGATCCTTACTTTAATGGTCTCTGAAATATGACTAGTACATCCCTTGTAGGGAGGCAAAATTTGCCACCCCAAGATGTGTCTCTTTGGCATGAGGATTATATTAGGCTGATTATTTTTAAGAAACAAAAGACTCAGGAAGTTTTTCTTTTTAACTTCCCCTTAACTACCTAAAAGAATTTAGATAGAGGACTTGTTCCAAGAAGAGGACTATCACCATAGATAACTACAGCATAATATGAACTAGGTGTGGTAGACAGGGAGGAACCTAGCAAAGTCTGTTAAAATTCCTCTCTGCGTCACATTGTCTCTGCATGGCCCAGTTTTACATGTCTAGGCAGAGCTTACATTCAAGGACAAATCATAGCTACTAGCCAGCTCTTGGTTTGGCTACTTGGGGTTAGGAATCTACTCTAGCCCAATTAGCTGCATGGTCAGGCCTGTGAGATCCAGCACAAAAAGAAGTACTACCTTGGTTCTTTCAGCCAAGGATTGTGGCAAAATTACAGTTATTAAACTGTAGTGTACGTGAAAAAATCACCTAAAGATTCCATTTTAGACATGAATCCCTGTGATTAACCACCAGCTGTTCCTCTTCAGTAGTTTTGCCTTGGGACCCAAGACTCTACCTTCCTGATACAGAGGGTCCCTACAGCTCAAATAAGGAATTTTACAATGAACTATATAAAATGGCTGTGTTTGTAGGTCAAAATGGTTAAATATCAACAATTGCATATGGTTCAACATAACTAGAATGTGCTATCCTCCTCCAAAAAATTCTTCTTCTGCTGTTCAGCTACCACTCATTCATCTTAATTCTTATTCTCTATTTGTGACATAGTTGCTATCACTTCTGAATATTTTCTCCTTATTTCCAACACTGTAACTCCACACACACACACACACACACACACACAATCTTCCTGCTCATTACTTTGTTGAAAACTTAGCCCCTCCAAGAATTCTTTTAAGAATACTTTTCCTGATTCTAAGCATTTATTTGTTTTCTTTCATTATTTATGCGTTTTTTTGAATGTGTATACATTGTTTATACTTTCTTCCATAGTCTTTGGTCATTTTCTTGTGCACGCAGTCTGAGTTTCTCGTCATACCTTAAATTTCATTTTCTACCACCTTTGACACAATGTAGTGTTCCTCACTTCTTTTTCTTAACAGTGTGCCTGTTCAGGATATGCCATTATTGGGTTGACTAAGGGCTAAAAAAATAAAAAGCAATTGTATGTTCAACATTTACAAATTTATAATTTATAAACATTTAAACAGTTTACTATTGATTAGAAACTATTGTAAGAGAGACAAGAGATTGTAAAACATATCGATGTTTTTCTTACTGTAGATTGGTGATTTTGTATATTTTTATAACTGCATCGTAATGAGGATTAGCTATATTGGTAGATTTATTACTCAAGATCAGCCTTTCAAAAACTATTTGAAAATCACTAGGTTTGGTAGATTGTGAAACTTTCAAAACTTCACTTGTGTCAGATGATATTGGATTTCTAAATACAAATAATGATTTACACTTAAAAATACAATCAGCCTCTGGTTAAATTGCATAGCTCTGAGAATTAGAGTGGACATTTCCAGTATCCTTTACCTGGAAATTATTAGGAATTTTCCAATACTATTTTCTAAAATTGTGTTTAGCTACTCATGCCTAACTTTTTATGACTAAAGATTATATTACAAAAAATTTTGAGAGTGAATATTTTCGGTCCACAATGACTCCATTTTGCAAACTATTGCTTAAGGAAAAACATGCAGTAAGTAAACTATATCAGTCTTATGGAGAAAAAATATTTCTCTTCAAACATGAGATCATCTCTTTTCAAGAGGAGCTCAGCTTTCTTATTAAATTTTTAGACAAGTAATGATGATCTTAATGCAAATGTATCTAAGAGCTCTCTAATCATTTGGCAAGAAGAGTTTCCCACAGGGAAACAAGCCATTGGAAATATGTTATGCCTTCAGTTAGCACAGTGTCATTTTCCCAAAGGGTCCTCAATAAATATTACTTGTTGATAATGGTTTATGAAGTCATCAATATGCATACTTTTAAAAACACTGGAGATTCTTATCTGATGACCATGAAATGCTGCCTGCATTGTTTTGAGGAACTAGGAATTAGTTCTGTGATTATTCAGTGCTTCATTCCCCTTCTTGACCTCAGTTTCTTTTTAACATTGTTGACCTTGTTAACGTTTTTAATCTTAAGTTTCAGGAACATTGAAAAATACTGAAAGTGTGTAGCCAAGAGGTGAGAAGGGCTACTGTGTAAATGAAGGAATGAACTTTTTGTATATTATGGTAGAAGACAGACCAAGAAAAAAAAGTAGATGTAACAATGAGGCAGATTTCAGATAGAGAGAGAAAAGAACCTTAAAATAATTCAAGATAATGAACAAGAGACCAGATTGCTTCTTCAAGCACATTCTCCCTTCACTAGAATGTTTCATGAAAAGGTGGATAGCTTTCTCTCCAGAATGGTATAAAAAGAAATCTTATGTTGAGGAGTTCAGACCACTGGATGATGTCTAATATCCGTTCTATCGAAGAATATATAATTCTGTAAAACACTAGGCAGAGTCATGTACCTATTCCTAAAAACATCACCTTATAAACTTATTATTTCTTTCCAAATCTTACCTTTAATCTCCAACATGAGTTCACAAAATCTTGGCCCTCTGTTTCTTTTATAAAGTCAAACATAAAAAGTGCCCAATTTGTTCAGATCCTTTCCCCATAATAGTTTTCAATCTACAACTTTTATCCATTTGTGCAGCCACACCAGAGTTTATTTTAATTAAATCCAACACATTATTTATAAACTCCTAGAGTAAATTCTGGCTAGACATTGAGGATGTAGGGCAGGGAAAACATGATTCGAGCTACAAATTAGATCCAACTACACCTACTTAACCAATCTCTAAAGTAATGACTCTTTGCTTAAGCATCATAACACCTGTCTTGTTTTCTTTTCTTATAAACATCAAGTAGATTCTTCTTGAAGATTATTCTGATATGGTCTCTTTTTTCCATTCTGGAACTTCCCGAACACAAAGTTATTCAGTCTATGAATCCAGATACATGAGTGGGTTATGAAATAAATTCAGTAGGTACAACTAGCATTTTTAAAGTAATCTACTTTACGGATAGAAATATAAATTGAAATAAAATAGACAAGTATAAAAAATGTTGAAGTCTAGTGTACATAGTTAAGTGTAAGTATTTTTGTGAAACTTTTGTGTTGGGGTGTGTGTGTAATAGGCCACAATACAAAATATACTTACGTGGGTTACAAAAAAATTCACGATAAAAATATACTTCATATTGTGTTTCAGAGGTCAAGGTGGAAAATACATTTCTTGTGGATTGTTGAAAACTTGATATTTTCAAATGCCTACCACTTAGGAATACTTACATCAATATGGCAACAACTTCAGGTTCCATGACAATGAATGGGATCATGAGGCCAAATAATAAACATTGTAGCAAGTCCTCCGGCTAGGTTAGAGGGAAAGTTGCTGCAGTACCTAGAGCCGTGTCCTTGATTCTGCCCGGTTGAGGAAAAGAGAGGCAAACCCATTTCCTGCTCCGAGTTCTCTACAGGGTAGCTTAGCTGGGTGGAGAAGCCTGGGTCCTGCTGGATCTTTACAAGTTTACTGGACATAGTCATAACGTATGCATACGTTAGGTTGTTTTTGATAATTCCTCCAGTTGTGAACTCAACATTTTTCTTCTTTCATTCTTGCCACATCGCCTGGTGTAGAGTTCTGAACACAGTGAGTATGCGAATAAATGTTTTCTGGAAACAAAAATCACAGGACATAAAAAAGTTTTATAGTCTTAATAATGGTCTTACTCAATAGAAAAGTTGATATGTAAAAGTTTGTTAGCATTATATGTCGATTTTTCTATGATTGTTCACATTAGAATAAATAGTACCAAGGTACCACAATCTTTTCAAAAAAGGAATGATACTCAAAATTTTCTTTCCTCCACAAAATTTTCAAAAGAAAGGCAGGGCCAATGCAAATTACTATTTTGGTTTCATTTTTTGTTCCCAGGGAAATCATTAAACTCCAATGTCAGCATATCCCTACAGAGCAACAGAGTAGGTAATCATGGAGACTATTTACCAATATGTACTCACTATACTTTCCCACAGCTGGGCACGGATGTTGTTTTCATGGTATTTACACATCACTTATCCTCCTTTAGTACCTCCATCTGGTATAACCACATTAAACATATAGGGCAATTCAACTCAGCAAATTTATCATTTTTATCAACTCCAGGTGAGCTAGAGCTTTCTCAGGGAAAATTACTATATCTGCTGTGTAAGTGTGAAATTAGCCTCTTGAAATTAAGAAACAAATGAAAACCTTTGGCTTTTGAGTCAGGAAGACCCAATTCCTAATCCCTGCTCAGATATCTAAGGTACTTAGCTATCTAGGAAGTGGGAATAAAGTGTCTAATACATGTATCCTGAGGGTGTGTGTGTGTGTATGTGTGTGTGTGTGTGTGTGTGTGTATACATGTATCATGTATATACATGCTAGGAAGTATGTAAAGTAAGTAAAGATAAGATGCTTTGGAGATGTAAAGACACTTCTCTGAGATTTGTTATGATGTAGACACTGGGAAAGTCTTGAGTTTTCCATCTGATTAAAAGTTTTGCTCATGTGCAACACAAAGGTTAGAGGTCAGTGATAAAGACACCAGGAAAAAGAACATATTTTATAGATGCCTCTCCAATCTGCTGAAGGGCATCTCCAAGAACAAAATCTTCATCTTATCAATGTAGACATTAGGCCAGGCACATACAACATTAAAATTCACCTAATTCAGTTATGTTAGTATTCGCAGCATATCCGTTTTATTTTTTTCTCTCACTTTTGTTTCATGGTATCATTTAGTGTTATCTGTTATTGGTTTCTCTAAACAAAAATGCAGATTTCCTCCAGGAGGAGAAGTTAGCCTTTTTTAGGAAAAATGTGTCACCCAAGTCATTCAAACAAATCTCCAGTGTCTGAGGACTCCCTCAAGAATTGTGTTTTTATCCTTTACTTTGAGAATCAACTATTATCAGAGATGCTGTAGGGACTGTGCTCCAGAAACAGACACTCATACCAACTAGATTTGAAATGTGTCCCAGAATCTTTTAGGGCCAGGAATAAACTGATAGCTTGGGCCTGTGGAAAACCAGCCTTGCACTCAGCTCTGACATTTGCATCTCCCTCAGTAGGCTACACATAGTTCCTTCCCATTTTTGGTGACAGGGCCAATGCGAAGGTCATCCTTAGACACAATAGCTGCTTGAGAGCGGACCTTTGGAAACCAACTAGAAAAAGTCATTTCTTCAGGTGGAAAGACCTCAAGAAAATTTCAAAAGTGCAATTAGCCATATCTGACCCCTAAAGACAAATAGAATTGCTTATACAGAAAGCTACTAGCTATACTTGTAAAATGTATCTTATATGTTTTGAGCAAGTCGCATTTGGTCACTTGATATACTGACAGTAATAAGAGAAACAGAATTTAGGGTCAAGTCAAAATTGACAATTGTTAAAACCTAAAACCCATCGTCTTACTAATCTATGCTGTAATTACTGGTTTATCTTCTTTTCTTGCGCCATGTCATGAAGTCCTCCAGTGGAGACAAAATATCTTATTCCCCGCATCTGCCACATAGTAGAGATTCAAAAGAAGTTTTGAGAATGTGCTAATGCAACAAAAATAGCAAAAATGAAAATTGGTAGATAGCTGCTACTCTTTAATGGTTCCATGAAAATTATTATAAGCAACTTTTAACTTTATGCATGTTATTTGTTTATTTCTTTATGTAAAGCATGTTGCTATTTTAAACTATTTATTGACTTTTCAGTACATATTACCGAATTTAACAAATGTCCAGGAAGCCTAAATCTAGCGATAACTCAAGTATTGCACAATAAAAAAGAATATTGGGTTTAGAGTCAAGAATCTGAGATCTGATCCCAGTTTCACCACCAAGTCATTGGATGACAATAGAAAGTGATTTCAGCTCTCTGAATCTCAGTTTCCACATTGGTAAAATAGAGAAAATTATCCTTTCCTTGTTTATGGCATAGAGCTGCTGTGAGAATTGCATTATGTAATGGGTGAAAAATCACACTGAATGCACAATCCTTATCTATATTTGGCCCTACAGTAGGAATCATGATTTGCAATTAAAGTAAGCTATTTCCTTCAAAGTAGCAAGAGTCACATCATGATATTTTAAGGAATGTTGACTCCACTGTCATCTATATTGGAAAATAGCTGTGTTTACACTATTGACTAATTGAAATCAAGCACACAAAAAAGTGTTAATGAAATGCTTCCATTTTCTCCTGCCCCCAGGAGAAGCAAAATGTTAGAAATTTTCATTGTCCTCTTGCTTACATGACCCTGGTCTCTTCAATGAACATACTGTATGAACTGAAATAGTGCTTTTTATAGAACTTTTAGAGAATAAAAATAGACACAATCCCTTAATGAACTATTGGAGCTAGGCAATGATCAACAATGGCTATGAAAACCATTGACTGAAAAGCTGATCAGGAACTTTACAACGAACAGATCAGACTGACAATATCTAAGTCCAAGGACTAATCTAAATATCCCAAAAAGAGAGAAAACAGATAATATGTACTTTCTGGTGTATTGCAGTAGAAAATATACTGCACCACTTTTACAGCTTCTTTGCAAAATTCAAACCTGAATCTCCTCAAACTGGGACAAAGGATCATGTTAAACAATACTACAGGGATGCAATCAGCAAAATCCAGTATGTAGGAAATTCTAGTTTGTTCCATAAACAAATTGCAATTTTTAAAAAAGAGCAAGAGAAAACTATTGATTTGAAGTGCCTTAGAAACACATGAACCAAATGCAATGTTTGGAACTTGTCTGGGTCCTGATGTGAACAAACCAACTGAAAAAAATGTATGCGACAATGAGGGAAATTTGTTCACTGACTGGATATTTAGTAATACTAAGAATTATTTTAATTCTTTTAGATGTGAAAATGTTATTGTCTCATGAAAAAGATAATGCTATTATCTTATGTTTTATGGATACAGACTGAAGTATTTGTGGATGAAGTAATGTGAGGCTTGAGATTTGCTTCAAAATAATCCAATAGCAATGGCCAAAGAGTAGGTGGGACAGTTGAAAGACTGGTCATCTGTTGATAATTGTTAAATCTGGGTGATTCACACATGGAGGTTCATTATATGATTCTCTTTACTTGTCTGCTTATATATGCTTGAATTTTTCCACAATTAAAATTTATAAAAAAAGAAGAATTAACACAAATTTAAGAAGAAACTCACCCTATGCAACTACTAGAACTGAATCAATTAAGATGTGCATAAACAAAAATACATATATTACATACCCTGAAGCATATGATGAGATGGAGCTATACATATGGTTGAATTCTCAATTACAGGATGAAAGAAAATGCCTAAATATAGAGGAACTCCAGACGCTAGAAACCTGTTACAATGGCAGTGAGTAACAAATTCATTTTCCACAGAAAGAAAGACCATGTATTCCTTGAAATAAAACCTCACACTTATTAGAATGACTACCATCAAAAAGACAAGAGATAACAAATGCTGGTGAGAATATGGAGAAAAGAGAACCCTTGTGACCTGTTGGTGGGAACGTAAATCAGTGCAGCCACTATGGAAAATAGTATGGAGGTTCCTCAAAAAATTAAAAATAGAATTACCATGTGATCCAGCAATCCCACTTCTGAGTATATATCCAAGGAAAACAAAATCACTATCCCAAAGAGATATCTGCACCCCCATGTTCATTGCAGCATTATTTACAATAGCCAAGACATGGAAACAACCTAAGTGTCCATTGACGGATGAATGGATAAAGAAAATGTGGTCTATATATACAATGGAATACTGTTTGGCCTTAAAAAAAAGAAGGAAATCCTGCCATTAGCAACATGGATGGACTTTAAGAACATCATGCTAAGTGAAACATCAGACAAAGAAAGACAAATACTGTATGATTTGTATGATCTCACTTATATGTGAAATCTAAAAAAACCAAATTCATAGAAACAGAGATCAGATTTGTGGTTGCTGGTGGGGGGCGGGGGGGACGGACTGGGTGAAGGGGGTCAAAAGGTACAAACTTCCATGAATAAAATAATTAAGTTCTGGAGATATAATGTACAACATGACAACTACAGTTAAGAATACTTACTGTATATTAAGAAAGTAGATCTTAAAAGTTCTCATCACGGGGTGGCCAGTGGCATAGCAGTTAAGTTCACACGTTGTGTTTCGGCGGCCTGGGGTTCGCCAGTTTGGATCCTTGGCCCCGACCTACTTACTGCTCATCAAGATATGCTGAGAC
Source organism: Ceratotherium simum simum (assembly GCF_057802395.1). Lineage (NCBI taxonomy): Eukaryota > Metazoa > Chordata > Mammalia > Perissodactyla > Rhinocerotidae > Ceratotherium > Ceratotherium simum. Next base: position 43,894,793 of record NC_141908.1, read on the forward strand.
GGCATCCCACATAGAAGAACTAGAAGGACCTACAACTAGGATATACAACTATGTACTGGGACTTTGGGGACAAAATAGAAAAAGAGGAAGATTGGCAACAGATGTCCGCTCAGGACGAATCTTCCTCAAAAAAAAAAAAAATTTCTCAACTCAAGGAAAAAAAATGTGTCACTATGCAAGGTGATGGAGGTTAAAATGACATGGTAATCATTTTGCAATATATATGTATATCAAATCATTACGTTGCACACCTAAATCTTATACCATGTTATCTGTAAATTATATTTCAATGAAACTGGAAACAATTAAAATTAAAAAACATTGCTTTTTTTGGATGATACAATAAAAGGATAATAAATTGAGATAGATGATGAAAAGGGGTCACTCATGTGGGCAGGCACACTGCTCTTTTTTTTGATGGAGAATCTTTCCTAGTGCTGAATATAAGCAGTCCTGAATGGTACAGCTCAGGTTTAAAGAGCTTTTATGTGCCCATAGTTGATTTTTTGTGTGTGTGTGTGAGGAGATCAGCCCTGTGCTAACATCCGCCAATCCTCCTCCTTTTTTTGCTGAGGAAGACGGCCCTGGGTTAACATCTGTGCCCATCTTCCTCCACTTTATGTGGGACGCCGTCACAGCATGGCTTGCCAAGCAGTGCATCAGTGCGCGCCCGGGATCCGAACCGGCAAACCCCGGGCCACCACAGCGGAGCGTGAGCACCCAACCGCTTTTGCCACTGCGCCGCCCCCTATAGTTGATTATTGATTATTTTATTATGTTAATTTGAATGTGATTAATATGTATTAATATTTTGTATTAATAATGAACTGTTCCTAATTTAAATTTTTGGATTTAAAAAGCTCAATTTGTTTCCAAGTGGACAAAAATTTCAGAACTGAAAATATAGGTTTTATAACGTCAAGGTGATGGAGATCACAAATGCCAGGTATGGTTGACTGTCAAATAGCATTCCTCTCTCTTGCAGTTAACCACACCTTAGCACGTACCTTTGAGTCCACTGTTATTGCTGCCAGAAGTTTTTTGGAACTGAAAAAATTATTCTTTAAAAAGTTAAAGTATGAATTCTCCATTTTAGAATATTGTAGAGGAAAAAAGTGATATCCCCACAAGCCGTCCTTTTCTCATGTTGACTATGTAGGTTTTGAGTCAGTGACTAAAAACTAGCAGTGAGGGGTGCTCTTAAATCTTGTGATAAAGTACTCTCCTTCATATTCTGTGAAATTGGAAAAGTAATGTTTTTCTTAACTGCCTTTAAACATACACGCTTACACACACACACCAGGCTAATGAATGGCTATTTTAAAATCACAACATAAACACCAAATGCTAGAATGAGTCAATCACCCAGGTGTAGCTTGCAATCCATCTGTACCATATGTTAGAAGCACTCAGTATACATTAAAAGTCTAACTCAATCCTTAGGAAACTATAGTTACTTTCTTCCTGGAACTTTTCATCCATCACAATGTCACAATCATAGAAAGGAATTTGTCCTGTATAGAACAAGTGTTAACTGTGACCATAAGAAGTCATTCTACAAAATTCCAATCTTTGCCTTTGAAAATATTCCAATTTTTTCACCTAACAGAAATCAAGGTATTCCTTTGGATTCTCACCTCCACCAGGCACCAAGTGATTTCACAGAAATCTGTGACTTAAATGTGATTTATGTGTAGAGAGACTATTTAATCCTCTGAAACTTGTCCTAGGTTATCAAATTCTTCCCAACGCTAATTAATGGTCAAAATGTATAACATAACCCAAAATGTTGCTCTACTTGAATGCTTCCTTAATAACCCCATTTCTTCCTTTCTTGTACTTCTGGCAAATCTAAGTCTTCTATTTTTACTAAAACAAATTTTACATTGTAAAAATGGGTTTAAAAATCTAAATTTTAATGGAATTTTTAAAAATAAAGCAAAGGAAAACCAAAAGCATCTATTTTCATTATTCTGCAACAAAATTAATTTGGATTAAGTGTTTATAACAAGGAAGTATTCACTATACCGTAGGATTCTAAACCATAGTGTAGAGGGGATAAATTTTGAGTATGACATTTGCAACTTTTATTGTTCTATTTATGTAATTATCTAAAAATGCTAAATGTAGTACACTATTGCTCAACATTTTTCTTGGTACTAAATATAATGGTTAGCTTCATTAAAGACCCACGTCATGAGTAAAGCCAATGCCAGAGTTTTAAGATAGACAATCAAGGCCTTCATTGTTCTACAGTATCTGAGTGTGGTCACAAGCATGACTTTCAGAGATTGAGGTGGGCTTCTCTCAGAGCACAATATTTAAAACACGAAGTCTTATCTGAGACAGCTCAGCTGACACATAGCTTACAGATGGTAAACCCTTCAGTTCCTAAATGTTCAGTTATTGCAATGGAAGAAAAGTGTGTGCTTCTATGAACTGTAACTGACATTAATTGTATGTGTCTGTATTTCATCTTCACTGAGTTTTCTGGGAGGAAAAACCTGTCAGAATATAAGAATTCATGAAGGGGAAATATTTACTGTATTGTTTCTTAGTAGCCTATTATACTTTCAGAATGTTACAGAGCAGACAAAAACCAGTCGTTGCTCAGAGATCGCATGGTAAAAAGAGGAACAAACCTTCCAGAAAATGTTAATAATTCAGAAGTTGTTTGTTAGACATAAGAAGAAGAGTAATCCAAGAAGAAAAGTAATCCGAGTGTCACTTTCTCAAATCTTAGCATGGTGTTAACTAGAGTAAGGCGGTCTAGGGTGGAAGACTTATCTGTGAAAAAAATAAGTAAGTAAAAATGCCCTATATCTGAATCAGACGAAAATGAGTTCATTTTTCACCTCTTCCCAGAAAAGAATATTAAATTTGGACAACTCTATGTGCTCGTTCAGCCAATATGGAGTTACATTGGAAAAGTAAACAAGGACTTGCTCTCTTCAAATATCAAGGGAACATTTCCTTTAAAGGAAGTGTGGGTACACTGCACTTACTAAACTCAGAGACTCAAAGGGCTAGAAGTGGCCTTGGAATTTTTCTAGTCCCGTCCCCAGCCCCACTCCACTACTGGTTTCATAGGTGAGGAAACTGAGACCCAGAGAATGTCCCTGACTATCTTAGGGTCTCAAAACTAGTGTGAAGGAGGTATTAAAACTAATAGGTGCATGCGTGTGCCCCCAAAGTTGACTCTTTCAATGAGTACAACAGAATGTTGCTGACACCTTGATACTAAAATTTGAAAGCAACTTTTAAACTTAGGTGAAAACTCAGTACATTATTTTCTAACGCTCACATAACTTCCCACAGCTGCACTTTTCCCATCTTTGAAATAGCACAAGAAACTCTAGATGTTGGAGAAGATAGCCACTACCCAACACCACAAACAACATGAGTAGATAGTAAGAATTGTTTCTTCTTCCTTATTATGAAAGTTATGTTGTTTCTATACCTACACAACCATGAACGTAAGCATAAACCTTTAACATATATTTTCCAAAACGTTTAAAATTGTACTTACTGAACAGCTGAAATTATCACAATAAAGCTTTGCTGATTTTTTTAATTGTTGTGAGATTTCCCCCCAGTTATAGCATAACCATTTTTTCATGTTAAGAAACCGCATTGCTTCTAATCAAAATTTTAAAAATAAAGTAGAATTCATATCAAAGTAACATGCTTTGTAGACCTGGGGTATAAGCAATTTGTTTTTCCAAAAGGCAGGACCTTATTGAAAGAAGGGTTAAGTCAGACTTTAAGATAAAGTGTGTATGTAAAAATAGATACATGCTCAGCTCCTATCTGTTCATGTTAGGACATGTTGAGAACCTAGAGAAGACTCGGGAAATAGAAAATATATATATATCCAGATTACAGGAGAATCGCCAAGAGGTAAGGTTATTGGCCTGAATAAAGGAATAAAATATGATTCTACATGGGCCTCAACAACTACAGGGAGATCTTCATTATTGGGAGGGCATACTCTGTCAAAGCTCACTATCTCTAAAGAAAATCAAAGCCAAACAAAAGAGATTAGATTTGTGAATAGAATTGTTTAATTAGTCATGCAGAGATAGTAGAACTCTTGCTGTGTCACTCCAGGTCCTCCAAAAAGCAAACAATATGACAGAATTAGATATACAAGAGATTTATTGGGGAAAATGGATGATGAAGAGAAGACCAAGCAGGAGTAAGTATGGAAGCCATCAAGGCACGGCGCAGCTCTAACATCTGGAAAAGGACAGAGGGAAGGAAGGAAGATTGGATAGGTGAAGCACGGTTCTGAGAGCATTTCAGCCAGGCAGATGAAGAGTCCTAGAGAGAGGACTGCCATCACAGGAGCGCCACATTGCAGGAATGGCCTGGCTCTAGTACTCTGCCATGCTCAGTCTTTAGTTGGGAGCAGCCAAGGAAGGGTGTGGCTTTGGTGGGAACATTAAGGCAGATCTGAAGGTGTGGCCACTGGAGGATGTCTACCAGCTAGGACAGCTTCTCTTGATGGAAGATATGAGCAGTTCACTTCCATAGCCACCACACTGACTTGACAGATTTTTTTAAGTCACCAGTCTAGTAATAGTTATTTTAATTTTAAAAGTGCCAGGGATTCAAAAAGTGAAAGCAATAACCTTTGGTGATCCCTTCCATCACATTCATTTTGATTTTGAACTTTTATTTGGCAATATGCTTAAAAAAGAGAGATCATATTTTAAACTGAATTATTCAGTCTCAGTCTTCTCATTTTATTTTTTGTAAATTAAAAACACTTTGCTCACTCTGTGTTAAAGCAAGTATTTTGTGACAGCCAGTGGATTAAATTAAAATAAATATTAATTCTTATTTGAAGACAGATCATAAGCAGAATGCCTTTTGCTTTTTTAGATTGATTTAAAGCAAATTGCTCTATCTACTACAGCAATTTTAAATGTATTTAAAGTTTTTTAAAATTGGAATTATGTGAAATAGTCTAACAGTTTAAGTTTAAACGAGGCAATTAGCTGGTTACAGCTGGAACTACCAGGCTCTGTTTAAAATAATGAGGTCTGACAGTTATGGAATCTGAATTATTCATTGATAACTAGCTTTTCCTCATCTGCAAACCATGGCTAACATTAATAACAGAGGTGTAAGTGTGATAACCAAAGAGTCTGACATTAAGAACACATGCTCAAAAGTGCTAAATTCTTATTTAATTAAAAAGGATCATGATAGCAATATTTTTCCTGAAAGAAAATCATTAGGCAAAATGTGTTTTCTCATATGTTTTATTTTCCCCTTTTTCTGAGGTAGATTTTGCATAAGAAAATAATTGTTTTTGATTGCATACAACAAAATAATTTCCTAATCATGTATTGTCAGTAAAATATGAAGAAACATAAACATTTCTAATTGTTAAATCTTTACGATAATCATTTTAGGATTCTAGTTCCCTTACTTGTTATCCCTAGAAACAAATAAATTATATGCTTCAACTTTTTAATTGAAAGAGAAAAGTAGACCATAATAAATTACATGCAAAAAGGCAAATAACTCAATTGATGATCATTTAATTGAAGTGAATACTGTGATTACCATGAACCAATTTACTTACTGGCAGCTCAGTTCAAAACTAATGGAATAAATCCAGTTGTGCTCCCCATAATTTTGCAGCAGAGAAAGAAAACTTTCAAGAGGTCACAAAGCATAAATCCATAGCGTCCTTTACAGTCAGCAATGGTGTAACTGAAGGAGGGCCCACCCTTGTATGAATGTGTGCATGGGCAAAACTAAAAAGCATAACTATGAATTGCTCCTTTCTACACTGAAAATAGGTTAAAAAAAAAAAGTAAAAGGCAAACAAAAACAAAAAACCTGTCCCCTAGTTTGTTACTCTGGGTGCTGTAGGTACCTCTCAACGTTGGATCAAAATGAGCAATTCAATATCTAATTTCCCCATGCTAATACTGAGATTGTCTGTAACTTACAATAATCAGGTTGACTATATGTCCCACTAGACTTAGGATAGCACTGATTTATGCCTGTTGTTTCAGTGTAATCATTACAAATATAGAATGACCCTGTTTACCCTCCAAATTATCCTGATTTGGTCATCCTAATAATAATAGTAATAAGGTTCCCACTTATTGGAGATTTACTGTCAGGCAGACCCTGAGCTAGATACAGGCCCTAAGCTTTAGACTTCTATTATAATTATCTCCATTTCATAGTTGGGAAAACTGAACTTCTGAGAGGTCAAATAACTTGCCCAAAGTCATACGTTTACCCTGAGCGCTGTGATTCAGACCTTGGTCAGCCCGAATAAAAATCCATGCTCTTAACCATTACACTAGGTTCCTACCATTCTTCAACTCATGAAAATTCATGCCATATTATAGAAAGCCATAAACTGACAGTCAAGAATACACTTCAAATACTCCGTGACATCAGAAAGCCAACACATTTTATAAAGCATGAGTGGCACAATAATTCTAAGTTGAGAAATTTACACAAATAAAAATATACACCAAAAAAATTAAATAAAATACCACAGCCAGCTAATAGGGCCAGAAAACCCCACGTGTTTCAAGTTGTCTCCCTGGTATTCACCAGCAGCACAACCTAGAAAAAAAGAGTAAGCGACTCTTGTTAAGCCTGGAGTGTCCCAAGAGTCCAAGTAAAGAATGTCCTAAAATGGGCTTTTAGATATGTCTCTCTTACTGGATTTATGGCTCAGTGCCTATGCATTTGTAACACAGCAGTCTTTTTCGTAAGACTTACAAAAGGAGGATTTGAAAGATGGCTTTTTTTATTAGTGCAGATATATGTGCCATAACCTGATTTCTTTTTTCAGTACAGATGTCAGTTACAGTACACCTATCATGTTCTGCAGATTGTGTCATTGGTCAAGAAAGGAGAGAAACCCCAATATCATGATTAATAATCAATGTGTCTGGCCTTTAAGTTCACCCAGAGGAGAAATGAAACACTGATATAGAATCTCTCCCTGAAGGAAGAAAAACACTGAGGGTAGAAAAAGAGGGCAGGATGAGCTACCCTTAGAGGAATATAAATAGTGGAGCTGTCTAGTGTTGGGTTCTGCTTGGTTTGGTCTAAAGTGTTGCAAGTGAATGATACATGAAGTTTACATCATAGTTTCTTTTTGTAACAAAATCATTAATATAAAATAAAGTAAGTAAAATATAAGAATATCATTTTAGTGGGGTGTTTTTTTGACAGCTGCCTTGATGCCCCCCCTTTCTTTTTCTGACTGAGCGACACAGCTTGAAATGGATTAAGGAAGACTTGGCCATTGTGTCTATGACTAAAGATATCTGGGTAGGGAATTTTTACCACTTATTCCCAGGCTAGAGTCTAGTGAGATTATCTCGGAAAAAAGCTAATCTGTATGTTCATTGTTGCCTTATCTCCTTAATTTTTGCTCTTCTTTTCTCTCGTTTTTCTCTCTCTATTTTCTTCTGTCGACTGCACTTGTACCTTAGAAGAAAATCTGGCAAAGGTGTTTTAAACTCCAACATACAATCCAACTGATTATTTTATGCTAATGAATGAACTATCTAGCAATATAATATTTCACTTTTTGTGCCCTCCTGGTGGTAGCATAAGATGAATTCCAGAGTATCTTTAATTAACTAAAGGAAGCAGAAAGAAATCTCTGTGGATTAATAATATTTATGGCCCTAAGATGAACAAAATAACAGATGGGGGTGGGAGGGGGCACTAAATGGTAGACAAATCTTAGAGAGTTAATTAAAACAAAATTCATGCTTATTTTGGCCTTTTTATCTGCAGACCAGGGATGCAGATGTTCCTTTGATGCCAGGGAACAATGAATGGAAAATTAAAAATGTTCTCATTCTTCCTCCAAGCCTATTTAGTATAAATATCCCACCCTTCCCCATTCTTCCTTCCTTCTACTCTCTGCCACCCACCCATATATTTCTATACATAACCACTCAGACTTGGTCCTAATGCCTTCTCAAAAACTACGGACTTTGTTCAAAATGATGATGACAAGGCCTATCAGGCAGGGGCCCTCAATATTTGTTTGATTTGCAGATTAAAATGAATTACTTGAAGTAAATGAAGCGGTGTGCATACTAACAGCCTGATTGCTTTGCTCGCGAGCTTTGAGGAACGACATCATTGAAAACTCCTACAGAAAGAATCAAAGCAATTCCTGAAGTTTGGCCCTAGTTATTTCTCTAAAGGTCATAGTAAAAATCAAGTGGTCATCAACAAACTGGTTATCAGAAATAACTGTTACAAAGATTGGACAGAATGCATGGATGGCAAGGGCCAAGAAATCTGAGGCTAGAAAAAAGAAGAAACAGGAAACAGGTCAATTCTTGCAGACTGGACCAGCCTTGTTATTTGGTTTGCAGTAGACTTCTGGTCTTGAAAACAAACGGACAGCATCTTCTTGAATTTAAGTAAATAGGAACAAAGGAAATGGCAGACACAAACAAAGGCAATACAAGTCTGGGATGGAACTTGTGTCTCTTACCGGGATTGTAAATTAATTTCTATTTCATTCTCAGTATTTTTGTATTTTCAAAATTTTATATGACAATATATATTACTTTTATAGTGAGTACTGCTCCTAACAGTATAAACATAGTAAAAGAATATATCAGTATATAATATTGTGAACTAAATAACAGACTCTAGAAATATCCAAATCTGGTGCCTAAAGAGAAACCTGGAGCCATTTATGTGGAAACTAAAATAATACCTTTGTTCCTAAAGAGTTTTGAATTCTTTCTAGTTTGCTATAGTAGTCCCTAGAGATTCGGTTAATATTCCACAATGATTGATACTCCTTCAGTGACTAATTAAAAACACCTAGATCTTTTTCCAGGCTTAATATTAGAGGGAGGTCACCCTGACAACATCTCTAAATACCCATGATTCTGCCTGGACCAAATCTCATATTTTCCACGTTAGTCCCAGCTCTTACCCTGCAGGGCAAAGCCTCAGTGAGCCACTAGAATTATAAAGCTGCTAGAGCTCCTTGCTGCCAGGATACCCCAAAGACATGGGTAAGGTTCAGTCCTAAATAAAGTTGGCTCTCAGTCCTTTAATAAGCATACTTTTCTTCCCCTTCCTAGGGCCCTGTGACCTCATGCAATCCACTGGGAAAAACTGGGGCTGTCAAGTAAGGTTGTGCAAGTTGTGCACAAAGGTACTCTGCCAAGGGGAAATATGTGAGGCTGATGTCCAGCTCAGACTCCTCTCACCAACCTTTGTGTCCTGGTTTGAGGCTACATAATTTTGGGGGAAAAGGTGTCTTTTAGCAGTTCAACAACTCAGAGTGAGTGCCTTTTTGTAATTCATCCTCAGAGAGAGAAACTTGCATAAATTCACCAAAAGGTGCTATGTGTTCTGGCAGTGACCGTGAGAGAAACCCACTTTGTCATCCTCCTAGTTGTTCACTTTCAAACATCCCCCAAGTCCGTGAATCTTTCAATTCACTATTGCCAATTCCCTTGTCTTACGTTCCATGCCCTTGGGGATAAGGTCTGAAAAATAATTCAGACCGAGGTACTAGTGGTTAAGATTGTATGTGCTAGTCCTTCTAGGCAGCATTTTTGCATTTTAACTGAGGGCTTTGACTCGTTCCAAAACACCTTGAGCCACAGGAAATTTACTTGCTGGAAGGCTAGTGAGGAAGGTGCTTTGCCCTTTGGCCCTGCAACCCTACCTACCTAGATGCAGAGCTGGTCCCCACCAGTGTTCTTTGCAACCCAACAATATACCTGATCCCTTCTTTAAATTTGATCCAGGGCCCATGCACTCAAAAATGTTTGGGTTCTGCAAAACCAACAGTTGGAGATACAAAAAATGAACAGGCCAATGTCTGACTATAGAGAGAGAGATTTTAAAAGATTTCAGTTCAAATCCTGAATACTTACAACCTATGTGACTTCAGCCAAGTCACTTCACTTAAACAATACAGGATTACTCCAAGGAACAAATTAGACATTTATGGCAAACTCAAGCAAAACGGCAGAAAAATAGCAGACACACAAATAGGATGCAAGGAATTGGAAGTAGAAAAAATTATAGCTCCTATGGATCTGGTACCATGTATTCTACTAATAATACAAATAACCAAAAGATGTGTTCATCAGATAGGATAAGTTTAATAGAAAAAATTGCAATTAGTGCTACAAGAGAAGCCATTTTAAATTTCCATTCCTGAATTTATATGTAGCACTACTACATTAAGATGAAAATCAAAGACTACGGGCATAGATATGTTTGAAGCATCACCAACCATAACTGCCTTGCCACGGGAAAATATTTCTTTAACATTGGGATTCTTTCTTGGCATCTTCCCTCATGGGACTTGTTCTTTCATTGAATTACTCATTTTAATTGAGAATTATAAAACCACACGCGGGGTATCATCATGCTGAGATGAAAATGACAGAAGTTTTCATAGACTTCTTTTGTGTGTGGTAAGTTGATGATAGCATGCTCTAGCTTAATTTAATAGATAAAACAGTTCTGTTTCTTAAACACAGAAAATAGATGAAATCGTGTTTGCTTTTCACAGCCAAGGTCTAAATAATTGTATTTCTAATTTTCATCTTCCACAAAAATATTCACAGAACCTTTCATCAATAAAATGTGCCATTTCTTAACATTATTGTCAGTCTGATTTTTAAATTGCTTCTATTAACTTCAGGAAAATATACTCCTACTCATATTTCCTATGGATATCTTCATATCCTAAAACTTTCCACGATCCCATTGCCAAATTATACTGTGAAAATCCTGCCCTATAAACAAAACCAAAATGAAGCGTGTAAAGAGAAAGGTTAATGGTATAACAAGATCGGTTTATATCAAAATATTTAAATTCAGACTTGGAATTAACACCTACATATAGAGAATAAAAATATAAATATTTATATCTTAAAAATAATCTGGCACACAGCATGAGGTTGTCCAAAAATGAGATAGCAAAAGAAACATTGAGAAAAATTCCTAGGTACTAAGATCCTAGAATTTCAGACATTTTGAAGAATCATAACATTAGCAGAAGCTGTGGAAATGATGTGATTCATACTTTTTCTTCTAAAAGATAAAAAATCTGAGGCACAAGGGTCTAAGTGTTTTGCCACAGATCAAAAAAATGTCAGTGTCCAAGGCAAAAGAATCTTAGTTCCCTGATTCCTGTTTGAAGCTTTTCCAGAACATTGTAAAGCTGTTTTAGATCTGGATACCGGAGGAAATCAAATGAAACAACATGTTGGGGGAAAGTTGAGTCCAAGGACAATGGGCAGAAGGTAAGAAGGAACAAATAGGCTAGGACAAAATTCCTCCTTCTCCGCTCTGGTCACATGAACCTCTCTCAGACTCCTTTCATTCATTTTTCTAGTGTGCGTGATTGTACCTTTTTTAAAGCCTTCTCACGACTTTGGAACAAGTCCCATTCCCATTAATTTCCCATTTGTCAAATGGCCCATCTTCTTTAAAATCATTTCCAAAGTGTTATCTTTTATTGGAAACCTACTACAATAATAAAAATAACTGGCATTTATTGAACAGTCGACCTGTGCTCACAAGTGAAGACCAGAGATTGATTGCCACCCATCACTGTCACAACCGCTTCTCCCTCCCAAGGCCACATATGCACTGTGACCTCATTCCTCTCGTGGCACGTACTGCTCTAAGGAGTGTGGAGTTTGAAGTTAGTCTGTGCTCAAGTCCTGGCTCCATGTCTTAACAGCCATGCCTCATCGGGCCACTTACTCTTTGCTTTAATTTCCTCATTAATGAAATGGGGTTAGCAATACTATCTCATTGATTAAATTCTTGCAAAGTATTTAGAACCCTGCCTGTACATTGTAAGCCATTGGTAAGTTTAGCTATTATTATTAGTTTGCCTTTAGGTATTTCACTAAATTTCACTTCTAGACAGAAAACGCATTGAAAGCAGGAATGATGTTTGACTCATCTTTGTATGTTTAGTGCCTTGCACGGTGCTTTACTCAAAAGAGATTTCAATTTGTAATGCAGTCTCTGTTGCAGAGATACGCACCCAGCATATTTCTTCTTCCCGTGCATACGGCTCAATTACTATTCCCAGCCCTTTGCATCAGTGGCTAGGTCTCACCAGTGAAATGTGAGCTGAAGTGACTTAACACTTCTGGGCTGAAGCAGTTAAGAGTGGGTGTGATTTTTGCATGCTTTCTTTCTTCCTAATTTGCTGGTTGGATGTTGAATTCCATGCATTGAAGATGGTGGACTGTCCATCCACCTGGCTCTCTAAATAACCTTGTGGAGCAGAGGCCTCTCCTGCTCTCTCCAACCTGCATTGAACTATAAGATGAGAAAGGGGAAAAAAGCCTTTGACATATTTAGCCACTTAAATTTTGCAGTTGTTTGTTACAGTAATTAGCCTGCCCTGGTTAGTACAGTCCCTGTCAGCCAGACGTGACACGTAGAAGAAGAAAACAGGAAACTGCCATTAAGAAAGGGGTTTGTTGTTTTCAGTTTTCCTGGCAGCACTTCTCTTAGAAACTGCTTTTTCCTCTCAGAATCACAAGAATAAAGTATTTTAAACCCCTGAATATATTTTTCATATTAAGTGTCCACAGAAAATATTGTTTGAGCAAAGGTTTTAAAAAATGGCTTATAAACCATTGAATTATAGAATAAACTCTATTTTTTTTATTATAGTAGCCTATTTTAGACACTGGATAAATGTTAAGTAAACAGTACATTAGGCTAAAAAGTTAAGACGCAGTTTTTCAGTCTGCCTTAACTGAACCTTAAAAAAGACATCATACTCATCTTCCTAAAAGGTAAATTTGATCCCGATACTTTCTTATATAAAACCCAACAAGAATTCTCAGTTGACAACCTACTATCCTAGCATTCAAGGCTCCTTATGTTCTGGCCCCACCTTATCTCAACTTTTAAGATAGTATGGCACTGCAGTAAAAACTCAAAGTCTTGGGGTGAGCCCCGCAGCATAGTGGTTGGGTTCAGCCCACTCCACTTCAGCAGCCCTGGTGAGTAGGGTTCAGATCCCGGGCACGGGCCTGCACCATTCATCAGCCATGCTGTGGTGGTGACCCACATATAAAGTGGAGGAAGATTGGCACAGCTATTAGCTCAGGGCTAATCTTCCTCAGCAAAAAAAAATAAAAAAACAAACAAACTCAAAGTCTGGGATTGATTTCTCAGGTTTGAATCTTGGCTCTGCCACTAACTATTTGCATGATCTTGAGCAAGTTATATGGCCTTTCAATCCTCAGTTTCCTCATCTGCAAAGATAGAAATGTCCCATAAAGTTTTTAAGATGTATAAATGGATTAATACATCTCATGTTCTTAGAACAGCCTCTGACACAACATGATCAGTAATGTTAATTATTGTTGTGATTATACAACATTGTCTAATCACATTTTTTACTATAATTTATGCTCAAGGGCTATGCTGGCTATGTAGGAGAAACAATAAAATATAAGACATAGTTTTTGTTCACTAGAATTCATCAGGTCAGATAGAAAAGTCTTAAACTGGAAAAATATTAGTTTTAGTAGGTGCACAATATATGCTTAATTTAATTGAAATTTTAAAAGGAAGGCTTATGCTGCATTTTAAATATATCCTTTGAAAGCAAGCCTCACACCAAAACCCCTTTTCATAAAATTTTTATTAAGTTTTTTTAAACGACATATTCAGCATTTTACCAGAAGGGAAAATAGAATTTTTATCTTTAGAGATTTAAAAATGTTTAGTATCAGAAATCATATTTCAGATAATAAAAGTAAATATCAATTAGCCATTCCTAAATGTGAGGCTTGCTAAAGCTTGTTAATGTTGTTAAGTGTACTTGTTAGATATGCACACAAAAAATAAACTGTATAGTTTTTTCCTCCGGAAAGATTGTCTTCAATAGTGAGTTTTTAGAGCTCTGTTCACTCCGAGATTAAATATGCAAAAGAAGAGCTTTCCCATATTTTATTCTTAGAATATTTTAATAAAAGATTAACTTCTGCTATGAACACTTTTATGTTTTTTAAGTTACAATATCTTTCTCCTGATTTTACATTACTATTTCTGGTCCTATCACCTTGAATCAGTGCCTTCTCTTGCTGTTTTTCCAATCTTTCAGATGCTTGTAGACAATGATGGAGGTAGGGAGAATGCCAGCAAACACCGTTCCAAGACCTCTTTGCCCCACCAGCACGCAACTCATTTAACAGTATACAAATGATTTAACAGTAATACCAGCCGAGTTCCCACAGGAAATCATTTCCATTCCCACCACTGCTTGCAGATGGAGGTCGTGTTTCCCTCTCTCCTTAGTCACTGCTCAGTCGAACTATTCATATTTGCATAATTCTCCCAGTAGTGTTAGGTAAACTTTTTGAAATCAGAGCAGTTTGTGAAGTTGCACATGCAGGAAGGGTTGTGAAATGGGAGGATCAAAGAGATCTTGGGCCAGGGCAAGGATGAATTTGTATTTGCCCTGTCCTGGAATATTCTTTACTTGCTCTTCCAGATTCACTCTCCATCTTTATCCATGCTGCTCTGTGCTTTTGGAGGCTGACTTGTGTGGTCTTATTCTCTGACTTTCTGTTCGGTTTGACCAAACTGAGGCACTGAGGAGATCAGAGGACAGGAAGAAATTGGAGTTGGAGTATTTATAATTACTGGCTCCCTCCCGCTCTGCTTCAGGTTGGCAATGACTGTATTTCTATATTTACAACCACAGTTTATATCTGAGGGCAATCTCTTACATCTACAAATATTCCCTCTGGATTCTAGTAACTGTTTTTTCTCCTTCCCTCTTTAGGCCTTAGGTTGTTAACATCTCTCCTACCATTGCTAGTCCCAGGGTGATTCACCATCCCTTCTTAGTTACCCACTTCTTTGTAAATAGTCCCTTCACTGAAGTCTCTTCAATCGCCTCTCCTAAGTGTGTCTCCTTTTCTCCCTGGGACCCTGGCTGATATTGCCCTAAACCTGGATTACACAGATAATATCAGATAGTCTCAACCAGGTCAAAATTGGTGTGCATTCTAGATGGTATCTAAATAACCAAAAAAGAATGGATTTTTTTCTTTCTGAAAGCTCAGTAAAGTTTTTATTATTGGGAATCCAGGAGTAAATACAAATTTAAGGCAAGATTGCTCAGAAAAAAAGTGATTAGAAGTCTATTAACGTCAAAGCTCCTCAGGGAACTTATCATTTCTTTGATGTGTTGAACTTCCTTAAGCATTTCTCTCAAATGTCAGCAAACACCTCCACTTGACAGGACCAACACATGGCACAATAGAAATGAACGGGTCTGGGAGCCAGAAACCCTGGTTCCAGCACTAGCTCTTTCACTGATAAGTTGTATGACCTTGGGTAAGTCACTTAATTTCCCCGACTTCAGCTCTTTTTCAGTCTTCAATTGGACAAAGCTGCAATTTATGGCCTTCCAGTTCCTGCTACATTTTCAGTATAAGCACCGTCCTTCTCAACAGTAAAATCCACTGGCTAAGTACTGGCCTGATCATATGTGTCAAATTCTGAAGTCCATATTTTCATGTAGCCCATAAACCATTCTACATTGTTTTGAGTTATAGTCAACAAGAGAGGAGGCAGCCTGCCCTGCAAAATGTGCATTGTTGAACATTCAGCTTATACAGACAGTGACCATATTTTACCTCTGACCTCTCAAAACTCCATGGCTGATGGAGTGGTGTTTGTGAATTGAGATTCGTGCGTGAATCAGGGCTCTTTCCTGGCCTGGGAAGGGTGGACCAACACTAAGGTAGCAACATCTGATGCCTGTTGTCTGGATGAACAGCCTTTGTACCTGATCTAATCACACTCAATTCCTTTGACAATAAGCTAAGGCTTTTCACAACTCTGTATTTTTTTTTTTTTTTTTTTGGTGAGGAAGATCAGCCCAGAGCTAACATCCGATGCTGATCCTCCTCTTTTTTGCAGAGGAAGCTTGGTCCTGGGCTAACAGCAGCGCCCATCTTCCTCTACTTTATATGGGACGTTGCCACAGCATGGCTTGACAAGTGGTGCATCGGTGTGCACCCGGGATCTGAATCTGCAAACCCCAGGCCACCGAAGCGGAGCGCACACTCTTAACCACTGCACCACCGGGCTGGTGCAGACAACTTTGTATTTTTTAACATACTATTCCTTCCGCTCAAAATGCTTATGTTCAAGTTTTCAAACTTCTCCTTTACCTTCAAAACCCCATTCAAATATTAATTCCTCTGTGAAACATTTTGCTGCACCCCTACTTCCTTCTCTGCTCCTCCCACCTCTACTGTCATCTTGTCACATTGCATTGTGCTTATCCATTTCCCTATCCCTCCAGTCCCAATGCTCCACAAGGTCTTCTGCCTCACCTTTGGTCCCCAACAGAAAACCTAGCATAAAAATCTGTACTATAAATGATAAAAACATTAATGAATAAATGTAAGAAAAAATGAAACATCTTTTCAATGATAAAACTGCAAGACTTACTTGCTTTGAGTTTTTTTTAAAACCAGGGACTCTCCTTTGTATAGATCCGTCCTAAAAGCAGACACACAGCTAGCATGGCCAGGAGCAACAAAAACAATGAAACTACAAATGGTAAGATGACCTAAAATGCTTAGTGGCAGAAGAGAGCTGTAATAGCTTTGAAAGAAAGCCGTCCCGTCAGTAGACGTAGAGCTAGGAATAAGAGAATAAGGAGAAAGGGAGGAAATGTGTTAAGGAAAATCCTATGTGGTAGTGGTGGTGGTGCCTTCTGTTGCTACTGTTTTCCAAAAGCCTCTCTCAAGTGAAACAGGATGGATTGAGTTGGGGTGAAAAATAAGTCTGTAGACAGCTGTCACAACCTCTGCAAATTTTTTACTAGGGTGTGTTCTTGCAACTACTCTGGTGCAAAATAGTCATGAAGTCAATAAATTTTATTGTGAACTTATATGTTCTTAGCTCTAGAAATATTATTAAGACACACTCACTGTCCTTGTCTTTGAGAACTGTGTAGTCTAGCCTGGGAAACATGCCCATAAACAACTTACCTGTAAATAACTTACCCATACCCATAAGCAATTGCAAACACATTTGCAGGAAGAGAAGGCAAGCAGAGTAAGATCTGTCAGGGAGAGAACAAAACCAATATGAGGAATATAAAAGTGCACATCAGAAGGTGCAGGAAGAGATATGGCCAGAGATGAGGTTCAGAAAAGGGAGGTTGGAATGAAGTTTGTAAGACCTTTGAGATATCCAGGAATCATTGACAAAAGGTTTTCTCTGTACCAGGCATTTGTGCTCCTTGGGAAAGAGCACAGAGGAAATGATTTCATTATTTTTCTTGTTTCTGTTTTTCTTGTGGCTCCTCTGACTAAATCCAATTCCTTCAACTAGCTGTTCACTCTCTAGTCTTAATCCTTGTTCATCTTCTTGTCAATGCATCCTCTTGCCATAATCCAGTTCATTGACTTAATGCTTTATCTATTGACTACATGAATGAGAATTTTTAAATTAAATAAATTGTGAATATATATGAATCTTCTACTCCCTTGGGGACATTACTTTATGTTTTGGGGGAATAAACCCAAACCATTTGGTGACACACTTATTTATCAGCTTGTGAGATCTTCAAGGGTAGGAAATCAAGTGCTTAGTTTAATAATGTACCACCTAGGGAAATTCTAAAACCTAACTTTAGAATTTTTCATGTGGCTGAATAGTCTTTGCTAAGGTCAAAAAGAATTTCAGAGATGGATTGTTAAAATATTCAGTATTTTCAATAAGAAATATTCTAGGTTTATTAAGAATTTCAAAATGAATTGGTGATTGGTATATTTTAAAGCTTTTTGAAATTTTTCTCTATTCTGTTAAAAATTGTTATTTTACTTCTTATGTTTTTGTTGCTGTGATTGTCATTATGCATTTGTAAAAGGGCAGAATAACATTTTATCTCTATTAGTGCCACTCTGCTAACTACATATAGTTACCATAAGGTACGACAGTTACAGCATGGTAGTCTTTTTTCTTTTTTTCACCTTTCAGGAATATTTTAAGACCATCACAAGAAACCAAGCTTATACTTTGCTGAAATCTTTGCTTTACATTTTATTCTCCTGCAGCGCTGCATGACTTGAAGCAAGCTAAAAACTGTCAGGATATTGTCAGGGGCAATGCATGCAAAATCCAATCTAGTTTCACCACCCCTATTAGCTTTTCCACTTTCCATGCAAAAATTATTTCTGTCAATATTTTAATTTCAACTAGATGGGGTGGAAGGAATGAGTGACATCTAAGCAGATGGTTGTCAGAAAACTGATGACTGCATACAGAGGTGTGATTAAGAATTAGGAAATATATATGCAGCTAGTTGTAAATACCCGGCATCTACATATATCCCCCCAAAGAACTCAATCTTACAGATTATATTTGGTTAATAAAAAACTTATATTTTGATAATAAATTTTAATAAATGACTAAAATGTTACACAAGTATTGGCTATACCTTTAAGAGCCAATAAAAAGGTAAGATTAGGAAGATATAAATATGACCTTAAAAATCATTATTCAGCCTCCTTATTAACTTTCTAGACACCTTGAAAGATGTGTGTCAGCTGCTTAAATAGTGTAATTAGAATCAGACAAATTATTTGCCTGTGGTTATTAAGGTCACAGAAGACCACCCCAAATCAGTACTCTTTATACCACATTGCATCTTCAAATCAATATACAGTTTTTCCTTTTTTGAAAAGCTTGGTTTTAGAGATTAAAGCTCATGTTGACAAGGAATGCCTATTCAAAAGCTTTCAAATTTTTTTGACCATGACCCATCTTATGGGTTGAATTGGGTCCCCTGTAACTCCCAGTGTCCACGAATGTGGCCTTATTTGGAAATAGGGTCCTTGCAGATAATTTAAGTTGAGGTCATCAGGGTGTGCCTGAACCCGGTATGAATGTCCTTATGAAAAGGAGAAATTTGGACAGAGAGAGACATTCATATAGAAAGAATGCCACATGAAATGACGGCAGAGATTGGGGCAATGTGTCTACAAGCCAAGGAATGCCAAAGGTTGCCAGCAAACCACCAGGAAGTAGAAAAGAGGTGTGGAATAGATTCTCCCTCACAGCCCTCAGAAGAAACCAATCTTGCCAACACCTTGATCTCAGACTTCTAGCCTCCAGAACTGTGAGATAACGAATTTCTGGTGCTTACTCCACTCAGTTTGTGGTACTTGTTATGGCAGCTTTAGCAAACTAATACAATCCACAATCAGAAATGCATTGAAATCCACAACAACCACGCACATATAAAAAGCAAAGCTTTCACAAAACAATATTTGCCATTACTCCATCTGATGCACTCTGACACTTTCTAATCTACATATTTTTACATTTTTGCTGGTCACAACTCATAAAATTGATTTTTAAGGAGTCAAAACCCATAGTTTAGAAAATATTAGCTTAAGAAGAAGAGCAAGGTTTAGCTCCTATGCACCGGGCCCCCTTTTATTTGTTGTGATTGAAAAAGGTCTGAAATGAGATGAAGTTTTAAAAGGACATGATATGCACCCCTAATGAAAAACAACATCAAATCTATAAAATATTCACATGACAAAAATTATTTACAGGAGTTCTTTAAAATCAGCACAAAAAACTCTCTACCCAGGGTTGATGAGTAGGATTCTAAGTAGTTCTCAAGTATTTTTCTGACCTCAGCAGCTGCCATCCAAAGAATAATTCCTACTCCAATCCCCATTTTGGCTGCAGTATATCTTGAACAATGTTGAGCAGGTTTAAGTAGGTGGGGATCTGTGAACAGTGGTTAAATCACTAATCAAATTGTAACAATATCTAGATAAGAGGTGATCTTACTCTTTAGCTCACAACTGAAAAGGTGTGGCCTCATTGGAGCCTCTGTTTCTGAATTTCCAATCATCTGTGTCATTAAATCCATATCTTTCCTCTCTCAATCTTTTTTGTTTTCTCAATTCTCTGTAGATTCTCTTCTTTCCCACTCTGGTCAAGTTTTTGATTCCTCCCTCATGCTTAGCATACCCTGCTCTCATCTCTTCTGTATCTGTTTCCTTGTCTGTTTTGACTAAGTTTTTTGTCCTTCCTTCCTCATCTGTCTCTGGCTTTTTTGTTGCTTTATCCTTCTCTCCCTTAACTCACATTGATATATAAAGTTGACTTTTTTAGGGTTGTATATGATGAAATAAAATTAATAACTCTATATTTTAGTTATAACAAGCAGATACATTGAATTTCTTAATTTTTTTCTAATGCACTTTTA
Organism: Ceratotherium simum simum; assembly: GCF_057802395.1. Classification (NCBI taxonomy): domain Eukaryota; kingdom Metazoa; phylum Chordata; class Mammalia; order Perissodactyla; family Rhinocerotidae; genus Ceratotherium; species Ceratotherium simum. The sequence goes on from NC_141908.1 coordinate 43,915,086, forward strand.
AAAGGTAAATTGTAGCTTTTTGTAGTGTAGTCTTTAATGGATCTCCCCAAACACCAGAAGCTCTTGATAAGAAAAAAAAAAAAAGCTCTCATCCCTCCTTAAATAGGAACCCCACCCTTCAGTGGTTTAAAGTGTTGGTTTGTATATTATTAACTTATTTGGCAGGGAAGAGGAGTTTCAGAGAAACTTTAAAACTAACATCATGCGAATTGATAACCATTAAATATCAATCAGAAACAGAAGATGATCATCCTTAATATTTTAACTGAAGTCAATGGAAAATTTAATTTGATTTCCAAAATTTGGTTTCCACACATTTTTAAAAGAGATACATAAAGAATCTTGCAATATTCTGAGTATAAAGTTTTGCTGATAGGGAACACTTTAATATTTCTTAAAATTATGGGCATGATAGTTAAAGAAACTAAGTTTTTATCAGGCAAAATTTTTCACTGTATTTCTTTTGCATCTCTGAGAACAATCCATCCACCTCTAGCCTTCACTCTTAGGTTTCCTTAAACCTGGTAATCTCGTATTGTCTTCGCCAAGCCTCAAATCCCCCAAATTTACCAAGGCCTATTATACTACTTCTAAATTTCTCTCTCTTCCAACATCCCAATTAAATAATCTTTCTCTGAAGACTCAAAAAGCAATCCATAAGAAGGAGTTTGGAACATTAGTCAAATTTAAAGAATGTTCCAATTACATATAAATGTGGAGCATGTGCAACACTAACTCACACTCCAAAGGAATCTCAAACAAAAGAAATCTAATCAAAAATACTCTTGACCTAAATTCTACCATTCTTGTTGCCACAAACCTCCTATATTCCACCATAATCCAACACTGGGAAAAATAGAGAAAGTCAGTTATGTCATTGTTTCTTACACTGGGGTCTATACATATATTTATATTCTTAGGAGTCTGGAAAAAATTAATATTTTTTAAAGGAATCTGTAGGGAGAGGGTTTGTGGTAGGTTGAATTGTTTTCCCACTTCTTTATTATTCACAGTTTTTAACAATGTAACTGCAGTTTCTGTCACAAAAGACCAGGTACACTTCCTGCACTCTTGACTTTGGGCTCAGCTATATGATTTCCTTTAGTTATGGAATGCTAGTAGAAGTTGACTTAGTTTAGTTATGGAAAGTTAGTGAAGCAATGCAATAAGTCACCTAAAATGTGCTTGCATGGTGAGGCATACCCCCTCGTGCTTCTGCTATCATGAGAAGAAGAGCTATCCCTGGGTAGCTGCTACCCCCTCAGTATGGGCCTCAGAATGAACACACGTGGAGCAGATCTGAGCAAGGTAGACCTACAACTTGAGGTCGTTCAGTCCAGCCCAGACTAGTTTGGCCAACCCTTAGTCAGCCTACAGACACGAGAGCAAGCCCAGCCAAGAACTGATGAGCCACCCTAGCCAACCTGAAGGTGTATGAGAAGTAAATGCTTGTTATTACTCTATACCACTGAGATTCTGTGGGGTTTTTTTTTTATTATGCAGCTATTGCTGACTTTTTCTAGACAAGGGTAAAAGGAATTTAAGAATATTAAGGACCTAGCAGTACCTAAGAAGTGTAAAGTTACTAATTTATGTTAGATGCTAAAAAGTCAAATATATGTGTTTTAATTTTTAATTACTCAAGTATTAGTAAAAGAATAAATAATTAAGTTAATGAGTTGAGGATGTAATAACAATATATGATTAATCAAAAAAATAAAAGTGAGAAAAAAAGAATAAAGAAGAGGTTAAACAAATCAAAGATTATAGGTGTAAACCCAAATGTAACAATAATTAACTTGAATGTAGACTAACTAAATATTCCAGTTAAGAGACTAATATTGTCTGACTGGATGAAAAATGAAACTCAAACTTGGAGTGCTTACTAAAGACCCAGCTTTAGTAATGACATAGAAAGAAGACTCAACTTCAATAAGGACATAGAATAGTTAAATGTAAAAGGATGGAAAAAAGATTTATCATACTCGTACTGACTGAAAGTAAGCTAATGATGATACACTAATATCGTATAGAGTAAATATTAAGAAAAGTATTATTAGGAATAAATAGAAATATTTAATAAAGGTAAAGGAGCTAATCCACCAGGAAGATTGAACTATTCTAAATTTGTATGCATCCAATAAAATCCCTTTACAATTTATAAAGCAAAAATTGATGGAACTAAAAGAAGAAACAGAAAAATCCACATTCGTAGTGAATGATCTACATATTTGCATCTGTAAAATAAGCACTGGAAATTTCAGTCAGGGGGCCAGCCCTGTGGTGTAGCGGTTAAGTGCGTGCACTGCGCTGCTGGTAGCCCGGTTCAGATCCCCAGAGCGCACCGACGCAGTGCTTGTCAGGCCATGCGGTGGTGGCGTCCCACATAAAGTGAAGGAAGATCAGCACGGATGTCAGCTCAGGGTCATTCTGCCTCAGCAAAAAAAGAGGAGGATTGACATGGATGTTAGCTCAGGGCTGATTTTCTTCACAAAAAAGAAAAGAAAAGAAAAGAAAATTCAGTAAGAATATAGAAGATCTGTACAGTATGATTAACAACCTTGACCTAATTGATATATTTAGACCACTGAATCCAACAAAGATAGAATATACATTCTCTTCAAGTGAACATTTAACAACAATTGTCCCTTGCTTGGCCATTAAAGCTCAACAAATGTCAAAGAACTAAATCATCAGCATATATTCTCTGACCACAGTGATTTTAACCTGGAAATCATTAGTAAAAAAGATAAATAAAAAGTCTCCAACTGCCTAAAAATTAAACAAAATAATTCTAAATCAATTGTGTGCCAAAAAAGAAATATGAGGAAAATTAAAAATATTGTGAAATAAAATATATAAAAATATGACCCAACAAACATTTGAAATATAGCTAAAGTTTACCTTATAAGGAAATGTATAGCCTTGAATACATATATGAGAAAGGAAGTGTAAGGCTGGACAACAATGATTTAAGTATTCATCTCAAGAAGTTAAAAAACCAGACCAGTAAGTAAAAAGAATTAATTAATAAGATTAGTAACATAGAAAATATATATAACAGCAAAAATCAACAAAGTTGAAAGTTGATTCTCCAAAAAGATAAATAAAATTCATAAAATCCTAGCAAGACTGGTTAAGAAAGAAGAGAGAAGGCATGGAATGCTAATGTCAGGAATGAAAAAAGAGATATCATTATAAATCCTACAAACATTAAAAAGATAAAAAGATATCATAAACAACTTTATGCCAATAAATTTTAAAAGTTGATGAAATAGGAAACTCCTTGAAAACTACAATTTACCAAAACTGATGCAAGAAGAAAAAGGAAAACCTGAATTGTTCTATATCTTCCAGAAACACTTCTAGAAAATAGGAAAAGAAAGAAATTTCTTAAGTCCTTTTATGGCCTGCAAAATCTTAAAACTAAAACCTGAGAAAGGCGTACTGGAGTAGGCAGAATAATGACCCCCTAAATATGTCCAATGCCCTGATCCCTGGAACCTGTGAACACGTTGTCTTGCATGGTGAAAGAGTCTTTGCAGATGTGGTTAAGGTTAAGGACTTTGAGATGAGAAGATTATCCTGGATTATCTGGGTGGGCACAATCTAATCACATAAATCCTTAAAAGTGGAAGAGGAAGGCAGAAGAGAGAGGGTCTGAGAGACCCTCTCAGAAGGGTCAGAGAGATGAGATATGACAAGGACTTGACCTGCCATTACTGCTTTGAAGATGAAGAAAGAGGGCCATGATCCAAGGAATGTGGTTGCCTCTAGGAGTGGGGATCAACCCTCACTTTACAGCCAGCAAGAAAATGGGGACCTCAGTCCTATAGCTGCAAGGAACTGAGTTCTGCTAACAATCTAAATGAGCAGAAGGCAACTTAAATCCTAGAGCCTCCTGGAAAGAATACAGACTGCCAAGACATGGATATGAGTTTGGTGAGACTATACCAGACTTCTGACCTACAGAACTGTAAGAATAAATTTTGTGTGGTTTTAAGCATTGTGGTAAATTTGTTCCAACAGCAATAAAAAAACAAGTATATATGACAAGAAATGAAAATTATAGGCCAATCTTTCTCATAACAGATTCAAACATTCTAAGAAAAATATTAGCCAATCATATCCAATGATACGTAAGAACATAATATATTACAACCAGTTAGGTTTATTCCAGAGATGTGAAAATAGTTTAATGTGCTACACTATATTAACAGAATAAAGAAGAGAAAATCATATGACTATTTCAGTATACACAACAATAACAGAATAAAGAAGAGAAATTACATGGTTATCTCACTACACATTCATCGTAGAAACTCAGGAATTTAGAAAGAGAAGGAAACTTTAATAAACTGATTTTTTAAAGTATCTACAAGAAACTACAGCAACATTACACTTATGGAATAAGGAACAAGACAAAGATGTCTTTACCATTTTTGGTCAATATTGCACTGGAGCTTCTAGCCTATGCAATAATACAGGATAAATGAATGAACGAACAAATGCATAAACAAGTAAATGAATGGTAGGAGCATTGGAATGGAATACATAAAACCATTATTTGCAGTTGACGTAATTGTGTATGTAGAAAATCCAAAAGAATCTACACACATAGTATTAGAATTAATAGGTAGATTTTGTTCTCTCACTGGATACAAACAGTACAAAAATCAACTATATTTATATATACCACTAAAAACATTATAAAAGGAAAATTTGCATGTTGTATATATTAGCTTAATATATAAAATATATAGGAATAATTCTAACAAAAGATATCCAGGCTTCTACATTAAAAATGCTAAAACTGGGGCCAGCCCAGTGGCATGGTGGTTGTTTGCATGCTGCACTTCAGCGGCCTGGGGTTCGCAAGTTCAGATCCCAGGTGTGGACCTACACACTGCTCATCAAGCCATGCTGTAGCGGTGTCCCACATACAAAAAAGAGGAAGATTGGCAACAGATGTTAGCTCAGGGACAATTTCCTCAACAAAAAAAAAAATCAAAAATGCTAAAACTTTGCAGAGAGAAGTAAAAGGAGACCCAAATTAAATGGAAACCTATAACATGCCAATGAATTGGAAGATTCAATTCTGCCCTAAATTGCTCTGTATATTTTTTTTTTTTTTTTTTTTTGTGAGGAGGACCAGCCCTGAGCTAACATCCAATGCCAATCCTCCTCTTTTTTGCTGAGGAAGACTGGCCCTGGGCTAACATCCATGCCCATCTTCCTCCACTTTATATGGGACGCCGCCACAGCATGGCTTAACAAGCGGTGCGTCGGTGCGCACCCGGGATCCGAACCAGCGAACCCCGGGCCGCCGCAGCGGAACATGCGCACTTAACCGCGTGCGCCACCGGGCTGGCCCCTGCTCTGTATATTTTATGTGATCCCAATCAAAACTCCAACAGGTTCGGTTTGTGGAAACTGACAGGCTGATTCTAAAATATTTTATGGAAAACAAAGGGTCAGTAATACCCAAGGCAATACTAAGAATAACAAAGTTGGAAACTCACAATTTCAGCTATCAAGATTAATTATAAAGTACAGAAATTAAGATATTGTATAAGGATGTATTATAGTATGTGCAAAGATAGACAAATAGAGAAATGGATTAGAATAGAGTTCAAAAATAGTTCCACACATACATGATCACCTGATTTGTGACAAATATGACAGTGCAGTGTAGTGATGAAAGGGTGTCATCTTAACAAAAGATCCTGGGTCAACTGTATATCCATGAGAAAAAAGAAATCCTGACCTCTGCTTTATATTATATCCAAAAATTATTTCCGTATACATTGTAGACCTAAAATGGAAAGGAAAAACAATACCGCAATCTAGAAGATGACACAGGACAATATCTTCATACCCTTGGGGAAGTCAAATAAATCTAAATCAGGACAACAAAATGTACCAACTATAAAGGAAAAGACAGATAAATTTGACTTCGTTAAAATTAAGGACTTCTGTTTATCCAGAGATATCATTAAGAAAGCGAAAGGCAAGCTACTAAGGGGGAAAATACATTTGCCAGATATATATAACATATATTATATATATAAAAACTTTGTATCCAAAATATATAAATAACTCCTAAAATTCAATAAGAAAAATAATAAACAACCCAATAGAAATATGGGCAAAAAATTCAACAGGCATTTTCCAAAACAAGAAATCCATTTGGCCAATGAAACACGAAAAAAAACTCAGCTTATTTAGAGAAATGCACTATGAGATACCACCAGTACACACTGAACAGAGGTTAACATTTGAAAGTTAACAATATGAAAATAATAGCATATGTTTGCAATATGTGGAGCAATTGTAACGCCCATATTCTGCCAGTGGGAGTATAAATTTTGGAAAACTGTTTAGCAGCATCTACTCATGCTGAGAATACACATAAACTACAACCCAGCAATTCCACTCTTGGCTTTACATCCAACAGAAGGGCATGTCTATGAGCACCAAGAGACATGTACAAGAATGTTCACAGCAGCTTCATTCATAATAACCCAAAACTGAAAAGCATTCAAAGGTCCATCACCTTTAGAATGGATGCATAACTTGTGGTATTTTCATGTGATGAGAATGAACATATACTGACATAATTAACAATATGAATCAATCCTATAAACACAAGCCAGACCTGAATTCCATTCACAGAAATTCTATTCAGAGCATGGTCCAAAACAGGCAAACCAATTGACAGTGATTAGGAGAGTAGTGACTGAGGAGGCAGGAGGGAACCCATTTCTTGGTTTAGGTGGTGAATTCAAAAATATATTTATTGGGCTGGCCCCGTGGCTTAGCGGTTAAGTGCGTGCGCTCGGCTACTGGGACCCGGGTTTGGATCCCGGGCGCGCACCGACGCACCACTTCTCTGGCCATGCTGAGGCCGCGTCCCACATACAGCAACTAGAAAGATGTGCAACTATGACATACAACTATCTACTGGGGCTTTGGGGGAAAAAAAAGGAGGAGGATTGGCAATAGGTGTTAGCTCAGAGCCGGTCTTCCTCAGCAAAAAAAAATATATATATATATATTTATTTTGTGAAAATTTGAATTGGCACACATGATTCACTTTTCTGCAGGTATGTTATAATTCAATAAAAGGTTTACCTAAAAACTAAAATTTTAAAATAAGAACCTATACATTATTGACTTTTGAGAAACACTAAACTATATATCAAGAAACCACCCATCCTCACTTCTACCCATACGTGTTTGCCAGACACATGGTAGTAAATTTAACAGCAGTGTTTAATATTTCTTGAGGGTTTCCATGTGTTGGGATAAATGCATTTCATGAATTAACACATCAAATTCCTCAAACTATACGATGAATAAATATTATTACCTGAATTTTACAGATCATCAAACTGAGGTTTAAAGCAACTGTATAATTTGCTCAAAGTTACAAAGCCCAAGGTATGTTAACACATTTTTACCATCCTTGCTTAATGCTTAGTCTCCTGATCCTCATAGATTTGTTCACAATGGAAGTATTTGACCTTGGGTAAACAGGGACATGAAACATTGTGAAAGAGAAGAGTTTCAGGTCATGAGAAGAGATGGTGAGGTGGGGGAGGAGGAGGGAGGGTAACTTTTGCTTTTGTTCCAATTGCATCTAGAGTCCAGGGATAAAATGACAATGTTTGGTGTCTCAAATGTGAGACCAGAGAAAAATGGACAGGAGAGTCAATTTGGACTCCCCTAATTTTTTGGCCTCCTGGGTTTTCCACGTGGATGAATGCTGGAGCCACAATGTAGTCTCTGAATAACAAAATCATATCTAAGATACACTTCAGTTCTAACACTACGGTTCTTCAATTCTTAGAAATGGCATTAGTGTGAAAGTCGCTATAACATTTTTCCTAAGCAAGAGAGCCAACAAGTACCACTATGAGAGTGTTGAATTCAATGTTGTCTGTAGTTTCCCCCTGTGGTGAAGAAATGATGTATTCTGAATGGCAAAACAGTTTCGGGGCTGCATGCCTTATGCTGTATCAACCTTAAGATTCATGGGTTTACACATCCTGATTCCTAGAGGTCTTTCTTAGGGATTTTGTAAAAGTAGCATAGATGTGGAACACATACATAAGACAACATTATGAAATAAGATTGATGAAAAATGGATTGCCATTTCTTCTTCAATAGAGTAGGTCTTTAACGTCACAAGGGATGCAGTAATCCCTGAAATATCATCTCATTGCAGGTCAAAATCTAATTTACTTCCTATTTTCAAATTATAGACACTGATGAAATAAAATGAGCAAGAGAGTACAAGACAGAGAATTTAATTTACTTAGAATAGAAGAGAATTAAAATAATCTCAACAATTTTAATCTACAAAAGTTCTCTAACAGTGGGGAAGGAGTTTGCCAAGAAAGAGAATGTCATTTAGAACCAATTCATGTTTGACACCATTCTGGGACTTCTTGCAGAGAAACAAATTTCTTTGGAAGAAAGGTTTGTTTGAAGAAGAACACAGATTGAAATGATTAGGAGTTAGACAATCATTTTGAAGGCAGAAAATAAAATGGAAAGGTAGAGTCCAATCTTGACAAAAATATGAGAGTCTGGGATTATTTTTAGTATTTTCAAGTTCTTACTATGATAGTAACTATGGTGCTTGATATTTAAAATGATAGATAATTTTAAGTTCTTAAAAAGTAGATAATGCTAACACTGTTGCTGTTTATTTCACAGAACTGAAAAACCAAACTAAAACAGGTGTGGAATTCACCTTGTTAAAACTGAAGCTGAATTTGTGATATTAAAAGAAGTTGCAGTTTTTAAAAAAAGCATCAGACGCTGAAACACGTTCCAATGAGAAATAAAACCACATCCAAACGTGTTGTTGAGATTTAAAAAAATGTAATTCTGTGAAGACACTGAAGTCTTCACATATATGACTCTACTATTGTGGTATCATAGCTAGACAACATTTTTTAGCTAAACGGAAAAATTAATTTTAAGAAATAGAACAGATTCTCAGATTCTTCATCAACAATACCTTCGCATCAGATTGATGAGAGGGTTGAATAAAATAATCCATATAAAATGCTTAGCCCCTTGCAAGCCACATAGTAAGCACTAAATAAACCTTGAGTTCATTGTTAAGGTCTTATTTGTTTCCTCATAGCAAGGATTTAAGAGCAAACAAGTAAAACATATAAAGTAGTGTATATTAAGTCGCTTTTAGAATACTAATGCGATTTCGTTGTGGAAATAATTCATGCTTTTATTTGATAGAGTTAAATACATCAGAGCAAAATTCAGATTCGATAAAGCCACACTTTTAAAGCACAGGCAGTGTAGCTATTGAACGAACACATTTATTGAGAACCTACTGCGTGAGGTGCTTTTGGCCAGATGCCGCTTTAGCAACTCAAACCTCAGAATCTGAAAGTCATCGCTGTTTAGAATGTCACTTAACTCTGAGAATTTTATTGAGGTTGTCCAAGCAAAACACGTTTCTTCAATATTTTTCTAACCATCACCACCATCACCTTTTACGATGGCTGAATTTAAGAAGGAAATTCTCATTTTAAACAGTGTTTTTACAGCAACTTATCAAACAGTGGCCTTTAGCTGTTGTTCTGTGACAGCCACTCTATTAAAATCCTGATGTAAGCAAGTGGAGAAGGTGAACGGGAAGTGTAGATATTTGCACGGCATTACTGTCAGGCAAAATTTTAAAGATAGGTTTTATGAACCCACTATTTGCAGTCAAGGCTTTTGACTACAGCATCTGAAATCATTTACGGAGACAAAATGTTTCATCAAAACATACTGCTGGGAGTCAGTGTGTAGCTTCTTTTTATGTAATTCAATTTAGTCCTGTTGTTTGCATGAAAGAGAAATTCTAGCTGGGCAGCCATAGTGAGCAGTAAAAAGTGACAATACGGTGAACATCAGAGGCAATTAAAATTAAATTTCTTTTGTCTTCTTTTTAGTTTTTAATAAGTGGGTAATTGCATTGTTGTGTACCTGGTGACAGGCTAAATTAAGAAGATATTGGGCATCTTTGCTAGCTTCTGTCTCTCAAATCTAAACTTATTTTTGAATTCTACCTCAGATGGAGGAAAACTCTAGGCAAGTTTTCTTTCCAAAACATATGTCTGAAAGATGGGGTCACCACGCTATCAGCTGGAGCTATTTTCACATAGGTAGGGACTAGTTTAGAAACAACACGCGATGTGTTGAGATAAATGAAGATGTGTATAAAGTTGCACTTTGCAGAGCTGGTACTAGCGGTACTGTTAAATGCCATCAGTATAAATGATCTGGTAGATAAAAAATCTGGAATTCTCTGTTTCCAATGACCAACTTCTCTATCTAGCAAAGGATCAGATTTCAAAAACAGATAAGTTCTTAGGAATTAATATGACTTGACAGAAGTGTGAGGAAATGAGTAAACTTTGATTTGGTTACAATTTACTCGATGATTCATACAAGACTTTATCAAATACCTCTTACATGCCAAGCACTTTACTAGGATTTGAGAATGGAATGCAAAATTAGATGCAAGATTCCTGCCCTCAAACAATGTGTAGTCTGGCGGAAGAGAAAGTCATGTAAATAAATAAATGCAACAGGAGGTTGAGATATTATTGAAATAGCATGTAATGTTTGCAGTGGGGACTCAAATTTGCTTGGTCTGTCTTAAAAGGCATTGTAGAAGAGAGTTTTGAAAGGTAAGAACATGCTCCTCAGATTGCAGCCTGGATGGAGAAAACATTGCTGGAAGAGGGTTCCAAGAAATAGACATCTGAAACAGTATGGAATGCTGGGAAGAAAAATAAGTGGCATGTCAATGGGGGTCAGATTTGGGAACTATGGTGTTTTAGGGTTATGGGTTTATTAGGGATAATTCAGGAGGTTATGGCAGAGGCCAGGTCATGCTAAAGAGTCTGGACTTCAACTCCTAAATAACATAGAGCCATCGATTAAAGCAGAGGAGAAAATTCAGGTTTGAATATTTGGAACGTTACTCTAGCAATAATGTGGAGTATTAATTAAATCAGAATGTGACCTCATGCAGGAAAACCAGCTGTAACCTGCTGTAATTAGAGGAAGAAAGCCTGGACTAAGGAAGTAGCAAGTAGGGATAGAGAAGAAGGCATAGAAAAGAGACATTTAGAACAAAGATTTGACAGCGCTGACGGATGGTGATATTAAAGAGCTTCATTGCTAAGTTTGGGGTTTGGTTGATCAAGTGGATGGTGACATCCTTTACTAAAATTGTGTGAATATTAATAATAACAACAACAACCAACACTGAAACCTTAGGCATTCATTATCTCATTTAATTTTTATAATATCTAAATGAAGTAGGCACAATAAGTATTTGTCTTAGTTTAAAAAATTGAGGCTCTTTTCTTTTTATTGAGGTCACATTGGTTTATAACATTATATAAATTTCAAGTGTACATCATTATATTTTGACTTCTGTATAGACTTCATTGTGTTCACCACCAAAAGTCTAGTTGCCATCTATCACTGTACACATGTGCCCCTCAACTCCTTTCACCCTCCCCTCACTCTCTTCCCTTCTGGTAACCACGAGTCTGTTCTCTGTGTCTGTGTTTGTTTGTTTGTTTATCTTCCACGTATGAGCGAAGTCATATGGTAATTGTCTTTCTCCATCTGACTTGTTTCATTTAGCTTAATACACTCAAGGTCTATCCATGTTGTCACAAATGGCAAGATTTCATCTTTTTTATGGCTGAGTAGTATTCCATTGTAGATACAAACCATATCTTCTTTATCCACTCATCCAGTGATGGGCACTTAGGTTGCTTCCAAGTCTAGGCTATTGTGAATAATGCTGCAATGAACATTAGGATGTATATGTCTTTTTGAATTATTGTTTTCATGTTTTTTGGATAAATACCCAGAAGTGGAATAGTTGGATCATATGATAGTTCTATTCTTAATTTTTTCAGGAAGCTCCATACTGTTTTCCATAGTGGCTGCACCAGTTTACATTCCCAACAGCAGTGTATGAGGGTTCCCTTTTCTCCACACCCTCTCCAACACTTCTTATTTCTTGTCTTTTTCATTATAGCCATTCTGACAGATGTGAGGTGATAGCCCACTGTAGTTTTGATTTGCATTTCCCTAATAATTAGTGATGTTGAAAATCTTTTCATGTGCCTGTTGGCCAGCTGTATATCTTCTTTGGAATAATGTCTGTTCAGATCCTCTGCCCATTTTTTGATCAGATTGTTTGTTTGTTTTTCGTTGTTGAGTTGTATGAGTTCTTTATATATTTTGGATAGTAACTCCTTATTGGATATATGATTTGCAAATATCTTCTCCCAATTGTTAGGTTGTCTTTTTGTTTTGTTGATGGTTTCCTTTGCTGTACAGAAGCTTTTTAGTTTGACATAGTCCCACTTGTTTATTTTTTCTTTTGTTTCCCTTGCCTGAGGAGACAAAATATTCAAAAAAATACTGCTAAGACCAATGTCAAAGAGAGTACTGTTTACGGTTTCTTCTATAAGTTTTATGTTTTCAGGTCTTACATTCAAGTCTTTAATCCATTTTGAGTTAATTTTTGTGTATGGTGTAGAAGAATGGTCTACTTTCATTCTTTTGCATGTGTCTGTCCAGTTTTCCCAACACCATTTATTGAAGAGACTTTCTTTTCTCCATTGTATGTTCTTGGCTCCTTTGTTGAAGATTAGCTGTCTATAGATGTGCGGGTACAAACATGAGACTTAGATTGGTTAAGTAACTCTCCCAGAGTCTCTCAGGTCGCATGTGATAGAACTTTCACTCATACCCAGGAATGCTTGACTCAAAAGTAAATGATTTTAGGTATTATTTTATATCTAAGAAAATGAGTAAGAGTTATTTGTGACATACTAAGTTTGAGATGTCTGTTGAGATATTTTGTAGGCAGGTGGACAGAAAGATCGGGAGTTCTCAGCATTTGAGTGATAGTTGAAGGCACAAAGTGTATATAGAGAACAAAGGGAAGAGAATTGCAGGCAGAAGGCAATCATTTTATATTTAAAGGCAGGCAGAAGATGATGAACACCCAAAAGTGTCTGAGAGATGAAAAGAGAACCAGAAGTGGAATCCCAGCAGTCAATTCTACATTATACTGTGCTTACATCCATCTCCATGTTCGCAAATCCTACCAGTTGTTCAAGACCTAAGTCAAATGTTACTTTCTCCAAGAAGTCTTCTTTGATATTCCTATTCAAAATTCATCTTTTTCCTGAACTCTTTAACCTTTAGTCATAATTTTTACCACTTTCTCCTTGTACTATCTTCATATGTATATTATTTCTATCCACCTGTAGTTTTCTTGAAGACAAAGTCAGTCTTTTTCAGCTTATATCTCCTCATATACCTATAGGTGGTCAAGGGTAATTAGTTGGGTGTATGGATTAATGGATAGTCTTGTCAAAATGGTAATGAAATTGTGGGCATCAAGGAAACTATCGGAAAAACAAAATAACAGCCAGCCAACATGATGTTAGTCCCAAACAATAAAACTCTAATGCATATGCAACAAAACACAATGAAAATTTTTTATTATAGCATTTAACTCATGATGTAATTGGACTAGAAAATGTATACAGGAAAGAAATTAAAATTATCAGAGAACTGGAATGGTGGAAGTATAACAGCAGACTAGAAAAAATAAGCCAAGAGCCAGCCCTGATGGCCTAGTGGTTCAAGTTCGGTGTGCCCTGCTCCTGAGGCCTGGGTTCAGTTCCTGGACGAGGACCATGCCACTCGTCTGCAGTGGCCATGCTCTGGTGGGGCTCACATAGAAGAACCAGAAGGACTTACAACTAGAATATACAACTAGGTACTGGGCTTTGGGCAGGAAAAGAAAATGGGGGGAAGGTTGGCAAAAGATGTTAGCTCAGGGCAAATCTTTCCCAGTGAAAACAAAACAAAACAAAATCAGTTAAAGACTGAGAGAGAAAACACTTAAAGTGTTTAATACCATGAGTGATGTAGTAATTTGAGGCAGTAAAGAGTAGTTCATAACTTAAAATTTCGAATCAGAAAAATCTTGGTTTAAATTTCAACTTGGCCATTTGCAGCTTAGTGACCTTGGTCAAGTTCTTTAACTCTCTGAAGGTTTCCTATTCTTCAAAATGAGGATAATCAGTTGTAATTGATAGAGTTGTGGTAAGACTTAAATTTCAGAATATGTCAAACACTTAGCATAGTAGGGCTCATTCAATAAACCTAGTTGTTGTTAGTGCTGCTTCTGTCATTGTTGTTGCTAATAAATGTTCAGGGAGAAACAATTAGAACAAATACAAGTATTTTCTACTTTACCCAGCAGACAATGGACTTTTGCAAACCATTATCACTAAGATGTGGTGTTAAACACAAGAAATAGAAAGATTTTACAGAAGCATAACACAGAGATGAAGTAAGTCTATACCCAGAGAGAGTCTCTTGCCCTCCCTGGAATACTGGACATTTCTAATTAACACCAATTTAATCCTAGAATACTGGACTATTAGGCCACGTGTTCCACTCTTTCTAATAAATATTTTTATGCAAGTGCTATGCTAATTGACTAATTGTATTTTTAAAATATGAAGGTAAATAAACAAATAATTGATATAAAAATAAACAGAGGAGAGATAAATCTCTGCAGAAGAATTGCAAATAATTTATATAGATATTCCACCCTTAAAGAGGTAGACGATGACTCTCCTACTTTTAAGTGTGGGCTGTGCAAAGTAATTTCTTTCCAAAGAGGACAGTATGAAAAGGGAGACAGAGAAAAGGGTAACTTTGCAGTGGAGAAACCTAACACACACTCCCTCAGCCAGGCGACCAAGGTTAACATTTACACTGGTAAGTTCTATGTACCCTTGATACCATGTGAAGAGAATGGTACTTGAGCTCTCTGGTCTTCCTCCCCAGAACTCACAGATCCAGGTGAATCATGATGAAAACATTAGAAAAATCCCAATTGAGGGACATTCTATAAAATACCTAACCAATGATCCTCAAAACTGTCAGGGTCATTAAAAAAAAGGAATGTCTGGGCCCAGCCCCGTGGCGTGCTGGTGAAGTTTGGTGCACTCTGCTTTGGCAGCCTGGGGTCGTGAGTTTGGATCCTGGGCATGGACCTTCACCACTCATTAGCCATGCTGTCGCGTCGACCCACATGCAAAATAGAGGAAAATGAGCACAGATGTTAGCTCAGGGATGATCTTCCTCAAGCAAAAAAAGAGGAAGATTGGCAACAGATGTTAGCTCAGGGTGTATCTTCCTCAGCAAAAAAAAAAAAAAAAAAAAAAAAAAGACAGGAAATGTCTGAGAAACTGTCACAACCAAGTGGAGCCTAAGGAGACATGATGACTAAATGCAATGCTGGATGGGATCTTGAAACACGAAAAAGACATTAGGGGAAGAGGAAATCTGAATAAAATATGGATTTTTAAAATCATATTGCATCAAAATCAGTTCATTAATTGTGACAAATGTACCATACTAATATAAGATGTCAATAACACAGAAAATGCAGTGTGGCGTATATGGGAATTCTCTGTACTATTTCACAATAATTCTGTGTATATCAAACTGTTCTAAAAAAAAAATTTACGTTAAAAACTAAGGAACTCTGGGAGCCAGCCCCGTGGCGTAGCTGTTAAGTACGCGGGCTCTGCTGTTGGTGGCCGGGGCTGGGATCCCGGGCGTGCACCAATGCACCACTTGTCAGGCCATGCTGTGGCAGCGTCCCATATAAAGTGGAGGAAGATAGGCACAGATGTTAGCCCAGGGCCAGTCTTCCCCAGCAAAAAGAGGAAGATTGGCATGGATGTTAGCTCAGAGCTAATCTTCCTCACACACACACACACAAAAAAAACCAAAAAAGGACCTCTGTAAAAATTATAGTCTTTAGTTAATAATAAAGTATGAATATTGGTTTATTAATTGTAACAAATATATCATACTAATATAAGACATTAATAACATGGAAAACTGAGCCTAGGGTACATGGGAACTTTCTGTACTATCTTTGTAATTTTTCTGTAAATCTAAAACTGCCCTGAAATAAAAGTTTATTAAAATATATGAATGTAAGGAAAACATTTTATTTAAAATGTTTTTCTTTTCATTATTCTCAATTGTTATTTTAAAAGATATAATCTACACGGAGACTTCAGATTTTATGGCTTCATTATATCTCTGTATTTTTTAGACAAGTGGAGAAAATCTCAAAAAGTTTAATATTCACAGACACATTCAATGAAGTATTGTTATTTCCTGTGGTATAAATCTATAAAACACTACAGTTAATTCAAGTAGATCACTACAACTAATTTGAAATAGAAACATCCGACACAAAGGAGATAGTCTTTCTACATAACTATATGAAGGTCATTTTGTCTTTCACAATTTCTAGGTTCAGCAAGACTGTCTATGTCATCCATCGTAACATTGAGATGGGCTAGTGAGGATTTCAGTTTGGGGTGCCATAAACTGCAGCAACACCAAAGAACTCACTTATCCTTTTTGTCTTTTCTTCCACTTGCACGTTTATTACTGTACTTGGTAAATGGTTTAGCCTTGACATGAGAATCCAGAGGTGGGTTTTTCTTATGGTGTTTCTTTTTAAGCTTAGAAGCACATGAAGCATGTGTGTCTCCTTTGGACAAAAATTTCATTCCTACACATCATAAGCTGCCAATATAACCTTGGC
Organism: Ceratotherium simum simum; assembly: GCF_057802395.1. Taxonomy (NCBI): domain Eukaryota; kingdom Metazoa; phylum Chordata; class Mammalia; order Perissodactyla; family Rhinocerotidae; genus Ceratotherium; species Ceratotherium simum. The sequence continues at coordinate 43,931,803 of NC_141908.1, forward strand.
ATTGAAATTTGTCAGACTATAGTCTTTGTGAGCTCCATATCTCAGAGAAGTACTTAGTTCCTAAAAGAGTGTGAATAAAAAGGAAAAATAGTACTAAAGAAAAAATTATTCATATAGCAACTATAGGTAGCGATGTCAGTTAATGAGATTTAAAAAAATCATTTTAAATGAAATGTGATTTTCTCTGTTTTACTGAGTGCTCCAAATGTCTAGAAAAGGAAATCTTCTGGATAAATCTTGGTTTCAATAGCCATTACTACTTATATGGTAGTCTGACAAGATAATTTTAGAATAGGTGCTCCTAACTTCATACTCCCTCCAAAAAAATCATTTTGTATGGCATCTTTCTCAGTTCAAAGATTGATTCCCAAGGAAAGGTATCAGGTCTAGATAGATGACAGATAAATGGATGGATAGATAGATACAGAGATAGATATAGATAAATAGAATATAAAATTTTATACATATATGATATATATCATAGTAAATGAGTCTCATAACACAAACACTTGAATATAGAAATACTATATTCTGTACACATTTGTAGTTTGTTTTCGGAGTATCTGTGTCCTCCTCCACCGGAAACCCATTTGGGGATTCTGTGGTTTCAGGAAAGCGAGCATGATGTAGCCAAAGCTAAGAGCATTTCATCTCCTTGACCACAGTGATTGATTCAGGGGCAGTGAGCTACTTAAACTGGCTTATTCAGAGAGATTCTCAAGACTTTTGCATGAAATACTGAAACCAAGACACTCTTTCTTGCTGAATGTGAATAAGGAAGCATTTTCTTCTGACGCTGCTGGCACCCATCTTGGGAAAAGAGAGCATCCAGACTGAAGGAAACTGGATTCTTCGTGACATCATTGAACCAGTAAATCAAGCCTTGCCTGAAGCAAGTGCTATTTCCAGTCTTTTTAATTATGTGAGCCAGTAAATTATTTTTATTGTTTCCACCAGTTTAGGTTAGGGTGATACTTGCAACTAAAGGCATACTAAATAATACATTATTCTTGAATTTTAAAAAATGAGGTTAGTTTAGCTCAATCGTCGGGAACACAGACTCGATAGCTAAACTGCCTGGGTTCAAATCTCTGGTCTGTCACACATTAGTTGTCTAAACTAGGTTTAGTTTACTTTACCTTTATGAATCAGTTTCCCCATCTGAATAAAGGAGATAATAAGAACACCATCTTCATAAGGAGATTGTGAAGTTTAAAAGAGCCAATGCATGTAGAATATGATTCCTGACACAAAATATGTGCTCGGTAAGAGTTTGCTATTATTATTAAATACTAAGCTAATGCTATTTGACAAAAATAAAACAAGTTTATTACATAGTCTGTGAAGCCTAAATTTACAGATGGTCTAATGTAGTTGTAGGAAATCATTGGCATTAAAAAATAAGAGACATGATTTAACTTCATTTCCTAGCAAATCATGTAAATAAAAATTAAAAAAACCAAACCCTCCTGGGATCTAACCTATTTCCACTCTTTAACCACTCAAAATGCTGCATTAATTCTTTCAAAGTACGTGATTACATTTTAGAAATTTATGTATTAGTCAACTGTCTGTACTTACTGATTTTTAGCAGTCTGAATCAAATTAATTACAGTTGTTCTAAGTCATCTTAAGTCACATTGATGTTCAAACTTGTTTACACGACAGAAAGGACACTTGGTAATCATGATGTTGTTTCCAGAACAACATAAAATAAAAATGTATTAAACTTAAATGATTCCTAATTTTGAAACGATTTGAAATAAGCTACAATATAAACAAGTAGTAGCAGGCATCAAATATTTAAGAAAAACTAGCAGAAAATTAAAATTGATAGAGTTCTAAGCACTAACTTAACTGTTTTCTAGAAACTGGGAAAAATTGCCTTTATTTAATTTTAGTGGCAAGATCCATTCAACTCTGCTTAAAACACACCAGGAGCATAGTTTAAGAATAATAGCAGAGATAAAACAGTATACTTAATATAGTTCTTTACACATAAAGAGCACATAATAAATGTTTTTGATTGGATGGCTGGGAGAATCTGGTTTAACATTTATTCTTCACCTACCAGCTGCAACTTACAAAGTACCCACAGCAATGATGTACTTTCAAATATTACACATGGCCCACTGAGTGCAATTGTAGTGGTGCCCTTTCATAATATCTTCCATTATAATCTTCTATCAATGCTGAATGAAATATTAAAGTGAAGTGTGCGTGTGGTGATTAGTGATATAGCCTTTCATTTCCTGAAGATTTGGGAGTGATTTGACTACTTGTACCAATCCCAAAGGGAGATTAGCTATTGCAGACTGAAAGACATCAGTGTACAGTATCCTAGAGCATTTTCAATACGTCTTATGAATAGGAACAGATCCAAATCATTGTATTTGTACAAGACAATATTTTTCTGATGTGCTACATTTAGGATCTCTTACACGCTGTGCTTAATATTATAATAAAAGAAAACCTGTGAGCAATGAGTTCAACATCTTCAATGTGTTTGTTTCTGACAGATAATGTTCAGCCTCGTGATAATTGGTGAGGCATTAAAGTAGAACTGAAATAAATTCCCAGTAAATTGTGCAGAAGATTGTAGATTTAAAATTAAAATTATAGCATAACCTTTTGCTTTTATTGTTTTACAGTATCATAGGAACCTGTGAAATTAGGTCTACATTGATCAGAAGATAATTGTTATTTTATCCATATCAATAATGATCAGAGTGCAAACATTGTTCAAATAAAGTTGTTTAGAAACATGTCTCAACACAGGTAATTGAAAGATATTTCAATGGCAGACAGGAGAGGTATGAAGATATGGGGAAGCAAAATAAAACATCTGTGGTTGAATTTGGAATCACTACTGTCATAAATTAACTAAAAATCTTAAATATAAATTCCAATGGTTACCAAAATAGAGAGTGTGGAAAGGTATTCATTGTCAAAGACTCCTAAACAGGCACTTAGCTATTAAATTTAAAATTAAGACTAAAGTATTTATTTTATCCCAAATTGATCTCTAATAATCAAGAAAATAAATAACAGAACAAATTTGTGCTTATTTTTTAATGATTTCACTCAAGAATTACATTGTGAAAGCACACGATGTAAAATGGTATCACATGTCTCCAAGATCCAGCTGGAGACAGATTTCATTTCATCTTTTCAGTGAATGAACATGGAAGCATCTCGTTATTGGGTGAAAACTGTCTGCGTTAATTTAGAACTATTGACAATGACAATAATGGATAAAAAGAACTGTGTGTGTGCTTGAGTGATTTATTCATTAGTCTTTACTATACAATAGGTAACATTATGCATGTCACCTATTATGAATTTAATACAGTACTTATAGGCATTTATAAGAATTGTTTAGGGCCGGCCCCGAGGCTTAGCAGTTAAGTGCGTGTGCTCCGCTACTGGCGGCCCGGGTTCCCATCCCGGGCGCTCACCAACGCACCACTTCTCTGGCCATGCTGAGGCCGCGTCCCACATACAGCAACTAGAAGGATGTGCAGCTATGGCATACAACTATCTACTGGGGCTTTACGGGGAAAAAATAAATAAATAAATAAAATCTTAAAAAAAAAAGAATTGTTTAAATAATTTAATACTAGTAAAGTATTTAGAACAGTGGTTCTCAGTCCTGGAAGCATATTAGAATCAGTGGAAGCTTTTAAAAAAATACTAATGTCTGGGCTTTACCCAAAATCAACTGAATCAGAATTTCTGAAAGTCATCCTCTCATATCCAGACTCCAATCCTTAAAAGCTCTACACTTGTATTTTTACTTTGTATCTGTACCTTCCTCCAACTTCTAAAGTTCTTTCGCTCTGGGCCTTCTGGAAATTATGGTCCATAATCAACAAAACCTCTTATTCTCAATTTCTTCTACTAAGTCCTATAGCACCATTTTGTGAATTAGAAAATGGAGCTTCTCCTTAGGACGCTTCACTACCATCTGATGGAAAATTGCCAGACTAAATATACAAAGCTGTGAAGCTACGCTGTGAATGACACCTCCTTAGATGTGGCGCTTCTATGCAGTGCAGACCCCTTCCCTTTTACGCTTTCACAGAAACCTGGCTCTGCACAGGACTCTATTTCACCTCTAGGCTTTTCACGTTTTCTCCCCACTTCTTTCATATTTTTGATTCTGAAGGTATAGTAAGTGCTTTCCATGCTCTTTATCGCTGCTTTCAGACCAATCTCTCCTCCTCCATAAATCCCAAAGTTCGAATCTCTCATCAGACTATACCACATGCTACTAGTCCTTGTTGCTTTGTGTCACTCATCATTTGTAGAATATTTTCTCCGGCGTTTTTTTCTCTGCTACCCCCTCACACTATTCCTGTTATAATTTCAATTATCATCTAGATTGATCTTTCTAAAACTCAGGATTCTGAGTTCCATGACATCTTCTCCAGTGGTCTTGTCATTTACCTTTCCTCACTTCCCAGAAAAAGTCTTAGACCTTGTCATTATGAATAACTGCAACCTTCTGCATTGTCTCATATCCCCTTGGATCCTCACATCCCTACTATCCAGTTTAAATCCATGATCAGTCTTCAAAATTACTCCCTTGCATACACACTCAACTCCCTGCTCCTCTCTTGCTTCATCATAGAACCAAGTCAAACTTCAGTCCTGGTTAAATAAACCTATCCCCTTACCCTGCACCTGCACCTATACTGCCAAGTGTGATTGAAAGAAAATAGTCATGCTAAGCAGTCTTACTTTAACTTTATGACGACTAACCTCAAGGGTGCCCTTAATGCTACCTGCAATCATAATGTTTTCCTAATCCATTTATTGTCCCACTACTTTCCTTTTCCTCCTTAAACCTTTAATACCTCCTTTCCTCCCTCAATTTCAGCTTCTCAGTTCTCTACAAAGATATAAGTAATAGAGGAGAACTATCCACGTTCCCATCACTGAATGAATCAACCACTCTCCTCTGTGCCCCATAGTCTGCCTATCCTCATAACCGAGGTCAACCCCATGATTTGTGTACTAGATAGCATCTTCTCTGGCCTATCCAAGGACATGCTCTAATAATCTTCTCATCCCTTTCCTATATTATCAATTATTCCCTCACTACTGAATCTTTCCCAGCAAAATACAAATTAGTTATAAAGTACATTTAATTTGGATATGGACTGTAGATTATATAATAGTATTGTACCAATATTAAATTTCCTGATTTTAGCCTTTGTATTGTGGTTATGTAAAAGAATGACCTTGTTCTTAGAAAATACTCATTGAAGTATTCAGAAAGGGGGGCATGGTAGCTCCAACTAACACTCAATTGGTTCAGAAAAAGTGAATAGAGAGAGATGGAGGGAGGGTGGGAGGAGCGAAGAGGGAGAGAAAGAGAGAGAATGAGAAAGAGAGTAAATGGGAAGAGAAGTAAAAAAATCAGTGAATTTAAGTAAAGGATATAGGGAGTTCCTTGAACCATCCTTGCAGCTCACAATTTTTCTCTAAACTTGAAATTATATGAAAATCAAAAGTTACAATATAAAAACCTTAAAGCAGCAAAAAAAAAAAAAAAATACAAGAAGGTCAACAAATTAATTTTATTGCTTCCTAAGGTTTAGCAAACGTTATTGTATTATCTGCGTAATACAACAGATTATACCATGTTACACAACAGGTTAATACATACTTCAAACGTCAGCAAATATCATAAGTGTTTCTGAGAAGTGTGTGGTAGCCAGATCTCCAAATATATATATATATACATAATATAATATATATACAATAGAAAATATCTAAAAATTCCTGCCAATCTTTTCTGCCATGAGATTAAGAATATAAGTTTAGTAATGCTTAATTTTGTTAATTTTCTTTAGATTATAATACAATAGTAGCTGACCTGCAGGAACCTTTAAACAGCACGAGTCAAGAAGCACATAAGATGCAAACAAGTGTCTTTATGCTGCAGGCTTTCTGGAATTTATTTCATCTGAGTGAAAAACTGGTCCAAGGGGCTGGTCAGGTGGCATAGTGGTTAAGTTCACGCACTCCGCTTTTGCGGCCTGGGGTTCTCGGGTTCGGATCCCAGGAGCGGACCTATGTGCTGTTCATCAAGCCATGCTGTGGCAGGCATCCCACATATAAAGTAGAGGAAGATGGGAATGGATGTTAGCCCAGGGCCAATCTTCCTCAGCAAAAAGAGGAGGATTGGCAACAGATGTTAGCTCAGGGCTAATCTTCCTCACACACACACACACAAAAAACCTGATCCAGGAAATTGCCTTTTGACACTAAAAAAAATCAATATAGAATTGTTTAAAGCATGAGGATTACAGTAGGTGGATTAGTAAGGAGACTCTCTAAAATCTGTTAAGAAGCAGAGAGTAAATGCCCTGGAGTTCCTAGATTATTTAATAAAATATGCCTCCATTTTTTGAGTGTGTTCAGGGGGTCATAAATAAATGCATTCCTTGAGATAATAATAACAATAATTTCTGGACTGACAAGTATTAGAAATCTATAAGCTTGTAAGAGTTGAAATTGTGTTGGTAGCTCTATAGAAAGATGGTTACAAAAGCCTTGCATATGCCTTACATTTTGTTTCATTCAAGCTGGATTTATGCTAAGGTGTTCCCAGGAATGTATTTTCCACAATATTGACAATGAGGGAGGTCAGGATGACAAAAAGTAGTAGGTGCACCCCACTTACCCCTTGCTCACCAACGGAAGCCAGTGGTCAGAGTTCACAGTCCTCGCTGGACACAGCTTCACGATCCTTCCGAGTACAGGACTCAAGGCAGCCACTCACCACAAGCTGATAGCCATTCAGCATTTTCTAAGTGGGTGGAAATCTGCACTGATGAAAACTTATTTAGAAAGATTAGCTGAATTATATTGATAAAATTAAAGTAATCCTTCGTCAGTTTTCTGGGCCCAAATTAAGAGGAGATGAGCGCTTCTCTGCAGGATTTGTCATTGTAAGATGGTAATTACTAGTATTCTAGAGAAGGCATGCTCAGAACAGGTTCAAGCATAGAAGAGACCTTAAATCTCATCAAACTCAACCCTTTTATTTTCCAGATAAGGAAAACTGAAGACTAGAGAAATGAAATGACCATACAATGAAACCCACAAACATTGGAAGATAGAACACAAGATTCCTTCCTTTTCTGACTTCCAGCCAAGTACTCTAGCCTTTCCATAATGTAGCCTCTGATTTAAAAAATTAGTTTATCCTTCCTTGTGTGTGTCTGTGTGTATGTGTATGTGTATCTGTGTGCAACTGTATGTATGTGTGTGAGAGGAAAGGAGACAGATACAAGACAGAGAAAGAAAGGGAAGGAGAGACAGGAAGAAAAGGAGAAAAAGAGCCAAAAATTGTTTACTTGGGTCTTTGTTTTATGTATTCATCTATCCACTGATGAGCCAAATTCACATCAGTAGGACTCAATCATTTGAAAGGAACAGACAGAAAGAAACTCTACCTCATGACACACCTAGTTCTCTTGACATCTGAATTTTCCTTAGCTGAGGGGGAGCAACCATAGGTGTCACAGGAGGTGGTGACTGCATTTGAGCAACACTTAAAATGTAATGTCATACTCCTCCACAGAGCAGTGGAAAGAGTTAAAATATAGACATTTCAAGGTAAGTTTCTCTCTCATCAGACTTAAAAAGTCAGAAGATTTGAAAGCCATTAGGACTATGACAGACGATCCTCCTTCAGACACCTTTCCTTTTCATTGAAAAGTTGCTGTTAAAAATTAAAGTAAAAAGAGGCCTCCTCTTTTGCTGCACATTTTTAATGGACCTGAAGCCAAAATAAGTCAGACTAAATTATGGGAGTAAATGACCTCCCAGGAAGTATTATACCAAATTCCAAAGTAGTATAAAGACTTTCCCTTGATCTTTTTAGCTTCACAGCCTGAAATTCAAAATCTGTATTTAATTTTAGATTGCATAGACCGGCTTTTAAATTTTCTTTCCAAAATGATATATCATTTTAAATGATAGGACACCTTTAACTTGTGTTTCCTAAAACTGCTGACTGTCATTTCTTTTTTCTTTTACTCTATAAAAACAGATATAGATATAATTAATTGCGAGAAGTATTTGGGGTTGGGTGCTATAATGGATAAACCACTGACCTTCACTTAAGAGAGAGCACTTTAAACTCAACCTTCATTCCTAAGTGAAATGACTCTGATCCAAAATGAAGTTTTCAGTTCACACCTGAGAAAGATGCTGAATACAGAAAAAAGAAGGCTAGAAAGAGATAAGACTTTCTCATCCCTGCTTTTAGGACTATTTTGGATAACAGCATCTCAGTCTCAATGCATCTTTTAGCAGGTTGCAAACAGGTGCACTCATTTTCAACACAGCCCTTTCTGTAGCTCCACAGATGCCTTAATCGAGCAGCATTCAACAATAATGCATGCCCATTTACACCTGTAAATCATTTCACATTCTTAAACAGAGACAGCCCACTCCGGTAGAGGGAATCTCTTGGAACTTTTCTGTACATGCTCACTGCAAATGTCTTTATTAGCACATAGATATTAGTGCTGCATCTGCTAAGGTAAAAAAAGCAAGAATAGTTTGATTTTATAACTAAGGCTTGTGAAGCTGGAGGACAAAATTTAAGTATCATCTGTTAATTGAAGTTTAAGCCTAATTGGTGTGGTTGAGATCAACCACAACAACGACAAGCAGTAAAGTCAATGTGCACCACCCAGAAACCAAAAATACTATTCTTTCAGGTTGTGGAGCATGCTGGATATACAAGGACGGATCCTGTGAAATTTACTTTTACTACCACTGCTCTAAAGTACTCACATGGCTTTGATCTAAGTTTGACTAGGGTTGCACGTGGTTTTCTGATACTACACAAAAAATTGTGCATCCTCCCCATATTTACCAAAGTTATTTTCTATGTCCCTTGATCAATCTTCTAGGTTCCAAAGTGGCCTTAGGGAAATCACAGTATTTTTCTATGCCTGCTTCCACAATTACAAAATCACGAGAGTAAATTTCGCTCTACCCACGTCAGAGGTAGGGCTGAAAGTAGGGTAAGACAAGCAAGGCAGCTACTGCACAAAATTTACAGAAGCACTCACTCCCAGGAGCATACAAGTGCAAGGTCATGAAAGTACAGGTGGCCACCTGCATGACCTTGAGAGTGAGTACCTCCTTAAATTTTGTGCCCTTGGTGCCTCATATGTCTTGCTTAAGTCCCAATCCTGCTCATAACGTTGATGTGAAGTTGACGTAGATTTAGGATTTGAAAAGGATTTGAAGACCAGGAAGGATTATGGCCCATGTACTATTGTAAACGAAACTGAGACCCCTCTCCCTGGTCTAACAGGCTAATCTAGCAAGCAAGCTGCGTAGACTTAAAGTCAGTACGATCAAAATCCATGCTGTACTGTGAAGCATCCATGCAGGCCTCATAAGCCTGTGTCTAAGTGACCTTGCAACCCCTCATCTCATGACTGAAGACACCAGCAGGATGAATCAGCAATCAGAAGAGATAATGGGTACCTCACTCCCACATTTCCCAGCTGGATTTCTTAGAGATAGAGGGAAAAAGTGACAACCCTGGTCCTTGCCTTCTTCCACACACAGATAACACCAACATTACAAGCCTTGTTTGACGTATAACCAAAAAGTTCTTGTTATCCTTAAAGTATATGACTATTAGATGTGCAAGGCTTTCCCGCACATACACTGATTTGTTAAAAAGTATATAAACTGCATCAGATCTGTAGACCTCAGAGCAGTTCCTCAGAATAATCTGCTGGACTATTTCCCCGGATTCGAATTTCTCATCTTGATTATCAAATAAACTCCTTCCTTTAACCTTTACCTAGACTCTTCATTTCAGTTGACACTATTAATAGTATTGTTCATGGAAAGTACCATAGTACAATGTCTCTTCTTACCACAACTAAACAAAGAGTTGGTAATTTATTAATTTTCTACATTTTTGTCAACTTCAATGGAATCACGACCTCTTGTAAATTTAAAAACAATTTTCATTTTGTTTTTTGGAGATTGTTTCTCCTAACAGTTCTGGGCACAGTGTGGGAAATAGATTTTGAAGAAAGGTTTAATTTACTAAGAGCCTCTATTTTGGCTCAAATTTGCAAGGTCAAAAATAAAAATAAAGTTACCTCTCTATCTCTCTTGAACCTCCCTCTTTCCCCTCACCTTATGCTTTCTTATGAGTCCACGTCCTTGAACTAATGTCAGGTAGGAAAATTGTTGTTCCTCTTCTACGTTCTTCAGAGTTCTAGTATAATTAAAGATATTTTCTCAGCACAAACTCAGAATTTAGTACATTAATTACTTCACTTGAAAATGTTTGTTGAATACTAACTACGGGCCAGGAATAGGGCTAGTTTCTTTATGTAGCTTATTTCAAATTATTTACCTTCCTGAGTACAACTACAGAAGCTGGGCAAAACAGAAAGAGAAAGAAACAGACAGAAAGATAGTGATAGAAAGAGAGAGCACTATTTGAGGGCATTGGAAAATAACTACAGCAACCAGAACTTGAGAAGACTATTTCCTAAGAAAACGGAAAATCATTGAAGTAACCCTAACATTTACCATCACATTTTCTTCTTGAAATATTTGCCAATTCAGATCAAGGAGAATGGAGGCCAACGATACAATTATTAATATGTACAAAAATAATATGCTAAAAAAAAAGGAGAATTTTACCATAGAAAGTAAATTTATAGAAAGGAATCAAATAGAAATTCTAAAACAAAAAATACAATAACTAAAATTAAGAAATCAGTATATGGATTCAATAGAAATAGAGATGAGTAGAAAATCCAAAATGAAGCACTAAAGGAAAAAGGGATGAAATATATATAAAAGAGCATAAAAGACATTGAGTCATGGAGAAAAGGTCTAACATTTGTGTAGCTGGAGTCAAGAAAGAGAAAAGCAATAAAGAGGTAGAAGCAATATTCAAGAGACATTGGGTAAGAATTTTCCAAACAGATACAAGAAGGTCTACTAACTTAAAGAAAGATAATTACAAAAAAAAAAAAATCACACCTAGTCACATCACATTAAAACTTAAAAATCAAGGACAAAGAGAAATTCTTAAAAGCAGGTTTAAAAAAAAAGAGCTTACTTGCAAAGTGACAGTAATAAAAATGTTTCACTTTTCAACACAAAGATGAAATCTAGCAGAAAAGAAATGACATCTTTAAAATCTCAAATAAATAACATGGCTGCCAATCTACAATGACTTACACAGTGCTTGGCCAACAAGTGAGCCTCTCAAAAACTTACTCTGGTTGCAGATTCATTTTCATTTTTCATATGTGTGAAGAAATTTTCTTTGACATTTTATTTTACATTTTCTAATTTTTCTTATTGTTGCTTTCCTGTGAGTTGTGACTATTGTAATGAGTGATTAGTCTAGTAATACCGAGGTATATTGTATTCTATCAACACAGCTATAGTGTTATTGCTAAAAATCACAATGCTTTTTATTGACAATAGCAAAGACATGGAAGCAACCCAAATACCCATCAATGGATGAATGGATAAAGAAGATGTGCATGTGTGTATATATAGATATATATATATATGTATACACAATGGAATACTACTCAGCCACAAAAAAGAGAAAATCATGCCATTTGCGACAACATGGATGGACTTTGAAGGTATCATGCTAAGTGAAACAAGTCAGATGGAAAAAGACAAATATCTTATGATTTCACTCATATGTGAAAGATAAACAAACAGATAAGGAGAACAGATTAGTGGTTACCAGAGGAGAGGGGATGAGGGGAGGATGAAAGGAGTAAAGGGGTACATGTGTATGGTGATGGATAAAAACTAGACTATTGTTGGTGAACACAATGTAGTCTATACAGAAACTGATATATAATGATATATACTTGATATTTACACAATGTGTTATGGGGTAGGAGTAAATATGACCTCAATAAAGTTAAAAAAAAAAAAAAACAATGTTTTGTCATCTAATTCTATAACACAATAATCCATACTCCACTGCCCCTCCACTCTTTAATCTTTTATACTTCTTTTGCCATGGTGGCTATGCATTGGTAGAAAAAATAAAATAAAATATTGCAATATGGCGATGTGTACGGCACTCAAAACTCTGCTGAGTTAAAACCGCAACCTGTAGTGCACTGAGCAGCAATGCAAAGTGATGAGAGCATCATATACTGTCTCTATCACAATGACCGCCCAACCCTGCTGTCGTGCTGGGGAAGCAGCCGTAGAAAATACATAATGAATGAGTGTGGCTGTTTTTCAATAACACTTTATTTATGAACATAAAATTTAAATTTTATACAATTTTAACATCTTAAAATGTTTCTTTTTCTTTTTTTCAGCCATTTACAAATGTAGAAAGCAATCTCAGCTCACAGGTCATTTAAAAAAAAAAAACAACAGGTAGTAGAGAGAATCTGGCCCATGGGTCCTGGTTTGCCAACTCCTACTTTAAACAATAATAAAAGATGCCATAAGCTTTAAAATATATGTAGAAATAAAGGAGGTGAATGGAATTAAAGTGTTCTAAAGCCTTTGCATTTTCTGAAAAGTGGCAAAAGTAGTAATTTAAGGTATATTTTAGTAGGTTAAGGGTGCATATTATAACCTCTTGAATAATTAATAAAAAATCAATAAAAGGATGTATAAGTAAAAAGCTAACAGAGGAGGAAAATTGCATAATAAAAACCACTTGATTAATTTTAAAAAAGGCAAAAAGCAATTAGGATTCTTAGGATGATTAATTTTAAAAAAGGCAAAAAAGAAAAGAAAAAATAGGATAAATAGAAAACAAAACTTAGATGGTAGATGTAAACTCCCCCAAAATCAGTACTTTGAATGAAAAAAAGAACCATATATACACACTAAAATCAAAAATATCAGATTACATAAGAAACTGAACAGAACTCTACACTGTTAACATCTTTTTTATATAAGGGAACAGAAAGGTTGAAAGTAAAAGGAAAAAAAACAGAAAACAACCCAAAACAAAGGTGGTATAGCTCTACTAGCAAAGTAAATCTAAAGTCAAGAGGTACAACTAGAGAATAAAAGAAATGTTTCATAATAATTAAAAGGGAAATTCAATGTGAAGATATAACAATCCTAATTTTGTATGCACTAACAGGAAAGCCTCAATATATGCATGAAGCAAAAAATTACAGAACAAAAAGGAAGAATAGAAAACTCCACTTATAGTTTGAGATTTATACTCAGTAAAGTATTAAACAAGCAAACAAAAAATAGCATATAGAAGTTTTCCAAAATGACAGAATATACATTTTTTCCAAGTTTACTTGAACATTTAACAAATTAACTTTGTTCTGGAACATTAAGCAACTTTGAACAATTTTACTCTGAGCACAGTGAAATTAAGCTAGATATAAATTACAAAACAATACTAGAAAATCTCTCCCAATTAGGAAATCATACAACAAAATAATAAATAACTCATGTGGCAAAGAAGTCACTATAAACATTTATATATAACATATATAAATTTATATATAGTTATCATTTAATTTACAAATTGAATAATATATTTCTACTGAATAATATTAGAAAACTGACTTTTCAAAATATGTGGGATACAGCTAAAACTTTAAAGAAAATTCATTGCATTAAATGTATATTATCAACGAAGAAAGGTACAAAATAAATTATCTAAACATGATTCTCAATAAGCCAGGAAAAAACAGTTAAGTAAACACAAAGTAAAAGAAAGAAAATAATAAAACTAGTGAAAAATAGCTGAGTAGAAAACAAATGTGCGATAGAAAAATAAAGTCAAAGGTTTGTTATTTTAAAAGAATAGTAAAATTTGTAAATTTCTAGAAAGTATGATGAAAAAAATACAATGAAGAAAGGGACATGGATATAGTTGTAACAATTATTACAAATGCAATAATAGGAATTTATGAATAACTTTATGGCAATAAATTTGACTACTTCAATTGAAGGAACGAATTACTGGAAAGAAATCATTATTTAAGATGTTTGGCTCTGACTCAGCAAAACTCATCTCCCCAAAACGCATCTCTAAAGCTGTAGTAAATTAACAAAAAACAAACTCTTCAAGACACTGGAAAGCACCTAAGGGTATACAATAATCTGAGAAGCTTTTCAGCTTGAAAACTGCTGGATCTAAGAAAGAATGGAAATTTGTGCATTCTGTTTTGCGTCATCTTCCAATACACCCTTCCCAGCTCAGCTAGTAAGGCAGGGCAGGGCTAGCCATGAGAACCAGCAACTTCTCTGCGACAGTTGAAGGAGTCTTACTCAGTTTGGAACGGTGGGCATCAGCCAACAACATTGCTGATTTAAGTTGTTTCTTGCAGGTGTGCAAAAGTGAGGGACCAATGGCTCATGACAGGTATACTATGTTTGTGATTGGACAATTCAATATTGTGAAGATGACAATTCTTCCCAAAAGTAAACTGTAAATTCAATGTGATCAAAATCCAATAAGTTTTTATTGACAAGCTGATCTTTATGGAAATGCAAGGGGCCAAAAATAGCCAAGGCAACGTTGAAGAAGAACAAAGTTGGTGGATCTAGGTTACAGACATCAAGACTTACTTTAAAGACACAGTAATTAAAACATGTGTTACTGGAATGGTGGAAGAGTATAGAGCGCAGAATCTAATGCATATGTATATGGCCACCTGATTTACAACAAATCAGTGCAGGGGGGAAAGAAGGTACAAAAAATTGGATATGCAACTGAGAAAAAAATATATTTTGGCCCTTATTTCACAATACCAAAAATAAATTTTGGACAGATCATAGGACTAAATATGAAAGATAGAGCAATAAGGCTAGTGAAGGATAACATAGTAAATATCTTTATGACCTTAGCCTAAAGTAAAGTCTTCTTAGATATGACACAAAGATAATAGCCATAAAGGAAAGATAAGTTTAGATTTCATTAAAATTAAGAGCTGATGATCACCAAACATACCATTGAGAGAGTGAAAAGGCAAACCTTCAAGTGAGAGAAAACACACAATTTAAGTGTAGAGAATATACATATTTTATATATATGCATATATATTTAAACCTCAGATCAATCACAAGAAAAAACATGGAGAACAAAATTAAAAATGGGAAAAAGTCATGAATAGACATTTCCAAAAGGGTATATTCAAAGAGCCAACAAGCATAACAAAAAGTCCTTAATATTGTTAGACACCAAGACAACACAAATCATCAAAAGTAAATTACATACCAAAATAGTCACACCAGAAAATCTAAAATTGAAAAAAATAATAATGCCAAGTATTGTTAAGGATATACAACAACCGGAACTCTTACGCTACTTGTACATATGGGCAAACATCCTAGAAATTAGTTGGGAGTATCTACTAAAGCTGTGCATGTGCATACCCTATGTGTAGCAACTGTCTTCCCCCCAAAATTGCATATTTATGTGCACCAAAAGACATATGCAACAATGTTCAAGCAGCATTATTCATCAAGAGTAGGATGGATAACTATAATTGTCACGTACAGTATAATGGAAAACTACATAACAAGGAGAATGAAAGAACATATTTCTCTACACACAAAAAAATAGATGAATCTCATAACAAAATGTTAAATGAAAGAATTTAGGCACAGAAGAGTACATACATATGTATGGTTCAAAAAGAGTTCATAGTAATCAATTGTGATAGAAGTCACAATATAGTATATTATCTTTGGCATATAATCTTCGTGGGGAGCTGGGGGCAAGTTTGGTAGATAGTTGCAGCTTCCTCAAGCATGGCTGGCTGGCACGTAGATAATGTTCTATAGCTTGATCTGGTAGAAAATACAAGAGAGTGCCCATGGATATGTTCACTTTGTAAAACTTCATTGATCACAATATATGTGTACTTTTGGAATATGTATTTCCTTAATAAAGTATATACACACCCATACATATACATATAGACATATAGAGAGACAGACATATAAAGGCATATTTTTACACACATATACATGTACACATACATATCTTTTATACGTGTGCATATGTATGTCTGTATGTATGTGTTTGTGAGTTTGCATACACACTATGAAATTATAAGCTAAAAACTTCCTATAAAGATGCTTTGATAGGCAATATGGGGGCGTGTAAGGAGGAATTACTCACTAAGGGCAAGGACATTTTATCTGAGAATGTATCTTTTAAGCTGAGACTTGAAAAATGAGAAACAGCCATGTTGGTGAAAAACTGGACTAAGTCTTTCAGGCATAGAATGCAGAATATACATGGTCTATATGGTGAGAAAGAGCTTGTCTTGGTCTATGAGCTAAAAGGAATCCAGTGTAACTGAAGGCCAGTTAAAGATGAGGAAAAGGATTAGGGATGATGTGGGAGAGGGAAGAGGGAGTTTGGCCTTGCAGGGTCTTATAGGCTATAATAAGAAATTTGATTTTATTCTAAGGAAAAGCGGAAGTCATTGAATGATTTTAAGCAGAGACATTATATAATCTCATTGTTGTTTTGTTTTGTTTTAATCATCTTGGCTACTTCAAGGAAAAGAGGTTGAAATGAAGAAAAATATATTGGGAAGATCAGTTTTAATACAGGTTAATAAGCAACGTAGGATTATGTAAACTAAGACTTTTAGAGTCATATAGCTGAGGGAAATGACTTAGCAAAAAGTATTCCTGGTGAATGCTTGTTTTCATTTGGTTTGTTTTGTGAAAATTGTGCGTTATGCTATGGCATTTATTTTTTCCCAGAGCAGAGAGCTTGGGTCTACCAGTTTCTGGGGATGATATATTGGTGATAAATCTCAAGTTTACTCTCAATGTTTAAACTTTTAAAATTCAGAAAGTTGGAAATTCTCAAAGAAACTATCCATTATTTCATGAATTAATAAGACTTTTTATTTCAAGGATCACCTTAAATGTGTGACCTCTGAAACATATTTGATCTCATTAGCCAATGTGAAGAAAGTGTTTTCTCACCTAAAAATAGTGTGAAAAAAATTCCATTGTTTCTCCTACTCTTTTTGCACTTTTGACAAAAGGGGGGAGTATAAATTAATAGACCTTTTCTCCCTTTAAATTTGATGAGGATGCATATACTATGTGGATCATGTAAATGGATATTGTAAAAAAAAATCTCAGTCTGCATATGCTTATAGGTGACTCACTTTTGCCAGATTTTTTTATCATGTCAAAAATAAAATACTGGTATTGTGAAACAATAATTTGAATTTCTATATTTATTTCTTAATGCCATTCTGGAATTCTTTTTTTTTTTTTCTTACAAGACTTACTTTGTCAGGCATTCTATGTTTTAGCACTGGGGCTTAAAATAAACAATTTATTAAAATGAGCAGTGCTCAATGATACTCTACAATGGAATCTTCCTACTCTGGCTTTGAACTATTAAGATTTTTTTTTTCTGTAAACAAAACAAAAAAGGCAACATGCTTAACAAGAAGAAGGAAGAGGAGGGAGGGGGAGGGGAGAGATCAGTAGGAGGAAGAATGGAAAGATGGAGGGAGAGGAAGGAAAGAAGGAAGGAGGGAGAAAAAGAAAGATAGAAAAATAGAAAAGGATGAAAGAAATACAGGAAGATAGAAAGAAAAACAGAAGGAAAAGAAGGAAGGAAGGAAGGAAGAGTGAGGGAGGGAGGGAGGAAAGGAACTATATTACAGCTCAAGTTATCTTCACATTAAAAACTACTATTTCTATACCACCCAATCATTTGGTAGCCACATCACTCTTAAAATTGTCCAAGTTCAAAATCCTGAAGTCTTCTTTTAACCTTTGATACCCTGATTTCATCAAAATCACTAGTATTAAATAATTTTGTCTTCTGAATATCTCACTGATTTGTCCCTTTCTCTCCATCTTTACTGCCATACGGTCATCATGTTCTCATCGGATGATTCTAAAAGCCCGTGGCTGGCCTCCTAACTCTACCACTGTGGTAGCCAGCCTTCAAGTTGGCCCCCAGTGATTTTCATCTGGTATTCATACCCTTGTGTAGTTCCTTCCCACATATTACCAGAGCTGGTCTTGTGACCAGTAAAATATGGGAGAGTTAAAGGTATGTAATTTCCAATATTATGTTATAAAAAGACTGCAGCTTCCATCTTGGGGACACTTTCTCTTGCTTTCTTGTTCTTTCTTTCATTCTAAGATCACTCACTCTGGTGGAAACCTTCTGCCAAGTTGTGAGAACTTTCACATAGACTGTGTAGAGGCCCAGGTGGAAAAGAATGGAGGCTTTCAGACAACAGCCAGTGAGAAACTAAGCCCTACCAACAGCTACATGGCCAAGCTTAGAAGTGGATTTTTCAGTCCCAGTAAGCCTCTAGCCGTAGCTGACAGCTTGACTACCATCTTGTGAGAGAACCTGAGCCAGAACCCTCAAACTAAGATGCTCCCAGATTTCTGACCTTAAGAAACTGTGAGATCATAAATAAATGTCTTCTAGGCTACTAAATTTGGGGGATTTCCTTACACTGCAATAGGTAATGAATACAACTTCCATTTTATATATGGCTGACACTTCCTCATATTATCACCTTGCTTAAAAGTCTCTAGAAGCTTACCATTGTCTGTTACTTTGAGCCTAGATTTCTCTGCTTACATTATTACACACCTTTTATTATCTGATTCCATCCTATATAACATAAGACCTGTGGAAAACTGAAGCTTCTCTGAACCTAATTGTTCATTCTACTGTTACCCTTTGCTTATATTGTTCCACCTTCCCAAATATCTTCTTTTCTTATCTCTCTTTATCCACCTTCAAGGACCAAGTCACGTATAATCACCTCCATAAAGCCTTTTCCCATGGCTCTGTCCTATGTACTGATTTCTTCCATGGAGTTAACTGAATTTTGCTCTAAGTATTTCATGTAAGTTAGTTGATCAGAGTTTATTTCTTTGAATCTGTTCTCTGACTCCCATTACCTTCACAATACTCACCCCCCCCCACCCAGTTACCAGAAAGCCACTAATTAATTGGATGTTTAATCCTGTCACCACTCATCCTCTTGGGTGTTTGCCCCAACAAAGTTAGATCACAGCCACATTTTGAAACCAACGCTTATTTCTTGTGATCCTGACACTGCTGTTATTATTATCTCATCTAATTGTTCAAATGCTTAGAAATGTTATTAATATCTGAGAATGATGAAAAGTGGTCAATAGGTTGAGAGTACACGAATGAAATTTGCAGAAGATACAATCTAATGGACTTCTCAACAACACAGGCAATTTGAGACAGTGACAAATGGAAAAATATTTTAATAGAAATGCTGATGGATATATTCATGCTTTAATACTTGTCATGAAAAATCTAGAAGAAAAGTAAAAATTAATCAGGTGACCTAATAAGATAACTATACTGAAGTGACCAGATGATTTTCTCTCACTATTACTGTTATGAGGTTATGTCTTTCTCTGAAACTAGAAGACATTCACTTTATTAAAATAGTCAATCACCATTTGACCATTTTTTTTCCTAGTTTAATCCATGTTAGGGTGCCTAAGTGTGGTGTCACTAGACTTATGTAACAGGAAGACACAACTACAGGCCCTTTTTAATGGGACTGCTTTGTTAATTTGTGGTTGCCTTTTTGGGTTGAGGTTAAGATTTCATCTTTTTATCTGCTTCATGTCAGTGTGACATATTTATGTGACTGTGTTTGTATATTGCAGCTAGGAAAAATAAAATTTCTTGAAAAAATAAAAGAAGGAAGAGATTTGCATGTCTCTGAATGCAGAGAAAGATTCATGGTCATTAATGAGGAATTTTCTGTAAGGGAAACTCAACTGAGGGACTTTGGTAGATTTTGAAGTTATAAAATGTGGTCCAAACTAGGTGATGGCTTAAAATAATTTTTTAAATAAAAAAATATACCACAAAATAAGGACTTAAAATTTAGCTGTTTTCCTCCTGAGCCTCTATAAATAAAAGTATACTAAGATCTGTTTTAGGCTAACTATCAAGTATCTTTATTCTAAATGGAAATATCCAACATCATTATTCAGGGAAATATCCTCTAAACCCATAAAGAGTTTTGAAATTTCTAAAAAAAAACCCTGGAAATTTCAGGTGATTTTAAGAAAAGCTAGAAGCAACTAAAGAATCCCAGAACCAGTCTGAAATGTTGCCTTTTCAAAATGAAATTTTTCCTTAGGATCTTGGGAGATTTTATGCCCAAAATTCAGGCAGGGATGCTTTTGGCGAATTGAAACTTCAGGGAGACAAAATGGGCTTAGAATTGGTTTTACAAAGGCTAGATATTTGATGATGGAAAGGCACATTTACTATCATTTATTAATTCAAAAAATATTTATAAAGGGTCTACTCTGTACAAATACCTGCCCCTATTCTCCAGGCACTCACTATATATATATATATATAATATAATACATCCTTATATTACATGTATATATAATCTCACATTAGTACATTCAAGGTATGAGGCAGTCCACCATGCACAGAGGCCAAATGTTCAACCCTATCTGAAGACATGAGAGAGGGGGAGGAGGCCTACTAGAGAAGATAACAATTAAGCTGAGTACTGAAGAATGAGTAAGAATTTCCTAGGTAGGCAAGGGACTAGAGGAGAGTGGTCAGAAAAGGAAAACAGTATGAACAAAGGCATAGAAGCAAGCAATAGCATGATTCCTTCCAAGAAATGGAGATAATTAGCCCAGGTTGGGACACAGACGGCAAACATGGATAATGCAGGGGATAGGGCTGGACAGCCAGTCAGGGGCCAATCATCAAGGCAAGCATTTACCATACAGAGAGGTAGTACCATAAGAGTGATGGAGAGGCCACTAAAGGATTTGAACAGAGGGAGCAATGCGATTTGTACTGTAAAAATGTAACTGTGGCTATGAAGATAAATTGGAGTGGAGGTAGCCAGTGAAAATAGGTAAGAGTAGTAAAAATAGTCCCAGTCAGAAATTATAAAAGCATGGCTGATGCAGTAAATGGAGAAGGGGACAGATTCAAATTAGAGACTTATTAAGGAAATGCAATTAATTGCACTTAGAGACCAGCTGAATATATAGATTTAGAAACTGTAGGTTGACTCCCACATTTCTGAATTGGGTGTGAAGATAAATGTCACTATTCTGAACCAGCTCATAGTGAACAAAGGAAGAGGAGCCAGTTTGTACACTGTTCTTTTGATCTGACTGTGGTGGCAAAAATAGCCAGTAGACAATTGGATATATGGCTTAGGCTGGCAAGCAAGAGGCCCAAGTTCAAGCTATAGATTTGAGAGACATCAATACAGCTGATGGTTAACACCTTAAAAGTAGATAAGATGTCTAAGGAACTGTGACTAGAACATAGGTGCCATTTCAAAATCAACAAGAATAACTTTGCAAAATCTACATATCAAGGCCTTTATATACCCTAGGCGTGTTCAATATCCTTCAGTACCTCTCCTAGAGTCTTGGGGAGGAATAGATACTTGGGATGGAATTCATCGTTTGATCAGTCGACCAACTGACTGGACTGGAGATGGAGGCACTCATGTGAATGTGATTTAGTCAATAATAGATGATGAGAAGTTTCAATGAAGGGATGGGAAGAAGGGAAGCCACACCACAGTGCATTAGGAATAAGATGAAGGTAGGAAGTGCACCAAAGAGTAAAGAGAAAGGAGGATGTAGAAATAGTCACTTTTTCAAGAAGTTTGGCTTTGAAGGGAAAGAGGGAGAGACAGGATATAGAGAGGGACACATATATTTGACACTGTTCATAGGCTGAGAGGTGAAAGCTGTCAATGAAACTTTTAGTCTACATTTACCATTGACTCTTGAGGAAATCAACCAAATAGAGAAGTATTTTCAGGAGCTGACACACTCTAGCTATGCAATTGTCCAATGGCCAATCATTATCCAAGTTTATTATTTGGTTGGCGTCTTGTGAATATCGCCTAGTGATTTATTTTCCACAAGAACTATACAACTGAAAATTATCACATAAATTTTAGAAAATAGTAATCTTGCTAATTCTGTGTTTTTTCAAATCTCCACCAGAATTTATTTTAATTTCTTTTTCTGGGAAGTTTCTCCATCTCTCCCACACATATGGTGGCCCAAACATATACTTCTCATCAAATTCTTGGAGACAGGGAGGGGGGTTGAGCGAAAGAGGAGGGACAACAAAACAGTTCTTTACTTCTCAGACTACAAGCAGCAGGAGAATCTATTTTGCCTCAGGGAAAAAAGGAGGAAGAGGAAGAGAAAGAAGGAAAGGGGCAGGAGAGTAGAACCATAAAGAGACTTTTTTCCAACTCATGTATTTTCTCTAATGTCCTAGAAATGATCAAATTCAATAAAAAGAAATCTGAATATACGTTCTCTGTAACTGAGACCTATTTTTTCCTTCAGGATAAAAATAATTATACCCTCAATCCTGAAAATTATACTTCAAAGAGACTAACAATGTGAGTTCCTAAAGCCAAATATCTTTTACATAAGTGAATAGATAATGATTAAATAATTCATAAAAGAAAGAGAACATTTCAAATACTGTTTTCTAAGTTAGTGAAATCAAGAAAAAATATTTAAAATTTGTTTATTTCAAGTTTTAAACTTCTAGGAATCTTTTAGGCTTCCTGAATCAAAACTTTGACCTAGCTGTGGAAGATTATTTACATATTCTTTACACAAAGTTTGTGATACCCGTGAAGAAATGGGAAGTGATTAATATTTTAAATTGTTTGCATTTTAATTGAAAGGAAAACAAATTATCAAATATGATAAAAATTTTAAAAATTGGATCAAATTACAATCAAAGAATCTCTAATGTCTTCCACAGGTGCACCTACTGAATTGCTTGTGCGAGCATCTACTCATCGGCATTGATAGTTCAGAGGTCTGTCACCCCGTGTTGCATGAATGTATCATCTGTGTTTTCCATTAGCATTAATGGGTGTTACATATGCAAAAGAAGAGAAGACCAGACTCTGTCTATGATTAATAACAACACTGCTTTCCACTCTGGTGCAGGCTTCCTTGGAAAGCAACAGATCTTATCATCTAGTTCAACAAACTAGACTCCGTACACTGGACAAGTTGTGGTACACTGCATCTACATAATACAGAGAGTTCAATACAGGCTTGCAAAGGTGGAACTCAATGTTCTCCAGACCTGATTGTTACAGACCTTGTCAATAGTTCAGATTTGTGTAACAGCATTAGAGTTACTAAATTGAGCCCTCCCTGTGTTCTGAGGCACTGGTTAGCTTCCACACTCACCAATTAATACTCCTTACTAGTGTTTTGGTTTCTTTTTTCCTTGGGGGATGGGAGGGTGGGTAGAGAAAAGGATGTGTACTCAGCCCATGGTAACTTCAATTAGTTGCCAACCAAAGATTTTATCCTAATAGCAAAACCAGGCTAAAAAAAAATCTTTTAAATTAATTTGAAGATGCCTACATTTCTAGAATGGCATTGCTTTAACAGGGCTATGCAAATGAGTCCAATTTAGCATCTTGTATTCAGCTGGAAACCATTGCTAAATGATCAGGATAGCCAGTCACAGATATTAAAATGAATTATATCTAATCTGAATTTTAGTCACGCTACATTAACTAATAGAAAGTTATTAACATTTCAAGAGAAAAAAAGCTTTTGCCTGCAAAATTAACAGTGGCTGAGATGTGACCTGTGAGCCATGAAGCCTGATCACTGTAATGACAGTGTAATGGCATATTTACATTAAAATCTCTGCAGCTAATATGGGATTCAGAATTGGACGGTAAGTCGAGGATTATTTAGTCTGGCCTGTTGGCCTTTCTCTAAGTAGTTTTTTTTTTTTTTTTTTTTTTTTACTTCAATACAAATCTGAAACTTTTCATTTCATGACTATTTATGTGACCAGTTTCTACAGGTCAGTCTCTCCATCTTTACAAGACTAATTTCTGCTTTCATTTTCTCTCTTGCTTCTTTTTCAATATATTTCTTTCTGTATAGCTGTGTTTCTATCTTTCTCTCCTTGTCTCTCTTTTCGTCTTCTTTTCTCCCTTTGGTTTGATCAATTTTAGGAAAATGGAGCTCAATTGCAAACCAGCGGGGAGAAAGGGAGCAGTTTCTTCATTTTTACTACTATTTGGCTTCAAAAATTAGGCCATTTTGATGTTTTTCATTCTATGCTTTTGAAATGAACGTGAGAATACAGTTTTGCAACAAACACAGGTTTTGAAATGAGTCCCAGTGCAACTATTCTAGTTAATCTCTAGAAACGTGGGAGGCGTTCCTGTTATCAGATTGTTTTTCCTATAGTCAGTTTAGAAGTTAAAGATTCGACAATATCATTCGCATAATCTACAGCACTCATTTACCTTGTAGATTTACGTCATTGCTCTTGATTCTTTTCTTTTCTCTCTTCCTCTCTTTTTTTTTAATTGAAGAGAATAAAAGAGATTACAAATAAAATAATAGGAAGAATCAAACTGAACATTAATTCTATAATTTTATAGGTGGACTTGAAAGAACCCTTTTTGTAAAAAAGAGAAATTATCTAAAGAATGACATAAAAATCTAGATTGCAGAGAGATAAATTCTCAAATATGTCATCTGTAGACTAGTTTATATTTTAACCTGTCAAATTTACAAATATTGGACTCTAAACAGAACTTTGATAATGAAATATAATAGAGAGGCATTTATCTTTTTTAAAAGGACAGAGAACAAAAGATAAATAACAGGTTCTTTTAATGCAGTTAATGTTTGACACAGATATTTTGCTCCAATTCTGCTTCAAAGATTAATTCAATCCATTCTTCTCTAATCATAGCAACAAATAAAGCAGATACATATTTCTAAACTGGAACTTCTCACAATTTAGTATTTTATTGCCTTGTCCATCCTCAAAGAGAGTATTATCAAATATCTCTTTGCCACTGGATTTTTTTTAAAAGTCTTCTAAAAGAGGACTTTTGCTTTCTATGTGAAAGCAAATTATCCTATTTACACTATAAATTTGTGCACAAATGTATTTCAGCAGACACGTGTCAATCACAAAGGACATCATGATAAAAATGCCACATCAATTCCATTTCCCAATCAGAAAAATGTATTAATATGGTGACATTGGTTTGACTGACATGAATCTATGCTAAATGTCTACTAGGCTCATATTTATAATAAACACAGATAATGCATTTGTAGTAAAACCCAAGCTTCCTTCTATTTCTTAGATCGTTATTAAAATACAGGCATATTATAAATGTTGATTGAAGAAATAACTAGAAATTTGATCTGATGTAATATGATGAAAATTAAATTTAAACAGTTTGAATTTTATTTGATATTTCTGAAAGTATTGCCATATTTTGAATTTTTTATAGGAAATGAAAGTGCTAGGCTAAAATTAGCTTACAACCAGTGTCTAATTTTTTGTCTAAAACCCATCTCCCCTTTCACCATTGACAAAGGATGTTTATTTTGTATATTTACAGGGAATATACAGAATCTACCCGGCTTTGAGTATAAATATTAATTATATAAAAGCTTGCCCGTGAAATTGAATGACAAGATGTCATTGAAAGAACAGTCTTTCCAATTTCTGGATACTTGGTAACACCCTAAGTATCACCTTAAATAGTAACACCTTAAATAGGCCAAGATTCATATGTATTAGGTATTTATTTTTTAAACATGTTAGACGTGATTATGTTTAAAAAATGAGCAGTATAAATGCTTGGAAAACAAAACGTAGAGTTATTTAATAGCAAATAAGCTATATATATCTGCAGTTTAAAAAGAAGTCAATTATAAACTTTAAAATAAGTTTCCTACGCGCAAACTTCTTGGCTACATGTTAAAAAAACTACTTAAAAGATGCAATATCCAGACTTAGATTTGCTGTTCTTAGAGGCAAAAAAGGAACATGGATAAAATTCCTTTTCCTCCTATAATTTTAAGATTTCATTTTGAAAGGAAGAATAGACTGTGTCTTTAAAAATGGGCCCCGGAGTTTCAAATGGGAGACAGGAGAGTGATGGCCTGGCGGAACATTGGTGATGTGGGCGTGAAAGTGACAAGAATGTCCTCTTACATTCTTGACCAAAAGCATCACTGATATCAATTTTTCTGTTCAAAATATATGTGATGGACACTGCAGAGATTTTAAGAATACACTAATTTTCATCTCTTTCTTTCTCCCTATCTTAGGTTTTCTTGCCTGCTATCTGTTTGGTTTACAGATGGACAGTTTTGACAAGCAAATACTGTGTAAAACACAGGACAGTTCTTTTAAAACAAATAAATGGCTATGCAAGTCTAATAATTATACTTTAATTCTAATCATTAAATCATAAAAAATCTATCGTTCTGCTGCATTATTCAGTTATCTCAACAAATTCTGAGCCCATGAAGTTAATCCTGTTGGAGTAAATATAAGTAAACATAACTCGACTTTTTTCTGAAAACAGTTGAAATGAAGGATTAGAATCAGCAAGATGAAATTTAACAGAGGTAAATGTAAGTACTGCACAGGAGATTGTTATAGGGGAGACCTGAGACTTTTCTTCATGGGAAAAGAACATGAGAACGGGACAAGGCAACAAACCCAGGATGCATTGATGGAGATACAATGTCCAGATTAAGGAAGATAACATCCAGCCGTTTGAGGAATGGATAAAGTCTGAGAAAGACTTAGGCAGGAAAGAGGAAAAGAAATAAACGTGTAGCAGATCATTATTATCCCTCAATAGTCAAAGCAACGTCATATTCAAGAGGTAGTATACTAATTCTGTACAATTCTAGAGGCCATAACTTGAACGAAGGGAATTAATAGGGAGCAAATTTTGCCAAATGTAAATGTGTTAGCCAGGGTTTAGACTAAACTGCTATAACAAAGAAACCTCAAAATACAGTGCCATTAAATAAGATGGAATGGTCAATGATGCGGAGATAGTCTAGGGCAGCTAGAAAGTTCTACTGTATATCATCCAGGTATCCATACTGGACAATCAACTCTGTCATCTTCAACATATGGCTCCATCTCTAAATCTAAAGCTGCTGCTACAGGTGTCAACACATCCCAACTACCAGAATATTCAGGACAAACAGCTTTGTCTTTAAAGAGATGACCTGGAAATTCCACATATTACTTTAGCTCACTTCCCATTGGCCCAAACTTAATTTCATGGCCATATCTAACTGTAAGGGAAGTTTGGAAATGTGGTCTCTAGATACGCAGCCAAAAGTCAAGTGTGTAGGGTGGCAGTGAGGGGTGACTATTAATAAAAGAAAGAAGTGGAGAATAAACACTAGGGAGAAGTTAGAAGTTTCTGCCACAAGAAAGAATTACATAAACATTCTAGCCGTTCAGTTCTAGAATTAACAAACTAATGAACCAATTGCACTTTCTTAGGGAGTGTTCAAGCACAGTTAATCATGGATACAGTGGAAAGCATTCCTGAATTGAACAGTAGATGATGGGAGATGGCAAATGTGGTTCCTTCTAACCCTAATGTTTTATGATTTTAAAATGGCCCTTTCAGCAAGCACTATCTGCATACACTGAACACACCGTTGGACTGAATTTAAAGGTAGCTACTCTACACCCTGACATCTCGTTCCTCTTCTTGCATTGTTAGGATATATGGCCATATCTTCAACTTCTCTCAGTGCAGATAGATACTATATTTTATTCATCATCATAATTCAAAAGGTACCTATTTATAAGATAAATATAAACGCTATGTCAGTCAAATCTCAGACCTCAACTCAACCATAACTTATGATATTGTTCATCTAACAGGTATTTTTTTAATGGCAATTGAGTAAGGATGTAAGATACGAGTTAATAGATACATTTGGGTTAGAAAACCTATAGCTACTTCTTTCCTTTACTATTAAGCTATCTAAGTAATAAAAAAGGATCTATTACAAATATGTTATAAACCCTGATTTTAAAAACAGGTAAAAGTTTCCTCCAAACGAGATTATTCAATGTTTGTTAGGGGTAATATGAAAAGGATAAAAATTAAACCTTCACCTTGGCTGAATTTTCCTGGACCGAAGTTGTTACTTTATGACAAAGACATGATTTACATCAACAAAACAGGGGCAGGGGGGAGGAAATTAGTCAAATTTGTCAGATTCTTTCTACTGGTTATTTCTTTCAAATTTTGACCTAAATGGAACATAAAAATATAGTCTCAGAAGGCTGACTTTAAAACTAAAAATTAAACTTGAATTAAAACTGCAGAGTGTCTGCATGACACTTTTGTAGGAGTTAGAAAAGGTGGTGGATGCTGCAAAAGCAAAGTCATGATCAGTTGAGAACAGACCCCATTCAGAATTCCACCCAGACCTTCAACCAATCATTTTTGTCCGGTACACAAACTGCACAACCTTATGCAGCAGCCTTGAATTATTTCTTTGGTTGAGCAAAGAATTAAATTAAAAGTAAAGCTTTTCTTCAAAGGGTTTATGTTGTTTCTAACTGAGAACATGTACCCTCTCCTTAAGGTAAAATAGAAAACTGCGGCAAATAAGCATGATTTTTATCTGGATTCACTTTTTAAAATAATAGCAAATTCAATGAGAATTTCAAAATAACCCAAAAGATAGATTCTTTGTCACCTAGGTCAGCTAGGGGAATCTTTATTCTCGCTCAGGCTTTATTTTTTAAGAATCAGATACATGTTCATGAAATTTAAACTCAGGTAAATATTGGGAAACTTATCCTTAGCGATTATTTTGATTATTTTCTCATAATAAAAGTTAATTTACTCACGTGAAATCCATATCTTTCTTACACTGATATACTCTATTGAGAGATGAATTAGATACGTTTACACTTGAATTTCAAAAGCCATAAAATGTGTGTATTTATGTGTATGTATACACATGCACAACAAAAATTTTTTTCTCTTTAGTATAAACAATATTAGAGAAAATTTGTCATTCGACTCTAGACTCAGAGCTGAGTAATCTAAAAAAGAATTATTTCTAAGTAACACAGACAAGAGTTTAGAATTAAAATTTAATATTTTTTAGAATTTTTCAATCTGGCTGCAAATTAACACGTTCATTTTTCCATTGTTTCATGTAAAAATGACTGAAGTACTCATGAAAAATCGTGCTTCATGTGTGATTAAACAGATTTATTTCTACTTCTAATTCCATTTACTTTAACAAAACGCTAACATTAAAAGAGAGGACAAGCCTTTATAAGCTGACAGGAAGTTTAGTTTTCAAGCAAATCATGGGATTGGAGCACATGCTTGTCTACACCATGATCATTGGCATTTACAGGGAGGAATTTGTGCAATGGGCAGGAAGATTATTGCTAACGCCTTCCAGAGATCATGAGCCTTGCACTTAACAAACATATCTCTATACTTCCCAAAGCCAACCTCTGGCTAGGAGTCAAGATATAGCCCCTTGGCAATTAGGCTGGGGACACAGGTTATTGATTGACGTACCATGAAATACCACTAGGCCTTAGAAGGATAGCTCGCTGCAGAATATGCTAACTAAACAGACACTTAATTGGGACAGTAAGATCTCCATGGTAAATTGTAATATGTAATTTACGCCATTCATGTATCTGCTGCAAACACGCTAATAAAATGGATTATTCTCCAGCACTGAAAAAAATCACAAACTGCTAAATTTTATATGAAAGGTGCAGAATTTAGCTCCACCCATGGCCTTTGGAGTTTTGTTCCTTAGTCTTGCTTATCAATCTTCATGACCACTGTTTGACTTCCATTCAATATTTAATGTGCATACTGATATTTTTGTATCGGCGTTCACTTGTGAGACTTATCCTGACAGCTCTTCCTCCACGAGAATGCCTAAATGAGTGACACCAGATTTGGAAGCGGAAGTGAGTAATCAAAGTGTCTACTGAGCTCCTCTTATTTGCTTCCTACCCCACACCAACTCTTCCAGTTCAGTAATTGATGTCTTCTTCTGGTAGCTCAGGAACAGGGAAGGAAATGTACAGATGTGACCATTTTAGCCCCTATCAAAACTCCCACTTTGATATATTCCTAAGGTTATTTCTCACTTCTTATGGCGGAGGAAGTTCAGCACGTGAAGTTTCTCCACGCTCTCTCTCTACCTCGTTGGTAGATTTGCAAAAACAGCCAGGACTAGCCCACAGCTAGGTGAAGATTGCAATCAGGTTCCTCTCACCACTTTACAGCAGATCTTTCTCAAGGGCTGAGCTCAGAGGAACAATAGAATCACATTGATCCCAGCTGAGGAGAGAACCCCATTAGAGTCCATCCTAATGGGCCAGGCTCTCACTAACAGGGCTCCAGACTACAGACATTTCTTTCCTTCTCTCTTTCTTTCTTGTCAAGCTTTCTGACTATATCTCATATACCGTCTGGGTTCTGATATTAGGCTTGCTAATATCAAAAATTAATTCACACTTCAATGTTAGGGATTTACCACAGTCTAAAAGTTTTGTCTTTCCCCAGAGACATCAATCTTTCAAGGAAGCCTTCCAGGGATGCAGTTTCCTCGTTGTCAGAGTGAACATCTAATGGTAGGAATTTCAAGCAACCAATAAGGAAGACAGACTACTGGGAGTAATATTTTGAGTGGGTGAGTGTTTTGATGGCTTCCACCTCCTATGTCATAGTACATGAAATAGTTCTGTTTAGTGAGCTCCATGCTAGATACTATGCTAGGTATATTAGAAATAGATCTCATGACATAACCTTCTTTGCTAACTTGTAAGGTTGGTGCTGACCCAGCAGCATACACACAGTACTTGGTTCTAAGTCTAACTTTTCCTGTCCTGGGCTACAACATTTGTCTAACCTGAATGGCTCAATAATCATTCATTCCACAAAAATGCTTCGTGTGCCTGTTATGGCCTAAGAATGAACTAGTTTCTGGTGATTCAAAAATGAATTATACATGATTCCATTGCACAGTAAGATATAGATATAGAAAAGATATAAAGATATAGATATAGATAAAGATATAGATAGATAAATTATTACAAGGCAGATGATGAAGGTATTCAGTACAACCTCTTACAACTCTTCCTGCACTAGTGAAATTGCTGGTTTACTTGTCTGCTCCCTGCTCACCCCCTGATCTCCTTGTGACCCAAGATTGTGTGTGACCCATCTTTTTAACTATCCGTATGTAACTTCACAGTACAAAACACACTAGATAAGAAAGGCAGGAATATTATTCCATATTATGGATAGAGAAACTGATACTCAGACACTTTGAAGGCTTGTTCAAAATAAAAAACTAGTAGGATCAGAAATGGGTTCAAATCTAAGTCTTTTGGCTCTTCCCTCAACATCATTCATCTGTGGACATTCCTTTTCAGGAATCAACCTGAGGGCAATGTACATGTAAGAATGAATGCTAAGCACATACACCTACAATCATTTCTGGTAATCTACAGATCACCCAAGTGTAAATTATTTACTCCGTGGCTTATCTGTTAAAAATGATTGCTATCAGAGTGGCTTCCATTTGCCATCTAATACACCTCTGAGCCTTTTCCCCCTTATTATTGCTTGCACAGGAAATGTAAACTATTGAGATTCTAATATTAGCCCAGATGCAACATAATTTAAATAATAAATCTGATACACCCTACACATTGCCAATTGACAGAATGTCACCTAAGTTTAATACAATTGGCTTTTACCAGATGCGCCCCTGCATTAACATAGATAATTTAGAGTTTAGTGCACCTACTTTGTTGTAATTTACATTCCGAGATTTTGTTTCGGGTAGGGTGATTGAGAGTATTGGTATGTGTTTTTCTCTCTGAATCTGCCCACCTCCAGGTGATACTTTATAACCTCCACTCTTGGAGGCTAAGAAACTCATGTAATCTTGGAAAGTAAATCTGGGAAATGCAACCCTCTCTTTTTGAATTGTCATAGGGTGAGGCCATTCTATGGAAAGGCTTCCTAGTGACCTGCCAATAGTAAAACTCCCAGGTGAGCAATAGCATCTTTCCAAACAGAGAGAAAATTCAGGCTTGTCAAAAGTGGCCGTTTAGTTAGGAAACCATACTCTAGTTTTTAGACATTACTCACATGGTCTATTTTTCAACATGTAAGCTCCCTGTATGATTACAAAAGACCAACCAGAACAAAGCTGTAAAAATTAAACACACACAAAATTAAGCCTCTGGTGACTTTAAATAAACAGCCCAAAAAACTCTCTGTTCCACTTATTTCATCAAACTTTTTCCTCTTCCATCCAAATAGAGAGCACCACAGGACATTCTGAAGGCAGTAGAGGTCTCATCAGCATAGTGCTGCGCTGAAGACCACTGGTGGAGTTTTCATGAAGACTTAGGAAGACACAAAGTCCTTTGTCCCTTCAGAATAAAAAGGACAGAGCACTTGACAATGAACCTGTCATTTTAAACCTTAATTTTATTTTTAATCTTATACGCAATAGAGTTTGGAAATGAACCGACTGTACAGTTTTGCCCAGAATTCAGATTTGTATTTTGTACTCCTACAGATGCCCTAAAATGTACTCAGGTGACAGGGTGTTGATGAAATATACTAATACAGCAATTCTAATAGCTATCGTGCTAATACTATCTACTTTACTGAACTACTACAGGAACCCCTTTTCATTTAGTGCTAGAGACAAGCAGTTAAACATAGGAGCCCAGCTGGTTAATCATCGTCTTGCTCTCATGAGAAAAGTCAGTTATCTCAAGATAAGCATATGCAAATTTGGGAGAGAAAGAGAAGTATATCTTCAAGGTTCTTTCTAAGGCTATATATTTAGGATGAGATAATTGCCCTCCTCTTACATGTTCTGAAGATTACACAGCAAAGACAAAATAACCCTAACATATATCTTATAATCACATAAAGCAAGTTGTAGTCTTTAATTGGGGAATAGAACAAGTAGGGTACCTAGCCATAAAAAAAGACAAGATAAGAGGCCATCCCAGTGGCGTAGTGGTTAAGTTTGCACACTCTGCTTTGGCCGCCTGGGCTTAGCAGGT
The DNA here is from genome assembly GCF_057802395.1 of Ceratotherium simum simum. Taxonomy (NCBI): domain Eukaryota; kingdom Metazoa; phylum Chordata; class Mammalia; order Perissodactyla; family Rhinocerotidae; genus Ceratotherium; species Ceratotherium simum. Next base: position 43,964,807 of record NC_141908.1, read on the forward strand.
TCAGATCCCGGGTGTGGACCTACACACCGTTTATCAAGCCATGCTGTGGCAGGTGTCCCACATATAAAGTAGAGGAAGATGGGCCCGGATGTTAGCCTAGGGCCAATCTTCCTCACAAAAAACAAAAAAACAAAAAAAAGACAAGAAACATTAATCAAGCAGTATTTAATCTCCATTTACATCAGCTGCCTGCAGATGTACCTCCAAAACTAATATTTTAGCAATTTAAACAAAATCATAATTAAAGGCTTCAATGTCAAACCATGTAGCTCTGTATTTTTAATGTAGCAACTGTTCAACTGGTAGAACTAATTTTTTTTCTGTTTTTAACATTTGCAGAACAAGTCCAGTGGATCATATCAGAATTTGCTTTGGCTCCGCCACACTGGAGTTAACCAAGCCAGCAGATTCAGCACTGTAACGTGTTTTATTTTTTATTTTATTTTTTTTTAACATTTCAGTTCATTTTATTTATTTATTTTTTTAAATTTTTTGTTTATTGCAGTAACATTGGTTTATAACATTGTATAAATTTCAGCTGTACATCATTATACTTCTATTTCTGCATAGATTACATCATGTTAACCACCCAAATACTAATTACAACCCATCACCACACACCTGTGCCAAATTATCCCTTTCACCCTCCTCCCTCCCCCCTTCCCCTCTGCTAACCACCAATCCAATCTCTGTCTCTATGTGTTTGTTTGTTGTTGTTATTATCTACTACTTAATGAAGTAAATCATATGGTATTTGACCCTCTCCCTCTGACTTATTTCACTTTGCATAATACCCTCAACGTCCATCCATGTTGTCACAAATGGCTGGATTTCATCGTTTCTTATGGCTGAGTAGTATTCCATTGTGTATATATACCACATCTTCTTTATCCATTCGTCCCTTGATGGGCACTTAGGTTGCTTCCAAGTCTTGGCTATTGTGAATAATGCTGCAATGAACACAGGGGTGCATGTATCTTTATGCATTGGTGTTTTCAAGTTCTTTGGATAAATACCCAGCAGTGGAATAGCTGGATCATATGGTAGTTCTATCCTTGATTTTTTGAGGAATCTCCATACTGTTTTCCATAGTGGCTGGACCAGTTTGCACTCCCACCAGCAGTGTATAAGACTTCCCTTCTCTCCACATCCTCTCCAACACATGTTGTTGCCTGTCTTGTTAATTATCGCCATTCTGACGGGCGTGAGGTGATATCTCATTGTAGTTTTGATTTGCATTTCCCTGATAGTTAATGATTTTGAACATCTTTTCATGTGTCTGTTGGCCAACTGTATATCTTCTTTGGAGAAATGTCTGTTCAGGTCTTTTGCCCATTTTTTAATTGGGTAATTAGTTTTTTAAGGCCAATGTTTCCTTATTGATCTTCTGTTTGGATGATCTATCCATTGGTGTATGTGGAGTGTTAAAGTCCCCTACTATTATTGTGTTACTGTCTATTTCTGTTTTTATGTCTGTTAATAATTGCTTTATATATTTAGGTGCACCTACATTGGGTGTGTAGATATTTACAAGTGTTATATCCTTTTGTTGGATTGTTCCCTTGATCATTATGTAATGACCTTCTTTGTCTCTTTTTACAGTTTTTGTTTCAAAGTCTATTTTGTCTGATATGAGTACTGCTACCACAGTTTTCTTTTCATTGCCATTTGCATGGAGTATCTTTTTCCATCCCTTTACTTTCAGTTTGTGAGTGTCTTTAGGTCTGAAGTGTGTCTCGTGTATGCAGCATATATATGGGTCTTGTTTTTTTATCCAATCAGCCACCCTATGCCTTTTTAATTGGAGCATTTATTCCATTGACATTTAAAGTAGCTATTGATAAGTATGTACTTACTGTCATTTTTTAACTTTTTTTTTCTCAGTGTTTTAGTAGTCCTTCTCTGTTCCTTCCTTCTTCTATACAAAATTGATGGTCTCTTTAGTTTGACATCTGTCTGAAAGCTCTACTCTTTAACTCCCCTCCTCCCTCCTTTTATGTTTTTGATATCATATCTAACCTCTTTTTTGTGCATTTGTATCCATTACCCTCTTATCATGGAAATAGATAATTTTTCCAATTTGTGGTCTTCTCTTTTCCCCTTAAATCAGTCCCTTTAACATTTCTTGGAGCACTGGTTTCTTGGTGACAAACTCCTTTAATTTTTGCTTGTCTGGGAAATTTTTGATCTCTCCTTCCATTTTGAATGATAACCTTGCTGGGTAGAGGATTCTTGGCTGTAAGTTTTTTCCTTTTAGCACTTTAAATATATCATACCATTCTCTTCTAGCCTGTGAGGTTTCTGCTGAGAAGTCAGCTGATAGCCTTATGGGGTTTCCTTTGTATGTAACTTGACTTTCTCTTGCGGATTTTAGGATTCTCTCTTTATCTTTAATTCTGGGCATTTTGATTATGATGTGTCTTGGTGTGGGCCTCTTTGGGTTTATCTTGTTTGGGGCTCTCTGTGCTGCCTGTACCTGGATGTCTGTTTCCTTCCTTAGGTTAGGGAAGTTTTCATCTATTATTTCTTGATAGATTCTCTGCCCCTTTGTCTTGCTCTTCTCCTTCCAGGACACCTATAACACAGATGTTAGTGCGCTTGATGTTGTTCCAGAGGTCCCTTAGACTGTCCTCACTCTTTTTAATTCTTTTCTCTTTTACCTGTTCTGCTTTGGTAATTTCTTCTAGTCTTTCGTCCAGCTCACAGATCCATTCTTCTGTATCCTCTACTCTGCTTTTGAGTCCCTTAATGAATTTTTCATTTCCAGTATTGTATTCTTCATTTCTGATTGGTTCTTTTTTATATCTTCCATTTCTTTGTTGACATTCTCACTGAGTTCATCTATTCTTCTCCCCACCTCAGTGAGCATCCTTAACACTCTTTGTTTGAACTCTCTGTCAGGTAGGTTGCTCATTTCTGTTTCACTTAGTTCCTTTTCTGGGGTTTTGTCCAGTTCCCTTAGTTGGAATGTATTCCTTTGCCTCCTCATTTTGCCTCTTTCCCTGTGCTTGTGACTTCGTATTAGGTAGGTCAGCTACGTCTCCTGCTCTTGGATAGGTGACCTTATGTAAGTGATGGCTTAGGAGGCCTTATGTGTGTCCTTCTGTTGTGGCCTGTTTGCTCTCCCTGTAGGCGCCCAGGGAGGCCGAGTTATGCTCCTCACCAGCTGTTGTAATGCTCAGCTGCTTGTAGTTGTTGTGGACCCTTCAGTCTCTTTATCAGGTGTGAGGAGCCCCAGCACTGTTGGCTGCAAGTTCTAATACCACATTTGTGTTGCAGTATTTCTTTTAAGTGAGTAGGCCCCCAGCGTGGCAGGTTGTTAGGCTCAGGGTCTTACAATTTCTATAAGCCTCCAGCCTTTAGGTCTCTTGTCAGCTCTCTGAGGATTGCAGCTGGGTGGGGCTGGCCTCAGGCACAGGAGCACCCAATTGTTTCAGGCTTTGGAAGGTGGGGCAAACCCCCTATGTGGGTCTTTGTGAAGCACAAGTCTTCTGCAGCTGAACAGCCCTGCCGCCCACAGGTCCACACACACAGTCAACACAGTCCTGCCCCGTGTGCACACCCCAACCTCCTGAAGCGGACCCAGTCTCTCCACGGTGGGACCCCCACACACTCCACCGCCGCCCCACAGTCGTCACCTGCTCCTTGTGCACTCCCTGCCCCACTGAAGTGGGCTCAGTTGCCAGGCTGCAGAGAATCCAGTCACCAATCTATGCAGGCCCACAAGTTGCCTGAGGGCTTGTTGTTGGGTGGGGCCAGTCTCTAGGGGGGGCTGCCTGCCCTGGCTGAGCTGGATTAAATCGGTGCTCTAGTGGGTGGGGCAGACCCTGGGCTAGCAGGCCTCAGGGAAAACTCCAATGGCGTCTGTGTCAGCACGCCCACACCAGGGCACAACAATGGCCGCCGCCAATGTCCCAGTCCCTGGAGAGGTCTCACCTCTCACCGAGATGCACTCAGGGCCTATCAGGTGATTCTCTTTTCACCAAAGCACTGTTCAGCTTTCTTTCTGGTGATTTTAGGTTGCTTTCTGAAATGGGTGAGTTTGCGTGTGGGCCCTTTAAGAGCCGGTTTTAATCTCTTTGTGAACCAGCTTTTCTGGGGGTGCTCCCCAATGTTTTAGTAGCAGGCAAAGTCAGATATTCTGCCACTCGTCTCGACTGTGCTGGGTCCACAAAATGCCCACAGCGGGGCGCTCCCCGGCTCAGGGCCACACTCCTCCGGGGAGGCTGCGTACCTGTGGGCTGCTCCTGGGTGGCCGTGAGGCGCTGCGGCTCGTGAAGGCGGCATTTTTCCTCTCCAGAAGGGAGTCTCTGCCTCTTCCACCTCAATTAGGGTTGTCCGTTGTTGCAGAAGTTCCTCTTATCCAGTTTTCAGTTCTGTCTCAGGGGTAATTTTTCCACGAGTAGTTGTAAATTGGCTGTGTCCACGGGAGGAGGTGAGTTCAGAGTCTGCCTATGCTGCCATCTTGACTTCTCCTCTGTAACATGTTTTAATGTAATGATATACCGCCACTTCTAGAATCGGTGACAAGACGAATATCCAAGAACAGGCATAAAACATCCATGAAGAAATGACAGAGCTTGAAGTCAGTTTGAATAATTTCTGAATCATAAATTCACAAAGGGAGGAGGGAAAAGAAGAGAGAAAAGGAGAAGCAAGGAGGAGAGAAAAAGGGGAGGTGAGTGGCTCCTTCTACCCACCTCGAACACTGAACTTAAGAGCTTTATGCACATTCATATCTCCTACTGACAAGACTCCAGGTATATATCAACTGACCCACAATCATGGACACATTAGAACTCTGCTTCAATCGTGTTGAGAGGGAAATGTGTGCCCAGTTTGGCAATCATGCATTTTTCATTTTGGCTACATATATACTTGTCATGTGCACAGTTGTGCATAATGGAAAATATGCACCATTCACAACGGCTTCCCTCGACCTTCATTTTCCTTCCCCAGGTATCTGCCGCCTGCCTTTGCTCCTGCAGAACGTCATGTTTGATGGCAGCTCTGTAAATCTATATTTAGTGCCTGAGATGCACCCTTTTCTCCCAACCCCCTCAGGACAGCTAAAATCAGCACTTCTGCTAATAGTTTCCAGGTTTGAACTCTGGGAAACTAGGCTACCCCCTGGAATTTACTTCTCCTCACAGACAAATAAAGCTTGAGGAATACTACAAAGCCCATGCTTTCTGGTTAGCACATCCAGATAGAAATTTTCTTGTATCTGGGACCACTCTTTTCTTTCTTGTAAATATTTAAATTGGAATCTACAATGGGTATGCTGTTAAAAATCCAGAATTTTTTAACTTAAAAAATAGGAAATATAACAACGATACACCAATATACACATCTGAGGAAAAAAGCTTGTCTAATGGGCAAATATGATGTTCCTGTTGGCATGTCTGGCCTAATGGTCCTTATTGCTACTGTGTATGTAATGTGCTCAGAGGGCCTGTTGTCTCCCTCTCTAGCCTGTAAACTCCTTGGCAGCTGGAGCCACACCCAGGGTCCAGAACATGGGAGGGTTTGAATAAATGTCTATTGAATTAAATTGAAATATCAGTGGCCTCTTTAAATATTGGGGTCTGACTCCACTTTTCTTGACTATATATATTATCGTTTAGTCAGGAATATCTAAGAAGATATGCCTTCCATTCCTGGAACACAATAAGCGTCAGGGAAAAAAATAGAGAGGGAAGAGAATTCCACAATCAATTCCATTCTACTGATTTCCATCTCGACAGGTTCCTGGAAGCAGGCAGAGGATTGAGAACAGCCTACCTCCATCTTGACCTGAAAGCTTAGTTTTAACATTAACCATTATGGCAGACATTAAGAAGACCCAGAAGCACAAAATATCTGGAGAACTAAGCACAGGTACTCCTTGTGCCTAACGTGATCTCTCTCTCTCTATTTATGTATTTGTATGCTGGATGCATCTCTGAAGCTAAACTAGATATGGGAAAAAGGGAAACTAGATATCTAGAAAACTATTACTTGATGAGCTGAAGTTGTGAGCAATTATTATAAACAGGCAGAAGAAAATCCAGGTTTAAAAGTGCCTTAAGTGTAGCTTGAAATAGTGTAGTAAGCACCCTGAAGTCAGCGCAGCTTCTGGAATGAAGGGTGTCTCTGAACAAAAACTTCTCTGTGACATAAATTCTGTATATCTGCATATTTTATTTTCAATACAGCACTCTTGGTAAAGAGTTCTGGAAGGCATAAGAAGCCTTAAAAAATGCTGTGATGAAAGACTAGGTGGCAATTATCATGCGCAAGTTTGTCATTTTTGCTTTAAAAGGAAATGTCAGAAATATGATTTCCATAATGATCTAATTTTCTGAAAGGAATCTGATTGCAGACAACGGAGCTTTTCTTTAGAAGCGAGGAATGTATAGCTTGAGAAATATTGATCTATAGTGAATATTCAGAATCACAGTAAGCATTGTTCTCCTGGAAATATCAGGTGAATTATTGCTAAACCTCCTGATATCCTATCAGGATCAGTATCCAGGGCCTCAGGTTTTGTTTCTTGGTAACCTTCTACATCAATAACTACTCAAATTTTCAGGTGGCTTCCATTTTAGGTTTTATTTTTTTGGGTTTACATTTTGTCTCCTTCATAATAGAGCACACACGGTCATTCCTACCTGCACTGTTCCACAGAGGTTACCTAACACACTGTATAAGCATGTGGCTCATGAGCCAAATATAGTGCATAGCTGTGTTTGTTTTGGCTTCCAGGTGTTTGAAATATGTGCATTTCTTTAGTTATGGATACGTTTTCCAGCTTGTAACAGTTCTCACCACTCTCTATTGTTTTTACCCACGTATTTACAATTAACTCTTGGTCCCTGTAGATATTCACGTTGGTAAGCCCTAGCCTAGATCCTGGGCTACCCCTCATGCAAGAAATATTCCTTATTCCATGCTACTCTTTACTCCATAATAGTCTATTCCTTCACTTGACTGATTCTGTTTAGCACTAAGGTTTCACAGGCATTCATTCATCCGATGTTTGTTGAGCTGCTTCTAAATGTCAACTACTGTCCTGGGCACTGGTGACAAGACAGTGTCTGCTGGTGACACATCGGGCCTGCTCTCATAGAGCTTCTGTTCTTGTTGGGAATGAGAGGAAACATTAACAATAAATAAATACATTTCAGGTGGTGATAAATATTATGTAAAGAAAAATAAAGCAGAGGAACAAGATCGAGCATGGCAGGGGATGCTATTTTTGACAGGTATCAGGAACATTCTCTCTGACGAGGTGACATCTTAGCGTACACCTGAATAAAGTGACAGAATAACCCACGCAGATATCTGGGAGAAGAGCTTTCCAAGCAAACTGGGGCTTCCTCTTAGAGAAAGCTCTATCTTGACACAGGTAAGAGCTTCTATCTCTAGCACATTCTTTCGGTTTTCTCAGCTAAGAATAGTAGAAAATTGCTAGTGGTTTTCAGCTTAATTCTGTCAGTATTTTTTACACCTGGTTTTGTAATCTCTCAGGTCTCTTTAAAATTTATTTTCCAAGTGGAAAATAAATCAGTACTATTTCAAACTCTCTTTCACTATTACAACTTGACTTGATGCTTGTTATCACTGAAACAATGATAATAGAATTTTGCTACTCTGGAGGAAAATATCTATTGAAAAAAACTACTTTTAGAAAACTCTCTCACCAAAAATCCCAAGGTTACTTCAAACAGCAACAACAATGGTTAACAGACAATGGCATGATTCTGTAAAAAAAAGAACCATATTCCTTGTACCAGTAATTTTTAAATAATAGAATAAATGAACATGCTACTTACTTTTAAGAAAAGAGTAAGTAATGGTTGTAAATGAGTAATTAAAGAAGCATAATTTGAGTTTTGTAAAATAGCAATAATTTTGGAATTTTAAAGAGACCTGAGAGAAAAATAAATAAATAAATAAAGAGACCTGAGAGATTATTTATACCAATTCCCTCTTTTGAACAATAAGAGAACTAAGGCTCTGAGCTCTGAGGGGTTAAGTGGCTTGTCCAAGGACAAAGAGTCATTTATTGGTCAAGCTGGAATCTGAACCCAAGGTTCCTAATTTCTAAACTAGTACTCTTACACTGTATACCATATATTAGCAGTAAATTAAAAATTTTTTAAACTACTATTAAGATTTGTTATTTTCTACAGTATGGGCTAACGCCCAACGACTGCAAAGAGTTCAACATTTTTTTAGTGTATTCACCGTGCCCTCCACTCCTTGGCTACAGGGAAGTGAAACATGTTCTATCAAGATGGCTAATTTTCTCAATATTAACATGGGCATACCTCGCTGTGCCAAAACACCTTGTTTGTGACTGTGAATGGCTAGATTAATTTATGACCATCACAAATGCTTTAAAAAGGCATTGGTAGGGCCTGTTGGATCAGAAAGATGATATCTAAGAAACAACACTCATTAGACAGAGTCTAAACTCTGTTCTGGAATTTTGTAGATGGCAATCATGGGAAAGAGGAACCCAAACATCTGCTGGTTGGCTAAGCTTGTGCAGAATCACTGGACTGATAAATCCATTCTGATCCCCAGCCTTGTATATGTCTATATTTAAGACATAAATATATAAATATATTTATTTACCACTGTAATAACAGTCAATGGTGATTTCTTTGCTCATCTTATTTTTAAGTGAAAATCATTTCTATGAATTAATATCTTAAAATATATTAGTTGGGAGTCAGTTATAAAAACGGCAAGATGGAAACAATTTGAAATAGTTCTTCAAATTGAGTTGATTTTCAAGAGTAACCTAAAATAATTTAGACTTTTGTTTTACTTATGCTTAAAATTAAATTATTGCTCATTAAAAATTCCTATCACCACACAAAATTTAATTAAAATATGCTATATATATTATTGTCAACGTAATAGCATGCTGTTACTCCTTGCAATGTCCCATTAACGACATAAATTGTCCAAACCACCAGTTTGAATTTCTATACTGTAAACTAATGGAAACATCCCAGTTGTGGATCCCGGTGTGGGGTCAGTTTAGTTCGATGGATACATATTGAACACCTACTATAAACTAAGAATAGATAATGAAAAAACAATTAAGAAATGATCCCTGAACTCAAAGAACTTAAATTTAAATTAGAGTTTCAGTTAGATGTCACAGACCTGATAATCCTCTATTTGTTTATATTTTATTTAGATTGTAGTAAAACATCATCCATCCAGAACTAATCCAACAGCAAAGGCTTTATGCCTTAGGTATATGTTATGGACCTGTGTAATCACTATCATTTGAAGAAAGTGAAACATACTACGTTCTGAGGGGACACTTGGAGGGGAAGGTCTAGCTTGCACATAGGAGGCTCTCAATAAAATTCTGATGATTGAACAATAACTCAACTCTTTTGCTCCAACTTGAGACCCAAGGAAGACATCTCCCATAACGAAAATCCTCCAGTGGTATCAGGAGTCTCCATGTTGTGCCCTCCCCAACATGTCACGCTGCCAGGCTCTACGCTACATTCAAGGCAGGGGATTCTGGAACTCCAGTGCCACAGAAGAGACTAGAAAAGTTTCTAGCTACAGTGAAGTCACAGATGCCTGGCAGTTGTATCTAAAAGTCATTTGAAATCAGACATTACTAATTTGGGAATGGTCTGAAAACAAATTTTGCAAACATTCATAAGATTCCTGTAAAAAGTTTTAGTGCATACTCTTTATCCTCTGCAAATCTTGAGAAGCAAAACGTTACAATTTGAGATATGATTTATTCTAGAAATTGAATTGTTAGAAAAAACAACCAACTCTTTCTCAATATCTAAGGGGAAGCGTTGTAACATTTACAGAAACTTTAGATTAAATAACAAAGCTTAGTTTTGAATACATTTTCGAAACCAAAAAACTTTAAGAAATGTATAGGATAGTATCTTAAATTGAAAAATAGGATGGATGAGAGATGAAATATCCAGTAATGTTCTCTAGCTCCAAAGAACATTCTTTTGAAGAATTTGTAGCTTAGGGAAGGGAGCAAAATTTATTATTCCCCAATAATTGCTTTACTTTGTTAAAAACCTGTACATCTTTATGTTGATATTTCTAATAGCAACATATATATTGTATATGGTTGTATTCCATTATAGTAAAATCTAAAAGAAAATCTATTCAAGTATAAAAACTATAAAACTTTTTTCTAAATCTAACAATGGTCTACAGATTCTGAGCTGTAGCAAATATTCTGAAATTTTAGGTCAATGATATGAATAGTCAATTAAAATTTATAGTAATGATTTATGGCCTAAATGCATCCTGCAAGGGTGCCAAGTCTTTGAACATATACAGACAAAACTTCAGACATAAAGTAAAATAATATTTAAAATATTAATATAAATTTAGTATAAAATGTTAAAACTTATTGGAGTCTACAGTCCACCTCCTTCACTTTAAAATTGAAGAAACAGAAAGCAGATCATTTCTTTCACTCACTTTCACAATATTGTATAGTTTGTTAGTGGAATCAAACTCAGCTTTTGCTGATGTTCATCACCAAACTATGCTACCTTCAATTAGGATAAGGGTTTTTAAATAATAATGAACTACTGATTAAGCTATACCTTATTCAAAAATAAGAACATTCATTTAGACTTTTCTAATAAAAAAATTGTTTAAAACAAAATAGATGTCAGCAGTTAAGATAAAGGCAAGAAGCTGCCAGAACAAGGCAAAGAAGAGAAAGCAGAGAAAAATTTAATCTGTTTCAGTATCTTGACCAAGCTGAACCTCTCAAAAACTTAGCATTTTGTCACTCAATTCAGACATTGTGTCCATGATGCTAAATTCAGTTAGAAACAATGATGACCAGTAAATGGAAAATCTTGAATATTGATCAAGACAGTATTTTTTTGTAATTGTAAGTTTTATGTCTAGGAAACAATGTAGAAGATAAGCTAATTTTGATGTGGGTAGATTGATTTAAAGTTCATAGAGGTTAGCATATTGAAAGGAAAATGAATTACCATATTTTGGAGTTGTATACAGTTGGCAGCAGTAGAATCTGCAACCACAATAATGACTGCAATGTACAAGGGAGAAAAAGCACGATGTTAGAGAGCGTCTACCAAACCAGCCCTCTTGCAATTGATTCTGTCTCCAGCCTTTTTCTGACCCCACTGTTACCCTCAAATCCCACTCAGCTTTCCATGCCAAGTTTTTTATTCTGCCGCTGTTTTCTCTCCACATAGTTTCTTTCCAAACCAATATCCATGTTCCACTCATCGACCACCGCTTTAGAAAGCTTCAGGCTGGATGGCCGGGCATGAAGTGCTGGCAGGTGGTGTAGCTGTTAGCCAGCCTTGTGTATCACAAGAGATCTGATGCTATCAAATTCCTTTTCCCCCAAAGACTAAAGAGAGCAAGCCTTTGTGAGCATGCAGGAGGGGGATGAAAACAGTTTGTCTCCTGAGCAGCCAGCCTTTGTCATATTACAAATGAAATCATCTCGGAAATTTAGAGAATTAATATCATAATGAAGACGGGAGTACCCATTAGGGTGGTCTAATGTTGCTCTGGAGAAATGTGATGGATGCCCAGTGGCTGCAAGCCCTTATTTGCAGAGAGTCACCTCTGCAGTTGCCATTATTAGGAAGATGTCTGAAGCAGAGGATCAGACACAACCATTGCAAGATGAGATAGTGTTTGACTGGTTTCCAGGGAACCGAAGGATACAAGCTTAGTTGTACCTGTCACTATGGCTCCCAGCATTTTTCCCCCTTAATGTCTTTTTTAGCTGTAGGAAGTTTCTCTTTAAAGATTCAGTGCTTTCCTAATGGCATAAAGTGAATAATGGGAGCATATAAAAATGTTATATAGATTACAAATGGATTCACTCTATTTTAAGACAATGTGTGCCAGCCCTAAAGAATGATTTTATTTAGCTTTCCTTTTCTCTTGAAAATAAATTTCACCAAACGTTCCGAAATGAACACACCACTGGCATTCCCATGTGCATTTAGCTTTCTACGTAAAATGTCTCTAACTTTGCATGGCAATATATGTGCCTACCCAAAATCTGATCTGCATTTGCTGCCCTTTTCTGCACTAAAGCCTAGAATACAGTACTTCCAGGAATTATTGTAAAATGTAATTGAATCATCATTTCTGGTACTCAAATATAACTCTCTCTTTCGTACTGCTTTCCAGTGACATTGGTATACATATTAGGAAATGAGAGTTTTCCAAAATCCCGTATCAGTTCCAGACTAGATAAAAAGGAAGGATAATTTCCCTGAGAAAAATTTGGAATGGTGTAAAGGAAAGGAAAGGCTAAATATTTTCTGGAAAGTAAGACTATACCTAGTTTTTCTCCAGTTCACAACCAGTCCTTTTATCTCTGAGATCTGAATTTACAGAATTTGCATTTCTTGTTCCTATGCCTGCCAGCAACTGAATAATATCCTTTCTCTGCAATATTTTTCTTCCAATATCTGCCCCTATTCAAGACAGGTTTATAGAGTAGTTCATTCTCTTGATGAAGTCAAACATAATATTTTATTTGAGACTGCTGTAAAGGCATAATCACACAGATTTTGGAAATCTTGATCAATTACAAGTGGAAACAACTCAGAAATTATTCCCAATTCTTTTCCCAGCACGAACAAAAATAAAATAGCTAAACTTGCTTACTAATCAATTAGAGAGAAAACTTAGACTATCCTATGCTTTGGTTCCATGAATATCCAGGTTCTTTCTGTTGACCTGCTTTTAATTTCCTATTCTCTTCTGTATTTAAAACCTTTCAGGACAGCCAGCCTAAACGTCCAATCAAATCTCTCTCAAGTAAAATGATAAATTGGAAGCAAGGTTCACCAAAAAAGCTGAGCTAACTACTGTCTGAGTTGTCTCTGGTCCCTTTTAATGGGGACACAATTTCATTCATAAAGCCTTATTACCCTTCCAAACAGTAAATTCTACTCACTCTCCAAACACAAAACCTTACTGATCATCCACGTCTATGCTTTGCGCATCCATTTTGGTATCTATGATATTTCAAATTTGCATTTCATCACATATCTTATTAGTCTTTAACTTTATTATATATCCAAGTCATTTTTTTCCCCAGCTAGATTTTAGTCTCCTTAAAAGTAATAAACATTTGTCTTCATAGTACCTAACCCAGCGTTAGGCATGTAGTGAGGACTCCATAAATACATGCTAAATGAAAGCAAACTGACGTAACTAGTAAATGCTAGGAACTTTCTAAAACTCACTATAGATCAACAAATCCCGTGTGTGGAAGGGAATGTATGCGGTCACTCCTTCGTATTGTTTTAAATTTCCTTTCAAACTGCTACATACACAATCAAATAATAAAGAAATTCATCCTCCCTAAAGCAAATAGAAGAGTCCTAATGAAAGCAATGTACCCCACTAGCATTCAGACCCTGAAAACGACAAACATGATCTTGGACAGAGAAGAATGTAATGAAAACAATCACATTAAACATAGCTCTTCCCTGCTCAGTGCTCAATAAGTGAGCAGCAGGCTCTCTGTCTAGCTTACAGAAAACAGGAGGTAGCAGTTTGCAAGGAGCAGCGTTTTAATGTGATTGGACTATAACAGACAATCTATTTACAGCATGCTCTGGGGAGCTTATAAACAAATGTTGAGTAATTTCAGCCAGCAGTAATTACCCTTGCAGCTGACAAGGATAGCATGAGACTTTCTCCTTCACCTTCAGCCCAGTCCAGAAGGCAGTGTACACAATGCCACTTCTAATTATTTCTGCATTTCTATGGCTAAAGACCAAAGTGTGTTATTAGAGAACATTTTAGAAGCTTTTTAAAAGCTTATTTATTAGGACAATTAAAAGTCGTCACTATGACAGCAAATAAAAGGTTCCATTCTCAGGAATGCTGTATCAAATGAGCTTCTGCCCACTTACCTTTAAGGCAATGTGGACTTGTTTTGTGTTGTCTATTGTTAAGAGCCGAGACTAAGTCTTGGTAATAAAAAGAAATAGTATCTGGAATGCATTTGGTTTAATTCTGAGATGTGCCTTTTGCTCTTTACAATTTTCAAGCAATTTAGAGCATATAACAGAAGTTATTTTTCAAAAGGCACAGAATTTTGAAACCTGTGTGTGTTGCTTGATTACAGATGCTGTTAAGAGATAAAATGCATGTGGTCAGACTACGTCTCTTCTGCCTCTCACAGGAGGCACTAGGTTACCCTGGCTGGTTAAAGGATTTAATCTGGAGGAGTCACTCATATTGCATCAGTTTGACATAAGGAAGATGTTAAAAATTCAAAGTGCTAAAAATAAACCTTTGGCAGATAAGCTTCTAATGGAGTGCTGAAGGAATAAAACAATTACGCAGAGCAATCACCCTGAGCGTTTGTAATTAACAATCAAATTACTTCCCAGAAGTGTCCAACAAGAGAACTTTTGTTGAACCTTTCTATACGTGCCAAACTACCCCAAAGTAATTGGGGAAATCAGTGAACTGTGGTGTGTGCCAGTTCTCGAACACCATGGCCAGTTTTGCGTTCACTGAGCTTCTGTCCGCCTCACTAAATTCAGTTCAGATGCCTACTATAGGAATTGACAGCAGATATCTAATCCCGCAAAGTATATTATTTACATTTTTTGATACGTTACATTACATTATATTCTGTCGTGTTGCATTTCATCAACGACGGATAGAATGTTGCGTAACTTCATATGACATGATGCCAGATCTCTCTCTCTCTGTCTCTCTCTCTCAACACACACGCGCGCACGCACACAAACACCCCACAAAACTTTTAGATCAGGAGATGGGTCTGAAGGAATGTTTTTTAGATTCTGGCCCTAAAATGAGCCTAGAAGGCTTCCAATAATGACCAAAGCCATAGACCTTTCATGACAATAACATCATATTGCCCTGCACTGCAATGCCTAATCTTATTTAGTATATATTTTGCCAGCTGTTTGTAAATCTCCTTAAATGTGTCATTATGATGTACAGTGGACCACAAAAACACATGTTCTGAATGTGAAACAACAATATGCTGAAAATTAGCCTCCTTGAAAGAAACATCCAAAAAACAAATTACAGAGTTTAACTATACACCATTAGACGCTCGTCCCTACCATTGCTCTGCTCTCATTGCTGAGATGCGGTTGGCAGACGGACAGTAATTTGTCCTTGCTCTTGAGACTGGCAGGTGTCACTCTGGCCAGTGTGGGATGTGAGTGACAGATATTTTACAGCTGAAGAAATGAGAATGCAGAAACTCAAGAGTACATCTGGGACTTCCCTGGTCATTTGTGGGCAGCACAAGGGCAGAGTAGGCCGCTGTGCTAACGCAAGACTGCTTGTTCTTGCCACTGCTGCAGGCTGCTGCCGATTCACGGCGTTTTAAATAATATTCCTATTATCTAGGGTGTGTTTCTGCTTTGATGGAAGCATGCAGAAAGCTGCTCTCTAGGCTGTCTGTTGTATACTAAACTGCTCTAATTGCTTTCCTGTGCTTTATTCAAAACTCTGGTGAAAGCTGATTTCAGTGCAAAATTGCTTGCAGATTTAGCATTTTTGAACATGCAAGTTTTCATACACATTAATATAATTTATCAAAAAGCTGGAAGTTTGTTTTCCTCCTCTACCCAAAAGTATTAAGTTATTTTAGTTTTACAAAAAAAGAAGGAAAAATTTCTCATTGGAAGATATGTAAGTGATGATAATAGGAAACAATAATAATAATAACAGAATGTAATATGAGAGCAAAAATAACTATGTCTCTTTTCTATCTGGATATAATGGGGAACTTCTGTTTTCTTGGGTTCAGTCTAATTTTTATATATGTTAAAGAGAAATTAAACATTTAAATTATAATGTAAAAAGAAAAATAGCTATAAAGCCTCAAACATATCTAAACTATATTTTAAATGTGAATTTTTAGGTTCACCTTTTTCTATGAGATGAAAGAGAAAGTTTTAAAAAATGTAGTTATCCAAACACATTAATACGTAAATTTAGTAGTGTTTGAGGGTTATAAGAAAAAATGGCTAAAACCAGCAAAAAGTCCAAAGATTTTACAAACAAAATAATCTCCAAAATTTATGGACACATGTTTAAAGGGGAAAGATAAAAATTACTACTTTTTCAAATACAATGCAAAACTATTAATGCACTTATTTTTTCAATACTGTTTCTAGTGTTAAGATTGCAAAGAAAAGAATTTCTTTTATTTTTAAGTCTGAGTCACCCTTAACATTTAAATATTGTAAACACAATATTTGAATTGTCCTTTTTCTTAAGATTATAACAGCTATGCTGAGATATTTTCTTGTTCATTAAACTTGCAGAATTCATGGGAATTCACTCAAACTAAACTGATGTAGGGAGGACACATTTTTAAAATCAAAGTTCTCTAGCAATTGCTTAAAAGAATGATTATATACAATGATATACAAGCAACATGAATACTAGGCTTTAGTTACAAGGATAGTTGTCTGCCTTTATTTTCTATTCATTTCCTCCAGACCGCTGCCAAAATATTACCTTGCAAAATTAAAATGAAAACCATCTGTTGATTAGGGAAAACATTCATGTCACAGCACATTTCAACATTCACAGAAAGAGTTAAGGCTGCAGCTATCTCCAAAGAGAAAGAAGATATGTTGATTCAGATTGATGTTAGAATATGTTGTTTAGTGTCATTTGCCAAATGTTGTTTCATTTTGAAAATCATTACTTATGTTAAATAAATTGGAGCGTGCGTGCAAGCAGCATAACATGAAATTAGTACTTAACTGTAATTTTAGGGATAGAAATAAAATTTTTTCCCCATGAATGGAATAAAACCTCTCCATAAAAACCAATAACGTACTGAAAAACGTACGGTCACAATTACTTTTTTCCCTACTTACTAATGCAAAGATAAATTGTTCTCCTTTGGAAATCAAATATTTTTCTAACCACTATGTTTCTTTAATTAAACTGTATTCTTTATAGTGATCAAATATAATTAGCAGTAACAAGTATTTAATGAAAACAAACTGCTACTCCCAAACCTTTACTACATGTTTTGTTTAATTCCCACAGACGCTCCAAGGATCACTGTATCTTCATCACAAGTACCAAAGCATACTCCCTCCCCCCGCTGCCCCACCCATCTGCCAGTAGTATTTATAACAACAATACAAATAACAACAAAAACTTCTGTAATACCAACGACTTTACTTTGCATTAAATCCTGCTCCTCAGCTCAAGGCATCGTTTGCAAAGAAGCTTAACACTCAGCAGTTCAAATATTTTATAGATTTGTTCTTCAAAAATCCCATTTGATATCATCGTCTAATAAAGTATTATCCTGGTATCTTTGATTATTGGTAAGTAACCAAAATAAGAAGAAAAGCGCCCCGCTGGACTCATTGACAGCTAGGTGCTATAGCAAGTCTTCTGTAATTAATTGTGAATGAAAGGGGGTTTGGTTTTGCAGCCTCGTAAAACTTTTCCCACGTGGCTGAACCCACGGTCAGAAGACGTTAGGCAACATTAACTGCCTGCACATTTCTGCAAGGCTCTCCAGGAACAGCTAGGCAATGGGGCTCCAATCCTGAGAAGCTTGGGACATAAGACATCAGCGTCTACCTTTCATCTTCGCTGAGATTTGGAGTGGGTTCAGACCACAGAGTCTCCTTAATTCTCACTAATTCATTTGCTTTCCTGACTCGCTTGGCTTGGGATAACCTGAGAATGATAATGAACCTGTGAGGGGAGCTCTTAGTCCCTTGCCTTTGAATGTGCTCGGCATGGATCGAGGGCTTTCTGTGAATCTTGCAAGAGGAAAAAGAATCTTATTAGCACTGATTGGTAGTCATGAGGTTTCCTTTAAAAATTGCTCGTGTTTTAACTCTTGCTTGCTTTCTGCAAAGCAGAGTAATGGGGGGAAAAGTTAGATTATTTACGCAAATGATGTATATTTTTTGAAGCTGGGGTGCTGTTTTTGGGGTGTGATTTAATGCAAACCCTAGCAGCTAGCTTTTTGTTGGCCTTCAAAAAGCAACCTCAGTGTTTCCTACTCTTTTCTGCAACTGATGTTCAGTTCTTTTTTCATTTCCCATAGATAAACACACTCTTGTTGCAGAGAGGTAGAGTTTTTCAAAGGAACGCGCAAAGCCTCTTTTAAAAAAATCATTTTCAGGCTTAATTTACACAAGAGCTGTTAAGTTCACAGGCATTTCCTGTGGTTTTGGAATTCTGTCGAATTGGCACTTTTGCTTTTACAATTAGTGTGTTGTGGACCTTTAACTTCTACCTAGGTAAGAATTTGTGCTTGAGATGAAAAAGTCAATAAATGAACTGGGCAAAGTGGTGTGTTTTAGTGAAGCAATAAAAAGGGCAATTTGGGTCTACTAGTCTAGTCGAAGGTGATCATTCTTTAGATCATGAGATACTAAACTACTGACCAAATTATTCTCTCGTTCTATTGTAATTGTGCTTTTACATGTTCAGTTGCACAGATCCTCCCATGCACATGCTAACGGAAGCTATATGCAGGAGCTGCGATGAAATAAATGCACCGAGGGGCAGAAGAGGGCTTGACTCAAGAATTAGAAAGGGACCTTGGTGGCAGGGCAGAGTGCTAACACACTCTGGTACTTTACAAAAGGCGTATAACCTCTGATGTCATGTGCTTATCCCCATTTGGGGACTCTTTTATCAAGATTTTAAATTTCTTGCACAATCGGAGTGATCAGAGCGACCCGTGACATCCATATGTAATGTTAGTAAATGTGTCGCTTAGCTAGTGAGCTGCAAACCTAAGCCCTAAGTCATCACCACATTCTGAGCATAGAGAGTACCAGAATGCTAAAGCAGGAAAGAGCCTTAGAGCTCATCCAGACCAACTCCCAGGGGTTTCAAAGATGACAAAACTCAAGACCAGGAAGGTTGGGAGATTTGTCCAAGGTCAAATAGCTGTTGATTTACAGAGCTAGAAAGGAAATTCAGTATTCAGATTCCAAGTCCAGTGCTCTGTCTGAGACTATGCACAAAAAGTGCTAGAATTTCCATACAAAACTGTTTTGACATTACAATGTACATGTTCAAGGGCTTAATGCTAATGGAAATGTTTCAAGCAGTAAGCTGTCCTCCTAAGCCAGACGACTGCTCCTTTCCATTGACTTCCTATAACTGACACCATGAGCTCTGTTTCAATTTTGACTCTTTCCAAGGACACCTCCTTCTATTTCTTCCCAGCCAGAGAATATCTCCACTTATAAGTTGAAAACATCAGAGGTCAAATGTTCACCCATTTCCTTTCTCCATAATATCACACTATTCCCCTCTCCTGCCTTCTCTTGGCGTTGGGACTGTCCTTATTTCTGGCCAATACTGGGTGAATCTTGACTAGAGTAACAATTTATTTACAATTTATTTCTGATTTCATGAAATCACTTGTTCAGTGCCATTTCACAAAAATTTGTGGTTAGAAAGATATGCAATTTGAGAAATATTTGTGAAAAACACATAATGCTTCCATCAAGGAAATGTGATCATTTCAAACAATATAGAACAGTGAATAAAAACATGAGTTTGGGAGCTGACAAACTGGGCTTAAATCCCTAGTCCCAATACTTGCTACGACCTGGAGCATGGTATTTAACCTCCCTAAGCCTCAATTTTCTCTTTTATAATAAATGAAGCTTATAAAGTCTTGACAGAATGCCTAGCACATAATAGGCTTACAACAAATGTTAGCTATTATTGTTGTTGTTATTGTTGTTGTTGTTATTAGTGACATTGTTATTCCATCGGTATAACTAATCAAAGAAGAGATACATATGTGAAGCATTGTAAAGATAAAGTAACTGAGGATTGAATGGATTTGGGGGCTGTCCTAGAGAAAGAGGAGAAATAAAGGTGAAAAGTTAATTCAAGCGCTCCAGTTTGAGAGACTGAAAGTGATGACATTAGTTGTCAGACCCTCAAGGGGTGAATCTTGGAAGCAGGTTCCAGTGAAGTGGCTTTGATAATTGTGGATTTGTGTCAGGTGAGGGCAACAGAGAGCTATGCAGGCAGGCAACTCTAGAGGCCTGGAAAACCATGAACTTGGTTATTAACCCCTAGGGGATGCAGCAAAGCCAGTCAGAGCTAAGGAAAGAGCCAAGAATAGACTTGAACCAGGAGCCAGAATCTGTTGTGCCCAGAAGAATGTCAAGGGTAGAAGGCGGGAACAAGCCAACTCACAAAGCAAGAAAAAGGAGGAAAACATAAAATAGAGCTACGTTGGAGTCAAGAGAGATGCCAGCAGCCAAAGATGTGACGATCTCTCAGAAAAGCTGTCTCCACCAGCCCTTCTGGGGCAGCAGTCCAGACCTTCCCAAGAGAACCCAGGCAGCTGTCATTGGCCTTTATGAAGGCCATGGTGACTCCAAAAGAAAAAGCATTTTAGAAGAGAAAGTTTGGGGTGGTGGTCATGGGAAGAGAAAATATGACGTGTGTTTAATATGCACAACTGAGGTGCCAGTGGAAGCATCCAGTAGAAATAACCAAACAAGAAAAAAATATGACCAAAGTTAACAGGAAACTATTCAGGAAGGTCAAGGAAACAAATACTTATTGAGCATCCACTGTGTGCTTCTCATTCTCACTTAATCTTATCTCATGCAAAAGGCACTATTATCCCTACTTTTGAGATGCAGAAACCGAGGTTACAAGACTTTAAGAAATGTATCCAAGATCATACAGCTCATAAATGGAAGAATAGTCTAGAATTAGAATTCATATCTGCCTGATATCAAAGCTCTTTTTCCATCCATCCCTGTGGCTCAAAATTGAAGCCATGAGAATGCACCAGTTCTCTGAGGGACAAAAAAAAAAAGTAGGCAAAAGTCAAAGAAGTCAAGTAAGTGTTTAATGCTACAGTGATTTCAGGAATTAGGACTGATAACACACTGTTGGATTTGGCAATTAGGAAGACACTGGTGACCTTGGGAAAAGGAGTTTCTGTAAAGTGATGAGGATGGAGGCCAGACTGTGAGTGAGGGGGTGGTGAGGGAATGATGGCTGGAATTATAAATTGCCCTCTGGAGGAGCTTGGCAGTAAAAGAGTAGTAACTTCTAAGACTACTATGAGCTGGGGACATCTTTTTCTTTTGTTAGAGAAGAAACGAAAATATTTGTGGACGGTGATGATAGAGCCACTGGAAATCAATGTTCATTCAGAAGAATCAGGGAATAATTACAAAGCACAGTTAGGTGGGAGGGAAAGGAAATCTCTGGCTGGTAAAACCATTCTTAAATGGTAAGAAATAAAGAAAAGAGGGCTAAAAATATATAGACTTATCGAGGTGGTAAGAAGGACACAAGCATAGAGATATTTGGCAGTTAGAGTGAGACGGGAAATAGGAAAACTTATGTCAGATAACTTTGATCAGTCAAATAAGAGACAAAGGTATTTGCTGTAAATGAGATGTCCTGAAGTGGATCTGGGGGTCCAAAGAGTGTGGGTGAATAAATGAATGAATGAATGAATAAATGATCTAAGAGAAAAATCTAGAGGCATACTTTGTTTAGTGTCAGAGGGAAGGGATGCACCAACTAGACAAAATCTCATTATTAAGAAAAATTGGAGTATTGAACAACTCTAACGTGTGTTGAAAGTCGATGGATCAGAGCTGTTATAAACTGACCCTACTAGGTGCACCACGGTCCACCTTGTAAAATGCATTCTGCTGCAGCTCCTGTGGGAGACAGACACACTGAATGCAAGCAGCATCAATCTTGCCTCTTTGAGATGTGGTATTTAATATGCTGCATTGAAACCAGGACAGATAAAAAAAATCTGTAACTGCCATCTCCTCCCACCACACACAGAGTGAATGGCCAGTGCGTCGCTTCCACAGGCAGAGTATAGCAGACTTTTATCTTTGTGCCTAAACTCCATTGTTAAAGCAATGGTAATAGGTTTACCTATTGGTAAATCTAACTTTATTAGAGAAAAAGTGAAGTTTTGCAGGACTCACATTGTGGGCACTTACAAAATCTTGACCAGAATGACTAGTAGATTTGAGACTTCCCTTTGAAAGGGCAGGAAAACCAAGCCAATGTATCTGCTTGGCTGTTCAAGAGATGCAGCAGAGTAAGGAGAGTGGGGCTGGCCATCTGTTTCCTTTTTTTTATTTTTAAAAATCTATGACAAATCAACTTCCCTTTATTGATAAAGTATTATCTAACAACTCAGTCAACATCCAAAGTACATACTTGAACAAGATAAGAAAAAAAAATGACCTTTTATCAGTCTGTAACACTGAGTTGCTTGAATTCTGAAATTCAAGTGCAATTTTAAGAAAAGGAAAAAAAAAACACTTTTTTCTCAACATTGATGCCATTTATTTTGATGCAATTTGGGTCTCATAAGGTTCTGTTAGCCTGAAATTCTAGACACATCCATGAATTCAGACTTTTTCAAAAAACAGAGGCACATGTTGATTTAGGAAGTGTCCACATGACAGTAAAACAACCAATCAATTCAGTGAAAAAAAAAATCAATTGATTCAATAAAAACATCAAACATGTTGTTTGCTGTCATGAAGATCAAACTACTGTTTGACAGAACTTTTACTTTTTAATCAATGGTATTGATGTCCATAAACACTGTCTTAAGTTTATCAGCCCATGTTCATCGTACAAAAGAGGACCAAGTTGCTATTCGTGAAGATATTTCAGCAAGACAGCACAAATGAAAACCTCAACTTCAGGCCAAAATTTTAACCTCCACTTTGCAGCTCTTTCCATCATGTCTAATTTCTTTTGTATTAACTTCCTTCAACAAGAAATTTGTTTTGTAATGTGGCGCTGTTTATTATGCTGCACAATGTGCCTCAGGCAATGTCACCATCATACGGAACAGCATCTTATGTGTTTACCCTTAAAAGAAAGGTAGTAGATTGCAGCCTTCCAGCCGTCTTTCTTGGCTGATATCTCCGGAATTTGTAGCATACCCATCATTATCTAACTGCCAACTGTTTTCAGAGGAGCTGCTGCTTTAAGCTCATTATTTCTTCCGATTGGAGAATCTGCAGAGCCTCTTTCTACAACACGCAGCAGCCAGCATGGTACATGTGTACAGATGAATGGTCAGGTTTGTCCTTCAGAGACTCTTTGTACCCAGCTTTGCCCCAGAACTGCAGCGCGTAATGAGCAGCAAATGCATACACATGTGCCTTAAAAGTGTACAGTGAAACCGTTAAGAAAATTGCCAAAATAAAGACCACATTCCGTAAATAAGCTGTTAGCATAACTGCATAGTTCCACAGCGTTTCCTACTTACCTAAGAGTTCGGGGATTATCAGGACTCTCCTATAATTAGTTTCTACAAAACTTCCTTGAAGTCAAGTGCGGTTGATTAGGCAGTTGCCTTTCAAGAAGAGTTATATGAGCTACACTTTGGGAGATTTCCAACTAAATCTGAGAGTGGATGATGAAAGAACCGACATGCAGATTGTGGAGAAAGTAGGTGAAGACTCTATGAATGTTGTTAGTTTAAAGATCTGCGCAATCATATCTACAAGGCACTGAGTGACAATCAGAGAAAAAGACGTGTGTCCCATATCCTTCTCTATAACTCATTATTTTAACAACCTAAATTAGCAGGTACAGATGTGTAGAGTTTCAGAATGCAATTTTCGGATTTTTAAAGGTTGAATGATGCTGAGATAATGGGGAGTAGATCTGCAAATAATTGCTAGGTAACCAACATAATGCATTTTTTTCCTCCTTTTCCTTTAACATAGGTCAAAGCAAATATACGTAACACTCCAACGTTATCAAACCTGGTCTTGTACATTATGTACTGCTATTGTTTTCGTTAAAGCCAAGAAAAGCGAAGAGGATTAGTTATCTCAGCTGTAAATATCTGAGTTACAGAAACACAGCTGGCAAGTCATGGTTTCCTCCCCTTCCACAGCCTTTCCCATGGCTAAAATCAGCACGGCTCTATTGAGGTCTAAAAGACAAAGATGTATTGTCACTGATTCCTACCATGTCAAGACTCAAGTGTACCACCTTTAGTGATCTAAAGTTATTTTGGATCTTTGGGTATTGATAACAATTCTTAATGCTCACATGAGTCTATTAAAAACATTGTTACTATGAGAAATATGAATCTTCACCCTATGATTTTAGATAGAATATTAAGAAAATCCGACATAAAAAATAAACAAAGGCATTATGCCCTAGGCCATGGGATGTTAAACTATCAGAAAGGACAATCAGAAAATAACTATTTTTAAGCTCCCAGCGGGAGTATGGGCTGCTGCTGCTAATGGTTATGTACATCTCAGAAGCGAAGGATGGAAGCTGTTCTAAAATTTTAGATTTTGTCACAATATATCATTCTATTTTAAAAATAGATCAATGGAAGATGCTCTTCTTTGGAAGATATTTCTCTGCTGCTTTATATGCAAATTTCTTTTGTGGCTTCTATTTATCCTCCAGCCAATTCTTTTTAAATCCAAAAGTAAGGATGGTCCCAATTTCCTAGGTTCTTATGAAAGAAAGGACAGGATGTAGTAGTTCAGCCATTTAATGTCAATTTTCTATGAAATTTAATGGCCATGAACCAACTAAAGGGTTTGATTGTAGAAAACATCAACAATGAAACATCTCATTTAGATGCTATACAAAGTAATAAGCAGTTGCAGGTGTGTTGGAAAAAAATCCTTATAAATACGAAGGATTAAGAGGATATCTGTCTTTCATATTTTTAATTAAAAATTTTATTAAGGTAATTGTAGAATCACATGCACTTGTAAGAAATAATACAGAAAAATCCGCCCACACACACAATTTGCACAGTTTTCCCCGATGGTGATATTTTATAAAATATAGTATAAAATCACAATCACATTGACACGATCCACCTATCTTATTCAGATTTCCCCAGTTTACCTGGTGCTCATTTGTGTGTCATTTGATGTTTTAAAGATTTCAATATTCCAATATAGGAATCATTTTTATTAAACTTGGTTAGAGTATGTGATGAGTAGGTGCCATTTGGTGCCTGAATTTGAAGCTAACTATCTCTCTGGTTATGTAAATTAGCTAGTTAATATGTTTGATCAAATTTAATTTCACGAACTGATTTGCCACATAAGGGTGATGGTAGCATAGTCCAAGACCAAGACAGATGTTAAACAAGAAGACATAAAATCTTACAGGCAATGTGGCTTAGTTTTCCCCCAAGAAACTGGGTGCTTTGAAAAACACTAAAAATAGTATGAGCTAGATCTTAAGTTCACTCCCATGTGCAACAATGGTTTGATTTTGGTCATTATTTTTATTGACTTCCTCCTGGGTGTATAGCTCTATATGAGTAAAAGGAAACACAGTTTTATGGATAGAGACACACCAGAGGATCCAAAGTCCTGAATTCTTGGCTGAATCCTAGTGCAGACCTCCTGAATATAATCCCAAAATGGGAATTTTGATTTTCTCTTTCAGTTTCTCCACCTGTGACTTAAAAATTGTGGGATGTGATACAGCAGAAAGTATTAACACAGTAAAATTGAAAACAATCATTCAGTTTAATTTTCTCCTTTGTTTTTAGAAGAACATTCTGTCCTCAGTCATAACAGTAGTATAACCTAACATTTAAGTATTTACTATATGCCATGTTCTGTGCTTAGCTCTGTATATGCACTATCTAGTTTAATTACTACCACACTTCAAAGTAATCTAAGAATTAGAGACTGTTATTTCCCTTATCTTGCAGATGACATAGCTGAGGCTTAGATACTTGAATTTACTCAAGGTCATGCAACTGGCAATTGGCGAAGATGGATCTTGAATTACAGTTTCTTACCACAATAGCCATGCCTTGTTCTTACCCACTACCTTTTAATGCTTCCCTTTCTATAGTCCATGTGTTCTCTCCTACACTGGGTCAAAAGGAAAAATGACTCCAATGATCTATGGTCCTGTTCTGTGGCCTGTCATTGAGATTTCTCTATATTGCAAAAGTGATACACAGGGATCTGAGAGAGCTAAAAATGTGGGAAGAAAACTCCCCAACCATTCTACTTCTACCCAGAACAGGAAGGTAAGACTTAAAAAAAAAAAAAAATGAAGTTTCTCAAGAGTAACTCTGAGTTAACCCACCATTTTGAAGCAAAGTAACAGTTACAGTGCCAGTTAAAAAAAAAAAAAAAAAACCCTAGTGGGTGGTAAGTCATTTGCACACCTCTTGATAACCAGCAGCAAGAGTGAAAGTAGAGTCTTTTACTAGGAAAAGACCAGAGGGGAACAGAACAGTAGGTGCATGCATATCCTATGCTTTAATCCAGAAGCACTGAATTTATGAGTCCTCGGAGGCCTTTTAAAAGCTGGAAGAAGAAACCGGGGCTGGTAGTCTTCAGACGACACTGTGCGGAGAACAAAGCCCTGATGGCATCAAATCAAGGGATCCCACCCCCCTAAGAGGTTGTAATAAATCTTGGGAGAGACATCCACAGCACCAAATGGATCTCTCTGGGCACATACATAAAATATCTTCATTCCTAAAGCATCAAAATTTCTGCCTAAAGAGCCTTCATTATAAAAGAAGGTAAGTACACTTCTGTCAGACTCAGGGACTGACTGGCTGCCTGTAGCCTGCTATACTGAGAGGAAGGAGTCCATGCAGCGCAGGATGTTTGATGAGTAACTCAGCAGCAAACTGAACCTCATAGCCAGAGCCTGCTGGTGTTCACGCCCCATCGTACACAGAGACAGATGGAGGTGATGAGCTGGGGATGGCTTCCAGTGCAGATGGGGTGCAGAAAAGGTGGCTTGTTAATAACACTGCTGCTCCAAGCAACTGCTTGTCAGCAGTCAAAGTTTCAGGATCATGGACTTGTGGCTTCTTGAAAATTGCTGCAGGACTGACATAATTCCTAGTGTAATTCCTGGTGTAGTTCCAATAAAAAATAAGAAAAGTCTTATAACACTCCAAGGGCTATGGTAAGGCCAGGGTGTGAAGTGACTGACATTTGATGAAATTTTACCTCTTCTAGTCTTGCAGTATTCATACTGATCAAGAATGAGATTTTTAGAGTTGATATTCACATTAACCATGCCTTTTTTTTCTTTACTTTTCAGTAAAAGCAAACAATCGACCCCAAAGTACTTTCTTTTTTGAGATATTTTTCTAAAAAGATTTTCAATGCATGCTACAAAGCAATTTTTGACGTGAGAACAACCAAACATGAGGCTTATTGTAGAAGGAGTTCATTTTCAAACAAGGTATCAGGCCAGAGTACTGAAATTTCTGCACAGGGTCAGGTGATCTTTACTAAAAATATGATTAATGCAAAACTAAATAGGAAGATTAATTTGAGCATTGTTGGAATTTGACAATGTAATTACACATTAGCTTTTTTCCTTCACATTGTCACAGATTATATTCTTACAAAATGGTGATATTCTTTTCTTTTCAAAAAAGACAAATCATAATAAACATTCTAAATGTCTTCTTGGGATATGAATAAATGTCTTCCTAAGACATCTCTTACTGAGAAAGTTAAGTATTGACAATGAGTACAATAATAATTTGCAACTATTTTATTGATCCTGCAATATGGACAAAGCTTAGAACTTCCAGAATCATTCAAAAAGGAGCTTCCTTTTGTCAAAAATTAGACGCTGGTATTCTTGTACTGATAAATTGTAAAATGTATACCACAGTTTCCCTTTTTCTGCCCTTCTTCCCTCTTTCTACTGTTATGAACTCTAACAAATGGATAGCGCTAACAGAATGCTAGACAGAGGTCCACTCATGTCCCTAAGAAATAGGAAAACCTTAGCTTGTCAATGCTTGAGACTATGTAAAAACAACGATAAACCCTTATATTTTTGGTGGAGGGTTCGTATAGGTCAGCCACACATTGGCATATAAAGATACTGCTCTAACCAAATGAGCCAGTCATTTGAAAATAGTATTTTATTACCTAAATTTATGTCATCGTCACGCTAATTAAGAAAATGGTTGGGGAGAGAATGTGGAGGGTGTATACTATGTAAGTCCAAATACCACCAAGCAACATGTTGACAATTCAGTTAGATAGCTGAATGTGAACTAATCCATGAGATGAAACTAAAAGCCACAATGTATACATATGGATTTTCACTTACTTGAAGACCACTTCAGCCCAGAAAAGGTTAGCTCCAGTAGACCCAGTAGAATACGGTTGCTGCTAAAGCTAGAGAAGACAGACGTCTACCTGATTTGATTGCTGTAAACATATCACATTTCCTACCTGCTTTGCCCTTTGTGAAATCAATAGACACTGATTCTAAATGGATTCTGGATTCTGAGTTCTAGTCTATCTTCTATCACATGATACACATAGGACCTTGAGTTTGTTTTTTAAGCTCTAGGAGTCGCAGTAATCTCATGTTTAAATAGTCTCAGGATCATTAGAAGGGTAAAGTGAGATAATGGATATCACATATCTTTGATATCTGTAAAGCACTATGTATATACAGATTGCTTATTATCACTCTTAATATAAAGATTTAGGGTTAAGGCGTTTGCCCCTATAAGAGGCTATTATGTGCATAAATTTACATGATAATAGTAACACTTTATTCTGTTAGTATAGATGGAGATAGTTCATTAGAATCGTTAGGAATGGTTCAATTTGATTAAACTACTGTTGACTGAACACTTCCTATGTACTGGATATATAGTAGGCAAGTTAATATATAGATGGCACTTAATCCCACGCTAGTATCATTATTCCCATTTTACAGATTAAAATACCAAGGTTCTGAGAGACTTAGTGTTTGCTCTAAGCTACTTAACTAGTAGGTTTTAAGAGGAAACAACCACAGCTAGAGGCACTGCCAGAAAGAAACAAAATTATATTGGATACCTAAAGTCAGGTCACATAGTCTGACCAATACAAGAGTATTAAGGTGACAATGGGTTGCATATTTTAAAATTGGTTCTTTCCGGTTTTAGGTATAGGACATGAGAAAGAAACATTGCTTCCATTCCTGGCTCTTCTTAAAAATTAATGCTGCTACACAAAGCCATCTACTATAAACTAGTTAGGACCACTAAAGGAAAAAAAATCCACACACTGTAGTCATGCTCTCTGCTAGATATTTGTCGAGCGTGACTGCAGCCAGAGTCTATGGGGTCTGTGTGGAGTGCTTCAGAAGCACAGGGCTGGCAATCAAAAGTTTAAAAAAAAAAAAAAAACTTAAGTAAACATAACCTGCTAGGGCATTTTATCAAGCTGTAAGACAAATGGACTTCTTTTTTAAAAGAAAAAACGTTGACATATTTTTCTTTTTCACTTAATCTTTGATTGCCTTTCAGGTGGTGGGGGAAGGATTGAAGTTGGACGTGAGAGCAAAGTGATGAAGGCAAAGCAGCCGGAGTCTGTCTCAAATATTGCTGCTAATCTGCTCCCTGCTGCCAGCCCTGCCACTCAGCGGACTCCTAGGGGCTGAGCGAGTGTTCTGGAGATGCTAAGCGAAGGGGGAAGAAAGAAGAGAGAAGGGAGAAACTGACGTCGTGGTTGGGGAAAAAAGGAGCATCAAGACCTTGTTTGTAGCAGAATTTTCCGTGTACTCCCCTCAAATCCCTAATTTAGTTATGTTTCAATTCGGCGTCGATATCTTTTATGTGTGTATGTATGCATGTATGTACGTGTGTATCTACTATCTATCTATCTGCCTACCTACCGAACTTTCATTTGGCTATATATTTATAAATTATAAGTGACTTCTCATTGAGAGCATTTGGGCTTATTTTTATTCATATTTAAACATTTCCCCCCACACTATTAGGTCTACATACATGAATAGGCACACACACGGACACACACTCTAGATGATAAATGAATCAGATAAATCTATTTATAAATACTCATCGATCTGCTGCTCTCTGCAGTGTTGCCACTTCACACAGTAGACTCAAATGATCTATTTTGCTTCTGGACCTTTAGTTTAGCTGAAAGATGACTAAAATGATGTGTTGCTAGAAGGTGGCCCACTAGGTCTTTGTCCTAAGGACACTAAAGTATAGGAGACAAACAACTAGGTGAGCTAGAATCATACTCTTATTTGGGTACACGATGCTCATTCCCAGTTAATCTGCAAGACTCTTTCCAGGGATAAATCATCAGACAAGAGTGTTTACTATGGAAGAACAGCCCAGCAGGTAATACACACAGTCTGTAAGCTGCCAGCTTGTTGACAGCCAGTGTGGTGGATTTCATACTCTATGGTGATGTCAGCTTCCAGGGAGTTCAAACAGAAGCCCTAGTGAAGGTAAACTCCAATATAGTAATTTTGCCTGTCAGGAATGCTATTCCAGACAGATTTAGCAGTGGCCTGACAGTCCAAACTCTAAAGGAGATTTTGAAAGGACAGGAAAATCACCCAGGATTCCTTTTCCAGCCATTCCCAGCCATTCCCACCCATCAGAAACCACAGCCTTAAAATCAGGAAGGTTTTAGCAGGAGAACAGAGGGTCACAGGAAGAGAAATTTCCATGTGGTAGGGGCTTACTTTATACCTGGAGCTTTACTTACCTCAAGTTAGCTGCTTTCATTTTGAACCAGAATCCCTCTCCTCTGAATGCTTCTTATGGCAGGCAAATTCACTCTCGCCAAAGCTCACAACACATTCCACTGTGGATTTTTATATAATGCATAGATTTCTAGAAACTAGAAATTTATTTATATTTCTAGAGAAATCTTTTTTCTAAAAAAGGGCTAGAAATGGACAAGGAAAGTTTTTTGAATGAGAAGAAAAGAGAGATTTGCCCTGCTTGGAAACCTATGTTCACCCTACAAATACACAAAATATTCTTACTTACTCTCAGTGCCTTGATCTTATTAGAGAGACAGACAGATAGACAGACAGACAGAAGGTATTTAAAGTGTTTAACTATAAAAAGTAATAACTAATCAAAATGTGGTGAAGAACCTCACTTCCCTAGAGTTACTATTGACTTGAAATTTTTACTTCACAATGATTCGCAAACAAGAATATCTCCATAAACAACATTAGATTGGATTTTCTCTTTCCTCATAAAGAGAAACTGTCATATGGATGGTGACTTAGCAGTGATTGTCCTATGCTCTTTTATGTAGAGTATCTGCCTTAATCAAATCCACCAAGTTCTGTGAACATGATCCATCTACTTGAACATGGAGATTATTTTCTAATATAGAAACTGCAACATATTGCATGTAGTTGTTATAAGGCATTTCCAGTATGTGTATAAAGGGATTTTTTACTATGTAGGTTTAAGGCAGATAGAAAAATAATAAGAAAAATTAAAAACAAGTAGAAAAATAAGTAGATATCGATAGATGATAGATATTGATATAGAGAGAAATATAGATATAACTAGATATAGTGACAAATATTCCTCTCATTTTACTTTCATATATGCCATTAGTGTATAAAGGTCCTATATTTGAATCTAGAACCAGCAAGTCAGACTTCTCAACTTCAGCCCTGAACACCACCAGCATCCCATCCTCACCTTTGAACTACCCACCCTGGTCTTCCTTATAGGCATCAGCAATATTATATATTCTTATTCTAATCTAGCCTTCTTTAGAATCTGAACCCGCTGGAGGATACTAAGCTTTTTGCCCAGTGGGCTGGAGAGAGATATGGCAAAAATACCATGTTGCCCCAAGAATTTCATCAAGTGATCCAACTTCATGGCAGAGATATCCTAATCTTGATCCTGTCCACACAACCAACTTCTAAAATGTTCTATTTGCTGAGCACCATCTTTGCATTTACTTAATATGAATAGTTTTTTCATGTATTTATTTTTAATGACTGCTCCGTTGTTCTGTAGTTGTATGGAGTCAGTCTTAGCTTGTAAATTCCTACAGGTGAGAGAATGTGTTAGTCTAACCTTATCTTACCCCATCCCATCTTTAAATTTTGTATGCAAAAAATGAGCACTTAATAAATAATATTACTTATGAGTTTGGTAAAATGCGCTACTATGATTTTGGAGCATATCATATTATTCTACCTTAGATAAGTGCCAATATTGTTAAGCTCACTTTATTTACCTTGAATTGATCATTTTTTCCCATTTCCCATAGCAATCTAAACCCTTTCATAAATAAAACACTTAGCAAAAGGCCTGCTAATAGCAGTATATGTTAATTAGCCTTTTGAGACAGTATCCAGACTGGTAAATTCATAGGTTTCAGGTTCTGTCAGTTCCTACGTTAGAAACCTTACTATGTAACTCTTTGCTGTTTGAACTTAGACATGTCACTTAATATGCCTGCAGGTAATATTACATTCTTCATAGCCTTTGCCGTGAACTAATTTATGTGGAACACTTAGTAGAGTTCTTGCCACATGATAAAAATTTTAAAAAATGCTATCTTCCTGATAGCTTTTGTCAGGTCATGACAAAGCTTTGACTCTCCCTTTGGAAACTTCTGGAACATTTTCCCTTTGCTGTTATACCCTAGGCTCTTTGCTTCCCTTCTGCTTCTGTGTCCATCCATTCTTATTCGTCTGCACACACTTTTCTTTTTCCCCTGGATCCTTAAATGTGGAGATTCTCTCAGGTTCTGATCTCAGAAGATTTTTCCCTTCACAATACATTCTAGACTTAGACCACTTCATTTACGCTCAAAGGTTGCGTTTCTATCTTGTCACTTCAGCGTATGACCTTGCTTCATAAATCTCAGAGGAAAAAAGAAGCCATAAGGCAAGAATACCTTCATCTTCCCCCCACAAAATCTCTGAGCCCACCTGGATCTGCCCTGTCCACACTGCATCACTTCTTTACAACATAGGTGTATATCCTTCTTACAAAAACAAAGGCCAATTCCTCCACCTTTACTCCAGATCTCATCAGCTTCAGACTTTGTGACATCTGTTTTTATCTCTGTTCCTACTTAACCTCTCCCTTTTTACTAAAGTCTGCCCCTAGGCATTCAAATATATTTAATAGTTCCTGCATTTAAAAAAAATACAGCGGTAATAAGCCTTCCTTTTCCCCCATGTCTCCTTCCAGATCCAGCTTTAATTCTGCTCTCTCCTTTACAAACAAGCTTCTGGAGAACATTGCCTATTTACATGTCTCCTCCACTTCCTCATCTCCCATTCACTCTTCGACTCAATCCAATCTGACTTTGGGCCCCACCAGATCAAAACTATTCTCATTAAGGTCCAGTATGATATCCATGATGTTATATCTAATGGACATTGTTTTGCACTCATCTTTCCTGACTTGTTAGAAACGTAAAATACTGGTCTCTATTGCTCGTTTTTCATGACACCAGACACTCTTGGTTTACCTCCTACTTTCTATACAATTCTAATTTTGCTTTGACTAGTGTCACCATGCCCTCTACCTTGTCTCTAAAAGTTGATGCTCCTCAAGTCTTGGTTCAGATATCTCTTCTCATTCTTGCATAGCAATCTCACAAATTGTCAAGGCTTTGAATACCTTCTGCATGCTATATATTTCCAAACGTATATCACCATAACTGCCCACACCCTGTATTCTGAGCTCTAGAAACCTGATAAGCTACATACTTATTAGATCTAATTGGAATTGTTACAGGCACCTTAATCTTGTATTTTCAAAAACTGAGCTCTCACTTCTTAAATGTTCTCAGCCTGGGACAATGGCATCTCCATCCCCTTAGTTGAGACTGGAAACAGTCTACTCAAGCGTTCTTAAAAGAAACCTCAAGTCATCTTTCATACCTTAAAACTTTCAACTCTACCTCCACTTCTGTTCTTCTTCACTACAGCCATGCAATCGAATTGATATCATCTCTCACTGGTATTATTGATATATCCTCCTAATTAAATTATGTCCTTTTTTGATCCCCATCATCCACCTCACCTCCTAGAAACCACAATAAAACATAAATCTTAAAATTCCTCTATAATTTTCCAGTGCCTCAAAATAAACTCTAAAATCCTTAACATGGCCTAAAAAGACTTGTGTGATCTGGTCTCTGACTCCCTTTACAATTTTATCTCAGACTTTTTCTCCCTTTCATTCTCTAAGCTTCAGTCACTCTCTTCTTCTTTGAGCTCCATAAATACTCCTAGCTTTCTCTAACCTCAGCATTTTGCCACATGCTGTTCCCTCAGCCTGAAATATACACCTAATGTCCTTAACTCAGGTAACTCTTTCTTATTCTTCAGGTTTCTGCTTAAATTAAACATCTTCAGAAAAAGCCTTTCAATTTCCCGCAATTAAAGTCAGATCCTTACTCTAATGCCTAATTCTACCACTGATTTTTTCTTCATGGAACTAACAATCATTTAAATTATATATCAATTTGTATGACAATGTCTATCTTGCATGGTAAGCACCATGAAGGCAGAGACCGTGTCTACTTTTTCACCACTGTATCTGTATTACAGAATTAGGCAGATAGTGGGTATTCAATACATTCCAACTGAACAAATATACAAACTTCCACAACCCTTGTCTATCCCCAATTCCTCTCCTGAGTGTCAGAATTCCATTTCCGAGAGCCTACTTGACATATCCACAGAAATGAAACAGAGGCACCTTTAACTTAGCATATTAGCAACCAAACATATTATCAACCCCTCCCGACCCTCACTCTGCATTCCCTATCTTTGTTACTGTCATTCATCACCTTCCTCCATTTTGAAATCTTCAAGTCATTTTCATTTCCTCTCTTTCTTTCACTCTTGATATCCAATTAATTGTCCAAATTGGTCACTTCTTCCTCTGTGATATTTCCCAAATTTGTAGTTCCATTTTTATTTCTTCTGCTAACTTCCCATTCAGGCCTTCATCCTCATTCTTGAAGACCC
Source organism: Ceratotherium simum simum (assembly GCF_057802395.1). Taxonomy (NCBI): domain Eukaryota; kingdom Metazoa; phylum Chordata; class Mammalia; order Perissodactyla; family Rhinocerotidae; genus Ceratotherium; species Ceratotherium simum. Next base: position 43,999,646 of record NC_141908.1, read on the forward strand.
ACTGAACGGCCTCTGTACCACCAATATTTCACTTAGTTACCGCATTTTCTGTGTTGGATAGATTGAGAGACACCATAGCAGGTAGGAGCATGGACTCTGAAGCCACTCTGAAGCCACTATGCCTGGACAAAAATCTGGCTCCATTCTTTCATAGCTGTGTGACCATTATCAAATTGCTTAACCTCCCTGTGCCTCACTGGAAGATTATCCTCAAGGAGGAGGATAATGATAAATACATATGGAACTATGGTGAACGTTAAATGAGTCAATATACATTACACGTGTAGAATAGTACTTGGCATATACTAAGCTCTCAATAAATATTAGAATACTTTTATTATATTGTTAACATTAATCTTCTAAAACTCCAGACTAAATCTCGTCACCCTCCGTCCATGCCTCCCTATTTTTCTCTTTACAGTCAAATTATCAACCTGAGGAAATGCAATGTCTTCAGGGAATAGTAATAGAATCCTGAAGAAAAACTTAAAATTGCCTAGAGATGTAGTGTCAGTTAGGTAGAAGTTTTTATTTCCCTTCCAAACTGCAATCTGGCCTCTATATGGAGCAAGATTCTTTGTCTTTCTGGCAGCCTCTTTGCCCGTCGAACTCAGATCTAAGCATCCCATGCTCCTTTAAAACAGTTCAACAAGGCCAGGAACGAAAATTGTGCTCACCAATACACCTATTCCAAAACCTAGGATGCTTGATTTTTAGACCCAATATCAGTCTAGTCAGGGTATCTCATGGCTAGGATTTCATCTCATTATTTTTTCAATTCATATTGGATTCACGGTTACGCTATTTTCAGTCATGCACATTGACCTAGATTCTCCCACAGTGTAAGCTACTCCCCAGCACTATGCCAGGTACTTGAGGAAACTGCATTAACACTTTCAGGTATGCTATGATAACTGGTTTTCTGGTGGCTGAAAAGAGCTACCTCCCAGGATATTAAATGATACCTTCATATGCTGAAGATGATTTATTCAACTTCTCTAAGTGTCTGCTGTGCAAACCAGGGGAAACCCAGAAACTAGGAGAAACTATTCACTAAATAGAAGAAAACAAATATTTAGATAATAGATTATTTAAAATCTTCTAATGGAAATTGTAGTGTACAATTATCAGCTAGATCATTATGACAGAAAGGTCTTTGACCCAATACTAAGATTAGCAGAAAATTAAAGTCCTATTTTGAAGATCATAAATGATGACTTCTTCCTGAAGCTTCCTTCTCCCAGTCAGTCTCTGCCACCCATCAAACTCAGTCTTCTGAGATCCTGTAACAGTGTTGCATTACTTTCTCTCAATTGAGCCTCAGGGTAGGTATGTAATCATCTCTTTAATTACATTATTAATTAGTAGAGAAACCTAACTCAAGCTAGCTTCAGCAAGAGTAGCCAATTGTCGGCTCTCGTAACTAAAAAATCCAGGGATCGATGTTTGAAGAATGAATTCTGGAAATCAAATGACACCACCCAGCTCATTCAATCTCTCCAGTGTTTCACTCTTTCTGCATTTCTCCACCTCTCGGCTCTTCTTTCTTCTACATTTGGCTTCTTTCTCTGGTGGGTTCTTTCTTCATAATGGTGGCCCCTTGACAGCCCCAAGTATACCAGCTTAGCGAATCAGCAGAAAAATATTGTTTCAGTAAAAGTCCCAGTGATGAATCACAGCGGACTGGCTTGGGTCTTTTCACCGTCAGTGCTTCACTCTCACACAGTGCACCTTCTACATTGGGTCTGTTGAAAGAGGATAAAGCATGGTGGTTAGGAACATGTGCTTGGGAGCCATCATGCCTGGGTAAAAACCTGGCTCTGCCCCTTCCTGACTGTGTGACTATTGTCTATCTCTGAATGAATAATTGCAGCCAGAAGGTTGTATGACCAGGCCTGCATTATCTCCCCACCCGTGGGCAGGTAAAAGTGGAAGTGAGATCAGGTCCACCTGGTTTGAGATCAGTGAAGAGAAAGAATCAAGATGTCATAAGACAATTAGCAGGCATAAACTACAGATGTCCATCTGTAGTTTATCTATCATATGAAAAATACCTAACATAACGTCTTATCATTAAATACAAAATGAAGGCTAACGCTGTAGGCACCCACACCCTAGCTTTCCCATACTGCACTGTTGGTGTTTGTTTACAAGTGTAGCTCCTTCAATAAACCTTGAGCCTCTCAAGGTCAGGGGCAGTTTCTAGTGAGGCAAGGAGTATCTAGTATGTGGAGAGATTTAGTAAATGTTTGCCGAATAAGGGGAAAGTGGCTCCAACTTTAAACAAAATACTTTCAACAATACATTTGCAAACACATTTGCACATTTTATTTTACTCCCAAGAAAATCCGAGGCCATAGTTACTTAGAAGGAGACTATACAATTCAGTAGGATTTAATAACCTCTCTATTGTTTAAAAAAAGTACTGATAGATACTACTAGCTTTGAGGTTTACTGCCCATTATAGTACTTGAAAAAATACTGGTGAGGCAACTGTGGAGATGAATTAGAACTTGCATTAAGCTGAGGTTGTTGATGGTTCAAATTTATTACCATCAAAAAAGTAAAGAGCTGTTTACTTGCTTCCCTGAAATATGTCAGTGGGTTTAACCCCATCCATAAGCTAAAATTTGTTCTCTCTTCGTTAGACTCTCTTCTAGGCAGGAACGGAGGTGTACACAGAGGTCCACAGCAACACTTCACTTTCAGTTCTTGTGGCATCCAATTTTTATGACTCTGAAATAAATTCACTGTCTGGGATTATCAATTCATCTTACAGCTTAACTTCTTTCTAAAAATGACCAAACAGAAGCTTCAATAAATATCTGACTTGGAAACAGGCAAGACGGGAGCAAAATGCTCTCTTATGGTGGTGTATAAACTCTTCCAAGCCTTGAGAGGTTATTTGCTAAATGTCTAAAAGAGTTAATGATCTTCCAAAAGGGAATAAAGATCAAACCCAGTGTCCTCCAAGCAGCACTAATGGCCCAGTACACTAAATCTTATACTCTGCTCTAAGTGATTTCAGTCTCTTTCTTTTCCCTATTGAAAGCAAAATCCTACCCCTTTATAAGGGACAAAGGATGAAACTACTTTTAGATTGCATTAAAACCATATGCTGCCCAGGAAATTCAGCGTTAGCAGGCAGTAAATTACACTTTTAATCTGCTTGTTGTTTCTGGGTGTTGCCACAAACATATTACAGTATGTGGTACCACTTAGTGGCTGGATGACCTATCCGTGCCGTTTGGAAAACATGTGTCGTGTTAACGCTGGACTTCGGTGTTAACTCAATCCCCACCCTCCAAGCTGGTTTAGATCATAACGCATCATTTTATAAGTATGAATAATAAGCACTTCAGTGCAAATTAATTTAGATTCCACCCCACCCCCCATTTTGCGAAGCAAAATTACAGGGATTTTTTTAGCCTAACCCCCATTGCCCGTTAAAGTTGTGTATATAAATAAGCCAGGTTATCTTCTTCCTTGTGAGAAACACTGTTTTATCTAACAGTCGCGTTCCTAGTAGTTCAGTACTCCACCACTCTAAATTAGGACACTTTATCTTAAGGCTTCATAATCTTACGAGACTATAATTGGAAAGTTTATAAAAAAAAAAAATCCTGCTTTGTAAGCTTGGCAGCTGAGATAGAAGGAGGGAATGAGAAGGGCTACAGCAGAATTACACCATCACTGCTAGCCTGACTCCGCTTGACAGAGCCGTTTAATATTTTGACAAGACAAAATATAAAGCAGCATTTTATTCTGTAGAGACTTCACTAGACACAAGCATGGAAGTGCTTGTGATCAATAAAGTTTGCGGTGGAGAGTGATTTATTTACAGCAGGGTATTATGTAGAGAAAGAGCTGTGATATTTCCACAGGCTTTGACGGCATAATGGGCCCCTCTCAATCCTTACATGGAAGGGTTAGATTGTCATGGTTGCTCAGGCAGTATTCAAAACGTTATCTGATCAGCCTTAAAGACTTCAGAACGAGACAGATGATTAGTTACCCTAAACGATCCTCATCATGCAGAAATTGATGATTTAATATAGTCAATGACAGACGATTCCATTTGTACTAGATAAAGTGTCTGCGGTTTGTATCAATCATAATAGAGTTATTATTGAGCATAAAAGAAAAGCATGTTTAATATCATTAATTCCAGATATGTCGCTTTCCACATCTGGCATTCATCCATAGAGCAGAACCACTCCAGGCTATCATTCCTGCTTCTGTGCTGGCGACTCTAGTGTTTTTTGTAATTTCAAAATGTTTTTCAGCACCTCCAGCTAGGCGCAATAACAGTTTACAGATTACCTATGTCATCACATTTTGACAAACTTCTCAATCTGATGTGACCTTCATCTTTAGCCATCTGCTTGCCTTTGTTTCTGCTCTTTTTTGATAAACCTCCACAGCTCAAAGCTGTAGTAGTTTGTTCCATACACTGTACTTCTAGGTCAACATTTCACCTGTGTAAATCCAGAAACACTGACTGCAGTGTAAAGATGGTGACCTGGGTTCAGGTCCCCACGTGCCTGACCCTCCCTCACCCCCTTAGTTATATTTTTCATCATTCATGTCAAATTCATTTTGATTGTACGGAGGGGAAAGCACAGAAAATCAGAAAATAAGGAAGCACGAGTGGGAGTCGAGGGAAGAGGGAGAAAAGAACAATCAGCGAAGTTGAGAAGTCGGAAAAACTGTAATTTCTCCATTTGCCTTATCTGCAAACGATGTAACAATGGGAAAGGTGTATAAATAATAAAGGAAGAGACATAAACTTTCTGGGGAACAACATTATGGTGACCTAAAGCAAATGCTGTTTCTTTTTTATTTTAAATACTCTAATTTCCAAGTGACACGTTGAAACAGCAACAAAAAGTCCAGCTTCAAATATCGCACATCTACTTTTTAGGGAGGAAAAACCTCTCTCAGTAAAAACAAAGAAAAGAAGTCTCTCAGATTTAAATTGCTTCTCCTCACCAATGTTGATGCAGTACTTTAGGCTGTAAAAGACCTTAGGAGAATTTTTTTTCTTTTTGTAATAAGAATTTATATGCAGATAATTTTTCATATATTTATTTAACAAATATTTATTGAGCACCTACTATGTGCCAGATACTGTTTAGGCACAGGGAACACATCAGTGAACCAAAGAGACAAAAATCCTTGCCCTCATAAAGCTTATGTGATAATGTTGATTACCGATGAAAGGGATTGTGAGAAGTTAGATGATATAAGTAGAACATTTTTAAAAATTAAAGACAGGCTCAAAATAACAAACATCAGGGAGGAAAAATAAAAATTAAGATCTCCCTCTGCCTCCAGAGGTGCTAGGTGTTAGGCATATGTACTTTGGGAAGCAGAAAATGGCATCACCCCCAGATGCATTTAGGCCAGCTAAATGCTTATCAACACTAATATATGTGTTTACTCTCATTTTGTTTGGTGAGGTAAAGTAGAAGAGATTCACATTGCTTCAGGGGCAAAGGGTAAGTTTTCAAGTTCAGCTCTCATTGCCTCATCATATTGCCTTACCTATCATTGCCTCAGCATGATTGGTTTTCTAAGACAAAGTCCAAAATCTTCTCTACGGATGATCACCCCTTGTCAGTTACAGAGGCAACTAACAAATCATGTGAGTAAACATCTAGCTTTTCAATTATTTTGCTGAAAACTGTTGATGACATTTAAGATGTAAATATTATTCAGGGGAATAACTTAACAGACTAGTCAAATCAGATTTAAATGCACAAATCTTATAAAAGGGCTTCTATAATAGTAAAACACTCAGATTTCCAGTGTTCTAGGCCTGGTTCCAATATTTCCCAATTATGTAACAACCTCTCTAAGCCTTAGGTTTCTTGTTTTCAAAGTGGGAGAAAATAGCTGTCTTGCCTGTTGCAAAGGGTTACATTAGAAGTGATTTTTTAAAGTATTTTGCAACAAGAAAAACCTGAGATATGATCTAGTCAAACTCCTCCATTTTATAAATGAGAAAATAAAGTTCCAGAAAACTTAAGAGACTTGTTCAAGGTCAGTCTACTTAATAGCAGAACTGGGATTAGGTCATTGTTCTCAATTTCTTGTCTTCTCCTCCATGAGATAATGTACTAAAAATGCTTTGAAAACTATGACATGCATAAAGGATATGTTATTATAATGATGGAGCAAAATGATGTGATCTTTCTACATCTGAGTTTTTGTATTTATCAAAAGAAGCATTCCCAGATATCTCACAACGGATTGTACAAAGAATTAAAAGGAAATTTATGCAAGAAATATCAGATTTCTGATAACAATGATTTCACATTTTGTATAAAATTTTATATGCTAATAAGACTAATGAATGTCCATCAACAATCATCATGCTAACAGATCATGCCAAGCTTGACACTTTAGTTCCCAATCTAATAATTTATTCAATTGTCAGTATCAACATAATATTGGTTGAGCCTTACAAAGCAATAAATCACAGTTGTGTTTTATTTTATTCCCATGACTAAAGTCAGGTTTTTAATATCTTTTTGATGATCTAATACTCTCAAAGCAGACAGCAAACACAAGTAAACAAATACACTGTTATTTGAGAAAGACTTTCTGTTCATTGATGGGTTTAGCCTTGACACTAAAATGTATATAGAGAAAGTGTCAGTCAACTTTTGACATGCAAAATGTTTGTGTCAGACTCACACAGAGCAGGTTCAGAAAGCAAGTGACCATAAAGTCACCTAATGCTAAAAATCAAACGCCTTCTGAATCAGCCTAAGATGAGCACTGCTTGGTTCTGTTTCAAACTCATTATTGATTTTACCTTGACCATTAATCAATTCATTGTCCTCAACATATTTTAAATGGCCGTGCCAATTTGCCTGCCCCAAAATCACTTGCTGACAATTACAATTTAAATTAGATTTTAACTATATAATTGTAAATCCACAAGTAGAAGAGAAAATGGAATCTATATGGTGAAATAGTGGCTGTAGCCATCTATTTCGCTTCACAAATCTAAAAGACTAACTGCATCCATTACAAACTTGATCAGCTGGCATAGAAATTTAACTTAGAACTAAAATCAGGCAAGGTGTCATTCTGATATAAAAGGAGGAAAATGCAAAAAGTTTTCCAATCAATTTTCCACTTCCAAACAATAATCGTTATAAATAGCAAATAATATTTCAAATAGAAAAATAAAGAATGCTGGCTTGGATAACTTTTCTCATTTCCCTTTTAAAGACAGAAATGCTATTCTGAGATGTTTTAAGTTTCTTATCTGTAGTTACAGGACAGCAGGAAACTTGAAACTTTAATCTTTAGAAATTTCTCTTGGCACATATGATTTTAAAAATTGGGGCTAGTTCTAAAATTTGTTACTTTATGAGTAAATGTTTTGTTGTGTGAGGATGTAAGTTATGACTTCTTAGAACGCTCTGTATTCTGATTTCCCTCTCATTTCTGTATCTTTGTTTATGATACACTTTCCTTCTGGAATTCCTTTCCTTCTCCTCTCCTCCTATCAAAATACTGCATTTCCTTCAAGTGCCAACTTAAATCTAAATTCAACCACAAATCTTTCCTTGGATGCTTCAGGCTTATTTATCTTTCATTTTTCTGAATTCCGAAAGCAATTATAGTCCACACTACATCATCCAGGAGCATGCATTTATTCACTAAACACATGTTTAGTGCCTGGCCTTTGCCAGACACTGTATTAGGCATCAAGACTACTAAGAGGATGACACAGGAAATAGTATTCTGCCTTATCTAGCAAGAGGAGTAACTATGCATCTACTTAACCCAGAAGAAGTGTTTCTACGTACTATCTCATTTATTCTTCATGGTGTCTCAGTAAGGTAAAATTATCTTCCCCATATCATAGATGAGAAAACTGAGGCATTAGGAGATTGGGTGACTGGCCCAAAGATTTCAGATACAGAATGGCTTGCTAATCATTCTAAGTTTATGTGCCTCATCTCTACAACTACATTGATGGCCTGGCTCTTTGAGAATTTGAGCACTGTTTTTTAAACTCTTTTCCATTCTTTGACTTGCTGAAGAAAAAAATATATGTTCACTAAAATATTTATTGACTGATTACAGAGTGAGTTTGACTCAAGTCTTAACAGAAACCTAGGTAGATCTTTTCCAAATATCTTATAATGTAGTTGGAATCTTTTTCTGTATTATAAATAATGATATTAAAATGCATTTAATAATCTAATTAGGACTCTCATAAGGCTGAAGGAAAAATGTCATAGATGAGAAAACCGAAAAAGCAAAACATTAACCAAACCTAGCTTCTTTTCTCTATGATAAAGCTGCAAAAATACACAACCATAAGCTCATTTTGGAACTTTGCAAATTTAAGAGGTCAAATTCACAGATCCCCTACCTTACCTGTGTACTAAAAGATCAGAAAATTCTCGACATTTCAAGCAATGCGCATTCTAAGTATAACTGCAACTTACAGTATATATGTGCACTATCTTAAAGAAACGCAGGCAACCCCCAAGGGCAAAATTTCTCCTTCAGATCTCTATGAACAACCTGGACTCAACCTTTGTGTTTCCTTTAACTGAAAAAAAATCTCACTTAAGACCATCAAGAGAAGAGCAAATCTAAAATATGGCTCATTGTAGAGGAGGATGGGCACGGATGCAGTGCTCCTCAGCAAAAAGAGGAGGATTGGCGTGGATGTTAGCTCAGGGCTGATCTTCCTCACAAAAGAAAATAAAATAAAAAATAAAATAAAATAAAATATGGCTCATTATCCTTTAATAATACTTTACATTATATGTACATATTTACATATTCACATACATATTGTTAGTAAGTAAGACTATCAGATGCCATTTGAACATTACAATACCATTATAGAAATTCAAAGATAAAACTCCTAAAGGAAAAGAAAACCTGTGGGAATTCAATCTTTAGCATTACAGATATAGCTATGAAATATTTCTATAAACCATGTCATAGTCCTAGAAATTAAATTTTATTCCTGCCTAATCTCTGTATATGTCAGGATTAAGTATTTGAGTTTCATAGTGAAAATAAATTTTACGTCTCTAAAACATTAAAGTAAAAATTGAAAGTAAAATTATGGGGGCCGGCCTGGTGGCATAGTGGTTAAGTTCATGTGCTCTGCTTTGGCGGCCCAGGGTTCGCAATTTCAGATCCCGGGCATGGACCTACACACTGCTCATCAAGCCATGCTGCGGGAGGCGTCCCACGTATAAAGTACAGGGAGATGGGCATGGATGTTAGCCCAGGGCCAATTTCCCTCAGCAGAAAGAGGAGGATTTGCAACAGATGTTAAGTCAAGTCAGGGCTAATCTTCCTCACAAAAAAAAGAAGTAGAAGTATATAAAATTAGAAGGAAAAAGAGTATAGTATATTATTAATTATTTGCATATTAGCAATGTCATTTAGAAAATATTTAATCTCAAGTTGCCTTATTTATCCCTGCTACTCAGCATCTTCTGGATCTATTTCTCCTTTGTCAGAATCAGTATGCATGTGCTAAATGGCCAGGTGCTGTTGCAGAGAATTACACACATGCCACCCTGGCCTGTCCTCCTAAGGTATCTGGATATAGTGATTAAGGGTGAGCTTCCAGGATTTTGGCTGCCTAAATTCACCTCCTGGCTCTATCCCTCATTAGCTATGTGACTTAGCACGGATTACTCAATTTCTCCGGACCTCGGATCTCTGATCTTAAAATAAAGCCAAGTAATTCATGTCTTATGAGCTTGCCATAAATATCAAATGAGATAATGCATATAAAACACTTAGTACAATGCCAGGCACATAAATAACAGTCAAGAAATATTAGCTATTATTACTACTATTATTAGCTAATAAGAGCTTATCAGTCAAACCAACATGCCACCACAATTTTAGTTCTTCAATAGCAAGGTCATGTCATACTTAGCTTTGTGTTCTTTCTACATTAGTGAGTGTGGATTGAATGACAGGCTGAATATATGAATGAATGAGCCAACAAATGCAAATATGTTTAAGATATAAGATATATATACATGAGTATGATATAAGACATAAGATATATCATCTATGGCCAAATTATCAGTTGAGTAAATTTAGTTAACCCATCAATTAGGTGGAAATAATAATCACACTAAATGGGTACTTGATTGAATTGACCCAGTTTCGACTTAATTCATAGGCTCATTCATGTGGTTCAGGATGATAGAGACCCACTAATATTTGAAGGAAAAGAAACATAAAGTCAATTAAGAAAGGAGAGTGTGCCCTTTAAATCATAAGTAGAGCAAGGATAAGTATATAGAGGCTGAATAAAGAGGTGAGCAGCATATTTATACACTGTGGGAGTGGGGAGATTGGAGAATAGGGCCAAGGGGAGTTTAGGCAAAAACATGAGGTAGAGGAAGCAAAGGGTTAGAAAGTATAAACTCACTTTCTTTTATAAGAGCAGCATTAGAAAGGTAAATCTATGCCTTGAAAAAATTACTCCAAGCATTCCAAAACCTAGGAGAAACAAAGAATGAAGGAGCCACGTACTTGTTCCTAGAAAGGATTCCCCCCACTTTAAGCCTTACTGAAACGATGTTATGCATTAAAGACACACACACAAACACATGCATGTATGCACACACTTGTGCACATACACACACACATTTCTTGGTTGCCTAAATCAAAAATTTTAAATTATTCTTAAAAGTACTGAAACTATATATTTAAGTATAAACAAACAAACATTGACAACAACAAATCTAACAAATAATCTTTAAAACAACCTCTGTATCTGGAATATTATGAATTAGCAACAGACAAAAGTCTATGTTCCTAATTGCAGCTCTGGCCCGGATCTGACTGTAGTGACTACTGCCACTCACTTATTTTATTAATTTTTCCAAGGTCAACTATCCAATGGCCCACCATCACAGATAATTCTGCTTCCATGAATTTGTTTCTTGTCACAGTCACATCAAAGCAAAAGAAAAACGAGTTAACAGTCAGCACTTAGGGGTTGTTGAAGTGGCAGAAGGTTCAGTTCCTTTGGAACAACGACTCTGGCTTGACGTTGTGTGATTGTAAGGTAAAATACTGTCTTACCTGAAAGAGCCTTGGTCTATAGCTGAAAAGAAATAGTTTGTCTATTCCCGAAAGTAAAATATGGATCTGTAGTTTTATGAGAAAAATGTGTCATTAGTCATCAAATATATTCTGAGTATATTTTTTAAATTATTTCTGTTCTGCCTTATAAAAGATATTATGGACTCTGCCCTCTACAGTGCTCCATTTCTTTCTCTCTCTCTTTCACACACACTCCATACACATGCCAAAATGATGCTCTGCAGTGGCATTTTGTTATCCAATCCTTGGTGCTATTGGATCTGCAATGTGTTTGAAGGAGAGGTGTCACATTCTTCGCACTGAACGGCAAGACCAAATCACCAACAGTATAGTCCTGGAATGTAGCCAGTCTACCAGGATTGAAGTACCACTTATCACAACACAATTCCATCAAGATGGATATGTGCAGCAAATAGGTGTACAAGACACACAACAACTGTTGTATAGTCAGTAGGCTGAAGTAGAAGAAGTAGAAGAAATGCTCTAAGGAGTCACCTGGAAATAACATCCACCAAGACATCCTAGATACTCAGGCCTTTGTATTGTGAGCCAAATTTTCTAGTCAATATGAGTAAAAGAAGAACAAATAGTGAGTATATCTGCATGAAGGATCTGCAGTTACAAAAGAAAATTTCTATAATAAGTCCAGGTCTCAAGTTCCATTGTGATCAATCCTACCAGCATTCTGTTCTCAGTCACTGTCAATGCCATCCTCTGTGATAAAATTTAGCAATGTGTATCATCATATTTGACCAAATTGTCATTAATCATGATTAGTTTGAGGCAAAGCACTAGCAAGTATAACTATAGAAAAAAAATAGAAACAAAAAAAAAATTAAGAAATCTAAGTCTTAGGCATAGAAGAACAATTGTTTTTTCAAATGGTTTGCTCCTCAAATGAATAAGAAGAGACCTCCACATTTTCATTTGCAATGAAACAAGTTAGATTTCTGGCTTTAATCTATCTTCCACCAATTTAAGACTGTCTCATAAACTTGATGGATCCAGAAAAGCTTTACATTGAGCCCTATGGTGGAACTCACCATCATTTGTACTTGAACTCAAGCCACTTCAGTTTTTTCCAGCGTACCTGCTCCTCCTTTCTTCCCTATCTTGAAAAATCACTACATCAACTGGCTGCCCCTCACCATGTGCCTTAAGATGCCCAACTCTTACCACAAATCATAGACCAGGAACACATATTTCTTATTTACGACTCTTCACAAATGCCCAAGTGCACTAAGTCTGCAGATTTGGGGCATTTCCAGCACTGATTTGGTCTTCCCCACACTAAATTCCCAAAATCATCATTGAAATTTTTCATTAATCCTCCCCAGCCCCTAGGATTATGTCAGGCATAACAGTTACAGTCAATATGTTTGTTCAATAAATGAATGGGTAACTCCTGCCATAAAATCTTCTGCAATACATATTTCTGTCTAAATCCAAAAGAAGTTTCATGTCATATAAATTATATTGGCTTTCTGTCTGAACCACCTAATTATACATTGACTCTATTCTTTAAATTACTCAAGTTTAAAATCATCTTAAAAGCATGTTCACACCTCTATGCTGATTTACTCTGCCCCAAGTGCTAATAATCACCCCATCTCAGTTCCTCTGTCTTTAATACTAATGATCGTCAAGTCCACAAGGCCAGCATTTGCACAAATGGCCTCTGTCAATTAGTCATTATGACATAAGATCTTAATGAGGGACTTGAATCTTTTGGAAATTATGTTTGTGGATCATCCAGTCTAAAGGTGTTGTGTATGTGCTGAGGTAATATGGTCAGAAGACATAGGCATGTAGAAAGCATTCCAGTGAACCAGATGCAGATTTGAGGATCTGCGTCTATGACTGGAAAAGTTGGAAGAAATTTAATGCAGACAAGAACATGGCTGACAGTTCAGAGACATTAATATAAATGCAGTATGAAAAAAAGTCTTCTATCACCCTTCATTGAGGTTTGTTCACACCGTATGCTATGTGCACCATAGAATTAATTAATAAATTAATAAAATGAGTATCACTTCATTTATTTCCAGCATGTTTACATATTTCACCTCACTGATGAGATAACACAAACAGCAGGTCTAAATGCAAAACCCTGGTGAATTTAGAGTCACAGAATTGTACAATTAAAATGGAAAGATAATGTGTGTGTGTGACATACTCACTTATCCTAATGAATGTGTCAATGACAGTTTTGAGGAGGAGTTATTGTTTCCTAAAACCAGCACTCTCAAGCTATATCTACAAGCTATATCTACAGCAACAATTCTTTGGTACTTTGTAGAAAACAATATGTGCTGAAGCTATACCACACGGCTAATGTTAGCTGGCTTTTAAACGGCAAGATGGTTTGCAACACACTAAAACACAAAAACTATCTGCCTTAGTGGGATTTCTACTTCTAATCTTCATAGTTCTGTAGCTTCCCTCTGTCCACTCTTACACACACACACACACACACACACACATACACACACACAAAACCTCCCATCTCCAATTTCCATAATCTTTTAAAACCAAAGACAAGACGTAGGTCAGGCTAGTTCAATACCTGCAGAGAGAACTCTGAGTGACATTTAAGTCAACCTTGGAAACAGTCATCTCCTTGCTTAGAATGAATACCAAAGAACGTCAATGTCACTTATTTTTAAGTAACAATGCAGGCACTGGAAAGAGAAAGTGTTGATAATGTTGTGTTGTGTTGTGTTTTTGTTTTTTGCTGCTAGTGCTGTTTCTATTTTGGAAACTTTTGTTTTGAGTTTTGGTTGTGTGTGACTTATTTGCAAGCTGATTTGGAGGCTAAGTCTCCAATACCCAGTACTTTTTTTCTTAGTTTATAAAATCCTGTTGCCTCCTGATAGCATGGAAAGCTCTACATCATGAGAAGTCAGTCTCTTGAAGTGTTGAAGAAGTTGACTTTTTACTACTAATTCCTAATAATTTATTGCTTCCACGTGCTAGTCTTAGCTGCCCAAATGAACTGTCATTTCCTTGAGGGTGGGGCAAAATCTTATTATTCTGTTTCTCCTTTTCATTTGGCATAGATTTGAGCACATATTTAATCCATAAACACTTATTGAGAATGTACTATTGTCTGTAAAGAATTAAGATAGTCATTAGGGATAAGGAAATGAATAAGACTAGGTCCCTGCCCTCAGGGAGTTTCATGAGAGAGACAGAGAAGGTAATAATTACAATACAATGTGATAGAATCTCCTATATTGATAAAAAGTGTTTAAAATAGCTGTGCAGAGGGGGCTACCTGACAAGAGCTGTGAACCTATGTCAAGGGCTGCAGCCAGCTCATGGTAACCCCTCAGGGAGGATGCTGAAGCTATAAGCAGCCAGATTTCAGTCTTCCTCCTTCTCATGCCCCACTGTGCTTGCCAAATGGCTGGACTCAACCAGGGCTGGAGAGCAAGGAAGTAATTGTGGTGGTCCATGCAGGTCCTCCTTCCAGAGCACAAAGCAGGGTGCTGAAGGTGGAAAGAGGATCTCGAAGTATAAATAACAGATATTCAACACAGATATGGACTTAAGGATATAATTTTAGATTTGCACATGACAAGTGGCAAGAGTTTATAGGATATTCAGATGTGGATAGAAATCCAGGTCTGAAGTTTAGGAGGAAGGTCTGTGCTAAACAAACGGAGTTGGACTCTGTTAGGCTCTAGGTAGTTGAAACTACGAGAATAGATGAAATAACTAATGAGAAATGAAAAAAAAAAAAGAGCCAAAGAGAGAATCTTGCATAACTCCAACATTTAAAGTGTAGCTGAGGAAATAGAGCACATGAATGATATAAAAGGCAGCACTGACTAAGTGAGAACAGAACCGGGGGAACAAATTATCATGAAGTACTGGGAAGAAATGATCAAAAGGGTTAAATGCAGCAGAAAGTTCAAACAAAATAAGGGTTGAAAAGTGCTCATTCAATTTAGCAATGAGGAGATCCCTGGTAATCTCAGTGAAAACAATTTCAGTGGAGAAGTGGGGATATAAGCTACTGCAATGGAAGAAACCTAGTGTCTTGGTGATTCATTGAAAACAGAGCCTGAGGCTAACGCTTCATGGGGAAGTGCAATCCCAAGGCAGCAACAGTGAGGGAAAAAGAATAGGAGGCGGGAGAAGAGGGAAAGGAGGTACAAAGAAGTGCATTATGAGCAGTCTACGGACTTTTGAGAAAATCCTGCCAGCAGCTTGGTGTCTGGATAGGCCATATGGGACCACCCACAGTGTGGAACAGTCCAACAGAGGGAAAAAGAAAGAGGAATTTATCTGCTGGATCTCCTCCTGCCTCACCTTCCATCTCTTGCCTCTCATTGTCAAAGTTTACCTTAAGGGGCGTTAACTCCTCCTTCCTCCCACATTGTGCCACACAGCGCCCTTCAGGGCAGTCACTGACACATAGCTCTGCATCTGAGGCCTAACTGGTGGAAGGAGCCAGAGCCTCTATGGATCCAGTCAGCTCAGACCTTGGCACTGGAACAATTCTTTCCTGGGAGAGTGTAATCCAGGCCATGCCAGGGCCCACCCCTTGTCCTTGGGGAGTCCACAATAGACAGTAGGTGAGGAGACAGCTGCAGATGTGGAAGTTCTCCATGGAGAACTGAGCCAGCAGCCAAGGACCCAGGAGGCAGCAGAGGCCAAACAAATCTGGAGAGGAGCATAAAAGGAATGGAATACAAGTAGGAAGTGAAATCTGATAGGGCAGACAACTCCTTCATGAAAAGTGACTGAGAAGAGAAGTAGGGTGAAAGTTAGAGCTCCAGGAGAGGAGCCTGACATAGTGGGAAAAGCACAGAATCTGGAGCCAGATTGCTTGGGTTTAAATCCCTGCTCAACCTCTCGCTGCCTGTGTGACCTTGAACAATTCATTTAACCTTTCTGTGCCTCAGTGTCCTTATCCGTAAAATATAGAGATAATGTTATCCACTTCATAAGGTTGTTATGAGTTACTTTATATAAAACATTTAGAGCTGTGTCCAGAACACAACTGGGCATTATTTTAATGTTTCATAAGGATCAAAGGAGGATTCTTTTGTTTCATAGACACTTGAACATCTTTTAATGCTGAGGAAAAAAAAGAATTTTCACAGAAAGACTGAAAATATAAGAGAGAGAAGGAATTATTGATGGAGATATCTATCAGATAGGGTGGGATTTCTTGATCAGGTAAAAGGATTAGTGCATAATGGGTGTTTACTGATTGTTTGCTTGTCAATTGATCAGAAATAAGTGTTAGATCAAATGAAGTAATCATGCATTGTTTACATAAGCAATATTTGTAGTATTACTAGTCTAAATTTTAATGTTATATAATAGTGAAATTTACTGTACTTGTACACATAAAGGCCTAGAATAAATATTATCTAATGAATGAAGAAATGAAGGATGATTGAATGAAAGTTAATGTTTACTGCTCTGCTCATTTAGTTGCTACATTTTCCAGCCTCGTTTGCACTATAGGATTTTATATCTTAACCTCTTAAATTAATCCAACGCAAGGGAGGTGGAATATTCTTTGAGCTCAGACTCATCAGTCACTGGATTCTGGAATTAATTTTATAGTAGTTAATGAGCCTGCATTGAGCACTAGGCATTTGTGTATCTATCATATTACATACAGTCTTTTCCTGGGACTCCCACGTTCCCCAGTCTTTATGCCCGGGCTTCTGCCTTAAATTTCCAGTTCAACGTTCCAGTTTTCCTCCAGAATTAGAGTTCAGCCCTAAACTTCAGCTTATGTATTTGAGTCTTTGGTTTCCTTCCTATCTTTTGTCAGAGTAGGAAAGACTTGACTCTGTCCCTTGACCCTATTCAATGGCTTGATTCCCTCTCCCAATGACTGACAACTCCAAAACATAATGCTGCTCCCAATTTGGCTGAACATGGTCATCGCCTCAATTTTTTTCAGGATGGGTAATGGATGACACTAGCCTGCATCATCTCAGGTTCACCAGCTTCATTTGGAAACAATAGTGGACTGTTGGCTTCTTCTCTTAAAGGCCAACACTAAACCTGGATCATTTCACCTAGCCCGTGATCTTTGCAGCTTCCTCTCCTAGCTTCCTTTTCTTCCCTACTGGCCTATTTTTGCAGTGGAGATTCCAACATACCTCATGATAAAGCCCACAGCAGCTAAAGCATGCCCACTCAAAGTATGATTTTGTGCCTCACTCAAAGATAATGTGAAAATGTTACTATGTCAACTCATTCTGATATACTTTTTTGTAGAAGTATGAAGTGTTTATGATCCTTAAAAGCATACAATGTAAAATTATATATTAGCTTCGATGGGTAACATTTTTAACACTTCACAATTCTTCCTTTAATGTCAAACTGAACACCACCAAGTTTTCAAGTCCTTGCTGTGGACAGCCTTCTGAGTCTACAGGCAGTTTAATACATTAGAAAGAGCAAGGCCTCTGTAGTGAAATAGCCATGAGTTCAAATCTCACCTGTGAAAACCACTTTGTGTCACTTTGGGCAAGTTACTTAGTCTCTCTGAGCCTCAATTTCTTCAGCTGGAAAAATAGGGTAGATAATACCTGGCACAGATGGTTGTTTGAGGGATAAATGAGATCACAGATCAAAAGCACTCAGTCCTGTGCCTGGCACGAAGGGAAAAGTAATTCCCTCCCTTTTTTTTCCTTTCTCCTGGTAATATGAACTAAAGATCAAACAGACTTCTGAATCACTCACAATCAGTTCTATTCCTGAAGACCTCCTACAATTTTTATAAGCCACTCCAATATCAGAAATATGACTATCAAAGCTTAATTGTCTGCGTTTTTTCCATGTGTAGAATAAGCAAATTTGAGCAATTTCATAAATTGGAAGCATTTAAAGGCATTTTAAACAGAAGCTTATTTATTTATTTACTTATATTGCAGCCCCTGGTCATTTTGAGTGTGCAATCAGCCTTATTGTTATGGCACAATTTTGCAGCTGCGAATACTCGGCATATATATAAAGGAATGTTCCTTTAAAGCTGAGGGGTTTTGTATTTGCTTTCCCTGAAACCGGGTTATTTTCAATCAATTCAACCAAAAACCTAAAACCTGAAAATTTTTTCTTGGATGCATCTGAATGGTCAGGACTTTCTCAGATTCACAGAAAAATCATATGTATTTCATTGAACAAATGGATGAATCTTGCACTTAGAAAACTATGCATGAATCCATCCTCTTCTTTGTAGATCAAGACAAACTACAGATCACGGCAGTTCCAGTGACACCTCAGATATCTCTTTATTAAATCTTGTGTCATCATCTAAACCATAGCATTCATGACTCCATGTGCTAGTTGTTATATCTGCATCTGCCCATATGGAAGTTTTGAAACATGGCCCCCAAATTCTTTGACATGCCACCTATTGATAAATGCAGTCTGCATTCCCCTTGTGCCCTGTAACTATTTGACTCATAGTGCACAGTGCAAGTGACACTGTTTTCAGGCACAGTCCTTAAGAAACTGGCAGCTTCTGCTTCCTGATTCTCTTGGGATACTTGCTCTTGAAACCCAGCCCAAGGTGACTCATGGAGAGGTCGACATGCAGAGGAACCAACAGCCGGAATCAACTTGCCAAGCCATGTAAACGAACCAGCTTGGAAACAGATCTCTATCCTCATTTGGGCTGTCCCAGCTATCCCTGCTGAGCCCTGCCAAATTTTCAAATTTGTGGGAAAATAAATGATTGCTGTTCTTTTAAGCCACTAAGTTTTGGAATGGTTTGTTATGCAGGAATATATACCTGGAACTATCCCCACAGGTTAGATTTCCCACTGAGAGGAGTTTAGATAATATTTGGATATGATCAGTGGGCTATAATTATTTATCCCTAGAAGGGAAATGGCCCCAAATTGTCTGCATAGTATCCATCTCCTCACTTCTCCCTCTGCTGTTATCTCTCTGATTTCATCTACTACCTTTCTCTTTTACTCCTACATTCCAGATATCGTGATCTCCTCATAGCTTCTCACATATACAAACTATGCACCCAACTCAGGGACTTTGCATTACTGTCTCTCTGCCTAGAATCCTCATCTCACAGATAAAAAATTCCACTCAGATCATCTCCTTCAAGTCTTCACTCAAATGTCACTATCTTAGTGAGGACTACTATATTTAAATTGCAAAGTCACCTGTGCCAGAGAACTCATTATCTCTTTTATCCCGCTATAATTTTCTTCACAACATTCATTAACTTACCTATTGTTTATTTCTCCATCAGTAGAATGTAAGATCAATGAGAGCAAAGATTCCTGAGGTTTTTTTTCCTTTTTCACTCACCAATGTATTCCCAGCAACACGGTATTTGGTGTTCAATAAATATTTGATGACTGAATAGAGAATATATAGACATCAGCTATTGCTAAATGATATATGTGGAAATCAGCTGTGGGTAAGGAATACGGTATGCATTATCTTACTATGCGAGAGATGAAATAATCAGAACTCAATAGGGTGGGAGCAAGGGGTTGAAAGAAAAGTGGCAGATCCTAAGTTTGACAGACGTGTATGTGGGGGTGAAGCCCAGCAGCAAACCCATAGAGTCACCAAGGGACAGAATAATTCCTTGCCTGCAGTAAGAGGCTCAAAACTTTAAGGGAGGGAAAGATGGAGGCTGCAGTGAAGCTGAGCTCCTAATTCATTTTGAGAGACCTCCAAATTTTGTCAATTTTGAACCTTATATAATTGGAATCAATCAATCTATATTCTTTTGTGTTTGGCTTCTCTGGCTCAGCATTGTTTTCAGTGTCATTCATGGTGTTGTAGGTAGCTATAGTTTATTCACTTTTCCTTGCTAAATGGTATTTCATCATATTACTGTGTCACAATTTATCTATTCTTCCATCAGTAAACATTTATATTATTTCAAATTTTGCTCTTTTATAAACACTGCTGCAAAGAATATTCTTGTACACGTATCTTGGTGCACATAAGCATTCAGTACTTTAGGGAAGATACCAGAAGCAGAACAGTTGAGCCATAGAAATGAATATCATCAAGGTCACTGATCATATCAACTTTTCTTAAAGTGGTTGTACCAATTGACATCCCCATTAGCAGTATATGAAAGTTTTTGTTGTTCCATATACTCATCAACTCGTGTTTTTAATTCATTTGGGGTTTTGTTTTGTTTTTAATTCTTTTTCTCTTCCTCCCTCCCTCCTTCTCTCTCTTTCTTGCTGGTTTTTGAAGAAACGTTTTAAATTTTATTGTGGTCAGATTTATAAATCTTTTCCTTTATGGTTACCATTTGTTGTGTCTTACATAAGAGACTTGAACCTACCTGGGGTGAAGAAGATCCTACATGGTCTCCTAAAATCTTTTTGGTTTTACCTTTTACATTTAGGTCTATTATCTACACTAATTTCTGAGTATGAGTTAAGAGATACAATTTTATTTTTTTTCCACATAGATACCCAACTGTTTCAGCTCCATCTTACAGTAGTTTTCCACTGTTCTGCAGTGTCCTTTATCGTAAATAAAGGGTCCATATAAGCATGAGTCATTTCTGAATGCTATTGTGCTCTTAGAATTGTGAAATCCAACTATTTCTCTAACTCTGCACTAAAACCACACTGTCTTAATTCCTGTAGCTTTATAGTAAGTCTTGACATTTAATAGAATATGTACTCCCACCCAGGATCAGCTACATAATTTGCAGAGTGCACTGAAAAATAAAAATTATTAAGAATTTCAAGATGATGACAGTAGAGTATTAACATAAGCATAAGGCCCTTCTAAGTGCAGGTGTCTGAGCAACTGCACAGGTCACATGCTCATGAAGCCAGCAGTGCTCCCACCTTAAATGTCATTGTTCGTGAATAAAGTTTTATTGGAACTAAGCCATGACCATTCTTTAATGTACTATCTATGGCTGCCTTTGCACTACAACAGCAGAGCTGAGTAGTTGCAATGGAGTCTGTGTGGCCCATAAGTCTAAAATATTTACTATCTGGCCCTTTAAGAAAAGTTTGCCAACCCATGCCTAAGATTTCAAATATAGTTTTAGAGGAGTAGGGAAGAATTTACAGAGGAAGTAGAAGTGGGTTGTTGTCCCGAATGATGAGTAGAATTTGATATGCTAAGATTAAGGGGAAATACCTCTTAGACATGGAGAAAGCATGAAAAATTCGTGAGCTCTGAAATAAATGTATTGAAATCAGGCCAGTGAGGAGAATGACCTATTAACATAGAGTATGCCCTTTGGGAATAATGGAAGATAAGATTATAGAATGGGGAAGTATCTGGAAAACTCTGAAATATAGGGTCTAATTTTTTAAGAACATTTCCAAGAGCAAGCAGACCACATTTAAGGGTATTTTATCATGAGACATTTGTAAAAGACATTATTCTTGTCTTGAAAGATAAACTAGGACATGGTAACAACTGAGGATGGAAATGAAATCTCAGTCTTCCTGTTCCATGTTATAAATCACCATTTTGGCTTAGATTATGTTTTCCATTAGTGCTATCTGGCATCTAAAATAATCTCATACACACATTTTTATAAAACCTTTCATATCACTTGTCCTATTCATATTCATCAAAATGAACCCAGAATAACTACTTAATATTTTCCTTTCCTCAGGTCATGTGCGCTCTCAATTGAAATAGCTACCCTTACCTGTGAGTCTTCTATATGGCCCTTTTGAAGGCCATAAGCTATCACTATTTACCTCTCAACTATAGGCAGACAGAAGGACAGTAATCACATCTCAACTTTATTGGACAATTTGCCTCTTCTGCTCACAGGCTTTGAGGTCCTCTTACACAAACTAAGCCAGTCCATTCTTTTATCTACACACTGGCTCAATCATGATGATATTGCTATTCTGCACCAAAGCTGTCCAAAAACCAAACCATAAAGTAGAAAAACCTGTATTGGGCACCATCTCAGCATCCTTTATGCTTACTTTCTCATCATGTGACAATTAGGCTTTTTCCAGCACCTTCAGTCTAGATCTTCTGCCTAGGAAAATACATTTATTTTTGACCTTCTTCCCTGCTATATCAGTATCCTCTAAGATGTTAATGACTGATGGCAAATTTATGTGCTGGATACTGGGGAAAATCTAAATTTTAACAGGGGATTTCTAAAAAAGCAATGATGTAACAACAAAAGGAATGAATTTTAATAGGGAAATTTCACACAATGCAGTTGAAATGATACTTGCAAGTAGGCTTCTTTCTACCAGTCTTCAAAAAAAATTAATAAATCAGGCCATGTAGCAACTGTCATCCCCTTTTACCTTTATGTAACAGCCTACCTAGCAGTGAATGTTCATTGTGTATCGAAGGTATAGCTATTGCTCAAGGAACCCCTCCAGAGCTTAGAGTCTTTGGGGCTGAGTGGGCCCCTGAGACCAATCTGGAAGTCACACAACTTAGGCTATTAAGGTAACTACCTACTGGAATATACTGTTCACTCAAAAAGGAATATTTATAGGGTTTGTGGAAAACTCTAGGCTCCGTAAAATAATAGATTTGCATGCAGTACCCACTTCAACTAAATTCTCTCACAGTTCATAGGAGAAATTCACTTGCTGAAAATCAGTTACTCGGCTTAAGAGTTTAATTATTCATTTGTTTCTGAGCTGCACGAGGAAAGCAGGAAAGTCGCAGCTGAGCAAGCCAGACTCTGAGTGAAGGAAGGAGCCCACACCAGTCTTTTCATAGGACCAAATGCCAGCAAAGGACTTGCTGCAATTCTTGGTGTGGGGCCCATGCGAAAGGCTGAAGATCTCGCTAGCATTTTATCATTAACAGCTGTTGTCCGTAGATTCAAATTCTTAAAATGGGAGGAAAGCGAGAAGGAGGAACTTTTTGTATTTTTACTGTGCTAGGTGCTTTAGAAATTTTATGAAGAAGGTGTAGCCACAGCCATCACCATTTTAAAGATGAGGAAACTATAGATATCAGAGAAGTTAAGCCACTGGGCCAAGGACGCATGATTAACTCCGCCATTTGTGTTTCCTGGCTTCTCTTTACTTCTCAAGGGGTTGTGTGCATCTCTTTGGGCCTCCAATTCAGGCTGCCAAATAGTACTGCTTTGGAATCCTGCAACTGAGTAGCAGTTGACAGATATCATAGAATCAGCTCAAAATTACCAAAGAGAAAAAAAATTCACATCTTATGATGTTAGTTATTAATCTAAGCAGTATCTCTAAAGTAAGACCTGCCATTCCCATAAATTGATCTCAAGCTCTAATGCCCACATCTCATTTCTAAAAATAATAACCACCATTAAAGTAGTTATTGAGAAACTTCTAGGTGCCAGACAGTATACTTTACCTTTAATCTTTCCAACAACAAATAAGGATCCCCATTTTACAGATGAGGAAACCAGCTAAATTACCTGCCTAAGCTACTAAATGGGAGAAGGGGAATTTGAACCTAGGTCTCTCTGTCTACTTTGCCCAATATTTACCATTGCACCAAGGCCAAAAGTGTATCATTACACCAACTTTAGTTCAAAATCTGTGGAAGTTTAGAAGTTAAATACCAGCAGAGATTTATCCCCTTCAGGGTGAGTCTAACATTTCTATGTACCCATTCTATATCATTTTCAGTAGATATGCACAAGAAAATTTAACTCTTTCTTTATATCCACACATGAAACACCCTTTGCCTTATCAAAGAAAGCTCAAAACTTCAGCCTGTCTAGACACCCACCAACAGTCCAAAGGCCTGCTACCTAAAAATGATTCTGCTAGTTTCTGGAGTTATAAGACCTAGTCCCCTGATCTGTTCCCTCTTCGTGACTCCTGAATCCTGAGTCCTTTCTGCATTGACCTTAGCTAGGTGCCTTTAGGCTGAAAGGGCATTTTATCAGGGATCTTTCATCGAGTGGGCCATATAACAGATGTATCCCTTCAAATACCACCTATATGCTGATGACTCTCAAATTTATACTTCAACTTCAGCCCTATCCCCTGAGTTCCAGATTTATATATTAACTGCCTCCACAATATCTTCATTTGGACATGCACTAGGCATCTCAACATAATATGGCCAAATCAGAACTCTTGATTCCATTCCAGGCCTCCATCTAAATACATTCTCAAGCCCTTTCCAGCCCTTCCATGGCATAATAAATGGAAAGTTGCTCTGGTCAAAAATCTAGAAGCCATTCTTGATTTCTCCCTTTCCCTACCATCCCATACCCAATCCATCAATGTATCTTCTGGTACTTACCACTTCTTTCCAACTCTGCTTCTAAAACTAAATTCTAAGCCAACATCATCACCAGCCTGACCTACAGGAACAGTTCCTAATGGGTCCTCCTAACCCCACCTTGTCCCCTACAATTCATCCCCTCCACAGCACTTTCTAAAATATAAAGTAAATTATGTTACTCCCTTGCTTAAATCCTTCCAATGGCTTCCCATTATGTATACAATAAAACAGAAACATATAACACTGTCTATGAGGTCCTAGATGATCTTGGCCCCACCTACTTCTCCGACCTCATCTCCCTATACTTTCCATCTTCTTTTGTTTCTTGAAAAGTCTAAATGTGTTCCTCTCCCTGTGCTTTTTCACATGCTATTCCTCTGCTTGAAGCACCTTCCCTCCTCAAAGAGGCCTTCTCTGATTATCCCAGGTAAAGCCTTCCCTTAACTTCTGTCTCTCCTTACCACTTTATCCTAGTTTATCTGTTTGGAGGCACTTATTAGTAAATGAATTTAGCTTAATTATTCCTTTACATGTTTGTTGTCTATCTTCTCCATCTCCCCCGTTAGAATGTATGTTCCTTGAGAACAGGGACATGACTCTTTCCTTCACTGCTAGAGCTCCTGTGCCTAGAACAGTGTCTGGCACATAGTAGGCACTCAGCAAATAATTGTTTACTATCTCTTGGACTGGCTGATTACAGAAAAAGAGATCAGACTCCAGTCTAGAGAAACAATTGGAGAAGGAACGCCAAGACAACAGACTGCTACCTGTCTTGACTTCAAGTAAATAATGTATGCTTCGAGTTCCTCTGGGATCAAAGGTCAGAATTCTCTCTCACAATTAGTGCCAGTGGAGTAAGAGTCAGTGACTCAGTGACTGCTCTATGTTCATAATGGTTCCTAAGAAGTAGCAGCCCCTGAGAATCAATTTGTTCAGTTTTCCCTATAGAGTTTGATAGAGCTATGCCTCTGCCAACATTTGATAGGAGACAAGTCCTCTCAAAAGAAGTAGCCTTAATTTTTGAGCCATATTCAGTCCCACTGCAGATCTCTCATAAGTTCCTAAGATTGCTGTCTAGGTCAACAGCCACTGTTCCTGAATTCCATGTTAATTTCTGACCCCTGAAACTTGTGGGTGAGATCTCAGAGATTACCCCAAACAATCCATTAGGATATGAAGTAGTCCTTAGGTCTTTCACAGTGACTCCTAGAAGCAGCTACCGCCATTGCAGAACATGCTCCTAAAGACACTCACCTCCCCAGCATCTCTGTTAGATGCTCCACAGCTGCCTGTGAGAATCCCAGAGGAGTGCAGTAACCACAGTGTCTCCTCCACCAAGGGTCAGACCCATTGTGAGTGGTACAAAACCTATAATAGAAGAAACTATTCCATTTGTGCTGAATTAGAGGTAGTTTTACCTCTAATCCACTTTTACACATTATTTTATCAATTAAATGATTTACAGTTTTCAGTGGAAAGCACTACAGGATTGTTGAAAAGCAATCAAGTATCTAAGAGCTGTGTGATCTTGGCCAAGTCATCCGACTCCCTCCATACCTCATTTGTGGCACCAGCTCTGCTTCTTGTTTACAGTGAAACTAAATGCTAGTCCCAGCTTTGTCTAAAAGTGGGGCCTCATGTGCTCCATAAGTACTATTTGATGATGATTATCACTTCCTAGCCATGAGTCTTATTTCTCTGTTACTATGAAGTTATTAATATTTGGTACCAGATGGCATTTTCAAAATAACTTGGATAGAAATTGCTATTGAAATGCTAATGACTGTTTAGTTTATTCTGGAGGACCAATTCATAACACTGTAACTCAGGGTAAAATCAGAAGACAGCTGAAGCACCCTGGGGGAGGTGAAGAACAAAGAACTCATGGCCTGAAGGTATAAGAGACTGACCAGCTTAACTGTTACCATTTGTATACAAGAAAGTACAATCATAATCAGGATTTAACAATATATATTTTTTAAAAAACAGTTCCTGATTATTAATTTTAAAACTAAATAAGGAAAAACTACTATAAATGAAAATGTTGTAACATAGTGCCACTTCAAGTTTGGTCCTCAGACCAAAGCATCAGGATGTTAGAAATGCAAATTTTGGGGCCCCAACTCAGACCTCCTTAATCTAAATGTTTAGGGTCAGCCCAGTAGTTTGACTCTAACAAATTCTCCAGATGCTTCTTACACACACTAAAATTTGAGAAGCACTGTTAATGCACCAGCATCACGTATAAAATTGGATCTCAAACACAAATGCTCATAGGGGCAAAGCCAGTAAGAAATGAGTGACTCAGCCTGGTTGGGACCTGTGGTGAACTAGAAAGCTCATGTCCCATTTAAAGAAAAAAGCTACTATGCAGCTTTAGCTGATGTTGCCATCTAGAAATGTGAGTCCATCATTGTCAAATTTTCCAATACTTTAAGGGAGGCCATACATCTAAAATTTTCAGTAAAATCTGCATTTTGAAGTGCATCAAACAATGAAAAAATTTAAACAAAGCTCAGGCAGAACAAAAGCTCTATGATCTGAGCGTGTCTGGGATATTTGAGAGATAGCCCAGAAGTCAGAGTGGGTATTCCATGTGAGACAAGTAGGAGACGGAGCTGGGGTGTAGAAGCTCAAGTTGGAGAGATAAAGACCAGAAGGTGTAGAGCCTTGAAGGCATTGAAGGGATTTGGATTTTTCTCTGAATGAAATGGAAAGCCATTGGAGGGCTTTGAGCAGAGAAATGATATAATCTAATTCATCTCTAAAAGTATCACTCTAACAATTGTTTTATAGTTGCAAAACCAGGACCAGAATTAGATCTACAGCATCTCATTGTAATCATGCCCCACAATATAGTTGTACTTATGAAAAATTCAATCAGCCAGTGTTAGATATACAGACTTTGCTATTAATTCTGGGCAGAAATCGGTAATATAATGGGTTCCCACTTCTGATGATGCACTATTTCAGGGCAGCCAATTTTATTTTCAGACTCCTCTAATCCTTGGAATTAAACTTCAGTATCCCTTTCTTTTGGCTATCCGTGTGTTGGGTATTGCTCTAGAATTCAGATCTAGGATAAGTCAAATCCATTTTCCACATGATAATGCTTCATTTTTCACTCAAATTCATTCAACTTTTCCAGTATAATATGGTTTCATGTTTCCTCTTAAAGTCTCTCTTTTTTTTTTTTTTATTGATGTTTTAATGGTTTCTAACATTGTGAAATTTTGGGTTGTACATTTTTGTTTGTCCATCACCACATATATGACTCCCTTCACCCCTTGTGCCCACCCCCCACCCCCACTGCCCTGGTAACCACAGTCTAGTTTTCTCTGTCCATGTGTTGGTTTATATTCCACATATGAGTGAGATCATACAGTGTTTGTCTTTCTCTTCTCTTAAAGTCTCTTTTAAAGTGAATGCCAAAATTCAAGAACAAACACCCAATGAAGTGAGGTCATCACAGAGTGAACCAGAGCTATTTCCTCTTTTAGGACATTGTGCTTCTTACCTCATCGTGCTATTTACTCCTATTGTGTCTATTGTTAAATCGAATTCTTAAGTATTATTCTTTTCCAACATCCAGGAATTGTACAACAGATTTTTCTGACCCAAGTGTAGGATTCTACATTTATTCCAGTTACATTGAATTGTGTTAGAGCAATGCTGCCATCTATAAATTCATTTCGATGTAATTGCTATCCAACATATTTGTATTCTTCCTAGCTTTGTGTTATCTACAATTTAGATAAGCATGCCATTTATGTCTTCAAGTCATTCATATAGTGATGAATAGGACAAGAGCCAGTGACAGGTTTGGGAAATTCTCTAACCTCATGGAGTTACAGCCATGGCTACATGGCTTCCTGTAGCCATGACAGATATTAATAATCAATTGTGGCAAGCTTCTCTACAGAACTTGGGTCTGGTTTTAAAGTCCTTCTAAACGTAGCACTCCTGGTAGCCACCACTAATCAATGATATTTGGCACTTGAGATGGAAATGATTTGACATCCTGAGCTCACAACAAAGCACAGTGACATGCCTCAGATTCACATCTACCATTTGCTGTGGCACGTTATTAAACTTACTTTGCATTGTGTACTGTTGAATCTTTTCTTGTCAAGTTCAAGAGCACTAAAAATTAATCAACTTTTAAAGTTCATAAAACATGTTTTGTCTGATTGATAAAAAAAAAATGGAGCCTCATTAACTCTCACCTGGACCATTTTTAAACTGATGCTGTTTCCTCAAGCTCTCCAATCCATTCTCTACATCACTGGCAATTATCTACTTTCATCCATCCATCCATTTGATTCAAGTTTCTCCTGTGTGTCAGATATAGTGGTAGACTCTTAAGTTACAGATGCAAGAAAGACACAAGCCCTATTTGCAGGTGACTCCCAATCTAGGGGGAGACAGACACAAATAAAATGTTCATTACAATGCAATATGGGAGAAACAATGATTTTTTTTTAAATGCCCAACTTGGTAACAAGATCATCTAGTCCAGTGCAAAGGAGATAGAGTTCAAAAAGAACTTCCTAGAGGTACTGAGTTGGGCTTTGTGAGTTGAGAGAGTTTGGTGGATGTGAGAAGACTGAGATAAGCATAATGGTAAATAGGGTAAGAAAACAATAAGGACTGGGGAGACAGCCTGAAGAGGGAACAGGGGATAAATTTTGATAGGCATGGGTCAGAAAATGGAAAGTCTGGTTGAATACCTTGAAGCATTTCCATTAGGTGATGAGAAACAGTTGAAGGTTTTTAAACAAGGGAATGACAGGATCAAATCTGAATTTCCAATTAATCACTGAAAACTATGTTACAAATATGTTTAAATGAGGCAAGACTAGAAACAAGAAAACTACTTCAAAGGTCATTTCAGTAGTCCAGGGAAAAGATGAGTGTCTGATCTAAGACAATAGAGGTACAGAGGTAAAGAGATAAAAAGATCAGAGAAAAATACTCTAAGTGAAATAAAGAAGTAAAATTTGTTGATTGGTTTGATATGGAGAAGCAAACAGAAGCATTAAGAATAGTTAAGTTTCTATCTTGAGAAACTGGATGGATGGTGTAGTCATCAACTGAGAAAGAGAACATGGGAAGGAGTTAGGAACAAATTGGAGCATGTTTAATTTAAGATGTGTGGGAACATCCAAGTGGAGGTGTCTTGCAAATAGATTTTTTAGTCTGAAGTACAAAAGAGAGGTCAGGACTGGAGATTATGTGGTTAGTTCTTCCCTATGTCCTGTAGGATAAAGTCGTACCTACTCTGTCATTCCAAGTCTGCTCTTAACTCTACATACTCACAACTACAGAGACTAGGCTGCTAATCATGTCAACACGTTTTACTCCACAGCTTTGCATCTTTAATCTTTCCACAGACTAGAACTGTCTTTCCCTTTAAACCCCTAACACAAGTCCTTCATCTTTGAGCTCTACCTCAATTTCTACACATTCATGAATTTTTTTCTTGGGTGCCGTCAGTTAGAATTAAGTTCTCCTTCTATCATAGTACTTTGTACTTCTTTCATTTTCATATTTTTAACAACTTTATTGAGGTATAATTCATATACGTAAAATTCACCTATTGTAGGTATATAAACTTTCATTGTAAGTGTATGTATTTTATAGCAATACCACTCTGTCTTGGTTACTGTAGCTTTTTAATAAGGTTTGAAATTAGAAAATACAAGGCTTCCAACTTTGCTTTTTTTCTTAAAATTGGTTTGCCTGTTCTAGGTCCTTTCAATTTCCTCAGAAGTAGATGTATAGAGTTGTGCAACCATCATAACAATCAAGTGTCTGAGAACATTTTAGTTACCGCAAAATGTTCCCTCATACCCATTTACAATTAATCCCACACCCACCCCCAGCCCCAGGCAAACACTGATTTGCTTTCTGTCTCTACATATTTAAATTTTCTGGAAATATTATATAAATGAAATAAATATAAGCTATGGCCTTTTGTGTCGGGCTTCTTTCACTTAGCATAATGTTTATGAGGCTCATCTATGTTATAGCATACGTTAGTTGTTCCTTTTTATTGATGAAAAAATTTTCGTTATATAGATATACCATATTTTGTGTATGAATATACTAGATTTTGTTTATCTATTCACCAATTGATGGACATGTGGATTGTTTCCAATTTGGGAGATATTATGAATAATGCTGTTATGAAAAATCACATATAAGTGTTTGTGTGGACGTGTTTTCATTTCTCTTGGGTAGATATCTAAGAACGAAATTGCTGGATTGGATGGTAAGTTTATGTTTAATTTTTTAATAAACTCTTTTTCCATTTTACATTCCCACCAGCAGTGTGTGAGGGTTTCCATTTTGCCACACATTCACGAATACTTGGTATTATAAGTATTCTTTATTATAGTCATTCTAATGTGTTTGTAGTGTATTACATTGTGGATTTAATTTGCATTTCCCTAATGACTACTGATGTTGAGCATCTTTTCATGTAATAATTAGCCATTCATAGATCTTCTTTGGTGAAATATTCATTCAAATCTTTTGTCCATTGGTATTAGTTATCAATTGCTTCATAACAAATTGTTCCAAACTTAGTGACTTAAAACAAACAAAAATTATCTCACACAGTTTCTGAGGATCAAGAATCTTTTAGATGCTTAGCTTGGTGTTTCTGGCTCAAGATCTCTCACGGGATTGCAGTTAAGATGTCAATCATCTGAAGGTTTGACTGGGGCTGAAGGATCCACTTCCAAGATGTCCCACTCACAAGGCTGTTAGCTGAACCTTTCCTCATGACGTGACAGCTAGCTTCCCTGAGAATGACTGAACCAAGAGAGAGAGCAAGGCACAAGCCTCAATGGCTTTTAAGACTTAGCCTTAGAAATGACATCTCTTCACATCTGCTGCAGTCTATTGGTCACACAGCGCAACTGTGATACAAGGTGGGAGGCAGTGCACAAGGGAATATCAAGAGACAAGAAATCATTTGAGGCCATCTGGAGACTGGCTACCACACATATGTTTTAATTGTGTTGTCTTCTTGTTGAGTTGTAAGAATTCTTTACATATCCAGGATACAAGTCCTTTATCAGATACAGGATTTGGAAATACTTTTTCCTAGTCTGGGCTCATCTTCATTTTCTTTATGTTGTCTTTTGAAAAACAAAAGTTTTACATTTTGATGAAGACTAACTCCTATTTTTTTCAGTTACAGATCTTGCATTTGGTGTCTGATCTAAGAAATTTTTACTTAAACCTCATACAGATTTTCTCCTTTGATTGCTTCTAGAAGTTTCATAGTTTACCAATTTGGTTGAACTTTTCAAAGGACCAACTTTTGATTTCACTGATTTTCTCTATTATTTTTATTTTCTATTTTTTTCATTGATTTCTAGTTTGATCTTTATTATTTTCTCTCTAATGATTACCCTGTGTTCAATTTACTCTCCTTTTTGTTTGTATTTCTTAAGGTGGAAGCATAGGTTATTGATTCAAGACCTTTCTTCTTTAACACCATAGATATTTAAAACTATACATTTTCCTCTAAGCACTGCTTTGGCTGTATTCCATACACTGTGATATGCTATGTTTCCATTTTTATTCAAAATGTTTTCTAAATTTTTTTTTGTTTTTTCTTTGGCCCATGGGTTATTTAGGATTGTATTGCTTAATTTGTAAATATTTGGGATTTTCATAGAATTTTTTTTCTTGCTGATTTCTTATTTGATTCCATTGTGGTCAGAAAACATACTTTGAATGAAATCTATCTTTTAAAATATATTGAGATTTGTTTTATGGCCTAGTATACGGTCTATCCTGGAAGAAGTTCTGTGTGCATTTGAAAAGAATGCGTATTCTGGGGCCAGCCCGCTGGCACAAGCCATTAAGTGTGCGTGCTCCACTGGAGTGGCCAGGGATTCACCGCTTCGGATCCTGGGAGCGCACTGACACACCGTTTGTCAAGCCATGCTGTGGCAACATCCCATATAAAGTAGAGGAAGATGGGCATGGATGTTAGCCCAGGGCCAGTCTTCCTCCGCAAAAAAAGAGGAGGATTGGCAGGTGTTAGCTCAGGGCCAATCTTCCTCACAAAAAAAAAAAAAAGAAGAAGAACGTGTATTCTGCTATGTTGGACGAAGTGTTCTAAAGTTGTCAGGTCAGTTAAGTGACTAGAAGTGTTCAAGTTGTCTATATCTTCGCTGATTTTCTGTATCATTGTTCTATCAGTTATTGACAGCAGTTGGGGAATTTTAACACCAGGTTGAAATCTCCAACCATAATTTATTTTTCCAACCATAATTTTTAAATTGTTATATTTCTCCTTCAATTCTATCAGATTCTGCTTAATGTAGTTTGGGTCTCTGTTGTTAGATGAGTTTACACTTGAATAATCATTGTATATTCCCGATATTGACCCTTTTTTTATTATGAAATATCCTTTGTTTCTCATAGTATTTCTTTTTTATATTCTATTTTGCCTGATGTTAATATATCTACTTTATCTCTGCTATGATTATTCTTTGCATGGTATATCTTTTTCCATCTTTTTACTTTCAACATATTTATGTCTTTGTGTCTAAAGTGAGTCTCTTATTAAGAGTATATCATTGATGCTTGTATTATTCAGTCTGATGATCTCTTACTTTGGAATGTTTAATTCATTCCCATTTAAGGTAACTACTGATATAATTGGATTTATATTTGTCACTTTGCTATTTGTTTTTTATTAATGTCGTGTATTTTTATTATCTTTTTGCTTTTCTGCCTTCTTTTGTGTTAAATATATTTTAGTGTTGTGATTTTAATTCCTCTGTTGATATTTTAATCTGTTTTAAAGATATTTTCTTCATGACTGCTCTAGGGATCATAACATGCATCTTAATTCATCAAAATCTATTTTAACACTGGCTTAATTCCAGTAAAATATAGCAACTTGCTCCAGTATAACTCCATTTCCTCTCACCTCTTTTGTGCTATTATTGTCATATATAGTACGCCTAGATATGTTACAAACCCAACAACAGAGTGTTATAACTATTGCTTTATACAATCATATCTTTTAGAGAAATTACAAAAAAAAGAGAGAAAAAACATATTTATACAGTTTTTTATATGTACCCATATATTTTCCAGCATTCTGTATTTCTTTCTATGAATTCAAGTTACTCTCTGGTATAATTTCCTTTTCACATGAAGAATTTCCTTTAGTATTTCTTCTAAGGTAGGTCTACTGGCAACAAATTCTCTCTCTCTTTTTTTCATTCAACATTTTGAATATGTCACTACAACTTTTTTGCCTCCAGTTTTTCTGATGAGAAATAAGCCACTAATCTTATTGTTCTCTTATATGCTTTCCAGACTTTCTCTTTGGCAATGGGCTTCAATATTCGACGATAATAGGTCTGGGCATGAATCTCTTTGTCTTTATCCTGATTGGAATACACTAAGAGTCTTGGATCTATACATTGTTGAACATCAAATTTGAGAAGGATTTTGGCCATTATTCTTCAGATATGTTTCCTATCCCTCTCTCTCTTTCCTCTCTTTGTGGGACTCTCATTACACATATGTTGGTACATTTGACATACCACAGGTCTCTGAGATGTTATTCATTTTTCTTCAATCATTTTCCTATATTTTTTTCATTGTATTATTTCTATTGATCTATCCATCTTCTACTGATCTATCTTAAGTTCACTGAGTCTTTCTTCTGCCATCTTTTATCTGCTTATCTTATATCTGCTATAGATTTCATGTGGTGGATTTTTCCCTTCTGTTATTGTACTTTTCAGCTCTAAAACTTCCATTTGTTTCTTTTTAATAGTTTCTATTTCTTTATAAGATTTCCTATAAGTTATTATCACCATACTTTCCTTCAATTCTTTATGTATGGTTTTCTTTAACTATTTGAAATATTTACAATAGCTGCTTTGAAATCTTTGTCTGCTAAATTAAAGATCTAAGCCCCCTCAGAGACAGAGTCTATTGACTGTTTTTTGTTGTTTTGGTTTTGTTTCCCCTGATCATGAGTCACACTTTCCTCTTTCTCTGCGTGGTTCTTTATTTATTTATGTTTGTTGAAAAGTAGATATTTTAGATTATATCTTGTAGCAACTCTACATTATGATTTTTCAGGATGTTTTCCTTTTATGTTTGATTTTTGTCAGTTTGTTCATTTATTTCAGTATCTTGTCTGGAATTAATCTGTGGAATCTGTTCCCCCCATAGTGTATGGATGTCTCTATTCAGTATTTTTTAATTCTAATTTTAATTTTTAGCCTGGTGCCCAATGGATCGCACCCATGTGCGTCTGCATAGTTGAGTAGTCATTCAACGATTAGACAGAGGTTTTAAAACACCACGAGTCAATAAGGCTTCCACCTGTATGTGCATTGGGATCAAGTTGGGCAAGTTTTCAAGTTATCTTAACTTGGGTGTTTCACTTATCTCTGGTTCAGATTTCCACTTTATATCTCAAGTCTAGTAACTCAATATTTTTCTTATTGCTCACTTCCAGTTTCCCTGCCTCAAAAACCTGCTACATATTAAAGTCTAAGGCCCTGTACTGTTCTTGAACTGAAGGTCTAACTTTGTATTCATCCCCAACTGCACCCTGACACTGGCCGCTTTGCCTGGATAACCACCTACTAGCTATCAGTAACCTCTTCTGACACTGAGTTCTCTCTCTTATGCCTATCAGTTCCTGGTTTGGCTTGTGCCATCAGCAACTAAGCTCCCAACCTAGGTGAATAAGGTCAATAGAAGGCAGAACTTTCAGAGAGAAACCGTGCTTTACTTATCATGGTATTTCTTATGCCTGTTTCAGGTCTTCATAATCACCCGACAAGTGTTTGTGGCGTTAAATTAAGTAAAATGACTACAATTATTTCCCTTAGTTATCACCTTAGCCCAATGTAAATCTTTAAATTCCCAAAAGTCTTAAAGAACTTTTGTAATTTCTGAGCTTGTTTTTGATATATCACTTATTAATCAGAGAAAGGCAATTTAAGAGTGGTACAAAACTTTATATATTCACATTCACAAATTTATGTAAAGTAGTTTAAGTTATAAAACTTAATATCATATCTAAATAAAGAATCTCTTTCTGTAATAGCAATTGACATGGCCTTAGTTATTAAGCATCATGGCAGCCATACTCTCTCACAAAGATATCCATGAAATAATGATTCTTTCCTGGAATAATATGCATATTAATTAGTTCCTACAGCACTTGAGAGACTTCTGCTCTATTCCCACCAGCAAGGTCAGGAAATGCATCCACCTTAGTTAGCTGCAAATTTAAAAATCTTGAAGCAAGTTGGGGTCACAGAGAAGACTGGGCACCCCAAGGGAAGGGCAAAACCAGAGGCAAGAATTTTTCACAGCCCTGAAATGATACCATGTGACCTAATCAATGAATTGTATTTGTAAGCACCCTAGTCCCCATTACCCACAATTAGAAAGGACAGTTCTGTTCAATTAGTACGTGGCCAGGCAGGTTTGAATTTTGTGTTGAAAATGTAGATGTGCCACATTAAAATTCAAATATTCAAACAAGAAGCCTCAAGAGGATTCAGATTTAACGACTGGTACCAAGCTGCGTATAATAATATAAGAAGTTTGCTCACTAGAATTTTAAACTTGAGTTATGATTTACTCTAAGGTAAATATGCCAAAATTACCTCAACTTTGTCCACAAACTGCTAATCAGCTTTTAGATTTTAGAGTCTAGAGATTTCCTGAATATAGAAACCTCCATACACAAATCAACAAAGTTCTTTTACATTTTTACAACACAGAAATGACATACTGATGTTTCCCAAAAGAATACGTCCACACTTATTAATCATTTATTTCTAAAAGTCTAAACTTGACCAAGTGAATTCTACATATACATAAGCTAATCTGAAGCATTTTAAGTTAATCTTAAAGAGTTAAATTACGTATTTGAGTACTCTGAAATATTAAATTGTCCTAAATATTCCTAAAATATTAAAATGTTATTAGAAACAAAATAATGAACTCAAGGCAAATAATTCCAAAGTATAAGTAACTCTGAAATGTAGTAAAGGTTGGTGGGAAGGTAAATGCATATATTTCGAGAAGCTATGCAAACTGTTTTTGAATATAAATAATAGTTTCTTGATCAAATCCTCTATATACCCACTTCACTTGGGAGATTTAGAAACTTAGAGAACTAGATGATTCTTTAGTGTAAGGAAAGAATATCGTTACATATCACTCCTCTGACCTGAAGAAAATAATATACTTCTGAAACATCGTATGTATGTTGAGAGGAATGACCAAAGTGACCAAAGGTTGCATTCTTAAACCACGGATCTGGAGACCTGGGTTATACTCCTTGTATAGTTGCCACTGACTGACCTTGGGAAAGTAACTTGACTCTCTGGGCTTCAATGTCTTCATCTGAACATGAGGTTATTAGTTTCAGATGATCAAACATAGGTTCTAAAATGGCAATCTGTTGTCTGAATGTGGCCACTAGATATATTGGGTTAGGCCAGTGTTATCACACAACAACAACAAAATTTTTAATCAAAAGATTTCACATAAAAATCTGGATTTCATTTTTTTCCTGAAAAACTCAAAAATCTGGCCCAATACAGTGCCATAATTTCCATGTGGCAACTCAGCTTGAGCTGGGTAATGACTGCCCTCTACAGCTGCAAGCTCCCTCTAGTTGGTTTCAGTTCTACTCTTCAGTCTTGAACATGCATATGCACTCGCACGCAGCCCATCTCACCCATTGACTGTTTCTGCCTAGCCTTGTAGGCACGTGATTTTGTAATCTCTAATTTAGTATGTCCTTTCAATTTCTGAAATTCTGTGATTCTTTAGGTTTATAAGAATATATTAACCTGTTAGTTACTAGAATGGTAAGATTCTACTTAAAAGAGATTAAAACCAGAGAGAATGAGTAATAGAATAGTTAGGCTCTACTGGACAGACACACTCAAGTAAAATTAGAAAACAGGGTATTGCTCATTCGGATAAACTTGGACTAACAAGGTGAAACTGGTTTTTTGGGGGGAAATTTTCCTAGGAAATATGGACATAGGAAAATTAAGGCACTTACAATTTGGGCAAGAAAGGGCAAAAAATGAATTTTGAAATGGAGTCAAGGAAAGAAAGAGTAATTTGATTTATCAAGCGTCTTTTTTTGTGTGTGTGTGAGGAATATTAGCCCTGAGCTAACATCTGTTGCCAATCCTCCTCTTTTTTGCTGAGGAATATTGGTCCTGGGGTGTGTCGGTCCACACCCGGGATCCAAACCTGTGAACCCCAGGCCACCGAAGTGGAGCACACGAACTTAACCGCTACACCACTGGGCTGGCCTCAAGCATCTTTTTGAGACCAGACACTGTGCTAGCCTCATATCATTACCTGGTTTATTAAACTTCACAGCTTATGAGCTGCTAGGTATCTTCCCTGTTATAAGGATGAAAAAATTTAGGTTCATAAAGATTAGATAACTGTCCAAGGTCACACAGCTAGTAACTCTCAGAGGCAGAATTTGAATCTAACTCTAAAGCCACAGTTTTTTCCACTGCGTCACCAGACAAACATTTACTTCCTAGCTTGGCCTACAGTCAGCTAGACTTGAG
Source organism: Ceratotherium simum simum (assembly GCF_057802395.1). Classification (NCBI taxonomy): domain Eukaryota; kingdom Metazoa; phylum Chordata; class Mammalia; order Perissodactyla; family Rhinocerotidae; genus Ceratotherium; species Ceratotherium simum. The sequence continues at coordinate 44,037,601 of NC_141908.1, forward strand.
AGATATGGACACGGGGGAGAATGAACCTACCTTTGTTTCATTTGCACAAATATGACTAGGTTCTGCAGTTTCATTAACGATGCCCTTTCCAACAAGTATAAATATATAAAACTTGGACCCTAAATCAATTACCAATTGAAAGTTGGACTATCTTCCCTTAAATTATAGTAGTATCATAATTAACTACATTAGTGGGCCTGAATATTTTAAGGTTATTCACTCACCTTGAAAAGTGTAGACATTGCTGTTTCTGAAAGTGAAAGTAAGTCAAGAAGACACACCTTATGGTAATTTTAAAATATCAAGAAGAATTTTGTGAACGCTCATTAAGAACTTATCTAGTCTGATTTCATCCATTTCATGAATATTCATATTAATGTCCATTCAGTCATATTCTGTTTTTGATTGACAATTATGACAAAATCTTTCCTAAAGTATGCTCTGGCGGAAACACTTATAGACACAACAAAAACCCGAATACCCAGCTTTTCTGAATTTTTATAGAGTACTGGGGAGAAACATAATGTGTGCCATAAGTCCTATGCTCTCTCTTGAAAAAGGAGGGACCCTAATTACATACGAGATCAAAAGGAGACAAATATTATCCAAGAATTGCCTTTCAATTTCTGAAGTGTCGTTGCGTTTTTTCAAGATTCATTGTATTCCTTTATGGCCATCACTAATTGCAATACAACCTCAGAAAAATAATTCAGCATACAGGAGGTATTTATTCAGTTATGTGTATCTCTCACCATGTTATACTGTTTCAATAGTCCACATGCTCATAAAATACTGGTTAAATTAGATTATCAGCTGCACAAATATCTTACACAATTAATTATTTTTCTGTATTTTAAAGATGACGAGTATAAGAAACATTTATTTATGTTATGATACAAATTTAAATCTCTTTTGCTTTAAAAACAAGGCCAAATAGCAAAGCCTCCCCTACTGTTTGTGCTCCATAGTATAACATCTCTTGATTACTCTGACAGAGTTCCAGTCACAGGTTGTGAGTCAGAAAGAGGATTTTCAATGTCCAGCAGCTAAATGTGTCAGCCATGACATTTCTGAAAGTTCTATTTTTATATACAGAGAGAAGGAAAAATCACTTCTTTGTATCTGTCCTTTGCAAAATTCTCAGTTTAACTCCAGCTTTAGATATGTACAATAGTGAATGCATTCTTAGTTAACATGACAGGCGACTGACATTTTTAAACTGGAATAATGCATGTAATGAAAAAATAATCTACACAACTTTGTCCCTTCTGCATTCTTATTCCCTCTTTCAGTCATAAAGCCTGTTAAAATGCAGTTGAAATAATACAAAATGCAATTCAAATCTCACTATTGTCCTAATCTCTTTTTCCTAGTCTTATACAGCTTATCTAAAAATGTTGAAATTTAACTTGCTTGAGTTATAATGTTACGTGAATTAAGAGTATTGTTTGGAAGATCCTTTTAATTGGTCTACAGGGAGGCTTTCTGTATATATTAAAATGATTGTACATCTGAATTATAACGAACCTACTTTTAAACTTCCTTTCTGTTTAAATACATATTGGAGGCAACCTATTTTAATACTTCTTAGAGTAGGCTTTATTGCTAAAATTATTGGTTTGGCAATCTTGGCATAAATGGAAATTTCTGATTGGCTGTCATATCAATGTCAGTGAAGCCTGGGAAGTGCATGGCTCTGTTTTCCTTATTTTTATTTATAAATTCTGTTTCATAACAGCAATAAGATGCTTCAGGCCCTGCAGTTCTGGGGGATTATTGCAATTGTCAGGTGGTAAAAATCACTGGCCCCTCTGCCTTGTGCCTTGGAACACCACTAGAGGCATGTAATCATTGAGAAATGCAATTCCTGGAATTTCTTAATGCTTTATTATGACATATCTAACTTTAAAAATAAATGATTTATTTTGCAGGCTGGAGGTGTCATAAGAGTATTCAACCAGTAGCTAAGGAATGGAGAAGAAATCAAAACGTAGATCATGGAGGCAGAGAGAAATGGCCAAGCAGCAACCATCTTACAATGAGTCCTGAAGGATATAAAAGTCTAGAATAAGGTATATTTGATATTGAAATTGAGAAGCTGGGCTACGATTGGCCAACATATTTGTATATTAGTATAAATTGTCTTACCACAATATTCTGCTTGTTTTCTTCCTTACAAATGAACATTGATATGTTTATACACCAAAACATACATGATATATATTACAAGTATGAATGCATGCAAGTCACATTTGAAAAATTGTAATTTACTTAAATTGAAGGAAAGTCTTCACACTATTTTTTTCTATTAAAACAATCCTATTTGCTGTAATTAGCATAATACTAAAATTTAAAAATATTGAAAAATATACTCATAAAAGGTATAAGCATTCTTCCTTTTTAAATAAATGGGATGTAAAATTCAGACTCAATTTATACAACAGTCAATAGAGGTTTAAAATGGAAGATTAAATATCTATTTTTAAATAATTATTTGGAAATAAGTTTCTGTACCTTAACAATTGTGCTAAATAACAATGTAAACTGAAGGAGACCATATTATCTTTTCAGGGAAAGAATACCAAAGTTTTTCTTGGAAAAGGGCCAGTTTTAGGTAGGGGGTGTTTATGGCCTGGGGAGTTACTGTAGCAATAGAAAAAGATTAATAATTTGCACATGTGAGATTCTTGGAAGGCAGGATACAGCTGTAAAGAATTAACCCCTCTTGAGAGATGTAAAAACACAGAGCAGCTGAGAGGAGACCTGTTGGGAGGGACTAAAAACTATTCAGGCTACAGATGTCCTCAAAGTGAAGCAAAGTACATTTGGGTACTGACAAGCTTTTGTCTTTGCTTATGAATGGGCAGATAACTTAAAAAAAATTTTTTTAAAGACAAAAGGAGCCAATTGTGCCGAATTAAAATGTATTATTGAAATGTTAAGTAAGCACTAGAATGAGTTGTTTAAGGAAATCAAGTACTACAATGCTTTGCTCAAGGATGATTTAAAATGGAGCCACTGTGTTCAAGGAAGGGGTGTATATCCATGTGATAATGCCCTAAACCTCTAACTTTCTGAAATGTCTCCTAATTGACTGACAGAGACTCATTTTTCAGAATACATAGACCTAAAAAAAGTAGTCAAATCAAAACATTTTTGTCAATGGCTAAACAAGAGGTCCAAATTCCATTTTAACTGAAATTGGTGGTTGATTTTTGCTTCATGGGAGAGAAGAGTGGCTGCTATGCTTCGATGAAAGAAGCCCAATGTAACTTTTTTAAATATCTTAAAACACAGGTTTAAAGAGTGAAGATATTACTGAAAACGTTTTATGAAATCTCCTTGAAGTAAATCTCATTCATCATTCCAATTTCCTTTGAGCCTGAAGCAGAGATGGAAAAAATACACAGCCAACTTAATGTATAATTCAGTACCTCAGTTTTTCCTTCAAAATAATGTCAGTGGTTCTTAAAGTGTGGTCTCAGGTCCCCTGGGGATCCCCAAGACTCTTTCAGTTGTCTCATGAAGTCAGACCAATTTTCATAATAATACGAAAGCATTGTTATTGTTTTCCACTTTCATTGTCTCATGAGTGTTCAGTGGACTTTCCAGAGGCTACATGACATGTGATGACATCATCACTCTGGTGGCTAATGGAATGTGTGCTTGTGGATTCTTGTGTTTGGGGGGATTATTTAGGTAAACTCTTTGGTATCATCAATAATTTTGGAGTATGAACTAGTCTTAAGACCAAAAAGTTTGAAACGTATTAAAATATGGTCACCTGGCCCACCTCACGATAACATCTTTGCCTGTGTCTTCGATGTTTTCAACGCTTTCTACATAGTGTTAAACATATTGCAGTTGATATTTTGATTAAAGCGTGTACATATCTGTTGTATGCACATTTCAAATTCTGCCCTTAGCAGCAGAACCTTTAAAATCAATGAAATAAACTCGTGTGTGTCAACAGCATATAACATAGATAAAAGTAGAGCTGCTGTCCTGGGGAGGGGGAAGCACAGATTTGCCTATAGCCTGGCTCCAGAGACGTCTCCAGAGCTTCCTGGACTTCTTAGAGACATTATGAAACCACTATGTTAGATTTTCCATATATATTGTGTGTGTGTGTGTGTGTGTGTGTATGTGTTCTTCTATGCATATAATTGTATTTTGCTTCAATAACAATCTTGTGAGGTATAAATAGAGATATTATATATAAAGAAACCGAGAGGCTGGGAGATGGGGAATGAATTGTCCAAGGTCACACACTAGTAAGTGATGCACTGAAGTCTGACGCCAATGTATTCTGACTCCATGTCCAGAGGCCTCATCTCTATACCATTCTGGCTCTATTTGGCATTTTAAACTGCTTATAAACGTAAGCCTAATTTTTATAATTATTATCTATTTAGCTCTTTTCTTCCTTAGGAGTGGAAAGAAGAGAGAAGGCCCCCTCTTTACTCATTCTGAGTTTTCCTCAAGAATTCTCTTCTAAAACCTTACCTTGGCAAGCACCTCCGTGAAGATAAGAATCTCTAGGGAATCCTCTGTTAACATTGCCCCCCAAATAGAAATAAGCAAGCAAACAAGCAAACAAATGTGAGAGGGAGAGTAGGAAGAGAATAATCATTCAGGAAATGTATGTACCAAGATGACAGTGGTTTCTGCTTAAATTCTCCTCCTTTTTTTGCCCAATCCACTCTACCGTTCCTTTAGTGGGCATATTATAAGTTGAAAGAGAGAGGTGTCAAGAATTTAAATTCTTCATGTATTATACACACAGGAATTATTACTTGAGGTTTTTAAAATAATTTACTTTAACTGAAGAGTATGCCTACTGCACCCTTATTTCAGATAAACAAATAAATGTAACAGGGTAAATAGCTTTCCAGGGCCACAGAGGCGAGAAAACAGCTAAACAAATGTTAACAGTTTATAAGTTAAATCTATAGTACATTTGATTTAATCACTATCCTATTTTTTCCTCATTAGGTAGTTGTTACTAGGCCATCTTTCCCTTTTCCATAAATCCTCCTTCCTTCCTCAGCCTCCAACACTGATACCTCAACTTTTATCTGCAGCTCAGTTTTGTGTTTGGTGGAGGAATAGGACTTCGACAGCAGTATTATCTTTCCGAGGAATAGGTCAGTCTCCTACTGAGTTGGAATTTGCAACCTTCTTGGGGTTGCCTGCCCCAGATATTTTTTGCTAGACCAAGAACTGAACGTGGTCATTATTTTCAGACTTCAGAGAAACATTCACAAGCAGGTCTGATCTATCTACAGCTACATTAAAAGCTCCTGAATACCATTGCTATTAACCAGTGTTATTTCTAATAATTTCTCCTCACCGAAAATAGCACCACGCACAAATTGAGTAATAGAAGCATTTGTCAAGCTGTGTTAGTTAATAGTAACTCTAATGTAAGACTACAGAATGTTCAGGGAAAATTAACCTAATGATTTAACACAATCCTGCGTTTAATTGACACAATAATGTTTTGCATACTAACTCATTCTATTGTCTAAAACAGCATTTTATCATACAAAATAGAATAATACAAGTTGACTTACACAATATTCTTTATCACCATGGTGTTTTATGTTATTTATCTCATGTACTGTTAAAAGATAAACTGAGGCATATTAAAAACTTTAAGAGTTTATTTGAGCAAACATCAGTTCAAATCAGGCATCATCCAATCTAGCAGATAGAAAGGAGCTCTGAGGAGCTGTACAAAATCAAAGACTTTTATAGGTAGATGGGAGCAGGAACAAGGAAGTTATATTAGGCAAAAAACTAGGTTCATTATTGCAAGATCATTTTCCTTTAGGGGAAGACAGGGGTCTATCAGACAGAATCCTAGCTAGTGCTGATCAGGCAATTCCTGATTGACTGGTTTAAGATTCCATTCTGGGACAGCCAAAAGCGTAATTAAGTCTCAGCTTGGAGATGTCAAGCTTCGCAAAGCCTGTTCCATTTTGGGCCTGTTGTCTTGTTTTTAACAGTACACAGGGCCTTTGCAAGATGGGTAAAATTCATTATCCCATTTTACAAATGGTGATCATAGGCATAGCAGTTAAGTAATGTTCCTGGACTCATATCCCAAACAGTGGTACTACTGAAATTGGTACGGAGAATTTTTGCTTTCTAGTTAGGTTCTTAAGCTTCTTTGTTACCTTGAAAGTATTTTACTATCAGAAATGTTTTCTCTTGCCCAAAGCATTGTTTACTGAATATCTACTATGAGACAGGGACTTTTACACATGTTATCTCATTAAATCCTCATAAACCACCCTGTTAAAAAACGATTAGGGGCCAGCCCCATGGCCTAGTGGTTAAGTTTCGCATGCTCCATTTTGGCAGCCCGGGTTCGGTTCTGGACCTACACCACTTGTTGGTGGCTGTGGCAGTGACCCACATGCAAAATAGAGGAAGATTGCCACAGATGTTAGCTCAGGGCAAATATGCCTCAAGAAAAAAAACAATAACCCACAAAGGCTAATATATCCCAGGACAATCTAACAATTTTTTTAAAGGAAAAACAAACGACAACAATAAAAAATAAAAATAAGTTACTATAAAAAATGAAATTAAGAATAATTCATTTCAAAGCAGGGATCAAAATTTAGCCAAAATATCGATCTCTTCCTGTGTTAGACATTATGCTATGTCCCTCGCTTCGTGAAGCTTACTTTCTAGAGTATTTTGATATAGAAATAAGGATATATAAGCAAGAGAAAGAAAAGAGTAAGGAAAAGTTAAATACAAACACTCGCAGGCAAACTGGAAAGGAGAACCAAGTGAGTCAGTCAGGCAAGAACAGCTCCCTCATGTTGTTTTATGATTATTCTCCAAATTATTTTAAATCATCGACAACTGAAAACTTGCTGAATTTCATTAAGGCAAAATAAGATTTATTTTCACAACTGATTATCTGTCTCTTTCACTTCGGAAAGCATTCAGCCAAACAGGAAGCGCGCCCGTTCCCTTAGAAAAGGTCCCTTCGTTTCTAGGTAGTTCTCTGATTGGTTCCTCTTCCGACAGGAAGTCTCGCCCTCTACTGGAAAAGGTGGAGGCTGAACTCAGATGGAGGCCGGGGCTGGTGAAGTACAGCAGTTAAACGTGGCTTAAGTGTGGTTACAACCTTTCGATAGTTTACTAGTTTTTTTGTTTTCAGATAACTAGTCTGCTTATGGTAACTACTTTACTACCCTGAGGGTGCCTATGGAGACTTTTTAGTGATTTAGAGGAAGAGAAATGACTGCCCGCTCTCCAGGCCCCCCACTGTGGGGCATGGGTAGCACCATGGAGCTGGCTCCCAGAGAGTGGCAGGAAAGAATTTGGGGCCAAAACACCATCGTTAACTAGATGGGTGAAATACCTCAGTTAACTTGTCATTGTGCCAGTATGGTATGGAAGGGATTTGTTTTATATGATATTAAAGCAATACCACCAGATTTTAGCTGACTGGTAACCGATTTAGATAAAGTAGTCCCCAAGTAAACACATTAGCTTTACTAAAAAAGAAAGACTAAAGCACTTACCTACTATACCCTCTTCAGTTAAGCACTTCCTGAGGAGGACCCAGAGGTCTGTTTATTTTTCCAATGAACAAAGGATGAAGGGGAGTCTCAGACATTTTTGCTTGGGAAAAATCTCTGGATGCTTGAATACTTTAATTTTTTTGTTTTTTTTAGTTGGGGATTGCTGAAAGACTTAAGCTCAACTCAGTAACACCCCTTGTTCGCCTTACGGTTGTAATTACTGCTCAAGAGAGAGACTAAGTTGCTTACTTCTGGCTCCTAGGCTGCTCGGGGGTGGCTGTTGTTAGAGTCCCCTTGAGATAATGATTCTCCTGGGTCAGTCTGAAGAAACAGTCTGCAACAATGGCAATCCCCAGGGTGACACTCCCGAGGGGGCCTAGATTCAGCTGTCAGTCACCTTCAGCCCAGAGCCATCAAATCCATTTACACAAAAGCTGGTTATCACAAACCTTTTGAAAAGCTAAGTAAAGAAGAGATTTACACATCCTTGAATCTTCATTCTTGTTTCTTTGATTCCCTCATTTCTCCTGTCTTTCCTTTTATTCCTAACTACCTCTGGGAACTTCTGGGATTTTTTTCCCTTCTTTTGTTCCACCCTAGAGCTTACCCTATTGTTATCTTAAAGCTGGAGCTTAAGCTTGAATATAACTCGCAAGATATGCAGAAATAAATACCTGCTACTCTTGTATGAACATTTTTAATTCTAATAAATATTTTCTCTCCAAAAGAATAGGATTTTCTGGGAGTTGGGAAAAGGTTGTTTCACACTGTAATGTTGAGAAACTGAAGTTCTGTGTAGTTTTTTAAGTATTTCTTTAAGCATACATTTATCTATGCATATACATTCATATATCCCTTCCTACTGTATTCATACCTTTTTGTTTTTTTAATTTTTACACTGAGACTATAATATAAAAACCTGAATCAGTTTGCATCTGAAATAAGCGTCAACAACTTATACAAATGTGAAAAATTTTGTTGTCTAACTACTACTGCATTTCAAACATAATTCTTTCTGTGAATTCTGTAACTTTTGTAATTATAAGGCACTGATTTCCTTTTGCAGAGAAAAGGAGAAATTCTGGTCATGCTCTAGAAATTCTGATCTTCTCCATGTAATAGTATTATTATAAAACATTTAATTTAACAAATTGAAAGACAGTTTTAATTAGTGAAAAGTGCAAATAAAATATTATGTCAAAATGTAAGTTTATTTCACGATGTACATATGGTTGCTAGAATTAGACTAACAAAGTATTGCCTAGTATAATGCCTTGAGGGGGTATTTGTAATTGTAATTAGTTTGTCAATTACAAGAAATTTTAGTGTCCTAACTAGGAATAGAGGCAGCAGATAGTCTATGCTTGGTAGAGATTTGAGGCCTGATGAGAAGAGTAGGCCAAGGAAAATCTATCCTTACAGCCAAAAGACACTTTGTAAAGAACAAGATAGTTGGCATGTCATGGCAGGCCATGTCACCAAGGCCAGTACTAACTATACCAGTCACGTATGATATAACCTAAGTTAGCTCAAATCCTCACCTGGTCCCAGACCCCCTTCTAGTTACTACCAAAAGAAAATCCAATATTCCACTGAAAAATAATTGGATGTTTCATTTGTTTATTCAACATTATTTCTTGAGCAAGTAGTATTTCATTGAGTAGTAGTAAATGCTCAAGAAATAATGTTGAATGAACAAATGAAACACCCAGTTATTTTTCAGTGGAATACTATGTCCCACAGTAGCTTACCACTTCACTAACTTCCTATGGGCCACCACCATCTCTTCAGGAGCTCAGACCTGCATGGTTTGGTTCTTGCTCATCACCTAGGTCTCTTTGCTAGACATTCCATTTTCTAACACCACATTCTGAACACATGAGTTTTTTGGTTTTTGTTATTTGCTTTCAGTTGTTGGAACATGTCATCCCTTTTTCACCTCAAGGCTTTTGGGATGATTGTGGTCCAGGTTTATAAGATTTTATTATATGGTTCACCTCTGTACTTATTTTGAGGAAGGTAGAGGTAAATTATTAGCTTTTATGGTTGGATGTTAGCTCTAGTGGGAGATTTAGATCACTTTACCCACTGGACGCTGATAACACTGTATTAAATGCATGAAATAAACTCTTCATACTGTCACTCATCTGTTTGATAGTTTTACTAGTTGATTTTTGGTGGGGGTTTTTTTCCTATGCCACTATCACCGATTACCACAATAATCGCGTATCTCAATACAGATTACATAGTGTATTCATTTCCCGAGGCTGCCCTGACAAATTACCACCAATTGGGTGGCTTAAAACAACAGAAATTTATTCTATCACAGTTCTGGAAGATAGAAATCCGAAATTGAGGTGTCAGCTATGCTTCTCCAGAGGTTCTGGGTAAGAATCCATTCCATACCTCCCACCTGACTTTTTGTGGCTGCCTGCAATCCTTGGCATTCCTTGGTATATAGCCACACCACTCTAATCTCTGCCTCGGTCTTTGCCTCTTCCTATTCTGTCTTGTGTCTCTCCTCTGTGTGTCTCTTTTAAGGACACTTATCATTGGATTTAGGGCCCACCTAGGTAATCCAGGATGATCCCCTCATCTCAAGATCCCTAATTTAATTACATCTGTAAAGACCCTTTTTCCAAATAAGATAACATTTATGGTTTCTAGGAATATGATGTAGATATTTGTTTTGGGGGACCACCATTCAACCCACTCTATATAGGAATTTATTAATTTGATATTTCATATTTTTCATATCTTTTCATTTCAAAAACAAATCATTTGTGATGCTTTTAATACAGCTTGAATGACTAAAGTATGTATTCAACATTTAACTTAAAAACTATGTTTAATCTGTCAGATACATGATTAGGAATTCCTATAATTCCTATAGGAATTCCTATAAAATTTTGATGACCTGTTTCTAGGAGTACAAGAATTTTGCTGAGGAAAATATTTGGTTCACATTGAGTGTAGGAAATAATATGTCCCTTGTCCTTTTCTGTGTAATATAGGCTCATTTTCATAATCTAAGAGGAAGAGGCTGAGGTAATGAATATCAAAATCAACCATATGTTACAATCATTTGTTTGAAGCATATTACAAGGAATTAATGCATTAACAGGATAAAAATACATTAGAGAAACATGCAAATTTCAGTTAACAATAATTGGAGAAATGTAGCAAATTGAGCACTCAGGATGATCTTTTATGTATTTTTTTATTCTTTATACTTAGGAGGTAGCCTTACTTATAAAAGATTAGTAAGACAAGTATGTTCTTTATTGGACACATATATAAGGATCATTGATAGAAACAGACCCTAGTGTTTGTTAGCTGAAATATTGACAGATTACAACTGAGCTGATTGTTTCCGAGAATAATTACATTTTCTGTTTTCTTTATTCTTTCTTTTTTTGGGCGGGGTGGGGATTGCGTTTAGCCAAAATTATCTTCTTTATGAAATATACTTGGAAGTTGTGAATTAGAGTAAGGAGAAGAACACTTGGGAAGGAAATAGTGGTTTAGAGAATGATATTTTGAGAAAGGGAAAATAACATTGGAAACAAAAATGTAATGGAATTCAAAACAGCTAATTATATATGAAAAAAGTGTGTAAAAATACTGGAAAAAATAATACTTAAATGGAAAAAATTCACAATCTAATGCACTGTTTTATTTCACGGGAAATTAAAAGACAATTTCTACTTCTGAGTCAACTCTGTAGGAAGTTATGTTCATCCCAACGTTAAACAATATGTCAAAGCCGTGACAGTCCACAGTTTACACAGACCTTTTCATAGATTAGCTAGGAGCTATTTGATTTAGTCTGAGAGTTTTTGTGTCTCAGATTTTCATTTTTAACAATGGAAGAATATCTATCAGCCACTATTTTCGTGTTGATAGTGAAAAAATAATTGATTTTTCCATCTGGTAGCAATCCAGGCACTTAGAGAGACATATTAACTATGTCACAGCAGTTGCAATTCACCAAATCAGACTTAATTTGACTGGAATAGTTTCTCTTTCTCTGATCTCCAACCCTCCAATATTTGAGTTATTAATTTACCAGCAAGGAATGATCAAGTCACAGCAGAACAACATAGGGAATTTCTGGGAAATAGGTCGTTTGAGTTGAGAAAGATTTCTGTTTACCACGGACTGCCCATTATAGATTATTCTTAAAAGTAAAACTAGGTAATAGAGAAAGTTGGAAATTGATGAGATCAGAAAAGGAAAATAGAAGACTATGTATATGAGTGTGTGTGTGTGTGTGTGTGGAGAATGTTTGGCACAAGCAACAGTGAGCGAAAACACAGGGATACGTTGGAATCTGTTTTGCAGCCTCAGCTATATTGTCTCAATCTATTTTCTATAACTATTTCCAACTATCTCTTTTTCTCACACACCAGCGACAGGATTTACTCAATGTCATTTCCAGAAGTAACACCACAAGAAACACTTTCAGAAACAGTTTCTCAATTCCAGGATACTGATACTTTTAGCAGCCAGAAAAGAATTTCTGAAAATCATTTCAAAGACCAAGGTTTCTGAAAATAGCAAAAGCCCTTTTTTATCAAAAAAAAAAAAAAAAAGAAAAAAAGGGTATACAGTATACACACATTAACATGAAGAAAATTAGTAGAATGAAGCATAGAGGCCAGAAAGCATCAGTGTTTTACCATTTATCTTTGAACACTCCTGAATTTTGTCTAAAAATCTTGATTCTCTTTCAGTTATTTTTGGAACAGTCAAGCTGTATTGAAATTCTTTTGTAGATGGCAAGGTTTTATTTGGAAAGCTAAGATAAAGATTTTCTTTTACAAAAATTCACTTTCTTTAGCCAGTGAAGTCCACTCCTTCCAAAGTTTGCATTTACTTTTTAAAATATTTGTTCCTAGGTTCTTAAAAATCTAGAAAGAAAAATAAGTTCCTTGTAGAATATAGTTTACGTGAATTTTTTTTTTGAGTGAAAGGGTGGTACTTTTTCCATTTTAAAAGAATCAAATATGTTTGGGAATCTGCTTTTCATTGAATGTATCAACGTATATAACCACCTATTTATGTAGGTATGTGTGTTATTTTCTTTATTCCCTCATTTCCAAGGAGAGATGTATATAATGTAGAGTTTAACCATCCAGATCATCATTTTAGACTATAAGTATGGAAAAATCCTGAAGAATATGTTAGTTAAAATTGAAAATAAAACTCAGGTCTGAGATCTTAACCATTTAAAACCCTGAAATCTCATAAATTAAGCGTCATTGAGCCTGGTCCCATCTTTCATAACTGCTCTCTAGAGAAAATCTAAAAGCCAGGGCACTCTAAGATGAGCTGTGGATGATTCAGTAGGTGGCACAATTTTCACTGAGTCAGTACTGAACTGATGCCCCAGCATGGTATGAGGGGGCACTGCACTGCTGGAGGTGTCGTCTAATGGATGAGGGTAAAACCAAGGTCTTAACCACCAGCAGTTATTAAAAATCCCATGGCACTTTTCAAAAGAGTAAAGATGATGTTAAACCCTGTGTCCTGGCTAATTTCCAAATTGGGCAATTATATTCTGCCTACTTAAAATTTCTCTGTAATTTTAGTTGGATAATATATTCCTCATCTTCTGCCCTAAGCTTTTGCTATTTCCAGCTTAGAGGTGGATGCATTTCTGTGGTGAGGGAAGTGATGCTTCTTTGAAAAATGTCTTGCAAGGTCTGAGATCAGGGGATGAAAGGTACGACATCCATCTATCAGAACAGGTACCATATTAGTTTGTTTATCCTGTGATTAGGCTGACTATAAGAAAATTGCCAAATAAGTGTCTTTAAAAATAGCCTCGTCAGGTAGTCAGAGGTGCTACGCTTGCAAAAGTTTCCAAGATGGATATTTTAATTCTATTAAGTTGTGACTAAGAAATGAGGCTTCTCTTGAAGTGAATATATTATGTAAATACTAACAATTTAAGCATAAAATTATAGACATTTAACAGGAATAATTAAATTTTCCAACATTTGCCTAGCAAGGCCTATCACATTCACTCTAAAACATTAGTCACCATATCATTTTCACTTATGATGTATTAGGATTTTCTGCAAAGCAATAATTGTTAAGAGAGAAGGTTACTGTTGGAGAACAAATAGAAAGCACCTCTTAAAAAATAATAATAATAAAATTATTCTTGGTTAGCATGCTTTGGGTTTTGGGAAAACCTGTAGAAAACATTCCTAAAGAAAAGACCAATAGTGGGTCTGTGTAAGACCATATCCATGCATCCCAACTATGTTTCTAGCTTCATACAATATTCTGGGATCAATTCCATAGGAAAAAATGTCCAGTAGGAATTTAGTGTCATAGATGGTAACATTTGCATTACCTTGCTATTTAGATGCTTAGCTAGAAAATAATAAAAACTAACAACTCTTCAGTTTTCCCAAGTACCATGTTATTTTCCTGCAAAAGACAAAAGATTAATCTAATTTTCTCTTAGAGAGCCTTATAGTGACTTTCATATATTACCTTTTTTGTACAGAATCTTTCCAAGTAGTCTGAAAATGCTGTAACCTCAAAGGTTTCTATTTCTAACAATTAATTAATTTTAATTGTATTACAAAGACTTTTCAAACTAACTTCAAGTCATTCTGCTTTGCAGATATACTAAAAACTTATCTTGTGCATATTAATAATAGAGTTAATACAAGAGAATGTTTCAAAGCAGAAGAAAAATCTAGCAGCATGTGGAGATAGTACTAAAAACTATGGTAAATAAACATAGTGATTCTATTTCCATAAATTCTATAGCTGCTGAATAAAGAAGTCACTTGAGGAGGAAATACCATCTTTGAAATTTGGACTTCCCTTCAGCAGAAAATATTATAATGTTTTTAGCCTAGCTTTGACAACTACAACAGAGTGTACTGAGTAACAGTGAGAGTCCACTTTGTGATAGAAAAAGTAGTCCCTCTGATCACTTTGTCTTTTTAGTATGCAGCCCAGAGGATTCAGAAAAAGATTACATTTACCATAATTAACATATATGTAAATGGAGATTACGGCTATGAATGATAAATTTTCATAGCAATTTAAACCTTGTACAAATTAATCAACCATACAGACACTTGATTAATGAAAGGCAGTGTCACTTTAAAATGCAACATGTTAATATATATTACTGTTATTGCAGATCAAAGAATCTTGAAATGTAAACCAATTAGAACAAAGTTCAATCTACATTTTTTTAACAAATTTAATTCCCATGTAATTATGATGGCAATTTGAAAAAAATGTTATTATGCTTCATATTTATTTACTAATTTTAGTGAAAAGTTGTGCAAATGAATTTTGGATGTTTCATCATAGTGATTGGGTTCCCAAAATATATATTACAGTATCGTTGAAGGATAAGACAAATGAACAAAAGCAATTACAAATTAGATACAAGATATTTATTCACATGTCATGTGAAATTTAGAAGTTTTCTTCTAGTTTCCCATTTTTGGTCTCACTGAGAGAGTTGTATTAAACAGATTAAGTACTAAATGACTGATACTTAGTACAATGTTTGAGATGAGATTTAACATGTCACTTACTAAGAGTTCTTATTGAGTCTTTGAAGAATAAACAGTGAAACTCTTTTGCAGACTTGAATTTATTAAGAGTAATTTTTATTTTCATAGTAAAAACGAATGCCTAATTTCCAGAAAAAATATTTTTAGAAAAAGTATAAAATTTACAGTTAATATGTAAGTATGTGTTCAAATTTGTGTGAAATATTAAGTTTCTCTATGATCCTATTTTTTGCATACAGAAGTTAGGCATGAAAACAAACATACTACTTTGAAAAATCAATGTAGATCTATTTTACAGGGAAACTCCACAATGGGTCATTGATTTTCATCAATAAATTGGAAGTCTAGGCTGTTGTCAAATTTTACCACTTAAGCCAGTATATCATAGAATGCACTGTTGATAAAGATTTGATAAGATAACAAATGAAGAAAGACGGCAGTCTGTACTAGACAGGAAAATGAAATAAATGTGACACTGAGTTCTATGTCAAACTCCTAGTAGTGAACTATGCTCTATATGGCTAATAATTAATGAGCATTTTCTAGGTGCCATACACCATGTTAAGAACTTGGCACTTTTTTTGGGCCGGCCCGGTGGCGCAAGCGGTTAAGTGTGCGCGCTCCGCTGCGGCGGCCCGGGGTTCGCTGGTTCGGATCCCGGGCGCGCACCGATGCACTGCTTGGCAAGCCATGCTGTGGCGGCGTCCCATATAAAGTGGAGGAAGATGGGCACAGATGTTAGCCCAGGGCCGTCTTCCTCAGCAAAAAAAGAGGAGGATTGGCGGATGTTAGCACAGGGCTGATCTCCTCACAAAAAAAAAAAAAAAAAAAAAAGAACTTGGCACTTTTAAAATATAATGCATCTATTTCTGATTTAATTATTAAATCATTTAATCCTGATAACACCTCTATAAAATAGAATTATTAATTCACCTAGATAGTAAGTGGTAAAACTGGAATTTTGATCTTAGGCCTTCTCATTTTAAATTTGTCTTCTCAAATACTATGCCATACTGCCTCCCCATGACTATGTAACATTGTTTATCATCATCGTTCTATCTAGCCTCTTAAGCAATTCCATTAGAACTATAATGCTGCTGATGTTGGTAGAGGACCACACTTTGAGAACCACTGCCAATGCAACACAAATTCTGTAAAAAATTTAAATAGCACCAGTCTCATGAACAAGGTCCAGCTCAGTCTATTGAAATTGTAATGAAACCTGCCTTTAATCCACCTCTCCTGGAATAGATGTGTGAGGAAAATAGATGAATAGATAGACAAAATATTAGCAAGCCTATTTAGTCATTAAATGAGCATTTAATACTTGGCCAGGATCTGCACAAAGTGCTAAGGATACAACAGTAAACAACACTCCTATCCTCAAGCAGTATATAGTGTAGTAAGGCAGGTGGAAAAGTAAACTGCCGATTATAATACATTGTGATAAGTACTACTTTAAGGGTTAATTCATGATGCTGTTGGATGCAGAAGAGTGCCCTCACAGACAAAAAAAAAAAATTAAACTCTCAACTAAACTTAAGTAGTTTTGTACAGTGTGGTATATCTAGAAATTCTAGGAAAGTCTATACTGTAATGTTGCAGTAAAGGAGTGACTTTAAGAAAAAACCTTTGATCAAGGCAAGAATTTGCAAGGATCATAGACACTACCCAAAAACACTACACTATAGTCTTTTAATGAATATTACAGAAAGGGATACTGATCATTATATTAGTTAAAATAACAGAAAATCCCTAAATAATAGTAGTTTAAACAATTGTATTTCTCTCTCACATTCATTAATTCGAGATTAAAGGAGTCCAGTGCTGCTATAGTAGCTCCGTGAAGTCTTAAAGGATGCAGGCTCCTTCCTTCCAGCACAGTACTTCACCACTCCTAGAATGTGGTCCTCATTCTCATGGTCCAAGGTGGTTGTTAGAATCTGGCTTTCACACCCGTCTTCCGGGCAAGAGGGTGAAAGAAGAAAGGGAAAAAGGCTCAATCCTCTTTTGTTTTTAAGGAGACTCTCCTGATGTATCACTGAACACTTTCACTTATATCTCACTGGCCAGAACTAAATCAAAAGGCCATAAATTCAGCGGCAAATGAGACTGAGAATGTAGTCATTTAGATTGGGTGACCAATGTACTCACCTAGAACATAAGATTCTGTTAATAAAGAGGAATGGGAGAGTAGATATTAGGAAGCAACTAGTAGTCTCTGCCACAGTCATGAATTAGTTTTCTTAGCTCACAGAGGTGGTAATCACTATTAGTGGAGAAAAATAATATTTTATTTTTTCTGCCTCAACCTTCCCAAAGATACTCATTCCTTTTGAGCAGATTGGAATCTTTGCCACACCATCTGTGTTGAAGGTAGGGCATAGATTCTCACTGCATTCTGAATCCGAGATATAATCAGTAAACATAAGATATCTTCTCATTATAAATTAAGAGTCTTGGACATGTGTGGAAACTAACATCTACTTAGCATCCTTAAGATTAAAAAAACTAAATGCTTTCTTTTCATGACTCTCGAGGGTCAAATTATTGAAATTGCAGAAATAGTATAGATATGAAAGTTTTGATAATTAAATGCTTTTAACATTCATTTATCTGTTTGTTCATTCTACAAATACACCCTGAGTGGCTACCGTGTGCCAGGTTCTGATTTAAGTGCTGAGGACACAGAAAAGAGCAGTACAGTTGAGGGATGTCATGGAGCTTACCTTCTAATGAGAGAGGAAAGATAATAAACAAGTAAATATGTATAAATATTATAATTTCATATATTTTTAAGTGCTGTTATGGGCTGAATTGTGTCCCCCCAAAGTTCACATGTTGAAGACCTAACCCCCAGTGCCTCAGAATGTGATGGTATTTAGAGATAGGGCCTTTAAAGAGGTAATTAAGCTAAAATGCTGCCTTTAAGGTGGGCCTAATTCAATCTTTTTAAAAAACTTTTTTTCCAGTTTTATTGAGATGTAATTGACGTAAATCACTGTGTAAGTTTCAGGAGTACAGCACAGTGGTTTGACTAACATATATTGTGAAATGATTATCACTCTAAGTTTAGTTAACATCCATCATCTCATATAGATACAATAAGAAGAACATAATCCAATCTGGCTAGTGTGCTTATAAGAAGAGAAGATTAGGACACACAGAGACATCACACATGTGCACAGAGGGATGAATATGTGAAGAGGCAGCAAGAGGGTGACCATCTGCAAGCTAAGAAGAGAGGCCTTAAAGGAAACCAACCATACTGGCACCTTGATCTTGAACTTCCAGCCTCCAGAACTGTGAGAAAATAAATTTCTGTTGCTTAAGCCACCCAGTCTGTTGTATTTTGCTGTGGCAGACCTAGCAAACTAATACACGTGCTAAAATGAAAATAAAATTGTAACTGGAAGACTACTTAGATTGGTGGTCAAAGAAAGCAGCTTTTAAGCTGAAACCCATGTGATGCAAAGGAATCAGCCATATAAATATCTGGGGATGTATATTCCTAGAAAAATAAACATCTAATGCAAAGACCAATTTTGTCACGTAAGAAATAAACAAAAAGCCAATCAGGCACGTGATCATGTTCATCATCAAAAAATCGTTTACTCGATGACTGTCTGTTCATGGTGCTATGGAAGAACATAAACAAAGGGATGTAGCAGGCCATAAATAATCCCCTAATAACTATTTAATTGTGAATTATGCTGTGAATAGGCTTGTCATTGGATATCCAGTGTCAAAGTGACTTTATAGTTTCAGTTACAAATTTAAGGATTAGCCATTAGCCAAATACTCATTTTGCTCTCCAACCACTAGTACACTAATCTTACACAAATAATTTTAGTCTATAGAAAGGAGCTCTTTTGGGTACAATAGAAACATAAAATTAGAGCATGATTCTCATTCAGGCTGTCTTCTTAAATGAGCTTTTTACAGAACAGTCGTTTGATAGCTAAGAATATAAGATATTAAATGGCTTCATGTTTTCTCAAAAATACAAGTGAAAATGATTATCATTGTTCTTGTGTTCCTTTTTGCCAAGTGTTATCAACTTAAATTTCCCATCATGACTTTTTAAAAGGCTGTTTGTTATGTAAAAATCATCTCTCTCAGTTCTTACTATCATTTTTTGTTACTATTGCTTCCACTCAAATCCTAGAATTCTTTACAGAGATATAAAATAATAAGACAGTGCTTTACACATCATTGGAATTGGCAAACCTTTTATCATTGTATGGTGACAGACTTGAGCAAAAGAATGCAAGCTGTAATTTAGTCAGTATTAATGTAAACAAACATTATATTTAGAAAGGAATAAAAGCAGCCACAATGAAATGCATTTGTCAACATGAGAAAAATTTGCAAGAGCCAAATTCAGAGTACCTGAATATGCCCAATTAGTAATAAAATTCCTGAGTGGGAAAGAAGACCTATTTTAGAAGACTTGGCCACAGATCTTTAATGGTTAAGAGCTATTTTGTAAATATAACATACAGGCTGGAAAGTCCTATATATATTTTATGTATTTTTAACATTTTCATTTTGTTACGTGTTTTTATGTTTTTTCTCGTATGTCAAAGGGAATATTTCTAACTTAAACCTCACATCTATTTTTAAAAAATTAAAATAACAACTCTAAGCATTACTGGCTCAATTTAAATCCCATTTGGTGGTCCCAGTATAGTTTGTATATTACACAAAAAAACCCACCATAATTTGCATTCCATCAACTATTCCCTTAACTCTAAAGAGCTATCATGCCACTTCTAGAGCAGGTCTCTAGGGTTGGAGCCTGTTCTATCACTCCTACGCTAGATCTATTTGGTAGTAAAATCAGGGTTACTAGCCTGGTGCCCCTCACCTGGAAAAAAAACCTCTGTATTAACCCTGTCTTCACTATTCTCAGAAAACTGGTAATAAATTTTGTCCTTTTACTCTCTGCTCTTTTCAATTCTTGGCATTCCAGAAGTTGTTAGACTTGCCTTTCCAGCTCTTTCCTGGCGATGCTAGAGCTAACATGCTGTTCTAATATTCTAAATCTCTTGTCATTTATCTGCTTTGTGCGAGTTTTTTCTTTTTCACGGTGCCTGTCTGTTTTGTTAATATTTTTTAAATTACCAACAGCTATCTCTCAAAACATTCCTACTGAATTTCATCTCTCTCCATCTATGTTATTTCCAAGTCTTCTCTTTTCCTCTTTCTTCTTTACCTGCCTACTTATTTCACCTTTAAAGGGACTCTTGAACTCCTAATAATCTCTTTGTTTTATTTATTTATTTTTGTTAGAATTCTGTTCTAAGGTGTTTACATGCATTAGAGTAGTTTTGCTGACCTAACCAAAATTATGCTGGAAAGCATAGCCTTTGCAAAAATATCAACAATATCAGTGAATTAGAGAAGTTTTATGGGATCAAGACTGAGTTATCTAATAATATGGGGCAGCTAGTAACTTTAACATAAACCATTATTTTTAGTTATCTCTTCTCAATATCTACTCACAAGCGTTAAATTCACTTTAAAATCATAAATGTTCTCACCAAAAAAAAAAAGGTAATTATGTGAAATGATGGAGGTGTTAACTAACCCTACTGTGGTAATCATGTCACAATATGTAAGTGTATCAAATCAACACATTGTACAGCTTAAACTTACGCAGTTATACATCAATTATATCTCAATAAAGGTAGAAAAATATGTAGTACATTGTCTGAAAAATTGAGATCAATGACAATACAGTTGAGGGGGCTGTTGTAGATCTTCAATGAGTAGTTTTGAAAGTATTTTAAAAGGTAAGAAGCTACGTTGGAAGTTTGAGGTTGTTGTTTCATCTTTTGGGGGGGGGTCACTGGCAAAGTTGCAAAAGTACTCTGAATTTGTCAGTAGAAATCATCCTTAATAGCATAAAGCAAAATTGCCAATATTTATTTGTAATTTCATTTCAACAAACTGCACACCTATTACATATATTGCCTAGTGTTATGCTAAGAATCTGGGGAAATCAAGGGGTGAATGAGACGTGACCTGACTTCCAAGATGATTTCAAGATAGTAACAAAGATAGGCATATTGAGAACTATGATTCAAGGGAGAATAGAGGCATAGTCCACGTGCATCGAAGTCAAAGAGGAAGAGCAAATAAGTCTGACTAGTGCAATTAAGGAATACTTTATAAAGAAAATACTACTACTTAAGTTTATCTTTGAAGGATGAATGAAAAAATTAAATTGGGAAGAAGGAGAGCAAAGAATTCCAAAGTGAAGGAAGTATAAGCAACATGGAGATAAGAATGTGCATAGTGAGTTGAGATATGAGGATACAAGTAGTAAAGATCTGGATAATTAAGATTGGAGACACAGTTGACTGACCCAGGCTTTAGGAAGCTACTGCAACAACACTTTTTAAGATGAATTAGATAATCAACAGGTAAGATTAAGAAATATTAATAAACTGTGTAAGAGGTCCTGAGCCAGGGAAGTATCACAGAAAAAGAAAAGGAAGAAACAAGTTTGAGCCATATTATTGATATTGAATTTACTTGACTAGGTGGAACTTAAAGGTTTACGAGATTTCTAACCTTGATGACTGAGTGATTGTTGTACCATTACAAGCTAAGAAATACATAGAGAAGTGGCATGCTTTTGGATGGAAGGGAGATGATGAATTTATATGTAGATACAATGAGTACCAGTGTTTTAGAATAGCTATGTGAAAGTGCTAAACTGATATTCCATTTATGCATGAGTTTATTTATTCATGTGTTCAAAATATACAATAAAACCCAATAATATATTCCACAATAAAATGAAATCAGATATGCAATTGACTATTGGGGCATAGACCCAGGAACTCCTTACCAGCAAGCTACCCAGGCTTATCTTGGTCATTGCCTTAACCTTGCAGTAAATGTTCATTTTATGAGGCTGGACTTTTTGTACATCATTTATAGTTATATGATGTATTTGACTCTATTTACTGAGCATCTGTTATGTACTAGACACTGTTCTAGGCACTGAGGATAGAGAAATGAACCAGACAGACACATTCCTTATACTTAATAAGACTTAATATTCTAGTAGGGGAAATAGAGAATAAACAAAACAATAAGGAATATAATCTCAGATAATGAAAAAAAATAAAGCAAGATAAGTGAATAGAGAAGAGTAGAGGTGTGCGCTACCTAAGATCTGGTGGTCAGAGAAGACCTTCTCTGGATATGAAATGGATATCATATGATATGATACTACATGATAGATGATATAACATGATAAAATTGAATGATATAAGAGAATCAGTTGAAGATCTGGGAGATAAGCATTCAAAGGAGCAGGAACAGGAAATACAAAGATCTTAATATGGTAATAGATTAGAGTATCTTCTAAGAACAATAAGAAAGCCAGTGTTAGAAAATGTCTAGCAAGGAATACAGGGGCCAGATGATATAAGGTATTGTAGGCCATGATAAAGAGTTGGATTTTACTCTTAAATTTAATGAGATGCTCTTGAGCAAGATAGTAATGATGATCTGAATTACATTTTAAAATATTATTCTGGTTCCTACTTGGATAACAGAGTGTAGGAGAGCAAGAACAGAGGTTACTATAATAGTCCAGGTGAATGATAATCATTACTTGGAATAGGGTGGTAGTGGTTGAGGTAATAGGATGTGTTCTCATTTGGAATATATTTTAGGCTCAAAAGTGACAAGATTTGATGATGAATTGGGTGTGAGGAAAAGAAAGAAATCAAGAATGATTCCTAGATCTTTGAACTGAGTAACTGGGGAAACTGTGACATTTATTAAGATGGAGAAGATAAGAGAGGGAGAGGTACATGGGAGAATAAGAGGACAAAACCATGACTTCCATTTTCAATGTGTTAATTTAAGATATTTAATAAATATCCAAGGAGATATGTGGAGCAGGAAGTTGGGTACAAAAGTCTGACCTTTGTGAGAGAGATTAGGACTGGAGATTTGAGTTGGGAGTAATCAATATTGTGCTGGATAGCTTCTATTTCTTCTCCAGTTCTTGATCTAGGTCACAGGAGACAACAATGGATTCTCTTGCCCCCTGGCTTCTGATTAGTTTCTGCCAATGGGAAACCCCTACAGCAGAGAGGAAGGAGGGGGAAGTTGAGGTCTTTATTACCCTGGCTCCCTCTCTAAGGTATTATAATGGGCTGTCTGACTTCCTCAGTCAAATGTCATAGCTCTTGGCAAGTGGCCCTTTCTACCCAGCTTTCTCTTTCCTGCTTCCAGTATACACCACTCTCCTTACCCTTTCATACCTAGGGGGTGGTAACAGACACTCTGCTGTTACTTATCCAGGGCATTTCATTATCTCTTATGGTTTCCCCACACCCTGCTCATACCTTTGTGAAAGTCTCTTTATTAAATCCTCTTCCGATTATCCTAATTTTATTATACCATCTGTTTCCTGCTGGGACAGAAAATAATACAGTATTCCCCTGGCTCCCTCCCTATGGCCTATTAAGAATAATATAGTAATTGTTACTGAAGGTGATTCCAGGAACTGACACTCAAATTGGATTCTGGATTTGTGTTTCACATATTTGAGGAACCATTGATAACTCTCTTGCTGGGGTGGGGGAAATGGGGCATAGATAATCCATGGCATGCAGTGGTGTTATGATTACCTAAATTATCACCAGTGTTGTGCAATCAAGTGACTGAGGCACTTATCACTATGGCAATAATGTAATTATAAAGATGGTAGCATCAACTGGCTTCTTTTGATGGCCCTAGAGAGTATACAAAAGGAAAAGGAGAAATTGAATATCTAGCTGAGATCATACATAGAAAAAATCAAGTCTCTAGCAGCTTTGAAGGAGCCCCTCATCTCCTGAAGTTGAGAAAATACGGCTGGGATCAAGCCCACGACTTGAGTGTAACAGTTGAAGATTTGATGACCAGTTAAACTCATCAGGTCTTTTATACCAAGGTAAAGAAATTGGTAGGAAGATGAAGGATCTCATTTGTTGGAAAAGGATCATTTGGGCAGACAGAAACAAAGCTGAGAACTTTGAATCCCTTCATCCGTTTTGTCTTCCCTTTCTAGCAGAGGTAACCTCTCCCTCAGTATCTGAGGGAACCAGTCTTTCAGTGACTGGATCTAGGGTAGTAGCCTCACAAGTTGATGCTTATTCTTCCTAAGACCAACTTCTACCATCCCTAATTACCTCCAGTCTGATATTGAGGATTAGACTCTGATATATTGCCAGAAGGAGAAGTACAAGACTGGGTCTGGAAGGGAGAAATATTTTAACAATGAAAGACTTGTAGAATCTCATTGATTTCTATTGGCAGGAGTCTGCAGAGCATATATGGGAGTGAATGGGTGTTAGACCCTATACGGGTGTTAGACCAAGGATGAAAAAATATAAGGCTGGATTAGGTTGACAAGGATTTGTTCACTCAGGATTTGGGGGTAATGTATTTTCTTGAGCACCTAGGAGTAGTGTTAATAATTTATTAGGTTGTCTATTTGAAGCCTGGACTCAATCAATTATGGCCTATATTCCATGAGATTGAATAATATAACTTCTCTGGCACAATAGAGGGAAAGGAATCAAGTCTCAGGAAGATGGTAATGCTGGAATGGGCTTATTATGCATAACCTGATCAGCCAGTCTTTATTTATATTACCCAAGAGGGTCCTGAGAACATACCCTTTACCAAGACCTTAAGGAATCCATTGGTAAGGAAGGGTGCCGGTATCCTTGAAAACTGAGTAATGCTCAATGGTGGCTGTTCTCTCTATGCCAGAGGTGATGGTAGGGCATGGAACAATGGAATTGCATTCCTTGATGACAGTGAGAATAATAGAATGCCAGAGAGAGACCAAGTGGGGGTGCTTATTCATTGTAGACCAAGTGGACACAGTTCCCATAATAAGCCACAGAGATGGAGTAATAATTAGAATTTTTTGACCTTCAGGGATCTTTGGCAGCAGCTAATTGATCACGGAGTCCTTAGAAACAAAATAAAAGGGCAGCCAACTAAGGAGCTGCTTGGCATATACAGAGAGAAAAATCCTAGGCCTGGTGGGCATAAAATTAACTTGAGTTACAATAGTGGAGATTTACTTCTTCTTAGCTTGTTCCCACTCTTAAGCCACTTTACAGAACTAAAGACCTTATTTTAGTAGGAAGCCAGGCCTTATAGGAATCACCTGGCGATAGGGTCACAGATATATAGTATGACTCTTCCTCCAAGCCTACCTCAGAGGTATCTGAGGTTATTTAACAATGATTGTGCACTGGAGCAGTGGTTCTTAAACTTCATTTTGCTTCAAAGTTACCTAGAAGGCTTTTAAAACCTAGATATCTGGGTCTTATTGATTTAGTAAGTTTGGAGTGGAGACACCAGAATTTATATTTCTAACAAGTTCTCAGGTCACGTTGATACTGCTGGTTTAGGGACCACACCTTGAGAATAACTGCACTGGAGAAGGAAAGCAGATAGAATTTATGGGGTTATTCGATACTACCTCTTAAATGATTCTAATGCCTGGAGATGTGAAATACTGCTGAGGTTCACTGGTCAGAGTTGGGACTTATGAAGATCTGACATAGAGTCTTATCCCAAGTCCATTTCAGAAGGTGTCCAGAGGGATTTCAGATCTGTTTTTTTCCTATAGGCCAAAAATATATAGTAAGAATAGGAAAATTTTGTAACAGAGAATTGCCTGATATGGAGTTAGTTGTGTTGCAGAATAAGGGCCAAGTTGAAGTCCCTGGAACTGCCCTCTTCTGCCATGATAATAAACCAAAAGCAATACCTCATCCCAAGAGCATGTGCCACCCCAAATACTCGAACAATTACAGAGATGGTGAATCCTACAATACCCCCATTTTACTCACTTGGTAGCCTCTGCAAAAGGCAGATGGGTCTTTGAGAATGAAGATATATTATCAAAAGTTTAATCAAGTCATGATGCCAATCACCTCTGACATTCCCAATGTAGTATCTTCACTGGAGGAAATCAATATGGCCCCTGACACCTGTACCTTAAGAAATGTACTTTCCTCTTCCCTCTATGAGTAAACATAAACAAAAGCAGTTTCCTTCACATGGCAGGGATATCAATATGCCTTTACTTTCTGGGCCTAACCTATGTCAATTGTTCTCTCTGTCATAATATAGTCCGGAGAGAACTTGATTACCTTGATATTTCACAGAATGACATGATCATTGGACTTGTTAAGTCAGAAGGAGAAGGCATCTTAAATCTAAAAAACATGTGTACCAAAGAGTTGGATGAAACCCATGAAAATGCAGGAGGCTGTCACTTTAGTGAAGTCGCTAGAAGTCTAGTGGTCTGGGTCATGTCAGGATATCCTCTTTAAAGTAGAGTTGATTTGTTGCACTGCCCTCCACAATGAAAGGAATACAATACTTGGTGGGCATTTTTGGATCTTGGAGGAAATATGACACATTTGGGCATGCTAGTCTCATGTATTTAGTGGGTAACCTTAGAGTTGCAAGATTTGAGTAGGCCCTGGAGCAAGACAAAGCTCTACAACTTGGCCTTATGACCTAGCAAACCCAATGGCGTTAAAAGTGTCTGTGGTAGGCTGACACACCCACTCAATTCTCCATTTTGTTCTGTGCCCCAGGAGGCTAAACTACATGGACTGAATAACAAGTTCTTTTGCTCTCAATATGGAGCCTCTGGCAATTTTCAATGGAAGAATTGGTATAGACTCATAGAATTTTGGAGTAAGGCCATGCCCTCTTCTGCTAACAAACTAATCTCTGAAAAAAAGCAGTCACTCACTTGCTACTGGATCTGGCAGAAACTGAACACCTGACCATAGATACCGAAGTACCATGCAACCCAACTGTGCAGCTTTACTTGGTGTTGTGTAATACATGGAACCATAAAGTTGGAAGTACACAGAACAATTCTATTATAAAATGGAAACAGTATAAATGATACCATGCAAGTCCAGAAGACATAAGTAAACTGCAAAAGCAGGTGGCTGAGATTCACACTGCACTGCTTGAACAGCTTTGCCACCTGTCTCTCTACTCACACCTATCATCTCATGGGAAGTTCCTATGACATATTCCAACATAGGTCTCAGATGTAGCTACAGAAGTGAGAATGCAGCCATGATGTTTTATATTAATTAACTCTATCCCATATCCCCCTGCTACTTTATATGAATAACATTGGTCATAGCTAATGTTTTAGATTTCAAGTGGGAATATGACCAAGCTGACATCACCCAGTTGACAATATGGCATCTGATATGGGATTTTGTGTGTTGTATTAGTTTCCTATGGCTGCTCTAACAAATTACTGCAAATTGGGTGGCTTAAAATAACAGAAATTTATTCTCTCACAGTTTTGGAGGCCAGAAGACCAAAGTAAGTATCACTGAGCCAAAATCAAGGTGTGGATAAGGCTGTACTCCCTTCAGAGTCTCTAGAGGAGAATCTGTTCCTTGCCTCTTCCAGCTTCTGGTGGCTACTAGTATTCCTTGGCTTGTGGCTGCATCACTTCAATATGCTTTTGTCTTCACATTGCTTTCTCCTCTGTGTTTGTGTCAGATTTCCCTATCCCTTTCTCTTTAAAGACACTTGTGATGGCATTTATGGCCCACCCAGATAATCCAGGATAAAATTCGTAACTTAATTACATCTGCAAAGACCCTTTTCTAAATAAGATAACTTTTATGGTTTCCAGGAATTAAGACCTGATATCTTTGGAGACCATTATCCAGCCTACTATACGTGACCTCTGTCTCGGGGACACAGATTTCCCACCTGGTGAAGCACAATAATGTATGTTGAGACACAAAAGGGGTGGACTGTCCTGGATGACTTCCATCTGCTCCTCCACATCCACTCTCTAGCATTCTCCATCTCACTCTGTGCTCTAGGAGGCTAAACTATATGGACTACAGAATAAGCTCTTTTGCCCCTTGGCTTATACTTGAGTTTAGCCCAAATGAAGAGCCCTGGTGAGGGATAGAAGGGAGAGAGGAGAGTGAGATACAAGTATTTATTTTCCTATCTTTCTTCTATTTCTAAACCCCTCACCAAAGACTTTCTGCATCCCTATACCAAAAGTTATAACTCCTATTAGATGGCCCTCTCTCTTTTCTTGAGTTTCCTTAAGCAATTGTTCATCTCTATCCCTCAGTCCTCCAGGAGGTGACAGAAAGGTGGTATGCTAGTAAATATTTAATAGCTGGATCTCTAAAAATAATACGTATACAAAGATAGACAAACAGACAAATGAACAGATTGATAACTGTATAAGTTTGTTTAAAATTTTTTTGATATAAAGGATGTGTAGAACATAGTTTACAAGTATAAATAAAATATGCAATACCGTAAATTCCTTACAGCCAATAGATTTTCACAGAATGGTTTTGTTGATTTTTTTTTTTTTTTTTGGGTGAGGAAGATCAGCCCTGTGCTGACATCTGCCAATCCTCCTCTTTTTGCTGAGGAAGACTGGCCCTGGGCTAACATTCTGTGCCCACCTTCCTCCACTTTATATGGGACGCTGCCACAGCACGGCCTGACAAATGGTGCATCGGTGCGCGCCCAGGATCTGAACCTGGGCTGCCAGCAGCGGAGCGTGTGCACTTAACCACTACGCCACAGGCCGGCTCCTGCTTTTGTTGATTTTTGCTGAACTCTCACAATTGACAAACAAGTGTAAACCCAACATGAATTTTGGTTGATATTTTAATTTATGTTAATGATGACAATGAAAGTGAAACAAAGAAGACAGATTTTGGAGCTTGTTTGTAAATGATGTGAGTGACTTCTTAACTAAAACAGATAATAGCTTTTGACTACTGGAACAATATATTACTGAATTTTAAAATTATTATTCATCCTGTAATGGCTACAGACATGAGACACTTTAAAGTATAATCTGTATTATTAACATTTTCTTCATCACTTTGTCAAGTCTGTGCTAATTTCTGTGGTGTAATTTCTCCATCCCTGGCCAATTTTAAGCTACCAACATGGTATCATTGAATATACAGTTGGGAACAGATGCAAAGTAGCCTATTATATATTATTTGTGTCATACAGTTAGACATAAATCTCAAGAACATATGTAATAGTAAAATGTAAAATAATTGAGAAATGAGGGATTTTGAATATTTATTACTTTTGCTTTTAATATAATTTATTTAATTGTAAGTTTATATAACTTAATTTTTAATAATGGCTGTGTTTGACAGCTTACTTGCAAACTTCTAAAAGTATAACAGTCTGTTCTCATGAGCCAGTACAAGCTTGCTCTGGCACACCATTGTAAAACTGAGCTCTGCTGTTATTTATTCCAGGGTACTGTATTATCCCTTATGATATTCTAAATCCTGCCCACACCTTGTAAATAAATAATTCCTTAATTAAACTCTCCTCGAGTTACCCACATAGAAGGTGCCATCTATTTTCTGCTAGAGTCCTGGTTGATGAAAGCGTGTGGATGTTATTTAACTTTATAGAAATGAATGATAACTTTAAGAGGAATGAGGCCCAGAGTACCTCAAATTTGGAGATCAAGAAGAGAAGGAAGAAACAGTAGACTGAGAAGTAATAGCCTATGAAATAGGAAAAAACCCAGAAGAATGTGGTGTCCTGGATAGAAAGAGAAGAAAGTGTTTTACGAAGGAAGCAATGATCAACTCTGCCAAATGCTTTGTGGTCAAGTAACACAAGGACTGTTAACTGACCATTTGCTTTGGCAAGAGAGAGATTGTTGGTAACCTTGATAAGTGAGTGAGTTAAGAATGAGAAGTGATTAAGTGTGTCAGCAAGTACAAAATACTTCTATGATGACTTTTGCTATTAAAGAAGGTAGAGAAAAGGGACTTCAGCTGGTGGGGAATGTGGAACCGGTCATCCACTTTAACACAAGGGAAGACAGAAATATATGGGGACAAATACAAATAGATTGGCATATATGATTGTTGGAATATGATGTTGTTCTGTTCTGACTGTTTCTATTTTCTCAGGTAAATATTAAGCAATGTCATTGGTTGAGAGTGAAAAAGAAACGGAGTGTTGAGGTTTAAGGAGTGAGGAGATGTGAAATAGTTCTCATTGTTTTTGATTTTGTGTTATTTTACTTAGGGAAAACAAATCGAAAGGGGAAACTGTAGTAGGATTGCAAGGACAGCGTAGTGAAAATAAAATCTCTGCATGCTCAAGAACTTGCTCAGTATTTGGCACATATTAGGAGATTTATTTATTTATTCACAAATGTTTTCCAGTGCCTACTGTATTCTGAGCACTATTCTAGGCACTGCAGATATAGCAGTAAACAAAACAGAAAAAAAAAAAAAAACCCCTGCCTGCTCTTTGGTATTTTAGAACAGGGGTTGGCAAACTTTTCTGTAAAGAGGCAGATGATAGCATATATTTTAAGCTTTGTGAGCCGGGTGGTCTTTGTTGTAACTACTCGACTCTATCATTGTAGCACAAAACAAACCATAGACAAGACAGAAAAGAATGGACTAGGCTGTGTTCCAGTAAAACCTCACAGAAACAAGTGGCAGGCTGGATTTGGCCCATGGGCTGTTGTTTGCCAACCTTTCTGTTAGAGGGTGACTGGTGCAATAAAGACAAAGAAAGCACAGAAGAGGTTGGGGAGGACTTGAGTGAAGGATTTCAGTCTCAAATGTGGTGAACAGGTGAAGTCATGCTGAGAAGGTAACATTTAAGCCAAGGTTGGGAGAAGGTAAAGGACCAAGCCATGTAAATGAGTGTTCTGAGAAGAGACTGCCAGTGTGAACGTTCTCAAGCAGGAGTGTATCTTGTGTTTACACAACATCAAGATGGCAGAGCAGAATGAGTGAAGAGAAGTAATACTAGGTGAGATCAGGGATTTAAGAGGGAGGATAACTTAGGGCTTTGTAGACTACTGTAAGGACTCAGTGAAATGGAGTGCCATTAGAGGGTTTTGAGCAGGGAACTGACATGATTTGACTTGCAGGATTACTTTGGCTGCTTTATTAACATACATGGGGGCAAGGCTGGAGTCAAAAATAATTTTTGAATGAATAAATGAGTGAAGGAATGAATGAATAAACAAATACATGAATAAGAATGCATATCACTTAGTTGGATATTTGAGATTGGAAATATCAACTGAAGAGTCGGCGGAGAAGATCATAGAAGCTAGAAGTAGGCATAGATTGAGAGGCAAATGGTGCCTAGAACCTTAGGGAATAACCAGATCAGGGATTGACAGAGAAAGAGGAATTAGTGAAGGTGATAGAAAAGTAATTAGAGGGCCGGCCCCGTGGCTTAGTGGTTAAGTGCGTGTGCTCTGCTGCTGGCGGCCCGGGTTCAGATCCCGGGTGTGCACCGACGCACCGCTTCTCCGGTGATGCTGAGGCCGCGTCCCACATACAGCAACTGGAAGGATGTGCAGCTATGACATACAACTATCTACTGGGGCTTTGGGGGAAATAAAACAAATAAATAAAATCTTTAAAAAAAAAAAAAAAAAAGAAAAGTAATTAGAAAGATCTGTGTTTGGTATTTACTATATTTTTTATGTCCTTGGAGAGAAAAATTCAATAGATGATGGACTAATTACAAAGTTTTTCTACATGAGAAAACAAATTTGTTATTAAAAGGAAGGCAAAAGATAGGAAGATTACTTGAGTGGAAAGCTGTAGACCTCAGAGAAGTTAACATTTTTCTACAACTTGCTTCATATGGGTAAACCAACCAATTAATTTCATTGTGAGCATAATGTCTACTTAAGCAATTCATTTATTAATGTTTATTGGCCATTGATATTTGCTAATCACTGTGCTAGGGATTGATCTCTTCATTACAATCCAACACATTCTGCTGGAAATCAGTAATGACACTGACACACAAAGTTATTCACCCATTTACAAGGAATTCTGGAAGATTCTAAGGAAACTAAGACGTCAATATATTTGTGTAACTAATCAAAATAAAAATGTTAAAATAAAATATTACTGGCTTCTTGCATTTCTATTGTATCTTTTTGAGCGCCACAGTCTTTCTAAATATTAACAAAGGAGTTTGTAGGTAAAAGAAATATGATGAAGCCAAAAAGTGAAGAGCAGACGTGAAACAAAGAGTCATATAAGAACAGTTATTAGAGTACAAGAAACGGAATTCAGGTCACATGGTATCTCAGTTCTATTTACCTATTATTCATACTTTCTAAGTATTTTATTTATAAATATGCATATAAGAAGTTGTAATTTCTGATAAGCCATTAAACATGTTTTAGTGTTCCTTGATTTTAAGTCTCTAAATATATCTTTCTCTGCTTATTAGCTATCTAGAGGTATGCTGGCCCATATGACCGTTTACTCTAATTTACTTACAAAGTCAGTAGTCCCAGGTTTCAAATTTTTCCATCGTAATACACATTTAAATCTTTGAACTCTAATATTGAATAAACTCTGGAATGACTTTGAGCTCTAGATGCTGAGTTTGGTAACCTTGAACCTCCCATAAATTGGGGAAAACCTCTAAAGCAGCCAAAACAAAGCTCTTGACTTGCTAAATACAACGTTTGTTTGACTCCTTGACTTAATTGTGAACTCTGTTTTTCCTTGACTGGTTTGCCACTATCATTTGAAGTTAACCTTTTCTCTACTTAGTTGAAAATCGTGCTTCAATGGATTAAAATTGCATTTCTTCTAATTAAATCTCAGAAAGTTTCTAAGCTGTGTCTTGAAAAAACAAAAACACATGTTCCTATTAATTCTCCTACATTATAATCAGGGATAATGAATCCTCCCTTTACCTATTTGTCCTTCCTTTTCAGTCTGTTTGACAATAAATTTAGTATGTTACTTAAATTCTAACGTTACTTCTTTAATTTAGTTTTATCTCATCAATCTTTGCTTTTATTTTGCAGTCTTTCAAACCTATTTTTCATGCTGTGAATGTGGCTTTTAAAAATTAAAAAGTTACGCTTTTTGTAACAAAATCAATCAATATAGAATTGTGTAAAATAAAAAAATAAAAGCTTTTCTGTACTTGCCCTAATCCCGAACCCCTTCCTAGAGGTAATTATTGTGAAGTTTGGTAATGGAACGGTGTTCATGTTTCTAGACTGTTTTCTATACATATAAACATTCACACTAACACTCACATATGTTCTACAGCTTGTATTTTTAAATTATGTTGTGTGTGGCACAAACATTATTATTAAGTGAATGAATGAATTGTTAGGTGAGTGAATGAATGGATAAATAAATAAATATCTCATGAGATATTTGAATATTTTAAAAATACAGCTATTATATTGGAAAACTTATTTTCTTTTCCTTTTTGTATTATAGTGATTTAGTAAAATGCCTTTTTAAACTTTTAGAAAAATATTTAATACTCGCATTAGAATTATTTCAGACAAATAGGTGACAACTGATAATTTCTTTTATTTTTTGTTTTCAAAAAGATTGCTGCTAGGTGTTTTGTGCTTAAAATTTATAAACTATTCAAGTAGATTCAAAATGTAAAGGAAAAAATACAGCAGTATTAAGAGAAGTACAGATAATGATCTTATTAAATCACGTTAGCATTTTTAACATGTCCTTTATGCCTCTTTCTAAATAGACCATTCTGACATTATATAATTTTGAGTATAGATCCAGTGTATTCTACTGCAGTACTTTCTATAAAGAAACATGGAAAAAATGTGGACTTTGATACTGCGTTTTTTGCCAGTTATGAACAAATTACATTCATTTGGTTTATAACATATATGTAATATCTCTTCAGGATTTATTCTATAAATATCAAAACATTAATTTTGAAATGGTAAGCTTCTGAAGTGCTTGTGAATTCATAATGCACAGAGTGCCTTGCAACCAAATATATATTCGGTTCCCAGCATTATTGGTGTTTCCAATTTCAATAACTATAATATTATCACCTTTGGACTTTTATGGCATCTTTCATCCGTGGATTTTAAAGGGCTTTACAAACATTAATTCACACAACATTCTTGTGAGGTACAGAAATATCATTAACCCCATATTACAGATGAGGAAACAAGCGCAAAAATGTTAATAATACGTGCACCACTTTCTACTTGTACAGTGCTTTTGATCCAGGAATCTCTAAGTACACTGGAACCTTTATGATGCTGCTAAAGGAGAACAGAACTAAGACAGACTTATAGATTAACTCATGGCAGACTTTTACCATATAGCATATAGTTTTAGAAATTGCCCCATAGTATAGATTAATAATATAATATTGAGTTTATATATTCAGATAGTTTTTGATTGCAATTAGGAATCATGAATTCAAATGTATCTTTAATTTTCTCTCTAGTTTGAAGGCATGAGCAGATGATTATGCAACATGGGTAGCAGACTATACAAAACTGTGTATTGGGGCCGGCCCTGTGGCTTAACGGTTAAGTGCACACGCTCCACTGCTGGCGGCCCAGGTTCGGATCCCAGGCGCACACCGACGCACCGCTTCTCCGGCCATGCTGAGGCTGCGTCCCACGTACAGCAACTAGAAGGATGTGCAGCTATACATACAACTATCTACTGGGGCTTTGGGGGGAAAAAAATAAATAAATAAAATCTTTAAAAAAAAAAAACTGTGTATTGGATCAAAAAACTAAATAACACCTCAAAATTAATTAACACAGAATGACATGATACAAGGTTTGTTGCTGTAAGTTTTTTAGGCATTAATGGTTAGTCATGTATATTAAAAAGAGTAAATGAACAATTTAAGTTTCATCATGTGTTTTTATAGTTTTTATCTTCTTTGTTAATTTTTTCATGTCTAAATCAGTTTTAACATCTTTCCTTTCTACTCTGTAGAGCTCAGTCCTCAAGATTCATATATTTGTATTAAGATTCACTATGGTTAAAAAGACCAGGGGCCTGGATCTGACTCACCCACAGCCAGAGTTTTCTCTATCACTCATCTTTCTTCCTAAAAACATCAAATCTCAGGTTTCCATGTATCTTCATATACCTTTATCTTTCTCATTCTTTTCACTATTGCCATTTACTAAGGATCCTTTAGTATTATTTCCCTGCTCCTTGCTTGCCCCCACCTTTTTAGAAAGATTGCTTATAGTTTTTGTGTCCTGAAGGGCTCAAGGTACTGTGCTGGGCACTGGGAATACAGGGGTATACAAGACAGATTGTCTTAAAAGAGCTTGTAGTCTGGTAGTGGAGAAAGACATTGAAGAAGAAATAATTGTATTAATTACATGACCATGCAAAATCTCTGTGAAAAAAATATCTATAAATGGTTAACTCACAGGCCAGCAACACAACTGTAGCTTAAGAGGGAAGAACTGGAATTGTCAGTCTATTTTAGCAATGATTCAAGGGGAAAAAACATACCTTGATTACTTGATTACTGTTGACAGATCCTGAAACCTGGTATCCCCCAACCCCAGCTGGGTTGGGGACCTGTGCTCATTCATAGAGGACAGGCTTTAGTAGCTTGATATTTCTCAGAAGTGCCTAAGATAGGCCTATAAGGAAGCTAGCTAGGATGCTTGAATTGATATATCAGAAAGAAAGCTGGTATAAGAGAAAGGAGAAAAAAATTTTTTGCTTTTCTTTTTCTTTCAATATGCATGCATACTCACATCTCTCTCTCCCTGATGGTACAGTTGCTTCTTCTTATGGTTGCACGGTCTCTTCCCTCAACAGTGCTTTCTGGGGATCTCCTCTCTGAATCTTGACCTCATCTGTTCCTTCTTCATCTTGATCTAGCAATGAGGAACTGGTGCTGAAAGCTCTTGGCCCTTTTTTTTCACTCTTAATATTGGTTTACTTTCATCCCTGAGGGAGGAAGGATTACCACTGAAGGGGCAAATAATTTTCTAAAGATGTGGAGTGGGTACCAAAACAATTTTGCCTCAGGCCAGCACAATTGCGCACAAGGGTACTTGGGGTGACATGTAGGTGCACATATGTTTGAAAGAAATGTTGCTCATGATATATTTTATTGAGAGTGGCAAGAACATCTCCATTGATATATCTCAGATTTTTAGAGATGGGCACAGAGATTTTAAATGTTATGCCTAATCTCAATAAATTAAGTAGAAAGCTATATTTGTTTTTAAGGACAATTCCTCATATTGGCCTGATATCATCAGTAGGCTGAGCTGTTTCTAATGTGATAGAAGTTAAGCCTTGTTCTCTCTTATG
Source organism: Ceratotherium simum simum (assembly GCF_057802395.1). Lineage (NCBI taxonomy): Eukaryota > Metazoa > Chordata > Mammalia > Perissodactyla > Rhinocerotidae > Ceratotherium > Ceratotherium simum. Next base: position 44,073,910 of record NC_141908.1, read on the forward strand.
GCATTTTATAAACATGTTAAGTAGGAAAAAGAAAGAGAGATTGATGAATAGGACTAAAGTCATGCAGCCAGAGAGGGACGGAAAAGAAGCAGATTTAGTTGATGTTGCTATGCTCTGTACAAATGGAACTCCATCCCCAAACATCGTTTAACATGCAGGCTTTACAACCAGACATAGTTGGGTTCCCACCCCACTATAGCTACTCACACATATGTGTCTTAATACAAGTTCCTTAAACTCTGACCTTCAGTTTCTAACCTTTCTTAAAATAGGGTTAATATTACCTACTTAATATGATTATTCGAAGGCTTGAACTAGAGGTGCAATGTTATAAACGGCACCCAAGGAAGTTATCATTTGTCATTTCTTATTCATATGAAAACTATATAGCAGGGATATAGACAAAACAGTCTCATTCCTCTGGTCACAAAGGGACTCTAAAAATGAATAAAATAAATTCCAGTTATAATCCCTAATCCAACTCACTAGCATAAAATGAATAATTGGGTCCTAAGTAATCTTTTCTTTCCTGTATTTATTACCAATATATTAGTGCATGAGATGTTTGCAATTGATTCAGATTATTTATTGACACAGCCTGATGAATCCCGATATTCCATATTTGAACCATCTTATGTTTTAGTTTTCATCAAATATGAATTACTTGCCCAAGGTCACACAGCTAGTCAGTGGTAAAATACAGAACAGAGTATATGTCTTATGACCTCTGGTCTAGGGCCTTACCTACCAGATCACACAGCTTTTGAACACACTTAACAGGCTTATCATTCTCTAAGCTTGAGAAAAACCTGACTAATATTATTAGAACATTCCAGGTCTCCTTTTCCATATTCATTTATGTACACTGATCAGCTCATTCTTTTCAAATGCCAGGGATGTATTGCTCACTAGAGGAACTTCAGTACCCAGCAGTCTTTAATGTAAAAGGCAAACCTTTCCACTAATGAGCAGTTTGTCTAGTGTTCTTAACCTTATCAGCAGCTCCTCAAGCGATAAAGGCTTAACTATTATGCACCAAAAGGTGTTGATAATTCTCAATCTTCATGCAGAAAATGGCTCTTTTGTCACTTCTTAGAGTCTACTGTTAAACTTAGCACACAGCTTACAAATTACCTTTCCTGTTCTGCAAAGCAGTCAGCTGGAAGTGTTGGTGGGCCGGCAGCAGGGGGAGCCTCCTCCTGTCAGGATAAGAATGATACCTGCTGCTTAATAGAAAAAGAACCATCTGCAATTTAATGATGTAGACCTGGCCCAGGAAATGGACTGAGTTTAAAGACAAGGTAGAGCGAAGAACATTTTTTAAAAAAGTAGGGAAAATGAGATTGAGTATTAAAGATTGTACAAATAGAATTGAAGGCCCGAGGTTTTATCGACTTGAACATTAGTGAATAGTGACTAGAATTATTTTATTCCTTTGCTACTGAGATTCCCAAACCACAGTGAGCCCTATAAAGTGGGCCCACAGCCCAGAGGGCCTTTCTTCCACCAGCTTCTGGAATTGAAGAATGCAGGACAACATTGTCTCCATGTTGCTGCACGAGAAACAATAAAAGCTTGATCAGCTGAATGCTTAAATATGGCTGAATGTTTGATGAGATGAAGATGTAATTTTGTCTATGTTCCCTAAGGATCTGGATTAAATATGACTACAGGGCCTAATCAAATAGCTAGTCACTGAACAACGGTCCCAACTGCATTTTTCATTCTGGGCATGCCTTCCTTCCCCCTCTCCTCCAAGTACATTACTTATTCACTGGTTTGTCAGCAGTGTGCATTATTAGCGCTTGAGAGATAAAACTTTAAGTGTTGCTCCCAATTAGCACAACAGTGACCACGCACCATGCTCTGTGCTTAATGCCTGCTCTCAGAGAGGAGCTGGTTTTGAAGGTCTGAGGTGGAGGAGAAAAAAAATGAAACAGCTTAAGCATTCATTTTGAGTGGAGAGACAGCTCCTATTAACATTTAACAGCATTTGTGCAACTTGGTGCGGAGGTTATGATGCAAATGAGGAGGAATTAAAAGTGGCCAGGGGTTTGTCATTGATGGATTGCAGTCTGGCGGTGTTCACACTTCTGCCGTGTCCATCAGAAGCGATTACTGTGTAATTAAACCTTATTTCTCTACTCTTCAGTGCATAATTACTTTGTGAATGTAACCATCATCTAAAAAAGCTACCAAAATGCTTTAGCATTTAGTCTAGCAGTCATTTCCCTAGCTTGTGTCAGATATAACCATCAGACAGTGCAAAAGAACTGTCACTTTTAATAAGAGGCAAAAAATTAAATGAAACAGTATGCTTATTACAGGAAAATTAGGCGTTCAAGTGGTAGAGTCCTTTTCTGCTATTTGCATAATTTATTCTTTTTTGTCCCTCACACCAGAAGCTTCAGGCAATTTTCTTCACATTTAAATAGATCGCACATTTAAGGCTACTTAAGGAAAATTATCACTTTGCATATTTTAATTGTTGTAAAGAAAGTGAATAGAAGAGGTCTGCAGCTTGGACTCTTGAGTCGGTCAGATGCTCAACTGTCTGATTCTGGAGCTCCCCACTGCTGCACTAGAGATAACCCTACAGTTCACAGCCATCCACTTGCATTTCATCAGCATGCAAATGCAGCTCCAAGCACTACAATAAGTGGATCTTTGATATTTACAAACTAGCCACTAATAACTAAAACCTAATTTGTTTGACATAACTTTAGATTTTCTTATCATCACTGTGTCTTTTTTTTCTTTTTAAGAGAAAAACCTGATAAGTCCTTTAGGTTTAGAAAAACTAAGAGACAGTCCACTCAGACTGGATAACGTTCTACAGGTTCCAGAAATATGATTTGCTGCAAAATCACGTCAGTCTCTATTTTAACAAGACAATCAATATTTCGAGTTCTTTTGTTTAATTTGGACTCACCTTTAATCAAATGAAAAATTCAAAGAAAAATCGCAACAAAAACTCTTTACCCCGTAAGAATTCTTTCGAGTTGATGGTGTTTCAAATGAATGATTCAGTTACCAAGGGAGGGATGTAATGTTTCAGTGTGTTTGTGTTGTAATTCAAAAAGATGAGATCAACAGCACAGAGCATTGCAGAGCAAAAGCTATAAATAGGCTAATGCCTGTACAAACTGTTAATTATGAAACTGGTGACAAAGTTAAAAAGAGATTCCAGTGAAAACTTTGATCAAAACATACTTGGCTTATTTATTGTACTTAAGTGGATTAAAAAAATCTCAGTGGTATAATTTGCTTAGTTTTCATTACCAATTAAAAAACACATTCCAAAGAGACAGAAAACTGAAGTCTTCATTTTGACAAGACAACAATGCTTTAAAGTATATTAAGATGTGAATTTGATTAACTCAGCAACACTTTTGTTTAATTACAAACAATTATATGTTCCCTTTGGCTACTGGTCATTTTCATTTACAATGCCATTGTCCTCCGTAAGTGCAAATTCTAAACACTAATGAATGTCTGAGGGAATACAGTTAGCACACATTTGTAGACACTAAGCAAACATTTGTCTTTAGAAGTAAGTAAAGTAGGACTTAGTTTACAAAAACTATCAGTGTATGGCAAAGTAATGTAAAACAGCACATTATAGAGACGGACAAAATGTTAGTGTAAGATATGAACTTGTAATTTAGAAAGGAATCTGCCATCATTTTGACCTGATGTAACTTTTAGTATAATCTTTATTCTCTGAACTTTGAAATGGAGTACAGCATTATTTACAATGTCAATAAAAGGTTTTTTCTTTTATTACTTTCAGAACAATGTTTTCCAAATGCATATTTTTTGCTTATTATTTTTACTTAAAATTCTTGATGGGGAAAAATTAAGTAAATTCTGAATAAAGTAGAACATTTTGAAAAGATCTTCACTATTTCCCAGAGGCAGTGTGCAGCTGAAGTCTTTCATCTCTGATTCTAGCATACTGAGTAGAAATGAAAGAAGTTATTTCTGGCAGCATTTTTTGCATCACTGAGCACTTGGTTAAATCAATTGACTCAAAATTTCCCATTTTGATTTTCTTCTTTTTGTCTTTTTTGGAGGTGAGCTTTAACTGTGTGGCTTTAACACACATTTAAAAGAGGAATTCTGTGACCCTGCTGACCATGCTCCCCCAACTCCCACCATTGCCAAAATGACAATAGCCAGAAACAAGTGACCTCTCAACATAGTTGAATATATCAGAGAATCAAGTGCAGTGACGCACATTCCTGAACATAGTATCCTGTTGTTTACCTTTTAATATAGAATTGCTTTTGTGATTGGAAATTGGAGAATATATCTATTTCAGATTACATTTCTCAGATAAGTTTCTTGAAGGCAGAAATAAAGTATCTCCTTATAATACAACTTACACTTTTAACAGTACTTCATAATGAAGGAGGGCACGATGATAGTTGAAGATGGGGGTGAAATTTGAAAGTATATTTCTTCTAAGCAGTTGTAAAAGGTTTGTTTGTCTTCATAATATTCTTTTTAAAAGTTTGCTTCCTTCTAGAAACTGGAAATAATAAGGTACTAACTCGTGGGTACTATGGTGGGGAATAATTGCAAGTCAGTTGGCATTACCCCACATGATAAACCCAATAAATGGAGACTGTTATCACTAAATCCAACAACTATCAACATTTGACTAAGACTATCATTCTGATATGTCAAAACTGAAGTCCAAAAAGTTCTGGCTCCCAACATTGTATATTATGTCACTCTATTTTTATTTATTTATTTACTTTTTGGTGAGGAAGATTGGCCCTGAGCTAACATCTGTGCCCATTTTCCTCCATTTTGTATATGGGACGCCACCACAGCATGGCTCGATGAGTGGTGTGTAAGTCTGTGCCCAGGATCGTAACCTGCAAACCCTGGGCCGCCAAAGCAGAGTGCGTGAACTTAACCACTATGCCACTGGGCCAGCCCCACACTCTAATTTTTTTTTAAGAACACTATTGTGGTTTCTGAACAATGCCTAACAGTTGTCTCTATGTTTAATCACTGTGACACATATATAATAGGTCACTTGGGACTTTAGGCAGTATAATGTAATGGTGAAGAACACTGCCTTTTGAGCCAATAGAACTGAGTTAAAATTCTTGCTCCACCATTTACTATCTATTCACTTTGGATAAACTACTCATTTTGCTAAGCTTCAGTTTTCTCTTCTGCAAAATGAACATCTACCTCACAAGGCTGTTGAAAGATACAATGAGATAAATAAAGCACTTACCACTGCGCCAAGTCCATAGTAAATGTCTGAAAATGGTGGTTGTTCTCATTATATAATGTAATGAAGTGAATGATAAGTTATATTCACCTTTATATATACATATATCTGTGATGATATAGAACTCACATTTTTCCTTATTATCTTTCCTAAATAGGAATAAGAATACTTTGAGTTGTGAAAGTCAGAAGTTTTTAAAATAATGTGAACTCAAATCCATTACATATGTATATTTATCGCAGGGAGATTCTTAAATATCTACTAATGTATCTTAGTATAATCCATATTTTCAAACATGAAGTTCATCATTTCATCACACTCTTAAATGATGTTTTTTATCTTATAAGACATTGTATTGGAAACAATATTACCTACCTATTTTTCTTTTCATGCTTGTTAATTTTTATTTGACTTTTTTTCCTAAAAGTAATTAGACTTTCATTCATTGAGATCAGATGTCTGTAAACAATAATAACCTTAAAAATTTGGATCCCAACTGAAGACATTTGTTTATTAGAGTTGCCACTCCAAAAACCTAACAACTGTCACTGACATATAACAACTCTTTCATATTCTATAGATCAGAGAGAACAACTTAGAAGATTCTCCATCATAGTTGCACTTACCAAAGCATTTGAAAATGTAATTATACCTACTATCCCTCTTTTACCACCCCAGTGTTGTTCACTGTCACTATAAGAGGTTTCATTTGTATTGTTATTCTGGAGCTATTAATCATATTTTTATGAGTTTGATTTTAGAGAAAATAAAGATACTGGGCCAATTTTATGAAAAATAAAACACCATTTGCTCAATAATAAAACCCATTTAGTTCATTTCTGTTTTTCCGGATGTTCCTCACTCTCTGCCTCCCCAACCTCCTTCAATCATCTTTAAAGTCCAAAACCTTAAAGAATACCAGGAAGAGTAAATGAAACATAAAGCAGCAGAGATGTGATGAATCCACCTCCCAGAATTGGTATCAATGACATACATATTGGATTACTGTCTAAAATACACCAGGATTTTAGACAGTATAGAGTTAACTCATCCAATATATTTAAGAGTATTCCTACCTAGTGGTGTGAAATCCATTCTTTAGGAAGCCCTTATCTGATCATTCAACCCTATTTATCAGAAAAGGAATTATATATTCTAAAAATCAAAGAAATGGTGCAGATATGGATCCTCCAACTTTACAAACCACATAGAGAAGAGGTAATTGAAACTATTAGTTTCAATGGTTGGGAAGGACAATTTTGTCATTTGGGCTGTTGACTTGAGTGTCACTTAAAATTAAAACTAAACTGTTATAGTAAGATATTGGTTTATTAATAATCCAGGCTCAATTTTTTAATTAAGACTTTATATTTTTTAGAGCAGCTTAAGTTTCACAGCCAAATTGAGAGGAAAGTACAGTTTCCACATATCCAGGCTCAATTTTAAGTCAGTCTTTTAACTAGTATACACCAGAGTCTTCATATGTATGGTAGAAATAGGTTAGCTTGTAAGAGTTGGTATAAATGATTTTCTATGGCTCATGATAACTGCCCTATTAATGATATGTCTTTATTACTTACTATTTACAGAACTGTGTAGATGAAATGCATTAGATTGAACTCAGTTAATATTTGGTTATCTAACATGACTTGTATTCTGATGAAGTCTTAAACCTTTCTCCTGACATTATTAGAATAATTTTGCTAAGCATCAGGTGATATGATGATATAATGGGGTATTTTAATATAATGGGAATGTAAATATTATCGTTATGGTACTTTACTAGTTATATTTTCATAATTTTTTTTTACTTGCAAATTTTCCCTAAAAGTGGATTAAAATGGAAGGAAGGGTGAGGGTAAAAAGGATGATCTAAACTATGTAGGCATCATCTTTTTATCCTATCAGTGACTTTTATTCGTTTTTATGACACAACATTTATTGATTTAAGATCTTTGTTTCTAATGGAGTTGCACCAGCATTCAGTGGCAAAGTTGATTGGAATCCAAACCTTTCTGCTTAAGTAATTGTTTAGGGCTAATAATGATTTAATAGTAATTAAAATGATGTTTATAGTACTGCTTCCCTTTGTTTTAATTTCTAGGTGGTAGCTAATTCACTTTTATCTCACTAAGAGAAGGACCAAGATGACTCAGCCCCAGATGTTTTCTTGAATTTCCTACAGAATTGGAGATCTGTTGTGACAAAAACTTTTCTACCCCTAGACCAGTGGTCCTCAAACCAGCATTTTTGGCCTCATCTGAAAGCTGATAGAAATGTAAATAGAGTCCTACTCCATCTACTGAATCAGAATCTCTGAGGGTGGGGCCCAAGAAACTCTGTTTTGACAAGCTTCTCTAGGTGATTTTTATGCATGTTAAAGTTTGAGAACCACTGTCTGAGGACAAGGAGATATTAAAGGACACAGACGAAAAGTAGGTTAATGGGATCTAGATGGGGCTGGAACAGTGAAGATTATGTAGTTACCTGCCACCATCTTTCAGTCAGTGGCAAACAGCCATTTGCTTCATATTCTGTAGTGTTCTTAGAGAGTTCTCTAGCATCATAGTGTGAAAGCATGCAGAAAGTATGTTATGTGCATGTGGGGGGTCAGGAATGGTGACAAGTAGATATGGAAAGAGACAAGAAAATATCTTGTTAATGTGTTAATTCTTGGATAATTTCCAAATATTACAATTTAATAGCATTAACTTGAAAATAATATAGTACAATGATCAATTAAAAACTGTATTGTAAAATCATATTAATACGGTGAGATAAAAATTATGTGATTTTATGCTACTTGGTTTTGAGAGTATTTGATAAAACAGCAAGCATTTTGTTTAATACATGTACCAATTTTCAGTATTTCCAAATGCTCTGGAATATTTAGTTTTCTTTGTGCAGAAGCTAATAACAGTCATTGTGTAACATGAGGAAGCACTTACTCTGTTCATGTATTAAGCAAGGCAAAGCAGACAATGAGAATACAGAGAACAAAAATAGAAACTGCACAACCTTCTGAAACCCTCCCACAGCAGGCTTAGCAAATTGTAAATCATTGCTACTTAGTCCAAAATTACTCCTTAGCTACTTCATAAATTCACAATTATTCATAATCCCAAATCAAGATTTCTTGTGCTCTTACACTTGATATAGCTTCATATCACTCACCAATTTTGTGATTCAAATCTTCACAGTTAACATCTACAACAGTTTTCTTAGAACTACAGATTACACTCGTGGTCTTTTGTGGGTATCTTTAAAAGAACTATTGAATTTGTCCTATTTCTGATTTAAAGTACAAAGTGACTGTGCACCACTTTTTGGAGGCAAT